>NC_064644.1:25751855-28251855 GCF_023864345.2 Schistocerca serialis cubense | reverse complement strand
AAGCAGCATACTCACGCCTTATAAAATTCACATCAGTCTCTCCATTGTGTGCCAGCCTAGTACGCTGTAACTAGCTCTGACGTCATAAATGTTGCGCAATAGTTTAAAAATCAAGTAAATAACCTGAAACGTTTCTAGCATGTCATGAGTAATACTAAATCAATATGTGTTGAATATCAGTTCAATAACTTAAACCATTTTCAAAATTAGGACTTTTTCTGTAAAAATCATTGGCGCAACCGAAAAGAGCTAGAAACTTAAAAATTTATATTCAAATTCCTTTTTCATAATAATTTAGTAGAAACAGTATTCTGAATCTCACAAATAAAAATTTTAATTGAAATTCATGATTTTCTGGTTTTTGTCTTAAAAATTAAGGAAGCAAGATAGATTAAGTAGGCGAATAAATAAGGCTAGGATGTTTAAATTTAAGTAGAATGGAGATCCGCTATAATCATAAAGATGTGAGAAGTTTCAACTGAATAACTATAACGTATCTCCAAAGAGCGAGTTGAGAGCTCGTCTACTGCGCTTACTGTAATTAAATTAATTCTCTCGCCCAAATATTTGACTTAGCCACGTCAGACTTTTATTATCACTAATTACCTGTATGCTGATTGTACATTTAAATTGAGAGCTTCATCGGCCATCAGCAAAGGAAGCAATGATTTATTCAATAACTTAAAGTGGTGCATTACTAGCCCAGCGGCTAGTCGGGAGAGCGGACTTGATCAGGCGTTCCCTTAGCCGTCCGCACCGCGGCTTTATATATAAGAATGCTGCGCGAGAGAAGAAGGCCCCAGTTCTCTCCAGACACTGATTAGCGCACCACCTGTGCCGGGAGTCGCGTCGCGTCGGTATCATTGCTATAAACAGCCTCAGATGCCGTAATAAGTTACTCGGGATAACCATGAAATCGTTTTCGAGTGAAGTGTTAAATTTGGGATGACGTTAATGATCTATCTTTAGTTTGCGTGTGTCGTATTTTCACGTGCCGCCACAGGACAGACTTTCTACCGTTATTAGCGTGGCGTTGGATGAACATTATCATCAAATTATGGCGCGCATTCACTTAAACATTTAATTTCAACAGTTATAGTTGCATTAGCGCATTAGACTCTGAACTGCTCTGGTAGTTGGATTGTGTGGATTCTTTTTTGTCTGTAACTTTTAGAATACAGTGAACATTTTAGAGAGAATCGTTTTTGATTACGAATCCCAGACAATCTCCTAATTCCTCAGAGCTATAAGTTGTAGCTATAAATGTATTTCTCAGATGAAGTGAGCACTAGGAATTCTAATTACCGGCTTCACGTTTTGCTAATCACTTTCTGGTTGCCAATATTGTAGTTAGAGAACCAGTGTTGAGAACGGCGAACGACAGCATAAATAAATAACAAGGAACATTATATTAACAATATTTCCACCCGCCGCCCCACACATTTCTGGTAATTGCCATCATGCTGAGTAATAAACAAGCTCCATGTAAGTATAGGCATGAAACACAATGACAGATACATATCTGTGTTGATGCACTGAGGCTTCCAGAATGGTAAGACTACCAAAGGAGTGCTGCAAAAGCATTCTCCAGACCATAACGTTCACTCGTGGTTGTAGGGTGCTTTCAGACGTTTTCAAGCAGTACACACCACCTGATTGAGTGTAAAACGTGATTCATCTGAGAACGACATCTGTCGCCACCTAGCGGACGCCCAGTGGTGGTACGGGTGTGCTAATTCCAGCCTTAGTCGCCAATGAACAAAAGCCAGCATGTGTGCGTGAACCAGGCAACCACTGCAGAATCCCATACTGAGCGAAATTCGCCAAAGAGGCGTTGATTAGACGCTGTTGGTAACCCCATAATTCATCTGGCCGTTAGTTGCCCAAACATTGTACGTGTAATCGCCCATACACGTAAAAGCAGCCGTCATTTACCCCTGTCATCTATGGCCAATGGTGCACCGTAGTTACCTCAGCGCTGGTCTCGGATGGCGCAGTTTTACCATGCATGATACATTCTAACCACTGTGGCTAGCTAATAGTGTACAAAATTGTCGTTTCCTAAGTGCTTCCACTCCTGGCTCGAATCCCAATAATCATGCACTACCAGATGTCAGACATTTCCCTCCATTTCCGCATTACGATCACTGTACTGTTATCCTCGTTCTTCCGACACGCTATCTACATCTACATCTACACGGATACTCTGCAAATCATGTTTAAGTGCCTGGTAGAGTGTTCATCGAGCCACCTTCAAAACTCTCTATTATTCCAATCTCGTATAGCGCGCGGAAAGAATGAACACCTATATCTTTCCGTACGAGCTCTGATTTCCTTTATTTTATCGTTGTGGCCGTTTCTCCCTATGTAGGTAGGTGTCAACAAAATATTTTCGCATTCGTAGGAGAAAGTTGGTGATAGGAATTTCTTGAGAAGATTCCGTCGCAACGAAAAACGCCTTTCTTTTAATGATTTCCAGACCAAATCCTGCATCATTTCTGTGACACTCTCTCCCATACTTCGCGATAATACAAAACGGGCTGCCTTTCTTTGAACTTTTTCTACGTACTCCGTCAGTCCTATCTGATAAGGATCCCACACCGTGCAGCAGTATTCTAAAAAAGGACGGACAGGCGTAGTGTAGGCAGTATCCTTAGTAGGTCTGTTACATTTTCTAAGTGTCCTGCTAATAAAACGCAGCTTTTGGTTAGCCTTCCCCAGAACATTTTCTATGTGTTCTTTCCAATTTAAGTTGTTCGTAATTGTAATACCTAGGCATTTTGTTGAATTTACGCCTTTTAGATTTGACTGATTTATCCTGTAACCGAAGTTCAATGAGTTCCTTTTAGCACTCATGTGGATGACTTCACACTTTTCGTTATTTAGGGTCAACTGCCAATTTTCGCACCATTCAGATATTTTTTCTAAATGGTTTCGCAGTTTTTTTTTTTTGGTCTCCTGATAACTTTATTAGTCGATAAACGACAGCGTCATCCGCAAACAACCGAAGATGTCTGCTCACATTGTCTCCCAAATCGTTTATATAGATAAGGAACAGCAAAGGGCCTATAACACTACCTTGGTGAACGCCTGAAATCACTTCTGTTTTACTCGATGACTTTCCGCTAGTTACTACGAACTGTGACCTGTCTGAAAGGAAATCGCAAATCCAGTCACATAACTGAGACGATATTCTATAAGCACGCAATTTCACTACGAGCCGCTTGTGTGGTACAGTGTCAAAAGGCTTCCGGAAATCCAGGAATACGGAATCGATCTGAAATCCCTTGCCAATAGCACTCAGCACTTCATGTGAATAAAGAGATAGTTGTGTTTCACAGGAACGATGTTTCCTAAACCAATGTTGACTGTGTGTCAATAGACCGTTTCCTTCGAGGTAATTCATAGTGTTCGAACACAACATATTTTCTAAAATCCTGCTGCATATCGACGTTAACGATATGGGTCTGTAATTTAGTGGATTACTCGTTTAGTGGATTACTCCAACTACCTTTCTTCAATATTGGCCTTATATACCCTCCACTGCCAGTGCTGCCACCAGCTAGCGGTTATTGGGCATTGACGATGGACGTAATTGGTGGTTACATTAGTGTGTCTATGCCGTGTATACTGCTGTGAATTTTCTCTGCCTTGTGTCGATGATGGCTTTTTGGGAGTTACTGTGGCTACCAATGTTTACTGCATATGAGAGTATCGCATTTGTTAGTACTAAGTAAATTCTGAGCTATATAGGCGTTTCATTTTCAAAATCTCAAATGGCAGCCATACTCCTGAGGAAGGAGAGGGGTATCACTAGATTGGTATATTTCAGTGTGTTTGTTCCTAGTAATAATTAGCAGTAACAGCACAGGGTGCGTGAATTCTGGTGCGTAGCAGTTGTATCTTTGTGTTCGTCTTGTTTTTACTGCACACGAAAGTAGTCTGAGGACATAAGACCTCGGCAATGTAGAGTGTTTTTAACAGAGTAGAGTGTTATTTACGTGAAGTGGCACAAACCTCTTCCATAGTTATTTTAGATTAATGCAAAGAGTAACTCTGCCACACTAGTTGGAGCACAGCGTGGGAACGACTGAACACCATTCATGGGAAGTAAGATTTTAACAATTGGATAGCGTACAGACTGACTGCGTCCGGGCAGCATCAACAGTAGCCTCTGCCATCACTTGACCACGTATTCCTGTTATTATGCCGCTCACGCCTGATCACAATTCGTCCTAAAAGACGTTGCAGACTTCTTTTTGGCGCCTTCCTCGCCTATGTGTTTGAAATCGATGCACTTATTATTAATGGGAAAGAAGGGCTGGTGTTGCACGCAATCTAGCAGTTAACAGAAATCGAATCAGATGCTTTAGCTGACTCGAACAATCTGGAGGGAATAAGGAATATGATTTACTTTCCAGTGCTAGCCTATCTGCCGATGCATAAAGAGATGGAGCCTGAAATGATAATTCTGGTTTCGTGGTGTTGGCACCGTAACAGTGGATGCCGACCAACTTACCCCCCAATTTCTGCACGGGAAAGTGTCCTAAAATGACACGGTCTTGCAAAAAGACGCCACAAGAGACAGCACTTTATGACAGAAGGTTTTGTTCTTGTGTTGGCGACACTGTTACATCTGAAACTGCGACGCCGTTTGCTTAGAAGCTTATGTATTATGCGATGAATGCGAAACATCGGGTATTAGTGTTGTGACAATTGTTTTCCTGTGGCGTACTACTCCTGGATCATTTGCTGTTTAATATATTTTACACAAAAGATGAGGAAACACTTCCTTTGTAAACATTTTAAGCACATTTCTGGGAATGTAGGTTCACGTGTTTATATGTATTTTCTTGTTCACGGGATACTGCACCTTCGGGGTAAGTGCCATCTATTAATGGGGGCAAATTGACAACGACAGTGTATGCTTCTTGTCTTCCCATTCGTTCCTGTTTATGATATCATAACACGTAGATCATTATTATGGTTAACATTTGAGTAATAAAGGTTAGATATCATTAACGGGATTCAGAGAGCGTGCAGAATGCTATTGACAGCGGTAATAACAAGCAGTGGGCTGATCGCATGCTTCAAAAATGTTCAACAGGAGAGTACACGTCAAAAATAAGCAAATTGTAGGAGCTGGCCCGTTCCACCAAACACTTCAAACACAGCTAGGCACTGAGCTAGTACAGCATATTAAGGATCTTGAAGCCAGGCTGTTGGGACTTAAGAGTGAATGATGTAAGGGAACTGGCATCTGAGTTAACTAAGAGGAATGAAAATGGAAATGTTGATGATAATGATGATGTTCCTCGCGTATACTGTCACTACTTATTTTGTTACTCTTAACTAGAAGAGACATCTCTCAAATGCGTTACGTGCTCAGTATGGCTCACGCTATACGCGCTGGGTTTCCACAGAGAGCGAAGGTGTTTACATGTGACAATTGCTAATAAGAGCGAATGTCTGTAGCAGACATAAGAGTATGTCATTTTTCCCAACAACTCTCTGGACATGATACTGTGCAAGCTTTCTAATAATACTTTGTAATGATGCTATAAGGTGCAATATAGTGTTCCTTCATGAATCACCGTGTAGTTAATGATTTGTACCACTAGCTTATGAAAAGTGAGACTTATAACTCAAAAAAGAAGAATTTTTCCTTTATGAGACGTCATTTTAAGACACCTTCCCTGCATATCTCATATACTACAGATTTCAGAGCCAACTCTAAAAAAAGTTATATCACTGTATTAGCCTTTTCGAAATATTTTGAACGCTCTTAAGGAGCTAAACTTTCCACTGCAAAAATATTTCTTTAGTATCTCGGTTTAGAAAAGAGGTTACATCATTGGCCACGTAACAAAACTATGTGACAATCCTTCGTCGGAAACCTCGACTCGGTCCTGCAAAATGTTCATGAAATTCAGCGCATACCACACCTTTCGTGATTCGCTACTCTTTTACAAAGAGCTACTCGCTCTTACCATTCGCTTTGTTCATGCGTCATAAAAATGTGAATAAAAATTATCCGAGGGAACGAGTGGACGCAAACACACACAAACACACACACACACACACACACACACACACACACACACACCCTCGTACTTACCCCCTGTACACAAAAGCAGAAGTAATGGTTTAATAATTACGGAGAGTAACTAAATTTGCTTTTTCATCTACAGATATATGGCGCACCCGTTCAGCGAATATTAATTGCAGGGACACACACATAACGCCGGAGATTTGCTAAATTTAACGTGCATTCCAAATTGAGACCACTGAATTACAGATGCGCCGCACTGATTTCAAATTCTGTTTTTATGCGACTTTTTTTTGTTTTGTTTTTTTTAGGTGTAAATAATGAGATCCGCTTGCAATATGCGATATAAAATTCGCTGCGGCTGATGACGCGGTGGTGATACTGCTAGCGACGACCGAAACTGCGCACCGCAGCCGCTGCTCATAAAGGTATTTGTTTACGCGGCTTCGATTGTTGCATTAACAGGTACTGAAACTGCCGTCATAAATTAGTGCTGGTCCTGCTGGTGCCTTTCCCACCTGTGCGTCGGCAGGTAAATATTCACATTTAAATATGTTTATACATTTCTATATTTTTACATATTCATACCCATACTTTTTCTTTGGTTTTCATGTGATCTTGACAAGAGTCGCAGTGACACGATATCGTCTCAGCGACTAGTGACAGTGTGTCTAGAAATTCTGTCTCCTTGAGCGTCAACATAAAAAAAAGAATAAAACTGGCCAGGTGCGAATACGATTCGCACACTGTGGGTTCCGTACAAACTTAATTACGTATGCAGACAAATCATAAATTCCGGGAATGGAGCATATTGACGGTTAATGCTTCTCATCGATATTGATATTGGCAAGATATCGCTTGCTGGAGTTCCAGGACTTTCGAGAATGTTCCAATTTCAAGTTTCTTGTCGGATAATAAAGGACAAAGGAAATATTTCTTTACCGTGATATGATGACGAATCAGCAACTTTATGATTTTTTTCCTTTACTTGTACTGCAAAACCTTGCTTGTTGCCAAATTTCATGATTTTAGGTCAACGGAAACTACCCTAGAGATTTTGATGAGTGAGTTTCAAGTATCAAAATGTCGTTGTTGTTGTGGTCTTCAGTCCAGACACTGGTTTGATGCAGCTCTCCATGTTACTCTATCGTGTGCAAGATTCTTCATCTCCCAGTACCTACTGCAACCTACATCCTTCTGAAACTGTTTTGTGTATTCATCTCTTGGTCTCCCTCTACGATTTTTACCCTCCACACTGCCCTCCAATACTAAATTGGTGATCCCTTGATGCCTCAGATCATGTCCTACCAACCAATCCCTTCTTCTTGTCAAGTTGTGCCACAAATTTCTCTTCTCCCAATTCTATTCAATACCTCCTCATTAGTTATATGATCTACCCATCTAATCTTCAGCATTATTCGGTAGCACCACATTTCGAAAGCTTCTATTATCTTCTTGTCAAAACTATTTATCGTCCATGTTTCACTTCCATACATGGCTACACTCCATACAAATATTTTCAGAAACGACTTCCTGACACTTAAATCTATACTCGATGTTAACAAATTTCTCTTCTTCAGAAACGCTTTCCTTGCCATTGTTAGTCTACATTTTATATCCTCTTTACTTCGGCCATCATCAGTTATTTTGCTTCTCAAATAGTAAAACTCGTCTACTACTTTAAGTGTCTCATTTCCTAATCTAATTCCCTCAGCATCACCCGACTTAATTCGACTGCGTTCTATTATCCTCGTTTTGCTTTTGTTGATGTTCACCTTATATCCTCCTTTCAAGACACTGTCCATTCCGTTCAGCTACTCCTCCTAGACCTTTGCTGTCTCTGACATAATTACAATCTCATCGGCGAACCTCAAAGTTTTTATTTCTTCGCCATGGATTTTAATCGCCCCCATGAACCATGGACCTTGCCGTTGGTGGGGAGGCTTGCGTGCCCCAGCGATACAGATGGCCGTACCGTAGGTGCAACCACAACGGAGGGGTATCTGTTGAGAGACCAGACAAACATGTGGTTCCTGAAGAGGGGCAGCAGCCTTTTCAGTAGTTGCAGGGGCAACAGTCTGGATGATTGACCGATCTGGCCTTGTAACATTAACCAAAACGGCCTTGCTGTGCTGGTACTGCGAACGGCTGAAAGCAAGGGGAAACTACAGCCGTAATTTTTTCCGAGGACATGCAGCTTTACTGTATGATTAAATGATGATGGCGTCCTCTTGGGTAAAATATTCCGGAGGTAAAATAGTCCCCCATTCGGATCTCCGTTCGGGGACTACTCAAGAGGACATCGTTATCGGGAGAAAGAAAACTGGCATTCTACGGATCGGAGCGTGGAATGTCACATCCCTTAATCGGGCAGGTAGGTTAGAAAATTTAAAAAGGGAAATGGATAGGTTAAAGTTAGATATAGTGGGAATTAGTGAAGTTCGGTGGCAGGAGGAACAAGACTTTTGGTCAGGTGATTACAGGGTTATAAATACAAAATCAAATAGGGCTAATGCAGGAGTAGGTTTAATAATGAATAAAAAAATAGGAGTGCGGGTTAGCTACTACCAACAGCATAGTGAACGCATTATTGTGGCCAAGATAGACACAAAGCCCATGCTTACTACAGTAGTACAAGTTTATATGCCAACTAGCTCTGCAGATGATGAAGAAATTGATGAAATGTATGACGAGATAAAAGAAATTATTCTGGTAGTGAAGGGAGACGAAAATGTAATAGTCATGGGTGAGTGGAATTCGTCAGTAGGAAAAGGGAGAGAAGGAAACATATTAGGTGAATATGGATTGGGGGGGAAGAAATGAAAGAGGAAGCCGTCTTGTAGAAGTTTGCACAGAGCATAACTTAATCATAGCTAACACATGGTTCAAGAATCATGAAAGAAGGTTGTATACCTGGAAGAATCCTGGAGATACTAAAAGGTATCAGATAGATTACATAATGGTAAGACAGAGATTTAGGAACCAGGTTTCAAATTGTAAGTCATTTCCAGGGGCAGATGTGGATTCTGACCACAATCTATTGGTTATGAACTGCAGATTGAAACTGAAGAAACTGCAAAAAGGCGGGAATTTAAGGAGATGGGACCTGGATAAACTGAAAGAACCAGAGGTTGTACAGAGTTTCAGGGAGAGCATAAGGGAACAATTGACAGGAATGGGGGAAAGAAATACTGTAGAAGAAGAATGGGTAGCTCTGAGGGATGAAGTAGTGAAGGCAGCAGAGGATCAAGTAGGTAAAAAGACGAGGGCTAATAGAAATCCTTGGGTAATAGAAGAAATATTGAATTTAATTGATGAAAGGAGAAAATATAAAAATGCAGTAAATGAAGCAGGCAAAAAGGAATACAAACGTCTCATAAATGAGATCGACAGGAAGTGCAAAATGGCTAAGCAGGGATGGCTAGAGGACAAATGTAAGGATGTAGAGGCTTGTCTCACTAGGGGTAAGATAGATACTGCCTACAGGAAAAGTAAAGAGACCTTTGGAGAGAAGAGAACCACTTGTACGAATATCAAGAGCTCAGATGGCAACCCAGTTCTAAGCAAAGAAGGGAAGGCAGAAAGGTGGAAGGAGTATATAGAGGGTTTACACAAGGGCGATGTACTTGAGGACAATATTATGGAAATGGAAGAGGATGTAGATGAAGATGAAATGGGAGATAAGACACTGCGTGGAGAGTTTGACAGAGCACTGAAAGACCTGAGTCGAAACAAGGCCCCGGGAGTAGACAACATTCCATTAGAATTACTGATGGCGTTGGGAGAGCCAGGCATGACAAAACTCTACCATCTGGTGAGCAAGATGTATGAGACAGGCGAAATACCCACAGACTTCAAGAAGAAAATAATAATTCTAATCCCAAAGAAAGCAGGTGTTGACAGATGTGAAAATTACCGAACTATCAGTTTAATAAGTCACAGCTGCAAAATACTAACGCAAATTCCTTACAGACGAATGGAAAAACTGGTAGAAGAGGACCTCAGGGAAGATCAGTTTGGATTCCGTAGAAATGTTGGAACGTTTCTAGCATTTGTAGACTCAGAGAAAGCTTTTGACAACGTTAACTGGAATACTCTCTTTCAAATTCTGAAGGTGGCAGGGGTAGAATACAGGGAGCGAAAGGCTATTTACAATTTGTACAGAAACCAGATGGCAGTTATAAGAGTCGAGGGACATGAAAGGGAAGCAGTGTTTGGGAAAGGAGTGAGACAGGGTTGTAGCCTCTCCCCGATGTTATTCAATCTGCATATTGAGCAAAGCAGTAAAGGAAACAAAAGAAAAATTCGGAGTAGGTATCAAAATCCATGGAGAAGAAATAAAAACTTTGAGGTTCGCCGATGACATTGTAATTCTGTCAGAGACAGCAAAGGACTTGGAAGAACAGTTGAACGGAATGGACAGTGTCTTGAAAGGAGGATATAAGATGAACATCAACAAAAGCTAAACGAGGATAATGGAATCTAGTCAAATTAAATCGGGTGATGCTGAGGGGATTAGATTAGGAAATGAGACACTTAAAGTAGTAAAGGAGTTTTGCTATTTAGGGAGTAAAATAACTGATGATGGTCGAAGTAGAGAGGATCTAAAATGCAGACTGGCAATGGCAAGGAAATCGTTTCTGAAGAAGAGAAATTTGTTAACATCGAGTATAGATTTAAGTGTCAAGAAGTCGTTTCTGAAAGTATTTGTATGGAGTGTAGCCATGTATGGAAGTGAAACATGGACGATAACCAGTTTGGACAAGAAGAGAATAGAAGCTTTCGAAATGTGGTGCTACAGAAGAATGCTGAAGATAAGGTGGGTAGATCACATAACTAATGTGGAGGTATTGAGTAGGATTGGGGAGAAGAGAAGTTTGTGGCACAACGTGACTAGAATAAGGGATCGGTTGGTAGGACATGTTTTGAGGCATCAAGAGATCACAAATTTAGCATTGGAGGGCATTGTGGAGGGTAAAAATCGCAGAGGGAGACCAAGAGATCAATACACTAAGCAGATTCAGAAGGATGTAGGTTGCAGTAGGTACTGGGAGATGAAGAAGCTTGCACAGGATAGAGTAGCATGGAGAGCTGCATCAAACCAGTCTCAGGACTGAAGACCACAACAACAACAACGGATTTTAATACCTACTCCGAATTTCTGTTTCCTTTACTGCTTGCTCAGTATACAGATTGAATAACATGGTGGATAGGCTACAACCCTGTCTCACTCCCTTCCCAACCACTGCTTCGCTTTCATGCCCCTCGACTCGAGTATCAAAGTATGTGACGTAAATGGCCGTATCTTTTGGTTGAACTGACGTAGAAGTTTAAATATTATACACCACCAAGGGAAATAGACTTTAACACGTGACTTAAGTTTCAACTAGTTCCTGGGAAAAGGGTAATTAACAGTCGGGCAGGCAGAGAAACAACAAAGTGATCTTGTAAATTACGTTTTTAATGGACTCTACAGAAATGTAGTAAGCATCTGCTGCTCAACAGGTACTGACAGGTGGGGATAGTAATTGTATGTAATGAAAGTTAATAAACTGTGACACAATACAAATTACTGGAAGAAAATATCTAGACACTGTGAAACGTCCCCTTAGAAAAAATTATGAATTACTGTGCTTAAAGTGACACACAATATTTTTAGCGCAACGCAGTCTGACTTTCAATAATCCCTACAAAAGAATGGCCCTAACTATCATTAACCTATACCTTTCACAAATAACTTACCTCACAAAAATCTTGGTTACTCGAACTACTGCAATACAGCGAGCGCCACTACTGCCAGGTAAATAAAAGATTCAAACTATGGAAGGCACTAACTACTGATAGGCATAGTTAGCAAAAAAATGGTTCAAATGGCTCTGAGCACTATGGGACTTAACATCCATGGTCATCAGTCCCCTAGAACTTAGAACTACTTAAACCTAACTAACCTAAGGACAGCACACAACACCCAGCCATCACGAGGCAGAGAAAATCCCTGATCCCGCCGGGAATCGAACCCGGGAACCCGGGCGTGGGAAGCGAGAACGCTACCGCACGACCACGAGATGCGGGCCATAGTTAGCAAATGAAAGATTTTAATAGAGAACAAACAATGTATTTACCTTAATAGTCATCAAAAGTCATAATATATATAGCAGTTCATGACATCCAGTCTTACAAATTTCAAAACTCCACCATTTCTCTCCCCACATCCACCACTGCTGGCGGCTCACCTCCAACTGCTCAACGCTACGCGCTGTTCACATCCATCTGCCCAACACTACAATGGCAGACAACAATGCAAACTAGCCACAGACTGCACACAGCACAGCCAGTGATTTTTCATACAGAGCGCTACGTGGCGTTACCAATAAGGAAACCTAAACAGCCTACTTACAACTGTTCTGAATTAGCGAAGTAATTTTTTATGGTTAGTTTCTGTAAGAGCGTTCCAAAATGTAATGGGACATAGAGAATTCTCCACTGAACAGTGGGTGGTAGGGAACCGGGGTTTGCAGAAGCCAGCTTAAGGAGATATGGAAGTAGACTCGTCTAGCATTACTGTTTTCCAGCTTATTTACAATTAACAGGTGTACAAGTTTACAAACACTGTGTTGTTTATTTACATGTATATTCTTTATTTCCTGTAAGGAAACAAGGAGGATTAACCTGATCACTAGGAAGTTTACCTGGCCGTCTGAATGGCCACCTGTACCTGAGGCTTATGCAAAGAGTTTTAGGTGAGTTGTTGGAGAACGTACCCTTGGCTGTTCATGACAGGATGTGGATACAGTATTACGGTGCACCACCTCACTTCACTGTCGATGTACACAACCATCTCAGTGCTGTATTTCCTGGCCACTGAATTGGAAGCGAGGTCCTATTCCAAGGCCTGATAGATCATCTGACCTGAATTATTTCCTATGGGTGTATCTAAATTTACTTTTGTTTGAGGCCCCAGTGTATAGGGAGTTGGAATTACTTGGCAGAATGTAGCTGCTTGTCATGTGATTCGAAACACACCAGGAATATTTGCCATGTTGCGTTAGAAGCTTCTTCGCAGATGTCATGCTTCCATTGAGGCTGATGGCCGTCAGTTTCAGCACGTGCTGGAAGATATAGTACAAATGTTACGTTCACTATTTGGATGATGGTATTTGAAGTTTACTGTCGCTGATGTACATAAAAAGGTTCAAAAATGGCTTTGAGCACTAAGGGACTTACCATCTGAGGCCATCAGTCCCCTAGAACGTAGAACTACTTAAACCTAACTAACCTAAGGACATCACACACATCCACGCCCGAGACAGGATTCAAACCAGCGACCGTAGCGGTCGCGCGGTTCCAGACTGAAGCGCGTAGAACCACTAGGCCACCGCGGCCAGCTAAAAAGGTTCGCAGTAATGCGATTATATTCCTGTTATCTCCTAAGCTCTTATCTCCGACCCCAGGTTCCCCACCTCAAACTGTTCGGTGGAGCATCCTCGAAGTCCTGCAAAATTTGTGAACGCTCTTACGGTGACACCTTGTATATTTTGAAAAACTCTGACACATCAGACTAATCGGAAAGAAAGAAAAATATAATACTCATAACATTATTCAAGTGAGTTCTTACCATATTGTGACCCCCAAAATTATTTTATGTGTAATTTTAAAAGAGACGATTCTTTTACTATAGAAAAGTTTGTCATTCTCGAAAGTCGCCTAGCTATCATATAAATTAACACCGAATACCTGCATACAAGATATTAAATCCAATTAATGTCGGAGCTGAGTTATTTCATGCCGCTGTAACTTCTTGCAGCTTACATCCAAGAAGTTACTAACGTACATGCCCACAGAATCTTCACGAAATGTTGTTATCCTAATCTCTACAGGATGATCAGAAACAGTCTAACAAGCTTTTAAGGGTGTTGCAGGGGAGATTGTGCTGATCAACAATTATTGTGACAAAAATCCGACACGTTGCCCGGTTTCCGAGTTAATTGGCACTGAAGTTAGCCAATCAGGCCGTCGCGCGCACAAATTCAAGTGACCCGTGATATATAATTAGTGCATGTTTTTCTGATACCACTGGAGACGGCTGACATTTTGGCTACAAATCGATCCATCTGCCGTCCCATGTTCAACTGCTGAGTCGCTCTGTTGCTCGGTTTCAAGGAAACCAAAAGAAGAATATGTTTGGCAACACCGTTTCTGGCGGGCTGCTTGAATTTGCGCTCAACGGCCTCACTGGGCATCGACAATGCTAATTTTCTTAGATACGACGCAACGAATTGATTTTGTTTTCATAAGCGTTATTTATCAGCACAACCTACTCTCCAATACCGTTACAAGCTTTTCACACTATTTCTAGCAGGCCCTGTGGAACTGGTGAATGAAAAATAAATCAACAAGCATAAACACGACACTATTAACAGACCAATTTAATTCATAACTGTATTAGAAATTTGCGTCCTCAAACTCCGTGATTTATCATCACCAGCATTCTTTATTTAGAGCTAAAGAACTAATTGTTTAATCGATTATCATCTTTAAGGATTGTTGATACACTACTGGCCATTAAAATTGCTACACCACGAAGATGACGTGCTACAGACGCGAAATTTTACCGACAGGAGGAAGATGCTATGATATGCAAATGATTAGCCTTTCACAGCATTCACATCAGGTTGGCGCCGGTAGCGACACCTACAACGTCCTGACATGAGGAAAGTTTCCAACCGATTTCTCATATACATACAGCTGTTGACCGGCGTTGCCTGGTGAAACGTTGTTCTGATGCCTCGTGTAAGGAGGAGAAATGCGTAGCATCACGTTTCCGACTTTGATAAAGGTCGGATTGTAGCCTATCCCGATTGCGATTTTTGCTCGCGTTGGTCGAGATCCAATGACTGTTAGCAGAATATGGAATCGGTGGGTTCAGGAGGGTAATACGGAACGCCGTCCTGGATCCCAATGGCCTCGTATCACTAGCAGTCGAGATGACAGGCATCTTATCGGCATGCGGCATGGCTGTAACGGATCGTGCAGCCTCGTCTCGATCCCTGAGTCAACGGATGGGGACGTTTGCAAGACAACAACCATCTGCACGAACAGTTCGACGACGTATGCACCAGCATGGAGACCATGGCTGCGGTTACCCTTGACGCTGCATCACAGACAGGAGCGCCTGCGATGGTGTATCGATCGACGAACCTGGGTGCACGAATGGCAAAACGTCAATTTTTCGGATGAATCGAGGTTCTGTTTACAGCATCATGATTGTCGCATCCATGTTTGGCGACATTGCGGTGCACCCACAGTGGAAGCGTGTATTCGTCATCGCCATACTGGCGTATCACCCAGTGTGATGGTGTGGGGTGCCATTGGTTACACGTCTCGGTCACCTCTTGTTCGCATTGACGGCACTTTGAACAGTGGACGTTTCATTTCAGATGTGTTACGACCCGTGGCGCTACACTTCATTCGATCCCTACGAAACCCTACATTTCAGCAGGATAAAGCACGACCGCATGTTGCAGGTCCTGTACGGGCCTTTCTGGATACAGAAAAATTTCGACTGCTGTCCTGGCCAGCACATTCTCCAGATCTCTCACCAACTGAAAGCGTCTGGTCAATAGTGGCCAAGCAACTGGCTCGTCACGATAATCCAGTCACTACTCTCGACGAACTGTGGTATCGTGATGAAGCTGCATGGGCAGCTGTACCGGTACATGCCATCCAATCTCTGTTTGACTCAATGCCCAGGCGTATCAGGGCCGTTATTATGGTTAGAGGTGCTTGTTCTGGGTACTGATTTCTCAGGATCTATGCACCCAAATTGCGTGAAAATGTAATCACATGTCAGTTCTAGTATAATATATTTGTCCAGTGAATACCCGTTTATCATCTGCATTTCTTCTTGGTGTAGCAGTTTTAATGGCCAGTAGTGTAGAATAATTCTCAAACTTGCTGCTATTCTATCAACTAAACTAGTGAAAAAATGGTCATTAATAATATTTGAAGGAATAACGCTACCCTTACTGCCACCTGACCCCTGCTACTGGATAAAGCCTTCCTCTAATTGTTTTCACAACTACCACCACGCAGCATTGTCGCTGCTATTTGCTTTTCAGTGTCATCTTCCCAACTTACACTTCCATTAAACTTCGTGTTGACCTACTACGACCACGTACCAACTTCCACTACTTTCTGTTTGTACTGTTTGTGATTTAAAAGTAATCCTTCGCCATATCTCGATGCGGATTATTGCTTTCTTCTGTTCACGTTGTTTCCGACAAGCTACTTCTGCTTCCAAATCCTTATAAATTTTAGTAATTTGTTCATAATATCATTTTTGTTCAGTTTCCGGTTCTTAGACGTTGTTACCCTCTTGTCCTTTTGCTGTTTCTGTAATCCATGCTGTAGTCAATTTATTGTTCCAGATGTACAGGAATATTTCTTTTGTTGGCCTGTTTTCATTCATTAGAGAGAGGTGCCCAACGAAGATTAATCTTCGTTTTGGCATTACACTTGACACATTCCTAAATATTCGTAGACCTCTTTGCTTTTCATTTTCGGATAACGTGTAGCTTGCTTAGCACCTTTCATTTATCTAACTATCGTACTTCTCTACATGGCCCATCCAAAAACATTCAATACTGACTGTATTCTTGGTGTATAAGCGCCCTTAGCGTACTCACTACTGTTAAAGCTAGAACCAACATCTGTGAACAACAGATACGCATTCGACCAGTCAGTTGTGAGCAGGCAGTATTAAGTAGTGAGTCAACGTTGTTGTTTTACAAGTCGCAATCGAGTAACAACTCAACATTAAGCTTTCAGACATACTCTTCAATGTCTTGAAGAAGAGAAACGTGCGTGAAAGCTTGTTCCACACACCTCACCTCCCGAACAAAGCCAACCACACGCGAAAGCCTGCCGCGACTTGACTGAAATGCAGTCTGGAAAGAATAATTTCAGGTGACGAGACTTTATGTTCTCACTAAGAATCTACCATAGAACGACGTAGTTCAGAAATTCACGTGGAGGGTCAACACATAGGCAACATAACCGACGCTAGAACCAATATGATGCGTAACTTCAATAACATCTAGAAGAAAGGACATTTCCGAAAGTTTCCCATTGTCGTATGATAGTTCTGTGGGTTTTACATAAGTGGGGGAGACTCCACCGGACACCTGAAGCATTAAAACTACCGTAACTACCACCTTAACATTTCTCTCCTTTTTATTGATCCAGTCTAGAAACTTTTTTGGATTGAAACGGTATAGCTCTATTCTTTCCAACTTTTGGTTAGTCCTTAAACATTCACGTGCATATAAACATTGTGGCCTTACCACTGTGGCAAATTTGAGTTTTGTTTCTTAAATTGTTGTAGATTTTCTTGTCAAATGATATGTTCTTTCACTTTTATTATCTCTTATACCTATAGCAAAATTTTTTCTATTCCGTTCCACTACATGGCTTCTACAAATATTTCGGTTTACTCTATTTTCGTTTCTCTGTGTTTGGATGCATATTCTTAAGATGCCATGCATTTAGATTTGATAGAAATGAAATTTCGAGACCAGTTCTTCTTCCAGAACCTTTATTTAAGCATGTATTCGTTCCTATTTTGCAGGGAAAATGCAAAATAATCTGAAAAAGGTAAGAAACTTACCTTAATTCCGTCTGGTTCCTTACCAAAATAACTGGTTCTGTTTTGTGATAAATTAACTCCAAATTTTAAATCCATACAACTTTTTCCTTAATCGCAGTCAAACAGTAAGGTTCATAAGCAGGCGCACTATCTAATTAACCTTTTTAATGACTGAACGATTTCTCTCATAAATTTGACTTTATGTAACGTATTCGTTAGAGTATCACCAATTATGTTCAACAATTTTCCATCACATCAAGTTCTATTATGATTTTATCTATTGTTTCTGTGTTTACCAAATCCAATTTTTCCTTGTAATCAACAGATTTTACTATTGTAGATTTGCTGCTTAACATAGTGAAGCGAATTGCAGATTTCAAGTTAAAAATCTTCAGAGCGAGATCTTATCTTGCAAAAAACACGGTGATATTCTCTGAGTTCCCAGAATGCCAGGAAGTTTCATTCTCAGAGTTGTTTGATTAAGGTTTCGTCAAATCTATTGTGGAGAACTTTTTATAATATTCAGTATGCAACTGGCAGAACAGAAACTTCTCTGTAATTGCTGACATTCCATGTACCTAGTGGTCGTATAAATGCTGTTTTCAAGTCTTCTGTAACCTTTTCTGTTTTTAAATTTTCTCAGGACGCAAATGTAGATTATTTATAATCTTAGGTTCTGACAAATTCAATAATTTTTACTGCAATGGAATGTTCACCTCTAACTTTGATGCTTTTGCATATTTTAATACCTCAGTGAATTTTTACCTCATCTGGTGGGAAATCTTCCTAAAGATTTTCTGATAATGCTGAAAATTCTGATTTAAACATTGGATGTGAACAGTTTAGCGTGTCAAAAAATTTTTCTAACATTTCGCAATTTTCGTGGCTATTTAACCTTATTTTGCCATTTTCTTCTTTGAAACAAGCATTTCGTGCCTGATTCCCTTGAAGTACATGTTTACGAAGGTGGTAAACATTTTGTATCACTACCTTTAGTGAAATTTTCTTGCGTTCTTGTATACTGAAATTTTTCTAATGTTATTTTGATTTTCCATTTTACTTTCCAGATTGTTTTATTTTAAGTCAAAACTATACAAGATGTTCTTCTTTTTCGAAAATTTTCCGTTTTCTCCTTTGGTGAGCTCTTCATTCTCACGCTTTTTGCGCTTCTCGTTCCACCATCTTTTCATTACATTCTTTTGTAATGCCAGTGTTTTCTCGGTCGCTTCAGTAATTAGTACGTGGAGTTCATGCCAATTATTATTTAAGTTGCCTCAATTTTTTTCTAAATTTCTGCATATACTCATTTGTATTATTGATTCTACCGATTACATTTCGAGCTTCATTTGTTATTGTACTTGGGATGTATAACATTTTGAACTTAGAGAGATATTGATTTGAATCAGTTTCTCAAAGATTTGCCTCTATAAAGTCTGTAATTTGCTTCATATTCGTTTTGGATGTGGCTGTGCGATCTAATTGAAATTATGCTAGGTTTATATCTACAGGTACCCACGCTTTTGCTATTCCAGGCAGTTCGCAAAAATGTGTAGCTGTAAAAGAAACATTCTACACATATTGATTAGTCTTCCACCACATCTGCGTGATCTTAAGTATGCTGGACAATTGTCTACAACTCAAATGTTTTCCATTCCCAAATGGAACATCAAGACATTGAGAAGTGCTTTAGCAGTTACAGTGGGTACGCTGGAGATTACATTTTCTGAAAGCTCCCAGAACTGATTTATTTTCCTCACATTACCTCCTTTTATTTTATTTTATTGACTATTAACCGCAGGCCCTACAGTCATCAGTGCACTAGGAATGTTCTATGAGTTCGATCTGTTAGGTAACATCTGCTCAAATATTTATAATTATATTTAATAGAAATATATAATTTTGAGGAAAGACAATCGCCGTATTAATGGGATACTGTTGAGAATATACGATTAATTGTTGCAAGAAAGTCACGTACTATTCTATAGTCTACATGCAAAGAAAAATGTGATTCATATCTGTTTTTGTTAGTTCATCACACTCATAGTAAAGATAATTTCATACGTGTATTCATTAAAGATCGATGATAAATGATCCATTACGAATCTCGTTCGGGTTAAGGGAACTAATGATGTTTTACTCGCATTAACTACGTGGAACTAGGGCTTCAGTGGAATGGGTTGGGTTGGGTTGTTTTGGGGGGGAAGAGACCAAACTGCGAGGTCATCGGTCTCATCGGATTATGGAAGGGCGGGGAAGGAAGTCGGCCGTGCCCTTTCAAAGGAACCATCCCGGCATTTGCCTGGTGCGATTTACGGAAATCACGGAAAACCTAAATCAGGATGACTGGACGTGGGATTGAACCGTCCTCCTCCCGAATGCGAGTCCAGTGTGCTACCACTGCGCCACCTCGCTCGGTCATCAATGGAATGTCTGGCTGTATTTGACGGCAACATTACGTTCCACAGTGGTCTAGGGGCAGCGTTTTTTAGTATGATTCAAATTCTTAAAGGACCCGCCATCGCTTAAATTTTAGCACAAAGTATCAGCAATGGGGGCACCAGAAGTCACTCTCAATTAGCTAACGGTGTTATAAAAGAGAGTAAGCTGCGGACGGAGGTTCAGGGCACTCTCTTGTCCTTGGGATGGGAAACTGCCAGTGAAGGCGGAGGATTTAGCTATGATCAATGGCATGAGGATGCAGAACGAAATGGAAACCACTGGATTAAGAACACATAATTTGCATCTACATGAAATGTGGCTTGTAGTTGAAGAAATGTGATGATGATCTCTCCGATGTCAAACAACGGACAAGTATCCAATTCTGATCTCCGAGAGGGGATTGACAAGAGGGAGGTGACAATGATAAAAGAGATTGAATAACCAACGAGTCGGGGCGTGGAATGTCAGAGGTTTGAACGTGGTAGGGAAGCTAGAAAATCTAGAATGGAAAATGGTACTGCTCAATCTAGATATAGTGGGAATCAGTGTAGCGAGATGAAAATAAGACACAGACCTCTGGTCAGATGGTCATAGGGTAATATCAACAGCAGCAGAAAATGGTATAATTAGAGTAGGATCCCTTATGAATAGGTATCTAGTACTGAGAATGAGGTACTGTGAACAGTTCAGTGAGAGTATTGTTCTCATCGGAATTGACTACAAACCAACATCGACAACAATAACTTAATTTTTTTCATCATTTGAGATGTTTCGGGAAAGCCTGCTCTTGTGTCATTCATGATTTCATTATATAAATCGACAACGATAGTTCAGTTATGCGTGCCGAAAACTCAAGGGAGATAGAGGATGTATATGAGGATATTAAAGACATAATTTTGTACGTAAAGGAAGATGAAAATTTAATAGTCACAGGGGATTGGAATGCCGTTGTAGGGAAAGCAGTAGAAGAAAGGGTTGCGTCGGAATATGGATTTGGCAGTAGGAATGAGAGACAAGAAAGATTAATTGAGTTCTGCAACAAATTTTAGCTAGTAATAGCAAATATTCTGTTAAAGAATCACAATAGGACATGGCATACTTGGAAAAGGCCAGGATATAACGGAATATTTCAATCAGATTACATGAAACGTTGAGGCACAGATTCCGTAATCAGATATTGGATTGTAAGACGTACCCAGTAGTAGATACAGTCAGGTAACAATTTGGGTAATGATAAAGAGTGGGATAAAGTTTAAGTAACTAGTTAGGAAGAAACAATGTCCTCTGCAGTTGGATACGGAAATACTAACAAATGATGGGATACTCTTGAAGCTCTCTGAGGCTGTAGAACTTGCGATAAGTTATAGCCCAACAGGCAGTTCAGTCGAAGAGGAATTGACACCTCCAAAAGGGATAATTACAGAAGCGGGAAGGAAAAAAGGAGGTTGAAGGAGGGTAATGCCTAAGAAACCATGGGTAACAGAAGAACTACTTCAGGTGATGGACGACAGAAGGAAGTACAAAAATGTTCAGGGATATTCAGGAATACAGAAATACAAGTCACTTAAGAATAAAATAAATAGAAAGTGCAGAGAAAGTAAGGTGAAATGGCTGCATGAAAAATGTACAGAAGTTGTGAAACAAAATGATCATCGGAAGGACTAACTCAGCATACAGAAAAGTCAAAGCAAACTTCGGTGAAATTCAAAGCAACGGAGGTAACATTAAGAGCGCCGTGAGAATTCTCCTGTTAAATGCAGAGGGAAAGCGGATTAATGGAAAGAGTATTTGTAGGCATCTATGAGAGGACACCTTGTCTCATGACGCGATAGACGAAGAAATAGGAGTCTACAGTGAAAAGATAGGGGATCCAGTATTAGAATCATAATTTGGAAGAGCTTTGGAAGGCTTGAAATCTACTAAGACAAGAGGGATAAATAAAATTACATCGTAATTCCTAAAATCATTGGGAGTATTGACAACAAAGTGACTATTAACGCTGGTGTGTAGAATGTATGAGTCTGGTGATATACCACCTGACTTCGGGAAAACATCCTACACACAATTCCGAATATGCAAGAGCCGACAAGCGCGTGAATTATAGCACAATCATCTTAACATCTCATGTATCCTAGTTACTGCCAAGAAAAATAAACAGAAGAGAACTGAGGTGTAGTTAGATGGCGATCAGTTTGGATTTAGGCAAGGTAAAGGCTATAGAGAGGCTATTCTGACGTTGCTAATGATAATGGAAGCAAGACTAAAGAAAAATCAAGACAATTCATAGGATTGTCGACCTTGAATAAGCATTTGAGAATTTGGTATGTGGGGAAAACATTCGAAATTCTGAGAAAAATAGGCGAACTCTGTAGGGAAAGACGGGTAATATGCAACATGTACTAGAACCAAGAGGGAACACTAAGAGCGGAGGACCAATAACGATGTGCTCGGATTAAAGAGGTCGTGAGACAAGGATGTAGCCTTTCGCCCCTACTGTTCAGTAAATACATCGAAGAAGCTACAGGGTGACATTTATGAAAATGACGTAAATTAGTTACAAAATATGGCGTGCACACACTTTATTCAACACGTAAACATCACTATAGTCGGATTTAGGTTATGACATGTTCGATGTGCCTGCCATCATTCGTGATGTTGTGGAGCAGATGAAGAGCTGTTTGCACTTCAGCAATGGTTCTGGGGTTATTGCTGTACATATTGTCCATAATAAAGCCTCATAAAAAGAAGTCGAATGTGTTCAGAACCGGAGAATATGGCGGCCAATCGAGGCCCACGCCAGTGCCCTCCGGGTACGCCAGAGCCAGAATGCGGTTCCCAGAGTGCTCCTCCAGGACATGAAGTACTCTCCGGCCTCGATGGGGCCGAGCTCGGTCTTGCATGAACGACAGCTTGTCGAAAACAGGATCACTTTGGATAATGGGGATGAAATCATCCTCTCAGTCTTCCAAAAGCGCCAGTTTTGCTTATTGAGGAACCCATCCAAATGAAAGTGGGCTTCGTCGATAAACCAAACCATACAGCGTATACTAATTCCCATTATGCCCTGCGGTCAACACTGTAAGTTTGAATGACCTAACGCAACTCGTTCAAACGTTATGAAGATTTATTTCATATAGTTCAATAATTGTCACGCTGTGTGATGAAAGGTAAAGTAAAGGTTCAAGAGTAGAAATAAAGTTCAAGGTGAAGGGATATCAGTGTTAAGATTTGCTGATGACTTTGGTATCCTCAGTGAAAGTGAAGAAATATTACAGGATCTGCTAATGGTCTAACGAGTACAGAATATGGATCCAGAGTAAAAAGAAGAAAGAGGAAAGTAATGAGAAGTATCCGAAATGAGAACAGCGAGAAACTTAACATCAAAAGGGGATGAAGTTAAGGAATTCCGCTACCTATGCAGCAAATTAAGCTTTCATGGACGAAGCGAGGAACACACAAAAAGTAATTTTTCTGAGAGGAAGAAGGTGGCTCCTTAGACAAATTCTTGGCGGACCGCATCAAAGTAGGTAGAAGACTGATGACTCAAAAAAACAAAAAAACTAAATGAAACCTTTACTGCATTCCAGTACTTAATATGCACACTTCCTGCGGCATTTGCTATTCAGTATAACTAAGTCTCCAAGCCTAATGGCGAAAGTTAGGTATTTTTAAATGTGTCTTTTTGAGCGGCGCTTTCGTCTATGTCACTGACTATTGTTTTATTTTTATTGATAGTGTGGTGGATTTCGCTATGTTCCCCACCAGGTGATTAGTTTTAAGTTATGCAACTTCTGAAATACATGTGTCTAGGTAACATATTTAAGTCATAAACTTTGCAATGTTGTTGTTGTTGTTGTTGTTGTGGTCTTCAGTCCTGAGACTGGTTTGATGCAGCTCTGCACGCTACTCTATCCTGTGGAAGCTCCTTCATCTCCCAGTACGTACTGCAGCCTACATCCTTCTGAATCTGCTTAGTGTATTCATCTCTTGGTCTCCCACTACGATTTTTACCCTCCACGCTGCCCTCCAATACTAAATTGGTGATCCCTTGATGCCTCAGAACATGTCCTATGAGCCGATCCCTTCTTCTAGTCAAGTTGTGCCACAAAATTCTCTTCTCCCCAATCCTATTCAGTACCTCCTCATTAGTTATGTGATCTACCCATCTAATCTTCTGTAGCACAACATTTCGAAAGCATCTATTCTCTTCTTGTCCAAACTAGTTATCGTCCGTGTTTCAGTTCCATACAGGGCTACACTCCATACATATACTTTCAGAAACGACTTCCTGACACTTAAATCTATACTCGATGTTAACAAATTTCTGTTCTTCAGAAACGCTTTCCTTGCCATTGCCAGTCTATATTTTATATTCTCTCTACTTCGACCATATTCAGTTATTTTGCTCCCCAAATAGCAAAACTCCTTTACTACTTTAAGTGTCTCACTTCCTAATCTAATTCCCTCAGCATCACCCGACTTCATTCGGCTACATTCCATTATCCTCGTTTTGCTTTTGTTGATGTTCATCTTATATCCTTCTTTCAAGACACTGTCCATTCCGTCCAACTGCTCTTCCAAGTCCTTTGCTGTCGCTGACATAAATACAATTTCATCGGCGAACCTAAAATTTTTTATTTCTTCTCCATGGATTTTAATACCTACTCCAAATTTTTATTTCGTTTCCTTTACTGCATGCTCAATATACAGATTGAATAACATCGAGGACAGGCTACAACCCTGTCCCGCTCCCTTCCCAACCGCTGCTTCCCTTTCATGCCCCTCGATTTTTATAACTGCCATATGGTTTCTGTACAAATTGTAAATAGCCTCTCGCTCCCTGTATTTTACCCCTGCCACCTTTAGAATTTGAAAGAGAGTATTCCGGTCAACATTGTCAAAAGCTTTCTCTAAGTCTACAAATGCTAGAAATGTAGGTTTGCCTTTCCTTAATCTATTTTCTAAGATAAGTCGTAGGGTCAGTATTGCCTCACGTGTTCCAACATTTCTGCGGAATCCAAACTGATCTTCGCCGAGGTCGGCTTCTACCAGTTTTTCCATTCGTCTGTAAAGAATACGCGTTAGTATTTAGCAGCTGTGACCTATTAAACTGATAGTTAGGTAATTTTCACATTCGTCAACGCCTACTTTCTTTGGGATTGGAATTATTATATTCTTCTTGAAGTCTGAGGGTATTTCGCGTGTCTCATACATCTTGCTCACTAGATGGTAGAGGTTTGTCAGGACTGGCTCTCCCAAGGCTGTCAGTAGTTCTAATGGAATGTTGTCTACTCCCGGGCTCCCGTTCCGACTTAGGTCTTTCAGTGCTCTATCAAACTCTTCACGCAATATCATATCTCCCATTTCATCTTCATCTACATCATTTCTATAACACCGCCCTCAAGTACATCTCCCTTGTATAGACCCTCTATATACTCCTTCTACCTTTCTGCTTTCCCTTCTTTGCTTAGAACTGGGTTTCCATTTGATCTTTTGATATTCATACAAGTTGTTCTCTTTTCTCCAAAGGTCTCTTTAATTTTCCTGTAGGCAGTATCTATCTTACCCCTACTGAGATAAGCCTCTACATCCTTACATTTGTCCTCTAGCCATCCCTGCTCAGCCATTTTCCACTTCCTGTCGATTTCATTTTTGAGACGTTTGTATTCCTTTATGGCTTCTTCATTTACTGCATTTTTATATTTTCTCCTTTCCTCAATTAAATTCGATATTTCTTCTGTCACCCAAGGAATTCTTCTAGTCCTTGTCTTTATACCTACTTGATCCTCTGCTGCCTTCACTTCTTCATCCCTTAATTTGCAATATCCGAGGTTAATGTAACCTTAAGACAAGGTAATGTAAATCTGAAATGCTGGTACAGTCGGAACTGGTGTAAAGGCCAGAAGGTTGAATGCAAGCATCCGAACATGCATGCATTTTGTCTTACAGGAACTGGATGTCAGTTTGTTGGATCGAATTCCATTCCTGCGGCACTTGGTCGGTCAATACAGGGACGGATGTTTGCGGATGACTCTCGAGTTGTCGTCCAAAGATGTCCCATATGCGCTCCATTGGAGACAGATCTGGTGATTGAGCAGGTCAAGACAACATGTCGACACTTGATAGAGTATGTTGGCTTACAATAGCGGTATGTGGGCGAACGGTACCCCTCTGGAAAGCACCCCCTGCATACTATTCATATATGGCATCGTAACAGGTCGAACTACAAGGCTGAGGTACAAACTTTCAGTCTGGGTGCGTGGGATGACCACGAAAGCGCTCCTGCTGTCATACGGAATCGCACCCCTGACCATAACACCAGGTGTACAGCCAGTGCGTCTAGCACTCACACAGGTTGGTTGCAGGTCCTCGACTGGTCTCCCTATAAACAACACACGGCCATCACTGGCACCGAGGCAGAACAGTATTTTATCGGAAAACACAGAAGACCTCCACCCTGGTCGCCGACGAGTTCTCGCTTGGCACTAGAGAAGTCGAAAATGGCTGTGGGTTTGGGGTCCGTGGGCCGGCCGCTGTGGCCGAGCGGCTCTAGCCGCTTTAGTCCGGAACCTCGCTTCTGCTACTGTCGCAGCTTCGAATACCGCCTCGGGCATGAATGTGTGTGATGGCCTTAGGTTAGTAAGGTTTAAGTAGTTCTAAGTCTAGGGGACTGATGACCACAGATGTTAAGTCCCATAGTGCTTAGAGCCATTTGAACCATTTTTTGGGGGGGTCAGTGGAATGCATCGTACAGGACATTTGCCTCATAGCTGTCCTTGGAGTAACTGATTTGTTACAGGTGTTGTGTCACTGTGGTGTCAGCTGCCGCTCAAACTGCTGGTGCAGATGAATCACGATCTTCTAGAGCCATACGCCGAACATGATGGTTTTACCACTCGGTAGTGCCATGTGGTTGCGAGGAGACCGGTCTTCTTGTGACCGAATATTCTTGTGACCACCACTCCCAGCAGTAGCGTGCAGAGGTTACATTGCTGACAAGTCTTTCTGCAAAATCGCAGAAGGAATGTCCACCTTCTCGGAGCTCTATACACGACCTCGTTTAAACACAGTGGGGGTGTCGATAATGGCATCTTTGTGTCCTTAAAGGTACTCTTGACTAATAGTCATTCACCACGTCCAATCTGAGACGCTAACTAATGCTCACAACCATTACAACTTGTATTTAGGACAAACCTGATTTGCATAATCATAGTGGCGTTATTAGTATCATTCCTATACGATTGACGTGAAATCTGAATAGACATCATCATTCAGATGTAGGAACACGGCTACCAAATTTCGTTTATGTTGCACAACTCCATCTTGGTGTTGCGATTTTGCCCCTCACTATGTTTTTGTATACCTCTGAGCGTGAGTGCGAGGTAAAATCGATAACTCATTTCACTTCTCTCCGAGACATTCAGTTTCTCTGCGGAAGAAAGAGGTACATTCCGGAAATTTGTACCACACACCCCAGTATATTTGCATTACAATTACAATTCCAGTCTCTTCCTTAATCAATCCTGTTGGTTTTCTTTTTTCATTTGTTATTCCTAGAAAATATTTTGCAAATTTGTGGTAAGTTCCTATGGGACCAAACTGCTGGGTTCATCGGCCTCCAGGCGTACTTACTACTTAATCTAACTCACCCTAAGGATAACACATTCACCCATGCCCGAGGGAGGACTCGAACCTCCGACGGTGGAGCCGCGCGAACCGTGGCAAGGCCCCTTAGACCGCTCGGCTACCCCGCGCGGCTTATGTTTCCTGTTTCTATGAGTAATTTCCATCATAGGTATAAGGGAACTGATCGCTAAGCAGTCCTCGGCTTCTGAATGCCTTTAGCGTTTAAAGTTCAAATGTTATTCCGTCTCTTCTCAAGGCTATCTGCTACAAATCAGTTGTTTAATGGGTTGTGTAATGTATATGCGAGAGAGTAACACGTCTACATTTTGAGGTTCTTAAATGTCTCGGTAAATGATACACTTTTATCTATACTTCTTGGAAGGTACAGCCTGGAGAGGTTAAAACAACAACGTTTCTCAACTTGTGTACAGCAACACTCGGTCGTCGGAATACGTATTCTCATATATTACCACCATGTATGGAAGGTCATTTCCTGGTCCCGCAATCTTATTAATCTCTTGCACTGTTAGCGACCTGTTGCTTGTTTTAATTAATTTTCAAGCCGTCTTTCGAATTTGTTATCTTCAGCTCTTCCGTTTGTTCTTTCGGTAGAGCTAAGATAGAACAAGTGTGTTTCAATAATACGTACTTGTTATTAATATATTCGTTTATGGATCCGAAAACGTCCACTTGGACTTATGAGAATCAAGACACAGAATAATTAAAGACATTTGCTGCTAGTGAGTAATGATTTATATCATTGGGGTAACTTGAAAATTTGTGCCGCACCAGGATTCGAACACGGGTCTGCTGCTTAATAGGCAAATAAGCTGACCACAACAACATCTGGACATAGCGACCATCGTAGCTGCGCCTACTACTGTAGCACGCCTTCTGTCAGACCGAAATTCTCAACTTATGCCCCACACTAGTGACGTAGTGCCCCTTGCCCATTATCTTCGTTATTCGGGGCATCTCCACGGTTCCCATACGAGTTAGAGCTTGGGACACATCTGCACTGAAGGGATCATTGGGCGTCCTTAGCTTAATTATATATATCTGGTGTCTGTTCTTTAGTACGTGTCCGAATGTGCTATTTCGCAAACGGCCGTATGATGCCATTTTTCAGTGGGATAACGCTCGTCGACCGATGGTTCGTTTCTCTACGAACTGTCTACGTGATGGTGACGTACTCTGAAGATGAGGCTGATCCCCATTTCTGTTCCTGAAGGAACACGAGTGGGCCCAGCACAGACGTCAACTTTTATCAAATGCCAGTATCGAGCATTTTAAGGGCCAGTTAAAATAGTTGACGCATCCACCATTCGTGGTCTGTAGGAGACCGTGAAGGCAACAGGTTGATGCCATATACCATGGTTTTCCGAATTCGTTTTTAACTAATACAAGCAAGAGCGTTATAAATACGAGTGATCATCAGCGACAGGTGTGTCATGAGGGGCGTGCAAGGGAAGTGAGGCAGGACCACTGTCATTCTCTGTATACGGTACATGAACGATCTAACGGAGAGGGTGAGCAGAAAATTACAGCTGTTGGCTGATGACGTTAATTGTCTACGAGAAGGTGTCATCGTTGAGTGACTGTAGGAACACACAAGGTGATGAATGGCAGCATACTCTGATATGCACTACTGGCCATTAAAACTGCTAGACCAAGAAGAAATGCAGATGATAAACGAGTATTCATTGGTCAAATATATTATACTAGAACTGACAAGAGATTACATTTTCATGCAATTTGGGTTCATAGATCCTGAGAAATCAATACCCATAACAACCACGTCTGGCCGTGATAACGGCCTTGATACGCCTGGGCATTGAGCCAAACAGAGCTTGGATGGCGTGTACAGGTACAGGTGTCCATGCGGCTTCAACACGATACCACAGTTCATCAAGAGTAGTGACTGACGTATTGTGACGAGCCAGTTGTTCGGCCACAATTGACCAGACGCTTACAATGGGTGAGAGATCTGGAGAATGTGCTGGCCAGGTCAGCAGTCAAACATTTTCTATATCCAGAAAGGCCCGTACAGGACCTGCAACATGAGGCCGTGCATTATCCTGCAGAAATGTAGGGATTCGCAGGGATCCAAAAAATGGTTCAGACGACTCTGAGCACTAATGGGACTTAACTTCTGAAGTCATCAGTCCCCTAGAATTTAGAACTACTTAAACCTAACTAACCTAAGGACACCACACACATCCATGCCCGAGGAGGATGCGAACCTGCGACCGTAGCGGCCACGCGGCCCCAGGCTTCAGCGCCTAGAACCGCTCGGTCACCTCGGCCGGCTCGCAGGGATCGAATGAAGGGTAGAGCCACGGGTCGTAACACATCTGAAATGTAACGTCCACAGTTCAAAGTGCCGTCAATGCGAACAAGAGGTGAACGAGATGTGTAACCAATGGCACCCCATACCATCACGCCGGGTGATACGCCAGTATGACGATGACGAACACACGCTTCCAATGTGCGTTCACCGCGATGTCGCCAAACACGGATGCGACCATCATGATGCTGTAAACAGAACCTGGATTCATCCGAAAAAATTACATTTTGCCATTCGTGCACCCAGGTTCGTCGAGTACACCATCACAGGCGCTCCTGCCTGTGATGCATCGTCAAGGTTAACCGCAGCCATGGTCTCCGAGCTGGTAGTCCGTGCTGCTGCAAACGTCGTCGAACTGTTCGTGCAGATGGTTGTTATCTTGCAAACGTCCCCATCTGTTGACTCAGGGATTGAGACGTGGCTGCACGATCCGTTACAGCCATGCGGATAAGATGCCTGTCATCTCGACTGCTAGCGATACGAGGCCGTTGGGATCCAGCACGGCGTTCCGTATTACCCTCCAGAAACCACCGATTCCATATTCTGCTTTGGATCTCGACCAACGCCAGCAGCAATGTCGCGATACGATAAACCGCAATCGCGATAGGCTACAATCAGACCTTTATCAAAGTCGGAAACGTGATGGTACGCATTTCTCCCATTTCCCGTCCTTACACGAGGCATCACTACAACGTTTCACCAGGCAACACCGGTCAACTGCTGTTTGTGTATGAGAAATCGGTTGGAAACTTTCCTCATGTGAGCACGTTGTAGATGTTGCCACCGGCGCCAACCTTGTGTGAATTCTCTGAAAAGCTAATCATTTGCATATCACAGCATCGTCTTCCTGTCGGTTAAATTTCACGTCTGTAGCACGTCATCTTCGTGGTGTAGCAATTTTAATGGCCAGTAGTGTAGAAAAATGTAAGTTAACGCGGATGAGTAGGAAAAACAATGCTGTAACATTGCATTGCAGGGTCAGTAGGGTGATGCTTGACACAGTCAGGTCGATTAAATATCTAGGTGTAACGTTGCAAAGTCATATGGTACGGAATGAACACGCCAGATTGGTAAAAAGGCAGGCGAATGATCGATTTCGTTTTGTTGGGAAAATTTTGGAAAAGTGTAGCTCAGCCGTAAAGGGGACGGCGTTTTGGAACGCTAATGTAACAGATTCTGTTCGAGTGTTTGTGATTCCCACCAGGTCGGATTAAATAAGACATCGAAGCAACTGGGAGACGTTGCACTAGGTTTCTTACTGGTTGGTTGGATCAACACGCAAGTGTTACGGAGATGTTTCGTGAAATGAAATGAGAATCCCTGCAGTGAAAAAGACAGTTTTTTCACCTGGTACTATTGCGGAAATTTAGAAAACCGCCATTTGTGGCAGACTGCAGAAAGATTATAGTACCACGTACGTACACTTAGCGGAAGGGCCATGAAGATATGGTAAAGGAATTCCGGTTCGTAAAGACGCCCTGTCGGTCATTTCTTCCTCGCTGTATTTGCAAGTGGAACAGGAAAGCGAATGACCAGTAGTGTGTTATGTGATGCCTTCCGCCGTACACCCTACAGTGGCTTGCGCGGTATGTGCTATATTGCTACTTTGTTCGCACTGGTCTGTATCACTTAAATATTTTAAAATGGGAAAATAAAACGTTCACGAATCCGTGTCACATCATATTGATGGCGGCAAGAGAATAATGAAGTCATGAAAACGTATGCTTTAGAATTAATGTCATAAACTGAAATTGTTTTGCTTCGTATCTCTTTGAGGTTAATTAAAAAAAAAACTGTTTTCTTTGTGAAACTAAATCGTCAAGCTCAGACATCATTGTTGGAGTGGGGGAAATCTTGATAACATAAAACCGTGTTCTGTGAACTTCTCGATTTTTACCACAACATAGAAGGTGTTCGAATTCACGTGTGAAAAACACGTATCTCAATTTCATATCAGCACATATAACATTGTTGCTGACCATGAACGTTCAGAAAAAATGTCACTGATGTATTGAAACCACAAAGAAGCGCTGTGCGATTCAGTGCGCTCGCGACGTGGAGTCAGCCATCGTCTACAACGCCGTTACACTATTTTTAAAACTAACTACTACAAAAATTTTAAAATAATCAAACAGCGAATAAAACTGGGCACTCATTAATTTGACCCGTCCAGCGGAATCTACTCAACAGATAAGCAAATGAGAGTAAGCAAAGTTACGCTTATCTTCTGTGTTATGTCGTGACGTACGTTCCTGTCTACCAGATTTTTAAAAATTTGCCTGTAATGGTAAAAATGTTGTAATCCCACTTTAAGCGAACACAGAAACTGTAAGAACGTAATGACAATAGAATTTTTATACCAATGTACATCAAAAATTAGTCTTGTGGAAGAGTCATCACTATACTGCTTCCTTGTCCCCGCCACTGTGGATTCCCTAAATGTCTTAAAATCTGAAAATAAAACAATCATGAAACGTGGTTTGCAGCATACTGACAACAGCTATACAATAACAAAATCATGAATGCGACAGTTTTGGAATTAATGATCTGAAATAATATTCTTCTACTGCATATCACTCTGGGCTTAATAAAAATAACTGTTCTCTCTGTGAAACTGTTGTTGGAGAGTGGGCAAACTTTGTGACAGAAAAATTTGTTTCGTGTTTGGTTTCAAAGCAAAGGATGATTTGTATGATAATAGTAATAAAATCGGGCTTGTGAAAATTATGAACTGCAGCCTCGAATGACGCACGTTGTAATTTGGAAACGGTGGCGCACTTCTAGGGCGCGCGACCGTTGCGTCACCAAACATGTCGCTTCCAACTGATTTAACAGGCTGAAAAATATCTTAACGATTTCTACTTTCTTCGTTTGGGGAATCACAGGGTTACATACAGTACTATGAAACGAAACGTAATGAAGTTGTAATTATTTGTTATTTCAAAAAGCTATCAAGAGCACAATGATTACTTAACATGATTGCCTAATGCCTCTGGGTAGAGAGCTAAAGAATACGACTTCACTTCCGCGGTCTTTAAAGGAAAATTACAATCAAAACTAAGAAAGTCCTTCACTTTATACATCTATATTAACTTTGCTCGAAGCGTAATATTTCCATCGCTGTCATAGAGATGTAGGCTCATACTAACAAGTTCTTTGTATATTTGAACCGATTTTGTAATCACTGTACTGGTGTCAGATATCCTATCAGTCTGTTAATTTTCATTTTGCTTCCTCCGCCCTTTCTGGGGCATCACTTTTCTTGTTAGCCAGTTAGGATGCAGTAACACGTTAGTGAGAAATCTGATACAACGCACATGAATATTGGCGTTGAAGGTGCGGTTGAGTGGAAAAATAGTTGAGGCAGACAAACGACTAGCTAACCCAAAAGAGATTATAGCGGTTATTGGCTGCTATTAACACGTGTAAAGTGTTCTCTACTAACTAGAGTAATGTGGTGGACAATATCGAACTGGTCAAAATTTTGGTGACATGAAGACACACAGAAGGGCCAGTTACTACATCTACATCTACGTGATTACTCTGCTATTCACAATAAAGTGCCTGGCAGAGGGTTCAATGAACCACCTTTATGCTGTCTCTCTCTACCGTTCCACTCTCGAACAGCACGCGGAAAAACGAGCACTTTAATTTTTCCGTGCGAGGCCTGATTTATTCTATCGTGATGATCAGTTTTCTCTATGTAGGCGGGTGCCAAGGGAATTTTTTTGCAATCGGAGGAGAAAACTGCTGATTGAAATTTCATGAGAAGATCCTGTCGCAACGAAAAGCGCTTTTGTTTTAATTATTGCCACTCCAATTCACGTATCATGTCTGTGACACTATCTCCCCTATTTCGCGATAATACAAAACGATCTGCCCTTCTTTGTACGCTTTCGATGTCACCCGTCAGTTCAACCTGATGCGGATCCCACACCGCACAGCATTACTACAGAATACGGCGGACAATCGTAGTGTAAGCAGTCTCTTTGATAGGCGTGTTGCACCTTCTAAGTGTTCTGCCAATGAATCTAAGTCTTTGGTTTGCTCTACCCACAATATTATCTATATGATCGTTCCAATTTAGGTTATTTGCAATTGTAGTCCCTAAGTATTTAGTTGAATTTACAGTCCTCAGATTTGTGTGACTTAAGGCGTAATACTCTTGTGCTGCACCACACGTGATAAAGTGTTCACAGTTTTTTTTGATGATGCAGGTTAGTGAATTAACCGACATCTTCTTCTTCTTTTTCTTTAGCATTTGTCCTGCTTGTTGGCAAGGTCCGCTGAGTTGATTCGCTGTCTCCATTTTCTTCGTTCGTGAGCCGTCTGGATGAAGATTCATAGGTCGTTATGCAGACTATCAGCGCACCACCGTTCAGGTCATCCTTCCCATGACTTCCGCTGCGTATGCTGCCTTTGCACTCAGCACATGTTCAAATCATCGTAGACGTATATCTCGCATTTTCTTCTAGATCGGCGTGGCCTCGAAACTTTTCCTGCTGGTGCCATTCGAAAAGTGATGAAGTCGAGTGACGGCACCTGTCCATTTAAGCACAAAAGTCCTCTTAGTCCAGTTTATTTTGTATCTGACCAACACTCGCTGCCTTAGAAAGCAACGGGACGGAAGACAGTCTGGTATATCTTTGACTTCAGATGATCCTAATTCGAAGATCGCAGGTGACGCATTTTGTCGCTCGCCAGCCCATCCACGCTGCCTGCGTCTTGCGTTGACCTCACCTGGAACTTGGCCATCACTAGAGATTTTAGAACCGAGATACTTCAGGTTTTCTACTCTTCGCAGGCCTTCTCCGGCAGCGCTGAGGGTCCTAAATTCTCGCGGATCTGCTGTCATGTACTCAGTTTTCTTTTTGTTGAGTCGAGACCATATCCCCCGAGTGGGTCGTTCCACTCTTGTGTTTGCTGCTAGAGACTGAACGAGTTTTCCGCAGCTGGCATGACATCATCAGCATAGAGACGTGTCCATAATAGTGGCATGTCCGAGTCTTATGTGGGGCTGTCCATCACAAAAATAAACAGCAGTGTTGATATGACCGTACCTTGGTGGACTCTGCTGTGATGCAGCCCCTTGGGCGTAGGTCCCCAATCCTTCATACAGAAGTTGTACCCAGTACTTCGGAATGTCACGAAAAGCTAATCGGATTAGGTCATAGGGTAGCCGATTGTAACCTTTTTCGAGCTGTTGAAAGGCAAGGTGTAGTGGCTTGTCCTTTTCGCGACATTTTGTAGCCAACAGTCGCACAGCATTGATTGAGTGAGTTGTTTCACAGTTTTTCACAAATCCGGCGTGGTTCCTTGTGATCTGAGATACCTCACGAAACCTTTTGTGGAGAATGCGTTCAAGGATCTGAATCGCGTGGCTTAGTAATCCGATCGCACGGTAATTGGGACACTCAAGAGTGCTTCCTTTCATTTTGAAGATTGGTACAGTGATGCTCCGCTGCTAACTAACGAAGATCGTAGAGAGTGTACTGGACAATATTAAAAGCTGTACACAGGCAATGCTCTGCTGGCTGTGTTTACCGTGGTAAGGACAGATGTCTGAATGCATCCTGTGCTGTTTCGCATTCTCTCGGCAAACAATTGCACAACTGCAGTGCACTGTAGTGACTGGCTACAGCCCTGTCGTGTCCGCATCGGATACATCTCCCAGCTCGAATGTCAATACAGGCAGCGGCCTCTTCGGCGTGCGCAGCTCTGTTGTTTGACGCGCTGTGCTATGCAGGTAGCAGCAGACACATCAGGTGAGCGCATTAGCTGGCACGGTACCCCTCGCTGGTAAATAGATCTAGCGGCCGCCTGTCAGTCGCTCTCGCGTCCAGTTTACGAAGTCCTTGTCTACGTGTCATACAGTCATTCTCAGCTCAACCACGCTTGTCTACGTTTTCGGTCTCAATTACTCTCTGGGCGGATGTATCACGCTTTACAACGGCTTTCATGATATTCCGGATAACTGACCGATCAGCCGTTAGTCAAATCCGTCTGCACCGTCCACATAGAACTGCCTGGTTGATTGTCTTCCACAATTCCCTCTGAGGGAGGTGTCTAATTCCTGAATTGCCTTGATGCGTAATTGAAAAAGGGTGAGCCATCACACTATCCTCTTAACAGTCTTCCTCCATTTTTCCCGCTATTTCGCATCTCGGAGAATCTGACTCTACGTGTGCTTCGTCTTCTACATTTTTTGGTCCAGCCATCGTCTCGCCTGCCTTCCCTGCAATATATTCCCTCTAGTTTGCCTTGAATAATATTTTGTTTTCCAAGTCATCAAATGGTTCAAATGGCTCTGAGCACTATGCGACTTAACATCTGAGGTCATCAGTCACCTAGAACTTAGAACTAAGTAAACCTAACTAACCTAAGGACATCACGCACATCCATTCTCGAGGCAGGATTCGAACCTACGACCGTAGCGGTCGCTCGGTTCCAGACTGTAGCGCCTAGAACCGCACGGCCACTCCGGCCGGCTCCAAGTCATCCTCCAATTATGGAAGGTGTGGCTAAAGAACTGCAGGATTCTCTGGGAAAAATATACTGGACACCTTCTTCTCCACACTGAAGACAACACTGGTTGTAGGGCACCACGACACCAAGGAATTTTGACCATATTGGAGAATATAAAGTGATGGCTAATTTAAACTACAAAAAAATGTATCTTAACGTGAACAAGTCGTCTGATGATAAAACTGTCGCTTCGACACTGGTAACGGCGCTGTTTATAAAAATAAATAGCATTATAAAATGCTTCTCGTTGTTGTATCCGTCCCTGCAATATTCAACCTGTTAATAATTGTATCAGAGGGAGAAATAACTCATTAGTGCACATTGACGTTGACCTTAGCACAAAAAGGGTTGCGCAATGCTGCAACCAAAGTTTTTGATCACTTACCAAGTGATATAATATTTCGAACATATAGCGAAGTAAATTTTGAAAACAAACAGAAAGTTTCTCCTTTGACAACCTTTCTTATCCGTGGAAGAATTTCAGTTAATGTAAATTGTTAAATGTGGTGGGTATGAATTTATTTGCGGCAGGTCACTACAAGAAACGTTACAATGTCTGCGGAGCTATGAACATAGTTTATTGTGTTATTATCCGAATTGTTACAGCAAAGAGATACAAATTTTTAAATGGAAGAATAGTTATTTCTATCAAGCATGATAGAAACAACTATTATTCCATTTAAATAATTCCATGTTTTTGCTGTAGCTCTTTGGATAATAACACAATAAACTATGTTCATAGGTCCGAAGACAGTATAACGATTCTTATGGTGACCTACCGCAATAAATATTTCCGTCGCCTATTACTTCGTAACTTACATAGGCAAACACAGTTAGTGAAACACCTTTCGACATCATACGATCTGTAGTGCAAAATGATCTATAGAATATCTAACTAACTAGTTTCCATTCGTTACAAAAATATCTTGTGGACCCCTGAGTTCAGATATCTATTATTTCGACAACTAACTATATGTTTCATCTTACTTTGGAATAGGTTTCTGGTAGGAAACGCTAGAGTTATATCTATATTTTTGAATAAACCATTTATTGTATCAGATAGGTTATTTATACAGGTCATTTTGACGAATTTCGACATAATGGCTGCCGGAGCGACTGAGAATTTTTTCTCTAACTTATTAAAAATATTGTCAACCTTATCTGCATTGAATGTGAGTTCTTTAGTCCCAGTTATTTGTTTCAAAATGGGAGTATCTTTTTGAATTTCATCAACGACTTACGACTGCAATGTGAATGTTCTAGATATAACGGCAACCGGTACCACTGACACATGATTTCAATTTTAAAAATGTAATTGCCATCAAGAATGTATTTTGACTAATTATCGAATCAAACTGCTGTTTTTTCAACTATGTTTTCAAAAATTATTAACTCTTGTGTGCTTTTCGTTTTGAATGACAGAGTTTACAGATTCGTGAAGTAAAGAACAAAACTTTTTCGCTGTGATACATGCACGAGGTCACAATAGCATGCAGGTTCTCTTGAAACAAACTGATTAACGTAACTCTTTTGTTGAACTGAAAATGAATTGCACACGAGACGAAAGCACTGTGTTTGTGGACTTTCGTGCTATTGCTGCAGTCGTTTTAATTGCCACCCGAAAGCCTATTCCATCCTACATGGAAACTGGCGCAAGCAGAAGGAGGCGTGCAGTGATACGTGGGCGTCAGTCATTAGAGAGGTGTAAACATTTTTGTACCCATCAGAATGTTACATCGCTGAGAGTCATTCGGCAGAATTTTTAGCTTTATGAAGTATGTGTAGCTGATGCATGTTATCGTCGAGAGCGGCGTACACTTGACGTATCACTTTTCACTGCGCCATCACTTCCCGTGCAGAGTGGTATAAACTTTCGGGCTGCCATCCAAGCAGCGACAACTACAGTACAAAAATTTTCATGTCCGATGTAAGAGACGAATAGGGTATCATCTAGTAACGGCATGACTCGCAAATGAGGAACACTACTTATGTAAGCGACACTCACAAGGGGCAGGTTGTTATGGCCTGGGGACGATTATCTCAGAAACGGCGAAGCTGGTCGACTGCCGAGTGCTATTGTCGTGAGCCTCAATGGAAAGTGGTTGAAGGACGGTGAAACCACGTGTAGGCGACAAGGGACTAGTTGTCCAAGCTTGATGCATGAACTTGGGGGTCGTGTGTTTGCCCGATCTATGAAGCAGGACAGATGGTGACGTGTGACAGGTCTGGCGACGGAGTAAACTGCTGGTGTAGGTACAAGCGTTTGAGAACATACCGTTCAGTGCACACTGTAGAATGTGGAGTAGACAATCCCTAAGATTTCCCATGATGATCCAACAGTATCATCAGCTTCAGGGGGACAGGATCATCTAGATTGAATCACAGATAAGTGGAAACGTGTCTCGTGGTCGGATGAATAAAGATTCTTCTCACACTTCGTCGATGGTCGTGTCTGAATACCCCGCCATGGAGGCAAATGGCGGCTCGAAACATATGGTTACACGTGTGGTGCTGTCCTTTCGGAGACGTGGGAATTAAGAGATACCAACGACGAACTAAATAAGGGGAAGTTTCTATGACATAACCGCTATGATTGTAGAATACCGGGACTCGATCTCAGATTCTACACTTCTCGCGAACGATCTCCTTGATCGCTTTGACCATTCGCACACGCTTCCGATTCAGATACCCAGGTGGTGCTCAGCACAAATGTTGTGATTCCGTCGTTTTCCCTGTTGCTCGCCGTCTCATTCTATTCCTGCAAGGGAACGGACACTTATTTGCATCTGCCATAAGATAGTCGTATCACCGTCGAGGCACATCTGTATGATTACATTTATGATGTCTTTTCTTTCAGACATGTCCGGAAGACCAGACACCATATATGTCACTTTGTACATACGACTGGACATGTCCGAAATAATGACCATCACACATGTAACTGTATAGATATGCCTCGACAGCTCATCCCCTTGAGGAAATGCAGTTAGTCTCAGAGCAAAGGGGAAAATGAACGGGATCACAACATCAGTGGTGAGCCGATCTTGGGAATCTCAGTCGGAGAGGAAGTATGTCCGGATGGCTGAGGCGATCAAGGTGACCGCGAGCGTCAGAAGCGGGGAGTCTGGGTTCGAGTCCCGGTCTGGTATCACATATTCAAAAGGACCCGCTGAATTGTTTCAACGCCCAAGGCAGTTACGTAATACAAATTTCCCTTCAGCTACGCTCGAGGCATGCACCGTGTCACAGATGCAGGCTTATGAGCCCAATAGTACACACATCGAAAAAAGTTTTGCAACACCTCGGTTCCGAGAGTGCAGGAACTTGTATAGAAAATTGGCGTAGAGATCAACATAAACATTATTTCTGCCCATTTTATAGCTGATGAAAACCACACATTGCATGTTGTATGGTGATACAGCGAGACCTTCAAAGGTGATGGTACAGGCTGGTGTACACACTGGTACCTCTGATACTCAGCAGCACGTCCTCTTGCATTGATGCATGCCTATATTCGTCGTGGCATACTATCCACAGGTTCATATTCGGCCTAGACCCCTCAGAGTGATTGGTGGGTCACGTTGTCCATAAACAACCCTTTCCAATCAACCCCAGGCATGTTCGAGACGGATCATGCCTGCAGTACATGCTGGCCACTCTAGACGAGCGATGTCGTTGTACTGAAGAAACTCATTCACAATATGTGCGCGATGGGGGTGCGAATTGTCGTCCATGAAGACGAATGCCTGGCCAGTTTGCTGCCGATATGGTTACACTTTCGGTTGGAGGACGACATTCAGCTATCGTACAGCCGTTACGGCGCCTTCCATGACCACCAGCGGCGTACGTCGGCCTCACATAATGCCACCCGAAAAACAGCAGGGAACCTACACCTTACTGCACTCGCTGGACAGTGTGTCTAGGGCGTTCAACTTGACGAGGTTGTCTCCAAACATGTCTCCGATGATTGTCTGCTTGAAAGCATTTTTGACACTCATCGGTAAAGAGAATGTGATACCAATCCTGAATGCAATGTGTCGTGGTTGCAAAGAAGGACGCCATGGACGTCGGGGAATCATGCTGCCTACTGCGCACAGGCGTTAATGTCGGGGTTCCTCCGAGCCATAATCCGTACGTAGCGGACATCCACTACAGTATTAGCTCTTGGGCGGCCAGAGCGAGGCATGTCATCGACAGTTCTCGTCTCTCTGTATCTCCTCCATGTCCGAATAACGTCGCTTTGGTTTACTCCGAGACGCCTGCGTATTTCCTTTGTTGAGAGACCTTCCTGGCACAAAGTAACAGTGCGAACGTGATAGAACCGCGATACTGACCGTTTAGGCATAGTTGAAATACAGACAACAGAACCTGTGTACCTCCTTCCTGGTGGAGTGACTGGAACTCATCACCTGTCTGACCCCCTTCGTCTAATAGGCGCTGCCCATGCATGGTTGTTTACATCTTTGGGCTGGTTTAGTGACATCTCTGAACAGTCAACGGGACTGGGTCTGTGATACATTATCCACAGACAACGTCTTTCTTCGGGAGTTCTATGGACCGGGGTGATGCCAAATTGTTTTTGATGTGTGTATTATGCTAAGGATGGCACTGTTCTGGGTTCCAACGGGACCTAAGATGATAATCTAAGACACTTTGATGGCTGTAGACTAGGTGACCATTATTCCGGACCACCTCCATCTATTAATGATTTTTATCTTACCTGAGACAGACAGGATATCTTCCAGGCGATAACTGTCCATATCTCAAGGCCCGATTTGTTCTACAGCGGTCCTCAGGTAAATGACAGTAAACTCAGTTTTATATCCTGGCCATCAAATTCAGCTGATCTGAGTCCAGAAACATTGGTAAAGCCAATGCAAGAGCACTTAGACAATCAATGAACGAAATGCAATACATCGTGTAGATATTACTAGCTGCAGTCATAAACATATTTACAGTCAAACAATTCACTCTACCACAAATTTTTACACTCTCTGAGCGATAAATAGTTGTATGGTGCACAATTAACCATATGTCCAATAATGTCATTGCACACTAGACATCATTGCGTCAAGCATGAATATGACGTTGTTGTTAAATATTTAACAACATTAAGTATCTATAGTGTGGCTCTGTTGCTCCTATCTAAGGATTATAAGAAACCCACAACGCCTTCAAATACCACGTTCATGGTTTTCAGATTCTCTCTCTCTCTCTCTCTCTCTCTCTCTCTCTCTCTCTCTCTCTCTACGCGCAGACTATTAGTGCTACAGAATAAATGAGTATCGCGTTTCTTTGAGGGAAATGTAATGTACTTAAAGTTTGTACTGGGAGGGTACAAAAGTCATTTTCAAACGTGTTTTTCTTCTCTTCTTTTTAGTCAGGTCCAGAACATAGGATAGAACGTGATATGACATTTTGTAATGAATGATTACGGGCGAGATCCAAACAGTTTAATTAATAATCCTTCTTCTTTACAAAAAGTTAGTTTCGGATATAGCACCATTCTCAGGTAAATCTGTGGATAATACGTTTGGTGAGTCTACTTACGTTTACAAAAGTTCCACAGAAATGTCAGTTTGCGTGCATACTTACATCTAGTTCGAATAGATACCCATATTCCATCAGTGAGTAAACAATCGACTCTCTGTTTGTTGCTAGATCGCTATAGCCATGTATGTTTTGTTTGTATGAAACATTTTCACGAAATACTTTTGACAGCTGGAATGACAGTTTATTCTGGATGATGCTTTATGTTTACAGTTCAATGGCCAAGCGGGGTATCCGCACGGTCTTGGGCTTCTTGTCACGATCCGCACGGCTCCTTCCGTTGGAGGTATGTGTTGTCCTTATCGTATGTTATTTTAAGTTAGATTAAGTAGTGGGTAAGTTTACGGACCGATTACCTCAGCAGTCTGGTCCCATAATACCTTACCACAAATTTCCATTACAGTACAGTCTTTGCTGGTGATGTTAGTTGCGTTTCATTGCTATTATAATTTTGGTATGACTTGCATCTATGGCTAACTTGGTTTTTACTACGATTTTTATCCGTTCTTGCTTTCCAAAAGTCATTAAAACTGTCAATATAATTTTGATCTTGGAGACCGATTTGTTCATTAATATCGTTTGGATAATTTTTTCTCTATGTACGTATTTGTAATTCTTCCAAAGTGTTCATGGTATTTCCATTTGGCGTTCCGTGTAGACCCTGTAACATATTCGACATATTCTGCTTTGTGGTACTGACCTTTCTGTGCAGCTTTTGTAAACGTAAGTAGACACACTAAATGTAACATCTACAAGTTTACCTGAGAATGACGCTATATCCGAAACAAGCTGCTAGTAAAGAAGAAGGATTATTAATTAAACCATTCGCAGCTTACCGAGAATTATTCGTTACAAAATGTCGTATTATGGCGTTTTAAAAAATAACCCGAAAACTGAGACCTCCAACGAAAATATATCCCATTACAGAATTTAAGTACGTTAAGTTTGCTGCAGGAAGATAGAATTCCAGAATGAGATTTTCACTCCGCAGCAGAGTGCGCGCTGATATTAAACTTCCTGGCAGATTAAAACTGTGTGCCGGGCCGAGACTCGAAATCGGGACCTTTGCCTTCTGCGGGCAAGTGCTCTACCATCTTGTTTCTTCTTTTCTTTTCCTTCATTTTGTTCGGTATAGCTCGTTTCGTTTGGTCTGTGCGGACGTCACAAGACATCCCTTCAAGATGATAGTCGATTTCTTTACTCAGTTTTTTATTACAGAGAGCACGCAGTCTGACCGAACACGCTGAGCTACCGTGCCGGCACCATCTGAGCTACCCAAGCACGACTCACGACCCGCCTTCACAGCTTCAATCCTGCCAGTACCTCGTCTCCTACCTTCACAGAAGCTCTTGCCTTCGAAAGGTAAAGGTCCCGAGTTCGAGTCTCGGTCCGGCAAACAGTTTTAATCTGCCAGAAAGTTTCAGATAGTATTCGTTTTTTATATGGGATTCATAATTTTCACGTAGGGCGATACAATTCGTTTTTTATATGGGATTCATAATTTGCACGTAGGGCGCAAGAGAATATGAAAATCTTGACATGGTTATTGAATGCGCTGCGGGTTGCATAAAACCCATGGGTAGGGTCTGCTGAATCGCTCTGTATATTCAAACGTGTCGAAGGAGACTGTTCTCCACACTTACTTAAATAAAATGAGCCGGTATGTAGTTATTAGTGAACAATTAATTGATCTCTGACTAAGGCTGATTACAATATAAATAAGGGTCGCTAGAAGTGCAAATACGGCCTTGTTAATGAGATATGTAACTGAAATGGTAAGAACTGGAGTCAGGGACACGTAATGACGTAACCTGTCCAATATAACATGTATTTTAGTTATAGAATTATTAGTGTATGAAAGGTGGCCCAATTGCATATATGTAAAAGTGTTGCATGTAGTGTGTAAATTGGTGGAGAGCTGCTCGAGTTCCCATTGGTTAAAATGTTACGATGTTGGTGAATGTTGGTGGTGGAAGAGGTGCTTTTTGAAACAGGACGGGTGCATGGGAGTGTAACCTCCCCCTCACTTATCGACCTTAATGACAGTGAAAAATTAAACCGCGTGTACCTAATGGAAACTTGGGAAAAGCAATCGTCACCGAAGTTAATCTGTCGGTAAAGAGGGAGGAAAGGGTTACATCTAAAAGAAAGGAAAAACGCAAATGAAATTGGTGGAAATTAATTTTGAGAAAAGTGCAAAATTAATAAAGAAAGTAAATGTGCGGTCGTCACGTTAACAATTAATTGGCGTTAATTAGATATTTGAGATTTGGAGAAAATTACGGTCGCCAGTCCTATGGACAACTACTATAATAACTGAAAAAGAAAGGTTATTGGACATATAATTAGCACTAAAAGCGTGGCAACTGAAGGTTGACACGTGTAGTGTGAAAACTGAAATTTTGTCAGAAGTAATAAATTTCGCTACACTCTGACTTAATTTAGCGAAAGAATTAATAAAACCGGAAAATTGAAAGTTAATTTAGTGACTGAAATTAATAGTGAGATTTGTTTCTGAAGCACTGCGAAATTCAATAAAATAAGGTTATTCTTGGGCTACCTCAACAATCATTTCAAAAGCTGCTTGAATCTACGCAATTTATGAATAAGAGATTTAACTTTGAACTTGCATTAAATGATTCTGAACAATTAACAATAGTAACATTTAGTACGCACCAAGCTGAGCTGCAGTCGCAGGTAAGCTAAAATATGCTAACAAAACTCGCACTTCTAATTTGTGCTTGTGTACTCTAAATATCGTAGCCAGCTATGAATACCTTAACTGAACTCTGAAATTAAAGCAGTGAAGCGGAATGATATTACTTTAATGCTGGCGTCTGAAGTTCAACGACACTCGGGTTTACTTCGGAAAAGGAAGGGACCCTGCTTGGTAATGCAATTGGGACAATGAGCAACAAAGTTTCATGCTAAGTGGCTGTATTTTTGTGATGCAACAGTTTGAAAAGCTGAGGTCTGCCACACAGTTCTAAAACTTTACGTGCTTCCAGTCTTCCTTGTTGGTTGATTGAAGGTTTGAAGTCGTCGGTCGAGGAGGTGGCGACAGTCACTCATTGTCGGCCGTCGCTGTTGCAGAAGCTGGATGTTGGCGCGCCTTCTTCTCGACACGGTTACCAGGCGAAACGGGCTCTTGATGTGCGCCAGCTAATGCTTCCCGTCCGCGACACCGTGTCAGAAACTATCATCGCAAGCCGAGCGCAATTACATACTGCCAAACCCCGAAAGCGCGGCTACTCGCGGGAGCGTCACACAACACACCTGTTCCACCGCCGTACTCCAGCCACACTCCGCTCTGCCCGCACTCCACGCGGCAGAGTTAACACTACCAAATATCCTAAACACTTTACTTCTCGACACGACCAATCGATGTAGTTGTTCGATAGCATAGTTTTCCCTAGGCCAGACCTAGCGTAAAAATACGAATAATATTTACAAAACAATTATACATCGACATTATATATATATATATATATATATATATATATATATATATATATATATATACAAGTAGTAAAACAATTACAATATATAAAGACACAGAAATGTTATATCTTCAGGTAACAAAATAAAGAAAAAAATTTTTAGTACTATATATGTAAATAGAAGGATATGCATTTCCGGCGTTACAAGAGGGAAGAGCAGTTTAGGACATCGGCCAACATGGAGAGATTCTAGTTTCTGGCCATTGGAGAGTATGACAGAGTGGTATGGTTTTATTTAGGTACGGACATTCCGGATCGTTTGTCAGAATTTGGTTACGGGCGTCTATGATGCGGGTGAAGGAACTTAGGGACTCATTGCATTTCAGCGCTTGTTCTTGATGAGGGTTCTGTCATTTTTCTCGTCACACTCGAATATCGAGGGCTTTTGACAAATTTCAATAATTAACTTCTTTTACGTGTGAAACTGCTTGTAGAACCACCATTCTGTAGGAGTTTAGACCATACTGAACAACCATCTGTTCTTAAAAGTTGAACCTGCAGTGCTGCCTACGTTTATTACAGATGTTTCCCTGTTTGTATATGTTCATTAATTTACAATTCGTCTAATTCGACTACCTTCAACTATTCGACCACAGAATCAGCTTTCGGTAAATTATTTCTTTTAAAACAGCAATTATGGCAGACAGAGTACGGTCTGTCTGTAGGACTTTTAAGAGGCGACATTTATCCAGAGCCGTACATTTTTTCGTCCGTCACATTAAATGGAGAGCAGTAATGTTGACGGCTAATCCTGAACGATCCCGCGCCCAATCGTAACTCACGATGTGGCTGGTTCAGCATGGGAACAAGTAGTGGTCATTTGCTTCATCTTCTACAAAGGGCGTTCAGCGGTGTGTCCCGAACTCTTGTGCCTTCGCTAGCAGTTTGTGCTCAATCATCAGACCTGGCACACGTCGCCTACTGCCCCGCTTTACAGGCGGGGCAAACCTGCGAACTGCCCATCTCATCATAATTCGTGGACATCCTTCACCTTGTCGCCAACTCGTGACTTCACCGTCCTTCAACCACTTTCCAAACATGCTCACGAAAAAAACATGCCCCAGACGACCAACTTCGCCGTTCCCGAGGCGCCGAGCCAAAACAATCTGTCCTGTGAGAATGTCGCTTATGCCAGTAGACTTCCCCATTTGTAGGAGTCATACCGCCGCTAGAATGATTCCTCGTTCGTCTCTTGCAGCCAACATTGGAATTTTTGATCTGTCTATAAAGTAGCAGCTACGTTACGTACAAATGCATAAATGTCTCCTCTTCTACGTTACTTTTCACTTGCATTAAAAGCCAATAAAAGTCACAAGTAAGTTTTTGGTAATAATAATAAATATTTAAGGCCTTCACCAAAATTCAAAAATCAAAATTTTATTCTACCCATAAGGCAATGTGAATAGACAATTTACTTGGGACTCCAACTAACCTGCAAGACAGCATTTGAAATGACGCTAGGTTAGGGGGACGCGCGAAGTATATGTACAGATGGTGGTAAATTGCCAAGAGCGGGGATGCACGGTAATGACGCATCAGGAAGTTGTATGGTTGTGCCATTTGCACGGGAAAACAGAGAACACCTCGGAATTTCTAGAAAAGTTTTCGTGTAGGTAGAGCTTTCCATCAGCTTAAATGCACGAGGGAACCACAGTTACACATGACACATAAATGAAAGCACCACAAAAATGTTTGAGGTAGTCTTTTGGAATACTAACGCTTTTCGGACACTGCTTCGAGTAAAATGTGATCGTCGTTTAGGCCATCAGTACTCTCTGTTCCTGCCATAGCCCTCATGACAGCATATCTGTGGCGTCTGACGTGATATAGTTTCTGTGCTCCGATATAGACCTGACTCTTTCATATCTATATTTTTAACTACTGTTTCATTACACTGTTTTGTATTTGTTTCTGTCTCTTGCTTCATTACAAGACGTCATTTATACTTACTCCTGTCTTACTTATAACGGATCGATGGCGGTCTTCACGCTAGTGACATTCACCGATGCTGTTCAAGCTGCTTTATGATCAATATTGTCCTTTTATATCAACGTAGAACAGCCATTACGTACTAAAACTGTTAAAACAACCAGGTGTTTCACGAATAATGGCTCCAGCCTCAGCTCAAAGATCAGCCAGCTATTTTAAAGTGTCTTGTACTCCAAACCGTTCATTTCCACCCACATAAATAAACTCGCAGAACTGAGGTCAGATGAGCGTAACGGCCAAACCAGCAGAGTCTATATGTTGTGTGATGTCAACTCCAAAGTGTGTTTATGTCTCGTCGTACTGGAGCCACAATCATTGCCTGATGACTAGTGGGAAATTCTACATTTTCGAAAATACTTCAAGGCGAGTGTTAGGGTAAATTCCCCCACCGGGAAATGTTAGGCAGAAGATACGGCCCAATAAAATCGTCGTGAACGATACTAACCTACACATATCATGGTAAATCTCTGATGATGGGGGAAGACACGAGTTTGCTTAGTATTTTACAACTCCCAGACATTGCTATTTTGGCTGTTGAGTATTCCTTCTCTTGTAAAGGCAGCCTCCTCATGAAGTAAAACACCCACTTGAAAGTTTGAGCTGTTTACAGTATGATGTAGATGTAGCTGCCAGGAATCGACGCGCTGGCGAAAGGTATCAGATGATAGGTCTCATACTTTCGAATAACTGAACGGATGCCTGACAGCGTCGCGGCGAGAAGTTCCACATATCGCCATTGGAGGTATTTAGTTCCTTGGCTATGGGTAATGTGCTCATTTTGGGGTGGTACTTAATTCCCTGCAGCACAACTTCCTCAAGCTGATCAGTTTGCAATCACTTTTCATCACTCTGGTCTAGGATATTCTGTTTCATGAGGACGGACATCGAGTCACTGAATTGTGACACGATTTGGTAACCTCCTCCCTGGAAATCGGACTTCACAAAGGCGCCTTACTGCTCTACTCAAGCATCGTGCTGTCCCATAAATAGAAAGGATGCCAGCTGCCTAGGTTAGACTGTATTCAGCCATAAATGATTTGTAAGTATGAGTAGAAATTTTCATGTAAATACAACATAAAATAAACATTAGCAACGTAATTGTTTATGGATGGACCTGTGCACTGCTAGCAGTGTCCTTCCTAGCAGTAAGACGTAATTTCGTTCCAAGTCAAACTGCGAGGGCAACGTGTAGCGTACACTGTAGTCTAAACAACTACGAAGGCTGGCCTAAGAGAAGTTCAGCGTCTGACCCTTCAAGGACCACTAGTGGAGAAAATGGTGCAGCTCTGAAACTTGGCTCACGTAACAAAATTGTTTGTTTTCATCTCCACAGTAACTTCACATTTTTAAATATGTTAGCTTTTGTAAACAATATGGTTGCTCCCAAAGTCTTCGCTCAGGGAAAAGAGCGAAAAATTCTGCCGTCCGACGTAAGATTACCAGATTCCCCACAGCGCAGTATCATGAATGTAGCACACATGCCCTGTCTGTAACTTTTTAAGCTATATAGCCGCGTCTTCCTAACTGTCTATGGAAGTTCGTAGAGAAACGCACCAATATAAAAGCATGTATATAAAACAGGGTATACCAGTTAAACGTTTCACCACCAATGTCTCTGGAACCACAACAGATAATGACGAACGGATTTCACGGGTATGAATGCACGGCAGGGGCTCACTAAAGTAAATAATACGAGACGTTATAAAGCGTGTGAAAATATTGGTTTCAACACAGACTTTTGTTTATTTAAAGGGACACCCCATGTTATTTCATACGCAATCAATAACATGAGAAATCACAATAATAATATCGTTCGTTGCATGGCAATACGTCAATTGCATCCCGGGAGATGGGAATGAGAATTTGAGGAATGAAATGAACAAAACGCGCCGCTATAGCATTTCCCACGGTCCAGGCGGGAAACGCACGTTCCTTGTAATCGCAATGTGATTGACGTACTACAATGCGACAAACGCTGTACTTAAATACTGCTGTGTACACTATTAGTACGTTGCCCGGGAAACATACGTACGCATGTCCAGTCACCCACAATGAAAACAAGGACGCAGTTTACTCGTACCTGCTTTACTCAACTTTTCGACAGCCCTACAATGGACATAACGTTAATGAAATACCGATAACCACAGGCCAGAGTAAACGAAATTAACGGCTATCAAAAGGTCGCACAGAGGGGTACATGCTATTTGTACGTTGTTGTACATCAATTACACGAAGGTACATGTCATGTACAGGACATGCCACTGAACATCTTAAATGACTGTGACACAACTGAACCGTTGAAGATGGTGCAGCCGGCCGGTGTGGCCGAGCGGTTCTAGGTGCTGCAGTCAGGAACCGCGCGATCGCTACGGTAGCAGATTCGAATCCTGCCTCGGGCACGCATGTGTTTGATGTCCTTAGGTTAGTTAGGTTTAAGTAGTTCTACGTTCTAGGGGACTGATGACCTCAGATGTTAAGTTCCTTAGTACTCAGAGCCATATGAACCAATTTTAAGGATGGTGCAATGCATACATACACGTACCAGCAAAGTATACATATGCCTTCTTCGTAATACACAAAATGTACGCCGGCGTGCTATCACATGTCTCACAGCCTAAACGCTGGAAAGTATGTTTCCAAGAGATCGCCATTTGCTTAGCACTGGTGCGTGTGCTCCATCACGGACCCACTCACAACTGTCAGTGTTTGTGGTGTTATTGCAGCACATTCAGCGGTTATACGGGCTTCCGTGTTGGCCACTGCTGTTGGGACTTGCTGATACATCACATCTTTCACATGTCCCCAGAGATAAAAGTCTGTGGAGTTGAGGTGCGGCAACTGTGCAGGAAATCCCCGAATGGAACTACCCCGTCCAATCCATCTATGTGGGAGTTGTTGGTTTAGCGCCAGTCATGCCACCATGGCATTATGTGCAGGGCATCCATCAAGCTGAGACCCCAGGATTTGACGCAAATGAAGCGATAGATCTCCCTTCAGTCCAGATAAGATTCACCTAAGGAACCTCTGGTGCTGTCGCCCGTTAAAGAGTGCGATCAATGAAACACGTGGCAGTAATGTGTTGTACTACAATAGTGCACCACAAATTAAAACTCCACTGATGTTGACGTTCAACCCGACGGTCCAGTGTGGGTTTTCTGGTGACTAGTAGTGCATATTGTGTCAACTGCAGTTTCTGTTGTTTGTAAACGGCCTCATCGGTAAATAGTACCCTATGCGTAAAGTCACGGTCTTGCCGCAGAACCCACTGACAGTATTCCAGATGATTGTGAACATCGTAGCCATAGGGACCTTGATGTAGCGCCACATGATGTGGGTGGTATCTATGCTTGTGCAGAAATGTATCACGCTTGTTCCTGGCTTTCCCATCTGTGTCCCGTTTCACGAACATTTGCGTGATGGTTTATTGCAGCGCCCGCCGAAACAGTTACCTCTGCTGCTTCATGTGTTACGCCTCTGCTACGGACCCGTGTTCGTGGAGACAACCTCCCTGTCGCTCGAAGCCTTCTAACAATATTCATGAAGGCAGAGCGGGTTGGATAACGTCCGTTAGGGCGCTCACCTGTGCCGTACGTTCGCCATGTTGGTGACATTCTCCGTACAGTAATATCATGTCAACCATTTCCTCGTTTGAGAATACCATGTCAAGTGCGTAGAACAGATGGGCAGGTAAATTAATATCACTATTACAACAGTGATACCAATTACAGTACACAGTACACCGGTGCCACACACCTGTCCGTAAGTCCACACAACACAACCTGCTCCGCAGTGAGCTGCTCCCGCACACGGCACCGATTACGGCCCGTCTCTGTACACAACTGGAGAGGCGAAGGGTCGACCTGAGGGGTATAACAGGGCGGCTTACACCGGCCGGCACTGTTCCGTAGTCTGTTGTTGTTCTTGTTGTTGTTGTTTTGCTATTCAGTCCTGAGACTGGTTTGATGCAGCTCTCCATGCTACTCTATCCTGTGCAAGCTTCTTCATCTCCCAGTACTTACTGCAATCCACATCCTTCTGAATCTGCTTAGTGTATTCAGCTCTTGGTCTCCGTCTACCATTTTTACCCTCCACGCTGCCCTCCAATGCTAAATTTGTGATCCCTTGATGCCTCAGAACATGTCCTACCATCCGGTCCCTTCTTCTCGTCAACTTGTGCCACAAACTCCTCTTCTCCCCAATTCTATTCAATACCTCCTCATTAGTTATGTGATCTACCCATGTAATCTTCAGCATTCTTCTGTAGCACCACATTTCGAAAGCTTCTATTCTCCTCCTGTCCGAACTATTTATCGTCCATGTTTCACTTCCATACGTGGCTACACTCTATACAAATACTTTCAGAAACGACTTCCTGACACTTAAATCTATACTCGTTGTTAACAAATTTCTCTTCCACAGAAACGCATTGCTTGGCACTGTCAGTCTACATTTTATATCCTCTCTACTTCGACCATCATCAGTTATTTTGCTCCCCAAATAGTAAAACTCCTTTACTACTTTAAGTGTCTCATTTACTAATCTAATTCCATCAGCATCACCCGATTTAATTCGATTACATTCCATTATCCTCGTTTTGCTTTTGTTGATTTTCATCTTATATCTTACTTTCAAGACACTGTCCATTCCGTTCAACTGCTCTTTCAAGTCCTTTGTTGTCTTTGATAGAATTACAATCTCATCGGCGAACCTCAAAGTTTTTTTTTCCTTCTCTATGGATTTTAATACCTACTCCGAATTTTTCTTTTGTTTCCTTTACTGCTTGCTCAATATACAGATTGAATAACATCGGGGAGAGACTACAACTCTGTCATACTCCCTTCCCAAACACTGCTTCCCTGTATTTTACCCCTGCCACCTTTAGAATTTGAAAGAGAGTATTCCAGTCAACATTGTCAAAAGCTTTCTCTAAGTCTACAAATGCTAGAAACATAGGTTTGCCTTTCCTTAATCTTTCTTCTAAGATAAGTCGTAAGGTCAGTATTGCCTGACGTGTTCCAAAATTTCTATTGAATTCAAACTGATCTTCCCCGAGGTCGGCTTCCACTCGTTTTTCCATTCGTCTATAAAGAATTCGCGTTAGTATTTTGCAGCTGTGACTTTTTAAACTAATAGTTCGGTAATTTTGACATCTGTCAACACCTGCTTTCTTTGGGATTGGAATTATTATATTCTTCTTGAAGTCTGAGGGTATTTCACCTGTCTCATACATCTTGCTCATCAGATGGTAGAGTTTTATCAGGATTGGCTCTCGCAATTCCGTCAGTAGTTCTAATGGAATGTTGTCTACTCCCGGGGCCTTGTTTCGACTCAGGTCTTTCAGTACTCTGTCAAACTCTTCACACAGTAGCGTGTCTCCCATTTCATCTTCAACATCGTCTGTAAGAAGATAAATACAACACCCACGAGGGACACTTATGTACATATCAGTGTTTGTGGGCCGCGCGGGATTAGCCGAACGGTCTTTGGCGCTGCAGTCACGGACTGTTCGGCTGGTCCCGGCGGAGGTTCGAGTCCTCCCTCGGCATGTGTGTGTGTGTTCATCCTTAGGATAATTTAGATTATGTAGTGTGTAAATTTAGGGACTGATGACCTTAGCAGTTAAGTCCCATAAGATTTTTAAAAAAAAAGTGTTTGTGGCAAGAGTCCCTATTATTCTGTCGGCCCTCGTGATAACAGTGAAAGTAAGAATATGTACGTCAGTCATTCGGCGATTACGATCAACGTGCGACTCATGCTTACATCACGGGAAGTGCGGTAGCGGTGCGTTTCGCTCATTTTACGCGTCAACTTCGCGTTCCAATTTCTCGGGATGTAACTGACGTTTTGCGATGCAACCAACGCCATTATTGTTATCATTTCTCATGTGACTAATGCCACATGATATAATATGAGGTGTCTATTAAAGAAAACGTAAGTTTGCGTCGAAACCAATATTTTCACATGGTTTAGAGTGTCTCATAGTATTTACTTTAGTGATTATATATATATAAAGAGGGTTGAATGAAAAGTGATGTCTCTGCCTTCGTTAATTGGGTTTCGATGGAAATTTTTTAATAAATCAAATTACCAGTATCCACTTTTCCACATAATCACTAGCCAATTGGATACATTTCTGCCGACGATGAACAAGTTTTCTGAAGCCGTCACGGAAGAAGTTGACTCTTTATTTCCACAACCACAATCTCACAGTTCTCTCAACGTCTTCATCAGACGCATTATGATCTCCCCGCAGACCGTCTTTCACTGTCGGGAAGAGATGAAAGTCAGACGTTGCTAAATCTGGACTGTATGAAGGATGCCGTACGGTGGTGAGATTCAGTCTCTGAAGTTCTGCTGTGGTGGCACGTAAAGTGTGCAGTTTCGCAGTGTCATACTGCAGGAAAACATTTCCCTTTTACTTTCGGACCCTTGTTAGCCATCGTTTCAGAGATCGCACCGTTGTGTTGTAACTCTTTGAATTTACTGTTGTTCCACCATCAAGGAAATTAACTTGGATGAAACCATCCGTGCCCCACAACACTGCGACCATGATTATTTCAGCTGAGGGCTGTGTCTTGAATTTCTTTTTCTGGGGCGAGTCTTTGTGTCGATATTCCACAGACTGACGTTTCATCTCCAGGTCGTAATGGTATACCCACGTTTCGTCTCCTGTCACAGTTGAATGGAGAAAGGCGCCATCTTCATTCTCGTAACGTGAGAGGATTTACTGGAAAATTTCAAGACTGTACGCTTTCATTTCAGGAGTCAGCATCCGGGGTACCCATCGCCCACACATCTTCCGATAGCCAAGCAAAACAATAATGTTACCCATACGTTCTAGTGAAATACAGTTTCTCTCTGAGTGATACGACGATCGTCCTACATCAATCTGTCAACATTTTGCTTGTAAAATTTGGTTGTTACCGTCACAGGATGTCCAACTCTTTGTCACGCAGATCCGGTGTTCCCGCCTCAACCGCTTTAAACTTTCTAACCCACCGACGCACAGTACTCATATCGCCACTATCACCATAAACCGCGTTCATTCTCTGATGAATCTCCTTTGGGTGACACCTTCTGCTGTCAAGAACTCAATGACTGCACGTTGCTTACATCGCATTGAGCGACGCTCTGCGCAGGGTTCCATACTTAACAACACAACCGTTCAATGCAATGGCCTCCCGTCAACTGGAGCTATATAGAGAAGGCTACGAAACAAGCCAGTACCTGCCGCATAACAATGCTGCCAACTTTTGAAGAGTAACGAAGATGGGGGCATTACTTTTCGGTCAACCCTCCTATATACCAAGAGGAATTATCCAAATAGGACGGAAATAAAAAACAAACAAATGATTACGCTTTATGCAGAGAAACTAGGTGATTTACTGAAAAGAAAGAGCCTCGTAAATTGAGCAAGTCAATAACGCACTGGGAAATCTCTGGCTCTTATGCAAGCACTTAGTCGGCTTATCATTGAAAGAGTTATTGCGTGTGCTCCTGAGAGATATGATTCGAAATTATGTCCAATTGGTAGGTTAGATCGTCAAAAGTCCTAGCTACTTCCAGGGCCCTGCACATAATTCTCCTACCGTTCTCAATTGGGGACACATCCGGCGACCTTTCTGGCAAAGGTAGGGTTTGACAGGTAGGCGGTGAAGCAGTAGAAACTTCCACCGTGTTTGGGTGGGCATTATCTTACTGAAATGTAAGTACGAGATGGCTTGACATGAAGCACACCAAAACTGAGTGTATAATACCATTGACAAAGCGCAGTGCTGTAACCGTGCCGTGGATGACATCCAAACGGATGCTGCTATGAAAAGAAATGGCATCCCATACCTTCACCCTGGGCCTGGTTCTCCTGCTTTGAGGTGGGTTGGTATTGTTCGGGATGTCGCCTGACGTGTCCCCAGCCTGGAATCTCCTTGACTGGAGTAGAATTGCCATCAAAGTCCAGCTTCAGACTGAGCCCCCAAGTCCCTCGACGTTCTGATTGCAGTGTAAACAGGCGAATGACTTGTTTTTTTGTTTTTCAGACCTTGTAGTCCAACTTCTAGTTGGCGATGAAATGATTGAAAGTTTGGGAGAAGAAACCCACCACCAGAAGGATGATATTGTCACTGAACCAGAGCCGGGACCGTCAGCTGGTGGGGTAGTGTACGAAGTCCCAACAACATTATTTTTTAGCCCAGATCGCAACAGGTAACGAGTCACCTGGATAGAGTTTTAGTCATATACTTAATATTTCGCTCGGAAGGTGGTGACACCTCTCGCCTGAAGCCACAGGGTTATTCACGGGAGTAACGTCTGTCAGTGTGACGCTATCTCCTACTGCATGGATACGGCTACTGTCAACTGTAAGATTTGTTTAGGGTGCTGTATAGCGCTATGCCACATTGTGGTAGCCCTTTATTTCCCACACTGCAATTTCTACATCCATGTAAAATACCTGTAAGTAGCTCAGCCTTAAAGCTTGGTTTTCCCTCACCGTTCTCTTAGTGAAAGACATCTTAATTGGATACAAAATTTTGGCACCAAAAAGCTAGGCGGCTCACCCCGCCTAAGTTTTACAATTGGTTACTTATTATTATTTATTCGAGCCAGAGTTGCAAGCAGGAGATGACTTTCTGTGAAAGATGTGTAGAGCAGTTGACATTCCTGTTGGTGATGCATAGTTTGTTATCCTTCACAATAGTAGTTGGTGGTATCGACGGGGAACTGCCATTCTGGTTGGTATTTCAGGATCTTCCAACTACAGAACGAAGGCAGTTGATTGACCTCCTCCCGTTTCAATTCTTTTCACGTCCTGATGGGAGAGATTCCGAAGGGAAACGCAGGGTAGAGTTACTGTTAAGTCGACAAATCCACACTTGTTCCCTTATTGCAAAAATGGTTCAAATGGCTCTGAGCACTATGGGACTCAACTTATAAGGTCATCAGTCCCCTAGAACTTAGAACTACTTAAGCCTAACTAACCTAAGGACATCACACACATCCATGCCCGGGGCAGGATTCGAACCTGCTACCGTAGCGGTCGCGTGGTTCCAGACTGTAGCTCCTAGAACCGGTCGGCCACCCCGGCTGGCTCCCTTATTGCAGCTGCTTTTGTTTTGAAGAGAAGTGGTCTTCAGGAAACTTTTTCTGGTCCTCAGCTACGGGGCTGCTGAAATGTGACCAAGTATGATTTTCCTAATGAACCTTATTTGTTCCCTTTGCGTGCGCAGCTACTGCACGAAAACTGTTTGTTGGAGCTATGCCTACGAGCTGGTAGAGTTTTACAAGTGAGGAACGTTTAAGTCAGCCTCTAATAAGCCTCCACGTTTCATTTAATTCCTTGTCAGCTATGATGTGTGCGTGGATTTCCACCAGACTCTGTACGTATAATCTGCAGCACTGTAACACATTTTGCAACCGTTATTCCCAAGGGTTGTAGTGGAGAGCCCCATGAGCTACCAGAGATCTTGAGAACGATGTTTCTAGCTTTCGCCTTCGTTCCGTATTCATGCAATGCTGCTCGTGAGTCAAAGTACGTTCCTAAGTGACTTCCAGACTTTTGGATGTGGTGTCACTGGTAAATGCATCCCTTGGCACATAATTTAAAGTTACCGATGTGCCTGGTCGTGCTTAGGATAAAACGCACAAAGCTGATTTTCAGCTGTGTTTGGACGAAGTTGTTTGTCAGTGCATCTGTCAGTGGGCCTCAGCACCTTCAGAAGATTTACCTCGACTCGCTAATGCCACGTCGTCGGGATAAAGGAAACTCCTATTCGGCGGCAGTGGTTCTCTGCTGGTACAGATCTACCTGATGAGCCAAAATATTATGACCACTGCCCACTGCGACGTTGGATGACGCCTGGTGGCGTTACAGGTACGTGGCGCTCTAACGAAAGTACGTAAGTGGAGCAGACACGGACTTGGTATCACCCTAGAGAAGACATGGACTGCAAATGCGGAAATCGATTGAGATAAGCAACTTTCGCAGATTATTATTATGCAGAGAATCTCGAAAACGGCGAAGATGGTCGAATGTTCACTTGCCAGTGTCGTGATCATCTACGGAAACAGGTAGGACAGCGAAACTTACACTAGGTGCTAAATGGTTGGGCATCCACGACACTTTAGAGAACGTCGGGCTCGGAGGCGTGTCAGCACTGTAAAGTAGGATCGATGGTGATCTCGAGCATGCACTAGTGTTTCGGAGAACACCATTCAACGCAACATTGTTGAACATGGAGCTACGCAGCAGACCACCGCTACGTGTTCACATTTTGACGATATCTTCAGTTGTGGTGGGCACAGAATCGTCGATCAGTGGAATAATTCCTGCACAAAGTCAAGCGCCGGCAGGTCGGACTGCAACGTTACAGCAGAGGGCTGTCAGAAGACGTCAGACAATAGTGCGCTGACGGACCCCTCTCTAGGACGACACCGAGACATGAGCGGCCTCTACATGAATATAGACGCCGCGCCGCCTAGCTGCGACCCCGAGTGGAAGACGAGCCGTCCTCCGAACGCTACAGCAGCGATTTATGAACTGTATTGTTTTGTTTGCATTTTGATTGTATATACGAAGGACATTTATTACTTGCATGTCGCCATTTGCTTGCGACACACCATATAAGTAGGCTGTTAAGGCTTTTTTTTTTATTATTGGTAACACTATGTAGCGCTCTATATGAAAATCATTGACTGTGCTGTGTGCAGTCTGTGGCCGGTTTGCATTGTTGGAATTTGCTATTGTAGTGTTGGGCAGTTGACTGTTAACAGCGCGTAGCGTTGCGCAGTTGGAGGTGAGTTGCCAGCAGTGGTGGATGTGGGGAGAGAAATGGCTGAGTTTTGAGAGCGGATGACCTGTACGTGTGTCCATCAGAGACAGTAAATTTGTAAGACTGGATGTCATGAACTGCTATATATATTATGACTTTTGAACACTATTAAGTGGGTCTGCACCTCTGGTGGCCCACCAATACCGTAATCTCTAACAGGACTACAGTGGTCTGCTCTGTGATGATCTACCTACCAATATTCAACTTCGACTGACTCTGCTGTGGGTTTGCTCTGTTGTGGCCCGTTACCTGTCTGCATGCAAGAGTCAGCACTGTCTTTCCGTTGCAAGGACAACACTACTTCATCAAGACTGCATGGAAATCCACAACTTCCGTGTGCATTTTCTTTTACTAATGAGACTCTGAAAAAAAACTGTAATTACTATTGTGATAAATGATCAAGACTGTCTTTATGAGAACAATTTTTGTTTTTCACCAATAGTGTATCAATAAGTGTGTGCATTTCATATCTTTGTTGTCGTAATTATGAAAATTTTTTTTCAGATCTGTATTGGCCACTGCACAAAACAGTTTGTAAAATTTTTTGTGGGGAGCATGGGGGCTATGTAAGTAGGCTGTTTAGGTTTTTTTATTGGTAACGCCATGTAGCGCTCTATATGAAAATCACTGACTGTGTTGTGTTCAGTCTGTGGCTGGGTGTCATTGTTGGAATAGTCGATATTGTAGTGTTGGGCAGTTGGCTGATAACAGCGCGTAGCGTTGCGCAGTTGGAGTTGAGCCGCCAGCAGTGGTGGATGTGGGGAGAGAAATGGCTGAGTTTTGAGAGCGGATGATCTGGACGTGTGTACATCAGAGACTGGATGTCATGAACTGCTATATATTATGACTTTTGAACACTATTAAGTTAAATACATTGTTTGTTCTCTATCAAACTCTTTCATTCGCTAACTATGCCTATCAGTAATTAGTCCCTTCAGTAGTTTCAATCTTTTATCTAGCTGGCGGTAGTGGCGCTCGCTGTATTGCAGTAGTTCGAGTAATGAAATTTTTTGTGAGGTAAGTGATTTGTCAAAGGTATAGGTTAATGTTAGTCAGGGCCATTCTTTTGTAGGGATTATTGAAAGTCAGATTGCATTGCAAACGTGTAGAAACAAAATCTTATAAATATAACAGTGTCCAAAACATTTTCGTCGGCATTGTAATACATTCACGCATTTACACACATTTCATAACTGTTAAAATACGATTCTTGGTTTCCAACATCCTTTTTCACAAATCAGCGTCCGCGTTGCGCTAAAAATATTGTGTGTCAGTTTAAGCACAGTCATTTATAATTTTTCTAATGGTACGTTTCAACCTTAGTGGATGAGAAAAGTTAAGTATTGTCAATTTAACTTATTGTAATAAACTTCCAGAATGAGATTTTCACTCTGTAGCGAAGTGTGCGCTGATATGAAACTTTCTGGCACATTAATACTGTGTGCCCGACCGAGACTCGAACTCCGGACCTTTGCCTTTCGCGAGCAAGTGCTCTACCATCTGAGCTACCGAAGCACGACTCACGCGCGGTACTCACAGCTTTACTTCTGCCAGTAATAAACTTCATTAATACGATTTGCTTGAATTGTTGTCTAGCGATCCGAGAAAGCACTTTTCCTGGACACCCTACGTTAGAGAATGGGCAGGACACAACAGGAAACGTTTCGGCTCTTCGTGTGAATCACGTTTTTGCTACACTAGTTCGTAGACCGTCTGCACAAACGCCGTCATTGATGTAACGGCGGCTCGAAACGGGCAGCGCTTTACGGACGCCGGCTGGTGAGTGCAGCATTATGCTATAGGAGACATTCTCCTGCACTTCCTAGGGACTTGAGGTAGTAATCGAAGACGCACTGACATCTGCGAACCATCTGCATCCCTTCATGCCCGATGTCTTCCCCGACGGCGATGTCATCTTTCAGCATCACAACTGTTCGTGTCTCGGAGTCAGAACCGAGCTACGTTGGTCAGAGAATCATTATAGTAGCACTCACGTTGATGTCTAGGTGACCAAATTCACTTGACGTATGCTCTATGGAACCATCTGGGTCGCTATTGGGCGCATACGCAAATCAGCGGCCCTTTATTTACGCGAACTACATGACCTGTACGTAGACGTCTAATGTCATATATCTCCACAAGTCTACCAACAAACTGTCGGATCCCTGATACACAGAATAGGTGATGTACAGGGTGATCACAAAGTCAGTATAAATTAGAAAACTGAATAAATCACGGAATAATGTAGACAGAGAGGTACAAATTGACACACATGCTTGGAATGACATGGGGCTTCATTAGAACCAAAAAATACAAAGGTTCAAAAGATGTCCAACAGATGGCGCTTCATCTGATCAGAATACCAATAATTAGCATAACAAAGTAAGACAGAGCAAAGATGATGTTCTTCACAGGAAATGCTCAATATGCCCACCATCATTTGTCAACAATAGCTGTAGTCGAGGAATAATGTTGTTAACGGCACTGTAAAGCATATTCGGAGTTGTAGTGAAGCATTGGCGTCGGATGGGTTCTTTCAGAATCCCTAGAGATGTCGGTCGATCACGATACATTTGCGGCTTCAGGTAACCCCGAACCCAATAATCTCACGGACTGAGGTCTGCGGACCTGGGAGGCCAAGCATGACGAAAGTGGCGGCTGAGCACACGATCATCAGCAAACGACGTGCGCAAGAGATCTTTCACTCGTCTAGCAATACTTTTTTTTTGTTCTAATAAAACCCCTTGTCATTCCAAGCATGTGTGTCACTTTTTACCTCTCTATCTACATTATTCTGTAGTTTATTAAGTTTTCAAATTCATACTGACTTGTTGATCACCCGGTATTTCTTTCCACAGACGGACAAACAAGCTGTTAAGCACGTGATTGTAAAATTTTGGCTCTTCAGTGTGTACTAATAATAAACGTGTAAAACCGTCGTGTCTATCTGGATGCCTCTGATCACAATAATCACCAAAAGTACTAGATGAATTTTCATAGAGTTTTTGCAGATAGCTTGAGCATAGTTTGGGGTACCGTTATAGGCTTTATGGTTCATCAATCGAATCACAGGAGAAAAGATACTGTGATTTAAAATTTTTCGTATACCTTTCTTGACTGTCTGTCCTAACACGCTAATCTCCAAAGCCACTAGACGAATTTTCGTGGGATTTTCGCAGGCAACGTGGGTATAGCTTTGAGAACTGAACAGGATTTATCTCACAAAAATCGGGTGACGGAAAAAGCATGTATGTTCCACATCTGGCGATACCAATGCACTATTTCAACCAAACTTGGTACACACATCACTTACTGTCTGGAAAATTTCGGTAGCCTATAGTGATGAGAACCACCAGCCTATCAAAGGGGTTGGGGTGGGGTTGAAAAAGAAGAGTAGGCCACGACGTGCGAAAATTCAGATTTTTTCGTCGAATATTTGAGAACGAGTGCCATTAGTGAGTTGCAAAAAACTTTAAACATTATTTCAAACTTTCGCGAAGTTCTTCTCGCTTACAAGCCACATAAAATAATGAAGAGAGAAAAGTTTACGGCTCAGCACATTTTCCATGCTCATTTTAGCATCAGGCATGACATTTTAATTTACTACTTCTTAATTTACTACTTCTTTGCAACTAACTATTGTAATGTTGATGCATTAAGTCGTTCTGAAAGCGGTGCTGATATTCAAGACAATAAAAGCAGGTTAAAAGCTGTGAGCTATCAGGGGAAGTTAACCTTGCATTACTGAGCAACTGTGGCACCAGGTATTCAGTCTAGCTTACCAAATTCCCAACCAAACTAACATTAATTATTATCTTTTAATAGTCATCTTACGACAACCGGTGATTATATATAAAGAGAATTTAAATAAAAAGGAATAAATCAGTTTATATTTGGATATTTATTTTAACATTGATCATTGTTCCATTAAAATTGCAGCATATTAAACTTGATTCATAACTAAACTGGTGCATAATTTAAGATTGAGAAAATGTGAGTTTGTAATCTTACAGAACACATCAAATATGGAGCCAAGATTGGGAGACTGCATACAACACTGCATTCGTAAAATAACACACGAAGAACATTGAAACATATGCAAGAGGACATTAACCACTATCAACCGATGAGGGCTACTTTGATGATTACACCACATGCTTCACGTGGTCAACTTGGTTTACTTAAAGAGTGTAACTCCACAATAATTTTGATACTTAAGATAAATTACATCCAAACGCAATTTACAAAAGAAAAACCTTGAACTGGTTACTATCGTCTTACTATTAACCTGATGGGTCAAACAATTGTATAAGCACGTGGTTCCACTTTACTCACAAAGTAGTGACAAAGCAACTACTGGAAGATATTCTGAACTTCACACTCGAATTACACTGTGTTGCAATTTAAGATAACATAACATATTTTAGACCTAAACCTGAAATAAAGGTGATTATATTTTCAGTTAGTCTGAACTTAAGAAATCCATTGTCCTACGGACTTAGCAGAGACGTGCTTAGTCGGAGATCTTACCACTTCAGACACTCGCAGCAGACAGAGTGGCCTGGGCCCCTACCGAGTGTGCTTCACAGATACAAACGGAAGTGACCAGGGAGGCAGCTTCCTATACAAACATGATAAGGGACGGACAGGACCATACCAAGAATAGAAACCTCTTTGCTTTTAGAAATTGTAGCTACCTGTTCCGACGTTGGTCCTGCTGTTCTCTAGCAGACAGGCTTGTCTGCTACCATCAAGCATGCAACTAGAAATAGATTTCCTCATTCATCCTTTCATACAGAAGGGAAGGGGGATGACAGTATCTTATCATATACAGTATATAAAAGAAAGCGGATATAGGTTCCGTATGAGACTGTGTGACATGAATTACATATAAACTGTGTTTTAAAGTGTAGTAGCGTGACAAATCTTTCTTGTTTATGTGTAAAAGTAACACGTTCCACTGCTCAGTCTCCTCCCAGATAGTCAGGAACACCACAGTAAATTTAGAAGAGGAATTTATGCCATAAATGACAACAGATTTAAGAAATTAACATGAAAGGACTCCAACAGAGAACTTTCACTATTTTTTCGGTACCTTTTGCAGACAATATTCGCACATACCACTGAATGTACCTACAAAATTATATTATTATAAGACTCATAGCTGAGGAGGTATATTATACACACTGTGTAATCACGAATAATTAAATTTATTATTAATAACCTGATAAAGCAATTTTGAAGAAATTTGGTAAGGATATAACTTACATTATGGGGTAGAAGACAGGCTACGATAGAAAATGTGTAGTACAAAGCACTTACTGATTTGAAGAGTATTACGCGGATTGGGGAAAAATAGTTACTCTTTGAAAAAGCTACTCGTATTTATTCTCTGACTTTTGAACTTTATCATACTTCTAAAAGTGCTTTTATTGACTGATATGTGCTAAGTAATACAATTCAAAGTAGTGAATACCATTCCTACACAGTCCTCAATGGTTTTAATCCATATTTTCACCCTATTAGCAGCATAATGTATACGTTGTACAGTGTGCAGCTACTATGTGCACCATCCAACACTTGAGAATGAGAGCACTTAGTTACTTGTAAAAACTCTTACACGTTACTTCAATCATTTGCAAAGTTTTTTCTCGCTTACAAGGCACAGAAAATGACGAAAGGCAAAAAGGTAATCGCTTACTACATTCTCGTGTTTCAAACAGTAAGATTCACCTGACATTTAAATTTCTTATTTATTTATTACTAGCTGTACTTGCAACACTTTTGGCGACAGTCTTCACATACACCAATGAATGTAGTTACAAAATTATATCACTGTACGACACGTAGTTTAGTATATATATGACGTCACAAACGTTGAAATGCATGATCATCTGCTGCATTAAGTATGACGCTTAAATTTATTGTCATAAACCCACTGAACCGATTTCGATAGTATTTGGTAAGGAGATAGCTTAACTCCGAGGAAGGACATAGGCTACCTTAGGAAATATATAGCACTAGGTACTTAATGATTTGAAGAATATTACGGAAATTAGGGGAAATATATTTACTTCTCGACTTTTAGGCTTCATCATATTTGTCAAAATGCTTATATTGGTTGATATTTGCTACTTGAAACGATTCAAAATAATGAATACCATGCTTGTAAATTTTCATTGTGTTTAATCCACCCTTCCAGACTACTTCAATAGCACGATGCACAGCACACTCCTGCCGATAGCCAACTCAATACAGGGTTGACAGAGGGCAGCACATCACGAGATACTTTTTTTAATGTATTGGCTTTCGGTACGTGCCCAGACGGCCACATTAACAGTAGACGGTCAGTTATGAGGATACGAGTGTAAGGACAGCGCAACATCGAATCCCCAAGCAGTTAAAATATACGCTCCGCCCAGAAATCGAACCCAGGCCCCTTTGGTTAGCGGCCGTGCATCTACTGTAGCGCACGTAGAAGTTTTTATTACCCAAACAGGAACACGCATGAGGGCAGCTGATATTATAGCAAATACAGTAGCTTACTTACCCACCATCACCCATCATAACAAATATGCAAGGTCAGCTGTTGTTAACAATTTGTGACAGAACACTACCTTGTGGTGTTCCATTTATTGCTATCTCTATAGAATACGCTGTCCCTGAAGATCCACATAAAATACCCTGTTTTGGTGTAAACTTTCAATAAGTTAGGTGAGACAACTATCTTTTGCTGTCTCGTAGATCTTCTGTCAAAATGCACAGTGATATTGTCATAAGAATCCATAAGGTCGATAAAGTTCTCATTTACAATAGAAACGAACATAATCTGAACCGTGAATTTAGTACTTACAGAATCTTTTCTTAAAGAATTTACTTTATTTACTAACGATTCATCAAGAACAGTAACACATTTAATCACACAAGCTGAGCGTGAAAGTAGTTGCCAGGGAGTGACTGATGAAAATGAAATTACCTTTAACAAATGGGAATTTTATTCATAAAAGCCTTTTCAAAAACAGATTTAAAATTTTTAAGCAGAAAAGCACCCTCGAAATATCAAATTAAATTTTATTTAGAGGCAGAAAGAACAATATTGACAGTATGAGCCTTCGAGCTGAGAAGCTTGCAGCTCCCTTTCAACAAGGTCGTAGTCACCACCGCTCACAACAACCTCAGAAAGAGTACACTGGTGCAAATCTGCAATACACCAGATTACTTTAAACTAAAATTTTTAACAACTCACACAAACACCTTAACTATGCACCCCATAAAAGGGATGGAAATGGTACAAACACTCACACTAAGAAAGTATTTGCCACAGAAAGTGCAATTTGTTTTTAAAAGGACTCTTATGGTGGAAGGGTGGCAACTTTATAAAAATGACTATTTAAATAAAACCCATGAAATTCAGACTTACATAAAATGTACAACATGCTCGACATTATACATATATCGCCTCGCAAGATAATAGGCAAGATAAAAACATATTTCAGGAATTCGGACTTTATACCTTAATTCTATAAATTCGTTAACCGAATCTGACAAACATGACACAGGCAGCTATTAACGGAGGTCAGATTGACAGGGGGATTACTGATCAACCCGAACCACAGATTTCTCTAACCCTCCCCAACTCCACAAGGGAAAAAAACGGACCACCCAATTCACAAATAACCACCTTCCCGCAGGTGGGCAAACGAAGAAGAATGGTGGGACGACCCCAAAACAAAGCGGCTGGTGACTTCACCAAGAAAACAAGTAATATTTAACAAGTAAATGAAACAACATATCTCCAATCACTAAACTTCTAATAAACTGCAATTTCTGGCGAAGACCTGGCGCAGCACCCCCAACGCTCTCCCGAACCGTCCGCTGCCAACCGCTTCAACGGACGCAGGAAGGCGCGCCGATCTCCCGTCTCACGGCGTCGCAGCTCGCCCCGGCCAGCTCGATGTCGTGGTTTCACTCCTGTTGGTCTCGTGTTAACCGCGAAGCCACTACCCCTCGTTATACGGCGCTGCCCACTGGGCTCGCGTGGCGAACTCACATGCGCCGACGCTCAAGGCGGACAAGTCATCTCGTGTCTCAGTGCGAGACCGACCAACCGACCGATCCAGCCGCCAATGACCATTGCCCGAGCAACTCGAGCAGACTAGCGGCCTAAGGCGGAGACTCAGATGCAGGACCTCAGCCCCGACCGGGCGACAACTTGCTGAGTTCTGTTACTGGCGGAGTGGCTTTTATGGCTTAAAGTTTGATCCAAACGACAGACATACTCGCAATCCGGCGACAGACAGACACTAACTGCCGCACAAATGGGAACGAGAGACAGACCAGCAACTGGTGACGCGAGAGTGACCTACCCTCACTCCGACTGACCACCTGCCGAGCTGATAGCGACCCTTAAATGCACGTGAACAGGCAACTTTTCCCAATTCCCACCAGAGGGAGACACCAAAGCTGCGACTGCCACTGCGGCGCCACCGCCAGAAACGGAGGGCGACTGCTTTACAGGCCGGCCGGTGTGGCCGAGTGGTTCTAGGCGCGTCAGTCGGGAACTGTGCGTCCCCTACGGTCGCAGGTTCGAATCCTGCTTCGGGCATGGATGTGTGTGATGGTCTTAGGTTAGTTAAGTCTAAGTATTTCTAAGTTCTAGGGGACTGATGACCTCAGATGTTAAGTCCCATAGTGCTCAGAGCCATTTGAACCATTTTTTGACTGCTTTACACTACACGCTGCGGCGCGCTCTTCAGATCAGCAGTTTTTTCTCCATGGCTCATAATCAATCAAAAACATTTATAATAACCACAGAGAGCAATTTTTCACTCAAAAGCGAAGAAAAAATCCTATATCTAGTGTTTCCACTGTACACTTTTGCACCTGTTGCAAACTCTATACAGGGTGGAAGAGGTGTATGTGCAAATATTTCTGTTGGTGGATGAGGACGGTGTACTGAAGAACATTGCGTTAGTATTTACGTCATTTGAAAACTAATAATTACAGCTGTTACAAGTCGCATGTTTTTAGGTCGGGTAGTACCTCCGAGTACATTTGGCAAGAGCAAACCATTAAAGCTTATTTTCCCCTAGATAGCTTGTCAGGTGTTGAAATATGGATGCGTAGGTACAAAACGGTTAGTCTATACTGACAGGCGCAGTCCTGTTAGTCCATATAGTGGTACAGTTATCACGAGCAGAGAACATCAATTCATCAAGTTTGTGACGCGTTTGTGAGAAGACTAGGCGACGCAGAGAAAAAACAATCGATACACTGATGCGTGTAGGTATAAAGCTGCCACATATAAAAATGTCTACACTTATACCAGCTAATCCTGGAAAGTAGCTTCGGTCGGAAACTAGAGACTGAACAATTCGCTGAGCGCTACTTCAGTTTTGACCGCACGTTCCCGCATCGAAGCCGGCTCGCCATGCCAGCACCGCTCGGCCTGCAGTTCATTAGGCGGCAGAACGCGTTATTTACGCCCGCGATTAGCTTAATGACGTACGGCGGATCGGCAGCGGGGACAGCCGAGCCCACCAGAGGGGTCACGCTGTTCTGGTATGTGCCGTGCCGTGCTGTGTAATCGCGTTAAACGCGGCGTCCACCGATAGCTGTGTGTGCGGCCGGTGTGTAGATTGATGGAGCTCCGCGTGCAACTTCTGTTGCCCTGAGGTTTAAACATCTGTGTCCCCACGCGGAGAGCGATATTTAAAAACTGATATCGGCGCCGGTTGTTTGCAGGTGTGTGCAGAAATGAAAAATAAAAAAGGGGCGCTTTTGCCCACTTGATGAATGCGACGTAATTAGCGGCAGGCAGCGCAGCAGGTATACAGGCAGTAATATGACGGGTTTTTTTTATTCACTCACAAAATTCGTGATTATTTACTCGCTCACACAGTTCGTGATTCAGTTGTCGAGAGTGAGGGCATGCCGTTCAATGAAGTAAATATTGCCTGTATTGGAACCTCCTATAAAATATGACACTTGTACTGGAACATTATTCGTCGTTTTTTCTACACACACCACACGCTAATATCTTTTGCTATCTCGTAGAACTAACATTGTCACAAGCATCCCTAAGGTCGAAATAAGCTCTCATTTACAGTAGCATTTTTTAGTTCTTGCACGCTTTCACCTTTAAGGGGTGAAACACATCCCAAAAGGAAGTTTGGCGTATTCGTTTTAGAGGGAATATCTTCAAAACTCTGATACATGAAAAAATAGGTTACAAGTAAAAGTTCAAACGTAGTGAATGTTCTCTATGACTGTAACCAGCTTTTATAATAATTTGAAATTTTGTGAAATGCCCTACCACCATTAATTAATTTTGAAAAATGAAAATGTTTCTTACAACAAAAATTCAAACAGCCGTTCATGTGTAATAATGCTGGTTTCTAAAATGCAATTTTAGGCAAATAATCTATATAAAATGTGCTGCCCGAGTATATTAAATTTGAAACTAAGATATCGAAACATTCATTGTTATTGTATGAAGGCTTTCACGACCGGATGACATATCTTCTGGTAAACCTTGCGGGATGTAAGGTCGTGGTCCACGAAACTCTTCAGCTCCTAACGTTTCGTCCAGTGCTTCGCTGGACATCTTCAGAGGGGTGTTTCTCCTCCGGTGAGTCTTGTCGGCAAGACTCACCGGAGGAGAAACACCCCTCTGAAGATGTCCAGCGAAGCACTGGACGAAACGTTAGGAGCTGAAGAGTTTCGTGGACCACGACCTTACATCCCGCAAGGTTTACCAGAAGATATTCATTGTTATTGTAATTATTTGCTATACTTATTTATGTTTTTGTTCTAAACTGTTATTTTACGTTTTAGATTCATGTTTTTATTTCTCCTTTCTAAATTACCATTTTCTGTACGTTAAATGAAGATCATACAGAACTGATTATTATTATAAAAAATCATTATGGTAATGACTATCTCTAAAGCAATGCTTAACACATAATTTTTGTACACCATGCACATAAAATGAACGAATTTTTTCACATAATACACATGACAGACAATAATATGTACAACAAATTTCAACAGAATACGCAAATTGAGGTGGGCTATCCTCGCAACATCCTGACTTGTATCAGACACATTTCAATACACTAAAAAACCTTGGTGAAGAGAACTGATTATGCACTAGTGACTGCAGATTGATTATGTTGTTTCTCAAGTAGAGATGCACATCAAATCATTCAACAGAACTAGATCTGAAGATCTTCTCAGAAAGTTCTTCCAACAACGAAAGTCGCGTATGTCAAAGGGCTATGTCTGTCCGGTAGAGCCTTTTAGGATCACCAGGCGAATAAGTTGCTTACCCTCAGGTACTACTCTCAAAATCGTTCTTTCGCACTGACCGCCCCAAGAACCTTAGAAAAATACAAATGTTTCTCCCGCACTTGGACAGAAACCCTCCACCAAATGTCTGTTGACATGACATCAATTTACGAGACTTCTGTGCCGTCACAGGAACGTTTGGTTCTTGGAAAAGATCTTGTTGACTTCTCTGTCCAAACTCTCCACTAGTTTAAAGGAATTTGTGATCTGGTGATCCCAGAAGACTCGACAAAGCAGTTAAAGAAAGCCATAGGACGTACATGGCTTTCAATGAGAGAAAATTTTCGGATCCAGTTCCGCTGAATTATTATGATATCCATTTCCCCATGACAGAAAAGCTGTAGTCTCGAGTACGTGATCAGTTCCCTTCACCAAGACGTTCCAGTGAACTGAAATATGTCTGATTCAGATTAGTATATTTAGTATATATGAACCATGGACCTTGCCGTTGGTGGGGAGGCTTGCGTGCCTCAGCGATACAGATAGCCGTACCGTAGGTGCAACCACAACGGAGGGGTATCTGTTGAGAGGCCAGACAAACGTGTGGTTCCTGAAGAGGGGCAGCAGCCTTTTCAGTAGTTGCAAGGGCAACAGTCTGGATGATTGACTGAGCTGGCCTTGTAACAATAACCAAAACGGCATTGCCGTGCCGGTACTGCGAACGGCTGAAAGCAAGGGGAAACTACAGACATAATTTTTCCCGAGGGCATGCAGCTTTACTGTATGATTACATGATGATGGCGTCCTCTTGGGTAAAATATTCCGGAGGTAAAATAGTCCCCCATTCGGATCTCCGGGCGGGGACTACTCAAGAGGATGTTGTTATCAGGAGAAAGAAAACTGGCGTTCTACGGATCGGAGCGTGGAATGTCAGATCCCTTAATCGGGCAGGTAGGTTAGAAAATTTAAAAAGGGAAATGGATAGGTTGAAGTTAGATATAGTGGGAATTAGTGAAGTTCGGTGGCAGGAGGAACAAGACTTCTGGTCAGGTGACTACAGGGTTATAAACACAAAATCAAATAGGGGTAATGCAGGAGTAGGTTTAATAATGAATAGGAAAATAGGAATGCGGGTAAGCTACTACAAACAGCATAGTGAACGCATTATTGTGGCCAAGATAGATACGAAGCCCACACCTACTACAGTAGCACAAGTTTATATGCCAACTAGCTCTGCAGATGACGAAGAAATTGAAGAAATGTATGATGAAATAAAAGAAATTATTCAGATTGTGAAGGGAGACGAAAATTTAATAGTCATGGGTGACTGGAATTCGAGTGTAGGAAAAGGGAGAGAAGGAAACATAGTAGGTGAATATGGATTGGGGGACAGAAATGAAAGAGGAAGCCGCCTGGTAGAATTTTGCACAGAGCATAACATAATCATAACTAACACTTGGTTTAAGAATCATGAAAGAAGGTTGTATACATGGAAGAACCCTGGAGATACTAAAAGGTATCAGATAGATTATATAATGGTAAGACAGAGATTTAGGAACCAGGTTTTAAATTGTAAGACATTTCCAGGGGCAGATGTGGACTCTGACCACAGTCTATTGGTTATGACCTGTAGACTAAAACTGAAGAAACTGCAAAAAGGTGGGAATTTAAGGAGATGGGACCTGGATAAACTAAAAGAACCAGAGGTTGTACAGAGATTCAGGGAGAGCATAAGGGAGCAATTGACAGGAATGGGGGAAATAAATACAGTAGAAGAAGAATGGGTAGCTTTGAGGGATGAAGTAGTGAAGGCAGCAGAGGATCAAGTAGGTAAAAAGACGAGGGCTAGTAGAAACCCTTGGGTAACAGAAGAAATATTGAATTTAATTGATGAAAGGAGAAAATATAAAAATGCAGTAAGTGAAACAGGCAAAAAGGAATACAAACGTCTCAAAAATGAGATCGACAGGAAGTGCAAAATGGCTAAGCAGGGATGGCTAGAGGACAAATGTAAGGATGTAGAGGCCTATCTCACTAGGGGTAAGATAGATACCGCCTACAGGAAAATTAAAGAGACCTTTGGAGATAAGAGAACGACTTGTATGAATATCAAGAGCTCAGACGTAAACCCAGTTCTAAGCAAAGAAGGGAAAGCAGAAAGGTGGAAGGAGTATATAGAGGGTCTATACAAGGGCGATGTACTTGAGGACAATATTATGGAAATGGAAGAGGATGTAGATGAAGATGAAATGGGAGATATGATACTGCGTGAAGAGTTTGACAGAGCACTGAAAGACCTGAGTCGAAACAAAGCCCCCGGAGTAGACAATATTCCATTGGAACTACTGACGGCCGTGGGAGAGCCAGTCCTGACAAAACTCTACCATCTGGTGAGGAAGATGTATGAGACAGGCGAAATACCCTCAGACTTCAAGAAGAATATAATAATTCCAATCCCAAAGAAAGCAGGTGTTGACAGATGTGAAAATTACCGAACTATCAGCTTAATAAGTCACAGCTGCAAAATACTAACACGAATTCTTTACAGACGAATGGAAAAACTAGTAGAAGCCAACCTCGGGGAAGATCAGTTTGGATTCCGTAGAAACACTGGAACACGTGAGGCAATACTGACCTTACGACTTATCTTGGAAGAAAGATTAAGGAAAGGCAAACCTACGTTTCTAGCATTTGTAGACTTAGAGAAAGCTTTTGACAATGTTGACTGGAATACTCTCTTTCAAATTCTAAAGGTGGCAGGGGTAAAATACAGGGAGCGAAAGGCTATTTACAATTTGTACAGAAACCAGATGGCAGTTATAAGAGTCGAGGGACATGAAAGGGAAGCAGTGGTTGGGAAGGGAGTAAGACAGGGTTGTAGCCTCTCCCCGATGTTGTTCAATATGTATATTGAGCAAGCAGTAAAGGAAACAAAAGGAAAATTCGGAGTAGGTATTAAAATTCATGGAGAAGAAATAAAAACTTTGAGGTTCGCCGATGACATTGTAATTCTGTCAGAGACAGCAAAGGACTTGGAAGAGCAGTTGAATGGAATGGACAGTGTCTTGAAAGGAAGATATAAGATGAACATCAACAAAACCAAAACAAGGATAATGGAATGTAGTCTAATTAAGTCGGGTGATGCTGAGGGAATTAGATTAGGAAATGAGGCACTTAAAGTAGTAAAGGAGTTTTGCTATTTGGGGAGCAAAATAACTGATGATGGTCGAAGTAGAGAGGATATAAAATGTAGGCTGGCAATGGCAAGGAAAGTGTTTCTGATGAAGAGAAATTTGTTAACATCCAGTATTGATTTAAGTGTCAGGAAGTCATTTCTGAAAGTATTTGTATGGAGTGTAGCCATGTATGGAAGTGAAACATGGACGATAAATAGTTTGGACAAGAAGAGAATAGAAGCTTTCGAAATGTGGTGCTACAGAAGAATGCTGAAGATTAGATGGGTAGATCACATAACTAATGAGGAAGTATTGAATAGGATTGGGGAGAAGAGAAGTTTGTGGCACAACTTGACCAGAAGAAGGGATCGGTTGGTAGGACATGTTCTGAGGCATCAAGGGATCACCAATTTAGTATTGGAGGGCAGCGTGGAGGGTAAAAATCGTAGAGGGAGACCAAGAGATGAATACACTAAGCAGATTCAGAAGGATGTAGGTTGCAGTAGGTACTGGGAGATGAAAAAGCTTGCACAGGATAGAGTAGCATGGAGAGCTGCATCAAACCAGTCTCAGGACTGAAGACCACAACAACAACAACAACAACAACATATTTAGAGGATCAACTGATGGAATTTGCGATTCCTGCTGAATTTTGGTTTGTATTGTGTTGCCTGTCACATTCATTATGAGGAGATATTTCGTCCGTTCTGTTTGTATGGTGTAAAAAACGTCACATTTCAAGCATTTCCTTACAGATAATCATTAAAGTAATGTCATAATGTACAGTTACTTTTTACTTTCATGTAATAAAATACACATATGTTAAACAGTATACTAAAAACAATTGAAACAAAAATGAATAAAACAAATAATTAGATCGATTAAGGAAGTTTAGATATTTTAATTAGATAGGTTGCAAATGCTCCAACAGCACATTGTGGTCAGCTAATTTTCCTAAAATGGTATATCAGAAACCAGCCTTATTGCCCGTGTGTGGACGTGTTGTAGAAACTTGTTCAATTTAGGTTGTAACAAAAGTTTCATTTTCCAAAATTAGTTATTAATGGTTAAGTATTTTCCAAAATTTCAAATTATTACAGAAGTTGATTATACAATTCTCCAAAACTTAAATTACAGTTCAACTTTTAAATGAAACCAATTTTTATATATCATGCCTTTGGAGATACCCCTCTGGACACAATATGACAAATTACTTTCGAGGCTTGTTTTAACCCTTCAAGGTGAAATCGGGAATAAACGATAAAATACATATTACGTTAGTTTGACTCCTCTTCATACCCGCCAAGTGTCATCAAGATTGTTTATTTGGGCCTAAGAATGTTCCCTTGGTAGTCACTTGTCGCTTCGACAAATCAGTTTGTCGCTACAGTCTATCGGCATTCGTTCCGCTGCCAGGCGCCTCCCTGCTACTCGTAGAATCTAATAAGCGGTTTTTAATAGGAATGCAGGTAAAATAGCATACAAATGGCGTACATTAGTCCTAGAAACATGTGTATGTCTTCGTGAAAAATTTGTTTACTGGTCCCAAGATTGCGCATTCAGAAACACTTATTCAAGAACCACAGTAAATTCAAATGCGCCACTAGATCTAGAACTGATATACGAGTAACTCAAGACAAATCTCTACGTTGCACGTTACGTAAGTCTATCTAACAAAACTCGACACAACAAAAAACATGTCAACCAGTTCATGCGTCAGCAACGATTCCCTCATCTTATTCCAGATCAGTGCACTCTCCAAACTTTGAATAACAGTTCTTACATCTTCGTATACCAATACATCGAAAATGATCGTTTGAGAGTATGAGCGTCAAACGTTTGAAACGACCCCTTAGAAAAATTAATGAATTACTGTGCTGATAAACCTCTTGATTTTCAAACAGCTGAGCGGAGCTGAACGTACTCTGACATTTCGCTCTTTACCTATTCTGATCAACACTAAACTGACACACAATATTTTTAGCGCAACGCAATCTGACTTTCAATAATCCCTACAAAAGAATGGACCTGACTAACATTAACCTATACCTTTCAAAAATCACTTACCTCGCAAAAATCTTCGTTCCTCGAACTACTGCAATACAGCGAGCGCCACTACTGCCAACTAGATAAAAGATTCGAACTACTGAAGGCACTAACTACTGATAGGCACAGTCAGCAAATGAAAGATTTTGATAGAGAACCAACAATGAATTTACCTTAATAGTGTTCAAAAGACATAATATATATAGTAGTTCATGAGATCCAGTCTTATAAATTTACTGTCTCTGATGGACACACGTCCAGATCATCCGCTCTCAAAACTCCGCCATCTCTCTCCCCACATCCACCACTGCTGGCGGCTCACCTCCAACTGCGCAACGCTACGCACTGTTCACATCCAATTGCCCAACACTACAACAGCAAATATTCCAACAATGCCAACCAGCCACAGACTGCACACAGCACAGTCAGTGATTTTCATACAGAGCGCTACGTGGTGTTACCAACATAAAAACCTGAACAGCCTACTTACACCTAAACAGGCTACTTACATAGCCCCCATGCTCCCCACAAAAAAATTTTACAAATTGTTTTGAGCAGTGGCCAGTACAGATTTGAAAAGTTTTTACATAATTACAATAACAAAGATATCAAATTCACACACTTATCGATACACTGTTGGTCAAAAGCAAAAATTGTTCTCATAAAGACAGTCCTGATCATTTATCACCATAGTAATTACAGATTTTTTTTACAATGTCTCATTAGTAAATAAAATGCACATGGAAGTAGTGGATTTCCATACAGTCTTGAAGAAGTTGTGTTGTCCTTCCAACGGAAAGACAGTGTTGACTCTTGACATGCAAACAGGTAATGGGCCACAACATGGCAAACCCACAGGAGAGTCAGTTGAAGTTTTGAAGAATATTGGTAGGTAAGCCATCTTAGAGCAGACCACTGTAGTTCTGTTAGAGATTACGGTATTAGTGGGCCCCCAGAGGTGCAGACCCACTGCAGTCCTTGTAGAAATAATGGTATGGGTAGGCCATCAAAGATGGAGACCCACTGTAATCCTTGTAGAAATAATGATATTGGTGGGCCATCAAAGATGCAGACCCAATGTAGTCCTTGTAGAGACGGCCAGCAGTTATCTGTTGCGACTGTGCAGGTGCACAATCACCATCGAAGATTCTTGCGGACAATATAGCAAGTCCATAAACCACCTCTTGTGCACTCACAAACTTTTTTGGCATGTCCTTAGAACCATCAATCCTGTTAACCAGTCCCTTGCTGAATTATCAACACGCGTGCAAACACTAACAGTCCCAGCTTCTCATCTATTGTGCATATACTGTGACCAACAGAGACGTGTGCAGTGAAATGTAACTTCATTTGAAGAACTGGTGTCTATACAATTATACATTTACAACATAAAAATACAATTACAAAGGTACAAAATACATCATTAAAGAACATAACAATACAGATAAAATTTGTAGTAATAGGGACTTGTCAAACAATAGAAATAAACATATACATCAGTGTTACAGAAATTATGACATAAGTAAATACATAGAAGGTCTGAATAACTTTCGAAACACCAACTTCACACGTGAGCATTAAAACAAAACAGAATAAATAATGTCTAAACAAAGTAAATAACATATTATATATGCAAATTATATTTGAGGGTAAAAGTATTTGTCATCATAGTGAATGTAGCTGAGTATTAGAAAAATTCTACAATATAAGTCTTATCAGATAAACACATAAAGAAAGGAAGAACACAAATACTCAAGATACACAGACACATAGTGGAATAACACAAAAGGAAAGTACAGGATTCGTTTTCAGTGTAACATTTGGTACTGTTTACTCTAGCTTCCCTTTTTTTTATGCCTTGTCAATGCATTTCTTCCAATGCATCACAACTCATCCTCTTATATAGCCTACCCCCTCTTAAGCTAATTTAAATCTACTTAGCTCAGATGCTAAACTAAGGGACGACGCAATGCAGCAGCACAAAACAATTAACACAAATAGCAATGACAAAAAATGCAAACTGGCAAAGCAAGTAGCAGTATATCTAAATTAGCAAAGCAATTGTAATATTACAACTAATATAACGCAATGTGCAGCAAACGACAAAAATAAATCAGTAGTAAACTCGCTTAGCAGAGTAACACAAATTAAAATTCAGTAGCACTATGCCCAGCAAACAGCAGCAGCAAATGCAATAACTTATATCTAAACGTGACAATGCTCAAGCAGAGAAAATATTACCTTAAAGATGGCCATGTCTAATACCTATGTCACATCTTAACATTAGAGTGACCACATAGACTTACTCGATGAAACAAGTTACCCAGTCATTGACAGAAATTATGTATGCAAATCCTGTGAAGGGATATGTCTTTTTGTGCTCCCTCGTTTTTTTGTTTTTGGAAGTAGATCATAAAATTATTATTGACTGTATCCGTAGGCATAAAAAATCTATATTAGTACATCTATTAAATTTTATTTTAACCAATGCTGCACTGCAACTAGAAACTAGATATCAAATGAAATAAGCAACTATGTAAAGCAAAGCATAAAAATATCATTCAGTAGTCATGTGGCATTTCGTAAGAGAGTAAAAATATCTCTCAACTAGAAAGACAGTACTGATAATCAAGTGTATAGACATAAAATATTTCTCATCATTTCATTAGGTATTTCAGTAAATATCAGAAAGTACGAGCTCCACAGTATAATCATATGTTTCCAAGTAGTAATGTGTCATATTTGCGATGCTTTCTACAAAGGAATGTCAATAGTGAGGTTAATGGCCTGTTTTTTTTCTACCTAATGGCTTTTTCTCCAGGCGACTGCACCCACAATGCATTACGTCAAGGTCACTTAGCTTTCTTACCGAAATATTTACGACAGCAGTTTGCACTACAGTGACAGCCTCATATAAAAATTTCGTAGGTCGAAAATTTGTGTTACAAATGTGTAGAAACAAAATCCTATAAATATAACAGTGTCCAAAAAAATTTCGTCGGCTCTGTGGTACATTCACGCATTTACACACATTTTATAACTCTTAAAGCAAGATTCTTGGTTTCCAACATCCTTTTTCACAAATCAGAGTCCCTAACCTCTACTCATTATTCCTTACCTTATTACTCATATACATATTCGTCGACACTTCTTCAATATTTCAACATAATAAATACATAGCATAATCAAATTCCTCACATATTATCAGCTTATTGATCATAAACATAGCTCAACAGCATAATACAAATCGTCATCGTAATAATAACATCATAAAACCTCAGCCAAATCTCAAAATCGTTGTAGTTTCCTCCAATAATTCCAAAACCTAAAAAAATCATCTGCTCATTTCAATAGTGTCATCTACCTCAAACATACTTTAAAAATCATGATGTACCCCCCTGAAGATTATTGTAATTATACCCTCAGGTGTTACAGATTACAGCAATGGAATGAAATGTATCACGGAAAACTTGTAACGAGAATTATACGTATAAGAATTTTTTTTTTATGAATTTAGATAAATTAATAATAGCAATGTGTTGAATTTCTTTTTCGATTCTTTTCGTGTCATGTTAAAGAAACTGTGAGTAACTTTTGAAACCAATATTATTTATGTTAGATTTCAAATAATGTGGTGATCAAAGGAAAGTGTAGTTAATGTTAAAACTATTGTAAGATGTGAAAATTGTAATTTATACACTTGGTCCATACGTAGGTAATGCATTAGGATATGTGTAGTAGAAAACCTGTGGTGAATACCCTACCTGTAGGGGAGCGGGAGAAGGTGGAGGCAGGCGAGGCGGGAAAACGCACACTGGCGCGGTTCGGCACAACGGGCTCAGTAACAAAGTCGGAGGTGAGCAACAGTCGGAAGTACACGTACTGTACCGAGGAGGCTACCCAGGAAAAGTGGATTCCATTGAGCCTCGGATGAACCGATTCCGACGACCACTTGGCATGGCTATATTCTGAGGCACAAAATTGGAAAGATTACGACGCTAAGAAGATGGAAAGTGCCGATATTGTGTGAGCCTTAGCCATGCTTGCATGTGTGCCGTGCTGCCCGCTATCTCGCAGCCCGCCAACCGCCGCACCGACTTGCTCAGGTCAAACATTTATTTCATCTTTAGAAGTGTATCTGTGTGGACCAGCGTCGAAACTGTTTCTAATGGTTCAATAATAACGTGACTTTCACCAGAATTGCTTTAACCATGACTTATCCTGATCACTGACCTAGACAGGATCCTTACCTCGTATTGTGCAATCCGAGTATCCTAAACTGAAAGTTTAATGTTTGTGTTAATGAAAATTATCAGCAGATTAATCTATGCCATAAAGGAATCTATACTTCTGTGTGCTGTTGCAAATATTGGTAAAGAACAAAAGAGTTTTTGTTGGATTGAGTTAGCGATGTTATTTAATTAATTTGAGACAGAAATAATGACAGTTAAATTATTCAGAAGTAAGACAAAAGAGTAGTTATCCAGAGATTGATAATTTTGTGTGTTAATTTGCCTTCAGTACTAGATAGTTTCAGACTAACGACTATAACGGTTTCAGGGCTCCCCCCTTTTGCTCTTGTTCATTCGTTCAAACCTTGATGTGTACTGATCAAATTTGACTAGTACAGCTAAATTCTATATTAATCCTAAATGTATTAGAGTTTTTCCATTATTCATAGTGATATTGTGTGTGTACTTTTAAGATTGTCGACGCTAGGGCAATCTATGCCCGAGTTCAGTCTGCTCAACATACAAAATGCAGTTCGTAGTAATCATTACTGTGTGGTGTAGTGTAAATGTAGCTCGTCCAAATTAGTACCAAAAAAGAGAAAACTTTAGTTCAGTGGATTTTTCGGGTTCCAAACTTTGCCATATAACGCATCATTACTACGTGTTACTATGCTTGTACATGTACCCACTTGTACAAGGAAAAACTCACTAATTGCCTAAGTAGGCTGGCGACCGAATTGTTAGTTATAGGTAGCATCTACTGTGTGTACTTCTTGTCCATGCGAAGGAATAATTATACTGTACATTTACTTGATGCATCACTGTGGTTATTGACTGAATATAAGTCCGATCTTGCTTCTATTAGGTACACGCGGTCAACTAATGTACTAAAATCCTTGTTTATAAGGTGAAGCCCGTGAAATTATTACAGTACAGGCTTTATATAGCTAACCTACGTCCGAGTAGGGCGGTAGTGTTACAAGTGGCTTCCCGGTGACAGGACATCCAGTTGTTGTCAGTTACAAATTAATGTAAAGATCGAACAGTGGATGTTCAGTGGCACGAATAGCAATAAAAGTCAGTAAAATAAACTGCAGTGGGAGTCAAGTATAATAGTGTGGTGTAGTTGGCATTTAGTATGGACAGAAACGTAGACGGGGTAGATGCGCCGAGCGAAATGGAGAATGCGGCTGGCAGTAGCCAGAGTTTACGCGGCCAGATAACAGATGGCGTTAGCGAAAGACAGTTGGCGTACATACAATACCACGAACATGTCAATGAACAGATTGAAAGGTTGAGATCGTCTCGGACACAGCAAGGAATAAAACAGGAAGTAGAAGGTGACTTTGTAGATGATAGTGGTTATGTGAATGAATCCACTGACATGTTTGATTCTCCACAGATAAAGAAAAAACCGAAAGAAACTTTTGAAGTAGGATCGGAAAACACCGATTCCGTAGAACAAAACAGTGTGAAAATTTTAAGCATAAACGATTTATTTGAACAAATAACCAAACAAATTTCAGGACAGAGTGAGCAGATCAAAACACAGAATGATCAGCTTAAAACACATGTTGATCAGCAGCTTAAAACACAGAATGAGCAACTTCAAAAACAAGTCGGCAATCAGGTTAATCAGCTTAAAACACATGTTGACGAGCAACTCAAAACACAGGTGGATCAAATTAAAGCACAGGTCGAAGGCCAGGGAATTAAAATTAGTAAACAAATAGAACAGGTAGAACAAAAAGTGGGTAATTTAAGTTCTGTGGTAAATACTCTGAAATTTGAAATTGATACCATTAACAAAAATATGGATACTATGCAGGAGGAAATTGGAAACATTAATAGTAGATTTGATGTTGAAATTCTCAACATCCAAGAGAAAGTATAACCTCTGGTTGAAACTAAGGTAGACGAAAAAGTTTTCGGTCTTAAAACTGAGATCGTAAACGAATGTCAACACGGGATATCACAATTGAAAAAGGTAGTTTTAGACACTGAAAGGGATTTAAGTAAAAAAGTAACCGGATGTGTTCAAAATTGTGAACAAAATACTACGAGAATTCAAGGCAGAATTTTCGATCTGGAGAGCAAAATTAAAGATAGGCATGGTGTTGTCTGTAATGGCACACCAATTACGAAGCTATTAGAAGGCGAGGAACGCTTCGATCTGGCCAAGAAACATAACGGGTGGCATCCGTTAGATTTTATTAAAAATTGCGAGAGAGTGTTTCCTGAGCACTTGTCTGATCAGGAAAAGATAAACGTTGTAATTAGCGCCTTAGCAGGTGACGCTAAGTGCTGGGGGATAAATTTAAATACCGAACGAATGACGTTCGAAGAATTTAGGCAAAGATTTACGGAAGAATATTGGTCTGAACAAAAGCAGGATCATTTATGGCGGGAGTTCATCATGGCCAAACAGCATGATAACCGGGGCAGAAATTCTTTGAAAGATTTCTGTGAGTATTGGTACCGAAAATTGACACACTTAAGAGGTAGAAGATCAGATTCAGAAATTATCTGGGAGCTATATAAAAAGCTTCCAGAGGATTCCAAGAGGTACGTAGGAAGCAATCATCGTAGCTTCCAAGCATTTCTAGAAAGGGTCGAAGATGAAGACCATTGGCGCGAAAGTCGTGCCAATTATCAAAATTTTGGTAACCGTAATAACCGGCACAATGACGAACGAAACGACGGCGATGGATTTCGCGTCAATATAATACAAAGAGGAAGAGGCAGAGGAAGAGGCAGAGGAAATAATCCAGGTCGCGGTAGAGGGTATACCGCGCAAAACAGTAACGACGCGGGAAACTAATTTCCGCGAACGTTGCGGGCCAAACGGAAGCGGACAATACATACCGGCCCCGATTCAAGAAAAGATACCGGACCGACCGTAATGTAATGAGACAGGCTAGGGACGAGCATGGAACGCCGCGACGTGTTGTGGCGAAAAAAGCGTCAGGTGCGAGCCAGAATGAATCATCGCTGCCGCACAGAGCGCTACATGTTAACAGGCGAGTGGAGCATCAGAGGGTAACGGCCCAGCCTAGCCGAACATCTGTTCGGAAAGAAGCCGCTAGCAATACGGCAGCAGTAGATACGAACGTAGTAGTCAGAGCTAATGAAAATTTTACGAGTGATAATTCCGTGGCAAAGGAAACAATAAATGAGACTGTGAGTACACAGAGAGGTGCAGTTAGCAGTGTTTGCAATGAGATAAAAGGCGAGGATGAACTAGCAGGAGTAACTGATTGGCGTGTGCAGATCGATGATCTGTACAAGGGCCTAAAGCAATGTGAGTGGGAGGATTTTAAAAGGGAGTATGAGGCGAAGAAATTAGTTAGTGGAAAGAGAGATAGTAGGGACGTCCATAAAGTGACGTGGCCCAAAATTGAAGAGGGGAGAATAAATAGCGCCGCGCAAAGTACGCGTGCCGCCAATGGAATGAAGGTTAATGATAGGAAGGATTTGGAGGGTGAAATCCTCAGCATTGACGAAGAAATAACTTCTGCTAACAGTCCGCCAATAGTACAAGCTGCTACCGAGAGGCACCGTGGAGAAGGGGTAGATGATTACCTGAAAGTAATTAAAGTCCACGAGGATTACACCGAATATGAAGTCACAGTGGATGTGAATAAAGCAGAGGATGAGGCCGTTTTGCCAAAAGAGGAGATTGAATTGAAATCCAAGCCTGACGACAATACAGAGGAAGAACTTAGTGCCTGTCTCAGAAAAGCTTTTATGTTAGAACCTGAAAGCGATCCGGAATGGTCGGATTTCGACGATAGTTCAGATGATGAAAGATACGCAAATACAGACGAAAATGAATGTACTAACGCTCCCTATTGTGCAAAAGTAGCGTACTTAAGTGAATCTGATGTTGAGGAAGAGAGTAGTGATGACTCTAGTGAAGATGAATTTTCAGGTGTAAAGGAAAATGAATATACTTTTACTGAAAGAGGATATGAGAAAATCAGTGAAAATAAAGAGGATGCAGTTAAGTACGATATTGTACCTAACGATGACGACGTATCAAAACAAAATCCAGACGTTGAAACTGAACAAAGAAAGAAAGAGCCACCTGACGACTCTGTGTTTATTTTGCGAAGAGTTCAAGTAAGCAAAGACTTTGAACTCCAGAAGCCTAAGAAGCCACCAGACTTAAGTGACTGTTTTATGAACCAGAAAAGACTGCCTTGTTAATAAAGAGATTAGGGGGCAGGATGTTGTATTTTTATATATTATTAATATTATGCATGACTTTATTATTACTGTAACTCAGTTTTATCTGAAAGTGAATTATTGTTCGTTGAATTAGAGCCTGGGGCAGATTTATGTTGGATTTTGAGAATGTCATGAACACATTACATCATGAAACTACAGGATTTCCACCGGAAGAAATTTTGTAAGGCAGAAGTAGTAAAAGTTTAATTGAAGAAAAACTAGAGTTTCCACCTTGTACAAGTTTAGGATTGGATCAAAAGAAAGAGTTGGTGATAAAAAGGGCAAAGCAAAAAGCTGAATCTAGATCTAAAAGACACAATAAAAATTTAAAAGTTTCAAAATTTAAAATTGGATATTATGTTCTTTTAAAAACCCACGAAAAGTCTAGTGAACTAAACCATGAAATTTCAAAATTTAAATATATTTATAATAGACCATATCTAACACAGAATATTCCACACGACAATGCTTACTACCTGATCTACCCAAAATCCAAAAGACCTTTAGGTGTAAGAAATATTGTGGACCTGAAACTGTATGTACCTAGGAACGAGTAAATGTGCTGTATCTAATGCTGAACCCAAGTTATCCTAAATGTATCTAATCTTTGTAAATGTCTGTATACCCTTGAAAGTGTGCTAATGTAGTTATGTGAGTTTCAGATTACCAATTGTACTGTAACTGTAAAAATGTATGGAGAAAAGGGCTGAAAGAAAGGATAAATGCTATCAGCCAGATAAAAGATGGGACTGTCAAAAATGAAAATGGGCAATGTATGAATTATAATATGAAGGACTGCCAAATACTAATGAGGGCAGATAAATAATCGATGGAAAATTGTAAATGTGATCCAGGAGATGTGACAATATGAAGTAAAAAGGACTGCCCAAATCCACATAATAGGCAGCAAATATATGTAGTTAATTTTCTGAATATATGTGTGTGTGTTTTGTTTAGTAAGTAAGAAAATGGACTGCTATTCAAAGCATGCAGCGATAAATTTTCTTATAGTGTACACAAAATATGAAATTGTTTTTTGTAGTTAAATGTTTGTATTCCAGAATTTTAAATTATTTCTTTGAGAAATTTAGAGAAAATAAGTAAATTGCTATTTTAGTGAGATTGTGATGGGAAGTTGGACTGTGCGAAAGGCACTTGAGTAAATGACAAGTCAGTATTCTTGAAGTATTAAAAATGTGTAAACCTATATACAGTGAGCAAAAGGAAATATGTAGTGTAAATCTTTTTGGACAGTTAAGTAAAAATTCAGAACCACTGTATAATTGTAAGATTTAGTGTTCCCATAAAATTTGGACTTAAGAAAATTTTCTGGAAACAGGGGCATGTGTAACGAGAATTATACGTATAAGAATTTTTTTTATGAATTTAGATAAATTAATAATAGCAATGTGTTGAATTTCTTTTTCGATTCTTTTCGTGTCATGTTAAAGAAACTGTGAGTAACTTTTGAAACGAATATTATTTATGTTAGATTTCAAATAATGTGGTGATCAAAGGAAAGTGTAGTTAATGTTAAAACTATTGTAAGATGTGAAAATTGTAATTTATACACTTGGTCCATACGTAGGTAATGCATTAGGATATGTGTAGTAGAAAACCTGTGGTGAATACCCTACCTGTAGGGGAGCGGGAAAAGGTGGAGGCAGGCGAGGCGAGAAAACGCACACTGGCGCGGTTCGGCACAACGGGCTCAGTAACAAAGTCGGAGGTGAGCAACAGTCGGAAGTACACGTACTGTACCGAGGAGGCTACCCAGGAAAAGTGGATTCTATTGAGCCTCGGATGAACCGATTCCGACGACCACTTGGTATGGCTATATTCTGAGGCACAAAATTGGAAAGATTACGACGCTAAGAAGATGGAAAGTGCCGATATTGTGTGAGCCTTAGCCGTGCTTGCATGTGTGCCGTGCTGCCCGCTATCTCGCAGCCCGCCAACCGCCGCACCGACTTGCTCAGGTCAAACATTTATTTCATCTTTAGAAGTGTATCTGTGTGGACCAGTGTCGAAACTGTTTCTAATGGTTCAATAATAACGTGACTTTCACCAGAATTGCTTTAACCATGACTTATCCTGATCACTGACCTAGACAGGATCCTTACCTCGTATTGTGCAATCCGAGTATCCTAAACTGAAAGTTTAATGTTTGTGTTAATGAAAATTATCAGCAGATTAATCTATGCCATAAAGGAATCTATACTTCTGTGTGCTGTTGCAAATATTGGTAAAGAACAAAAGAGTTTTTGTTGGATTGAGTTAGCGATGTTATTTAATTAATTTGAGACAGAAATAATGACAGTTAAATTATTCAGAAGTAAGACAAAAGAGTAGTTATCCAGAGATTGATAATTTTGTGTGTTAATTTGCCTTCAGTACTAGATAGTTTCAGACTAACGACTATAACAGTTTCAGGGCCTCCCCCTTTTGCTCTTGTTCATTCGTTCAAACCTTGATGTGTACTGATCAAATTTGACTAGTACAGCTAAATTCTATATTAATCCTAAATGTATTAGAGTTTTTCCATTATTCATAGTGATATTGTGTGTGTACTTTTAAGATTGTCGACGCTAGGGCAATCTATGCCCGAGTTCAGTCTGCTCAACATACAAAATGCAGTTCGTAGTAATCATTACTGTGTGGTGTAGTGTAAATGTAGCTCGTCCAAATTAGTACCAAAAAAGAGAAAACTTTAGTTCAGTGGATTTTTCGGGTTCCAAACTTTGCCATATAACGCATCATTACTACGTGTTACTATGCTTGTACATGTACCCACTTGTACAAGGAAAAACTCACTAATTGCCTAAGTAGGCTGGCGACCGAATTGTTAGTTATAGGTAGCATCTACTGTGTGTACTTCTTGTCCATGCGAAGGAATAATTATACTGTACATTTACTTGATGCATCACTGTGGTTATTGACTGAATATAAGTCCGATCTTGCTTCTATTAGGTACACGCGGTCAACTAATGTACTAAAATCCTTGTTTATAAGGTGAAGCCCGTGAAATTATTACAGTACAGGCTTTATATAGCTAACCTACGTCCGAGTAGGGCGGTAGTGTTACAAACTTTCTTTGTAATTCAAAAATCTTTAAAAATAAATGTTTTAAGTACAAAATAAATCACTCAAATACGTGTGCTGTCGCGCTAAATTGTACGTCTTGTTGTAACATAATCTCTGTCATTACTTAAGGATAAAAAATGTGCAAGTGTCGTAATTATCGTCGTCCGTAAGCAAAGTCCTGTAGAAGTCAATGTACTTACCTCGTAATAAACAAAAGCGAAATGCTATGCGTATAGATATCGTAGTTATTACGTAGAGTACCGTCATCAAGAAAGTACTATACTGTAACGTATTGTTGTGCCACGAAAAAGGCTTTCTCATTGTAGCTAAACCACGAAAGTTACTACTAAAACATGTTTTACTTTCCAGAAGAATTCAGAAAAACTGTGCAGATGTAAAACAGATACACTGCAAAAGTAACAATGTAAACTGTGTCACACATTAGTAGCATCGTGATATAATCGTGTAGCTGTCAAATAAGCTAACCACTGTGTCATCTGGTATCTCTCAAAAGTACTTTAAATCCAGAATGTATTTTCAAGTAAACCAAAATGTTGCATTAAAATCTTATTAGCAGTATCAATACATGTTCTAAGTATGTAATCCTTATAGTTGTTACATAATCGTGCAACTAACAAGCAAAAATGTACACACACAATAACACTATGTCTTCTGTTCACTATAACAATGCATTCGTAATTACTGTCTAAATATGTTCCCTAGGTGCTAGACTGGATAGTTAATTTTAAAACATTGTTGATTGTTTACAGTTTCTAAGTGTGACAAAGAGTACTAGCAACGTGAAGTGAAAAGTTTTATGGCAAGGACTAAGTTAAAAAACAGATTATCTCTCAATAAACGGTTTTACATTTGAAATGTGGTGCAATCTTTTACCCTTTCTATTGCACAGAGTTTCAACTTCAAAGCAATCATCATGTTTTATATGTCGGTAAGGAATGCTAAAATTTTTCTCAAGGTTAACGTCTATGTTATCTTTCTCTGAGCCAGCCCGCGCACGTGGCTGTCCTCAGTGCGAGTCATTGTCTGTCTCTTTGTTGGCGTGCGTCGTTGCTGGGATTTGGAGATCTAACTTCTACAAATTCACCTTGTCGAGAGGGCCCTGCCCTGGTTGAATCTCGCCAGTTCTGACGAAATTCAGGTCTATCGATACGATTATATCGTCTGTCGTCATGTCGGTAGATTCCATAGTTTCTTTCTTGTCCATCACGGGGTGGAGAATTTCTCCCTGAATCGTAATTGCGCGCTGAACTGTTGCGTCTGAAGTTATTCTCCCTTGATAATAATTACTTTTATTCCCATATTGTCTGTTTCTCTGACTGTCTCTGTCATAGTCATTACTGGGGAGAGGTGATCTTTCCCTGTAATTGTTACTACTCTGCCAACGGTTGTCATACGGGCGGTGTCTGTTTTGGTTACGATTTACGTTGTAAGAATAGCCTTGTCGTGTCCAGTTATTATTTCTGTTATCGCGGAATTGTGACGGATGTGACCTGTAATTGTTGGGTTTCTGTTTTCGCATTCCACGATTGTCAGTGTCAATTTCTAGTTCTTGTAACAGTCCCTGAAAAGCTTCAATGTCGTATTTGCAACGTCCTGCCAAACTAATATGTCGTAAATATTCAGGCAATTTGATTAAGCAAATGCGGATGGGTTCTGAGGGGCTGTATCGGTTTGAAAGATACTCATTCTTATGTAACATGTCTTCGAAATATTTGACAAGACTGGAAAATTCAGATTGTTCAAAGTGTTTCATCATTATGATGCTATGTTTTACACGATCTTGAGTAGTTTGAGACCAATATGCTGAGAGGATGGCATGATAAAATTCTCCTTGGCTGTGACAATCGTGAATGACCGACCGCATTCTTACAGCTGGTTCATTCTCTAAGTAGCCACACATAAATTCTAACCTGTGCTCCAATGACCAGTTGGGAGGAAAACAATGAGAGAATTGATGAAGCCACGCTTGTGGATGAATGTCGTTGCCGGAATTCTGAAATGTTTTGAATTTACGTGTAGTAACAAACAGCTTATAGTCAAAATCATCATGTCGGCGAGTCGCATATCGGTCACTGTTCCTTCCTTTCGGCGGTTCCATCTCAAAATTCGGTGTACCTTGCCAATTTCTTTCATAATTTCCGAAGCGCACTGTGTTATTATTTTGTGGCTGTTCCGTATTTCTATGTCCCTCTTCCCATACTGGAGCGCGAGTGTCCTCTGAAATCTGTAATTCTTGTATTACCTGTGTCAACTGATCTTGTACTTCCCGAATTTCTCTTTGGTGTTGCGTATTAATTTGATTCTGATTTTGTTCGAATTTCCCAATTTGTTCGTACTCTTCTGTATCATTAAAGACTACCGGTCTTTTGTCATTCAGATTATCATCTACCTTCGTAGATAAATTATTTAGCTGATCCGAAAGTTCGACTACTTTGTCTGATAATGAACTCATTTCCTCCATGTGTCTTTCTGAACCAATTTTGAGAGTATCTACTGTGTCCTGAGTTTTTGCAAATAGCGTAACCGAATCGGTAGATGCAACTGAGTCAGTTTTAGCCCGCAAGGTCTCGTGATTTTCATGAACAATAGTTTGCAGTTCTTTTATGGCTGCTTCGTGATTCTGTAATGCATTTTCATGCCGCGAAAAAATAGGTTGAAAATGCTGACAAATTTGTGTTTTTAGGTCATTACAGACTTTTTGACATTTCGATTCGATGTTATGTAACTCAGTAGTTAAATCTTCACGTGTTTGAACAAGCATGGTGTCTAACTTTAGATGATTTTGTTCCATTGTGCCTAACTTTCAAAGATTTTGTTCCATTGTGTCTAACCTTTGAAGTTTCTTCTGTGTTTGTCTCTGATTTTGTTCCATCGTGTCTAACTTTTGAAGATTTTGTTCCATTGTGTCTAACGTTTGAAGCTTTTTTCCCATTTGTTGTATTAATTGTAATACCAGTGCACTGGTGTCTGAAACATGTTCCTCAGTGCTTTTCAGCAGTGCATTTGCACCAGCAACATTCACATTTTGACAAGCAGAAAATGTGTCTTGACTTATTCGAGAAAACGGTGAGGACCAAAAACCTGAATCTACAGTATTTGCGAGATTGTGTCCTGTCATTTCGGATTCCTGAGGCGAGCTGCACCATTATTTGCAGCCCGCTCCATTTCCGTATGCACAATTACCAAATTACTACTTTGAAAATTAGTTAATTCACTACACGGTGGCGCTAACACATTGCTTTCGTCTCCACTGTCATTTCTCAGTTTACTTTGGAGCCTAGTATTACGTTTTTCAGACGCCATTATTGTCACAATATTTGACACGATAACACAGAAAAGCACAATTTGAAGAGCAAACTAAGAAAATACATTAACATAGCATTGAAAATAATATCTAGTTTTTTGCAAGCGCAGCTGCGAAATACTTGGTGCAAATCTACATGCATGCTACAACTGTTTTACTGTACGACAATGAAAAACTACAACTACAAAGGAAATTCTCTCTATAATTACGCGCTAGCGATAAACAATAGCTACACTAATTACACAAACTACAAGAAAAAAATCAGAAGATTCCAGTGAGGTATCGTCGGCTAAGAGTCGACATATGAAACGTCCCCTTAGAAAAATTAATGAATTACTGGGCTGATAAACCTGTTACATTATTTGATTTTCAAACAGCTGAGCGGAACTGAACGTACTCAGACATTTCGCTCTTTACCTATTCTGATCAACACTAAACTGACACACAATATTTTTAGCGCAACGCAATCTGACTTTCAATAATCCCTACAAAATAAAGGCCCCAACTAACATTAACCAATACCTTTCACAAATCGCTTACCTCACAAAAAGTTACTCGAACTACAGCAATACAGCGAGCGCCACTACTGCCAGCTAGTCAAAAGATTCAAACTACTGTAGGCACTATCTACTGATATTCGTAGTTAGCGAATGAAAGATTCTGATAGAGAACAAACAATGTATTTACCTTGATAGTGTTCAAAAGTCATAATATATATAGCAGTTCATGACATCCAGTCTTACAAATTTACTATCTCTGATGGACACACGTCCAGATCATCCGCTCTCAAAACTCCGCCATTTCTCTCCCCACATCCACCACTGCTGGTGGCTCACCTCCAACTGCGCAACGCTACGCGCTGTTCACATCCAACTGCCCAACACTACAACAGCGAATATTCCAACAATGCCAACCAGCCACAGACTGCACACAGCACAGTCTGTGATTTTCATACAGAGCGCTACGTGGTGTTACCAACATAAAAACCTAAACAGCCTACTTACACGCTTTGTGGTTAATAGTGGGGAGTCCGCTTCTCGTGACATGTAGTGGTCAGTCTCTCACTGCTTAGGACTGTCCACCTACTTTAGTGTACGTCGAGCAGGAGTCATACAGCGTATGGAGAATTTACGCACACACACCAGTAGTTGCAACTCCCGAAGCATCTGCCAAGCAAAAGGAGGAACATCAATAAGCTAATAACATGCGAGGTAAGGATTTGTGGCTTTAGTAACTTTCAATATGAGATGAAACATTTGGAGTTCTTTACATGTCCCGCGGAAGACACGGAGAGCATGACGAAGTCCAGCGCCATGATAAACGACAGCTTAAAAGAATTAATTCTGGACGTGACCTGCCTCATACTCCCAGATTTGCCGAAGTGAATCCGTCATACCTGCATCTACATCTACATCTACTCCGAAAACGCTATAAGGCAGTACAGGAACGGATCAAGGAGGAAGTGAGTGTCTCTTTCAATAGGCTGGCAGTTTCCTTACTTCTTACACCACTTACGGCTTCAGAACGTTCTGAACAAGCTGAAACCTAGCCACACCATCCTCAACTGCTGCGTCCCTTTCACGTCTTTCAACTCACGGAAGTGCAGTCCGGTTTGTGTACAATTTGTAGGTAGCTTCTCACCGCTTACATCTTATCACTGATAACTTCATAACTTCAGAAAGTATCTGTACAGCACCTCGACGCAAATTTACCCATATCGACCTAAGTCTCTTGTATCTGAATGAATTTAAGATTGGTCCGTCTTTTTGCAAATGCACATTTACTGTGTTGTTGTAGCATCCTCAGTGTGCTTTTTTCTTTTATTTTTCCCCAAATACTTCCATAGAGATTATACTTAGGCTAGGAAATACAGGGGATAGGCAAAATAATGGGAACAGTGGTAGTAATGGGATGTTGGTTGTAAGTAGGCTGTTTATGTTTTCTCTATGTAAGTAGGCTGTTTATGTTTTCTTATTGGCAACGTTACGTAGCGCTCAATATGAAAATCACTGGCTGTGCTGTGTGCAGTCTGTGGCTAGTTTGCATTGTTGTCTGCCATTGTAGTGTTGGGCAGCGGCAGCTGGATGTGAACAGCGCGTAGCGTTGCGCAGTTGGAGGTGAGCCGCCAGCAGTGGTGGATGTGGGGAGAGAGATGGCGGAGTTTTGTAATTTGTCATGAACTGATATATATATTATGACTTGTGATGATATTAAGGTAAATACATTGTTTGTTCTCTATTAATATCTTTCATTTGCTAACTATCCCTGTCAGTAGTTAGTGCCTTCCATAGTTTGAATCTTTTATTTAGCTGGCAGTAGTGGCGCTCGCTGTATTGCAGTAGCTTGAGCAGCGAAGATTTTTGTGAGGTAAGTGATTTGTGAAAGGTATAGTTTAATGTTAGTCAGGGCCATTCTTTTGTAGGGAATTTTGAAAGTCAGATTGCGTTGCGCTAACAAAATATTGTGTGTCAGTTTAAGCACAGTCATGTATAAATTGTTCAAAGGGGAAGTTTCATGGTGTTTGATGTTCAACAACGTAGGTAAGGCACGTGTCTCGCTGGACTGTTCGTGTTCAGTACAGACTAGGAATCAGTGCAGGTTGTTTACGAGTAGTGCACACATGGTATATGCATTCAGATGTGGAGGTAGACGTGCAATGAGAGACCTAACAGAGTCCCAAAGAGTGTAGATTGTGGGGGCTCGATTAGCTGGAGTATCAGTAACTAAGACAGGCAACTTGTTGAATGTTTCAAGAGCAACTATTTCAACAATCATGACAACCTATGCAAGATGGTAAGGCATCGTGTGTAACTAGAATGGAAAAAAGCGCAGGTCATTCCCGTTTTTAAGAAAGGCCGTAAGACAGGTCCACACAATTGGAGACCCATGTCGTTGACGTCAATTTGTTATAGAATTATGGGATATGCTTTACGTTCAAGAATTAGAAAGTTTTTGGAAAATAAACATCTCCGGTATAAAAATCAACATGGATTTCGCAAAGAGAGATTGTTTGAAACTCAGCTCGCTCTGTTCCTCCATGAGATTCACAGCGCAATAACAACGGCACTCAGGTTGATGCCGTGTTCCTTGATTTCAGTAAGGCATTTGACACAGTCCCGCACTGCCGTTCATTGAAAAGAATCTGAGCTTACGGAGTATCGGAGCAGACTTGCCATTGGATTCAAGACATTCTTGCAAACAGAACTCAACACGACTCTCTTAACGGAACAAAATCGACGGATGTAAGGGTAATATCCGAAGTACCAAAGAAAAGTGTGATTGGACCCTTGCTGTTTACAGTATACATAAATAAACTAGTAGAAGGCGTCGGATGCGCTTTAAGGCTATTTACAGGTGATGCAGTTGTCTATATCAAAGTAGCAACGCCAGAAGATAGTAAGAATTTGAAGATGGTTCAAATGGCTCTTAGCACTATGGGACTTAATATCTGAAGTCATCAATCCCTCAGAGATAGAACTACTTAAACCTTACTAACCTAAGAACATCAAACTCATTCATGCCCGAGGCAGGATTCGAACTTGCGACCGTAGCGGTCGCGCGGTTCCAGACTGAAGCGCCTAGAACCGCTCGTCCACAACGGCCGGCAATAATTTGAAGAACGACCTGCAGAGAATTGGCTGGTGCAGGCTCTGGCAGTTGAACCTGAACGTAAATAAATGTAACATACTGCGCATACATAGGAAAAGAAATCTACTACTGTACAGCTACACCATTGACGACAAGCAGCTGGAGGCAGCATCTGCCGCATTATATCAAGGCATAACTATCCAGAACGAACTTAAGTGGAATGACCACATAAAAATGACAGTGGAAAAAGCAGATACCAGACTCAGATTCATCCGAACAATGTTAAGGAAACGTAACTCGTTCACGAAAGAAGTGGCTTATAAGCCTCTTGGTCGCTCGATTCTTGAACATTGGTTGGCCGCTGTGGCCGAGTGGTTCTAGGCGCTTCAGTCCGGAACCGCGCTGCTGCTACGGTCGCAGGTTCGAATCCTGTCTCGGGCATGGGTGTGTGTGATGTCCTTATAGTAGTAAGGTTTAAGTATTTCTAAGTTCTAGGGGACCGATGACCTCAGATGTTAAGTGCCATAGTACTTAGAGCCATTCGAACCATCTTGAGTATTGTTCATCGGTCTGGGATCACTATCAGGTAGGACTGATAGAGGAGATAGAAAAGATCCAACGAAGATCGGCGCGTTTACTCACGGGATCGTTTAGCTGGCGAGAGGGTGGTACGGTGATTCTAAACAAACTCCACTGGCACACGTTACAAGAGAGGCATTGTGCATCACTGAGGGAGTTACTATTGAAATTTCGGGTCAGCACTTTTCAGGAAGAGTCGGACAACATAGAGGGTGACACACGGGAGACGGACGTTTTTGAACTGCGTAGTACTGAGGGCGCGTTGGTGGGAGGTGGTCGTGGTTGGAATAGTTATGATCCACACAAGACGCCATTTCATTTACTCAGTCACTATGGAGCGATGCGACTTGCAACGGCGAGTGTTTGTCTTTGATAGTTTCGTGAAAAGTGGTGAGTCTATTATTGCTACGCAGCGATTGTTTCGTTCAAATGGTTCAAATGGCTGTGAGCACTGTGGGACTTAACTGCTGAGGTCATCACTCACCTAGAGCTTACAACTACTTAAACCTAACTAACGTAAGAACATCACACACAACCATGCCCGAGGCAGGATTCAAACCTGCGACCGTATGGGTCGCGCGGTTCCAGACTGTAGCTCCTAGAACCGCTCGGCTACACCGGCCGGCGATTGTTTCGTGCGCGATTTAATGTCGGTCGACACGGAGCTGTTCCAAGCCCTAACACAATCCTCGGATGGGCGGAAAACTTTAGATCAACTGGAAACATACTGGATAAGAAGCATCCTGGCCCGAGGCGCAGAGTAACGACACCATAAAATGTTGAAAGGGTGGGGCAGGCGGCAGTCAGAAGCCCAGGACGGTCAGCTAGACGTCATGTTAGTGAGTTACGAATCAATCGTGAATCGGTTGGACGAATTTTGCATAAAGAATTAAAATTCCATCCCTACAAAATGCTCATTGTCCAACAACTTAAATAATCTGATTTTGCTGCACGAGAAGATTTCGCATATAGAATGCAAGTGATGATCAAATGAAAATGAAATTTTATTGCTAAGCGATGAAGCTCATTTTCATTTAAACGGGACCGCGAATAATCAAAACCTACGTTACTGGGCTCCAGAGCGTCCACACCTTATCCACCAGTGTCCTCTACACTCTGAAAAAGTAACAGTCTGGTGTGCTCTTGGCTCTGTTGGCATTATTGGACCTTATTTTTTTGAAGAGAACGGGGCCACAGTTACTGTTAATTCGGTTCGTTACATTCGTATGGTTGAAACATTCTTGAAACCAGAACAAAGAAGACGACGAATCCCTATAAACGCGTTTGGTTCCAGCAGGATGGGGCAACATCGCACACAGCAAACACCTCAATGACAGTTCTTAGACGCATGTTTCCTGGCCAGATTATATCACCTTTTGGCACTGTTCCTTGGCCTTCCAGGTCTCCCGACTTGTCAGTATGTGACTTTTTTCTGTGGGGGTACCTTAAGAACTGTGTCTATAACCAGAAACCACGAAATTTGCACGAGTTGAAGAATGAAATCATTCAAGAAATTGCTGCCATCCCTGCAGTGATTTCAGTCCGTGCGATGGAGGATTTTGTGAAGAGAGTTGAGTCCTGCATTAGAAATAATGGACATCGCCTTAACGACATTATTTTTCACAAATAACTTTATTAACTAAAATGGCAAATAATGAGCTTTGATTTTGTGTAAGTAAACATGCATTAATTTTAAACTTGGCTGAGTATTATTTCATTAAAATTCAAAAACGGCCTAAATGGCTCTGAGCCCTATGGGACTTAACATCTGTAGTCATCAGCCCCCTAGAACTTAGAACTACTTAAACCTAACTAGCCTAAGGACATCACACACATTCATGCCAACCGCACAGCCACCACGGCCGGCATTTCATTAAAAACCGTCCGTTCCACTTCCCTCACCCTATATTACTTCCCCCTCCCCCCCCCCCCCCCCCCCCCACTCCACAACATCTTGCGTATTGACCACGAGGAGAAAATTCAAGAAATTGGAGCCAATACAGAGGCTTACCGACAATCATTCTTCCCACTCACTATTCGCGAGTGGAACAGGCTTGGAGTTATCAGATAGTGGTACCGAAATTACCCCCCGCCACACACCATTTGGTGGCTTGCAAAGTATGATGTAGAGGTAGATTTCAGAGTGTGTATGTACGGTCCTGTGATTCCAATTTCCTGCCATCAATGTAGTATTTTAATTGTACTACCCGTTTTGGGCACATATGACTCCTTTTGGTGCGCCAGCTTCGAAAAATCTGCGGTGGAAATGTTGCAGATGGAACCAGCGGCTGGTGGCAGCCGCAGACCGGAAGGCAAACGCCCCGCCGTCGGCAGCCGGCGCCCCCGTTCAGTCGGGGTCTTCTGGCAGAGCGAACGGGCCCGGCGCGGGTCTCTGTGTGCCTGCAGCGACAACTTCCGTTTGCCCGCGGCGGCCTGTGGGGTGTAGGCACATCAAAGCGCCGCCATCATTAGGCGCGCCTCGTGTCAACACGCGGCCTGGCCCCTGCCGCCTCTGCCGGCTCCTCCGCCTCCGCCCCCGCCGCCTCCAGCGCCGCCCCCCGCAATCGAATCGCGGCCGCAGTTTGCCCGCCGCCCGGCGCCAACACGAGCCGCGGCGACCACAGCAGCCGACACCACCCGAAAGCACTTCACAGGCGGCGCTCCGCAAACAGCCGCGCCGCCCTGTGTGGGCGGCGCCGGCGGACCGCGCGCTGCCAGGCGGGAACACTTTTTGTTCCGCTGCAGGACCTGTCCCGCTCTGCTACGTTTACTGGAAGAGGCGGTTCTTACAGCTCGAGGGGTCTTCGCTCTTTTCGTCCACTGCACCGGCGAAATCACATATAGGCTCCGTACGCATCGCCTATGTAACGGTACAGGTCATGATGTTGAGTTAGAGGTATGAAAAGTGGGCCTCTTGATCTGAAATAATCACACTGCCCCCGCCAAATTAACCGGTAAAGGGAGGCGTGGAGATAAAATATACGACGCTATAGCTTTGTTAAGTTTTTAAATGTGTAGATTAATTCTACCACTGTCTTCCTATACGTACGTTTCAACAAAGTATCCCCACTTGTAACAATGTTGTTAACTTCCCCATGTTCACGCATTACCTTTTTGGTTAGAGATGTGTCTTGCAGTGTGTGGGTAAAAAATCCCACTGTAGCCACTTTGGGAGCAGACTGCATATTCCAATATGATAAGGGAATGGTCTATACAAGTGCGATGTACTTCAGGACAGTATTATGGAAATGGAAGAGGATATAGGTGAAGATGAAATGGGAGATACGATACTGCGTGAAGAGTTTGATAGAGCATTGAAAGACCTGAGTGGATACAAGGCCCCGGGAGAAGACAACATTTCATTAGAACTAAAGACGGCCTTGGGAGAGCCAGTCATAACAAAACTCTACCATCTGGTGAGCAAGATGAATGAGACAGGCGAAATACCCTCAGACTTCAAGAAGAATATAATAATTCCAATCCCAAAGAAAGCAGCTGTCGACAGATGTGAAAATTGCCGAACTATCAGTTTAATAAGTCACTGCTGCAAAATACTAACGTGAATTCTTTACAGACGAATGGAAAAACTGGTAGAAGCCAACATCGGGGAAGATCAGTTTGGATTCCGTAGAAATGTTGGAACACGTGAGGCAATACAGAACTTACGAATTATCTTAGAAGAAAGATTAAGGAAAGAGAAACCTACGTTTCTAGCATTTGTAGACTTAGAGAAAGCTTTTGACGATGTTGACTGGAATACTCTCTTTCAAACTCCAAAGGTGGGAGGGGTAAAATACAGGGAGCGAAAGGCTATTTACAATTTGTACAGAAACCAGATGGCAGTTATAAGAGTCGAGGGGCATCAAAGGGAAGCAGCGGTTGGGAAGGGAGTGAGACAGGGTTGTAGCCTCTCCCCGATGCTATTCAATCTGTATATTGAGCAAGCAGTGAAGGAAACAAAAGAAAAATTCAGAGTAGGTATTAAAGTACATGGAGATGAAATTAAAACGTTGAGGTTCGCCGATGACAATTGTAATTCTGTCACAGACAGCAAAGGACTTGGAAGAGCAGTTGCACGGAATGGACAGTGTCTTGAAAGGAGGATATAAGATGAACATCAACAAAAGCAAAACTAGGATAATGGAATGTAGTCGAATTAAGTCGGGTGATGCTGAGGGAATTAGATTAGGAAATGACACACTTAAAGTAGTAAAGGAGTTTTGCTATTTGGGGAGTAAAATAACTGATGATGGTCGAACTAGAGAGTATATAAAATGTAGACTGGCAATGGCAAGGAAATCGTTTCTGAAGAAGAGAGATTTGTTAATATCGAGTATAGATTTAAGTGTCAGGAAGTCGTTTCTGAAAATATTTGTATGGAGTGTAGCCATGTATGGAAGTGAAACATGGACGATAAATAGTTTAGACAAGAAGAGAATAGAAGCTTTCGAAATGTGGTGCTACAGAAGAATGCTGAAGATTAGTTGGGTAAATCACATAACTAATAAGGAGGTATTGAGTAGAATTGGGGAGAAGGGGAGTTTGCGGCACAACTTGACAAGAAGAAGGTACCGGTTGGTAGGACATGTTTTGAGGCATCAAGGGATCACCAGCAGGCAGCGTGAATGGTAAAAATCGTAGAGGGAGACCAAGAGATGAATACACTAAGCAGATTCAGAAGGATGTAGGTTGCAGTAAGTACTGGGAGATGAAGAAGCTTGCACAGGATAGAATAGCATGGAGAACTGCATCAAATCAGTCTCAGGACTGAAGTCCACCACCACCACCACCACCACAACAACAACAACAACAACGTAACAGCTAGTATGTAGAACATCGTGCAAACGAATATGAGTCAGAGCGAAAAAGACCTCAGTTTCTCATCCATGCTTTAAAGGAAAAGTGGTTAAAAATTGCACCATCAAGAAACGCCTGCCCTCACTTAACAAATCTGCTGTGAGGTCATCACTGGAGGGGAAGAGCCAAGACAGAAGATAGCTAAATTGTCTTCTTTGAGATGAAAGAGATATCCCGAGAAAAAGACCGGAATACCAAAAATAACTGTAACGTGATATGTAAGGAACATTAATTTTCAATTTACAAAGAATAGATCGGTTATGATTCAGATTCAGATATAAAATAAGGGCTGCAGAATGTACTCTCTTTGTCAGATTTAACTTTTATCATTATGAGAAGTGTGTGTTTACATATTAAGACACTATATACATCTTTAGAATGTGCAAAAGTTGTGATAGACATGTTACTGTAAAAGAAAATGATTGTTAAATCCTAGAATTAACTGGTGAAACCTAAGATTTACATCACGGTGTGGTAAAAGCCCTAAATTTATTATTATGCGCATAGACGTAGAACGTCTACCAAGAGACGTTGGTAAATCTTAGAATGTACCCATACCAATTGGTAAAACCGTATTCATTTAAAAAAATCAGCTTAGCGATTTATTGAAATAGTTTGTATGTATTTAAATTCTTGTATTTTAAACATTGTTGCATTCCAATGTGATTATAATGAACAATATTGCATATTAGTCAAATAGTTGTAAAAATGGTCCCTTGTGAACATTAATATTTGTTACAACAAGTCTGACTACTGTGGCATTTCGAATTACATAATACGAAAGACTATTTACACAACTATTTTTTAGTTGAACACGTTTTTAAGCAACTGCACTTTTTGAACCCTTCCCCTCCAACGAAAGATTATTTGGCAACCACTTCCTGCAGACTAATTTCTTCTCTTGCTACTTCTTCGACGTCGATAAAATTTTCCTTCCACAATGTAATTTGGTTCCAGGAATACAACGACTTCCGTTTACCAGCTTTGGTTCCAAGTTGATAAAATTCGTTATCTAGAATATGTATCACGACTGCTATCATAGATTTAACATCAGTTTTTGCCCTGTCTACATTCGGTACTTTAATTCTCACATTCTGTCCACCTGAAGTTTTTGCAATTTTGTTACATGAGGCTGCTTTCATTTTCTTTGCATGCGATTGAAGACCTTCTTTGGCAGCTTCTCGGATCCGTTTCACTTTATTAACACTGTTGGAAGTTGTCAGCGTCTCGTCACAACCATCAGCTGGTGTCTCGTTGTTAACTGTCGTCAAATCCTGTGCTCTGGTGCTTCCTTACCTGCTGCAGCCTTACTTTCTACCTCCGTCCCTTTTGTTCCACTACTCGGTTCACTGGCATCAGTTACTTGGCCCTCATTATCAGCTTCTTGTGAGTCAGTGGAAGTGCTGTTTAACTTTGTTTCCAAGTCTTCTTCAGTGTTTAATCACGTGGAACAACTGAGGTCGCAATGCTCATTTCCATTGGAACCACGAACATGGTTACATATGGTGAACATCTGATCCCTTCATGATATGTCTTATTTTTCGTGGCTTGCACAAATCTCAGTCCTTCAGACCATTTTGAAGTTTCATTTGTTTTATTCCAAGTTAATAACTTCTTTCCGATATCTTGATTTGCTGTTTCAATTGATCCCTGAGACTGACTGCACCTCGACTTCCTGTGGACTATCTTTATATCACTCCACAACCCACATAAACATTGAATGACTTGTTTACAAAACTTTATACGATTATCAGAATGAACGATACTTGGGGCACCAAAGGTGGTAAAACTGTCCTAAAGATGATATGCTACTTCATCAGCACTTTTCGAATTTAGTGCGTGGAGGATTACAAACTTTGTCAAATGATCTTGGTATACAAGTATGAACTTCGACTTATTGTCTCGGTTTGCCCGTATATCCATTAAGTTAATTTGGCATCGTGAATTCATTTCACTGTGTGTGATGGGTTTCACTACAACACCGCTTTTCAATGTTTTTTTTTTTTGTTTTTTTCTGATATGGTGCACATAATAAGGAACGATCGATTCAACCGTGGCGGTCTTGTACTTACGGTTCAGTTCCACAATCATCTGTGTTCGGCTGTCATGGCCTACAGCATTGTAGATTCATGTAGTACGTTACAATTCATGAAAACGAACGTAATAACCAATTTCTTCTTTTCCAGCAGACACCGGTGCTGAGTTTCTCTTCACCTCCGAACTTCAGAACATCATATCGCTTCAAACGACTGTAATGAACAGATTTTTTTATTGGAAACGATTTTTGTATTTTTCACTACACTTAACAGACTATTATATTGCTCAGCATTTACATAAAAAATGTTGTCCGTCTTCTTCTTCACTGATTGACTTAGAAGTGCGTAAAATCTGTTACGCATGACACCACTCATTCTGATGCAAACTGCAGAAGAAACTCTACTAAAACGAGTCGCAAAGATGACCGTACGCACGATGCTCGACACTGACTGAAATTTCGCAGTGGTGAGCGGACTGAGAACTGATAATTGCCAACAAAGAAACTTATCTGAACACAAAATTGGCATTAATGAAACTTGTCAGAATCCGCACGACAGAAGCAGGAGTCTTCGATCCAGCTTTAACCAGTTTGCATTGGTAAATCCTAAGATTTACCAGTGTCTCTTGATAAAAGCTCGAAATCCATGCATATTGTAACGGCTCCATATGAGCCGCTACATGGCTTGTTACGAGAGTGACATGCTCAAAACACACCTGGGTGCCCTTCCGACACTCAGGGAATTTTAATCCGGAGTTACGTTATATTATCACTCTTAGTATAATCTGCTAATGTCAATGCGGGTCGTCTGCTGACGTATGCGTGTGGGTTCTCTGAATGTGGAGCTGCAGTTTAGCCCACCATTGTATCAATTAGATTGCGACTGCACTGTCCAGGTCCAGTTAGGTTGGCAAATAGCCGCTGTGCAGATTCTCTGAGCCCTTCCGGGCACAGTGTGTGGACCCCGGACGAGGGGAGTCGGTTAGGCATTCCCTGCTGAGAATCGGGTGAGTATAGACGGTCTGCGTGATGGCTCCTATAGTCGTCATCTTAGTTAGGACAGGTAGTCATGTTGCATAAAATAGATCTTTTTCTATCACTGATGACGGGCTAGCATTCCATATAACAGTACCATTAAGTAAAGTGAGTGATCAAGGAGTTATTTTCATGATTTTATTAAATAAAATGTTGTTGTTATATAAAATTCTTTGTCTCAAGCAATGTCTTATTTCCGTTACCAATCCAGTTAAGTTATTCAAACTTTCAACTTAAAGTTAACCAATAATCAGAAATTTTGTAGTGATATTTGCTCGTGCAAATGATCGTAGGCGTCTTTCACCAAAGATACAGGTGCCATTTTCAATTTGAGGATGCCCGCCAAGGCTTTGCGGAAAGGAAGTATCATGCAATATAATGAGAAATTTCGGTCACCGGTTAATTCTATGATTTACCAATTATCTTACTTTTAGTGTAACATACACATACATTCAATTTTCCCGAAAAGTTACATCAAAGTATTTTTGTAAGTAGGTTAAAGTAGCCCCATGCATTGAAGTAACATTACAAAAATACACGAATGTGATTAAGGAATTCGAACTCCACAGAATTAAACAGGAATTACAATTAGCTCAGTTTCTTACGTTAAATGTACGTGATATATCACCTGAAAATATGCTGACAAAGCTAGACTAAATCTTTGCCAAAGTCCGACTGTGGTATATAGGGTCTGATTCTAATAAATGAGAATCAGTATAACACTATAATATTCATGAAGTCATACCGTGATTGCCGAAAAGTTACTATTAAAGGCGGATAGCGCTACAGAAGAATATACGTTTGCATCTGAGGCCATAAAGCATAATGATCGTAAAATGTGCAAGAAAGTCTTCAAAATGAAATTTGATGTTACCGGATCAGTAAAAGTAATTTGATTCTTCCTACGGATCATCTCGCTGTTACGTAAGATTTCACCTTGGTAGTCTGCAGGTGGAGGTTGAAGTGGCTGCAAAAATCAGCCATTGGTCCTACTATCAACTTGCGTAAGTGGCTAAGTTCAACTCACCTGGAAAATAGTGTGAGTCCCCTGCTCCTCAACTGAAAGAGGCACCTGGCTGCGGAGACACTAAGCTGACGATATGCGGAGATGAAGCCTGGAGGAAGGGAAATGGCAGAAAAGTCTGCTGGAGAAGTGATTATGTGTTATCCAATATACATCAGTGAGAAAAAGTCTAGATCGAAAAGTAGTTTTTATTTAAAACGACTGGCTTCGGCCTCGTCTTAGGCCATCTTCAGAATAACACTGAAGGACAGAGATCGTGCTAGTTACATTAAGAAGTCAGTGACCTAAAGTAATTTATGCTCATTAAAATCAAACAGTCGTTACCCATCAGCTGAAATTGACGATCTCCAGAAGAGTCAGTGGACCTCAGTCGCTCAAACAGCTGTTGTTGGCTGGGCAACACTGCGCCATGCAGATCTGGTGGGGGATTGTTTGTGCTGTATGACGTCAACGTCAGCGAGTGAGTAAAGTTTCACACAAATTGCGTATCATTTGAAGATACAGTTTATCTAAAAGTGAATAATTATACAATAATAGCGCCTATAGGAGAGAACAGATTGTTAAAAATAGCAAGTAACTGTAAGAAGATTATTTAAAAATTATTTCTCTTGTTTCTTCTTGTGGCATCTGGTGGAAATAATTTATTTAACAAGTAAAATACATCCATAGCATCGGCTATATAATCAATACAATGTGTGTATAGAATAAACAAATGGATTTATGTAAAATAATTTTCATCTACGATAATTATACAGTAATTACACTGTGATCTCAATAACACGAAATTTAATAGAACATTGACGCACTCTTCTTGCCTGAACTTGCTACGTACGAACGCCGTTGCCATGGAGACGTCGTAGTAAGATGGCCAGCAAATATCAAACATATATAACAGGGACGCCACGTGTTACGATAGCGACTGAGGTCGATTGCAGCTGTCATAGATAATCAGGATGGTCTCTTCTGAAATGGTGCCAGTACAATTTTTTCTATAAGTTACCAGGAAAAAGCTTGTCATATTCGTAATGAAGACCTGTTTCGCAAAAGAACAATAGTACTTGGAAGCCAATAACCCGTTATTTCTGGTGAAATTAGGTCAACGTATAAAACCTGATTATAAAATAGCGTCTTATCGTATAATAAAACTGGAAAGCTGCTCACATTGATTAATACAGAAGTATTTTCCCACAAAAAACAGTGCACTTAGAAGCCCAAAAACCGTTATTTATTATGAAATTACTACCCACCTATTAAAAGGTTGACTTGTGGTTCTCATAACTTTGATTGGCTGAACTATGGATATTTCGACAGCTGACCAGTAAAATGATACCTTAAAAGAAGCTGGTTCCATTCCCTGAATCTTGTTTGAAGCAGTTAACAACTATCACCTCCCACAACACTTTCCATGAAAAACTAACTCCTCTTTCTATCTCTGTCCTGGACAGTCGGGTTTGACCTACGCAGCTCAGTATAGTTTCTCACCTTTTAATTCGATTTATGTTAGCCCGCTCTCGCTGTTCTCACAGTGGGTTAAACATTTGGTTTTTTCAGTGCCTGAGCTTGGCGCAATCGCACGCCCTCACAGGTGCCATTGGTCCGAGGCTTTTGCTCCACTTCATGATATCAGTAGTAGTCAGCGTCTACATTCTATTTACAAATTCGTCCTTCCAGGTCTACTTCTCACGTGTGCAGGTACAGGTTGTTAAAATAGATTCTGCCGGTGGCTCTGCACTATAGGATACCGTGTCTGTATTGAATCCTGGCGAACGGCGCATAGGAACGGCTCTTCAGAGGAAAGATCGGTCTGACCGAGTACCACTGGCATTTGCGGCTGCTGGCAAGTCCTTCTGGAGAGTCCCCAGGTGGTGGCCTCTACTGGCTGGCTAGCAAGACTCACTGCAAAATCCATTATCTTGCAGCCCAACTCAGTATGATTACATAGTGGCCACTTATTCAGATGAACCATGCAGTTCTGTACGAATAACGTAACCTATGATAGTGAAGTACTGGCAATCACTGGCACTGATACGTATCTTATTTATCAGCGGGGATTCATTAAACCAACTTGATTGGTCTCTTTCATTCTAGTCTTAGGACCGTTATGGGACGGTTTCGGAAAAATCAGTCCTGTAACAACAAGTATAGCGGTTCACATGCATCTGCTTAATCCACCGACAGTAAAATAATTTTACACTACTGGCCATTAAAATTGCTACACCACGAAGATGACGTGCTACAGACGCGAAATTTAACCGACAGGAAGAAGATGCTGTGATATGCAAATGATTAGTCAATCAGAGTATTCACACAAGGTTGGCGCCGGTGGCGACACCTAAAACGTGATGACATGAGGAAAGTTTCCTACCGATTTCTCATACACAAACAGCAGTTGACCGGCGTTCCCTGGTCAAACGTTCTTGTGATGCCTCGTGTAAGGAGGAGAAATGCGTACCATCACGTTTACTTTGATAAATGTCGGATTATAGCCTTTCGCGATTGCGATTTATCGTATCGTGACATTGCTGCTAGCGTTGGTCGAGATCCAATGACCGTTAGCAGAATGTTCAATCGGTGGGTTCAGGAGGCTAATACGGAACGCCGTGCTGGATCCCAACGACCGCACATCACTAGCAGTCGAGATGATAGGCATCTTGTCTGCATGGTTGTAACGGATCGTGCAGCCACGTCTCGATCCCTGACTAAACAGATGGGGAAGTTTGCAAGACAACAACCATCTGCACGAACAGTTCGACGACGTTTGCAACAGCATGGACTATCAGCTTGCAGACCATGGCTGCGGTTATCCTTGACGCTGCATCATAGACCGGAGCGCCTGCGATGGTGTACTAAACGACGAACCTGGGTGCACGAATGGCAAAACATCATTTTTTCGGATGAGTCCAGGTTCTGTTTACAGCATCATGATGGTCGCATCCGTGTTTGGCGACATCACATTGCAAGCGTGTATCCGTCATCGCCATACTGGCGTATCAACCGGCGTGATTGTATGGGGTGCCATTGGTTACACGTCGCGGGCGCCTCTTGTTCGCATTGGCGGCCCTTTGAACATTGGACGATACATTTCAGATGTGTTACGACCCGTGGCTCTACCCTTCATTCCATTTTGGAATGATGCGTATTTGTTTGCGACAGCCTAGGCTTCTACTATCGTCATTATCATTGATTTGAAACAGTTTGGAAATTAGTAATACAGGGGGCATTGACTTTATTTTTTTCTCGGAGAATATTTGTTTCCTTTGCAAACACAAATAAGGAGGAAGGTAATTAATTTATATTCCATTTGAGTATAGAGTGATTTTTTAAATTGTTGTGTTGATTTATGGCATTTATTAATTTCATTTTTTTAAGTTGGCGTTCTCTTGAGTTGAGTCATGCCAGAAGCAGCAGAACTTGATCGACATAGTCAAACGTCTACTCAAGATCACTGTACGTGATTTTTGTGTTAGTAAATTAACATATTCGGGTATTTTCATTTGGCAGCGGCTCATTCGAGGTGAACTTTAATTTTTACTCTACCCTCAGGAAAATGAAGGTTGAAGTAATTTTTAATAAACTCAACCATTCATATAACAAAGGAACCACCACTCTAGGAACTATAAGAAAGGGGGGCCTAGATAACTCCCTCGGTGACAGTATTTTCGGTGGATTTGAAAAAAAAAATTACTTTAATGAAATTTGAAAACAAGGAAAGGAAGACTGCAGAAAGATCGTTAGCGTAGCATTTGCTTTTTTGTTGTGTTCAGATGGAGGGTGTTTGTAATTAGCATCGATTCGAATACATGTGGACATTGCTTTGGTTGTCAGTTTTCGTCATTGCGTGTATTTGCTCTCATTCTTAAAAACTAATAATAATAGTTCTGTTCAGCATGATGAGTGGTGTGAAGAAATTAACCAGTATAGAGTAGGAATGAACTATGGAAATGTGATTCTGCCTTGAGCAAACATAAATTATTTTCATTTACCTCCCAAAGACGTTTCGGTAAAGTTTCACCATCATCAGTTGATCAATCTATTCTCTGTCATGTAACATACTGGTGAACCCGACATTGCTTTGCAATTACTAAATACATGTGGGTACTGCATGTGCGTCCTAATCTCCTTCTCCTCTGTCTCTCTGTCCAAGTCTTTCCACACCTCTCTTCGTCCATCTCTTCGACTTCTCCCCTCTCACTGTCCATTTCCTACTCCTCCCCCTCTCACAGTCCATTTCCTCCTCCACATTCCTTTCTCCATCTCCTTCTCACCTCTCTCTTTGTCCATCTCTTCCTTTCCCTTCATCTATTTTCTCTGTCTCCTCCCCACGGATCGGGGTGGCTTAGTAGCTAGTACACTGGACTCGCATTTGGCGTTCGGCCATCCCGATTTAGGATTTCCGTGATTTCCCTAAATCGCTCCAGGCAAATGCCAGTATGGTTCCTTTGAAAGGGCATGGCCAACTTCGTTCCCCATCCTTCCCTAATCCAATGAGACTGATGACCTCGCTGTGTGGTCTCGTACCCCCAAACAACCCAACCCTCTCCTCCTCTCTGTCCCTCTCCTCTTCCTCTCATTCTCTGGCCAATAAGCCTTGTTTATATTTACTGCAAACGAAACCTAGGCTGAGAAATGAAGTCACTTAAAATGAATGAATAAATCGGTTATAAGAGGTACAGGAGATACCTCTACAGCTGCTGGATCTCTGAGGATTGCAGTTTCAACGACAGTATATTTTACAGCTTTCATCTTTGAACGAGTAGGACTGCAAAGTTTCAGATGTTTCAGATTCCGTAGTAGTATTCTAATCATAAGTCGATAAACCATAAATACAACATTCCCCTTTTCTCTTAAAATTGACTGCGACGAAGAAAACAGTACAGCATAGGCTGTTTGCAAGCCTTCTTTGTTTAAAATTATATAGGACTCCGTGCTGCTAAGTAATACTTCAGAATTTTTTCTGTGAAAACTCTTATAACTTTTTAAGAGAAAACGAACGTTATTAACATGGTACATCTTTATTCTTCAGGATTACATATTTATATTTCAACTTAGTGTCTCTGATGTCGAACACATTTCTGCCGACTAGAGACCTGTTCATTGATACTGTCACTGTAAAATGTTTACAGAGTTAGTATTCTATGGAGCTGATTCACTTCAGGAGCCGCACAACTTGACTGACATAGTCAGACGATTATTCAAGATCCCCACTCATGAGCCACAACATCACCTCTGTTTTCGTGTCTTCACCAATACCAAAGTAATGGCCTCGAAATAGTTCTTTAACTATTGGAAACAGATTATAATAGGATGGTTGGGGAGGGGGCATGTTGGGATTTTATGAAAGATGACCGATGATAGTAAACCAAAGATGTCGGATTGTAGGCGATGTTGCAGTGTGCGTATGTGGTCTGGCATGTTCATGCTGAAGGATAGGGTACTCCACGTGTGGACGAACTCTTTCACTTCGAATAGTAATCATGCGATACATTTCTGTGAATATGTCGCAACTCTCATTCATAAAAAAGTTACAAGAAATCAGTTGACATGTCGTTAAGTTAACTACGTTTCTGATACAACCTACATTTATTACTCTTTTTTATTATTAACGATAAACACAATAAATGAGTTTATTGTCCTGGATTTCGTACTACATCACTAGTCGGACACTTACTAAGCAGCTAGGGCTGCGTAATGTATCGGCCTGTAATTCGCGCAGATCGCACTACAGTGGCTTTTTTGAGTCGGCTGCTGGATATTTCATCAATGGCAATGGTTTTCAACTGCCCATTGGAACCTTTAGCACTGTTTCCAGTCTACCGAGAAGCAGTGGAATCACTTTCAGTAATTTACACGGCAGTCGCTGTTCTTTGGTATTCATTTCCTCGAATCAGACAATTTTTACAAGATGTTTATCGTCGATTCTGCTTTCACCACAGAAGGTAAAGTCAGTGACACATACTTCCATTTTCTCTACAATTTTGTAATGTCTTGTGCGCGGTGTTCCAGCATTTGATTAGTCTGAAGTTGTAAATCCCACCGCAGTTCATCGTGTTCTTTTTCGACAAATTTTGTTTCTTGTGGTCCCATCATTCCTTTGCCGCCGACAGATGGTATTTTTTACTTCAGTTATAGTGGATCATTCTTGCCGCATCACTGTGCGTCTTCTCGTAATCAGTCTAGGAGGTCTTTTTGCAGCAGCTCACGATATTATCAGCTGTTTTATCAGCTCCCTTGCAGACTTTACTTCGAATATTTTTTTTCTGATTTATCAATCCTGTCTGATGGCATTAGTCTTTATGACTCATTCGACTGCAGCCAAACTCAGCCCTTCAGTATTATTTTTTAGGGTTCCGTTGTTAACTGAAGACAGTTCGTTTCTTTACCTATTTTGTCTTTACCTTCCGCAGAAGCTCCTCATTCGAAACTTTTTCGTACGAACTGTCAGTACGGTCTTGAACTAAACCTTTACGCTTTGATTCTTGCTTTCCTCTACTCTGAAAAGCTTCCCTTTGTTTACTTTACTTGTTATATACTACAGACTTTTCTTTTATAGTCATTAGTCTTCAGACTGGCTTGATGTGTCCCACCATGAATTCTTCTTCTGTGCCAATCTTTTCATCTCAAAGTAGCACTTGAAGCCTACATCCTGAATTATTTGCTGCATGTATCCCAACCTCTGTCTTCCGATACCCCCTATTGTTACCTTTAGTAACGTGGAAGTTATTCCCTGATGTGTCAACAGATGTTCTATCATCTTCTCCCTTCATTTTTTAGTATTTTCCACATATACCTTTCCACGACGATTCTGCGGAAAACCTCCCAATTCTTCACCTTGTTGGTTCACCTAGTTTTCAACATTTTTCGGTAGCACCACATTTGAAATATGTCTATTCTGTTCCGATTATCCCACAGTCCATGTTTCAATGCCATACAATGCTGTGAACAAACGTACATTACAAGAAATTTCTTCCTCAAATAAAGATCTATGTTTGATACTACGAGATTTCCCCTTGGCCATGGATACACTTTTTCCTGCTTGTTAGGTCCTCCTTCTTTCATCCAACATGGGTCATTTTGCTGCCTAGGCAGCAGAATTCGTTAACTTCAGCTACTTCGTGATCACCAATTACATCATTAAGTTCCATGTCGTTCTCATATCTGCTACCTCTCATTATTTTAGTCTTTCTCTCAATCCATATGCTGTACTCACTATACTGTTCATTCCATACAATTTCTCCTGTAATTCTTCACTTTCACAGTGGATAGGAACGTCACCAGCGAATCTTAACATCGATATCTGTTCACCTTGAATTTTAATCCCACTCTTGAACCGTTGTTTTATTTCCGTAATTGCTTCTTCGATGTATAGATTGAACAGTAGACATGAATAACTACATCTCTGCCTTGCACGCTTTTCAATCCGTTCACTTCGTTCTTGGTCTTCCATTCTCATTATTCCCCCTTGGTTCTTGTATACATAGTATATCACACGTCTTTCCCTATAGCTTACACCTATTTTTTTCAGGATTTCGAACTCTTTGCACCATTCTAAATTTTCGAATGCTTTTTCCCAGATCGAAAAATCCATTGAAAGTTTCCTGACTTTTCTTCAGTCTTACTTCCATTATCAACCGCAACATCAGAACCGCCTCTCAGGTGACCTTACCTCTCCTAAAACCGAACTGATAGACATCCAACAGGTCCTCAATTCTTTCCCATTGCTCAGTATATTAACGTCGTCAGCAACTTGAATGCAGTTGTTGGCTCTTGCAGTTTTGGAGATCGTGTGAATGATGTTTTACGGAAAGTCTGATGGTATATGGCCAGTCTCACACATTCTACACACCAGTGTGAGTAACCATTTTGTTGCCAATTCCTCAAGCGATTTTAGAAATTTCGGTGGAATGTTATCTATCTTTTTTCTTTATTTGATTTCAAGTCTTCCAAAGCCCTTCTAAATACTAATCCTAATTCTTGATCCCCTACTTCTGCTTTTCGACTCCTGTTTCTTCTTCTATCACGTCACCAGATAAGTCCTCCTTCTCATAAAGGTCCTCAACATACTCATTAAACGTATGCTCCCTCACCTTTGCAGTTAACATGGAATTGCGCTCATAATACTACCACGCATTCTTTTAATTTCATCGAACGTTGTTTTGATTTTTCTATGTGCTGAGTCAGCTCCTCCGACAATCATTTCATTTTTGATTTCTTCACATTTTTCATGTCGTTATTTCGCCTTAACTTCCCCGTACTTCCTATTTATTTCATTTCTAACTGTCTTGTATACTGCATTCCTCAATTTCATTGAACGTTTTTGTATTTCGTTCTTTCGACGATCAACTGAAGTATGTCCTCTGTTACCCGTGGTGTCTGCGCAATTATCTTTCTTGCATCTACGTTTCTTCTTAGAGATGTTCATTCCTCTTCAGCTGAACTGCCCACTGGGCTTTTGACTATCGCAGTCTCTATAGCCTTAATACTTTCGTATCCCACTCCTTTACGTATTATCCCACTTCTTTGCGCATTGATTCTTCCTGACTACTCTCTAAAACATCAGGCCATTCTCCATTATAACAAAATTGTGGGATGGGTCAACATCTGCATATGGATACACACAAAAAAATCTGATTTTGTAATTTGTGCCTAATCATGATGTAATCTAATTGAAATTTTCAGTATCTCCCGGCCTTCCCCAAGTATACAAGCTCCTCTTGTGTATTCTTCACCAGGGTATTCGCTATTACCATCTGAAATTTATTGCAGAACTCCATTAGTCTTTCTCTTGCCTCATTCCCTCTACCAAGCTCATATTCTCCTGTAACCCTATCTTCTATCCCTTCCTCTACAACCACATTCCAGTTCCCCATAGCTATTATACTTCCAACTCCCTTATCGCACTGAATTACCCTCTCAGTATCCTAATATCTTTCTTCTATCGGTTCATTTTCTGCTTGCGACGACGGCATGTATACCTAAACTACTGTTGTCGATGTTGTTCTGCTGTCGATTCTGATGAGAACAGCCCTGCCACTGAACTATTAGCAGCAACTGATTATCTATTCTTCCTCCCTATACATAACGAATCTTACTCTCATTATACTATTTTCTGCTATATTTTCCTATGCTCATCTTTCCAGAAATCCATGTCTTCCTTCTATTTCACTTCACTAACAATCATTATATTTAGAGTCAGCCTTAGCATTTCTTTTTTCAGATTTTCTAGCTTCCCTGTCACGTTCAAATTTCTGACATTCCACGCCCCGATTCGTAGAACGTTATCCTTTCCTTGGTAATTCAATTTTTCTCTCCTGGTCACATCCCCTGTGGCAATCCTCTCGTGGAGATCCGAATGGGGGACTAGTCCGGAATCTTTGGTCAATGGAATGATCTTCATGACACTTTTTCAGTTACATGCCACGTGTCCTGTTTATAAACGTTATTCGTCTTGAATGCAGTAGTTTCCATTGCCTTCTGTACCCTCGTGCCGTTGATCATTGCTGATTCTCCCGCCTTTAGGGCAGCTTCCCACCACAAGGGCAAAAGAGTATTACACATAGTATGAGCTGTTAAAGACGACTGGTGTTTGAGGGTCCTAATCTTTTCAAATGAAATAAAAGTATAAATAAACTATGATCCTGGAAATTACTCCTTTTCCCAGAGAGACACAATGCACCTCTTTATGTGTTCTTATCTACAATGTTTGACAGATATTGCGAGCATGTGGCCCCGTTGCACATTACGCGCATCGTATTATAATAATAATTTAATGCTCTCAACAAATCTGTCGCTCTTCAGAGGAGTGTGTACTGTGTACTAAATCATTCCTCCTTGTAGCTCTCTCCTACAACTCAAACATCACGTAAGTTCTCCTGCACGTCTTGTTTGAACAGAATTTGTGAAAGAAGGCGAGGTACCGCATTCAGTTCTCAGTCATATACAATATCAGTTTGCCAGGACGTTTGAAAACAGTGTGTACTCCAGTACTGAGGTGTGTGTGTGTGTGTGTGTGTGTGTGTGTGTGAGAGAGAGAGAGAGAGAGAGAGAGAGAGAGAGAGAGAGAGAGAGAGAGAGGCCCTCTACAAACAGTACCCTCTGATCTGAGTATGTCACTTGTGCTCAATAGTGTTCCCTTCAGGTGTATTAAAGCAGGTGGGCACACATGAAATATGACTGTACTGGCTGGTAGACTCAGGGAATGCTGATGCTGATCTCATCAAAGATCCCTCCAAAACATATGCTGCCACTCTGCTGCCATGAAGTCCCGTTTTAAGAGGGAAAATGCACCATTAAATTAAATGTAGATGGCACTTCTATAAAGAGTGTAACAAATGCAAAATTTCTAGCAATGAATATTAATTCTCAGATAATCATCAGTGTGTGACAGTGAGAGAGAACAAGTTACTCACTCACCTATTTCCACATACAGAAGGTTATTAAGGATTTTATTACAATAAGACGCACCTTCAGTGAGACTCTAGAAAGTTAATGGCCTGAGCAGATGTTGATGGAACCTTGTACAGCACTAGTAGCATGAGGTATTTTTATTGCTCTTAGATTGCAGGTTGGGAGTTGAAAGCAATTGGCGGCGACCCCATCCCTTAGTAAATCTTTCTGGACAGGCCCACAGCCATACAGGCCAGACAGGGCAGCCCCTTATTGAGAGAGGTCTCCAGCAGAACAATACTGCAATACCTGCTGTGGCGCCAGCAGAAGGCCTGGGCTGGAGCGACGGTCTGTAGGAATACGTCTACACAGTGGAGTCATAAATTGGGCATTGTGTGCAGAGCCATGCATAATAAGATTTCACAAGTTTTTGTGTTCACCAAGGATGTAAATAGGATGGTGAACCACTCCCCCCTGGATGCCTTGGTTGTATAAGAAAAATCTGGCATCTGAGAAACGTTTAGAAATAGAAACTTTAGTACATCTTATAGCTAGGACTAACAAGCTCCAAGGCAGAGGCGATTTACATAAAGATCTTTAAGATTGTATCTGTTCGCTTGTTGCCGTCTCTTCGTCCTCTGAGAAAACTTAAAAGAGCCAATAATTGGCGGTTTCTTTTTTTTTTTTTTTTTCAGAGACGCAGGTTTCATAACTCTTTCCCCCGTTCTACATGAGTTCATGCTGTCGAGTGTGAGGGGCGATTTAGCGCCTCTAGACCCCTGTGATTGGTTCAAGACGGCATGAAGGTGATGTCGGATGTGCACTTTGTGGGAAAACCGTTTTTTTTTTTTTTTGTGGAAAGGTGCGAAGCACTTCGGTGGAGTACTTTGGCCTGGAAACACTACTTCTGGTCGAAACTCTGGTATGTGTGACTGGTACTTGGGAGCTGTCCTAAGACAGACTTCACTTGCGAGTAATTTAGACCAGCCTGCGGTGTTCTTACTGTACTGACAGTGTGGCTTCCAACGTCTCGAACTACTCGTTTGCTGACGGAACACTTATCCGTTTTGGTTTACCAGTGTTGACGTTTGGTACCCTTGAGCGTTCTGTCGTATAAGTGAGCCGAATTGGTCCATGGTACGACCAGCGAATGGGTATGTCACACACTGAAATCTACCGTGATTTCAGGGCTCTGGTAGAGAGTAAATTGCGATCCGTCTGCCTGATCACTAGACCGTGAGAATTTACCATTTCCTTCTTTTCCGCGATCGATTCACAGGTTCCGCCTCCAAGTCTCACCTCCGCCGCACACATCTCGCCAGCTGCAAGTTACATTGCAGCACGAAGCAAACAGGGTAATGTACTGCCGCTCTGGCATTGTCAGGGCGTACAGATCTCAGTCGCCACTTCCTCTCAGCTGCACCTATGTAGAGAAACTACAGTAGATTTGATCAGACAAAGTCTGCTCAGCTTCAGATCAATTCTGATCGCGTTATTCACGTTTTTAGGGCTAGAGTACTTACCTCACTCCACTAGTCAAACTATCTCTGCCACCCAGGATCTTTGTCCAGTGTAATCTTGAATCACATGATAGTTGTTTACGATATTCGATCAATAACTGGTTTTGCATGATTTATGTCCGTTTTAAAGAAAACATAAATGTTGTTAGAACACTAAAATTATGACAATATTTTCAGTCAGTTTAAACAGTCCCCACTAGGGTTACCTTTCAACAGCCAGAATGTTGCAGGTGAAAAATAGGTCCGCAACTTGTACTGAAACAAGTAGTTGTAGCTCAGTCATAAGTTGCACTGAGAAATTTTTTTTTTATTTCTTGATGGTGACTAGTTTTGGACGCCTGTGCCCATTTTCAAACCGTTTGTGCTGTAAGTGTGACAAATACAGGCGATAACCCCTACAGTGTACATATACGGCAATTGAGTACTTCAGAGTCAGTTTATTTACATGGGCTTTCGTCCATATTTGTAACACATACAGCACTGACGGCTTGAAAATGGACACAGATATCCGAAACTAATCAACGTCAAGAAATAAAAGAAATAGATTTTTCTTAATCAAACTCATGACTGAGGTGCAACAATTCATTTCAGTATCCTTTAGTTACATACTACTCATATGTACAGCAAGTTAATAGTTTTGGCATTCTTATCTATGGATCAGACTCAAGAAATGGGAAACCATTTTCAAACGGCAGAAAAGAGCCGTAACAGTAACGGCGGAAAGTTGGAAAGATCTGTTCTAAACACTGGGGATTTTAACTGCGCCGCCTGAATACATCTGACAAACGGTTGTACACAAAAATAACATTACGAACTACTGCACAGACAGCTGTGTCGATGACCAAGGAACAAGATATAGACTAAACTTACGTTTACCACGAAAGAATGAACACAAAACTGAAAACATAATTCTGTACCAAAGGATGAAACTGTACAATAAATTACCAGAGGAGATTAAACTAACTGTTAAAATAATTTAAAATGCATTTAAGATGTACCTGTTAAGTCAGAAATTCTATGGACTGAATTGTTACTTAGGTAACATAGAATAGGGATTTGATAAAAAATGTAACATACATTGTAATACAACATCTCATATTCCACATACATTTTCACACTGTATTTCAGTCTTCTTTTTTACCTTTCCTGAAAAAACGTATTTCCAACGCTATGCAATGTGTAATATTAACACCTTATTCTCTTTATGAGTCGAATTTCTCATTCGTTATAGAGGGACGCTGATCCAGTTTTTCAAGCTAGCAATTAGGAAGTTGGGATTCACAAAAGCGAAAACAGATAACATCGCTTAGTTCTTGCTATCAGCTGGTAGTGTGTAAAAGTCTTACACCATAAAACAGTATGTATATAGTGTGCGTCGTGTGTGGCAGTGACCGGGTGTGAGGAATGACTAAACAGTGTAGCACAAGGCTTTTGCATTATTAAATAATTTCCTTGCAAAACAGTGTACCACACTATGAATAAATCGAATGAAGTACCACTGCTTTAAACAGATTGGCTTTGTATTCGCGAGAGTGGAGGCTACCATCAGAAACCAGCTAGACTGATTTAGTTTTTTCGCCGTTTCCCTAAATCACTTCAGGCAGATGCCGAGACAGTTCCTAATATAAGGCCATGGCCATCTACTTTTCCCATCCTGGTCACTGTAAATGTCGGTATATGTGAATTACATTATTTCTGTTTCTCCCAAATTTTAATTCCAGGAAATGTCAAGTATCCTTGAAAAAGAGATCTACCGATAAATAAAACTACGACTACCACCAGGGCTACTAGTTATAGTTAGTGACTGTTATGAATCATAACTGGTCGTTACTGTCCGCACGGCAGAGCAACGGAGTATTTGAAATTTCTCGTAGAAGTTCGTTGGGTAAATTAGGAGAACTGGTATTGGGGATAGTTTGATAAACATTGTTGCTGCTTTCGTCTAACTTTACGAAGGAATTATGGTAATTACAGCTACTTGGGCGCGTATGCAGATATACCGTCAATAGTTCGTCCCCAGATCCACCGAGGAACGAAATAGGGAAAAGCAGGTGTAAGAACCTCCATCTTGCACTGTAGTGGTATGCAGCACGTACAGGGCAAAGAGAAATTCGCACACTCGGACACTTCAAAGTGCTTCCCTCGGTGACGGCTGTCCTGTAACGAAATTTTGCGAAGCGACATGGCGCCGCGGTCAAACACTGGAGCATATTCGGAAAGAGGACCCTTTAGATCCCTAACCGGACATACACATTTAGGCTCTCCGCTATTTCGCTTCACTGCCTGAGGCGAATGTCGAGATCTTCCCCCCCCCCCCCCCTCTCTCTCTCTCTCTCTCTCTCTCTCTCTCTCTCTCTCCCTCTCTCTCTCTCTCTCTCTCTCTCTCTCTCTCTCTCTCTCTCTCTCTCTCCCTCTCTTTCTGTCTTTGTCTCTTTTAGTTTTATATCTTGCCGTAACAATATTTAGGTCTGCGAATATTTCCGATAGCAATCAAGGAACAGAAATTTGAAAACGCTATAATCACATTTACAACATCAAACACTACGATATAACAGCGCTGAGACTGGTATTACAGTGGGTGGAGAGTTGGATTAAAATGCTGGAGTTTGTGGGGATTCTATATCCTCTCCACATCTCTTATAGAATGTTTAATATTCTACTCCTGACGTAACACGTATGCTTGGCCGAATTGACAGCCCGCATCTCGTGGTCGTGCGGTAGCGTTCTAGCTTCCCACGCCCGGGTTCCCGGGTTCGATTCCCGGCGGGGTCAGGGATTTTCTCTGCCTCGTGATGGCTGGGTGTTGTGTGCTGTCCTTAGGTTAGTTAGGTTTAAGTAGTTCTAAGTTCTGGGGGACTTATGACCACAGCAGTTGAGTCCCATAGTGCTCAGAGCCATTTGAACCATTTGAACTGAATTGACATACGGGCGTGGAAAGTAGTAAAGTCGCACTACCGCTAATATCTTCGCGATAGTGTTACGAAGTGGGTGGAAGATCCGATTAAGAGTTTTGCTACTTCTTAAATTTTTCCTTAACTGATAAATTCAGGAAATGATTGCAGTTTATATATTTTTTATTTTGGTAAAAGTTGTGCATCTGAAGCACGTGGAAGCAATGCTGATAATGGAATGGAAAGGAAGCATGAATATTATACATATTCTTTTAAAAGTTTCCACATCTAAAGGCAAAATACATCTCTAAATGTCGACTAGTAGAAAATATTATGTTCCCATGTCTGTGTGAATATTAAATAACCTCATACGTAATGTTCACAGCCTACTGTAGTTTTTGTGTGCCGATTTGGAGGCCAAATACTAAAGAGGAAGGAAGATTAGGATTTAGTCCCATCGGTGATGAGCGATGAAGCACTAATTCGATTTTGTGACGGATGGGGAATAATCTCCGACGTCACTTTGTGTAAGAACCGATGCAACAATTTGCCTTAAATTGTTTAGGAAGATCGTGATAAGCACAAATTCTGACAAATGGACTAGGATTTGAACCACCTGTCTTCCGAATGCGAGTTATAACTACAAAAATTGTCCGCTCTTCTGCTTTTGTCCAGTTTCCAGTGCCTGCTGAGCTCGCAGTCTTTGAAAGTATATTAGTATGACAACAGAATTCTGAAAACACAATTACATGTAAACACAAGCTTATTTCGAGTGAAATGAGATACAGTTCAGAGCGCTCTTCTAGATTGTGTATGTTCGCAGCAACTGCCAACAGCAGGAAAGCAAACAGTAAAGCTCTTCATTTACTTTCTGAAAAACGGAAATGATGTGACAGTAGAGTCATAAAACGAACATAAACAGGCTCGATTGTAAGAAACCTTTATTTTTGTGGTTTCTGGTTTCGGTCAGTTATGGGCCATCTTCAGACCTCACATCATGATGATAGGCGGTGGCGTAGAAGAGAGCAGGCGTCACGACTCCACGAACGTCAACTGCTCTGATGTTCGTGGAACCTTAAAGACAGCTCCGTTCACCACCGCCGCCTATCATCATGGTATGAAGTCTGAAGATGTTCTAAAACTGACCGAAACTGGTAACCACAAAAATAAGGATTTCTTACGCTCGAGACTGTTTACGTTCATTTTAAAGTACAAAAATAAATCGGTGTTCTCCACGACAAATGTTCTCAAAAATTACTAGTTCAGACACAGTTTTGCTCATGTCAACGCCTAATCGACTGGAGAGAAACACTACATTACAACTACGAAATCAAAAGGAATCAGTTGTATATCGGGAGAAGTGCACTATTGCAGTGTGTAGTGGCTGAAGCTTGCACTGCCTCATGCAATATGCCAGATACCGTACCACACCGAGTGAAATTAGCAAATAAGCAGAAATACTCGTACTACAAGAATCAAAATCTCTTCCTTACTACGTGTCACTACCACCTCCAGCGATGGTGTAGCGCTGGTACGCCGTACTGAATAAATGTACCTGCCTTGTATGTTGTGCGTTTATGGCACCAGTCCTCCTTCTTAAACTCTGACACATAATGGTAGGGATTTCCGTGAGAATACGGACCTGGATGAAGATAATAATGGTGTGATTATTTGCATATCGGTGTAAATATCACAGTATTCTAGGTAATCGTATTCATGACAAGCGCCTTACGGAAGAATACAACTCTTTTTCAGTGCTGTGTAGGAATGAAGAAGTACACATTAACCACAGCATAAAATTGCAACACAAGTTAAATGAACTAATTCTGCCAACGCAAGGACACTCTTCTAACAACCCACTGACCCGTATACTTTTGACAGTGCTTTGGACGCAAGACATAACTTAAATCCAGAAATAGGCTTCGAAAAGTGCGCGGTAGAGGACAATTAGCATTGTACCATATATTTGGGTTTCTTTCCGTTCCGATCACATATGAAGCACCGGAGGACCGCCTGCTTAAACACTTCTGTTCACGGTGTGATCGGCCTAACCTAGTCTACACGGTTCCTGTTGGAGAAACATATAGTGACATGAAGAATATCTCTAGATTTTTCACCTAATATTGGAGTTTCAAATATTGTAAGTAATCTTTCGCATGAGAAATTTCATCTATCTACGAGAGCCTGCCAATTTGGCTTCCTCACCAGTTGGAATAAGAATAATAATAACTGGACTCACTGAATGAATTTTAATCGGCATGCATACGACAGCAGTGTACCTAATACATTCCAAAACGCTGAATAGAAAAACGAGATATTCCGGTGTTAATACATCGGGTTCTACTGGTGATTAAAAGGCAGAGTCAAGTGTTTTTATAGCCCTCGGGCTAGGGTCCATTTGTACACCAAACAGAAGGATCGTCTTAGTGCTTCTATCCTACAGTACGACGACAAAGTATGAACATCACACACTTCCTCTTGCTTAGGCAAATTGCGCATATCGGTTGGCTATTTTTGCATTTGATGTGGTCTGCGGTGGACTTGTGTAACTTATGAGGCATCAGTAGTTCACGAACAGTTCCTCGAACCCGCCAACCCCTAAACGGTTTTATGCTGTATTTTCGCAGTCACCAGCGAACCAGAACTCAGCCAAGAATTCGAAGACGACTATGCATATCAAATGGCTGAAATTTTTGCAATGTATCACTAATATAACGATCACGAAAATATTCGCGCTTTTTTTATCATGTATCTCTCCTCAAGCTCCCACAAGCCCCTTTCACTATAACCCACTAGTCTATCGCTGTAAGTCGCTCATACCCATCCACTTCCAGTTGCCCTTTCTCACGCATTCACTCAGTCCAGCTCATTATATCTCTTTGTGTCTCTCTCTCATTGTCTCCTGTGCCACAACCACAGTTTCCAACGTTCTGCCCTTCTATTACGGTCTCCTCTCTGCGTCGATGTCTCCCTCTTGCTCTCTCTTACTGATAATATCTCAAACCTACCTTCCTACCGCTGATGTCTCTGCTTACAGTCGCTGTCTCTCTCTTCCTCGTTGTCATTATCATCTCTCATTGTCACTGGCTATCACCCACTTCTATTTTCTCATTCTCTTTAATGCTACCCCCCCTCCCTGGTAGTGTCTCTTTCACACACTTTCTAGCACTGTTCTGTATATCAACTACGTTCCACAGTCACTCTGCCTCTCTCTTTCTCTCGTATAGACATCGTGTCCTTCGCTCTCTCGAACACAACCACTGTCTACTATCTTCCAGTATTTATTACTTACCATTTCTTTGCCACTGCCACTGTCTTCTTCTCTCTCGGCACAAAAAAGCGCGAATAAATATTTTCGCACGTCAACATTGCAAAAATTTTAGCCGTTTGATATGCGTAGCCGTCTTAGAATTCTTGGCTGTGTTCTGGTTCGCTGGTGACTGCGAAAATATAGCATAAAACCGTTTAGCGGTTGGGGGGGTTCGAGGAACTGTTCGTGAACTAATGACGCCTCCGTAAGTTACACAAGTCCACCGCAGACCAATTCAAATGCAAAAATAGCCAACCGATTTGCTCAATTTGCCTAAGCAAGAGGAATCGTGTGATGTTCATACTTTGTCGCCGTACTGTAGGATAGAGGCATTAATACGATCCTTATGTTTGGTGTACAAATGGACCGTAGCCCGAGGGCTATAAAAACACTTGACTCGATCTTTTAAAGGAAGGGGAGAATGAGGCAGTTTGTACCACACTTTTTAATCAGGGTCTCTTAAATAAAGAGGAACATACTTGTATTTTTTGTGCTGCAATAGAAGACGTTTTTCCACTGGTTTCCTTTTTCTTGGCTGCATCAGAAAAATAAGTGTATTGGCCAGTAAAATGTAGATAGTTTACTTATGTGAAACTGAAATAGCTCAAAACTAATTCTACACATCACACTGAATTTTGCGTACAAAAGAAATTTGTACGTGCTTCAGTACTGCAACATGGGGTTCCCTGATGATAACGGAGATACTTTGCAGCATAATTCTCCATTCTTCGTCACTTTGTAAACTACGTTTCCGCCTCAGACCAGATTTTACGTGCGCATTTTGCGTTTACGATTGGTGTGACTTTGAACCTCTGCATCTCTGATACGCATAAATATATCAAGAAAATTTGGAAGGTTGTTCGAGAGCGAGATATTGGAAATACATCGTAAAAATGACAGCCCTTTGCTGTGCATAGTCCCCTAGGAATCGGCTTCTGGGATTTGGTTCACTGGTAACGGCGAAAATATAATAAAAAGTAACTTCTCTCGGATTTTAGAGGAAGTGCGCACGCACTAATGGTGCTTTCATAAGTACCATGAAGCCCATAACATCAAATTTAAAAATAACCAACTGATATGCTCCAGTTGCCTAAGCAGGTGGAAGTGTGTAATATTTATAATCTGACCTTGTGTGTGGGATAGTGACACTAAGACGATTCTTCTGTAGGGCATACGAATGATTCCTAGCGGAAAGGCTATCCATAACTCTTGACACCATCTCTTTATCGCCAATAGAAGCGGGGGTATGAGCACCGGAAAATCCCGCTTCTATTTGCGGCGATTTGGAACATAATTGCTAGGAGCACATAGTGTCACATATAACAGTATTGCCGAAGTTTCAATAACTGACGTACGTGTTCCTTCACGTTTCCACTTCACTATCTCATCGTAGACAGTAGACCTAGGTATGTTTAGGAGTGTGAAAATCTCGCGTACAGACGTATGACAAAAGCGACACCCAATCACCTGACCGCGTTCCAAGTCCGTGAGTTCCGCGGAGAGCCCCATTCTGCCCTATCATGATGTCTAATGACTACTAAGGTGGATGATATGGAGTACCTTGCAGTAGGTGGCAGCACAATGCACTAATATGAAAACCGTAGGGTTTGGGGGGAGTGTCCGGATACTTTTGATCACATAGTGTACATTCAGTATGCTTCGGAACATCTTGTCATGAATTAGTAATGCAGGTACCACACGCGTTAGTCGTTCAGATTATTAAAAGTCATGGAGTACGGAGGAGAGAGAGCTTCTGCCGGTGTCGGCGTACAGTTTTCCACTGCGAGTACATACTTGGCCTGGGGCGGGCAAACGTTGCACGCGGCTCATGAGCGCACAGCGCTGCACGTGTGCTGCTCGCGTGCAGGCGTCGACCGGGGCTGTGGCGACAGCCGGCAGGTTGCGGCAGTGTGGTGCCAGGCTAAGCTGCGGACGTTGATGCGAAGCGAGCACTATGTAGTGAACGTTGTATTTCAAGAAACGGAGAAGTGGAGATTTGCTATCTTTTAAAAAGTAATAATTTTTTCTTTGTGCAAAAACGTGAAAATTCGAAATGTTTAATTTGTGGCAGTATTATCGCTGGTCAACGGAAGTTTAGTATTGAAGGCCATTATAATAAATTTCACAAGGACGAGTACAGTTTATTGTCGGATTCTGAGCGGATGGGGAATTGACTGAGCTTAAGAAGAGCGATCTGACGATACCAGATGAATCTGTCATAGTTGGCCGGCCGGAGTGGCCGAGCGGTTCTAGGCACTACAGTCTGGAACCGCGCGACCGCTATGGTCGCAGGTTCGAATCCTGCCTCGGGCATGGATGTGTGTGATATCCTTAGGTTAGTTAGGTTTAAGTAGTTCAAAGTTCTAGGGGACTGATGACAACAGCAGTTAAGTCCCATAGTGCTCAGAGCCATTTGAATTTGTCGTAGTTGCTGTTGTCACGAGAGATCTGCGATTTTCTCTCGTCATGTCTCTCATCTAACTCATTTAACATTTTATGGAGCACTGTTTTCAAATTTTCAGGACGACAACAATAATAGCCCAGCGGTATGTGCAAGTTATAAGACTGCGCTTAATACAGCGAGAGCTGGAAAACCATGTGCTGAATTGATAAGTCTCAGTTAAGAGCAAACATCAGTGGTGAAAATTTACGTAACTGTTTGTGTTTGTCTGTATGTAGAAATTTTGTTCCAGATATTAAACGTATTGTAAACTCCACCTGTGATGATTAAATAAAACGTATAGTAGGTAATAGGTACTCTTTCAAACCATGATTTCTTTCAAGCACGCCTGCTAACCTTATTCATTCACTCAATAAAGCAAGCTAGGAAACAAAACGCATTACAGAGGAAGGAGCGGACAGAAGGTATGGTGGGGAGGAGAGATAAGCGGGTGGCCAGCTTGCTCCTGTGTGCACGCGGAACACCTGTTAACTGCACGCGTGCAAGTGTACCGCACACGTGCAGGATTCCTGCCCGCCCCTGTACTTGGCGCTCTTACAGAGACGACAGACTGGGAGCATCAGCATTTGCTGACGGGCCAGCCGGCTCGCGGCCGCAGAACGGGGACCACTGGTCGCTTTGCGGCTCTCGCCCTTGTTCGGCCGCACGCACTGGTTCTATCAGGTAGATAATGAACTGCGGCTCGATTTATCACTGTTTATCCGTTCGTTTCATTTAATTACTAGGTGTAATTGCCAACTGTGTACACAAGTGTGACAGACGTTCAGAACCATCGACGGCGGCCCCACTGCGAAAACGTTTGTGCTGAACGGTGACTAATTAAGCGAGGCTATACAACAGTTCTGTGCGAGATGATTAAACACGCGGTCGGCAGCCTGCGCTGGCCACATAGCGGCGGTGTGGACACTCCCAACCCCTGTGGCACCGCTGGGTAACCCTGCCGCGGCAGAGAAGAGTCCCACAGTGTTAACTGGAGACATAATTAATACACTAGATATCCGTGATACAGAGTTGCAGTAAACCTGCATTACTTTTCACCTATCGCTGGTACACAACTTGACATTTCAGTAAGACTTTAATGGCTGAAAACGACACTTAGTCGAAGAAACTGTACCAATTTGTTTTCAGATACCGCTTTTTTTCCATGCGCCTCTTATTTCGTTGTCGTTGTAGTAGTAATCTTCAGTCCGCACACTGGCTTCATGCTGAGCTAAAAGCTATTCTTCTCTGGCAAGCCTCTTCATTTCTACGTAATTATTTCAGGGAACATCCATTTCAATCTGATGATTATAGTCAAGGTATGGTCCTTCTATAATATTTACCACTCGCTCATGCAATTTCAAAGTTTTGTTGATGTAGGACCAGCTTCGCTTTCATTTCGTGAAGAGCTTTTTAAAAAACTGCAACAGTTGCAATAGATGTATTGTGCCTCCTAGTTTCAAACTAGCTCGTTCACTTCAACCCTGACCTCCTGAGGCTGCAATGCAAGTGCCTGATGTCAGTAACAACCGTCTGAAATCGGCAATAAGTGCGTCACACAGTTACGATAGATAAACGTCACAATGCACATATGCTCTCTACACAAGTCTGAATATGTCGGATTCAGACTGTTACTGGTTTGTATAGGGAGCGTATGTACCTTGTGACATTTATCTACCGGCCGCGTGGGGTAGCCGTGCGGTCTGAGCCGTCCTGTCGCAGTTCGCGCGGCTCCCCCCCCCCCCCCCCCCCCGAAGGAGGTTCGAGTCCTCCATCGGGTCCGCAGCTCGTGGTCGTGCGGTAGCGTTCTCGCTTCCCACGCATGGGTTCCCCGGTTCGATTCCCGGCGGGGTCAGAGGTTTTCTCTGCCTCGTGATGACTGGGTGTTGTGTGATGTCCTTAGCTTAGTTAGGTTTAAGTAGTTCTAAGTTCTAGGGGACTGATGACCATAGATGTTAAGTCCCATAGTGCTCAGAGCAATCCTCCTTCGGGCATAGGTGTGTCTGTTGTCCTGAGTGTAAGTTAGTTTAAGTTAGATTACGCAGTGCGTAGGTCTAGGGACCGATGACCTCAGCAGTTTGGTCCCATAATCCTTACCACAATTTCCTAATTTCCTGTGTAACGCGTGGATCGCCAATTTCGGTTAATTGTCATTACCATCAGGTACTTTAAGAGCAGCCGGATCAGGCTTCCCAATGAAACAGTCGGTTCGAAACTAGTCGCCAAAATATCTGTACTGTAACTGGGACAGATTTGTAACAAACTCTTCGTTCATCACTCACACTTTCTTTCACCTCAGTACCTTCGCATCATTTATTCCACCTACCGATACATGCGTCAACATTCCAGTTTCAAAAGCGACTCCTCACTTTTTGTGTTAACTGATCATCCATCGTCCACCTGTCACTCCACAGATATACTGTCGGGAAATGTTAAATTTATCAGTCAGACATAATTTTCTACAAGTCAGCATTTTATACCGTCCCTATTCCTGGAAACGTTTGCCATTTCGCCACCAAATAGCAAAACTGTTACACTTCTTTTAGTGTCGCATTACCTAATCAAATTTCTCCAATAGTGCATGATTTACATTTCGTCTTCCCTGTATCACTTTTGTTCGTGTAAATTTTACCTTCTTCGAAACCCTTTCCATTCGACTGAATTGACTTTCATGTCCTTTGCCGTCCCTGATAGATTTTCATTGTCATCGGGAAACCTCCAACGACTTACCCTCAACTTAAATCCCTTTTCCAAATTTCTCCTTGGATCCCTTCACAACTTCCCCAGTACACAGATCGCAGAATTACAGCACTGTCTCACTCGCTTCGGTACTGCTTCGCATTAGTTTCCTTCGACTTCTGTAACTACCGTTTGAATAATGTACAAGTGCGGATAACCTACAGCTCCCTGTGTTTCATCCCAGTTTCATTCACCGTTTCAAAGTGCCTGTTTCAGTTAACATTGTGAAAAGTTGTCTCTAAATGTATAAATGCTACAAAGGTATATTACCCTTTCATAAGACTTTCCTCTAAGGTAATTCGTAAGATCAGTATTGTCACTCGTGTTGATAGATTTCTACGAGAATGAAACACATTTTTCCCGAGGTCGGCTTCTACCAGCTATTCTATTTTTTCGTATTATCGCGTTATTTTCATACTCATGAAATCAGCGACACTGTGTGGCCTCGAAAAGCACAAAGAGCGTAAGTAGAGCAATGCGAGAAGCCTTAAATTATTCGAATTAAGTTTTTCCAAGCATTACAACAAACGCTCCTAAAATTTGCCGTTCTTACGTAAAAACAAGCAATCAGAACGAAATAATCCCTTCAGTCTCTCAGTGAGGCTTCTTGCGCCAAAGTCTATGTTGACAGACGAAGACCGAAATACTTAATAAAATCTGCGGAGAATGTTTCTATGTGGGTGATTTATCTACTTACACTTGTCACAAGAAAGCCGCAATGACATACACTGAGACAAGTGATAGCGAAATATAAAATTACAGAAAATTACACAACCATAGAAGAACATTTGACCAAGATGTCATTTGTCTAAGGCTCTACAAATACCTAACGAGAAAAGTTACTCTGTTTCCACCAGGAGATTATCGTAGGGTTCTAGAGCAGCTAAGGATACCAAGCTATCGAAACAACCGCTGGCCGCTCGTGTTGTCAAAACAGAGTGTTACGCAGGTGAACATAATTTTTGACTTCTATCACTGATGTCAGTTTGGTTTATGACTGTGGTAAGTATTTTCCGTTCACGCATTTTGACATTTTATGGAAAAGAAATTCTCTTATACAAACATCTGTGTGAGCTTGTGAGTGTACAGTTTTTCACCGTGTAATTCATAACTAAATTCTTCACGGCTGAATAGGCGTACGTGCCGGCCGCGGTGGTCTAGCGGTTCTAGGCGCGCAGTCCGGAACCGCGCGACTGCTACGGTCGCAGGTTCGAATCCTGCCCGGACATGGATATGTGTGATGTCCTTAGGTTAGTTAGGTTTAAGTAGTTCTAAGTTCTAGGGGACTGATGACCTCAGAAGTTAAGTCCCATAGTGCTCAGAGCCATTTGAACCAGGCGTATGTCAGTGTCCAATGGCCCGATTTGTTAATGGTTTCAGGGCATTTACACATATAGCTCTGTTTGTATGAGGTGAACAGATTTGACGACAATGTTACAGAAAGAGAAGAGAAAGTATGTGAAGATAAGTTGGAAGATATGATGGAGCAAGAAGAACGTGACAGAGTACTGAAAAACTTCAGTCGAAATAGGCTCATGGAATAGACGACATTCTCTTGGAACAATTGAGATCCTTGGAAGAGTTAGCTCTGACAAAATTATTCCACCTGTTGTACAAAATATGTGGGAGAGGAGAAATAATCTCCCACTTCCACAAGAACGCTATAACTCCAATTCCAAAACACAGAGGTGCTGAGAGGTTTGGACACCGGCAGCTATCAATTTAATAACCGATGTTTACAAAATGTTGACACGAAGTGTGTACAGAGGAACGGAACAACTACACACATCAAAAAACGTTTTGTATATCTCGGTTCCGAGAGTTCCAAAACCTGTACAGAAAATTGGAACTGGGATCTACATAAACATCATTTCCGCCCTTTTTATTGCACATGAAAACCATATATTGCATGTTGTACCACCATACTGCAAGACCTTCAGAGGTGGTGGTCCAGATTGCTGTACATCCCGGTACCTCTAATACCCAGTAGCACGTCCTCTTGCATTGATGCATGCCTGTATTTGTCGTGGCTTACTATCCACAAGTACACCAAGGAATTGTTGATCCAGATTGGTCGATAGGGTTCATGTGTGGAGAACATGCTAAATACTCTAGTCGAGCGATGTTGTTATCCTGAAGGAAGTCTTTCACAAGATGTGCATGATGGGGGCGCGAATTGTCGTCCGTGGAGACGAATGCCTCGCCAGTATGCTGCCCATATGGTTGCACTATCGGTCAGAGGATGGCATTCACGTATCGTACAGCCGTCACGGCGCATTCCATGACCGCCAGCGGTGTACGTCGGCACCACATATTGCTACCCGAAAACGACAGCGAACCTTCACCTTGCTGCACTCGATGAACAGTGTGTCTAAGGCGTTCAACCTGATACGATTTTCTCCAAACACGTCTCCGACGATTGTCTGGTTGAAGGCATAGGCGACACTCATCGGTGAACAGAACGCGTTGCCAATCCTGAACGATCTATTCGGCATGTTGTTGGGCCCATCTGTATCGCGCTGCTTGGTGTCGTGGTCGCCATAAATATTGGGAGTGAAGTTGCGCTTCATGCAGCCTACTGCGCACAGTTTGAGTCGTAACACGTCGTCCTGCGGCTGCAACAAAAGCATTATTCAAAATGGCGGTGTTGTTGTCAGTGTTCTTCCGAGCCGTAATCCGTAGCTAGCTCTCATCCACTGTAGTAGTAACCCTTGGGCTCCCTGAGCGAAGCATGTCATCGACAGTTCCTCTCTGTGTCTCCACCATGTCCGAACAACATCCCTTTTGATCGTTCCGAGACGCCTGGACTCTTTCCTTGTTGATAGCCCTTACAGACACTAGGTAACAATGCAGGCGCGATCGAACCGCGGTATTGACCATCTAGGCATGGTTGAACTACGGGCAACACGAGCCGTGTACTTCCTGGTGGAATGACTGGAACTGATCGGCTGTCGGAACCCTTCCTTCCAATAGGCGCTGATCATTCATGGTTCTTCTCATCATTGGGTGGGCTTAGTGACATCTCTGAAGAGTCAAAGGACATATGTCTGTGATACAACATCCACAGTCAACGTCTATATTCAGAAGTTCTGGGAAACAGGGTGAGGCAAAACTTCTTTTTATGTGTGTATTAGAAACCGTTTCGCAGAAATGTCGGCACAGACGAGGGAATACTGACCCTATGACTTCTTAGAACATAGGGAAACCTACGATTATAGTATTTGAAGAGTTCGTAACTACTATTGATAATGTGCACTGGATTATACTCTTTGAAATTTTGAAGGTAGAAAGAAGTACAGCGGACGAAAGATTGTTTACCACTTGTGCAGAAACCAGACTGCAGTTACAACTTTCAAAGGACATGAAAGCGAAGTAATAGTTGATAGTGGGATGGGATGGTTTTGTAGCGTATCCCTGATGTTATTGGGTCTGCACGATGCTGAGGCCGCTGACTTAACCGAAACAGAAAGTGCGAAAGGGAATTAAAATTCATAATGAAGTAATAAAAACATTCCGGGATGCCCATGACTTGGGAGAGCAGTCCAACGGAATGTATAGTGTCTTTAAATGAGATTATAAAATGATAATTAAAAGAATTCAAAAAGAGTATCGGAGTGCAGTTGAATTAAATAAGATGATGCTTGAGGAACTGGACTAGAAAGTAAGACACTAACAGCAGTAGATGAGTTATTATTATTTCGGCAGCAAAACAGCTGATGATGATCGAAGTTAGGAAGATGCAAAATGCAGACTGGCCAAAGCAAGATAATCATTTACGAAAACACGAGGTATATGTTAACATCTAATGTAAATTCAGTTTTATATGAAGGTATCTGTGTGGAGCGTAGCACTATACGGAACCGTGGACGATAAGCGGTTCAGGAAAGAAGAGAATACAAGCCTTTGAAATGTGGTACTACATGACAATGCTGAAGATTATTTGAATAGATCAAATAACAAATGACGAGGTACAGAACAAAATTAGGAGGAAAAGGAATTTATGGGATTAGTTGACTTAAAGAAGGAATAGGTTGATCGGACACATCCCTATGGTTCGAGTAATTGTCAATTTGATAATGTAAGGGCATGTGGGTGAGAGAAATTGCAGTTGAAATACAAGACTTGAAAAGAGTAAGGTCGTTGAAACAGAAATAGGTTGAGGAAATTATTGGGAGATGAGGCTCGCACAGGACAGAGTAGCGTGAACTCCTGCGTAAAACCAGTCTTCAGATTGGAGACTTCAACAATGACAACCGATGCAGTGGAGCAGAGGGATAAGAGCAGGACTTCTACATACCCATGTATCACGGCTGTTGAAACCAGTTCATCTCAGAGTTCCATCGCCATTTTTTTCTGAGTAGTGCTTATGACACGAAATTCCTAGAATTTTCTTGACGATTTAAGGTACTGAAGTGGTTTTTTAATAGTATTTTAGTCAAAGTTGGACGTAACTTTGTGCCATACTCAGTGCTTGTAATTGTTGTATCAACGGAGACTCTGAAGCAATTATTGACAGCCTACAAGACACCTTGTCGTACTCCTAACATATCATGTGCGTGACACTTACATGATGATCCTTGTATGGTCAAATAATGAATATGATGCTGTAGAGAGGTACTGCAACATGGAATGAAACTAATGTTTAAAGAACAAGAATGAATCAATAGGCAATGGGCTACACAGCCGAAATTGTTCTACTGTATCCGGAAGAAATAAAATAACTGCGTAATGATGAAAGCATTGTCATTTATACAGTTACACAAGACCTAATAAGAGGTAAATCATCGTAAAACTAGAGTATTACAGTTCTGAGCTCTGTAGACAAGGAAGAGAGAACGTAAGATGCAGTGATTTATTTCGAAGATATAGTAGTCATTTATTTTGATACGATGAATTGAACGTTGACGTCCTGCTGATAAGTGCTTCGAAACTCGAAACGTTTTCGTGTATTTAGTGAACAGTATTGTAGAGTATGTTGAATCATACAACATTATGTACACTAGTGTATCAATGTCATTGTAACAAACGTCTACAAGTGACAGATCACGTAATGGGGAACTATTGTGGTTAGAGATAGAATGTCCTCTGACGATTTGTGACGACGTCGGGCATCGCTTTACTGAACTCACCAGTCGACGTACGATGCTATTTCACTGAAGTAACAGGATCCACTAACCAGGCGTGCTATATGCGTATGCTACCTACTCTAGTAACCTGAAAGTGATTCTGAACAACAAAACCACAAGAATGAATGAATGTCTGTAAGCGGGGAAAGTTATTTTAGAAACTTAACCTACGCCCCTATCATGTGCGGTAGGTGCCTGGCTTATAGGCAACACACATTGTATACGGACCCCGTAGAGTGCTACAACCTATCGCCTCTCTGGGGCATAATCAACTGTAAAAAAACTCCTAGTGTCACCAGGAAAGTGACAGCGAAAATTTTGTCTTCAACAAAACTTGTTTCTCATGAAGTTATCTATCGCCTCTAGACGTATGTCGCAGAGTTACTTAGTTTTATGTTCCATAGATTCTCTTTTGATGAAATAATGTGGAACACGTCAGCTTGCAAAATATGTACACAATATCATTGTTGACATTAATTAACACAATACTTTTAGACCTAATTATGGAACTACATCTAAAAAAAAAAGATTTTTTTCAATGTGCCACTTTTTAAAAAGAAATTCGTCCATGGAAAAAAATGAGTTCTCAAGGGGAACTGATTTTAGATTTAAAGCTTGCTTTGCTAACTGTCAGAAATTTTACGTATTTTTATTTATTTATTTAACCTTATCTTATTAGGACCACTAGACACTCTCTTACGTCAGAACATGGTATCACACATACAGTACTTTTTTTACAACATAATTATCTAAGAAATAAAACTTTAATCTGACAAGTAGCATTGAAATTATCTGAGTGATTGTAGAACAGTGTAACAATGACGTGTAACACCTGTAATACTTACTATGAATAAATAGAGTTATTGGACAAATGATAACAAACTTTTGTTCCGGAGTGTTTATGTACTTTCACAGCCACTGAGAGTTTTAATGAATGGTTGTAAAGTCAATTTTTCCTCTAGTGATGGTGGTATGAATATCACTATTCTTCAGAAATTGTCGTGGATTGTTTATGACGAACGTCTTTAGCGAATATACGTCAAAAAATTAATTCATTTGTCTACGAAGCTACCAATTATACGAAAATCAGAAGTAGCTCAACTTATTTGTCTGAGGAATACAGTGACACGCTTTCTTGAGTTGAAGTTTTCATCAGTATGTACATCAAGTATCTGGACATTCTGCCCTACTAACTGACCCCTGTTACCGTTCTATGTCAATTACCTGTATGACCATTTGCTAGATAGAAGTGAATATAACGTGTCTTTTGAAAGTTAAGGGAGAGTCCATTTTCGGAGAACAACTTACTAATTCTTCGAAAAAGTCGTTAGCAGTCCCTTCTGTCGATTTCTGTCTAATGAGATTTATTATAACACTGGTATCATCTTCAAAAAGGACAAATTCTGATTGTTGAATGTTAAGTGGAAATGTCATTCATATACAGTGGTGTAAGTGTTGAAATTTTTAATTGGTGACTGAGGCCAGTGTACTGAACAACGTTAAACCAGTTTATTTGCTGACTAGCAATAATAGCTATTATGAGTAGTATGTTTTTAGGTCTGTTAGCAGCTCCAGGTACACCTGGCAGCAGGATGTAAATGCTTATTTACCCCTGAGCAGCAGGTCAGATGCTCAAGTATTGACACGTGGACGCAAAATGGGCAGTCTATACTGACAGCTGTAGTTTACTTGATGGTGCAGGTACGACCATGTAGAGAACATCAAGTAGTAAATTATGTGACACATTTAGAGGATGACTGTCAGACGCAGAGAAAAAAAAAAACGACTAACCCACTGAAGTGTGTACATATTAAGATAACAATTATCATAATATCCCCACTTATACCCTTAGCAATCAGTATAAGGAATAGAAGCATACCGATCCCCAATCACTAAGACTTTCTACTCTTTCAATTTTGATACTTTGAAACATTCTTTATATGGTGAAACTTATCTCAGGTCTGTATAAATGTTATGAAACACGGTACTGTTTCGCTTGTTAATGTGGAATGAGGGAGACACTGTGACTGTACACGACGATGTTTGTCAGCAGTTGCATCCGCGGCAGCCCAGAGGCGTGGCGTGTCTCTGCTGGTGCAGCTGGCCGCACTGTATAAGGGGCGGCGCGGGCAGCACAACACTGCGGCCGATCTAATCTGTGCCGGGGCAGGGAGCCGCCTTTTATCCCGCCCCCAGGGCCGCTGCCGGGGTCGGACGCCCCAGCGCGGACCCTGATTAAGCCGTCAAAGCGCCGCGGTGCGAGGGGCCGAGGTGAGGCGGCCGGCGAAAATTGCCGCGTTTTCAGGGTCCGCCGGCGGGTTAACGCGACAGTTACGAGGGGTGGGCCGCCCCCGCTGTCTCGAGGCATTAGCGGCCGCCACCCCCACAATTAGGGGCGCAGCCGCACGTCCGCGTTCACGTCCCACGTTCCCCCAGCCGGGGGACCCCGCAATACTGCGGCCGGCTCCACACCAGGTCGCCAGAATGGGCTTTAGGGCCCATCTGTGTGCGCTGCGGACCGGCGTCTTTCCGCGGTCGGGAAATCCCCGCCGTGCAGACGGAGTTTTTGTCGGATCCGTTAAAGGGGGGGGGGGGAGGAGGTCGGACGGTGCGAGGGTGGTAGGAAGGGGGAGGAGGGAAGGCGATTGGCGGCAGAAAGCGGCCGCCGTACGGGTCAGGAATACACTAGTGGACGTCCGGCAGGAGAGATTGTGGTCCTAACACAGTGTGTGTCTCAAACTACCAAATTTGTGTCCAGCGGTCCATCACTGTATTACGGCACACATTCAAGATTCGCCTTACTTTTACTAGTCAGCCACAATGACATTTTATTTTTCTTGATGACACAGGCTCCTGAGTATTTGCTGTTTGAGGTCCCATTGGAGGACTGTTGATGTACTGCCTGCACTCTTACATACCGCTACTGTAATTTTTGGATCTATATTGGAACAAATAAGCCCTCGGTCACAGATATTAAGTCAAAATTGACCTGGTTTCGACGCTACTATGAGCGTCGTCTTCAGAATTAGACTAACTGTTCTAAAACAAGAGAGCATTTGCCCGCGAAAGGCAAAGCTCCCGAGTTCGAATCTCGGTCCGGCAAACAGTTTTAATCTGCCTGGAAGTTTCATATCAGCGCACACTCCACTGCAGAGTGAAAATCGCATTCTGGAAACATCCCCAAGGCTGTGGCTAAGCCGTGTCTCCGCAATATCCTTTCTTTCTTTCAGGAGTGCTAGTTCTGCAAGGTTCGCAGGAGAGCTTCTGTAAAGTTTGGAAGGTAGGAGACGAGGTACTGGCGGAAGTAAAGCTGTGAGGACGGGGCGTGAGTCGTGCTTGGGTAGCTCAGTTGGTAGAGCACTTGCCCACGAAAGGCACAGGTCCCGAGTTCGAGTCTCGGTCCGGCACACAGTTTTAATCTGCCAGGAAGTTTCGTGTTCTAAAACATAATAGGTAGGGGAAGGCGGGGCAAGATGGGGAAGCTAACTTTAAGCCCTTACAAAAGGGACAAAAATAAACAAATTCAAGTAGGTATGATTATCACTTGTTTACTTAACCATTGAATTACAATAGCATGCAAAGAAACCTGCAAATTTGTTACATTTAGTTAGAAATATCTCGATTTGAAACATAAACTACCAATTCCCCGTCTTGCGCCATATGCGGGGTAAGATGGGGAACTAGCATGAATTGATCTGGAATAATGAAATCATGTGACGATAAAGTTTCGAAACATGGTTCTGCGAATTGTATAATAAGGTATTAAGTTTTATTTAGGCTTCTTACTTTCACATAGTACACAAGTGTGGACAGCTTCGTCATCATCACTTTCTATCCCGGCACAAGTGTCATGCGCGTCCGCAGCAAATACTACGTATCCAGCCGTCTTCAGAGGCTATTTACAATTGTATTCAACGTATAATGTACGAGTTCAAAAACCGCAGCGAGGTAAACACATGAGACGATGAGAACGTAATGGTTGGACAAATAGTAGGGGCGAGACGCGGAAGCTCCCCATCTTGCCCCACCCCATCTTGCCCCCTCCCATGCTGTCAGGTTATGTTACGGCTTCATGAACACTATTAAGTGAACATTGACTACTGACACAGCAGTTTACTGTTAATAAGACGTACTATTCAGTGCTATATATACAGTCTGGACAAATGTTCACGAAACACATGTTTTAGGACCTCGAGTGGTGTAAAACATTGCAAATCAGTATAACAATTGTACGTACCTTGCAAAGCTCACAGAAACCGCCGCGAAAGTAAGCTTCAGCAATCTCAACACACTGGGACCTGTGTAATGATGATGTTGACGTAGCTATCCATAGATGGCAGCACTCTAACTGTAGCTTATAGCCCTTCCCCGTATTACCCCACCTCCCCGTCTTGCTCCGCCTTCCCCTATATAGTACATTATTAAAATTAAAGTTTTTACTGACAGGAAAAGATGCAGTACTTACAAGTCACATATTAAAAAAGATCTCAGCCGGAAAGACGACGTCATGAACAATTGTGAGATGGCGAGCCGCTGAGGGCTGCTCGTACTGTGACTGTCTCGTTGCAAACCTTGTTCACAGGAAGAGCAGCCCTTAGCGGCTCTCCATCTCACAACTGTTCGTGACGTCGCCTTTCCGGCTTAGATCTTTTTTAATATGTGACTTGTAAGTACTGCATCTTTTCCAGTCAGTACAAACTTCAGTTTTATTAATGTACTATATATCTTCTAATATGTTTTAGAACAGTCTAATTCTGAAGATGACGATCATAGTAGCGCCGAAACCAGATCAATTTTGACTTATTTGTGACCGAGGGCTTATTTGTTCCAATATAATTCTGACGCGGTCACTGAACCTTAGCAGCTATGTTCAAAGTTTTTTATTTTTGCATCTGTTGCATTACGGATTACATTAGATTAGATTTACTTTCATTCCTATTGATCCGTAGTGAGGAGGTCCTCCATGATGTGGAACATGTCAAAAAAAACAATAATACATGACATATAATTACAACTGAGACAAATAAGCTAACGTACCTTCCACAGGTCCCAAGTAGAACGATCATATTTTTAATGAACACTATATGAAAGAATCATTTTACAAAGACTAATGCACTGAATTTAAAATAAAGAAACATCCAGTTCACCATTATGGTGGAGTAGCTTGCGTGGCGCAATCAAGGTATCGACAACAATGGGAGTTCGTTGTGCTCTTCAAATTAAACTTTATGACAGAGAAGGAGAAGAGCTTCCTTGGTTGCTTTGAATGGTGCTTGAGACTGCGGACAGGTATTGGGTTTTGGCATAACCACTTTCCCCTTGACCAAGCCCACTAATACTAAATGGCTCCTTAGACGAGCTTATAGAAATCAAGAACGAGTAAGTGTACTTTTCAAATAATTAAGTGAAAAACCTTCAACAGTCACTGCATGAGACAGAGACAGGCCGACTCCTGTCAGCGCAGTTCCAGTGAAAGCAAAAGTACTACTTATCTGAGAGGTGTCGTTGTGCTCACCAGGGCATCACAGTCTTCTTGCATCTGATGTTCCTACTGCTCCATCAGTAGCTGCTGCTACCCCCTACTACAGCGACCACCTACCCCAGGCGTCGATCGTTGACTGCTGTTTGAGTACCGGTAGAATACTCCCAGAATACTGGATGAACGCTGACTTCCCACTGCTCATGGCTTCTACATCTACATCTACATCTACATTTATACTCCGCAAGCAACCCAACGTTGTGTGGCGAGGGCACTTTACGAGCCACTGTCATTACCTCCCTTTCCTGTTCCAGTCGCGTATGGTTCGCGGGAAGAACGACTGCCGAAAGCCGCTTGAATCTCTCTGATTTTACATTCGTGATCTCCTCGGGAGGTATAAGTAGGGGGAAGCAATATATTCGATAACTCATCCAGAAATGCACCCTCTCGAAACCTGGACAACAAGCTACACCGCGATGCAGAGCGCCTCTCTTGCATAGCCTGCCACTTGAGTTTGCTAAACATCTCCGTAACGCTATCACTCTTTCCAAATAACCCTGTGGCGAAACGCGCCGCTCTTCTTTGGATCTTCTCTATCTCCTCTGTCAACCCGACCTGGTACGGATCCCACACTGATGAGCAATACTCAAGTATAGGTCGAACGAGTGTTTTGTAAGCCACCTCCTTTGTTGATGGACTATATTTTCTAAGGACTCTCACAATGAATCTCAACCTGGCACCCGCCTTACCAACAATTAATTTTATATCATCATTGCACATCAGATCGTTCCGTACGCATACTCTCAGATATTTTACAGAAGTAACTGCTACCAGTGTTTGTTCCGCTATCGTATAATCATACAATAAAGGATCCTTCTTTCTAAGTATTCACAATACATTACGTTTGTCTATGTTAAGGGTCAGTTGCCACTCCCTGCACCAAGCGCCTATCCGCGGCAGATCTTTCTGCATTTTGCTGAAATTTTCTAATGCTGCAACGTCTCTGTATACTACAGCATCATCCGCGAAAAGCCGAATGGAACTTCTGACACTATCTTCCCTTTATACACCGTTCTGGAGGAAGTCCCTACCTGAGTACAGCTTTCCCTAACTTAGGTTTCAGTGTTTCGGGAATATTTCGTTTTTGTAGACCCTTACTGACTTACTTCTGTCTGGCAGAGATCCTGCTCGAAATCTTCTTACACGTACTTAAGGCTGTGGGATCTATGCTCTCGATGGCCCGCCGTGATTAGCTCGCGGTTGTCATTTCGGAGACGTTTCCTCACAGCCTCTTCACTTGCCTGTCTGGTTCCGCATCGCTAAGTAGCCCATATATCTGTGCTTTCCCAGTAGTACTGACTCAACCTTTTCAACACGTTACATTGTATCACAGCTTAATTTAGACTTGTAATTAAAATACTGTACGATCACGACTCATCGGATGATGGCTGCAAAATCGAAAGCGGTTATCAATTTCCGTAATGGAGCTTGTGACGAAAGCATTGGCTCTTGCAGTCTAGTCTGATACATAGGTCACTGGACTCTTCTGCAAGTCCAAGCGGTCACATTCCGCGACTACTTCGCCTCCTAATGTGTTACCCCAGATGATACCATTGTCATTACGTTATAAGTAGAGCTTCAGGTCCTCGGCTCCAGTTTCTAATTGTTTTCAACGGTTTTAAGTCTCACCACATCAAAAGAATGTTGACTTATGTTACAAAGTCACATCCATCAATTATCCAGACTGTTTCTTCTGCAACATCTGAAAGGACTACTGCCACTTTTATGTAACCTAAGATTAATCTGGCCTCTACAGAGATACTCCTGAACTGTGATTACCCCTACAGAACGTCCATTTGTATCGAACTTGCCTGCCAAAGGCAAAGGTCCCGAGTTCGAGTCTCGGTCCGGCACACAATTTTAATCTGCCAGGAAGTTTCATATCAGCGCACACTCCGCTGTAGAGTGAAAATTTCATTATAGAAACATCCCCCAGGCTGTGGCTAAGCCATGTCTCCGCAATATCCTTTTTTTCAGGAGTGCTAGTTCTGCAGGTTCGCAGGAGAGCTTCTGTAAAGTTTGAAAGGTAGGAGACGAGGTACTGGCTGAAGTAAAGCTGTGAGGACGGGGCGTGAGTCGTGCTTGGGTAGCTCAGTTGGCAGAGCACTTGCCCGCGAAAGGCAAAGGTTCCGAGCTCGAGTCTCGGTCCGGCACACAGTTTTAATATCCCAGGAAGTTTCAACAAGAATCCTAATTATCAACTGAAACCAGACCTCGAAAATCGCAGAATTTGTGGAGATTGGTGGGAGGGAATGACTTGAGGCTTCATTTGCTATGACCAAATGTGGCCAACGGTCGTCGTTTCACTGTTTTTACTTAACGATTTGCTAAAGGCTATTAACAGAGCTTTCAAGTCTCTGAAACGTATTACTGTGTCTGAGGCAAAGCTTGCTTCACGAAACAAGAGGTTATGGATATATCTCTGTCTGTCTCTCTCTCAGTCGAAGTTTTGCTGAGTGTGTAACATCTGCCAGGAGATTTGTGCCAATGTAGCAACACTTGCCCTTGTTCCGATTTGCAATTTAACTTTTTTATTTCAGCTTCATATCCATGCCACCAGCTCTGCCTCCTGCGGAAGTGAGAACCTAAGACAATTTAAATTTCGTATTCTTTTCTGGTCTGTGGTGTAAAAGGATAAGGATAAATGAAATGTCAGAAGGAAGCAGCATTGGACGAGGTGTTATACAAGGTTGTTGCCTTTCCCCACTGTTGTTTAACGCATGAAGAGATTATTGCGAAAGGCTTAGATGGGACAATAAGAAAATGTATTGGTGGGAAGAGAATACAATGTATGAGATTTGCTGGTGACATGATATTAGTGGCAGAAAATGGCCGGACAGAGAATAACATGCCGAAAGATCTGAATGAAGCATGTGTGGAATATGGGATGCAAATAAACACTGAAAAAAAACAATATTGTCATCAGTACAAGTCGTAGACTGTCCAATATTAAAATAGAGGAATCTACCATTAGCCAAGTAATTGCATTTAAATATGTTGGAAGCACGACAACTGCAGACTTGAGATGTCGCCAGGAAGTGAAAACTCGAATTGCCACAGCGAAGGAGGCATTCAACCGAAAGAAAAGACTCTTATTTGGCAGATTAGATAAAGGTCTAATGAAAAGGCTTGGCAAATGTTTTGTCTGGAGTGTGGCACTATATGGGGCAAAAACATGGACGCTGGGACGAGAGGATGAAAAAAGGTTAGAAGCATTTGAGATGTGGAAGTGGAGGAGAATTGAGAGAATAAGCTGTATGGAAAGAATGAGTAATGAAAGAGTGTTGGAAAGGATTGGTGAGAGAATATGTTTGCTAAAGGTTGTAAGGGAAAGGAAAAATAACTGCTTGGGATATGCATTGAGAAGGGAGTGCTTGCTAGCAGATGCTTTTGAAGGATTGGTTTGTGAGAGAAGACTGAGAGGAAGAAGGAGATACAAGATGATAGACGACACAAAGTGAAGAGGAAATTAGCAGACCTGAAAAGGATGGCAGAAGACCGGACATCCTGGAGGACTACCATGTGAAACCTGCCTTTTGTCAGATCACTGATGATGATGATGATGGTGTAACAGTGCTATCAAACTGACGAATACGAGGTAAATTCCGAAACTTCCAGGCAGAACGTCTCTACATACATACTCACTGGTACATTCCCTATCATTACTGGAGTGAGTGTCTCCACATACATTAACAACACACTCTTCAGCCTTGTGCCACATCTCAATATCATTACCCAAGATAACATCTGATACAGGATCTACTGCCTGCTGACCTACTGCCTGCTCACTATATAATACATTAACACTGTTGGAGCACATACCTTCGTGTGTATCTCCATCTGCAACAACATTTGAACCAGGAACTGTGGCCTGGTGAAAGTTCCATTTCATTCAACACATTGATATTTCTCCTATCATTCACGTACACACTCACAACATGATAGCATACATTTTCTCCCACAAGGTGCTCATCTGATACATGCTCATTACTTAACATAATCCCCTAGCCCATATTTTTTGCATCATTATCCCCCAAATTTTGATCCCCTTCATTTAACAAACCCCCAATATTTATTTTGCCCTCCTGATTCCTACATTTCCTATTATTTTTACTTCTAAAGGCTCTCCTCTTATCATGCTGATGAAACTAGCCTCCAAACATATCATCATTACCCATATTTGCCTCCATTCCACAAATCCTTTTTTCTCTCACTTGTTTATTTTTATCATGAACAACAAACCCTCTGTTAGTTTGCCTGTAATTCTTATTCCATACTTTCTCTTAACTTGTTCTGCTGCTTTTGCTTTCATTAAAATACCTCCCACTATTTTGTCTAAAACTCGTAAAAGATCCACCATTATTTCTCCCATAATTATTTTCCCACCTCATGGTCCTATTTCCTGCATGGTTCATTTTCCCAAATTGGACTCTGCTTGGAACAAATCTCGGATTATACAATTTTGTCCCTGTGGTCCCCTTGAATTAATTTCTCCTCTCCCATCTCCCTGTTCATTCATTGGCCTTTTATCACTCCTGTATTCCATTTCCCCATGCACCTCTCTGGTACCTGACATCATCGTCAGATTGTTCCCCATTATCCCTCCTAGTTTCATTTTGAATTCAATCTCTGTTTTCTCTTCAGTTACCATTCTGATTTCCTTCCCTGCTTGAATTATGGTGGTTATTATCCCATCTCACACTATTTCTTTTCTCTCCATTATTCCTCTGAATATTCCCTGAGTTATTACCCCTTGAGTTTGGCTTGTAGCCCATTGCCTGGTCCATCTTCTCAATAAAATCCAAGAAATTTTCTTTGAATCTGTTGGACAATGGATCAGTTCCCATTGTACATTTTCAGGCATCCTTCTCCTTAGAGTAGAGATCCCAGTCAAAATTCCCAATGCCCTATCCAAATATACCAACTTTCTTCATTCCTCGTGACAAAATTCTCTCATAGTTTGCCTACCTCCTCTATAAACTGGCCCATTCAGAAAATAATTTTGTAATGTTCATTGCTTTGCTTGGCTCCAATATCTATTTGAATACATCTGTTCAAATATACTGCACGATTGTTCACCACATTCATTTGCCCATGTCTGAGCAGAACCCTCAAAGAAACTTTTCACCAGTTTAATTTTGCTGTTGTCACTCGCACCATCAACACAACAGTCCTTGCATGCTGCCAGAAAATCTACTGCATGGTACTTGCTTTCCCCTGAAAAAGTCTTACCACATGGTACTTGTACCATAGGCCACCAAAAGCTTCCATAGTCTCACATAATTCTACATTACTTAATCTAGTGTCATCTTTGTCAATTTCTACATTACTTATTTTCAATTCCACTTCTCAGGCCGCTCGCCGTCTCTGCTAGTTGACCTAATAATAAAGTTCTGGTTTTATTACAAGCAGCCACAATTTTCCGATCCACATCAATCAGAGCTTGCCTTGTCTCATCATTCCTTGTATGACACCACTGCCAAACTGACTCAGTTCTACCCCTTAATTCAACAGCGACGGCTTCAATCTTAGCATTCAAATTTCCTTCTACCTCCTCAAATTTTTCTGATGAATCCCCCAATTGATCGTTTAGTTCTTTGATTTTTGCCCCCAAAGAGGTTTCCATATCCCCCATATCAGCTTTTAATTCAGTTCTCAATTCCCCCATTTGGCTCATTAATGATCTAAGCATAGCCACTACACTAGCTTCTGCTCCTTCTCAATGTCCGTGTGGGCTCTGGGGCTCACTTCCACTCGCTGGAGACTCAACATCACTAGCTTACTTGTTTATCACCATCTCGCTAAATTCGTGCTCCATAGCTAAACTCCTATACTGGCTGTGAGATAGAGAACTGAGAAATTAATGCACCTGCTGCCAACACTTAGTTTTGTTGAGACTGCTGCTGGGCGACAACTGTTGCCTGATGCTGTCATGCGGCTCGGTGCGGCGTGGAATGGCTTGCAGATTGGCTGCGGGAGCGGCCCTAGCTCCGGAGTGCGGAAGCAAAGTCGGCGTGATGATGTTTGGCGGCCAGCGGCGCATCGTCTCCCGTTTCCATGGTAACGTCGGACTCAGAGTACTGCTCGGCGATCAGCAACGCGTTTCTCCCAGTCTTATTCACTTTCAAACGCAATCCTGAACTGCCTACAGAGCCTGTTCAGTTAAGACAATCCCGTACGAGAAACCCCATATTACGACAGTACCTGGCACTACTCATTGAAGTTTGAATAGTTTGGCTCGAGCCCCCACGTGTCATGGCAGGAAAAAAAATATACATTTGCTACACTCAGCTTAATTGAGTGGCCCAGAGATGTGGCTGGTCTCAGTGTTGGGCTACGTTTTTCGTCGTAGGGTGCCAGCTAACACCTGTAGTAAACTCAATTTTTAAGCTGAAATAAAACATAACAACACAATGCAGGCAGGTATTACAGTGAAATTTAAAATATTGAGTCACTCACGTTAATTTATAATTTTAACAGGTCGTTTATTTCCTTCAGTACATTGAGTAAACACTTAATATGCAGTCTGAGATACTTTTACGTAAGGACGGTCGTTAATAACTGAATACAACAGTTCACTATAAAATTCATTTGTCGTGATCACGACACTCGATAGTCTGTTCACAGTTCACAAAATACACTAATGTCTGCTGTCCTGGTCCACTATATTATGCCCCACTTCATCGCTTTCGAACGTCGCTACATACATACTTGTCCCCGAAAGTGGCTACCAAGCAACTGCTACCCCCAGATGGGTGCCACATCTGGCTCTTAGCGTCGCTCAAACCCCGTTCCGCTGTCATCAAAGATGGCCGCCCAAAGAACCCTCGAAACGACTACCTAACTCAAAATAATGTTTGACAAAAAGAGTTACGAATGTTCTGAAACTAAACACAAAACACAGGTGATACATTGAAAAATATGGAAAATTTCCGTGCAATAACAATTTAAATTCCAATTTCTGTATCTGTCACCGTTTCTTCACAAATAATGTTCTTGTGGCGTGATATTGCTTTTCCCGGTTTTTTTATACTAAATATAAATAAACAAAGAAAATACATACTTATTTACTCATCTACCTCTATAAACTTTAGAACGCTGCTGCTAGTTTCGTCTCTTAACATTTATTTTTTACCAAAAACACAGTTTTCTCACTCGAATCCCATATTCCGACCTCTCATTACAATGTGGTACAGGTTCTGTAAATTGGCTATGATTGCTCGATGCAGCTCTACTAGCCGCCTCTGTAAACACTTCGTTTATATTAAGTGAGCAACGCATTGCTGAGATATTAGCTTTTGAACTTTCATAAATTTACAATTTTTAAGACAACAGTAACTTTTAAACTATTATATATTTTTGTGACGCCTCTAGATAATTTATCTTTCCATATTTTTCTGTCCGTGATTGCCAGCTCACACCTCCGTGTCACTCTTAGTTTTGTTTTGATCAATTTTTCTGTGGCATATAAATTTCTCCAAGCGCCAAACATTGCCAAGCGTTGGGGTTTTTCCAAGGCCGCGTACGCGATAGGCGCTCACTGCGGCCCCCTAGCAACCGCTAGCCACGTGCTCTACGGCGGGAACTGCCGCTGTAATTAGACCCACAGCTTATACGCTCAAACACTAAAACTGTGAGAAATATGGAAAAACTGAACTTCACAGATGGTAGTGCGCTTAAGCGATGAGTTGAACACCATTCATGGAGTCTTCAGAATAGGTCAGAAGATGAACAGCAACAACGATTAAACAAGGATAGCCAGGCGTGATCGAATTAAGTCAGAGGCAGTAAAATAACCCACGGCAGTAGAAGCAACGGAGACACCAAATTTGGACTGCAAATAGCAATAAAAACTATCTTAAGGAAGAGAAATATGTTAACGAACACAGATTTTACAAAGATAGCCAGGTGTGATCGAATTAAGTCAGGGGCCCCAAAATAACCCACGGCAGTAGAAGCAACGGAGACACCAAATTTGGACTGCAAATAGCAATAAAAACTATTCTAAGGAAGAGAAATATGTTAACGAACACAGATTTTAGTGTCAGACAGTGTCTTCTGAATTATTATTCGATGTTGTGGATGTGTATGGATGTAAAACACTGGTGGTAATACGACAGACGAGGAGAGACTTTTAATATCGAAAAATATGAGCTTACACAATGGTGCTGAAATTTCCAATGGAAAATCAGATAGGAAATGATAAGGCATTGAATGAAACCGAGGAGCAAAGAGCTGTGTGGCATATCTCGACTAAGAGAAAGGAGTAGTTGACAGGACACCTTCTGATGCGTCAAGGAATAATTATCTTTGCTAGAGTAGGATATAAAGGAAGTGAAATATGAATATGCTGCATGAATATAGTAAGAGTGTTCAGATATTAGTTGACTGCAGCGATTATACAGAAATAACTACTACGAAGAGCTGAACAAACTATACTTCAGACTGATGACTGTCCGCAATCGTTAATATTGTAGAGACCACTTTCCAGCCTGATCTTCCTTACATCCCAGAATTCTTAACTGTTGCGATCTCATTAAACATCCTTTTTTCTAGAACTCTCTCTATCAGTAAACATCTAATTTATAGACCTGTAAATTCTCCTCATATCTGTCACTATCATTATTGTTATTAACCTCAAAATTATAATATTAATGATAATAATAATTATTATTATTGCTATCGTTATTATTTTTATTACTATTATTACTATTATCACTGTTAGTGGCTGCAGCAAAAGTATTGCAAGTTATGCCAGTATTAACATTGTTAGTTCAGAGGGTCAGTATAGTTTACTTCCACCACAACTTCAGACACTCACATCAGTTTGGTATAAGTTGCCATATTAAAATTGTTATTTCCATAGGTAACTATGATGTAGCAGATGTTATAAGCGAATCCCTAGGCCTAATCTCGCCAGTCAGTTGGGGTTGAATAAATAAATAATTAAAGTAAATATATAAATAGAATTACGATGGTCGTTTACTTATTGTGCCCTAACATTATGATGTTTTAAATTCGAAGCTGTAACAAAAGATATATCACACTATAAACCGCAAACTTATTCCTTGCACAGCAATATAGAACTTATTTAGACTACCATTTAGTTCTAACTCAATTTATGTCTCCAACAAACGAGTCTTTTTTTTGTTTAGTTAGATGAGAGTAGCGGAATGGAGATATCAGAAGGACTGTTAGTCATAATGTAGTAGGCTAGCGCCAAATGTTTCCTACCTCTATACTAATTATTGACTAATTTCACAGATACCACACGGTTTAGGCGTGCAACGGATGTTCACTCGTCGTAAAGGTTTTATAAGTTAAACAAACTGAAGATAAAACTACAAATACTTTAACTGTGGCGTAAGCGTATTACGACAGTAATGTACTGAGATCATATGCTTCAAAGGCTTTATTAGTCCTCGAGATATAACGCATCGTGGTACGAGCCCTCCCCAGAATAACACGTGCATTGATGAGTGCATGGACGGCCGCGGAAGGCCAAAAACTAAGGAAGTGTCGTGAAGTCGTAAATGAATATGAAATCAGGTGACAGATTTGGGACCTTATAATTGGGAATAAATAGCTGCACTATCCGTAATTTGTAAATCAATTTCGTGAAGTCTTTAACGAATTTGAAATCAGGTGAAAGATTCGGGACGTTACACTTGCATATCAGTTTCATTCCGAAGTATCTAAAGACTACTCAGTCGCGAATGGAAACACCCAATTAATTAATGAAGGAAGCCTTGTGATAACAAGATGTCGCCCCGTCATTTTGAGAGAAATTAATAAATTGTTGTTGGACCCTACCCGGAATACCTATGGCGGTTTGGGAAGCGGGCTACACCAACGTGTGACTGTGGGGCTACACAGGGCACCCCAGACCATGCGGTGTACGAGTGCCGCCTTTTCGACGATGTAGCGGCGCAATTAAGTCAACAACTACCTAATCACGACACGTACCACCTGCTCAGACAAGAGGACTGTTTTCAAACCCTAAACAAACTTTCCAATGAAATATCGAGTAAAGTTTTAAAAGATTTCTTTATGAACAATCGATAACAGACTAAAGCCGATTCAGACTCCGTGCACCTGTCCTGTTCCCCCTCAGCGTGGACATGGGAAGCCACTTCTCGGACTAGGTGGAGGGTGCACAATTAAACTGATCAAGACACTCACCGGACATGACAGTAGGAATAAGTATTAGGTTAGACGTAGGATAAGATAGAATAACCCCATTAGCCTAGAACTGCAGCAGTTCAAATATGCTGGGTCAGCCCGATGCCAGGGGCATGCCCACAAGGATTAGCTCGGTAGGTACGGCCAAAAGGTAGGTTTAAAACACGCTGGCACACCTGTAACGCAGCAGGTAGAGTAGAGTAGTTACCAAAGTAATAGATACAGAATAATATCAACTGAAGAATGTAGCAATAAAAGAAATATGTAGAATAAGACATCAGTAGGACTTAGAAATGCCCGTAAGAACAAAAAAATAGAAGCAAGAAATTTTCCCAGTTACTAATTAAGATGAGCTGCAGCGTTGTAGATAAGTATATGTATTAGGACCCGCTTGTGTATTACGTCGTGAGTTAACATGTATCATGCAGTTTGAAGAATAAATATTTTATTTTTTAAAAATGGCGGATCCAGTTAAAAAGATACAAGTTTAAACGGAACATCTCCTTGGTCTTGAGGAGCGCACGAACACAGGAAAGGCAGCCGTCTCCCAATGGTCGAGGCTGTGCCTGGTTAGGAAACCTGTGGTAAAAAAAAAGAAGCGGTCAGATCTACGGCATAGCAGGCGGGAGCTAGCCGTTTGACCACTCAGCAAATTGGCACCAGAACTCACTAGCGTGAGCTGCTGACCAGCTTTCAAAACCCCTGAGCATCGCAACTCCAGGCCCATTCCGGAACGTCTCCTTCGAAGTGCCAGCAGCTGCCGGTTCGCTCGCGACCGCCTCTTGTCTGTGTCTACGTTCCGCCATGCTGCGATAGTGTTTTAACGGTTCGTTACTTCGTGCACAGTCTAGTAACGATGCCCGGGTTTGGTCGCTGGTTTGGTCGTTTGGCGATTGCGAGTATTTCGCGATACTACGGGAGAGTGGCAGCGCGAGACATGCGGTAGGTTTCACCGATGTCTGCCATCCCCTTTCTGTTGCCGAAACCCACTTTTCGTGTTCAGTATTCTCTCTCAGACACGTTCACAATTAAACTTATCTAGTCATAGGTGAATGTTATTCCATTCCCATATAACGTGCTGTAAATGTGTCTCTGTCAGTAGGGGTTGCCCTCGGTTAAGCTTACGTTTTCCAGTCATAACAGTTTCCAAATCCTTTATGAGTGCTGTGATTTCTCCCGGTGTCCATTACAATCAGTGTCTCGCAGCAAGTGCGGTCGTTGCCCGTGACTTCCCACGGTATGATTCCGGATGGAATAATTACATGAGATCCCGGTGGCATGTCAGTATCTTACTATTTTTATCGACCGCTATCAGGGTGCCTAGGACCCGAAAACCGTGGGAGTCGGGTTATGTGTGGTAACATGAAGACAAACAAGAGAAAACGAATTTCACACTTAGCTATTAAAATATATTCACATACCTACACTACAGGCCATTAAAATTGCTATACCAAGAAGAAACGCAGATGATAAACGGTTATTCATTGGACAAATATATTACACTACAACTGACGTGTGATTACATTTTCACGCAATTTGGGTGCATGATCCTCAGAAATCAGTATCCAGAACAACCACCTCTGGCCGTAATAACGGCCTTGATACGCCTGGGCATTGAGTAAAACAGAGCTTGGCTGGCGTGTACAGGTACAGCTGCACATGCAGCTTCAACACGATACCAGAGTTCATCAAGAGTAGTGACTGGCGTATTGTAACGAGAAAGTTGCTCGGCCACCATTGACCAGACGTTTTCAGGTGGTGAGAGATCTGGAGAATGTGCTGGCCAGGGCAGCAGTCGAACATTTTCTGTATCCAGAAAGGCCCGTACAGGACCTGCAACATGTGGTCGTGCATTTTCCTGCTGAAATGTAGTGTTTCGCAGGGATCGAATGAAGGGTACAGCCACGGGTCGTAACACATCTGAAATGTACCGTCCACTATTCAAAGAGCCGTCAGTGCGAACAAGAGGCGACCGAGACGTGTGACCAATGGCACCCCATCCCATCACGACGGGTGTTACGCCAGTATGGCGATGACGAACACGCTTCCAATGTGCGTTCACCGCGAGTCGCCAAACACGGATACGACCATCATGATGCTGTAAACAGAACCAGGATTCATCCGAAAAAATGACGTTTTGCCATTCGTGCACCCAGGTTCGTCGTTGAGTACACCATCGCAGGCGCTCCTGTCTGTGATGCAGCGTCAAGGGTAACCGCAGCCATGGTCTCCGAGCTGATAGCCCATGCTGCTGCAAACGTCGTCGAACTGTTCGTGCAGATTGTTGTTGAGTTGCAAACGTCCCCATCTGTTGACTCAGGGATCGAGACGTGGCTGCACGATCCGTTGCAGCCTTGCGGATAAGATGCCTGTCGTCTCGACTGCTAGTGATACGAAGCCGTTGGGATAGAGCACAACGTTCCATATTACCCTCCTGAACCCACCAGTTCTATATTGTGCTAACAGTCATAGGATCTCGAACAATGCGAGCAGCAATGTCGCGATACGATAAACAGCAATCGCAATAGTCTACAATCTCACCTTTATCAAAGTCGGAAACGTGATGGTACGCATTTCTCCTCCTTACACGAGGCATCACAACAACGTTTCACCAGCCAACGCCGGTTAACTACTGTTTGTGTATGAGAAAACGGTTGGAAACTTTCCTCATGTCAGCACATTGTAGGTGTCGCCACCGGCGCCAACCTTGTGTGAATGCTCTGAAAAGCTAGTCATTTGCATATCACAGCATCTTCTTCCTGTCGGTTAAATTTCGCGTCTGTAGCACGTCATCTTTGTGGTGTAGCAATTTTAATAGCCAGTAGTGTAGATAAATGGATTTAATATTAGACAGTCCTGTTACGCACGTGAACACTTGTGATAATTCGGCAAAGGAAATTGTAGCAAGAAATAGTTTTCTCAGAGAATTGGTTTTTGCCAAATGATGCGCAAAACCATCTTCTACTCGAAATAACAGTCAACAGCTTGCGTTTCTCTGCCTGAAAATAAATATGCCTCGTTGTATTGTAATAAATCTGAACATGTGGATAGAGTGCATGGCATATTTAATTAAATATTCCCCTCAATAACTATTTGCACAAAGGCCTCACATTTGACAAGCTGCAGAAAGTGGCAGATACCTCCTTTCCAACAAAGCGACGAACCGCTTATGGATACAATGCCAACTTCTAGTTGACAGTCTTCGTTTATATGTACTTCTTTAATCTGTATGCCTGTTGCTGTTGAAATCAGAACTCTGTGATTTTATCTTAATGGGCTTTCGGCGAGACATGAGTATGAGAAAGCAGTGTTTCACGTGACTCTTCTAGGAAAGTGCTGTCAAGGAGTGGCACAGTAAACATCAGCGGCTAGCGCAGCTCTTCTCTTGTAACGTCTGTAACTGTAATTGGATCAACATCTAGGTGACACTTCCGCCCTCACTAGACGCAACTTTGACGAAACGTTCTTCCCTGGTTATCGAGCGAACGGTGGATTTTTAAATTACCTCCTTCGTGGGCAAACTGCAATTAATGAAGATTCTTCAAATGAACCTCAATTCCACATGTGCCTTTGTTGCAATTATTTTCAAGTGCTCGTCACACTTTAAATCGCTCCGTTCGCATGCTCCCACATTTTCAATGAATGTATTGCATCCAACTCTTGTTTGACAATTGCCCTTCGTCGAGAGGTTTTTCAAGCATGTTGGGAAAAATTTGGCTTATTAGAACTATAAAAATCAGGGCGGACTCTTATTTCACAGTTTGACACGAACTTCCAACTGTTAACCATATCTAGAGGACGACACCATTTGCACTGATCTCCCATGGAAGACTTGAGGAATGCTAAATACGTCACGACAGGTGTCGCGTTGATAAAGACTAACGTAGCAAAACTCAGGTCTGGAAAATGAGGAAGACGTCCTTTACGGTCAGATCAAAGACATGCAGAGTAATTTGGCGTGCCCTGCTTCTACGTTGCATTTATAACAAACAAAGTATTACAGCAGCTTCTTGAGATAACAGAAATTTGTGATATCATTTTATTTCCAGTAATATTTGCGCCAATTTTCGGATGAAAAGATGGGACTGTCGTTTTCCCTTTATGACGCAGTGTACTGGTACACTCCTGAAATTCTGTCTTTTAAAGTTTGTCCATTACGTAATAATTTTTTTACATGTAATTCTTTCTTTGTTTCTCAGGTCTTTGCCCCACACCAACGTGGAGTCGGGTTTGTTATGACGGATTTGGTATGGTTAATTGCGAGAGGTGGCCGGATGCCCTTCCTGCCACCACCCCATACCCCCTCGAACGGAAGTAGTGTACCGCAGCTGTCTGCATCTAGTGTAAGTCATGAAAGAGTGCGATCGTTTTTCAAATGTCTGTGAGTCGTGTAACTGAGGCGGAACTTGGGGCCAGCCCGGTATTCACCTAGTGGGATGTGGAAAACTGTCTAAAAACCACATCCAGGCTGGCCGGCATACTGGCCCTCGTCGTTAATTCGCTGGGCAGATTCCATCCGGGGCCGGCGCGCCTACCCGAGTCCAGGAAGCAGCGCGTTAGCGAGGGTAACTTTTTACATGTATCCATGTTATAAATCTGTGCGACGAAAAAAATTAACAGTACTGTAAATTTCACGATAAAGTGATAAACGCAATCTTATTTTTTATTGTTTCGTCTTAAGATCGATATATTGTCATGGGTAACTAATGTCATGGATAACAAAAGCCACAAGCATCTGTGAAGCTTGTCATGTGTCATATTTGAAAAGTCTCTAATTTATTTTTATAACTATACAAATAGGGTGCCATTTGTTTCTTTTACATTCCTAAGGATTATTCGTTTATAAAACACATAATTTCACTTAAGAGACTCTCTGTTACTGAAAGTGGAATAATACTGTAATTTATTTGAGTAATTGAATGGTAGAGATACTTCAGGAAGTATCAGCATTTCATATAAACCATGAAACACGTGGCAAAGGCCTTATTTCTGTTTGGTCACTTCAGTTTGCCACTTCGCTACTTCATGTAAGCTCTCAGACTGCTGAGATACTGCTCCTTTATTCTTAGTTTCAATATTATGATAAAGTATGTATGAAAACGTTTCTGACTTGTGTAGAAGTGACAAATGAAAAGTTTTTGATAAGTTATCCAAAAATAAAATGAGTTAATACTCAAAATAGTGCATTATACTTTAGTTTTATCACACATAAAAAAGCGAAACGACTGATATTTTTAAAAAGGTCTGCAATGGACGCCAGCCACAGATGGTGACGCTATGTTCCAAGTAAGTGATAATATAAACTCCTTTCTTAGAATAATAAAACATACACAGCAAAAAAAGAGTGTATCATAAAAATTGTATGAAGAAAGTAATAACAAGCCTAAGAGGGATTTTATACATTGTAACCCAGAAAGTGTATGGAAATCAAGCAACGCTGCGAATTATATAAGTCAGTGCTGATGTGAAGATGTGAAAGAACTGATAAACACCATGTAGTAAAAAAAAGAAAGAGTAAGCTGTATGAAAATGCAAGTCACCCCACAGTACACAATGGAGCTTACTGACATTGCATGTGTAGAGGAGACAGTGCAGTTAGTTGATGCATTACGCTCCCGCAATTAAGCCTGTGTGAATGTACAGTTTCATCATTCGCACCACAAACCAGCACGACATAAAAAAATGCTAAAAGTTTTTCTTAAACAATTTGTATATAATGACAACAACGCTACAGAAGAGAAAACATAGCCTAATGTACAGGCACACTGTTGTTCTGATAAATCCATGCGTGTAACATGTCGCCTGTTATCATTGCAATGCCCACCACAATTCCGCCCCTTTCTCTGGCCGGCTGACCAATACAAATATTATCTTAGCGTGAAGTTTACATATGTAGGCCAACAGCAGTGTGCAAACAGTACAACATTTTCGTGAAATTGTAGGCACATATACTTTAATACTGGAACTTGATCTCTTATTTTCCTGCATTAAATATTTTGTTTCAAAGGACATTTGGATGTTTATCGGTGATATTCATGAGAATTACACATCTCTGTTAGCAACTAAGAATACACTACTTGACATCAGTAGTAAGCAGGCATATTGAGCACAATGGGCAATTATTTAACAATAAAACTCAACCCACCCACAAAAATAGGATATAAAATGTAAGATAAGATAAGATACAAAAAATTAAATCAACAAAAATTTATTCAAACAATGAACATTTGGTAATGAAATTCGTTATCATTATATTTAGTTCACTTCTTACCTTTGACATTCACAACCTGTATCGTAATATCATTTATTTACCTCTAGCTCACTAATGTTTTTAGACAAAATAAGAACAGCTAGCGTTATTTAGATTCATCGGTAGGGTTTCCATTTATGTAGAATAAAATTTTAATACCGTTTTAAAATTTTTAATCTTATAAATATGAATAATGAATGAGCTTAATTTAAATTTGACATTTATGTCAATACAAATAATAGACCGTGAGAGAGACCAGTAGAACGTAATATTTTGACGAATATTTTAAACCATCTTTAACTATACAACATCTGAGAATTTGGAACCATGATGTCAAAATAAGTGATATAGGAATATGGGAGGAAATAGAAAACTCAGATTCTTTCTTTTTTATGACTGTAAAAGTAATAGCAAATCGTTATTTACCTATAAATAATTTACCAAAAAAACCACAAAATTACATGAAAGCCTACTCATTATTTTTAAAAGTTTTTCACTCTATAATCAAAAAGTTAGATATCAGAGAATACAACAAAAGGAAACTAATAAATTTATACTCTAATATAAGTAATATGGTATTAATATTTTTAACATTAGAAGTATAGATAAATTATTTAATTTTTAATACTCATAAGGCATTGTATCATAATGTTCTAGAACTATTCTTTTACCATAGTGACATGAGAATTCTTTCTTAGTCTGTTCTTAGTATCATCATCTCTAGTGATCTAGATATATTCTAGCTGTATCTTTTCCTTTACTTCACTCTCGATTATTCAATGCCAGTCAGCTTTTGGATATTCTTATAGTTTAAAGTGAATCCCTTTAATTTTCTCTGTTTTTTATCATTTTTCTCATATTAGTGACTCACAGGGCCAGCTGCAGCTCAATCTGTAATCCAATTACTTCCTAATTCATCAGTCCATTCAGGTAACATACAACCAGTTTCCACAGTATTTTGACCATCATCAATATGTATTAGAGAATCATCATAATATTTAACAGATTCTCCTATTTTATCGAACATGCCATATAATCTAAGCCTTGCATTTCATGTAGTGAATGCTGCTATAAAAATAATTGTAGCTGTATTTTTTCCATGTAATAATCCTTGAAATTGAAGTTCAACTGAACCATATTGTCATCTATATTATCTAATCGATCATCCGAAAATATCTCATAAAAACGCTATAAATTTGTTACATATTTTGTTTGACTCATATTTTACCGTTGTCCAAATTTTTCCTATAGTGAATTAAGACATATCATAGAACCAGCTCATATTCCCGGATTGTCCTTTATGTTATCAGGATCGAAGTCAACATCCAATTTCTTTTTAACTGCTTTGGTATACTCTTCACCAGTTTCAAAATTATGTGGACTAGTCTAATTTTATTCTCAGAAAATCTTTCACATATATTTTTAAACAGTATATTGATTTTATTTTTAAAATCCCAAACTTCATTTTTTTTTTGTCGTCAGTATACTGACTGGTTTGATGCGGCCCACCACGAATTCCTTTCCTGTGCTAACCTCTTCATTTCAGAGTAGCACTTGCAACCTATGTCCTCAATTATTTGCTTGACGTATTCCAATCTCTGTCTTCCTCTACAGTTTTTGCCCTCTACACCTCCGTCTAGTACCATGGAAGTCATTCAATAATGTCTTAGCAGATGTCCTATCATCCTGTCCCTTCTCCTTATCAGTGTTTTCCACATATTCCTTTCCTCTCCGATTCTGCATAGAACCTCCTCATTCCTTACCTTACCAGTCCACCTAATTTTCAACATTCGTCTATAGCACCACATCTCAAATGCTTCGATTCTCTTCTGTTCCGGTTTACCCACAGTCCATGTTTCACTACCATACAATGCTGTACTCCAGACGTACATCCTCAGAAATTTCTTCCTCACATTAAGGCCGGTATTTGATATTAGTAGACTTCTCTTGGCCACAAATGTTTTTTTTTGCCATAGCGAGCCTGCTTTTGATGTTCTTGCTCCATCCGTCATAGGTTTCTTTACTGCCTAGGTAGCAGAATTCCTTAATTTCATTGACTTCGTGACCAACAATCCTGATGTTAAGTATCTCGCTGTTCTCATTTCTACTACTTCTCATTACCTTCGTCTTTATCCGATTTACTCTAAAACCATACTGTGTACTCATTACACTGTTCATTCCGTTCAGCACATCATTTAATTCTTCTTCACTTTCACTCAGGATAGCAATGTCATCAGCGAATCGTATCATTGATATCCTTTCACCTTGTATTTTAATTCCACTCCTGAACCTTTCTTTTATTTCCATCATTGCTTCCTCGATGTACAGATTGAAGAGTAGGGGCGACAGGCTACAGCCTTGTCTTACACCCTTCTTAATACGAGCACTTCGTTCTTGATCGTCCACTCTTATTATTCCCACTTGGTTGTTGTACATATTGTATATGACCCGTCTCTCCCTATAGCTTACCCCTACATTTTTCAGAATCTCGAACGTCTTTCACCATTTTATATTGTCGAACTTCATAAAGATTTAAAATTTCATATCGTTTTTCTACAGCTTTTTTCACTTCATCAGTCATCCAAGTACTGATAAAACTTCTTTCATCATCGCTGTGATTGCATTTATCTATTTTATCCTTGAGCACATTTGACATACAAAGGAAACAACATTTTTTTTTATTTTTTATTTTTATCGATTTATATATGTACAGGCAACACAGGGTGATACAATCCCTTAGGCGCCAATACTTTATATTTTATTACACCATGCCAATTTTGAGAATAAAATCTCCACCTATATATTCTACTCGCATGTTGTTCACGATAAAAGTAATAAAATTGCGCAGTTGGATAAAGACTACATATGTCAACACAATTTATTTTTGCGCTAATGCCATCGGTCTTAACTCTTAATTTTACAGCATTTATTTGACCACCATAAAAAGCATTTCTTGGATTGAATGGTTCTATAATGTCAGGTAACTGTTTCAATTTCTTAAGTTATGTCAATCATATTCCCACATCTTCTATGTCCAGCATTTCGTATTTCTGCACTTCTTGTTAACAACTGTGGTACTGAGAAACTGTATTAGTTGTTTTATCAAATTCATCTACATTTGCACCAGTTATTCTTACTTTGCTGCCTTTAAGAGCATGCGTGATACTGATATTGTTTAAACTGTTTAACCAAACTATGGATTCTTTACTGTAGTTCTCTTCCTGTTCTTTATCCTGTAGAGCAATTGTATTTTCAGGTAAATATTTAGATCTGTAAATAGTCATGCAAATCAATCAAAGGTTAAATAACAGAACAGGTCTGCATTAGCCATCTCTAGAAATTGTTTTCTCAGTTCTAAACAACCTCTTCTCAAAATATCTCTATCTGAATTACAGTATTCAACAATTTCTTTCAATTTGCTGTTATAAGAATAAAGATCTAAAATTTCCATAATGAGATTTTCACTCTGCACTCTGATATATTAAAACTGTATGCCGGACCAAGGCTCGAACTCGGGACCTTTGCCTTTCGCAGGAAAGAACTCTACCATCCGAGCTACCCAAGCATGACTCACGACAAGTCCTCACAGCTATAAGTCTGCCAGTACTTGGCATCATGCATTTCAGACTTCACAGAAGGTCCTATGCAAATCTTGCAGAACTAGCACTTCTGGAAGAAAGGATATTGCGGACACATGGCTTAGCCACAGCCTGGGGATGTTTCCAGAATGATATATTTACTCTGCAGTGGAGTGGGTACTGATATGAAACATCCTGGCAGTTTAAAACTGTGTGCCAGGATGAGAGTCGAACTCGGGACCTTTGCCTTTGGCAAGAAATGCTCTACCATCTGAGCTACCCAAGCACGACTCACAGCCAAGTCTCACAGCTATAAGTCTGCCAGTACCTGGTCTCCTGCCTTCTGAACTTCACAGAAGCTCCTCTGTGATCCTTCCTGAACTAGCACTCCTGAAAGAAAATAATGCGGAGACATGGCTCAGCCACAGCCTGGGGGATGTTTCCAGAATGAGATTTTTACTCTTCGGCAGAGTGTGGGCTGATATGAAACTTCCTGGCAATTTAAAACTGTGTGCTGGACCGAGACTCGACCTCAGGACCTTTGCCTTTCGCGGGCAAGTGCTCTACCATCTGAGTTACCCAAGCTCGACTCGGGACCCATCCTCACAGCTAAGCTGTGCTTTAAACTGCGGATTATTATTTTCATCAATAATCATAAGAACAGAAACTTTTTGTTAATGAGCTCTCCAATCGATTCTATTTATGTAGAATAAAAATATAGTAAACAAATTAAAATTCTATACTGAGCACATTCATAATTTCGTCATAAATATTTTTTCTCTTCTCATTTATTTCATGCTCACAAACATTTCATCAACATAAACGTAGCCTCATCCCTCTCTCCACTGTCATCCTCTTCAATTCTTCATATTATTTTATCCCCATATCTTCTTTGATGTTATTAAAATGCATTGCTCCTGGCCTGAATGTTGTTTTTTCATTTAAAGCTTTTCCTTCAAATACATTGTTTAGGAACTGGTTGTGTCTCATTACTTGCCCTGTCATTTTTTTTTCTTCTTCCTATATAATTTAGCAGCATTATGTTCTCATTCACTTCTCTTAAGACCTGTTCATTACTTGTTCTATCTACCCAGTTTGTTTTCGTCATTCTTCTCCATATCCACATTTCCATTACTTCCAGTCTCTTTTTCTCTGCCTTTCCCACACTTCACATCTGTGTGGTAAGACACTCCAGACAAAAGTTTTGGCAAACTCTATTCCTATTTTCTAGGCTTATAAGATTTTATGATAGTATATTCCTTTTATTTCTGTGATACATTTATTTTCGTCAGTGATTGTGCTCCCCAAATATTGTTGAAGTGGATATTCTATATTTCTTTTCTTTTATCTACTCTGTGTACACCAAAATATGTATTAAGCATATTCTCTACTAACTTGTAATCTGTACATTTGTATTTTCTGATATAAAATATTTTATCACCTTTAGGTCTTCATTATTATAACTGGATAATCTTCCTGAAAGATGACTTTTAGACAATATGCCACTATCTTTTAAATACTTTTACTTGGCATACTGTATAATTTGATCTTACTTCTTTTAAGTGTAGGCATTCTTTCTCCTTTTACTTTACTTCTTGAACTTTTGCCTGTATATCTTTTGCTTGTTGTTCAATAATTTCTTGCGACAGAGTGATGTTATATTCTTTTGTCAATTTAATATAAACTAGAAATATTTTTTCCACAGTTAAATAAAATTTTCTTACTTGTTTACATTGTTTTGTTTTAAATATCATCGCTGACTCTTTAAAATCATGAACTGTTAATAAAATCCATTTATTTTGAACAAGATTATTAGGTCTTAAAATTTTTGTTTCATATTGGATATACTCTTATTCTTAAGCAACTGGAATATTGTATTATATTTTTCTGAATTATACCTCACTATTTTTAAGAAATACAAAATAATGTCTTTTTTTTTGGTACAATTGCAGGCACCAAAGATTTGGCGCTTGGATTACTTTGCAAAGTTGCAGCAGCCAAATATTTGGACTCTGGTATTCCATACAAAAAAGCTAGATTATCACTAGTAATTAAGTCGGTCTGTTCTTCAATTAATGGAAACTATATATCTCCAAACTGACAGCCCAAATTTAGCTGATTATTTTTGTTGTTAGTAAATTCAAATGTATTTATGATAGATGATAAAAACAACAGTACTGGATATATTTGATGTAGGTGGAATCAACTCCATTTATGTAGAATAAAAATACAGTAGATAAATTGAAACTGTATAGCACTCTTTATATACAATATCATTTTGTTTGCGAAATTAGAGATGATGGCTTTTATTTCTTCATAAAGTTGCTTCAGTAAAATTTTTATCTCCTGGAATTCGTTTTAAAATGCACAGTCTAAAAAATTAGGCCCTGGAATTAAGGGAACTGGAAATTCCTTAGTTAATAAAATCTTGTTTTATTTGTTTTCTTTTCAGTTGCAGTGACACCAGCTACTAATGTTCTTTAGCACTCTCCTTAATTTTTCACGCTGTAAATATTTGGCGCCTGGAATTCCATCTAACACCTAGTTCTGTAATTTCCTTCATATTGTGTCATAATTTTAATTAGTCCAATGAAAAAATTATCTGAATATGTGGAAGCTTTGAAGAAGTGTAAAAAATGCGATGTGGAGAAGTCAATTGATAACTTTCATTTGCATCAATATGGAAAGGATAAACGTTCACTTATGTGTAAATAATGTTATAAAATGCTTGGAAGAAATACATATATTAATAAAAAGAGTGCATTAAACAGTTTATATCTAATTATAACAATCCTTTGGAAAAATTTACAATCAACTGAAGTTGTCAAGAAATGGCAGATTTTAGTTGCTTTTACTTAAGTCATTCATCCAGGGACAAGCTCTCAAGTAGCTGCAAGATTTGACAACTAGAAGATATGTGAAAAAAAATATAATTTGTATGTGCGAAAAATAAGTAGTTAAAAGTCCTCTCAGTAAACATTTAAGGACAAATGGACACATCGAAACAACTGAAAATGAAATCAATACATTTTTGTAAATCTAATTTTTTCTGTCCCTAATAAATGGAAGCCTCACTAAGAGAGAAATAACTGAAAATTAAATCACATTTTTGTATATCTAATGTTTTCTGTCCCTAATAAATGGAAGCCTCACTCAGATAGTTTACAGTCAATGAACTTTGTGATTATTTCAGAAGGAATAATTTATGAGTTTATAGCTGTTTTGAAAAATATGATTTAGTTAACTTAATCATTTCTAATAATTTACCCCATCCTACAGGAACTCCCAATAATTTGAAAGTAAGTGAACTACATACCAAAGAAAAGAATCCTGGTATTAAATAATACAGTAACTTAAAGAAATCAAAGTTAGTTAATGCTGTCCCAAATTATTCCAAAAGACTAGTTCAAGGCCAAAAGGAGTACATAATACAAATCATTTTTACGGATTTGATGATGATGTTATGGAAAAACCTGAACCACCAAGAGAGGAAACAAATTGTGATACTAGATCAAATTTATTCATTCAGTAGCAAACTATATGAACAGAAAAAAGAGACTGAGCCCTTTCAAACGCATTTATTTTTATTTTCAAAGCTTGGTCTGTTGACTATTAAATTGCCTTTAATGACCCTAAGATTGCTAAATAGTCCCCCATTCGGATCTCTGGGCGGGGACTACTCAAGAGGATGTTGTTATCAGGAGAAAGAAAACTGGCATTCTGCAGATCGGGGCGTGGAATGTCAGTCCCTTAATCGGGCAGGTAGGTTAGAAAATTTAAAAAGGGAAATGGATAGGTTAAAGTTAGATATAGTGGGAATTAGTGAAGTTCGATGGCAGGAGGAACAAGACTTTTGGTCTGGTGATTACAGGGTTATAAATACAAAATCAAATAGGGGTAATGCAGGAGTAGGTTTAATAATGAATAAAAAAATAGGAGTGCGGGTTAGCTACTACAAACAGCATAGTGAACGCATTATTGTGGCCAAGATAGACACAAAGCCCATGCCTACTACAGTAGTACAAGTTTATATGCCGACTAGCTCTGCAGATGATGAAGAAATAGATGAAATGCATGACGAGATAAAAGAAATTATTCAGGTAGTGAAGGGAAACGAAAATTTAATAGTCATGGGTGATTGGAATTCGTCAGTAGGAAAAGGGAGAGAAGGAAACATAGCAGGTGAATATGGATTGGGGGGAAGAAATGAAAGAGGAAGACGCCTTGTAGAATTTTGCACAGAGCATAACTTCATCATAACTAACACTTGGTTCAAGAATCATAAAAGAAAATTGTATACCTGGAAGAATCCTGGTGATACTAAAAGGTATCAGATAGATTATATAATGGTAAGATAGATATTTAGGAACCAGGTTTTAAATTGTAAGACATTTCCAGGGGCAGATGTGGATTCTGACCACAATCTATTGGTTATGAACTGCAGATTGAAACTGAAGAAACTGCAAAAAGGTGGGAATTTAAGGAGATGGGACCTGGATAAACTGAAAGAACCAGAGGTTGTCGAGAGTTTCAAGGAGAGTATAAGGGAACAATTTACAGGAATGGGGAAAGAAATACAGTAGAAGGAGAATGGGTAGCTCTGAGGGATGAAGTAGTGAAGGCAGCAGATGATCTAGTAGGTAAAAAGACGAGGACTAACAGAAATCTTTGGGTAACAGAAGAAATATTGAATTTAATTGATGAAAGGAGAAAATATAAAAATGCAGTAAATGAAGCAGGCAAAAAGGAATACAAACGTCTCAAAAATGATATCGACAGGATGTGCAAAATGGCTAAGCAGGGATGGATAGAGTACAAATGTAAGGATGTAGAAGCTTCTCTCACTAGGGGTAAGATAGATACTGCCCACAGGAAAATTAAAGAGACCTTTGGAGAGAAGAGAACCACTTGTATGAATATCAAGAGCTCAGATGGCAACCCACTTCTAGGCAAAGAAGGGAAGGCAGAAAGGTGGAAGGAGTATATAGAGGGTTTATACAAAGGCAATGTACTTGAGGATAATAATATGGAAATGGAAGAGGATGTAGATGAAGACGAAATGGGAGATAAGATACTGCGTGAAGAGTTTGACAGAGCACTCAAAGACCTGAGTCGAAACAAGGCCCCGGGAGTAGACAACATTCCATTAGAACTACTGATGGCCTTGGGAGAGCCAGTCCTGACAAAACTCGACCATCTGGTGAGCAAGATGTATGAGACAGGCGAAATACCCTCAGTCTTCAAGAAGAATATAATAATTCCAATCCCAAAGAAAGCAGGTGTTGACAGATGTGAAAATTACCGAACTATCAGTTTAATAAGTCACAGCCGCAAAATACTAACGCGAATTCTTTACAGACGAATGCAAAAACTGGTAGAAGCGGACCTCGGGGAAGATCAGTTTGGATTCCGTAGAAATGTTGGAACACGTGAGGCAATACAGAACTTACGAATTATCTTAGAAGAAAGATTAAGGAAAGAGAAACCTACGTTTCTAGCATTTGTAGACTTAGAGAGCGCTTTTGACAATGTTAACTGGAATACGCTCTTTCAAATTCTAAAGGTGGCAGGGGTAAAATACAGGGAGCGAAAGGCTATTTACAATTTGTACAGAATCCAGATGGCAGTTATAAGAGTCGAGGGCATGAAAGGGAAGCATTGGTTCGGAAAGGAGTGAGACAGGGTTGTAACCTCTCCCCAATGTTATTTAATCTGTATATAGAGCAAGCAGTGAGGGAAACAAAAGAAAAATTCGGAGTAGGTATTAAAATTCATGGAGAAGAAGTAAAAACTTTGAGATTCGCCGATGACATTGTAATTCTGTCAGAGACAGCAAAGGACTTGGAAGAGCTGTTGAATGGAATGGACAGTGTCTTGAAATGAGAATATAAGATGAACATCAACAAAAGCAAAACGAGGATAATGGAATGTAGTCAAATTAAATCGGATGATGCTGAGGGAATTAGATTCGGAAATGAGACACTTAAAGTAGTAAAGAAGTTTTGCTATTTAGGGAGTAAAATAACTGATGATGATCGAAGTAGAGAGGATATAAAATGTAGACTGGGAATGGCAAGGAAATCGTTTCTGAAGAAGAGAAATTTGTTAACATCGAGTATAGATTTAAGTGTCAGGAAGTCGTTTCTGAAAGTATTTGTATGGAGTGTAGCCATGTATGGAAGTGAAACATGGACGATAACTAGTTTGGACAAGAAGGGAATAGAAGCTTTCGAAATGTGGTGCTACAGAAGAATGCTGAAGATAAGGTTGGTAGATCACGTAACTAATGAGGAGGTATTGAATAGGATTGGGGAGAAGAGAAGAAGGGATCGGTTGTTAGGACACGTTTTGAGGCATCAAGGGCTCACAAATTTATCATTGGAGGGCAGTGTGGAGGGTAAAAATCGTAGAGGCAGACCAAGAGATGAATACATTAAGGAGATTCAGAAGGATGTAGGTTGCAGTAGGTACTGGGAGATGAAGAAGCTTGCACAGGATAGAGTAGCATGGAGAGCTGCATCAAACCAGTCTCAGGACTGAAGACCACAACAACCACAACAAGATTGCTAACCTCGATACAGGTAGTGATAAAACAGATTATATAAAGAAAATACACAATTCTATGTTTGAAACAGCAAGAAAGAGAACTAATTTCAGGAAAGGAGGCAAGCTGAATTTAAAACCAACAAAACAAACGTTTTTCTTCCTGTTTCTACATGGTGAGAAGCATCAAATAATACTCAAGAAGCTGTTCACGTTTTGTGAAATAAAATCAGAGATATGTGAACATCTCATGAGACTATTGATACAGCAGATACCTTACATAATATTCAGATGTTTACTATTCCTAAAGGTATTGACCACGGTAAAAAATAATAAATTTAGCTGATTATAAAAAGACTGAAAGATGTATCACAAGAATTAGAAATGATGATAAGTTGTGTTGTCCTAAATCATTAATTGTGGCACTAACATATCATACAAATAATATTTTGTTCAAAGAACTAACTATGAACGATATTCAGAAAATCAGAGAAGGAGCTAAATACAAATTACTTAAAGAGCTAACTGACATATAACGTAATCAGTTCAGTGATTACAATGAAGAAGGGTTTACTCTACATGATATTAAAAATTTTGAACAATTGTTGGATACCCAAATAAATGTTGCATGTGTTGAGAATTTCCATTCAGTTATCTATTGTGGTCCTGAGGAAGAAATAAAGATGTATCTGTATAAGGATCAAAACGATTTTGATGTAATTAACAGGTTGACAGCTTTTGAAGATCATTATTATTCAGTGATAAATGTAATAAGATGTATAACAACAAGGATAAGAATAATTGCAAAATAGAAAAAAAATCTGTATACTATGCAATGGTTCCGAACACTATTGAAAGCAAGGTATACTGTGAAAACAGATACTTTTATAGTGAAAAATGCTAAAAAATCACCCATAAGTTTGTAATAAAGCTTATAAAAGTAAAAGCTGTAAAAAGATTTGATTGAGATCTAAAGAACATAAATGTGGTTTTGAACTTTGCAAGAATTGTAAACAAGCAATGAATAACGGAAATCAGAAGTATTACATACAATGCAATTTGCTATAGGGAGGTATTTGTGAAAGAAAATTTGGTGTAGATTTTGTAGTGCAAAGTTGCCCAAATTGTAATAAAGATGGTTCTTACATTAATGGAGAATTCAAGGATTTTTTTGTATACCAGTTCTTCATGTCCTGTAAAACAGTTGCTGCTAAGCAGTTTAAATGCTGTGAAGATAGAATCTCCAATAGAGTGAAGTGTACATATACAGAAACATGCATGTGGTTTGATTATGAAGCTCAACAAGAAACTGGTATGCATATTCTGAATCTCATAACTACTCACAATTTTAATGGAGATACTGTTTATAAATTTAAGACAAATGAGTAATACTGTAGTTGGTTGATATCCGAAAAAAACAGTTATTACACATTCGTAGCTCACTGTGTTACAATTCCCATTTCATTCTGAAGTATTGTGTTGAAAATACAATAAAGCCATATACCATCTGAACAGGAACAAATGTGATGTTTTTGGAGATCAAACAGTAAGGGTCTAAAAATTACAGATAGTAGTAATTTTGTACAAAGTCCGCTTATTAATTTTGCAAAAACATTTGCTTTGAAAGAATTGAAGAAAGGATACTAGCCACATTTGTTCAATACACACGAAAATGAAAATTACATAGTACCTATTCGGAATGTTCAATATTATTCTGCTGACACAATGAAGCCAAAAGATTGAGAAGCATTTTTCAAATGGTGTAGCTCAATAATTAAAGAAAATTATGTGTACAATATGATCAGATATATCTAAATCAACTATTTCAGTTCCTATCCTCTGTATGGAATTGGTAATTCATCAACCATGAAAACGCCAAGAAAGAGTTTAATTTTTAACTGTTTAAATGTATCATCTATATAGAAATTACTTAATGCGTTAGGATAGAACTCGATTACTTTTTAAATTTTTTTCGATCCTGTACCGTTCTTTTCCATTGCTTGATTATGTCTTTTCTGTTCTGCTAGTGTTGCATCAGCTTTTTACTTGTTTATTACTGCATTAGCAATTTCTGCAGATGCACCAGCAAGTGAACCACTAGTAGCTAGGTATGGTAATGGGGCCCAAAGTAATGAAAAAAATCACCTTCCTGTTGTGTTAGACAATTTCCTTCTTTCTTTTTTGTTAAATATTTAATAGTCTTTTTCATAACAGGAATTAAGTAAATTTCCACCAGTTTTTTCTCATTCTTTCATTTTTGAGCATCAGATAAAAATGGTCCAACATTATTTAACCGATCATTACTAAGTTTACATTTAACAAATTTTCGTTTAGTCTTGCCACTTGGTAGCAAAGTATAATCAATTGAAAAGTTATTCATTTATATAGATTAAAATGTATAAGGATTAATATTTTTATGCTCCCCAACCATTGTCATCCATGACCAAGCCCACGTCTAGTTTTCGTTTTCTGTACATAATACTTCTAACTGCTGTGGCAGCAAGCTTTTCTTCCAGTGTTGCATCATTTGCCACATTCTTTCTTTTGTGGTTAATTGAAGTTCTTTATCTGCTTCATGTCTTTTTTCTAAATCTTTATTATCTCTATAGGCAATATCTTGTGCTTTGCAAGCTTCACCTAATGGATTAATTCCTTGATATCCTCTAGCTAACCTTTCATCAAGTATAGTGAAGTCTGCAGTAATAAAATCCTGGTAGATGCATCTCAGCTGTTGATACATTATTTAAAACCCAATTGACTAATCCTTTTCCATGTTGCAGACTTTTCCACAATGTGTGAGGATGATTATTCCAAATTCTGATCAAATATAGAATTTCTTTTGGATTGTTGACCACGAAATCACTAAATTTGTTTGTCAACATATGCATTATCCCCCCTTTTTCACTGTGATAATTTTTATTTCCAACTAATTCTTCCCTGTGTATTACAGCTAATCTATCAATTAATTGATGGACATTATTCATCCAGACATCTTCAATTGGTTTTTCCAAGTATCATTTTACTAGGCCTTTGCCAACTTTTTCTCCTTCACTTTGCCATGAAGAAACAATATTTTATCTATTTCTTCATCTGTCCTTATGACATTAACTTTGACTATAGCCCATGAGTTAACTGTGGAAGGTCATATCCTTAATAATGGTAAGATAAAAAGTAAGAAAATTGAAGTACTTTTTCCTCTAGATTTGTTTTGTTCATTTTTCAAAGAATGTAAAGAAGTGATACGAGAAGATTTAGCAGTAATTCTTACTTAGAGTTCATGTGCTGGGGATGCTATTGTTAGATGGGCTGATAATAACGATGCTGGAATTGAAATAAAAGATACATTTCCTAAATAAGGTAATACTATAGTACATTCTATGGAAATTCGTGTTCCTGCCATAAAGTATGAACCAGAATATTTAGCAGAGATAGAAGCTGTCCAAAATGGAAATGCCTTTCCTTCACTCACAAACAGTCGCAACAGCTATATTAGAAGGAAAAATAAATTTTGAATTAGATGTTACTAATAATTATAATTCTTCAGAATTTGATACGCCTTACGTTATTTTCGTTGTTTTCCAAACTTATCGAAAAAATAATCAACTAATTGATTCTTCTCTACTCAACCATGTTAACTTTCAAAACATCCATGTGAAAAATAGATGAAATAAAGTTTTCCTCAAGAATTTTGGAATCCTGATCCACCAAATAATTATCTGAAAGCATATGATTCTTTCCTCTATTTTAAGAGTCAATGTAAACCCATTCAGTTTTATTGAGAATTATACTATTTTTGCTATTAATATGTCTAAGAGGGCGAATGTGTTAGTCACAGAGAAAACACATTACACCAAGTCCTTTAATCCATACATGTATTTTTTCGTAATTACTAACTTTTCTACATGAGCGGGTATGCAAAGTAAATGGCAAATTACTATAAATAAAACTAGGTCTAGATTGAGTCTTCGAATCGATTCCACAATGCCAGGTCTTGTAGGCGATGTCATCTCGGTCGGCGAAAGATTCCAGTCCAGGTAGCGAAGCGTTTTCACAGCGGACAATGGCGAGTGTAAACCCCACACTGCCAGCTGCTCCGGTAGCGACATCAAGTGAGAAATTAACTCGACAGCCACGAAAGAATATTGGTCCATTCAGAATAACTGATTGTGCGGTGCCATTAGTAGCAAGTTTATTTTGAAGACTTATAATATGTTTGTAGACAGGCATGCGGTGGCGGTGGTGACGATACACAATCGGCGAGGCATAGTGCTTCAGTGCTGTTGCAGATAGAGCTCACAGAGGAATGGTTCCGCTGGCGGCGCTGCCCGCGACTTAGGTTGCGTAACGCGACTGATAACGGACTCAGCGCGCACCAGCGGGAGAGCGTTATAGTGTGCGCGCGCTGTAGTACACAGAAATTAGTTGCCACTTTTAATGATAAAATCCTGATACAGTTGCCTACATAGTCATGTATGGCAAGAAAAATTTAACGTCTGATCCTTAGGATAGAATTTTGAATGGAAATTTTTAATATTGCTATTATTTATTCTATTTAAATAATGCAAGCAATTACGATTTGCTTATAAAGATTGGTGAGCTAGCGGAAAATTATTCTATTACATTACAGGACGTGAATTTTTAAATACTAGATATGGGAAGAAAATTTTTATGGAGCTCGACAGTAAATTTAAAATTATTTTGCTTGACAGGTTTAACAAAGCAATAAGAGAATCGGACTTTGAATGTTTTTAAGATGATGATATTAAACTAAAGTCAACAGACTGAAGACATCTAAAAATAATGATTACATATTTCTCAATCTAGAGTTTATTTTTGAGAAACTTTTTATTAATTAAATTTTTTATATCTTATTTTTTACGTCCAATTTTTGAGGGTGGGTTGAGTTTGATCGTTAAATAATCGCCTAGTGCGCTCAATGGGCCCATTTACTACTGACATCAGAAATTTTTGTTAAGAATCGAACAGGGAGGCTGTTTCTTACGTGTAGGTAAATGAATTACGGGTGGTACGATGTATTTGTGTATTCTCCTTCGCTACAAACTGACGCACAGAACTGATCACACACTGTGAAAACATGCCATAAAGCGCATGTTAAGCGGTTGATAAAAGTGAATAGTTACCACAAATCGGTCAAAGACCAACTGGACCTCTCACAGCATCAGTACATTACCGAATAATATGCACTTACGGCAAAGTGTGTATCGGAATGACCATACCATTCGTGAACATGACGATCGCGGAACATAAACGACATTCGAATAATAGCACAGCGAGAGAAATAAGGCGTCCCAGAACATGGCTTCAAAAATAGATAAGTGAATAACCAAAATAAAAAAAAAATATGAATATCACCGAAGAGCCAATTCGATCTGTGGAAAGGGAATATCATATCTGATTATTGCAACTAGACATGGACATAAATAGGTACAATAACAACGTCTACAAGGTAGCGGAAAGCGTAGGACGTCTGCCTTTCAGAAAACGACGTTCGCAAATTACAAGAGGGGATGTAATGACTACTGGAAGAGCCTCGGACAAAATCACAGTGTATAGGTGGGTTCAGTTCACACCGAGGAATGGAGAACTCATTAAAATAATCCACGAACGAAGTTGCTCCAGGTAATATAATACTCCATTTTGATCTATTTTTATTGCATGAACAATACAATTCATAGAAAAAGAGAAGCGGGACGCAGGCTAATTTTTCACAATTTAACTCGTGCTGTAGAAAAGTCAGACTGAGAATGAAAAAGCCGTCGGTCGAAGAATCTGAAACAATCCTCTCCAGGTAATGTATGAGGGATTCTCTATTTAGAGCCCTCTATTTGGAAGGTCTAATGCAGAGGACACTCTTTCTGCAATAAATTATAATATGTTGCTCTGCGAATCTTAAGGGTGAGAGAGATAAAGTAACGTAACATGACAACAAGTTGTTTGGAAAGAATGAAAGGTTGGGCGCGGGGGGCATGTTGCTAGAGGTCTCCTAGTCGCACGTCCGCCTGCTTAGCTGGGTGGTAATATGTTCGCCTCCCATGCAAGCGGGCCTGGGTTCGATTCCCGGGCGGGTTGGAGATTTTCTTCGCTCGGGGAATGTCCTCATCATCATTTCATCCACATCACCGGCGCCCAGTTCGCCCAACGTGGCTTCAACTGAAATAAGACTTGCACTTGGCGGCTGAAATTCCCCGGATGGGGGCTCCCGGTTAATGATGTCCTCCGCTCATTTTTTCCTAGTCGTACAAGGAAAGCTGGTCGTCCGAAGGCTCGAGGTGAGCGTGGAAAATGAAGTGTTGTCCCCAAGTGGCTGTACCACCAACACGAGACAGTTTGAAGGATCCGGAAAAACAATGTGTGTCAATCGGCGAGTATTTACGATGCACTGTGGTGCTCTACATTACAACATGGCCCGGAGACAAAAGGTGGATGACTGGATGACTTTACATGGGGAAGAAGCATAGAGAATCCGGAAGAAAGACCAAGAATGACCACTGTAGCCTAGGATCTTTTTATTGCTCACGGCATCGTTTCATATACACGGGGAGCGTTCCGAACCAGAGGAACTGCAGTCCGAAGGAAAAGAGATGGTCGACCAGATCAGATACAGCAGCATATGAGGGATCTACTGTGCAGCAGGCAATAAGAGGAGCCACGTTAAACAGAGAGTGCAATTTCAACCACGTTTAACAAGACTGTAAAGCTCGGAATCTCACGCTTCACAGTGACACGTTGACTACATTGGTGTGGTTTATTTGCCCGAGAACCAGTATGTTGTGTTGCGTTGACACCGAAACATAAGCGGCAGCGTTTGTGATGATGTCAAGAGCATAGGGACTGGACCAACCAGGAGGGAGGTCGCTTGCTCTTCTCGGATGAGAGTAGATGCAGTCTGAGTATCGATACTGAGCGCGCCCTTACATGGCGTGTGGTGGGAACAGGTGATGCACCCAGGAACAGTTGTCAAACAGATAGTTTTGATGGTCCCTGTTTTGCGGTACTGGGCAGACAGACCTCGATATCTTTGAACACGGTTCACTCACCAGCTGACGTGGCTCCTCCCTCTTCTTTCTCTGCAATAATGAAAGTTTTTAGAGGGGCAATTCAACTGAATTGAAGACGTGGACGTAATAGATGCAGACAATAACTGCCGTGAGAGGATAGCAGTTAGTTTGATGGTGGTAGTTAGTTCTGTTATCGCGCGGGTTTTGTGCTCCGAAACGAAAGTACGTACGTTCAGTACAGAGTGCTTTATAAGAATTGGCCTTTTTTCCTTCCACCACCGATTAACAATAGTACAGCGGGGCCTGTGTCTCAATCTTGTCGAAGATCAACAGCGTCATCCTCGGAATAGTTCGCATAAAAATTGGTGCAAGATATTTTAAATGAGCGATAATGTACCTCACCACCGCTTTTACCTTTCTTCAAAGACAATTTAATGACTCAGCATCCTATGTGGTCGGTTATTAAGTTCCCAACAATTCTTTGCCAAATTCATTGTTTAAACCGTTGAGTATTCTGAGAAATAGTAGGACACCAGCAGCCTATTGTGGTGGGGCTCATAACGTGAAGAGAGAGGGTGGGCAGGCAACGATGGACACACATGGTAAGAGAACCTGTCAAATGTTTTTTTATTCCAGTCTCTGATCACATTATCAGTTCTTTAGATGATGACCGGTTTCAGTCCGTAATGACTATCCTCAGATCTTGATGGTCATTATGGACTGAAACCGGTCATCGTCTAAAGAACTGATATTGTGATCAGAGACTGGAATAAAAACATTTGACAGTATTGGATCACTGTTTGGCTCTGAGCCAAACCTAACTAACCTAAGGACATCACACAACACCCAGCCATCACGAGGCAGAGAAAATCCCTGACCTCGCCGGGAATCGAACCCGGGAACCCAGGCGTGGGAAGCGAGAACGCTACCGCACGTCCACAAGCTGCGGGCAATCACTGTTTGTGTACGCCATTATGTCGCAGTTGGTGAGAAGAGAAACTGGACACAGATAGGGGAAAGATGAGATGGACAAAGGGAGGGGAAGAGGGAAATGGGCAGAGAGATAGGAGAGAAGGAGATGAATAGATAAAGGAACGAAAAGAAGAGAGACAGAGGTAGGAGTGAGGAAGAAATGCGAAGAGAGTGGGGGAGGTTGAAATGGACAGAGAGAGGGAGAGGAGGATAAGGACAGTGAAGGGGAAGAGGAGGAAACAGACATAGAGACGAGCTTGCAGATACGGACAGAGAAAGAAGAGAGAGGGAAGATGGAAACACAGACACACAGAGTTAGGAGAACATCAACAGTGGGAAGTGGGAGGGGGAAATTGACAGAGAGAGAGCTGAAGGAGGCAATGAAGATGGACAGGCAGAGGGAGGAGGGTAACATGAACAGCGAGAAGAAGTAGAAGGAGGTTTACAGGGAGAGGTGGAGATGGGAAAGGAGAGGGAAACGAGGTGGACTGGAGGTGGATGCAAGAGATAGAGAGGTAAGGGGGAGACAGGGGGATGGAGGATATGGGCTGTGGGAGGAGCAGCAGATGGAGGGGGGAGTAGCAGGTAAGGAGAAATTGCGGTAGGAGGAGATGGCCAGAGAGAGCGCAGAACATCACACAACCACTTCTCGCATAAACTATACCATCCACACTCTGCACGTTAAAAGCCTCACGTGGCTATGAACACACTCGACGTGTTTTGTCGTTGGCAAAGAGATAAAAACCTCGTCTTGTCGGACGACACTACATTTCTCAGGTCAGATACTGACCAGTTTCTTTGTTGTTTACTCCAGCGAAGTACAGATTTATCTGCTGCTGTTAACAATGACCTTCCGCGAGTCTCCACCTTTTTCTAATCATCTGATCGGTATCCATGCTTAAAGAAGAGCTCTTTAAGAGAGGAACCACCTTCAAAAAAGGATCAGTGTGGAAACCATTGTAGAAATTTGCGTATTTTATCAAAATGGTAGGGTTATTAGCCAAGAGGTTAGTGACTTTCTTACAGATATTGACTACGATATTTCTGGTACATAAGAACACCACGTAAGTAATTTAACGATTCAAAGGCTTCCGTAACCGGGAAACAGACCAGCAAGGTTTGATATTTGTAAAGTGGGGGAGTGGCCATGGATATGCGAAACAGTACCTCATTTCAAAACGTTGACGAGTGATAGCAATGCACTGAACAAGCAATTTTTGCAGGAACAGTTGAATTTTGTGAAACAAAACTGCCGGCCGAAGTGGCCGTGCGGTTAAAGGCGCTGCAGTCTGGAACCGCAAGACCGCTACGGTCGCAGGTCGAATCCTGCCTCAGGCATGGATGTTTGTGATGTCCTTAGGTTAGTTAGGTTTAACTAGTTCTAAGTTCTAGGGGACTAATGACCTCAGCAGTTGAGTCCCATAGTGCTCAGAGCCATTTTTGAAACAAAACTTTCAGTATCATCCCAAATTATTCGCTGAATGCGAATTTCATGGTATCTGCTTCAAAGCGTGCAGACGTGTTAGAGAACTGTGATACACAACAATTCGTGCCGGATCGGGAACCGAACTCGGGTTTCCCGCTTATCACGAGCGGTCGCCTTAATAATTTCGGCTACCCGTACACGCCCCTCTGCCAGATTCAAACCACCACATCTTGTTGTCCACTTCCTTATAGCACAGTCTTAAGTTTTATGTACATCCGTAATACGTCACAACTGGATAATACATCCATACCCGTTACAGCTGATATCATGAAATTCCTTTTCGGCGAATAATTATAATAATATTTCATACTCCTGCTGTTCGTCGTATCATACTATAACTGAACTGTACCTGCTCACTGAGGGGCAGTGTAGGCTGTAATTATAAAAAAAAAAAAAATATGGTTCTAATGGCTCTGAGCACTATGGGACTTAACATCTGAGGCCATCAGTCCCCTGGAACTTAGAACTACTTAAACCTAACTAAGCTAAGGACATCACAGACATCCATGCCCAAGCAGGATTCGATCCTGTGACAGTAGCGGTTGCGCGGTTCCTGACTGAAGCGCCTAGAACCGCTAGGTCACAACGGCCGGCCTGTAATTAAGTATGGCAGTGAAATTTGGTAGGTGTGCTAATGCGTTACCGTCGAACCGATTTACTCTGGAAAAGGAGTAGTTTCCTTTTTGGCCACGAGGTGCAACTGTGGCGCTGTAAATGATATGAGTGTGTGACATACCCTCTGTCATTTGATAAACCATAACGTGAGTGAACAGTACGCTATGGAGAAGAGAGACGGTGCTCGGTTAGTGAAACTATTTATGTGAACGGCAACAATTAGAGGTGTATTTGGCGAATATCGCCCACTGAGAGGTCTGAGGATAAGCGCGACGTCATTAAATGATTTAAAGAAGATGATAATGAAATTAGAAAGCACTGGTGAGGTCGGTGTGGCACCTGGAAAAGGCACGCAACCTATCCCAGTGGAAGTTGTTGACTAGGTTGGTGTTGTTGTAGCTGACCATGTAACTTGTGTTCCGGGAGGTGCTAGCTCTCGTTCAGTGTGACCAGAGATGTCCATTCCTTAGTCAAGAGCACGGAAACGTTTGTGGTCTGTTTTACTTTGTTATTCGCACAATATCCAGACGTTGCAACAAGTGAAATCTCTTGACCCACACCAGTGTCCGGAATTTGCTCTTCGGTTTCTGGCAGGTTCATGACATCTACCCGAGCAATATTCTATGGAGTGACGAGGCACAGTTTGAATAGTGCAGTGACCGCACAGAACTGCCAATTTGGGGCTCTGTTAAACAGCGTGTTGTGCTGTTTGAGGCTTTCCCGGCGCTGCATCTGCTTGATAGGTTCTCGGGACTTACGCCGGATAATATTGTAGAAGCCGCACAATATTTCAGCGAGACAACTGCCCGCCATCTTCAGGTGCTACTGTCGCGTCGCTGAGAAACGCGCCAATTTATATGCTGGCTTTCTAGAACAGCGCAGGCGCCAGCGGGGCATAACGTCATCGAAGACCAATCGTAGACAGCGTCGAATACCAGAGTCCTCTGCTGGAGAAACGGGTCGCGGTCTGCGGAAGCGCGCCGCGGCGCGGGAAATGCGGCCGGGAGCGACGGACCCCGTTCGCGCGCGCGAGGTGTTGGCGCGCGATTTAAGCATCTGCGCTAAGGCTTCCCATCTGCGTTGACTCGGTGCGGTTGCTAATCTGTGGCTGACGGTTCCTTAGTGCCGCCAAGGCTGGTTCCCAGGCTTTGCTCAGGTGAAACCCCGTGTCTCTGTTTATTAGCTCACTGTTTATACGTATTTCGACCGCCTCTTTGATGATGGAGTCCCAGTATGTGGAAGCATGCGAGAGGATCTTGGTTTCTTCATAATTCATGCCGTGTCCCGTGTCAAGGCAATGTTCAGCAACCGCAGATTTCTCTGGCTGACCCAACCTCGTGTGACGTTTATGTTCGTCGCATCTGTCTTTGACCGTACGACACGTCTGGCCAATATAAGATTTCCCACACTGGCACGGGATTTTGTATATTCCTGGTCTCCTCAGGCCGAGGTTGTCTTTACCAGAGCCCAGCATTGATTTCACTTTTGCTGGAGGCCGGAAAACACATTTAATACGGTGTTTCTTGAAAATTCTGCCCACCTTAAAAGACACGCCACCGACATACGGTAGAAAAACCAACCCTGTGGTGTTATCTGCTTCTTCAGGTTGTTCTTGAGGTTTGGAGCGTGCTGGTCGAAACGCGTTCCGGATCTGCTTCTCGGAGTACCCGTTCTGGGCAAATACAGAGCGGAGATGGTTGAGCTCTGCTGATAAGCTGTCCTGATCTGAGATGGCTCCAGCCCTATGCACTAGCGTCCGTAATACACCGCTGCGCTGTGAGGGGTGATGACAGCTCGTAGCTTGTAAATACAAGTCTGTGTGCGTAGGCTTCCGGAACACACTGTGACCCAAGGAGCCGTCACCTTTTCTACGCACCAAAACATCCAGAAACGGCAGCTCACCATCTTTTTCTACCTCCATGGTAAAACAGATACTTGGATGGAGGGAGTTCAAATGTTCCAGGAACGAAGGAAGCGTTGCTGTCCCATGCGGCCATACCACAAACGTATCATCTACATATCTCCAAAAACATTTGGGTTTCAGAACCGCCGTCTGAAGTGCTTTGTCCTCGAAATCTTCCATAAAAAGATTTGCTACTATGGGAGACAAAGGGTTACCCATAGCAACACCGTCAGTCTGCTCGAAATACTGGTTGTTAAATAAAAAATAAGTCGAGGTAAGCACATGTTTGAAAAGGTGTAAGACGTCCCCTTCCAGCTTGGCTCCTATAAGTTGTAATGAGCCCAGCCACAGATTAGCAACCGCACCGAGTCAACGCAGATGGGAAGCCTTAGCGCAGATGCTTAAATCGCGCGCCAACACCTCGCGCGCGCGAACGGGGTCCGTCGCTCCCGGCCGCATTTCCCGCGCCGCGGCGCGCTTCCGCAGACCGCGACCCGTTTCTCCAGCAGAGGACTCTGGTATTCGACGCTGTCTACGATTGGTCTTCGATGACGTTATGCCCCGCTGGCGCCTGCGCTGTTCTAGAAAGCCAGCATATAAATTGGCGCGTTTCTCAGCGACGCGACAGTAGCACCTGAAGATGGCGGGCAGTTGTCTCGCTGAAATATTGTGCGGCGTCTACAATATTATCCGGCGTAAGTCCCGAGAACCTATCAAGCAAATAGCGTGTTGTTCAGGGCGAGCCAGTGCACTCGCCGTATGTGACTGTATGGTGTGTATTTGAAAGTACATTTATTCTCGGTGCGTTGTTCTTTGAACAACCTACACCAAAAGGGTCCGTCAGATGTACCTTGACATCCAGCATATTATCGAGACCTACTTGTACAGCATGTGGTTTCTGGTAAGGAGAGCACAAATGTGTATAAACTACAGTTTTCATGCAATCTGTGGTAGGATTTCCTATCACTCGCTTAATGCAACTTCCAACGAATGTGTTATCTCCAGAGGTTTTCCAGTCGCATGGGCTGAATGATCACGTGAGTGTATGTGACTTTTGACTCTCGGGATATCTGAAAGGACGAGCTTACCAGGGACGTTTCCGGCCTTTGCCTCATGTGAAAACCAGTTTACAGGAATTCCACCGGAACTGCTGGAGCAGCTGTATATCACGTCGTTTTATAAATGCACCATTTCGTCGACGTCTCCGGTGTTCATATCGAACACATTAACGAAGGCGGAATTCTACAGTCCTCTACAAATGAGCCTATAAGGGGTTGAGTAACATTTTGTCCAGCGGGCTTTAGTCGACGATTTCCATCCTTCCGATCATCAGCTTGGAATTATTACTAAGATAGTCCTCGGCACAGGTCAGAAGGCGCGCTCTTCAATAGACACAAATTTTTCTGCTGACGTCACCCTTTTAGAATAAGTCTACCTCCTTGGGGTTAACCTATTGCAACGCAAGACTATAATTACCTTTCAGAAAGCGATCTATTGACACGCAGTCAGGACTGACTTTATTAAAAAAAATAAAATAAAAAAAACCTTCTTGTGCAACACGGATAGCTCTTTGTTCACAAAGCAATGAGTGCTATCGACAGGGGACCAAAAATCGATTCCATACGTATACGTTTTCCCCACAAGTAGCTCCTAGTCAAACTGCGTGCTTATAGGGTGTCGTCTCAGTTGTATTACTGGATTCGTGACGTCATGTCGAAAAAGTCACAGTTCGTAGTAATTCACGGAAAGTATTAGGGTACAACAGAAGTGGTACACTATGTGATCAAAAGTATGAGGACACCTGGCTGAATATGACTCACAAGTTCGTGGCGCACTCCACCGGTAATGCTGGAATTCAATAATGTGTTGGCCCACTCTTAGCCTTGATGACAGCTTCCACTCTCGTAAGAATACCTTCAATTAGGTGCTGGAAGGTATCCTGAGGAATGGCAGCCATTCTTCAAGGAATGCGGCACTGAGGAGAGGTACCGATGTCGGTCAGTGAGGCCTGGCACGAAGTAGGCGTTCCGAAAAATCCCAAAAGTGTTCTATAGGATTCAGGTCAGGACTCTGTGCAGGCCAGTCCATTACAGGGATGTTATTTCCGTGTAACCACTCATCCAGAGGCCATGCATTATGAACAGGTGCTAGATCTTGTTGAAAGATGCAATCGCCATCCCCGAACTGCTCTATAACAGTGGGAAGCAATAAGGTTTTTAAAACATCAATGTAAGCTTGTTCTGTGATACAGACAAGCAAAACATCAAGGGGAGCAAGCTCCCTCCATAAAAAACACAACCACATCATAACTCCACCATCTCCTATTTTTACTATTGGCATTACGCACGCTGGCGGATGACGTTCACCGGGCATTCGCCATACCCATACACTGCCATCAGATCGCCACATTGTATACCGTGATTCGTCACTCCACACAACCTTTTTCCACTGCTCAATCGTCCAATCTTAACGCTCCTTACATCAAGCGAGGCGTCGTTTGGCATTTACCGGGTTGATGTGTGGCTAATGAGGAGCCTCTCGAACAAGAAATCCAAGTTTTCTCACATCCCGAATAACTGTCATGGTACTTGCAGTGGATCCTGATGCAGTTTGAAATTCCCGTGTAATCGTCTGGATAGATGTCTGCCTGTTACATGTTACGAGCCTCTTCAAGTGTCGGCTCTGTCTCTCAGTCAACAGACGACGTCGGCCTGCACGCTTTTGTTCTGTACGTGTCGCTTCACGTTTCCACTTCACCATCACGTCCGAAACTGTGGATCTAGGGATGTTTAGGACTGTGTAAATCTAGTGTACAGACGTATGGTACAAGTGACACCGAATCACCTGACCACGTTCGAAGTCAATGAGTTCCGAGGCGCGCTACATTCTACTCTTTCACGGTGTCTAATGATTACTGAAGCTTCTGATATGGAGTACCTGGCAGTAAGTGGCAGCACAACGCAGCTAATATGAAAAACGTATGATTTGGGCTGTCTGGATACTTTTGATCATATAGTGCATCAGGAGTTCCCCAAGGAACTGTTATAGCCCTTCTAAGATCCCATTGCATATAAACGATCCAAGATACAAACTGGGCAGATCTCTTAGAATGTTTTCCGATGGTGCTGTTATTTACAGTCGCGTAAGGGCATCACAAGATCAAAAGGAACTGTAAAGTGGATTTGACGAGATAGAAGTATGGTGCGAAAGGTGACTATCGACTTAAAATAATTAAACGTTTGAGGTCATCCACATGGGTACTACAAGGAATCCTTTTACGTGCAGTTACGCGAAAAATCAAACAACTCTAAGGATTGTCAAAAAAATGTTCAAATGTGTGTGAAATCCTATGGGACTTAACTGCTAAGGTTATCAGTCCCTAAGCTTACACACTACTTAACCTAAATTATCCTAAGGACAAACACACACACACACACACACACACCCATGCCCGAGGGAGCACTCGAACTTCCTCCGGGACCAGCCTCACAGTCCACTACTGCAGCGTCGTAGACCGCTCGGTTCTTCTCCCGCGGATAAGGATTGTCAGTTCAATGAAAAACTTCGATATTACAGTTACGAAAAACGTCAATTGGAACGGCCACAAAGAGACTGTTGCGGGGAAGGTGAACCAAAAACTACGTTTTATAAGTACAAAACTTGAAACTTGCAACAGATAAAGCGACTGCCTGTGCTACGCTTGTCCGTCCTTCGCTAGAGAGATTCTGTGCGGTACGGGATCCGTAAAAGATGAGTTTGGCGACGGACGCTGAAAAAGTTGAAAGAATGACAGCTCGTTTTTTATCATCACGACATACGAGAGGAGTGTGACGGATGTGGTACGCAGATTTGAGTGGCAATCATTCAAAACAACGGTATATTACTTTCAGCTAGAAATTTTCACGAAATTTCAAACTCTAACTTTCTCCTCCGAATGAGAAAATATCATTTGGTATTGAAATAAGGAAAATCAGAGTTCACACCGAAAGATTTAGGTGTTCGCTTCTCCTAGTCTCTTTCGAGAGTGGAACGGCAGAGAAATAGGGTAACAGTGTATGGTGTGCGTACTGTAAGACCTTCGGTACACACACCATCAGATTATTTGACTTGTCGCTCTAACAAAGTAGGCGAGTGTCAGCAATATGTCTCGTGGTCTTATCGTGGCGTGTTTATCTTCTGCCGTTAGGTCAGACGATAGAAATGCCACTTGCACGCTTAGAGTAGCAGATTGACGGTGACCAACTTTAAACAGAACTTGATTAATTTTCACACACATTTATTAAAATAATAACAAGCATAAAAATAACTTAACTGGTTCTGGATGCTATTTACAATTGACAATCTGAAGTTCCTTTGGTCTTGGTACGTTAATCTTATTCTCACATCTCTCTGATACTTGACAAAATGTCCATACATTTCTCTTCATGGCTATGAACAGGTTTATGATAATCATATTAGGCGCAGACTGAAACTTGACTATAGACTGGTACACACAAATGCTGACTAATGCAGACTAATGCAGACTGACTCATCGGAAGTCTGTACACTCGTTATAATACCTCGCGCGTTCAGGTATCACTGCGCGAGTGAAATCCGCGAGGATAAAAGGTTCTACGTTAGCAGCAAATCTCATTGGCTGCGTTACATATTAATATGCGTATCAGCGGAAGCAGAATTTGGTCCGTCTTTATGATAGCGCCATCTCGTAGAGCGGAGATGGACGAGCGCTGCGCCTGCGCTGTTGTGCTTAGCGGGGCGCGCTCTAGTGGGAAAGTTGTGTACGCGCTGACTACGCGGAACTATGTACACAACACAGTGTTTCGATGGACACTCTGCCTGGCACTTAAGTGTTGAGCCGTGGCGCCATTAAATTAGTAGACAGTCCGGTCTGGCACCACTGACTGAGTTGTAGTATCGACTATCGCTCTTACAGCCCCATTGTCAATATCTATGGCGAAGAGTTGGCATCTGTGGGTTGTATCCTTAGAAGGTCTTTGCTTGCCGATATATATACGGAGTTCGCTGGTCCGAGAGAGAGGGGCATCAAGTTTGCAGATTGGCGGTAGCGTCGCAACAAGAGGTGTCCTCGAGGTCCGAGCGGCCGATGTCACGAGCTGCGCACGGAGGGCCTGCACAGAGCGAAGATACCTGAGTACTCCATCGGGGTCAGCGTCGACTACAAGCAGCAGACCGACATCCCGTCGGTTGGTTGGCAACATTCGTGTCGGATGACCTCTCGTGGTCTGGCTGCCCTCTTCTTTCTGGCTTTCATCAACACCACTCAGTAACCGCTGCGACGGACTGTGGATCCATGGAACTGCTTACTGATAAAGGGAAATAACATTCTTTAATCCTCGTGGTGATCTGTCTCACGGTGCACCTGCTCCCATTATTTTTTGGTTTCTATCCGACCATCAGAGTTTTACTCGGCCGGCTCCTCGGTCGTAAATATAGGATATAGTATTGTACTAAGACACTAGTTGTCGTTTGAAAGTTTGTCCCGCTATTATATTGCCTTTCCTTTCTGGTTTTACCCGATCATTAATGTTCTAGTGAATCAGGTCTTGGTTGTAAATACAGCCGGAACAACTGTACTAAGATACAGGTTTCCGTTAAACGAAACAGGGACCTTGTGGTTAGATTTAGCTGTTAACCGATCAATTCTTTGATTGTAATTGCGATTCTTAGTCATTAGATGTAATCTGAACAACCTGTGGTACTAATCGATTCGTCTCACCGGGTCACAATCGGTGTATTTTAGCTGGGTCTTTTGGTTGCGTCGAGTAAGTTCTCTGGTAATAAGTGTTCACAAGCAATGCTTTAAGACGTTCCTTCAGAGCGTTCTTAATAATAAACAATCAGTTTAACTTTGAAAATATTAAGAACCAACTGTCACCAGGGCATGACTCAAAATAAAATTGTCAGAAGGGGCAGATTGGGATCCAGTCGCACCTTGGTTGCCGATTGCAATTCAGAGGTTGGTTCCTTTGAAGTAAGCCTTATCATTGTCATATTGTTTGGTAATCTGTTTAACCTTCAAGCACAGGTACGAATCTTAACACCGAACCTTTCGACATACAGCTTTCAAATTAAAAGTTAAGTCAAGTATTTTGAGTAACTAAATCACTCTTGTCATCAGTGGTGCTTATATACTTTTTATGTGTTGCAGAAGGGCATTTAATAAGGCAGACTGTGTCCAGCGCGTTAGTAAACACCGCTGTTTCACCCGATAATGGGTGGGCTGGAGGTCCGGCCATCTTGTATTCATTGTCATATTGTTCGCTGTTTTTCAACACAGCATTTTAAATTTATTTTGCAAAGATTTAAAGCTTATTCAGCTTAAGGTTTAACGTTAAAAGAATTTTGCAAATTCGTTCATCTTGTTAAAGAAAATTTTATGGTTAAATGCTTCCATTATCTGTAAAACACAGTTCATATATTGTTAAATAAACAGGTTGTGTGAAAAGAAAGTTATATTGGTTGGTCCTCCCTTCCACGTTTTCCTTAATTTCAGCAAGTAGCGCTCATCAAGCGTGAATTACTGATCAGTAATTTAGATATAGCTGTAGACGTGCTGCGACAGCACGTACTGTGTTAAAGATCCTCCTCGTGCCTATCTGGAAGGTGGCAGCTCATGCTGGGCGAAACGTTAGTGGACTATACGCACTGTTAGATGGCAAGAGTGCTAGAGTGCTAGAGGAGCGATCCCGTCTAGAAAAAGACGGGGCTTCACGAATTATGCGGCCACAGGGACATTTATCGTCAATTGTTTGCCATGTGTGGTGACAACTATGTTTTGCACAAAAGCGTGTGCAGCAAAACTGTGTTAATCTGACAGCGAGTATTCAACAAACCACGACAAATAATCAGCTGGTTCTAGGGAGCTTCCAAATGATGCCAGATTGTAAAGAGTGAATGAAATGGTACCTGAACACTGCCGATTAAAAATCTAAACCGGAGGGACGCCATGGCTGTTTCCCACGGAACGGTTTCGAATTTTCATAAAATTTATGCTATTTGCGACAACTGATTACACAGCCGAAATGGAATAGCACTTGCCTATCGGTGCCGTACGTCACGCTTTACAGCTAATATAATGATGATTTTTCCAACTATGGTAATTCACTGGGGATAAATACTTGATTTATCACTACTAACTTCAGTCAAAGAGATGCTACATGAAGTGGGAGAATACGTCCTCACTAGAAAAAGGAGTTCGAAGTGCCTACATTGCCACTCAAGGTTAGAGTGATCGGATTTTGAGAGATATGGGGTACTTTATTCCAGAAACTTTTGCTTCGTGTCGAGACAGTTCATTCTGCATTATACTGTACCCCTCTGAAATTACTGTGTCAGACCATACGCCTCAGACGGCGTGGACTATCGGTAGTGGTGACACTTTTGGATGACAATTCCCGGCCGGGTACAGCAATGGCACACAGACGTTGTTGCAAACAGTTTATTTGGCACATGCTGATTCCATCTCCGACTTACCCTTTGTGATTTTAGTCTGTTGTGACTCCTTGGAAACCATCTGCATGAATAGCACATTGAAGATGATAACACCTTAATCACCGCATGCTTGGATATGACAATGGCAATTATAATCAGATAGTTCAAATGGCTCTGAGCACTATGGGACTTAACTTCTGAAGTCATCAGTCCCCTAGAACTTAGAACTACTTAAGCCTAACTAACCTAAGGGCAGCACACACATCCATGCCCGAGGCAGGATTCGAACCTGCGACCGTAGCGGTCGCGCGGTTCCATACTGTAGCGCCTAGAACCGCTCGGCCACCTCCGCCGGCTGCAATCATAATTATTTGCTACATTCTACCGAGACCTTGTTAAAGGTTAGGATAAGAATTTAAATGTAGATTGGATGTATCTAGAAAAGTAAATTTAATTTCAGCCTAGCTGTCGTGGCACCTCTTTCGGAAAACTATTGTGATCCATTTATTAAGTCGGAGGCAGGCATATAAAAGCAAGACATATGGAATAAAACAAAGTAAGCTTTTTATTAACTCATAAGTAATCGCCATAACCGTTAGTGCACGTAGGCTTGCCCACGTATTGCTAAGGTTGTATCGTGTACGTTACAGAAGTTCCACAGGGAAGCCTTACACATCCTCTACACACCCTCGATCTCTCCCCATGCGAATTCCAGGCTTTTGGAGCGCTGAAGAAGGATGTTTGTGGCCCTTGATTTGCTTCGGATGAAGAATTGCACTCCTGGATACAATCAAGTTTCCGTATGCAACCGCAAATATATCTTCATAGAAGGCTTCGACCATCTTTTCTCACAGTCGGATAAACTATGGTGGTTAACTTTGAAACAATACACAGTATAATTTTTCCCCCCATCTGCCTCGTTTTAATTTTGCTACCCCTTGCACAATGTCTGATAGCCTTGATCTCAGACGCATTGACGATCAAGAACACCGTCGCCATGCTGTTTGCAATGCCTTACACACAACTGAAAGGGAAGAAAAATGTCCACCACAGACAACTTTTAGGAAAGAAAATGAATAAATGAAGCAAGCGTCAAGAGAAAATACACGTGCATACCAAACATGCCCGAGAATCATATATGAAAAAAACTACGATTAGTGAAACGTATTACGAGGATGATGAATGGAAAAGGCACCAATAGTTCTCATTTAAAATTATGAAAAACTTCAGTTTACCATTAAATGTTGTCGTTTTCACTTTGTTCAGTCCGATGACTGCTCTCACGCAACTCTCCTAGCTCTCCTAGCAAAGCAGCTCTGTGCAAGCCTCTTCATCTCAGTGTATCTACTGTAACTAACGTCCAATGTGACCTGCTTTCTGCATAATCAGTATTAGTATGTTAAGTACTCGTACATTTGTGGGTTGGCCACAAGCTTCTTTCTTCTTTAGGGAACGCCGTATTTTAATCTGAAAGATTTTCTGATAAGTAATTCTTTATTTACAGCATTTTTCAGGTTCGGTTCTCCTTCAGGTAGACCAAAATAAACAGTTTTGGTACAGATTCCTAATAAGTATGTGATATGGTTTATTAATGTCAGCTGCGATGTATGATGTCTTGTATGTGATTTGACAGCACAGTTTTAATATTGTCGTCTAAGCTATTGCTAATTAGTTTCCAATACCTGAAGATGATTTCAAGATCGAAACGAGTTGTGAATGTGGAAGTGTATACCTGATCTTCTTGGCGGTTGAAACTGAACCATATAAAATAACTCTGCCGAGGTCTGCAGCTCGCTGTTGCGTCAAAATGCTGTCCTAGTTCATGTGAACAAAGAGAAGAAACTCAGACGTAGCCGTGTCCTGACTGCCGGGTGGGTGCTCAAATAATCCCCTGGATAACGCTGCAGAAGCGTCTTCGCTGCAGCTGCAGTGAACTTCTTTTTGCCACGGTGTCCCGTCACGCATGAGAGTTCCGTTACGTGCGCTGCACGAAATCAGGCTCATACTTTCAGCGAATGACAGCATGCCCTTGAGACTTGGTCAGAGACTTTGTTGGACTGGGTATCTTTACTTGCTTAGCGCCTAGAACTGCATAATGTGACATGACGCAATCGAAGGACGTACACTACTGGCGATGAAAATTACTACACCAAGAAGAAATACAGATGATGAACGGGTATTCATCGGACAAATATATTATACTAGAACTGATACGTGATTACATTTTCACGCAATTTGAGTGCACAGATCCTGAGAAATCAGTACCTAGAACAACCATCTCTGGCCGTAATAACGGCCTTGATTCGCCTGGGCATTGAGTCAAACAGAGCTTGGATGGCGTGTACAGGCACAGCTGGGCATGCAGCTTCAACACGATACCACAGTTCATCAAGAGTTGTGACTGGCGTATTGTAACGAGCCAGTTGCTCGGCCACCATCGACCAGACGTTTTCAGTTGGTGAGAGATCTGGAGAATGTACTAACCAGGGCAGCAGTCGAACATTTTCTGTATCCGTACAGGACCTACAACATGCGATCGTGCATTATTCTGCTGAAATGTAAGGTTTCGCAGGGATCGAATGAAGGGTAGAGCCACGGGTCGTAACACGTCTGAAATGCAACGTCCACTGTTACAAGTGCCATCAATTCGAACATGAGGTGACCGAGACGAGTAACGAATGGCACCCCATACCATCACGCCGGGTGATACGGCAGTATGGAGATGACGAATACATGCTTCCAATGTGCATTCACCGCGATGTCGCAAAACACGGGTGCGACCATCATGATGCTGTAAACAGGACCGGGATTCAACCGAAAAAATGACGTTTTGACATTCTACACCCTGGTTCGTCGCTGAGTACACCATCGCAGGCGCTCCTGTCTGTGATGCAGCGTCAACGGTAACCGCAGCCATGGTCTCCGAGCTGATAGTCCATGCTGCAGCAAACGTCGTCGAACTGTTCGTGCAGATGGTTGTCGTCTTGCAAACGTCCCCATCTGTTGACTCAGGGATCGAGACGTGGCTGCACGATCCGTTACAGCCATGCCGATAAGATGCCTGTCATCTCGACTGGTAGTGATTCGAGGCCATTGGGATCCTGCACGGCGTTCCGTATTACCCTCCTGGACCCACCGATTCCATATTCTGCTAACAGTCATTGTATCTCGACCAACGCGAGCAGAAATGTGGCGATACGATAAACCGCAATCGCGATAGGTTACAATCCGACTTTTATCAAAGTCGGAAACGTGATGGTACGCATTTCTCCTCCTCACACGAGGCATCACAATAACGTTTCTACTAGGCAACGCCGGTCAACTGCTGTTTGTGTATGAGATATCGGTTGGAAAATTTCCTCATGTCAGCACGTTGTAGGTGTCGCCACCGGCGCCAATCTTGTGTGAATGCTCTGAAAAGCTAATCATTTGCATATCACAGCATCTTTTTCCTGTCGGCTAAATGTCGCGTCTGTAGCAGGTCATCTTCGTGGTGCTGCAATTTTAATGGGCAGTAGTGTAGTAGCGCCACTGCGAAACATGTTTGCACAAAGTTCTATCAAGTTTTCGCTAGGGTTCTAATTTCGCGAGGGATCGAAGCTGGAAAAAAGAAAAATTATCCTAGTATAAGCTACTTAAAATTCCACACACGATTAAAGCTGTGCCTTGTGCTGTACGTTTAGGGCAAATTATTGATCTAACTGTTCTCTATTTGACTTGCTGACAGCTGGTGGCGGTGCGCACATGAACGCCCAGAAGTGCACCAGAACTGGTACAGCTTTCCGTGCAGCGGGTCGCGGCCCGGCACTCGCGCGCTTGTCGTTGTGAATAAGTAACGCGCAGGTAGATTGCCGCGCGCCCAACGGGACAGCCCGGAATTCCGCAGAGGGGCGCAGCGTATGCAGGCCTGTGTAGTCGGCAGCCGCTGGCGTCGAGTGAGAACTCTGAGGAGGAAGGAGGGAGTGTTGGGGTGGTGGCCGCGGGGGGAGGGGGGGAGGGAGTAGTGCTGCAGTGCGCTGCAGCTGCCAGCTACTTGTAACGCAGCAGACCGCAAGCAAGCCGCCTTAAGACGTGAGCTGCCTCCAACATGGCGGCGCAAAGTATTTTAACTGTGGAGCTCCTAGTGAACTGTAATCCAAGAAATCATCAAAATGATACATAATAAGCATTATTTCAAACGACTTCGCAAAGAGAGCTCTTTTTTAATAATGTGTGCAGGATAACGAGGATAATGAAATGTAGTCGAATTAAGTCGGGTGATGCTGAGGGAATTAGAATAGGAAATGAGACACTTAAAGCAGTAAAGGAGTTTTGCTATTTGGGGAGCAAAATAACTGATGATGGTCGAAGTAGAGAGGATATAAAATGTAGACTGCCAATGGCAAGGAAAGCGTTTCTGAAGAAGAGAAATTTGTTAACATCGAGTATAGATTTAAGTGTCAGGAAGTCGGTTCTGAAAGTATTTGTACAGAGTGTAGCCATGTATGGAAGTGAAATATGGACGATAAATAGTTAGGACAAGAAGAGAATAGAAGCTTTCGAAATGTGGTGCTACAGAAGAATGCTGAAGATTAGATGGGTAGATCACATAACTAATGAGGAGGTATTGAATAGAATTGGGGAGAAGAGGAGTTTGTGGCACAACTTGACAAGGAGAAGGGACCGGTTGGTAGGGCATGTTCTGTGGCATCAAGGGATCACAAATTTAGCATTGGAGGGCAGACTGGAGGGTAAAAATCGTATAGGGAGACGAAGAGATGAATACACTAAGCAGATTCAGAAGGCTGTAGGTTGCAGTAAGTACTGGGAGATGAAGAAGCTTGCACAGGATAGAGTAGCATGGAGAACTGCTTCAAACCAGTCTCAGGACTGAAGACAACAACAAAATGCTGTTATAGAGCCCGTATCATTATAAACATCCAAGTATGAAGCAAGATAAAGCTGCACTGGCTGAAGGTGTGAAAATCTGCCAATATTTAACAATTAACACTCGAAATAAAAAAAAGTACCTTTGCGTCTTCAGTCATATATACTTCGTACACTGAGGTCATCGGATACTTCGTGTCCAACTTCCTTTTGCCTCGCGAAGTGCTATAACTCGACGTGGCATACTTCCAAGTCGATGGAAGTCCCCTACAGTAATAGTGAGCCAAGCTGCCTCTATAATTTCGAAAGTGTGGTCGGTGCAGAATTTTGTGACTAAAATGACCTCTCGATCATTTCCCGTATCGTGACATCTGGGTAGCCAAATAATTCACTTGAACTGTCAAGGATGTTCTCTAAATCAATCACGATCACTTATAGCCCAGTGACATGGCATATCTTCATTCCTAAAGATCTCAAAGACGTTTAAGAACATGAAGTCCATTAATGGCTCCAAATGATCTCCATGTAGCCAAACATGACGATTTACAGTCAGTGACTATTTCAGTAGAACCGGAGAACCCAGCCCATTCAACGTAAAGACAGCGCACACTTGTACTGAGCCACCACAAGCTTACACAATGCCTTGTTGACAACTTGGGTCTGTGGCATCCTGAGGTCTGCGCTCACTCGACCCCACCATCGACCCTTAGAAACTGAATTATGGACTCTTCTGACCAGGCCACGGTTTTCCAGGCGTCCAGGGTCCAACCGAGATGGTCACCAGCCCAGGAGAGGCACTGCAGGCGGTGTCGTGCTGTTAGCAAAGGCACTCGCATCGGTCGTCTGCTACCACAGCTCGTGAATGCCAAATTTCGCCATGCTGTCCAAACGGAGACGTTAGTCGTATGTACCACATTTATATCTGCGGTTATTTCGCTCAGTGCAGCTTTTTGGCTGTTAGCACTGACAACTTTTCCCCAAACGCCGCTGCTCCCAGTCGTTAAGGGAAGGCTGTCGGCCGCTGCGTTGCCCGTGGTGACAGGTAATGTCGGAAATTTGGTCTTCCCAGCACACTGTTGACACTGTGGATCTCGGAATACTGATTTCCCTAACGATATCAGAAATGAAATATCCCGTGCGTCTAGCTGAAACTGCCATTCCGAGTTCAGTCTGTTAAGTCCCGTTGAGTGGCCATAATCTAGTCGGACACCTTTTCACGGAATCACCTGAATACCAATGGGGACTCCAACAATACACTGCCCTTTTATACCTTTTGTACACCGTACTACCGCCATCTGTAAATGTGCGTACCGCTATCCCATGACTTCCGCTACCTCATTGTATAAAACCCTTGTGGCTGTGAAAACTGCAACGCCAGTAGCAATACTGTGGTATCGTCCATAGATCATAGTTCCACATCAAACTGGGCAACGCAAATCGATACCACAGACATTAGCAACGGCTCGCTGACACCCAGAACGACGTGGGGGGGGGGGGGGGGGGGGGGGACTCCAGCACTACAGCACCCGCACATTGAGGCCAATACAGTCTTGAGCACGCAAGAACTCACCCCTATTCGAGGCCTCAACTACAGCAGTCAGCATCATGATCTACGACTAACAATTAATTAAAGTTTCAGATGAACTTGTAGTGCGGTGAGTATCGAACATCATACCTCAAGAGAATGGTTCGTTAATTAGAGCATCAAGTGATGCTTTTGTAGTCAGTGACATTGTATATGTCCCTACATCTGTGGCAAAGAAGTGTCCCAAAATAAAGTAAGTCATTTATGTGATACAGTGAACTAACATTTCATGCGCTCTAGTTCGATGAGCCTTCTCCCAAAGCAATGAAAGAACCGACAGTTGTAGTTTCGACAGGTAACAACAAGTACCAAATAATTAAATTTTGTTTATTGTTGGTACAGAGTGTAGTAAGATGAATATATAATTAAATTTGTAGGTGATATGAGCATATAATGTGTAGGGTTTGAAACTTAAAACGCAGAGCTCCCACCTCTGGTGCAACAAATGCTTAGCCAGCAGAGCACCACATCGAAGTCAGTTAAGAAGACACATGCAGTGAAGTAACCCCGCGCCGCTTCAGCTCTGTGCAGGTCATCAGTCAGCGTGGCTGTCGACTGCTTGCCTGCCAGCAACCCATGACCAGATGATGTCAATCAATGAGAGATGTGGAGGACACGCTGTCCAAGGAAAGAGGTGAACTATCCCTATTTAAGTTAGTTAGAACAGTACAGGCAATATTCTGGCTTGTGTTATGTCTTTAAGTGATAACATCACAGAGACCTCACAGGTTTGACACTGCCACCGTCCTTAACACACCAGAAGTGTAGTGCCTGCTGTACAAATTAATGACTATAGTGATAGTGGTAGTACTTTTTTGGACTTTGAAAAGCTTACAGAAAGGGGAAGTAAAATCTGGTTTCGCAGCACAGAGCGAATCAGGTTGTGGAATGGGCCCAACATCAGTTGCTGTTAGTTAGACGAGAACACACAACTTTATTCCTCGAAAACACAATGCACAGTTTTCTCTTTAAAACAACAAGGATCAATTCACGGCTGAGGGCCGAAGTAACCTCTCAACAATAAGGTTTAAATAGTTCCTTTTAAGACACAAGGATTTAGAGTAACCGCTGAAGGCCTTAATTAAGTAAAATTAAAATGTCTTCTCGGCTAAAGGCCCAAATATTATTTCAGATCAACAAAGGAAATTCTTTAAAGGGCAAGCATTTACCCATTTCGGCTAAAAGCCACATAAAGGAAAATTTAATACCTCGGCTGAAAGCTGTAAGGTGTCAGGCAAATCCAACAGCTTCCACGAAAACCCTGACATGATAGTAAATCTGGCAATATCACATAGCTCCAAATAAATCCTGACATTAAATTAACCAAAGTAATACGATCAATGAGTGAGCAAATGGAATACCACAGACTAACACAAGAATGCCTAAATGCATGTCATACCTTCCCACCGTGAAACAGACGCAGTTCCGAGAGGAGAAACGAGAACAGAAGCTGAGAGCAGAGCCATGTAGGCTAGAAGGCCCTATGATAAGGGACACCCACATCGCCGGCTGACCGCCGGGAGCTCTATACCCCAGCCCGTGTTAAAAGATAGAGTCCTCCAGAAGAACAATATAGATCTAGGGCCACACCAGCTGCAAGTTTTAGGATAGACAGAATTTTTGTAGGCGGAGCTTAAGGTCAACGTTGACACGCTGATTGGTCAGTTGAAAACACAGCCAGATACCTTTTTCTTAAACCAACTTCGGTAAACAGTAGTAAGGAGAAGTTGGAGAGAGTTGCTACCAAGACGGCCAGGTGTGTGGAGCTGCGCAGCCCGCCACCCCTGACGCTGCCTAACCACCGACTAGGTAATGAACGCATGCGATGCCGCATAAGAGTGCAGACGGGTTCACTCAGAACTGCAGAAGTCACATCTGTTACATCCCCTTTTTACGTAATACAAGTGTCGATCGCCAATTAAACTTCGTGTTATTCACATTTGCTACTTGAAGTTAAAATCTGAAACACGATGATTTTTCTGTTATATAATTATTGAGAAGCCACATCGGCTACTGTAATTTACGACAAGTTAAATAAGTAATTAAAGATAATTGAGGGTCACTGTAGACCATTTTTGATACTTTTCCCTTTTATGAAACTTAATTTAAACCTAGATTATAGATGTGATATGGCATAGGTCATCCTTCGATCCATTATAGAACTTGGAAACCCATTCAGGGAATATTGGTTCACATTTTAGTTGAACGCAGTTGGTTTTTATCATCCTGTATTAAAATATTTCCTTTTATCAATAGTGCAATTTATAAACAATGTTTTGTGAGTAGAATAAAAATTCCAGTGGTAAACTTAAATGGTTTTTCGACGCTATTTTACTACAAATAGGAAAGCCTTGAACTCCTTCCACTCAATTTAGTTAGTATTAACATTATTTTACAGGGAGTGCAGTGGAGCTGACTCTGAAAGCATTAAGTATTTGATCATATCACCGCTAGTCTCACTGAACTCTTCTGAACTCTACATGCTATGCGTGGTCTCGCGTCTCCTTATCAGCAACAGGTCCCAGGTTCAAACTAGTCAATTCCCTAAAAAACACGCTCAGAGCGTCGTTGCGTGATAGTGGTAGGGAGACATGACTTAGGACAAACAGACACCACGCAGAATGTTAGAAAGCCCAATAATATTTCAACATAATAAACGGCAACCTTTCAAGACCAGCATTTACATAGTAAAACAGAAAATAATCTCTTAAAAAAAACTTCCAATATTTTACGGCTGAAATTCAAACAATTATTCAAAATAATTAAACACAAAACTTAATATAAGCATTTACATATTACGGCTAAAGGCCATTTTAAGAATTCAAGATAATTAGAGAGAAACCATAAAGACAGCAATTTACACATTAGGGCTGAGAACCACAAATTTTAAAACAAATGCGGATAAAGGCCTAAACACAGAGCAAAAAAGAATTTGAAATAAAACACGGCTGAAAGACTACTCTTCAAATACTTCACATAAGACTCGGCTGAAGGCCATATACTAAACATAGAACAGACAAAATTAATACACGGCAGAAGGTCTGCGACAAAAGAAAATCGCAATCAGAAACAACAGAACAGTGGTGCTCAGAAGTGTTCCAAGTGGCGGTCTGAGAAGGTAGCTCAAACGTAAGGTTAGGTGAGACATGCAGGAAAGCTTAATACTAAATAACCGGATGGCAACCCGATCCAGGGACGGCGGAAGGACCGACCAAGAACCTAATTAATTCCCTTCCGCCAGAACAAGAGCACGAGAACGGAAAAATCAGCGAGGACGAAGATACCAGGAGCACTACGTCTTCAGATATTGGCGTCTAAATACAGCCAAGGCGCAATAAGCACTCAAAAATATGAATAACACCAAAGGCTGCTTAACTACACGCCGTGCCGGACTCTGTCCGCCGGCCAGTGTGGCCGAGCCGTTCTAGGCACTACAGTCTGGAACCGAGCAATCGCTACCGTCGAGGGGCTCGAATCCAGCCGCGGGTATGGATGTGTGTGATGTCCTTAGGTTAGTTAGGGTTAAGAAATTCTAGGGGACTGATGACCTCAGAAGTTAAGTCCCATAGTGCTTAGAGCCGTTTGAAACTTGTTTTTTTTTTTTTTTTAGCTCTGTCCCAACCGGCCGACTGGCAACTCCAGTACGCAGGCAGCATTAAACATACCTGCACATCAGCTAGACACAGTTGCACGAAAACACTTCCACAAGAACTCAAATAATCCTAAAAGCAATGACTGTGGAACAACCAGGACGAATGACAAGTCGACACAAACAGAAAAACCGAAGCGGTCGGCGACCAAACATACTTCGTCCAATGAGACGACCGACCGAGCGACCAACCTAGATCATCCCCACTCAAGTCAAGTGTTTCAGCAACGGTCGGATGAGTCTTGGCTGTGCGAACCTCACTGCAGCTCCATCCCGACTACTTGATGTCCATTCAGAGCTCGGAGGCACTGCGACCTGAGCACACTGGCTCTGACCCAACCATGCAGAGGGAACACTTGCCCACTGGGCACCCACCATCTCTTCACGAGGAAGGAACCGAACCACGTCCGTCAAGACGACCAACTGATGAGGCCCAGAAACGGTCAAAAGACCAAATAAACATTGCCCAATGAGACGACCGACCGAACGAACAACCAACGGTCATTCCCGCTCCAGTCTCCTTCCGTCGGATAGTGCATGTGTGTCGCGGTCGGCGAGTATGTGCTGTTTGGACCTAACTGGCGCTCCATCCCAACTGAACTCCATGTCCGTTCGGAACTCGGAGACACGGCGACCCAGGCACACTGGCTCGGACCCAACCATGGAGAGGAAACACTTGCCCATTAGGCATCCGACATCTCTACACAAGGAAGGAACCGACCCACGTCCGGCTAGATGACCAACTGACGAGGCCCAGAAACGGTCAAAAGACCAAATACACGTCGCCCAGTGAGACGACCAACCGAAAGACCAACCAGCAGTCATTCCCGCTCCAATCTCCTTCCATTGGACAGTTCATGTGTGTGGCCTGCTGTCGGCGAGCACTGGCTGTCGGCGCCTCACCGGCGCTCCGTCCCCGACTTCACTGCTGCTGAGTCGCAACTGCATTGCTGGTCCGTCTCCTGCTGACTGCCAGACACACGACTACCCGGAAATACTAGCAGTCTCCCCAAAGATGGTACGACAGTGCACTTATCGATAAGCGCCGCTGATGCCACTCACGGGAAAGCTAACCAGCAATCTAATGACGCCAGTAAATCGAATTAAAGGAAAAACGAGGCGACAGAACCACCAAAACAAGATGACGAGCAATAAACGGCATGACCGCGAGCCGCGCACGTCTCAGGAAGAGTAAACCTTCTTTAATTTCCAGCTATAGCTCGACATTTTACACAGTGTCTCCTGATTACCGAGATACGATCATGCAGAATGTCTTAACATACGAAGTGAGTGCCTCGATCTTTTTGACTAAACGATCTAAGTAGCTCTTAGGTATATCTATGTACAGTGTTTCAGCACAACATGAAAGACCCCATCACAATGGTGGTGGACATACTTGCCAGCAGCCTCGCTGCATTGTTTATACTGGTTTCCCGCCAAAGTTAGGCACTTTCAGGCTCGGTTTGCAGTAGGATGGGTGACCGTTCAAGTCTGCCGAGGGCTGTTGACAACTTAATGACGTGCACTCAGATGATCGAGGAGATATTTAACTAAAAAGTAGCTGCTCGATCAAGAAGGGTGCAGTGTGCTGACCACCTGCCACTCGGTATCTGTGTCTATGAACTGAGAGTGACATGGCGGTCGGTACGGCCTTCCGAGGCCTATTAGGATGGAGTTTAGTTCAGTTTACCGGATGTACTCATCGCGTCTAAAGTTATAGGAGCTCTTCTTCCTATAATGTTTGAGGTGAAATTAAAATAATAAATAAGAAACAAAGGTTTTGTGCGATGTTGATTACTGATCAGCAAAAGACAGAAAAACATATGCCGTCTTCAGTTTTCTCCAACATTATTTATTGAAACTGGACCATTTTAAAGTGTTGCCGCTAGACAACAGATGAACTACTGCCCACTTTCAGCGGGGACAGCGTCTGTTATTGTGATGGCCTCCGACATTAATTTAACCTCAACAATACGAAGGGTCTTATAAAGTAAACCACCATTCACACAGTTCGAAATGACACTGAAGGCTAATTTTCAGTATGATTCTTTGCATCAGAAGAGACTTTGGAGAGACTCACAAAAGGCTGCTTCATGTGCACGCAATGACAATCCATGGCACCATCCAGGTGCTGAGTCTCTGTGATCATGACGAATGCCTTCTCGCATCGTTCCATGTTACCAATGCCTCAAAACACAGACATATGTTAATAGTGATGCTGCACGCAGTAAGATAAACTGTCAGTCTTCAGTATTATGTGGGTATCGCTAAAAGAACTGTTTCAAAAAAATGGCTCTGAGCACTATGGTACTTAACATCTATGGTCATCAGTCCCCTAGAACTTAGAACTACTTAAACCTAACTAACCTAAGGACAGCACACAACACCCACTCATCACGATGCAGAGAAAATCCCTAACCCCGCCGGGAATCGATCCCGGGAACCCGGGCGCGGGAAGCGAGAACGCTACTGCACGACCACGAGCTGCGGACGGAACTGTTTCAAAACAATTGGAAGAGAACAAGGGCAATTGTAGAAGAGGAGAAACGGAACGATCAGCTGATGTGGAGCATGCTTACCAACCAGGTAACCACCATATTCGGTTTGAGGAGACGCAAGTACTAGCGGCCACAAGCGGATATTACGAAAGGCTCTACAGGGAGGCAATTGAAATCGCCAAACACCCTAATAATCTATATAGAAAGGAAGATGGCGTGAAATTAAACGGTATATGGATGCCGGCGTTGAGGAAGAGGTGTACCACCCCTGTCCACCACTGCGTGATGGCGATTGACGGCAGCGGACAGCGGCCTATTGCACTGACTTTTTCAAAACACGTGACACCACGCCTCGGCGCGGGAGCGCGCGGACACGGAATTTAGGGGCAGTCAGTAGTGAGCCAGTGGGTGTGTTAGACCTTCCATTGAGCTACAGACCCCCTTGAAGATGTCCTCCGCAGACGGAGACGAACGTTGAGAATTGATACAGAATTCATCAACCGACCACGGCATAACAGCCCGGATAATTATAATGGACAAGTCATCAGAAAAGTTCATGTGCTGCCACTCCTTTGTATCTAGAGTTGTCGTCGGTTGCTACGTCAATCGACATGCCTCTCTCTTCTGCCTCATCAAAGTAGCCGCAACCGTGGTCGCCTTGAGACAGTCCATGGTGCTTCATAAGTTGTCGCAGTTACCCTGTACATAACAGTCTAGCTGTTCTGCTAACAAGTAAATTTCCTTCTACATGATATGTGATATGCCTGCATGATTTACTTCGGCCAACTGATGGTTATACAGGATGTAAGAGGTAGAAGTGCAGATATTTCTGTTAGTGATCGAGGACGGCGTACTGAATAATATTACATCAGCATTTACTTTTTTTGCAGACTGATAATTATAGCCATTACAGTTGTATGTTTTTGGGTTGGTTAGTATCTCGAAGTACATGTTGCAAACCGATTTAGGAAAGATATCTGAATAGTACAAAAATTGTCAGTTGACCCTAAATAGCCGGCGGAAATGGCCAAGCGGTTCTAGGCGCTACAGTCTGGAGCAGCGCGACCGCTACAGTCGCAGGTTCGAATCCGGCCTCGGGCATGGATGTGTCCTTAGGTTCGTTACGTTTAAGTAGTTCTAGGTGCTAGGGGACTGATGACCTCAGAAGTTAAGTCCAACAGTGCTCATAGCCATTTGAACCATTTTTTGACCCTAAATAACGAAAGGAGTGAGGTCATCCACTTGAGTGCTAAAGGGAATTCGTTAAACTTCGGTTACACGATACATCAGTCACACTAAAGGTAGTAAATTGAACCTAATACCTGTGGTTGTTATTGTTGTTGTTGTTGTGGTCTTCAGTCCTGAGACTGGATTGATGCAGCTCTCCATGCTACTCTATCCTGTGCAAGCTTCTTCATCTCCCAGCACCTACTGCAACCTACATCTTTCTGAATCTGCTTAGTGTATTCATCTCTTGGTCTCCCCCTATGATTTTTACCCTCCACGCTGCCCTCCAATACTAAATTGGTGATCCCTTGATGCCTCAGAACATGTCCTACCAACCGATCCCTTCTTCTGGTCAAGTTGTGCCACAAACTTCTCCCCAATCCTATTCCATACTTCCTCATTAGTTATGTGATCTACCCATCTAATCTTCAGCATTCTTCTGTAGCACCACATTTCAAAAGCTTCTATTCTCTTCTCGTCCAAACTATTTACCGTCCATGTTTCACTTCCATACATGACTACACTCCATACAAATACTTTCAGAAATGACTTCCTGACACTTAAATCTATACTCGATGTTAACAAATTTCACTTCTTCAGAAACGCTTTCCTTGCCATTGGCAGTCTACATTTTATATCCTCTTTACTTCGACCATCATCAGTTATTTTGCTCCCCAAATAGCAAAACTCCTTTACTACTTTAAGTGTCTCATTTCCTAATCTAATTCCCTCAGCATCACCCGACTTATTTCGACTACATTCCATTATCCTCGTTTGGCTTTTGTTGATGTACATCTTATATCCTCCCTTCAAGACACCATCAATTCCGTTCAACTGCTCTTCCAAGTCCTTTGCTATCTCTGACAGAATTACAATGTCATCGGCGAACCTCAAAGTTTTCATTTCATCTCCATGGATTTTAATACCTACTCCAAATTTTTCTTTTGTTTCCTTTACTCCTTGCTCAATATAGAGATTGAATAACATCGGGGAGAGGCTACAACCCTGTCTTACTCCCTTCCCAACCACTGCTTCCCTTTCCCATCCCTCGACTCTTATAACTGCCATCTGGTTTCTGAACAAATTGTAAATAGCCTTTCGCTCCCTGTATTTTACCCCTGCCACCTTTAGAATTTGAAAGAGAGTATTCCAGTCAACATTATCAAAAACTTTCTCTAAGTCTACAAATGCTGGAGACGTGGGTGTACCTTTCCTTAATCTTTCTTCTAAGATAAGTCGTAAGGTCAGTATTGCCTCACGTGTTCCAATATTTCTACGGAATCCAAACTGATCTTCACCGAGGTCGGCTTCTACTAGTTTTTCCATTCGTCTGTAAAGAATTCGTGTTAGTACTTTGCAGCTGTGGCTTATTAAACTGATTGTTCGGTAATTTTCACATCTGTCAACACCTGCTTTCTTTGGGATTGGAATTAATATATTCTTCTTGAAGGCTGAGGGTATTTCGCCTGTTTCATACATCTTGCTCACCAGATGGTAGAGTTTTGTCAGGACTGGCTCTCCCAAGACCGTCAGTAGATCCAATGGAATGATGTCTACTCCGGGGGCCTTATTTCGACTCAGGTCTTTCAGTGCTCTGTCAAACTCTTCACGCATTATCATATCTCCCATTTCATCTTCATCTACATCCTCTTCCATTTCCATAATATTGTCCTCAAGTGCATCGCCCTTGTATAGACCCTCTATATACTCCTTCCACCTTCCTGCTTTCCCTTCTTTGCTTAGAACTGGGTTTCCATCTGAGCTCTTGATGTTCATACAAGTGGTTCTCTTATCTCCAAAGGTCTCTTTAATTTTCCTGTAGGCAGCATCTATCTTACCCCTAGTGAGATAAGCCTCTACATCCTTACATTTGTCCTCTAGCCATCCCTGCTTAGCCATTTTGCACTTCCTGTCGATCTCATTTTTGAGACGTTTGTATTCCTTTTTTCCTGCTTCATTTACTGCATTTTTATATTTTCTCCTTTCATCAATTAAATTCAATATTTCTTCTGTTACCCAAGGATTTCTACTAGCCCTCGTTTTTTTACCTACTTGATCCTCTGCTGCCTTCACTACTTCATCCCTCAAAGCTATCCATTCTTCTTCTACTGTATTTCATTCCCCCATTCCTGTCAATTGTTCCCTTATGCTCTCCCTGAAACTCTGTACAACCTCTGGTTCTTTCAGTTTATCCAGCTCCCATCTCCTTAAATTCCCACCTTTTTGCAGTTTCTTCAGTTTTAATCTACAGGTCATAACCAATAGATTGTGGTCAGAGTCCATATCTGCCCCTGGAAATGTCTTACAATTTAAAACCTGGTTCCTAAATCTCTGTCTTACCGTTATATAATCTATCTGATACCTTTTAGTATCTCCAGGGTTCTTCCATGTATACAACCTTCTATCATGATTCTTAAACCAAGTGTTAGCTATGATTAAGTTGTGCTCTGTGCAAAATTCTATCAGGCGGCTTCCTCTTTCATTTCTTAGCCCCAATCCATATTCACCTACTACGTTTCCTTCTCTCCCTTTTCCTACACTCGAATTCCAGTCACCCATGACTATCAAATTTTCGTGTCCCTTCACTATCTGAATAATTTCTTTTATTTCATCATACATTCCTTCAATTTCTTCGTCATCTGCAGAGCTAGTTGCATATAAACTTGTTCTACCGTAGTAGGTGTGGGCTTCGTATCTATCTTGGCCACAATAATGCGTTCACTATGCTGTTCGTAGTAGATTACCCGCACTCCTATTTTTTTATTCATTATTAAACCTACTCCTGCATTACCCCTATTTGACTTTGTGTTTATAACCCTGTAGTCACCTGACCAGAAGTCTTGTTCCTCCTGCCACCGAACTTAACTAATTCCCACTACATCTAACTTTAACCTATCCATTTCCCTTTTTAAATTTTCTAACCTTCCTGCCCGATTAAGGGATCTGACATTCCACGCTCCGATCCGTAGAACGCCAGTTTTCTTTCTGCTGATAACGACATCCTCTTGAGTAGTCCCCGCCCGGAGATCCGAATGGGGTACTATTTTACCTCCGGAATATTTTACCCAAGAGGACGCCATCATCATGTAATCATACAGTAAAGCTGCATGCCCTCGGGAAAAATTACGGCCGTAGTTTCCCCTTGCTTTCAGCCATTCGCAGTACCAGCACAGCAAGGCCGTTTTGGTTATTGTTACAAGGCCAGATCAGTCAATCATCCAGACTGTTGCCCTTGCAGCTACTGAAAAGGCTGCTGCCCCTCTTCAGGAACCACACGTTTGTCTGGCCTCTCAACAGATACCCCTCCGTTGTGGTTGTACCTACGGTACGGCTATCTGTATCGCTGAGGCACGCAAGCCTCCCCACCAACGGCAAGGTCCATGGTGATAGTCAATAGAAAAAACTGATATGGGTGAAAGATTACAATTGTAAAAGCACCAACATTCCAGTAAACAAAGGCCTGCAAACCATGCAGCTGCAAGATGAACATGTGGTTACGACCTGCCACTGACTACATTTGAAATAGTGTCTCAGTCAGTAGAAATCTGTTTGAAATATAAAGTTTTTGATGAAATTCCCATCTGATTGGGATCACTTTAATAAGACCTACAATACCACATCAGCAAGTTACATGCTGTAAGTATTGTACATTCAGACCTGTTAATGCAGGTGTTATAAAGTGAAGTCTTTCATTTTGATGTAATAATGAATTTCTCTCTTCAGCGAGTTACGAATTCTTTCGAACACCCCTGGACCATTTCATAAACCTTGACATGACTGTACAATCTGCTGCTTCAGTTTCTCAACTGTATTGATGGGAGTGCTGCACACTTTGCTTGCTTCCGATATGGCCCCAGACAGAAAAATCTATTGGATTGCGATCAAGTGATGTTGGTGGCCAAGCTACATTTCCTGTTCGACATATCCATCTTAAACTCTATTGGCACATAAGACATTGAACACTGGCAGCAAAACGTGCTGGCGTCATATTATGCACGTACCAATTTCCTCAATAATGGGCCACGAGTGAAATTTGGATCATATTAAACGGGGACTTGATTGTGAATTTTTCATACAATGTCAGCTTTCACGGCCAGTCTTGTCTTCACTTTAAACTAGCGGGAGGATAGTCTGTGATCAAGGTATAAAACTCTTCCCTGACGTTTTGTCTCTGACTGCGGCAGACACCCTCCGAGGTACAGCGGCGAACTGCAAAGAGAACTCGAGGAAGTGCTGATTATATAGGTAGCGCAGAGGAAGCCACTGCCCATCATGTGGTGTTGGCTATGAGACTGTCTTGGTAATGCCAACATTCTTGATTGAAAGTAATCAATACCTAGATATTACAATTAATACAACTTCAATTCGAAAGAACACGTAGAAAATACTGTGGGGAAGGCTAACCAAAGACTGCATTTTATTGACAGGACACTTAGAAAATGTAACAGACATACTAAGGAGACTGCCTACACTGCGCGTGTCTTTCCTCTTTTTTGCTGGGTGGTGTGGGATCCTAACCAGATAGTACATCGAAAAAGTTCACAGAAGGGCAGCACGTTTTGTATTATCGCGAAATATGGGACAGAGTATCATTGAAATGATACAGGATTTGGGCTGGACATCATTAAAAGAAAGGCATTTTCAGTTGCGACGGAATCTTCTCTCGAAATTCCAATCACCAACTATCTCCTCCGAACGCGAAAACATTTTGTTGACACCAACCCACATAGGGAGAAACGATCACCACGATAAAGTAAGGGAGATCAGAGCTCGGACGGAAAGATATAGTTGTTCATTCTTTCCGCGCGATATACGAGATTGGAATAATAGAGAAATGTGAAGGTGGTTCGATGAACCCTCTACCAGGAACATAAAAGTTATTTTCAGAGTATCCATGTTGATGTAGATGTAGATACATCGGTACAAGCTCTTTAGCAACCTCTTTGCGTCATCACTATTTCGCCAGTAGGTGTGGGCTCTACCAATAGTATTCCGTCGCCGATGCTGGGACATGAAATCCCTCTCGTTTGAAAGTAGTACGCCACACTTGGTGTTCGAATTGATACAGTAGATTCGATACTGATATGCCAGTATTATTCCGAATTTGGATATAAAGTTCCTTTGAACATACATGCATGCACTGCGGCGACTACAGCTATTATGAAATACATTGAATGTATTTGCAATTGCGAATATGAATAACCATCAGTTGTAGAATGGAATGACGACACCGAAAATTTCTGCCGGACCTCTTACTACGCGCGGTCACCGTATCATTTGGCTAACCGAGCACGACTCATGCATGCATCTCATAAGTAACTTAGCTCTGTAATTCGGAATAACAAAGGCACTGCAATGTCGTAATTATTATCCTACACCTGGCATACGAGTTTCAAGTAAAATGTCCCTCCTGTACACGAATATACGTAGTGGATGGGCGAGTACAGGTTGTAGACGCAGGATTGAGGAAATACAGAAGTTTAGGTCCTGCCGGGAGTCGTCCACGGAGAGCCAAATGATAGCTGACACTGTAGCTCACAGTGTTCGATCAGGGAGCTAGCTGCCCTCTGTAATAATAATAATAATAATAATAACAAAAGTGAGTGAATGAATCAAAGATGAAGTTCAACGGTTGTCATGAGACGTCCGACCTAAACAAATGCGACGAACAATAACAAACAAAATGAGATTTAAAAAAATGGTAAGGCGACCGCTCGCAATAAGCGGGTAATCCGGGTTCGATTCCCGGTGTGGCACAAAATTTTACTGTCGACATTCCATTCTGCAGCTGATGGTTGTCCGCATTCGTACTTGCGAATACATTTAATGGGTACAGGAAAGTGAAAGACTACTTCGTGCTGAGCTCTGATGTTGAAAAGAAAGCTGTCTTTGTCGGGTTAGCGAAAATAGTGTTGAGCAGATTTTACAGTGCATAAGGAATCGGGTGAGACGAATTGAATTTATATTCTGTGAGATAGGTTAGGTTTGTTTCCTGTGATTAGATTGGGCATGTTAATTTGTATTACTGCACAAGTAGGTATCAGATCACCTGCTTCCGCAAAGATTTTTTTAAAAATTTTATTAAAGGGATGGATGGCGGGTTGGCAGAGAGGACAGGGGTCGTAATCCGAGGCCTTGCCGCAGTATCCCCTTCACCGCAAGGTATTAGGAATGGTGAGAGGAAATTAGCAGTGGGAAATTATTGTTTTTAATTCTTTTTTATCCTTTCTAACGCATCTATAAAATACGTGTAACTAGCGCCGCATCATGCGCTAAGTAAACAAAACTTATAACCCCGGGACCATCGTACGCCGAGGGAGTGTTCACGGGGCAGCGGGAAATGTGATTAACACATGATGCACAAGGGTGCACCGATACTCTCCTTACCATTCATCATCCAAACAAGTCTTCACACATGTTATTCCACCGTTTATCGGTCGTGTTCTTGTAAGCTCGGTCAGTGGGATAATTCTCCTACCTGTTGATGGTCCAGCTGTGTGGAGGGTCGGTTAGGGCACTCCCTAAGCAATCTGAAAAGTACAGATGGGTCCAAAAAAATGTATCCACTTTTTAGAAGTCCATAACTGGCAAACTAATTGACGGAGTTGTCTCATCTTTGGTAGTGTTATAGTTTGTAGTTCCGGCAATCGAAACACAAGCGTTGTATTGCGTGGTTTTGTTTTGTCAGGTGACAGTCGCCAGATAGTCAGTGTTTTGTTCTTAGTTGGACCTAGTTACTCGAGTAAACATGGCTGGCGCAAGGCTTACATTCGATGAAAGGAAGTCAGTTTTGAATTGGTATTTTAAGTACGAAAAAAATTATGAGGTTCAACGGCAATGGAAAAATGAGTATCAAACAGAGCAACCGACACGTTTAACGATTCGTCACATTCGAGACAAATTTGAAGCCGAAGGCTGTGTTAAAGATGTACACAAACAACGATCTGTACCACCTGTAACAGTAACAACTCTAGCTAACTCCCGTCGTGTATCACAACAATTCACTCGCTCACCACAGAAGTCTGTGAGACAGTGTGCTCGTGAAACTGCAGTGAGTCGCTCAAGTGTTCGTCCAGTTTTGAAGACAGGAAAGTGGAAGTGCTACATCCCACAATTGCTACACGCATTGAACGAGGACGACCCAGATCGTGGAATTGAGTACTGCGAGTGGTTTTCTAACATGGTGCACAACGATGAAGAGTTTGCAGAGATGATTGTGTGGTCTGATGAGGCACAGTTCGAACTCAATGGCACAGTAAATCGCCACAATTGCATCTACTGGGCCGCCGAAAATCCCAACGTCTATGTAGACAAAGCCGTGAATTTGCCAGGAGTAAATGTGTGGTGTGGGTTGCCTTACCGGGCCATTCTTCTTTGACGGCTCAGTTACCGGTGAGGTGTACCTTCAGAAGCTTCAGACATCCATTTTACCAGCCATCCGAGACTTGTATGGAGACGAAAGAGTTTACTTTCAACAAGATGGTGCCCCAGCACACTACCAAAATCGTGTTAGGGCGTACCTCGACGAAAATCTACCAGGAAGATGGATAGGCCGTAGAGGTGCTGTGGAGTATCCACCATGTTCCCCAGACCTAACTCCTCTTGACATTTACCTGTGGGGAACACTAAAGGACGTCGTTTATCGACAAAAGCCACGCACATTAAATGAACTTCCAGCATACATCGTATATTCATGTGCAAATATCCAACTGAACACGTTGCAGTCAGTAGTTCGTGCTGCAGTTCGGCAGCATCGTTTGTGTGTGGATGTTAATGGTCACCATTTCGAACACCTACAGTCATATCTTCAAGTTGGACATTAAGCTACACTTTCACCAAAATTGAGACAACTCCGTCAATTAGTTTGCAAGCTATGGACTTTTAAACAGTGGATACATTTTTTGGACCCTTCTGTATTAATTATGCTTTGGGTTCCGTACAACCTTACAATGACGTTCTTGTAGTTAGTTGCAAAAGTCCAATACATCTTTCGGTCCATCGTGAAATAAATACGAGGCCTGTTCAGAAAGTAAGCTCCGATTGATTGCCAAATTGAAACCACAGTGAACATCAGAGATGTTTTACTTGTAACAATTAGCTACACCTTTCAGCTACTTCTCTACGTAGTCGCCGTTCTGACTTAGACTTTTGCCATAGCGTTGTACCAACTTTTCAATAGCCTCATCATAGAAGGCAGCCGCCAGTGCTTTCCGCCAATTCTCCACGCTGGCCTACACCTCGTTGTCTGTGTCAAAATGTTGTCTACAAAGACAGCGGTTCATGTGACCAGAGATGTAACTCAGGGGAAGACAATTGCGGACTGTATTGTGGGTAATCTAACATTTCCATTTGAAAACGATGCAGGAGCATCTTCATTGCCCCTGCAGAATGCGGCTGAGAATTGTCGTGAAGACGAAACAGCACGACAGTTATGTAATGTTAGCTGCATAGCTTCAGGCGAAATTTCTCACCAGGCCCTCGTACTTGGCGGCAGACACTATTTTCTAGACATTTTTACGCACTCACTGCGAGCTCAGAAATGAGAAGAGCGACGTGATGCTAACTGGGGTTATACTAGAGACACTACCCAACACATCTGTGCAAAGCTTTATCGGATTTTCATAGTCGTTTCCATTTCGCGACCGATCGGAGCTTACTTTCCGAATGCCCCTCGTATTTCACTGCGTCCCCAAGGACCCACGTGACTGTGTTGAGTCTGGTGCTCAGAATATACGGCTCCAAGAACATGTAGAAGCGGAGGTGGGATTTGTTCCGGAGTCAGACGTAGAAAGTACGAATAACCAGGTCGCACCAATCGCCATAGGTCTTCTGTCGCGCCGCATCTGAGACGGTGCTCGTCCGTGTCTGGTGCTCTTCATTCCGCACACAGAGGCGAACCCGTCCTGTGTCTAGTGGAGGCGCAGTCGGGTGATCTGTTTACCACTGTCTGTGATGTATGACGCTGATCGGACGTCTGTATCCAGTGTAACCGCGTATATCGTCCGCCACACCACCTTCCAACTGACATGAGTCTTCTCGGCCTCCACGACGTATTGTGGAGACCTCTGTTGTTGGACGCGATATATCTCCCGCCCAGGCGACCTGTGTCGTCGGTGCCACCGCTATACGGACATAACTGGATTCAATGTAGAAGTGACCGAGGTAGTATAAAGATGGGGGTGTGTCTGGCGTCGTCAATGAGGTCGTAAGGGATGGCAGAGCTAAGGATTTCAACAGCAAACCCGTCAAACCTTCCGGGCGGTGGTGCGACAGCTTGATGTGCGAGCTGGCAAACAGGGTCACCGCTCTGTCGTGGACGTAGGCTAAGACCTCACTTGTCTGGAGGAAGGATCAGCGATTCATAACTGACTTTGAAGAGCAAGCCTGTGCTGATGTTACCTCCAAATGCTGCTAACATACGCGGAGTCTTCACTAATGGTATTGTAAGTACACACGCTATGCGTAGAATGCGTAATGCTACTTAAATATTGACAAAGTTGGTCCTTTGAAGAATGTCGAGGGTCCGCAGACGAAGTTTGGAGATCTGGATCCGAATTCTTAGTAACAAGCGTCGGTAATTAAGGGCCGCAGTGCTCCGTATATCGTCGTGAAACTCTGCTCTGAAGCATTTGATAGTGCCACTAAGCTGTAGGGGGTCGACACAGGCTGGGGTCAACCCGTCTCCTATGTTAATGGTGACAATTATTCAAAATGACAGTCACAATCGCATTATTTATTTTGTCGTCAACCGGTTTCAACCCGCGATGGTAACTATGACCAACCGTGCACAGGAAGGGTGCCGACTCCAGCGAGCGACCAAATGGTGTAAACTGCCCTGAAGATGACCCCATCGCTGTTTGAATCCGGTTGGCGACAAAATAAGTAACGCGATTGTGACTGTCATTCTGAATAATTGAATATAAGTATACCATTAGCTGTTATCTCCACACAACTATGTCGTCTAAAATTGCATGGTGACAGATTTGCTGACGTTGAGACAGCTGCCGGAAGCAACACCGCATGTGGAAATCCTGTCTAGTGAGTTTTTTACATCCTCACGGTTGCTGAGCGCGAGTCCCAGGTCCTCCGCATACGGTGTACAGAAAATGTGACGCCATGTAAGGTTCACCCGATAAGGCGTTGACAGAGGCCACAGAGGAGCGGTTCCAGTGCCACAGCGTAGGTTAAGGTCTACAGGGAGCAGTCTTCACGCATCGATATGGAAATCGCGAGGGACTGCATGAGACACTCTTTGGTGGTTGCCCTCAGAGGAGGCGCTTCACGGCATTATCAATTGCTGTGTGTTCTGCATGTGTTGGAGAGCAGACGTCAGGTACATGTGACCCAATCGATGGAAATCTTCGCTCAAAACTAGTGATGCAAGCCCTAACGGCACATGGCGTGTCCTCCCTGGGGCTCTTAGGTCACAGTACAGACACAGTGCTGTGTGGATGTTATACCCCCTACTGAAATCTGATTTAGTGTTATTATCTGAGGCAGGGTTGGTAGTATACGGTTTGGTAATAGTGTCATGGACATCTTCATGTAGCATTTGACGATTGTCAGCGGGCTGTAATCATGTTTTGACGCCACCTATCAGTCTCTGAACTGGTATAACGATTCCTTCGAGGAAGGCTGCGGGCGGCATTTACACGGGAGACATTACCTGCCGACAGATATCCGTCAACTTGGGAGCCAGTAAATACTGAGAAGTTCTATAAAACTCAACATATTGTAAAACTGAAACAAATGGGCCTCGGTCACAGTTATTTAGTCTTATTAACAAAGTCTCAACACTTGTAAGAGTGTCTTCATCAGAATTTAGACATTTAAAGTGGTCTATAACACAATTACAAATTTATGTGTAGAAAAATATTTTATATAAAAAAGTGTACGTACTGACTAACAATACAACACAGAGACAGTACTTACATGTCACGTATAAAATAAATAACAGGCACGAAGGGCTTAAGTCACAAAATATTGAAAAGGAGTGTGTGAAGGCGAGCCTCTAAGGGCTGTTCCTACCTGTGCATCCTCCGGTTGCAACCCAACTTACTGTCCCGCATTGTATTTGTAGTGCCCCTGCCCGTTACACACATTACTCGCGACTTCACCGATTCCCGTAAGAGTTCGGGCACTGTCTGTGCACCCGCATAGAAGATGGTCAAATGGCCGGTAAGCCTTATATATTTTAATCACTTCATTGTGTATACAGGGTGTCCCAGCTATCTTGTTCACCCAAAATATCTCCGGAACAATAACAGCTATTGGAAAACGACTTTCACCGGTATCAATGTAGGGCTGGGGCCCATGAATGTGCATATTTGGAAACATTCTAAAACGAAAACATATCTGCTTTTTAACACAAACTTATGTTTTTTTAAATGGACCTCCTGTATTTTTTCTTCAGCAATCCATAGCATGACGAAGCACATACACAATGGCGTTGACTGCATCGCAATATTCCCATTACATCCCGAGATATTGAGACGCGAAGTTGACGCTTGAAACACCCGACATGCGCTGCTAGCGCACGTCCTGAGGCTCAGGCGTGAACCCCATGCTGCCCGTAATCGCGATGTGATTGACATGTGTAATCACACCTCCATACTTATCAAGAGGTCCGAAACGAATAATGCGGTCTGCTGCCATCAACTCCCATAAGCACATAATGGTTTCCCTCTTGCACGTTTTACGTATCTACGTACACAATATGAGCCAGTACCGATCGGTGTACACCCGTCAGGTTGTCTTATTTATCCTGCACACCCAAAATAAGGTTTATCTAATGCATTATATGTCCTATTGTGCCTGTCGCGCAGGCGCTGGCTCTACCTAGTCAAGTGCCCAACGTAGTTTCCACCACTGCCACAGTTACCACTTCGCCTTGTTTATGATTTGCGACCCATGCAAACTCCTGTACTCCACCACCCTCCGAGCATCACTTTTGTAGTTCCTTTGGCGTGCAGTACCCCGCTTGCCAGTGTAGTCGTGCATCAGAGTAATCTAGTGACGGCACGGAGGCAGTACACATTGTGAATAAACGTTGTGGAACTTATACTGTACAGTATAATGGTGGTGGTGGTTAGTGTTTAACGTCCCGTCGACAACGAGGTCATTAGAGACGGAATGCAAGCTCGGGTTAGGGAAGGATTGGGAAGGAAATCGGCCGTGCCCTTTCAAAGGAACCATCCCGGCATTTGCCTGAAACGATTTAGGGAAATCACGGAAAACCTAAATCAGGATGGCCGGAGACGGGATTGAACCGTCGTCCTCCCGAATGCGAGTCCAGTGTGCTAACCACTGCGCCACCTCGCTCGGTGTGTACAGTATAATGTACATACATGAAGATATGGTACAAGTGCTGCTGATCTATGGAGAATGTACGTTGACGGGAAATACGTTATGAGATTGCTTGTTTGTTGATAGTACTGTTAGCGAACATTATGATTATTAAGTTAATATGTCTCTTTTCTACCCTACTCTACATACCTGTACTGTACCCTGTTGTAGGTGGACGAAATGTTGTTCATGCAGAACGACTGTACAGAAGACGATTCCCTGACAAGCCATCGCCTTCGCGCCGGATGTTTGGTAGTCTCACATCTCGTCTACGTGAAACAGGAAGCTTAAATCTAAGACCTCGACATCGTCCTAGAACACGCACAGATGAACGTGCTGAAGTTGCTGTGCTCGCTACCATAGCTGTGAATCCTCAAATCAGCACACGTCAAATTGAACGTGAAGTTGGTGTGTCGAAATCAAGTGCACAGCGTATTCTTAAACGTCATAAATTTCATCCTTACCATGTTCATTTACACCAGGATCTTCATGGAAATGACTTCCGCAATGACATTTTGTCGGTGGGCTCAGCAAAAACTTCTGATTAATCCAAATTTTTTTGCAGATGTTCTCTTTACCGACGAAGCATCATTCTCCAACAAAGGAATTGTCAATATGAGGAATATGCATTATTGGTCCGCAGACAATGCAAAATGGCTCCGTCAGGTAGAGCATCAACGTCCGTGGAAAGTTAATGTTTGGTGTGGGATTATTGGAGATACCATTATCGGACCTTTCTTTATAAATGGCATCCAAAATGGTAGACAATACTCCATATTTATACGAGACAATCTCCCTGTTCTCTTGGACACCGTACCTCTGAACCGGAGAATGGTCATGTGGTATCAGCATGACGGATGCCCTGCACATAACGCCTTACGAGCACGACGACTTCTGTACCGTAAGTTCCCAGGTAGGTGGATTGGACGAGGTGGCCCAGTTAAGTGGCCTGCCCGATCTCCGGACCTTACACCGCTGGATTATTTTCTTTGGGGAGCAGTGAAGGATGCTGTTTACCAACATGAACCAACAACACCAGAGGACGTGAAGCAACGCATTATTGATGCTTGTACAGCCATCAAAGAGGAAACAGTAGCACGAAGTAGGGCATCCTTCATCCGCAGAGTGACCCTATGTATGCATGCCAATGGGCATCACTTTGACCATGAGATGTGAACGCTATGTTTAGTATGTAGTGCTGGTAGCACAGTGGAAGTTTCTACAAAGGGCCATTTTACCCAGTGATGTTAAGAAATATTTGTTTGCAACAATTTGTCATTTAACGCATTAGATAAACATAACATTGATAATTATGTGATAATAAAACTAATTGGTTAAACATGTTTACATTCATCGTCTATGTCCTACCTGAACTTCCCAAATCAAAACATTTTTTCCTAAACAACGGTAAAACTTTTAGTCCACTTGCTCGTTTCACTAAAACGATCAACATGAATTTTACTATTACGAGTGAATGATTAACTGTACCTTGTGCTAGATGTACAGTAAAGTAAAGTTTTAACGTTGAACGGCATTACCTTTTTAGTAACGGATTAACGATAAGCGAAGTTAACTTTGTGACTAACGTTGCGGTACACAGATATGTTACAGAACCGCATCACCCCTAGCCTATGGGATAAATACCTGCTGGAACGTATGACGTTAATGCAGGATGGCAGCAGACTGTATTATTCGTATCGGACCTCTTGATAAGCATGGAAGTGTGATTACACATGTCAATCACATCGCGATAACGGGCAGCATGGGGTTCACGCCTGAGCCTCAGGACGTGCGCTAGCAGCGCATGTCGGGTGTTTCAAGCGTCAACTTCGCGTCTTAATATCTCGGGATGTAATGGGAATATTGCGATGCAGTCAACGCCATTGTGTATGTGCTTTGCCATGCTATGGATTGTTGAAGAAAAAATATAGGAGGTCCATTTAAAAAAACATAATTTTGTGTTAAAAACACATATGCTTTTGTTTTAGAATGTTTCCAAATATGTACATCCAAGGGCCCCAGCCCTACATTGACACCGGTGAAAGCCGTTTTCCAATAGCTGTTATTGTTCCGGAGATATTTTGGGTGAACAAGATAGCTGGGACACCCTGTATATATAGTTAAGGCTCAACGGCCATTTGACCATCTTCTATGCGGATGCGCAAACCGTACACGAACTCTTACGGGAATCGGTTAAGCCGCGAGTAATGAGTGTAACGGGCAGGGGCCTTACGAATATAATGAGGGACAGAAAGCTGGGTATGTAGGTTTCACGGGAGGCTCAAATGGTTCAAATGGCTCTAAGCACTATGGGACATCCGAGGTCATGAGTCCCCTATACTTAGAACTACTTAAACCTGACTTACATAAGGACATCACACGCATCCACGCCCGAGGCAGGACTCGAACCTGCGACCGTAGCATTAGCGCTGTTCTGGACGGAAGCGCCTAGAACCGCTCGGCCACAGCGGCCGGCTCACGGGAGGCGTGCCAGAGATAAGACCCTGCAGTCGCACTATCGTCTGTGTCCTCAGTGGCTTAGATGGACGCCGGCACGATATGTCAGTGTGTTCGGTCAGAGACCTGGCGTGTCTTTGTAATAAAAATACTGAGTGAAAAGGTCAACAACGAATTTCAATGGATGTCATGTGACTTCCGCTTCGACCAAATACAAAGAACAAAACGCAAAAAAAAAAGTGTATAGAGCGTCTGCCATGTAAGATGGAGATCCCGGGTTCGAGTCCCAGACGGGGCACACATTTTCAACTGTCTCCGTTGATGATGCATATCAGCGCCTGCATAGAGCTAAGGATATTCATTTCTTTGTATTGGTTAAATTGTAATTTATTTCTTATATAGTCACTCCAACATCTGTGACGTCACTTGTGCTCGCTCCAGCGCCATATAAGGTAATGTTTTCGTTGAACGTCCGACGCGCCAGCTTCAACTTTCCAACGGCCAGATCCCAAGCCATGCTTACCTGCAAGCCGTCGTCGGTACTGAGGCTGTTGTCACGAATATTTATCTTGATATCTTCTTTCATTATGTTATTCCTGAAGCGTTTAGTCTCATACAACGCAATACGATGTCCTTTTTCTAGGACGTGCTCTGCTCCCACTGACTTCTCAGGGTACCGAATCGAAAGGCTCTCCCGTGCTCTACTCGCCGGTGCTCAGTAGTAGGCACAGTCTGTCCAACACAAAACAGTCCACAAGCGCACAGTATTTCATGTATTCCTGGTGATCTGAGGCCTACATCGTCATTCACAGGCCGCGTGAATTGTCGAATTTTTTGCTAGCGCCCTCAAGATCAAATCGATGTTATGCTTATTTGGGAGCTAATTTTTCCTGTTACTGAGCCACGGAAAGGCAAAAACGCTAGCTTCTTCGAGTCCTTCTCGGGTCCTTCTGCTTACGTGTTCTCGGAAAGATGGCTTGTTAATATGGCGGTTCAAAAATGGGACTTAACATCTGTGGTCATCAGTCCCCTAGAACTTAGAACTACTTAAACCTAACTAACCTAAGGACATCACACACATCCATGACCGAAGCAGGATTCGAACCTGCGACCGTAGCAGTCGCGCGGTTCCGGACTGAGCGCCTAGAACCGCTAGACCACCGCGGCCGGCAATATGGCGGTTGTTATGGTCGTTGTCCCTGAATTCTTTCCGTGAAGTCGCTTAGTTCGTTCAGCAGGTGTAGTCGGTCTGCACAAGGTCCTCAGAAGACAATGTTTCTACGACGTATGCTGATAGTTGTTGGCTTGCAGATATCGGTCCTTGTAGGTGGGTATCCGGCATAGGTTGGGTTCAAATGGCTCTGAGCACTATGGGACTTAACATCTATGGTCATCAGTCCCCTAGAACTTAGAACTACTTAAACCTAACTAACCTAAGGACAGCACACAACACCCAGCCATCACGAGGCAGAGAAAATCCCTGACCCCGCCGGGAATCGAACCCGCATAGGTTGGGTGAGACACCCCACTTGCCTTAGGCGAACGAGGACGAAGGGGAATGGTAAGGTACTATGTGTCGCTATCTCCTTCGTGAACTTAATGTTGTCATGGATATTGTTGACGTACCCCAAGAATTCTCGCAAGTTTTCAAGTGCATGAGACCGGACAATGAGTAGTCCATTTGTGCCAAATCAGTTTATGGAGTACTTTGAGGATACCGCCCTTTGTCGGCTACTGATAAAGCCTGATTGCTTTTATCGTTACGTAAACGATACCTTCGTTTTCAGGTATCACGAATGTGAAAAGCTGAGAGAATTCTTGCATCACGTCAACGTAAAGTTCACGATGATGCAGTGCCATTCCCTGACGCCCTCGTCCGCCGTAAAGCAAATGGGTGTCCCGGGCACAGTGTTTACCGGACACTCACCCATATGGACTGATATCTGCACGCTAACAGTTAACAAGCTGTCGCAGTAACTTTCTGTCCTGAGGACCTTGGTGCATCGAGCGGAGGTCGTCTCAGACGCTGAAAACCCGCCGAACGACATGAGGTACTTACTGAGAGGATTCGGGGAAAACGGCTATAACAACCGCCATATTTCGGAAGCCATCTTTCCGAAAACACGTAAGCAGAAGGACCCCGAGAAATACTCGAAGAACCTTGCGTTTTTGCCGTTCCGTGGCTCCGTAACAGGAGAGATTAGTCAGCTATATAAGAGGCATAAAACCGGTTCGGTCTTCAGCGCTTCAGCAAAAAAATTCAACAGCTCTTGAGGCTTGTGAAAGATACTATAAGCCTCAGAGCACTAGGAATATATAAAATCCTGTTTGGGTATGGGCAATTTTATACTGGACAGACTGTGCGCAGTACTAAATAGCGCTGTGTAGAACACGGGTGATGCTTTCGACCTCTGTACCCTGAGACGTCAGCGGTAGCAGAGCTTGCTCTAGAAAATCGACATCGGATTGCATTCGACGAGTCTTCTGTTATTACACAGACTGTTTCTGGAACAACGTAATAAAAGAAGCGATGGAGACAACACCCTCAGTGAAGACCGGGACCTGCAGCTAAGCACTGCTGGGACGCGGTCATCGGAAGGATAAAGCGGACGCGCAAAGCGCTCAAGGAAAACGTTACCGTATACGGCACAGGAGCGATCACCAGAGACGTCACATAAGGCAGGGCAGCTATATAAGGACGGTAGCAGCAACAAAAGGCAGTCATCACATGGAAATGGCCGAGGAGTACTCGGCCGAAAGCTCGTGGATTTTAAACCTTTTGATGCGGCCAGAAACTCGAAACAATTTTATCGGTACACGCTGCCGTGAAAGTAAGCATTCGCATACGAAGTCATTTTGATGAACAGCCATTCGACTATTGAGCCAGGCCTGACAAATGGTAGTAATGAACTGAAATTGTCTGCATGTTAATTAGGTATCAAGCCCTGAGAAAAGTTAAGCCGTCATGTCCTGGATGACTGGCACGCTGCTGTTAGACATTGTGCAGATATAGTAACTTGTTATGTATAAAGGGAGTTACGATTCTTACATGGTTATTCTGCTAATCAACTATTATCTACATTCCGAATTTATGTGCACATAAACGTGGAGACTGCCTCGTTGCACAGTTGGGCTACGTCATTGCGCTGAATTTGTGAAATTGTGTGTTGTGTAACTAGTTTCAATTCGATTTACTGATCAGATCCTGGCGCATACGTTGTTCTATGGGGCGATAGAAATATAAATTCTGTACTCGTATATCATCATCACAATATCACGGTTTATTACTCAGTACCTATGACACTAGTCTACGCTTTACACACACACACACACACACACACACACACACACACACACACAAACACACACCTTTAATAGTGTTTGACCCATTGCAGATAGCTTTTCACTATTACCCTTATATTTTTAATCGATATGACTTCTTCTAAATTTGTAACTGGTTATTGTCTGATTGTTTCCATTTGATACAGACATATTTTGAAACTATTCACGATATCTGAAAGCGCTCATTCATTCTAACAAATGCAAATCTTGTCAAATATGTCGGGCTATGCAACAGCTCTTGTTACTGCAGTTACTTTGAATGTGCCTCTATGACCAGTACTAGACCACCTGGGGCGCTACGAGCGACTGTGTTTGCTTGAACAGCCTGTTCCGAGTACTAAATGCAATGTCCAGGCTTACTAATTCAATGGTCAGCACGACAAGCGCACTGGGAATCTATTGTTATTGCCGAAATTCTAACCGAAACAACAGTTCCGCAATTCGTGTGGCGTGTAATTTTACACGTGTATCTGCACGCACGGATTCCAGCCCTGAGAGCTAACGGCGGATCTCTCCAGGGTGCATTTATTCGAAACACAGCAGCAGCGTTTTACACGTCTACCGTAACTGTGGAGGGCATTTGCTGCTCTTCACAGGAAAATGAAATACATTTTACAACTTAACACGACAACAGTTTTCCCGCTAACATGTTCCCCATATGCGTAGCAAATCCTTCCTTCTGGCACAATATTTCGTCATTACATTTAAAGCAACTGAACGACAACACGTGGGAAACAACTTAGCGCCAATTCTCAACAAAAAAAAATAATTCAAATGGCTCTGAGCACTATGGGACTTAACATCTGAGGTCATCAGTCCCCTAGAGCTTAGAACTACTTAAACCTAAGTAACCTAAGGACATCGCACACATCCATGCCCAAGGAAGGATTCGAACCTGCGCCAACTCTGCGAGATATTTTTAATAACAATTTAGAGAACAGGTTCTTCGAACACAATCCTTATACAGGACATAAAATTGTGTCTTATAGGTGATTTGTCGATTGAATTAAAGTACTAATAAGAGAAACGAGAAAGATAGACAAGATAGTGTAAAATATGAGCAAAATAAACTCCAGTCTTAAATTTACCGTAGAATTAGAGGATGCAGAGAACAAACGTTTAGGATCTCCTTTCCATACAGACTTAATTATGTACGTAGACAGGTGATGCACTCCAGGATTAGAGAATCACGACAATTTTTGCCTATTATCGACAACGATAAGCGCTAGACACCAATCCCAGGGATTCCAAGACTGTCGAGATTATTTCAAGTTTGAAATCGGTAACAAATGACAAAACAAATATTTTTCGGTTGATATAATTACAAATTTCTCCTTAATTGTAATGTGAAGCATCGCTTCTATCCAAATTCCATGTCTCTAGGTCAAGGGAAGTACCCCATATGTTTTGATGAGTGAGATGGCGAGTATCAGAAAGTGTGACATGAAAGGCAGTAGTTCTTGGCTGTGTTGAATTAGTAGCTTGCGTATATTACACCACTAAAGGACTACAGGTCTTAGTATGAAACATAAATTAGTGCGAGAACTAAACATCATCGTTTCGAAGCGAGTATTGAAGCAACTTGTGGACTACTGTAGGTACTATCTAAACTTTGAAGAAGATCGAAATTAAGAATTTTGTGGTAGGGTCTTATGGGACCAAACTGCTGAGGCCATCGGTCCCTAAGCTTACGCACTACTTAATCTAACTTAAACGAACTTACGCTAAGGACAACAAACACCCATGCCCGACAGAGGATTCTAACCTCGGACGAAGGAGCCGCGCGAACCGTCACAGGACGCCCTAGACCACACGGCTACACCGCGCAGCACAAGCAGACGTTTTCTTCAGATGTTTCATTTTTGTTGGTTATATGCCCGTCTATCATCAGCGATGTACGGGACAGAGGAAAACATACGAGTGTAGTTGTGGACTATGTGAGGAACCTGTAACCTCCATCGCATTAATGCAACTCGTTAACAAAAAGCAGTTATTGATTACTGATATGATCAATATTAGAGTCTTACAAAACTGTGACAATAGTGATGATCTCTTGAAAACAATTTCGTTACTGATACAGAATCGTATCGTTTAGATTTTACCCCTCAGGGGATAATTACTACCAGGTTGGGAACCAGTGAGTTCTAGGAGTAGGCAGTAAGGTCGCTGTCCAAAGAGATGAACAATGTCTCCAGCTAGTTGGCTGAGAGAGAACGCGTATTCGAAATCTGCTTACTTGCTTGGGGAAAGCTTGCAAACGAGAGAGTGTCTAGTGCAGGGACACAAAGCAGTAGCCACGCGGGGTAGCCGCGCGGTCTGCGCTGTCTTGTAACGGTCCACGCGGCTCTCACCTTCGGGCCGGCCGGAATGACCGTGCGGTTCCTGGCGCTACAGTCTGGAACCGATCGACCGCTACGGTCGCAGGTTCGAATACTGCCTCGGGCATGGATGTGTGTGATGTCCACAGGTTAGTTAGGTTTAATTAGTTCTAAGTTCTAGGCGACTGAAGACCTCAGAAGTTAAGTCGCATAGTGCTCAGAGCCATTGAACCATTTGAACCCACCTTCGGGGGTTCGAGTCCTCCTTCGGGCATGGGTGTCTGTGTGTCGTCCTCAGCGTAAGTTAGTTTAAGTTAGATTAAATAATTTGCAAGCTTAGGGACCGATTACCTCAGCAGTTTAGTCCCATAAGACCTTACCACAAATTTCCAAATTTACACAAAGCAGTCGCCTTCCGGGAGACGACGAGGGAGCTTCGGTTAGGTAAGGTGCTGCTGACGAGGGTGAGCAGTATGGAACCGGCTTCCTGTATTACGAAGCTATTTTAATGTCGTCGTTCCTTACCTTGCATTTACTAAAGTGCTTTAATATTCTTTCCGATACATCGCTGGCTAATTAGTCCAGTTTAGCCACTGTTTCCACGTCGATTCCGGCACACGGTGGGCTGCCTTTTGCGACGTACTTATACTAGGGTCGTTCATTGAGTAATTCCCCACACTTTTTTTCCTCAGAAGAGTCAAAGTTTGGTGACAATATACATCAACATGTTTTGTCCATGTTTTATTATTCTACGTAGGCTCCATCACGTTCTTATGGCCGTACGCCAACGTTGTGGATGAGCATGTATCCCCTGCTTGTAAAAGCTCTCGCCCCGAGCGTGGCTGATCATGGAGCGCTGTTTCTGCATTTCCTGAGGCTGTAATTTTCTGTGCTATAATTTTCTTTACCCATCGGCCAACTGTACTCCTATCAGCTGCAGCATGGCCATACACTGAACACAAACGTTTGTTGGATGTTCACCACGGTTTCTTTTTCTGCACACGAGAATTCAATAACAGCACGCTGTTTGTAACTTGAGTCGTATGTAGACGCCACTTTGGCACTGTACTACCGCTCTGCTATCTGCCAGAACGGTTCGAAACTTCACCGGCGAACAGAACAAACATCAAATGTGAAGCACCAACAACGGCGTTTGCCTATGTACATTAATGGCTTTTGAAAAAATTGTGGGCCGCTACTTTTTTAACGACCCTCATAAGTGACGTACTTGGGCAATCGCGCGCTTCTCGCCTCATGTCCAGCATTTAAACATGAAATTAAATAACAACAAACCTCAAATGCAGTTCCGCTCGTGTAAATGCGCAATCAGAATGGTAGCAGTCTTCCCAAACGCCAACTTAACATTACTGGTGTCCGAGAGACAGAGTTCAATTGCATTAAACTAAATACAACCTGTTTTCGAACTCATAAATATTTACGAGTTCACTCTGGAAATTAACACATTAACATACTTGAATTCAGTAGGAGATTCTCATATCCTGTCCATTATAGATGCCAAAAGTGCAACCGAAAAAGTTAAAATTCAGTGATACACATCATGTGATCCCCACGAAAAGTTAAAGCTCAAAGCAGCTCTCAGAGTCAAGTGGCACTTGACTAGGAAGTTTATAAGTACATTCTAAGATTAAACTATTCTTGCGAGCACTTTCCGCCCTGAAACCAAGACCTTACCGATCTATCAGATCCACGATGAGTTAGCGTAAGTCTGCCCAGCACCAAGGTTCACTACGAATCCTCTGCGTGCTGCACACACAGTGTCTCCCAAGTCAAGTTCTTGAAACGTTCTTTGCTCCTAGCAGCCACTCAGATCGCCCATGCCAATGAAAATCTCAGTTCCTCCACAATAATTGCACAGTTTACTTGAAATACAGAACTTGGAACACCATTTGACTAATAACAAAGGCACAAATTTGACATAAGATTTAAATAAAAGATCATTACGTTATAGAGACCAGACATAATATTCTGTATACAGGGTGGTCAATAACGGTCCTAAAACCTATTAAGGGTTTGCAGGGTAGGTTATGCTGAGGAGTAATTGTTAAGAAAAAAATCGGATACCATCACCGTTTGCGTGTTAATTAGGTTTCAAGCTATCCAAGCAAATGATAGAGACGCCCCAAATACAATTGAAGTCAGTTGTTCGCATGGCGTAGACAGCGCAAGAGAATCCTCAGCCCTTATTTCGGGCTCTATCCTTATTACCGCCCAATGTGTCCCATTTCTGTATCTCTCTCTTGTTAGATTTTGGCAAAACAAACGAAGAAAACGTTTGGAGACATTGTCTCCGGCGGGCTGCTTCAGTTTCCACGCTCAGTGACCCGACTGGCGAATTTCAATGGTAATAACTCGGAAACGTCGCAACGTATCGAATTTTTTCGTAACGATTGTTTTTCAGCACAACCAACACTACAAAACCCTTTCAGACTTTTCAGCCTGTTTCTGACCACTCTGTACGAAATTTTAGAGTTAAATAGTTATTCATCGATCTAACATACACGCGCTTACGAATAATAACAAGGAATAGACGTTCAACCCATTAAGCAATAAATTTGACCTGCTCAATTGATGCGCCTTTTCAAACACAATCTAATGATGGTGTAGGGAAGCAGCCTACTCACGCCTTATAAAGTTCTCATCAGTCTTTCCATTGTGTGCCAGCCCAGTCCGCTGTAACTAGCTCTGACGTCATAAATGTTGCGCAATACTTTAAAAATCAAGTAAATAACCTGAAAGGGTTCTACCATGTCAGGAGTAATAGTAAATCAATATATGTTAAATATCAGTTCGATAACTTTAACCATTTTCGAAACTTGGATGTTTTTCTGTAAAAATCATTGGCGCAACAGAAAAGAGCAAGAGACTTAAAAATTTATATTTAGATTCCTTTTTCATAATAATTTAGTAGAAACAGTCTTCTGGATCTCACAAATTAAGATTTTAGTTGAAATTCAATATTTTCTGGTTCTTATCTTAAAAATTAAGGAAGCAAGATACGTTAAGTAGGATAATGAATAAGGCTAGGACGTTTAAATTTAAGTAGAATGTAGATCCGCTATAATCATAAAGATGTGAGAAGTTTCAACTGAATAACTTTATAACTATAGCGATAGCGTATCTCCAAAGGGCAAGTTCAGAGCTCGTCTACTGGAAGTAGTGTAGTTAAATTAATTCGCTCGCTTAAAAATTTGACTTAGCCACGTCAGACTTTTATTATGATTACTTACCTGTGTGCTGAATGCACATTTAAATTGAGAGCTTCATCAGCCATCAGCAAAGGAAGCGATGATTTATTCAATAACTTAAAGTCGTGCATTACTAGCCCAGCAGCTAGTTGGGAGAGCTGATTTGATCAGGCGTTCCCTTAGCTGTCCGCACCGCGGCTTTATATATCAGAACGCTGCGCGAGGAAAAAAGATGCTGAATAGCACGCCATCTGGGTGAGTGATAATGTTGCTTAAGAGGCAGTGAACATGCCAATAATTTAAATAATTGAAGTAGGTAATCAGTTTCCTTTTAATATTTCTATAGGTTTACATTTAAATTTTAATTTTCATACGGAGTTTAGCTGTACTCTTGCTTCCCTTTTGTAATCAATTTTTTTTCTCGTTCATTAACATTAAAAAAAGATTTAAGTAGAGGGCGATGTAGGGAAGCAGCCTACTCACGCCTTATAAAGTTCTCAAATGGCTGGCTCTGAGCACTATGGGACTTAACATCTGAGGTCATCAGTCCCCTAGAACTTAGAACTACTTAAACCTAACTAACCTAAGGACATCACACACATCCATGCCCGAGGCAGGATTCGAACCTGCGACCGTAGCAGTTGCGCGGTTCCGAACTGCGCGCCTAGAACCGCTAGACCACCGCGGCCGGCATAAAGTTCTCATCAGTCTTTCCATTGTGTGCCAGCCTAGTCCGCTGCAACTAGCTCTGACGTCATAAATGTTGCAAATACTTTTAAAATCAAGTAAATAACCTGAAACGGTTCTACCATGTCAGGAGTAATACTAAATCAATATATGTTAAACATCAGTTCGATAACTTTAACCATTTTCGAAATTTGGGTGTTTTTCTGTTAAAAAACATTGGCGCATCAGAAAAGAGCAAGAGACTTAAAAATTATATTTAGATTCCTTTTTCATAATAATTTAGTAGAAACAGTCTTCTGGATCTCACAAATTAAGATTTTAGTTGAAATTCAATATTTTCTGGTTTTTATCTTAAAAATTAAGGAAGCAAGATAGATTAAGTAGCCTAATAAATAAGGCTAGGATGTTTAAATTTAAGTAGAATGGAGATGCGCTATAATCATAAAGATGTGAGAAGTTTCAACTGAAAAACTATAAACTATAGCGATAGTGTATCTCCAAAGGGCAAGTTCAGAGCTCGTCTACTGCGTGTAGTGTAATTAAATTAATTCTCTCGCCCAAAATATTTGACTTAGCCACATCAGACTTTTATTATGATTACTTACCTGTGTGCTGAATGCACATTTAAATTGAGAGCTTCATCGGCCATCAGCAAAGGAAGCGATGATTTATTCAATAACTTAAAGTCGTGCATTACTAGCCCAGCAGCTAGTTGGGAGAGCTGATTTGATCAGGCGTTCCCTTAGCCGTCCGCACCGCGGCTTTATATATAAGAACGCTGCGCGAGGAAAAAAGGCCCCAGTTCTCTCCAGACGCTGAATAGCACACCATCTGTGTCGGGAGTTGCGTCGCGTCGCTATCATTGCTATAAACAGCCTCGGATGCCGTATTAAGTTACTCTGGATATGCGTAACCATGAAATCATTTTCGAGTGAAGTGTTAATTCTGGGATGACTTTAATGATCTACCTTCAGTTTGCGTATGTCGTAGTTTCACTTGCCGTCGCGGGACAAACATTCTACCATTATTTAGCGTGGTGTTTGATGAACATTATCATTAAATTATGGCGAACATTCGCTTAAACCTTTAATTTGAACAGATGTAGTTGTATCAGCGCATTAGACTGTGAATTGCTCTGGTAGTTGGATTGTGTGGATTCCTTTTTTTGATTTGTGACTTTCAGAATATAGCGAACGTTTTTTACAGGATCGTTTCTGATTATGTCCCAGAGAATCTCCTAATTCCTCAGAGCTATAAGCTGTAGCTATAAGTGTACTTCTCAAATGAAGTGGGCACTAGGAATTCTAATTACAGGCTTCACGTTTTGCTAATCACTTTCTGGTTACCAATACTGTAGTTAGAGAGCCAGTGTTGAGAACGGCAAAAGACAGCATAAATAATAGGAATATTTTTATAACAGCAAATATAATACCACCCGCCGCCCCACATATGGTTAAACGACAGGGAATGGCATCTTTTCTACATTACATTCTACAATATTTAAATAACAATAGTTATATCCACCCACCGCCCCACAATGATATCATATATTACCGATAATATACCGTTTTTAAGTCACAAGTGTTTGTAGTCCCGGCCAAACTAACTCTCAGTCAAATGATTCAGAAAACAACTAATACTCTAGACAACTGTAATAACATGACGTATAGCTAGATATGAGAATTTTCCATTGTTCATTCATCTGCAGTTTCACTGTGGAGAATACAACAGTCTCACGTATTTACATAATACAAAGATATACACTGAAGCGGCAAAGAAACAGGCATAAGTATGCATATGCAAATACGGAGATATGTAAACAGGCAGAATACTGCGCTGCATTCGGCATCGCCTTTTAAGACAACAAGTGTCTGTCCCAGTTGTTAGATCGCTTACTGCTGCTACAATGGCACGTTATCAAAATTGAAATGAGTTTGAACGTGGTGTTATAGTCATCATACAGGGACCACCATTTGACTAATAAATCGTTCAAATGGCTGTGAGCACTGTGGGACTTAAAATGTGAGGTCATCAGTCTCCTAGAACTTAGAACTACGTAAACCTAACTAACCTAAGAACATCACAAATCCGTGCCCAAGGCAGGATTCGAACCTGCGACCGCAGCGGTCGCGTGGTTCTAGACTGAAGCGCCAAGAACCGCTCGGACACACCGCAACATCTCCGATCTAGCGATGAAGTGGGGATTGTCCCATACGACCATTTCTGAGTGTATCGTGAATATGAGGAACATCAAATCGCCGACGTCGCTGCGATAGGAGAAAGATTCTGCAATAACGGGAACAACGACGGTTGAGGAGAATCGTTCATTGTGACAGAAGTGCAACCGTTCCACAAATTGCTGCAGATTTCAATTCTGGGCCATCAACAAGTGTCAGCGTGAGAAACACGTAATATTTCTGGCTTATTCAGCCATCATATTAGGCTCCAGAAAGCTATTCCCAGGGCAGTGAAGATCCAAGAAGCACAGAAATGACGCAATGTGGGATGAGGTACCGGTGACAGATGTTAGATTCGGTGCCATTCCCGTGAGAAAGACCGCCTGCATGACGCTGCTGCTCTGTGATTGGCTGCTGTGTTCGGCTGTAGGGCACCAAAACGTTAAACTTTAGTTTGCTATTATTAATTAAACCTGTCATCCAAATTACTTCATTTTTTTAAATAAACAGCCCGCTATCAATTAGTCATTTCAAAATTATTAAAATCAAAGTATTACTAAAACAAAAGACTGAAGATATTACTGATGCGCCTTCGGTGGCGTTCGGGTGACGCCTTGCTGGCTTGGCGCGCGAAGTGTCTCGGGCAGTCCGCCTCTCCAGTTCTGACCGTTCCAGTAGACAAACATGTCGTCTGTCATAGCAGTATTTGTTTCATGCAATTTTATTTACTACATTTCTGACCGTCGCTAGGTTCATACATGTTTTCTGTAATAGTAGTATTTGATTCATGTAATTTTATTCTCCAGTTGTGACGGTTTCAGTAGACAGACATGTTGTCTGTGGCAGGATGAATTTCATGTTATTTTAGCCAGATATAATGACTGTGGAAAGATATGTTCAATACGTTGTGATCAAGAATAGTTTCTCGTGTCTACGTATATCAGTAAAAACGCGAGTGGCATCCCAAGTGAGTTATAGTTTATTCGTAGCAGCAGTTCCTTGCGAAGTTAATTTCAGCCTCAAGAAAAAGAATCCACGACCTACGTGCTGTTTTCTGCGCTGGGGTCATCATCGTCATGAAGACAGCGGGTTAGTGAAGTGTACAAGAACTTATGTATTCCACACAGGGCAGTAGAAACAACTAGGCACCTCGCGGGTACTGCATGCACAGTACAAATGTGCTCAGTGACACGTCATCTGCAGTAATGCAGAGGAGGTAAAGAAGGGTGAAAGTATTAACTCTATCTCACTTTGTATTCCCTTTCTCTTGCCGTAACCATTCAGCGAAACATCATCCATATGGACTTTGGGAGCCGAAGGCCCACTCGTGTACCCTTTATGACTGCACGACACAAGGCTTTGCGCCTCGCCTGGGTCAGTCAGTACTGACATTGGACTACTGATGACTGGAAATAATGTTGCCTGGTCGGACGAGTCTTGTTTCAAATTGTATCCGGCGGATGGACGTGTACGGGTATGGAGACAACCTCATGAATCTATGGTCACTACATGTGAGCAAGGGAGTGTTCAAGCTGGTGGAGGGTCTGTAGTAGTGTTGGGCGTGTGCAGTTGGAGTGATATGGGACCCCTGACACGTCTAGATACGACTCTGACAGACGTCTAGATACGACTCTAACAGGTGACACGTACGTAAGCATCCCGTGTGATTACCTGCATCCATTCATGTCCATTGTGCATTCAAACGACTTGGGCAATTCCAGTAGAACAATGCAAAATCAAATACGCCGATAATTTCTACAGAATGACTCCAGGAACACTCTTCTGAGGTTATACTTTTTCGCTGGCCACTAAACTGCGCAGACATGAACGTTATTGAGCATATCTGGAATGTCTTGCAACGTGCTGCTCAGAAAAGATCTCCAACCCCTCGTACTCTTACCGATTTATTGATAGGGCTGCGGGACTCATGGTGTCATTTCCCTCCAGCACTATTTCAGAAATTAGGGGAGTCAATTTCACGTCGTGTTGCGGCACTTACGCGTGCTCGCGGGGACCCTACACGATGTTACGCAAGTGTCTTTGGCTTTTCAGTGTAAAAGATGTATTAGCTCAATAAGTGAAATATGTACGAACGTCTGGTTTTAGGGATGATAGGCGGAGTCCCAAGTCATGACCCAATATTTAGTTCAGCAAATATTAATTTTCACTGGATATTGTAAGAACGTGTATTTAGTGTGATACTTAACTTCTACAGTTTCGTTACATGTGTAATTGAACATATATTGATGTCTCTATAGCTGGGTCCCTGTGATGTGAGTATACTGACATTATTGGGTTTGCGCAACGAGAATCACCGAAGTCTCATAGATTTGGTAAGTAATTAAATGTCGCCATCTTCCATACGCAGCGTAGCAAAAGACGCCATTGTATTAACCACACTAACTTCATACCATACTGGTTCCCGATCGGCCACCTCCTGCAGCACCCGCCCATTGTCCGCCGCTCTATGGTGCCTTGTCGGCGCGCTCCGATTGACGCGTAAAGCCCACTGCCACCGTCACCAGTGTAGGCCTTCCACAGTCGGTGATACTGTTGCACGCCGCATCTCAGATCCTTAATGTGGCTGACGGCTCGCCAAAACATGGCTGTCGTTAAACTCTGAATGTCTCGTATTCATATTCAGAGACGATCTCTAGGGACGTTCCAAGTAAAATCATCTATCGCCCTGACTTCTAATCACCAAAAGTTAACTGCTCGCCTTACGAGTGGAAATACTAAAGAAAGCAGGTGTTGACAGGTGTGAAAATTACCTAACTATCAGTTTAATAAGTCACAGCTGCAAAATACTAACGCGAATTCTTTACAGACGAATGGAAAGACTGGTAGAAGTCGACCTCGGGCAAGATCAGTTTGGATTCCGTAGAAATGTTGGAACACGTGAGGCAATACTGACCTTACGCTTTATCTTAGAAGAGAGGTAAAGAAAAGGCAAACATACGTTTCTAGCATTTGTAGACTTAGAGAAAGCTTTTGACAATGCTGACTGCCATACTCTCTATCGAATTCTAAATGTGGCAAGGATAAAATACAGGGAGCGAAAGGCTATTTACAATTTGTACAGAAACCAAATGGCAGTTTTAAGAGTCGAGGGGCATGAAAGGGAAGCAGTGGTTGGGAAGCGAGTGAGACAGGGTTGTAGCCTCTCCCCGATGGTATTCAATCTGTATATTGAGCAAGCAGTAAGGGAAAAAAAAAGAAAAATTCGGAGTAGGTATTAAAATCCATGGAGAAGAAATAAAAACTTTGAGGTTCGCCGATGACATTCTAATTCTGTTAGAGGCAGCAAAGGACTTGGACGAGCAGTTGAACGCAATGGACAGTCTCTTGAAGGGAGGACATAATATGAACATCAACAAAAGCAAAAGGAGGATAATGGAATGTAGTCGAAGCAAGTCGAGTGATGCTGAGGGAATTAGATTAGGAAATGAGACACTTAAAGTAGTAAAGGGGTTTTGCTATTTAGGGAGCAAAATAACTGATGATGGTCGAAGTAGAGAGGATATAAAATGTAGACTGGTATTGGCAAGGAAAGCGTTTCTGAAGAAGAGAAATTTGTTAACATCGAGTATAGATTTAAGTGTCAGGAAGTCGTTTCTGAAAGTATTCGTATGGAGTGTAGCCATGTATGGAAGTGAAACATGGACGATAAATAGTTTGGACAAGAAGAGTGTAGAAGCTTTCGAAATGTGGTGTTACAGAAGAATGCTGAAGGGTAGATGGGTAGATCACGTAACTAATGAGGAGGTATTGAATAGAATAGGGGAGGAGAGGAGTTAGTGGCACAACTTGACAAGAAGAAGGGACCGGTTGGTAGGGCATGTTCTGGAGGGCAGCGTGGAGGGTAAAAATCGTAGAGGGAGACCAAGAGATGAATACACTAAGCAGATTCAGAAGGATGTAGGTTGCAGTAAGTACTGGGAGATGAAGAAGCTTCCACAGGATAGAGTATCATGGAGAGCTGCATCAAACCAGTCTCAGGACTAAAGACTACAACAACAACTACAAGAGTGGAAAATAATCTCGTCATTTTCCACGCGGTTTTGTCAACATTACGGGCGGCACACGAACAGTTACTTCCGTGAAATCTAAGCGATCTAGGACGGTGTACAGGTCTCGCGAGTTCACTTCCTTCTTTTGCCGAAAACGCTTTCTGTAGCTGCCCAGCTCTGACGTCATCTGATGCACACTGCGCGCAGATGTTTGATTGACGCAGACAGGCTGATATCTCAGTGCGATGCGTCTCTTTCAAGTGCGTCTCCTGCCATGTTAACATATGGGGCCAGCGGACCGCCGTACGGAACATCAATCGCTATCATTCGCCTTAGGCACAGGTAGCAGTATATCTAAATGGCCCCTTCCTCGTAACATATTTTCATTAATATCTCTTGTTTAGCAGTTTACAGTCTTCTTACCTTTGATATAAATATCTGGTCCGATACTCGATAAGCTCGTATTGTTCCATAACAAGAAATACCGAATGACGTCAGATGCCTTCCTGAAGTCACGAAACAACGGCATTAACCTGCGCGCCGTTGTCTGCAGTGCTATGGATCTTATGATAAAACAGAACGAGCAAGCCCTCTGTTTTCGGAATCTATATTGGTTTTTATAGAGAAGTTTCTTCTTCTCCGAAAACGTCATAATTGTTGAGCATAAAATATGCTCCAAAATTTTACAACAAACGGCTCTGAGCACTTTGGGACTTGACATCTGAGGTCATCAATCACCTAGAACTTATATTTACTTAATCCTAACTAACCTAAGGACATCACACACATCCATGACCGAGGCAGGATTCTAACCTGCGACCGTAGCGATCACTCGGTTCCAGACTGAAGAGCCTAGAACCGCTCGGCTACACCAGCCGGCAATTTTACAATAGACTGATGTCAACGATATAGGCGTATAATTATGTGCATCTGTCATCCGGCCCTTGTTGGAAACACGAATGACATGTAATTATTTTCCAGTCGCTAGGTACCATTCGTTGCTCCTTCGATCTACGATAAACAGCTGCTGGAAGGAGAGCTAGATTTTTTGTTTGGCCTTTGTAGAATCTTATGGGTGCCTCATCTGGTGCTGATACCTTTCCACTACCAAACGAGTGTAATTGCTCGCCGGCCCCGGTGGCCGAGCGGTTCTAGGCGCTTCAGTCCGGAACCACGCAGTTGCTACCGTCGCAGGTTCGAGTCCTGCCTCGGGCGTGGATGTGTGTGATGTCCTTAGGTTAGTTAGGTTTAAGTAGTTCTAAGTTTAGGGGACTGATGACCTCAGCTGTTAAGTCCCATAATGCTTAGAGTCATGTAAATCATTGCTTTTGTAATTCCTTTTCTGTTCCATGATCGGTTATCTCAGTATCTGTCAGTAGACACATGTACGATATCTCAAAGCACGGAAAGTGTTACGATCTCCGGCAGACAGGCAATTTCGAAAGACCGAATTCCGTATTCGTCCGCGGTGTCCTACGTCAGAATAAGTTTATTTTAATTTACGTCTATGGTCACAAACTTTTTGTTAACACCGGTTTCGGTTTATAATGACCATCATCAGATCTGTTTTATAAAAACATTTGCATTTAACAGTTAACGATGACACTATGGCTGTAGTTCATTAGGAGTTCGTTATTGTAAAACAGATCTGATGATGGTCATTGTAGACCGAAACCGGTAATCTGTTAACAAAGATTTTGTGACCATAGACGTAAATTAAAGTATACATATTATGTATACGGGTATCTGTTTCATTCGCGACAATGTCACAGCTTCTGCTACGTCAGAATTACGAAGTATCACATGAACAATCTGTAAAATTTCCAGCGACAGTGAAGGCCAGTTTCCATTGTGTTTTAGTGGATCAAAATAGACCGTCAGTTCAGTTTGTGCAAAAATTCTGCTTGTAGTATATTGATTGAACTACGTTTGGCCGGCCGGGGTGGCCGAACGGTTCTGGGCGCTGCAGTCTGGAACCGCGTGACCGCTACGTCGCAGGTTCGAATCCTGCGTCGGACATGGATGTGTGTGATGTCCTTAGGTTAGCTAGGTTTAAGTAGTTCTAAGTTCCAGGGGACTGATGACCTCAGAAAATCACTACAAAAAAATCAAAACAAAAATGTAGACGATAATTTTTACAACTACAGACAATGTAAAGATGTTTCAGTTAATCAGTTCCAATCAAAATATCGGTTTGTGAAAGATACAAACTACGTATATCGACATAATTCGACGTTGCTCATCGGCTGATTTACTCTAGTTTCTTCAGAACTCTTTTCAAAGAAGGGATCCAAAAGTAATTTAGCCAGTGGTCACATATTAGCGTTGTCGTATTACTTCATGTTACTTCGTGGAAGCTTTGTTCCACAAGACCTTCTGTGTCACTACTAGACAACGTTGGAGTCAAATTATAAAAGGAAAATCAGTACGTAGGCATGAAGCACTTAAAGAAATCTGGCAAGGTAAGTGTGGCGAAATATATCGGCGTGGAAGGTTTTTTTATATAGTAGCAAGTTTATGAAGTAACCGAAAGTGCATGTTATGTTACATCAAAACTAGCTTTTACTACGTTATAATTTAGGTTTTTATGAACAAATTTCTTCTGAAGCAGTCAATCAGTACAGTTCGAAAGCCTGCAACGTACCTTTGGTTTACAAAAGTTGTGGATAATTAAGGAGATTACATCACAGTGTTAACAGATAAGCTTATAATGGGCGTCAGACACTTCCTGCCCATCGGTAACTACTATTACGTCACCTGTTTCGCAGTTGCTCAACATGCGTGTTTCGCTTCCAGCGGCGTGTCGACAAGGGAGAGGCTCCAGGCACGTTGCATTGTCTGAGGAAGCAGGTACGCTAGTGCATCCTCCGCCCTGACTATGCATGACCACAGCTCGTAGTCTCGTTGTTGCGTTCTCGCTTCCCGAACACGGGTTCGATACCCGGCGGCGACAGGGATTTTCGCCTGCCTCGAGATGACTGGGAGTTTGTATTGTCCTCATCATTTCATCATCATTCATGAAAGTGGTGAGATTGGACAGAGCAAAGGTTGGGAATTTATACGGGGGCTGATAACCGCGCAGTTGGGCGCCCCACAAACCAACCATCATCATCATCATCATATGACTATGCGTATCGGCAGTGAAGCGTGTCCGCTGACCTGCTATATAGGGTGTTACAAAAAGGTACGGCCAAACTTTCAGGAAACATTCCTCACACACAAATAAAGAAAAGATGTTATGTGGACATGTGTCCGGAAACGCTTAATTCCATGTTAGAGCTCATTTTAGGTTCGTCCACCTACGCTCAATGGAGCACGTTATCACGATTTCATACGGGATACTCTACCTGTGCTACTAGAACATATGCCTTTACAACTACGGCACAACATGCGGTTCATGCACGAAGGAGCTCCTGCACATTTCAGTCGCAGTGTTCGTACGCTTCTCAACAACAGATTCGGTGACCGATGGATTGGTAGAGACGGACCAATTCCATGGCCTCCACGCTCTCCTGACCTCAACCCTCTTGACTTTCATTTATGGGGGCATTGAAAGCTCTTATCTACGCAACCCCGGTACCAAATGTAGAGACTCTTCGTGCTCGTATTGTGGACGGCTGTGATACAGTACGCCATTCCCCAGGGCTGCATCAGCGCATCAGGGATTCCATGCGACAGAGGGTGGATGCATGTATCCTCGCTAACGGAGGACATTTTGAACATTTCCTGTAACAAAGTGTTTGAAGTCACGCTGGTACGTTCTGTTGCTGTGTGTTTCCATTCCATGATTAATGTGATTTGAACAGAAGTAATAAAATGAGCTGTAACATGGAGAGTAAGCGTTTCCGGACACATGTCCACATAACATATTTTCTTTCTTTGTGTGTGAGGAATGTTTCCTGAAAGTTTGGCCGTACCTTTTTGTAACGCCCTGCATATCCGCTGTACAGCGCCGCATTCTCGGTGGTGTAACTTACATGGGTAAACCAAAGCACACTGCATCTAGCTGCGGATCAGGTAGCCTGAAAGAGGTGAAGGATTTATAGTTTCACTGTTGCAAAATTGAGAGGGGAAGGAGGTAGGGATACAGGCTATCCACCATATTATTCAATTTGTAAATTGAGCAATGAGTAAAGGATATTTTCGATAAATTCGAAACGTTAATGAACGTTTAGACACAAGATAAAAATTTCAAAGTTTTCCAATGTCATTTGAATTCTGTCAAACACGACAAAGAACTTGATGGTCAAATGTGTATAACAGATAGAGTCTTGAAAAGCGTTTGTAAGAAGAGCATAAATGAGGGTAAGACAAATGTCAATGGACGTAGTCGGAGTACATTAGGTAACGCTGTAATTGTATTTGGAAAGAGAGACTCTAGTAACAGTAGGCTAGTTTTGCTATTAAGACAGCAAAATTACTACGTTGGCAAAAGAAAAAATAATGTAAAATAAACGATTTCCTGGAATAAGAAAAACGTTATTAACTTTAAACAGAAATTTAACAGTAGAACACTATTTTCTGAAATAAATTGGACTGCAGTGATACAGTTTTGTGAAATTTTGTCGACAGAAAAATGCAACAGATTTCGAAATGCGGTGCTACAGAAGAATGCTGACGATTAAACAGGGGAACCGTTAAACAAATCGAGAAATATGGAATCCCTCTGAAAACAGAGAAGAGAAGAAAAACGATTTTTATAACATTATTTTACTAAAGAAACAGATATCCTGAGAGTACATGTACTCAGGTACCAAAGAACAGTGCAAGAATGAAAACCAGAGGAAGACGACACCTTGACTACAAGAGATTGAAAAACTAGGTGTAGCGTGTATTAGTTACGCAGATACAGGAAGACTTACATAAGGTATCTAGCGAGAAGACTTGCAAGGCTATAATACACTGAAGCGCTAAAAAAACTGGTATAGAAATGCGTATTCAAATTCAGATATACACTCCTGGAAATGGAAAAAAGAACACATTGACACCGATGTGTCAGACCCACCATACTTGCTCCGGACACTGCAAGAGGGCTGTACAAGCAATGATCACACGCACGGCACAGCGGACACACCAGGAACCGCGGTGTTGGCCGTCGAATGGCGCTAGCTGCGCAGCATTTGTGCACCGCCACCGTCAGTGTCAGCCAGTTTGCCGTGGCATACGGAGCTCCATCGCAGTCTTTAACACTGGTAGCATGCCGCGACAGCGTGGACGTGAACCGTATGTGCAGTTGACGGACTTTGAGCGAGGGCGTATAGTGGGCATGCGGGAGGCCGGGTGGACGTACCGCCGAATTGCTCAACACGTGGGGCGTGAGGTCTCCACAGTACATCGATGTTGTCGCCAGTGGTCGGCGGAAGGTGCACGTGCCCGTCGACCTGGGACCGGACCGCAGCGACGCACGGATGCACGCCAAGACCGTAGGATCCTACGCAGTACCGTAGGGGATTGCACCGCCACTTCCCAGCAAATTAGGGACACTGTTGCTCCTGGGGTATCGGCGGGGACCATTCGCAACCGTCTCCATGAAGCTGGGCTACGGTCCCGCACACCGTTAGGCCGTCTTCCGCTCACGCCCCAACATCGTGCAGCCCGCCTCCAGTGGTGTCGCGACAGGCGTGAATGGAGGGACGAATGGAGACGTGTCGTCTTCAGCGATGAGAGTCGCTTCTGCCTTGGTGCCAATGATGGTCGTATGCGTGTTTGTCGCCGTGCAGGTGAGCGCCACAATCAGGACTGCATACGACCGAGGCACACAGGGCCAACACCCGGCATCATGGTGTGGGGAGCACACTGGCCGTACACCACTGGAGATCGTCGAGGGGACACTGAATAGTGCACGGTACATCCAAACCGTCATCGAACCCATCGTTCTACCATTCCTAGACGGGTAAGGGAACTTGCTGTTCCAACAGGACAATGCACGTCCGCATGTATCCCGTGCCACCCAACGTGCTCTAGAAGGTGTAAGTCAACTACCCTGGCCAGCAAGATCTCCGGATCTGTCCCCCATTGAGCATGTTTGGGACTGGATGAAGCGTCGTCTCACGCGGTCTGCACGTCCAGCACGAACGCTGGTCCAACTGAGGCGCCAGTTGGAAATGGCATGGGAAGCCGTTCCACAGGACTACATCCAGAATCTCTACGATCGTCTCCATGGGAGAATAGCAGCCTGCATTGCTGCGAAAGGTGGATATACACTGTACTAGTGCCGACATTGTGCATGCTCTGTTGCCTGTGTCTATGTGCCTGTGGTTCTGTCAGTGTGATCATGTGATGTATCTGACCCCAGGAATGTGTCAATAAAGTTTCCCCTTCCTGGGACAATGAATTCACGGTGTTCTTATTTCAATTTCCAGGAGTGTATGTAAACAGGCAGAATACACCGTTACCATTGTAACGCCTTTATAAGGCAGCAAGTGTCTGATGCAGTTGTTGGATCGGTTAGTGCTCCTACAATGACAGTTTATCAAGATTTAACTGAGACTGAACGTAGTGTTACAGTCGGCGCACGAGCAATGGGAAGCAGCGATGAAGTGGAGATTTTCCCGTACGACGATGTCATGAGTGTACCATGAATATCAGGATTCCGGTAGAACATCAAATCTCCGACATCGCTGCTGCCGGGAAAAGATCCTACAAGAATGGGACCAACGGCGACTGAAGAGAATCGTTCAACGTGACGGAAGTGGAACTCTTCCACCAATTGCTGCAGATTTCAATGCTGGGACATCAACAAGTGTCAACGAGCTAACGATTCAATGAAACATCATCGATATGGGCTTTCGGAGCCGAAGGCCCACTCGTGTACCCTTGATGAGTGCACAACACAAATCTTTATGCCTCACCTGGGCCTGTCAAAGCCGACATTGGACTGTTGATGACTGGAAACATGTTGCCTGCTGTGACGAGCCTCGTTTCAAATTCTACCTCGCCGATGGACGTGTACGGGCATGGAGAGATCCTCATGAATCCCTAGACCCTGCATATTAGCGGGGAAGCCCGCATCTCGTGGTCGTGTGGTAGCGTTCTCGCTTCCCACGCCCGGGTTCCCGGTATCGATTCCCGGCGGGGTCAGGGATTTTCTCTGCCTCGTGATGGCTGGGTGTTGTGTGCTGTCCTTAGGTTAGTTAGGTTTAAGTAGTTCTAAGTTCTAGGGGACTGATGACCATAGCTGTTAAGTCCCATAGTGCTCTGAGCCATTTGACCCATTTTTATAAGCGGGGAACTGTTCAAGCTGTTGGGGGGCTTTGTAATGGTGTGGGAAGTGTGCAGTTGGAGTGATATGGAACCTCTCATACGTCTAGATACGACTCCGGCTGGGGTCACGTACGTAAGCATCCTATCTGATCGTCTGCATCTATTAATGTCCATTGTGCATTCCGATGGACTTCGGCAATTGCAGCAGGGCAATGCGACACCCCACACGTCTAAAATTACTACAGAGTGGCTCCAGGAACACTCTTCTGAGTTTAAACACTTCCGCTGGCCACTGAACACCCCAGACATGAACATTATTGAGCACAGCTGGGATGCTTTGCAACGTGCTGCTCAGAAGAGATCCCAAACCCCAGGTACTCTTCTGGATTTATGGACAACCTGCAGGAATCATGTTGTCAGTTCTCTCCAGCATTACTTCAGACATTAGTCGAGTCCATGCCACGTCGCGTTGCGACACTTCTGCGTGCTCATGGGGGCCATACACAAATTTAGGCAGGTGTACCAGTTTCTTTGGCTCTTCAGTGTAGTATAAAAACATTACGTCACCAAAGAAAGCAAGTAACTTATACAACTGAATCAAGCTGGGAATCTTCCAAGGGCACTGTGAAGATTTTTATAAAATGTTCTCTATATTTTCCACAAAGACAAACTCGTGAGGATCTGACACCACCGAGAAAAATGTAAGTGCTTAAGAAGTGTTCAGTGTCGGTAAATTACTCTCATCTTGTACTCTCTCGATAACCTTCATCAGCTTACATTTCTGCAGGGTACGTATTTCAAACCTTTAATTAGTGGCAATCACAAGCAACACTGATTTCCAGCAGTCGCTGTACGAGCACCAGGAGCGTTAATACATTTCAACTGTTATTTCTGCCCTCAGATATCGTTTGGCTAAAGACAGTTGGCAGTGTCTATTTATGTACTGTTGTGTTTTCTCTCCAGATGGTACAAAAACCCAGGTTATCGATCTGACGGACAGGATAGCCTGATTTGTATGCACTGCCATGACGGAAATCTCTAAGCAGGCATGGTAAGTTTTTTTTTTTTTTTTTTTTTTTTATAGAACGTTAGTTTCCTGCCCCCGGGTTCGTCAGTATGCGCATCTGTCACATATACCTCGCTCTGCGGTTTGATCTGAATTCTGAGGAAACTTATAATTTTATTCTCCAAGTAAGTGACGTCGCTGGCTGGAAACTGTCTGATTTCCAGCTATTTTACAATATGCGCCTTTAGGGGGGTTGTGTTGTTTGGGGAAGGAGACCAGACAGTGAGTCATCGTTCTCATAGGATTAGGGAAGGATGGGGAAGGAGGTCGACCATGCCCTTTCAGAGGAACCATCCCGGCATTTGCCTGGAGTGATTGAGGGAAATCACGGAAAACCTAAATCAGGATGGGCGGACGCGGGATTGAACCGCCTTTAGGGAGGACGGCAACTAAATACAGGGCGTTTCAAAAAGAAAGAGCAGATTTCAAACATTTATTTCTCAAAAACTACAAATGATAGAAACACAATTCCAACGGTCCTTCACTCAATATGAGTACCAAATGTTACACAACAAATATCAAAACTGTACCTCAATATGAGCACCATTTGTTACACGACAAATATCAAACCGGTATCTCATTTCTTGCCACACACGACGCAACTGGTCTTTAGTTACCGAATTCACGGCCGCAACAATTCGATGTCGTACCTCTTGAAGAGTAGCGGGCATAGGTGGGACATAAACACAGTCCTTTATGTACCCCCACAAATAAAAATCGCAGGGAGTAAGGTCTGGTGACCTGGGAGGCCACAGACGATGACATTGATCTTGTGCTCCTGCTCTTCCAATCCACCGTCCTGGAATGGTGTTATTTAGGTACCGTCGTACAGGTTCAGAGAAGTGTGGTGGGGCGCCATCTTGCATGAAGATGAAGTGATTTGAATCTTCCTGAAGTTGAGGAAATAGCCAGTTTTCTAACATGTCCAGGTAAATGGTTCCTGTGATAGTTTTCTCCATGAAAAAGAAAGGTCCATAAACTTTGTTTACCGAAATTGCACAAAAGACGTTAACCTTTGGTGAGTCTCTTTCATGTTGAATAACGTCCCTCGGAGTTTCACTCGCCCAAATTCGTACGTTATGCCGATTAACTTTACCAGAAATGTGAAACGTTGATTCATCTGAAAAAATTAATCGTTCGGCAAAATTGTCCTCTTCCATGTCCTGTAGAATTGCAGTTGAAAATTCGAACCTTTTGTTGTGGTCGTCAGGACGCAATGCTTGCAATAACTGCAGTTTGTACGGCTTCATGTGCAGACGGTTACTCAGAACGCGCCATACCGTTGTTTTAGACATGTTTAGTTCGTGACTTGCCCGTGCCGTGGATTTTCTAGGGCTCCTTTCGTAAGCTGCACGGACACGCTCGACATTTTCATCCGATGTGCGTGGACGACCCGTGCTTTTTCGCTTGCAGATGCAACCATCTTCTACGAATCTGTGATGCCACTCATAAATTTGCTTATGACGAGGCGGCTGTTTGTTGAATTGACGGCGGAATGCACGTTGCACACCAACAATGGACTCTAACTTTGCAAATTGCAGCACACAAAATGATCGTTCCTGTGGTGTCGTCGCCATTTTCCTACAAACAAACGCCAGCGCCACTGCGGATTTGCATGGAACTTCTGCGCGGACCATTGAAAAACTTTGAACCTTTCTCTGACAAGAAACGTTTGAATTGTGTTTCTATCATTTGTAGTTTTTGAGAAATAAATGTTTGAAATCTGCTCTTTCTTTTTGAAACGCCCTGTATGTGTTGTTCAATTATTTGGCATGGTCTTTACCCCCGAGACACGCTGGCAGGACAATTGGCGCGCTGCAGTGCACATTCTCGCGATGTGATTGTTGTATAGAACAACGCAGACAAGAGCGAAATTGCGATTCTTATATTTAAAGTACTCCAATTCCACTAATTAAAGGCTTCCAACTGTAAATAATGAAATCGAGAAAGAATTTAGCATAGTCATGAACGTGTGATGGGCCAAAGTGTGTACAGCGAATGACTTGAAAAAAAGAAAAGTTCAACAAGCTGAAAGAAATTAGGGATATTAACGACTCTAAAAAAGGTTGCAAGTATGTAACAATGAAATACAATGGTGAAAACATCGGAAGGAGTTGCGCATAGTTTTAAAAAGCGAAGGTGGACCTAATCTTTCGTACCAATTCAGCCTTTGCACCAAGAGTACGGCATAGAGATGGCAAGAAATGTAATGAATTAACCGATTCAGATGCTTACAAAATATGCTCCCCAGACTGTGACAAATTTTATGTTGGCCAAGAGAGCAGGATTTAAACAGCACAGGTTTGACCACACCAAGAATTACGGTAAACACATGAACACAGACAAAAATAAAATCTCTCATGTCCAAGATAATCCACAAACACAACACAAGACACCTGAAAGCTCCACCCCAAACGTATTACAAGTAATGGAAATCTTCATTCACGGCCCAAAATCATCAACAGCACCTGCTTAATGAACAAAATGTCTTCAGGGTAAACTGGAACCATGACATCTTCCAAGACTTAGTAGTGTAGCATTGCGGTGAGCGGCACAAATTAGGCTGAGAATGGTCCTTCTTGTCTGCTGGCCGGGCCGCCATGTGTGTGTGTGTGTGTGTGTGTGTGTGTGTGTGTGTGTCGGCCACTGGCTGCGGTACATGTGGCCACAGTTGCACCGCCAACTCGAGGCCCACGAGATATACGGGCGTCGCAGGGAGCTTGTGACGTCACACGGGTCGGCTTGTCCGCCATACTTCGCGAACGCTCGGCTCCCAGCAGGACCCACCACGGGAAACCGGTTAGTAATTGGAAAGATACGGTCGTGTGCTACCGAGAGCTTACCTGCATTTAAACTTGCACTCTAGGAAGAAACTAACCACGGAAGTACGACAAGGGGTTGGAGAAAAACAGCACAATATTCGCTTGATAAACTCCTCCCTGATCACGATTCACAAACAGCTACTCAAGCACACACACACACACACACACACACACACACACACACACACACACACACACACCTTAGTCAGACAGTGTATAGGGATTGCACTAGAAAAACCTTCGCCTGCCCGTAAACGCGAGAGGAAGTCGCACTAGCAATTGCTACCTTGAAAAACAAGAAAGCGCCAGGACCAGACCATATCCACATGAAAACATTTAGCCAGGTCTCAATGCAGCCAGCCCCCAATTAAGAAATGTAACAAATGATTCCCTGAGGCTGGGACGGGTGCCTCTAGCTGGAAGACAGTCAATACAGTAATTATTTTATAAAACAAGCCGCAGAGCCAAAATCGTACCGACCAATTTCTTTGTTAAATGCATTGGCTAAGGTCAACGATAGGCCTTTATGTAACAGCCTGCAAGCTCACTGCGAACTCCACCGCCTTAGTCAGCACCAGTTTGGCTTTAGACTGGGAAAATCTATTGACGACGCTATTAATCAGGCTTTGCAGATTGTAAAAATGGCTCTGAGCACCATGGGACTCAACTTCTGAGGTCATTAGTCCCCTAGAACTTAGAACTAATTAAACCTAACTAACCTAAGGACATCACAAACATCCATGCCCGAGGCAGGATTCGAACCTGCGACCGTAGCGGTCTTGCGGTTCCAGACTGCAGCGCCTTTAACCGCACGTCCGCTTCGGCCGGCTTGCAGATTGTAGAACAGACATTACAGAATTACGTAATTTCGATTCTTATTGACATTGCTGCTGCCTGTGACAGTCATTGTTGGCCAGCAATGTTTCCACGATTTCGAAAACTAGAGGTTCCGAGATCCTTGTACAAATAGCCTTCGAGACTATTGTAGGAACAGAGTGGCTGAGTGGTCAGAGGACAACCGCAAGGCTGTAAAAAGGATTACAGAAGGATGCCCCCAAGGCTCTATCTACGGACCCATCTTGTGGGATATCTCAACTGAACCGCTCTTTAATTTAATCGAGGTAGATGAACGTTCAGATGAGATCGGCGAGTGTGCTGACGACCTGTTAATTGTGATATCAACCAACATAAGAGCAATGGTGGGGAACAAGGCTAGTTATATGCTAAACATAATACAACAATCGTGCAACCAAAACAAATTATGCGTAGCAGCACAAACATAGCGTACATATTGCTTGAAGTTTCACTACAGAGACTCCCGGCAGTTAAAATAAACAACACAGTTAGGCAGTAGTAGCCGACAGAGACAGACACAGCAACAGGGAAATAACCACTTCTGTGTCATTCCCGAGTTCCTATCCAGGAGCGAATTTTATTATATCATCTGTGTGCTTTAATTGTATAGTTTCTTGAGTTTCTGCGTGTAAATTTAATATGTAATAGCCACTGTTCTAGCGTTTTCGTTTGCTTAGGAAAGTAAACCGATTCTGTGACATATTACAAGTTCCTAATCAGGGGCAAATTATTTAGTTTCACCTGAGTGCTTCGGTAGTTAGGCTTTTGAATATCTGCGTATTAATAGACACAGTTCGTGCGTGTTCTTCATGGTCTGCAGTAGAGATGCGCAGCACGTGCCGATAGTCCGTTTATCTGCATAGTTTAGTTTTTCCACAGCCTTTAGTATGGACGGGGACTGCGATTGTTGTATGCCGGTGCGAGCCGAGTTGGTGACACTTTGCTCTCAGCTTCAGGCTGTGATAGCTTCGGATACAGAGCTTGAGGCTGCAGTGAATTGACACCACTGCTGTGGGCTGGCTGTGGGGATCCAATGGACGTCCAGCACGTCAGAGTCCTCCGATCGGTCCTCACCTGTGGACAACCCAGTCGAGTGGGAGATCGCCCGAGTCGAAGCAGGCGGCGAAAGACTTCCCAGGCGACCGCACGTAAAGCCTTCCCGGTTAGCCTGACAAACAAGTTCCAGGTGCTGTCTGTGGCTGACATTGTCGCTGAACCAGATGCTGTCGCCTGTCCTGTTTCAGAGGAAACCACTCTGCTTACAAGATACGGGAAATCAAAGAGGGTGGGCTAATGGGCAGTTGGGAGCTCCAACATTAGGTATGTTATGGGGCCCCTTAGGAACTTGGCTGACAGAAAGGGTAAGAAAGCCAATGTGCACTCCATGTGCACACCGGGTGGAGTCATTCCAGATGTGGAACGGGTCCTTCCGGCTGCCATGAACAGCACTGGGTGCAGCTAGCTGCAGGTGGATGCTCATGTCGGTACCAATGATGTGTGTCACTTTGGATCAGAAGAGATTCTCTCTGGTTTCGAGTGGCTAAAAGAAGTGGTAAAGGCTGCCAGTCTAGCTTGCAAGATGAAAGCAGAGCTGATCATTTGCAGCATATCGACAGGACGAATTGCTGACCTCTGGTACAGAGCCGAAAGGAGGGTCTGAATCAGAGGCTCAGACGGTTCTGCGACGGTGTAGATTGTAGCTTCCTCGACTTGAGCCAAAGGGTGGTTGGGTTTCGGGTTCCGCTGAATAGGTCAGGTGTCCACCATACGAAGGAGGTTCAAATGGCTCTGAGCACTATGGGACTCAACATTTTAGGTCATAAGTCCCCTAGAACTTAGAACTACTGAAACCTAACTAACCTAAGGACATCACACACACCCATGCCAGAGGCAGGATTCGAACCTGCGACCGTAGCAGTCCCGCGGTTCCGGACTGCAGCGCTAGAACCGCACGGCCACAGCGGCTGGCATACGCAGGAGGCGGCTACACGGGTAGCAGGGGCTGTGTGGCGAGGACTGGCCGGTATTTTAGGTTAGAGGGTCTCGGTAAATCACAAGAAGGGCTTCAGTCACCAAGGGTGCAGGATGAACACAGAAAGAACGTAGATACAGGAACCAATGGTATAGGAGTTGTCAACTGTTGTAGCTGTATTGGGAAAGTACCAGAGCTCCAAGGGCGAATAGAAAGGACTGATGCTCAAATCGTTATAGGCACTGAAAGCTGGCTAAAGCCGGATATAAGCTCAGCCGAAATTTTTCCGAAAAACTTAACGGTGTTCCGAAAGGATAGGCTAAACACGGTTGGCGATGGCGTTGTTTGTTGCTGTCAGAAGTAGTTTAACTTGCCACGAAATTGAAGTAGATACTTCCTGTAAGTTAATATGGGCAGAGGTCTTTGTTGGCAACCGTAATAAAATAATAATTCGATCATTTTACCGACCTCCCAATTTAGATGATACAGTTGGTGAAAGGTTCAAGGAAAACTTGAGTTTGATTTCAAACACATACCCGACTCAAACGATAATAGTTGGTGGTGAGTTTAATTTACTCTCGATATGTTGGCGGAAATACATGTTTAATTCGTGAGGTACGCATAAAATATCATCCGAAATTGTGCTAAAAGCATCCTCTGAAAATTATTTCGAGCAGTTAGTTCATCAGCCCACGCGAACTGTAAAAGGATGTGGAAAAAATTTGACCTCTTAGCAACAAATAATCCTGAGTTAGTAACGGGCATCAAAACCGATTCAGGGATTAGTGAACACAGGGTTGTCGTAGCGAGATTGAATATTGTAATCCCCAAATCTTCGAAAAATAAGCCAAAAGTGTACCTATTCAAGAAATCAGATAAAAATTCACTTCACGCCTTCCTGAGAGACAATCTCCATTTATTCCAAATTAATAATATAAATGTAGACCAGATATGGCTTGAATTCTAAGAAATAGTATCGGCTGCAATTGAGATATTTATACCAAATAAATCAACAAACGACGGATCTGATCCGCCTTGGTACACAAAACGGGTCAGAACACGGTTGCAGAAACAACGAAACAAACATGCCAAATTTAAACAGACGCAAAATCCCCAAGATTGGCGATCTTTTACACAAGCTCGAAATTTTGCGCGTACTTCAATGCGAGATGCTTATAGCAGTTTCCACAACGAAACTATGTCTTGAAACCTGGCAGAAAGTCCAAAGAGATTCTGGTCGTATGTGAAGTATGTTAGCGGCAAGAAATAATCAGTGCCTTCTCTGCGCGCCAGCAATTGAGATACTGTCGAAGACAGTGCTGCCACAGCAGAGTTACTAAACACAGCATTCCGAAATGCCTTCACAAAAGAAAACGAAGTAAATATTCCAGAATTAGAAGCGAGAACGGTTGCCAACGTGAGTAATGTAGAATTAAATACCACAGGAGTAATGAAGCAACGTAAATCACTTAATAAAAGCAAGTGGCTGTTGCCTCTGAGCACTATGGGACTTAACGTCTATGGTCATCAGTCCCCTAGAACTTAGAATTACTTAAACCTAAGTAACCTAAGGACGTCACACAACACCCAGTCATCACGAGGCAGAGAAAATCCCTGACCCCGCCGGGAATCGAACCCGGAAACCCGGGCGTGGGAAGCGAGAACTCTACCGCACGACCACGAGCTGCGGACTAAAAGCAAGTCTTCTGGTCCAGACTGTGTGCCAATTAGCTTCCTTTCGGAGTATGCTGATGGATTACCTCCATACCTAACAATCATATACCGATCGACGAAAGATCCGTACCGAAAGACTGGAAAGTTGCACAGGTCACACCAATATTCAAGAAAGGTAGTAGGAGTAATCCACTAAATTTCAGGCCCATATCGTTAACGCCGAACATATATTCGGTTCGAACATTGTGAATTACCTCGAAGAAAACAGTCTATTGACACACAGTCAACATGGGTTTAGAACACATCGTTCCTGTGAAACACAACTAGCTCTTTATTCACATAAAGTGTTGAGTGCTGTTGATAAGGGATTTAAGATCGATTCCGTATTTCTGGATTTCCGGAAGGCTTTTGACACTGTACCACACAAGCGACTAGTAGTGAAACTGCGTGCTTATGGAATATCGTCTCAGTTATGTGAATGAATTTGTGATTTCCTGTCAGAGGTCACAGTTGACGGAAAGTCATCGTTTGAAACAGAAGTGATTTCTGTCGTTCCTCAGGGTAGTGTTATAGGACCTTTGGTGTTCCTTATCTACATAATAGATTTGTGAGTCAATCTGAGCAGCTGTCTCCGGTTGTTTGCAGCTGATGCTGTCGTTTATCACCTAATGAAGTCATCAGAAGATCCAAACATACTGCAATACGATTTAGAAAAGATATCTGAATGATGCATACAGTGGCAGTTGACCCTTAATAACGAAAAGTGTGAGGTTCATCAACATGAGTGCTAAAAGAAATTAGTTAAACTTCGGTTACACGATAAATCAGTCTAATCTAAAAGCCTTAAATTCAACTAAAATTAGGAACAACAGAAATTGGAAGGAACACATAGAAAATGTCGTGGGGAAGGCTAACCAAAGGGTGCGTTTTATTGGCAGGACACTTGGAAAATGTAACAGACCTACTAAAGGGACTGCCTACACTACGCTTGTCCGTCCTCTTTTAGAATACTGTTGCGCGGTGTGGGATCCTTAGCAGATAGGACTGCGGAGTAGATCAAAAAAGTTCAAAGAAAGGCAGCACGTTTTGTACCATCGCGAAATATGGGAGAGAGTGTCACAGAAGTGATACATGATTTGGCCTGGACATCATTAAAAGAAAGGCGTTTTTCATTGCGACAAAACCTTCTCACGAAATTCCTATCACCAACTTACTCTTCCGAATGTGGAATTATTTTGTTGACACCGACCTGCATAGGGAGGAACGATCACCACGATAAAATAATGGAAATCAGTGCTCATACGGAAAGATGTAAGTGTTCATTCTTTCCGCCCGCTATACGAGATTGGAATAATAGAAAATTGTGAAGGTGGTTCGATGAACCCTCTGCCAGGTACTTAAATGTGATTTGTAGAGTATCCACGTAGATGTAGATGTAGATAAAACGTGAAGTAGTAACTAGATATCCTGGGCTACATATTGACGAACGACATAACTTCAACAAACACAAAGAAAGCCGAAAGTATACTTCAGAAACTAACGACATTAAATTAGTGAAGATACAGACTACCACTGACACACGTAAGAATGTACCACTGCGCACTTTTCGAGTCGGTACTGAGCTTTGCAGCTAGCACTTGGGCACATACACTCGCTCTCGTCGTGAACAGGATCTCGGTCAGGCGGGGGCAAAGGAGAGTGCTACTTGGGCCATCTGGGGCGTTCTGCACATCATCGGCCGACTCGCTGTATGTGGTGCTGGAATATACCCGATCGATATAACCATGAGACATCGGGCTGCAACAAACTAGCTGAAGATGGATAGACCTGAGAGAGAGTTGCAGACCACTGGGGAGCACATAGAAGATAGACGCCAACTAACAAATTGGCGAGTAGACTCTTGGCAAAACGAGTGGCACGAGGGTGATAAGAGCCGTCGAGTCTATTCATTTTTCCCCAATATCTGGGAGCGTCTACGGTTGCGCCACGTCATTCCCAGCTGAGGTCTGAGGCATGGTTCATTTTGTGACTGGACATGGCCCTTATCACATGGCCCTTCCCCCCCCCCCCCCCCCCCCTCCCTGCAGCAGTTGTCGCTTTCAGAAAGCAATTGTTCCATAAGAGGGTAAATTGGTTCCCTTGAACACTTCTTTTTGAAATGCAATAGAGATAGGCACTTACGTAATAACATTGAACACATAACAGAAATAACACTTCACGATACACTGAGGAATCCAGATACATGGACGCAGTAGAACGTAATCGCCAATAACATCTCAAGAGCAGAACGTGTCATATACAAAAAACTCATCAATACAGAAGGCGATGGCAGGCCGACGTAGGTAGCTCGAGTAGCTCCAGTACTGACAAGGACACGAGTGACAGTGGCAACACTGACATAGATACGTAAAATATACATAACATAAGACATGTAAAACATGCACAACTACTCACGTGAAGGTTAATCTAAGATTGCGATTTATACCTCATTATGAATGAGTCTAATTGAAAGTAGGGGTGATTAGAATAGTCAGTGGATAGATATTCTTCTAGAATCCACAGTAAACCTGTACCCAACAAGTAGTTATATAAAAGAACGCATCGTTGTAAATGTAATAATATGAATGTCATAAATTTTACATAAAGGAAGAAAGCAAAGTCAAGCAGAGTAAATACACAGCAAAACCAGATCATGCATATTATCCAACTATACAAAATTATCGGTCCACTATCCAAAAAAAACCTGATTTCATTCTAAAAAAATTTTTTTCAAGATTAATAATAGGTTAGTGGTGGCTTGTGAATTTTCCTACAAGTATTTGGTAACATTATAAACCTTAATTCGAGTATACGGATGCAGGATATTGTTATAAACTCTTGCTGAATTTGCTTACTAACTAACTTAGTAGTGCTAGTTATGTAAACTAACAAACATCAATTCACACAGTACTCTAACAAACAACACCGATGTAGATTAGATCTGCGTAGACTGAGCAAATCGAGTTTTCCCAAAGAGCGATGTTCATGTGGATAGTTACTAAAATGGGTAGCACGGTATGCGGACGCTGGACCTGAAGTTCAAAACCGAGTCTCCTTCCACAGGTGGTGTTGATAAAGGGATATCTATACCTACTCTTTCGTGTCTTCTTTTGTTCTCCTCTTAAATTATACCAATAATGTATAATTTCGTAATTGGAAATTCCTGTTTTTCTGTAAAAAATATATTTGCTGTAAGTAAATAAAAGATAGCACCAAAGAGCAGACAAAAGAACTCCACGCAGCCCAACTCCTAGTGCTGAATGGAGAACAGTTGGGTATCACAGTTTTGTTACGTGATGATGGCCGTGAGTACTGGCTAAAAGGTCTATGTGGAACAGTATGACCTGCATAAATTAATAAGATGACAGGCCCTAGTAGTCATAACGCAACTTGAAAAACAAAAAGATCTAGAATTACTAAACTCGTCTGAAGTAGTTTCTCGCTCCCCGCCAGAGACACCTGCTGGCGCTTGTAATACCTACAGTATCACGTGCTGTGACGCACGTGCCACGGTCTGTACTTCTCGTTGTCCTCGAGTCAACTCCACAAGTAAACTCAACAGCTGCAAGATGGCGATGAGACCAAAGCCGACAGCTCTTTTATATTAACGTGTTATTAACCTTACTATATTTGAACAAGTTGTACCTAGCCACACACTGCTGTGGCTTCCCACTGATTTTTGTGAGAGCCTTCCACCTGATTTCTGAACCTCCCTCACTGCATGCAAACATCACACGATGGTGAAATGATCACATTTCATCACATATGCCAGTTCACAAGTACACTGATATGGATTATTGTGGATTAATGTGTTTTTAAACGATCTTCGTCAACTCCCAGAGGTCTGCCGGACCTTGGAGAGTCACTAATGTCACGACGATCCTCCTTAAAAGGAGGAAATCATTCTCTTGCCGTACTCTGTCCAGTGGCGCTATCCCCACATACGCTGCAAATGTTTCTGGCAGCCTCTGCAGCTGTCACTCCTCTATTGAACTCAAACAGAAGAATTTGTTGAAAATGTCCCAATTTCCCCGCTTGGCACACCTTTTTCTAGCGTCCAAAAAGAAAAACTGTCGACAAATAAACGCATAGCAATCGAAATGTCAACATACAAAACAGAAATGCTACGATCCTATGTAGCAAACTTATACCATAATCGCAAGTACCTATGTTAAGTTACTTTGCAGAGTGTGACAAACTGTCACCTACATTTTCTGAGGGCTTGAAGAGGCTGTCTTGAGGAACCAAAAGACGATAGGAAGCCACAATCAGAAATTTCATCAAAAGACACTACATAGCGATTGAGAAAAAAGGGCCAATTGTAGAGTACCCCTTATTTGCAGATATGAGCGCATTTTATCTTATTTCCAGTTTTGCTATCTCACGTACGTGAAGCGAATGTATAAGCGGTGGAGTACGTATGGAGTAAGGAGCGAGCGGTAGGTTCCAAAGCTGGCTAGCAGACGCGATTGGTAATCTAGCGCTTTCAGAACCAATGGGATGAGGTGCCACGCCGAAATAGCTTGTGACGTCAGCAAAGAGCTACGGTGGGAAAGTACATTTATTCTGGCGCGTATCAGTTAGCTGTTATATTAAATAATTGCTAACAAAAGTTGCCTTGTACCACTCAGACATTTGGAGGAGTCTGCTGATCATAAATACTAGCTTTCAGTTATTATTACAATGCTAGGAGACGTCGAAATTAATAAATAAATAAATAACTTTTGCGTAAACGATTATGTACGATCCTGTTGAAACCGTACCGATTGTTCGCTCAAGTTACAGAGAATGCGCCATAGTCGGCTGTCGTCGATAGGAAGAAGCCTTTCGATCTAGTCATACCGTAGACCACGCTCTCGCACCGTTAATAGTTGTATTATAATCAGTGTGAACAAGTTTATTTTACGGTGTTTCTCAAATAAACGCACCCTAAGGGCATCCCGTGTCAAAGTTATTTGCACAAAAAACTTCTTTCCGCTTCATTACGTGAAACACAGAGAGTAGTATTGGACTTTCAGAATCCGACGGCGGTGCTACGGTTCTGCAAACGAGCGTAAAACTGCGAGAGCATCTCCACAAAACAGGTAGGACGAATTTCTCCGCGGTGGCTGGCTAAGTCGGTTTAAGGACGGTCTGAGTTAATTATCGCGAAACTCGGGTGGGGAAGCGTGGCCATTTATACGTTACACCCCTCATACTACCATCTACAGACTCACGCGCTAAACTGAGACATTTGTGGAGGTATAGTGTGGGCGGAGAGGGGGGAGGGCGAGGGGAAGAGAGTGGGTGGTTCTTGCACAGTGCCTACCTTCGGCAGGAAACGTGAGCAGTCGGGATTTCTGGCAATGTGCCTGATGACATTCACGTGATTAGATGGCGTCGGCTGCGTGCAGTCTGCCACAGCAGCACAGCGGCAACCCCCAAACCGAAGTCATTGATGAGGCTTCAGTATACAGACTGGCGTTCGCTGCACAAGGGCTGCTCCAATTGCTAACCTTGCGTACTGTATCCCCGGGGCTGCGAAGTGTTGCTGTATGACGTTTCTCCACATGGGTCACTACCCTCAGCTGATTCATCGTGACACCCTCTATAAAATTTGGAGTTTCGTGAAGCGCTCTATACACGGTCTTTGCTGTAACTAGGAACAACAATATATCTCGTAAACTACCCATAGTGAGAAAAAAATTTCAAGATGAAATGCTATTATTCTCAAAGGAGACATCTGTCTAAAACTGCTATAAAGGTCATCCCCTGATACCCTCCCCCTTCTGAAGGGGTCAAATATCCATTTTCAACTTGGACCCCCATTTTTATTGCAGATTCGGACTCTACAATAAAAAAATACTTAGTTTTAACATAAACGTATTTTACCGTGGTAGACGGCACTGTACTCAGCGCGAGAGTTACGGTGGTTGGAAGGTGGAACACATCGACATCGGTCCTCCTAATGGTGTGATTCGAGGGGACCCGCAACAATCAGGCATCCTGATTGTGAGGAAACTCACCGAAATTAGCCCCGAGAGGAACAGAAAACTGCGTTAACGACATGACTGTTACAGTAGATACACCAAGTAGCTGTTTATAGTAAGTAATCTTTATTTACGACAGCAGTTTGACAGTTCCATGTAGACATGTAGCGTCGTCAGAGTGAAACTGTCAAATCGCTGTCACGTCGCAACTAACATTTAATTTCAACATCTCGACACCATTTAGGATCTCAATAAAGCAGAGTCAGTTACAAAACAGTCCACAACGACTAGTATGGACGTCACATCAATCTAGACGTACTTGCAAATGGCGATTACGCCGAAACAGGCTGAACTAAATAAAGATTACATATTATGAACAGCTATTTAGTGTATGTACTCTAACGATCATGTCGTTATCAGAAATAGATTACGCTGTTGGCCCTGAAGAAGAAAAACTACGTTAGTTTACATGTAACTTACTTGCCATCTAATCGTAAATATTTTGCTGTAAAAACAAATTTGTAAAAGTAAATTAAATTTTTAACAATGAAATCAACTGCTTAGAATCACCATTTGTATTTTTTTACCGAAAATTTAAAGTAAAATTACAAGAATTGGAAAAATTTAATTTTTTCCATTACAGTGGCATCTACCATGAAAGGAAAAAAATGTATCTGTTATACCGCAAATATATCTTCGTATAGAATCAGAAGCTCGATAAAAGTGAGGGGTTCCCATTAGAAAATAAAAAATCTGACCGCCGCACGGGGAGGGGGGCTTAAGGGGTGACGAATTTTACCACGGACAGATGTCCTGTTTGCGAATATTTGTTTTTCATTTGGAACACTTTTTCCTCCGACGCATATTTTTCGAGATATTCAGTTGTTTCAAGTTAAAACACCCACTGTGTAAAAGGCCGAACGTTTTCGAAAACAATTCTACATATTCAGGCAACCATACGAATGTGGTTAGTTCGTTTCAGATCTGCACACTGTCAGCTGAAACAGGTTGAGTATAAAATTAACTTAGATTTTATGCTATATATTCTTCTACAAAATAACGATGGGTGGTAGTCATCCGGTTCACCATACGATGGGACATGGTAAAGTCGCAGCTGACTCGTTCGGATGAGAAATCTCAATTAAGACGTAACAAAATTTGACAACTCTGCGTGGGCAATACACGGCTAATAATATTATCTCAGCGCTGCTCGCTGAATGCAGTAGTGCGTGGTCTTGCACCGTCTCTTCTAGGCGCAAATGCTACCACATAGCCGGTCGTTGTGGCCGTGTGGTTCTAGGCGCTTCAGTCTGGAACCGCGTGACTGCTACGGTTGCAGGTTCGAATCCTGCCTCGGGCATGGATGTGTGTGATGTCCTTAGGTTAGTTAGGTTTAATTATTTCTAAGTTCTAGGCGACTGATGACCTCAGAAGTTAAGTCGCATAGTGCTCAGAGCCATTTTTTGCTACCACATACATCGGTGATAAATCATTTTCTTGGTAGAATCAAAATCAGCTAATTAAAATTCATACAGATAAGAATGTGAATGTTCCTTTGCTCGAAATCTGAAACCTCCGATAGTTCTTCACAGACTACTGAAGCTTTGGCGCAACGTTACATTGGAATAGGCACATGTTTTCATACATCTACCGTAGCGCCATCTTATCTGTATCTATACTCTTATATATTGTATTGTATTAAACCGGGGACATAGAAACGACGTAGAGGCTTCGTGCCGCCATAGCCCTCTGTGGTTCACAACCACACAACAGGCCACAGTAGTCCACCCATCCCACCGCAGCCCCACACCGGACTCAGGGTTATTGTGCGGTTCATCCCCCAGTGGATCTCCCAGGGAACGTCTCATATCAGATGAGTATAACCCCAAATGTTTACGTGATAGAGTAATTATGGTGTACGCGTGCGTGGAAACGGTGTTTGCGCAGCAATCGCCGACGTAATGTAACTGAGGCGGAATAAGGGGAACCAGCCCGTATTCACCCTGGCAGATAGAAAACCGTCTTAGAAACGATCCACAGACTGGTCGGCACACCGGACCTCGACACTAATCCGCCGGCGGCCGGAGTGGCCGAGCGGTTCTAGGCACTACAGTCTGGAACCGCGTGACCACTACGGTCGCAGTTTCGAATCCTGCCTCCGGCATGGGTGTGTGTGATGTCCTTAGGTTAGTCAGGTTCAAGTAGTTCTAAGTTCTAGGCGACTGATGACCTCAGAAGTTAAGTCCCGTTGGCGAGGTTACGTCACAAATTTATTTCTTCCCAATTTTATTCAATATATCCTCGTTAGTTATGTGATCTACCCATCTAATGTTCAAAAAAAAAAAATTTTTTTTTTTTTAGCGCCACATCTCAAAGGCTTCTATTCGCTTCTTATCTAAACTGTTTATCGTCCATGTTCCAATTCCACACATGGCTACGTTCCATGCAAATCCCAATAAATTACAAATGTCAGCTGTGTACAGGACGTTGATAGAATCAACGGGGAGAGTTGAAAATGCTGGCCCGACCGGTACGCGAACCCAGGATCTCGTGCTTATTAGGCAGGCGATCTAGCCTCCAGGCGATCTAACAACACTAAGGCATCGAGGACACAGGAATAAGAGCGGCTGCGCGGACTTATCCCAATACGCCCCTCACCGCGCTTAGCAGACTCACATTCTCGACTTTTTCCACACACTACGGAAGTAGCACTTCCTGCCCGTTAATCTCAATGCTCGAGGCAAGACCTATATGTGCATGAGTCCGAGCGTATGTGTTCATTCAAACAGAGATGATCCTTGGCATGTGATCACCGCAATTATATTCACGGCTGTCACGTTCCAGCATGGTGTCTGTTCTGTCGCACATGTGCGAAAGAATAGAAACCATACACATATAATTATGGTACGGCGACCACAAGTCAAGGATCATTTTTGTGTGGGTGCTCACATACGCTCGAACGCATGCGGTAACAGGTCTTAGGCCGGTATTACACTATCAAATTTCTTTGTCAAAGATTTGATCAAAGATGTGATCAAATATTCCGTCAAATATATTTGACAAATATCTTTGACGTAACGCGAGAAGGGGTATTACACTGTCATCAAATTTTTCGTCAAAGTTCAAGATGGCTGACAACAACTTGTTATTAACCGCAGCAGTTGCACGTACCGCAATTGCATTGTGTGCACATGCGGAAAAGAAGTGGCGGAAAAAAAGGAACCATACATACGAGGTTGACAGTCTTAAATTCCTGGGATTACAACTTGATAATAAATTCAGTTGGGAGGAGCACACCACAGAACTGCAGAAACGCCTTAACAATTATGTATTACCAATTCGAGTGTTAGCAGACATAGGCAACATAAAAATGAAAATGCTTGCATACTTTGCCTACTTTCATTCCATAATGTCATATGGTATAATATTTTGGGGTAACTCTTCAAGTCAAACACAAGCTTTCACAGTCCAAAAGCGTTATTATTTGTGGAGTAAATGCACGGACGTCCTGCAGAAACCACTTCAAAGAACTGATTATACTAAGTACTGCCTCTCAGTATATTTACTCCTTAATGAAATTTGTCCTAAATGATATATCTCTTTTTCCAACAAACAACTCAGTTCTTACATACAATACCAGGAACAAAAATGATCTGCACAAGGACTTAAAATCACTTAACCTGCTTCAGTTCAAAAAGTGGTCCACTACTCAGGAACACTCATCTTCAATAGTTTGCCAGCAAAAATAAAAAAAATTAGTTACAAATAACGATCAGTTTAAAAGGAGCCTGAAAGACTTACTAGTGGCCAACTCCTACTCCATTGACGATTGTTATTTCAGCTCAAAAAAATTGGCATGTTCCACATCCACGAGGATCTCCTCAGCACGGATCTATGGAACGAAAACCTAATCTAATCTGGGTGAAGCCGTGGGTTTTACGACGACACGATAAAAGCATTCAACAAAACTTGTTACGTGAGCTTACAGTGGAAGACGTCAAGTCGTACATCAATTACTTAAAAATGGATGAGCATACTTTTCTGAATGTGCTCAGTGAAGTGTAGCCTCATATCACAAAGCACAATATTCACTTAACAACTGCTACATCTTCAGAAGACAGGCTCAATGTAACACTCCGATTCCTTTCTACAGGAGAGGGTTACATCTACATCTACATCTACATCTATACTCCGCGAGCCACCTTACGGTGTGTGGCGGAGGGTACTTATTGTACCACTATCTGATCCCCCCTTCCCTGTCCCATTCACGAATTGTGCGTGGGAAGAACGACTGCTTGTAAGTCTCCGTATTTGCTCTAATTTCTCGGATCTTTTCGCTGTGATCATTACGCGAGATATATGTGGGCGGTAGTAATATGTTGCCCATCTCTTCCCGGAATGTGCTCTCTCGTAATTTCGATAATAAACCTCTCCGTTTTGCGTAACGCCTTTCTTGAAGTGTCCGCCACTGGAGCTTGTTCAGCATCTCCGTAACGCTCTCGCGCTGACTAAATGTCCCCATGACGAATCGCGCTGCTTTTCGCTGGATCATGTCTATCTCTTCTATTAATCCAACCTGGTAAGGGTCCCATACTGATGAGCAATACTCAAGAATCGGACGAACAAGCGTTTTGTAAGCTACTTCTTTCGTCGATGAGTCACATTTTCTTAGAATTCTTCCTATGAATCTCAACCTGGCGCCTGCTTTTCCCACTATTTGTTTTATGTGATCATTCCACTTCAGATCGCTCCGGATAGTAACTCCTAAGTATTTTACGGTCGTTACCGCTTCCAATGATTTACCACCTATGGCATAATCGTACTGGAATTGATTTCTGCCCCTATGTATGCGCATTATATTACATTTATCTACGTTTAGGGAAAGCTGCCAGCTGTCGCACCATGCATTACTCCTCTGCAGGTCCTCCTGGAGTACGTACGGGTCTTCTGATGTTGCTACTTTCTTGTAGACAACCGTGTCATCTGCAAATAGCCTCACGGAGCTACCGATGTTGTCAACTAAGTCATTTATGTATATTGTAAACAATAAAGGTCCTATCACGCTTCCCTGCGGTACTCCCGAAATTACCTCTACATCTGCAGATTTTGAACCGTTAAGAATGACATGTTGTGTTCTTTCTTCTAGGAAATCCTGAATCCAATCACAAACCTGGTCCGATATTCCGTAAGCTCGTATTTTTTTCACTAAACGTAAGTGCGGAACCGTATCAAATGCCTTCCTGTAGTCCAGGAATACGGCATCAATCTGCTCGCCAGTGTCTACGGCACTGTGAATTTCTTGGGCAAATAGGGCGAGCTGAGTTTCACATGATCTCTGTTTGCGGAATCCATGTTGGTTATGATGAAGGAGATTTGTATTATCTAAGAACGTCATAATACGAGAACACAAAACATGTTCCATTATTCTACAACAGATTGACGTAAGCGAAATAGGCCTATGTTAGGTTACGTTAGGTCAGGTCAGGTCTCCAATCTTCTTAATCCATTTTTGTATTCAGGGTGCCTAACTTTGTAAAGCGCCTCTTCAGCTTCATACATCTCTATTAATTTTGTAGTTGTCGGTACAACCAATTGTATTTACCAGCAATGTTTATAAAAACACCACAGACGACAGAATGCTGCAGCGATGCTAGCGCTCCATGTGGTAACATTTCACTATGTAGTGAACAGAACACAAGCGATTTCTTTGATCAAATCTACTGCGAGGCCCTAGATTTGATCAAATATTGGACGACATTTGACAAAGTTCCTAGTACACCATCAAAAATCTTTGACAAACATTTTTGACAAAGATATTCGACAAAGAAATTTGACAAATAAATTTTATAGTGTAATACCGGCCTCACCACAAGCAAAGAGCTTAGTGGGCAGGGAGCACTACTTCCGTAGTGTATGAAAAAAGTAGAGAATGTGAGTCTGCTAAGGGGAGCGTACTTGGGATAAGTCTGCGCAGCCGCGATAATTCCTGTGTCATCTACGGCTTAGGAGTTAGATCGTCTGGGGGTTAGACTGCCTGCTTAATAAGCAAGAAGTCCCGGGTTCGAGTACCGGTCGGGCCCACATTTTCATGTCACCCCATTGATTCTCTCAACGGCCCTTACACAATTACAGTTAGCAATTCATTGAAATTTCATTCTTCGCGGCTGTCACAATCCACCATGGTGTCTGCTCTTTCAGAGATGCCTGAAAGAATAGATACCATACACATATATCCATACAAATTCTTTCAGAAAAGACTTACTAACACTTAAAAAAGTATTCGACGTTAACAAATTTCTCTTCTTCACAAAACCTTTTATTGACATTGCCAGTCTACATTTTATAAACTCCCTAGTTCGGTTCTCATCAGTCATTTTACTACCCAAACAACAAAACTTATCTACTACATTTAGTATCTCGTTTCCTAGTCTTATCCCTTCAGCATCGCCTGATTTAATACGACTACATTCCATTATCCTTGTTTTGCGTTTGATGTTCATTTTGTATCCACCTTTCAAGACAATGTCCACTCCGTTCAAATGATCTTCCACATCCTTCGCTATCTGTGAAAGATTTACGATCTCATCGGCAAACCTCAAAGTTTTTATTTCCTCTCCCTGAACATTAACTTCTACTCAACGCATTTTCTTTATTTTTTTTTACTGCTTGCTCAAAGAACAGATTGAACCACTTCGTCTCACCCCCTTCTCTACCACTACTTCCTTTTAATGCACCTCGACGCTTATAACTGCCTTCTAGTTTCTGTACAAGTTGTAAATAGCGTTTCGCTGCCTGTACTTTAGACCCGCCACCTTCAGAATATGAAAGAGAGTATTCCAGTCAGCATTGTCAAAAGCTTTTTCTAAGTCAACCAATGCTACAAACGTAGATTTGCCTTTCCTAGATGTAACTTCTCAGATAAGTCGTAAAGTCAGTATTGCCTAGTGTGTGCTCACATTTCTCTGGGATCCAAGCTGATCTTCAAATCAATAAATTCGGGTAGCGTAAAATACCTTCATGATTCATGCTACCCGTAGCCGAACCGCTCGTTCACACACTGTAGGTGCACTTGGAGACACCGCCACGTGTAGGTCAGACAGTACTCCATCATGTTCCACTGCCGCTTCTCGTTGACCGCTTCCTGTAAAACCAACAATATATGGTGCGGTATACAGTAAATATGTCAAAATAAAACAGAGAAACAAGAGTGGCCCTACATAGAAAATATCAACAAAAAATAGACTGCGGTTCTCCATACTAGCAATAACTCATATTGACCCTGCTTTGGAAATATTTGCCCATCTGCGAGACTGCTTGGATATAAGTTTGTTTTCGTCTTGTTTGCTTGTTTGTGCTGACGTTGCATAAATGTAACTGAACCGATTTTCGCTTTCACTGGTGTTTTATCGGCAATATCAATGCACACGTACACGAATGGCTGCCATACATCGAAAAACATTCGGCGCTAAACATACTTTTTCTCCGCCGGCCAGTGCTCATACAAAACTTCTTTAGGATTACAGTATTCTTTGATATTTTGTATACCATCGTAACTTACAGTGCTGGAGTTTGAGTAGGTATATCGGGAGATCATTGTAATCTGGTTTCGCAGGACAGAACGAATAATGTTGTGGAATGGTACCAAGGTAAATTACTGTTAGTTATACAAGAACACACACAACTTTAGTCCTCAAACCAATGCACAGTTCTCTCTTTAAAACAACAAACATCATTCCACGACAGAGGGCCAAGTAACATCTCCAGAATAGGTTTAAATTATTGTTTTAAAACATCAAGATTCAGGGTAACGGCTGAAGGCCTTACTTAAGTAAATTTACAATATCTTCTCGGCTAAAGGCCGAAATAATATTTCAGATCAGCTGACGACATTCCTTAAAAGACAAGCATTTAAAAATTCCGGCTAAAGGCTCAAATGGTTCATCAGTCCCCTAGACTTAGAACTACGTAAACCTAACTAACCTAAGGACATCACACACATCCATGCCCGAGGCAGGATTCGAACCTACGACCGTAGCAGCCGCATAGTTCCGGACTGAAGCACCTAGAACCGCTCGACCACCACGGCCAACGGCTAAAGGCCATATTAAGGAAAATTCAAGTTAATTCTTCGGCTGAAAGCCCAATTTAAAAAAAAATTCTTTTCGTAATAATAGAGAGAGTTTAAAGATAAGCTCTTACATAGTACAACAGAAAAACATCCTAAGAAAACTTGAAGTATCTTGTCGGCTGAAGGCCCAAGCATTTACTCAAGAATAATTACAGACAACTTTAAGATAAACATTTACAGAACACAGCTGAAGGCCGTTTCAAGAATTCAAAATAATTAAAGAGAAACCTCACAGACAAGGATTCACATATTAAAGCCACAAATTCTGAAACAACGCGACTGAAGGCCTAAATACAGAGCACCAAGAATTTTAAATGAAATATGGCTGAAGGCCTAACCTTAAAGTTGTTAAGAAGTTCGGCTGAAGGCCATATAATAAACATAAAACAGACAATATTAATACATGGATGAAGGCCTGGCACAGTACCTGCGACCAAATAAAATGACAATCACAAACAACAAACAGTGGTGCTCAGAAGTGTTCCAAGGGTCGGCCTGGAGAGGAAACTGGAACCACAGTTTAGGTGAGACACACAGCCAAGCGTAGCACTAAACAATCGGGTTGCAACACGACCTATGGACGGCTGAAGAACCAACCAACCGACCAACAGCATGACGACCAAAGTGCCAGCAAAGACGAGGATCGCAGCAGGATTATGTCTTCATAACTGGCGTATAAACACAGCCAAGGCACAATAAACACTCAAAGAGAAAAGGAGAACGGACAGCATCAACACGGCACGGAAAACACACTGCCACAAAACTAGGGGCGGTAACCGGAACGTTAACGGCCACAAGGCAGGAGATACCGCTGGTGCACTTCACTAATAAATTATAATAAATTCTAAGGTTAAACACCGCAGAGGCGGACGAGTGCAAAATTTTGCCGACTCGAACACACCATCACGTTGCTGTTTCCGGGGACAGCTAAGGATGCAACAACCAGCAGTCAATGGAGAGAGGTCACAACGGTTGAGCTTTCATGACAGCTTCACTGATTACTCAGCTCCAGCATGCAGGTCCGGTGAGCGACGAACTCAGCAGTTCTCGCAGCTAGTGCCACACAACTCAGACCCCGCGTGAACGCCGCCAGTGGCCCCAGGCTGGTCACACGCCACAGAGACATCCACGCTGCTCCGCCGCAAACGACCAGCTGCCACACACACCATGACACGGATATATACAGGGTGTTTCAAAAATGACCGGTATATTTGAAACGGCAATAGAAACTAAACGAGCAGCGATAGAAATACACCGTTTGTTGCAATATGCTTGGGACAACAGCACATTTTCAGGCGGACAAACTTTCGAAATTACAGTAGTTACAATTTTCAACAACAGATAGCGCTGCAAGTGATGTGAAAGATATAGAAGACAACGCAGTCTGTGAGTGCGCCATTCTGTACGTCGTCTTTCTGCTGTAAGCGTGTGCTGTTCACAACGTGCAAGTGTGCTGTAGACAACATGGTTTATTCCTTAGAACAGAGGATTTTTCTGGTGTTGGAATTCCACCGCCTAGAACACAGTGTTGTTGCAACAAGACGAAGTTTTCAACGGAGGTTTAATGTAACCAAAGGACCGAAAAGCGATACAATAAAGGATCTGTTTGAAAAATTTCAACGGACTGGGAACGTGACGGATGAACGTGCTGGAAAGGTAGGGCGACCGCGTTCGGCAACCACAGAGGGCAATGCGCAGCTAGTGCAGCAGGTGATCCAACAGCGGCCTCGGGTTTCCGTTCGCCGTGTTGCAGCTGCGGTCCAAATGATGCCAACGTCCACGTATCGTCTCATGCGCCAGAGTTTACACCTCTATCCATACAAAATTCAAACGCGACAACCCCTCAGCGCCGCTACCATTGCTGCACGAGAGACATTCGCTAACGATATACTGCACAGGATTGATGACGGCGATATGCATGTGGGCAGCATTTGGTTTACTGACGAAGCTTATTTTTACCTGGACGGCTTCGTCAATAAACAGAGCTGGCGCATATGGGGAACCGAAAAGGCCCATGTCGCAGTCCCATCGTCCCTGCATCCTCAAAAAGTACTGGTCTGGACAGCCATTTCTTCCAAAGGAATCATTGGCCCATTTTTCAGATCTGAAACGATTACTGCATCACGCTATCTGGACATTCTTCGTGAATTTGTGGCGGTACAAACTGCCTTAGACGACACTGCGAACACCTCGTGGTGTATGCAAGATGGTGCCCGGCCACATCGCACGGCCGACGTCTTTAATTTCCTGAATGAATATTTCGATGATCGTGTGATTGCTTTGGGCTATCCGAAACATACAGGAGGCGGCGTGGGTTGGCCTCCCTATTCGCCAGACATGAACCCCTGTGACTTCTTTCTGTGGGGACACTTGAAAGACCAGGTGTACCGCCAGAATCCAGAAACAATTGAACAGCTGAAGCAGTACATCTCATCTGCATGTGAAGCCATTCCCCCAGACACGTTGTCAAAGGTTTCGGGTAATTTCATTCAGAGACTACGCCATATTATTGCTACGCATGGTGGATATGTGGAAAATATCGTACTATAGAGTTTCCCAGACCGCAGCGCCATCTGTTGTTGAAAATTGTAACTACTGTAATTTCGAAAGTTTGTCTGCCTGAAAATGTACTGTTGTCCCAAGCATATTGCAACAAACGGTGTATTTCTATCGCTGCTCGTTTAGTTTTTATTGCCGTTTCAAATATACCGGTCATTTTTGAAACACCCTGTAACTGCCACACCAAATAAGTTACAGCAGTACTACTATCGATAAATGCTGCTACTGCCACTAACGAAGGCAAGTGATCAACTCGTTCAGATAGTAACTGAGGAAGGAATAAGACGCCACTCGATGGTGACAAAATGCCCAAAAGGAAAAACGTCATTAACGCGATCCGACCACGGCTCGATCTTGTTTCCAGTTTAAAATTGTTCGTGAGAACATCTCGTACGTTGGTTTTTTTTTAAATGCCAAGCTTAAAAATTTTGTTTCTACACTAAATGCACGGTGTGACGCAAGTGTGTGTTCTACGAAACATGGCTGCTGTCCCCGCTTCGGAGGCGGTGAAACACATATGTGTAACTGCACGAAATGTATCTAAAATTTGCTCTTAAATACACTGAAGCGCGAAAGAAACGGGTACAGACATGCGTATCAAATACAGATATACGCGAACAGGCAAAACACGAAATTGTAGTCGGCAAGGACACAGCATCTCCACAGCAGCGATGAAGTGGGGATTTCCCAGTAAGACTACTTCACAAGTGGACCGTGAACATCAGGAATCCAGCAAAACATAAAATCTCCGACACTCCTGAGGCCGGAAAAAGAGGCTGCAGGAAAGGAATCGACAAGGACTGAACAGAGTCGTTCATCGTGACAGAAGTGCAACCCTTCCGGAAACTACTGCAAATTTTTTAATGCTGTGCCATCTACAAGTGTTAGCGTGAGAACCAGCCAATGAAATATCATCGACATGGGCTTTCGGTGCCAAAGGCTCACTTGTCTACTGTTGATGAGTGCAGGATACAAAGCTTTACGCCCGTGACCACCGACATTGGACTGTTGATGACTGGAAACACGTTGGCTGGTCGGACGGGTCGCGTTTTAAATTGTACCGAGTGGATGGACGTGTACGGATATGATGACACCTCATGAATCCATGGACCCTGCATGTCAGGAGGGGACTTATCAAGCTGGTGGAGGCTCTGTAATGGTGTGGGAGGTGTGCAATTGGAGTGATATGGGACCCCTGATACGTCTAGATGCGACTCTGACAGATGACACATACGTAAGCTTCCTGTCTCATCACCTGCATCCATTCACATCCATTGTGCATTCCGACGCACTTGAGGGATTCGAACAGGACAGTGCCACACCCCACAGGTCCATAACTGCTACAGAGTGGCTCCAAGAACACTCTTCTGAGTTTAAACTCTTCCGCTGGCCACCAAAGTCCCCACACACGAACATTATTGAGTATATCTGGGATGCCTTGGAATGTGCTGTCCAGAAGAGATCTCCACCCCATCGTACTCTTACGGCTTTATGGGCAGCCCTGCAGGATTCATGGCGTCAGTTCCCTCCTGCACTACTTCAGACATTAGTGTTGTGGCACTTCTGCGTGCTCGCGGGGGCCCTACATGATATCAGGCGGGTGTACCAGTTTTTTTGCCTCCTGAGTGCACGAAACACGGGTATGTCTCCGAATCGGAGGTGGTGAAACGTGAAGAACTGCACGAACTTTACGATAGGGTGTGAAACTTGCTTTTAAATGTAATACCGTACTTGGCTCTACGCAAGAGTAAATCATCAGCTGTGAACCAAATTTTGACATACATCAAGAAAAGTATTTCACAACCATAACGGTTCATGATATTTATAAGTGAAATGGTGAATGACATCAGATAATGCATGTGGTATCTCGTGGATGACGTCAGATGCTCTATGTGTTATCTTGTGGAAGAAGCAATTGTATACAGGATGAACCCAGACACCGTCGACAAGATGTCGGAGGTTGTTCAGATATGTATTCCGGGTATTTTGGCATAACAGACTAGCAGTCTCTGGTGGAGTGTCACACAGTACTTGCATTCCGTTTGATTTCATGCCGCCATTTAACTTTGTATCTACACTGTTTTGCAAGTGTTTGCATAACAGTGCAAATGTTCACAGTGGATGCTTTGCGTCGTATTTGGAAACAAACGTGACACCAGTAATGCCAACTTTACGCTTCGCACTCAACCATGCATTCAGTGGTGCTTGGTCCTCTCTCGGGTGGGTTTTCCCGCCGGCGTTAGTTGTGCGGTAACAGTGACATACAGCAGCGAGGACTGTTTACTGACGAAGAATTGGCCGGCATTCTTGTGGTCTATCGTTTCACTGAGCACAGTGGCAAAGTGGCACAGGGGCGCCACGTTAAGCTTTTGCTGCAGCGACGGCAACTACGTCACAGTTCTTTTCCAACTGTGCACAGGCGCCTGTGGTGTGTTTTGTATTCCAAGTTTTGTTATTTGGCTATTACAGGCCTTTTCACTGCTCTGGGAGTATTTTCACAGAATCAAAAGTAATTTGACCAAGAGGTCAAATAAATTAAAATAACATTGTTGCTCCGTAACGTATCTGACCGAGGTTACCGGAAACTTGTTAGTGGACGTTATCATGCCTGTCTGTGTGTCGTGTCTTCGCCTTTATGTCGTCTTAAGCTCTGCTGGAGAGTCTCTCATAGAGGTGCCTGAATAATGTCTTTCGAAGAATGGCAGCCTATTCTTCCACAACAGCCGAAAGATAAAATGATGACAGTGATGATGTTGGACGGTGCGATCTGGAGCGAAGTCGATGTCCTAACTCACCCAAAAACGTCTTTCATTGGTTTTAAAAAAAATTGTTCAAATGGCCCTGTGCACTATGGGGCTTGACAGCTGAGGTTATCAGTCCCCTGGAACTTAGAACTACTTAAACATAGCTAACGTAAGGACATCACACATATCCATGCCCGAGGCAGAATTCGAACTTGCGACCGTAGCGGTCGCGTGGTTCCAGACTGAAGCGCCTAGAACCGCTCGACCACCACGACCGGCCATTGGTTTTAGACAGCGACTCTGTGCAGGCCAGTCCATTTCAGGAGTGTTATTGTCCAGGAGAAAATACAAAATTGCAATAAGTGAAGCAGGCAAAAAGGAGTACAAACGTCTCAAAAATGCGATCGACAGGAACTGCAAAATGGCTAAGCAGAGGACAAATGTAAGGATGTAGAGGCTTATCTCACGAGGGGTAAGATAGATACTGCCTACAGGAAAATTAAAGGGACCTTTGGAGAAAAGAGAACCACTTGCATGAATATCAAGAGCTCAGATGGAAACCCAGTTCTAAGCAAAAAAGTGAAAGCAGAAAGATGGAAGGAGTATATAGAGGTTCTATATAGGGGCGATGTTATTGAGAACAATATTATGGAAATGGAAGAGGAGGTAGATGAAGATGAAATGGGAGATACAATACTGCGTGAAGAGTTTGACGGAGCACTGAAAGACCTAAGTCGAAACAAGACCCCGGGAGCAGACAACATTCCATTGGAACTACTGACAGCCTTGGGAGAGCCAGTGCTGACAAAACTCTACCATCTCGTGAGCAAGATGTATGAGACAGGCAAAATTCCCTCAGACTTCGAGAAGAATATAAGAATTCCAATCCCAAAGAAAGCAGGTGTTGACAGATGTGAAAATTACCGAACTATCGGTTTAATTAGTCACAGCTGCAAAATACTAACGCGAATTCTTTACAGACGAATGGAAAAACTGGTAGAAGCCGACCTCGGGGAAGATCAGTTTGGATTCCGTAGAAATGTTGGAACACGTGAGGCAATACTGACCCTACGACTTACCTTGGGGGAAAGTTTGAGAAAAGGCAAACCTACGTTTCTAGCATTTGTAGACTTAGAGAAAGCTTTTGACAATGTTGACTGGAATACTCTCTTTCAAACTCTGAAGGTGGCAGGGGTAAAATACAGGGAGCGAAAGGCTATTTACAATTTGTACAGAAACCAGATGGCAGTTATTAGAGTCGAGGGAAGGTGGTTGGGAAGGGAGTGAGACAGGGTTGTAGCCTCTCCCCGATGTTATTCAATCTGTATATTGAGCAAGCAGTAAAGGAAACAAAGGAAAAGTTCGGAGTAGGTATTAAAATCCATGGAGAACAAATAAAAACTTTGAGGTTCGCCGATGACATTGTAATTCTGTCAGAGACAGCAAAGGACTTGGAAGAGCAGTTGAACGGAATGGACAGTGTCTTGAAAGGAGGGTATAAGATGAACATCAACAAAAGCGAAACGAGGATAACGGAATGTAGTCGAATGAAGTCGGGTGATGCTGACGGAATTAGATTAGGAAATGAGACACTTAAAGTAGTAAAGGTGTTTTGCTATTTGGGGAGCAAAATAACTGATGATGATCGAAGTAGAGAGGATATAAAATATTGACTGGCAATGGCAAGGAAAGCGTTTCTGAATAAGAGAAATTTGTTAACATCGAGTATTGATTTAAGAGTCAGGAAGTCGTTTCTGAAAGTATTTGTATGGAGTGTAGCCATGTATGGAAGTGAAACATGGACGATAAATAGTTTAGACAAGAAGAGAATAGAAGCTTTCGAAATGTGGTACTACAGAAGAATGCTGAAGATTAGATGGGTAGATAACATAACTAATGAGGAGGTATTGAATAGAATTGGGGAGATGAGGAGTTTGTTGCACAACTTGACCAGAAGAAGGGCTCGGTTGGTAGGACATGTTCTGTGGCATGAAGGGATCACCAATTTAGTATTGCAGGGCAGCGTGGAGGCTAAAAATCGTAGTGGAAGACCAAGAGATGAATACACTATGCAGATTCAGAAGGATGTAGGCTGCAGTAGGTACTGGGAGATGAAGAAGCTTGCACAGGATAGAGTAGCATGGAGAGCTGCATCAAATCATTCTCAGGACTGAAGACCACGACAACAACATTGTCCAGAGAAGCGTTGCCTCACAGATGGTACTTTATGACATGGTGCATTATCATGCTGAAACAATCATCGAATTGTTCCTCGTCTGTACATAGACAATGCTGAAAAATATGTTCATATCCTTCCGCACTTAGCGTTTTCTTAAGAGCAGTACGGGTTTTATACTCTAAGCAAGAAAAACACCCTCACGCCAGCTTCTGCACAATTCACTGTCGCCAATACAAATGATGGCAATTAATGTTCTCCATTTGCCAAACTCAAGTAGTTGCATCGCACTGCTACGTGATGTAGCATGATTCATCACTCCTCCCCAGTCATCCAGTGACATCGCTTGTTACACCGTGGCCGGCCGAAGTGGCCGTGCGGTTAAAGGCGCTGCAGTCTGGAACCGCAAGACCGCTACGGTCGCAGGTTCGAATCCTGCCTCGGGCATGAATGTTTGTGATGTCCTTAGGTTAGTTAGGTTTAACTAGTTCTAAGTTCTAGGGGACTAATGACCTCAGCAGTTGAGTCCCATAGTGCTCAGAGCCATTTGAACCATTTATTTTTGTTACACCGTCTCAAACATCATTGAGTAGTGACTACAGAAACGTCTGGCTTACGAGAATCTGGTCGACCACAGTATTCCAAGTATTCCGTTCCTTTTTCTAACTAATATGCAAAGTTATTGTGCTAGCTGGACTACTTGTAGAACTTTAGAACCCATGACTGACCTTTCCGCAGATTTCTTGCGGTTTCCTACAACGACTCTGAATAATGCTGAATGCTCTCTGTCAGTCAGTACACCGAGTCTTACTGGTCTCGATTTAGCTGTTGCTGTTCCTTAACGTTTCCATTTCACAGCAACACCGCCAACTGTCGACTTGGGCGGCAGTAGGAGGCTTGAAATGTCCCCAGTGTAATTTTTACGCAGGTGACATCCGGGTCACTAGCACAATTTTGAAGTCACTGATTTTTATTTGACCGATCCGTTGTGCTGTTACTGGTTCCCTACTGACAACACAATACTCCCCGCCTGCTCTGGTACTAACTGCTCTGCATTTCATGACATATCGTGATTAATTCCGCACTACGCAGGGGTGCGCTGATGCTTTATATCCGATTGTTTATGTAAGCTACATGGCGACAAAGTCTGCTTGGTAACGAGACTACTAGTTGACGCTCAATAAAAATAAATGCAGCGCAGTGGAGCAATAGTAGAAATACGCGTTATTAGTCCATTAAATCATTAGTTACCTAGCATAAGTCAGTCTTGAAGGGCATAAAGTACTATCGAAGCCTGTATTCGCCTGTTTAATATTTAGCAACTCTAGAAACACTCCGAAGCCCCTAACTACCGTCCAGTGAAGCTACAGGATAATTTATGCCTTCAAAATCCGTTTAACAGACTATGAATGCTCACGGACTGGGAATACTGCCCTAAAAAACTTAGTGACTGTCTTGCAAATGAAATTTTTTAGTATATGTTTCTGCCTCAAGTGGCACAGCTACATCATTGTCGAGTTCGACTGCTTACCTTGTCATACTCAGAGGATATTAACACTTTATGTAGTAACTCTTTAAAAGTGCAACTGAACAGTCTAAGATAGGCGCCTACGCTGTTGTTATGCACCGTGTTCCAAACTTTTGATACTGATTATGTAAGTAGTCAAGCCCGGTAATGTTACCATTTGTGTGCCATGAGACTGGAATTTTAATAAAGATTCGCATTCGATGAGCGCGTTGAGCAATGTCGGATTATGGTGTTCATTTGGATAAAAGCTCACTCTGTTATAGAACGATGCGTATGAACTGATGAACTCTCTAAGGAAGCTACTATCAGGGGATTATCACAAAATACTGAATTCACGTCCACAAAAATATTTCAAGTTATCAGGGAAAGAGAGGTATTTGAGTGGCTTCCAAAGGGAGCCACTCGTAAGTGTCTAGTCTACAGTTAAACAATAGTCGTGGTCCTTTCCATTGAAATCCCTGGAGAGGCAGTATTTACTATTATTGTAATGAGACTCCACATTGGCTGTATTCCAAGCAATTTCCACAAATATATTTGGTTAAATACTCTGAACTGCGACTATGACATCAGTGCGCCGAGAAATATTAACCTTACTAGATCCGCTTGCACGAAATACAGTCCGCAAAAAGAATCATTAATATGTAAAATAACGACATAGATGACCCCATGACTTCCATGAAGTCTCTTCCATATAGCAACAATACAGATATATGCTACTTTCTTTATCTATATTATTAAGTGAACATTAAATTTTGACTATCAGATGCGAATCTGTATTGTTTTCATTTGTTTATGATGAGTTTAGTGGATGTATTTTATGTTGTAATTGGTGTTGTAGATCATTGTCACATACGCCAATAACTCTGTTGTGTTATCGGGGAAACTTTGTGCATATCACATGTCGTTTAGTAAGTGATTTACCAAGCAACTAAAGAAAAACAGCAATAAAGTAAATAACTGTACAATATTTGCAGTAATCTAATAGCGTGCGTCAGAAACGGCATAAAGGACGTGACCATGTGGAACCAGCTTTAGGAATGGCCGATTCCAGACTGTGAGACTCATTGGAAAAAAAACTCAAGAAGTTTCCACGAAGGAGGCTGATTACAGAACTCTCGTTCAACTGATACTTGGATTTTGCTCCTCTCGAAAGAAGTAATTTTCTAACCTGAGATTGGATTTTATTTAAAACATTTTAGTTCGTCGCCGAGAAGCTAATTCCACCCGCTGGTGCATTATCAAGACACATTCCACCGAAATTACGTAGTATGCTTTCATTTGGTAGCATGTCATAATCCACAGAGGGACGTGTGTGGATCTGCATGTAATGGCATTCCATACTTCAATTAAAGGACGTAATATCATGCACACCCAGAATAAATGTTATATATTTATAATGAGGGAGTACAAACAGTATGCGGGTTATTCACAGCACGAGAGCACACAATGCTTAAAAAAAGGTATGTCATGAAATAAAATCACACATTGCATTGTAACGATTCAAAATTAGAAAAAAAAACAAACATCTTTGAAATAAATTACTTCGACACTGCAGTTAATAATAACGAAACACTATTTACGCTCGTCTAACTAGGATATTCAGCACGTAGGATTAGTGAGTGAAATAAGTAAGTTTCGAGTACAAACTTGAATAAGCACTCGGGTTTTATTCATTACATTTCTCTGTCATTGCATATTATGTGTCCTACACACATTGCTCAGCACTGTCTGCGACAAAGGGTCAAGATCCTGCAACGAGGAGTCGTGAAAGTGTCAGCTGCGGCCACAAATGTTCTAGTGCATAATCTTCTGGAGTCAAGTTCCTTGATAGTGTAGTGCAAATTAAGCTTTGGTGTAGTGCAAATTAAGCTTTGCGTAATGTTACTCTTACTAGCAGCAGAAACGTAGATAATCAATTCACAGTCTCCTGCGGTGGCCACAAACATCATAGAAAGCTTGGGAATCATGGATGAGCAATCATTTAACTTAAACATTCTCTGTGGAGGAAGATTCCACGAGCGTTTTAACAAATCAGGCAGCTTTCGGTTTGAAAGAATTTTGATTTCCAAACTTGTGTAACTGTCTGCGCTTGTTTAGCTTGCACAATCAAAGATCAGTTGTTAATCTACATGGTGTTCAGAAATTATTGTTAGAAAGTTCTAGGACTTGTAGAAGAGAGAATTTATAAATATGATTTTGAGTAGGAACTCATATCCGGAAATATACCGTTTCCATTATACGACGGTTTCAATTCAGATGTGTAACGTGTCCACGTCTGCTGAGGGGAAGAGAAAAGTCCTGGACTTGTTGTCCTGGCATGCAGTAGGGTGGACAGGACGACGTGTATTACGTCAGACGTTCACCTGATGCCACTTGACGTCTGTCTTGCTGTAAAACTCCTGTAGAGACAGACGAAGATCTGCTGGCACGAGTTCTTACCGCTGCACTGGAAATTGAAGAGACAGCAAGAGGGATTGCAAAGTAGGCACCATAAATTGATTCGTAGGTACAGTGTGTGTAACAATGTTGGTTGTTGCCACAGCGAGCCGCTGTTGTAATGCATCGGTATTGTTTTGTAAGTACAGTATGCTGAGTCTTTTTTTTTTTTTGGAATAATGTAAAGGTGTAATGTTTAAGTGTCTCTACACACAAGACACTTAAGAGATAAATGGATATTTCGCAATGTTTCCATTCTAATTGTTTCTTATAACTGTACTACGTCACACCTAATTCAATTTATCGAGCAGAAGTGGATGACTTAAACATTTGAACTCAAACAGTTATTGCACGGAAAGGGTACGTTTCAGGATACGGGTTGCTGTTGAAAATATTGTGTACTTAAGCCCCTGTACAAGTCGTAGAAGTTTGTAAAGGGAATTTCCAAACACGCTGTATTTTCGTGGCTGCAGCATGCCAAGCGATCTCTAGATCTCTATAACATGATCTGCTAAGGTATTCTATTCGAACATATGCAAGCAAAAATGTCTGTCCTGAATGAAATCGGAGGAGTATCGTTTGTGACAATCAGTATGATGTTCTGTTGGGCAGATACCATTCTTGCGGACAGCCGAAAATGGTGCCAATACCAAGAAAATCACTACTTGAAAACTAAATTTTGGGAGGCAAACGATAAAGGTGGAAGATGGTATAGGTTTGGTAGTGGGGTGCACCAGGTATATAAACCGACACTGACGCTTTTTCAGGACACTGTAGGTAGCATGGTAGCTTCCTGGAATTATGTAACCACATGCTTCTTTGAAAATGGTAGATACATGTCTGACGTCTCCGTGGGTCATTCCCATCACGCAAAATCGGAATGGCGCTTTCAGGCTATGGCTGGTGTAGCGTGTATTACGTTATGTGCTCTTACATACTAGGCACAATACTGTGATATCTCAAAGAGCTTGTTCGTATATGCAGGAAGGTTCTGTTGTATTTTGACTTTTTATCAAGTAACTAGCTCTACACAGCCATGCATCGCTGTGGCCCAGTCGGGTTAAATGGAAAAGAAAGAAAAGGGAAAGAACACATTGGTAACATGAATGGGAATTGGGTATACGTCTTTTCTCCTTCCCCCTCTTGCCTCTGTCTATCTCCTCCTCCCACTTATCCCTGTCCATCTCTTCATCCTGTTAATGGCGTAAAAGTCAAGTGGTGGCATGCAATTCAGGAATGAGAGAGCACAAGGGACTAATAAAATGTCAGCCTATTGCATGCTGCATGACCCCCTCTCCAGGACGACAACACAACAGCACTTGCCTCAATGGGAAGAAATCCTAAGCGCCGCTCCCGACTGGCTGTGGCGCAGTTCTACGAGAAGCTTCAAGACTATTGTTGATCATTCTTCCGGGTTATAGGGCCGTGGTCCATGGAATTCTTCTATTCCTAATGTTTCGTCCAATACTACGTTGGACATCCTCAGCAGGACCAGCCATACCTCTGAGGATGTCCAACATAGTATTGGACAAAACGTTAGGAATAGAAGAATTCCATGGACCACAGCCATATAACCTGTAAGAACTATCAACAATAGCACCATCCAGTCGTGAAAGCCTTCATTGTAAGCTTCAAGACTAGTCATTTCACTTCTGCTTTGTACCATTGTCTTTGCTGAAGAGACTTGCTTATTTTGTCTGTTGCCGTTTGCTTGTGACACACCTGTGTAAATACAAAGTTAAGTATTGTAATCATTCCCTTTTGTAATAAAATTCATTAATGCAACTTGCTTTAATTGTTGTCTAGTGATCTGAGGAGCAGGTCTCCTAGACACCCACCACTCCGTCAATCTCCTCTCCTCTCCTCACCCCCCCCCCCCTCCCGTTTCGGACGTTGTGTCTTGTTTATGGTTACTGCAAATTCATTCTACAGTGTATTCTAATAATAAACCGATAAGCCAGAAATCCGTCTTTTCTTTTTCCTGTGAAATCCGTCAGGGAGGAAGGAAAGAAAACTGCAGATTGTCATGTGTATATAATTTATGTAAAATTGTATATAATGAGAAACAATGGGAGAAACCAACTGTATGATGGTTAAAATGCCCCGCTATCCTAGTTAAAACTGGCTACGAGAAATGAAACAATACTACACATATTTTTCAGCGGGGCATGGCAGCCCATTTTCTTTCTCGCAGTCGGTTTTAACAGAAAACTTATACATTGTTGTTTTAAAAAAATGTGTATACTGTGTCCGTCTGAATGATTAATAGAGTATCTCTTCCAGTCCTTTGTTATATGCTAGAGTCGCTCAATCGATCGTCAGAGTGACGTGTAACAATTTGAAGTCTATCTGTCAAGTGCCTTGAGAGGTACTCCGTAATAATGTTTCCCTTTCACATATTACACGTTAATTTAGATATTACATACATTAAAATATGTAGTCTACTGTCTGTCTGAATGTTCATTAGAGTATCTTGTAGAGTTTTAAATAAATCTGTCAAGAACGTTTCCACATTATTGGTGACAATGCTTCTCTGTGTCCGTCAGAAAGTTCGTTAGTGTATTGCGAAAAAATCTGAAGCAAATAGTGCAAGAACGTTTCGATATTTCTAGTAACAAGTTTTCCCATCTACATATTAGATATTTATTTATACATTACGTATAACAAAAATTGGTGTATAGAAAACGCGCGTACTCTCATATAACGTTGTTCCAAATTTCAAATCTGTCAACTGACTACTTTTCGAATTTTGCGAAAACATAAAAATTATGTGATAAAATTTTAATTTCACTGTATGAAATTATGTAGATTCCACCTGCTAAGGGAGCACGGTGACTTACGTATATAACCATTATGTTACTGTAGTATTGCAGTTTCCAATTTCAGGTTTATAACTACGAATGATTATTGTATAGCCTTGAGCCAATATGACTGCCAGACGCAACAGCCGATATTTCGTTGAAAAGAGCCTTCCTGTCCGTATCTCTTGGACTGATATTACTGAGTAACTGTATGGCACATGTGAGCGCTACAGGGTCAGACAACGTAAGACACCATGTGCCGTCTTCGTTTGTTGATTCACTACCGCAGGTAAAAGTTTTACGGTGCCCGCTGACCAGATTTGCCACGAATCGTTTCGTACCTTCAGCATCGTCAGCACTGCTTGTCTCCCTAAGCGGCTGATCCTATCACCAGAGACCCATTCGTGTCGCTCTTTACGAGAAGCAAGCAAGTCGATGCTACACAGAGATATCGTGGTTTACCGCCATCATTGAGCGACTAGAGTTTACATCTGTTCCTGAAGGGCTTCTGTCTCAGGCATCTTTCCTGAGATTTTTATTTGTAATGACTAACGTGGCTCCATCACGTTCAGTAGATTTGCTTTTCTGCGTCTCGCGTATCTTATGGCCATGCCCGGGAGAAGGACTGCGTAGGGAACCAACTTTATTGTTTTCTTCTCCTTTCGTTTCATATCGGCAATCTACGTTACCCATAATCGTGGTTAGACCTACGGTGTACGAATATCTGGTTAATTGAGAATACAGGTAGGATCGTAAAATCAGTACACTTTTCTTGGTCTACGTTGCAGGAAGTGTGGGGACGTCCGTTGAATTTTTACTTTGCAAAACAGTCTCTTGCTTGCCCTGGCTGAAACAGCTGTACCGCTCTTTTGAAACAGTATGTCTTGTGGCAGGTTAGTCAGACAAACGGGCGAACAGTATAAAATTGCATGAAGTGCGAGTTCAGACTTTGCCTGGAGAGCTTGTGGCAGTCTTGAGCAACTGCCACTGGCATTTTTAGCCTCCTCCTGATGGAACACGGCGCCTAGCATGTGATCCCACTCCCTCCTACTCCCCTACATACACACTCAGTAATGGGGCACCAGGACACAGTTTCCGAAAATTTCAGAGTTAATTGGTCGTGGGCTGACGCTGTGGTAACACTTGCTGCTTTCGAGCATTCTTAAGATGCCAGTTGGACGTTACGTTCAGTACTGTAGGCAGTTCGTGCAGTCACTAAGTACAATTACGTGGGTGGGTTTTGTGTGTAAACTTGTTCGCTTTTCATTATACTTTTTTAAGTAGCAGCTTGGTTTTATTCATGCACCCGTGTTAGCACTATTTTATTGTGGTCTATGTATTTTCTTCGGAAAATTGTGTGGTCACAAGGCAGGTTTGACAGCATCCACTTATAATATGTAGGAACTATTAAGTTTTCGTACGACTGGTGAACGTATCTTCTAGTGACCTCCTTTTCACAGCAGTGGTGAGTGTTTACGTTCCAATATGCTTTCAAGAGCGACCGTGTCCAACCCTTCTTATGACACATTCTTTTGATGGCAGAATAATACCTAGACATTTTGTTAAGAAATCAGCCCCCGAAAGGAACCATAGTAATTAGATTAATTTGATTTGTTAAATGACCACCAGAATTCGAAGAAAGGTTACTTCGTTTTTAATAAATGCCCCTTTTCGTAGAGAATAGTTCGTTAGCTTATGCTTACGTGCATTCCGTCACCTCTTTTCACCTCCTGTCACTATTGACAGTTGCTATCCTGCTTGGGAACTGTTTTGAAATGATTGATGAAATTCACTCGTTGACCAGTCGCACTGATGCTTCTGTAGTCAGATTTCGAGGCGCATTACAGACTAATTTTTGGGTCAGATTCATTTAAGAGCTCTTGATTTCAGATGACAAGGTGCTCAGTGAAATTTGAAAACAGAAAGACATTACCTGCCCAGGATAACAAGCACAGCAGTTTCACCTGAGTCCATGGCATATGGCAAAAAGATGGATGTGTATGATCATAAAATCCACTTTCAGGTTCAGTCAATAATCAAAAGAATGGGTAGAGCCAGTAAATATAATAAATATTAAGAGATTTAAGGTAAGGGTATCTGTTATCATATGGTGAATTTTGTGATTAAGACAAGATACAGTCTAACAGACGACCGGCCGATGTTTTAAGATAAGGGAACGACTCGAGAGACATTCCTAACGGAGCCATGCATGCACTCCTCAGCATCGATTAAAGTCATCGCTCTCTTGGTTGCTGTTTTATGAGATCCGACTACCTTATGTGATGTTATAACACTACCGGCTGCTGTTATATTAGTACTACTACGAAATTTCAGACCTGTGAAAGCATTTTTACTCTGTAGGGAGCTACAGATAGTACTGTCACGCGGAGCCACGTGTAACACTACACTCCAACTGAACAAAAAGTCCTGTGTACGGAAAAGCCTCGTATAACACTATTATACGGGGAATTGTACACATAATATAATGTTATCCTTTTGCAGAATTTGACCGTAATGTATCAGTAATTGATATGGAAATCAGACTATTAGTTCCTTTTCTTAACAGTTTTCTAGCTGTTAGAAAGAAATGCAGCAAAAATGAAGTAATACTGAATCTAGGACCTTCTGTACCGAGTTCATTAACTGGTCCGTCTAATAGATTTACCGTCGACAGTCAATCTAGGCAAAGAAATGGTAAAGTTTCAGAAAGGCAAAAAAATTAAATTGCTCTGCTTTCCTGATGTTGCCTAATATTCACAAAAAATATAATTTTGAGGGTATAGTTCTGAGAAAGGAACTTGAATCTTTCAGTTACTGTATCCACATACATACACACCAAGAATCAAGAAGGGCCACGAATTTTCAATCATTACTATGTGCTAAAAAATAAATAATAATAAAAATTAAAAAAATTGGCTTCGGAGGGCTCCTATGCTTGTATTTTGTATGCCAACAAATTAAATACTTCAATATTGTATTAGCATAATACACACATTTAATTATATTAAGGCACTTTCTTTATATATTTCTGTATACAAATGATATGTCAAAAGCCAAAGGTAGGGAGGATGTTGTCACCCTAATTGTTATTCAGCTTATACATGCCATTCTACTTCAATGTTACTGAGCCACATGAGCAATTTTCTTTTCCTAACTCTTTGTGCTGTACTGAATTTCATATGTAACTGAAAGAATTATATCTCTACTATGCTGAAAACTTATTTAATGAATTTCACTTTAAAAATTAGTTCACAGCAATTATTTTCGGCCGTTTATTCAAAGACCAAAATTAGATCTTGTAGTTACTGAGTGAGCCACTTCAGTTGTTTTCATAACTGGAAAATGGAAATGCCGTATGGCTAGGGGCCTCCCGTCGGGTAGATTGTTCGCCTGGTGCAAGAGTTTCAAGTTGACGCCACTTCGGCGACTTGCGTGTCGATGGGGATCAAATGATGATGATAAGGACAACACAACACCCAGTCCCTGAGCGGAGAAAATCTCCGACCCAGTCGGGTAATCGAACCCGGGCCGTTAGGTATGACATTCCGTCGTGCTGACTACTGAGCTACCAGGAGCGGACTTTTCGTAACTGAACACAAAGAAAGTACAGTATGTAGGTGAATGATTAGGAATAAATAACAGGGTGAACTAAATTTGATGTCTCAACACAATAATTATACAAAAAAAGTTAGCTTGGTTCAAGAATCATGAAAGAAGGTTGTATACATGGAAGAAATCTGGAGATACTGGAAGGTGTCAGATAGATTATATAATGCCAGAATGAGATTTTCACTCTGCAGCGAAGTGTGCGCTGTTATGAAACTTCCTGGCAGATTAAAACTGCGTGCCGGACCGAGACTCGAAATCGGGATCTTTGCCTGTCGCGGGCAAGTGCTCTACCCAAGCGCGACTCACGCCCTGCCCTCACAGCTTTACTTCGGCCAGCACCTCGTCTCCTACTTTCCAAACTTCACAGAAGCTCTGCTGCGAACCTAGCAGAACTAGCACTCCTGGAAGAAAGGATATCGCGGAGACATGGCTTAGCCACAGTCTGGATAATGTTTCCAGAATGAGGTAACATTGAATTAATGGTTCACGATTTTAGAATTCTAATTATGCAGGTCGTAAGTAGTAGGTTGTAGACGTTGGGTGCGGCGGATAGCAACGTCGGCTGCACTGCCTATGGTACGGCGCACAATTCTGTTGAAGTGTGGGCTGATTAATTCTTCTTGGCGTCGTTTTAACGTCCATAACGTAGCCCAACAACTTGTACCTTAGCCGTAATAATTCAGCAGACGCTACCCGAGGCTAATGTGCAACCAACAATTTTCAGGCAAGGCATTGCTTGCTCCGTCCGAGCGTTGCCTCTTTCACTGCTGCCTACACACTGTGTCCGCTGGTTCCCGCTCGCTCTACAGGTAGCGCGCCAAAAACCAAAGCCATCTTTTACGCTTGCCGCATTAACTTCCGTACAGTACAAAAGCACTCCATTCTTTTTATAACACATATCCTACACATTTTCCCTAAGCGTGTACCATTTTATGTAATTGATATTTAGCACTAACTTATACACAATAACATTTTCATTTCATTAATCCATGACAAAATATTATATAGTAAGTTTTACATTTCACATATTTCTTTACATAAGTTGCAAATGTACATTAGTAAAGCATTCTAACATCACATATATCACACTTTTCAAACTTTCTTTGCATGTCACAGTTACAGTGTCACAAATTTTAAATGCAAAAGAAAATTATAAATTCATATGAATGGTTGAATAGTGTTATAATGTGACAGTAAACTTCTTTGAATTTAAATTTGTCCCTTTTCTCAGTCTGACTAACACGTGGAAGATTAACTTTACTGCCACTTTCCAAACAAAACCTCGTGTCACAGTCTTTCTCTTCCGAAAGAAAAGTATTTCAGAAGAGCTAATGGTATAAGCCGCTGAATAAGCAATTAAGGAACAAACATGGGCACTGTTGCAGGGAGAGTGGAAATCCTTGGAGGTGTTTGAGATTTGGATCTGGAGAAGAATTGAAGATGTGTAACGAACGTATGAAACAAGTAACAGCGTTGTGCTACAAAATGTAAACGAGAAAAGACATATACTGAAAACACGTAAAGAAATCGACAATTACACTGGATGAGAAGAGACTGCATAATAATGATGAACTAGAAGAAATGGAAGAATGGTGTCTGGGAATAGTGCAACAAGCAGCAAAAAAGAAAAAGAAAAAACAGTTTACAGAAGATTCATGACAGAACATGGCTATGAAGAGGTTGCCAGGAAAACAAGAAGTGCTGGATGTGAGCTAACATCCCTAAGATGTTCGGGCTCACATGCCGTTCCTCTTCGTCGAAATGTCTTGGTTCAAACTCGTCTAGGCGTTGAACCGCACATGTCGCATCACACGCCCTAAATTAGACCCTTGTGACCCTTTGGTTAAATTGTGTGGCTGATGGCAAATTTGCGAAATACGAGTTAACGTAACATATAATAATAGTAATAATATTATCGGGAACTAATTTAACGACCCATAAATCATGTAGGCCATACAGTTGCGAATTGGTTAGAATAATGTTTATTCAAAAAGCAAACTAATTGCGAAAGTGGTCGTATTTAGAATTACTATTTCACTCGAGCACCGAGCGAGGTGGCGCAGTGGTTAGGCACTGGACTCGCATTCGAGAGGACGACGGTTCAATCCCGCGTCCGGCCATCCTGATTTAGGTTTTCCGTGATTTCCCTAAATCGCTCCAGGCAAATGCCGGGATGGTTCGTTTGAAAGGGCACGGCCGACTTCCTTCCCCATCCTTCCCTATCCCAATGAGACCGGTGACCTCGCTGTCTGGTCTCCTTCCCCAAACAACCCAACCCCCCCCCCCCCCCCCCCCACTCGAGCGCATATTCATTTGACACAGTTCGATCACTCACAATCCCATCTCGAATTACAAGCTCGACACTCCACCACGTTACCTATAAGAAAAGTTAAGAGTTCACACCAGGCGCGCGACTGCTCACCGCTCAGAGCATAAGTCCGGCGATACCACACAACGAGAAATTTTCTAACTTTTTTCACTTCCTAGCTGCCTAAAGACCAACTGTCCGCATTCGCTTCTCAATCTGTTGTCTAGACCAGAACTGTCCCTCTGCCCGTCTCCGGCCACGTTCCCAGCGCGCCGAAGACCTTCGCTCAGCTAATTAAGGCAGTTCCTAGATAGATTAGATTAGTTTTACGTTCCATAGATCCGTGTTGAGGAGATCATCGTGGATGTGGAACATGGCACTTCCTTTTTTTTAAAAAAAAAAGCTGAAATAACAATACTAATAGTATGAATATATACAATACATCATTTGTTTCTATTAAAAAATTCGTCAATGGAGTAGAAGGATTTGGCCACTAGTAAGTCTTACAGGCTCCTTTTAAACTGACCTTTATTTGTAACTAAATTTTTTATGTTTGCGGGCAAATTTTTGAAGATGAGTGTTCCTGAGTAGTGGACCCCTCTTTGAACTAAAGTAAGTGCTTTTAAGTCCTTGTACAGATCATTTTTGTTCCTGCTATTGTATGTATGAACTGAGCTGTTTGTTAGAAAAAGAGATATATTATTGAGGACAAATTTCATTAAGGAGTAAATGTACTGAGAGGCAGTAGTTAGTATACCCAGTTCTTTGAAGAGGTTTCTACAAGACGTCCGTGAATTTACTCCACAAATAATCCATATTACACGCTTTTGGACTCTGAAAACTTTTGTTTGACTTGAAGAGTTACCCCAAAATATTACACCATATGACTTTATGGAAGGAAAGTAGGCAAAGTATTCAAGCTTTTTCATTTTTATGTCGCCTATATCTGCTAACACTCGAATTGCAAATACAGACTTGTTAAGGCGTTTCTGCAGTTCTGTGGTGTGCTCCTCCCAACTGAATTTATTATCAAGTTGTAATCCCAGGAATTTAAGACTGCCAACCTCTTCTATCTGCTCTTCTTCGTACTTTATGCATATGCTGTGTGGAAACCTCTTACAGGTTCTGAATTGCATATAGTGAGTCTTTTCGAAGTTTGATGTCAGTGAGTTGGCTTTAAACCATTTATTAATATCCATGAAAATATCATTAGCAGATCTTTCTAGAACTACACTTGACAAACTATTTATTGCAATACTTGTGTCGTCTGCAAACAAAACGAACTCTGATTCTGGCAGTGTAACTGATGAGAGATCATTAATGTACAATGGCCCTAAGATGGATGCTTGTGGGACACCACATGTAATTTCATCCCATTCTGATGATGACTGATGACTTATTTCACTAGCCCCTTGCACTGACACCCTTTGTTTCCTGTTAGTGAGGTATGACTTGAACCATTTTGCAGCACTGCCCGTGACACCATAGAATTCTAATTTATTTAAAAGGATGTTGTGGTTTACATAATCGAATGCATTTGACAAATCACAGAAAATACCTGCTGCTTGTAACTTGTTATTTAATGAATTAAGTACATTTTCACTGTAGGTGTAAATAGCCTTTTCGATATCAGAACCCTTCAGAAATCCAAACTGTATTCTTGATAATATGTTATTTGTGGTCAGATGGTTGAGAAGCTGCCTGTACATTACTTTTTCTAAAATTTTTGAGAATGCTGACAAAAGTGAAATCGGTCTGTAGTTTGATGGCATCTCTTTACCCCCTTTCTTGAATACAGGCTTAACATCTGCATATTTCAGCCAGTCAGGAGATGTCCCAGCTATAATTGACTGGTTACACAAGTAACTTAGAATTGTACTAAACTCACAAGAACATGCCTTATTAACTTTGTTGATATTTGATCGTAACCACTAGAATGCTTTGTTTTTAAAGATTTTATTATGGAAGTTAATTCTTTTGATGAAGTGAGTGACATATTCATGTACCTGAAGCTATTTGTAAAGACTAGTTTCAGATATTCAAGGGCATTATTTACTGTTCCTGACAATCCCATTCTATCAGCAACGGATATAAAGTACTTGTTAAATAGATTTGCCACACTATTCCTGAAGCCGCCCATCTGATTGGCTACGACTTATTCTACATTATTTTACATTTCATCATATTTAAATATTCAAAGCACGATCACTTTCATGTTCTAAATCAAGTAACAATAAAATCGATTACATAATAAAAACGTTAAATTCTTTTACACAAAACCAATACAATACCCTTCTTACTTTTGAATGTCATGGCCAGTAACCTTCCACCAAAAAAGCTTTCTGATAAATAAATAAAGAACAAAATTAGCTATTATACACTAAACTTTATGACAAATATTCTATTACCTAATGATTCAATAATGTGTCATGCTGTCATCGTTCAGTGTGTTTTCTGTGGAGGAAATGGTGACTTGATGCTTAATTGAGAATACTTATAATTTAAATTTACTACATCTTTTAAACAAATAAACTTACGGAGCTGATATTTACAACATTTGTCGTTTTAATGATGCGATTCTATACGAAACGTCGATAGCTAAGTTCAACAAAAGCGTTCATATTTTAGCTTTCAGGTCTTTGTTACAAGGTTTGTTAATTTCCTTTTAAAAGTTTTTCCTAAACTATTATAGATATGATTAACATTCTATTTTTATTGGGATCACCATGAAAATTTATGATAGATGTTAGATTAAAATAACTGCGGATTAATTCCCTGAATTACTAGAGAATTAAGTAGTTTTCATAAATGTTTCCTTTATGGTCAATCCTAGGGCCGCCATATTTAACACTACTATGCTTCCTCGGGTTTCCCTATGACGTAGTTTCTCGTCTGTCTCACTCGCACACTACAGCACTTAGGCCTCAATAGACAATAGACGTCTGTGAGTTTTCCCATCTCAATGTGAATCTGTGCCCTTTCTGGCAAACGGCCCTGGACGACAGGGTTCGTTTCACAATTCCTGTAAGCTGACTCTTTCGGTCATATATTTAAATGAGAGCGAAACGCCGGCCGGGGTGGCTGAGCGGTTGTAGGTGCTACAGTCTGGAACCGCCCGACCGCTACGGTCACAGGTTCGAACCCTGTGTGTGATGTCCTTAAGTTGGTTATGTTTAAGTAGTTCTAAGTTCTTGGGGGCTGATGACCTTAGAAGTTAAATCCCATAGTGCTCAGAGCCATCTGAACCATTTTTTTAAGAGAGAAGCGCTCGTTAACTCACATGGATAACGTTCAAGTTGCAGTTATGGTCCTGCCTGACGGGCAGGATACGTTATTATCATCAGTCCCGACGCCAAACACGTGGCTATACATTAGATTTTTGTTTCTTTAGCCACTGTTAAAAGCATATCTCGCTTTCCTCTTCCCTCAACCCGCCTCCCACACAGTAATTCACCAGTGAAAACACAGTCAAAGCGAATGCATTGTAGTACGAACTTCTGCCACTGATTACATAAATTGCTCATGCGTGGCTGAGCTATGTGGGGGCGAGGATGACTTGTGTTTGCTTGCGCGAAATATTTGCACGTGCGCGGTTGTCAGGCTGGTGTAGCGTGTGTGGATACCTACAGAAACGTCACATTATCAGCACATAGTACGATTTCATATAACAACGGATAAATAATATATTAATCGTTGCTCGTAGATCTGTACCGTGCCGGTATAACTTTTAGGTATTGCACTCAGGATGTCTTTGGACTGACCCAAGATTCATCAAATTAAAATAAACTAAGTTTTAGGGATATGCTTCGAAAAGGTACGAGACACATTGCATCGAATATTCAGTTGAGCACCTGTGATTGTCAGACACGGAAAATCGGAATAAACTTTGCAGTACGGTCCGTCAGTTACTCATAATATGCCCAACAGCCTTCTTGATCCCTTTAAAAATGTCACCTTTCCTTATGGTAAACTGTAGAAGTATTGTTGTTAGAGATGGAACTTTTAGTTTTTCGAAACCTTACCCTCACACGTCGTTCCTAATATACAAGTGAATATGAATGCTTACAATCATTTCTTACAGTTACCTGGTCTGAACATCAACCATTTCTACTTCAACCGCCTTCTTATTAATCGCCTGTCCTTCTAAACATTCTAAACATTTTCTTAAGTGGAAATAAACGAGCACCAAAATAATTATTTCACTAAAAGGATCTGGTCAGTGTAAGAATATGTTATTGTGTCGCGTTAAACTTCAAGAAGAGTAAAACTAAAACCAATTTGGTCCCGATTATGATGAATGTTCTGCAACATAAACAACAATTCCGTCATCCTCCTACTTCTCTTGAAACCTCTTTCCTACTCTCTGCGAAGCTCATGATCAGTTCTGCTGTCTTTGGATTGGCACCGACATTTCGCTGCTCGCGTGGCTGAGATCAGCCGACTTCTCTCCCTCAATGTTTGTTGTGCCTATTATGTGGTCCCCTGTTTCAGGATTTCTCTAATTCTATTTGCTTATTTGTCGTAATGGCCGGATGTTGTCCCTGACGACAAAGTCTGCAAGGTAACTTAAGGGCGGCAACCGTCTGCGACTTCGTAAATAGTGAAAAGATTATTCTGTCTGTAATCATATTTTAGCTGATTGTATGTCATTTCTTCTGAGGCGCACTTTAGGAAGAAGCCCAACATTTGGCTAAACGAGCATCGTAAGCCATTTAAAAACCATACTGTCTGGTTTATTGAAATCGAATAAGACGTTCCACAGTCCTGTGGAGATTATTTCCGTTTTTGTCACAGGAGGGCGTCACCGGACGACGAAAATCTAAAACTATTAGCTCGTGAGTATCGAGGGGCCGAGAGAGGGATCGTACTGTCGAGGGAGAAGAAGAAGATGATGATGAAGAAGAAAAAGAAGAAGAAGAAGGGGAAAAAGAAAAAGTAAACTTGATTTTAAATTAACTTTTGAATATTAAATGTTCTCAGCATATTTCGAGACGTGAAATAACAACAAACCTACAGGCATGAAAGTTATTATTGATGTAAATTAGTTACCTTTCTCCTGCAATGTAAACCTAATTATTACGAAATAAGTTTTCTGAGCAATGCTGATCACATGAATTTAGTAATTATCGATTCTTGGAACTTCTTGAACAAAAGTTTAAGTGACCATACATTACATTAATTAAGTATCCTGGCAGTAACAAAAACTACGGAGAATGCAGTGCTTTAAAAAATTTCTTATCAGTTTGTGGAGGTTATTATTAGTAATTTTTCGGTGAATTATAACAAGAAAATTCTGGGAAGATTTTAAACAAAATTTTGACTGAATAAAGGGGTTTTCGTTGTATTTTTCTGTGTTATCAGATGCTAGAGACTATATGAATATTTGTTTTGAGTTGAAGGAAGCTGGCTTTCGGGTTGTAATACTGCATAGTTCAATTAAGTTCTTTTCTCACTAAATGCAGATTATTCTATTAGATGGCGGCATGTTCCTAGGGCTAGATGTTTAGTAACTGCTAGTAACTGAACATGACTTTGCAATATAGTAGTTTTTTTATCAGTGATAATTCCACATGCATCGAAATTTTGAGAGTATTGGAAGAGCTTCAGAAAATCCAGTGAGAGGTCAGATGGGCGGAAATATTTAAATGATGATGACAACGGATTAATGGGTACAGCGTGATACATAGAGAGTATAAAAGAGGATGACAGTGAAGTGGCCATGGGAGTAGTTCATCTGGGTAACGCAGCACAGCATAAATTGGATGCAGGGCTGGTTAAAAGGGAACTTAAAGATGGAAGCATCACAGAATCAGAAGACTGGTTACACCTGGTGCAAATAGAGTAAATTGAATATAGGAATAGATAAGCAGTGTAAGTCCGAACTATAATGGGTACATCTCGATAAACCAGAATCTATAACAAGGGAGTATTCTACAGAGGGAATGACTTTTATGTTGCAAATGCTGCAGCAGTTACTTTGTAAGGAAACAGAAGTAAGTCATAAGGAAATGTAGGAATGTAGTGAAGAAATACAGCACCCAATGGTGAGAAACTTTAATACAAATGTAATGAATAAGATTTACAAATTAATGGAAGGCTGAATTATGGGAGGCTGTGTATTGTCACTTTACAGTTGAAAGAATCATAAAGAAAATGGTTAGAAACCTTAAGGAAGTCCCACGCCCGGTTTCCCGGGTTCGATTCCCGGCGGGATCAGGGATTTTCTCTGCCTCGTGATGACTGGGTGTTGTGTGATGTCCTTAGGTTAGTTAGGTTTAAGTAGTTCTAAGTTCTAGGGGACTCATGACCACAGATGTTATGTCCCATAGTGCTCAGAGCCATTTGAACCTTAAGGATGATGCTGGAAAAAATCTCAAGCTGTGAGGCAGGAGATACAGGGCGAGGTGACAAATAAACTAAGGGAAATGGAAACTGAAATTAAGATAAGTTTTGAAAAGATTAGTGGGAATATATGAAAGAAGAACCACTGTTTGAATTACAGAATGTTTTTGTGGGCTAAACAAGTCACTGTGGAAATATAAAACTGAATTTTTTAAAAGTATTAGGTGAAATTAAGCAAGAAGTGAATATAGTTACGGCAAAAATTGTGCCTGTTTGCCCTCGAGGGCTCTTTAATATGTACAATGATAGTAATATTAGTTTACAGTAATTTGCTAATAATAAATTTTCGCCAAATGGAATATTACATCCTGTGTCATCTTTGACATATTTGCAGAATAGTGTCCTGGACGAATGGCTACTGAAAGTTATTATTAGTTATGTAAAGACTCTCTTTACTGAAGGAAGTATATCATGGTGGTGTTAAGTCCAGGAAAGATAATAAAGTTTTATAGAATTTACTAAATTGTTTTTGGGGAATATTGTTGCAAGGATATACAAAGCAAATTTAAAATTGATTTAAAGAGAACATATTGTTACAGAAAAAAGAGGAAAGTCCATGAGAGTGTATTTTGAAGGCTTATTAAGAGAACTAGAATACTTCGACAATATCATATGATGACCAGGAAATGAATGAAACGTTGTACAGCAAGTTACCAAATAGCATCGAGGGGACTTTTAAAGTATTATGTCCTGAAACTCTGAAGAGTTCTGTGATCTGTGTTGTCTGTATTGATATAATGCAGGTGAAGATTTTAACAGTAACAGTGAAACGAGAAATCAGAGGAACCATTTTACTGCAGAATATGGCAACATTATATCTAATCATTGGCATAATAGTGCTACGAGAGGAAGAGGAGCACTCATAGCTAGAAGGCAAGGAAATAATCATCATTTTAATTACGATAGAAGAAGTATAAGTAGGATGACTTACTTCAATGAAACATATGATTAGACAAGTAGTGCAGGTCAACATCAGTATGGGCCACCATGATACTTGTCATAAGAGAGGCACCTATTTCTAAAGTGTGTTTTTGTGATGTAAATGTTAAAGGAGAAAGTAGTTTAGTGAAGGAAGACAGTGTAAACAATAGATGTGTAGCAGAGATTAGGAAGTTTGAGATAAGTGAATACAGTCAAGATAAAAGCCAACTAGCATGACTTGATCAGACTAAAATATATTAGATGTATGAAGTGAAGAAGTTGTGGGGACAGGATAGGTTAGGTTTACTGGTTCAACTGAAGAGAATTGTAAGGAACTACTGCAAGCAATGGATGCAAGGAAGGAGTGTAGTATATGGATAGGATAGAGGAAATAGAAAGAGTAAGAATACTTCAGATTCAAGAAATCTCATAAGAAGAACAAGAAAATCCTAACACATCTGTAACTATAAATGAATAAAGAAATAATATATGAGAAGAAAATGGTGTAGAGGGCAAAGATTACCATGATAATGAGTGGAATATTATTCCAGAAGTGGGAGAAGAATCAGACAGTGATTCTGACAAGGGGAGTAATAGTGAAATGGAGGAAGACAATAACTGAAGTGCTAAAGATCCTGATGCGAATCTTAAAGAGCAGGACAGCCAAGTACAAGAATCACTACCTGATGATGATGCGGTCCTTTGCATATGAACATAAGACGAAGTTGATAATTATGCAGTTTACTTTGAAGTCAATGAAAATGAATTTAACCTCAAATCTACACAGAAAAAAAATGATCAAGGAATGCACTGGTACAAGGAATCTACAATGGAGAAAAATGTAGGCACCTGACAAGAAGAGAAAACCAGAATTTAGATTTTTACAAATAAACAGTGACGCATGACAAGCTCTTAGTTCCTGTACACAGAGAACTCCACTTCTATTTCGTTTCCTTGTGCCACAGAATATTCCCATACTTTATTCTTTACTGTTTTGGTTAACTTTTCTGTTGCCCCTTTAATTCTCACGCCATTTACTACTCATTTTCTTTCCTCATTTATAAAATCAACTAACAGCAACGGTAGTGCTAACAAATCACTTCCATAGTCCAGAAGAAGTCATGGAAGACTGTCACCATGACCATACTCGCTGAGTGTGCGAGTTTGAGCTTTTCCTTCTGACCTGGTTTCCTGGGTTCGATTCCCGGCGGGGTCAGAGATTTTCTCTGCCTCGTGATCACTGGGTGTTGTGTGATGTCCTTAGGTTAGTTACGTTTAAGTAGTTCTAAGTTCTAGGGGACTGATGACCATTGCTGTTAAGTCCCATAGTGTTCAGAGCCATTTCCTTCTGACGTGAGATGGTGAGGCGCCAAGCCATGTACTGCCGTCTTGTTTTCGGTTCGAAGTGATGAAATCATGTTTCATCGCCTGTGAGAATGTTCTACGAAGATTGTCACAATCAGTCTCGTAACACTCAAGCAACTTTGCACAGGGGACCCCTCCTTGCTCTCTTTGGTCTTGTGCTAGAAGGCGATAAAACCAGCGGCACGTTCTTATGATTTCCCCAAACTGGTGGACGAATACGTCACCACTACCTACAGACACGTCTAATTGACCAGCGATGTGCCTGACTATGGTCTGTCAATCACCGTCTCCGCGCGTTTCAACACTGCTGAAGTCACAAATGTATACGGCCAGCCGACTTGCGGGAGATCGGACAGAAGTCTCGCCCAACGACTCAACGTGCTTTTGTTCATTTCCAGGCGATCTGCAGGCGCCTCTGAATATCTGCAATGTTCTGGTTTTCCAATAAAAGGAACTCAGTAACAGCTCTCTTCTAGGAACGCACCTCCATCCCGTACACTTTTTAGGAAGCTTCTTACAGTGCCAGCACCTATTCCAACTTCATGAGACTATAGGGGCTGAAGCGGGAATATTCCATTATGTCCCTCTACTAATTCCGCATTTTTCCGACCAAACTGGCCGAGAAAAAGTGTGTGTTACGTTACTTACTTTCTGAACGCCCCTCATACCTTGAGTCTGAAAATGGCCTTCATTGCATCCAAACAGATATCCATCTGGTCAACTTTCCGAGGTCCGGAGCAGCACGACTATTGACGCGATTTCGTTTGAAGTGGTAATACGAGGTGCATTCAAGTTCTAAGGCCTCCGATTTTTTTTCTCCGGACTGGAAAGAGATAGAAACATGTGCATTGTTTTAAAATGAGGCCGCGTTCATTGTCAATACGTCCCAGAGATGGCAGCACCGTACGGCAGATGGAAGTTTACCGCCAGCGGTGAGAATGAGAACTGTTTTAAATACTTAAAATGGCGACGTTTTCCTTACTTGAACAGCGTGCAATCATTCGTTTTCTGAATTTGCGTGGTGTGAAACCAATTGAAATTCATCGACAGTTGAATGAGACATGTGGTGATGGAGTTATGGATGTGTCGAAAGTGCGTTCGTGGGTGCGACAGTTTAACGAAGGCAGAACATCGTGTGACAACAAACCGAAACAACATCGGGCTCGCACAAGCCGGTCTGATGACATGATCGAGAAAGTGGAGAGAATTGTTTTGGGAGATCGCCGATTAACTGTTGAACAGATCGCCTCCAGAGTTGGCATTTCTGTGGCTTCTGTGCACACAATCCTGCATGACGACCTGAAAATGCGAAAAGTGTCATCCAGGTGGGTGCCACGAATGCTGACAGACAACCACATGGCTGCCCGGGTGGCATGTTGCCAAGCAATGTTGACGCGCAACAACAGCATGAATGGGACTTTCTTTTCGTCGGTTGTGACAATGGATGAGACGTGGATGCCATTTTTCAATCCAGAAACAAAGCTCAATGGAAGCACACAGATTCACCGCCACCAAAAAAATTTCGGTTAACCGCCAGTAATGAAAAAATTATGGTGTCCATGTTCTGTGACAGCGAGGGCGTAATCCTTACCCATTGCGTTCCAAAGGGCACTACGGTAACAGATGAATCCTACGAAAATGTTTTGAAGAACAAATTCCTTCCTGCACTGCAACAAAAACGTCCGGGAAGGGCTGCGCGTGAGCTGTTTCACCAAGACAACGCACCCGCACATCGAGCTAACGTTACGCAGCAGTTTCTTCGTGATAACAACTTTGAAGTGATTCCTCATGCTCCCTACTCACCTGACCTGGCTCCTAGTGACTTCTGGCTTTTTCCAACAATGAAAGACACTCTCCGTGGCCGCACATTCACCAGCCATGCTGCTATTGCCTCAGCGATTTTCCAGTGGTCAAAACAGACTCCTAAAGAAACCTTCGCCGCTGCCATGGAATCATGGCGTCAGCGTTGTGAAAAATGTGTACGTCTGCAGGGCGATTACGTCGAGAAGTAACGCCAGTTTCATCGATTTCGGGTTAGTAGTTAATTAGAAAAAAGAAATCGGAGGCCTTAGAACTTGAATGCACCTTGTAGAGGAAGACGAGGAGACACTGATGCACCCAAGGATAACATAGGACAGGAACAGGTCCTCTTTTAAGTGAGTACTTATTGTGAGCACAATATTACGAGTTTACTTGGGCAAACAAAACGCAACGAGTCCTATTCAATTTCATCAAAAGCATTCTCTCTATAAACTGTTTCAAAACAGGTCCACGTGGCTGTCAAACGAATCTTCTCTCCATGATACGCAATCTAGAACAACGTAAGTCAATTTCTGAACTGTCATGCTGCTCCTTCTAAGGAGTAAGTGCATTAAGTAGACTCACTTTTTATCTAAAATCATCTAACATACTGCGTCAAACGCAATAGCTGCATACTTAGTATGCTTTAATGAAGTACACGCTAGGCGAGATGACGCTGAGAACGAATTTGCCGTCTCATCAGAATAATAGCTTGTCACCATATTACAAAACATTACACTCGTAGCTGCACACTGTGGAAGCATTAATGTATCTCGATTTACAGTCATGTAATTCTTTAGAACGTAAAAGTACAACGCGAGGATTCCACCTTCATCATTTGTTCATAATATTTATCCTGTGTAACAAATATTTTAGAATATCACAGAAAACTCAGTAGTGAGCTGCATGGGCAAATCGTAAAATACCTTCTCTCAAACTGCAAAAAAGAAGAGAAATATTGTGAGTGCAGTACCTCAACCACCATCCTCTACTTCTCTCACAGACGTTATTTTCTCAGATGTACGTAAGAGGATGTAGTATGGTGTCTCAATCGTCTTGTAACCTAAGCCGATCAAATGTTAGGGATAAACATCTCCATGAGGCATAGCACCTCGCCTGTAGCATCTGACAGTAATATATATTGAGCATTCCTGTCCCGCTCTCGCACTTAGGCTACTGAGCGAAACCGTGACGAAATGCACTGCTCTTCATCCGATTTTCTGTCCCTGCCCTGTTGATCTTGCGTACTAAGTGTCCCGTACTGATCAACAATACTGACGATCACATCATACAAGTGTTTTGCAAGACACCTACAAAGCATGGCAAAAAAGATGGAAGCACCCAGAAAAGAAGGAGAAATACAAGTAGCATGTCATACTGTTTCAGTGATTACAATTCTGAGTATAATTTTCAAAGAACTTAGTAGTATGAGACCGCCCAACAGTATGACGTCGCATTCCCTCTGGCCTGGACGCTTGCACTGATTCGATTGGAAAGGGCATCGTAAGGCCATTGTATCCTCTCCTGAGGCAATCTAGCTCACAGCTGTTGTAGCTGGCTGTCGATATCCTAGATACCGGCACTGGAGTGGATTTGAGATGCGACCTGGTCCCACACATTTTCTTTCGCAGATAGATGAAGGGATCTTGCTTGCCACGAAAGTACCTCAACATCACCCACACAGTTCACAGAGATGGTGCCATTTGTGGTAGTGTGTTTAACTGTTGAAAAATGGCACCAACCTACCGTCCCTGGGCCAACGGCCTTGCCGCAGTGGTGACACCGGTTCCCGTCAGATCACCGAAGTTAAGCGCTGTCGGGCTGGGATATCAGTTGGATGGGTGACCATCCTGTCTGCCGAGCGCTGTTAGCCAACACCGACCCAAAGGAATGCCTTGTTGGTGACGTCACGTCACCTAGGCACGGCGAACGCCAGGTCTGTTGCAGGCAGAAACGCCTGGGCGTGCTTATCACTATAAATCTCTTATTTTTGGACAAAATATTTGGTATTGTTTTGGATTCTGCAGTTTTATTTAAATGAAAGATTTTCTTACTATTGTAAAGCTACAAATGAAGATGAATCCTGTCGAAACAAACGGAGATCAATATGAGAAGATGCTTTGCCCCATCGCAAGCTTCGGAAATTTTACATTCAAGTAACTATACTTACTTGATCGATTTCGTTATCGAAACTTACCCCAGCCCCCTTACAATTAACTCGTTCCTTTTATTTATTTATTTATTTATTTTCGTTTGACATCGTCACTGGAAATGTAAACTAATTTACACGTGTTAATGTCCAACTGTTGCCAGTCATTAGATTTCAGTCGTTTTCAACGAAAGGAATTCTAAACAGTAAACAAAATAGCTTCATGCATCGAAAATACTGCTGAGCTTAAACTTTTTTAAACATGCACATTAGAAAAAAATTAAATATTCCCCTCTAGCAACTGAAAGGAGAAACTTTATCAGATAAAAAAAAATTTTATTTGATAAAAGAAGTGTGGTGTCATCGCCAGACACCACACTTGCTAGGTGGTAGCCTTTAAATCGGCCGCGGTCCGTTAGTATACGTCGGACCCGCGTGTCGGCACTGTCAGTGATTGCAGACCGAGCGCCACCACACGGCAGGTCTAGAGAGACGTCCTAGCACTCGCCCCAGTTGTACAGCAGACTTTGCCAGAGATGAATCAATGACAAATGTGCTCTCATTTGCCGAGACGATAGTTAGCATAGCCTTCAGCTACGTCATTTGCTACGACCTAGCAAGGCGCCATTATCACTTGCTGTTAATCTTGTGATGCCTGTACCGTCAGACCGATGTTAACCAATTATGGATTAAAGTTAAGTATTCCAGCAGCTACGTACTTTTCTTGATAGTATAATTACTTTACCTGTTCCAGACCACACGCCAGCCTGCGTGAGCTTAAACGGGTGCCTTTCGGCTACCTCCCAGTGACTTGGCTGTCTGGCCAAGTCACAACAAGAAGTATCTCTCTTTTGCCTCTTCTTCTGTCCCCCCACCCCCTCCTCCGACGTGTACAATGGTAACATACTTCATTAACATTAAGTGCTCCTCACCCCATAGTCAACCAAGATACCTAAAGAAGAGCACCAATACCGAGATACCTAAAGAAGAGCACCAATATGTTCACAGTTTCTTCTAAAAGCAACCCAGTACAAACGTAACTTCCTCAGATTTACAAATAATGTAAAGACGCACGAATTCTGTTGCTGATGGTCCATGAAGTTGTTTTTGTATGTCAATCCTTAAAACAGATGGAAATTTAAGTTCAGGAGTACCCTATTTGTTAAGAAGTGTTATGATTTGCGTAATTAATTGATTGCAGAAATCTCTCGGAACAATGTGTGTTGGTCAACTACCGCCAATAGTTTCACATTTTACTGTGTCAGAGAGGGAGACACCACCATTATAAGTATGCCTGCAACAGACCTGGCGTTCGCCGTGCCTAGCTGACGTGACGTCACCAACAAGCGCCGAGGCCTTCCTTTGAGTCGGTGTTGTGTTAGCACGGGGCGCACTCAGCCCTTGTGAGGCAAACTGAGCAGCTACTTGATTGAGAAGTAGCGGCTCCGGTCTCGTAAACTGATATACGGCCGGGAGAGCGGTGTGCTAACCACATGCCCCTCCATATTCGCATCCAGTGACGCCTGCGTGTAACAAATTTACGTTTATTTTCATATAGTTTAATAATTGTCACCCTGTACTTCGTTGTTACCTTCCCGGGACGGTATATCTCCGCCCGAACAGGCCACGGAACGCCGATGGGTACCGGCCACACTGTGTACCACCAGTCACCTGCAGTCCAGTTTCTGTGGTGTTCGGTCCACTGAAGTCGTGTAGCTTCATCTGTCATTGTGAGCAATGGCCTATTTTGAGGTACCTGATTCCACTTCATGCACTTCTGTCTGCAGTGCTAATTCGGAAGATGGCTGCGATGTACTTGCATTTACAGACACCAGCAACTCCTATCCAGTTTGAAACTGACAGTCATTGAGAAGGTGGGACATTTATCTCCAGACCCCATCGATGAGGATTTGTTTACATCCATCGCTCTTAAGCTACGTTACACCATTTCGAGTGGTGCACCAATCTTTGTAGCCATGGTGGACTGTACGTCCATCGGGAAGTTCATTAAATGTGTGATAATGGCCATATCCAAGCGCAATACTGCGCTGTCTGTCACGTCCCCACGTCAAAATATCGAAATTCGCTGATAACTTAAGAGCGGCTGACACACACATCTTATTTCCCTTCCACAAATTGCATCAGCAGCGTAACATGACTGCTAGGTACCAGAACCATCAAAAATCGGTTCAAATGGCTCTGACCACTATGGGACCCAACGTCTCAGGTCATCAGTCCCCTAGAACTTAGAACTACTTTAACCTAACTAACCTAAGGACACCACACACAGCCATGCCCGAGGCAGGATTCGAACCTGCCTAGAACCGCTCGGCCACCAGCGGCCGGCCCAGAACCATCCAAAGCACTTCAATGCGACCACAGTACCATTTTCGGGGGGGGGGGGGGGGTGACTATTATTTTGTCCAATGAGCTTGTAACAATTTTATTCTCAAACATTATCAAGGTGCATCTAACCTCGAGATTGTATGTATACATCTTGAAGAGTGATGCTCCCTTTACGTGCCCTTGGGACACTGCTATACCATCTGACGAATTTGTCTTGTTAAGAACGATAAATTGCGTCATATCTGCTGGAATGTTCTGTATCAGGTCACAGGGCAGGCCCCGACAGTCTCTAAGTGAGGTTGTTAAAGTAGCTCAGAGCAGAAGGTGTTCTGCTGTAGGGGAGACCAGAGCCGAAGAGCGTCGGCGGTCGCCCGACCGCGGCAAGTGGGCGCCGAAGGACGTAGAAGCGAGCGCCGCGCTGCTACATATTCATAAGGCAGCCTGCCTACCACCACTTGCTGCTGCTGCTCCACTGGCGACCGCGCGCTCAGCCGCGCTGCACTCCACTGTGCGGCGGGTTGCCTGCTCACTGGCGCTCGGTTCTCCTCTAGCACTACTCACAGGGGTTAAACCATGCAGGGTTTTTCAATACATACAAAATGATGGACAAATATGTATCTTCGTAAATTAGATATAACAAAGTCGTTAATTTATGAAAGAATTTTAATTTCCAATTCCCTCGAGTCAAAGCTGAAACTATTAAGAATTTTCATTCCTATCAGTTTCTCCGTGCTCGAAGACAGCCCATTCCACAACTGTACAATCAGTTAATGAAAAATCGCTTATGTTGGTAACAAGAATTTAATTAAGTCCGTAAACAGTCCTTTACGTCAGGCAATTTTCAAGTGCATGTGAAAATTATACTATTAAAGGGCAACGTCACTTTCATTAATTTCTATTAATTTTTATTAATTTGTATTAAATTTGTGAAATATTTGGTTCGATTTCAAGTGGCATATTGCAGAATTGGCGTCAAAAACATCTTGTTCTTTTGACTATAACATTCACTGAACACAAACGCCAATCTCTGTATTTTCAAATATGGGAATGTGATTCTCAATTTCAACAAGTTGCATATCCTTTGGTTCTCGCTCAGAAACTTAAAAAGCTCTCTTTCTGTTTTAGAGAAGGGTTGCCATCAATATATCTCTCTTGCTGAGTACAGTTGAATCAACGCTTGATACTGATAACTTCGATGTTCTTAGCTTTCATAAACTATGAACGGATCGACAATTTCTAAGTCAGTTGGGAGTAAAAGCTCTGATTCCACCGTATGTGTGAGTGCCAACGTAACTCGTAGTGTTCTAATAGCTAATGGAAATTTGCAATTCCTCCAGTGAGTTCACTACTTCTGGGCAGCAGCCAGGCAGCTGGTCCACGATTCAGTGTCAATTTTATTTTTCCTATGGGCTTTTGTGGTGTGTTTACGGTAGTCCGATTTCCTGGAACACGTAAGAAAGCCCGCAATTTTCCCAAGAACTGAAATTTCCTCTTCTATGAACATAGTGGATTCCGTTTGTCAGTTACATTTTCATCATATTAACTGTGGTGAAAAGAAAGAGAACAGTTAGTTTACTTATTAAGAGTCAATACATAATATACAGTAACTTCTGAAAGTATGGCTGCAAGTCAGATCAGAGCAGAAATGGTATTACGGTTTTCCACTGCAAAAACCCGCATATGTGTAAAAGCATGTAACTGAATGATATCTGATAGTCATACAGACGCAGCCTTAAGACCCAGTGCTAGGTTAAATTAATGCAACTCAGTGGTTAACGCTACGAAGAACTGTGACCTTAACAGTGAGTCATAAGCTGAGGCATTTGCATTTTAAAATTAAATATGTTAATGAACACTAGATTCAAAAGAACTCTTCAGCGTATTACAAAAAGCATTAGAAAGGATACGCATCTGAATCAATGAAAACACTAACGTTACATAATAGAATTAACCATGAGAGTTAGAAAATGGGGCTTTTGGTTGGCAAAATTATTCTGTGAATTTGGAATTGCTCAGAAATCCCACATCTCACTTTTATTTGAAATTTATCTCAACGTGCCTGCACACCAGTTACAGTGACTTTTTCTCCGAATAGAGAACTAAAGAAGCTCTTCCATCTGAGGATGTGCTGAGTAGCTATCTTCGGAGTAACATGAACAGAATGGTGACTCCATCTCTAGTTACCATGAAGTGCTATGCTAGAATCGGCTGTTCCGGTTAATAGTTCAGCCCGCGGAGTAGCAATATAATAAGTGCCAAGTCCAGAAGCAAAGTCACTCTTTCCAGTCAGTATAGAACTGTCTGCTTACTCCTTCCTCTCTAGAATCCCAACAACCAGTCCTCTTTGAATTTATGTTGGTCCTGCCAAGACGACGCGAAAGATTAATAAACGAATGATCTTGCAATACGTTCGATAAACTGCACAATAGACGGGTCATAAGTATGATCCCAGCTGAAGTTAATTTCTCCATGACGACACAATTGCAGTTACGCGTGTCACTCCACTGCCCAAATTTCTGTGAAAACCCGCATTCCCTTGGTTCACCGGGGAGGGTTAACGTTTCGCCGAGATTCTCTACAACTCACCTGCCCCATATCTGCAGCGGTATTCGCTACTAAAGCTCAAGAAATGAAGTGAACACCAACAGCCAATGTAAACTCTATAATCCGTTTACAGTTTTACAGTGTCAGATCCTGTTTAATACAACTTACATCCAGTCGAATTATTTATCATAAATTAATGGAAAGAGATGAGTCGAATAGCTTGGCACTTTTCACCACGAACACAGTAAGATGGTGTAAGCGGGAAATATTCTTCTTAAGGCCGCGGAAAGCGTTAAAGTACTTATGCTCACCTCTCCTTTCCTCATACTATTTTTTTTTAATCACGTGTGTGTCACTATTCCTATACGGTACTGAAAACTACGACTCATAGTTTTATTTTACTACCTGAAATGCTGTTGTTAATGTCGATGGAAGGCCAATGAATGTCCGATGCAGCCCTTCCTCACAGTGTGTCTTGCCATACTTGCACAAGGTCAGTATCTTACAATCATTTCGGTCTGCCTACTGCATTCAGATTTCGATCTCACCAGAACCACAGTTCTGTAGACCCACAATCCAAAAGCTTATACTGTCTTCTTTTCTGCGCCATTCACAGTTCACGTGTTACTTCGATATGGTACGACTCGAAACAAATACTTCTGAAAAAGATTGCCTGCAAGTCTAGTAGGAACACTATCTTTCATTCATATACTCCACAGGACGTCAACCTAGTTAGAACCAGTGCCTGTGTCCTCAAATCGTTAGTCGAGGAGAATGAGTGAAATAAATTCACAGAATCGTTGAATCCTAAGAAAACTCCTAACTCATGCGAAATACAGCTCGGTTCAAACACTGGTTCACGAGCTGCACACTGACCATTGTGTACGATCCAGCTGTAACGGCGGTCAGCTTAGAAGCTTTGTCTGATTAAAAATCAAAGTTTTTCTTGCTGACTCCTCAACGTGGCGCCAGACAGCAAGGAGTAGCCACAAATTGGTAGCGGCCCCATTCCGAAGCAAGAAATGGAATTTAAGAGACCTAGTACTAAGGGAGAGAAACACAGTCACACTGTATACATAAGAAACTGAACACGTACTTGTGTAATGCAACACATAAGTTTGCATCAGGTGGTCCAAAGTCACAAGGCGGGCACGATCTGCAGTCGCCTAACATTTTGTCCAGCTGTCAGATCACTGATTTGGAAAAGCTAACACCTATGAAGATTCCTCAGACTTCGTCATTGCAAAGATCCAAGTTTCCACAGATATCTTAAAACCCAGTCCTTTTCGTTACGATGTTTCAGTTCCTTCTAAGTGCTCTCATTTACTAAAACGGAGGTTCTAGTATTGACGTATACATTCTTGAATAAAATTCTGCCAGTGCTTCGGTTCTCTAAAGATGTCAATACAGGTTTCGTTGGAATCGAGTCAACAATGCTCTGTGAATCTGTCAAGTCATAACTAAGTGCTCATACGTACTTACTTCTCCGTTACTGAATTTATTCCAATGATGGAAAGTGTTACACATTCAATACCTTGCGCGGGCGCTGCTGTCAAACTGATAATCCAATATTTCCACATCTACGGGATATCTTGATTAAAATGTCATCCATAAGAGCACTCATTTTCTGTACAAAAAAGCCATTCCAACAAATAGAGAATGGTGAGAGAACGTCCTGGTTATAGTGCTTCACAAACGTTGCTGAAGATTTTCGAGCGTGGATTGGAAAGTAGCTTGTCAAGAGAACGACCACGTGTGGCTTGAAGACATCTTTCGAGTTTTCAGTAAGCTTCAGACATTGGTACTTCAGCCATGGGAGTATTATACAGCCCCACCGCTTTTTGCAGTGACTGCAGAACGAATAGTGGGAAGACGTAATGAGGGCAACAGTGTGGGAAGAAGACTGAACGCGGAAAGCAGAAAGACAGAATCAAGAGATGGTCGTAGAAGTGTTCTATTGGTTCATACGACTAAACGGTAACAAAAGCAAATCCTAGCCAAATTTACAAGCAGAGTGATTCTACAAATCGCTAGGAATAGGTTAATGGATTCTGGGTAATGATCTCTATTTGTTACACACAATTTATACTAGAAACTGCACCACAGACAATACATACGTGCATGGTGTAGAGCCGGAGGCAACTGGTTCGTGAATGCAGCGATGAATGTTGCTTCCTTTTGTGGCAGCCAGAACAAGGTAGCTATGTCTGTAAACAGCACGGTGAAATGTTAGAGATATCAGTGAGTCTCGATGCTCATACTTCTCCACCTCCTAGAATCTTAGTGAGGGATATTTTTGGTTAAGGCGAAATGATTGATTTGGTATTTTTTGAAGAGAGTTAAAATGCCCGCCATAGAGGCAAGAATGGTGTACCCACTTGTCATTCCTCTCATGACCCAGGTGCTAAATAACATATTCTAGCATGATAATGCAAGGCCCACACTACAGTTGACACCACAAACGCCTTTCGATATTTACTGGTCCTTGAGGGGCCTCTCAGTCCTATGATTTTTTACCGAAGAGCTTTCGCGATTGCGATAGGAAAAGAAGTACTTTCATACCATTCCGCAGCCAACACTCATCAAGGATTAACAAAGCGTGTGTTTCAGGACGAATGGAAAAACTGGTAGAAGCCGACATCGGGGAACATCAGCTTGGATTCCGTAGAAATGTTGGAACACGTGAGGAAATACTGACCCTAAGAATTATCTTAGAAGAAAGATTAAGCAAAGACAAACCTACGTTTCTAGCATTTGTAGACTTACAAGGGGAGGCCGCCAATTGTGAAATTCAGATTCGATTCATACTGCGCATAATAAAAGCTCATGGCCAGATGTGTAATGTGGCAAAGCACCAAGATGCACTTCTCAGCCGTTGTAGAGAAAATCGACAGTTAGAAGAAACAGTTGCGGTTCTACAGCGTCGTGGCGCAGCGGTAAGCGCTCGGGTTCGTAATCCGTAGATCGCCGGATCGAATCTCGCGCTATGCAACATTTTTTTATTATTAGTTTTTTGTAATTCAAATATATATATATATATATATATATATATATATATTATATATATATATATATAAACTATTAATGAATTGCTTATGCATGTTGGTTAAGGCGTATCGCTCTCCAATTGTACCGCCTCCATTTTTCCGTTTGTTTAACAGGGTGTACCAAAGCTCTCACGTTCGCACTGATTTTCGACGATGTTATAAGTTGCGCTAGGGACCGCATCTACCTTCTTTCGAATTTAGCAGGCAACTACGCTGTTATGCGGCGGCTCGTTTCGGCCCATTCAAATTTATTTTTTTTTATTTTTTTTTTTATTTTATTTTTTTTTTTTTTTTTGGTGGTGATGAAGTCTGATCAACTTCGTTTCATCTAACTGTCGATTTTCTCGACAACGGCTGAGAAGTGCATCTTGGTGCTTTGCCACATTACACATCTGGGCATGAGCTTTTATCATGCGCAGTATGAATCGAATCTGAATTTCACAATTGGCAGCCTCCCCTTGTTAGAGAAAGTTTTTGAGAATGTTGACTGGAGTACTCTCTTTCAAATTCTGAACGTGGTAAGGGTAAAATACAGGGAGCGAAAGGCTATTTACAATTCGTACAGGAACCAGATGGCAGTTATAAGAGTCGAGGGACATGAAAGGGAAACAGTGGTTGGGAAGGGAGTGAGACAGGGTTGTAGCCTCTCCCCGATGTTATTCAATCTGTATATTGAGCAAGCAGTAAAGGAAACAAAAGAAAAGTCGGAGTAGGGCTATTTACAATTCGTACAGGAACCAGATCGCAGTTATAAGTGTCGAGGGACATGAAAGGGAAACAGTGGTTGGGAAGGGAGTGAGACAGCGTTGTAGCCTCTCCCCGATGTTATTCAATCTTTATATTGAGCAAGCAGTAAAGGAAACAAAAGAAAAGTCGGAGTAGGTATTAAAATCCATGGAGAAGAAATAAAAACATTGAGGTTCGCCGATGACATTGTAATTCTGTCAGAGACAGCAAAGGACTTGGAAGAGCAGTTGAACGGAATGGACAGTGTCTTGAAAGGAGGGTATAAGATGAACATCAACAAAATTGCAAAACGAAGATAATGGAATGTAGTCGAATTAGGTCGGGTGATGCTGAGGGAATTAGATTAGGAAATGAGACACTTAAAGTAGTGAAGGGGTTTTGCTATTTGGGGAGCAAAATAACTGATGATGGTCGAAGTAGAGAGGATATAAAATGTAGACTCGCAATGGCAAGAAAAGTGTTTCTGAAGAAGAAAATTTGTTGACATCGGATATGGATTTAAATGTCAGGAAGTCGTTTCTGAAAGTATTTGTATGGAGTGTAGTCATGTATGGAAGTGAAACATGGACGATAAATAGTTTGGACAAGACGAGAATAGAAGCTTTCGAAATGTGGTGCTACAGAAGAATGCTGAAGATTAGATGGGTAGATCACATAACTATTGAGGAGGTATTGAATAGAATTGGGGAGAAGAGGAGTTTGTGGCACAACTTGACCAGAAGAAGGTATCGGTTGGTAGGACATGTTCTGAGCCATCAAGGGATCACCAATTTAGTATTGGAGGGCAGCGTGGAGGTTAAAATCGTAGAGGGAGACCAAGAGATGAATACATTAAACATATTCATAAGGATGTAGGTTGCAGTAGGTACTGGGAGATGAATCAGCTTGCAAAGGATAGGGTAGCATGGAGAGCTGCATCACACCAGTCTCAGGACTGAAGACCACAACAACAACAACAACGTGTTTCAGGCGTTATAAAAACTCCTCAAGATGACAGTCGGTTTCTTTCGATGACGCAACATATAAAATAGTGCACTCTTGACCACTGAAGTCAGACACTCAGACTGAATGTGCAGTGTCCTTTTAATTCATCTGTAAACTCACGACAAGTGCAAATAACGGTGTACCGAGGTGCGATACGTCGGCGGTGAGTGATCATGTCTAGCGTGCGCCTGAACAGGTGAATGTGAAATCTATAGCCATATGCGCTCGAGACGACATACTTGCATAGACGTCGCTGGGAGCAATACCTTCACTCTGACATCTTCATTATTCTTAATTTTTATGGAATTGGTAAATGTAATAAAGCCTGGGTAACGCTCGTTTCGCATAACTTCCTGCAAACGTAACGTCTTTTGATGTCACTCGCGATATCGGTGACCGCAAGATCGGCTGTCTATTTTGTAACAAGGAATAATATGAATGCTGTTGCTGCTGACTTCCCTCGCAGCAATTTACGCTGTCTCCTTGGTTCCTGCCTATTCGCGCACTAGGATGTCACTATATATTCGGAAATAAAGAGCCAATTATATGTGAGGAGAAACAGCACTAATTTTATTGCAGCTCGTTTTAGTCGCAGCATTTAAAGCTGTACTCTTAGGTTCTCGCCTAACCACACACTCGAAAGTGGCCATATATTAGTATTGTGACAAGGAATATCAATCTTAATGCTTCTCGATTCACTCGTAGAAATTTAAGCTGTCTCTTAGGTCGCTGCCTAACCAGACACTTGGATATCACTAAATATTTATTTCATTCTTCGTTCTCAAACCAGTCGGAATGTAAATAACAACGTGTACTGGGTATCATATTTGCATTACATTCATGAGAAAATCCCACACCGTATTAACAACGCTAACATGAAAAAAATTGCATGTGGGAGGATGCGAACCCAGAAGCTTCGTTTCCGGAAACCATAAAGTTATTCACTACAATTCTGCTTTTTCTAACTTTATAATCTCATTTTTGTTCGTTGTTTGTCGTTGTATATGTTCGGAGGCAGAGGGCAGCTTACCCTCTGACCTAACACGCTGAGGTACCGTGCTGGCATAAAGGCATGTTTTTCGTCTCCTGTATTGGTTATCATATTATGTCTTGAAGGTTTATATCGTTGATGCGTTATTAAGCAACGTTTAATGATGAAGGTGACGTGCTTGTGATACGTTTTCAGTGTTCCGAACGCTGACAAAGTATACTGCAAATTATAAAACAAGCGTGTTTCATGCTTAATTTGTAAATTATTGACGATAATAACTCACTCCTGAGTGAGTACTCATATATCAATGAATTAACCGTCGATAAATCATTATGTGACTTTTGTTATAGCAGTAACTGTAATAACTCATTCCAAGAATGACCTGTTTTTGTAGTGATCCGGTACGCATGAAGTCTTGTGAGAAGACCGTATGAAACGGTAACGAAAGTCGGTGGCCGATCATGCTGTCGTCGATATTCAGTGTGACGTCAAAATGCATCACATTTGCGAAAAGTAGTCTGCATCGAGCGTAACCCAATTGGAGTTAGAAGAGGGGACTCAGGTTTTCATCGTACATTAAGGTAGACGACTTCTGCTCTGGAGTACTACTTATCAATTTTCGTGCGCCATCTTAGGTACGTAAGAGGAATTTCATGTTTGAAGTTAAATGAAAATGAAGGTATGATCTCAGATGTATGGAGAGTGCTGTAGAAATATTACTCAATACATGTCTGAAATTAAGTTGCGTCTTCAGAATTAAGTTTTGACTTACGAAGATCCGTTATTCAGTAACCGCTACGCTATAGATTTGGGCTGCATATAATTCAGTTGCGTGGAAGAATCTGCAATTTTTATAGTGTCTCAATATTCCTTTCATCATCACTGGACAATATAACTGGCATATCACACTCACTCCGGTCAATGAACTTCGAATTTATGTGTTACAAAATACCGTTGCACTCAGATGACCCGTGATCTTATAATGCGAGCTGCAGTTTCTTTATAACTGTACCTGAAGTTCTGATTCGTAAATGCCATGTATATATAGCAATCTAGTGTTACACTTTGGGAGGAATTTACGAATGTTTTGACCATGTGTTTACCCAACGGGTAGAGGGTATCGAATAGTAATATCGTACCTATGGCAATTAATAGGAAACTGAAAGGCTTCATTTTCGAAGTAATTAAAGCAGTGAAGTTCACTTGAATGAAACAATAAACGGTCGTCAGCCTAATTAGACATAATAATTTGAAACATTAAGTTTAAAGAAAAATGAAACTGAGATGCTAAAATGACTTTCATTAATACTTCTTTTAAATAGTGCAATGAATACACACGACTACCGGACGAACTGAGTAGTGGGTAGCAGTTGTTACTGTTTCCACAAATCAGCAATCATAGGAAGTTAAATGATATTTCACTCATACTATCTCAATCATTAACCAATTCAGCACTAAGATGTTCCTCAAGGCACCACGAGACTAAAATTGGGCATGGCAAGAGCCCTTGTTTAACTAACATACAAACACAGCAAATGAAATTAAGTAACACTACATAAACACTTTTTATACTCTCACTATTATGCAAATGTGTCAGATTTCTTTAGAAAGTGCAGTATTCCTTTTATATTTCATATAATAAAAAAGAATATAGTGGGGACCCAAAAGCTGGAACTGTCTTTACAGGCAAATTCTGTGACTATTTCAGAAATAAACTGCAATTTGCCAATATTGATTTCTAATAGCACTTGAAACAATTTATATATTCATAGTTTAAAGCAAGAAATTCAAATATAAAGTTAAATTAACATCAGAAAATTGTTCATAGTAACAATCAAAGCAAAATTACATTGGTATAAGTTCAGTATGTGTACCATTTCTCACCACCTGTGAAGTAGGTAATTTAACTATCAACATTTATACACTTTGGCACTGAACGTTGGCATATATAATGCAGACAAAATCACTAGTTATTCAGAAACAGGATAGATACTCGGTCTTCTACACGTTTAGGATGGGACCCTACGTTGGTTTCATGATCAGGACAAATTTAATGCTCATACACATGTTTATATCACTGGAATCATTATTGAAAACCACTCACAAAAACATATTGGTCCATACGATGATACATATCTGAGTTCCTGAAGCAGGCGAAGCGGTGGTGCAATAGTGGTGGCAAGCACGTGGTGGCTATCTGGCCTCACAGTCTTGCTGCTGAATGCTCTTTATAAATCCTTCTTGGCGACGTATTATCCTCGTTTTAGAGCCATTGCATAATAACAAGAGCACCATACGACTGTCGAAAACACATCCGAGGCAATTTAATATAAATTGGCTTTAAAATGCTTCATTTGGCTCCTTAGATGTTAACTGTACAACGGCTAGCCACTGACTGCGTTGCGTGTTCGCCCAGTAGCCGCCCAGATCGACCGTCAAATCCCACTTTTAGGCTGTGCCAGGCAACTTCCGTAGCGGAGGGGGTTCCCTACACCTTTTATACTACACAATACAAGATCCCTAAGCATGAACCAGATTTTTACATACACATTTTTCTTTCTTAACTGTCATATTTTATAAGATTTCATTACTCTTAAGCATTATTAACTTTTGTACAATAAGTACAGTACAAACTTCAACTTCCCTCTGACAATTGAAAGATCTTAACTAGTAAAGAACAACCACTTCATAGTCACATACACATAATTACACTGTATAAATTACTTGGAATCGATATTGGTGTTACAATCTGTCTCCATGGCGTAGAATCTATTTGTGTTGTGAGTGTCGTACTAAAGAACTTCTGGCGGGGGGGGGGGGGGGGGGGGGGGGGGGCTCGGCGGCTCCTTGATCAACATAAAAGGTGAGTGAACATCAAGCTTAAACTGTGTGTGTTGTAGGTGGTCAAGAGTTGCAGCTCTGTCGACGGATTATGTAGTTAAATAAATCTTTTCCTCAGAATTAAAGATCGATAATTCAATCTTTATCTCAGTTCAGGATTTTATTTATGAAGGTTGAATGTAAATATTCGTAATTCGTGGCAGTGATAGCTATCACATGAAGTCAAGTTCATATTCAAGAGCTACTGTAAAGTTTAAATCTGTTAACTGGAATTACCCGTTACTGAACTATTGATTCAAGAGTTGAATTATCAAGCTACTTCGAACTTTATAATTTTCTCACTGTTACATGGTGTGGACTGTGTTAGTGTGTGCTGTGTTGTCCGAACATATTAGGTTACACCACTTGCCGTCCAAACGACTTAGTCTTACGCATTACATGTACTTTATTATAGATACGCAGAGTTCAGTGGCCATATGACAAACAAATGAAAAGATACATACGTCCACACGCACTTCGGTAAAGAGGGAGAGAGAGATAATGTACGACGTTGATGACGGTCAGCTGCTCCGAAGAGAATGAAAATATTGATCATTTAATACTCGTTATACGATTAACATCTCCACACAGTTTGATAAATCATATTAGCGCTTGTTGGCTTGAACCTTTCTCGTCAGCGTAACTAAGTAAAAATAGTTATAAATCGACATCTAAACCCCGCCTGATAAGAACACAGGATTTTTTCCTGTATGCAGTTGTAGATTAATTTACTGAATATCATGTACGTTATTGAGAGGCGAATGGTTTCTTAAAGATTTCTACGACTTACAGTCGTGCCATCTTGTGAGTAACCGAAATCATCATTGTCCTAGTTCATAAAATTGTTTTCTTTCACTAACAGTCTTTAAAAAACTTTTGCAAGTCACATTTCTATTATTTTTCCCTTCCTACGTTACTTCTACACATACACTTTGTTCTTCAAAAAATTCTTCCTTTTGTATGGCCATACTGGCCGTAGTTGCTTTACAATTCTTGAGCGTATTTTCATTCTGTCGTTGCAACTACAAAAAATGTGTGTTCTTTTTTCATCAGACGCGTTTCGCCACGTTGAGGTAAAACACCATCAGTGGTCTGTAATTAAGTTATTTAGATTTTGATTTGCTTTAAGATCGATAAACAGTTTGTTAACCATCTGTAGGTTTTCGCTTACCGTGATTTAAGCTTGGCTTCTAGCCTACTTTGGGAAATGCCGTCTCCTAGAACTGTAGTATCCTGCCCACTCGTCTAATATAGGGTGCCTAGGAAGCTGTTTTCTCGGATCGCTAGACAAGAATTCAAGCAAATCGAATTATTGGAGTTTATTACAGCAAGTTAAAGAGCACTTAACTTTACATATTCAAAAGGTGTGTCGGAAGCAAATGGCGACACGCAAATAATCAATGACCTAGTGTATATACAATACAGGCGATTAAAATTGCTACACCACAAAGATGACGTGCTACAGACGCGAAATTTAATGGTCAGGAAGAAGATGCTGTGATATGGAAATGATCACCTCTTCAGAACATTTACACAAGGTTGGCGCCGGTGGCGACACCTACAACTTGCTGACATGAGAAAAGTTTCCAACCGATTTCTCATACACAAACAGCAATTGACCGGCGATGCCTGGTGAAACGTTGTTGTGATGCCTCGTGTAAGGAAGACAAATGCGTACCATCACGTTTCCGACTTTGATGAAGATCGGATTGTAGCCGATCGCGATTGCGTTTTATCGTTCGTGACATTGCTGCTCGCGTTGGTCAAGATCCAATGACTGTTAGCAGAATATGGAATCGGTGGGTTCAGGAGGGTAATACGGAACGCCGTGCTGGATCCCAACGGCCTCGTATTACTAGCAGTCGAGATGACAGGCATCTTATCCACATGGCTGTAATGGATCGTGCAGCCACGTCTCGAACCCTGAGTCACCAGATTGAGACGTTTGCAAGAGAACAACCATCCGCACGAACAGTTCGACGACGTCTGCAGTATCAAGGCTATCAGCTCGGAGACTATGGCTGCGGTTACCCTTGACGCTCCATCACAGACAGGAGCGCCTGCGATGGTGTACTCAACGACGATCCTGGGTGCACGAATGGCAAAACGTCATTTTCTCGGATGAAGCCAAGTTCTGTTTACAGCATCATGATGGTCGCCATCCATGTTTGGTGACATCGTGGTGAACGCACATTGGAAGCGTGTATTCGTCATCGCCATACTGGCATAACATCCGGTGTGATGGTATGGGGTGCCATTGGTTACACGTCTCGGTCACCTCTTGTTCGCATTGAAGGCACATTGAACGTTACATTCCAGATGTGTTACGACCCGTGGCTCTACCTTTCATTCGATCCCCGCGAAACCCTACATTTCAGCAGGATAATGCACGGCCACATGTTGCAGGTCCTGTACAGGCCCTTTCTGGATACAGAAAATGTTCGACTGCTGCCCTGGCCATCACGTTCTCCAGATCTCTCACCAACTGACAACGTCTGGTCAATGGTGGTCGAGCAACCGGCTCGTCACAATACGCCAGTCACTACTCTTGATGAACTATGGTATCGTGTGGAAGCTGCATGGGCAGCTGTACGTGTACACGCCATCCAAGCTCTGTTTGACTCAATGTCCAAGTGTATCAAGGCCGTTATTATGGCCAGAGGTGGTTGTTCTGGGTAATGATTTCTCTGGATTTATGCACCCAAATGGAGTGAAAATGTAATCACATGTGCGTTCTAGTATAATATATTTGTCCAATGAATACCCGTTTATCTCCTGCGTTTATTCTTGGTGTAGCAATTTTAATGGCCAGTAGTGTACAATTTCAATTGAAGTAAAACAATACTGTTCATAAGTGACTCACGTAGCGTTTGTACGACGTCTCTTCTTCCATTCCGGGTGCGGCTAAGCGTTGTGGCCTATATAGTCTCTTCTTGTAGAGGCTGCTCCTGTCGTGGTGCGGTCCAACTCAGCGGGCTATTGGCTGTTGTCGTCTCACAGCCGTCTCTGCTCTTACGTTCTTCATTCTCGAGAAGGCGCTTGTCGTTACGGCGGAGGGAGAACATCGTCCATGTTTTTCTTCTTTAGACACTGATAGTTGTGGTCTAGCAGAGCAACTACAAATCGCACCACAACTATTAGTGCTTAAATAAACGCGTCAAAGATGCCCAAGCAGACAGCATTTGCCGATGTGGGCGAGACATCAAACGGAAATCACCGTAAGTAAAAATCAGCATATTGTTAACGAACTGTTTGTCGATCTCGAAGCCAATCCAGATATTGATTACTTAGGTAAACCACTGATGATGCTTTTCCTCATTAAAGCGAAACGCGTCCGGTAGGGAAAAAGAAAGATGCATTCTTTCGTAGTTGCAACGACAGAACGAAAATACCCTGAAGATTTTTTGTCCAGGTTGCCCAAATCCACTATTCATTCTCGTAGAATGCTGAGATTTGTGTTCTATTTGGGGTAGTCAAATGAAAACCGAACACCCCCACAAAGGCACCAATCGGTGGTTACATTCAAAAATAATCACCATACGCGTTAAGACATTTATCCCACTCGGAAACGAGACGAACGATTCCTGTTTCGAAAAACGCGATCGGCCACTGACAATTTTTTTCTCTTTTCTCTTCATGTCGCCAATGATGTGCACAGAGGATGGTGCAGTGTTTTCCAACCATAGCGCTGAAGCGCAGCTTTCACGCGATTGGCAGTATGGGGGCGTGCGTTGTGGTGCGACAGTATGATTGCGTGCGGCAGCATTCCTGGCTGTTTTGACTGTGTAACGCGTCACAGTTTCTGCGAAGAAGCGCTACGCATTGATTGTGGTCGCTCGCTCGAGGAACCCGACGAAAATACGAAGCATCCTGTAGCATGATAACGCCCACCTCCACACTGCCAAACGGACGGATGCTGTGCTTCAGAGATTTGGTTGGGAAACAACACTTCAACACTCCCTGTACCGCCCTGATGTTTCACCGTGTGCCTTTCACATCTCTGGCAAACTGAAGAAAGACATGTGTGGATGTCAGTTTCAGTCGAAAGGGGAAGTGCAAGAGTAGGTGGGCTGCGGGTCCGTGAGTGACCGGCCGCGTTCTACGAAACAGATTCAAATGACTCTGAGCACTATGGGACTTAACGTCTGCGTTCATCAGTCCCCTAGAACTTAGAACTACTTAAACGTAACTAACCTAAGGACATCACACAACACCCAGTCATCATGAGGCAGAGAAAATCCCTAACCCCGCCGGGAATCGAACCCGGGAAACCGGGCGTACGAAACAGACATTCGTAGACTCGTCTCCCAGTGGGATTACTGTCTTAAGGCGGAAAGGACGAACACCTATATCTTTCTGTAAAATCTCTGATTTCCCTTATTTTATCATGGTGATCGTTTCTCCCTGTGTAGGTCGGCCTCAACAAAATATTTTTGCATTCGGAGGAGAAAGTTGGTGATTGGACTATCGACACAAGATTCCTCCACAATGAAAGACGCCTTTATTTTAATGATGTCCACACCAAGCAGCGCTTCATTTCAGTGATACTCTCTCCCACATTTCACGATGATACAAATGTGCTGCCGTTCCTTGAATTTTTTCGATGTACACCTTAAATCCTATCTGGTAAGGGTCCCACAACTCACAGCAGTACTCAAAAAGAGGACGGACAAGCATAGTGTAGGCAGTCTCCTTAGTAGATCTGTTACATTTTCTAAGTGTGAAATGGTTCAAATGGCTCTGAGCACTATGGCACTTCACATCTGAGGTCATCAGTCCCCTAGACTTAGAACTACTTAAACCAAACTAACCTAAGGACATCAGAACATTCCATGCCCGAGGCAGGATTCGAACCTGCGACCGTAGCAGCAGCGCGGTTCCGGACTGAAGCGCCTAGAACGGCTCGGCCACAACGGTCGGCTTCTAAGTGTCCTGCCAATGAAAGGCAGTCTTTGGTTAGCCTTAATAACAACATGTTCTATTCGTTCCTTCCAATTTAAGTTGTTCATAATTATAATGCCTAGACATTTAGTTGAATTTACGGCCTTTAGATTTGAGTGATTTACCGTGTAACCGAAGTTTAACGGATTCCTTTTAGCACTCATGTGGATGGGTCAGGTAATACCACTAGTAGAGGAAGATCTAAGACAATGTAATTAGCATACACTCACGGAAAAACGATAAAATAAAAGATCAGTATCATTTCAGGCAAGAATTAAACACTACGCAACAGTAATTAAACCGGAAAAACTTTACGCAGCTGAATGTCTGACACTGAATAAAAGGGATGAACAGATGAACTGAGAAATATTTTAGGACTGCAAAAGAACAAAGATAACAACTTGACGAAAAGGCGAAATAAATATACACTCCTGGAAATGGAAAAAAGAACACATTGACACCGGTGTGTCAGACCCACCATACTTGCTCCGGACACTGCGAGAGGGCTGTACAAGCAATGATCACACGCACGGCACAGCGGACACACCAGGAACCGCGGTGTTGGCCGTCGAATGGCGCTAGCTGCGCAGCATTTGTGCACCGCCGCCGTCAGTGTCAGCCAGTTTGCCGTGGCATACGGAGCTCCATCGCAGCCTTTAACACTGGTAGCATGCCGCGACAGCGTGGACGTGAACCGTATGTGCAGTTGACGGACTTTGAGCGAGGGCGTATAGTGGGCAGGCGGGAGGCCGGGTGGACGTACCGCCGAATTGCTCAACACGTGGGGCGTGAGGTCTCCACAGTACATCGATGTTGTCGCCAGTGGTCGGCGGAAGGTGCACGTGCCCGTCGACCTGGGACCGGACCGCAGCGACGCACGGATGCACGCCAAGACCGTAGGATCCTACGCAGTGCCGTAGGGGACCGCACCGCCACTTCCCAGCAAATTAGGGACACTGTTGCTCCTGGGGTATCGGCGAGGACCATTCGCAACCGTCTTCATGAAGCTGGGCTACGGTCCCGCACACCGTTAGGCCGTCTTCCGCTCACGCCCCAGCATCGTGCAGCCCGCCTCCAGTGGTGTCGCGACAGGCGTGAATGGAGGGACGAATGGAGACGTGTCGTCTTCAGCGATGAGAGTCGCTTCTGCCTTGGTTCCAATGATGGTCGTATGCGTGTTTGGCGCCGTGCAGGTGAGCGCCACAATCAGGACTGCATACGACCGAGGCACACAGGGCCAACACCCGGCATCATGGTGTGGGGAGCGATCTCCTACACTGGCCGTACACCACTGGTGATCGTCGAGGGGACACTGAATAGTGCACGGTACATCCAAACCGTCATCGAACTCATCGTTCTACCATTCCTAGACCGGCAAGGGAACTTGCTGTTCCAACAGGACAATGCACGTTCGCATGTATCCCGTGCCACCCAACGTGCTCTAGAAGGTGTAAGTCAACTACCCTGGCCAGCAAGATCTCCGGATCTGTCCCCCATTGAGCATGTTTGGGACTGGATGAAGCGTCGTCTCACGCGGTCTGCACGTCCAGCACGAACGCTGGTCCAACTGAGGCACCAGGTGGAAATGGCATGGCAAGCCGTTCCACAGGACTACATCCAGCATCTCTACGATCGTCTCCATGAGAGAATAGCAGCCTGCATTGCTGCGAAAGGTGGATATACACTGTACTAGTGCCGACATTGTGCATGCTCTGTTGCCTGTGTCTATGTGCCTGTGGTTCTGTCAGTGTGATCATGTGATGTATCTGACCCCAGGAATGTGTCAATAAAGTTTCCCCTTCCTGGGACAATGAACTCACGGTGTTCTTATTTCAATTTCCAGGAGTGTATATACTGAAAGATAGAAACAATCAAAAATGTTCAAATGTGTGTGAAATCTTATGGGATTTAACTGCTAAGGTCATCAGTCCCTAATCTTACACACTACTTGTTGTTGTTGTGGTCTTCACTCCTGAAACTGGTTTGATGCAGCTCTCCATGCTACTCTATCCTGTGCAAGCTTCTACATCTCCCAGTACTTACTGTAACCTACATCCTTCTGAATCTGCTTGGTGTATTCATCTCTTGTTCTCCCTCTACGATTTTTACCCTCCACGCTGCACTGAAATGCTAAATTTGTGATCCCTTGAGCCTCTGAACATGTCCTACCAACCGATCCCTTCTTCTAGTCAAGTTGTGCCACAAACTTCTCTTCTCCCCAGTCCTATTCAATACTTCCTCATTACTTATGTGATCTACCCACCTTATCTTCAGCATTCTTCTGTAGCACCATACTTCGAAAGCTTCTATTCTCTTCTTGTCTAAACTATTTATCGTCCATGTTTCACTTCCATACATGATTACACTCCGTACAAATACTTTCAGAAACGACTTCCTGACAATTAAATCTATACTCGATGTTAACAAATTTCTATTCTTGCTTTCCTTGTCATTGCCATTCTACATTTTTTATTATCTCTACTTCAACCATGATCAGTTATTTTGCTCCCCAAATAGCAAAACTCCTTTACTACTTTAAGTGTCTCATTTCCTAATCTAATTCCCTCAGTATCATCTAACTTAATTCGACTACACACAATTATCCTCGTTTTGCTTTTGTTGATGGTCATCTTATATCCTCTTTTTAATACACTGTCCATTCCGTTCAACTGCTGTTCCAAGTCCTTAGCTGTCTCTGACAGAATTACAATGTATCGGCGAACCTCATAGTTTTTATTTCTTCTGCATGGATTTTAATACCTACTCCGAATTTTTCTTTTGTTTCCTTTACTGCTTGCTCAATATACAGATTGAATAACATTGGGGAGAGGCTACAAGCCCGTCTCACTCCCTTCCTAACCATTGCTTCCCTTTCATGTCCCTCGACTCTTATAACTGCCATCTGGTTTCTGTACAAATTGTAAACAGCCTTTCGCTCCGTGTATCTTACCCCTGCCACCTTTAGAATTTGAAAGAGAGTATTCAAGTCAACATTGTCAAAAGCTTTCTTTAAGTCCTGAATGCTAGAAACGTATGTTTGCCTTTCCTTAATCTTTCTTCTAAGGTAAGTCGTAAGGTCAGTATTGCCTCATGTGTTCCAATATTTCTACGGAATCCAAACTGATCTTCCCCAAGGTCGGCTTCTACCAGTTTTTCCATTCGTCTGTAAAGAATTCGCGTTTGTATTTTGCAGCTGTGACTTATTAAACTGATAGTTCGGTAATTGTGACATCCGTCAAGATCTGTTTTCTTTGGGATTGGATTTATTATATTCTTCTTGAAGTCTGAGGGTATTTCGCCTGTCTCATACATTTTGCTCACCAGATGGTAGAGTTTTGTCGGGACTGGCTCTCCCAAGACCGTCAGTGGTTCTAATGGAATGTTGTCTACTCCCAGGGCCTTGTTTCGACTCAGGTCTTTCAGTGCTCTGACAAACTCTTCACGCAGTATCGTATCTCCCATTTCATCTTCATCTACATTCTCTGCCATTTCCATAATATTGTCCTCAAGTACATCGCCCCTGTATAGACCCTCAATATACTTCTTCCACCTTTCTGCTTTCCCTTCTTTACTTAGAACTGGGTTTCCCTCTGAGCTCTTGATATTTATACAAGTAGATCTTTTCTCCCCAAAGGTCTTTTGAATTTTCTTGTAGGCTGTATCTATCGTACCCCTAGTGAGGTACGCCTCTACATCCTTATATTTGTCCTCTAGCCATCCATGCTTAGCCATTTTGCACTTTCTGTCGATCTCATTCTTGAGACGTTTGTATTCCTTTCTGCCTGCTTCATTTACTGCATTTTTATATTTCCTCCTTTCATCAATTAAATTCAGTATTTCTTCTGTTACCCAAGAATTTCTACTAGCCCTCGTCTTTTTACCTATTCGATCCTCTGATGCCTTCAGTACTTCATCCCTCAGAGGTACCCATTCTTCTCCTACTGTATTTCTTTCGTCCATTCCTGTCAATTGTTCCCTTATGCTCTCCCTGAAACTCTGTGCAACCTCTGGTTTTGGGTGAGTTTATCCAGGTCCCATTTCCTTAAATTTCCACCTTTCTGCAGTTTCTTCAGTTTTAATCTACAGTTCATAACCAATAGATTTTGGTCATAGTCCATATCTGCCCTGGAAATGTCTTAAAATTTAAAACCTGGTCCCTAATTCTCTGTCTTACCATTATATAATCTATCTGATACCTTCTAGTATCTCCAGGATTCTTCCATGTACACAACCTTCTTTTATGATTCTTGAACCAAGTGTTAGCTATGATTAATTTATGCTCTGTGCAAAATTCTACCAGATGGCTTCCTCTTTCATTTGTTACCCCCAATCCGTATTCACCTTCTATGTTTCCTTCTCATGCTTTTCCTGATCTCGATTTCCAGTCACCCATGACTATTAAATTTTTGTCTCCCTTCACTATCTGAACAATTTCTTTTATCTCATGATACATTTTATCAATTTCTTCATCATCTGCAGAGCTATTTGGCATATAAACTTGTACTACTGTAGTAGTCGTGGGCTTCGTTTCTATCTTGGCCAGAATAATGCGTTCACTATGCTGTTTGTAGTAGCTTACCCGCACTCCTAATTTTTTTATTCATTATTAAACCTGCTCCTGCATTACCTATTTGATTTTGTAATTATAATTCGGTATTCATTTGACCAGAAGTCTTGTTCCTCCTGACACCGGACTTCGCTAATTCCCACTATATCTAACTTTAACCTATCCATTTCCTTTTTTAAATTTTCTAACCCACCCGCCCGATTACGGGATCTGACATTCCACGCTCCGATCCGTAGAACGCCAGTTTTCTTTCTCTTGACAGCGACGTCCTCTTGAGTAGTCCCCGCCCGGAGATCCGAATGGGGGACTATTCTACCTCTAGAATATTTTACCCAAGAGGACGCCATCATCATTTAACCCTACAGTAAAGCTGCATGTCCTCGGGAAAAATTACGGCTGTCGTTTCCCTTTGGTTTCAGCCGTTCGCAGTACCAGCACAGCAAGGCCGTTTCGGTTAGTGTTACAAGGCCAGATTAGTCAATCATCCAGACTGTTGCCCCTGCAACTACTGAAAAGGCTGCTGCCCTTCTTCAGGAGCCACACGTTTGTCGGACTTCTCAACAGATACCCCTCCGTTGTGGTTGCACCTATGGTACGGCCATCTGTATCGCTGAGGCACGCAAGCCTCCCCACCAACAGCAAGGTCCATGGTTCATGGGGGAAGACACACTACTTAACGCAAATTATCCTAAGGATGAACACACACACCCATGCCCGAGGGAAGACGCGAACCTCCGCCGGGATCAGCCGCATAGTCCATGACTGCAGCGCCCTAGACCTCTCGGGTAATCCCGCGCGGCTAGAAACAATCGCACATACAATAGGGAAGAGGATATTAAAGTCTTACGGTCATATTTACGGAACAAACAAGAATAAAATAAAGAAGAAAACTTTTAATTGCGATTCCAAATTAAAAAGACGCGAAGGGACTTGACAAAAATTAACGTCACAGAAGACACCGTGTAGGACAGGGAACGTTTCACACTACTGATCATTACTGCAAAGTTTCCTGTCCAGCAACAAAATCCACAACCAAGCTGTGTGAAGTCAAATGAACAGAGAAAGGCCATCAACCAGCACATGAAAAAGTTCTGGAAAAAGAAGAAGGAAATCTTTGTGCCTTTGTCTTAGGTTCGAAGCAATCCATAACTGGCTAAATTCTTTAATAAAAGTATGCTGTATTACAAATGTTTCACAAGTTTCAAACCACTGTATTTATACCATGTCCAACACACTTTTTCAACCATTAAACTTTCGTTGCTTCGTTAACACTAAGATACGAGACACGAAGACAATACTTACTTCTTTTCATTGCCAGATAATGATAAATCTTTTCGCTTCGGTGAACTAATACTGTATGACAAGTAAGCCGGGATATCGCTCGCTCGAAAGTTTCAATTAGTGTCTTACGATCTTATCAATGGGATATGCCTCATCACAACTAACAACAAGGGAGTTTTACGGTGAGCGTGATTAAGTGTAAAATTTATCTGCGACAGAAATGCGTTCATTTCAAATGTTTGTTACATTGTGGATAGAATGAAACTGATTTCCATCATTTCCTTAATACTAAACGTGTTCATTCTGTTATCGACACTAATGAATTAGAATTTTTTTAAAATTTCACTATCACTGTTCAGTACCAAGAAGAATATAAGCAATTATGAAGCCGAGACAGCGTTTGAGATGGCAGGATATACATCCCTTGCCATTATTTCTCATTTTGAAGCTAAAGATGCATCTTAGTTATAACATCCATCTATTAAAGGTGTTTGTTTCTCATAATAACTTCCACAGTCAGTCTTCGGCAGCAGCATCTGCACATATATTGCGCTCCTGAGAAAACAGCCATTTGTTTCGAGTTAATTGAGATGCCTAATTGGCGGGATTTGAAAGCTGTGATTAAATGCAACATAATACATAAAACACTGCGCAAAGCTAAATTAGCCTCATTTGAAAATGGAATTGTTTACAACAGAGGCGAGCAAATAGGACTAAATTACATGAAAATAGCGCTGTAAATATTCCTGGATAATGTTTGTGTTCATTGTAAAAATAGAGCTGTGTAGGAAAGCAATTAATTTCCAGGCTGCTGTGAAATTAATCTTACACGAACTCGTGACTGCGGTGCGGTGCAGGTATCGTACATGCTTTCCATGTAACCACCGGAACGACAGCAGTAACGGTATGGCGATCTGTAGCAATAACTGCGTCTCCATCAGAGCAGCCACTGCCTAGATTTAGTCGTCATACAATAGCCTCTGGTTGCTGACACGTCGGCTGAGACGTATGTTATATATTTTCAGCTATGAGGAAAGTGAATCGATGCCTAAATCCTACTATACCTCTTTATTTGGAAGCTGTCCAAAACATTACATTTAAAAAAAAAATACTTTCAAATTAATATTATTACTGACATTTGCATTTCGCTGAACCACGCAATATATGTACAAAACTATAGGCTTATATCTCTGACATAGATCTGTTGTAGAATTTTAGAACATGTTTTCTGCTAGCGTATCATGTCATTTCTGGAAACCCAGAATCTACCGTGTAGGAATCAACATGGATTCCGGAAACAGCGATCGTGTGAGACCCAATTCGCTTTATTTGTTCATGAGACCCAGAAAATATTAGATACAGGCTCCCAGGGAGAAGCCATTTTCCTTGACTTCCGGAAGGCGTTCGATACGGATCCGCACTGTCGCCTGATAAACAAAGTAAGTGCCTACGGAATATCAGACCAGCTGTGTGGCTGGATTGAAGAGTTTCTAGCAAACAGAACACAGCATGTTGTTCTCAATGGGGAGACGTCTACAGACGTTAAAGAAACCTCTGGCGTGCCACAGGGGAGTGTTATGGGACCATTTCTTTTCACAATATTTATAAATGACCTCGTAGATAAGGTCGGAAGTTCCACGCGACTTTTCGCGGATGATGCTGTAGTATACAGAGAAGTTACAGCATTAGAAAATTGCAGCGAAATGCAGGAAGATCTGCAGCGGATAGGCACTTGGTGCAGGGAGTGGCAACTGACCCTTAACATAGACAAACGTAATGTGTAGCGAATACATAGAAAGAAGGATCCTTTATTGTATGATTATATGATAGCGGAACACACACTGGTAGCAGTTACTTCTGTAAAATATCTGGGAGTATGCGTGCGGAACGATTTGAAGTGGAATGATCATACAAAATTAATTGTTGGTAAGGCGGGTACCAGGTTGAGATTCATTGGGAGAGTGCTTAGAAAATGTAGTCCATCAACAAAGGAGGCTGCTTACAAAACACTCGTTCGACTTATACTTGAGTATTGCTCATCAGTGTGGGATCCGTACATGGTCGGGTTGACAGAGGAGATAGAGAAGATCCAAAGAAGAGCGGCGCGTTTCGTCACAGGGTTATTTGGTAAGCGTGATAGCGTTACGGTGATGGTTAGCAAATTCAAGTGGCAGACTCTGCAAGAGAGGCGCTCTGCATCGCGGTGTAGCTTGCTGTCCAGGTTGCGAGAGGGTGCGTTTCTGGATGAGGAATATATTGGTTCCTCCTACTTATACTTCCGGAGGAGATTACGAATGTAAAATTAGAGAGATCTGAGAGCGCACGAAGGCTTTCCGGCAGTCGTTCTTCCCGCGAACCATACGCGAATGGAACAGGAAAGGGAGGTAATGACAGTGGCACGTAAAGTACCCTCCGCCACACACCGTTTGATGGCTTGCGGAGTATAAATGTAGATGTAGATGTAGATGATCAGTGTGAACATTAAGGCCACCTACTTAATAGCCGGTATGTTCAGCTCTGGTACGGATATCTGCGGCGACTCCTAATGGCATGGAAGCAATGACGCCTTGGTAGGTCGCTGGAGGGAACTGGAACCACATGTGCACACACAAGTTATTAATTGCCGATAATTCCTGGGAGGCGTGGGATGAGCTCTGACGCCACGTTCAATCACATCCCAGATGTTCTCGATCGGGTTCATATCTGGCGAGCTGGGGGGCCAGCACATCAACTGGAACTCGCCACTGTGTTACTCGAACCACTCCAACACACTCACTGCCTTGTGACATTGTGAGCGTGGGGTTGATCTGCTATTCTGTTATTCTGCGCAACGGATTAATCTGAGATGTACCCTTTACCCTGTGGCTCCTGCAAGATGCAATTTCCACCCCCCACACTACTAGAGAAGTCAGACAGACGCTCCTAACGTTCTAAAAAGAAATGCCTGAAAAACTTTCAGCAATAAATATCTTCTGGAGTAGTCCGCTGCAAGGAAATGACACAAAAATTCTGAAAATTTCTTAAGTAACTAGTGGGATAATTGGGTACTGGAGTAATGCTAGTTAGTGTAAGAAAAACATGAAACTAACGAAAATTATTATTTATTTTGCCAAAATTCTGAGAAATCACAATGGCACTTTTAGTTATGAATTGAACACGTTATTTCCTGGTTCTTTTGGGAAAGTTAAGTTACCTCTCAAGGATATGATTCGCTAATGAAATTTCTATACAAAGTTTAAGGTTGTTATTGACTTGACAGAATGGCTGAGAGGCGCGCCTACTCAACTTGAATAATTATCCTTTAGAAGGTTGCTAGGTACTGCCGAGGCTGTCGCGAGTGAAATGCAGTGAAGTGTACTGCTGTGGATGAAATATGGGGCTCGCAATGGCTGTAGCACAGAATACCGTAAGCTGCGATGACTGCTGTCTGCGCCGCTCGCTGCTGACAAATAAGATAACTAACTCTCTTTCTATCTGAATTGACCTACGCCAATCAAACTCTCCCTACGCCTTGATGAAGTCAAGGATTCCTATTCGCCCCTAGTCTAACTATTGGCGTGGTACACCGGTCAGATAACCAGTCCACCGAGATGCCACTCAAAAATTCGCTTGCAGGCGTTTAACTATAAATCTGTCTGTTCATACCGCACAATAAGTGTGTCGGCCAACACAGTGAACAACGCTTAATCGCAAGGACTCAGTATAGAGTCGCACTTCGATTTGCTCTCGACAGAGGTGCTCTCCCAGTGAAGTACTGAGGAGAGACTTGTTCTTCGCTCCAAGAGCGACAACAGAACGGTGCCTCTCCATGCCGGACGTGAAGAGGTATATCTTTCGGTCTCTTCCATTTCTCCTTCAGCTCAAGGCGTCAGGGATATCATCTGTCAATCAGCATTGCTCTTCTAAAAGGGGAGAATGACGTTTCGTTTAAGGCGACCAATCCGGAAATCTGTAGTATCGGCGTTTGGCGTTTGCTGTCTCCCTGTGAAAATCTCTGAAACTGCGTGCTATGTGTAAAGAATGCATAGGTTGGACGCTCCCACACAATGTAGTGGAATTTGCTTTTAAGTCGAACACAGGGTCGTTCCCCCTTTCACTCGGACACACGCTGTCTGCTCCACGGGCGGCTGAGGTTGACCTGTCCTCTGAAGGGACCGGCCTCCCATTGTGTGGTCTGCCTCTCTCGAACTAAAAGCTCCTGTGACCGTCGTGTCTGGAATGTACGTGTGTATGCCAGCCTCGAGTATTTCAACCCCAGTGCACACTTGTTATTTGCATATCGTTTACATGAATTCATACAACTTTGACTTTATCTTATCGAGTTCAGGTTCGAATGAAGCATCTTGATGTGCGGAATATGATTGTGAGGGCGGAATATGTAAGCAATGACGGTCAGGAGACCACGACGTCTTACAACATGGCGCATTATCTTGTCGAAAAATGCCACTTCCGTCGGGAAACATGGTTATCATGAAGGGGTGTAGAGGTCTGCAACCAGTGTAGTCCCTCTTGGCTGTAATGGAGGCTTGCACGAGCTCCACTGGACCCACGGATGCCCACGTGAATGTTCCGTAGAGCACCTATGTCTACATCTACATAGATACACCGGAAGCCACCCAGTTCCACTTACAAATAGAGCGAGAGAAAAACGACTGTCTATGTTGTAACGGCTCCATGTGAGCTGCTGCTTGTTTCTATAAATGTGTGGAGGCAGTTTAACCAACTTTTGTATCAAGTAGAGTGCGACTGCACAGGACGAGAAAGGCATAAATTCTCCACGAGTTATCAGGTGCCGTTAGGTTGGCAAATAGCCGCTGTGAGGACTCTCTCAGCCCTTCCAGCCACCGTGTGTGGACCCTGGACGAGGAGAGCCGACGAGTCATAGTCTTCCCTAGGCCGCCGGTGAGCACATATGCTCTGAGTAGCGTCTGTGTTTGCTGTGTTCAAATGTTTGAGAGCTTTCTTTGAGTACACGGTACTCCTTCTGGTGCGTGGCACTGATAATCATGCTGCACCAACTAATTCAGTCAGGGAACAGTGTTAATTTCAGTAGGATTCAGTTTATTCTATGGGATCTTTTGTGTAACTGTAACTTGGCGGGGGGGAGGGGTGCCACCAAGTGATGTACACCTTTAGTTAGTTTAGCGTATTTTGTATAAATGTATCGTGTGTTTTTGGAATGGTTGTATTAAATTTTATTTAATTTACCGTCTAATTATTGTTTCATTGCAACGGACTTAGTAGCCCGTACTGTGGTATACCACGTATGTTTGTAAACCACTAGGCTCCGGTTCGACGTAAACACCTCTCGTGTTCGCATTGATGCCTCAGTTTTATGACGGAGTAGACTTATTTACAAAATTACTGAGTTGAACGGAATTTTAGAAGTGGCTTTGTTACATGAAATTGAGCATTAAAGGCAGTCGCGCTATGGCCCAGTGACTTTAGTTATGGAATTGGGAAGCTTTATTTTGGAAATTCCGTCTTTCGTTGTGTGAGTGACCAGTGTTAAAGTGGCTTGTGTGATCTTGATACATCGTATCCAATAATTTAGCAGTATTGCCCCATATGTGTTGGTCCACATGCCGTGCTGTATAATATACAATTTGTCGATATTCACGCGCTAGGTTTGCAAGTAACTGTATTTTAACTTCTGTGTGTGTGTTACTGTTAATGACAAAATAAATGTGAATTATTCCTAAATTCTTTGTTATTACATCTCTCAGCGCCATCCCACTTCCTAGTCAGGATCCTTAAAATCAGTCAGTTTGCACCTTCTCTTACCAATGATTCAATGAAATTTATCCTGATTATTGTATATCCAATAAATGGATTGGTATTTTACTTAACCATCTAATGATCTGTGAGGTGACGCCTTGTTATCAGTTTAATTCATTAATATCCAAATAAATCTGGCACACTAATCAGAAATTTTGTGTTTGGTACTTCTTGCAGGCAAGCAAACGTACGCTCTGGGAGCTCATTCTTGCAATTTAGGAAATATGAAAAGAAATATTTAGCACAGCTCATCTTATCAGTACCTTGTAGTAGTAATAGACGAGACGTATCATTCAATATGTCTCCGTATCAGCTCTAATTTCTTGTATAATGGAGCCGCTGACAGCTTGTTTCCGTCACGAAACTGTTTCTCTGGAAGACGAAGGATTCACACCTTCACATGACCACAGTGAAGAAAGTATCTGGATTCATCAGACCATGCAACGCTCTGTCACGGTGCCAACGTCCAGTGCCGAACTGTGTATTCAGACACACTCGTGCTCTGCCCAGCATTGCAGCCTGATATTAGTTCCACCACTGTTAGTCGCCTGTCCAGTTTTACCAGTCTGCCCAGCCTACGATCTACATTCGTAATCATGGTTGGCCGTCCAAACTCAAGATGTGTGCACGATGTTTCATCTTGGTTTCGCCATGTATTTAACCCACTCACAACAGCACTCCTCGAACATCCTACAAGTCGAGCAGTATCAGAAATGCCTTCAGGCCATCGCAAACCGCCCTCGGTCAAACTCAAATAGTTGGCGCGCATTGCCCAAACTACACACCAACAGCACGTTCAATGATACTGCATGCGCCGGGCGTGTGTCCGACTACCAGTCATTTCTCGCCAAATGACGCTGCTATCGCTTGGGCGGGTTTATATCGATAGTTGTCCGGTGCTCATAATGTTCTGGCTGATCAGTGTAAGTATTGTAAGAGCGTTTCAGAATTTCCTTCCTGCATTTGTGTGACTTCATTTTGCTTTCATTCTCGCGGAATGGACTGTTTACGGTCTTCTAGGATTCTACTGCCTCGCCAACAGGTCAATCTTAAACCATCGGTCTAAATTTTCTCTTGTATTTTGGTGAGTTATCACCACTCCTTGCAGATGTTCTTTTACTGCTGTGATCAATTTTACTATTTCATTTGTAGATGTACTGGGAGTTTCGTAGAACTCCACACTTCTGGTCCAATGCTGATTTACCCATCTTGGGTTTTGTCATCTCCGCTGCTGTCAATGGTAATTGGTGAAGCAACCAGCCAGAGATGTTCGTGATTTTTTTTCCGTAACAGGTTTCTCGCTACCATACCCTCCTTTAGATGCCTAATATTTTCCGTTACATAAATGTTTCGAGCAACAGTATGACGTCTACACTGCAGGAGAATATTTGAGTATTTAGTGCTTGCAATTATTCAGATATAATGCGAAATAGTTGTATACAACTATTGCCGTCATTTTCAAGGCAAAACTGTAGCTACTAAGTGTTGTACATGGCAATTTAAAATCTCGTTTGCAGTCCTGTTCCGATAAGATAACACACATACACGCATATATAAAGTGTAAACACTAGCACCATCACTCATCCAAAGACTTTATGTCCATCCTTGTGAATGGGGTTTAAGGGACTTCGGACGTTCACTTATGTAATAAAATGGAGTACCTACAGCCGTCTTTACGATCTTATTTATTGTATGGTTACCAGTTTCAACAATTCAGTGCACCATCTGCAGACCTTAACTGACGCTGAAGGGTTAACACCATCCGTATACATGATTCATCAGAAGCTAACATTTGTTATTGGTCTTCGCAAACTACATGTAACAACGATGTAGTCGCTTCAACCATCAATAGCTGATGATTGGAAATATATCATCGTTATGACATATGGTCTCAGAAGACCAGTAACAGGTGGTTGCCTCTGATGAATCCCGCGGGACTGCTACGGTCGCAGGTTCGAATCCTGCCTCGGGCATGGGTGTGTGTGATGTCCTTAGGTTAGTTAGGTTTAAGTAGTTCTAAGTTCTAGGGGACTTATGACCTAAGATGTTAGTCCCATAGTGCTCAGAGCCATTTGAACCATTTGAACCTCTGATGAATCGAGTATACGGATGCTGTTAACCCCCTTAGCGTCAGTTAAGGCCTGAATATGTTGCACTGAATTGGCGAGATTGGTAGCCATGTAATAAACAACATCGTAAGGAGGGCTGTAGGTGTTCCATTTTATTGCTTAAGCAATCGATAATGAAAATTTATAACCAACGCGAGAAGTAATATTAACTCCGTCCCTTGGCTTTTTGACAAGGAAGAGGGCAAGATTCCGTGAAGAATTTAAGAAAGGGACTCCATTTCTATTTATGATGTTATATCCTAATTTAATTTCGACTATCTCCTTAATAACATTATTCCAACACATGGAAGTGCATGCCAAGACAATGTTCCGGGGCTGTTGCAGGAGTGTGTGTCACATGTACTCGGTACACTGGTCTTTCACGGCCCTGTTAGTCATATCAATATAGTACATATGGTACAATGAAATCCAGACCATTAGCTGCTTACAGGCGTTGAGAAATATCAACGGGGACAGTTGAAAATGTGTGCCCCGACCAGGTCTCGAACCCGAAATCTTCTGCTTACATGGCAGACACTCTATCCGAACTTTTTTTTCTTAATTAGGAACCGCTGCAGGACCAGGACTACGGGTAGGGTCCATTCCGTCGCCACACCCACGCAACATGTTCAACGATAGAAGGATCTGGGAGAGGATCTAGCGGGTTCGTCTATGTTGGTTTGTTTATTTTATCTTTTTTTATTTTCTATTTTCTTTGCATTTATGGAATTAATTCAGTTTTATTTAAAAAAGTTCCTTCGACTGCCGTAGCCGAGTGTCGGAGTCGTCTTCTTGTCTGTTGGTAGGGTTTCCCCCCTACTCCGTCCGTAGAGGATCAATATACTCCAGGATTTTTCTTCAGTGTCAGCATCTCATACCCGGAACGCCCCAGTAAGCAGGAGGCTACGCAAATAATGAACCTAAATAATTAGCGAAGTGCCTCCTTACGTCAGGTGGCGGCTGATGCCTGCATGTGTCAACATCAGTATGGATCGAAAGTCTAGTTTGCCTTTGGGATCATCACTAAATATGTGGTAAAGGGTCATCCCTTTAGCGAGTTAACGGCGTTCGTCATGGTCGGCGGAAAGTATACGCCGTCGGGGCGCAGTTTATCATCGCCACAAGAGTAATGCCAGCATGCGCTGCGTGAGTAGCCAGCAGACATTGGTCGCGCCCAAGTCAGGCGGTGTGCATCCGAGTCAACGACCGAGCATGTCGGACACAAGCAGTCGTCCGTCAGATGAATGGAATGTAGCCTCTGACGAGTAGAGAACATCCCGTTCACAACCACGTACCACAATAAACGCACCGTCGTAGGTAGAAAATGCGTGTGTACTGCTCGCCACACCGTGTTCCAGCCAACTTCTGGATGTCTGTGGGCGACCGTATTGGCAGGCAGCTGCTGTTGATAAAGGCGATAATACACTCCTGGAAATTGAAATAAGAACACCGTGAATTCATTGTCCCAGGAAGGGGAAACTTTATTGACACATTCCTGGGGTCAGATACATCACATGATCACACTGACAGAACCACAGGCACATAGACACAGATAACAGAGCATGCACAATGTCGGCACTAGTACAGTGTATATCCACCTTTCGCAGCAATGCAGGCTGCTATTCTCCCATGGAGACGATCGTAGAGATGCTGGATGTAGTCCTGTGGAACGGCTTGCCATGCCATTTCCACCTGGCGCCTCAGTTGGACCAGCGTTCGTGCTGGACGTGCAGACCGCGTGAGACGACGCTTCATTCAGTCCCAAACATGCTCAGTGGGGGACAGATCCGGAGATCTTGCTGGCCAGGGTAGTTGACTTACACCTTCTAGAGCACGTTGGGTGGCACGGGATACATGCGGACGTGCATTGTCCTGTTCGAACAACAAGTTCCCTTGCCGGTCTAGGAATGGTAGAACGATGGGTTCGATGACGGTTTGGATGTACCGTGCACTATTCAGTGTCCCCTCGACGATCACCAGTGGTGTACGGCCAGTGTAGGAGATCGCTCCCCACACCATGATGCCGGGTGTTGTCCCTGTGTACCTCGGTCGTATGCAGTCCTGATTGTGGCGCTCACCTGCACGGCGCCAAACACGCACACGACCATCATTGGCACCAAGGCAGAAGCGACTCTCATCTCTGAAGACGACACGTCTCCATTCGTCCCTCCATTCACGCCTGTCGCGACACCACTGGAGGCGGGCTGCACGATGTTGGGGCGTGAGCGGAAGACGGCCTAACGGTGTGCGGGACCGTAGCCCAGCTTCATGGAGACGGTTGCGAATGGTCCCCGCCGATACCCCAGGAGCAACAGTGTCCCTAATTTGCTGGGAAGTGGCGGTGCGGTCATCTACGGCACTGCATAGGATCCTACGGTCTTGGCGTGCATCCGTGCGTCGCTGCGGTCCGGTCCCAGGTCGACGGGCACGTGCACCTTCCGCCGACCACTGGCGACAACATCGATGTACTGTGGAGACCTCACGCCCCACGTGTTGAGCAATTCGGCGGTACGTCCACCCGGCCTCCCGCATGCCCACTATACGCCCTCGCTCAAAGTCCGTCAACTGCACATACGGTTCACGTCCACGCTGTCGCGGCATGCTACCAGTGTTAAAGACTGCGATGTAGCTCCGTATGCCACGGCAAACTGGCTGACACTGACGGCGGCGGTGTACAAATGCTGCGCAGCTAGCGCCATTCGACGGCCAACACCGCGGTTCCTGGTGTGTCCGCTGTGCCGTGCGTGTGATCATTGCTTGTACAGCCCTCTCGCAGTGTCCGGAGCAAGTATGGTGGGTCTGACACACCGGTGTCAATGTGTTCTTTTTTCCATTTCCAGGAGTGTATATCATCGTTATGACATGTGTTCTCAGAAGACCAGTAACAGGTGGTTGCCTCTGATGAATCGAGTATACGGATGCTGTTAACCTCCTTAGCGTCAGTTAAGGCCTGAATATGTTGCACTGAATTGGCGAGATTGGTAGCCATGTAATAAACAACATCGTAAGGATGGCTGTAGGTGTTCCATTTTATTGCTTAAGCAATCGATAATGAAAATTTATAACCAACGCGTGAAGTAATATTAACTCCGTCGATTGGCTTTTTGACAAGGAAGAGAGCAAGATTCCGTGAAGAATTTAAGAAAGGGACTCCATTTCTATTTATGATGTTATATCCTAATTTAATTTCGACTATCTCCTTAATAACACTATTCCAACAGATGGAAGTGCATGCCAAGACAATGTTCCGGGGCTGTTGCAGGAGTGTGTGTCACATGTACTCGATACACTGGTCTTTCACGGCCCTGTTAGTCATATCAATATAGTACGTATGGTAGAATGAAATCCAGACCATTAGCTGCTTACAGGCGTTGAGAAATATCAACGGGGACGGTTGAAAATGTGTGCCCCGACCAGGCCTCGAACCCGAAATCTTCTGCTTGCATGGCAGACACTCTATCCGAACTTTTTTTTCTTAATTAGGAACCGCTGCAGGACCAGGACTACGGGTAGGGTAGGGGTCGACACCCGAGGGCTGGCCATCCCGTCGCCACACCCACGCAACATGTTCAACGATAGAAGGATCTGGGAGAGGATCTAGCGGGTTCGTCTATTTTGGTTTGTTTATTTTATTTTTTTTATTTTTTATTTTCTTTGCATTTATGGAATTAATTCAGTTTTATTTAAAAAATTTCCTTCAACTGCCGTAGCCGAGTGTCAGAGTCGTCTTCTTGTCTGTTGGTAGGGTTTCCCCCCTACTCCGTCCGTAGAGGATCAATATACTCCAGGATTTTTCTTCAGTGTCAGCATCTCACACCCGGAACGCCCCAGTAAGCAGGAGGCTACGCAAATAATGAACCTAAATAATTAGCGAAGTGCCTCCTTACGTCAGGTGGCGGCTGATGCCTGCATGTCTCGACATCAGTATGAATCGAAAGTCTAGTTTGCGTTTGTGATCATCACTAAATATGTGGTAAAGGGCCATGCCCTTTAGCGAGTTAACGGCGTTCGTCCTGGTCGGTGGAAAGTATACGCCGTCGGGGCGCAGTTTATCATCGCCACAAGAGTAATGCCAGCACGAGCAGCGTGAGTAGCCAGCAGACATTGGTCGCGTCCAAGTCAGGCGGTGTGCATCCGAGTCAACGACCGAGCATGTCGGACACAAGCAGTCGTCCGTCAGATGAATGGAATGTAGCCTCTGACGAGTAGAGAACATCCCGTTCACAACCACGTACCGCAATAAACGAACCGTCGTAGGTAGAAAATGTGTGTGTACTGCTCGCCACACCGTCTTCCAGCCAACTTCTGGATGTCTGTGGGCGACCGTATTGGCAGGCAGCTGCTGTTGATAAAGGCGATAATACACTCCTGGAAATTGAAATAAGAACACCGTGAATTCATTGTCCCAGGAAGGGGAAACTTTATTGACACATTCCTGGGGTCAGATACATCACATGATCACACTGACAGAACCACAGGCACATAGACACAGGCAACAGAGCATGCACAATGTCGGCACTAGTACAGTGTATATCCACCTTTCGCAGCAATGCAGGCTGCTATTCTCCCATGGAGACGATCGTAGAGATGCTGGATGTAGTCCTGTGGAACGGCTTGCCATGCCATTTCCACCTGGCGCCTCAGTTGGACCAGCGTTCGTGCTGGACGTGCAGACCGCGTGAGACGACGCTTCATTCAGTCCCAAACATGCTCAATGGGGGACAAATCCGGAGATCTTGCTGGCCAGGGTAGTTGACTTACACCTTCTAGAGCACGTTGGGTGGCACGGGATACATGCGGACGTGCATTGTCCTGTTGGAACAGCAAGTTCCCTTGCCGGTCTAGGAATGGTAGAACGATGGGCTCGAGACGGTTTGGATGTACCGTGCACTATTCAGTGTCCCCTCGACGATCACCAGTGGTGTACGGCCAGTGTAGGAGATCGCTCCCCACACCATGATGCCGGGTGTTGGCCCTGTGTGCCTCGGTCGTATGCAGTCCTGATTGTGGCGCTCACCTGCACGGCGCCAAACACGCATACGACCATCATTGGCACCAAGGCAGAAGCGACTCTCAACGCTGAAGACGACACGTCTCCATTCGTCCCTCCATTCACGCCTGTCGCGACACCACTGGAGGCGGGCTGCACGATGTTGGGGCGTGAGCGGAAGACGGCCTAACGGTGTGCGGGACCGTAGCCCAGCTTCATGGAGACGGTTGCGAATGGTCCTCACCGATACCCCAGGAGCAACAGTGTCCCTAATTTGCTGGGAAGTGGCGGTGTGGTCCCCTACGGCACTGCGTAGGATCCTACGGTCTTGGCGTGCATCCGTGCGTCGCTGCGGTCCGGTCCCAGGTCGACGGGCACGTGCACCTTCCGCCGACCACTGGCGACAACATCGATGTACTGTGGAGACCTCACGCCCCACGTGTTGAGCAATTCGGCGGTACGTCCACCCGGCCTCCCGCATGCCCACTATACGCCCTCGCTCAAAGTCCGTCAACTGCACATACGGTTCACGTCCACGCTGTCGCGGCATGCTACCAGTGTTAAAGACTGCGATGGAGCTCCGCATGCCACGGCAAACTGGCTGACACTGACGGCGGCGGTGCACAAATGCTGCGCAGCTAGCGCCATTCGACGGCCAACACCGCGGTTCCTGGTGTGTCCGCTGTGCCGTGCGTGTGATCATTGCTTGTACAGCCCTCTCGCAGTGTCCGGAGCAAGTATGGTGGGTCTGACACACCGGTGTCAATGTGTTCTTTTTTCCATTTCCAGGAGTGTAGTCTTTAATGCTGGACATCCGTGTTGTCGGAAGGTCTGATATTAAGTAGCTGACGGCAATAAAGAACTCTCTGATGCGAGTGAGTGCTGGTGAAATGTGTCCTGCAGAAACCAGGGGATACAGAGAGTGTGGTGGCACTTCAGCTATCAAGTGCCTGTCAGACTGGCGTGTGCAGAGGTCCACGTGCGACGCACAGTGTTGAGATAAAGCGATCGTGCACGGTTGTAGACATGAATTAATGCGATACGGCCTGCCCACTGCGGCAGTGTCAGGGTGGCGTATCGAAACAAGACCGTCGCTCACGAAATATCCATATGCCACCTGAAATTTGTCGGCTGTCGTAACAGTTAAGGTAAGGACTTGGGCAAAATAGTTCAGTTTGGAGACAAGATAGGTGCTGGCATAACGTGTTCGTAGGAGCATGTCCACTCGACGCAATTTGTTGTCCTGTATCAGAGCATGTGTCTGGTGTAATAGCCGACGACGGTACGTAGCCGCTGCGGTGCGGCGAACATTGCTATAGAATTGCACTACTAAAAATTTGAGTACGGGTACCTTGTCAAACAGCACCGCCGTAGAATTGGAAAGCCCACCTCCGACATTCATTTAGTTTGTCTTCGTTACGTTGATGAAGCTCCCAGCGACCACCCCGTACTGGCGCATCCAGTGAATCGCCGTGTGCATTTCATCTTCTGATCTGACCAGGAACACCACGTCATCGGCGAATGCACCGCAACGAAATGTGACGTCCCACATGGAAATGCCTGCTAATCGCCTCCGCAGACCATGGAAAGCTGGTTCAAGCGTTGCCGCAAATAATATACCCGACAAGGGGTATCCTTGTCGCACTGACTGTCCAACAACAATGTAACCAGCGTGGCAACCGTTCACCAGCATGCGGAAAAGTGCTCCGCGGGTCAGACGAAAGACCACCTGTGCAGACTCTGGAGAGAGGCCCATGCATTCCAAATCTGTGCGTAGGAATACGTGGTCGACACGGTGGAATATGTGGTCAAAACTGACGGCGACAAGGGCGCCCCGTATTTTGCAGGCCACCGACAAAGGAATTCATCTACATCTACATCTACATTTATACTCCGCAAGCCACCCAACGGTGTGTGGCGGAGGGCACTTTACGTGCCACTGTCATTGTCTCTGTTACATCCTAGCCAGTAATGCCACCCGAGCCCGCTGCCAAAAGGTTGGCAGCATCAAAGTCCGGACGCTGTCCGCATAAGCAGCGCCAGCGAGACAGGAAATCGCCGCAAGTCTGCGCGCGCCACCGCTGGCTTCTGGCTTCTTAAGCGCTGGAGTCGCGAGCGCTAGGACAGTTCTGTATTCGCCGCTCAGTTGTATACTCGCCACCGAATTGTGTACTTGCTAGTCAGTTGTGTGTTCATCGCAGCAGAGTTGTTGTTTGTCGTCAGCCGACGCTGACCTAGCCGCTCCGACTCGAACTAGACAGATTTCTGTAGACACGGAGTTCACTACTGTGTTTCTGTATCTTCGTTAATAAAGATAAGTACCGACTTTTATTTAATCAGAGTGTTTGGGTTTTCATCTTTCTGTTCACTGTTCCAGCGGACCGGTCGGCCCGCTATTAAAAGTGTGGCGGTGACTTCGTAAGCCGTTTCTACAGCGAATTGTTTGTCGCTACGAACGCCGCCACAAAAATCTCCCTTTCCTGTTCCAGTCATGTATGGTTCGCGGGGGAACGACTGTCTGAAAGCCTCCGTGCGCGCTCTAATCTCTCTAATTTTACATTCGTGATCTCCTCGGGAGGTATAAGTAGGGGGAAGCAATATATTCGATACCTCATCCAGAAACGCACCTTCTCGAAACCTGGCGAGCAAGCTACACCGCGATGCAGAGCGCCTCTCTTGCAGAGTCTGCCACTTGAGTTTATTAAACATATCCGTAACGCTATCACGATTACCAAATAACCCTGTGACGAAACACGCCGCTCTTCTTTGGATCTTCTCTATCTCCTCCGTCAACCCGATCTGGTACGGATCCCACACTGATGAGCAATACTCAAGTATAGGTCGAACGAGTGTTTTGTAAGCCACCTCCTTTGTTGATGGACTACATTTTCTAAGCACTCTCCTAATGAATCTTAACCTGGTACCCGCCTTACCAACAATTAATTTTATATGACCATTCCACTTCAAATCGTTCCGCACGCATGATCCCAGATATTTTACAGAAGTAACTGCTACCAGTGTTTGTTCCACTATCATATAATCATACAATAAAGGGTCCTTCTTTCTATGTATTCGCAATACATTACATTTGTCTATGTTAAGGAACAGTTGCCACTCCCTGCACCAAGTGCCAATCCGCTGCAGATCTTCCTGCATTTCGCTACAATTTTCTAATGCTGCAACTTCTCTGTATACTAAAGCATCATCCGCGAAAAGCCGCATGGAACTTCCGACACTATCTGGTTCAAATGGCTCTGAGCACTATGGGACTCAACTGCTGTGGTCATTAGTCCCCTAGAACTTAGAACTACTTAAACCTAACTAACCTAAGGACATGACACACATCCATGCCCGAGGCAGGATTCGACCTTGCGGCCGTAGCAGTCGCACGGTTCCGGACTGCGCGCCTAGAACCACGAGACCACCGCGGCCGGCGACACTATCTACTAGGTCATTTGAAACGTCCCCTTTGAACAATTATACAGGACTGTGTTAAACTGACACACAATATTTTGTTAGCGCAACGCAATCTGACTGTCAATAATCCCTACAAAAGAATGGCCCTGACTAACATTAAACTATACCTTTCACAAATCACTTACCTCACAAAAATCTTCGCTACTCGAACTACTGCAAAACAGCGAGCGCCACTACTGCCAGCTAAATAAAAGATTCAGACAACGGAAGGCACTAACTACTGATATGCCTAGTAGGAAATGAAAGATTTTAGTAGAGAACAAACAATGTATTTACCTTAATAGTCGTAATATATATAGCAGTTCATGACAAATTACAAAACTCTGCCATCTCTCTCCCCACATCCACCACTGCTGGCGGCTCACCTCCAACTGCGCAACGCTACGCACTGTTCACATCCAGCTGCCTAACACTACAATGGCGAGTATTACAACAATGCAAAGCAGCCACAGACTGCACACAGCAAAGCCAGTGATTTTCATACAGAGGTGGCGTTACCAATAAAGAAACCTAAACAGCCTACTTACATAGCCCCCATGCTCCCCACAAAAAATTTTACAAATTGTTTTGGACAGTGGCCAATAATGATTTGATAAAATTTTTCATAATTACAATAACAAAGAAATCAAATGCACACACTTATTGATACACTGTTGGCCAAAAGCTAAAATTTTCTCACAGTCCATAAAGATAGTCCTGATCATTCATCATAATAGTAATTACAATTTTTTCACAAAGTCTCATTGTAGCTATACCACAAAAGTTACTACTAAAACATGTTTTACTTTCCAGAATAAAACAGAAAACTGTGCAGATATAAAACAGAAACACTGCAAAAGCAACATTGTAAACTGTCACTCATTGGTAGCGTCGTGACAAAATCGTGTAGCTGTCACGTAAACTAACCACTGTGCCATCTGGTATCTCACTGAAAGTACTTTAAATTCAGAATATATTTTCAAGTAAACCAAAATGTTGCATTAAAATCTCATTAGCAGTACTGGTAAATGTTCTAAGTATGTGAGCCTTATAGTCGTTACGTAATCGTGCAACTAACAAGCAAGAATGTACAAATAACAACACTGTGTCGTCTGTTCACTATAACAATGCATTCGTAATTTCTGTTTAAATAAGATCTCTTGGTTCTTGACTGGATATTTAACTTCAAACATTGTTGCATGTTAACAGTTTCTTAAGTCTGACAAAGCATACTAGAAATGTGAAGTGAAAAGTTTTATACCAAAGACTAAGTTAAAAAGCAGATTATCTCTCAATAAATGGTTTTACATGTGAAATGTGGTGTAAACCTTTACTCATCCTAGTACTCACAGTTTGATTTGAATGCAATTATCATGTTGTATACGTCGGTAAGGATTGCTAAAATTTTTCTCAAGGTTAGCGTGTATGCTATTTTTCACAGAGCCAGCCGGCGCAGGTGGCTGCTTGCGGTGCGAGTCATTGTCTGTTTCTTTGTTGGCGCGCGCCGTTATTGGGATTAGGAGAACGAACTTCTACAAATTCACGTTGTCGAAAGTGCCCTGCTCTGTTTGAATCCCGCCAGTTCTGATGAAATTCAGGTCTGTCGTTATGATTACATCGTCTGGCGTCATGTCGGTAGTTCCTGTAGTTTCTTTCTTGTCGGTTACGTGGTGAAGAATTTCTCCCTGAATCGTAACTGCGTGCTGGACCGTTGCGTCTAAAGTTATTCTGTCTCCCTTGATAATAATTATTTTGGTTCCCAAATTGTCTGTTTCTCTGATTGTCTCTGTCATATTCATTACTACGGAAATGTGATCTTTCTTTGTAACTAATATTACTCTGCCAGTGGTTGTCATATGGGTGGTGTCTGTTTTGGTCACGATTTGCGTTGTAAGAATAGCCTTGTCGTGTCCAGTTATTGTTTCTGTCATCGCGAAATTGTGACGTATGTGACCTGTAGTGATTGTTTTCTGTTTTCGCATCCGGCGACTGCCTGTGTCAATTTCTAATTCTTGTAACAGTCCCTGAAAAGCTTCAATGTCGTCTTTGCAATGCCCTGCCAAAATAATATGCCGTAAATGTTCAGGTAATTTGATTAAGCAAATACGGATGAGTTCTGAGGGGCTGTATGGGTTTGACAGGTACTGATTCTTGTGCAACATGTCTTCAAAATATTTCACAAGACTGGAAAATTCAGATTGTTCGATATGTTTCATCATTATGATACCATGTTTTACTCGATCTTGTGTGGCTTGAGACCAATATGCTGAGAGGAAGGCATGATAAAATTCTCCTTCACTGTGACAATCGTGAATGACCGATCGCATTCTTACAGCTGGTTCATTCTCTAAGTAGCCACACATAAATTCTAATCTGTGTTCTAACGACCAGTTGGGAGGAAAACAATGAGAGAATTGATGGAGCCATGCTTGTGGATGAATGTCGTTGGCAGAATTCTTTAATGTTTTGAATTTACGTGTAGTAATGAACAGCTTATAGTCAAAATCATCATGTCGGCGAGTCGCATATCGGTCATTGTTACGTCGTTTCGGCGGTTCCATTTCAAAATTCGGGGCACCTTGCCAATTTCTTTCATAATTTCCGAAATGCACTGTGTTATTATTTTGTGGCTGTTCCGTATTTTTATGTCCCTCTTCCCGTATTGGGGCGCAAGTGTCCTCTGAATTACGTAATTCTTGTACTACCTGTGTCAGCTGATCTTGTACTTCGCGGATTTCTCTTTGGTGTTGCGTATTAATTTGATTCTGATTTTGTTTGAATTCCCTAATTTGTTCGCACTCTTCTGTGTCATTAAAGACTACCGGTTTTGTGTCATTCAGATTATCATCTACCTTCGTAGATAAATTATTTGGCTGATCCGAAAGTTCAACTACTTTCTCTGATAAAGTACTAATTTCTCCATGTGTCTTTCTACTGTGTCCTTTAAGTTTTCCTGAGTTTTTCCAAGTTGCGTAACTGAGTCGGTAGACGCAACTGAGTCAGTTTTAGCTTGCAAGGTCTCATGATTTTCATGAACAATAATTTGCAGTTCTTTTATGGCTGCTTCGTGATTCTGTAATGCATTTTCATGCCGCGAAAAAATAGGGTGAAAATGCTCACAAATTTGAGTTTTTACGTCATTACAGACTTTTTGACATTTCGATTCACTGTTATGTAACTCAGTAGTTAAATCTTCATGCGTTTGTTCAAGAGTTTGTTCCAATGAGTCTAACTTTTGAAGCTGTTGCTGTGTTTGTCTCTGACTTTGTTCCAGTGTGTCTAACTGTTGCTGTGTTTGTCTCTGATTTTGTTCCATTGTGTCTAACTTTTTAAGATTTTGTTCCACTGTGTCTAACTTTTGAAGATTTTGTTCCATTGTGTCTAACTTTTGAAGATTTTGTTCCATTGTGTCTAACTTTTGAAGCTTTTGTCCCATTTGTTGCATTAGTTGTAATAACAATGCACTGGTGTCTGAAACATGTTCCTCAGTGCTTTTCGGCAGTGAATTTGCACCGGCAACATTCACATTTTGACAAGCGGAAAATGTGTCTTGACTCATTTGAGAAAACGGTGAGAACCCAAAACCTGAGTCTGCAGTATTTGCAATATTGTGTTCTGTCATTCCCGATTCCTGAGACGAGCTGTTGCCGACCGATCGATCGATAACGCTTCCCTGTTCACTACCTGTTTCACTGTCTACACCATTGTTTGCAGCCCGCTCCATTTCCCTATGCACAGTTACCAAATTACTACTTTGAACGTCTGTTAATTCATTACACAGTGGTGCTGGCAAGCTACGCTCGTCGTCACTATTATTTCTCAGTTTACTTTGGAGCCTAGTGTTACGTTCTTCACACGCCATTATTGTCACAATATTTCACACGCTAACACAGAAAAACACAATTTGAAGAGCAAAAATAAGAGAACACATTAACATAGCACTGAAAATAATATCTAGTTAATTGCAGCTGCGAAATAGTTGGTGCAAATCTAAATGCATGCCACAACTGTTTTACTGTACAACAATGAAAGACTGCAACTACAAAGGAAATTCTCTCTATGATTACGCGCTATCAATAAACAATAGCTACACTAATTACACAAACTACAAGAAAAAAATCAGAAGATTCCAGTGAGGTATGAAACGTCCCCTTTGAACAATTATACAGGACTGTGCTTAAACTGACACACAATATTTTGTTAGCGCAACGCAATCTGACTTTCAATAATCCCTACAAAAGAATGGCCCTGACTAACATTAAACTATACCTTTCACAAATCACTTACCTCACAAAAATCTTCGCTACTCGAACTACTGCAAAACAGCGAGCGCCACTACTGCCAGCTAAATAAAAGATTCAGACTACGGAAGGCACTAACTACTGATAAGCCTAGTAGGAAATGAAAGATTTTAGTAGAGAACAAACAATGTATTTACCTTAATAGTCATAATATATATAGCAGTTCATGACAAATTACAAAACTCCGCCACCTCTCTCCCCACATCCAGCACTGCTGGCGGCTCACCTCCAACTGCACAACGCTACGCGCTGTTCACAGCCAGCTGCCGCTGCCTAACACTACAATGGCGAGTATTACAACAATGCAAAGCAGCCACAGACTGCAGACAGCAAAGCCAGTGATTTTCATACAGAGGTGGCGTTACCAATAAAAAAACCTAAACAGCCTACTTACACATTTATATATATATTGTGAAAAGCAATGGTCCCATAACACTCCCCTGTGGCACGCCAGAGGTTACTTTAACGTCGCAGTATGCCTCTAACGCTGTATAAATGTTGCTGACACCACCTGAACATGTCTGATCGCTGTGGATGGCTTTCCCGATAGTTGTGTGGAGACGCGCGCAGAGGATGCGGGCGAAGATCTTGTAGTCGCTGTTGAGTGTGAGTGGGCGAAATCCCTGCTACCTACAACCACCATTCGGTTTCCGCACTGGGATCAAGATTCCGTCTGTGAATTCCATGGGGACAATGAAATCGACGCGGATCAGTTCTTGAAACATTTGGAGCCACTTGTGGGCCATAAGGTCATAAAAAGTGCGGTAGAATTCCAGGGGTAAACCGTCCAACCCCTTGTGATTTGTTCGTTGCTCCACGTGCCAAGACCGATGTCGGATGTGATGGGCAACAGCAGAGTGTCATCGGGTATCACGTCTCTAGGCGTTGGAAAATCGTGCAGCAGCTCGTCATAACTACGTACGTTTCGCGGATCTTCCATGTATAAGGTCCCATTGTGTCTGGCGAACGTGTGCGCTATGTCCGTTTGCGTCACTCCGCAGCCGCCTGCCTTCTTGTTTACTGCCGTAATGAGCTGACATTTGTGGTGGCGCCTCTCGCGAACAATGTGATAGACTGATGACGTTTCGTTAGGGGATGCAGTCTTGCACTCGAGCATGTATGCAGACACCTTCCAGCTGCTCTGCCTGATGTGAATTAGAAGAGCTTTGATGCGTTGTACGGACATGCGACGTCTGGGAGACGGCGGTTGCGTCTCAAGCTCACGTAAGGCTGTACAGTAAAATTCCGAAGTCGTCCTTTGCCAGTTCGATCTGTCACGCCCGTAGGCCACCAGGGTCTTTCGGAGTGCAGGTTTGACACATCCCAGCCACCACAGCAACGTGGAAGCGTACGTGGGCAGGCGCCTGAAAAAACGACGCCACGTGTCAGTATCTGCTTGCCGACACGCTTCCTCGCGAGGGTGGGTGACATTTAGCGTCCGTGGGCCTCTGCTGCACCTGGTGAGTTGTCGGGGTAAAGTGATGGCGCAGATATACGTGAGATGATCAGTGAAGGCAGTCGGCCAGAGTTCTGCATCACGCGTCGCTGTGCGGAGGCCACGCGAGACGTATATCCAGTCCAGACGACTGGCAGAGTGGCCAGTACATCCACTCTGGTTCCCATGATGTAAGAGCTATGTGTCGTGAAGCGTGAGGTCACGTAACAGTGCCTGTAGAGCCGGGCGTGTGACGTAATGCGGTATCTGGTCCTCGGGGCGCATAACACTGTTAAAATCGCCACCCACTATGTAGTGTTCCATATTTCCTTACAAAAGTCGGGCGACCTCCTCCGAACAAAGGACGTGCCTGTCACCGCGGTGTGAAGTACCAGATGGAGCGTAGACGTTAACGACGCGGACTGCTCAAAGCGTGAAAGCGATGCCTCGTGCGTTCGGCAAGTATGTCACGTCCGTCGCTTCAATGCCATCTCGGAGAAGGATGGCCATTCCTCGTGCGCTATCACCAGATGGTAGGCTGTAGTTGGTGTGGCCATATAGGTTTAAACGCAGCTCGGGACGAAGCTCCTCGAGAAGCGCAATGTCCAAGTCTCCAGTCTGATCATGTCTTGTAATATGAGGGTCATGACAGTGGAATGGACACCACTGACTGTGACTGTTCCCACACGGTATGACTGAGACATATCAAGTGTTGGAAGCAATATACGGGTGCAAACCCTCGGTGAGGTCGTACTCCACACAGCCATCCAGCCGCATGGCGTTCATTACTGTGCCGTATGGTCCCCTGACTGGCAGTGCCCTCCGGGCTCAATGTCAGCCATGGGCTCTGGAGGAGTTGACTATATGTGCTGTGCATCATCTGCCTCCAAGTTATCCGCTGCTGTCGCAGGTTCGAATCCTGCCTCGAGCATGGATGTGTGTGGTATCCTTAGGTTAGTTAGGTTTAAGTAGTTCTAAGTTCTAGGGGACTGAGGGCCTCGGATGTTGAGTCCCATAGTGCTCAGATACATTTGAACCATTTTTGTTATCCGAAAAATCACTAGGAGAAAATTGGGAGGTCAGTGGTGACTGGCCACTTTCATAGAAGCTCACGTTTTGGTAGTCGATCCGAAGCGCCACGTTTTTCAGGCAGCCAAGTATAGGAGAGAGTTCCTTATCATCAGGCGCCTTCTAGTCAGTGAGGCCGCTGGATTCAATAGCAATGGCAGACACGGCAAGGATAACTACCATCAGTCTCACATCCCAATCGTGTTCTTCAGCTGACAATTGTCTCTTCTTGTGTCGCTTGGGTGATTTTTGCTTGCAGGTCCGCGACTCGAAATCCACTGGGGCGGGTCTCGACACGGTCGCGGTCATCGGGAATCCCTGTGTCCAGTCACGACAGTGATGGCGGCTGGGTGTCCCTGACGCCGACATGGTTCAAAACTGGTTCTAATGGCTCTGAGCACTATGGGACTTAACTTCTGAGGTCATGAGGCCCCTATAACTTAGAACTACGTAAACCTAACTAACCTAAGGACACCACACACATCCATGCCCGAGGCAGGATTCGGACCTGCGACCGTAGCGGTCGTGCGGTTCCAGACTGTAGCGCCGAGAAACGCTCGGCCACTCCGGCCGGCCGCCGCGATGAGCAGAGGCTGCAGGAACCTCAGTACTGTCTGGCTGTTGTCACGCCGCCGTCGTCGTCGTCAGTGCTGATTCTCCAACGGAGCTTGCAGCGGCTTTAGGTGGTATCAGGTTTTGATCATGCGTCACATCATGTCGTGCCGACTCCACATACATTAGCTGGAGAGATGCCATCGTGGATCGTTGGGCAAGTTCATTGAGGGGCACATGAATGAGGCGATGCTGCAGACAGTTACAAAATGGCCTTCCTGGCCGCAGCCTGAGCAGGTCCTCGGTTGGCCGTCATATTTAACAACTGCGCGGCAGCCGCCAACGGAAACATATGATGGAACGTATATCGTAAGTTCTATACGCACTTGGCGCACCCCGTTAAGGAAGGCTACGTTTCGAATGTATTGAATTTCTCCTCCGTGTGGCTCAGAACTGTGCCATAGGCCCGGAGTTCGTCAAGGACAAGGTTGGCGGGAACTTCGAACGGTAGGTCAGAGACGCGCACGGTACGTACCCCCAGTTAATCATACACTGCTACTACGCTCACATTACCGTAAGCGTGGCTGAAGCTGAAGCCGTTTTTAGATCGTTGGAGGAGTCTGTCGCAGGCCGCTTCATCAATCAGTTTAAGGTACACTGTGCCGGATACAATAGACAAATGTATGCTTATCAGTCTTTGCGGTTCTATGTGCGTAATGTCAGGAAGAAAGTGTTCTACTTCATGGGCCTTCGGTCTCGTGTACTTTGCGTTGAAAGCTAGTTTGATTGTGGCTTGTCGATTTGATAATGCCATTGTGCGGCGCTAGTGGTACTAGAAGTCAATACAATGACTCAAGACCGCGAGCTAGCGAGTAAGCAACAACGCCTGCAGAGCACTGATCAGCGCACCGAGCCCTACCATTCAGTATCACGGCTGAAAGCTGACTGAGCCATAGGGGACTCAGAGGGTAGTGCGACTGCAGAGACCTCTCTCCGGCACACTCATCGTGAGACCCACGTTTCCAAATTACTGTCCACACTCTACATTTGTAGTGCCCCTGCTCACTATACGCATTGCCGACCGCTGTGGTCGAGCAGTTCTAGGCGTTTCAGTCGCTACGGTCGCAGGTTCGAATCCCACTCATTACTCACGGCAGACAATCTAATGATTGCCGAAAGAGTTTGAGCAATGTGAATGCATCCCCACTCAAGAAGATCATTGACCGGTAAGCCTTATATGTTTGAAGATGATATCTGTTCTTTCGGACATAGCCGGCTGCGGTGGACGAGCGGTTCTAGGTGCTTCAATCCAGAACCTCCCGACTGCTACGGTCGCAGGTTCGAATCCTGCCTCGGGCATGGATGTGTGTGATGTCCTTAGGTTAGTTAGGTTTAAGTAGTTCTCAGTCCTAGGGGACTGATGACCTCAGATGTTAAGTCCCATAGTGCTCAGAGCCATTTGAACCATCATTCGGACATGTCCAAAAGAAAAGGTCTTGCAGCTCTACAAGAATGAAATTAGTGTGAAATCCAGACCATTACAGCGTCCGGCCATCCTGATTAGGTTTTCCGTGATCTCCCTAAATCGCTCCAGGAAAATACCGGGATGGTTCCTTTGAAAGGGCACGGCCGACTTCTTTCTCCATCCTTCCCTACTCCAAAGAGACCGATGATCTCTCAGTTTGGTCTCTTCCCCCAAACAAATAACCTAGACCATTGCAGGCGTCAGTAAATACCAACGGGGACAGTTGAAAATGTGTGCCCAGACCAGGACTCGAACCCGAGATTTGCTGCTTAAGTGGAAGACGCTCTATCCGAAGGAGCCAGTAAGGACACAGAGGATAGTGCGACTGCCGGGACTTATCTCTGGCACACTCCCCATGAGACCCACATTTCCAACCTACTGTCCGCACACTACATTTGTAGTGCCTCTGCCCACTACACTCATTTCTCACGGCAGTCAATCCACCGATTCCCATAAGAGTTTGAGCAATGTGAGTGCATCCACACTGAAGAAAATCTTTGGCCGGTAAGCCTTATCTATATGAATATGGCATCTTTTCTTTTGGACATGTCCAAAACAACAGATAACATTGGTGATACTGCAGCTCACGAAGAATGAAATTAAAATGAAATCCAGACTATTAGCTGCTTGCTGGCGTTGATAAATATCAAGAGGGATTCGAACATAGGATCTCCTGCTTACATGGCAGGCGCTCTATCTGACTGAGCCATCGAGGACACAAAGGATAGTGCGACTGCAGTGTCTTATCTCTGGGATGCTCTTCGTGAGACCCGCATTTGTAAGTCACTGCAGTCGCACTATCCTCTGTGTCCTCAATGGCTCAGTTAGATAGGGCGTGTGCCATATAAACAGGAGATCACGGGTTCGAGTTCCGGTTGGGGCACACATCTTCAACTGTCCCCGTTGATATTTATCAACGCCTGTAAGCAGCTAATTGTCAGGATTTCGTTGTAAATTCATTCTCCGAGAGCTGGAAGATCACCAATGTAATCTGTTTTATCGGAAATGTCTGAAACAACAGACACCATCTTCATATATTTACGATCAGTCGTGAGTTAACGAGCAATATACTCTCATTTAAATATATGGCCGAAAGAGTCAGCCTACATGAGTTGTGAAACAAACCCTTCGTCCATGACTGTGTGCCACAAAGGGCACAGATTCACTACGAGATGGGGAAACTCACAGGCTTCTATTGATGCCTAAGCGCTGTAGTGTGCAATTGACCGAGAACCTACGTCATAGGGAATCCCAGTAGAAGCCGTTTTTGGCCAGGGAGACGTAGCTGTGTTAAATATGGTGGACTTAACATTGCTCATAAAGGCAAACATTTGTGGAAACTATTTAATTCTGGAGTTGAAATGGTTCAAATGGCTCTGAGCACTATGGGACTCAACATCTGAGGTCATCAGTCCCCTAGAACTTAGAACTACTAAAACCTAACTAACCTAAGGACATCACACACATCCATGCCCGAGGCAGGATTCGGACCTGCGACCGTAGCGGTCTCGCCGCTCCAGACTGTAGCGCCTAGAACTGCACGGCCACTCTGGCCGGCGGGATGTAACAGATGAGACTTCTGCAGTTATGAGTGAAGCCTTATGCGCTCAAAAATGCGGCATCGCGAGCGTTCATTACCTTGTCGGTGTTGGTCAGGGGGCGGCGGATGGCGGCCGGTGCAGCTCCATCCAGCTCGCCGTCTCGGAACTAATTCTCTCCTACATTCTCTTTACTACAATTTACCGAAGTTGGTTTAAAAAAAATCTATCTGCCTGTGTTTTCATCTGAACAATCAGGGTCTCAATGTTATCCTTAAGCTCGGCCTACAAAAATTCTGTCTATTCAATGAGAAATGTTATAGTTTTCTTGGTGGGGCAATGTTTTTAACGTTTGCAACGTAACAGAGACGCGAAAAAGTCTCACGCTAAAACTTGCAGCTGGTGTGGCCCTTTTAGTGTTATCGTAAGATCTATACTGTTCTTCTGGAGGACTCTAGCTTTTAACATGGGCTGTGGGGTGGTCCTGTCGGTTACTTTTAGTGGTGGGGCAATGTTTTTAACGTTTGCAACGTAACAGAGACGCGAAAAAGTCTCACGCTAAAACTCGCTGCTGGTGTGGCCCTTTTTGTGTTATCGTAAGATCTATACTGTTCTTCTGGAGGGCTCTAGTTTTAACATGGGCTGGGGGGTGGTCCTGACCGTTAGCTGGCGACGTGGGTGTCCGTCCCTTATCGTAGGGCCTTCTAGCTTAACTCGGTTCTGCTCTCGGCTTCTGTTCTCGTTTCTCGCCTCGGAACTGCGTCTGTCTCACGGTGGGAAGGTATGACATGCATTTAGGCATTCTTGTGTTAGTCTGTGGTATTGCACTTGCTCACTCGTTACTCGTATTACTTTGGTTAATTTAATGTCACGATTTGTTCGGAGCTATGTGACATACTACTAGATTTGATTATTATGTCAGGGTTTTCATGGAAGATGTTGGATTTGCCTGACACCTTACAATCATATCTATAATAGTTTAGGACTTACTTTTAAAGTGGAATAAACAAGTTTTGTAACAAAGATCTGAATGGTAAAATATGAACGCTTTGGTCGATCTTAACGATCGACGTTTCATATAGAAGCGCATCATTAAAATGACAAATGTTGTAAATATCAGCTCTGTAACTTTATTTGCTTAAAAGATGTAGTACTTGTCACTATTTTCATTTAAGCATCAGGTCATCATTACCTCCACACAAAACACATTGAAGGATGTCAGCAAGACACCTTATTCAGTCATTAGGTAATAGAATATTTGTTGTAAATTTTAGTGCGAAATAGTTAATTTTGTTCTTTATTTACTTATCAGGAAGCACATTGGTGGAAGGCTACTGGCCGTGACATTCAAAGTTAAGGTTATAGTTTTGGTTTTATGTAAAAAAAATTAATTTATTATGTAATGGATATTACTGTTACTTTATTTATAACGTGAACGTTTCCAAGCTTTGATTATTTAAATATGTTAAAATGTAAGGTAATATAGGATAAGCTGTAGCCAATCAGATGGACGGCTTCAGGAAAGGGAATGGCCCTAGTCAGTTGAGCGAAGATATTCGTTGCGTGGGGAATGCGGCCGGGGACGGGCAGAGGGACAGATCTGGTGCAGACGCGAAAGCCGACAGTTCAGCTGGAGACACCAAACGGTACAGTTCGGATTGAGACGCGAAAGCGGACAGTCGGCCTTTAGGCAGCTAGGAAGTGAAACGACTCAGAAAATTCCGCGTTGTGTGGTATTGCGGGGCATAGTGTCCGAGCAGCTCTGAGCAGCCACGCGCCTTGTGTGAGCTAACTTCTCGTGTAAATATCGAGGTGGAGTATTGACAAGTGTTTCGCGATGAGATTGTGAATGACCGAACTGCGTCACATGGATATGCGCTCCAGTATAATAGTAATTCTAAATACGGCCACTTTCGTTATTAGTTTGCTTTCTGAATAAACATTATTCTTATCAAATAGCAACTGTGTGGCCTACATCATTTATGGGTCGTTAATTTAGTTCCCGATATTATTATTACTGTTATTATATTTCATATGAACTTTGTATTTCGCAAACTTGCCATCAGCCAGACAAGTAAACCAAAGGATCACAAGTGTCTAATTTAGGGCGTGTAATGCGACACGTGCGGTTCAAACCCTAGACCAGTTTCAGCCAAGACATTTCGACAAAGAGGAGCCGCATGTAAGCCCGAACGTCTTTGTGATGTTAGCGCACACAGTCCTTTTAGAAATGCTTCCTGCGTGAGTCAAAAAGGCTTTATACCTTGCTGCCACCTCGGAATTATTGCCTCTAACCCGATGCACGGGAGGCCGAGAGCGCAAAGCATCTCTGATCTGTCATTCACTACAGACATTGAAATGAAACGTTACCTCGAGGTGGGATAACTCAGCTGACAATCTCCGAGATGACATGGGCTCTGTGAACCAATGTACGAAATACCCTTTCACGGTGACCCGGATGGTGACAACTGTCAGCCTGTAGATACAAGCCAGACTGAGTAGGCTTGTTACAGTCAGCATAAACACCAACAGTCTTCCTGCTGACCAACACGTCAAAGAAGGGAAGGCAGCCATACTTTTCTACCTGCTGCGTAAACCAAATATACGGATGGATAGGATTAAAGTGTTCTACCTGGGCGTTCAAATTCTCTCTGCCAAACGGCAAACGGATCGTCTATTTATCTGAAAAAAAAAAGAGGCAAGTTTTAAATTCGCCGACTGCAAGGCACGTTCCACGAAGTCTTCCATTCACAAGTTGACGATACTAGGTGACAACGGGATTCCTACGATAACTGCAGCTGTCTGCTCGTACAGTGCCCAGTCACATTCACGTAACCACTTGCCAGAAGCCTGAATATCGACATTCTGCCACGCGGTCTGCTGAAAAACGTGCAGAAAGAGTGGAGCTTTGCCGATTCCAGTGCCGTGGCCACCTGCGCTAGGATTATCTGTTGAGGATCCAGAGTGCAAATAGCTCGATCGAAGTGGTCCCACAGATTCTCGATTGGGTTCAAATCTGGAAAATTTGTTGACCAGGGAAGTACGGTGGTGCTCTTCCAAACTGCAAGCTGTGTGACAGGTGGTTCTGAGCACTATGGGACTTAACATCAATGGTCATCAGTCCCCTAGAACTTAGAACTACTTAAACCTAACTAACCTAAGGACATCACACATATCCATCCCCGAGGTAGGATTCGAACCTGCGACCGTAGCGGTCGCACGGCTCCAGACTGTAGCGCCTAGAACCGCTCGGCCACTCCGCCCGGCCTCAGTATACTATTTACAGACTCAGACGCTTGGGAAATGCTTCAACGTTTGGCCAGAAAGCCAATGATCCGGCCCTTTTGGACGTCAGATAAACCGCTCCAATTCCGCATTACGACTGCACTATTATCTGCGTGTCCCCCCCTCCACGACAACACTGGTACACCGTGCCCCACTATTGCTACCACTTGGCACTTGCCTTGTCGTTCAACATAGGCGGTGGTTGCGTTAATATCGCTGGACAAGTACTAGTCACTGAATGAAAAGTAAGTGAAATGCTACACATGTAGTAATAGATTTGTTAATACAACACCAAACCTAACTTTAGTTAAGCGTGACGAATCAGTGAGAGGAGAGTGAGTGGAGAGAGAGAGAGAGAGACCGCATACAACCTCACTAAAATGCCAGTGTCACTCAAACGTATTCCCTCCAATCGGCGTAAGGTTGGGTTGTTGTGGGGGGGGGGGGGGGGGGGGGGGGAGCAGACCAGACAGCGAGGTCATCGGTCTCATCGGATTAGGGAACGACGGGAAAGGAAGTCGGCCGTGTTCTTTCAAAGGATCCATCCCGGTATTTGCCCGGAGCGATTAAGGAAAATCACGGAAAACCCAAATCAAGATGGCCTGACGCGGGATTGAACCGTCGTACTCCCGAACGCGAGTCCAGTGTGCTAACCACTGCGCCACCTCGCTCGGTAATAGGCGCAAGAAATCAGCCCAGTTCTTAACGTAACACATCGACCTACTAGTTGGTCTAACAGAGTAGCAAGGTGCTTTTCTACACACTATGTCGGCGCATCAGTGCTACTGAGAATCAGCCTAAAAGACCATATGACTTAGGGGGAATAGCACAGCAAGAATTAAGATCCTTTACAGTCTTCTGCGACAAAGAACATTTCTTCAGGAGGCTGTTGCCTTCAGACTGGCAGGGTGAACACCTGTTAGAATATCGGCGGTTGTCGACGTCACCCGTCTGCACTGGCGTAAGTTATTTGAACATAGTATACGCCGTGAGTAACTCAGGCCTCACATGAGTATTGCAGTATACCACTCCTATTAAAGATATACTGGTTGATGAACGTATTGTAGTGCCTCAGTTTCCTGTTACTTGAGATGTATATTTTGCTGTAAATGTAAGTCTGATGGGGGTTTCCATTCTACAGCGACGAATTCCGTAACCAGTAATTTATAGCTCCATAACAGTGTATTTTAGAAATAAAATGTAAGGTAATGAAACTGTAGCTACCGTCTTATACAGACAATCGACTAGCGTGAATCTTATTTTTATCCATTGCGCTTGGTGTTGTATACGAGTTCTTAATAAGGAACCGAGTGGTCTTAATCTTCTACCCAAACGCTTTCACCATGGATCATATTATTATTATTATTATTATTATTATTATTATTCTTTGTCACCTTCATTTTCTTTATTTTCCTTCCGAAAAACTCCACATTAATGTACTGTGTTTTTTTTTCTTTCGTTTGTCCATTTTATCCCTGTCGTTTCGTTCGCTGAGACTTGCCTTAGTTTGTTTTTTTTATTTTATTTGTGATCTGTATTCTGCCCTCATTTTCTTCTCCTGAAACTTTCAGTTGTTGAGGGTCTTCATGCGTTTTATTTAACCGTTTGGTTTCTAATTAGCTTGCATTAACGGTGTTAAAAACTTTCTTTATGAGGCTGGTTTCTACCGTCTCAGATAGATGTTCGTAGATTTCTAGGCGTCTTTTCCTAAATTCATATGTGATGTTGTCTGTGTGTTCGTAAGTTCCTTTGTAGATCGTCTGACCCAAGTTCACTCTCGGAGACCAGCGTTGTAGATTTTTGCGGGACTTTTCAGTCATTTTTTCTGTACGTCCCGAATTTTTGCTATGATAACTGTCGTTTCTGCTGCATAAAAGGCTTCTGGCAAAACCACCTGCTGTAATTTTGCATAACGCGATATTGCGTTTTGCAGTTTGAATGTCCTTGCTGTATTTAAGACTGAGTTCAGTGCAGCGGGTTGGATGTTTTCTCCTCTTTACTTGAAGCTATTGGCCTGTGAGATTTTTCAACACTGTGTTTCACTTTGTGTCGATATATTGAGATTTTTTATGGACTGTTTTTCAGCATATTTTATGTAGTTTATGCAGCGCTAGTTTGGCTTCATTTTTGTTGTTTGTCATCACCAAAGGCCATGCATTTTCAGTGATCCGTTTTCCTTTCTCTTTTCTTATTTGGATACCTTCCAAGTGCTTTTCCCATTCTCTGATTAATTTTTTACAGGACGATGTCAAACAAGAGTGGCGATAAACCGTCTGCTTGTCGGACTCCTGTGTGAAATTCGAACTGGTTTCAAATTTCTCACATGGATTTCACTTTTGAGGTGGTTTGTAATGAAGTTTCCCGGATGATGGCTCTGGTCTTTCTATCGACTCGAAATTTCTTTGAGCTGTTGTACAATCCCAATTCCTTGAAGCTGTTAAACAGCGTTTGCTTATTAATAGAACCTTAAACATCTTTGAAACCTACAACTGTGACTGTGGTGTTCCGGCATCGCCTGACCTGTAGTGTGTGTGTGTGTGTGTGTGTGTTTCAGCATGGCCGCGGAATTTCAATCAATATTGGTGCATAGATGAGTTACACTTGTGAGAATATTCTCGTGGGGTGAGGCAACGAAAGTTTTGCCCTGTGCTCATAATTCATAAACGCCTCTAGCAATTTAATCCATACCAGGTGCATAGCTGACTTATTATCTGGAAAAACATACTGTTCGAGGACATGCAAAACTCCCTTATCATCCGGGAGGGCTGTCAAGGCAGTGTTTGTTAAATACAGCTGAATTCAAAGTGCGTTAGCGTTGAATTAGTCTTTAACATGGTTGCTGGCCTCGTTGATGACAGTCTCAATCAAATGAAAACGTAGCTGTTAATGATGGCAGGGAAATGGTGTCATAAACCTAACTTAGCTTCGGAAAGCTTGGAGCTATTTTAGCAAAAACGTGGTGCTCCGCCACTCACGAGAATTGTCACTCTCCACGAGGAAGCGGATATCGTCCCCCTAAAGACAACGCGCGGCGGCTCTATGAGAAAGTGGATGCCTTGCGGGACACTGTCCATGGCCCACGCCACGTTGGGACCACACGACATCCGGTTCCCCTAACCATCCTAGAGGAATCGGATTCCGACCATGGCTAATGATGGGCCTGGCACGCCCACCACGGACGCATCCTTTGATGGGACTAGCCCCCATTGGGACTAGCCCCCATTCTACGTCCAATACTTTCCAACCATACCTGCCCACGTTAGGCTAAACTTTTCTGCCTGACTCATGTAGTACTGTCACCGTCAGAGGGTGGTACGGGACTACAAGTCCCACCGCCACACCTTCAAAGTGAATTGCAGTGACGCAGTCACTGCCCTGTGGATAGATTTACTGCCTCACCAACACAGTTAGACCGCAATAGACCGGTGATGCTGTATTGTAAAATATCACAAAAAAAGTGTTAAATTAATTTTAAGGTAAATTTTCAAGGAAGTTTGATTTAGAATTTGTATTTTTTTAAGAGTGTGTGGTGAATTACTTATTAAAATCATATTTTTAGCTTCAGATCGCAAAAATTCTGTTATCACCTTTGCGACGTCTTAGCAAGTCGTAATCAGATGATCCAGATTTATGAGTTAAGTTTCCTTTGCGTTCAGTTACTGTAGCTTTCAGAAAAAGATTTCACAGTAACCGGAGAATACTTCACAACGAACAGTATTCTGTCGGGAATATTGGGGCCGTAATCCTAATAAAGATTTCAGTCAATATGCCCTATAGATCTTGGTCGAACCGGTGATGATACCATGTATGTGACCATACAATAAAATATTTCGTGTACAACGCGGTCACTGGTTTCAATTAAGGCAGCACACCCAGTCTGCCCAAATTAAATTAGTTTCTGCGTTACAGTGTTTCCTTTTCTAATGAAAGCCAGGAATATATAAGTAACCATTACGGTCCGCTAATCAGCTACTTGCCGAATGTAATAAACCACAGAATTGTGAAATAGTTCTTTCGAAACTCTTTGCCTTCACGGAAGAACTGGAACTGAACTGTGGATACTCTGCACATTTTACTTAAAAACGGAGTGGAGGGTGAAGACCAAATCTCCCGGCTTTTGTTCCTAATGGGCGATTGCGAATTATTTCCCGCCGGGAGAGAGAGAGGGGACAGGGTAGTCCCTTAATCCTCGCAGGCCTGAATCCCTCGACTGCACCCCTCCGGACCAAACTTTGGCATTAGTTATCAATTTACGAGGCGACACGACTCGGCGATAAAGTTGGCAGCCCTGCGCCCGGCCGCGGCACGTACCCCATTAGCCGGTCTGTAGCACAAGTGCGGGTTAATCCTTAGCAAAAATACTGCGTCCCAGGGCCGGCGCGGCTTTATTGTGCTGCTGAATTATGGCAGTGGCACGCCAATTTTTAGTCCATTAATGACGGTGAAATATGAAACTGGTCCGCCAGGTCGCGGGCAGCGCGCACTCTTGAAGATCGATGGGATGATGAATGGGAGGGATCTGTTACTAAGTGGCAGGGCGGTCCGCACCGGTGTACATTCGTACTGCTGCCGGATTTAATCTCTCCGCCGTACCCGTCCGTACAACTCGGAATACCGACATTTGTATTTTGCAGTTTGTGTCATCGTTAATCTAAGTCTCCTCAATATTTAACTTCGTACAGTACACGCCACTTACGAACGAAATTATTAGCAAGTGTATAGGAGCCAAATTGAAATGCTTGCACGAGAACTGTGAAGGGATCGAAAAGGAAACAGTCATCGGAAAGAAAGTTTCAGCGTACAGAAAGGCGGAAACAGTTCAAATGGTTCAAATGGCTCTGAGCACTATCGGACTTAACATCTGAGGTCATCAGTCCCCTAGACTTAGAACTACTTAAACCAAACTGACCTAAGGACATCCCACACATCCATGCCCGAGGCAGGATTCGAACCTGCGACCGTAACAGTCGCGCGGTTCCGGACTGAAGCGCCTAGAACCGCTTGGCCACCGCGGCCGGCTGTGGAAACAGTTCTAGAAGAATTTAAAAGCTAACGTGTCAGCTTTAGGGTTGGAAGAGGAAGTCAGCTTTTCGGTGCAGAGCAAAGAACAGGTAGGTAAATAAAACACACTGGGGTCTTCTACGATGGAGAAGTGCTGTTTGGTAGGCTCGTTTATTTGGAGGAGGGGACGAAACGGAGAGGTCATCACTCCATCACATTTGGGAAGGACGGGGAAGGAAGTCGGCCGTGCCCTTTCAAACAACCATCCCGGCAGTTGGCTGAAATGACTTAGGGAAATGACAGGAAACATAAATCAGGATGGCCGGATGCCGGTTTGAACAGTCTTCCTCAAATGTTCAAATGTGTGTGAAATCTTATGGGACTTAGCTGCTAAGGTCATCAGTCCCTAACTTTACTCGCTACTTAACCTAAATTATCCTAAGGACAAACACACACATCCATGCCCGAGGGAGGATTCGAACCTTCGCCGGGACCACCCGCACAGTCCATGACTGCAACGCCGAAGACCGCTCGGCTAATCCCGCGCGGCCCGTCTCCCTCGCGTGTGCGAGTCCAGTGTGCTAACCACTCGACCACCTCGCTCGGTGAGAAGTACTGTTTGCTAACGCGATGGAAGAAGAAATGGGTCTCCATTTGGAAGGTATAATGATTCCAGTATTAAGTTCCAAATCCGACCGAGCCCTGGAAGACTCGGGATCAAGGCGCAAGGCGTGATTATTCCTTCGGAATTTAAAAAATGGAATTTCACAAAATAAGACGAAGTAAATATTCCAGAATTGGAATCGAGAACAGCTGCCAACATGAGTAACGTAGAAGTAAATATCCTCGGAGTAGTGAAGCAACTTAAATCGCTTAACAAAAGGAAGCCTTCTAGTCCAAACTGAATACCATTTGCGTTCCTTTTGGAGTATGCTGATGCATTAGCTCCATACTTAACAATGACATAAAACCGTTCGCTCTACGAAAGATCCGTACCCAAAGACTGGAAAGTTGCACAGGTCACACCAATGTTCAAGAAAGGTAGTACGAGTAATCCACTAAATTACAGGCCCATATCGTTAACGTCGATATGCAGCAGGATTGTGGAATATATATTGTGTACGAACATCATGAATTACCTCGAAGAAAACGGTCTATTGACACACAGTCAACATGGGTGTAGAAAAATTCGTTCCTGTGAAACACAACTAGCTCTTTAATCACATGAGGTGTTGAGTGCAATTGACAAGGGATTTCAGATCTATTCCGCATTTCTTGATTTCCGGAAGGCTTTTGACACTGTACCAAACAGGCGGCTCCTAGTGAAATTGCGTGCTTATGGAATATCGTCGCACTTATGTGACTCTATTTGCGATTTCCTGCCAGAGAGGTCACATTTCGTAGTAACTGACGGAAAGTCATCGAGTAAAACAGAAGTGATTTCTGGCGTTCCCCAAGGTAGTGTTATAGGCCCTTTTCTGTTCATTATCAATACTAACGATTTTGAAGACAATATGAGCAGCCATCTTCGGTTGTTTGCTGATGACGCTGTCGTTTATCGACTAATAAAATCATCAGAAGATAAAAACAAACTGCAAAAAGATTCAGAAAAGATATCTGAATGGTGCGAAAAGTGGCAGTTGACCCTAAATAACGAAAAGTGTGAAGTCATCCACATGAATGCTAAAAGGAACTCGTTAAACTTCGGTTACATGATAAATCAGTCTAATCTAAAAGACGTAAATTCATCTAAATACCTAGATATTACAATTACGAACAACTTAAATTGGAAAGAACACATTGAAAATGTTGTGGGGAAGGCTAACCAAAGACTGCGTTTTATTGGCAGGACATTTAGAAAATGTAACAGACCTACAAAGGGAACTGCCTACACTACGCTTGTCCGTCCTCTTTTAGAATACTGCTGCGCGGTGTGGGATCCTTACCAGATGGGACTGACGGAGTATATTGAAAAAGTTCAAAGAAAGGCAGCACGTTTTGTATTATCGCGAAATATGGGAGACAGTGTCACAGAAATGATACAGGATTTGAGCTGGACATCATTAAAAGAAAGGCGTTATTCATTGCGACGGAATCGTCTCACGAAATTCCAATCACCATCTTTCCCCTCCGAATGCGAAAATATTTTGTTGACTCGGAGCTACATAGGGAGAAACGTTCAATGCGATAAAATAAGGGAAATAAGAGCTCGTACGGAAAGATATAAGTGTTCGTTCTTTCCGCTTGCTATACGAGATTGGAATAATAGAGAATTGTGAAGGTGGTTCGATGAACCCTCTGCCAGGCAGTTAAATGTGATTTGCAGTGTATCCACGTACATGTAGATGTGATGAAGTCGAGACCAAAGTATTGTTGTATCTGATTCGGGGGTTGCAGAAAACACGTGAACCCAGACTGGTTCATAATGTGTTTTAGGGCACTACTTCTTTAGCCGGGTTTCAGCAAACGCTGTTCGTAAATGTTACGCCAGTCGCATGCCTCATTGTGACGATAGACTCCCGCAGCAAACATTAATTAGTGCAGAAACAATGGAAACTGGCAACTGATCTGGTTTCTGCTCCATGTCGCAGGTAGAGTCCCAGTGCTGTTGCACGATAAACGCATCTGTGTTGGGCATTAAAAATGGGTGTGCTTGTAACAGTGTCTCCTCGGGGTCGTCTCCTACGAAATTGGCTTTTTAATTGAGAACCTGCTGTCCTTCAGAGTGAAAATAGTGTTGAAAAGGCGCTCCGAAAACTGATATCCCGTCAGAGGCCTTTCCTTTATTCTTACTGATCGATTTTTAGGGTACAAAAACAACCAACTAAAAATCGCGTGTTTTCCTATATATTGCAGTAAACTCAACAGAATGAAGCAGAATCTCACACATCGACAACATGACATAGGAATGACATAACAAACACAAAAAACGCACTTGAAAATGGGAATCATTTCCCGAAACGCATCGTGCAAAAAATATGGTTCAAATGGCTCTCAGCACTACGGGACTTAACATCTGAGGTCATCAGTCCCCTAGAACTTAGAACTACTTAAACCTAACTAACCTAAGGATATCACACACATCTATGCCCGAGGCAGGATTCGAACCTGCGACCGTAGCGGTCACGCGGTTCCAGACTGAAGCGCCTAGAACCGCTTGACCACACCGGCCAGCGCAAAAAATAAAATAAAGAAAATCATGACTGGTAGCAGATGAGCTATTTATAAACAAACCCATTGTTTTCACAGTCTCAGGCTTTCAGAAGCATTTACAATGGATCAAATCAAAAAATCAATTAGTTCATGTTCGAGAAGAATAAGAAGCCATGACCAAAAAAATATCGAGCTAAGCTTGAAGTCACGAAATTTCACTACTCCACATTTGCATTTTGATAACTGGTGGAAAGACTACTGCAGGAAAAATGATTTTGCTGTTCTGCCACTTTCCAACGGATAGTTCAGTTTTGTTGCTCATTTATGACGCAGTATCTTAGTAAGATCCACAAAAAAGTCGGAACTGTCAATATTTTTACTGACGGTGAAGTATATCGCTTATTTTGGCTCAGAAGGCCATAGCAGCCTCAAAAAATCAGCTTCTTGCAGCTCTCTACGCAATCCTTTTGCAGCAGTTCCAATGAATAAAAGATACTGGAAGATGTGCAGCGAGTTATTTGACTGAATTATCAGATATCGTGTTGCATGCGCCGTGAAGAGCCTATGTAGAGCATGGTTGTCTGGGTACAACAAACGCATTTCAAAGCCGTGGACAAAGAGGCCGCAGGTAGTCAAGAGGGTCCGAATTCCCCCTCCCAGTCACCGAAATGAAATGAGTCACAACCTAGCTGCCCTGTAGTGGAACAAAGATATTTTGATTTTCAGTCATACGACGAAAATGGGATACACACTATCGATTGTCAGCAAGGCTAACGGTAGATTTAAACTACCTACACATCGATAGCCAAGTCGAATTGTTGGCACTGTTTGAGCTCACTTGTTTCGTTAATCAGTCTAGCTCTTACTTCCAGTTGAAGTTAACGTAACTGCTACCGTTTATTGTTTTTGTGCTGTCTGCTGTTGTGATAGTTTCTAGCTACGGAAAAGTTTGTAACAAGAAAGAAGTGGCAAACCGATTTTGATTCATCCGCTAGCGTTAGGGTAAGTTAAAAGTATAAGCACACTACTATTACAATAGTTTAATTACCTGTCCATAATAGTATAATGTTAGTACTGGAATCGTTATCTTAAATTTGGCATAACGTTGGGACCGCAATATTTAAGTACTTCACAAGGCAGTGGAGAGGTAAATATCATTTTAAAAAAACATAAAATTTAAGTTAGTTCATAAAAATACGCTTGGATTTGTCTGTGTCACCACAAAATCATGTTGATCCACAAAAATATCGCCCTAACGGCGATGGTAGCATTTCTTCAAAAAGATTTGCTCAGTATTCTAACGTTAGTAGCCCAAACGGTAAATTATGGCCCAATTCGGTCATCTGGGCAGTACCCAGTTATGAAAACCATTTCCGGTACGGAATAATGGGGAGTGGTGGGGATGACAGCACAGCCTATAGTTCGTTCGTTTCTAGATTATTTTATCAGCTGGCTGCTTGAATTCATCCGAGCAGACTGCGCTCTGCATTCGTCCTTCCCCCTTTCGTCCAAAATCTATTTACGGTCCTTAATACTGTAATAAATGAAGCCAGCAATTCCGCGTAAAACTCAATTTTAAAATATGCATGCTTCCATACTCTGCCAAGTGACTAAACATGCACAATTAAGGGAAAATATGAAATGTCAGAATTCGAAAATTGAAATTTATGGTAAGGTTCTATGGGACCAAACTGCTGAGGTCATCGGTCCCTAGGCTTACACACTAATTACGGGCAGCACACACACCCAGGCCTGAAGAAGGACTCCAACCGTGACAAGACGCCCAAGACCGCGCGGCTCAAAATTCGAACTTCTGTTGTGGCACATTTTATATTAAAACAATGTACACGACAAGTTTTTTCCCAAATACATCATCAACTCGGGGTAGGTCTGCGTGTTGGGCTGCTGAGCTATTAGCCCTGAATTCTATAGACGAGGTGATTCGAATCCATCGTCCAGGAACTTTGAAAATGGTTTTCTGTGGTTTCCCATTTTCAGTGCAGGCAAATGTCGCGGTTGGTGCCGTAACATAGGCCAATTCCTTCCCAGTACTTTTCTTTCCTGAAAGATTCCAATTCCGTTAAGGACGTAGCCCCTCTGCTTCAATGAAAATAGCTTCATTGAAAGTGAGCCTAGACTCTCTCAAGAGATTCCTGACACCAAAAACCATATGATAAATAAATCGTTATCCAAATCCTGTTCATTTACGCTCATGCATTTGTCTGCCTGGAAATTCGTTCATGCTGGAAATGATCTTTCGTGCAGTGTAAGAAGTGAGCGATGGATGCTTAAATTAGGAAATTTGGGAAAATATAATGATGAATAAATCTAGATCCTCTACAATTTCGCCACCAAAAATTGTTCAAGCTTCTCTAATAAGAGCAGATCTCTTTCTTCCAAAAACGCTATCGGTTGTAATCACGGTGTCCAAAAAAATTAACGCTCGTTCTTTCCTGGTTACTTCCTCAGCTCAGATCAACACTGAAAGAAAAAAGAGTGTAAAATGACCTTGGAGAGTGAAGGGAAATTGGCGCATACCTACTTCTTAGTGGTTTACCAAAATAAGCACTTCTTAATAAAGAGATTATATATTCGCTTGTTGAAAACTGCGAGACCATTGCCGAATTAAATGGTTTATCGTTATTTATGGAAATTTTAATAATAATTGAAAAACATAATACTTTTTGGGGTCCTCTTTATCAAATCGGATCTCCGTCTCTTTGATAGAATCCTGCCTAAGTCCTTGCCTAACTGGGCATATGAAACACTGACGCAGTGGAACAGACACCTGGAGATGTAACACTCATCATCATTAACGTATAGTTAGTTACAACCACCCCAGTTTCCATTACTCGTGCCGTACTAAAATGGATGTTCTGTTGAACGAGTGACTTCAGAAATGTACTTTTCGCATCTAGCGGAAACATGCTACGAAATTTCTGAATGACATAGAGGCAAGACGAAGTCTTCGTCGCTTCCTTCATATTGCTTGCGTATGCAGTCTGGAAAAGTAGTGGCTGTCTTACGCGCGGATCATGAGTCTTCTGACTGCTTTGAAGCGGCCCACCACCAATTCCCCTCCTGCGGCAAATCTTACGGTTCCAACCTATGTCCTCAAACCCAGGGGTGTCCAAATCGTGGCCTGCGGTCCGCATGCGGACCAAAGTAAGTATCAAAGCGGCCCAGGAAGTGAGTATCTATCACACGATCACTTTTTAATAAAAAGCTTACTACAAAATTGTTAATGTAACTTGATAATAAACTGAATAGTTTGGGTATGAAGCTCCCACTACATGACGCTATTTACTCATTGGTCCATCGTGTAACTTTTTTTCTTTCCTTGTTAGTGTTAAGTATATTATGTACGACACAAGAATAATCGTCTTACTACGAAGGAGGCCCACTTAAGCTAAAAGGTTGGACATCCCTCCTCTACAGTTTCTACCCTCTATAGCTCCCTCTGGCATCATGGAAGCTATTTCCTGATACCTTAATACAGTCTACGTCTACAGCAACATCTATATCGACATCATATCGGCCTTGATACGCCTGGGCATTGAGTCAGACAGAGCTTGAATGGAGTGTAAAGGTACAGTTGCCTATGTAGCTTCACCGCGATACCACAGTTCATCAAGAGTAGTGACTGGCGTTTTGTGGTGTGCCACCACTGAATAGAAGTCTTCAATTGGTGAGAGATCTGCAGCATGTGCTGATAGGGCAGCAGTCGAACACTTTACGTAACCAGAAAGGCCCGTACAGGACCTACAACATTCGGTCATTCATTATCCTGCTGAACTGTAGTGTTTCGCAGGGATCGGATGAAGGGGAGAGCCACGGGTCGTAACACATCTGAAATGTAACGTCCACTGTTCGAAGTGCTGTCAATGCGAACAAGAAGTGACCGAGACGTGTAAGCAATGGCACTCCATGCCATCACGCCGGGTGTTAGGCCAGTATGGCGATGACGAATACACGCTTCCAATGTGCGTCAACGCGATGTCTCCAAACACAGATGCGACCATCATGATGCTGTAAATAGATCCTGGATTCATCCGAAAAAATGACGTTTTGCCATTCGTGCACCCAGGTTCATCGTTGAGTACACCATCGCTGGCTCTCCTGTCTGTAGTGCAGCGTCAAGGGTAACCACGGCCATTGTCTCCGAGCTCGTAGTCCATGCTGCAACAAACATAGTCGAACTGTTCGAGCAGATGGTTGTTGTCTTGGAAGCGTCCCCATCTGTTGATTCAGGGATCGAGACGTGTCTGGACGATCCGTTACAGCCAAGCGGATAAGATGGCTGTCATCTCGACTGCTTGTGATACGAGGCCGTTGTGATCCAGCACGGTGTTCCTTATTACCCTCATGAACCCACCGATTCCATATTCTGCTAGCAGTCATTGGATCTCGACCAACGCGAGCAGCGATGTCGCGATACGATAAACCGCAATCGCGATAGGCTACAATCCGACCTGTATTAAATTCGGAAACTTGATGGTACGCATTTCTCCTCCTTACACGAGGCATCACAACAGCGTTTCACCAGGCAACGCCGGTCAACTTCTATTTGTGTATGAGAAATCGGTTGGAAACGTTCCTTATGTCGGCACTTTGTAGGTGTCGCCACCGGCGCCATCCTCGTGTGAATTCTCTGAAAAGCTTATCATTAGCATCTTCTTCCCGTCGGTTAAAATTCGCGTCTGTATTTCGGTTTTACTCGATGACTTTCCGTCAGTTACTGTGAACCGTAATCTTTCTGACAGGAGAAGACGAATCCAGTCGTACAACTGAGACCATACTCCGTAGGCATGCAGTTTGATTAGAAGTCCCTTGCGAGAAATCATGTCAAAATCCTTCCGCAGAGCTAAAAGCATGGAATCATCCTATCCCAACTTCTTGTCAGTGCTAGTGCTTTTACTAGATTTTTTTTTTTTTTTCGATTCTGAGCTGAACCTCCATATTCCTTACCTTATCAGTGTACCTAATTCTCAACATCCTTCTGTAGCACATCACCTCAAATCCTTCGATTATCTTCTCTTCCAGTTCTCCTACGGCCTGTGATTCAGTACCATACAATGCTGTACTCCAAGGGTACGTTCTCAGAAATTTCTTAGAGTAAGTCGTATGTTTGAAACCAGAAGACTTACTTTGTTCTGGAATGCCCACTCTGCCTGAGCTAGTCTGGTATTTATTTTCTGTTTGCTTCTTCCGCCATGGTTTTTTTCCCAAGGTAGCAGAAATTTCGTAAACTTTGTCATCACCAATCTACATATTAAATTTCTCGATATTTTTAACTCTGGTACTTCTCACTACTTTCGCCTTTTCTCGGCTTACTCTCAATCCATGTGACGTATTAACTGTAGTGTTCATTCCATTAAGCAGATCCTATATTTATCTTCGCCTTCATTGAGAATAGCGGCGTCAACAGCGAGTTTTATTACCGATATCCTTTTACTCTGAATTTTAATCCCACTTTTTAAAATTACTTTTTTTCGTCAATACCTCTTCTATCTGAACAGTAATGCTGAAAGACTGCATAGCTGTCTGAGAACCTTCTTAATCCGAGAACTTCTTTCTTGGTCTTTCAATCATTTTGTTCCCCCTTGTTCCTTGAACATATTGTATAGTATCCCCCAATCGCTTATTCCTGATTTTCCCAGAATTTCTAACATTTAGTACCATTTTTCATTGTCGAACGCTTTCTCCAGGTCGACAAATCGTATGAACGTGTCTTGCTTCTTCTTTAGTCTTGGTTCCATTATCAACCGCAACGTCAGAATTGCCTCTCTGATGCCTTTACCTTGCTTAAAGCCAAACTGATCGTCCTACAAATCCTCAATTTTCTTTCCCATTCTTCTGTATCCTATTCCTCTCAAAAACTTGGATACATGGGCTGTTGAGCTGATTGTACGATAATTCCAGCACTTATCTGGTATGGTTCTCTTTGGAAATGAATGGATGACATTTTTCCAAGAGAATAAAGGTATGTTTCCAGTCTCTTAGATTCTACACATCACCCTGAATAGTCGTTTGGCTGCCACTTCCCCTAATGATTGTATAAATTACGGTCAAATATTATCTACCTTATCTTCCCTGTATAATCTGAACTCTTCCAAAGCTCTTATAAACTCTGACTCTACTACTCATCTCCTGTCTCTTCTATACCGACTCCAGTTTCTTCTTCCATCACGTCATCAGAATTTCCTCCTCCTCCCCCCCCCCCCCCCCCATACAGGCATTCAATGTACAGTTTGCACCTATCCGCTTTCTCCTCAGCATTTAACAGAAAAATTCCCACTGCACTCCTAAGGTTATCGCCTTGTTCTTAATTTCACCGAAAATTGTCTTGACTTTTCTTTAGGTGTTATCTGTACTACTGGCCATTAAAATTGCTACACCAAGAACAAATGCAGATGATAAACGGATATTCATCGAGCAAATTGGGTGCATAGATCCTGAGAAATCAGTGACCAGAACCACCACCTCTGGCCGTAATAACGGCTTTGATACGCCTGGGCATTGAGTCAAACAGAGCTTGGATGGCGTGTACAGGTACAGCTGCCCATGCAGCTTCAACACGATACCATAGTTCATCAAGAGTAGTGACTGGCATATTGTGACGAGCCAGTTGCTCGGCCACCATTGACCAGACGCTTTCAATTGGTGATAGGTCGGGAGAATGCACTGGCCAGGGCAGCAGTCGAACATTTTCTGTATCCAGAAAGGCCCGTACAGGACCTGCAACATGCGGTCGTGCATTATCCAGCTGAAATGTAGGGTTTCGCAGGGATCAACTGAAGGGCAGAGCCACGGGTCGTAACACATCTGAAATGTAACGTCCACTGTTCAAAGTGCCGTCAATGCGAACAGGAGGTGACCCGGACGTGTAACCATAGGCAGTCCATACCATCACGCCGGGTGATAAGGCAGTATGGCGAAGACGAATACACGCTTCCAATGTGCGTTCACCGCGATGTCACCACACACTGATGCGACCATCATGATGCTGTAAACAGAACCTGGATTCATCTGAAAAAAAGACGTTTTGCCATTCGTGCACCCAGGTTCATCGTTGAGTACACCATCGCTGGCTCTCCTGTCTGTGATGCAGCGTCAAGAGTAACCGCAGTCATGGTCTCCGAGCTGATAGTCCATGCTCCTGCAAACGTAGTCGAACCGTTCGTGCAGATGATTGTTGTCTTGCAAAAATCACCATCTGTTGATTCAGGGATCGAGACGTGTCTGCACGATCCGTTACAGCCAAGCGGATAAGATGGCTGTCATCTCGACTGCTAGTGATACGAAGCCGTTGGGATCCAGCACGGCGTTCCGTATTACCCTTCTGAAGCCACCGATTCCATATTCTGCTAGCACTCATTGGATCTCGTCCAACGCGATCAGCAATGTCGCGATACGATAAACAACAATCGTGATAGGCTACAATCCGACCTTTATCAAAGTCGAAAACGTGATGGTACGCATTTCTCCTCCTTACACGAGGCATCACAACAACGTTTCACCAGGCAACGCCGGTCAACTGCTGTATGTGTATGAGAAATCGGTTGGAAACTTTCCTCGCGTCAGCACGTTGGAGGTGTCAGTGACAGTCTTAACGTAAATAGAGACCAGATGGAAGAGTAGCCACACAGTTTGCTTGTATGTAAGTTCACAGACGAGGAAGACGAACAGGCCGTCAGTATTGTCCTCCCGTCACTTTGACGTGTAGAGAGAGAGAGAGAGAGACAGCTTCAGCATATGCAAACATACAGAAATACAACACAATGTAAACGTCACGAAGAGCAAATTCCATCGCTACAAGACCCGCACATATGGAATAGTCCAATAGCTGGATGCAAAATAAGCTTTTAAGTAATGTCGCAGACATACACATTCATTACCAAATAGTTCAAATGTCTCTGAGCACTATGGGCCTTAACATCTAAGGTCATCAGTCCTCTAGACCTTAGAACTACTTAAACCGAACTAACCTAAGGACAGCACACACATTCATGCCCTAGGCAGGATTCGAACCTGCGACAGTAGCGCAGTCTGGAACCGCGAGACCGCTACGGTCGCAGGTCCGAATCCTGCCTCGGGCATGGATGTGTGGTGATGTCCTTAGGTTAGTTAGGTTTAACTAGTTCTAAGTTCTAGGGGACTAATGAACTCAGCAGTTGAGTCCCATAATGCTCAGAGCCATTTGAACCATTTTTTTTTTTTTGCGACAGTAGCGGTCGCGAGGTTCCAGACTGAAGCGCCTAGAACCGCTCAGCCACACTGGCCGGCTAAAAGGGAGGAAAAGCGCTCACAAATATAAGTGGAGCCACACATTCAGAGAACTTTGGCCACGTGCTGGTGCCAAAGAGGATACTTCTCTCGTGGAAAACAGCTGTAAAAGTCATCCAAAGTCTTACACGTGAGTGATCCTTCAGGAGGATGACGCATAGAAGGTGAGTCAGCTCCTGAAACACTTGTGAGACGTCCTCTGCGGGAAGGGAAAACGGTCACACAAATATATCTAAGGCCAGTTGAAGCTCACTCACCGCAAAAAATCTGTTTCCAAACTCTTCTTGTAATTCGCAAGTGAGTTGAACATAATCTGAAAAATTCGCATCTTCCTTGACGAAGGGAAGTGTCCACAATTCTTCTCACGCATTTGTCTTTCCCACAAAATAAGTTTTTTTCTTAAATGCTTGAATCGTCTGCATTAAACCAACGACAGATTGATTTTCTCCTTGGAGTGAAATGTTCAAAGTATTTAAATGACCAGTTAGGTCACCCAATAAAAGCCAAATTCGCCACCCACTTAGGATCAGGAAGTAATTTTTCTGGACGTCCTTTCCAAAAAGGTACTGATTTCGTCCCTGAAGGAGAAAAACCGAAGAAGCACCTTCCCTCTGTCCATCCATCTTACGTCGGCGTTGTGGGGGATATCTGAGTATTCTGCATAGATATCAGCCGGAAATTCTTTAAATTGGCGATGTATGAGACCATGCGAGTGAAGATAATTAACCGTGCGAACAACTCCGTCCAAACATTTTTTATGTTGACAATCTTCGCATAAAGTGCTTCCTGGTGTATCAGACAATGGACTGCCGCGAATAAGGAACAGCCGACTTCAGCCACTTGTGACCAGACGTAACCCAGGAATCCAGTGTGTGTCCCTCGTAGCGCAGGGGCTTCGTCCTTTGTTCCACTGGTCAGGCGTTCCCATTTTAAACCCGTTGTCTCGAAGACGTATTCCATGGCTAGAAAAATATCCAAACCCGTGGTTGCGTCCTTTAATAGTATGAGGTCGAGAAATTCTTCAGTGTCACGCAGATTGTAGTCGACACCCCGAATGATTATGACGAGCTAAGATATGTCCTCAACGTCCGTGGATTCGTCAAGGGCGATAGAAAATGAAACCGATGTTTGCCGCTCTCTCCATTGATTTCAGCCCCATATTTGTGGCCGTATCTTCAACTCGGCGAGTTACAGTTTGAGGCGGAAGAGTTTTTTTTTTTTTTCAAATTTTTCCGGGAAGTCTGCGGGACGAATATGAGCCGCCGAGTCGACCAGGCAATCCTTGATGAGATTCCGAGCCGCAAAGGGTTTCCCTGCTTCCGCAATTGTCAGCGAGCTTTTGTAACTATCGTGGTAACTTCGCCCACCTGTTACCTGCTCCTTCCACACCAAAAAGAAAACCTTTCGATTAATTTTGTATACTCTTGTTTATAAAACACTTTTACCATTTTAATAATTAATTGTTTCATTCATTGAAATGCAAATAAAAAACTAAAAAAAAGTTTGGTTTTAGGTGCGTGTCCCCCCAATTTCTCTGAAAAGCGGTCATAAGCGCTAGCAAGGACAGCGAAATATGGCCGCAAAATAAATTTTTATCTATTCGAATATTTGTGTTTTAAGTAACTGAAAACATAAATGAAACTACAACATCTGTTTTCCCATCCATAAAAACACAAATACACAAAAACAAAGAACAACTGTTAATGACACTTTGCTGCCCGAGGGACCGTTTGTGACGGCTATTCAGAAAGTGGCAAAAAATAACGTACCTGTGTTGTGTGCATAGTTCCACGTAGTTAGCGCGTACACAGCTTTCCCACTAGAGCACGCCCCGCTAGGCACAACAGCGCAGGCGCAGCACTCGTCCGTCTCCGCACTATGAGATGGCGCTGCCATAGACACGGACCAAATTCTGCTTCCGCCGATCTGCGCATTAATATGTAACACAGCCAATGAGATTGCTGCTAACGTAGAACCTTTTCTCCTCACGGATCTCACTCGCGGAGTGATACATGCACGCGCGAGATATTATAAGGAGTATACAGACCTCCGATTAGTCAGTCTGCATTTGTCTGCACCAGTCTGTACCAGTCTGCATTAGTCTGTACCAGTCTGTACGGGTTCTAGATTTGTCTGTACCAGTCTATAGTCAAGTTTCTGTCTGCGCCTAATAAGATTACCATATTCCTGTACATAGCCATGAAGATAAATGTATAGAAACTTTTGTCACGTATCAGAGATATATGTGAGAATAAGATTAACGAACGAATACCAAAGGAACTTCAGAGGTCAATTATATATAGCATCAAGAACGAAGTTAAGTAATTTTTATGCCTGTTATTATTTTAATAAATGTGTGTGAAAATTAATCAAGTTCTGTTTAAAGTTGGTCACCGTCAATCTGCTACTCTAAGCGTGCAAGTGGCATTTCAATCGTCTGACCTAACGGCAGAATATAAACACGCCACGATAAGACCACGAGACATGTTGCTGACACTCGCCTACTTCCTTAGAGCGACAAGTCAAATAATCTGATGGTGTGTGTACTGAAGGTCTTAAAGTACACACACCACAACCTGAAACTTTTTCTTATAGTTGATCGATGCGATTTAATGCAACCCAATTATAATAATTAACCGAATCCTTGTTGCTGACGATCTGATATTCGATAACTGGCATATTGATGAGTGACATCAGATTATAAAATATTGTTTTATTTATCATACTGATAAATAATAAAGAACAGTACGATAGGAAACACCTACTTTACTGTAATGCTGCTTGAAATGTTCTTTTTAGTTCCTCAAGCTTTGACTGGCGTTCCTCTTGCGACAAATTTTCGATCTGATCTTTTTGACAGCTATTAATGTGCCGTTTAGTCGAGTACTTTTTTAAATACATTTGGCATGATTTTCGAGAGCTGTGCAAAAGAAATTAATTTCCCACTCGGGTTTAAATAGCGCGCCACTTTTTTTTCTGCTGCTGTTGACTATCAGTCTCCATCCACTGTAGCCCAACGTCTGTTTACTAACTGCTTTGTGTAGCATCAATGCTTTTGTCCGCTGCTGGCGCGCCGGTCTGTCTTCCGAACGAAGCGCGCTACGGCTGCATGGTGGGGCGTGGCGGGCGAAACCGCACCGTCAGCTAAGCGACACGGCTCGGCCACACGAATTCTCCAAGGGCGCTGGCCTCGGGCGACCGCGGGCCCTAGCGCTCCACGGGAACAGTTTGGAAGAGTCTGTGCTAGAAAAATTTGAAGCAACTGCTTACGTTCACTAGACAAAAATTTACCGGTGATCCAGAGGTGCTAAAAGACGCTTACGAAGGTGTTTAATAAGTCACAGAACACATAAATCGAATGAAGTAAAGGTAATAACGGAATTTTATTATGACATCCTTAGGTAACTGTACGAAAACCTTGACCTTGCAAGCGCCCACAAGCAACAGGCAAAGAAAATTAAAGCGAAACTTAACGTCGAAAGAAAACTGCCAAATGATCTGAAGATCAAATCCAAATCGAGATATCAAACAAAAGCCGAGTTAGCGTCCATGCGTGATCTAATCGGGAATGAAACGAGCCTGGAGTAAATGCAAGCAGAGGATGGTAATATACTCACTCACCAAAAATAAATGCTGAATGAAAGACAACGAATTACTAGAATCTCTACTCCGTCACACGTATGAGTATTTGATAGTTGAAGCCATACGGCCGATAAAATGGAAAATCACTCAAGATAGCAATATAGGATTTGTAGCTCTTTTAGGAAGTATCAAGTATTTAAACTCATTGGCAAATAATCAAATTACAAAACCTCAGTAATGGCCGGCCGGTGTGGCGAGCGGTTCTAAGCGCTTCAGTCTGGAACCGCGCGACCGCTACGGTCGCAGGTTCGCATCCTGCCTCGGGCATCGATGTATGTGATGTACTTAGGTTAGTTAGGTTTAAGTAGTTCTAAGTTTTAGGGGACTAATGACCTCAGATGTTAAGTCCCATAGTGCTCAGAGACATTTGAACCATTTGAACCTGTATTGGACAAAATTTCTTGAGATTTATAACAAATTCCGTGATATCATAGGGACTACCTTCGCTGCAACTTCAAATAACTTAATTAGGGGCGTGATTTTGCCTCACGATATGAAATAGTAGGAAGTTAGTATTTTACCAGAGAAGAACTGATTGAAAAACTACTCAGTCTGCGGGCTATTAAGTTGCTGAACTAAGACTATAAAACTATCGCCACACGTATTAACAGTAGGATGAATCCCCTGCTTTAAATGAAATCCAAAATCCTTCAGGTCAGCATTCCTGAAAAACTGTAACATCAACTGTTTCTGAAATTAGAGAACTCATTTCTATTGCTGCTATGATCAACACCAAATGCGCACATTTTTCGTCGATTTCCATACAACCTTTAACCTTGTCGGTCATCATTACATAATGAGAATAATGGAGAATGTGTGTCTGAAAGAGAATGTACTAACACTAATTCTGAATATGATCACTGGTATATTCGCTGTGGTACGTGTTGATGAACGGTTAGCTAAATATTTTAACGTTCAGTGAAGTGTCCCACCGGGGAGCAAGTTCTTTATGTTTCTGTTCGAGTTTTCGGCTTATAGCGGAACGTTATAACGTATTTTAGTGTCTGGTGAGGCGCTAGACGTAAATGCATAGTTTGATGACGTGGCTGTCCTAATCAGAAATGAAGAGGATATAGCGCCTATGCAACCAGATACTGACAAATTAAGCGTCGAGTCGGGCCCACAACTCAGTGACTGAAAAGTAAAATCGTAAACATCAGCGGATTCGACAACCTAAATATGCCGCCGGCACGAGCTGTGGACATCCTTTGCTAATGCCGAAGAGGAAGATTACTGGCTAAAACTTCTGTCGTTAGCACTGGAGGACCACGCCATTCGTTAGAAACGTATTCTTTCCGCACTAATGCTGAAGTAGAGTCATTGACCAAAATTAGTCTGGATGCAACTGGTCGGCCACATCATTGGCTTGAAGCGAAACGGGCAAAACATGGGAGGGCAATGTTCATCCAGAATATTGTTTTGGCTGCCAGGCGTTCCTTATATTGCCCACAGGCCGCGGTCGCGGATTCACTTCCTTGATAGAGGGGATCCACGATGCCAGAAGTCTGTAGCCATCCTCACTATTGAGGTTACATGCGTTGTTACATATTTCAATCGCTTCATGGAACTTTCTTCCATAAATGTTGGTTTCCTTAGCCAGCACACGTATGATACTGAAATCTATGTCAGGGCCACAGTTCCCGTGTTATTCCTCCACCGCCGGTTACTTTGTTTCGGCCGCGTGTGGCGTTCGTGTCCCTTACTAAGTTCTTTAACAGCCCTTCCCGTTTTGCCTGTATACACTTTGAGGCAGCCACACGTCGTTTCATAGACGCCCGCAGCCTGGAGGCAATCGGGAGCATCTGTTTATCGTTGTAAAAAGTCTTTTACTGTGTATCCACTGAAGAAAGTCATCTTAATACCGTTTCTCCTTAGAAATCAGTTGATGCGGTCAATGACCCCCAACCAAACAGTAACTTAACAGTGTGACAAGGCGGTTCCTTTACCTTCATTTTAGCGTAATTAATATTTCGCTTAAAAGCCCGGACTATGGACAAACTGTAATAGCCATTGTCCTTCATTGCCTTCTTTAAAAAATCCTACTCGGATTCCATGTCATCGATGATACAGAAGGCACGAGAAGGCAGAGTGTTGAGCGAGATGTGTGGGCAAAATGCAGATCACAATGATCAGTTGCTGATTGTTCATAATTATGAAGCAAACTAGTGAATAGCTCGTGTTGAACAAGTCCTTGTTCGGTATGTGGCTACCTGTTTAATTATTTGTCCTAGAATTTCTTCATTTACATCGCTAGTTTCTTTCTCTTCACCCATAAAATTAATGATTGGTTAAGAAAGGACAAAATCATGTGATAATATCGTAATTCGTTTTCTAGTCGTGATCTTAATTCCAATAGAGTTATAAAAATCTGTGAACCTTAATAAATTTGAAAGCAAATGAATTCACGAAAAATGATTGGGATCGCCTTCTTTCCACAACAGCAGTGACCATATGATATGAAATAACCTTTTCATCAATGCTTTTCCCCTATTCCCTTCTGTCTCCTCTTCCTCTAGCACCTCCTCCTTCTCCTTCTCATCCTTCTCCTCCCCCTCCTGCATCTCATCCATTTTAAGAACAACGATTGTTAATGTAAGAACACAATATCAGATGCATTTAAGTTCTTGATTCGAATGTAATTACAACAAACTGTGAACGCTTATAAATTTATGTGAAGATGAACTTTTCCTGAATGTTTGGGATCTTCCTATTCTCATAACAACTTGTCCTATTGAAACGTCCCCTTAAAACAATTATACATGACTGTGCTTAACCTGACACACAACATTTTTAGCGCAACACAATCTGACTTTCAAAAAATCCCTACGAAAGAATGGCCCTGACTAACATTAACCTATACCTTTCACAAATCACTTACCTCACAAAAATCTTCGTTACTGGAACTACTGCAATACAGCGAGCGCCACTACTGCCAGCTAAATAAAAGATTCAAACTACGGAAGGCACTAACTACTGACAGGCATAGTTAGCAAATGAAAGATTTTAATAGAGAACAAACAATGAATTTACCTTAATAGTCATAATATATATAGCAGTTCATGACAAATTACAAAACTCCGCCATCTCTCTCCCCACATCCACCACTGCTGGCGGCTCACCTCCAACTGCGCAACGCTACGTGCTGTTCACATCCAGCTGCTGCTGCCCAACACTACAATGGCAGACATGAATGCAAACTAGCCACCGACTGCACACAGCACAGCCAGTGATTTTTATACAAAGGTGGCGTTACCAATAAAAAAACCTAAACAACCTACTTACATAGCCCCCATGCTCCCCACAAAAAAAATTTACAAATTGTTTTGGGCAGTGGCCAATAATGATTTGATAAAATTTTTCATAATTACAATAACAAAGATATCAAATGCACACACTTATTGATACAATGTTGGTCAAAAGCTAAAATTTTCTCACAGTCCATAAAGACAGTCCTCATCATTCGTCACAGTAAAATTGCAGTGTTTTTCTCAAAGTCTGAGCAGTAAAAGAAAATGCACACAGAAGTAGTGGATTTCCATGCAGTCTTGAAGAAGTAGTGTTGACCTTCCAACGGAAAGACAGTGCTGACTCTCGACATGCAGACAGGTAATGCGCCACAACAGAGCAAACCCACAGCAGAGTCAGTCGAAGTTTTGAAGAATATTGGTAGGTAGGTCATCACAGAGTAGACCCACTGTAGTCCTGGTAGAGATTACAGTATTGGTGGGCCACCAGGGGTGCAGACCCACTGCAGTCCTTGTAGAATTAATGGTATAGGTGGGCCATCAATGATGCAGACCCACTGTAGTCCATGTAGAGACGGCCAGCAGCCACTTGTTATGACTGTGTAGGTGCACAATCACCATCGAAGAGTTTTGCGGAGAATATAGCAAGTCCATAAACCACCACTTGTCCATTCACAAAAAATTTGTTTGAAATGTCCTTAGAACCAGCAATGCTGTTATCCAGTCCCTTGCTGAATTATTAACACACATGCAAACACTAATAGTCCCTACTTCTCACATATTGTCCATGTAATATGACCAACAGAAACGTGTGCAGTGAAATGTAACTTAATTTGAAGAACTGGTGTCAATTACAATTTTATAACATAAGAATACAATAACAAAGGTACAAAATACATCATTAAAGAAAATAATAATACAGATAACATTTGTAGTAAAACAGGCTTTACAAAAGAATAGAAATAAATAGATACATCAGTGTTACAGGAATTATGACATAAGTAAATACATAAAAGATCAGAATAACTTTTGAAATATCAACTTCACACATGAGCATTAAAACAAAACAGAACAAGTAATGTCTAAACATCTTTACAAAGTAAATGACATATTATTAATGCAAATTATTTTTGAGGATAACAGTATTCCTCATCATAGTTCATGTAGCTGAGTATGAGAAAAATTCTACAACATAAGTCTTATGAGGTAAACATATAAAGACAGGAAGAACATAAATATACAATAGTACACAAATACAGCGGAATAACAGAAAGGGAAAGGACAGGGTTTGTTTTACAGCAGTATCTTGCAAACAAAACTTTTTTTACTTCTTGGAGATCTCCCTTCGTTCTTCATTATTTCAAAAAGTGCTATCTATACCTGCTTTCTGTATTCTATTCATATTTCTTTCAAAATAATTATTTCTCAGTGTACAATACTCATTTTGGCCCAAATCTTTTTCATATAACTTCTCAATGCATTTTTCCCTATTGTCCATAAACAGTTACTTATATAGTCTACCCTCTCTTAAGCTAACTTAAATATACTGAGCTCAGATGCTAAACTAAGGGACGAGGCAATGCAGCAGCACAAAACAATTAACGCAAACAGCAATGAAAAAATGCAGATTTGTGAAGCAAGCAGCATTATAGAAATTAGCAAAGCAATTGCAATATTACAACTAATACAAGGCAATGTGCAGCAAACAATAAAAATAAATCATTAGTAAAACTGGCTTAACAGAATAATACAAAGTCAAATTCATTAACACTATGCCTGGCAAACAGCAGATATCTAAACATGACATAGCTCAAGCAGAAAAAAATATTGCACTAAAAATGGCCATGTCTAATACCTATGTCACATCTTAACACTAGAGTGATGCTTCACGAGAACTTACACTAGCAGATAAGTTACCAAATCGTAAAGAAATTATTTATGCAATTCCTGTGAAGGGAAATGTCTATTTATGTGCCCTCGTTTTCTTGGAAGTAGATCATAAATTTCTTATTGACTGGATCTGTAGGCATAAAATAACTATATTAGTACATATATTAAATTTTATTTTAACCAATGCTGCAGTGCAGCTAGAAACTAGATATTAAAGAAAATGAGCAAATATGTACAAAGGAGGGCATGAAACATCATTCATTAGCCATATGGCATTTCATAAGGTAGTAAAAAATTCTCTCAATTCTCTAGAAAGACGCTTGTCATAATCAGGTGTGCAGATGTAAGTATCTTTCCAAGTAATGAGCGTGTCGTATTTGCGATGCTTTCTACAAAGGAATGTCAATAGCGAGGATAATGGCCTTTTTTTTTACACCTAATGGCTTTCTTTTGTCAGACGACTACCTCTCAGCTGGGCGCCCAAAACGCATTACCTGCAGGTGATCACTTAACTTTCTTGTTGAAATATTTACGACTGCAGTTTCCGCCACAGTGACAGTCTCATATAAAAATATTTCACAGGTCAAGAATTTGGGTTACACATCTGTAGAAACAAAATCCTATAAATATAACAGCGTCCAAAAAATTTTCGCCAGCATTGTGATACATTCACGCATATACACACATTTCATAACTCTTAAAGTACGATTCTTGGTTTCCAACAACCTTTTTCACAAACCAGAGTCCCTAACCACTACTCATTATTCCTTACCTTATTCATCGACACTTCTTCAATATTTCATCATAACAGATACGTAGCATAATCAAATAACTCATATAGCATCAGCTTATTGATCATAACCATACCGCAACAGCATAATACACATAGTTATCATAATAAAACCATAACACCTCAGCCAAACCTCAAAAACGTAGTAGCTTTCTGCAATAATTTCAAAGCATAAAAAAATTCTCTGCTCATTTCAATAGTGTCATCAACCTCAAACGTACTTTAAATATCATGATCCCATACCAAACACATCATTCAAAGCTCTCATAGTATCACAATGGTTCTGAAAAAATATGAACAGTTCCCAAAGTACAGACAAAATACAGTTTCATAAGTGTGAAGTTATCCAACTGTGTAATTGTGTAAACATCTGTCACTGATGTAATAAAAAAATGTTTGTTTCTCTGTTAAATAATCAGATAGCTGTGTAATTTATGTGTTAGAGAAATATGGTACCGATGTGTAAAGTTGTATAAGCAAATACCATATTAGCTAGGGCTCCTTGTGCTTGCCAAACACATGGTACACAAAGTAAGCGTTTACCCCCCTGAGGATAAATGTAATTATATCCTCAAGTGTTACAGATTACAGCAATGGAATGAAATTTATCACAGAAAACTTTCTTTGTAATTCAAAAATCTTGAAAAATAAATGGTTTAAGTACAAAATTGATCACTCAAATGCGTGTCCTGTAGCGCTAAATGTGCGTCTTGCTGTAAGATAATCTCTGTGGAAGTGTCGTAGTTATCGTCCTCCGAAAGTTAAGTTCTGCAGAAGCCAATGTACTTACCTCATGATACACCAAATTTCAAGTAAACCAAAATGTTGCATTAAAATCTCATTAGCAGTACTGGTAAATGTTCTAAGTATGTGAGCCTTATAGTCGTTACGTAATCGTGCAACTGACAAGCAAGAATGCACACACACAATAACTCTGTGTCGTCTCTTCACAATAACAATGCATTCGTAATTTCTGTTTAAATAAGTCCTCTTGGTTCTTGATTGGATATTTAACTTCAAACATTGTTGTATGTTAACAGTTTCTTAAGTCTGACAAAGCATACTAGAAATGTGAAGTGAAAAGTTTTATGGCAAAGACAAGTTAAACAGCAGATTATCATTCAATAAACGGTTTTACATGTGAAATGTGGTGTAAACCTTTACTCTTCCTAGTACGCAGACTTTCAACTGAAAAGCAATTGTCATGTTTGATACGTCGGTAAGGAACGCTAAATCTTTTCTCAAGGTTAGCGTCTGTGTTATTTTTCTCTGAGCCAGCCGGCGCAGGTGGCTGCCTGCGGTGCGAGTCATTGTCTGTTCCTTTATTGGCGCGCGTCGTTATTGGGATTAGGAAACCTAGCTTCTACAAATTCACGTTGTCGAAAGTGCCCTGCTCTGTTTGAATCCCGCCAGTTCTGATAAAATTCAGGTCTGTCGTTATGTCGGTAGTTTACATAGTTGCTTGCTTGTCGGTCATGTGGTGGAGAATTTCTCCCGGAATCGTAACTGCGCGCTGGACCGTTGTGTCTAAAGTTATTCGGTCTCCCTTGATAGTAATTGTTTTGTTTCCCATATTGTCCGTTTCTAAGGTAATCTCTGTCATATTCATTACTACAGAAACGCGATCTTTCTCTGTAACTATTATTACTCAGCCAGTGGTTGTCATATGGGTGGTGTCTGTTTTGGTCATGATTTGCGTTGTAAGAATAGCTTTGTCGTGTCCAGTTATTGTTTCTGTCGTCACGGAATTGTGACGGATGTGACCTGTAATTGTTGTGCTCCTGTTTGCGCGTTCCGCGATTGTCAGTGTCAATTTCCAGTTCTTGTAACAGTCCCTTAAAAGCTTCAATGTCGTCTTTGCAACGTCCTGCCAAAATAATATGTCGTAAATGTTCAGGTAATTTGATTAAGCAAATGCGGATGAGTTCTTAAGGGCTGTATGGGTTTGAAAGATATTGATTCTTATGCAACATGTCTTCAAAATATTTGACAAGACTGGAAAATTCAGATTGTTCAAAGTGTTTCATCATCATGATCCTATGTTTTACTCGGTCTTGTGTAGCTTGAGACCAATATGCTGAGAGGAATGCATGATAAAATTCTCCGTCACTGTGGCAATCGTGAATGACCGATCGCATTCGCACAGCTGGTTCATTCTCTAAGCAGCCACACATAAATTCTAGTCTATGCTCTAATGACCAGTTGGGAGGAAAACAATGAGAGAATTGATGGAGCCATGCTTGTGGATGAATGTCGTTGCCAGAATTCTTAAATGTTTGGAATTTACGTGTAGTAATGAACAGCTTATAGGCAAAATCATCATGTCGGCGAGTCACATGTCGGTCATTGTTACGTCGTGTCGGCGGTTCAATCTCAAAATTCGGTGCACATTGCCAATTTCTTTCATAATTTCCGAAATGCGCTGTGTTATAATTTTGTGGCTGTTCCGTATTTCTATGTCCCTCTTCCCGTATTGGGGCGCGAGTGTCCTCTGAAATACGTAATTCTTGTACTACTTGTGCCAACTGATCTTGCACTTCCCGGATTTCTCTTTTGTACTGTGTATTGATTTGATTTTGATTTTGTTTGAATTTTCTAATTTCTTCATACCCTTCAGTGTCAGTGAAGGCTACAGGTGTTGTGTCATTCAGATCATCATCTACCTTTGTAGATAAGTAAGTGAACTGATCTGAAAGTTCGGCTACTTTATCCGATTGTGAAATTATTTCCTCTGTATGTTTTTCTGAACCAAGTTTCAGATTGTCCATTTGTGTTGAAATCGTATCTACTGTGTCCTTTAACTTTTCCTGAGTTTTTGCAAGTTGCGTAACCGTATCGGTAGATGCAACTGAGTCAATTTTAGCTTGCAAGGTCTCATGATTTTCATGAACAATAATTTGCAGTTCTTTTATGGCTGCTTCGTGATTCTGTAATGCATTTTCATGCCGCGAAAAAATAGGTTGAAAATGCTCACAAATTTGTGTTTTTACGTCATTACAGACTTTTTGACATTTCGATTCAATGTTATGTAACTCAGTAGTTAAATCTTCACATGTTTGTTCAGGCATGGTGTGAAGATTTTGTTCCATTGTGTCTAACTTTTGAAGATTCTGTTCCATTGAGTCTAACTTTTGAAGATTTTGTGCCATTTGTTGCATTAATTGTAATAACAATGCAGTAGTGTCTGGAATCTGTTCCTCTACGCTTTTCGGCAGTGCATTTGCACCGGCAACATTCACATTTTGACAAGCAGAAAATGTGTCTTGACTCATTTGAGAAAACGGTGAGGACCCAAAACCTGAATCTGCAGTATTTGCAAGATTGTGTCCTGTAATTTCGTATTCCTGAGGCGAGCTGTTGCCGAACGATCGATCGATAATGCTTCCCTGTTCACTACCTGTTTCACTGCCTACGCCATTGTTTGCCGCCCGCTCCATTTCCCTATGCACAATTACCAAATTACTACTTTGAACATTAGTTAATTCATTACACAGTGGTGCTGATAAGCTACGCTCGTCGTCACTATTATTTTTCAGTTTACTTTGTAGCCTAGTGTTACGTTTTTCACACGCAATTATTGTCACAATATTTCACACGATAACACAGAAAAGACAATTTGAAGAGCAAAAAGAAGAGAACACATTAACATAGCACTGAAAATAATATCTAGTTAATTGCAGCTGCGAAATACTTGGTGCAAATCTACATGCATGCCACAACTGTGTACAACAATGAAAAACTACAACTTCAAAAGAAATTCTCTCTATAATTACGCGCTAGCAATAAACAAAAGCTACACTAATTACACAAACTACAAGGAAAAATCGGAAGATTCCAGTGAGGTATCCTCGGCTAAGGGTCGACATATGAAACGTCCCCTTAAAACAATTATACATGACTGTGCTTAACCTGACACACAATATTTTTAGCGCAACGCAATCTGACTTTCAAAAAATCCCTACGAAAGAATGGCCCTGACTAACATTAACCTATACCTTTCACAAATCACTTACCTCACAAAAATCTTCGTTACTGGAACTACTGCAATACAGCGAGCGCCACTACTGCCAGCTAAATAAAAGATTCAAACTACGGAAGGCACTAACTACTGATAGGCATAGTTAGTAAATGAAAGATTTTAATAGAGAACAAACAATGTATTTACCTTAATAGTCATAATATATATAGCAGTTCATGACAAATTACAAAACTCCGCCATCTCTCTCCCCACATCCACCACTGCTGGCGGCTCACCTCCAACTGCGCAACGCTACGCGCTGTTCACATCCAGCTGCCGCTGCCCAACACTACAATGGCAGACAACAATGCAAACTAGCCACAGACTGCACACAGCACAGCCAGTGATTTTTATACAAAGCTGGCGTTACCAATAAAAAAACCTAAACAGCCTACTTGCACTATTACTCTTTTCTTTGTCTCTTGTAAGAGGAAGAACTGCAAAAGGAAAACTACAAATCACGCGATGTTACGAACAGAGTCCTAAGTCGATTGTAATCAGGATTGAAGCTTCGTACAAAAATGATAAGTGTTTGACAAGAAGAGTGTAGCAGCTTTAGAAATGTTGTGTTACAAAAGAATGCAGTAGCTTATATTAGTAGATCACGTAAATAATGAGGAGGTAATAAACAGAATTAGAGAGTGAGAGAAAAGAAATTTGTGGCAAAACTCGACTGAAATTAAGGAATTGTCGGGTTTGTAACCAAAATGGAGGTCAAAAGACTAATGCAGTAGGCATGTTCAGATGGATGCAGATTGCTGTTACTATTCAGAGATTAAGAGAGTTTCACAGGATACAGAAGTGCGGAGAGCTGCATCAATCTTGACTCCATATTGAAGACGACAATATCCGGCCGCTGTGGCCGAGCGGTTCTAGGCCCTTCAGCCCGGAAACGCGCTGCTGCTACGGTCGCTGGTTCGAATCCTGTCTCTGGCATGGATGTGTGTGATGTCCTTAGGTTAGCTAGATTTAAGCAGTTCTAAGTCTAGGAGATGTTAAGTCCCCTAGCGCTTAGAGATATTTGAAGACCACAATAACATCAAACACAACAGTTATAACGAATAGTGAACTTTTATATATTTGGATATAGAAGATTTGACGATCACTGTATATCATCTTTTCTTCGCTAAAACTGCAGCAGCGAACGCGATGTTTTGTTGGATGTACAAGTAAATGTCATTTTTTTTAAATAACTGGACGACATTTTCCCTATTGTTTCATTTTCAGCTGTTTGTGTCGTTCAAACTGTGTTAATAAATTTTATCATTCCTCGTCACTTAATGACACTACTTTCCGAATTTCTGTATCATAGGATAAAGTAGTGAGGCAGAAAACAGATTCTTACATTCTAGTGACACCCACCGACCCCCCCCCCCTCCTACCTCCCCAGTGAAGTAGTGTTTTTTTTTTTTTTTTTTTTTTTTGTAGGTTTAGAAAATGTAACAGTGGAATTAAGAGCAGCGTTATACAATCTAATTTTATTTTAAACTTGGTGAATTCGTGAGTATAGCCTTTGAAATGTGTAAAAAAGCCTGTGGGGAACATTACTTATGAAGAGCACAAGTTCTTGGGTGACACAAATCATTTTTGGAAGGCCAAGCAGAAGTTGAAGGTGAACCTCGCTCAGGGAGCCCTTCAACTTCAACAATCGACAACGAACTTGTGCGTGCTCTTGTGAGATCAGACTGACGTTTGACAATTTGGATGATGGGTGACCTATTATATTTAAACACTCCCGCTATGCATCAAATTTTGGCCGAAATTTTTCACATGCGAAAGGTTTGTGCCAAAATGGTACCAAAAAAACCTCACAACTGAACAAAAAGACAACCGAAGAAACTTGTGGGTTGATATTCTTGGGAAGATTACCGATGACCACGAATGGTTGAGCCGTGTGATCGTTTCTGAAATTGTTTGAACAGGATCCTGAGAGAAAGCGGCAAAGTGAGGAGGGGCACACTGGGACATATCCGCGATCGCAATGGAACAAAGGATGCTGATTTCCTTTTTAAAGAGTACGGGTATCGTACACCAGGAATTTCTTCCTCAAGTACAAACTGTCAACCAAGTGTTTTACAAAGATGTCCTTGAAAGGCTCAGGAAAATGGTGAATCGAGTGGGACCGGACACTGCAGACAAGTGGATGCTGCATCTTGACATCGCCCCGTCACACAGGCAAGGACATCTTGACCTAAGAAAGCATTCCTGTTGATCCACAGCGCCTATATTCACCTGATCTGAGTCCTTGTCAGTGTTTTCTTTTCCGGAAATAGAAAAAGACGTCATTTCGGGACTCTGAAGAACATTCCAAAGAATGTGCCCGACATGTTAAAGGCCCTACCAGTTGAAGCCTTTCAGCGCTGCTATCAAGATTGAGTGTAATTACTCCGCCGGCGTATAGATGCCGATGAGAACTAATTTGAAGGGGACAATATTCTTTTTAGAAAACAAAAATATATGTAGTGGATAAAAATCAGTCTGATTACTTTTCTCACACACCCCGTAGTTCGCACAAGCGGCTTCCATACAATACATAAACAGGAAGATTATATTCATCAAGTTATCACAAGAAATTGTGAAAGGCGGACTGAGCTGATTTGGTAAGCAGTTAATTCTTATGACAAAGTTATATATATATGCACAGATATAGAGAGAAGAACTGGCATGATTCTGTAAGGGGGTGTACAGCTTCAGCACTTGCTTGGAAACCAACAGCGGCTGGTGGCTGGCAGCGTGCGGCGAGGCGGAACGACTCTGGTAACGGGACACTGACAGCTCCGCCTATCACGACGCTCTCCCAGGTCAGGCGCCACCAGTCGATTTTCACCGCGAAGTTGTACTTGTTGTTACAAAGCCAGTCAATGTAACTATGGATGATAACCGACGGCCAAACAGAATCTATGAAGGGACATCAGCTGGAGAAATCTTGGTGACCACCTGGAAGGTGGATACAAGGTGGTAGTGATGTAGTGAATTCAAGGAGACTTCAGGAAGAAGACAGGAGAGACAGCAAACTATGGAAGATGAAAAGTAGAAAAAGAATAACTATAGAAAAAGCCGCGTAACCGTGCAGCTTATAGGTGATGAGGTGTCTCGCGCATTTCAGACTATGCCAGTAAAAAAATGGTTCAAATGGCTCTGAGCACTAGGGGACTTAACATCTATGGTCATCAGTCCCTAGAACTACTTAAACCTAACTAACCTAAGGACAGCACACAACACCCAGCCATCACGAGGCAGAGAAAATCCCTGACCCCGCCGGGAATCGAACCCGGGAACCTGGGCGTGGGAAGCGAGAACGCTACCGCACGACCACGAGATGCGGGCCTATACTAGTAGTTCCTAGAATGAGCATGTACAACGGTACACACGTGCATTGAAGTTCTGCGTTTCCTGCTCCTTGAAATATTCTAGTATATTTGAATTCGCTTCTGCTCAGCAAAACGTGACGATTATTTCAATGCTGCTGTCTCTCCGAATGTAAAGAATTGAATGAGATTTGTAACTAATGTAAATCCTATAGCTTGACGGCATTACCACTTGAAAAGTGTTCCTTATTTTTGTGCTTGTGAGGAAAAAATACTGATGTGAATACCACAATTTCAGGTCATTATCATATGAAATATGTAAACAATACTGAACGTGATTTGTAACTGATTTTAGTGAATGGGTGAAAATTTAGAAACATTGTAGATGCAAACTCTGAATATCCCTCACAGACTATTCTAACCGACGAGTGTAATGGTACCTCATTCGAATAAGAAGCAGAATGACTACCATGACTGCAGATAAGAACTGCTTCTAACATGCATTCCGTATCGGCCTATAGTATAAATGGCATCTTCAGTCTGTTGTTAAACTCGATAAAGTTTATAAACTCGTTCCTGGCATTTGACAGTGCTGTGACTGGCATAGACTGTGCACAATCAATCAAGTGTGGATCTATTTATTGTTAGGAATGTAATTTGAATCTAGAGTATTATTCATTTCTTCTCCAGCATTTCCCTGTGCAATACATTATATTGCTGATGTCTCATACAAGTAAACGTTACAGAGAAAGAAATGCAGACAGATCGATGAAAGAAATTTGACTGACAGAGAGACAGAGCGAGAGGGAGGGAGAGAGAGAGGGGGGGGGGGGGGGGACGACATTTAACGATGGGTCAGTACACATAAATAATTACTGCAGGTAAGTATAAAAACACAAAGAGAGTGATGACAAACAGATGTGGAAAAGTGTGTGTGTGTGTTGATTCGTGTCAATATATGCAGTTCAGCTGAAACTTAGATATTTTTGGAAAAACTGTACTACTGGCATTGTGTTTTTTAAGATGACATTTTACGCCATTCGGATTAAGTTTATCTATTATTTAACAAGTAGAATAATACTACTTTTTCAGAGAACATTGCGGATACCTACTGATTGCCAGATTCAGTGAAAATTTTCTGAATAACCCGCCAATACGACATCAGAAAAATGGGTGTGGCCCGTGACATCAGTTTTCTTGCACAGTTTAACACCGTGTCTGGTGCAAAGAGTACCAAAGACCCTACACCCATACTGCAGGTCACCTTACCTCCGGAGGGCATACGACGGCTTTGTGAAACCTGGTCACCCGAATCAGCCTATGAATCTGGGCCAGAGGTAGTGAAATGTGGTATTGATTAGAGGTTTCATATTACCAAATTCTTTGTAAAACTGACGATTTTGTACTCGCTTTAACAGCATCTATATAATTTTTTTTTTTTTAAAGTGATGCCGCGTGGTCTTGGGCGCCTTGCCGCGATGCTCCCCTCGGACAGTCGGGCACGGGTGTGTGTGTCCTCTTTAGTGCAAGTTAGTTTACGTAATGTGTAAGCGTAGGGACCGAAGAACTCAGCAGTTTGGTCCCACAGGAACTTACCACATTTTTTTTTTTTAACTGATAACTTCGTGTGGCTCATGGTGTGGGTTCCTGTAGTCATGTCCTAGTTCATGAACCACGGGCAACGTATGAGTGGCCAAGTAAGTGGTCCCGACAGTCGGGATACCAGTTACTTTGGAAGAAGGCTGGGCATCTCGGACATATTCCGAGTCGTGGTCACCTTTGTGCTCATACGGCAAAGACTACCAAATCCACCGGTTAGTCCCTCAGCCGTTAGGGGTAAAACCCAATGGGACTCGGGGCAAGTAAGGCTAGCAACCTGCTTCCCTGGTACTTTAAATATGATGCTGGCAACAATCAGAGCAAAATGCCTCGGACCTTTGGAGGTGACGGAGTCCCACCTCTAACTGACAAACCAGGGACTCCTAAGATACGACTTGGCAAACAAATGGTAATGAGATGGGGAGCTATTAATATCAATGGGCGGTACTCTTGGAAGAAGGTAGAGCTGGAAGAGGCTGCAAGTCAGATGGGGCTGGACGTTTTAGCTGTTAGTGACATTCGGATAAGGGGTGAGAAAGAAGAAGAAGTGGGAGAATACAAGGTCTACTTGTCAGGAGTCAAAGCAGGAACAGCATAATGGGGTGTAGGGCTTTACATCAGGAAAGAAATGGAACCCAGCGTAGTTGCAATAAGGTATGTAAACGAACGACTGATGTGGATAGATTTGACAGTGTCTAGCAAGAAAATTAGGATTGTGTCAGTATATTCGCATTGTGAAGGGACTGATCAAGATAAGATCGATAGTTTTTATGAGGCACTCAGTGATGTAGTTGTTAGAGTAAAGGACAAGGACAGTATTCTGCTCATGGGTGATTTTAACGCCAGGATTGGAAATCGAACAGAAGGGTATGAAAAGGTCATGGGTAAATTTGGAGAGGATATGGAGGCCAACAGGAGCGGGCAGCAACTCTTGGATTTCTGTGCCAGTATGGGCTTAGTAATCACAAACTCCTTTTTTAAACATAAGAATATTCTCCGGTATACTTGGGAAAGCAGGAGAACCAGATCTGTCATTAACTATATAATAACAGATCAGGAATTCAGGAAGGCTGTGAGGGACACACGTGTATTCAAGTGATTCTTTGATGACACTGATCATTATTTAATCTGCAGTGAAATTGAGATTGCGAGGCCGAAAGTGCAGGAGGTCAGGTCCATATGTAGGAGGATAAGAGTGGAGAAACTTCAGGATAAGGAAACCAGGCACAAGTACATAACAGCGATCTCAGAAAGGTACCAGTTAGTTGAATGTAGTCAATTACAGCCATTGGAAAAGGAATGGACAAGGTACAGGGACACAGTACTAGAAGTGGCTAAAGAATGTCTTGGAACAGTAGTGTGTAAAAGTAGGAGGAAGCAAACAGCTTGGTGGAATGACACAGTCAAGGCAGCCTGTAAAAGGAAAAAGAAGGCGTATCAAAAATGGCTACATACTAGAACTCAGGTAGACAGAGAAAGTTATGTTGAAGAAAGAAACAAAGCCAAACAGATAATTGCAGCATCCAAGAAGAAATCTTGGGAAGACTTTGGAAACAGGTTGGAGACATTGGGTCAAGCTGCTGGAAAACCATTCTGGTGTGTAATTAGCAGTCTTCGAAATGGAGGTAAGAAGGAAATGACAAGTATTTTGGACAGGTCAGGACAACTGCTGGTGAATCCTGTGGATGCCTTGGGCAGATGGAGGGAATATTTTGAAGAGTTGCTCAATGTAGGTGAAAATACAATCAGTAATGTTTAAGATTTCGGGGTAGAATGGGATAGGAATGATGATGGAAATAGGATCACGTTTGAGGAAGTGGAGAAAATGGTCAATAGATTGCAGTGCAATAAAGCAGCTGGGGTGGATGAAATTAAGTCGGAACTCATCAAGTACAGTGGAATGTCAGGTCTTAAATAGCTACACAGGATAATTGAAATGGCCTGGGAGTCGGGACAGGTTCCATCAGACTGGACAAAAGTAGTAATCACACCAATCTTTAAACATGGAAACAGAAAATATTGTAACAACTACAGAGGTATCTCTTTAATCAGCGTTGTGGGTAAAATCTTCTTAGGTATTGTTGAAAGGAAAGTGCGAGTATTAGTTGAGGAGCAATTGAATGAAAATCAGTGTGGGTTTAGGCCTCTTAGAGGTTGTCAGGACCAGATCTTTAGCTTACGGCAAATAATGGAGAAATGTTATGAGTGGAATAGGGAATTGTATCTATGCTTTATAGATCTAGAAAAGGCATATGACCGGGTTCCTAGGAGGAAGTTGTAATCTTGCTACATTAATTTTGCTATGATGAAAGCGGTACTGACTGACAATAAAACCGGGTTACAAGCTGTGAGCTGTCTGGGGAGAAGTTAACCGTGCATTACTGCGCAACTGTTTCACCAGGTAACTAGTCTAGGTTTACCACATTACCAATAAGACTAACATTGATTATAATCTTTTACAGTCATACAACAACCGGTAATATATCTATATATAAAAAGGAGAATTTAAATAAAAAGAAAGAAATCAGTTTATATTTGGAAATTTATTTTAAGATTGTTCATTGAAATTTCAGCATATTATACGTGAGTTATAACTGAGCTGGTGCCTTGTTTAAGGATTGTAATCTTACGGAATTTTAATCTTACGGAACACATGAAATATGGAGCCAAGATTGGGAGACTGCCTACAACACTGCATTCACAAAACAACACCCAAAGAACGTTGAAACATAAGCAAGAAGAAATTAACCACAACCAACAGATTCAGTTTTCACCCAAAGAAATTACGTTCGTAACACAATCCTGTCCGTCATGTAACTACCACACACTGGTATACTAAATTCATATTAACTCTTTGTGAAATCTTCCCAAAAAGAATAGCTGAAGGCTACTTTGGTGATTACACCACGTGGTCAACTTGGTTTACACAAAGCGTATAACTCCACAATAATTTTGATAATTAAAATAAATTAGATCGAAAAGCAAATTACAAAAGAAAAACCTCGAACTGGTTATTAACGTCTTACTGTTAACATGACGGGTCAAACAGTTATATAAGCACGTGGTACTGGTCTCGCAAAGTATACCCCACGTGGGTTGAACATAAAGAAAAGTTGCTATATTGAAAATATTCTAAAGACGAGACGTTATAATCACACAAGCATTCGCATTTAAGATTGATCTTAGTTAGAGTTACTGATCAACACATGGTTCCACTTTACTCACAAAGTAGTAACAAAGCAACAACCGGAAAATAATATGAACTTCACACGAGAATTACACTACGCTGCAATTTAAGATAACCTTAGATATTTTAGAGCTAAACCCGAAATAAAGATGATTAAATTTTCAGTTAGGCTGAACTTAACAAATCCATTGTCCTATGGACTTAGCAGACACGCGCTTAGCCGGAGATCTTACCACTTCAGACGCTCGCCACCGCCAGACTGCCACCGCGCCACTACCGAGCGTGCTTCCTGAGGGTGGCTCACAAAGACAAACGGAAGGGGCCAGAGGGGCAGCTTCCTATACCAACATGACAACAGACGGACAGAACCATACTAAGGATAGAAACCTCTCTGCTTTAAGAAAGCGTAGCTACCTGTTCCGACGTTGGTCCGACTGTTCTCTAGCAGACAGCCTTGTCTGCTACCCTCAAGCATGCAACTACAAACACATTTGATCATTCATCCTCTCACACAGAAGGGAAAGGGGATGACAGTATCTTATCATATACAGTATATAACAGAAAGCGGATGTAGGTTCCGTATGAGACTGTGTGACATGAATTACATATAAACTGTGTTTTAAAGTGTAGTAGTGTGACAGATCGTTCTTGTTTACGTGTAAAAGTAACACGTTCCACTACTCAGTCTCCTCCCAGATAGTCATAAACGCCACAGTAAATTTAGAAGAGGAATTTATTCCATAAATGACAACAGATTTAAGAAAACAAACATGAAAGGCATCCAACAGAGACCTTTCATAACCCCAACGCTCCGGGAAAAGACTGTGCAGGGAATTTTCTGGCCATGCTAGGACATTCCCAAGCAGGCTTCTCACACCCTACTTAAACCAAAAGTGTAAAGAAAAGGCAAAAGGTCACCAGCTACTTGCTAAACCGCAATAATTTCAACAAATCTTTAAAATCTACTAATTTCAAACAGAAAAAAAGAACACAATCTGTGACACCTATTTAAAAGATAGTGTAGACCTAATTCGGTCAGCAAGTAAAAACAATGGTTCCTGTGTCATTAATATGAAAACAATTTCTGGTTGTTACCCTTATGGAGTTCACCAGTATTTGCTCATTGCAAGAGCCAACTGATCACAGGCAAATTTATGACTGTTTATTAACAAGCAAAATTTATGAAAATAGCAAAGGTGCCACAGCAATTAAAAAAGAACATGAAATAACATCAGTATTATAAAGCAGAACATTACAATGCACAATCCGCAAAAGCAAAAATTGATAAGAAAAAAAACATGTTTTACAAAGTGGTTATCGCAAAAAAAAATCTATATCTTATAAAACTAATAATTTGTAGAATTAACATAACTATGTGGCATTAATTTAATCACTCTACTATATTTCAGTTAGTTAGCAAACAATGAGCACTGTGTCATTATACTGAAAATACAATTAATTATGTGATTGTTACCCTTAAGGGGTTCCTCACTATAAATATGCCCCATGCAAAGGCTAATCGATCACAGTCCAATGAGAATGAATAGCAATCTGACTGATAAACGAAGCAATGCCACATGAATGAATTTACGAAACAAAATAACACAAATCTAATACATCACACAAGAACAAACATTGATCAATAAAACAGTACAATAGTCAATATCTAATAAAAAACACCAATAAATAAAACACCTGCAAAATACAAGACTCAAAGTCTAAAATAAACAATAAATAGAACACCTGCAAAATACGAGAGTCAAAGTCTAAAAAAAATTAATAAATAGAACACCTGCAAAATACGAGAGTCAAAGTCTAAAAAAAATTAATAAATAGAACACCTGCAAAATACGAGAGTCAAAGTCTAAAAAAAATTAATAAATAGAACACCTGCTAAATACAAGAGTCAGTCTAGTAAACACCAATAAATCGAATCCCTGCAAAACACACGAGTCAAAGTTTCTGTGACAGAAACACACGTATATGCATTGAACTAAGAACCGTATAATCACTGTTCACTGATACACTCACTAGTTCCACTGTTCCGAGGCACAATATAAGGGGAGGGGAAGGGGGTGCGTCGCCGCAGCTGTCAGTAGGGATTTTTGTCCATCTGTTGCGTGCAATCCCGCCGGCTCTGCCCTCTCATGAAGTTTCTCTTGGTGGTCTGTGTCACGTACATCTCGATTTGGTTCCATGTTTGTGTTGTCAAATTCGTACGGTATCCTCGATTGACACGCCAGGTTGATATTCCTGGGCAAGGATGGCACTTAGTGGCTCTTCTTTTGTGCCACCCTTAGCGACCAGAGAACATCGAACCATGATTTACTGTCGCTTGACAGTAGGCATCCATCAGGAAATGTTGATAGGCGTCGTTGAAGTCTGCCAGTTTCTCTGGACAGTACCTGTCAAAAGGCTCCACGCCCCTTGTGTTGTTTCTCCGCGGCCGTCTCGTCACGGTCGCGTGCGTGTGGTGCGTTGCTAGCAGATGGATTTCCGCGCGGTGGACCGCTCGCCCATCTCAGGTCGTCGCCTTCAGGAAGGGTCGCACGGGGCGGCCGCCCATTAGCTCCAGGTGCAAGGGAAAGTGTTTGCCGCATGCCCTTCTTTTGTGGTCGACCGCGCTCCCGATGTGGCCCGGTTGACAGCGTCCCCCGCTGGGAAACCCGCCAGTTTACAACTAGCCCTCCTCCTCGCTGCTCCCGCTGTCTCGTAAGAGTTTAGCAGGTTCGCTTTCACGTTCTCAACTGCATTCACAGAAATTTTTTTTTTATCGTAGTTATGTGATTACACAATGTCATACATAATACCACTTAGTACTGTCTTTCACAATTTTTAAGAACAAACGTGAGACTTATTTTTTTTTAAATTAGATGAATCGACAATATAAAATAAAATTTAAATGACTTGACAATGTAAAAGAATAAAAATGACATGACTTTACAATGTAAAAAAAATAAGAATTAAATGAACTGACAATATAATATTTAAATCCACATCGCTAATGTGGTTCACTTACGTTTTAATAAATCCAATGCTACTTATTAATTCACTAAAATGAATAGGATTATGCCTTGTGCAAGTATAGGTCAGGACAGCATAGGGTTCACATGTTATTTACACACACATACATGCACACCTGTTGTCTATTCTACAAACTAACTACCCATAAACATGCATTACTCAATATTCTACTTCTATCCACTACTAGTTCAGCCAATAAGCTACTTCAATGCTATTTCAACACCGTGTATATACCACTACAACATTGTTCTAATTCGTCCTCTTCTTGACGCTCGCGGCATACGTCTTGTCACACGATAAATATGGAGAAACTTTCCTTAAACATACACAGTAAAAAGAACAATGGTTATTTACACACCAAAACATTTATACCAGTTCGCACACCTGAAAAGAGACTCGCAATTATACATTTATCATACTCATATATTCACACATAAAACAGTAAGAAAATTTCATCTAAAATTACGTTATCACAAGAATTAATCACACAGATGGCTTTGAGAACGGTAAAAATGTCTGCACTATACAGGTTATACTACATTTTCTTACCCATTTTGCTGCGATTTCGTTCCTTCTTTAAGTTACCTCTCGCTTCCAAATCAGTCATTTCGCCTGTGGTGGTTATTCTGGATTCATTTCTCATGAATGGCAAAATTGTGGTCACCTCTATTCTGTAAAACAGTATCATCTTAACATATTGAACTTACAACAGACACAAAAGATCCGAATCCTCCTGCAGTTTAAATGACAAATGTTTTGCTTCATCCTTATTACCTTAAACCAAGCTTTCCTTCGTTCCCATAATCAAAATTATTTAATCGTCCTCTACCTTCAAGGGAAATTTCCTCAGTACAAATCATATAGGCTGCAGTGCATCCCGCACCAGCGAAAACGGTAAGCTGTAATGCTCACAGCATCAGCAAAAATACATAAACATCGCTTTTCTAGGACAAGTATTAACGCAGAATAATTTTTTAGGCTCTGGCTCAACATCAGTGAAGACTACAAAAAGGATCCACATTTCCGTTCCATTCTCCATTTGCTGGAAAACTGCTCGTATTTGACTGCCACAATAATATTTCAGGGCGACGTAAATTACACAAACCATAATTCTTCTTTCACCTTGAAGGGAATCAATCTACTTACGAAATCCACAGACAGCACTTTCCGTACTCAGCTATAAAGAACAAAAAAGACATATATCATCAATATTAACATATCATCGCATATTGGGAAGCCAATGGTTAAACAATCGTATTATCGCGTCCTGTTTTCAAGATTCCAGATTTACTCATTCCTTTCTCAGAGTTCTCCTGTCTTAAAATATTCATACAGCACGCATACTATAGTAAGAGATCCTCATTTATACTGACAGATATAGAATAGTAATAGATAGATAGTAGCACTGAAAGCAGAAAATCGGAAACAAGGCTACTAACAGCTGGGGACCTGGGTTTGCCAGACCCATAATACCCACAGATCGGATATTCCCCCGAGTTTTTTTTTTTTTTTTTAATAATTCAGCAACGATCTTGCTTCCCTCAGGAGCGACACTTTTCAATTGACACAAAAAAAACAAACAGCATTTCACTCGTTCACAAGGAAACCTTTTATGTTCACATTAGAACCAACCTAAATCCTAATTGCACAAGGAAAGAAAAAAAAGGCTAGAAACAACACATAGAAACATCTTTATCATTATTTTTACCAACGTATTATTCAAAATGCATATGTCACACATTTAAACTAATCAATTGTTTCTCTTCACCGTCCTCTCTACTCCTCACTGTCCTTTCTACTCAATGTATGGTTTTACGTTTGACACATGGTGTAGCCCTTTTGATTTCTTCGATCGAAGAGTTTCCACTTCTATGGCGTTTTCATGGGGAATCTTACTTATCCGATACGGGCCGTTAAAGAGATTAAAAAATTTCTTGCAGACACCTGACCGTTTGTTAGACAGCTTGTGTGATCTGATAAGAACTTTTTGTCCTACCTGAAACACTGTTTTCTCACGTGTTTCCTATACGCCTTGACTCTGGCTTCTGCTGCACGCTTGATGTTGCGTAAAGCTAAGTCAACAATTGCGTTCCGGCGTAGTCTCGGCTCTAATGGCCAGGGCACCACCTCTTTGATTTTGCTTGGGGGCTCCTTGTTTTTTAGCACAGTGATTGGCGGAAGCTTTGTTGACGTATTATGCAACTCATTAATTATGTTCTGAAATCCTTTTAGGTGTATGTCCCACGATCGGTGATCACGACTGCAGTATAACCTACATAATTTTCCTAATTCACGCATAATACGCTCACTGGGGTTCGAGCTGGGGTGAAAGAGAGATATATATATAGGTTTAATTCTTTTTCTTCGAAGCATCCGCTGCCAGTATTGCGATCTAAATTGTGGTCCATTATCCGAGATAACCCTTTTCACGCACCCAACTTCATGCAGAAACTGCTTTGCAAATGCAGTTGCCACTGCCCTTCCTGTGGCTCGCTTCAACGGAGTCAGACACACAAACTTGGAGGTTAGCTCTACCGCTACGAAAACATATGCAAAACCTGCTTTAGATCGTATTAGTGGCCCAAATACATCCACGGCCGCGAGGTCACAAAGTTTGCTTGGTATTATCGGGTGCTATGATGCAGCATAAGTCACTGTGGCCGCCTTTGCTCGCTGACAAGGTCCGCACACTCTAAGTACACCACGAATACGCCGTAGCATGTTATTAAAATAGCATGTCTCTTTCAGTTTTTCCACAACATTTCTGTGCTCCAAAGTGACCATAACTCAAATGTATGTACCATATAATTTTGTTTACGAGTTCCTCCGGAATCTCCAACACCCATCTGGAGTCGTCCGGGGCTCGTTTCTTGAATAATATTCTATTGCGCACTAAGTAGTACTGGCGTATTCCTACATTCTCCTTGTCCTCCCACTTCTTCTTTATATCTTTCAATACTGCGTCCTTATCCTGTTCGTCCGCTATACTTCCTAAAGAGGTGGTAACAAAATTCTCGAACGCTACATTCTGTAAGTATAGGATGCTAAAATTATTTTCACCGAGTTCCCTTTCTTCTGTGTGAACCAAACCTATAGGAATGCGCGATAAAGCGTCAGCAATTACATTTTTCTGTCCAGGAATGTATTCTACAGTGAAGTTATATTCCTGTAGGTATAGTGCCCAGCGTCCTAGTCTCCCATGCGTGATTTTTGTGCTCATCAGAAATTGGAGTGCACGATGGTCAGTGTACACCTTGGTGGTCCTCCCAAATAAAAAATACCTAAATTTTGAGAATGCCCAAACTATCGCGAGTGCTTCGAGTTCCGTCACGGAATAATTTTTTTCACATCGAGAGAGCACCCTGCTCCCAAACGAGATTGTTTTCCAAGTTGTAATATCATCATTTCCTTCCGTTTGAAACAGTACCGCACCTAATCCTGACAAGGAACTGTCCGTAATTAAAGAGAATTCTTGCGTCAGGTCGGGATGCACGAGGATGGGAGCCTCTACCAATGCCTTTTTCAATTTATAAAATTCATCCTGTGCCTCTTGATCCCAGACCCACAAAGCGTTCTTCCCTGTTAGACCACATAGACGGGGTGTACCAAGTACACTAAAATTTATAAATCGCTTATAAAAATTACACAGGCCTAAGAATGCTCGCAACTGTTTTTTATTTGTCGGCATTGCACACTCCGCTATCGCCGCAATTTTCTCCGGGTCAGGTTGTATTCCATTTGCTGAGACAATATGGCCTAAGAATTTTATGTTCTCTCGTCCGAACTGTGACTTATCTAAGTTGACTGTTACACCTGCCTTCTCAAAAACATCCAGTAGTCTGTTCAGAACGTCATTATGGTCCTCCCACGACTTTTCCGCAATTAATATGTCATCCACGTAAATTGTCACTCGCTGTTTCAAATCATCAGGTAAAATGCTATTTAATCCCCTTATAAAAGCAGCGGATGAGACGTTTAGTCCGAACGGGAGACGCCGGAATTGGAAACAATTTCCGTAACACAGGAACGCTGTATATAATCTGCAAGATGGGTGTAGCACGATTTGCCAAAAACTCGAACGGAGGTCGACAGATGATAGTACCTTTACCCCGTGGAAACGTTGTAAGAGTTCCTCAAGGCTCTCAGGCCTGTCCGTTTCCGACATAATAATTGTGTTTATCTGTCTCGAGTCTAGCACCAAACGAACTGAGTTGTCGCGTTTTGGCACGACAAGCAAGGGTGAGTTGTACGAGCTTACTGCCCGCTCAATGATTCCTTGTTCTAACATCTTGTTTATTTCCCTCTCCACCTGGGCTTTATACGCCACGGGAATAGGGTATGGTCTAACAGAAAACTTCTGATGGTCACGTACTCTGAATTGGTACGTAAAACCCTTAATAGCCCCCGGAGTCTCAGAAAATACCCGTTCATGATTCCTAAGTAGGCAATACAATTTCTCCTTTTCCCTGTCCGTGGTTCTGACACCCGCGATGCTCTTTCTCAGCGCATCAGCAAAAGCAACATCTTTCCCCTGCTCACCAGACGTAGAGCACGACTCACTTACATAGTTCACGAGTAGCTCCAGTCTAGGTTGCGACTCGGTTTGAGCTTGAAATTTTAGGCAACTAATTTCTGACTCGGCACGTAATATGCATTCATCAAATACTAAATTCATTGGCTGATCCCCAACTTGAACTGTCATTACTCCTCCACCCATGTCAATTACTGCATGGTGGGCATTCATGAAGTCATTTCCTAAAATCATTGCCACATTCAGCATTGGGAGCACAAAGAAGTTGTACTCAAACTCTCTTCCCGGCAGGTAAAATTAAGCCGAGTTTGCCTTCGGATTTCTATGCTCTTACCGTAGATTGCGCCCTTCACCTTTATACCTCGCACTTGAAAAACGGGCCAAGTCCCAGTCCCTTCGCATTTTTGAAATGCTGCCTCGCTCACTATCGAGAAAGGGCTTCCAAGATCAATGACACACTTAAAACATATTTCGTTTACTGCAACTGTCACGACTGGATTTATCCCCGAAATTTTAGCACTCGTAGTTTCTTGCAACAAATCCTCTCTAATATCTTCCCTCTCTATATACCGTATGCACTCCTTTGCCATGTCGTTCATTGGTTCCGATTGGGCGCCTTCTGCGCTGATCGTTTGTCATTGCCGGTTTTGTTCATTTCCATTTGCTGGATTATGTCTAGGGTTAGCTGGCCGAATTTCAACATCATGAGGTGCTCCGCCTATAGTCCTATTCCCACCGTGTTCACCGTAGTAGCGATTCTGGTTGCCGTAACTGTTCCGTTCACGATTCTGTCCACGTCCTCGATCATTTCCGCTGTTCCACCTGTGTTCGCGACTGTTACCCCAGTTTCTATACGGCCTGTCCCGCTTGTTGTTCCGTTCGCGTCGCGACGACCAGTCACGCCGTTGATTAGTAATACGGCCACGACTGCGGTCGCGCTGCTGTGCCCCGTAATAACTTTGTGCCTGATTAGGCGGGCATTCTGCTGTATTATATTCCAAATCTTGGAGAAGTGTTTTAAACGTTTCCACGTCCTCTTTGCATCGTCCCGCAAGAATGACGCGCCGCAAGTGCATCGGCAATTTGGTGATGCATATCCTAATTAGTTCCGCAGGCCCGTATGGATCGTATAAAAATTGATTTGCCTGCAGCATGTGGTCGAATAGGCGTGCAGGGCTGCCGAAACCAGACTGGTTCAAATTTGGCAGCATAATTATACCATGTTTGACCCTATCTTGTGCCGCTTCCGACCAATAGGCGGAGAGAAAGGCTTGTCGAAACTCCCGAGTGGAGTTGCAGTGACGCGCTGCCGACCTCATGCGACTCGCCGGTTCGCCTTCCAAATAGCCACACATATATTCTATCTTATGTGAACTTGCCCAGTCGGGAGGAAGACAGAACTCAAATTGCTCGAGCCATGCTCGTGGATGTATTCCTTTTTGCGAATTTCGTAATATCTCAAACTTTCATACCGTAAGGAAATGTTTGAAATCAAATCCCCGCATTTCCTCCTGTCGAGGCCCTTGAATGTTTCTATTTTTCTCATGTCTGCCCCTAAAATTACATTCTTCCCTGTCGTCAAAATCTCCCTCGTGGCCGGAGTCCCTTTCTGCACTGTTCGTACGGCTATTTTTAGTGCTATTGGTGAGTTCGGAATCACACGCCATGCGGTTTTCCAGATGCGCCACGCGTTCTTGTAATTCGCCTGTTACAGCCTTGTGTTGCCTGTTCACTTCGAATTGTCCCTTCTGAAATCTCAGAAGCGAACGCACTTCTTCGGTCTCTGCGGCCGCTACCGGTGTAGTATTGTTCTCGCTTTCCGTCAGCTTCATCGTGCCTACAATGTCCGCTAATGCCGCAATCTTATCATCTACTTGTCTCTTGTCCTCCGCCCCAGTCTGCTTCAATTGTTCTATTTGCTGTTCCAACGCGTGGATCGCTAAACTGTTGTCCGCTATTGTGTTGCTAACGGACGTGGGACAATGCGTTTCCGCCTCTTGGACACTCGAGAGTACCTGCTGGTGTTCCCTTTGGCATTCTTCTATCAGCACTTGGAAATTCCTAATTAGCTGTTCTTCGCTCTCTTTAAATTCGGCATCGCCACTCCGCTTACCCTGTTCTAACGCTTGCAGACGGTCATTGATTTGTTCAAATGTACGGCCTAATTCTTTCATAATATCACTTTTTATTTCACTTGCCAGATTGTTTATTCTTTGTGAGATATCAGCGGACACTCTCTGCATCGACTTGTCGACTTTATTTGTCTGCTGGATTAGTTTTTCGTCTATTTGTTCGCCAAGCTCGCGGATAGATTTTTCAGATTTCTGCGTCATTTGTTCGCCTAGCTCGCGGATCGATTTTTCAGATTTCTGCGTCATTTGTTCGCCTAGCTCGCGGATCGATTTTTCGGATGATTCTTTATTTTGTTGCAATAAGGCTTTCATGAGTTCTGCCAAATCAATTTGGTTAGTTGGAGGCAAATTAATTTGTGGCTGTGATGTGAGCCCGTTCGTGCTGTTCTGCATTTCGTCTGAAGTATTTCCCATTGCATTTTCGGAACCGCCCGACGCGTTAACATTCGAAATCAAATTATCCCCTTGGTCCATGTTGCTTAAGTTGTCGGACCGCTTACTTTTAGTTTGGTTACGTGTCTCCATTAGTTCAATTTATACCCAGTACGCAACACACTAATCACAGTAAATGTATCCCCCAAAAATTTCGACAGTTACACGAAAGGTACCCAACCTAGTACTCACTTTTTCACACGCAAAACAAATTTTTATCTTTGATCGAAGCAGTGGAATTTACAAGCGAGAAAAAAAAACCACACACACACATATAAAACACACAAATATAGAAAACAAAACAACAAGACAAACAACACAACGCCGCTCAACAACGCAGTGAATCATTAGAAAGTCTCCTCAGAAACAACGCAGAAGTTGTTTGAGCGCTGTAGGAAAAAAAAAAAATTAAGATTATACAACGCTTGCAATCTAACGTCCCAGAGATTCCAGAGTCTAGCGGAATCACAGAACAGGGTCGCCATGTGTAATCTTGCTATATTAATTTTGCTATGATGAAAGCGGTACTGACTGACAATAAAACCGGGTTACAAGCTGTGAGCTGTCTGGGGAGAAGTTAACCGTGCATTACTGCGCAACTGTTTCACCAGGTAACTAGTCTTGGTTTACCACATTACCAATAAGACTAACATTGATTATAATCTTTTACAGTCATACAACAACCGGTAATATATCTATATATAAAAAGGAGAATTTAAATAAAAAGAAAGAAATCAGTTTATATTTGGAAATTTATTTTAAGATTGTTCATTGAAATTTCAGCATATTATACGTGAGTTATAACTGAGCTGGTGCCTTGTTTAAGGATTGTAAAAATGTGAGATTTTAATCTTACGGAACACATCAAATATGGAGCCAAGATTGGGAGACTGCCTACAACACTGCATTCACAAAACAACACCCAAAGAACGTTGAAACATAAGCAAGAAGAAATTAACCACAACCAACAGATTCAGTTTTCACCCAAAGAAATTACGTTCGTAACACAATCCTGTCCGTCATGTAATTACCACACACTGGTATACTAAATTCATATTAACTCTTTGTGAAATCTTCCCAAAAAGAATAGCTGAAGGCTACTTTGGTGATTACACCACGTGGTCAACTTGGTTTACACAAAGCGTATAACTCCACAATAATTTTGATAATTAAAATAAATTAGATCGAAAAGCAAATTACAAAAGAAAAACCTCGAACTGGTTATTAAAGTCTTACTGTTAACCTGACGGGTCAAACAGTTATATAAGCACGTGGTACTGGTCTCGCAAAGTATACCCCACGTGGGTTGAACATAAAGAAAAGTTGCTATATTGAAAATATTCTAAAGACGAGACGTTATAATCACACAAGCATTCGCATTTAAGATTGATCTTAGTTAGAGTTACTGATCAACACATGGTTCCACTTTACTCACAAAATAGTAACAAAGCAACAACCGGAAAATAATATGAACTTCACACGAGAATTACACTACGCTGCAATTTAAGATAACCTTAGATATTTTAGAGCTAAACCCGAAATAAAGATGATTAAATTTTCAGTTAGGCTGAATTTAACAAATCCATTGTCCTATGGACTTAGCAGACACGCGCTTAGCCGGAGATCTTACCACTTCAGACGCTCGCCACCGCCAGACTGCCACCGCGCCACTACCGAGCGTGCTTCCTGAGGGTGGCTCACAAAGACAAACGGAAGGGGCCAGAGGGGCAGCTTCCTATACCAACATGACAACGGACGGACAGAACCATACTAAGGATAGAAACCTCTCTGCTTTAAGAAAGCGTAGCTACCTGTTCCGACGTTGGTCCTACTGTTCTCTAGCAGACAGCCTTGTCTGCTACCCTCAAGCATGCAACTACAAACACATTTGATCATTCATCCTCTCACACAGAAGGGAAGGGGGATGACAGTATCTTATCATATACAGTATATAACAGAAAGCGGATGTAGGTTCCGTATGAGACTGTGTGACATGAATTACATATAAACTGTGTTTTAAAGTGTAGTAGTGTGACAGATCGTTCTTGTTTACGTGTAAAAGTAACACGTTCCACTACTCAGTCTCCTCCCAGATAGTCAGAAACGCCACAGTAAATTTAGAAGAGGAATTTATTCCATAAATGACAACAGATTTAAGAAATCAAACATGAAAGGAATCCAACAGAGACCTTTCAAAGTTATTGTCTGTTCTACGAGATTATGGAATAGGAGGCAAACTTTTGCAAGGAATTAAAGGTCTTTACATGGATAGTCAGGCAGCAGTTAGAGTTGACGGTAAACTGAGTTCATGGTTCAGAGTAGTTTCAGGGGTAAGATAAGGCTGCAACCTGTCTCCACTGTTGTTCATATTATTTATGGATCATATGTTGAAAACAATAGACTGGCTGGGTGAGATTAAGATATATGAACACAAAATAAGCAGTCTTGCATATGCGGATGACTTAGTTGTGATGGCAGATTCGATTGAAAGTTTGCAGTGTAATATTTCAGAGCTAGATCAGAAATGTAAGGACTATAGTATGAAGATTAGCATCTCCAAAACGAAAGTAATGTCAGTGGGAAAGAAATATAAACGGATTGAGTGCCAAATAGGAGGAACAAAGTTAGAACAGGTGGACGGTTTCAAGTACTTAGGATGCATATTCTCACAGGATGGCAACGTAGTGAAAGAACTGGAAGCGAGGTGTAGCAAGGCTAATGCAGTGAGCGCTCAGCTACGATCTACTCTCTTCTGGAAGAAGGAAGTCAGTACCAAGACTAAGTTATCTGTGCACCGTTCAATCTTTCGACCAACTTTGTTGTATGGGAGCGAAAGCTGGGTGGATTCAGGTTACCTTATCAATAACGTTGAGGTTACGGATATGAAAGTAGCTAGGATGATTTCAGGTACTAGTAGATGGGAACAATGGCAGGAGGGTGTCCACAATGAGGAAATCGAAGATAAACTGGGAATGAACTCTATAGATGTAGCAGTCAGGGCGAACAGGCTTAGATGGTGGGGTCATGTTACACGCATGGGAGAAGCAAGGTTACCCAATAGACTCATGGGTTCAGCAGTGGAGGGTAGGAGGAGTCGGGGCAGACCAAGGAGAAGGTACCTGGATTCGGTTAAGAATGATTTTGAAGTAATAGGTTTAACATCAGAAGAGGCACCAATGTTAGCACTGAATAGGGGATCGTGGAGGAATTTTATAAGGGGGGCTATGCTCCAGACTGAACGCTGAAAGGCATAATCAGTCTTAAATGATGATGATGATGATGATGATGATGATGACGATGATAACTTCGTTAACAAGAGGTAAAGATAAACCCGAAAATTCAGAATCAGAAAGCATGTCTAACCTAAGAAAAATATTTAAAATAATAACTAGTAAAATTAACTGATTTTCAAAACTTAAATGTTTCTTGTGAAGTATATTGTTCGCTTCCTGTACTTGCTTCAGTCTTACAATGGTTTAGCCTATTCGAAACTAGTCAAAGGTTATGTCGAGTATGCTCTCAAAGGTTTTTCTGTGGTATCATAATATCCTCTGATGTTAATTATAAGTACCGGGTGATCAAAAAGACAGTATAAATTTGAAAACTGAATAAGTCACGGAATAATGTACATAGAGAGGTACAAATTGACATACATTCTTGGAATGACATGGGGTTTTATTAGAACCAAAAAAATACAAAAGTTAAAAAATGTCCGACAGATGGCGCTTCATCTGATCAGAATAGCAATAATTAGCGTAACAAAATAAGACAAAGGAAAGATGATGTTCTTTACAGGAAATGCTCAGTATGTCCACCATCATTCCTCAACAATAGCTGTAGTGGAGGAATAATGTTGTGAACAGCACTGTAAAGCAAGTCCGGAGTTATGGTGAGGCACTGGCGTCGAATGTTGTCTTTCAGCATCCCTAGAGATATTGGTCGATCACGATTCACTTGCGACTTCAGGCAACCCCAAAGCCAATAATCGCACGGACTGAGGTCTGGTGACGTGGGAGGCCAAGCATGACGAAAGTGGCTGCCGAGCACACGATCATCACCAAACGACGCGCACAAGAGATCTTTCACGTGTCTAGCAACATGGGGTGGAGCGCCATCCTGCATAAACATCGAACGTTCCAGCAAGTGCTTATCAGCCAGGCTGGGGATGATGTAATTCTGTAACATATCGGCGTAACTCTCACCTATCACAGTAGCAGCAGCACCATCTTCGGACATTTTGTGTTTTTCTCCGGTTCTAATAAAACCCCATGTCATTCCAAGCATGTGTGTCAATTTTTACTTCTCTATCTACATTATTCCGCGGTTTATTAAGATTTCAAATTTATACTGACTTTTTGATCACCCGGTATAAATGACATAGGGTGCCAGTAATCACATTAGAGTTTAATTTTTCTGTGATAGGATGTAGTTTTGATACAGAAGTTAAAATCTTCCAGGTTTGTTAGGCTGCATCTTATTTCTTCAAACAATCGACGTTTCCGACCCCTTTGCTGGGATCTTCTTCAGGATCACGTGGTGTTCTAACAACACTACCACAACAAAGTTCAAAATTTTAATAACAATTGGGGTGTTGCTCACGCTACTAAATACTGCATTTTCGGACAACATCAGTCATATTATGTGACAGGTGTCATTAGAGCACAGTTAATAGTCAATTCATGTGATAATGAAAAAAACTAGGCTGTCATCTTTTTGTGTTTCCCACGCTGGTCTCGTATTATCATGGTTCAATCGTTGAAAATCTAGGTGATTATGATTCCAAGCTCGGATGCAAAGAGACCTAGGGTTTATTCTGCTATATTCAAAAGTTTTGTAGATGCGCTTCACAAATCATTCTTGAAGATTACACTTTTGCAGGACAATGGTGATGTAAAAACAAAAAAATCAATCAGAACTCCGAATTTAAGTTACACTTCCTTTTAATTGCAATATCACGTAAACACGAAACATCACTTCACAATACAAAACATACTTGAAAACATCTCTCTCACATTTTATAAGCCAAATATAATATGCGTCTTTCCAACATGATGTCCAAGACTTGACCTTTTCAAGGTCCGACTGCCTAACAATTCAACAACTAACTAACAATCGCATACGCGCCCAAAAATCAGAGTTACAAGTACGTCAAAGGTCATAGTAACAAAAGAAAGAATACACATAAGAATAATATCATTGCAATATAAACATATCGATGTATCAAAAGTGAAATCAAATCTGAATGTTGTCTCAGAAATATGTTAACTACTTTGCAGAAACACAGTAGAGTATTACTGGTATCGTGAGGTTCATGTGAGGTGCCGTAATGGTTGCGTAATTCAAGTACCATTACAATGTCCACCGCAGATTAAGCGCTGTCACAGACGTTCCCCTTACCTACCTGCTGGACCACATACGAGTCTCTGCTTGTCGCAGCTACACCTGGCGACATAGCCAATACGAACCGAGCTTTGCGCCGATTGTGCGCAGCGGAAGAGAGCCCTCTTCCCCAGTGTTCTGACGTGCGAGATTCTCGCCAGGTCTGCACCGCCTTTGCGGCGCCTGCCGAGATCAAAGCGCGCCGCCGGTCGGGCCCGCGCGCGCCGGCGCTGCCCTTGTGGGATGGCGCCGCGCGGCGCGTGATTCATGCCCGCGGCTAACGAGACGCCGTATTTCAGCGTCGCGGCGCGGCCCGCTACGCTTTTATGAGTAACGGCCGGCCGCTAGAGCGCCGCTTGGGACTCTGGGCGGGCGTCGGCCGACGAAAAAGCGGCTGCGGCTGCGGAACGAATCGGCGGGCGGGCAAATACCGCCACACGGCCACGCTCCGGCTAATGGCCCACCACGTGCTGCTCTGACGACGCATATCAATTCCCGCGCGCCGCGCTTAGCTCCGTCATTTGTCCGGACACTGAATTAACGAACACGAAATCTGGCCCTCCCATTTGCTCATTTACTGTCCCTTTTTCCAGTTTTTTCTTCAGTTTCTTAACAAATGATATTCACGTGTGGAGTGAGCACACAATACTACTGAGAGAACTGCCACCATTTGTAATGTCGAGGGGAAAATTCAGGAATTACTACTACAAATCAGGGCTTAATTTCTAAAGATTTTAGCTGCCGCAACGCACGTGGTCAGCCATACATCAACTTCCCCTTTCTCCCATCCCCTTCCCCACCCATAAAAATCACGTTCCGAATTCTGAAAACTTACACAGAGGTGCCAAAAGTTATGGGATATCGATATGCACATATACAGATGGCGGTAGTATCGTGTAGGTAACGTATAGAAGGACAGTGCCTTGGCAGAGCGGCCTGCCGGGGTGGCCGAGTGGTTCTAGGCGCTACAGCCTGGAACCGAGCGACTGCTACGGTCGCAGGTTTGAATCATGCCTCGGGCATGGCTGTGTGTGATGTCCTTACGTTAGTTAGGTTTAAGTAGTTCTAAGTTCCAGGGTACTGATGGCCATCGAAGTTAAGTCCCATAGTGCTCAGAGCCATTTGAACCTTGTCAGTTATACTAATGTGATTTAAAATGGCTCTGAGCACTATGGGACTCAACTGCTGTGGTCATCAGTCCCCTTGAACTTAGAACTACTTAAATCTAACTAACCTATGGACATCACACACACCCATGCCCGAGGCTGGATTCGAACCTGCGACCGTAGCAGCAGCGGGGCTCCGGTCTGTAGCGCCTAGAACCGCACGGCCACCGCGGCCGGCCATTTTATTTATTTGAAAAGGTTTCCGAACAGGTTTCCCATGTGATAATGGTCGTAATTTGAACGCGGAATGGTAGTTCGAACTAGACGGATGGGCATTCCATTTCGGAAATCGTTAAGGACTTCTCTATTCAGTGCACAGTGTCCACAGTGTAACAAGAATACCAAATTTGAGGCAGATATATTGAGCCGTGGTAAAAATTGCTGTTTTGAAGAGCGCGCCGCAGCGCGTTGTGTGAAGCAGTCGCCCTGCGTTACGGGCAGTGGCACCCCTGTGGCAATCGCCGCTCTGGTGTCTCCCTCTGGTGGGAAAGGGGAAAGATTGCCTGTTCACGTGGATTTAAGGGGCGCTATGAGCTCGCCAGTTAGTCTGGGTGAGTGTGGAGTCAGTCTGGCGTCAGTCTCTCGTCCCCAGCTTGCTAGTCTGTCCCTCGTCCGAATTTGTTGCGCAGTGAGAGAACTCAACGAGTGGTCGCCCGGTCGGGGGCGTAGTTCCTGCTTCTGAGTCTGCGCGTTAGGCCGCCAGTCCGCTCGAGTTGCTCAGGCAACGGTCATTGGGGGTTGGATCGATCGGTTGCTCGGTCGCGCACTGAAACACAAGATGAATTGTCCGCTTTGAGCGAATGTGAGGTCCCCAGTTGAGTCCAGTGGGCCGCGCCGTATAGCGAGGGGCAGTGGCTTCGCGGCCGACACGAGAGCAACAGGAGTCAACCTACTACATCGGTCTGGCCGGTGCGAGCTGCGACGCCGTGAGACGGGAGATCGGCGTGCCTTCCTGCGTCTGTTGGAGCGGCTGGCAGCGGGCGGTTCGGGAGAGCGTTTTGGGGGTGCTGCGCCAGGTTTTCGCCAGAAATCGTCGTTTATTAAAAGTTAAGTGCTGGAATAAAATTCCCATTTGTTAAAAGCAATTTTATTTTGATTTCAACAGTTAATCTGTGGAAACTGCTTCCACGCTCACATAGTGTGATTAAATGTGTTAATGTTCTTGATGAATCTTTAGTAAATAAGTTAAATTCTTAAGAAGAAGCTTTGAAAGTAAATTCACGGTTCATATATGTTTCACTAGTGGCTATAATCATTAAAGGATTTCTCCATAGGATCCAACGCGGATATGTGGTTGAATGGAAAGACTTGATTCCATATCCCAGACAGCATTTCTACCCAAAGTGTAGCACTAGAGATGTGAAAGCTAGTGCACATTTCTTACGACCCTAGCAGCACACCATCTACTACTGTTTGTGATCCTTCTTAAACAACCTTCGCCTGTAACCCAGTCCACATATCACCGAACCTCTGACATGACACCGAGAGAGAATGCTTTACAAATACTGGAGAAAAACCTAGCGTCGCCGGCGTGAGGGAGATGCAGATACCGGTTTCATACCACTCTCATTAGCTGAATCACTTTCAAAATATAGTAATTTCATTACGAGGTTGCACGGTCAGCGACGTGTAACCGCACTGTTGGTGTGATACTATACACTCCGGCGATCACTGTCTGTCTTCAGTGTCACGCTATTTGTATGGAAAAAACCACTTCATTCACACGTAATCACATACGTAGATTTATAAAGTTAGTGTAGCTTTAAACATGGGCGCTTGCATGCACCTAAAGAACACCAGACAGCTTGTGATAGTAATATGGTAGTGTTTTTTAACATCTGGCAGTTTGTGAGACGATTACACAGTGGTACCACTTCCAAGAAAACGTACGAGACATGTCCACCCATCGTTGATTTTCGGTCAGTATTATTTCGTATAGCAACTAATCAGTTATTCATGAAGAAATATGTGTGATAGGTTCACCTTGAGCATCAGGTTTACAAAGTATGTGTTTGTGTTCCGACATGTGCAAAGGAAATGACTATGTCCAGACGTAAGGAAGGTATGGATTTGACGTGGAATACTGTGATACCAAAGGGGAGAGTATGTCAAGTCATTAGAATGGTACAGATATTTCTATTTCCAGAGCCACAGCCGTCAGCAAGGTGTATTTCCCATACTTCGCTCATTGTCGAATGTCGTTCAGCTGAGACGGCAATCGTAACATTTAATTGTTAGTATAGCGTTCAAATGTGTTGTGACTTAGCAAGACAGCCAAGTCACAACGAGAGGAAGCCGAAAGGCACGCGTTAAGCTCACGCAGATTGGCGTGAGGTCTGGAACAGTTAATAGGAAATGAGAACTTAGAAAATGGACGCAGTTGCTGTAATACTTAACTTTAATCCACATTTGTAGAACATCGCTCTTGATGATACATGCTTCACAATATTAATTATCAAAGCTATGGCGCCTTGATAGGTCGTAGCCAATTACTTAGCTGAAGGCTATGCTAACTATCGTCTCGGCAAATGAGAGCGTATTTGTCAGTGAACCTTTCCTTGCAAAGTCGGCTGTACAACTGGGGCGAGTGCCAGGACGTCTCTCTAGACCTGCCGTGTGGTGGCGCTCGGTCTGCTATCACTGACAGTGGCGACACGCGGGTCCGACGTATACTAATGGACCGCGGCCGATTTAAAGGCTACCACCTAGCAAGTGTGGTGTCTGGCGGTGACACCACAAAATGTATATGTGATCGATCTCCTGGGATGATGATTCTGCCTATGAGAGCTTGGGGTGCAGCACCAATGACCTGTGGAGCCATCCAAATAGAATGCAGGAATGTAGTTGACTTAACTGTGTTGTCCTCTAGATGGCTGAATAGTGAACTAGTAGTAAGTGTTGGGCAGCTTTCGCAATCGTGTTGAAATCTGAGAAGATTCAATATGGACGTGTGTCTGCACTGGACCATTATTCCCTCCCATGTAAATTGTCCGATTGACTGTTGCTGCACATTTCACATATTGATTTAGTTAAGGGAACATCGATTGTGGTGTGAGCATCTAGCAGGTGAAAGACGGGTAGAAGACACATTTGCTGGTTCTCTAGACATGAGAACACCTTGGTTAACTTTGTAAATTATAGGGATGATTTGGAATCTGTTACATCACCGACATCGGTATTCGTGAATGGAAATATCAGTTTCCGCTTTATTTTATTTTATTTTTTTTTTTTTGAGTATTCATGTAAAGGTTATCGCATACAGGATAAGTTTCTAGTTACTAGTGGTTTACAGCAGATTCCACATCACTGAAGTTTCGGTTTTCTAGAGAAATAATTTCCAGTCTATATCTTTGGAATTACGTTGCGCGAGCGATACTGATATGCAACGATTTTGCTATGTGCTTGATGTCGAGAAGTATCGCGAAAATTGTATGATATTCTGGCAAAACATGTGAAATTACATATGTTCTTGTAATCCCAGAGTCTTGAGATGGTTGTGGAAAAGCAGGAAGGAAAGTAGGACAGGGCCGGAAACAGTAATGCTTTTGTGCTGAGGAGAACTGACCCAGGCTTTGTACAATAGTTCTGAGAGTGACTTCGTTCCACTGATGGAGTTCTGTTCATACTTCGGGAGTGGATGACTGCCCGACCTCATGGGTAATGTCAAGTGCAGCGAAAAGTATACCTACGGTGCATGTGCTTGTGCTGACTGTCTTCTTGGTATATGTACGAGTGTCTGGCAGTCGATAGTTAAACGAATGATGTAAAAGGGATGATTCTGTCTCGCGTAGGATGCGAGTTGTATGTTTGCTACATCGACACGGTATGCAATGATTTATTGCCGGGTTGAAGATCGTTTCCACAGTGTAGTATTCAAGCTCCCATCCTCAGTGGAAGGGAAATGTAATTGAGCAAGAGTCTTTCCGTATTTGACGATCTGTAGGCCACTTTGCTGGGTTTAAATGTTGGGGTAATATGGTGATCAGTACAACATAGTTTTTTGCCGCTGAAAATCTCATCTACAGAAAGAAAAAAAAAAGGAGGACATTGCTTCCACACCAGCAGGTAAATTCAATAAGGACCAATCATAATGCCCCTTTCATTCACAAGACATCCTTTGTGCCAAGATGTAGGAGCATCTACAAACTGATTCGAACATGATGGATGTAAGGTATCTATCGAATGTTCTGAGGAATCAAGTCTTCAAAGATAAGTTGAAGCAGACCATCCATCCCTGATGGGGATGCCATCAATCACCCACCACTGTGGTATTAGGCCATCTCCAGACCAGTAGCTGTAGGATACCGAAAATTCCCACCCATTTTTCTCTTCTGTAAGACGGTGCTTCGAATGCTATTTGTGTAATTGTTCTGATTTCCCCCTTGTCTGTGCACAGACAATGCTCTCTTTGCAAACAACAAGAATGTTTATATGAATAACGGTGCATTCGTGAGCATGCACAGACATGATGAAGGATTTTAGCGGTGAGAACGTTTAACGTTTCTAAGACGTATGTTCACAGCTGGACGAACATTTTCTGGTGATGCGTCAGCTCCACTGCGCAGGTAAGCATGTGTGCAGCTCTCATGTTCCGTTAGGATCGCTAGGAACAATGCAGACTGTGTTATTTTGTGAAGCATAGCAACAGATTTTTATAGTGAAGTCCAGAGGGGAGGACTTGGCTGTTATTTACATAGATATGTGATGTCAGTATAACACTGAGAACCTTTTAGCTTCTATGCAAACATCTTTCGGCGCTGGACCCGCACTGCTGCTATGCGTCATTGAGCCAACAATGGTGCCTAGGTGAACACATACTTTGATACGAATTTCTCGGGTTTCAAATATGAAAGACACTTGTGTGTTGGTCGGCAGCTGACGGTTGCGTCGTCACTTTCCGGGGCCCGCTAGTGCAGCCCAACGCCTGGAGTATGTGCGGAGTTGGTTGCGTCGGCGTCGGTCGTCGGGTGGTGGGATGTGTTTTTTCTTAGTGATCTGTTGTTTAACTATATTCCATCGATTTCACTGACCAATAGGATGCTGCGAATTTAAAAGAAACTACCCCATACATGTGAAGAATATCGAATTAATTTGCATAATGTTTCATATCAATGTGGTGTTAGTGGTACAGTAGTTAAGGGGAGGGTTGAGTGAGTGGGTGACATGGAGCAGAACAGCGGATTACGTGTAGAACACTAGGTTAATTTGCATAATTTTTACATAATTGCAGTCAATAGTTTGAGGGGGTGGGTCAGAAATGGCGTTCAAAAGCTTGTGAAATTCGAAAAGTGTACCAGGAAATGGTGGGAGGACATAACTAATTACCTAATTTAGTATCAAAGGTGGTACAATAGTTTAAGGAAATGGGGGTGACGTGGAAAACCACTTAACAATAGGTAAGGTGCCAACAAATGGCTGTACATTAGGTTAAGACACCTAGAGAACAGTGCCAAGCATTATGTTATGCAACATGTTTGCCCAAGTAATTACTTCTTACAAGAGCTATATATTTCCAAACTGCAGAGAATGATGAGCAAGAGAAATCCGGCCATCACAATTTAAATTTTTTTATAAATAAATAATATATCCTTGAATTTTCTGTTATGAAATCCTTCGTCTCCACCACAGAGGCACCAATTTCCGTATGTTCCATATTGAATCCCCTGAATTGCTTAAATAAACAATATTCCATATATTGTCTGAATTCTTTAAACAACATTGTATGCACAGCAAGCTATTTGCAGACAAATTCTGTAATAAATAAATGAACTATATTCCATACATTTTCAAAAAAATAAATAATATTCTATACACTATCTAAAGCGTTTAAACAGTATTCCACATGCTGCAACCAAATTCCCTCCAAATGACTGATCAACTGAGTCTTTTTCCTGCGAACATCTGGAAGGGAGGGTGGAAGGGTAGGGGGTGTTTACCAGAGGAGGAGAGGTTAGTTAATTCATCAATTTAATTAAGTAGTCAATCAAGGTGGTAAGAGTGAGAGGGGCAATTTCTATAACTCAGACCTGAAAGTGTACCTGCAGCAGCGACAGGGGAGATTTCCTGAGGGGTGGGAGGGGGGTGGGACGAGGAGGTGGACAGGATGGGGGCACAATAGGTTAAGACCCTGTCAAGCAGAAGGACGGACCCCTTTATCAGAACAATAGGTTAAGTGCCAGTCAGTCACTGGAGAACAATAGGTTACGTACGTGTCAATGAAAGGAGAACAGTAGGTTTGCCCCTGAGTGCATACCTGCCCCCAATGTAGGCAACATGCACTAAATAAATGGGTCCCTCCATCTTTGGTCCACTACTCCGGTGCTACCACTGTGGTAAGGCTATTGGCTTGGATAATATTTGCTTGTCATGATTTCAGTTTTCAATGAATTAAATAAATATGTCTATGAATCTTCATCGTGGTTAATTGAGGAGTGCCTTAATTTCCTACTGCATAATTTCTACAATCAATACAATAAAACGACAATTTATAATATAAACAACAGGTACTACCATCGGTCCCCATAGTAGTGTCACTCTGCTTCATAGTTCCGCTCGATACATATCGGCACAAGCTGGTAGTCATTGTGACTATGATGTCATGTTTTCAATTGCTGCCAGCCGTAATGTTGGAACTGTAGTACCGTAGTTGCTCGGTGAAGAGGAAGTTCTGGGTATACACCTGCATTCCCAGGTTTTGGAAAATCTCACCACGAATGCTTTGGAAACTTAAATTTTCTGATTGTAATTTTTCGTTAACTAACACGCCATTCCAGCTACACAGCACCTCGCCGTTCTCCCCTGGCCAATGCGTCACTTTTATGACCCACTGTCGCATCCACTGGTGCCGGCCCATTGGCAAATTATACATTGCGAGTTAAGGCACGTGTACTATCTTAAATCACTGGTGCTAGCTTGTTCCAGTGAGTTCGAGAACACTTCCCTGGGAAGCGCCCGAATGAAGCCTTACTACAAAGAAATCACAGTCGTGAATGGTTACCGTCCATTTCTCTTCCGTCTAAACATGGTCTTCATGTAAAATAATACTGTTGACCGTTTAAGTGATTTTTGTAATATACAGGCTGTTTCAGTCCCATAGTGCTCAGACCCATTTGAACCACAATGGATACACTGGAGACAGACGACTGACGAATGTAAGCAAAGCTCTGTGGCTGCACAACGTCATTTAGGTTCAATGAGCCAAGTGGGTGCATAGGTAAGTGAAACTGTTGGTTTGTACCTGGAAAACCGTTAAAAGGCTTTCATTAATAATACGAAAACGATTTTCTCGTGTTTTGGACTAAGGAATATGCCACCAAAGTTTGTTGGATTTTCTCTGCCCAGAGTGTGGGTGTTTGTGTTGTCCGCATCATTTCATCATCATTATCATTCGTGACAGTGGTTATATTGGACTGTGTACAAAAATTGAGCTGTGTAAACATTGGGACTTTGTATGGACGCTGATGACCGCGCAGTTGAGCACCCCACAAACCACACATCATCATCGTCATCATCATCATCATCATCATCACCACCAAAGTTTGTCCAAGTATTTTTAAACCACCTTGTGTACCTCTTTGTTTTATTTATTGCTTATTTAGCATCACTGTGTTACGGCCTTATGTTACCTACTTTCATCGCTATAGGGACAGCACATACTTGAAAAAAGTGCTAAACATTTTCAATTTTTATGTGCACTTTTGGTTCAGTTGTATACTGTAACATTTATTAATGGAAATATAACAATTATCTACATAAATGTCTAAGTCCTTAATAATAATATAATAATAATAACAACAACAGCAATAATAATAATCGACAGTAAGATAAAAAATAATTATTAATTAAACATATTTAAAGCCGTGTTTGGTATCATCAGAAATGGAAGGGATAATGAATGCAGAGAACATTGAAATGACAGTGACAATAGCTGTTAAGAAAGAACAGACTTTCAATACATGACTCTGTAGATGAAAAAAGAGAGAAGTGTTTCAAGACGTGTGGTCCACAAGCGTGAACTCCAGATACATAGTAAGTTCCCCTATCGTTACCAAACCCCCGTAAATGTTATAAGTTTAGTCACGAGCCATTAGAAATTGGTATCGGTGACGTGTAGTACAACCGGTTGTTCCTTCCCATGTGAGACTGCAAAATTTAAGTTGACCCTTCACTCGATTTGCTTAGTGAATGGGCAAGTCGGACTTTCTTCCACCTGTTCTCCATAAATCTCTTAAAGCAGTAGCACAATGGAATAGTTCTGAGGTGCAAATAGGCGATATGTGTGGTTACAGTTTGTGAGCTCAGATATCTAATCTATTTGAAGTATATTACTGGAAAATGAAAGAAAAGCACAACCAAGAAATTGTTGACCCTTCAGAGAGAAATTGTCTTGACTTGACTTATACAAAACCGATCACACCTACAAACCCACACGCATCTCCACACAATCGACTAAGAGTGCGAAATGTCAGCGCAACTACCCTCTACACCATAGATTTTCAGCAATGCAAGCTGCAGTTCTCCCGTAGAGACGATCGTCGAGGTGATGAATGTGGTCTTTCGGAATGGCCTGCAATGCAGTTCCCACCTTTTGGCTCAACTGGGTCAGATGTCCTGTAGGACCTGCAGACGTCTCACCCAGTCCAAAACGGGCTCAGAAGAGGACAGATCGGGCCATCGTGCTCACCGTGGTAGTTGGCGTGCACCTTCGATGGCACGTCGAATGGCAGGGAATACATGAGGACGTGCCTTGTCATGTTGAAAGGCACAACACCTTGTTCAACATCTACATCTACATTTATACTCCGCAAGCCACCCAACGGTGTGTGGCGGAGGGCACTTTACGTGCCACTGTCATTACCTCCCTTTTCTGTTCCAGTCGCGTATGGTTCGCGTTAAGAATGACTGTCTGAAAGTCTCCGTGCGCGCTCGAATCTCTCTAATTTTACATTCGTGATCTCCTTTGGAGGTATAAGTCGGGGGAAGCAATATATTCGATACCTCATCCAGAAACGCACCCTCTCGAAACCTGGCGAGCAAGTTACACCGCAATGCAGAGCGCCTGTCTTGCACAGTCTGCGACTTGAGTTTATTAAACATCTCCGTAACGCTATCACGGTTACCAAATAACCCTGTGACGAAACGCGCCGTTCCTCTTTGGATCTTCTCTATCTCCTCCGTCAACCCGATCTGGTACGGATACCACACTGATGAGCAATACTCAAGTATAGGTCGAACGAGTGTTTTGTAAGCCAACTCCTTTGTTGATGGACTACATTTTCTAAGGACTCTCCCAATGAATCTCAACCTAGCACCCGCCTTACCAACAATTAATTTTATGTGATCATTCAAATCATTCCGTACGCATACTCCCAGATATTTTACAAACGTAAGTGCTACCAGTGTTTGTTCCGCTATCATATAATCATACAATAAAGGATCCTTCTTTCTATGTATTCGCAATACATTACATTTGTCTATGTTAAGGGTCAGTTGCCACTCCCTGCACCAAGTGCCTATCCGCTGCAGATCTTCCTGCATTTCGCTACAATTTTCTAATGCAGCAACTTCTCTGTATACTACAGCATCATCCGCGAAAAGCCATATGTAACTTCCGACACTATCTACTAGGTCATTTATACATATTGTGAAAAGCAGTGGTTCCATAACACTCCCCTGTGGCACGCCAGAGGTTACTTTAACGTCTGTAGACGTCTCTCCATTGATAACAACATGCTGTGTTCTGTTTGCTAAAAACTCTTCAATCCAGCCACACAGCTGGTCTGATATTCCGTAGGCTCTTACTTTGTTTATCAGGCGACAGTGCGGAACTGTATTGAACGCCTTCCGGAAGTCAAGGAAAATAGCATCTACCTGGGAGCCTGTATCTGATATTTTCTGGGTCTCATGAACAAATAAAGCGAGTTGGGTCTCACACGATCGCTGTTTCCAGAATCCATGATGATTCCTACAGAGTAGATTCTGGGTTTCCAAAAACGACTTGATACTCGAGCAAAAAACTTGTTCTAAAATTCTACAACAGATCGACGTCAGAGATATAGGTCTAAAGTTTTGCGCATCTGCTCGACGACCCTTCTTGAAGACTGGGACTATCTGTGCTCTTTTCCAATCATTTGGAACCTTCCGTTCCTCTAGAGACTTGCGGTACACGGCTGTTAGAAGGGGGGCAAGTTCTTTCGCGTACTCTGTGTAGAATCGAATTGGTATCCCGTCAGGTCCAGTGGACTTTCCTCTGTTGAGTGATTCCAGTTGATTTTCTATTCCTTGGACGCTTATTTCGATGTCAGCCATTTATTCGTTTATGCGAGGTTTTAGAGAAGGAACTGCAGTGCGGTCTTCCTCTGTGAAACAGATTAGGAAAAACGTGTTTAGTATTTCAGGTTTACGCGTGTCATCCTCTGTTTCAATGCCATCATCATCCTGGAGTGTCTGGATATGCTGTTTCGAGCCACTTACTGATTTAACGTAAGACCAGAACTTCCTAGGATTTTCTGTCAAGTCGGTACATAGAATTTTACTTTCGAATTCACTGAACGCTTCACGCATAGCCCTCCTTACGCTAACTTTGACATCGTTTAGCTTCTGTTTGTCTGAGAGGTTTTGGCTGCGTTTAAACTTGGAGTGAAGCTCTCTTTGCTTTCGCAGTAGTTTCCTAACTTTGTTGTTGAACCACGGTGGGTTTTTCCCGTCCCTCACAGATTTACTCGGCACGTACCTGTCTAAAACGCATTTTACAATTCCCTTAAACTTTTTCCATAAACACTCAACATTGTCAGTGTCGGAACAGAAATTTTCGTTTTGATCTGTTAGTTAGTCGGTAATCGGCCTTCTATTACTCTTGCTAAACAGATAAACCTTCCTCCCTTTCTTTATATTCCTATTAACTTCCATATTCAGGGATGCTGCAACGGCCTTATGATCACTGATTCCCTGTTCTGCACTTACAGAGTTGAAAAGTTCGGGTCTGTTTGTTATCAGTAGGTCCAAGGTGTTATCTCCACGAGTCGGTTCTCTGTTTAATTGCTCGAGGTAATTTTCGGATAGTGCACTCAGTATAATGTCACTCGATGCTCTGTGCCTACCACCCGTCCTAAACATCTGAGTGTGGTAGCTCGACGGGTTGAATGATATTTTGGATGTACCGTGCACTGTTCAAAGTTTGCTGTACGATCAGCAGAGGTGAAGAAATTTTACAAGATGGGTCCCGTCACTGCATGATGCCGGGTGCTGGCTCTCTGTGCTTTCGTCATATACACTTGTAAGGTTGGAGCTTATCTGTCCGACTCTATACATGCGCGCAACGATCATTGGTACCAAGGCAGAAGCGACTCTCGTCACTGAAGATAACACGTCTCCATTTGTCCTTCCGTAAGCGCCTGTTGCGACCCCACTTAAGGCGGGTTGCGCGATTTTGGGACATAAGCGAAATACTCTATAATGGCATACTGGATTGTAGCCCAGCTTCACGGAGACGGTTGCGAATGGTCCTCACTGGTACTCACGGGGCATCGGTGTCTCTAATTCGTTGTGAAGTCGCGGTCCGGTCCGATACGGCACTTTGTAAGGTGTGACGGCAGAATCGATGGACTGTCATAACCCCTCGGCCCTCGCCACGTGTAGCGCAGTTCTGCGGTGTGACTATCTGTCCTCTCTCACACCCATTGCGCCCCCTCGCTCACATACCGTCAGCTTCACAGACGCTTCACGTCTATACCGTCGCGGCATGTTGAGAATGTTGCAGTCACAGACGGAACTCCGCAAGCCACGGCAAACCCAGTGCTACTGGCGCTGGAGGTAAATAACTGTTGTGAAGCTCTCAGCATTCCACGGCTGACAATGCGGTTCCTGGTTTGCCCACAGCGGTGCACGTTTGATGATCAAATTAACTTCTCTGTCGTATTATCCTGTACGAGCGTAGAATGCCTTACTCACTTCATTTTCCAGTAGCGTATATCCCGGGATTACATTATAGCATATCTATTAAGGAACACCGTTTTAGCAGTTTGCACTGAAATAGTTGAAGAAAATTGTCACAAAAATCATTAAAAATCAAGAGAATAGCTGTTAACACAGAGAATAGGCACGGATTGCAGCGAGAATCTCGGGCATACATCATTCAAGTTTGTAGCTATTTTTAAGTTATTCTTAACTGAATAAGTTTTATTTGTTTTCAGGTTTGGCTTATTTCTTTCATAGTCGTATAGTAGTGTCAAACTTTAATGACAACTAGGCTCCTTATATCATTTACTAAACGTGGAATAATGTAATGATTAACCCTTGCAGTACCAACGCATTTTCCATAATGCACATTATAAAGGGTGGAGGGGTGGCAGGCGTGTGATGTTTTGCACCCACTCTAAAAAGTATATATGTTGTTTATTTACAATAACAACATAGTTTTTAAAGATATACCGATGTGTACATAACGTCCAAAACCTAAAAATATATTTTAGCCCACTCTTACCAAAATCAATGCGCATTGAATAACGTGTAGGACCAAATTATGGGGATGACAACTTCATGCCCACTATAGAAAGTAAAATAAAATAAAAAATAAAAAAATAAAATATAAATTTCTTGAAATGTTGACTTTTACTATCAATCTATTTTTAAAGAGATATTGATATGTAAGTAAGGTTCTAAACCTGAAGATATTAATTATGACATTCAATGCAGAAAGTGACATCTACTCATGAGACTTAAAATTTGGTTTCATTTTAACTGAAAGTTTGAAACATTTATGTCATCTGATAGAAGAATTCCTTAAGAACAATAAATATTACTTTTAAGAATTTATACATGTAACATAACTAACTAGACTAGAATATTATATAACGTTTATTAAAGAAAGGTTTTAGTTTTTGTACTTGATTATTGGTGGGACCCCAGAACATAGATCACCAGTCAAGAAGCTTTTTCATGGCTCATCTACATCCCCTTACTTCATTAATAGTGTAGTGCACCATTTGGTACATCCGTTACTGATACCTGTGTGGGGAACAGCTCCTCACTCGTTGCTGTTGTATTCTGCAGTGATGCTTAAGAGAGAGACTTGTTTATGCTAGCTGCAGCGTCCCGGTAGAGTGTAAAATTTAGAAAATAAAACGATGCCCAAAATTTGAGGAAGCTGACATATCACCCTCGCCGATTTCACTTCATAACGGGGATTCTTGAAACAAAAATTGCAATTTTGAAAATAATACATTTACAGTACTAAAATTTGTGGGAGAAGCCTTCACATCTGATTATGGTTTTCTTTTTAACATGCAGCAAACTTACTTCTCTCCTAAGCATCAGAAACAAATCCAAATTTCGTTATTAGCAGACCTAAAATCTTTCATTAAATGATATCATTTTAAATCGATAACAAATAACTAAAATAACAGGTTTTACGAATTTAAAAAATTACACTGAAGCCATGTTCAGTGTTTTTTCTTTCAGATTACTGCAATATTCAAATCCAATTACCATGCTCTCCTAGTACTAATATGCAATACAACTTTTTTTTTATTTTAAGAAGTTAAAAACGCCATGAAGTTCAAATAGGAAATGCCAGATTTCAGAACTCTTCTGTAAGGCAATAAACGGTCTTATCAACTGACATGCTTCTCTCATGCTGGATGGAACAATGCAGAATTCTTCAATAAATTCCTTCTCCAATTGTACATTAATCCTACAGTTCAAATTTTATCCCTAAATAAATTTTTGTTAGTAACTATGATTTAAGTATCATTTTTTACATTACTCTAAGTATAGAAGATAAACATTACACTCACACTTCTCAGTGGCTTCATTACCAACTTATAGAAATCCATATCAGCCTCCATTACTATTTTAATATTACACCAGCACAGAACATTATGTATTATGATACTGCTTCCTACTCATCACCATTCCAAATACACATATCATATATACATGGGATATTTTCTCTGCTCTTGATATCATTGTGGCCCACAGCTGGCTAAAACAACTTTCTTCATTGATAAAACACAACTTGAAGGTCATTATCTTAGAGCTCACACCACTAAGACCTGTTTTTTTAAACAAATTATCACTCATTTGGTGAATATGGTAATCTGGTGTTACAGTTTTTTTACGCTTCATTGTTGTCTGTCATCATTAGGCAGTTCCCAATGGCTTCTTTGTTTATGGTTGTGGCTCTGATCATGGCTCCTAGCTCTGATCATCTGGTCATCCATCACCCATCAATTATATTTTACATATGTGTAACAAAGAAACATATTTTAGACACAATATACAAATAATTGTTTATACCTTCAATAATATCGATATGCTACTCACTCTATTCTCCACCCAAGTGGCTAAGAAATATCTCTTGGTCTCCCTCTACGATTTTTACCCTCCACGCTGCCCTCCAATGCTAAATTTGTGATCCCTTGATGCCTCAAAACATGTCCTACCAACCGATCCCTTCTTCTAGTCAAGTTCTGCCACAAACTTCTCTTCTCCCCAATCCTATTCAATACCTCCTCATTAGTTACGTGATCTACCCACCTTATCTTCAGCATTCTTCTGTAGCACCACATTTCGAAAGCTTCTATTCTCTTCTTGTCCAAACTGGTTATCGTCCATGTTTCAATTCCATACATGGCTACACTCCATACAAATACTTTCAGAAACGACTTCCTGACACTTAAATCTATACTCGATGTTAACAAATTTCTCTTCTTGAGAAACGATTTCCTTGCCATTGCCAGTCTACATTTTATATCCTCTCTACTTCGACCATCATCAGTTATTTTACTCCCAAAATAGCAAAGCTCCTTTACTACTTTAAGTGTCTCATTTCCTAATCTAATCCCCTCAGCATCACCCGATTTAATTTGACTACATTCCATTATACTCGTTTTGCTTTTGTTGATGTTCATCTTATATCGTTTACTGCTTGCTCAATATACAGATTGAATAACATCGGGGAGAGACTACAAATCTGTCTCACTCCTTTCCCAACCACTGCTTCCCTTTCATGCCCCTCGACTCTTATAATTGCCATCTGGTTTCTGTACAAATTGTAAATTGCCTTTCGCTCCCTGTATGTTACATCTGCCACCTTCAGAAATCGAAAGAGAGTATTCCAGTTAACGTTGTCAAAAGCTTTCTCTAAGTATACAAATGCTAGAAACGTAGGTTTGCCTTTTCTTAATCTTTCTTCTAAGAGAAGTCGTAAGGTTAGTATTGCCTCACGTGTTCCAACATTTCCCCGAGGTCGGTTTCTACCAGTTTTTCCATTCGTCAGTTACGAATTCACGTTAGTATATTGCAGCTGACTTATTAAACTGATAGTTCGGTAATTTTCACATCTGTCAACACCTGCTTTCTTTGGGATTGGAATTATTATATTCTTCTTGACGTCTGCGGGTATTTCACCTGTCTCATACATCTTGCTCACCAAATGGTAGACTTTTGTCATGACTGGCTCTCCCAAGGCCAGCAGTAGTTCTAATGGAATGTTGTCTACTCCCGGGGCCTTCCTACGACTCAGGTCTTTCAGTGCTCTGTCAAACTCTTCACGCAGTATCTTATATCCCATTTCATATTCATCTACATCCTCTACCATTTCCATAATATTGTCCTCAAGTACATTGCCCTTGTATAAACCCTCTATACACTCCTTCCACCTTTCTGCCTTCCCTTCTTTGATTAGAACTGGGTTGCCATCTGAGCTCTTGATATTCATACAAGTGGTTCTCTTCTCTCCAAAGGTCTCTTTAATTTTCCTGTAGGCAGTATCTATCTTACCCCTAGTGAGACAAGCCTCTACATCCTTACATTTGTCCTCTAGCCATCCCTGCTTAGCCATTTTGCACTTCCTGTCGATCTCATTTTTGAGACGTTTGTATTCCTTTTTGCCTGCTTCATTTACTGCATTTTTATATTTTCTCCTTTCATCAATTAAATTCAATATATCTTCTGTTACCCAAGGATTTCTATTAGCCCTCGTCTTTTTACCTACTTGATCCTCTGCTGCCTTCACTACTTCATCCCTCAAAGCTACCCATTCTTCTTCTACTGTATTTCTTTCCATCATTCCTGTCAATTGTTCCCTTATGCACTCCCTGAAACTCTCTACAACCTCTCGTTTAGTCAGTTTATCCAGGTCCCATTTCCTTAAATTCCCACCTTTTTGCAGGTTCTTCAGTTTCAATCTGAAGTTCATAACCAATAGATTGTGGTCAGAATCCACATCTGCCCCTGGAAATGTCTTACAATTTGAAACCTGGTTCCTAAATCTCTGTCTTACCATTATATAATCTATCTGATACCTTTTAGTATCTTCAGGATTCTTCCAGGTATGCAACCTTCTTTTATGATTCTTGAACCAAGTGTTAGCTATGATTAAGTTATGCTCTGTGCAAAATTCTACAAGGTGGCTTCCTCTTTCATTTCTTTCCCCCAGTCCATATTCACCTACTATGTTTCCTTCTCTCCATTTTCCTACTGACGAATTCCAGTCACCCATGACTATTAAATTTTCGTCTCCCTTCACTATCTGAATAATTCCTTGTATCTCGTCATACATTTCAACTATTTCTTCATCATCTGCAGAGCTAGTTGGCATATAAACTTGTATTACTCTAGTAGGCATGGGCTTTGTGTCTATCTTGGCCACAATAATGCGTTCACTATGCTGTTTGTAGTAGCTAACCCGTACTCCTATTTTTTTATTCATTATTAAACCTACTCCTGCATTACCCCTATTTGATTTTGTATTCATAACCCTGTAAACACCTGACCAAAAGTCTTGTTCTTCTTGCCACCGAACTTCACTAATTCCCACTATATCTAACTTTAACCTATCTATTTCCCTTTTTGAATTTTCTAACCTACCTGCCCGATTAAGGGATCTGACATTCCACGCTCCGATCTGTAGAACGCCAGTTTTCATTCTGTTGATAACGACGTCCTCTTGAGTAGTCCCCGCCCGGAGATCCGAATGGGGGACTATTTTACCTCCGGAATATTTTACCCAAGAGGACGCCATCATCATTTAATCATACAGTAAAGCTGCATGTCCTCGGGAAAAATTATGGCTTTAGTTTCCCCTTGCTTTCAGCCGTTCGCAGTACCAGCACAGCAAGGCCGTTTTGGTTAATGTTACAAGGCCAGATCAGTCAATCATCCAGACTGTTGCCCCTGCAACTACTGAAAAGGCTGCTGCCCCACTTCAGGAACCACATGTTTGTCTGGCCTCTCAACAGATACCCCTCCGTTGTGGTTGCACCTACGGTACGGCCATCTGTATCGCTGAGGCACGCAAGCCTCCCCACCAACGGCAAGGTCCATGGTCCATGGGGGGGGGCATTCAGCCTTAATGTAGCCAAATGATTTTCCTTGATTCACACTGCCCTGTGACATCTACTGCATTGTATACATCTTCTACTGACTGAGATGCAGGATGTGATACCCACTATTGCTTTTAGATTGTGTTTTCTGCTCACTGCAAATGGACCTCCGTAACCTCATAAAATTGCTTTATCTCTGTATAAATGGTAGGTGATTTTGCACACATTCTCACTGGAACAATTTTCCTATCAGGAATTATTTTAGAACGATTTTCTTGTCATACCTCACTTTTTGAGATTCACCTTTCTCTATGAATTTTTTAAGACTAATTTTCTCTTCTCATCGAAACTCTTAGGTTTCCCTACTATTGATATGCAATAATTGACCAGACTACTTGCTACTGTCCTTCAAGTACATTTCCTTTATGGCTACACTCTGAAGAGTTCTGATAAATGTCCATTATTTCTAAAACATATTTAGAGCACTACTGGTCGTTGGGAATGGGCCAAATATATCGACAGCAGCTAATTCACCCACTTTTTTCTGTATAATGCATTACATTTGGTATTTATTGCTAAGGCAATAGGTAGTTTTCTTCTGTGACATTTGCCACAGTTTTCAAGTTCGTTCCTAGATCTTTTTACCATACTATTAAATATGCATGTATCCTTCATACTATCTGCATAGTTACTAGGCCCAAAATGACTATTACTAATGTGAGTATACCACATCAATTAGTCTGTTATATGATGAGACAAGTAAAAGTTCCAATATTTCCATACTAGGTTAGTTTTTTAGTATAACGCCCCACTTTCCTAGAGTAGAAGTGTTAGATTCTTATATGTGTTGAAGAAACCTTGTCTTTATTTTTCCCATTCTAGCCTATGTACAACTTTTTACATTGTTCACTGTTAATTTTTTAGACACCATGTCTGTCACATACCGAATTTTTTTCAGCTCTATGGTCTCGTCTTAATACTCGTAACCACACAATAAGTACCACTGATGAGAATATGAAAATACTACATCAACCTAAAAAGAGCTTATGGACCTTCTGGAGGAATTTGAAATCATTTGTAACTTTCAAAAACATCCAAATGATGTTTTGAATGAAGAAAAATATTTGAAAAATAAAGTTTTCATAGAGAATTTTTCTCGTGTCTTTCACTTGCCTGATTCTAGTCCACAACCTATCTCTCTGAATTCCGCAGCTGCTCATGCCTCTCAGCCCCCCTCCCCCCCCCCCCCATCCCCTTCTGCTTGTCTTCATGATAAATCTTATAACTTAGTTTCGTAATATGAAGAGATTGCCTGACTTACGCAGGACAAGTTTTATCTAGCAATTTAAAGTCAACACCTGACATTAATGACACTTCTATTGCACAAAGTTTTCTTATACCTCCTATAAGTTTCTTCGTCACGCAATTGCAATACAGATAAATTATATTATGGTTTGTTATTCACATCTTGTGTATTACTGTTGTTCCTTGTAAACATTTATAAAATATCTGTATCTTCTCTCCTGTTGTTTACATTCAATATGTTAAAACGCTAAGTAATTCTATTTTTAACTTTTATTATAATTGACATGGACTTTTGGGCAATAAGTTGCCCTTGCCTATCGTATACTTTTACTCCAAAGATGTAGTTCTCATTCTAATGAGCAATAGGTCACATATTTCTTTTTTACTTAAAACTGTTTATTGTCAAATGCTATTCTGTACATTACCATCATGTATTGACATATTAGATAACTCGTCTGTAGCCCAAGTCTACATTCCGTTTAATGTTTTTAAGTCTATACATAAGCAAGTACATATTTTGCTTAGCAATCTCTTTTCTCAATTACGTGAATGTTATGTCTATATGCCTCTCAAAAGTCATACATAGTCGCTCAGTCTCCAATTTCTTTTAGCTAAGGTTTTTAAAGTGTTTAAAGAATTTGACTCATCAGTACCACTATTATATGCATGTGTTGTCAATATACCTGAAAGCTCAATTTAGGCAAATGCTTGGTTCTGCTGTAGTTATTTATCTCCCTCCCCTTCCTTATGATACTAGCATTACTGATATACTAAGTTTCTAATTAAGCATTGTAACGAAAGTTTATTTAAATATAAAGTTTTCCTTTAAATACAGTTGATATTTGACAGTAATTGTTCACTACTATAAATCTGATGCGTATGAATGATGACATTTCAACCTGTTTCTGAACATTATATTTTAGCTGGTTTTAATGTTACAGATACGATTTCTATTACGTTTATTATGTAACTGCATGGAGAGCTGCATCAAACCAGTCTCAGGACTGAAGACCACAACAGCAACATATTATATAACTGATGTTTGTTTATATACATTTCATCATGTGTATGCTATGAATATGATACTGTGTAACAATAGGGTATTACAATGATTTATACGTTGCATTGTAACATCGGTGTCGTCATATGTTTTGCGATAGCAACTCTGTTTCTTGTTTGCTTACAAAAGTGCACCAAAGATGTTTACCAATGACAGCCCAGTCCTCAAAATTAGGAAGTAACTTGTTATCAAGATATTTTTATACCATATGACGATAATTCTTTTTAAAGATCTTTGACCAACTCCAATGTAATATATATCGTCCTGATCTTTGCCTCAGTACTGCTCTGTGTACATGTAGTATCAATATGTTTGCTTTGAAAAAGTCCTGTGTCATATACTGATATTCATGACATCTTCTGCACATAATTTAACTCTGTAAGCATTCATGTGTATTTTGCACTTCTCTGAAAAAGAACTGTTAACATTTCCTGTATGCTACATATAATTATTTGTGTCTTTGGATACTATCTGTGTAGATGGTCCAACACTGAAACTGGTTGATATTTGGGGTTATTCTGAGCTGAAACCGGACTGGTATCATGTAAATATATAAGAGATATGAATAACCCAAATTTGCAAAGGTATTGATCAGTGAAAATAATTTATGTCAATGGAAACTTATGTTACCAGGTTTGCCCTAATATTGCGTACTTTGTATTATTTTGGTAATCTTTTAGTGCATTGTTTCTTCAGTGCCTTAAAAGGGACCAGATGGTAAAACAATTATTCAAAAGTAAATATGAACTGTAATATTTTGAATAAAGTTTCAGTTCAAAATATTTATTAAAGAAATATGTCATTTAGGTACTTAAGTTATATTATACAAAACAAAGAGTTTTGAAATATTTGTCGTCATTACGATTAAAGAAATTAATTAAATAACTTTAGTTCTCATCGCTATAATTATTTCAAATCAAAACAAAGTATAGATTACGAAACTTGTGGCACAGGAAAACATAAGAAAACTTGACACACTGAAATATACTTTTAAGTTTTATTAACTGGGATTAAGAATGGCAAGTTACATTCAAGTGTAATTGCAGTCTGAACAGAAAAATTTCTTTATGCTGGGCTTCACTATGGCACATCGTGTATTAACCTATAGTTTACAGTCCATGCACTGTATGTCACCTTCCTTAATCTTCTTCCAAAAAACACAGAACCAGCTCGAATTTCCGACAGTCAGTTAGTTAGTTACTTTCATGTTCCATGGATCATTTTGCACGATAAATCGTCATTATGTGCAAGGAATCATTTTACATTCATATTGCAAATTAATTTGTTCATCTATTTGTACTCTAAAATATCACCATATTATTATTTTTCCCCGAAATGAAAACAAGTGTCGTTTGTCTTCTGTTCTTTTGGAAATAAAACTGTCGTAGCAGCTTTTCGACTCTTTACTTGAAGCGTCGACTGCTCTAATTCTTGATTATGAGAGCTACTAGTGATGACAGTAGCATTCTATGCTTTTCCTCCACCTCAAATAGCAGTCTTACATGAATTTGGAAAGTGTGATACCTTGTTCATTCTTATGGAATTTCTTTGTGGGTGTTTTAGGTCTGTACTCGTCATCATCTGAAATGTCTTCTGCAGAAGATTCCTCTCTAGAAAAATCTCAGTACTTTTCAAGAAATTAACTGGTGATAAATAATGACCTGGAAACATATTTCTATTCACAGGCTGAGTGGAAGGCACTCTGCCCATTATTCCTACTGTTGCTGCTCGGCCATAGGATTCATTCAACAGTCCAGATGCCTGAAACTGCGTTTTGATTTTGCATGTGTTTTGTCATAACCATTTCTCCTGAGCTTGAATGAGGTAGGTTTAAAGAGGTGCAAATAACGAAACATCAAATGGTTGCAGCTAGGTAACTGCTACATGATAATACCGTTATCATCAGTGTACTCAACAGTCTCTGGGTTTCTGGTGTTTGTTGTGGGGCCATCAAGTTGCAGGGGCACAGGCGAACACTTGATACAGTTCACATGGTTTTTGAAGTGTCTGACGCACGCCACAAACAACTCAGAATTAATGTAGCCAGCGTCTGAGATGCCAATTACGCTTCCCGGTAGACACCGATTTCAAGTTCTAACTGTCTCCTGTTACACTTGAATATAATCGTAGATGGAATGAAGTATCCAGCAGCACAGACGGCACAAACAACTGTGGTGTTAAGTCCTCAATCCCCGTTTTTGATAAATCCCTTGGTGCTTGCCTTTCCGCACGATGACATTTTGTCGCCTTTTTTTAACATTTGTAAATCCAGATTCGTCGAGGCTAAATACACTATTACCTCTAATTCTATTTCCATTGACTGTTTTCTCAAGGAGTTTGGAGAACTGATTCACATTCTCACTGTTAAACCCATTTGGTCCGTCCATTGATCTTCCTTTTCTCTGACGGCGGGAAAGCTGTGGCTTTCGTCTCATAAATGAATAAAATTACTCTTTATTCACGATTTTATTTTCTCTGTTGAAAGAATGAGGTAGTTCACGTTTCTCTGCTATGTCGATCGGAAGTTTACAAAAATCTTTGATAGTAAATCCAAAGAACCTCTCTTCAAATAATAGGTGATCTGCGAGAACTTTTTCCACCTCAGTCGTAAAAGTTGATTGTCTATTGAATAACGTAACTTTTTGAGAACGTGTTTTTACTACCAGCATGTCTCTTTCTTGCGGCTTTGGGTCCTCTGCACACACGAATACTCTCACTAAGTCCAAGGTCATAATTTCTGTATGCTGCCACGGCGACCTTCAGCTCATCTTCCGTCCATTTCCCTTAGATTCTCCTTTTCCCCATCTTGGAATCCTGAAAAGATTACCTGTACCTATTACTTACTGTATTGTCCGCTCCGGTAGCTGACTCGTCACCGCAACCGATTGTCAATCATCTGGGCCCGGGTTCGATTCCAGGCTGGGTCGGGGAATTTTCTCCGCCCTGGGACTGGGTATTGTGCTCTCCTCATCATCATCCTACCATCCTAATCGACTGCAGGTCGCCGGCCGCGGTGGCCTAGCGGTTCTAGGCGCTCAGTTCGGAACCGCGCGACTGCTACGGTCGCAGGTTCGAATCCTGCCTCGGGCATGGATGTGTGTGATGTCCTTAGGTTAGTTAGGTTTAAGTAGTTCTCAGTTCTAGGGGACTGATGACCACAGATGTTTAGTCCCATAGTGCTCAGAGCCATTTGAACCTTTGACTGCAGGTCGCCGAAGTGGCGTCAAAGTGAAAAACCGGCACCCGGCGAACAGTCTGCCATAGGAACACATTAATACCTACCGTATTTAAGTTCTGCCATCTTGAAAACTTAAAAACATTTCCCGTACCTATTACGTAGCGTAAAAATGTGCTTAAATATTATTTGTTATGAGTACCTCTTAAATTGGACCGGTCCAAATTAGGAAACAGGCATTGATCCAACTTCGGCAGCAGGGCGTCATATAAGTAAGGATCACGCTACAGAAACAAACAAAATTAAACTCTAGTTTAGCGATGTTTCATTGTTAACTAATGATCGGTGTACATGAACTATACTGCAGATAATTTATTTACTTACTCGTACTGCATGTAAAGTCTTATAATCTGTAGCACAACAGTTGCAGCAAGAACATCGAAAATACAATAACGGAAACTCTTCTCGCTTCAACGGCTATTGTCGACTGTCCGCTGTGCCACGTGAACTCGACAACACTTCAAACCAATAGAGCCAACTTAAAAGTTTCTTACCAACACACAGTGCAACTCAAAGATGGTCCAACTTAGGCAGCGGTTCAGCTTAGGCATATCTTTCAGTTGTATAGAGTATTTATTAAACATTCGTCAACTAGCTTTTTAAATTTGTTAGTTTTCGTTATCTCCTTTATATTCCTGGCCAGTCTATTCAACCGATCAATTTCAATTATGTGTGATACTATTTACAGCATTCTGCTTATTTTTATCATTAAATTACTCGTAAGTTAATTCTGATCTTCGTTCCACGATCATGGATAAGTCTATTACTGCTATATTCGATAAAGTTTCTTTTGGTAATGTACATGATTGGTTGTTATATACATGCTGGGATAGTGTTGTCAGAATCTTTAATTCCTTAAACATTAATTTAACATGTTCCGATTATTGTTTTCTTAATATTCATTTTTTTTCTAAGTATTTGACTACTGAATTCATATTTTGTAAGATGACAACGTAGAAGTTGTGGCATAGCTATTGACTAAGAGTACGTAGGAATATGTTTGATTAAAAAAGGACCATTAGACCAGCTAATCACTTATTATGAGGAATCTCATATATATTATGGATGGACCTATCCTGAGTGCCTGGCTAGATGTTTGCAATGCAACAGACATTATTTTCCGAGAAACTCTATGTAGAAGTTTTATTACTGCTTCCAATACCTCTAACTAAGAGTTGAACAAAGCGAGCGCAATACAGCGACTAAGGTTCATCGCTACCTCGCTGTACTTGTTCCAATGCCGCCTGTGGAATTTCTTTCTTTCAATATAATCGTACAGAATGTCATTAAACAGTATATCTTATGCAAAATTATTCTAAAGGAATTATTTATGCCTCAGTACTTTCGTTATTAAATCAATGATTACAGCCAACTTTCTTCGAATACTTATTCCGTTTCTCACAAAGTAGGTTACAGAATCGTCTTCCTCCCTATCGCTTTCATCGCTTTGGCGCATGATAAGAAATCCGGATGGTATTTGTCGCAGAAGCAACCGAGAAACAAATTCATAGAGCACCACGTACATTTAATGGAAGCTATTGCCTTGCTGGGACACAGGTTCTTCAGAAGCGATACTGCAGAACACAGTTCGTTCAGATTCAAAATGATTGTCCTTTCTTCAATCAACTTTGATCCGGATCCCGCCTATTTGATCATTATGTGAAAGCAGGTGCACTAAATTGATGCAGAATTAAAGAATATATATATTTATGGACTCTTCCCTCGCAGCGATGTCTCTCTTACTTCTTAACAAGTCAGGAACATTCTGAAAATTTTTCGTGAAGATTCTAACTTGCCTCTAAAAATGATTATCACAGGAATGCCAAAGTGCAGTTAATTTTTGTCGGATAATTTTTACGGTGCAGCTCCTTGCTTTTCTTTCATGTACAAAGTTCTGAAAGTAAAGTGTCTGATCAGTCCACCCTCCCACCCAAAAAGATAACGTAAATATATTTTGCTTGTCCTGCGAACGGAAGCAAGACAGATTTTAAAAGCCGTTCGTTTGGCACTTTCGTGAATGTCCATGCATTCGTACACGTCCTAAATACAGTTTTTAATTTATGAGTCAACTCGCCAACTCTTTCGATCAGTCGACAAAATTTTCCACAAGTTTCACGCATACATAAGGAAATGTAAAAGAATACCTTTCCTGACGCTTTTATACACTCAGATGCCAAATATCTTGGGATGCGATATGCACAAATGCAGGTGGTGGTAGTATCGCGTACACAAGTCACAAAAGACCATTGCATTGACGGTGCTGTCGTTTGTATACCCAGGCGATTAACGTGAAAATATGTCCGACATAATTACGATCACACGACGGGAGTTAATACACGTTGAACGTGGAATGGTAGCTTGAGCCAGACGCTTGGGATGTTCCATTTCAGAAATCGTCAGCGAATTTAATATTCCGAGATCCACAGTGTCAAAAGTGTGTCGAGAAAACAAAATTTCAGGCATTACACCTCAGCACGGAAAACGCAGGGCCGACGGCATTCATTTAACAACCAAGGGCAACGGCGTTTGGTTAGAGTCTTCAGTGTTAACAGTCAAGCAGCACTGCGAAAAGTAAGAGCAGAAATCATTGTGGGATGAACGAATATCGTATTCTTTAGGAGAGAGGCGAAATTTGACGTTAATGGGCTACGGAAGCAGACGACCGAAGCGAATGCCTTCTCTAACAACACGATATCGCCTGCAGTCTCTCCTGGACTCGTGACCAAATCGGTTGGACCCTAGACGACTGGAAAACCGGGGCGTGGTCAGTTGAGTTTCGATTTGGTAAGAGCTGATGGTAGGGTTCGAGTGTGGTGCAGACTACACAAAGCCATGAACCCAAGCTGTCAACAAGGTACTGTGCTCCCTGGTAGTGTCTGCATGGGGTGTGTTTACGTGGAACGGACTGGTTCGTCTCGTTCAAGTGAACCGATCACTGGCTGGGAATGGCTATGTTCGGCTACTTGAAGACCATTTTTAGTCATTCATGGAGTTCATGTTTCCAATCAACGACGAAATTTTCAACGCGCCGCAATTGTTCGTCGTTCGTTTGAAGAACATTCAGGACAGTTCGAGAAAATGATTTCGCCAGCCAGATAGCCCAACACTAATTCCGAACAACGTTTGTGGGACATACCGAGAGGCCAGATCTGCACAAAATCCTGCACTGGCAACACTTCCGCAGGCATGGACGGCTTTAGAGGCAGCATGGTTCAATATATCTGCTGGAGCTTAAACCGATTTGTTGAGTCCATCTCACGTTGAGCTGACGCACCACGCTGTGCCAGAGAAGGTCCGACACAATATGAGGAGATGTAGCATGACTTTTGTTACCTCTGTTGAGTATACTGTGCTGTGAAGATATCACGAATTGTGTTCATATCTGTTTTCACTTCCTGTTTCGCAAGTGATCTAATACAGGGGATAGACAAAATAATGTGAACACCTGTACTAACTTGGGAATAGTTTATTAATAAGGGGTTGGGTCCGAGTTTTCCCCTAATACTGTTGCGATTCTTCTTGGTATACTGGCAAATAATGATAGTATAGTCTCCAGTGGAATGTTATGCCACTCTTCGATCAGAACTTCTTCCAACTCCTGTAGTGACGAGGGAGGCGGAAATCTGCTCCGGGGTCTGCGCACCAACACCGTCCACAAGGGGACTGTGCTGGTCAGGGAAAACTCTGCAGTCCAGTTGAATGCTCTTCATACCACTATTGTGCTATCCTGACTGTGTGAATGGGTGCATTATCGTCCTGAAATATGGCATCATTGTTTGGGGACAACATTTGAATCAAGGGGTGCACGTAATCACATAAATTGTTCACATAATCGTTGGCTGTAACACTGCCTTTGAGAGGAATGATAGGACCAGCAGAATACCATGATGTGGTTGCCCACACCATCACACTTCCACCTCCATGCTTAACCGCTGGAATCAAGCAGTCAGGACTGCAGGCTTCTTTTGGCGTCCTTCAAACGTAAACCCGCATCGTTGTTATAAGTAACAAAAACGTTGACTCGCCTGACAATGTGACGTGTTTCCACTGATCAGCCGTCAAGGATTTATGCTCCTGACACCACGTTTCACCCTTCTTTGCTTTGGTTGTCGTCACTAATGGTTTCGGTAAGGCAGCTCGTCCTTGAATATTCGCTTTATGGGGTTCTGAGCGGACAGAGTGTCGAAGATGGCTTTTGAGCTCTGCAGTCATTTGAGCCGCCGTAGTTTTGTGTTGACACATTCGTCTTAGCGTACGACGATGTCTTTCACTTGGTTTTGAATTGCGCCCACTATTACGTTTACACGATGATGTTTTTCTGTGTTTTGTGTAGGCTGTCATGACTATTGAAACGGTTGCATTTAAAGCATTCAATATGTAAGCTGTGTTGTTTACTGGTGCTACAGGTAATCGGGCCCCCACAGTGTAATTTCTGTGAAACACTGTTAGGTGTTTCAGTTCATGTCGACCTCGGCCTCAGAATGCAAATACAAACTGTATATTAGTCGTAAACAATCTGCATTGATGCCTAGTCTGTACTGAACACGCACAGTCTAGTGCGACACGTGCCTTACGTGCGTTGTTGACCGTCAAACACAACCATCCCATTACTACCACTGTTCACATTATTTTGCCTATCCCATGTACATGTCGATTATTTCTGGCAGCCGGTTTAACCGGTCTTAATTGCAAGGTCATAACTAGCAATGACTAAAATCGTCTGAAACGCTTCCGAAGCTGTTAGCATTTCGCCCATCGTTTCGGACTCTTGGGAGCTGTCCTAATATTTTGAATTTTAACTACGAATCACAAACGGAATGCATATCTGAAAGAGTGCTGTAATGATTGGTTTATGAATAAAATGACTACTGCCAAAAAGACTATTTTTTAATGATTTTGCTGCAGGTGATGATGACGATTATGTTTGATTTGTTGGGCGCCCAACTGCGAGGTTATTAGCACCCACACAAATTCCGAGTCTCTACACAGTCCAGTTTTGCCACTTTCGCGAATGATAATGAAATCACAAACACCCACTACCCGTGCGGGGAAAATCCCCATCCCGGCGGGTTATCGAACCGGGGTCACCGTGATCCAGAGGCAGCAATGTTAGCTAATACACCATGAGCTAAGGACGTGTCTGAGGTATGCTGATCACAGTATGTACGGTGAAATAAAGTACAAAGAAAAAAAGTTACACGGGCAGCATATGAACCAGTCCCACCAGCGCGGTAGCGGCAAGAACTAGCTCATATACATATATATGTAAACAGGCAGAATACGGCTCTGCGGTCGGCAACTCCTATATACGACATCAAGTGTCTGGCGAAGTCGTTAGATCGGTTACTGCTGCAACAATGGAAAGTTATCAAGATTCAAGTGAGTTTGAACGTGGTTTTATAGTCGGCGCACAAACGATGGGACGCTGCATGTTCGAGGAAGCTATGAAGTGGGGATTTTTCCGTACGACCATTCCGTGAGTGTACCGTGGATATCAGGAATCCGGTAAAATATCAAATCTTCGACATCACTGTAGCTAGGAATAAGACCCTGCAAGAACGGGACTCGTTCAAGTTGGCAGAAGTGCAACCCTTCCACAGATTGCTGCAAAAATCGTTCAAATGGCTCTGAGCACTATGGGACTTAACTTCTCAGGTCATCAGTCCCCTAGAACTTAGGACTACTTAAACCTAACTAACCTAAGGACATCACACACATCCATGCCCGAGGCAGGGTTCGAAACTGCGACCGTGGCGGTCGCGCAGCTCCAGACTGTAGCGCCTAGAACCGCTCAGCCACTCCGGCCAGCAGATTGCTGCAGATTCCAATGCTGGGCCATCGACAACTGTCAACGTACGAACCATTCAACGAAACATCGTGGATATGGGCTTCCGGAGGTGTAGGCCCACTCGTATGACCTTGGTGACTGTTGAACACAAAGCTTTACGTCTCGCCTTGGTACGTCAACTTGGACTGTTGATGATTGGAAACATTTTGTCTGCTCAGACGAGTCTCGTTTCAAATTTCATCGAGCGAATGGACGTGTACGGATGTGCAAGCAAATTCACGAATCCATGCATGTCAGCAGGGGACTGTGCAAGCTGGTGGAGGCTCTGTAACGGTGTGGGCCGTGTGAAGTTGGAGTGATTTGGGACCCTGATACGTCTAGATACGTCTCCGACAGGTGACACGTACGTAATCATCATTTCTGATCACCTGCATCCATTCATGTCCACTGTGCATTCCGACGGACTTGGGCAATTCCGGCAGGACAATGCGACACCGCACACGTCCAGAATTGCTACAGAGTGGCTCTAGGAACCCTCTTGAGTATAAACACTTCCACTGGCCACCTAGCTTCACAGACGTGAACATTATCGAGCATGCCTTGCAACGTGCTGTTCAGAAGAGATCTCCATCCTCTCGTACTCTTACGGATTTATGGACAGCTCTGAAGGATTGATCTCATCAATTCCCTCCAGCACTACTCTAGACATCATTTGAGTCCTTCCGCGTGCTCGCGGGCGTCCTATCGATATGAGGCAGGAGTATCAGTTTGTTTGGCTCTTCGTGTATTATGGATACAGTGTATGAGTATAACATTTCAACATAGATTTTCTCGGAAATGGCAGGAATGGCCGCTGGTCAGGTACTCAGGAGAGGTCCTTCTACACTACAACTAAAACTCATCAAAACGCTTGAATAGCAGGTCTGACAGATGAAAAAATGGTAGGTACCGAAACAGATGACAGAGGGACAGAAAAACAATTAAAATCGTTCAAAAGAGGAAAGGCCGCTGGACCAGATGGGATACCAGTTCGATTTTACACAGAGTACGCGAAGGAATTTGCCCCCCTTCTTGCAGCGGTATACCATAGGTCTCTAGAAGAGCGTAGCGTTCCAAAAGATTAGGGAAGGGCACAGGTCATCCCCGTTTTCAAGAAGGGACGTCGAACAGATGTGCAGAAATATAGACCTATATTTCTAAAGTCGATCAGTTGTAGAATTTTGGGACACGTATTACGTTCGAGTATAATGACATTTCTGGAGACTAGAAATCTACTCTGTAGGAATCAGCATGGGTTTCAAAAAAGACGATCGTGTGAAACCCAGCTCGCGCTATTCCTCCACGAGACTCAGGGGGCAATAGCCACGGGTGCCCAGGTAGAATCCGCGTTTCTTGACTTCCGCAAGGCATTTGATACAGTTCCCCACAGTCGTTTAATGAACAAAGTAAGAGCACATGGACTATCAGACCAGTTGTGTGATTGGATTGAAGAGTTCCTAGATAACATAACGCAGCATGTCATTCTCAGTGGAGAGAAGTCTTCCGAAGTAAGAGTGATTTCAGGTGTGCCGCAGGGGAGTGTCGTAGGACCGTTGCTATTCACAATACATGTAAATGACCTTGTGGAAGTTCACTGAGGCATTTTACGGATGATGCTGTAGAATATCGAGAGGTTGTAACAATGGAAAATTGTACTGAAATGCAGGAGTATCTGCAAAGAATTGACGCATGGTGCAGGGAATGGCAGTTGAATCTCAATATACATAGAAAGAAAGATCCTTTATCATTTAACTACAATTTAGCAGGTGAGACACCGGAAACAGTTAATTCCATAAATTATCTGGGAGTATGCATTAGGAGTGATTTAAAATGGAATGACCATCATCATCATCATCATTTAAGACTTATTATGCTTTTCAGGGTTCAGTCTGGAGCATAGCCCCCTTATAAAATTCCTCCATGATCCCCTATTCAGTGCTAACATTGGTGCCTCTTCTGATGTTAAACCTATTACTTAAAAATCATTCTTAACCGAATCCAGGTACCTTCTCCTTTGTCTGCCCCGACTCCTCCTACCCTATGCTGCTGAACCCATGTGTCTCTTGGGTAACCTTGCTTCTCCCATGCGTGTTACATGACCCCACCATCTGAGCCTGTTCGCCCTGACTGCTACATCTATAGAGTTCATTACCAGTTTTTCTTTGATTTCCTCATTGTGGACACCCTCCTGCCATTGTTCCCATCTACTAGTACCTGCAATCGTCCTAGCTACTTTCATATCTGTAACCTCAACCTTGTTGATAAGGTAACCTGAATCCACCCAGCTTTCGCTCCCATACAACAAAGTTGGTCGAAAGATTGAACGGTGCACAGGTAAATTAGTCTTGGTACTGACTTCCTTCTTGCAGAAGAGAGTAGATCGTACCTGAGCGCTCACTGCATTAGCTTTGCTACACCTCGCTTCCAGTTCTTTCACTATGTTACCTTCCTGTGAGAATATGCATCCTATGTACTTGAAACCGTCCACCTGTTCTAACTTTGTTCCTCCTATTTGGCACTCAATCCGTTTATATTTCATTCCCACTGACATTACTTTCGTTTTGGAGATGCTAATCTTCAAACCATAGTCCTTACATTTCTGATCTAGCTCTGAAATATTACTTTGCAAATTTTCAATCGAATCTGCCATCACAACTAAGTTATCCGCATATGCAAGACTGCTTATTTTGTGTTGACATATCTTAATCTCACCCAGCCAGTCTATTGTTTTCAACATATGATCCATAAATAATATGAACAACAGTGGAGACAGGTTGCAGCCATGTCTTACCCCTGAAACTACTCTGAACCATGAATTCAATTTACCGTCAACTCTAACTGCTGCCTGACTATCCATGTAAAGACCTTTAATTGCTTGCAAAATTTAGCCTCCTATTCCATAATCTCGTAGAACAGACAATAACTTCCTCCTAGGAACCCGGTCATATGCCTTTTCTAGATCTATAAAGCACAGATACAATTCCCTATTCCAGTCATAACATTTCTCCATTATTTGCCGTAAGCTAAAGATCTGGTCCTGACAATCTCTAAGACGCCTAAACCCACACTGATTTTCATCCAATTGGTCCTCAACAAATACTCGCACTTTCCTTTCAACAATGCCTGAGAAGATTTTACCAACAACGCTGATTAAAGATATACCTCTGTAGTTGTTACAATCTTTTCTGTTTCCATGTTTAAAGATTGGTGTGATTACTGCTTTTGTCCTGTCTGATGGAACCTGTCCCGACTCCCAGGCCGTTTCAGTTATCCTGTGTAGCTATTTAAGACCTGACATTCCACTGTATTTGATGAGTTCCGACTTAATTTCATCCACCCCAGCTGCTGTATTGCACTGCTGCTTTATTGCACTGCAATCTATTGACCATTTTCTCCACTTCCTCAAATGTGATCCTATTTCCATCATCATTCGTATCCCATTCTACCTCGAAATCTGAAACATTGCTGATCGTATTTTCACCTACATTGAGCAATTCTTAAAAATATTCCCTCCATCTGCCCAAGGCATCCACAGGATTCACCAGCAGTTTTCCTGACCTGTCCAAAATACCTGTCATTTCCTTCTTACCTCCCTTTCGAAGACTGCTAATTACACTCCAACCTGTTTCCAAAGTCTTCCCAAGATTTCTTCTTGGATGCTGCAATTATCTGTTTGGCTTTGTTTCTTTCTTCAACATAACTTCCTCTGTCTACCTGAGTTCTAGTATGTAGCCATTTTTGATACGCCTTCTTTTTCCTTTTACAGACTGCCTTGACTGTGTCATTCCACCAAGCCGTTTGTTTCATCCTACTTTTACACACCACTGTTCCAAGACACTCTTTATCCACTTCTTGTACTGTGTCCCTGTACCTTGTCCATTCCTTTTCCAATGACTGTAATTGACTACATTCAACTAACTGGTACCTTTCTGAGATCGCTGTTATGTACTTGTGCCTGATTTCCTTATCCTGAAGTTTCTCCACTCTTATCCTCCTACATATGGACCTGACCTCCTGCACTTTTGGCCTCACAATCCCAATTTCACTGCAGATTAAATAATGATCAGTGTCATCAAAGAATCCCCTGAATACACGTGTGTCCCTCACAGCCTTCCTGAAATCCTGATCTGTTATTATATAGTCAATGACAGATCTGGTTCCCCTGCCTCCCCAAGTATACCGGTGAATATTCTTATGTTTAAAACAGGAGTTTGTGATTACTAAGCCCATACTGGCACAGAAATCCAAGAGTTGCTGCCCGCTCCTGTTGGCCTAAATATCCTCTCCAAATTTACCCATAACCTTTTCATACCCTTCTGTTCAATTTCCAATCCTGGCGTTATAATCACCCATGAGCAGAACACTGTCCTTGTCCTTTATTCTAAGAACTACATCACTGAGTGCCTCATAAAAACTATCCATCTTATCTTGATCAGTCCCTTCACAATGCGAATATACTGACACAATCCTAATTTTCTTGCTAGACACTGTCAAATCTATCCACATCTGTCGTTCGTTTACATACCTTATTGCAACTACGCTGGGTTCCATTTCTTTCCTGATGTAAAGCCCAAACCCCATTGTGCTATTCCTGCTCTGACTCCTGACAGGTAGACCTTGTGTTCTCTCACTTCCTCTTCTCTCTCACCCCTTACCCGAATGTCACTAACAGCTAGAACGTCCATCCCCATCTTACTTGCAGCCTCTGCCAGCTCTACCTTCTTCCCAGAGTAGCCCCCATTGATATTAATAGCTCCCCATCTCATTACCATTTGTTTGCCAAGTCGTATCTTAGGAGTCCCTGGTTTGTCAGTTAGAGGTGGGACTCCATCACCTCCAAAGGTCCGAGGCATTTTGCTCTGATTGTTGCCAGCATCATATTTAAATTACCAGGGTAGCAGGTTGCTAGCCTTACTTGCCCCGAGTCCCATTGGGTTTTACCCCTAACGTTCAAATGGCTCTGAGCACTATGGGACTTAACTTCTAAGGCCATCAGTCCCCTAGAACTTAGAACTACTTAAACCTAACCAACCTAAGGACGTCACACGCATCCATGCCCGAGGCAGGATTCGAACCTGCGACCGTAGCGGTCGCGCGGTTCCGGACTGTAGCGCCTTTAACCGCTTGGCCACCCCGCCCGGCTTACCCCTAACGGTTGAGGGACTAACCGGTGGATTTAGTAGTCTTTGCCGTATGAGCACAAAGGTGACCACGACTCAGAATATGTCCGAGATGTCCAGCCTTCTTCCAAAGTAACTGGTATCCCGACTGTCGGGACCACTTACTTGGCCACTCATACGTTGCCCGTGGTTCATGAACTAGGACGTCACTACAGGAACCCACGCCATGAACCACAATGGAATGACCATATAAAATTAATCGTCGCTAAAGCGGATGCCAGACTGAGATTCATTGGAAGAGTCCTAAGGAAATGCAATCCGAAAACAAAGAAGTAGGTTACAGGACACTTGTTCGCTCACTGCTTGAATACTGCGCACCGGTGTGGGATCTGTACCAGATAGGATTGACAGAAGAGATAGAGAAGATCCAGCGGAGAGCAGCGCGCTTCGTTACAGGATCATTTAGTAATCGCGAAAGCGTTACGGAGATGATAGATAAACTAAAGTGGAAGAGAGACGCTCAGTAGCTCGGTACGGGCTTTTGTTGAAATTTCGAGAACAAATGGTTCAAATGGCTCTGAGCACTATGGGACTCAACTGCTGAGGTCATTAGTCCCCTAGAACTTAGAACTAGTTAAACGTAACTAACCTAAGGACATTACAAACATCCATGCCCGAGGCAGGATTCGAACCTGCGACCGTAGAGGTCTTGCGGTTCCAGACTGCAGCGCCTTTAACCGCACGGCCACTTCGGCCGGCTTTCGAGAACATACCTTCACCTAGGAGTGAAGCATTATATTGCTCCCTCCTACGTATATCTCGCGAAGAGGCCATGAGGATAAAATCAGAGAGATTACAGTCCGCACGGAGGCGTACCGACAATCTTTCTTTCCACAAACAATAGGAACACGGAACAGAAGGGAGAACCGATAGAGGTACTGAAGGTACCCTCCGCCACACACCGTGAGATGGCTTGCGGAGTATGGATGTAGATGTATATGTTGATGATAGCCCCCTTGTAATTGTAGATGATCACTTATGTCACAACGCTGCTACTGTTGATACGGCGTCAAGTAACTCGCTACCTCTGGGTGTGTGTATGCGGGTGTGTGATCACTCACAAAGGTGGTCCATGTGTGGAGGGTAAAGAGCGCGAACGTATGAGCGCCCAGGGGAGCAGGCACCGTAACTCAGCGCCGGCGCCGTAAAACACGGGCGTAAACTTTCCATCGGCGGGACGCGGAGATGATTCACCGGGCGCGCCGACTGTTTAATTAAGCGTGATTACGAGTGGGGCGGCATAAAGCGGCGGCGCGAGTAATTTGCGTGCGAAAGCGCGAGCGGATGAAGCGCGCCGCTGGTAATAAATGTCCGGGTAAGAATGTTTTTGGCGCCGCGCTGGCATTCCTGGGAGAGAGTGCCGAAGCCACCAGCAGTAGCGCGTTCCAGCAGCCGGCCGAACAAAGCCTCCAGCGCGCGCGGCCTCTCCCGGAACACCACGCCGTTCCAGGCAGGTGCCGCCAGCCTCTGGAATGCTAACACTCCAGAATTAGCCAAGTTCGTGATTAATGGTTCCCGTGAACGAGTGATATGTCACCCGCTCCGAAAGAGATTACCGGTCGCAAATCATCCCAAACACAGCTCCACGAAGTGCTTCGTAAAGTCTTCTCCATTATCACGTCATTTTCGTTTTACTTGCTTTACTCGTCTTGTTCGGCTGCTGCATCTTTAAGTATCTACAGCCTAGACGTAGAGGGTTACTACCCCACCACATTTCCCAACACTTCACAAAACTGCTTCCCCGTTACATATATGGATTTCGGGGAATGAAGTAGTTCGGAAGCTGAAACTCACGAAATAGACAAAATTCTAGAAAATTAGAAGCCTTGTTTAAAGCAGGTTACTTTCTGTTTTGCCATTGTAATTCTGTCAGAGACAGCAAAGGACTTGGAAGAGCAGTTGAACGGAATGGACAGTGTCTTGAAAGGAGGGTAGAAGATTAACACCAACAAAAGCAAAACGGGGATAATGGAATGTAGTCGAATTAAGTCGGGTGATGCTGAGGGAATGAGATTAGGAAATGATACACTTAAAGTAGTAAAGGAGTTTTGCTATTTGGGGAGCAAAACAAATGATGATGGTCGAAGTAGAGAGGATATAAAATGTAGACTAGAAATGGTAAGGACAGAGTTTCTGAAGAAGATGAATTTGTTAACATCGAGTATAGATTTAAATGTCAGGAAGTAGTTTCTGAAAGTATTTGTATGGAGCGCAGCAGGAAGTCGTTTCTGAAAGTATTTGTATGGAGTGCAGCCATGTATGGAAGTGAAACGTGGACGATAAATAGTTTAGACAAAAAGAGAATAGAAGCTTTCGAAGTGTGGTGCTACAGAAGAATGCTGAAGAATAGATGGGTAGATCACGTAACTTATGAGGAGGTATCGAATAGAATTCGGGAGAAGAGGAGCTTGTGGCACAACTTAACTAGAAGAAAGGATCGGTTTGTAGGACATGTTCTGAGACATCGAGGGATCACCAATTTAGTGTTGGAGGGCAGGGTGGAGGATAAAAATCGTAGAGGGAGACCAAACAGATTCAGAAGGATGTAGGTTGCAGTAGGTACTGAAAGATGAAGAAGCTTGCACAGGATAGAGTAGCATGGAGAGCTACAGCAAACCAGTCTCAGGACTGAAGACCACAACAACATCAACAACTTTCTGTTTGCGTGCCTGAAGGTCATTGCATGTCAGTGGGGAAGCTCTATAACAGGCTGCAGAAAATGTTCCACCCAGGAAATCCTACACATGCGAGGTGTGTGCGAAAGGTAATGACACTTACTTTTGATTTTCCACAGTTTTTATTGCTTTATTTTTTTTGTTCAAACAACAATATTGTTTCCTTGACAGTAGTTCCCTTCGGCAGCTATTTCAGGTGGAATCGTTGTTCACAGTCTTAGTAACTGAAATAAAATCATCGTGTGGCTTTCATGGCCGTGTATGGAGACGCCACGCAAAGCGGCCAGATACCAACCTGAATTCTGTCCGCCATACAGCGTGACAACGCAAAGTGACCGTGTGGGATGCCGTTGGTTTGGTTTTCATCTGTGGTACTCTTACAGCACAGCAGTACGTCGATGATATTCTACGCCTCGTTCATAGCAAGCTACCCAGCCTTATATTTCCGCAAGATAAAGCCCACCTGCATTCGGTGAGAGTTTATACTGCTTGCCTTTGTGCTTGTCAACCCCTTCATAGTGAATTTAAAGTTTTTTTGTCTACGATCTGAATGTTCAAACAAATTTCGGGCTTGCAGACTATCACCGAGTAATTCATTGCACGCTATTTCGACTGGGTATCTGCCAGTTATTTTCAGGTGAGCCATCGATATCCCCTTCGATAGCTCACCTAAAGGTGACTGATGGGTGCCTAGTCGATATATCGTGTAATGTAATCGACGACCAGCTGCAAGCCCGAAATTTGTTTGAACAAACCCTACATTGAGCAGCAAGGTCACCGGATGTTTCCGCAATTAAGAAACTTTGGAGCGTAATGGACAGGGCCCTCCAACCACCTCGGGATTTTAATGATGTAACGCGCCAGTTACACAGAATTTCTTACGATAATCTTCAGGAGGTCATCCAGTTACCCCATGAATCAGTACCATGCCAAATAACTGTATGCGTAAGGGCCAAAGATGGACAAACGCTTTATTGACTCGCACAATTAGTGAAGCTGTTTCTCTTGAATAAATCCTCCGGTTCCTTTTTCTGAAGTTGTAATTATCTGTACATGTACATCACATCTACCAATGTCCGTCCCATTCGGTGAAGTTCTTAGTCATGTGTAATACGTAGATGTATATGTAGATAGGTGTATGAGTTAAAATAGGGGAATGATTATCTCCAGAAAATCAGCTATTGGAATTTTACTTAACGGAAGTTTAAGAGATATTCGAGGCTATTTTTTCGGGTGTCAGTAAGATGGAATATCTCTTGTCTGGGTGTACTGCCATTTCCTGACATTACTTTCTCCTTCATTTCAGCCAAAATTATTATTTATGTTCATATCACCAGATGAAATTTCTGTCGCAACCGTCCCTGTAAGGCCATATGGCACGATGACTGGGTGGCTTCACAAGGTCACAAACAAAGAAATAATCGAGTGGGAACTAATAAACAATCTATTAGACGGTATATTTAGCATCAATCGGTGATGAACAATCCACCTATGTATACCTAATTCCCCTGTCCATTTCTAGTTGCTTGGATATTAAACTGCAGTTTAAACCATTTGCGAGATTTCCAAGAGGAACCAAACTTCATGATAATCATTGCCAATATAATGAAGAACCAATATCTGGAACCAGGATTTCTCTGCTCTCATTCTGAGAGAATTTATGAATGATGGCAACAGTTAAATTATAATAAAGTTTTAAAAGTCGTTCTTACTCCTCGATGAGGTATATTGATGCTATGAGAAATGCCTCTCCAACAGCTGAGAAACTGAGTCAAAATGCGTAACGTCTGTCAGCAAAACGACGTGGTCAGTCCTAACGTCTCAGCAGGTAGGCTATGGCTCCTGGCCTCCTACACTGTTGACAACTGCTCTACTTTTTGACGTCGCTAGCTTACAGGGTTGTGGGGACAATAGACGATCTCATTGGATAGGAGGATCGAGATCGATCAGCGACTGTAGCTTTGTCAACGTCAAAGAAGCGACTTGTAACAGACATTTAGAGCCTTGCAAATAGTAGCGATCTAGCTATTCATCCCATTGAACAGAACGCAGGAATGTCGCTAGCGCACGCGTGGCATTTCCTTCGCTCTGTAAGTGGGGGTATCTCGAAATCAAGAACAGGTGCCAACATAAGTAAATTAGAAGTAGGTGTAGCGAGACAGCTCAAATCACTAAATACAGGAAGTCTTCCGGTCCAGCCTGTGTAGCAATTAGATTCCTCCCAAAGCATTCCTGATCAAGAGAAATGTACTAGTATCGACCTTACGTCTTATTTTGAGGAAGAAAACTGCATTGTATGTTAGTGAAACACGAACCTAGCGAAAAGCGGAACAGTGAATAATAGAAACGTTTAAGATGTGGAGCTGCAGAAGAATGTTGAAAATTATGTTGTCTGATAAAATGAGGAATGTTGTCCGCAGAATCGAGGAGAAAATGAATACATTGAAAACACTGACAAGAAGAGGGGGCACAATAATAGGACATCTGTTAAGACATCACAGAGTAGCTTCCATGGTACTGTAGAGGATGAAAACTGTAGAGGAAGATACTGACTGGAATACATCCAGCAAATAACTGAGGCTAAAATTGTTAATCTTAGATTGACACAGGAGACGAATTCGTGGTAGGCAACCCAAACCAGTCAGAAGGCTGATGACTCAAAAAATATACAAAAAAAAAGTTCGACGAAAGATGCTTATCAAACGAGAGGAAATTTTCAGAGGTCACACCAATACTCGAGAAAGGAAACAGGAATTAATCGCTGAATGACAGAGGAGGGTTATGGAACATTTACCGTGTTCCAGCATTGTGAATTATCTCGAAGAAAACGATTTATTGGCCAATAGCCAACACAGATTTAGAAAATATCGTTCTTAAGAAACACGATTGACACTTTATTCTCACGAAGTGACGAGTAATATCAGCAGGGCTCTCAAATTAATTCCATATCTGTTGATTTCCAAAAGATTTTGACGCCGTTCCTATAAATCGGCTTCTAATGAAACTACATGCCTATGGAGTATCATCTCAGCTTGCAATGAAACTACGTTTGAATGGAGTATCATCTTATTTGTGCGACTGTATTCGTGGTTTCCTGCTAGAAAGGCCACGATTGATTGTAACTGACAAAAGGTCGAGTAAAGCAGAAGAGATGTCCAGTGTTCCGCCAAGGAAGTGGTACAGGCCCTCTGCTGTTCCTGATGTGCGAGGGTTGGGGCTTTAATAGTGCTAATTATTTATGCTCAACTTATAGGAAGTACTCGTACATACATATTTCCAGCTATTATGGTCCTTCGAAGAAGTTAATAGCATACTGTACAAATGGTTGGCAACGATGTTGAAGTCGTGAGAAATTATTAAGAGTGCCAGTTGCGTTGATAGTTCTGTGACAGTCCTGAAACGAAAGCCATAAAGTTTCTCCTCCATCTTCTGAATCAAATCGAAGTCACATGGGTTTAATATCCTGGACTATGGTGAGTCTTACAGCACTTCCCACCCATATTCCACAGTCTTAAGCCTATGTCACTTCAACATGACTCCGAATATGAAGGAAGCACTTTGTGGCATCTTAACTATTACAGAGATTCTTCAGACAATAGGCCACTCCACCCGAACTATTAACACCACAAACGCAGCTAAGAATGACCTACGACCTCCACCCCGCTGGTAACGAGTTGTCCACAATGATGTTGGCTACTTTGCCAGACCTATAACTTTGAAATATATATTGTAAACAAACAGTTGCAACTACGATTGTTCCAACATTGGTATATAAGCAAATCAGGATATAATACTGTTAGTCGACGATGCTGTCGTTTACCCTCTAGCCAAGTTATCAGAAGATCAAATCCAGTCGCAAAATCTTTTAGACAAGATAATTATGTAGTGGAGAAAGCGGCGGCTGACACTGAACAATAAAAAGTGTGAGGTGATCCACACGAGTACTAAAACAAATGCCTTAAATATCGGTTACAGCATAAACCACACAAATCTCAAGGCTGCCAGTTCAACAAAATACCTGGGGTTTACAATTACGAACAACACAAACTGGAACGATCATCTAGACAATGTTGTGGGAAAGCGAAAGCAAAGACTGCGTTGAACTGCCTACTCCCGTAAAGTATTGCTTTGCTTTATGAGATGCGCACCATATAGGATTGAAGAAAGATATGGGAAAAGTTCAAAGAAGGGCAGCTCGTTTTGTGTTATCGCGAATCTGGGGAGAGAGTGTCGTGGATATGATAGGCGAGTTGCGGTAGCATTCAATAAAACAAAGGCGTTTATCGTTGCGGCGAGATATTTACACGAAATTTCAGTCTCCAACGCTCTCCTCTGAATGCAAAAATATTTTTTGACACTAAGCTACGTATGGAATATCGATCATAGTAATGAAATAAGATAAATCAGAGCTTTCACGGAAAGATTTAAGTGTTCGCTTTTCCCGCGCGCTTGTCGAGAGAGGAACGATGGAGAACTAGTCTGAAAGTGGGTCGAAGAATCCTCTGACGGGCACGTAAGTGTAAACTGCAGATTACCTAGTCGTGTAGATGTACGACCGCAAACTAACAGTGTCAACCAGTCATATAGTAATTTTCCCATTCCTGTCCCACTTTTTTAACTTGGTTCAGCACTCGCTCTTCGACTTGATCGTAGTTCAGTACATGCGTCATTCACGTTTGAGTAATGTCATCACTTAACTCTAAAGTCAGTACTTTTGTTACTCCGTATATTATTCTTATGAGAGTTGTGCTATTGTCACACCTTTCATAGAACTCTAAATAGTTAGCGGTCCTCTGCTTGTAGGAACATTACCGACGCTTACACAGGCGAATACTGGGTTCGCAACAATTTAAAATCCTGGTGGGCTGTTAACATTTACCTCACCTGCGAACTGCGGCAAGTTCCTTTCATTTGCGAGGCCTGGGATTGCAACAGCTGTGGAAAAAAGCGTAGTGAGGCAGAAGCACATTAGTAAAGTGTGTGTGTGTGTGTGTGTGTGTGTGTGTGTGTGTGACAGGGCCCTATGTTGCATTCTCTACTATTAAATTTTGAAGCCAGTTTCTTTACAACGGTAACATGTTACCCACAGCTCGCTGTCTATATGTGAAATTTGTACTGAACATTTTCATAGGTAAGGATGTAGTAGGTCTGACACTGACAAACAGAGTCCAGTACGTTACAACGGAAGGCGAATAGTCAATAGAAACGACGGTAGCACTGTAGTGCTCCAGGAAGCATAGTAGTAGTATCTAATACTCTCAATACGTATAAAAGATATATGAGTACACTGTTTGCTGGCGGTGCTGCTGTGCATAGTAAAATATCACAGTTGGTCTATAGTAAGGAAGTATATAAAAGGATCGGTGAAACGTTCCTACTTCATGTGAAGAACATCACTTACTATCCAAATGTGAATAAATGCATTATAAGAGGAGAAATAATCCGATAGTATTCTTTAATAAGATTAATAGTTAATATATGTAGTATGTAAAACTGTACCCTGTTTAGTGGTAATACTAAGAACCGATCTCAAATGGGACGATCACGTAGTATGTGTCATATGAAAGATATAATTTGCTGTTTCAGAAATTCTGGAAAGGTGCTATTCATATGCAAGGAAAGTCACACGAAACATGCTAGTGCGGCCAAAACTATACTCGTTATATTGTTTCAGTGTTTCGAGTCCGCTTCTGGTGGGCCTGATAACAAAGATGGAACAAATTTAGAAATGCGCTATAGGGATCCTAACAGATCGGTATAGATCATACGTCAGTGCATCAGAGGTGCTCGTGGTGCTTCAATGGGAATCTTTAGAAAAAGTTGATATTGTATTCGTGATGCCGTTTTGAGTGACTTTAGAGGGCCGATGGACTGACAATTACTTTGTTCAACCGCACTGCTCTTTCTGCCCCTTCATTACCATATCTCCTCTCATGTCCAGTGTAGCCAATAAACCTATTTTTAAAGTATTTCTCTCTAATTTAGCTTCTGATATACCAATAAGTGGGTTCATGCTTTTTCTTTACTTTGGCCTTTTGGCTTTACGCCGCGCTTCGATGGGTTTGACAATGTTGTGGTGAATTTGGGAACGTTAGTAGTACAGGATCTCACGACACCTACTGCGGCCTGGCACAGAAATACTGCGCCTCATCGGTACTGCGCATAATGTTAGCCCATTCGAAAGAGTGAGGAACTTTCCAAGTGTTTTAAAATCGTGTAACCGAAGCGGGACGTAGCCTTCAGGCTGCTACTGGTATTCATACTGTTATTTAAGGGAAACTGCTACATCCACACAGATCGGCTAACAGGCCCGTACCTCTCACCTGCCGAGCGGATTCTATACGAGATAGGCGCGTCTCCCCGAATCCCAAAAGCGGTGTGCTAATGCTCTCGGCTTCACTGAAGGATCCTACAAGAGCTTTCAATGTATATATGTAACTATTTGTGAGTTTTGGGTTCGGTATTAGATGTAAGATGATTTATGATGTGTGCCGTTAGGAATGTAATGCAAAATATTGAGAATGGCTACTCAGGAAGGGTCTACCGCTCTTAATCTTTCTACTGTAAATTACACGCATCAAAAAACGTTTGGCATCACCCAGGTTCCCAGAACTCCTGAATATAGAATTTGGCAATATTGTATCACAGACACAGTCACTTTGACTGTTCAGAGACGTCACTAAACCCTCCCAAAGATGTAAACAACCATGCATGAGCGGTGCCTATTAGACGAAGTGGGTACGACAGCCGGTCAGTTCCAGTCATTCCACCAGGAAGCAGGTACACAGCTCACGTTGTCTGTAGGATCGCGTCCGCATTGTTACTTTGTGCCAGGAAGGGCTCACAACAAGGGAAGTGTCGAGGCGTCTCGGAGTGAACCAAAGATATATTTTTGGACATGGAAGAGATACAGAAAGACAGAAACTGTCGGTGACATGCCTCGCTCAGGCCTCCCAAGGGCTACTACTGTAATGGATGACCGCTACCTACGGATTATGGCTCGGAGGAACCCTGACAGCAACGCCATCATGTTGAATAATTCTTTACGTGCTGCCACAGGACGTTGTGTTACGACTAAAACCATCCTTATGGTACAGATGGGCCCAACAAGATGTCGAATGGACGGATGAGGATTGAGATCACGCTCTCTTCACTCATTAATGTCGCATGTGTCTTCAAGCAGACAGTAGTCGGAGACATGTTTGGAGGCAACCCGGTCTGGCTGAACGCCTTAGACACACTGTCCAGCAAGTGCAGGAAGGTGAAGGCTCCCTGCTGTTTTGGGGTGGCAATATGTGGGGCCGACGTACGCCGCTGGTGGTCATGGAAGACGCGGTAACGGCTGTGCGATACATGAATGCCATCCTCCGACCGATGGTGCAACCATATCAGCAGCACATTGGCGTGAAATTCGTCTTCATGGACGGCAGTTCTCGCCCACACCGTGCAATCTTGTGAATGACTTCCTTCTGGATAACAACTTCGCTCGAGTAGAGTGACCAACATGTTCTCCAGACATGAACCCTATCGAACATGCCCGGGTAGGGGAACAACTTGACCCACCAACTACTCTGAGGCATCCACGCCGAATCGCCGTTGAGGAGTGGGACAACTGGACCAGCATTGCAGTGCCTTGATGAACCTGTGGACAGTATGCCACGACGAACACAGGCATGCATCAATGCAAGAGGACGTGCTACTGGGTATTGGAGGTACCGGTGTGTACAGCAATCTGGACCACCACCTCTGAAGGTATCGCTATGTGGTGGTACAACATGCTGTGTTTGGTTTTCATGAGCAATAAAAAGGCTGGAAATGATGCTTACGTTGTTCTCTGTTCCAATTTCCTGTACGGGTTCCGGAACTCTCGGAACCAAGGTGATGCAATACTGTTTCTGATGTTTGTAGTAACTAAGTTATCACTATAGTACTATTAGCAACATAGTTACAGAATTTGATTTTCAAAAATTCATCATTGTTTCTCACTATGAGACAGAAGTTCGTAATTTTTCTCAAAGGTGCCTAAAACCTTACTCTGTAAAAGTGCAAAAGCGTGGTGCCGTGCTAAGTCAGTTTCGGGCTCGGCAGCGCCACAATCAGCAAGGTGTCGTTACATGCGAAAAAAAAAGGCCAGAGCACAGGGGTTCTTCCAAAGGTCGCCACATTACCTCTTACTTGCATGGTGCAGAGTAAGCTGTACCACTACTAGTCATTTCCTTTCCTGTTCCATTCCTGAACAGAGCAGTGGAATAACGACTGTCTACATGTCTCCGTATGAGCCCTGATTTCTCTAATCTTATTTTCGTGGTCCTTACGCTCATTGTATGTTGGCGGCAATAGAATCATTCGGCAGTCAGCTTCAGACGCCGGTTCCCTAAATTTTCTCAATAGAGTATCTCGAAAAGAGCGTAACCTTCCCTCCAATAATTCTCATTCGAGGTCCCGAGGCATATTTCTAACACCTGCGTGTTGTTCGAAACTACCGCCATAAACTCCAGCAGTCCGCCTCTGAATTGCTTCGCTGTCTTCCCTCAATCCGACCTGGTACGGACCCCAAACACTCGAGAAATACTCAACAATATGGCGCACCAGCTTGATATATAAGTATCAAGCAGGAAACTAGCAATACTGTATCCGAACATTGAAGGTTTGATCTTCCTACTCATCTACATTACCTTACATTTTTCCACATTAAGGACTAGCTGCCATTCATCACACCAACTGTAAATTTTGTCTACGTCATCTTGTATCTTCCTACAGTCACTCGTCTTCGACACCTGCGTACACCACCGCATCATCAGCAGACAACCGCAGACAGGTGCCCAGCCTGTCCGCCAAATCATTTATGTATATAGAGAACAACTGAGGTCCTATGACACTTCCCTGGGGAACTCTTGAGATACCCTTGTCTCTGATTAACACTAGCCGTCGAGGACAACATACTCTGTTCAATTATTTAAGAAGTCTTCAAGCCACTGACGTATCTGTGAAGTTATTCCATATGCCCGGCCTGCAGTGCGGCACCATGTCAAATGTTTTCCGCAAATCTAGAAACATGTAATCTGCCTGTTGCCCTCCATCCACTGTTCGCAGTATATCATATGAGGAAATGACAATCAGAGGTGCGAACGAGCGATGCTTTCTAAAACCAAGCTGATTCGTAGGCATAAGCATCTCAGTCTCAAGAAAGTTTATTGTATTCGGACTAACAATATGTTCAAGGATTCTGCAGCAAACAGAAGTTAGGGATATTTGTATGTAATTTTGCGGGTCCGTTCTTTTCCTCTTCTTATACACTGGAGTCACCTGTGCACTTTTCCAGTCGCTTGGGACTTGGTACTGGGTGAGAGGTAGTAGTGTAACGACGTAAGTTTCTTATAAATGATTTTCTTTCGACATATGACCGTGTGTAGACTTCGTCACCTACGTCAGTTACAACCCACTTCAAAATTATTTATATTCTTTTTAAACTGTCTCAGAATGGTTCTTGAACGAAACTGTAAAACATCATTTGAGTCGTATGCACAGAATTACGTCACTCGGGCCAACTGGTTTGCGTAAACTTTTTCAATTAGATTAAACTTCCTATGATATCATTGTTGTACAAAACATTACAAATTCTCAATTATTTCATTTATAGAAGCACGACGCAACAACTCGGTTTCAGGATCTTCTGTTGCTCTTTGGCTGTCGACCCGCGACGTATAGTGGCCAGCAATTTTCTCTCCGGTCCGGCAACGAAGATGCTGTCTCCGTTCGTTGCGCCGCCCTCTCCGTACATGAAACATAAAAAAAATACAAAAACTTTAGACACTTCACAACCATTACAAATATTACAAAAATACATAAACAAAACTAAATTAAACTTATATTCATCTGCAAACTGGGCTGACTCTGGTGGATGGGTGACGCTTCAATTTCGTCCGACTACAAGATTCACGATGAGTACAAGCTAAGTAAGGGGCCAGTGTGGTAGAGCACTCTTTGTAAAATCGGCCTGGGGTTCCATCTGGGCCTGGCGATGTACTTTCAAATCCTTCCTTTTTTCTCTACGACTGGGATGCTTATTACTAGGCGGTCCATACGGAAATTTGCCCGATGGTCAAATGGCGGTATGTTTGTAGGATTCTCCTGTGTAAACGATTACCAGAACGTGAAATTTAAAACTTCAGCTTTCGTTTTGCTACCTTCAACAGCCACACCAGACTGGTTAACAAAGGACTGAATGGAAGATCCGCTCAGCGATTTTACATAAGATCAAGATTTCCTTAGGTTCTTCACCAACTATTTTGTTAAGGTGTGACGGTGGTAGATGTTGTATGCTTCACGCATAGATATTCTTACAGACACCCGACACTATACTAACCTTCACTTGTCGTAATTTCAGCGATTTAAACCGAGACAGCAACAGCCTCTGCTTCCTCAGTATTCTCCGAATTTCGTTATTAAACCGTGGTGGATCTTTTCCCTCCTTTATCCACGTTCTAGTCACATACAATATGTGATCAAAATTATCCGGACACCTGGCTGAAAATGACTTACAAGTTCGTAGCCCCCTCCATTGGTAATGTTGGAATCCAATATGGTGTTTTCCCACCCTTAGCCTTGATGACAGCTTCCACTCTCGCTGGCATACATTCAATCAGGTGCTAGAAGATTTCTTGGGAAAACGAAGCCCATTCTTCACGGAGTGCTGCACTGAGGAGAGGTATCGATGTCGGTCGGTGAGGCCTGGCACGGTAGTCGGCGTTCCAAAACATCCCAAAGGTCTTCTATGGGATTCAGCTCAGGACTCAGTGCAGGCCAGTCTATTATAGGGATGTTACTGTCGTTGTAACTACTCCGCCAGAGGGCGTGCATTAGCAACAGGTACTCGATCGTGTTGAAAAATTGCAATCGCCTTCCCCGAATTGCTACTCAACAGTGTGAAACAAGAAGGTGCTTTAAACATGAATGTGGGCCTGGGCTGTTATAGTACCACGCAAAACAACAAGGGGTGCAAGCCCCTCCATAAAAAACAAGACGACACCATAACACCATCGCCTCCGAATTTGGCACTGCACACGCTGGCAGACGACGTTCACCGGGCATTCGCCATAACCACACCCAGCAATCGGATCGCCACATTGTGTACCGTGATTCGCCACACCACACAACGTTTTTTTCACTGTTCAGTCATCCAATGTTTACGCTCCTTACGCCAAGCCGACTGGAGTGGCCGAACGGTTCTACGCGCTAGAGTCTGGAGCCGAGCGACCACTACGGTCGCAGGTTCGAATCCTGCCTCTGACATGAATGTGTGTGATGTCCTTAGGTTAGTTAGGTTCAAGTAGTTCTAAGTTGTAGGGGACTGAGGACCTCAGAAGTTGTCCCATAGTATTCAGAGCCACCTTACACCAAGCGAGGCGTCATTTGGCATTTACCCACATGATATATGGCTAATGAGCAGCTGCTCGACCACGAAATCCCAGTTTTTCACCTCCTGCCTAACTCTCATAGTACTTCCAGTGGATCCTGATGCAGTCTGGAATTCCTTTTTGATGGTCTGGATAGATGTTGCCTATTATACATTACGGCCCTCTTAAAATGTCGCCTGTCTCTGTCAGTCAACAGACGAGGTCGTCCTGTACGCTTTTGTGCTGTACGTTTCCCTTTATGTTCCCACTTCACTGTCACATTAGAAACAGTGGACCTAGGGATGTTAAGGAGTGTGGAATTGTCGCGTACAGAATTATGGCACAAGTGAAACCCAATCACCTGACCACAGTTGAAGTCCGTAAGTTCCACAGAGCGCCCCATTCTGCTCTCTCACGATGTCTAAAGACTACTCACGTCGCTGATATGGAGTACATGACAGTAGGTGGCAGCACATTGCAGCTAATATGAATAATGTATATTTTTGAGGGTGTCCGGATACTTTTGATAACATAGTGTAGCTCTCCAGGCCGAGATGACAATCTGCTTTAACTTTGACCATCCATCTTACTGGAACTGAGTGAATCCAGTTCACTGCTTAAGTGGGATGTTAACTACTACTTATCAACTCTGTCTACCAGAAACATTCTTCCAGCCTTCTCGACCGATTTATCAACTTTGGTAGACATAGTTGCTATAATGACATCATTATCGCTAATCCCCGTTTCGATACTGACATTCTTTTGACGCATCTGCGATGGAGGTCAGAACTGAGATGGACAGCCTTGAAATCACGCGATTTCCTTATGAGTGGCTTAGGGAAACATTTCAGACACACCGGCGCTCGATAATGACACGAAAAGGCCTCAGGGGTTGGGATAAAAGGCGTCAATGAAACAAAAACTTTGATTAAGGTGTTGATTGCTACCCGTTTCACAGTCGAAAGAGACAGTTCACCAGGACGGCATTCCCGACAACTTTTGACACTGATGACACTCCCTGTACGATTCACCCTTCTCTAAGGACATCGTAGGCCAGCAACTCCATTAAACGTAATTGCTAACCCCCTCTCGCCCCCCGCCTTCCTACCACAGTTCGGCAACCCCCTTGGTACCAACCGTGTACCTTTGTTGAGCACTTGAAAAATGTACCTGCAGAGGCTCCCAATCACTGAATACAAGGCGCCGGCATGCAGGTATCCCTTTCGGCATCCATAACATTACGTCTACGGCTAGCAGGGCCTAGTTCCGTGACACAGCTAGGCGGTGTCAACATGGTTGCCTATCACCCGAGCGCTCAGTGACTGGCTGTTCCTGCACAAGTACATTATCAAAGAACTTAACAAGTAGCGCAGCTGACAGTGTTTTTTGCTCGGGTATCATGTCGTTTTTGGAAACCCAGAATCTACTATGTAGGAATCAACATGGATTCCGGAAACAGCGATCGTGTGAGACCCAACTCGCTTTATTTGTTCATGAGACCCAGAAAATATTAGATACAGGCTCCCAGGTAGATGCTATTTTTCTTGACTTCCGGAAGGCGTTCGATACAGTTCCGCACTGTCGCCTGATAAACAAAGTAAGAGCCTACGGAATATCAGACCAGCTGTGTGGCTGGATTGAAGAGTTTTTAGCAAACAGAACACAGCATATTGTTATCAATGGAGAGACGTCTACAGACGTTAAAGTAACCTCTGGCGTGCCACAGGGGAGTATTATGGGACCATTGCTTTTCAAAATATATATAAATGACCTAGTAGATAGTGTCGGAAGTCCCATGCGGCTTTTCGCGGATGATGCTGTAGTATACAGAGAAGTTGCAGCATTAGAAAATTGTAGCGAAATGCAGGAAGATCTGCAGCGGATAGGCACTTGGTGCAGGGAGTGGAAACTGACCCTTAACATAGACAAATGTAATGTATTGCGAATACATAGAAAGAAGGATCCTTTATTGTATGATTATATGATAGAGGAACAAACATTGGTAGCAGTTACTTCTGTAAAATATCTAGGAGTATGCGTGCGGAACGATTTGAAGTGGAACGATCATATAAAATTAATTGTTGGTAAGGCGGGTACCAGGTTGAGATTCATTGGGAGAGTCCTTAGAAAATGTAGTCCATCAACAAAGGAGGTGGCTTACAAAACACTCGTTCGACCTATACTTGAGTATTGCTCATCAGTATGGGATCCGTACCAGATCGGGTTGACTGAGGAGATAGAGAAGATCCAAAGAAGAGCGGCACGTTTCGTCACAGGGTTATTTGGTAACCGTGATAGAGTTACGGAGATGTTTAACAAACTCAAGTGGCAGACTCTGCAAGAGAGGCGCTCTGCATCGCGGTGTAGCTTGCTCGCCAGGTTTCGAGAGGGTGCGTTTCTGGACGAGGTATCGAATATATTGCTTCCCCCTACTTATACCTCCCGAGGAGATCACGAATGTAAAATTATAGAGATTAGAGCACGCACGGAGGCTTTCAGACAGTCGTTCTTCCCGCGAACCATACGCGACTGGAACAGAAATGGGAGGTAATGACAGTGGCACGTAAAGTGCCCTCCGCCACACACCGTTGGGTGCCTTGCGGAGTATAAATGTAGGTAGATGTAGAAGGTGTAGCCGAATTGGGGGAGGGAAGGGGGGAGGAGGGGGATGTCACAGGGACTGTTTGCCGTTTTATCTACGCACGTGTCTCAGGATGACGCTATAAGGATGTCGTGAAACAGGTGGGCTGAAGAAGCATAAACATTCTGCGCAGTTTCATATTTCGTCGAACGGTTATGAAAGGTCCGTAGTGGATCCGCACTGTATTCGAGAGGAACAATTCGGGTGGCGCTGCATTCCAAAGAGATCTGAACACGTTCAATGGACTTGGAGCCCCACAATGTACTTAGAAAAAGTTAAATCGTCCAAGGTGTGTCAGAAGTGTCAAAGTATGTCAATACCATCGCTCTGTTTCAGAATGCAGCGCAGTCATTGTCGACTGCAAACTGTATAGGAATCAATGTCAAAGGCAGTGGGTAGTTTCATTGACGCCATTTATACCACCCTATGAGGACATTTTGTGTTAATACTGAGTGACAGTTTGACTCATATGTTTTCCTGGGCCACCCACAAGAAAAACCCCTGATTTCATAGATCGGCATCGTGGTTCTGGCCTCCATCGCAGAAGTGTCAAAAAAAGGGGTGAAATGTACGCAAGAGGGTGGAGCGGGGTGGGGGGGGGGGGGGTGCGTGGCAGTGATGACTACCTCATCGTGTGACGCGATCACGTGGCGTTGGACAGAATTGACCGGCCGGTGTGGCTGAACGGTTCTAGGCGCTACAGTCTGGAACCGCGCGACCGCAACGGTCGCAGGTTCGAATCCTGCCTCGGGCATGGATGTGTGTGATGTCCTTAGGTTAGTTAGATTCAAGTTGTTCTAACTTCCAGGGGACTTATGACCTAAGATGTTGAGTCCCATAGTGCCCAGAGCCATTTGAACCATTTGACAGAATTGCGGTGAAATTTGGCGCCCCTGTCGAACTATTATCGCACCGTAAACCTCAGATGCACTTTGACTTCCGGTCTTTTTTTTTCTCGCATGTGTCGGCACCTTGCTGTGTGGACTATCGCTGAGCCACGGGCTGACGTCCTAGGTCGCCGCACTTCTGCAAAATTACAGAGGCAGGTTGTAGGCACCTTTGAGCCAAAATTTCTACGTCGCAATGAGAAGCAATTACGAGATATCGAAGAAGTAACCCTCTAATAGTGTAGCGCATCGTAATTGGAGTCGTGGTGAGAATTAAGTGTTGTACACTACTAGCCATTATAATTGCCACACCAAGAAGAAATGCAGATGATAAACGAGTGTTCATTAGACAAATATATTATACTACAACTGACATGTGATTACATTTTCACGCAATTTGGGTATATAGATCCTGAGAAATCATTACCCAGAACAATCACCTCTGGCCGTAATAACGGCCTTCATACGCCTGGGCATTGAGTCGAACAGAGCTCGGATGGCGAGTACAGGTACAGCTGCCCATGCAGCTTCCACACGATACCACAGTTCATCAAGAGTAGTGACTGGCGTATTGTGACGAGCCAGTTACTCGGCCACAGTTGACCAGACGTTTTCATTTGATTAGAGATCTGGAGAAGGTGCTGGCCAGGGCGTCAGTCAAACATTTTCTGTATCCAGAAGGGCCCGTACAGGACTTGCAACTTGCGGTCGTGCATTATCCTGCTGAAATGTACGGTTTCGCAGGCATAGAATGAAGGGTAGAGCCACGGGTCGTAACACATTTCAAATGTAACGTCCACTGTTCAAAGTGCCGTCAATGCGAACAAGAGGTGACCGAGACGTGTAACCAATGGCACCCCATACCACCACGCCGCGAATACACGCTTCCAATGTGCGTTCAACGCGATGTCGCTAAACACGGGTACGACCATAATGATGCTGTAAACAGAACCTGGATTCATCCAAAAAAGTGACGTTTAGCCATTCGTACTCCCAGGTTCGTCGTTGAGTACACCATCGCAGGCGCTCCTGTCTGTGATGCAGCGTCATGGGTAACCGCAGCCATGGTCTCCGAGCTGATAGTCCATGCTCCTGCAAACTTAGTCGAACTGTTCGTGCAGATGGTTGTTGTCTTCCAAACGTCCCCATCTGCTGACTCAGGGATCGAGACGTGGCTGCACGATCCGTTACAGCCATGCGGATAAGATGCCTGTCATCTCGACTGCTAGTGATTAGAGGCCTTTGGGAATCAGCACGGCGTTCCGTATTACCCTCCTGAAACCACCGATTCCATATTCTGCTAACAGTCATTGGATCTCGACCAACGCGAGCAGCAATGTCCTGATATGATAAACCGCAACCACTATAGGCTACATTTACCAAAGTCGTAAACGTGATGGTACGCATTTCTCCTCCTTACACGAGCCATAACAACAGCGTTTCACCAGGCAACGACGGTCAGCTGCTGTTTGTGTATGAGACATCGGTTGGAAACTTTACTCATGGCAGCATGTTTTAGGTGTCACAACCGGCGCTAACCTTGTGTGAATGCTCTGAAAAGCTAACAATTTGCAAATCACAGCACCTTCATCCTGTCGGTTAAATTTCGCGTCTGTAGCACGTCATTTTCGTGGTGTAGCAATTTTAATGGCCAGTAGTGTAAATTGATAAACGTTTACCACATTCATGAACTGTGCAACACAGCGTAATTTTCCTTGCGACGATCGCACAGCAGATTTTGTCAGTTTCTGCAGCGACCGCAAACGAGTCTTCGTGAGCAAGAGCGAGCGGATGGATGGGTTTTAAGCAAATTTGACTTCCCCACAGAGCTTTTCGCTTGTTGTTGTGGTCTTCAGTCCAGAAACTTGCCTGATGACAGCTCTCCATGCTACTCTATCCTGTGCAAGCTTCTTCATCGCCGAGTAACTACTGCAACCTACATCGTTCTTAATCGGCTTAGTGTATTAATCTCTTGGTCTCCCTCTACTATTTTTACCCTCCACGCTCCCTACAGTACTAAATTGGTGATCCCTTGATGCCTCAGAACGTGTCCTATCAATCGATCCCTTCTTCTAGTCAAGTTGTGCCACAAATTCCTCTTCTCCTCAATTCTATTCAGTACCTCTTCATTTGTTACGTGATCTACGCTTCTAATTTTCAGCATTCTTCCGTAGCACTCCACTTCGAAAGCTTCTATTATCTTCCTGTGTAAATCATTTATCGTCCATGATTCTCTTCCATACATGGCAACACTCCACAAAAACGCTGTCAGAAAAGACTTTCTGACAATTAAATCTATACTTAATGTTAACAAATTTCTCTTCTTCAGAAACGCTTTCCCTGCCACATTGGGTCTGCATTTTATATCCTCTCTACTTGGACCATCTTCAGTTATTTTGCACCCTGGATAGCAAAACTCCTTTGCTACCTTGTCTCATTTGCTAGACTAATTCCCTCCACATCACCTGATTTAATTCAACTACATTCTGTTATACACGTTTATCTTTTGTTGATGTTCATCTTATAGCCACCTTTCAAGACACTGTCAATTCCTCTCAACTGCTCTTCCAGTTCCTTTGCTGTCTCTGACAGAATTACAATGTCATCGGTAAACCTCAAAATATTTACTTCTTCTCCACGGATTTGAATTCCTACTAGAAATTTTTCTTTTGTTTCGTCTTCTGCTTGCTCAATATACAGATTGAATAGCATCAGAGATAGGCTACAACCCTGTCTCACTCCCTTCCCAACCACTGCTTCACTTTAGCCCGTTTAGACTTATTATAACAGGCCATCTGGCTTCTGTACAAATTGTAAATAGCCTTTCGCTCCCTGTATTATAACCCTGCCTCCTTCAGAATTGGAAATAGAGTATTCCAGGCGACCTTGTCAAAAGCTTTCTCTAAGTCTATAAATGCTGGAAACGTAGGTTTGCCTTTCCTTAATCTAAGATTAGCCGTAGGGTCAGTGTTGCCTGACATGTTCCAACATTTCTACGTCTGTGAATAATTCGTGTTAGTATTTTGCAGCCGTGACTTATTAAACAGTTTGAGGGATTTTCACCTGTCTCATACATCTTGCTCATTAGGTGGTAGAGATTTGTCATGGCTGGCTCTTCCAACTCTATCAGTAGTTCTACTGGAATGTGTCTACTCCCGGGGCCTTATTTCGACTTAGGTCTTTCAGAGCTCTGTCGAATTCTTCACGTAGTACCACATCTCCCATTTCATCTTCATCTGCGCCCACTTCAATTTCCATAATATTGTCCTCAAGTACTTCGCCCTTGTATATACTCCTTCCATCTTTCTGCTTTCCCTTCTTTGCTTAGGGCTGGTTTTCCATATGCGCTCTTGATATTCATAAATGCCATCCTTGCTTAGCCATTTTGTACTTACTGTGGATCTCATTTTTGAGACGTTTGTATTCCTTTTATCCTGCTTCATGTACTGCATTTTTATATTTCCTCCTTTCATCAATTGAATTCAATATCTCTTCTTTTACCCAAGGGTGTCTTCGAGCCCTCACCTTTTTACCTACTTGTCCCTCTGCTGCTTTCCTATTTCATCTCTCAAAGCTACCCATTCTTCTTCTACTGTCATGGCTGGCTCTTCCAACTCTATCAGTAGTTCTACTGGAATGAGTCTACTCCCGGGGCCTTATTTCGACTTAGGTCTTTCAGAGCTCTGTCGAATTCTTCACGTAGTACCACATCTCCCATTTCATCTTCATCTGCGCCCACTTCGATTTCCATAATATTGTCCTCAAGTACTTCGCCCTTGTATATACTCCTTCCATCTTTCTGCTTTCCCTTCTTTGCTTAGGGCTGGTTTTCCATCTGCGCTCTTGATATTCATAAATGCCATCCTTGCTTAGCCATTTTGCACTTACTGTGGATCTCATTTTTGAGTCGTTTGTATTCCTTTTATCCTGCTTCATGTACTGCATTTTTATATTTCCTCCTTTCATCAATTGAATTCAATATCTCTTCTTTTACCCAAGGGTGTCTTCGAGCCCTCACCTTTTTACCTACTTGTCCCTCTGCTGCTTTCCTATTTCATCTCTCAAAGCTACCCATTCTTCTTCTACTGTATTTATTTCCCGTGTATTTGTCAATCGTTCTCAAACACTGTCTCTGGTTCTTTCAGTTTATGCAGGTTCCATCCCCTTGAATTCCCACCTTTTTGCAGTTTCTTCAGTTTTAATCTACAGGTCATAACCAATAGATTGTGGTCAGAGTCCACATCTGCCCCTGGAAATGTCTTACAATTTAAAACCTGGTTCCTAATTCTCTGTCTTACCATTACTTCATCATTTTCGGAGCTAGTTGCCATATAAACTTGTACTACTGTGGTAGACGTGGGCTTCCTGCGCTCCTATTTTTTTGTTATTAAACCTACTCCTTCATTACCCCTATTGATGTTGTGTTTATAACCCTTTATCCACCAGATGTCTTGTTCATCCTGCCATGCTGTTTTCGCTTACTGTTATAGATAATCCTTCCACCCTAGGTTACGTGTTTCCTCGGGTTGCGTCGTCTGCCGCAAATTACCGTGCAATCAGCTCGGGGCCCGACAGCACGCATCGGCGTCCAGGTTACGTACTGCGTTCACAGACGATGACCATACTGCATGGCAGGAACAGCTACCGCTCCTCATAACAATGGCCGCGGCGCACTATTAATTGGGCAGGAAGTGCTCCTTGTTGGCACGCACTGCCCTTGCTGACAGCTGTTACCATTAGTAGTGTTAGTGTGATTGTTGAAACAGGCGTGACTGAGGGCCGCGTCTGGGGATACGCTACAGCAGAGCCCCACAATGGGACAGGATTAGCCCCGCTGCCTGTTATCGCTGCTGTGGGCTCATCACTCGTGGGTCAGTGTGAGAAGTATAATGGATGACTGCTCTGACAAATCACGCGTGCAAACTGCCTTCGACAGTAATGTCGCAAGCAATACATAGGAACGTAATTTAGGCGGACTAGCCGATTACCACTTTGGTCCCAAAAACGGAAACGGTACCACAGAAGAAATTCTAACCCTGTCCTTGGAGATAGTGGGAATACCGATGACAACTAAGACTACGTTCAGAGTACTTACACTGAAGCGCCACTGAAACTGGTATGTTGTTGTTGTTGTGGTCTTCAGTCCTGAGACTGGTTTGATGCAGCTCCCCATGCTACTCTATCCTGTGCAAGCTTCTTCATCTCCCAGTACCTACTGCAACCTACTCGTATAACCTTCTGAATCTGTTTAGTGTATTCATCTCTTGGTCTCCCTCTACGATTTTTACCCTCCACACTGCCCTCCAATACTAAATTGGTTATCCCTTGATGCCTCAGAACATGTCCTACCAACCGATCCCTTCTTCTAGTCAAGTTGTGCCACAAACTCCTCTTCTCCTCAATCCTATTTAATACCTCCTCATTAGTTATGTGATCTACCCATCTAATCTTCAGCATTCTTCTGTAGCACCACATTTCGAAAGCTTCTATTCTCTTCTTGTCCAAACTAGTTATCGTCCATGTTTGACATCCATACGTGGCTATGCTCCATACAAATACTTTCAGAAACGAATTCCTGACACTTAAATCTGTACTCGATGTTAACAAATTTCTCTTCCTCAGAAACGCTTTCCTTGCCATTGCCAGTCTACATTTTGTATCCTCTCTACTTCGACCATCGTCAGTTATTTTGCTCCCCAAATAGCAAAACTCCTTTACTACTGTAAGTGTCTCATTTCCTAATCTAATTCCCTCGGCATCACCCGACTACTTTCCATTATCCTTGTTTTGCTTTTGTTGATGTTCATCTTATATTTTCTTTTCAAGACACTGTCCATTCCGTTCAACTGCTCTTCCAAGTCCTTTGCCGTCTCTGACAGAATTAAAATGTCATCGGCGAACCTCAAAGTTCTTATTCCTTCTCCATAGATTTTAATACCTACTCCGAATTTTTCTTTTGTTTCCTTCACTGCTTGCTCTACATACAGATTGAATAACATCGAGGATAGGCTACAACCCTGTCTCACTCCCTTCCCAACCACTGCTTACCCTTCATGCCCCTCGACTCTTATAACTGCCATCTGGTTTCTGTACAAACTGTAAATAGCCTTTCTCTCCCTGTATTTTACCCCTGCCACCTTCAGAATTTGAAAGAGAGTACTCCAGTCAACATTGTCAAAAGCCTTCTCCAAGTCTACAAATGCTAGAGATGTAGGTTTGCCTTTCCTTAATCTAGCTTCCAAGACAAGTCGTAGGGTCAGTATTGCCTCATTTGTTCCAACATTTCTACAGAATCCAAACTGATCTTCCCCGAGGTCGCCTTCTACCAGTTTTTCCATTCGTCTGTAAAGAATTCGCGTTAGTATTTTGGAGCTGTGACTTATTAAACTGATGGTTCGGTAATTTTCACATCTGTTAACACCTGCTTTCTTTGGGATAGGAGTTATTATATTCTTCTTGAAGTCTGAGGGTATTTCGCCTGTCTCATGCATCTTGCTCACCAGATGGTAGAGTTTTGTCAGGACTGGATCTCCCAAGGCTGTCAGTAGTTGTAATGGAATGTTGTCTACTCCCGGGGCCTTGTTTGGATTCAGGTCTTTCAGTGCTCTGTCAAACTCGTCACGCAATATTGTATCTCCCATTTCATCTTCATCTACATCATCTGGTATAGGGTTGTGTATTTTGCGTATTCGAATACAGAGATACCTAAACAGACACAATACGGCTAAGCGGTCGGAAACGCCTATATAAGACACGTGTCTAGCGCAGTTGTCAGATCGGTTACTGTTGCTACAATGGCAGGTTATCAAGATTTAAGTGCGTCTGAACGTGATGTTATAGTCGGCGCGCGAGCGATGGGACACAGCACCTCCAAGGTATCGATGAAGTGGAGATTTTCCCTCACGACCATTTCACGAGTGTACCGTGAATATCAGGAATGCGGTGCAACATCAAATCCCCGATATCACTGCGGCCGGAAAAAGATCCTACAAGAACAGAATCAACGACGACTGAAGAGAATCATTCAAGGTGACAGAAGTGCAACCCTTCCGGAAATTGCTGCAGATTTCACTGCTGAGTCATCAACAAGTGTCAACGTGAGAATTACTCAACAAAACATCATCGATATGATCTTTCGGAGCCGAAGGCCCATTCTTGTACCCTTGATGACTGCATGACACAAAGCTTTACGCTTCGCCTGGGCCTGTCAACACCGACATTAGAGTTTTGATAATAGGAAACATATTGCGACGTAATGTTCAGAAGGGATCTTCACTCTCTCGTAGTCTTACGGATTTGTGGACAGCCCTGCAGCATTCATGGTGTCAGTTCCTTCCAGCACTACTTCAGACATTAGTCGAGTCCATTCCACGTCGTGTTGCGGCTCTTCTGCCTGCTCGCGGGTGACGCACAGATGTGGCAGTTTCTTTGGCCCTGCTGTGTATTACCGTGTAGAATGCTCTCGGCTGTTTAAGAAGGAATAAGACGTTCACAGCCTTTAGAAGACGGGGGCTAAAGTACAGGCACACGAATAATGAACAACAGTCACAAAAGAAAAGTGAGTGACTTTTTGAATGAAATAGGCAGAATACTTAGCACGGCCTAGGGCCTGAGGTGCGGGCATCTCTCTTCATCTCTCTCTTACCTATCCATTCGACTCTTGTTTTTTTATCCTTTATTTCTGTTCTGTGATCACAGTTTAAACTACAGAATTTACCAATATAATTGACCCAATTTTGAAAATTGGAACGATATTATGGGTACACCTTGTATTGTCTACAATTTAGTTTGCGTTTAAGTATCTCAGTATGTCGGGTGCCAGTGATCAGAAATTGCAAAGTATCTGGTCAGTTCTTCAACATGTGTCTCCAAATGTGAGCTTGTCTGCGACTCAACATCTGCACTTTATGGCCAGTAGCAATCTATCATTTTCATAATACAGTCATCACTCTATCCTGGATTTACCATTGTTCGATTCTGTCCTAGTATGAATAGTCTTCTCTTTAGTGGGTAACCTCTGATGTCTCATAAGCTTCTGCTCTGAAAGTAACGGAGGAAGTTTGATTACGCTTCGAAAGATGCGTAGTTTGGTCCCTCACGGTCGTTTAGTCTTTCTCTTCATCGTTCCTGTTAGGGGTGTTGAAACTTATTCTAAAAGGACTCTGATGAAAGACGTAGGGTTGGGGGGGGGGGAAGGGAGGAAGGAGACTATGTCTTTTCTGTCACTGCGTCCATGACACCATCTCTGTGTGCGTCACATACTATTCGGTTCAGTTTCTTTCGTACTTCGTGGAGTTTTTTACGTCGCAGTTGAGACTTACCTACATTTTCAAATGAACACCTGAAAACGTGGAGTAGTCTCTCGGGTCAAGCGGCGTATTCCAGAGCGTCAGTCTTATGATGTCCTGTTGCCGTCACGTCTTGTACATCAAGTTTAGGTGTATGAAATTTGCTACTTGAGCGATAGGAGGATTTGACTGCTTGGCCCACCTGATTATGCAGTTTTCTACTTTTGTCAGTCTGACTACTGATGCTGGCTTATACCGGTCACTGTGGAATCGTTGTCATTCAGCTGCGTGGTTTCGTTATGTCAGCAGAAAAAAGCAGCTACAGTAAAGGAGAGGTAATGCACTCTTGCACAGTATCTGCAGGATACCAGAAGGTCCTATTACTATTTTACGTATTTCACTTTCCTACTGGCTTGACATACACTACTGGCCATTAAAATTGCTACAGCGAGAATAAAGGCAGATGATAAACGGGTATTCGTTGGACACATATATTTTACTAGAACTGACATGTGATTATATTTTCACGAGATTTGGGTCCATAGATCCTGAGAAATCAGTACCCAGAACAGCGACCTCTGGCTGTAATGACGGCCTTGATACCCCTGGGCATTGAGTCGAACAGAGCTCGGATGGCGTGTACTGCTACAGTTGCCCATGCAGCTTCAACACGATACCACAGTTCATCAAGCCTAGCGACTGGCGCACTGTGACGAGCCAGTTGTTCGGCCACCATTGACCAAACGTTTTCAGTTGGTGAGAGATCTGGAGAATGTGCTGGCCAGGGCAGCAGTCGAACATTTTCTGTATCCAGAAAGGCCCGTATAGGACCTACAACATGCCGTCGCGCGTTATCCTGCTGAAATGTAGGGTTTCGCAGGGATCGAATGAAGGGTAGATCCACGCGTCGTAACACATCTGAAATGTAACGTACACTGTTTAAAGTGCCGTCAATGCGATCAAGAGATGACCGAGACTTGTAACCAATGGCACCCCACAACATCACGCCGGGTGATACGCCAGTATGGCGATGACGAATACACGCTTCCAATGTGCGTTCAACGCGATGTCGCCAAACACGGATGCGACCATCATAATGCTGTAAACAGAACCTGGATTCATCCCAAAAAATGACGTTTTGCCATTCGTGCACACAGGGCGTCGTTGAGTACACCATCGCAGGCGCTCCTGTCTGTGATGGAGCGTCAAGGGTAACCGCAGCCATGGTCTCCGAACTGATAGCCCATGCTGCTGCAAACCCCGTCGAACTGTTCGTGGAGATGGTTGTTGTCTTGCAAACGTCCCCATCTGCTGACTCAGTGATCGAGACGTGGGTACACGCCCCGTTACAGCCATGCGGGTAAGATGCCTGTCATCTCGACTGCTAGTGATACGAGGCTGTTGGGATGCAGCACGGTGTTCGGTATTACCCTCCTGGACCCACCGATTCCATATTCTGCTAGCAGTCATTGGATCTCGACCAACGCGAGCAGCGATGTCGCGATACGATAAACCGCAATCGCGATAGGCTACAATCCGACCTTTATCAAAGTCGGAAACGTGATGGTACGCATTTCTCCTCCTTACACGAGGCATCACAACAAGGTTTCACGAGGCATCTCCGGTCAACTGCTGTCTGTGTATGAGAAATCGGTTGGAATCTTTCGTCACGTCAGCACATTGTAGGTGTCGCCACCCTCGCCAGCGTCGTGTGAATGCTCTGAAAAGCTAATCATTAGCACATCACAGCATCTTCTTCCTGTCGGTTAAATTTCGCGTCTGTAGCACGTCATCTTCGTGGTGCAGCAATTTTAATGGCCGGTAGTGTACATAGACATGTGATGTCAGTATACCACTCAAAGAATTCTAACTGTGTACGGCGAAAAGAGCCGCGACTTTCACCTGCTGACAGTAGGCGGCAGTGGTGTAAGGGTGACGGCTCGTGCCCCGGCATTCGTCTGTCTGGCGCTGGACTGCATCCTGCTGGCGTCGGCGTGGGCGCGTGTTGGAACAGTTCACTGATACGTCTCGATATAATTTTCTTAATGACATTTTGAAAGATTTTTACAAGGAATGAGTTTTTGTGCAGTGTATTATTTTCGGCCGTTTCAACGTTCTGAGCATGTTGGCAGACCGTTATATATGCATTATTTTTTGTCAATTTTCGAGTAGTGGTCGGTTTCATTATTTTGTGAACAGGTCTGTAGGCTGCGCTATGCATTATTTCGACAGTTTACAATTAGTGTGCATGTTGGCAGAGCGTTATATATCCATTATTTTAATGATTTTACGCGTAGTGGACGTGGCTGTAGTATTACTTTATTACTTTGTGAACAGGTCTGTAGGCTGTGCTATGCATTATTTCGGTAATTCACGAGTTGTTTGCGTGTCTGCACATCAGTGTACTGAATTATTTCGGTAATTTATGGGTAGTTTGTTTGTCTGTATTCTGTGTACTGTTGTACAGGATGGGCGTATAGGCAGGCGGTGGGCGTTATGGAATGATTAGGGTTATTTTTAGAGAAATGCCATTTATTGGCCAAAGCATGTTGAAAAGGGGCTACATAGGCCTAGGGAGGTGAGGGTGAGTCAGTGCTTAGAGTTTAGCGAAACATAGTTCGCATCCGACTCGCGGGTCAGCAAGAACACAAGAGAGCGAGCACGGCGACGGGCGGCCCGGTATATTCGACGCACCACGTGGCATCCTCAGCCCTGATTGATCAGGACCGAACAAACCGTGCGGGCGGCATGGAACTTTCCAGAGCGTTGCCTGCTAAGCGACGCCTGGGGCGGCGTTACCTCGTAAGCACATGAGAGAGGCACGTCATCAAGGTGCCCTTCATCGGTGCTGACTTCCTGTTACTAGACCGTGGGACGAAAGAATCTACAGGCAGCTAACACTGCCGGCCGTGGCTTGGCCGCAATGGAAAAATTAAGTTACCGTTTGGAAGCACATATAAAAAAGTAACGTCTCCTACTGTCTGGTCCATCCTTTACACTGTGTTATTTCGACAGTTTACAATTAGTGAGCGTGTCTGCGGAGCGTTTTACATGCATTATTTTGGCAATTTATGAGTAGTTTGCAGGTCAGAAGGCTGTGTGTTGTGACCCCAAGCACGTCAGAGCGAGTGATTTGAATCAGTATAATAAATGAACTGAATGAAATCCGTCCCTAAATAAATTGTTCCAAAATAAATAAAGTACGTATCTTCCTCTTTCCAGCAGCGCAGAACAGGCTGAGTCCTTCTCCCACCAGTTTCCTCACAGACGACCATCCTGTATTAGGGAAGGTGCGACAGCGGCCTCTGTTGGCGGTACTGTTTACTATGTGAGTTGGGCTCCAGACCTCATGGTGAACCCACTGGATGGAGCTACTGTCTCAAATTGTTTAAATAAAGGCTGCCTGCAAAATAAAGACTTGCGTGCATCCTATTCAGCAGGAGAGCACATGCTGAGTCCTCTTCCCACCAATTCCAAGGAAATGGTGGCAGTCGGATGACTTAGATTAGTGGAGGTGGCCCAAGTGACTTTTTTCTGCCAAAAATGGCAGTTTCCGCCATTTAATAGGGGAAGTGTGGAGGGTAGGAGTGGTAACGGGAAGGGTGGGGGTTAGATTAGTGGAGGCAGCTCTATTGATCTATTTTTCCGCCAATATTTGAACTTCCTGCCATGACGTCATTGTGAGTTTGCCACATCTATCGCCACTATCTGGGATCCGCCATCTTGAAAACATTTGGCAACAATGAAACGTGGTGCCATAAACATGTCGTTCACCTACTGACCATGTATCTCACCATTTGACATTTGCACCACAATGAACATAATTTGTTCCAGTATGTATAATATCATGGAACTTTTTATATTAATAATATAAAATACATTACATCTTAGACTTAATTATCTATTTACGGACCGAATCTAGTAATCAAATAAAATTATACAAGCGAACTTCACTATTTAGCCTGAGGCCTTAGCTTTAATACTGCCGATCGCTTATCTCTCAATTTGACCATGTCATATAGTATGACACAAAATTCATCACCCGCAGACCATATCCTTAGAAGTAAAAAGTGAACTGCCGATCGTAAATACGTTGATCGGCCACAAAATTATGACCATCTAACTCCTATCCATTTAAACCCATCCACGCGACGGTAGCATCACCTGGCGATGAATGAGTCCTAGTCAGACACACACACGGTCATGTAGTATCAGTCAGTGTGCTGTCCTTGCCTAGCATGGTGAAAGCACATGATCTATCTGAGTTTGACTAAGGGCTAAATGTGCAGGCTCAGGGGCTCAGCGCGAGTATTTCGGAAACTTCACAACTTGTCGTGTTTTCGAGGAGTGCTGAGGTGAGTGTCTTCAGCATACGGCAAAGGGTGAAATGATATCCAGGCATCATGGGGTTGGGCAGCCACCACTCGTTACAGATGTTGGACGTCGTGGGGTGGGCAGATTGGGAAAATAGGTGAGGTGGCGAACTGTGGTGGAACTAACATCAGACATTAACGCTGGGCAGAGTACAAGTGTGTCTGAACACACAGTGCACCAAACACTCATAACGATGTCTTCTGCAACTGCCGAGCCATACATGTGCCAATATTAACACCATGATATTGGCAACTACAGCTGAAATGGGTACGCTGCCATCGGCAATGGGTATTGGCGCAGTGGCAGAGTGTTGTATGGTCTGATGAAACCCAATCTCTTCTTCTTCATGCTGATGGGATGGTGCGAACCTGCCGTCTTCCAGGTGAACAGCCCCTTGACATCTGTACAGAGATACGAAGACAGGCTAAGGGCGGCTCCATTATGCTCTGGGGAACATTCACATGGGCGTCCACGGGTCTAGAGGAGCTCGTGCAATGCATCATAACGGCCAAGCAGTATCGTGCACTGGCTGCCGACCACAAACATCACTTCATGACGATCTTCTTTCCCAACAAGAGTGGCATTTTTCAGCAGGATAATGCACCAAGTCACAATGTTAGATGTGTGATGGAGTGGTTCGAGGGAGACAGTGGCGAGTTGCATTTTGATGTGCTGACCTCAAACTCGCCAGATTTGAACCCAATTGATCTGGGATGTGACTGAACGTGGCGTCAGAGCCCATTGCCCAAGTCACCGGAATTTAAGGGAACTGGGTGGGTTGTGTGTGCAGATATAGCGCCAACTCCCTCCAGCTACGTACCAAAGCTTCATGATTCCATATCACAATGGGTCGCCGCTGTTATGCTTGCCAAAGGGGGAGGGGGGATACCGGCTACTAGGTAGGTGGACATAGTGTTCTGGCTGATGAGTGCATTTCCTACTTATTCCACATATAGACAATATTATAACAAAATCTCCAAATACTGGCTTCTGCTGAGTTAAGTCCCTTCTGTAACGTTTGATCTCAATGCAACCTTGCTCCAACTCAGACCTCAATGGTGTGCTCCAAAGAGCTAATATTTAGAAGATAAGGATGAGAGAGAATTAAACATCAATCCTGATTTACAGACAAGCAAAGCGCTATGTTTCAGCAAGTTCTCCTGTCATGCACTCTGCATATTCCCAGAGCCCATCAGTTATTTTTAACCACATTACTAATGACGCCTTCATCTTCCCACCAAAGATACCATGTTAAACCCCCACATCACAAGGTCTACCATACCAACTACTATGATGCCTAACATACAAGAGCCACCTCATGCATAACAGTAAAATCCTTCCCATTTGTCCCCACTGCAAAGCCAGTCAATTCTCATCTTCAACATCCCTTTTTATCTCCAACTTTCGTCGTCTGAAGAACAGACACGTAATTGCTACGAGCTTGTCACGAAAAGAGGAACGAGAAACAAGGGAAAACAGGTCGTAACAGCCACTATCTATCAAACTGCCCAGGAAGTGACCCGGAAATAGTACACAAATTAAACTGGAGAACAGCTGGGTTTTCTCTGCCACATACAAACAAACTACTGAACTATGAAACACTTTTCCAGTCCGACTTGACTTTCCTTTCATCTTAAAAAATGACTCTGAGCACTATGAGACTTAACATCTGAGGTCATCAGTCCCCTAGAACTTGGAACTACTTAAACCTAACTAACCTAAGGACGTCACACACATCTATGCCCGAGGCAGGATTCGAGCCTGAGACCGTAGCAGTCACGCAGTTCCAGACGCCTAGAACCGCTCGGCCACACCGGCCGGCCTATCACCTTAGGTCGTCTACTGTGATAGAGGAAAAGAATGTTATTCTTTCCCTCCTACCAGCGGTGTGAGGCAACCTGCTGACTTTGAGGTTATTACTTTCCAGTTTCGCTGCTCATTTCTATTTAGCTCGCACGGCCCCCTCAGGCGTTCTTTAACATGGAAATAAGCCAGGGTAGCGTCGGCGACAGGCTTTAGCTGATTATACTCTCTCCTTGAAGTTTCATTTTTGTCCTAAACTTCCATAAACGTCTTCATAGAAATTTTACCGCAGCATTTAAAGAATATTTCATTACCAACTTTCATTGATTTAGGAATGTCACAGATCAAAGGCTTGTTAAACAGCTCATTCCTGAATGTGAACTTTTCAAACAAGTCAGCTATATTCATAAAATGTAGCCAGATGCAACACACGTCTTGGAAAGTTTTAATTATGAATCTATATATCCGAAATTTAGTTGTCTTCACGGTATGTCCAACATAAATACCTTGCATGAACTGAATTACCCTAATTAGCATAATATTGTGATATTTGAGACAATGAGAAATATTTGTAAGCATTGTTAGTGGGCCCTGTGTGTCCAGTGCAACAATTGCAAGACGCCTGACAGACTAAACACTAAACGAAAAAGATTCAGTATTTATGATGCTGTTAATCGTGCTAATTTATTGCCTGATAGGTACCACAGGTCTCAAACTAAAAATCGTGGTCTAGTAATAATATTATATGGCAGCAGAGTGTCAGAAACATATAGACAGGTTCATAGGATCTATCGGCATTGAAACTGAATTCTGAGAATAATAGGCGTAAGCTATATGGAAAGACGGGTAACGTGCAATATATACAAAAAACAGAGGAAAGAATTAGATTGGAAGACGAAGAATAAAGTTCTCGGACTAAAAATTTTACAATACAAAGATGCAGTATACTTCACCTATTGATCAGCTATACTTCGAAAAAGAATGATGGATATGGAATGAAGATTCAAGAGTGGGAGCAAATTTCAGGGTGAAAGGATGTAAGTGATAGGTTCCGATGATGAAGTTTTCTGTCGTCAATGAAAATGAAGAGAAGTTACAGAATTTAGTGAACATAATGAACAGTCTAATGAGGCTAGAACGTGGACCAAGAAAGAAATGCAGAAAGAGGGACGTAATGAGAAGTAGCAGAAATGAGATTAGCAAGAAATATAAATGAAATACAGAGATCAGAATTAATCGTCGGCGAGGAATTCTAAAAGACGATCATAATTGCCTGTGTTAAGAGAACGGAAGAGCTAAGGGTAGCCAGCATTTTGCTTACTACAAAGACATTATTTTATTTAAAATGATCTCCCAGAATAACATGTGCTTGCGGTAGCCATTAAGGGCTTATTGAGATGACCAGTAGATTCAAGGTATGCTTCTCAGCTGATTGAGAGGACTCAATGTACAGTTTGAATTGCTCAGTGACAAAGACATACGTATAATCGTTGTGCACTTGTAGGTCCAAGCTTGACTTTTATGACAATTATCTGGTATTGTGGCGGTTAGTAAAGTGAAGACGATGTATTTAAAGGCTAGATGGTGGTCTCCAATGGAAAAACATTAAACTGGACTAAATCTTACCAAGATCGTTTCGATTCCACGGCGTCCATAATGTACTGTAGGTGGAATTTACCCTATGTCCCTGATCCTTAGCTGTGTCCCAGTTTGTCGTACAATGTGAACTGTGATAAATAAGGCTTCTGAGACAAACTAAAACTCCGAATAGGTTAGGTTTGGCGTGCAATGTTGTGTTTCTTTTCAGGGATTGACTTTTATTCACGACAGTTGCCACTGATACTTGTAAATGTAAATCTCTTATCTAATCAATTGATGTCAAGGGAGCAACTATCAATCAAGTGACATAACCTTGCCAACACCATAATTTTAGATTTTGTATTGTTATTTGTGGAATAGTGTAAATGTTTGTAGCCTTATCGTGTGTCCTACAAATGTTCTGATCTCTCTGTAGAGATACTTGAGCTAATTTCTGTTAAGTGTGAGGTGTTTTAAATTAGTTATTACTTGTCATTATTTAGCATTCTAATCTAATTTTCACCGCATACATTGTGCACATGGGAGACGTGTGGTGTTAAGTGCATCGAAAGCACGTGGGTAAGTGTTTTAATTAATTGGAACACTTTTGCAGCTTACATGATTAAATTTACATTTGATAATTCCTTTTCTTGTATGATGGCTTTTCACGATATTTTGATGCGACATCGTCCATGTTTTAATTTTGTGTTATTTATTTTTATAGAGTAAATGGGGCTCAAACCATATTATCTCATTTTTGCAACAGGTCACTGTATTAATGAAATTTGGTTTTCATTTGAAATTTAAATAGTTGTATATTTGTATTGCCATGTGTCATAGGGATGTGTGTGAAAGTAGATCGAAATAGTAAATTATTCAGGTAATGAGCGAATGGAAACTGCTAGTAGTTGTTCGAGTAGAGTGAGAATGAAATTAAACGATTGAGCCATCATTAGAATGAGATTCATAATGATAGAGAACGAGGAAGTAATGCGAAGTTTGTAAAGGGAAGTCTGGGTACGAATGAGGGATGCACTCAAAGAATAATCAATGTAAACTTTCATAAAGAATATGAAGGAAATGATCTGCTTGGGGCAACAAAATCTTAAGCACTAGAACGGGTGATTAGACATACATACTATTAAAGTTTGCAGTTAATACACAAATGTGAATAATTTTATTCGAACACCCGTTTTATTTTGGACGGCTTTTAACATATATTTTCCTTCATACAGACATAAAAAGAAGAGGAAATAGAGTATAACATACGAAAAATGTGAAAATAAAACAATTATTATAGTGGGAATACTGTTATGTTACCCAAATCGCATACGTTACCAGAAACACATAATAGAGAATCACAATAGAATATTCACAAGATTTACTAGAAGACTGAACTGTATAGTTCATTCCTTAGGTACTTAATCACTTACCTCATTCATCACAGATGAGTCTAATTCCAAACACATTGGTTTTAGTGACAAGAAAAATCCGTGATGAACGTGAGGGATGTAAGAACGTGGGCAGCTGTCTTCTTTTCACTGACTCTGAGTCCGTCGTTCAAATAGCTCCAAACACTATGGGAATTAACATCTGAGGTCACAGCGGCCGGCTGAGTACTGCTCGGCAGTGTGGGATCCGTACCAGATAGGGTTAATAGAAGAGATAGAGAAGATCCAACGGAGAGCAGCGCGCTTCGTTACAGGATCATTTAGTAATCGCGGAAGGGTTACGGAGATGATAGATAAACCCGAGTGGAAGACTCTGCAGGAGAGACGCTCAGTAGCTCGGTACGGGCTTTTGTTGAAGTTTCGAGAACATACCTTCACCGAGGAGTCAAGCAGTATATTGCTCCCTCCTAGGTATCTCTCGCGAAGAGACCATGAGGATAAAATCAGAGAGATTAGAGCCCACACAGAGGCATACCGACAATCCTTCTTTCCACGAACAATAAGAGACTGGAATAGAAGGGAGAACCGATAGAGTTCCTCAAGGTACCCTCCGCCACACACCGTCAGGTGGCTTATGGAGTATGGATGTAGATGTATATGTAGAAATTGAACTTGCATCCATCATCTCCAGAGGCCTTTCCTCTTTTGTGCCATTTTAATTGTTTTTCTATCCCTCTCTCATAAATTTCTATATCTACCATTTTGTCATCTGTGCGACAATCTAGAGACGCCACTACAGTGCAGTCTTACTCTGTGAAATAGCTTTGGAAAAAGACATTTAGTATTTCGGCCTTTAGTCTGTCATCCTCTGTTTCAGTATCATTTTGGTCACAGAGTGTCCGGACATTTTGTTTTGATCCACCTACTGCTTTGATATAAGATCAAAATTTCTTAGGATTTTCTGCCAAGTCAGTGCATAGAACTTTACTTTCGAATTCATTGAACGCCTCTCGCATAGCCATCCTCACACTACATTTCGCTTCGGTTAATTTTTGTTTGTCTGCAACGCTTTGGCTATGTTCATGTCAGCTGTGAAGTTCCCTTTGCTTCCGCAGCAGTTTTCTAACTCGGTTGTTGTACCATGGTGGCTCTTTTCCAACTCCTACGAACTTGCTTGGCACATACTCATCTAACACATATTGTACGATGGTTTTCAACTTTGTCCACTGATCCTCAACACAATCTGTACTTGAGACAAAAGTTTTATGTTGAGCAATCAGGTAATCTGAAATCTGCTTTTTTTTTCACTTTTGCTAAACAGAAAAATCTTCCTACCTTTTTAATATTTCTATTTACGGCTGAAATCATCATGCAGTAACCGCTTTATGATTTTACACAGGGAACGCGAAGGAACTTACCCCCCTTCTTGCAGCGGTGTACCATAGGTCTCTAGAAGAGCGTAGCGTTCCAAAGTATTGGAAAAGGGCACAGGTCATCCATGTTTCCAAGAAGGGACGTCGAACATATGCGCAGAACTATAGACCTATATCTCTAACGTCGATCAGTTGTAGAATTTTGGAACACGTATTATGATCGAGTATAATGGCTTTTCTGGAGACTAGAAATCTACTCTGTAGGAATCAGCATGGGTTTCGAAAAAGACGATCGCGTGAAACCCAGCTCGCGCTATTCGTCCACGAGACTCAGAGGGCCATAGACACGAGTTCCCTGGTAGATGCCGTGTTTCTTGACTTCCACAAGGCATTTGATATAGTTCCCCACAGTCGTTTAATGATGAAAGTAAGAGCATGTGGACTATCAGACCAATTGTGTGATTGGATTGAAGAGTTCCTAGATAACAGAACGCAGCATGTCATTCTCAATGGAGAGAACTCTTCCGAAGTAAGAGTGATTTCAGGTGTGCCGCAGGGGAGTGTCGTAGGACCGTTGCTATTCACAATATACATAAATGATCTTGTGGATAACATCGAAAGTTCATTGAGGCTTATCACATTTCAGTTGTATTTCACTACCAAGTCCTACGTGCTTTATTATGGAGAGTTCCAGACCAACTTCACTACAATGAATACATCTTACACAGTTTGAAAATATTCCTTTGAGAACCGACATATCAAATATTTCATTCACATCCGATTCACCCATAAAACATTCATGGTTTTCACTCATTGAACCAAGCTTCTTCTGTGAAGTATTTTCTTTCCCACTTTGACAGCTATGGGCAGGTGTACTTCAGAGGTTAGGTTCACTCACTTGGTTATCGTCTTTATTGTTTACAGTAATAACACATACCTTTGGCTTTCCAACATTTCTCCTTTTCTTAAAAGCCTTCAGAGGATTTCTAATAACTTTACTTTTACTCATTATTATACTTCAACAAAACAGAGACTCAAGAAACAGAATTAATTACGAATATTTTCGAGATAACGACAGAGTAAATAAACATGAAACAATCGACAATCACACCAGCGATATATATTGAACCATCACAGGTTAGCCACAACACATACTTTATCTCACATCACTAAAATGTACCTGATGAACACGGACGTTAATAATAACACCATTTGACAGCAGTTTAACAGCGCCACAGTGGGTCACGCCCATGTAGAACACATTTCAAAAAAAATTTAAAAATAGTTGTAGTCTTCGGAATTGAATAAATTATATATCTATTAAAAGGTAATAGTCTGCAGATTCAGAAAACTCAAAAAAGTAAAACTTGAACTTTTCATGATTTTGAGCCTTTCCGGAGCCCCTTAAGTGTGGTTCCGTTTGACTAAGTAGTCTGAAAATAATAACCTTGTAGTCATAATTCTCCAGACTGTGGCCTTAAGATTTAAACTGCAAATTTCACTTGAACTTCTGCGTATCCGGCATTATTATTATTATTATTACTATTATTATTATTATTATTATTATTATTAAAATAATGTGGCCATAAGATTTAAAGTGCAGTATTTATTTTTTTGATTTTAAGTTCAATTTTAACTTATCAGTACATAATTATTGGTACACGTTTGCCCCTTAGCGGGAGCCATTTAAACCTGACACTCACCATTATGTTCCCGGGGCAGACAGCTGCTGGCGTTTCCCATGAAGCACTGCCCTGACTTCCATTGTGAAATTGGCACTTCCTTCTGGTGTATTTGAACCGTGCTGCGGCTCGTGTAGGTGCTGCTTGTAGGTTTCCGCCCTCCGCAGGAGGCCAGACCGTATCATTTTGTTGTCACGGTTGCGGTTGCTTATGATCTTCTCCTCTTCGCTGGCGCCACTCGTTTCGCAAGCGTTACCTGTCAGCTAGAAGTAGCAGGGGACAAGGAAGGACCCAGGTCCGTGCAGTGCAAGCACACGCCGGGGCCGCTGGCAGCTTGCATGGACTGCCGGATGTAAGGGCTGTGGTCACGAGGGTGCACGACCTCGTCTCTAAAGCAGATCCTGCCGGTTTTAAGACCAGTGCATTCCAATGCAAGAAGGGAAACCTCCACCATTGTGACATCTCGCGATTATCCAGTGACTTGGGTTCGTGTTGCTGCTTGTAGTGTCGCCGAGGCGAGGTGAGTGGAGTACTTTCCTTAACTTCTTATTACTATTTACTGCGTACAGGTTGTTACAATTTGTTAAGTTCAACCAGTGCTTGATGTCATCGCACTATGACGATTCTGAGCGCAACTACATTCCTACAAATTTTTCCCCAGATGTAAATGTGACGATATGTATCACTCCATCGCTGGCGTGGCACGTCTCATGTTCCACTCATAATTTATCATTTTCGGAGTTGTAGTCCTCTCAGTTACTTAATATCTAATGCCTGCCACAAACATCTTCAGTGATTTCCAGTATTAATCTGTCTAGTTTTATATTAATTCTTTCTTGTATAGTGACAGTTTTGCATGTGGTATTTTCTATGATTTAAATGGGTCCAAGATTGGCCAAGGTAGGTAGAGAGGCCTAGGGCAGTGATTGGTGCTTGATACATTTCCTCGCCCCCCCCCCCCCTCCCCCTCCCAGGAAGCTTTCCACACGTTTCGGAAGAGACAGCCAGGGGACAGGGGATGAGGCGACACGTCCATTTGTGCAAGGTGCATGGCTTCATACCGATCACTGTTTATCCCTGATGCCTGGGAGACGCCTTCCAGCAATTTTCTCAACATGACATTGTGCGATATACGATCCTGGCGCCCATTCGAAGAGGTCATATAGCGTGTCGGGATGAATAACTCTGCTCATGCAGAATCTTCATTTTTTTGCAAGGTGTACCATCTAGTCAAAACACATTTGAAAAGAATTTTGGTTTTTCGCAACGAGTTGCCTTCCTAGGATGACGTGGAGGAGGAAGTGGATCACAGAAATTGGTCTGTATCTGCCTTCTGCCTGAGGCGACACTGCTCCACAGTGTTCACGAATTATTTTCTGTCTTTGTAAAACGTTATGGCGCCACTTTATATGCGCTGAACACTCCCTTCTCTACAAATTTGTAACAGGGCTCCTCATTGGTTACCCTCAAGAAGTAGCTGACGAGGAAAAGTCAAGACGCCAGTTCCCAGGAAATTAGGGTGTGTAGACCTGGCTTGGTGATTCTGAGAAGAACACATCGTTATGAGATCTTGAGGCTTTGGGGATATACATCGCCCACAGTACTTGGAAGATTGAGCGCCTGCAAATCATATGAATTACTGGATTGATTGGTGGCTGATTCATGACTCGATCAGTGATGTATTTGTCTGTCAAAGTTAATCATTGTTCTGGAGAAATCAAGCAATCACTGTATGCCCACAGCGGATTTGACTTCCCGTTTATCATTTGTAAAGTACTGATTTTGTTACAATCAATTAAACAATCTCGTCTTAGCAAGGTCGTTTAAGAGTTAGATTACAACTGTCACACATTAGTTAGTCTTCACGTTAATGTTACCAGGGAGCTTTATACCAAACCGAGGTTAACTTGGACCAGTTTTTCGTTTCATAGTTAGCTCATCCCCATGTATATTAAGTATGAGGTGCAATACCCAAGTCTCATGTCAACTAGGGCCACACCTGACCTGTTAATTATCCATTGAGCTGCAGTTTTACTAAACCATGTGAGTCAATGGGGTGAGATCTGACTACCGGCTAGTCTAGTCGACGCGAATCATTCTGACATCTACAGGAGTTCGGCATGTGCTCAGATAACCTCCCATATCAACATCGAGGAAAACAAAACTTGAATTTTATGGACTGGAACGTGTAATATTATATCTCTTAACAGGGTAAGTTGGTCGGAGATTTTGAAAACGAAAATTGTTACGTTGAAGCCAGATGTAACGGAAATTAGTGAAAAACAGGGGTATTTACATCTACATGAGTACTCTGCAATCAGTACTTAATTTCCTGGGAGTGGATTTTTCGAAGTAACTTTAGATTACTCGTCAGCCTTTTCACTCTCTAATAGCGCGTGGAAAAATCTTTCGCTACGAGCGCTAATACCTCTTATTTATTACAATGATCATTTCTACCTATGTGTACTGGAGACAGTAAAATATTTTCACGTTCAGAGGAACAAGGTCGTGATTGAAATTTCATGAAAATATCTCGCCACAACGATAAACGCCCTAGTTTTAATGCTTGTCACCCAAACTCGCTTACCATATCCGTCATAATCTCTCCCCCATATCACGATACTACAAAACGAGCTAGCCTTCTTTGAACTCAGTGAATCTAATCCAGTAAGCATCCAATATCGCACAGCAAACTCTAGCAGAGGGCGTACAAGTATAGTGTAGCCAATACTTTAATGGACCTGCCCGTTTTCTAAGTGTCCTCCCTGTAAAATGCTGCCTTTAGTTTGCCTTCCCTGCAACAATATCTATGTGACCTTTTCGGTGTAAGTTGTTCATAATTGTAATTCCTAGCTATTTCACTGAAATTTGTTTCATTCATCGTATAACGGAAATTCATTTAGAGTCGATTGCTGCTTTTCACGACATACAGATATCTTGTCTAAATCATTTTGCGATTTGTTTTGAGCTTCTGATCATTTTACTATACGGTAAATGGCAGCATCATCCGAAGACTATCAAAGAAACTTGCTCAGGTTGTCTCCTAAGCCGTTTATATAGATTAGGGACAGGAGAGGACCTATAATGCTTACTCAACGCCGGATACCACCTCTGCTTTACTCTATGATTTTCCGTCGAATACCACGTACAGCAAGAGGAAGAGTGTTACGATTGGACAGCACGGTACAGGATTCTCAACACAAAATTTAATCGGAGAGTAGCCCTAATAATGAATAAGAAAATAGGAATCCAGATGAGCCACTATTAAGAACTGAGAGATCGCAATATTGTAGCCAAGATAGCCATGAAGCCTATACCCGTCATAATAGTACAAGTTTATAGCCAGCTACTCCCACACATAATGAAGAAACTGAAAGAATGTATAGAGAGGTAAAGGAAATTATCCATGTAGTTACATCAGATGAAACTTTAATTGTAATGGTTGGCTAGAATTCGCTAGTAAGAAACGGAAAATAAGGGAAAATATTAAGAGAACATGGACTGGGGGAAAGAAACGAAAGAAAAATGTGCCCAGTAGAATTTAGCACAGTGCACGATTTTGTCATAATTTAATACTTGGTTCAAGAGTCATGAAAGAAGGCTCTATATGCTGAAACGTCCCCTTTTGAAAAATTATACATGACTGTGCTTAAACTGTCACACAATATTTTTAGCGCAGCGCAATCTGACTTTCAAAAATCCCTACAAAAGAATGGCCCTGACTAACATTAACCTATACCTTTCACAAATCACTTACCTCACAAAAATCTTCGTTACTCGAACTACTGCAATACAGCGAGCGCCACTCACATTTTGACAAACAGAAAATGCGTTTTGACTTATTTGAGAAAACGGTGAGGACGCAAAACCTGAATCTACAGTATTTGCAAAATTGTGTCCTGTCATTTCGGATTCCTGAGGCGAGCTGTTGCCGAGCGATCGATCGATAATGCTTCTCTGTTCACTAATTGTTTCACTGCCTACGCCATTGTTTGCCGCCCGCTCCATTTCCCTATGCACAATTACCAAATTACTATGTTGAACATTACTTAATTCATTACACGGAGACGCTAACACACAGCTTTCGTCTTCACTGTCATTTCTCAGTTTACTTTGGAGCCTAGTATTACGTTTTTCACACGCCATAATTGTCACAATATTTCACACAATAACACAGAAAAGCACAATTTGAAGAGCAAAATAAGATAACATAGCAATGGAGATAAAGTCTACTTAATTGCAAGCGCAGCTGCGAAATACTTGGTACAAATCTACATGCATGTCACAACTGTTTTGCTGTACAACAATGAAAAACTACAATTACAAAGGAAATTCTCTCTATGATTACGCGCTAGCAATAAACAAAGGCTACACTAATTACACAAACTACAAGAAAAAAATCAGAAGATTCCAGTGAGGTATCCTCGGCTAAGGGTCGACATATGAAACATCCCCTTTTGAAAAATTATACATGACTGTGCTTAAACTGTCACACAATATTTTTAACGCAACACAATCTGACTTTCAAAAATCCCTACAAAAGAATGGCCCTGACTAACATTAACCTATACCTTTCATGAATCACTTACCTCACCAAAAATCTTGGTTACTCGAACTACTGCAATGCAGCGAGCGCCACTACTGCCAGCTAAATAAAAGATTCAAACTACTGAAGGCAATAACTACTGATAGGCATAGTTAGCAAATGAAAGATTTTGATAGAGAACAAATGATGTATTTACCTTAATAGTCATAATATATATAGCAGTTCATGACATCCAGTCTTACAAATTTCAAAACTCCGCCATCTCTCTCCCCACATCCACCACTGCTGGCAGCTCACCTCCAACTGCACAGCGCTACGCGCTGTTAACATCCAACTGCCCAACACTACAATGGCAGACAACAATGCAAACTAGTCACAGACTGCACACAGCACAGCCAGTGATTTTCATACAGATTGCTACGTGGCGATACCAATAAGAAAACCTAAACAGCCAGTGATTTTCATACAGAGTGCTACGTGGCGTTACCAATAAGAAAACCTAAACAGCCTACTTACAATGCGGAAGAGACCTAGGAATGATGAAAGAGTTCAAATTTGTAAATTACAGAGTGCAGCGATTAGTCGTCCTTTTTAAATTTTGTTGTGCAGATCTAAATTTCGGCTAGAAGCTAGCCATTCTCAATTCACTATTATTTTCGCTTAATCCATGCAATGCCTGTTGGACTAGCTTCAACCATAGTTCATTGAATACTCCAAACAGCGCGCTCTGGTGCAGAAGCGAAAGCGAGCAGTTTGGCTAGAGACGCCAAAGGGTACAGTTCCGTTGCAGACGCGAAAGCGGACTGTCGGTCTTCAGGCAGATAGCGAGTGAAACGACTTAGAAAATTTTGTGTTGTGTGGTATCGCGGTACTTAGGCTCTGAGCGGTGAGCCACCGCGCGCCTGGTGTGAACTCTTAACTTTTCGCATAGCTGATGAGGTGGAGTATCGAACAAGTAATTCGCGATGAGATTGTAAATGATCTAACTGTGTTAAATGGATACGCCAGCGATCATGTGACACGATTTATGAGCAGTAGAGCGATATTGTCTATGGAAAATGGACAAAAAAATGGAAATGAAGTCCCATGCTTTCTTCACAGAGCGTAGGGGAACGATGCGGGAGACCCGCATCGCTTTACTACGCAAGGTCCTAGTGGAGGTGGTTTGCCATTGCCTTCCTCCGACCGTGATGGGGGTGAATTATGATGATGAAAACGACACAACACCCAGTTATCTCGAGGCAAGAAAAACCCCTGACCCCGCCGGGAATCGAACCCGGGACCCGGTGCTCGGGAAGCGAGAACGCTGCCGCGAGACCACGAGCAGCGGACGGAAGATGGAGACAGATCATTATTCCCTGTTTTCAATTTGTAGAAAAGAGAAAAACCGATCAGCTAAAAGCTTTTAGTGGGAATAACCGATGTGAACAAACCTGAAGTCATTTCATCCCCCATAATCAATTATTGTTACGGCGACGTTTATATAAAATTTTCTCGAATGACCAATAAAGACGTCCTCCTGTGGACAAGTCTAATAATTACTCTTGTAACAGTTGTTAGGGAATGTTTGTATGATTTTTTAAAAAAAAAAAACGTATCTGCATATTGTACAGGATGTATATTAAGAAAATCTACAAACTGCAGGAAAGGATTCCTGACTGTATATGGAGGGAAAAAGGTCCTATGAGCGTGCTTCCGGAAAAGCATCGTTGCCACGGTAGATGGCGCTCACGAATGTTAGTTTCTCAGACCACGTGCGTGTGCTGCACGGTGTGTGATTGTCGCAGCGTAATGCAAGCAGCAGAATGTTTCTTCGGTGAAGAGGACTAATGATAGAAGTCACGTCATTTTAGCACCATGGACGAAATCCTTCCCGTAGAGGGAAATCCTTTGCTGATAATCCTTGCAATCGTTACAAGATACACATAATCGCGTTTGACTTACACCATGTTGGTGGGTCACGTGTGTGGTCCCTGTACTGGGCTTCGTCTCAATATCGTGTAGAACACGGTCCTCCGAATATAGTGTCTGCACAGTCCGCCGCCTACGTGTACGATCGTCTCTATGAGAGGACCCATGATCACACAAACGCCCAAAAAGGGCTTGAAATGTTGTGTGATGTGGTTGTTGTCTGTGAGGGTACTTGTTTTGGTATAGCCGTGCTGTCTCTCGACCGTTTCCATCTTCTTGCCACACACAAACATCATCTCAGCTTTAATTATTCATGCTTTCCCGGCGATCTGTTGACATCTTGGATATTCGGGAATCCAGCGTGATGTTCGCGTCGTTCTCGCACGATATTTCAACAGCGTGCCTCGCTGTCTTCTTCAGGTGCTACTTCAGACTAGTAGCACCTGAAGAAGACAGCGAGGCACGCTGTTGAAATATCGTGCGAGAACGACACGAACATCCGGCTGGATTGCCGAATATCCAAGATGTCATCATCTCAGCTTGTTCCCGACATGAATACTGCAGCATTCTGCTGCTTACCGTACGCTGCGACAATCACACAGCGTGCGAAGCACAAGGAACATACAGCAAATGGTAAGAGGAACTTTCATTTGTTAGCGCCATCTCCTGTGGCAACAATGCATTTCTAGATACACGTTCGTAGGATCGTTTTCCCTTCATTTTCAGTTAGAAATCCGCCCCTGCAGTTACGCTCACCTTATATGAGTTACGTTTTCACATCTTTTCTTTAACTCACTCCGTTTTTTATCCATTCGGTGTTTTTATAAGTCGTGAAGATGTGTGGTGCATGCTTGGTTGGAAAGTAGCTGCACTAAGCCAACGCCCGTTCGGGTAAATATTTCTTTAACTTGAATTCCCACACTGAGTACGATACCACGACAGCTACGCTCTCTGTCTCGATGTAACGAACCGTCGTCCTAATACACAGGTGGGCACACTTCGGCTTATAGTGAAAAAAGACAGTAAGTTTCTTACAGATGCTCATTATAACGCAAAACTCCCAGTATATTTCATATTCAACGCGGAACAACTGTACTGAAGCGACCTAACATTACATGTTGCTAACTTTCTGAACCATTCCTAACAAAGAGTATTATTTCGTACCAAAATATAGGAACACGTGAAGCAATAGTCATGCTCCTACTTCTCTTAGGTGATAGGTGGGAGATGGAATCCTACATTTTTTACAGCATTTGTAGATTTAGAGAGAAAGGTTTTGAAAAGGCTACCCGTCGCGTCCGCACACGCAATACACTTCTCTTTTCATGAACGGCCTGCATTTAATTAATTTAGATTGGAAATCCTGCTTTCCTACTGTTAACTTTACTCACTATTGTAAGTTACACTGGGCGATATACTGTTTAAATTAGCATTTCACGTTTTGGCTCTGAGCACTATGGGACTTAATATCTGTGGTCATCAGTCCCCTAGAACTTAGAACTACTTAAACCTAACTAACCTAAGGACATCACACACATCCATGCCCGAGGCAGGATTCGAACCTGCGACCGTAGCAGTCGCGCGGTTCCTGACTGAGCGCCTAGAACCGCTAGACCACCGCGGCCGGCGCATTTCACGTACTTTACTCTACAACAGATATGTCGTTAAAAACACGCGAATTGAAATCAACAGACACAATCAAAGAACACTTAAACCTGCGTGCCATTACACAGTAACCGACAATCAGCTCTGCCTGTATGGTATAGCTTCCAACGAGCGACTGTCAGTTCCGCCTGAACGCTATTGCCACCAAGCTCGGTCTTTCCTCAACAGTTATCATTGTACTTTCTGTTGCCTGCGCTTAATCGATCCAAAAATATTATGTAAAGGCTGTTGGCATAGAGGTAAGAAAAGAAGGGAGGTGGCATTACGTCACAAACTTGAATCCATTGTCGCCATCTTAAGTAGCCCAAAACATTACGTTCACCGCATTCATGCAACCATGGTTCACCACTGGGACACATCCCCGCTGACGTCACCCTAACTGTGTCGTATTACTAGAGCAAATACGTATTAAAGAACAGAGAAACGCTCGAAATTTCCTTCCCGACACTATCTTATTCATGTAAGCTTTCTAATTTTTTAGTATTGAAAACAGTTCTAGTGCGCACATGACAGAAATAATGAAAGAGAAGTACTCGTAAACTCTAGTCTGCCAATGGTTTGGACTGCTTAAAATGGCGACAGGTTCAGCCCACTCTGGCTTGAAAACGACATACAGCGTAAGTCCGTAGTGCCACCTCCCTTCTTTTTTACCTCCAAGGTGTTGTACCTATCTATATCCACACCAAAACCAAGACTTTAATATTTACGAATTAAATGGAGACAGACAATTTTAATATTGAAGTCAATCAATAGAGATGCCTGAACTTGAAGACATAAAAAATTAATAAGTCATGAAAAGAATATTCTGAATTGTCTGTATGTTTCAGTAGAATCACTAAAGTATTTACTAATCTCATGGCTGAATGCCATTTCAATAAAGGAATATGTCTGAAATCACCTGTATATTTGTCCCTAGAAATGCACTGTATTCGATCGCATATTTAATTGTGAAAAATCATTAATTCTCATAAACAAAGACATAATTGGCGTAAAATATTAAAATTCAATGACATAAAAAAATGTAAATCTCGGTCTACCATAACGCAAAAAAACAGGATATATATATGGAAACGTTATTATTTTGCTACCTACTTAAAATTACGCCAGATTTAGTAAGAAAATTGTAAGAGTAATGAACTACATTGCCACACCGTGTAGGTTATTTAAATGTTTACCATAGTATTGACAAAACAACATACCATGTTATTGGTATCCAGTATTTACATCAAAACATATTTGAGAATACACTGTCATTGCAGTAAACATATTTGAGTATACCCTGTCGTTGCACTGTGCGTAATTGCTCATAATCACATTACTGTGTACTCTGGTTTTGGCTCCTCCCTGTATGTTGAGTAGATCATCAAATGTAATTGTACTGAGGCTGTGTTATTGGCTCTGCCGGGGACAGATAGTCGAAGTAAGTACATTCACTGGTACTCTGCTTTAGACACTATGCTACATGATGTGCTGTAGCCCACACGCAGTTATGTCGTATCTCGTTGCACAAGGGCTGTGGTATCGACGCCGTAGGGGATTGAAGACTTCACCGTCACCGTTTCAGCAGCTGTAACGACGATTTAGAGTCCACATTTTCCAAAACATTGTTCGCCCAGTCGATCAACAGGTAAACAAATGAGCGGTGATGTCAACATCCCATGGTTCCATGCACTGACAAGTGGCTCCATTATAGACAAAGTGATAAGTTTACTCCTGGCCGGCAGTAGTGAATGTCAAATACGGGCTGCGCGGACGTCAGCACAGGTCCCTGACAACCTGCTTCCTTGGGACAGCTAGACAACTTACCAGCTCTCGCGCAGCGATAACCGTGGTGCATCCGCAGCCAATCAGCTCGCCAACATGTGAACACAAAAAATGTTTTTATGGCAGTGGTGCAATAACACAGAATCAGAACACGCATCGCCTAGCTTTCCCAGCAGCCTCTCCTGACGAAACACTTGCAGTATGTGACACAAACATCGTCTGCTGCAAGTGTTTTGCAGGATAACACAACACAGTTTATAACAACGCATGATGTCGATATTTAGTTAAACCTAACTCAATATAGCTAACCACTTCAGCCTATTAATCGTAGCTCATAGTTGAAAAATGGCTCTGAGCACTATGGGACTTAACTTCTGCTGTCACAGTCCCCTAAGAACTTAGAACTACTTAAACCTAGCTAACCTAAGGACATCACACACATCCATGTCAAAGGCAGGATTCGAACCTGCGACAGTAGCAGGCGCGCGGTTCCGGACTGAACCGCCTAGAACCGCTCAGCCAGCGCGGCCGGCTAGCTCACAGAAACTACCGACTATTTTCCAATTCTATAGTTCAATAGACTGTTATGTGTAAACACAATAGCAGTCATCACAAATTTTATCCTTGAACTGTTTCTCATTATTGGTGCATTTTCATGTTTTCGACATGTTTAAGGGTATTGATAAGTCTGTATCCTTTTTACTTCCACTAAATTCGAACGTACTAGTTTTCTGATCCTAAATCTCCCTTGGTAATGGAGGTGAAACTTCTTTATTTCGTTGTTATTGCTTGACGATTTCGTGTGGCAAGTAATCTGCTTTATAGTGATGGGCCTAACGATTTTGTCATGTGCTAACTTCCTTTCTTCTGTAGGCTTGTTCATTGTCTCAAACGCGATTTTCAAACGTTCTTCTTAAGTACTGTTGTCTTCTTGCGGAAACTTAATGCGTTCATGAAATATACTGTGTGGCTTCTAGCCAAAGACAACAGTACATGGTGATAAAACAATTGAATCATGAGCTAAGCAGTCCATCACAGTTTTAAAACCAGTTAACAGGCCTGTAAGCTGATACAGAAACATATCTAATCCCCTCATCATGGAAAAAATCCTTCTACATATGTGAAAGGAATTGTGGGCTGTTTACAGATAAACTAGTTTAACTGTATTCACAAAGTATTCTTGTCTCAGTTTGTGATTATAGTTTTGGTTTCGCTTATCTCAGTGGGTAAACACATAAATTTCGAAAAAATGTCCGTCACAATTAAATTTTGAGTGAAACTGAGGATCGCCTTTGCACAACTCGCTTTATGGTTCAAATGGCTCTGAGCACTATGGGACTTAACTTCTGAGGTCATCAGTCCTCTAGAACTTAGAACTACTTAAACCTAACTAACCTAAGGACATCACACACATCCATGCCCGAGGCAGGATTCGAACGTGCGACAGTAGCGGTCACGCAGTTCCAGACAGAAGCGCCTAGAACCTTTCGGCCACTGCTGCCGGCCTACTCGCTTTATGCAAAAAAATTAAATTTCACAGGATACACATTTATTTCATTAAGAAGCACTCTGAAAAGGACAATTTTTTTTTAAATTAGCAAATTTCGTATAGTTCTGAATATATTTTAACATATTCCTCGCAATTTTTGATAGGGTATCGACTGCTGAGAGTAGAGAAATCGTTTTATTTTTCAAAATTCGCCTTATTCCCAAAGTATACCAGAGATGCCGCCATATTAAATGCATGCTTTTAACGTTAAAGTTTTAAAATAGTATTTGTTTCCTAATTTTCTACACAACTTCAGGGGACTCTTCATCTCCATAAATTCTCAGTGAGCTGTCAGTATCTTGATAATCCTAACCACATATAAAGAGTATTTCGCTGTGGAGACTGGCGGTATCTTCAGGAATTGTAAAGAAACGCATGAACTTCGTTGTATCCTACCTCTTTTCTGCACGCACATGGTTTATCTTGAGAATATTCGCGCACGTTTCATGGCTTTGAACAAAGGAATGTTCTATTCCAACCATCGCAACATACTTCTGACCCAGATAAACACGTCGTTTTAACAGCACATTGAATCTAATCATTGTCTGTGAGATACTGCTTGTACATTCAACATTTTGAGAGGAAAGATAGACTTTAACATTTCCTTAGAAATCTGATAGAAGTCATAGGAAACCAGTCTTCGTCCACACCAACGCATTCTTCGCTGGAATATTCCTGTATTCACAAGGAGATAGGATATCTTGTTTCTTCCAATATTCCTTCCCAGCTATACCGAATACGTGATCTGGAGGCAGGAAACTATGTCTGTGTATACGAAAATAGTGAATAAGTTTGGGAAACACTTCAGTGCGTTCCACAAATGTTCCAACATACAGATAATAATATAATTCTTGTTCTGGTTGGTCCGCGAGCCTGAAACTAGCTCATTTCTCAGTCCTCTCTTACCAATGCCTCTAAATTTCTGTTCAAAATAACGCAGGAGAAAATGGATGTGCGATTTCATTTTCACTTCTATCAGCTTCTGTTTCACACCAGGTATACTGAATAATGTTATCAGGAGCTTGTTCTGGTGCATGCATCAACACCGCGTCCGGCCATCCGAATTTCGGTTTTCCGTGATTTCTCTAAATGGTTCCAGGCAAATACCGGGAGAGTTCCTTTGAAAGGGTAGGCCAGCTTCCTTCCCTACTCAGAGCTTCTGTTGCGTCTCTAATGACCTTGTCGTCGACTGGACGTCAAATTAATCTCCTCCTCCGCCTTATCCTATTGTATCACCAAAGTCAGATTGCAGAACCATACCTGTCTGTGAAAAGGACTTCTCTAGTAGAGAGCTTTGGCAGAGATCGATTTGTTGTTAAGTGAAAGACGACTTTTAGAGCGTCTTCAGAGTATTTATTCAGGAATACTTCTAACGGCTTCGGCAAGTTACGAAGTGTAAAGTGAGTTTAGAAAATACCCCTACATATGCATGAGACACGTTTTCCGAACACCAACAGCATTCTCTGTTCAGTAGATGTGGAATAAAGCAAGTTTTGTTAAGCCGATTGCGTAGGTTTGTAGAGGAAGCTGAAGAGAATGTGTTAAGAAAAAAAAACTGTTTAAAAATTGCTCAAAGCGAGTTTCGTGAAAACAATTCTCAATTTCCTTTGGATTGAGGCAAGGGTCTGCATAGGTTAAAAACCGAGATTTCTCCAGGTTTTTGAGGGTTGTATTGTGCATAAACCCTTTACGCTGCACACTAGATACTTAAGCATTTTGACACAGTTCGCTAGAATTCATTATTGAGTGGATTGTCGAAAATAACATTTTCCTGTAACTTGAGCATGCACTTACGTGGTCCAGAATGAGCATAGTTCAAACGCACATGTTTTATTAGACTGTCTACAATATGTGCAGGTATGCACAACCTCCGTTGATCTGAGTTAACATTTTTCCGTCGATATAAAATTCCGTCCTGTTTTAAATTATACTGAAGTATCCTATCAATAGCTACAGCATTCGGATCATTATATTTCTCCTACAGCATTTTAAGTGCTTTGTCGACGTCCTGTTAATGTTTTATATTCCTGAGTATTTTCCCTATGGAACGTCGCCTTCCACACCTCTTATAAGGTGGATTCTCACACCTTTCTGCCACGGGTATCAACTTTAAGAGATTCATGTCCATCAGATAACTTTGACAGCCTACCTGAAATCATCTTTTAGTTTCGTGATATCTACTGTATTTCGGAGCTGTGCTGTTGAAGAGCCAAGCTGGTCAGCCTATCGTGCATTAATTTGCGATTAAGTAAGAATGGCAAAGTTTTATGATCTGTCACTGCTACCACGTGTCTTCCAAACAAGTAAAAGCACGATGGTGAGTACATTCTTCTCTGTAACCGTATATTTTCTTTCAGAATTAGTGAGAAGACTGCTCGTGAATGCAACTGTGTGATGCTCAATTACTCCATTAATTGATTTTAGCTGATATAATTCGGCGGCTACACCATTATCACTTGAATCACGGTGCTGCTCTACTGGTGTTTAATACAGTTGTTTTTTAACCAGTTTGAACGCGTCTTGGTCCTCCTTACCCTTCCTTTAATAGATTCATTAATATGGGAGATCCAGGCAAAAAACCGCGTTAGAAATTATACACACATCAAAAAGGTTTTGCGTCACCTCGTTTCCGAGAGTTCCGGAACCCGTACAGAAAATTGGAATAGAGATCAACATAAACATAATTTCCACCCTTTTATTGCTCATGTAAACCCCACATCGCATGTTCCACTATCATACAGCGAGACCTTCAGAGATGTTGGTCAACACTGCTGTACGTATGGGTACCTCCAATACCCAGTAGCACGTCCTCTTGCACTGACGCATGCCTGTATTCGTCGTGGCATAAATCTATTAAGGCACTGTTGTTCCAGATTGTCCCACTCCTCAACGGCGATTCGGCTTAGATCCCTCAGAGTGACTGGTGGATCACGTTGTGCATAAACCGCCCTTTTCAATCCATCTCAGAAACGATAGGGTTCACTTCAGGAGAAAATGTTGGACTCTCTAGTCGAGCGATATTGTTATCTAGAAGGAAGTCATTCAGAAGATGAGCACAATGAGGGCGCGAATTGTCGTCCATGAAGACGAATGCTTCGCCAATAAGGTTGCATTATCGGTCGGAGAATGGCATTCACGCACCGTACATCCGTTACGGCGCCTTCCATGACCACCAGCGGCGTACATCGGCCCCAAATAATTCAACCCCAAAACTGCACTCGCTGGACAGTGTGTCTAAGGCGTTCAGCCTGACCGAATTGCCTCCAAACACGTCTCCGACGTTTGACGGGTTGAAGGCATATGTGACACCTATCGGTGAATAGAAATTGATGCCAATCCTGAGCGATCCATTCGGCATGTTGTTGGTCCCACCTGTACCGCGCTGCATGGTGTCGTGGTTGCGAAGATGGACCTCGCCGTGGCCTTCGGTAGTGAGATTGCGCATCATGCAGCCTCTTGCGCACTGTTTGAGTCGTAGCACGACGTCCTGTGTCTGCACGAAAAGCATTATTCAACATGGTGGCGTTGCTGTCAGGATTCCTCCGACCCATAATTCGTAGGTAGCGGTCATCCACTGCAGTAGTAGCCATTGGGGTCCTGAGTGAGACATGTCATCGACATTTCCAGTCTCCCTGTATCTCCACCATGTCCTAACAACATCGCTTTGGTTCACTCCGAGACGCCTGGACACTTCCCTTGTTGAAGGCCTTCCTGGCTCAAAGCAACAATGCACACTCGACCGAATCGCGGTATTGACCGTCTGGGCATGGTTGAACTACAGGCAACACGAGCCGCGTACCTCCTTCCTGGTGGAATGACTGGAATTGATCGGCTGTCGGACCTTCTTCGTCTAATAGGCGCTGCTCATGCGTGGTTGTTTACATCTTTGAGCTGATTCAGTGACATCTCTGATCAGTCAGAGGGACTGTGTCTGTGATACAATATCCACAGTCAACGTCTGTCTTCACGAGTTCTGGGAACTGGGGTGATGCAAAACTTGTTTTGATGTGTGTAGCAACTGCCAAAAGATTTAACCTACTTCTGGCATTTCAGTGGCGGAAAATTCCTCATTGTATCAATTTTTGAAGGATCCGTTTCAATTCCACGCGACTACAATACATGGCCACGAAACTTAATCTGTGATTTGGAGAATTCTGATTATTTGCAAGTTAACGGAAACTCCAGCCCTTCTAAGAGCGTCAGGCACTCGACAAAGAAATCCAGATGTTCCTCCCAGAAGGCAGTACTAATTAAAATTTCATCGAGTGTCACATGCTTCAGTAGAACTTCTAACGCTTCACCTAGCACTCGCATAAAAGCTGCTGAAGATACTGTCAAACCAAATGCCATACTCTGAAACTGGTAACGTCTTCCGCTGTATAGGAATGCAGTATATCTTCTGTGATCATCGTCTTGGAGTAGTTGCCAATTGCTACTGGTCAAGTCTAGACCACTTAAGTATTTGTCTCCTTTGAACTTTTGTTGTAAACACTCTAAGTTTTTATGCTGATCACGGTGCGGCGGAATTACGCCATTCATCGGTCGGGGATCCAGAACAATACGAATGTAACCGTCTTTCTCAGCAACAGCGTGTATTGGGTTGGAGAATTCGCCATCTGAGTGCTCAATTATTTGGTTACTAAGCATTCTCGTGTTTTCATTGCTAACGCCTTCTCTCCTTGATAATGGTACAGAATATGATTTATTGCGGAACGGCTAATGTTCCCTCACTTTAATTCCGCAAACATAGCCTTTAATTAATCCAAGTAGATCTGAAAATAGATCAGCATAAAATTTTAACACTTCAATCAGTTCTTCTCACTTCGTTTCAGACAGTTGTACTAACGATCGATTCTTGATTTGCATACTGTTTATAGATTCTCATTATCATTTTTCTCCTGCAGTTTAACATCGTTCTCAGAAAGACTAACATTTTTCTCATTTCATTTTCTCCTCGAAACTGCATTAACATTATCTTCTGGTACGCAGCACTATTATTATCTTCAGTTGCTAGTCCTTCAAACAAAATCTTCTTCATCCCATTATTTATATCAATCCGCAGATAAATTTCCTCAAAATCAGTATTACACTTCATTTCAGTTACCCAGACTATTCAGAGAACAAATCCAACATTAAGAGAGTCAACAATGAGTGCACTATGTACGTATTCATCCTCTTTAATCCGAAACTTCAATAAGGCCTGTCCTTTAAAGGGTTTGGTTCTATTATCGACTGTGCTGACAATACTTACGCCATTAGCAGGGAAATTTGGGAACACCATTCTATTATTTAACTGTGTAACTCTCACAAATTGCGTTCGCTCCCCTCACTGAATTTATCTGAGCATCTATAATTTTAGCACATGTTTGATTTCAGTAACAGGCATTAATTTTTTTTTGTGTTGTCCCTCTTCCCGATACAGATCTTCTTCTACCGTATCAACGTGTTCACACTGAATAGCATTCACCATAATATCTGACTCTTCCATTTCTAATTGAGTTTCGCAGCGTGTCGCTTCAGAAACTTGGCTTAGTTGAACGTTCATTATTCCGTTGATTTCGATCACGGCTTCTAGCACGTTCCGGTGATTGATATTGTGTAACTTATCCGTTAGTATGTGGCAGATTCGGAGAATTGTTCTGGTTAAATCAGTCCCGTGTGTCATAATTATTTCATCATCTCGGCGATCAAATCTACTTGGTCGTCCGGTCCCATGGCATTCGTCTCGCAGCGGGCAATTATTTAGACTCTGATAATTACTGTAGTCATTGTGTTCTCACTGTTCTCGTTCCGTGTTAAGTGCTTCCGTATGGTCAATTAAACACACTTGTTCCAAACTTCCTGGCAGATTAAAACTGTGTGCCCGACCGAGACTCGAACTCTGGACCTTTGACTTTCGCGGGCAAGTGCTCTACCAACTGAGCTACCGAAGCACGACTCACGCGCACTCGGGCACACAGTTTTAATCTGCCAGGAAGTTTCATATCAGCGCACACTCTGCTGCAGAGTGAAAATCTCATTCTGGAAACACTTGTTCCAGTTTTAGTTGCGGCGTAACCACTAGCTTCTCGCAAACTGCGAAGGGTAATTTCTGTATGAAAGTGAGCATCAGTCCTTTCTTGATGGGATCCACTAAATATGCACTGTTGTTCCAGTATTCTATATATCCTCAGGTGTGGTACCGTGACGTCTTACATTACTGGGGGAAGTAAGAATTTTTAATTTAGTGTACCTCTGCTTCTCTTTAGACCAATATTTATTTGAAAATGAGGACTCTAATTGTTCATACTTGGGGTGACTTTTGGTCTCTCGGAAACCCTACATATGCTCTTCCCCTATCATGAGTCTGAAGCAAGTGTAAATTTTAGGACGCTCATTATAAAGCTTCGGAAATGAGTGTTTAAATTTCTTAGTAAGACAACAGCATGAATATCTTGTTTCGGATCATAGTTCTGAAAATTTCGGATGATCGGTCCACTGTCAACGATTACATGCGTCTCGCCAACATTGTTGCCATCTCGTTCACGTAACACAGCATTCATTTCGTTACTCAAATTCTACGTATTTACTTATTTATACTATTTATTACTTAATGTGACCGACGTTTCATCACTATCACTTATTTTGTTGCGTATTTCGTCTACTTCACTGTTCAATTCGTTGCACTGCGTCCGTACGCCGTTAACCATCATACTCATCGATTCTTTGTCTTTGTGGCACGTATTCGTGATTTCAATGATTTCGTTAATTTGCTCCCGTGTTTTTTCATGAGCTTAACTGACCAATTCGGTTGTTTTCCTGCATTTTTTGTCAACTTGGGTCCAAAATTCTTCGATTTTCGTTCCGATCTCTTCGTGTTTGACTTTACATTCCGCTCTGAGTTCATCATGTTTTTCACCGAACGTCTTAACAAGCTCGCGTCGCAAATTGTTAACAGTATCTGTTAATCTGTTCAATTTACTTTCGATTTTCTCCTGAATCTGTTTGTTTTGTGTTCGTATTTTTTTTTTCTTTCCTTGGGAGTAGATTCTAATTGCCTTGCGATTCTTTACTTTTGTCATCCATGATCAGCTGTATTTTCCGTGATAACTGAATAAAGAAACCGTTACTACTAATAGTGGTTCGCTGCTTGTGGAGTAGCCAATGGCGTTGAAGTAGGCTTTAGCAGATCAAAGCTAACAGTGCCGCTATCTTCTGTTAATTTATCTGTGGTATTATTTTCTAGCTCATTGCTCTGTTCTCCGTTTACTGAGTCGTTAAACTCTCTTTCCTTATTTACAACACTTCCGTTATACTTTGTGTCGGGCATGCTAACAATGTTATCATCGGTCACTGTTAGTGACAGGTTACTCATCACGCGTAATTAAAAAATTCTTTCACGTAATGAAATGTTACTAACACCATTATTGTTTCTTTCCCAAGCACTCCTACACAACGTTGAATCGAATTACACCCGACGCGCTACTGTGCTCAATTGCGAATCAAAGTCCGAACACTCGTTGTGTTATGCAAAGGTAGTCTCCACGTCTGTGCACCGAATGATCTCGTTCTTTTCTTCCCAACGGGTGGCCTACATGTAATTGATTTAAATTGGAAATGCTGCTTCACTCATTGTCAGTGACGCTGAGCAGTATACTACTGAAATTAACAATTCTCGGAATTTACTATACCACATTTGTTTCGGTAAACACAAGATCATTGACATTAAAAGACTCAGTTACAGAATACTTGACACAAACTGTGCACATTACCCGGCTATCAGCTCTGCTTGTTCGGTACTGCTTTCAATTACCAACTGTCAGCTCTGCCTGAACGCTACTGCCTCCAAGCTCGGTCGCTCCTCAACAGTTACCATTGTACTTTCTGTTGACACCTCATGATCGATCAAAAGATCATAGGCCAAGGGTATTTTGCCCTTATATTTGGACAGTGTGGACCCGACGAAACTCCTTGAAATTTTGAAGATTGCAAGTGTAAAGTAGAGGAAGCGATAGGTTATCTGCAACTTGTTCGGAGACTGCAGTTGTAAGAGTAAAGGGGCATGGAAGCAAAACAGTAGTTGAGGAGTGAGTGAGACAGCGTTGTAGACTATCTCTGATGTTATTCAATTGAGTAAGTCGTGAAGGAAATCAAGTAGAAATTCCATAACGGAATTAAAGTTCAGGGAGAAGAAACAAAAACTTCGCGGTTTGCTGATGACATTGTTATTCTGTCAAAAGCGGCGACGAACTGGAAACATCAGTTGAACGGAACGGGTAGTGTCTTGGGAAGGATTTTAAGGTGAATATAAACAAACATAAAAGAAGGGTAGCGGAATGCAGTCAAATTAAATTAGAATGACGCTAAAGAGACTTATATTTATGAAATGAGTAACTAAAAATAGTACATGAGGTTTGCCATTTGAACAGCAAATTATCTGAGAAATTCGGAAGTGGAGAGAGTGTAACATCTGGATTGGCTACAGCAAGAATATCGTACCTGAAAAAAGAAGGATTTGTTAACATCGATACATATTTAAGTGTTAGGGAGTCTTTTCTGAAGGTATTAGCCTGGAGTGTAGCTTCGGACAGAAGTAAAACGTGGGTGATAAAACAGTTCAGACAAGAAACTAGAAATAGAAGATATTGAAAGGTGGTGCTACAAAGCAGTGGTGAAGATTAAACTAACAGATCAAATAACTGATGAAGACTTACTGCATTTGCCTCTAATGACTAGTCGGTATTTCATACTTAAGTTCATCGAACCACTTTCACATTATTTCTGTACCGTTCCACTCTCGAACAGCGGGCGGGAAAAACGAACACTTGGATCTTTCCGTGCTGGCTTCGATTTTTCTTATTTCATTACTTTGATAATTTTTTGGGAAGTACGTGGGAGTCAACAAAATATTCCCGCATTCGGAGGAGGTAGATAATAATCGACAGATCATGGAAACATTTTCTTCTACCCAGAAACGCCTTTGTTTTAATGGCTGCAATCCCAGAGTCACTTGTAATACCCGTAACACTGTCTCCCGTATTCCGAGATAATACGAAACGAGCTGCCATTCCTTGGAGTTCGGAAGGCCAGGCGTAATGTGGGTAATCCCTTTAGTGGATTTGTTTTTCTGTGCGTTTTATCAATAAAACGCAATTTTGATTCGCCTCGTCACAACTGTATCTATGTGTTTGTCTCAGTTTAAGTTGTTCGGAATTGTATTCCTTAGGTATTAGTAGAATTGACAGCCTTTACATGCGTATGGTTTATCGTGTAACCGAAATTTAGCGGATTCCTTTCAGTACTAACGTTAATGGTTTCACACTATCCATTATTTAGTGTGAATTTTTTGCCACTGTTCGTGCCACACAGGCATCTAAATCGAATGGGGGGAGAAAGAAATTCCGGCCGCGGTGGCCGAGTGTTTCTAGGCGCTTCAGTCCGGAACCGCGTGACTGCTACGGTCGCAGGTTCGAATCCTGCCTCGGGCGTGTATTTGTGTGATGTTCTTAGGTTAGTTAGGTTTAAGTAGTTCTGAGTTCTAGGGGAGTGATGACCTCAGAAGTTAAGTCCCATAGTGCTCAGAGCCATTTGAACCATTTGAAAAAGAAATTCACGGGGCAACCAGACTAAAAGATGAGGTCGATTCATAGAACACATTCTGAAGCTTCAAGAAATAGTCATTTGGCAATTGAGGGAAATGTGAAGGCAAAAGCTGTACAGTAGAGAGGTACTTCGGGATGAATGCAGTAAACTCTTCAAATGGATGTAGGTTGCAGTAGATCTTCAGACATGAAAAGGCTTACACATGATAGAACGGCGTGGAGAGCTTATAATGTTGCATACACCTTACTACCAAAACGTTCGTAGGTCGGCAGGAGGGAAATGTCCTATGTTGAACTACCTATTCTAGTGTTCCCAACGTTTATATAATTTCGTAAGGGCAGAAAATTTGTATTAGCAGATTAATGTAACTTGTCTTACTATGGCTGCCTCGTTGTCTAGGATGACAGTTCCCGTCTGTGCTTTCCTATTAATAGGTCTAACAGTATTTTTTTCAGTAAAAGTCGTTGCAATACTATTGCTTTTACATCATCAGTATTTATTCGTAATTTCTTTACGCTTTCTACAGCACCACATGTTAAGCAAATTCATTGTGCAACGTTTCAACACAACATAAAGAACTTGATAGTTACATTGACTAATCTGAACGACAACTGAAATTATTATAGCGTGTCTGGCACCTAAAATTTCTATAAGCACTATGCACATAGCTTCCAGATACATTTAGAACAGGACATAGTTCACATGAATTTAATTATGACTATTTTAATTCACATTATTTTTCACGTACAATTTATATAATGTTTTCTGCAAATATTCATGTAATAATTTAATCAACTAATAATTAATAATGAAGGTTGCAAATTTTGACAAATTGCAAATTATCAGCTGCCTCTTTGTGCGTAACTGACCATTGAATCACCGATAGGAAAACTAGAAAAATTAAAAATTAAAACAGGAATTTTGTTTGCATGAAAACCATAGCAATATAATATTAGTTTTACTGTAAAGTGGTTGTTGACTCATTTAAGAAAATAATTGTGAAAGATAGTAGTTTTCACGATGCAAGATAGATGTTGCTAAATGGATCGATATGAAAAGTAAAATTATAACAGCAGAAAAATAGGGTTTTCGTTATGAAATATATGCAAAATTATCTTTAGATGTGGAACAAATAATTGAAGTATAAAAACGAACTTCAGTTAGGCCGAAAGTTATACGGAATACGACAGTTCAATTGAAAAACTAACAAGCCGTGTCAAGAATGAGATTTTCACTCTGCAGCGGAGTGTGCGCTGATATGAAACTTCCTGGCCGATTAAAACTGTGTGCCCGACCGAGACTCGAACTCGGGACCTTTGCCTTTCGCGAACAAGTGCTCTACCAACTGAGCTACCGGAGCATGACTCACGCCAGGTACTCACAGCTTTACTTCTGCCAGTACCTTGTCTCCTACCTTCCAAACTTTACAGAAGCTCTCCTGCGAACCTTGCAGAACTAGCACTCCTGAAAGAAAGGATATTGCGGAGACATGGCTTAGCCACAGCCTGGGGGATGTTTCCAGGATGAGATTTTCACTCTGCAGCGGAGTGTGCGCTGATATGAAACTTCCTGGCCGATTAAAACTGTGTGCCCGACCGAGACTCGAACTCGGGATCTTTGCCTTTCGCGGGCAAGTGCTCTACCAACTGAGCTACCGAAGCATGACTCACGCCCGGTACTCACAGCTTTACTTCTGCCAGTACTTCGTCTCCTACCTTCCAAACTTTACAGAAGCTCTCCTGCGAACCTTGCAGAACTAGCACTCCTGAAAGAAAGGATATTGCGGAGACATGGCTTAGCCACAGCCTGGGGTATGTTTCCAGGATGTGATTTTCACTCTGCAGCGGAGTGTGCGCTGATATGAAACTTCCTGGCAGTTTAAAACTGTGTGTCCGACCGAGACCCGAACTCGGGACCTTTGCTTTTCGCGGGCAAGTGCTCTACCAACTGAGCTACCGAAGCATGACACACCCCCGGTACTCACAGCTTTACTTCTGCCAGTACCTTGTCTCCTACCTTCCAAACTTTACAGAAGCTCTCCTGCGAACCTTGCAGAACTAGCACTCCTGAAAGAAAGGATATTGCGGAGACAGGGCTTAGCCACAGCCTGGGGGATGTTTCCAGGATGAGATTTTCACTCTGCGGCGGAGTGTGCGCTGATATGAAACTTCCTGACAGATTAAAACTGTGCGACCGACCGAGACTCGAGCCCGCGAAAGGCAAAGGTCCCGAGTTCGAGTCTCGGTCGGGCACACAGTTGTAATCTGCCAGGAAGTTTCGTGTCAAGCCAGTCTTCAGACTAGAGACCGCAACAACAGTGTGTCAGAGGAGGAGTGAATGAACTCCGAATGATTAAGTTCCAACGGTCATTACGGTAGTACCATGCGCACAGCGCGTTTCTGGACCGCTTTGCGTTACGATATGCGTGCTGAGCGCTGCGGAACACGTGCGGTAAGATGGGAAGCGGCTGCCGCGGCGACGAGCGCGTGTGTCGATAACGACGCGCATCTGCGCGCCGCCTGCGTGAGGAACGTGCTTCGGAACAGTCTGAGACAGTGACGGATCCTTTCCCGTCAGGCGGTGTGTTGCTAGTGACGGCAGCACACCGTGTTGTACTTTCTCGTTTGGTCTGGAACGAAGAACCTCGTGTTAAACAAGCAAAACCACTTCGTTGATTATGAGATGGCTCATCCGACGGCAGAAACCGAAAGGCGTACCTATGTTTACATTATATTTCGTTTATCGTAGCCGAGATGTGCGACTACATCTACATTTATACTCCGCAAGCCACCCAACCGTGTGTGGCGGAGGGCACTTAACGTGCCACTGTCATTACCTCCCTTTCCTGTTCCAGTCGCGTATGGTTCGCGGGAAGAACGACTGTCTGAAAGCCTGCGTGCGCGCTCTAATCTCTCTAATTTTACATTCGTGATCTCCTCGGGAGGTATAAGTAGGGGGAAGCAATATATTCGATACCTCATCCAGAGACGCACCCTCTCGAAACCTTGCGAGCAAGCTACACCGCGATGCAGAGCGCCTCTCTTGCAGACTCTGCCACTTGAGTTTGGTAAACATCTCCGTAACGCTATCACGGTTACCAAATAGCCCTGTGACGAAACGCGCCGCTCTTCTTTGGATCTTCTCTATCTCCTCCGTCAACCCGATCTGGTACGGATCTCACACTGATGAGCAATACTCAAGTATAGGTCGAACGAGTGTTTTGTAAGCCACCTCCTTTGTTGATGGACTACATTTTCTAAGGACTCTCCCAATGAATCTCAACCTGGTACCCACCTTACCAACAATTAATTTTATATGATCGTTCCACCTCAAATCGTTCCATACGCATACTCCCAGATATTTTACAGAAGTAACTGCTACCAGTGTGTGTTCCGCTATCATATAATCATACAATAAAGGATCCTTCTTTCTATGTATTCGCTACACATTACGTTTGTCTATGTTAAGGGACAGTTGCCACTCCCTGCACCAAGTGCCTATCCGCTGCAGATCTTCCTGCATTTCGCTACAATTTTCTAATGCTGCAACTTCTCTGTATACTACAGCATCATCCGCGAAAAGCCGCATGGGACTTCCGACACTATCTACTAGGTCATTTATATATATTGTGAATTTTGAGTTGATTTAAGCTTGGGAAAAGTAAGAGTAGTCAAGGAAATACGGACTAGTCCAACTGAAGTGTGATATGTGCTGTTATCACAGTCAAGTGTGCTGATTAACGTAGCAGCATGGATTGGACTCACTAACCGGTAATTACTACACAAGGTAGATTAATCTAGGTATTAATGTGTCACTCGATATTCAATCTTTTTTTTGCCACAACCGTCAAAGAATAAGACTGTTGGAGTAAGAGTAAAATAATGCCACAAAGAGCATGGAATGTTATTACATTTCGCGTAACGACCACTAAGGTAGGGGAACAGAAATTTGAATTCATACGGAGACATATGACGACATTATAATTCTGCCTGAGACGGCAAAGAACTAGGAAGAGCAGTTGAACGGAATGGACTGCGCCTTCAATGGAGGATATAAAATGAAAATCAACAAAAGCTGAACGAGGAGAATGGGATGTACTCCAATTAAATCAGGTAGTGCTGAAGGAATTAGACTGGGAAACGTGACACTTAAAATAGTACATGAATTTTGCTACTTGGGAATCACAATAACTGATGATGCTGGAAGAAGAGAGCATAATAAAATGTAGACTGGCTAGGGCAAGGGAAGCGTTTCTGAAGAAGAGAGATTTGTTAACATTGAGTATAGATTTAAGTGTCAGGAAGCCTTATCTGAAAGTATTTGCATGCAGCGTAGCCATGTATGGATGTGAAACATGGGCCATAAATAGTTTAGACGAGAAGAGAATACAAGCTTTTGAAATGTGGTGCAACAGAAGAAAGCAGAAGACTAGACGAGCAGATCACGTTACTAATGAGAGGTCCCGAACAGAAATGGGGGGAAGAGGAATTTGTGGTACAACCTCACTAAAGGAAGGGATCGGCTGGTAGGCCTCGTTCTGAAGCATCAAGGAATCATCAGTTTAGTGTAGGAGGACGCCATGGAGGGTAAAAATCGCAGAGGGAGACCAACAGATGAATACACTAACCAGATTCAGAAGGAGATAGGTAGCAGCAGTTACTTGGAAAGGAAGAAGCTTGCACAGGATAGAGTAGCATGAAGAGCGGCATCAGACAAGTCTTTGGACTGAAGACCACAACAACAACAACAACGTAGGTATGGCTCTGAGCACTATGGGACTTAACTTCTGTGGTCATCAGTCCCCTAGAACTTAGAACTACTTAAACCTAACTAACCTAAGGACATCACACACATCCATGCCCGAAGCAGGATTCGAACCTGCGACCGTAGCGGTCACTCGGTTCCAGACTGAAGCGCCTTTAACCGCACGGCCACACAGGCCGGCAACAACGTAGGTATATAGATAGTGGTTTCTCCCTCGCTCTGTCTGCGAGTGGCATAGGAAATGAAAGGATTGCTTGTGGTACAGAATACCCTCCGCCACGCAGAGTATGTTGGCTAGTGTGTGACGTATGCAAATGTAGATCTAAATGTAGAATGTGGTGCATTCTTTAAGTGAGAATTTTGCTTCAGTTAGGTTGTCGAGGAAAGGGAAATTTGTGACATCAGAGGCTTGGCCAAACGGAAGAAGCAAGTGTTAAATTTGGTACGGGAGGAATAAAGATAGGTCGTGAAAACACAGCGAGAGTGATCAGTCCAGATATTTATTCCTTTTTAGTGTTCAGCAACCTTAATTTTTTTTGTGCACCGCCGAGGATACATCTTAATGCTAGATCATGAAGCGAAAACTCTCTTTACAACAGTAACTATCGTCGTTAAGTGCACAAAGCTGGGGATAGGCGATTCACACGGTATGGTGACTGTTCGATGTAAAATGCGAGTTCTGATGCTGTACAATCCATGTACAAGTTGTTACCTGTTGCGCACGTCTTTACGACAGAAACACTGAGTGAGCGAGGTGGCGCAGTGGTTAGCACACTGGACTCGCATTCGGGAGGATGACAGTTCAAACCGGTGTCCGACCATCCTGATTTAGGTTTTCTTTCTTTCCCTAAATCGCTACAGGCAAAGGCCAGAATGGTTCCTTTGGAAGGGCAAGGCCAAATTCCTTCCCCATCCTGCCCTAATCCGATGGGACCGATGAATCGCTGTTTAGTCCTCTCCCCCAAATCAACCAACCAGCCAGAAACACTGACCTCTTTCTTTGTGACTCCCAAGCTTAAGTTATCTTAAGGGGCTCCGGAACGCCCTATACTTGCAATGTTAAAATAACGCTTATAAATTACATCTTTCCTCACAAAGCATTTGAGGTAGGAAGTTGAACTTTTTACAGATTATTTATTGGAATATGGGCTACAACTTAACACAAGGATTTTACAAAGTTTTAGTTCAGTTATTAAAGATGATTTTTTTTCAATTGTAATGAAAATTCACAACATTTTTTTGCAATTTTTTATTTATATATTCAAAAATATACAGTTTTTTGGAGAAAGGCTGTCTTAAATTATGCAGAAGGTACTGTGTAACATTTACTGAAAGTTTGAAATAAATATGTTTGGAAGATCCTTAGAAAACATGTAATTAGTAAGAGAAAATAAAAGTTTTGGGAATCGAGCGACAAAGATTGGATTGACTTTTTAGTGCTTTCCAGGTCCATAGGATGGATTATCTTCATCCTCTGCAAACTCCTCCTCCAGCTTCCTCTTGTTCCTCCTCCTGTTTACTCTTGCTTGTATTTCTAGACTCTTTACAGCCCTGTCTGCAGCCCGAAGGCGTTCCTTGTCTAAAGCAAGCATCGCTCGTTGTTGTGTTCGTAGATTTTGCTACCATTTTCTTCAGTTGCAGTTACTGCAACGCTGTTCCAAAAGGTGGTCATGTATGAACACTTATCACATTTCAGTTGTATTTCACTAGCAAGTCCTACGTGCTTTATTATGGAGAGTTCCAGACCAACTTCACTACAATGAATACATCTTACACAGTTTGAAAAAATTCCTTTGAGAACCGACATATCAAATATTTCATTCACATCCGATTCGCCCATAAAATATTCATAGTTTTCACTCATTGAACCAAGCTTCTTCTGTGAAGTATTTTCTTTCCCACTTTGACTGCTATGGGCAGGTGTACTTGAGAGGTTAGGTTCACTCACTTGGTTATCGTCTTTATTGTTTACAGTAATAACACATACCTTTGGCTTTCCAACATTTCTCCTTTTCTTAAAAGCCTTCAGAGGATTTCTAATAACTTTACTTTTACTCATTATTATACTTCAACAAAACAGAGACTCAAGAAACAGAATTAATTACGAGTATTTTCGAGATAACGACAGAGTAAATAAACATGAAACAATCGACAATCACACCAGCGATATATATTGAACCATCACAGGTTAGCCACAACACATACTTTATCTCACATCACTAAAATGTACCTGATGAACACGGACGTTACTAATAACACCATTTGACAGCAGTTTAACAGCGCCACAGTGGGTCACGCCCATGTAGAACACATTTCAAAAAAAATTTAAAAATAGTTGTAGTATTCGGAATTGAGTAAATTATATATCTATTAAAAGGTAATAGTCTGCAGATTCAGAAAACGCAAAAAAGTAAAAATTGAACTTTTCATGATTTTGAGCCTTTCCGGAGCCCCTTAAAAAGCAACAACTGCAACGCGCTATCCCACTGCGACATCAATAAAACTGCGACCGGGGCATCGCTGCTAACACAGTAAACACGTACTGACCTCCTACAAGGAGTCAGTACCTGACGCTGAAACGTTTTTTGAAGAATATGTTAAGTTGTATCACTCACTTTTTCCACTCCTTGTGCCATTTAGCGTGCATCTGAAAACGGGACGGATGAATCTGTCTAACATAATCAGTTCCCTGCCTGAAATTCTTGTAACTGTGTCGGTTGCATTTATCTGCCACATCTGGCCCTTTGTTAAGGGCTGCGGGTGGTTTCACGATTCGTTAGCGAGCAAAAATGTGTCTCCGCAGTTAGCGTAACGCTCTGTATGTTGCCATATGATATACTAAATGTGATTTTTGTATCGTATACGTTGTGGCGTATTACTTGAGTGGAATTAAGGGGAGGATATGTCCTCTTTTACTATACTTTCACAACGTAAGAAGCCTCTCTGCACAACGCACCACTACGTTCTACCATCCTCTGGGCAACGACCGCCGCCTGACAGTTCTATCAAACCAGAAGAATCGTAGTCGATAAAGTCATTCTAAATGCCTCCGATGAATGAGTTGGTACTTGTGTAACTCAGACCAAATGTAATCATGACACTACGTAGCAGCAGATAGTAGCAACAACCAAACATCATACACTGCTCCATACATAAAAGATGAAGGTGATGCTCACTGACAGAAGGTAACAAATACACAAACGTAGATCTTAAACTACACAAACACGTAACGCAAAATTACGGATAGAAATAGACAGAAACACAGCTTCAAAGAAACTTACAAGGAAAGAATATTCTGGTCAGGAAGGCATACGCGATGACCCCAGTCCGATATCAGTCTTACTGCCAAACTTCGTAACTGCTCTGATAATGGTTGAAGTGTACGGAATAGGAGTATGTAAATAGAGACCAACTGTGTGGCCTATGGCGTCACTTAAAATCCTCTGTTTCCTTTAGCTAATTTGCCCGCTTCTGTTTGGTTTTATTTTATTTGTAACTCGTTATTCTTACATTGATTTTTCACTGGTGAAAACAGCATTTGCTGGTAATATGGAAAACATTGCATAATTACATGACGAAAACTGTAAATTGTATGGCCTCTTTTAAAATGCTAGGTAACAGGTTTTTAAATACGCAGTAAACGAATTAAATGAACGTCTCTAACACTGTGAAGTACAAAAAGCCATATTTTGCCCTTAATAAGTAATGTGCATTGTTTAACCTCATCATTTTTTGTCATCGTTTGTGAACATTCATGGCTGATCTTCTTTATTCTTTTGTCTTTGCTCCTCCCTCTTCACCCCAGGGCTAAAAATGGTAGGTAAATGAACGACATTCTAGTCACGATTGTCGTTCAGCAGATATGGAATTTTATTATGTTGTTGTTGTTGTTGTGGTCCTCAGTCCTCAGACTGGTTTGATGCAGCTCTCCATGCTACTCTATCCTGTGCAAGTTTCTTCATCTCCCAGTACCTACTGCAACCTACATCCTTCTGAATCTGCTTGGTGTATTCATCTCTTGGTCTCCCTCTACGATTTTTACCCTCCACGGTGGCCCCCAATACTAAATTGGTGCCTCAGAACATGTCCTACCAACCGATCCCTTCTTCTAGTCAAGTTGTGCCACAAACTTCTCCCCAATCCTATTCAACACCTCCTCACTAGTTATGTGATCTATCCATCTAATCTTCAGCATTCTTCTGTAGCACCACATTTCGAAAGCTTCTATTCTCTTCTTGTCTAAACTATCTATCGTCCATGTTTCACTTCCATACATGGCTACACTCCATACAAATACTTTCAGAAACGACTTCCTGACACTTAAATCTATACTCGATGTTAACAAATTTCTTTTCTTCAGAAACGCTTTCCTTCCCATTACCAGTCTACATTTTATATCCTCCCTACTTCGACCACATCATTGCTCCCCAAATAGCATAACTCCTTTACTACTTTAAGTGTCTCATTTCCTAATCTAATTCCTTCAGCATGACTCGACTTAATTCGACTACATTCCATTATCCTCGCTTTGCTTTTGTTGATGTTCACCTTATATCTTCCTTTCAAGACCCTGTTCATTCCGTTCAGCTGCTCTTCGAAGTTCTGTCTCTGACAGAATTACAATGTCCTCGGCGAACCTCAAATTTTTTATTACTTCTCCATGCATTTTAATACCTACTCCGAATTTTTCTTTTGTTTCCTTCACTGCTTCCTCAATACACAGATTGAATAATATCGGGGAGAGGCTACAAACCTGTCTCACTCCCTTTCCAACCACCTCTTCCCTTCCTTGACCCTCAACTCTTATAACTGCCATTTGGCTTCTATACAAATTGTAAATAGCCTATCGCTCCCTATATTTTACCCCTGACAACTTCATAAATTGAAAGAGAGTATTCCAGTCAAAATTGTCAAAAGCTTTCTCTAAGTATACAAATGCTAGGAACGTAGGTTTGCCTTTCCGTAATCTAGCTTCTAAGATAAGTCGTAGGGTCAATATTGCCTCACGTGTTCCAATATTTCTACGGAATCCAAACTGATCTTCCCCTAGGTCGGCTTCTACTAGTTTTTAAATTCGTTTGTAAAGATTTTGCGTTTGTATTTTGCAGCCGTGACTTATTAAACTGATAGTTCGGTAATTTTCACATCTGCCAACACCTGCTTTCTTTGGGATTGGAATTATTATATTCTTCTTGAAGTCTGAGGGAATTTCGCCTGTCTCATGCATCTTGTTCACCAGATGGTAGAGTTTTGTCACGACTGGCCTCCCAAGGCCGTCAGTAGTTCTAATGGAATGTTGTCTACTCCGGGGGCCTTGAATCGACTCAGGTCTTTCAGTGCTCTGACAAACTCTTCACGCAGTATCGTATCTCCCATTTCATCTTCATCCACATCCACTTCCATTTCCATAATATTGTCCTCAAGTACATCGCCCTTGTATAGACCCTCTATAGACTCCTTCCACCTTTCTGCTTTCCCTTCTTTGCTTAGAACTGGGTTTCAATCTGAGCTATAAATATTCATACATGTGTTTCTCTTTTCTCCAAAGGTCTCTTTCATTTTCCTGTAGGCAGTATCTATGTTACCCGTAGTCAGATAAGCCTCTACAACCTTACATTTATCCTCTAGCCATCCCTGCTTAGCCATTTAGCACTTCCTGTCGATCTAATTTTTGAGACGTATGTATTCCTTTTTTGCCTGCCTCGTTTACTGCATTTTTATATTTTCTCCTTTCATCAATTAAATTCAATATTTCTCCTGTTACCCAAGGATTTCTACTAGCCCTCGTCTTTTTACCTACTTGATCCTCTGCTCCCTTCACTACTTCATTCCTCAAAGCTACCCATTCCTCTTCTAATGTAATTGTTTCCCCCATTCCTGCCATTTGTTCCCTTACGCTCTCCCTGAAGCTCTGTACAACCTCTGGTTTACTCAGTTTATCCAGGTCCCATCTCCTTAAATTCTCACCTTTCTGCAGTTTCTTCAGTTTTAATCTACAGTTCATAACCAATAGATTGTGGTCAGAGTCCACATCTGCCCCTGGAAATGTCTTACAATTTAAAATCTGGTTTCTAAATCTCTGTCTTTACCATTATATAATATATCTGAAACCTTTTAGTATCTCCAGGGTTCTTTCATGTATACAGCCTTCTTTTATAATTCTTGAACCAAGTGTTAGCTATGATTATGTTGTGCTCTGTGCAAAATTCTACCAGGCGGCTTCCTCTTTCATTTCTTATCCCCAATCCATATTCACCTACTAATCTTCCTTCTCTTCCTTTTCCTGCTGTCGAGTTCCAGTCACCCATGAATATAAAATTTTCGTCTCCCTTCACTATCTGAAGATTTCTTTTATTTCGTCATACATTTCTTCAATTTCTTCGTCATCTGCTGAGCTAGTTGGAATATAAACTTGTACTACTGTAGTAGGCGTGGGCTTCGTGTCTATCTTGGCCACAATAATGCGTTCACTATGCTGTTTGTAGTAGCTTACACGCATTCCAATTTTTTTAAATCATTATTAAACCTGCTCCTGCATTACCCGTATTTGACTTTGTATTTATAACCCTGTATTCGCCTGACCAAAAGTCTTGTTCCTCCTGTCACCGAACTTCACTAATTCCCACTATATCTAACTTTAACCTATCCATTTCCCTTTTTAAATATTCTAACCTACCTGCCCGATTAAGGGATCTGACATTCCACGCTCCGATCCGTAGATCGTCTGATAACGACCTCCTCTTCAGCAGTCCCCGCCCGGAGATCCGAATGGGGGACTATTTTACTTCCGGAATATTTTACCCAAGAGGACGCCACCATCATTAACCATACAGTAAAGCTGCATGCCCTCGGGAAAAATTACGGCTGTAGTTTCCTCTCGCTTTCAACCGTTGGCAGTACCAGCACAGCAAGGCTATTTGGTTATTGTTACGAGGCCAGATCAGTCAATCATCCAGACTGTTGCCCCTGCAACTACTGAAAAGGCTGCTGCCCCTCTTCAGGAACCACGCGTTTGTCTGGCCTCTCAACAGATACCCCTCCGTTGTGGTTGCACCTACGGTACGGCTATCTGTTTCGCTGCGGCACGCAAGCCTCCCCACCAACGGCAAGGTCCGTGGTTCATTGGGGGGGGGGGCATTTTATTATAAATGTATATAATTATGCGATGGAAACTATGTATTTGCAGCAAGTGTGCCACGGAGCCGTATGAGAAACCTTTACTGGACTGGCATGAGTTGGGGGCAGTCGTAAGCTTTCGGCTTGAGCCATGGCAAGAAGAACCCCGCCCAACGGAAGTCCTGTTACCGAGCCATGCCATCAGGTAAATTGTTGTCGACTGGGGTGGTATACCCATCACGCAGGCGTTCTATTAGGACCTCATGAGTTTGTGGCATCAGAGAACTTCATTGTTTGCAGCCACGTTCCCCAAACACCATACGTGGCCATTGTAGATCTGTGTGCTTTTGAGAAACAGTACGGAACTTACATCTGTATCTACATACATTCTCCGAAAGTCACCACACAGTTCATGGTGGAGTATATCTTCTACCACCACTAGCCATTCGTTTTCCTGTTCCTCTCGCAAATGGAGCGCCACAGACTCGATGGAACGGCTCGCTGGGAGCATCTGCTCGGCTCGTAACTAAAGAATCTTTATGAATGTGGGTACGATACTGTACATCGTAAGCTCAGCTTCCACTGCACAAGCGAGGCCATCAATTCCATCAGCTCCCCATACGAATTGAGGGTGGCCTCAGAACGCAAGCGACAGACGTCTTTGGTGCTGACATGAGTCACAATTTGAAGACGACTTGCACTGTGATTTCTCGTTGGCCGCAGGCAACGTTTCGCATCTCGAATAAGACTTCGTCGCCTGACAAACATACCGAGCGCAAATTGGTCTTCTGTGTAACCCCTGTCGCTGTTTGCTTAAGGCCCTCCTTAACAAAACTAACATTGTGGCCCCGTACGCTAGCTCAGATCCTGATGAAAGCGTGGCCACTCGTCCACGCACAGGAGGAATGGAGGAGGATACATGGCCAGTCCTCTAATTGTCTCCACCTCGAGCCACTCGAACGTGTTACAGCCTGCCACTCGCCCTGTGGTGAGCGCGAATCCCCCGCGTCGGATACGCTGGTAAGTGCTTCGTTGAGCCATCGGCACACGGAGCATACATCCGAACGTTGATCGTTCAGCGGGCCGAGTTTCTGACGTTATAGTGTGTAATTGTTAGTTGGGGAGTCTTTCCGAATGTGCAGAGTAATATCTAGCATGTCTGACATTCTTAACGTGCGTTTCAACATTGACCGGTGAGAAGGCAGAACACCACGTACGTCACATCCACGCCGTCTCCCTTGGGTGCAGAGTTGTCAGGCGGCTTATTAGTTTTCTGTTGAAGCCCGTATGTATATAAGCAGTTTCTGAGCACCAGAAAACTGAGGAACTCTCGAAAACCTACCGTTAATTGTATGATTCGTTGTAATAAAATGACGAGAAACGTCATATTCCTCGTAAAAAAAAATTATTGTAACTTAAGTATTATGTGTGTATCGCATTGGAAGGCAACGGCATGTTGATGAACCATTAAAATCGCTTTGTTCTTGTTACAATTAAATTTTAATTAGTAACAAACCAACGATTAAGGCTTTCGGTATATCGTAACATGCTAAATAAGATCCACCTTTAGCTGTTCTGCAGACTGCGGCCTGCACCTCCTGCGTTCGCACACAGCATGTACACAACCTATCCACTCTACTACTAAAATTCGAATGAAGGCGATACTTGGAGAAAAGTAGGTAAACTAACGGGGCGCACTGACGAATTTCAACTCAGAGAAAAGAAGCCACAACGAATCGCTGGCAATGCCACAGACTATCACAAAATACATAGTCACAATCTGGCTATATAAAATACCAAATCAAAGAAATCACTTTCTTTGGAAGCAAAGTGGCGATAGAAGGGGTGAGGCGATCCGGTAGTGTGGTGAGGAAATGAGAGTTGGGCAATGTGTTGCGGGATGTGGAAGTGAGGGGTGGGTATTCTATTGTGGAAAATGTGACACCTTACTTTATGAGCAGCGGCCAGCACAGAATGCGGAACACTGCGTATCAGAGTTGGTGGGGGAGACCCAAACACGCCAGTGCGCGAGAAGTTTGAGCTGAGCTGGCACGGCGGCTGCGAGTAATTTAATTTCTTTGTCCTGAACACAGAAATATGCACTTCAGGCGTATTGCCCATTAGGAACCATTATGTAAAAGTAAGGCGGACATTTAGTTATTTAACTCTGAAAGAACTTCCACGTGTGGTCAGTGTCAGATTCTGTTAATGTAATCGGTCGGTATAAACCCTCTCGCAATATATATATATATATATATATATATATATATATATATATATATATATATATATATATATATATATATATTTCTTTGAGTCTGTTGGAGGAAACCCAGAAACCAAACCATTATTCATTCTTTCCATTTAGAATATGCATTTCGTCACCACCGCCGTAATGTATCTTGCATTATTCTTTCAGTACATGTATGTTCGATTCAGGGAAGGATGCTATTCCAAGGTATCAGGCACCCAGCACGTAATTGTTAATTCGTTAAAAGGATTTGTATGCCTAGAACCACCTGTATGAATATCAAGTGCACAGATGGAAAAACTGCCCTAAGCAAAGAACGGAAAGAAGAAAGATGGAAGGAGTATACAGAGGGTGTACACAAGGGCGAAGTACTTGAGGGCTATATTATGGAAATGCAAGAGGACGTAGATGAAGGTGAAATGGGAGATATGATATTGCGTGGAGAATTTGACAGACCAGTGAAAGACCTAAGACGACACAAGACCCCGGGAGTAGGCAACATTCCGCTAGCACTACTGATAGCCTTGTAGAGCCTGCCATGACAAAATTCTAATATCTGGTGAGCAAGATGTATAAGACAGGCGAAATACTCTCAGACATCAAGAAGAATATAGTAATTCCAATTGCAGAGAAAGCATGTGTTGACAGGTGTAAAAATTACCAAACTATCAGTTTAATAAGTCACGGCTGCAAAATACTAACATGAATTCTTTACAGACGAATGGAAAAACTGATAGAAGCCGATCTCGGGGAAGATCAATTAAGATTCCACAGAAATGTACAAACACCTGAGGCAAGACTGAACCTTGGACGTATCTTCGGAGAAGAACACGTAAGGCAATACTGACCTCACGACTTATCTTAGAAGAAAGATTATGGAAACCGAACCCTACGTTTCTAGCATTTGTCGACTTAGAGAAAGCTTTCTTCGATGGTGACTGGAATACTCTCTTTCAAATTCTTAAGGTGGCAGGGGTAAAAAACAGGGATCAAAAGGCTATTGACAATATGTACAGAAACCAGATGGCAGATATAAGAGTCGAGGGGCACGAAAGGGAAGAGTGGTTGACAAGTGAGTGAGACAGGGTTCTAGCCTATCCCCGATGTTATTCAATCTGTATACTGAGCAACCAGTAAAGGAAACGAAAGAAAAATTTGAGTAGGAATCAGAATCCATGGAGAAGAAATAAAAACTTTGAGGAGGTTTGCCGACGATATTGTAATTCTGTCAGAGGCAGCAAAGAATCTGGAAGAGCAGTTGAACGGAATGGACTGTGTCATGAAAGGAAGGTTATAAGATGAACATTAACAAAAGTAAAAAGAGGATAATGGAATGTAGTCGAATTAAATCAGGTTATGCTGAGGGAATTACGGTTACGAAGTGAGACACTAAAAGTAGTAGTTGAGTTTTGCTATCTGGGAAGCAAATGGTTCAAATGGCTCTGAGCACTATGGGACTTAACTTCTGTGGTCATCAGTCCCCTAGAACGTAGAACTACTTAAACCTAACTAACCTAAGGACATCACACACATCCGTGCCCGAGGCGGGATTCGAACCGGCGACCGTAGCAGTCGCGCGGTTCCGGACAGAGCGCCTTAACCTCGAGACCACCGCGGCCGGCTCTGGAAAGCAAAATGACTGATGATGGCCGAAGTAGAGATGATGTAAAATATAGACTTGCTGTCGCAAGGAAAAAGTTTCCAACGAAGAGAAGTTTGTTAACATCGAGTTCAGATTTAAGCGTCAGGAAGTCCGTTATGAAAGTATTTATGTGGATTGTAGCCATGCATGGAAGTGAAACACGGACAGTAAATAGTTTAGACAAGAATAGACTAGAAGCTTTCGAAATGTGGTGCTACACAAGAACGCTGAAGATTAGATAGGTAGGTCACGTAGGTGATGAGAGGGTACTGAACAGAACTGGGGAGAAGAGGAATTTGTGGCACAACCAGGAGAAGGGACCGGTTGGTAGGACACGTTCTAAGGCATCAAGGCATCACAAATTTAATATTGGAGGAAAGCGTGGAGGGTAAAAATAGTAGATGGAGACCAAGAGATGAATACATTAACCAGATTCAGAAGGATGTAGGTTGTAGTAGGTACTGGGAGATGAAGAAGCTTGCACAGGATAGAGTAGCGTGGAGAGTTGCATCAAACCAGTCTCTGGACTGAAGACCACAACAATAATGCCATCCATTGCCGCAAGGACGTTTTAGAAAACGTAAAATACAGGATGTTGGAGATATATGTGCAACTATTTTTATTGATGGCTGAGGACGGCGTACTTAACATTACGTGAGTATTTATTTTATCTGTAGATTATTGATATTAGGACTAGTATGCTTGTAGGCTGATTAGTACGTCCCAAGTACATGTGGCAAGAGGAAGGCATTAATGCTAATCTTCCCCTCGGCAGCATGTTAGGTCTTGCAGTGTGTAGTGATGCGTGGACGCAAAACGATTAGTCTGTACTGACAGGTATAGTTACGACCGTGTAGAAAACACAAGGTAGTAAATTATATGATGTGTTTGCGGGAGGATTGTTAGACGCAGGGGAAAAAAACTGACACACTGAGCTCGGTACATGTGAAGATACAAAGGGTCGCAAAATCTGCACGTGTATCCCAAACACCCTACATATTACTGAATACTTTGAATATGGTTTTCCTGTATTCTTTCCACACTTCACCATCATGAACCATTGGCTACATCGAGCGACTGACAAAGGAAAAGCAATCTGTATATCGCATATACCTATCTTCCAATGTTGCAGAGAATGCACTTAGTGTCTTAACTCTTCTATCATAAAGGCATGCGTAAGCCCAGCTAAAAACCGGCATGCTTAACTATTTTGAATAAATGACTGATCAAAAAAAGCAGAACAACTTTATATCAAATTGTGTGCAACAAACTCGTGAGCCGCCTGTATTGCTTTAGCAAATATTGACAGACCGAAATTAGTAATCATGTAAGCCTATTACGGTTCAATATCTATAGATTTTTTTCCCTTCACACTACATAGGCACTGTCATTCTCCACTTAGACATATACATTATGCCCCATGGTTCTTGTAAATCATTTTCACCAAAATCACAACTGCGCGACTTAGTAGACATTATACTGCATGCAAAACGAAGTAATGGAGTGTCTTCGCATACATTATTTGTTTCCTTTGCTATTTATTTTCAGGTACAATATTGTTACACGGGGTAGCCCATAAATGATGTGACAGCTATTGAAGTAGATACATACATCCAAGTGACAGCAAAATATCGTTGTAGCTGCAATTGAAATGTTTCGAATAGCGTCTGTAGGCGTATGAAATGCATTCGTAGAGAACGAAAGTATTAAACGTGATACGATTAAAAAAATGCGTCTTCGAAGGTCAAAAATAAGCTACTTTGTTGCAGTAGGAATCGGAAACGTATTAACAACTTTTTGGTATTGTTTTGTAAATAAATGAAATTATATCGACAATACTAACGTTTTCTTCATGAAGACTACCTAAACTACATGTTAAATTTTGTTATTGACACATTGAGGTTATTCTGAATAAGCCGAATATCGATTAAGGTACAGTCAAATTTCGTATGAAGTAAACTCATTTTCGCAAAAAAATTAATGTCTATATCATACTTGGCACTAGGGGTCGCCGGAGAATTAAGGGTTTCCTCCTATTTCGTGGGAACTGTTCACAGCTTCTGTGTTTTCCGATCCGCAACATACCTCACAGCTTGTTGCTGTCCATAAATATTCAGCGGCCTCCTTTTCTCGCAAATCCGCTTGGAGGTGATCAATTACGGTGAGAGCTTTCTGCCGGGGCAGACAGTGGCTTCTCTTGGCCCTCCCCGAGAAACCTGCCCTTTCCCTTAACCACTTTATCTACTCAGATGTTCTCCTCTCCACCGAGTAAATAAAAACCGGCTGGATGCTCATTCTAGACTTCTTAATTTGCGCACGAAATCAGTGCTTTATGTAGTCAACAGGTGCCAATTCCTTGGCCACCGCGATATTTAATAGTATGTGTGTGTTTGTGTGGTGTGTGTGTGTGTGTGTGTGTGTGTGTGTGTGTGTGTGTGTTGTAATATATCGTAAGGAATCAGCAGCTTTGCGTGAATTTAGAGCAAGTACCGTGTAGACGGTTATGTCAGAGGAGCTAAGAGCGCGTATTGCTAAAGCTGCTTCCCTTCAACTACTCCAAGGCCTCTTAATGTAAATGACGCATATAATAACAGAACTATCTTCGCAAAGCAAAATAAATCTACAAATATTCTAAAATAAAATAAGTAGCGTATAATTAACAAACGTCATCGAAAGATAATATATTGTGTATGCGTGTGTGTGTGTGCGTGTTTGTGTGTGTGTATGCAGGCGCTCGCGTCGGTTGTAACTTTCATCATGGTTCTTCTGGAACGCGTTACAAATCGCCGTGTTTCAACGATAATGGCGATAAGATTAGCGTTAAGATTTCGTCTTAGAGTACGAACTTAATTTCGATGTCATAATTATCCATGGGGTACATATGAATTGTATCTATACGTGACAGATCTGGGCCAGCCGCAGTGGCCGAGCGGTTCTAGGCGCTTCAGTGCGGAACCGTGTGACGGCTACGGTCGCAGGTTCGAATCCTGCCTCAGGCATGGATGTATGTGATGTCCTTAGGTTAGTTAGGCATAAGTAGTTCTAAGTTCTAGGGGACTGATGATCTCAGATGTTAAGTCCCATAGTCCTCAGAACCATTTGAACCATTTTTAAAGGATCTGGCTGGAGATCGGTGACCGTCAAAATGGAAGGTGGGAAGACGATATCTGGATGTACATGAAAGAAAAACCTTTGATGTTTAAATGAAGTGAGTTGAAGAATCTGCACATTTATGATAGTTGAATAAATGTTAAATAAATAACTTGGCCATATTCATCTGTTACACAACGGATAGCAGTAGGACGTCGAAATGTAAGTTTACGAGGGAATACGTAAACACATGCTCTGGTAAAAATATCACGTTAATTGATGACACAACTGAACAGACTAGTAAACTAAACAACTAACAAATGGTTGTTGGTTGCTGTTCCTCATAACTCGCTCGGCTGAGTTACAAAATTAGATTTAAAACTGCGTCTTGGAGACTCCAGCACGATGGATCATTAATTATTAATTAAGGAATGGGCAGAGGAATCTGCCAATGGCGATATTCACGCACATCTAAACAAATAATACACTCCTGGAAATTGAAATAAGAACACCGTGAATTCATTGTCCCAGGAAGGGGAAACTTTATTGACACATTCCTGGGGTCAGATACATCACATGATCACACTGACAGAATCACAGGCACATAGACACAGGCAACAGAGCATGCACAATGTCGGCACTAGTACAGTGTATATCCACCTTTCGCAGCAATGCAGGCTGCTATTCTCCCATGGAGACGATCGTAGAGATGCTGGATGTAGTCCTGTGGAACGGCTTGCCATGCCATTTCCACCTGGCGCCTCAGTTGGACCAGCGTTCGTGCTGGACGTGCAGACCGCGTGAGACGACGCTTCATCCAGTCCCAAACATGCTCAATGGGGGACAGATCCGGAGATCTTGCTGGCCAGGGTAGTTGACTTACACCTTCTAGAGCACGTTGGGTGGCACGGGATACATGCGGACGTGCATTGTCCTGTTGGAACAGCAAGTTCCCTTGCCGGTCTAGGAATGGTAGAACGATGGGTTCGATGACGGTTTGGATGTACCGTGCACTATTCAGTGTCCCCTCGACGATCACCAGTGGTGTACGGCCAGTGTAGGAGATCGCTCCCCACACCATGATGCCGGGTGTTGGCCCTGTGTGCCTCGGTCGTATGCAGTCCTGATTGTGGCGCTCACCTGCACGGCGCCAAACACGCATACGACCATCATTGGCACCAAGGCAGAAGCGACTCTCATCGCTGAAGACGACACGTCTCCATTCGTCCCTCCATTCACCCCTGTCGCGACGCCACTGGAGGCGGGCTGCACGATGTTGGGGCGTGAGCGGAAGACGGCCTAACGGTGTGCGGGACCGTAGCCCAGCTTCATGGAGACGGTTGCGAATGGTCCTCGCCGATACCCCAGGAGCAACAGTGTCCCTAATTTGCTGGGAAGTGGCGGTGCGGTCCCCTAGGGCACTGCGTAGGATCCTACGGTCTTGGCGTGCATCCGTGCGTCGCTGCGGTCCGGTCCCAGGTCGACGGGCACGTGCACCTTCCGCCGACCACTGGCGACAACATCGATGTACTGTGGAGACCTCACGCCCCACGTGTTGAGCAATTCGGCGGTACGTCCACCCGGCCTCCCGCATGCCCACTATACGCCCTCGCTCAAAGTCCTTCAACTGCACATACGGTTCACGTCCACGTTGTCGCGGCATGCTACCAGTGTTAAAGACTGCGATGGAGCTCCGTATGCCACGGCAAACTGGCTGACAGTGACGGCGGCGGTGCACAAATGCTGCGCAGCTAGCGCCATTCGACGGCCAACACCGCGGTTCCTGGTGTGTCCGCTGTGCCGTGCGTGTGATCATTGCTTGTACAGCCCTCTCGCAGTGTCCGGAGCAAGTATGGTGGGTCTGACACACCGGTGTCAATGTGTTCTTTTTTCCATTTCCAGGAGTGTAGATATCCAGGACTTTTATAAGAATAAATTAAATCATCGCCAGTAAGCACGTGGTTGGAAAATGGGCGTTCCCTTGGCCTGAGCGCACGAAGCAAATCAACAAGAATTCATCGATAAGAATAAACTGTTAATAGTTGCACCATGAACCATGGACCTTGCCGTTGGTGGGGAGGCTTGCGTGCCTCAGCGATACAGATAGACGTACCGTAGGTGTAACCACAACGGAGGGATATCTGTTGAGAGGCCAGACAAACGTGTGGTTCCTGAAGAGGGGCAGCAGCCTTTTCAGTTGTTGCAGGGGCAACAGTCTGGATGATTGACTGATCTGGCCTTGTAACACACATCAAAACAGCCTTGCTGTGCTGGTACTGCGAACGGTTGAAAGCAAGGGGAAACTACAGCCGTAATTTTTCCCGAGGGTATGCAGCTTCACTGTGTGATTAATGATGATGGCGTCCTCTTGGGTAAAACAATCCGGAGGTAAAATAGTCCCCCATTCGGATCTCCGGGCGGGGACTACTCTCGAAGACGTCATTATCAGGAGAAAGACAACTGGCGTACTACGGATCGGAGCGTGGATGTCAGATACCTTAATCGGACAGGTAGGTTAGAAAATTTAAAAAAGGGAATGGTTAGGTTAAAGTTAGATATAGTGGGAATTAGTGAAGTTTGGTGGCAGGAGGAACAAGACTTTTGGTCAGGCGAATACAGGGTTATAAATACAAAGTCAAATAGGGGTAATGCAGGAGCTGGTTTAATAATGAATAAAAAATTAGGAATGCGGGTAAGCTACTACATACAGCATAGTGAACGCATTATTGTGGCCAAGATATACACGAAGCCCACGCCTACTACAGTAGTTCAAGTTTATATGCCAACTAGCTCTGCAGATGACGAAGAAATTGAAGAAATGTATGACGAAATAAAAGAAATTCTTCAGATAGTGCAGGGAGACGCTTATTTTATAGTCATGGGTGACTGGAATTCGGTAGTAGGAAAAGGCAGAAAAGGTAACGTAGTAGGTGAATATGGATTGGGGATAAGAAATGAAGGACGAAGCCGCCTGGTAGAATTTTGCACAGAGCACACTTAGTTCAAGAATCATAAAAGACGATTGTATACATGGAAGAAGCCTGGAGATACTAAAAGGTTTCAGATATATTATATAATGGTAAAACAGAGTTTTTGGAACCAGGTTTTAAATTGTAAGACATTTCCAGGGGCGGATGTGGACTCTGAACACAATTTATTGGTTATGAACTGTAGATTAAAACTGAAGAAACTGCAAAAAGGTGGGAATTTAACGAGATGGGACCTGGATAAACTGAGTAAACCAGAGGTTGTACAGAGTTTCAGGGAGAGCGTAAGGGAACAAATGGCAGGAAAGGAGGAAAGAAATACAGTAGAAGAAGAATGGGTAGCTTTGAGGGATGAAATAGTGAAGGCAGCAGTGGATCAAGTACGTAAAAAGACGAGGGCTAGTAGAAATTCTTGGGTAACAGAAGAAATAATGAATTTAATTGATGAAAGGAGAAAACGTAAAAATGCAGTAAATGAAGCAGGCAAAAAGGAATACAAACGTCTCAAAAATGAGATCGACGGGAAGTGCAAAGTGGCAAAGCAGGGATTGCTAGAGGATAAATGTAAGGATGTAGAGGCTTATCTGACTAGGTGTAACATAGATTCAACCTACAGGAAAAATGAAAGAGACCTTTGCAGAATAGAGAACCACTTGTATGAATATTAAGAGCTCAGATGGAAACCCAGTTCTAAGCAAAGAAGGGAAAGCAGAATGGTGGAAGGAGTATATAGAGGGTCTGTACAAGGGCGATGTACTTGAGGACAATATTATGGAAATGGAAGAGGATGTAGATGAAGATGAAGTGGGAGATATGATACTGCGTGAAGCGTTTGACAGACCACTGAAAGATCTGAGTCGAAACAAGGCCCCGGGTGTAGACAACATGCCATTAGAACTAGTGACGGGCTTGGGCGAGCCAGTCCTAACAAAACTCTACCATCTGGTGAACAAGATGTATGAGACAGGTGAAATTCCCTCAGACTTCAAGAAGAATATAATAATTCCAATCCCCAAGAAAGCAGGTGTTGGCAGATGTGAAAATTACCGAACTGTCAGTTTGATAAGTCACGGCTACAAAATACTAACGCGAATTCTTTACGTACGAATGGAAAAACTAGTAGAAGTCGACCTAGGGGAAGATCAGTTTTGATTCCGTAGGAATATTGGAACACGTGAGGCAATACTGACCCTACGACTTATCTAGATTAAGGAAGCGGAAACCTACGTTTCTAGCATTTGTAGACTTAGAGAATGCTTTTGACAATGTTGACTGGAATAATCACTTTCAAATTCTGAAGGAGGCAGAGGTAAAATATAGGGAGCGAAGGGCTATTTACAATTAGTATAGAAACCAAATAACAGTTATAAGAGTCGAGGGATAGGAAAGGGAAGCAGTGGTTGGGAAGGGAGTGAGACAGGGTTGTAGCCTCTCCCCGATGGTATTCAATCTGTATATTGAGCAAGCAGTGAAGGAAACAAAAGAAAAATTCGGAGTAGGTACTAAAATCCATGGAGAAGAAATAAAAACTTTGAGGTTCGCCGATGAAACTGTAATTCTGTCAGAGACAGCAAAGGATTTGGAAGAGCAGTTGAACGGAATGGATAGTATCTTGAAATTAGGATATAAGGTGAACATCAACAAAAGCAAAACGAGGATAATGGAATGTAGTCGAATTAAGCCGGGTGATGCTGAGGGAATTAGATTAGGAAATGAGACACTTAAAGTAGTAAAGGAGTTTTGCTATTTGGGAAGCAAAATAACTGATGATGGTCGGAGAGGATATAAAACGTTGACTGGCAATGGGAAGGAAAGCGTTTCTGAAAAATAGAAGTTTGTTAACATCGAGTATAGATTTAAGTGTCAGGAAGTCGTTTCTGAAAGTATTTGTATGGAGTGTAGCCATGTATGGTAGTGAAACATGGACGATAAATAGTTTAGACAAGAAGAGAATAGAAGCTTTCGGAATGTGGTGCTACAAAAGAATGCTGAAGATTAGATGGATAGATCACATAACTAGTGAGGAGGTGTTGAATAGGATTGGGGAGAAGAGAAGTTTGTGGCACAACTTGACTAGAAGAAGGGATCGGTTGGTAGGACATGTTCTGAGGCATCAAGGGATCACCAATTTAGTATTGGAGGGCAGCGTGGAGGGTAAAAATCGTAGAGGGAGACCAAGAGATGAATACACCAAGCAGATTCAGAAGGATGTAGGTTGCAGTAGGTACTGGGAGATGAAGAAGCTTGCACAGGATAGAGTGGCATGGAGAGCGGCATCAAACCAGTCTCAGGACTGAAGACCACAACAACAACAACAGTTGCACCACAGAAGAAATTTTTAAACTAAATTGGACGTTCTACCGCGAGAATCAGTTACTGTGAATTGCAACCATTCTCGTAATCCGCGAACACGTGGTCGTCACCAAGAAAATTCTGCATAAAATGAATGGTGAAATTCAGAATAGATGAGCAAACTGTACAGGATACATTACAGTGCGACAATATCTGCGAACTTAAGGCACTCACACCAATAATTGGCAGGTGCTGAGACAAAACTAAGCACGTGAAAAATAGCTTGCTAGTAGAAATCGAAATTAACGAAGTTTCAGAAATCTGTCGGCTAATCCTTCTACCACCGGGAAACTGGCAGACGCTCGAAGACAGACCCCAGATACCCCACTAAAGGCTGCTTAAAAAGTCACTATTAAGTCAGGAAACAATAAATTCATTTCATTCCCCATATATCGCTCCGTACGTGTCGTAAAGGCTGTACTAAGATCCAGACATTCATGAAATCATTATTCCCAATATATCTAAGTCATGCACTTCACAGTGGCAGTAGATGTAGATAATGTGCGTGTTGGAGGTGACGGATTGCGTCTTGACCCTTACTATGACACATTTTGTCTGCTAATTAGCTTGTTAGCGCTGATACCGTTGCCATATCCTTCCTCATCAGCAACTTGAACAGCACCTTCCACCTTTAGTGTGCAGAACATGACCACTGCATTAAATCTTTAGAGCCCACATTTCGAGAGGGTTATGAAGAAGGTTTCTATGTATGGCCTTCACATCAAGTGTCAAGAGTCTATATTCAAAATCGGTTAGATCCCAGGCAAACAAACAGAGGAGGCGGTCATTTGACCACTACCTGAAACGGCCGCCCTTCACGATTCTGGGAATGACGATATGGTGTTTCGTAAGCCAGGTATGTCTCCATGTGAGTGTGGACTTCAATTCATCAGACACACGATACGTACTGTTCAGGTGCGACAACCCGACCATTTACAAAACAGTGCTTTTAGAGAATAGTGCCTTCTTTTTTCCATGGTTTTCTTTGTAAGTGTTCCGAATACGTCTGCCACCCTTTAAAGGGAAACGCGTAAGGCCGTCAGTGACTACTTCAGCAGAAAGACCACTCAAAAACGGAAAGATACTCTCGTCATACACTAAAGCTGTGAATCCCATCGCCGGCCGGGGTGGCCGTGCGGTTCTAGGCGCTACAGTCTGGAACCGTGAGAGCGCTACGGTCACAGGTTCGAATCATGCCTCGGGCACGTGTTTGATGTCCTTATGTTAGGTTTAAGTAGTTCTAAGTTCTAGGGGACTGATGACCTTAGACGTTAAGTCTCATAGTGCTCATAGCCATTTGAGCCACTTTTCTGTGAATCCCATCGAAGTTAGGCTTCAAACAGTCACGGGTCATATAAGAATAGAAATAGACAATTGCGAAGGGAAAAGGAGAAGTACTGAACTCCTTTTTCGTATGTCGCCTTATAAAGGAAAATCCCGGAATGTCGCCTCAGATTATGGGTGTATACCGCTAAGTAGGCTGTTTAGGTTTTCTTATTGGTAACGCCACGTAGCGCTCTGTGTGAGAATCACTGGCTGTGCTGTGTGCAGTCTGTGTCTAGTTTGCATTGTTGTCTGCCATTGTAGTGTTGGGCAGCGGCAGCTGGATGTGAACAGCGCGTAGCGTTGCGCAGTTGGAGGTGAGCCGCCAGCAGTGGTGGATGTGGGGAGAGAGATGGCGGAGTTTTGATATTTGTAAGAATGGATGTTATGAACTCCTATATATATTATGACTTTTGATGATATTAAGGTAAATACATTGTTTGTTCTCTATTAATATCTTTCATTTGCTAACTATCCCTATCAGTAGTTAGTGCCTTCCATAGTTTGAATCTTTTATTTAGCTGGCAGTAGTGGCGCCTGCTGTATTGCAGTAGTTCGAGTAACCAAGAATTTTGTGAGGTAAGCGATTTGTGAAACGCATACGTTAATGTTAGTCAGGGCCATTCTTTCGTAGGGATTTTTGAAAGTCAGATTGCGTTGCGCTAAAAAAATATTGTCTGTCAGTTTAAGCACAGTCATAATTAATTTTTCTAAGGGGACGTTTCATACTGACCGCTTACGAACGCAACAGCCCATACCTGAGCTCGTTCGATTTATGCCATCATGTCTATTTGATACCACCTGACTTGTAATTCAGAGTTGCTCACACTATAGTCTCGTGTGCGACTCCCTCTTCAAATGAACTGAACTTTTACAAACTAATCGCAATTTCCCAAGACCCTTCCAAAAAATCTAAGAAGAAAACCTCATGGATATGGGATTTCTTACATTCCTATGTTTATCGTACATTAATTTCAGAAACCAAACGTGATAAATACAAGCAACACGATGAAAGCTTCAAAAATTCTCGCCAGATTCGGTTTTGAAGTTTCCGAAGCGGGGTTAACGCCTTAAAGTTAACTTTGCTTTTTGGCATGTTGTATAGCCGAGTGGAAGAATCGTGGTCTACTATATAGGGAGCCTCGTTTCTATTGCTTTCTGATGCAATCTGTTAAGCAAACAGGCATGAGAGTTAATTTCCGTGAAGTATCAAATACGTGAGGACGAAAAAATTTTATTTGTATTTTGTTTAATTTAAAGAATCTTTGTCTAAAATGTTTTGTAAAAGATCGGTATTTAAGAATTTATGTTTGAAATTGGATTTCTGCGTGAAATATTAAATTAAAAATAAGAAGACGCATTTTTCATATAACGGAAAAAATATTTTCTTTTAGTATGAGTCTACAGCTTCCACATGTTCTATACATGATTTCATCTTGGTCTGAGCTGTTACAATGTTATTTACAACTCAATTTCGACATGAAGCCAATGTCGAGTACCAACGAAACATAATACAGCGTCATGAGAATAAATGGGGTTTAACTGTAGGAACCACCAATTTTATAGTTCGTTGACATCGATATATTTACATGATTTTTACGTATTGGTTTATTTTAGGCAGAGATAACAAGATAGTATGTACACCATGTCAGCAGTATTAATCAATATTCCATTTCATTTATTAAAATTTTGAGTGGATTTTTTATCACACATCTAAAAGTGTGCACTTCAAAATGTTAGAATAAATGTATTGGGACTGCTCTTTGACGGCACTATTCGTTTACAGCGTCCATGAATCTGCCTTTCTCTACCCTACGAAGTACCTACACATATTCCTCAATGCTGATGGTGTTGGGATTGTAGTTCCATAGAGTGCGCTGAAAGTAGATTTACTGTTTCTCTTATGCTTCTGTGCTCTCTGACATTGTTGGAGGATCATTTATAATTATGTCGATGATAATTTTGTGGTTTTGTCATGACATTGGAATCGGAACATATATAGTACGTTAATAGTTGTGTGCCTACGATTTTTCTCCCTTATAATTGCTTATGTCAGTGTCCTCTTAATCTGTATAGTGCCCCATAAAGCTATCAACTGTCACAGTATCTCTCTGTAAATTATTATAGTGTCACACTTAGATAACCACATCGTTCTTTTGTTACATAGACATCTAGTGATGCCGTTGTCATCGATTAACGATATTTACACCTGCTGCAAATATTTCCTTGCTCTTTATCGCATAGCATAACCACTGCACAAGAAATGTGTATGTGTGCGTTCATTGTGAAGTAAGTAAGTGCCCATCTTAAATTTTTAACCTAGACCTCAGTTTATGGCACGTTCTTTCCGATATCCATAGCTGTAATATGCTAAGATGCTATTACTTTTATGCAATGTTTTGGGTATCGATGTATGCATTACAGTTAGACAGTTGTGTAAGGCGTCACTGTAATTTGAGATTTCAATATAATGTCTGTTCTGAAACGAAAAGTATAATACATGATACTACACATTGTAAAAGTAGGCATTCTTGCATACTCTTATTAAATAAACTGTTACGTACAATGTGTTGGGCTTACGTCGTCGAGCCGGCCGCTGTGGCCGAGCGTTTCTAGGCGTTTCAGTCTGGAACCGAGCGACTGCTACGGTCTCAGGTTCGAATCCTGTCTCGGGCATGGATGTGTGTGATGTCGTTAGGTTAGTCAGGTTTAAGTGGTTCTACGTTCTAGTTGACTGATGACCTCAGATGTCAAGTCCCATAGTGCTCAAAGCTATTTGAAGCATTTACGTCGTCCAGTTAGCCTGTAACCAATGTTTTTGGAAACATTTTCCCCATCCCCAAAACAGACGAAACATTCTTACCTAGTGTATATTCCATTTTAAATTATTTGCGTTCCAATATTTTTCACTTTTATGTGATACACATTGCACTCTGTCATATACTGTTAGATTCACGTTTATAAAAAGGACCTAGGAAACATTTATTATCATTCACAAGACTGCTGCTAATTCGTGGTACTCCTCAGTGTTACTCTGTTAGCTTGACTGATATCCAGCAGAATGTGGACGCGAGCCAACCATAACATATGCAACACTTATTGATGTTCCACTCTCGTATGTCTTGCCATGAGTACACAGTGTTACTTTTTAGCGTTCTGCGCTCTTATTATTATGAGGTAATGATACCTTAGGCATATATTGGAATTTGTGTAACTACTATAACAACTTATGTAAAGGTAATTTTGATTTATTTCAAACTCACGCTCCGTTACGATGGTACGAATAGTTTATCGCTCAGCGTTATTTCGTAACCCGCCCACAGCTGGCACGTCAAAAAGAACTTATGTAAATACGATCATTTACGATTACTACTATAAATATTTTTCTAATTTTTGTCACATTGCGGATGTGAAGATAGCAGCTTAGTTCTGTCGAAACTGGTAATCCAGTGTACCCACTCGCGACCAGGGCAATAAAAACTTCATTCCTGAAGCTTCCTTTACATTGAAATCTTCATTTAGAATACATCTACGGAACTACAGTTATGACACCAACATTATCGACGATTCTTTAAATGGTCTGTACATGCTCTAGAAGAAATTAAAAATTTCGATCCTTCAAAGTACAATCACAATACACACTCAATGAAAAAAAAGACCTCCTAATTCAAAATTTTCTCTATTGTCTCTGACATTAACGGTAATGTACTGTAAGTACTCTTATAACTTATTTCAGTACTCACAGTCGTGATTCCCTTTAAGTTGTTACCACCTTCTAAGTGACCGTCTTCAGATCTTACAGTCCTCGATGACCGTAGAAACTGTTGGCATGGAGCAGACTCACATGGAGCAGAGCCATCTAAGCGTTCGTGGAGAACACAGCGGTCCTGAATGAATGTCAGGTCTGAAGATAATCTCTTACAAGATCGAAACCGATCGTCTAAAAGTAAAAGAAACAAATGCGATCACGACTTTGTGTGATGAAATAAGTTAAATAACAGATCGCTCTTCTTCCTGGAGCTCTAATCCAAAACAGTTTTAATGCACATTTTTAGATGTGTGAGTTAGAATTCACTCAAAATTGCAATACATAAAGTGGATATTGAGTACTATCGCCGACTAGTTGTTCTTTGGTGTGGAAATTACTTTATCATTTCTGCATAACGCCAACCTTTACGTCAAAATGATGTAAGTATACGAATGTCAACAAACTACAAAATTGGTGGTAGCTACATTTAGTCCCACTTTACGTTGTTCTCATTAAGTTGCATTATGTTTTGTAGATGCTTGAAAATGAGTGAATGCCGAAACTACAATCGTAAAACTAAATTCTAACAACTGAAACCAAAATTACTTGACGTGGAGAAATGATATGATTGAATCATTTCTCGAACCAGTCATCCAGAGATAGCCAGACTCAAGCTCTATCGATTTCTTTTTAAATCTCTACGTATTTTACTCTTAGCGGAAATGCTGATTCAACAAGTACCTCAGTTTAAAAATCTGAGATAGCTGGAAATCGAAACCACAACTTCAATGCGTCAGGAGAGTTTTCAGCCGCAAGTGCTCAACGCCTATGAAGAAATCGACCTCGTTTGGGTAATTGAAGATGCTGACAAAATTTCAGACTCGATTTTCTAGAGAATTTTTGAGAGTTGCCTGGAACTGGATAGGGCGATTTGTAACTGAGTTGCGAGCGTCAGGTATCATAAATACGAAAAAGTTTAAAAAATCCAACAGCCACGTGGTCTCCAAGTAAGTGTTCTTGCCTTCCCTGCTACAGATGATTAGTGTTCCGTTCCAAGCCGCTTCGTAGTGTTACCCAGAAATATTAATAGGGTGCGACGTGCTCAAGATATTCAACACCAATCTACTGACTAGCTAGTATCGTCGTAGTGTTCTTTGATACTGGCATTGTCTCCCACTTCGCAACAATGGAAGAGAGCTGCCACTCACTGCACCAAGTGAAAATTTGCTACAGAGACTTTCTCATTTCCTCTTCGTCGTGCAACGACCATACGCAACAACGTCGTCAGTGGAAAATCTCGTAATGTGTATATTGTTAACACAAGAACTTACGTCACACCTCCTATGGGTGAACCGCATAATACTCTCGTTTCTGTTTATAGATCCCTGTCTAATTTGACAAAGTGAATTGTTTCGGAACACTAGGCCTAATGTCTATATTATGCGTGTGAAATTTACTGTGTTATCCATCCAGAACTGTAGATTAGCATGGAGAAGTACAGATGAACCTTGCGTTCTAGAAATTTTGTCAGTGCTCTGAGACAACGTGGGGAATGGTATCTGCAGTACATCAGTTCCGTATAATCTGGTCCACCTTTCTGTAACGAACTGCTCTCCTTTCTCGACACTGTGCCCCCCCCATCCCCCCCCCCCCCAAGCCTACCGCTCGCTCTCTGCTTCTTCTGTTTACACTGTCTCTGGAGTGGAAGGGACTCCTCACTTAGTCAAAGATGCGCTCATTCTCCGTCTCTCTGTCTCTCTCTCTCTCTCTCTCTCTCTCTCTCTCACAGACACTCTTCTCAATGCTTTGTCTTACCTTTCACTCTCACACCTTACCTCTCCCATTTCCTTTTGCCTGTCCATCTATGCTTTAGTGCAGGATCTCACATGTGTGTCTATAAGTGTGTGGTGGTAGTGTGTGGGTGTGTGCTTTCGCACAGCTCTGAGAGCAGCTGGCTAAGATGATGCCAATGTTAGCCAGTGGTCCACTCTGCATCGACACCATTGCAGCGTCTGTTATGACTTATCTGTCTGTCTCGCTGCCTTAGTGCTTCTCTCTCTCTCTCTCTCTCTCTCTCTCCCGCGCCCGGGTTCCCGGGTTCGATTCCTGGCGGGGTCAGGGACTTTCTCTGCCTCGTGATGACTGGGTGTTGTGTGATGTCCTTAGGTTAGTTAGGTTTAAGTAGTTCTGTTCTAGGGGACAGATGACCATAGATGTTAAGTCCCATAGTCCCATAGTGCTGAGAGCCATTTGAACCATTTTCTCTCTCTCTCTCTCTCTCTCTCTCTCTCTCTCTCTCTCTCTCTGAGTGTGTGTGTGTGTGTGTGTGTGTGTGTGTGTGTGTGTGTGTGTGTGTGTGTGTGTGTGTGTGTCTGTGTGTGTCTTTCTTTCTATCTTTCTCTCCCTCTGTCACTTGCATTCTCAGTGCCTAACGCGACGTTTAACAAATCTGTCACAGTTCACTGACGATGTTTCTTCTTCTGGCTTCCTATCTATCCTCAGTGTCATGCAACTCAACTTATCATTTCTTGTCAGCAAAATTCCTCTGGGTATGTGACCGATTTTGACAACAAGCAAAATTCTACGACGTTTCGGCCGCTGTTGTAAATGGTCTTCCTAGGAGCCAGCAAAACAGCCTGACGAAAGCCATTTGCAACACCTGTAAGTAGGCTGGTTAGGTTTTTATATTGGTAACGCCACGTAGCGCTCTGTATGAAAATCACTGGCTGTGCTGTATGCAGTCTGTGACTGGTTGGCGTTGTTGGAATATTCGCTATTGTAGTGTTGGGCAGCTGAATGCGAACAGCGCGTAGCGTTGCGCAGTTGGAGGTGAGCCGCCAGCACTGGTGGATGTGGGAAGAGAGATGGCAGAGTTTTGAGAGCGGACGATCTGGACGTGTGTCCGTCAGAAAAACGAAATTTGTATGACTAGATGTCTTGAACTAATATACATATTATGACTTTTAAACACTACTAAGGTAATTACTATGTTTGTTCTCTATCAAAATCTTTCATTTGTTAACAATGCCTATCAGTAGTTAGTGCCTTCAGTAGTAAGAATCTTTTATTTAGCTGGAAGTATTGGCGCTCGCTGTATTGCAGAAGTTCGAGTAACGAAAATTTTTGTATGGTAAGTGATTCATGGAAGGTATAGGTTATTGTTAGTTGCGGCCATTCTTTCGTAGGGATTATTGAAAGTCAGATTGCGTTGCGCTAAAAAATATTGTCTATCAGTTTAGTGTTGATCAGAATAAGTCAAGAGAGAAATGTCTGAGTACGTTTAGTTTTGCTCAGCTGATTGAAAATCAAATAAAGTAGAGGTTTACCAGCACAGTAGTACACAATTTTGTAAGGGGACGTTTCACACTGGCCAGAACGTGGAACAATTTTACGTATTGACAAATACGGCAAAATACCCATGAGACTGTTGTTGACAGTGACAATGTCATTGGAAACCTACGCTTAAATTTATTATTTGTTCCCTTCTTTTAGTACGTGCCTCCAACACTCATTCATGAAAAATGTCAACCACTCACAATCGAAGGAACAAATGAAATGAGACTTTACGCAGAGGTTACGTGGTACTGCGAGGGCGTGCTGAAAAGCAATGCCTCCGATAATTTGTGAAAACTCTTACATCTTGTTAAATTAATCTGACGTTGTTAACAGTTTACACCACTATTCTTCACGTCTACATATTTATTTCTCAATATAGTCACCCTGGCGACGAACACACTTCTCCCACCGAGAGACCAGTTAGTTCATACTGTCTCTGTAGAATGACATTTTTGTCGGAGTCACAACCACATATCTGTGTGCACCGCTTCGTCACTGTCAGAGTGAAGTCCTTGAGGATGTTCTTTAAGTTTTGGAAACAGATGAAAACCGGATCGGCCAAGTCGGAACTGTATGGAGGATGATGTACGACAGTGAACCCAAGGCGGCGGATAGTTGCAGGTTTCGTTCGTCTGTGCTGTGGCATTGTCACGTTGAGAAAGAGCGTGGTCCATGTGTGGACACACTCTTCGAATTCGAAACTCGGTTACAGCACGCGGCTTCTTATGCACCTGCATAGTTCTCGTTACTCACTGCCGTTTTACATGCTACAGTTTTGAGCCGTCTAGCGGCAGACGCCTGCAGATACGTAGATTTGAAGGGTAAAGAGGTAGAATTTTAATAACGTTTGTCTTATTGAAAAATCTTTAAGATTTTTCATTAAAAGATTCGAAGATATTACTATTCGTCACGCCCTCGTATATCAGTGATTGCAGAGGAATTACGAAATAGTCAGCAAGCACTTACTATCGATCCCTTTTTGGCACGGTATTGCTTCTCCTTTGGCCCAGATGTATAACATTAGTCCGTTGGGAAAAGTATTATACAGAATTTTCACCCCTGCCGACGTAAGATGGCCTACAAGTGTTGTAATGGAGCCGCGTGGAATGGCCGCGCGGTTTGAGGCTTCATGTCACGGACTGCGCGGCCCCTCCCGTCGGAGGTTCGAGTCCTCCCTCGGGCGTGGGTGTGTGTGTGTGTTGTTGTTAGCATAAGTTAGTTTAAGATAGTTTAATTAGTGTGCAAGTCTAGGGACCGATCACCTTAGCAGTTTGGTCCCTTAGGAATTCACACACATTTGAACATTTTTGTTGTAAGTGGCCTCCGATACTGTGGACAGATGGACAGGATTGAGCTGTCCAAGGGAGCTCCTCAACATGACGCACGCATTTGATGAAGACATTTCAGGTTGGAGGACGAGCGTATTACTGTTGAAAGGTGGTATCAGGATACTCTCATCAGCAGTAACAGCTGAGGACTCTGAACGTTTCTGATGTACAGTGCTGTCGGGAGTTCGTCGTGTGATTACTGAAAGTGACCTGAAGTTACTTTTGATGTTTCCTGAGACACTGACCCTAGGAGTGACTTGGGTGCGACTCTTTCTCAAACACTGAAAGTATTTTTCCTTCATTCGGCGCTGCAGAAATCGCCAGCGATAGTCATCCAAGACAGAGCAGGATGCAAAGTATTCGCTGAAACTGATGCAATGTCATTTGATAGCAGTCCATGCATCCCAAGTAAGGACAACTTCAACGGCAGCCGTATGTGTAATAGTGTTAACAGCAGGCCGTTGGGCGGAGATTGAGTGGCCTGGCTTCTGATTGTGCCCAACCAACTGGTGCGGTTGGTTGGTTGGTTGATTTGTGAGAGGGTTATCGATCCCGTCGGATTACGTAAGGATGGGGAAGGAAATCGGTCGTGAACTTTCAAAGGAGAGACCCCGACATTTGCCTGAAGCGATTAGGGCAATAACGAAAAAAGTTGGTACGAGGTGAAACGTACGAATCTTGTAGTCAATCCAATACTTCCGCTCAGATGGGAAACGGAAATTTGAAGGGATTACGATGTACTTGTTGCACAGTACGGCAACTTTCCTTTCAATTGGTCAGACTTTGTCGACTATAAACTTGAGGACACCAGTACGTGGTTTCCGTTATGTAACCATTTCATCCGTCACTGAACCGCCGCCTCATCCAAATACCCTAACCAACCAAACACGCACCCACAATGACCCACTTCTCAGCGTCGGCTGGGTGCTGGAATCCTTGTCTCAAGTAAATGGGCGGCATTCTCCGTCCTTCTTTATAATTACCACAAACAGTGTGACGTACGGCACGCCCGTTTCTGACGATATAGTCATATCATGACAACACCAAAGAATGAAAGCTGTCTGTTATAACTTGCCAACTTCCATAAACTATGTTTCAAGTGTCAGCTACTAGCGAACAATCATTGCTGTCCTATCTGCGCCCGCTCATCGGCTTTTGCTGTACTAACTTGTTGCCTTGGCTAAGATCTTTAAAGCGAGAGTGGGGCTCGGCCAACACAGACTGAGGGCGCCGTTACGGTCCACATAGCTTCCAGGTTCGAAGCTTCTTCCCTCTGTCCGATCGCCTCTGCCAGCACCCCCTAAATAAAGACAGCCTGCTCACGTTGTTCGTGACGTCATAACATGGCGACAACAGTAGTCTCTGACGCTTGCAAACATCGCGCTGCACGCTATTAGTAGCTTAGCTCATTCGTGACTGGAGTAACCGTGTGTAAAACAATAATTCTTTTCGTTTCCTTGGTGTACACTAGACTGGACGATTTGTGTGTGTTCTGTGAAGTCTTACTATTGACATAATGCCGTTTCGTTGTTGTGTGCCGAACTGTAGAGGCAACAACTATGGAAGCCCTAAAGTTTCTGTATTGAAATTTCCGGAGGATGAAGCAACGAGGAAGAAATGATTATCAAGAATTCACAAGAAAAACTTTACTCCTTCTTCAAGTTCAAAGGTGAGTATTTTAGGTAAGTTTTTAACAGAATTCATTCCTAACGAGGAAGAGTACTGTTTATCGTGATTCATTTTTTTGAAACGACGGCCCCTCCCGATATTAGCTTCCTTACATTACGTACATTCTTTATTCTATAAGCAGTAGAAATTTTCAGAAACCCGATAACTAAGTCCTGCAGAGGTCTCTTCAAGAACATTAGATTTCTTGTAGTGCATATACATGGCACCATATTTCATTGTTAGTAATGTTGCTAGTCAAAGAAATAAGTTTATTCTGAAGTTTGATATACAAGTGACTTCTACATGGGCTAACAGTAGTATTGAATTCTGTTTCCTGCTATAGAAGCTTTCAGTAAGTTTCCAGTTAACAGGAAAAAAATCGTTAAGTGTGACCCAGTAAATAAAAGCAAAGGTCAACGTAGCTACCACACTAGCCAATCTCTAATAAATTAGCTCTATCTAACTGATTTTCAAAATTGTTGTTAGTAATTTTGGGCATACCACTTACTGAAAAATGTTTATAAGCTTTCAGTGTACAAGTAACTATTTTTCTTTAGAAATGTATAGTGTTCCATAAAAGAGAGAAATGCATGTGTAGGTTATAACAAATGGAAAGACAGGAACTATTTTTGTGTTGAAGAATTTATAGTCTCAGTAGATACAAATACAAAAAAATTCTGTATATACACATGTAAGAAAATAAAAAATTAAAGTAACAGGTGGCATGCATCAGTTCTTTTTGCAAACTTTCATTTCTGGGTCTGAATTTCAGATAGACATAAGTGCCCTATTCTTCCCTCATTAAGTACTGCATTAAATTGTTTGAAAGTAATTGTGTGCTTAAGTTACTGCTAATATGCTGCACATAAGTGGCAGTGTTCTAGCTTTCTTAATACTGTCACTTTTTGTGTATTAATTGACTCTGAATTAGTAGTTACAAAAGGGCTCACAGATACTCCACAAAAGCACTATTCCTTAAAATAGTTCTTAGTTACATGGGTTACAGAAAGGTTTTGATAGGTACATAAATACACAACTTTTAGTAGTTGCCCATAAACATTTGTATTATCGTCATTATTAATATATGAAGTTTGAGTATTTTACAGTAACAAACACCTTTAACATACTATGGAACAAGTTAACTTATTTCCTCTTCCAACTGTTTTTAATTGTTCTCTTGAATTTATTGCCATGATGCATTGGTATATGTTCCAGATTCCCCCATGTTCCATATTAATGATTTCCTAGTTACACAGTTCCTTCTTTGCGATGAGAGGGTTGTTATGTTTTTACGGCAGTACACTAATTTCTTACAGTACATATAGCAGTTTTGATAAATCTGTCATGAAATATAAATACCTGGTTGTGCCATTTCCAGTACTTATTGATTTGTATTTGCAGGTATGCCAGTCCACTTTTGGAAAGATGATGATCTCTGGGAAACTCAATTTTGTGATGAAACCACAGGACACTTATAAATGTGCCCCCCCCCCCCATCCAAAACTACGTTTGAAGCCTGGTGCAGCTCCATCTGTATTCCCTGACTGTCTTCACTACTCATCAAAAGAAGACAGCAGAGATGAAGGGCCAGAGGAGAAAGAGTTTAGGTTAGGAAATGAACAACTAGCAGCATCTCTAAAGTATAGTCTGTTAACTAAAAAAAGGCTACAATGAAGATTTCAGCTTCAGTTCTTTAGAAGAGTTACTGTTATGTGCCAAGGAAGTGGAATTGCCCTGTGAGTGGAGTGTAACTGAAAGGAAGAGCGAGTTCATGTATTTTTTGAAGATCACAAGAGACCCAGCACCATTGAATATTCATTCTGTTGTTTAGATATGGATATAAATATTTCATTATTCAAGAAAAATTTGCAGCTTGTATTAGGAAACAGGTCTTTTCCTCAAGCAGTAAATATTATACGTTGGAACTTATATCTGAACAAGTTAGACTTATAAATGACAAAAAAGTTAATCATAGGTTTAGTTCCACATTCATGATATTTTGTTGTTTACTGTTTTCTATTTCTTCTCATGTCTATAAGTTAGTATGTAGTAGTTCATTGCTGAAAATGCCACATCAAAGTACTCTTCATAGAATCTGCAACAGATTTAATGTATACCAATCAGATGAATAGTTTGGGGTAAATAACTTCCTATCTTATCCAAAACGGAAATTTCAGTATTTGAATGTCAATGATGTCAATGTTATTTTGAATGTTGATGAAATTCATCTAAACTCTTATATGGATTACAAAGGAGGCTGCATATTGGACATGTGTAATTCAGAACATGCTGCAAATTCAGCTTTTGTGGTAATCTTGCAGAGTGTAAGGACTGATTACAGACGTGATGTTCACATCCTACCAGTGAATACCATTTCTGCTTGGCTTTTATATGAAGTGTTGTTAGCCATAATAAATGGTGTTGAACGTATTGGTTATAGGATTGTTTTTATGTTACAACTGCCAAAAACAAGTTTAACAGCAAAACAATGTCATGTTTTCTGTGGAGAAAGTTCCTAATATCGTTTTTAAACATATGTGTGCCCTGATCATCCACTTTTCTTTGTAATCAACCGAGTTCACATCTTGAAATCTATAATGAATGTGTGACTGAAGCGGAAAAATGAAGACAGAGATCTGTCGTATCCTCAGTTTCCAATCAGAAACGAACTGGATCAAAATGAGTTTTCTGTAGCTTCTTTCAAGACACTAAAATAGTTTTATGACATAGATTCCAGTTCCATTGTTAAATATGGTCATACACTTACACCTTTGCCTAACATCATTACAGAAACAGAGCATGATGCTAGTGTTGTAAACATGTAATCAACATATTTCAGAGGGTCTTGAGGTAGGTAGCAGTAAATTCAATTTGTAACATGGGTCATCAACCGCTGAGTACATTAGAATAATAATAAAATAGTTTGAGGTAATGAATGTCAAATCAGTGTTTAAATGGAAACACAAGCAGAATCCCTATATCAATCGTTTGACAACTGATTGTGTCACTATGAAGTTTTTGTAAGAGTTTATAGACTGGTGTGATGTGTGGAAAGCTAAAGGTCTGTGAAGTGGATTTCTTATAAGAAATACAATTTTTGGCATTTCACACACAACATATGCCATTATAGATATGCATCATTGTTGCACTGAACGGCTAGGTATGCAGTATTTATTGACAAGTGAGTGTAAATGAGGAAGACACTTTGTCATTGACAGGCTATGGTGCTCACACAGTAAAAAAAAAAAAAAGTTGAAATGTGAGATTTGCTTTAGTGAAATTGATAAAGAGCTGCCATAAATGAACATAATAGTTTAATACAGCGATTTGACTATGGAGGCTTAAAATATCCATCAGACACTGTTTTGAATATTGTTGTTTATACTTATGTTGTCTTAAGTACGTACCTATTCTGTGCAAGCTCTCCTAGCATGGAGAGCTGCATCAAACCAGTCTCACGACTGAAGACCAGAACAACAACAACACACGTACATTACTAAAAGAACACAAACAATAACTTTTTTGAAATGATAATTAAATATACACCCTAGCTGCAAACAGGCGTTGATATACTTCACTGGGAACATGCTGAAAATGTGTGCCCCGACCGGGACTCAAACCCGGGATCTCCTGCTTACATGGCAGACACTCTATCCATCTGAGCCACCGAGGGCACAGAGGATGGTGCGTCTGCAGGGACTTATCCCTTGCATGCTCCCCGTGAGATCCACATTCCCAACATGTCCACACCCCTACATTCGTAGTGCGCCTAATAGATGTTTGCCCATCATACTCATTACTCGTGGCAGATTAATCTACCAAGTCCCGTACGAGTTCGGGCATAGCGTGTGCGTTCACACAAGAAGGTCAATGGCCGGGAAGCCATACATTAACTATATATGACGGTAGTATCTGTTCCCGAAAGAACACATACCGTGGATGACCATGGCTTCCCGGCCATTGACCTTCTTGTGTGAACGCACATGCTATGCCCGAACTCGTACGGGACTTGGTAGATTAATCTGCCACGAGTAATGAGTATGATGGGCAAACATCTATTAGGCGCGCTACGAATGTAGTGGTGTGGACATGTTGGGAATGTGGATCTCACGGGGAGCGTGCAAGGGAGAAGTCCCTGCAGACGCACTATCCTCTGTGCCCTCGGTGGCTCAGATGGATAGAACGTCTGCCATGTAAGCAGGAGATCCCGGGCTCGAGTCCCGGTCGGGGCACACATTTTCAACATGTTTCAGTGAAGTATATCAACGCCTGTTTGCAGCTAGGGTGTCTATTTAATTATCATTTCATTTCTAGCAAAGCTGCATGGTCATCCACGGTATGTGTTCTTTCGGGAACAGATACTACCGTCATACATAGTTATAATAATAACTTTTTTCCTGCAGCAATTAACCTGCTACTGCAAAGGCAATATCACTTGCTACTATCAGGGTAACTGACATTGCATTATTTGATGGATTTTGCTCCAATGGAAATTCATCTCACACTATAATGATAGATGTTGTTTGGGTTGGTGACATATTTTCGAATAACTATTATAAAAAAAATTAATGGGAACAGAATTTCAAAGAATACCCAGCAAAAACTGCAAATGCTTTGTTATTAATTTTTCTGCTTAACATAAATACAACTTAATATGTGAAACTGTTGTTTTGTATTTGCCTTAGTGTCATACATGTAGCAGTGAAACACTCTTTCAGACATGTATTGTTATGTCATTGGTGCAAACTGATAAACAAACAACTTCCAGTTGTAATGTCTTCTGTCTTTCAGTTTGCGTTGGTTTAAACAAAGGTGATGATTAAAAGATAAAATTCTTACCTAACATATTTACGCTTTTTAGCTTTATTTTACTGGCGTACTAGATATTTGATTCCATGTTCAACAACAGAGACACCTGTGTGAAAGGTGTGTCAGATAGGTCTCTGAAAACTGGCTTTATAATGTCGATAGCAGCTTACAACCAATAGTGCCATTTAGAAACTGCCTTGAAATCGATTCAATTTTGCGCAGGCTGCTCTGTTATTTTGATGGTACATTTGTCTTAACAAATCTGCAGGAGAAATTCCATACCTCTATGCCTAGCCATTTCTGAAAGAAACATCTTAAGCTTATTTATTATCATATTTTTCAAAATACTACACTCTTCCAGGCATGAACACTGCCAGGAACCACAATTTACATTTGATTTTTAAAATACATTGCATTTAAAGGCTTTCAAGCTTCTCTCCATGTGTTGCACATGTTGAATTTTGATCAGTGCAGTTGAAATGAGGGGCTGAATGTAGTTAACTGTTCTTTTTTCCCATCATCATTTCAAACCCTTTGTTACTGTAATTGGATTGTACACACCCTAGTTGATGTATTTTGCAGAATTGCCACGAGATGGCACGTAATTTGTTCTTGAACATTTGAGCAGCTTACTTTTATAAACTATTGATGCTACTATAGTAGTAAATACCAGTTAGCTTGGTTTGTGGAGGAAGACAGAGGTGTTTTGTTTTGTCCACTATCTAGTTAATCTTTTCTGCAATTGCCTTTATTTTTATTTTGAACCGAGCATAAAGTGAGTTTAACTACAGTGTCAACGAAAATTTTAAGGCTATGCCATAACTCAATCTGTTACCACGACCTTTATTTGGCTTTCATGTTTGTTGATTTCGCCAGCTCTCCGTGAAATCTCTCTCTGCAAAACCTAAGCCTTGGCTACACTACATAACTTAGATTTGGGTGAGAGGGAATGAGGTATTTTAATTACTACCATACATCGTTCACTACCCGGACATATCAGTGCTGCTGCCAGATAAAACATCAACTGTAAGATTTTCCAACAGAAAATTAACTTCTGCTTTCATTTCTTCAACCATAGGAAGGTTATGCATTCATAGCAGGAGATGAAGTTCTCAGTTCAAAGTATGAACGTCAGTCAATGGATGACACAAGGCAATGAACATAGTGCTTAAATGTAACTTTTAGTTGTTACTTGTGATCCAGCTTGACTGAAATCACCGCGAGATGCTATAGATTGTGAAAACTGTGAATTCTGACACATTGTTATTTCTAAAACATATGTAATTTCTTGGCCATCTCTAGTGCGAAAAGTGTTTCACTAATGAAGAAGACAATTAATGAACACTGTTTGCAGTAAATATTACATGTAAGCTAACTATACAACTACAATGAGGAAAATATAAGTTTACTCATTAAAGCTCTTTTATCAACACGAGCACCGAGGAATTGAAATCATTTTTTCTTCATAGCTATTAAGGCTAACAAAGTGAAATTTTTACTATCCATAACGTAATTTGAAAGTATGTACTGAAATACCGCTAGCCTATGGAAAAAAGCGAATTCGGTGAAATTTATAAAGTTGGCCTGTCATAACTTTCTGCCAAGAATAAACATACTCGTCTTGAACAAGTAGGACATTTCAATAGGGACGTGTGTTTGTAGTGGAATCTATACGAACTGTGAAGAACAATAACTTCAACATATGCAGTTCTTCTTCTTGCTGCCTTAAGATTATTGAAATTTAAAAGAAGTTTCTCTGTAGATGTGTTTTGCTTGGATTTAAAAAGCATCGTCTGTGTTCACTGCTGTTTCCTCTTGTTTACATGTTTTGAATTCCACTGCATTTTTCTACGTTGTTAGCAGAAGATAGAAAAAATCGTGGTTGCACATTTACCTTTCTCGTTTTCTCGTCTTTCACGAACTCGCTTTTCGTTTAGTGGTGATTTTTTTGCATTTTCGTAAATTCCACAAAAGAAATAGATTTGTAATTTCACTTGTTCCACACTCAGCGCTTGTGCAACTACAGTTTTTAACGAATTCCAACCTCTGCTACGAACGAAAGAAACAACAGTGCATTTTAAAACATTTAGGCCAGAGGACGAGGCACCAGTGACTGCAAGAAAAAGCTTTATAGATATATGCTATACCCTCTTGCCAAAAACCTTCTTTTAAACTTCAGTAAACTTACGACTGGGAATTGTGCAAATAAAAGCAAAACATAATGTCTGCTGTAGAAGATTCCCACGCCAAGAAACATGCAAAATCGTTTTAAAAACATGCAGATGTACTGAGCAATCAGTCACGTCGCTAGCCAGCCACGGAGCTCGGACTACGTGAGTGACGTCACAGACGGGTGCACAGGCTTTCTTTCTTCAGGGGGTGCTGCCTCTGCTCCGGAGTAAAGGTGTGCTTCCGCTGGTGTGTGAGTTGGTATGGTAAGGAGCGTGGCTGCATTCAGTTGTGCTGAGGATGAAACAGAGTAAAGTGTAAAAGCAGTCTAGGGTTTGAATTCGTTAAGTTATACCGCAACATTTCCCCATGCGCCTACTCTACAGGGTGTCACTAACTATTGCAACCTAGAATAACTCCGAAAGTACGATAGGAGCTGAAAGGTTTGTGGGACAAAGGTTGCATGGGACAACGCGGACCATAACATGACGATGGTTCTTTGTTGCTAGGTGGGATCGTTTCAGAGATATGAAGGTCAAATTTATTTTTTTTAAATGAGATGCTATAGTTTGGTACCTATTTTCTGATAGCGACTATCGAGACGGATCCAATGATGAGTAACAATAAGGTCTTTGAAGGTCAACGATGTTGAAGGTGGAATGAACGTCCACTTACAGAAGGTGTTCGAAGTGATGGTCATTGGTATTAATAATGCAGTGCTGCAATCTTGTTATCATGGATTGTGTGGTATTCCTAATCACATCGGCACTTATCAAAGCACATGCTCTTACAATTCTCTCTCGCGTATCTTCATGTGCAGTTGGTACATCTTTACAAACAAAGTCTTTTAGGAATCCCGACAAGAAAAAATCCAGACCTATCAAGTACAGCGAACGAGCCGGTCAAGACACATCTCCTCCGCGTCCAATCCAACGATTTGAGAATTGTCTCTGACACTCATTTTTAGCCATCAGACAAAAATGTTCCGGACACCCATCGTGTTGATACCACATTCTGTTCCTTGTTCCTAAAAGTATCTCTTCCTATAACCGATCTAATGTTTCTTGGAGGAATGTGGTGTACTTCCTACCATTAAGATTTACTTCGACGAAATAGGAGCCTATAATTCTTTCCTCCAGTATCCCACACCATACATTCACCGGCCACGATTTTAGGTGTGCAACTTGCAGCAGCCAACATGGATTTTCAGTTGCCCAATAATGCATGTTATGCAAATTAACATTTCCAAGATTCGTGAATCCAGCCTCATCAGTATCCAAAATCAAATTAATAAATGTGTCATCCCTCTGAGTCTGAAGTTGAGCCAATCGGTAGAACTCAATGCGGCGCATACAATCCGAACCAGTTAATTCTTATTAGAGACAGATATGGTATGGATGATATTTACGGCGATGCAGAACTCTAACAACACTACGCTGGCTCGTGCCAGATTCCATTGCGATTTGACGCGAACTAACACAGGGATCTCGAATCACAGTGGCATGAGTACCAACTTCCGTTACCTCATTAGTAACTTTGCTTTGCCGGATATGTTCCCGAAGCCTTAAAGATCCAGTTGTTCTCAATTTATCATACACATACACTACTGGCCATTAAAGTTGCTACACCACGAGGATGACATGCTACAGACGCGAAATTTAACTGACAGGAAGAAGATGCTGTGATACGCAAATGATTAGCTTTTCAGAGCATTCACACAAGGTTGGCGCCGGTGGCGACACCTACAACGTGCTGACATGTGGAAAGTTTCCAACCAATTTCTCATACACAAACAGCAGGTGACCGGCGTTGCCTGGTGAAACGTTGATGTGTTGTCTCGTGCAAGGAGGACAAATGCGAACCATCACGTTTCCGACTTTGATAAAGGTCGGATTGTAGCCTATCGCGATTGCGGTTTATCGTATCAGGACATTGCTGCTCGCGTTAGTCGAGATCCAATGACTGTTAGCAGAATATGGAAACGGTGGGTACAGGAGGCTAATACGGAACGCCGAGCTGGATCCCAACGGCCTCGTATGACTAGCACTCGAGATGACGGGCATTTTATCCACATGGCTGGAACGCATCGTGCAGCCAATTCTCGATCCCTGAGTCAACAGATGGGGACGTTTCCAAGACAACAACCATCTGCACGAACAGTTCGATGGCTTTTGCAGTAGCGTGGACTATCAGCTCGGAGACCATGGCTGCGGTTACCCTTGACGCTGCATCACAGACAGGAGCGCCTGAGATGGTGTACTCAACAACGAACCTGGGTGCACCAATGGCAAAACGTCATTTTTTCGGATGAATCGAGGTTCTGTGTACAGCATCATGATGGTCATATCCGTGTTTGGTGACATCGCGGCGAACGCACATTGGTAGCGTATCCGTCATCGCGATACTGGCGTATCACCCTGGGTGATGGTATGGGGTGTCATTGGTTACACGTCTCGGTCACCTCTTGTTCGTACTGACGGCACTCTGAACAGTGGACGTTACATTTCTGATGTGTTACGACCCGTGGCTCTACCCTTCATTCGATCCCTGCGAAACCCTACATTTAAGCAGGATAATGCACGACCGCATGTTGCAGGTCCTGTGCGGGCCTTTCTGGATATAAAAAATGTTCGACTGCTTCCCTGACCAGCACATTCTCCAGATCTCTCACCAGTTAGAAACGTCTGGTCAATGGTGGCCGAGCAACTGGCTCGTCACAATACTCCCGTCAAGACTCTTGATGAAGTGTGGTATCGTGTTGAAGCTGCATGGGCTGCTGTACCTGTACACCCCATCCAAGCTCTGTTTGACTCAATGCCCAGCCGTATCAAGACCGTTATTACGGCAAGAGGTGGCTGTTCTGGGTACTGACTTCTCAGGATCTATGCACCCAAATAGCGTGAAAATGTAATCACATGTCAGCTCTAGTATAATATATTTGTCTAATGAATACCATTTTATCATCTGCATTTCTTCTTGGTGTAGCAATTTTAATGGCCAGTAGTGTATTTAAATGTATGACGTGCTGTGTGAGGATATCATTCATCGTTTAAATCTCTAGCTCTCACTGAATTTCGTTGGTGTTCTCCGTAAAAGGGAAGCATATCGATTTGGTCTTTGAAGGAATACGTCATTCACATTCGTTTGATTCGACGATTCTAGTCTTACGTTCCTATTAGTATTGAATTGCGAAAGCGTCGAATGGTGTTTACATGTCAACGACACGTTAAATGGATACGCTGTATTTGGCGAATATTTACTATTTGCGCGATATACGGGAGAGAATTGTCAGAGCACGTGCTTCGATAAGTTCTGAAGTGATAAGGAATACCACTCAATCCATGATAAGAAGATTGTAGCACTGCATTGATACCAATGGTCATCACTTCGAACACCTTCTGTAAATGTACGTTCATGCCACCTTTGTGACATTCGTTGGCCTTCAAAGACCTTCCTGTTACACATCATTGGATTCGTCCCGTTGTCCTACGCAACTTTTGTCTCTCATAATTTTCAGCTACTATCATACTTTAGGAGTTATTCTAGGTGGCAATGGTTAGTGACACACCCTGTACAACTACGAACTTGGTGAGCCAAGTCGGAAATGTTATATACCTTCTATACGGCAAGGTGATAGTAAGAAGATGTGAGCGTAGCCACTATAGAAGGAAAGTTTCCACACCCACGGTTTCGTTACAGTTAAACATTAATTTTTTCACAGCTGCACTTTTGGTGTTTTGGGAGGGTAAATATCAGCGAGTGGCCAATGTCGTATTGCGGTGGTTGCTTCCGCCATCCATACTAGTGTCACACTGACTACATTGTACTGGTGAGGGGTCACGATCCTCCATCAAAATGGTCTGTGTGTCACCCCATGTAACCGAGGGTGCTAGAGTCCTAGGCAGGGTGCCTGATTGTAACTGGTGAGACCTTATTGCTATCTGCATCTGCACGGCACTGTGATCTGGCCCAAGAGCGGTGATATTATACCTTTTCTTATAAGCCTAATCCCACTTAAGCAGAAATCAGTATACCATACACCAGGTGCATCTACTGTTGCCAGCTAAAACTCCCTTGTAGAGTCTCTCCGTCAGCAGCCAGTTAATATTTTTTCCTCTTTCAGTCACTCGTTGTGAAGGTCATCACAGACTTCATGTTTGTATCCAATGTTCAAAAATGTGTGTAAAATCTTATGGGACTTAACTGCTAAGGTCATCAGTCCCTAAGCTTACACACTACTTAACCTAAAATATCCTAAGGACAAACACACACACCCATGCCCGAGGGAGGACTCGAACATCCGCAGGGACCAGCCGCACAGTCCATGACTGCAGCCCCTCAGACCGCTCTGCTAATCCCGCGCGGCTGTATCCAGTGGTTCAACGCATTTATCTATATTGACATAAGGGTTTCATTCCGTCATGTTTCTGTACCACATTCCTAACATCGTCTCTTTCAGGATTGTGGACACACATTTGAATTACTGGGTCAAGGAAGTCGTTTAACTAAACGAATCCATCTAGCACAAGCGAAACGCAAAGAAATCAACTACCGAAACTTCCTGGCAGATTAAAACAGTGTGCCGGACCGAGACTCGAACTCTGGACCTCTGCCTTTCGCGGGCAAGAAATCAACTACCACTGAAAAATGATACCTCAGTATGCATTTAGTCAGATCAGAACGCGTTTGTCTCTCCGGCACACGCTTCGACAGGCATTTATTATTAAAATAACATACATGTTACTATGTGACCACCGAGAAGTGAAGAGATAACATTTGTCGTCCGACGTATACAGTCCTAAATGTCCTTTTGAACGCGAAGTTTGCTACAGACACATAGGCCTTAAATATATTGCATTTTCAAGGACGCCAATCTGTACATCACAGTACAACCTGGTGCACAGTACCATTTTATGGAAAATGTATTTGAGTGTGTGTTTGGGGGGGGGGGGGGGGGAGAGCGGGAGAGTTAGTTGGTTAGTGTTCCATGTCCCATTGATCAATCTCAGGGTAACCGTTATGCCGTTATGATGTGGAATGTGTGAAATGGATAACAAATGAACACATGAATCAAGAGTTTTTTAAGCTTAAAACTTTTATTACCTATCCCACTCCATTAAATGGCACAAAATGCATATATATTAAACCTATAAATTTTTCATTTATATTCAAGAATTCCTGTATGGCACAGAAGGAGTTGTCAAGGAGATATTATTTCAATTTATTTTTGGGATTAATACTGCTGTATGTCAGACATTTTATTTCATATGGTAATTTATAAAAAATCAAATGGCTCTGAGCACTATGGGTCTTAACTTCTGAAGTCATCAGTCCCCTGGAACTTAGAACTACTTAAACCTAACTAACCTAAGGACATCACAAACATCCATGCCCGAGGCAGGATTCGAATCTGCGACCGTAGCTGTCACGCAGTTCCAGACTGTAGCGTCTAGAACCGCTCGGCCACCCCGGCCGGAGGTAATTTATCGGAAAGTTTTACAGCAGCATATTTTATGGAAATTGGATGCTATTTCTTTATCTCCTTTCTTAAAGAAAGCATATTTCAACCATTCAGTAAATGTTTCACTGAAAAAACTACTCGTTACACAAGCGGCTTACATGTTACTCAACTCAGACGAACGTTCTTTAATTAACTTGTTGATACTTGATTTTAAAGATTTTATGGTGGCATTATTTCAGCTTCGGTACTGAGGCTCATATTCATGTTAGTGAAGTTATGTGTACCGTCTGGCCGAGGTACTCAGTGACATCTACCGAACCCGATGACCCCCATCTTTTCAGTAATAATTATGAAATGTCTGTTAAAAAGGTTTTCAAACTGCGCACGTCTGTTACCAATGTATCTTCGCTATTAATACTATTTGCCCCTCTTTTCATGTCTCTTTTACAAGGCTCCACGTTCAATATATCCCATGTTGTCTTTTCTTTGTTATCTGATAAGACTTTTTTTCTTTTAATATATTTGCGTTGGTATTCCAAACGTATGCATTTTCGACTGTCTTGATTTAGTAGAGGTAGGGGTGTAAATGTGGAAGCGTGTGGGTAATGTGGAAACGTCAAGTATCTGGCCTGCAGAGTGCTGCACTGTAGTGGGGCAGCCAGAAATTGTTGCAATAGTTCCTATTTGTGGCGGTAGGGGGTTAGAAGTCATTTGAGAAAGAGACACCGTGACGGTGATGCAATTTACGTTGGCGCGTTTTCTAAACCTTTTTCGAGGTAAGTTGTGCTATTATATTTATCTATATACTTGGTAGTTATCTTTCTTTACGTCTGATAGCTTATAAAGGGAGGTGGATAGAAGGTTTTAGCAGTCCTTTGTCAACCTTAAATGGATAGTTGCTTAATGTAATCTACCGAAATTTAAAATGGCCATTGTGTAGGTAATGTGGAAGCATACATACGATGGCATTGTGGAAACGTTTCCACAATACCAACTTCAAATACATTACTTCTAATACGTTTTGCGTCTGTTACCAGATGCCACGAAAGCTAACTGATCGGAAACGAAGAGCTATTGTGAAGAGGTGGGATGCTGAAAACATGATTAAAGCTATAATAGCCTCAAGGGAAAGCAGGTGGGGTTCAGAGGAGCAGTAAAAGCTTTCAGTGTACCTCAGACGACACTTCAAAGGTTTGTGCATAGTGATACGTCAGCTGAAGAATGTGTTTCTTTGAGACTTGGACGTATGCTTGTACAACCTGATGGTACTGAGAAACAGTTGGTACATATCTCATTGAAATGGATAAAACAGAAGGTCAACATCGTTGTCAGACACCTCATCAAATACGTGTGTGTCTCCACAAGATACCACGGCAGTCCCTCCTCTAAAGAGGACGGTTTCCAACAGAGGTCGTAAGCGAGGTTCATCAGCTGTTTTGACATCTTCACCTTATGAAACGCGCCTTGAAGACTCCTTACTGAAGGGTAAACAGAAGCTTCCTAAGGCTCCTGCCAAAAGCAAGAAAAAACGTGAAGCTCCTCCTAGAAAACCATCCAAAATCCGCTTAAGTTATCTGAGGATTCAGATGAACAGCCCAATGCACCGACTGTCTCTTCAGGCGAGTCAGATTTGGATCTCGCAATTTGGGGAAGAAAAACCTAGTGAAGAAGTTGCAATTTGTATTTTTTGTGAAGGCGCATTTTCCAAAACATTCGGGGAGAATTGTGGATTAAGTGTGTAGTGTGTGACGAGTGGAGTCACTCTTTGTGTGCCGGAAATGAAGGAGATATTCACATATGCGATTTTTGCAAGTGAACTTCGCTTATGAAGCATTATTCTAATACAGTTGCGTTTAAAAAGGCTTTTGTGTAATTTAAATTTAATATAAAATCAAATAGTTTCTAACGTTTTCAATAGTTTTCGTTTAAAGTAGTCAGTTTCCCACAATTTTGAGGCGTTTCCACATTACCGGCACTTCTTGAAAAATTTGTGAGTTTTTGTGCAAGCAGAAATTTTTTTTTTTTAATTTTTAACATATTTAGTTTTTCTGTTTCATAATATTCCAGTCATTGCTAAAACATTATAATTAGCTTTGGCTAATTTTTGAAGCCGAAAGAGAAGTAAACATTTCTTTCATACAGCAAAACCAAACTGGGTTTCCACATTTACACCCCTCCTCTATCTCTTGCTAGCCGAGAGATGTAAGAATTCAAGGCGCATGCGCGAATCGCCAACAGTAGCATTGCGACGGAGGTATTTACGAGGAGCAGTTTTTTTTTTTTTTTTTTTTTTTTTATAGAGGAATGTAGAGAGTAGAACTCTGGGTCCTAGACAGACGACGGAAAATATCCCCTTGCCTGATGTGGTTACTACCCCCGTTTTATGTACCTTTCCAAACGCCCGATATACCGGGGCAGTTGTGCTCGTCCCACGGACCACCGGGCGGCAGCCGCTTCGACCTGCCACACCTAACTAGGGTCTTCCCCGCAGCCGCAGCAAGGACGCCTTCACGGTCAATTCGGCCAGATATCGACTTTTAACGCCGCACCGACGCGCGCGTCCGCTGTATTGGCAGCAACTCCCGGCTTGTGAGTGGCGGAGGTGGAGGGCCGGGCGGAGGCGAGACAAATGAAGGTTGCGACCGCTGCGGCCTCCGTAATGGCGGTCGACACGTGATCAGATTACCTGCTTGGCCGTCCCGCCGTCTGGACCTCTGACCGACCCGAAGGGTGTTTTCAGCCCTGTGGAAGCGCTGCCCGGCATAACAGGACGACAAAGCTTCCGACGTCCGGTGCGCAATTGCCGAAACTTCCTCCCAGGGTGACAATCGGTTACCACTTCATGATTAAAATCAGTAATTTTAGGACTAGTGTCAACGGAACTGCAGACTTTGATAAACAAAATATTACCTTCAAATCATCCAACTAATTTACCACTTGTACCACGCGACAAGTTTCTGTTAAATAATCTTTAACAGATTAAAACTGTGTGCCCGACCGAGACTCGAACTCGGGACCTGTGCCTTTCGCGGGCAAGTGCTCTACCTCTACCGAAACACGACTCACGGCCGGTACCCACAGCTTTACTTCTGCCAGTACCTCGTCTCCTACGTTCCAGGTCCCGAGTTCGAGTCTCGGTCGGGCACACAGTTTTAATCTGCCAGGAAGTTTCATATCAGCGCACACTCCGCTGCAGAGTGAAAATCTCATTCTGGAATCTTTAACACTTTCGCTGCGGCTGACGCTTATAAGCGTCACAACAGGCCACGAGCCAGTGCGGCTGACACATAAGCGTCCGCGGTCACTGTCGGATTACTCAGTCTACTTGTAGCGTCTAAGCCAGCATCAAAGCGTGTAAACTTTTGTTTTGTGTGATCAGTTATCGAACGTATATTGTTCGTAATGGCGGCTAAATAACACACCTTGACCTTCCAATGTGAAAAGGAGCAAGAAAAGTGTTAAACTGACAGATAAACAGTTACTTAGTGTACTAGACGACAGTGATTTTCTGTGTAGTGTGGACGAGGCATACCACGGACATTATCATTTAGAGGCTGCAGAAGAACTGCAGAATGATGACAGCGTGGAAGCACAGCTTTCGAATCTGTTTCGTGACAGTTCCGAATCTGGTGATACGGATAACGACGATTGTGTCGAAATCGACGACGAAAAAGAACCCGACCTGTCACACGGAGATAATCCAGGTGAGTCCTGGCATAAGGAACCACATAATATGTAGTATCACCCATTTACGAAGGAAGAAGTTCCGCAAATTCTCCTATGGATTTCTTCAGATTATTGGTAACAGACAAAGTGTTGCAACTTGTAGTTGACGAAACGAACGATAACGCAGTCAACATATTGCTGACCTAAAATACAAAACAGGGATCCAGGATCTGTAAATGGAAACCCCTAAATATAGGCGAATTACTAGTTTTCCTGGGTGTCTCGTTACATATGCGTAACATCAATATCCGCGATTACAAGACTACTGGAAGAAAGAACCGCTGTTTTAGAATAGAGAAATAGTGATGAGTATAAGCAGAGACCGGTATTTGATCATATTACACTCTCTGCATTTTGCAAAAAATCCACTTCCAGGAAACCCGAAACCAGACGATCGTATATATAATATACGACCTATATCGGATCATTTTAACACGAGAATGTCTCAAGTGTATTACCCGGGAAGAGATTTAACAATAGATGAATCAATGATTCTTTGCAGGGGAAGATTGTCATTTAGACAATACATAAAAAGCAAGCGTAATAAAATGGCATAAAGATATACATGGAATCCAAATTTTTCCTGAATGCAGTGGATTTGTTGCTTGATTGAATTGTACTTTTTGTTACATTATCAACAAATCACGAACATTTAAATGATACCTGTAACCCCTATAGGTGTCAGACAGCAAACAGACTTTCAAACATGACCACAATACAGCCGAGTCTTATTTGAAGTAATGCATCTAAAGTGGCATCATTAAGTCAGTATAGAACAAGATCCTACAGAATGAGATTTTCACTCTGCAGCGGAGTGTGCGCTGATATGAAACCTCCTGGGAGATTAAAACTGTGTGCCCGGCCGAGACTCGAACTCGGGACCTTTGCCTTTCGCGCGAAAATGCTCTACCAACTGAGCTACCGAAGCACGACTCACGCCCGGTACTCACAGGTTTACTTCTGCCAGTACCTCGTCTCCTACCTTCTAAACTTTACAGAAGCTCTCCTGCGAACCTTGCAGAACTAGCACTCCTAAAAGAAAGGGTATTGCGGAGACATGGCTTAGCCACAGCCTGGGGGATGTTTCCAGAATGAGATTTTCACTCTGCAGCGAAGTGTGCGCTGATATGAAACTTCCTGGCAGATTAAAACTGTGTGCCCGACCGAGACTCTAACTCGGGACCTTTGCCTTTCGCGAGCACTTGCCCGCGAAAGGCAAAGGTCCCGAGTTCGAGTCTCGGTCGGGCACACAGTTTTAATCTGCCAGGAAGTTTCAAGATCCTACAGATCTTACAAGGTCTTGACGTCAGCCCGTAGCTCAGGTGTGCTTAGGAGCGTCGGCTCCGAGCGGTGCCTGCCGTTTCAGTGTGTCACCGGCCCGCATTCGAGCGCTACCGGCCTGACATCACACGTTGCCGGGCAGCCCTGGAGAGTTGCGCGCCTGCGCCGCTGCCGCAGCGAAAGTGTTAAACAAAGTGATGGTTCGAAGGAAACTGGTCGCCATGTGTTAAGAAAAGATACTTTTACTGTTTCAAGCAACATGTAATTTGAATAAAAGGCACAATTAGTCGTAAAGATTGAAATCCTTTATTTTACAGATGGATTTCGGTCACTGTGCGACCATCTCCAGTGCCAGAAATACATAAGATCCACCAGACATGAGGATCTTGACACAAATGTGGCCCCTTTAGAACCACCATAAAAAAATACAGAAACAGGAAAACATATACCAATGTAAAGATTCTCGTGCATACCAGACAATTCGAACTTTGTAGTCCCAAACTTTGTAGTTTTTATAGCAATATTCTTTATAGCAGTAGGGTAGCGAAGAGTACGTTCCACACTATGTATATCTGAATAACTGATGAGACTGCTGATTAAATTTTTTAAAATCATCGATCTAATAGTTTTTATAATAATCAATGTCAATTTAATAAATTTTTTTATGTTGTGCAGCATATTTTACATAGCTTTTGCCATGGGTATAACTAGTCTTATATTTTTAAAAAACAAAAGAGTAGATGCTTTTATTATAAAATTTAGTCAAAAAGGTCGTAATAATACTGCTATAAAAACTACAGTTAAAATAAGACGATTCTGCTATAAAAACTACAGTTAAAATAAGACGATTCTGCAGCATCCAACAAAGATGAAATTGTGATGTAGGCGACTCGGTATAATCGATATATACCGCAACGCCAAGGACTTTCACATCTTTGATGTAACTGGCACTGTAATAGTATTAAGGTTGCCCATAGAGGGCACAACTATTACACATCGTGGTTCACTGTTTTTATCCAAAATATAAATAAGCTGTAGACATACTAACTATCCGTTAATCAGATATTTAAATGAATCAATTTTATGTTATTAGTGTATTTCCTACTTTTATACTTTGACGATGGCGTCATATTATGAACGCTGATTGGCAGTTGTGAAGTAGTGTGACAGGAAGTAGGCGGAGCCTCTGCATATTTAAGATCGTGCTCAGCACTCATAACCATCAGTTGACTGCGTAGAAGCGAGGAAAGCTCCGCCTTCCATCCTAAGGGAGCCATGGGTATAATTAATTTTATCTTGTTAAATTTTGACATCGTTAGACACTTTCATTTTATTTAAAGATTGGTATCTAGTATTTCTTAAAAATTTATCCACAGGTATGATGATGGTTTTGTAGAAAGAACCGAAACCGGTTACCTATATCATTAAAACATACATGATGTGATCAAGACTGAACTTTAGCCAAAATATAACAATTAATTGATCACTGCTTTCCAAAAATGTTTACCAAAAGTGAGCTTGTAGCTTACACCGCCGGCTAGCTAAGCTCAGTATAGCAAAACAAGCATCACACTAATTATTCAATTTCTCCCGGCGTGTTTCTTGGTCAAACAGTCCACGGGTGTACTACGACGCAGCAGTCATGGCCTGTGAGGCTGGTCCCGGCGGAGGTTCGAGTCGCCCCCTCGGGCATGGGTGTGTGTGTTTGTCTTTAGGATAATTTAGGTTAAGAAGTGTGCAAGCTTAGGGACTGATGACCTTAGCAGTTAAGTCCCAGAGAGTTCACACACATTTGAACATTTGGTGTACTACGAGGCGTTCTCTTCGCGGTCCGCTCCTGCGGCCGCGAGTCGGCGGTCGCTGAGACGCTGACGTCGGCGTCTGTGGTGGCGCCGGTGTAATTGCCTCGTCCGCCCTGGCCGCCTGTTCGTTTTCTTTGCTGAGCGTCTTTTTAATTAGACTCAGTGCTGGTCCCCATACCTTGCTGAGGCTATAGCCGCAATCTCGGTTGCCGAGTCCGCCCCTGGTACGAATTTCGATAGCCTCTCTAACGACGCTGCAAAGTATCTAGATGGCTGTACCAAAACCCTGGTATGTTGGTAGTCGATGTCGTGATTTTACAACAAACAGTGCGACCGCCGACTTGTTGGGGTACCTAAGTGTGCCTCTGATGTTTTCGGCATCGATCTTCGATGCTTTGCACTGTCTGTCCAAGATGTCTGACACGGAATCTGGTATATGCCGGACTTCCGCAAACCGAGGTCATCTTTGACACCTTCCAATAATGCTCGTGTTTCATTGGGTGGGCCAAAGACAGTTCCTACTCGGCGTTTCCTCAATATTCGTCTTATTTTCCCCAGTAGTGCGCCGGTATACGGTATATAAGCAGTGCCTATCTCTTCCTCCGTGACTTCTTCCGTCTCCACACGCTGTATTGCAGAGGTGGGGCGGAGAGCGCGTCTTATCTGCCATTCCGAGTACCCGTGTTTCCATAATACAGTTTTGAGATGTTCCAGCTCATGGGGCTGACTCTCTGCGTCACAGATGGTGCGCACCCCGTCTGGTACAGCGCACCGAGGAATTTGAATCCCAGCCAGACGCCATGGACGTCGAAGAACTCTACAGGTCTCTGCACTATCGCGCCGTAAGCTGGGGCGGCGCGCGCCTCCCGGCCCGCATTTAGAGTGAGGGCACCACAGCGGTTGCAGCGACCCATAACGGCGTCCCCGATAGTGTACTTAAGCGCCTGCCTCTCGCTCAGCCTGCCAAACACGCACTCCGAGTTGCGATGTCGAGACGAGATGACGTGTTTGACGATCGAGCGAAGGGTGTGGCGGATCGCTATCCGGCGGGGTCAGCTCAGGCGGCTGAGTCGCCCCCGTCGGCGGCCCCATCCGCCCCCCCCCCCCCCCCCACTTATGACGAACCGGCGCCGACTACCAGACAATGACTTGGATATATCTTGTGGTGACGTTTCTCGCGCCCAGGAGCGCATGCTCGTGCGAATGTACAAGCTTGCTCATGGGGGCGACTACCACGGTCGAGAGGACGACGTAGCGGCCGTGCTTGCCTACCGCAGGATCCGGAAGGCTGCTGCACTGCCGGGCACGCGGCGACGAAAGGCGGGTGAGCCGGTGGGGGCCTCGCCAGGCGCGAAGTCTGCGTCCCTGGCGGTCTCACTGGGTGCGCCACAGGGCTCGAGAGGCCGCCGTGATCGCAGATGACGACGGATTGACAGACGCAAATCTCGCGGAGGCAATTGCCGACGCTGACGATGCCTGTGCACTCCGGAAGCGCCGGGCTGACACGGCTGACGACTCCGGCGTCCGCTCGCGACCCTCCGACACTGCTCGGCCGCCGAAGAAGACCCCTGAGGCCTCCCGCGCCACCGCGGCCCAGTCAGTCGCGGAGAAGACGCGCACGAGGGAGCAGCGGTCCACCACAGGGCCTGCTCCCGTCCGCCACCCTGACGAGGACGGATTCATCACCCCCGCCCGGCGGCACACGGCAAGGGCGCCGCGCCCGCCATCGATTGTGATCCAGTGGGACGGCCCATATAAGCCGTCTGAGCAGAAGATCACTTGGGTGGCGCCCACTGCCAGCACAAGGACTGCCGCAATGATCTTTACTGCCTATCCGTGACCACTGTCGAGGACTACCGTGCAGTAATGGATGTCATCTGCAAAGATGGCCTCCACTGCTACACGCACCCGTCGGAACCGCTCGAGCTGTTGAAGGTGGTGTTCCGCCGCCTCCCCCTCCAGTTTGGGGCGGATTACCTCCGTGAAGAACTGGAGGATATGGGCTTCGGCATCCGCCACACGGGGCTCATGAACTCCCCACGCACCCACAGCCTCGTGGCGCTGTACCAGGTCGTTCTTGTCGACAACCTGGAAAATCGCAAGATCTTTCAGGTGCGGCAGGTAGGGACGTCGAAGTGGAGCCACTGCGGGCCAAAGGCAAGAGGGCCCAGTGCTTCTCTTGCCAACGCCTCGACCATATGTCTCGCTACTGCTCGATGCAGCCCCACTGCATCAAGTGCGGGGCCCAGCATCAGAGCAAGGAGTGCACACTCCCACGAGAGGATAAACCGACGTGCTGCAACTGCAATGGCGCGCACGTCGCGAGCTACCGAGGGTGTCCGGCGTTCCAGCGTGGTCGACATCAGCCCCGTGGCCGGGCTGCCCCTTCCCGCATGCTTCAGCCTGACACCAGCCTCGCTGATGCCGCCAAGGGAGGGGCGCCCGCCCCCTCCGCCCAGCAGCCTGCTGCCTCCGATAGCGCTGCACAGCAGCGACCTGCCTCGTCCGAGGCGGCTGCTGCCCCTGCACCCACGCCTACCGAACAAGCTGCCACCCCTCGCAGGCACCGCCGACGGCCGCGCTGGACCGCCCCCGCGGCGGTCGGGCCGACCACTGATGCCCCATTGGCGCCCTCGCTCAAAGTCCGTCAACTTCACATACGGTTCACGTCCACGCTGTCGCGGCATGCTACCAGTGTTAAAGACTGCGATGGAGCTCCGTATGACACGGCAAACTGGCTGACACTGACGGCGGCGGTGCACAAATGCTGCGCAGCTAGCGCCATTCGACGGCCAACACCGCGGTTCCTGGTGTGTCCGCTGTGCCGTGCGTGTGATCATGGCTTGTACAGCCCTCTCGCAGTGTCCGGAGCAAGTATGGTGGGTCTGACACACCGGTGTCAATGTGTTCTTTTTTCCATTTCCAGGAGTGTATATAGCACGTTAATAGTTGTGTGCCTACGATTTTTCTCCCTTATAATTGCTTATGTCAGTGTGCTCTTAATCTGTATAGTGCCCCATAAAGCTATCAAGTGTCACAGTATCTCTTTGTAAATTAATATAGTGTCACACTTAGATAACCACATCGTTCTTTTGTTACATAGACATCTAGTGTTGCCGTTGTCATCGATTAACGATATTTACACCTGCTGCAAATATTTCCTTGCTCTTTATCGCATAGCATAACCATTGCAAAAGAAATGTGTATGTGTGCGTTCATTGTGAAGTAAGTAAGTGCCCATCTTAAATTAGTAACCTAGACCTCAGTTTATGGCACGTTCTTTCCGATATCCATAGCTGTAATATGCTAAGATGCTATTACTTTTATGCAATGTTTTGGGTATCGATGTATGCATTACAGTTAGACAGTTATCTAAGGCGGCACTGTAATTTGAGATTTCAATATAATGTCTGTTCTGAAGCGAAAAGTATAATACATGATACTACACATTGTAAAAGTAGGCATTCTTGCATAGTCTTATTAAATAAGTTGTTACCTACAATGTGTTCGGCTTACGTCGTCGAGCCGGGCGCTGTGGCCGAGCGTTTCTAGGCGCTTCAGTCTGGAACCGAGTGACTGCTACGGTCTCAGGTTCGAATCCTGTCTCTGGCATGGATGTGTGCGATGTCAGGTTAGTTAGCTTTAAGTGGTTCTACGTTCTAGGAGACTGATGACCTCAGATGTTAAGTCCCATAATGCTCAAAGCTATTTGAAGCATTTACGTCGTCCAGTTAGCCTGCAACCAATGTTTTTGGAAACATTTTCCCCATCCCCAAAACAGACGAAACATTCTTACCTAGTGTATATTCCATTTTAAATTATTTGCATTCCACTATTTTTCACTTTTATGTGATACACATTGCACTCTGTCATATACTGTTACATACACGTTTATAAAAAGGACCTAGGAAACATTTATTATCATTCACAAGACTGCTGCTAATTCGTGGTACTCCTCTGTGTTACTCTGTTAGTTTGACTGATATCCAGCAGAATGTGGCCGCGAGCCAATCATAACATATGCAACACTTATTGATGTTCCACTCTTGTATGTCTTGCCATGAGTACACAGTGTTACTTTTTAGCGTTCTGCGCTCTTATTATTATGAGGTAATGATACCTTAGGCATATATTGGAATTTGTGTAACTACTATAACAACTTATGTAAAGGTAATTTTGATTTATTTCAAACTCACGCTCCGTTACGATGGTACGAATAGTTTATCGCTCAGCGTTATTTCGTAACCCGCCCACTGCTGGCACGTCAAAAAGAACTTATGTAAATACGATCATTTACGATTACTACTATAAATATTTTTCTAATTTTTGTCACATTGCGGATGTGAAGATAGCAGCTTAGTTCTGTCGAAACTGGTAATCCAGTGTACCCACTGGCGACCAGGGAAATAAAAACTTCATTCCTGAAGCTTCCTTTACATTGAAATCTTCATTTAGAATATATCTACGGAGCTACAGTTATGACACCAACATTATCCAGGATTCTTTAAATAGTCTGTACATGTTCTAAGAGAAATTAAAATTTTTGGATCCTTCAAAGTACAATCACTATACATACTCAATGAAGAAAAAGACCTCCTAATTCAAAATTTTCTCTATCACCTTTGACATTAACTGTAATGTACTGTAAGTGAACACTCTTATAACTTATTTCAGTACACACAGTCGTGATTCCCTTTAAGTTGTTTGCTTTTATTTTTAGATGACCGTTTACCACCTTCTAAGTGACCGTCTTCAGATCTTACATTCCTCGAAGACCGTAGAAACTGTTGGCATGGAGCAGACTCACATGGAGCAGAGTCATCTAAGCGTTCGTGGAGAACACAGCGGTCTTGAATGAATGTCAGGTCTGAAGGTAATCTCTTACAAGATCGAAACCGATCGTCTAAAAGTAAAAGAAACAAATGCGATCACGACTTTGTGTGATGAAATAAATTAAATAACAGATCTTCTTCCTGGAACTCTAATCCAAAAGACTTTTAATGCACATTTTTAGATGTGTGATTTACAGTTCACCCAAAATTGCAATACATAAAGTTGATATTGAGTACTATCGCCGACTAGTTGTTCTTTGGTGTGGAAATTACTTTATCATTTCCGCTTAACGCCATCCTTTACGTCAAAGTGATGTAAGTATACGAATATCAACAAACTACAAAATTGGTGGTAGCTAAATTTAGTCCAACTTTACGTTGTTCTCATTCAGTTGCATTATGTTTTGTAGATGCTTGAAAATGGGTTAATGCGGAAACTACAATCGTAAAACTAAATTCTAACAACTGAGACCAAAATTACTTGACGTAGAGAAATGATATGATTGAATCAGTTCTCGAAAAGTCATCCAGAGATAGCCAGATTTAAGCTCTATCGATTTCTTTTTAAATCTCTACGTATTTTATTCTTAGCGGAAATGCTGATTCAACAAGTACCTCAGTTTAAAAATCTGAGGTAGCTGGAAATCGAACCCACTCCTTCAATGTGTCAGGAGAGTATTCTGCCACAAGTGCTCAACGCCTATGAAAAAATTGACCTCGTTTGGAAAATTGAAGATGCTGACTGAATTTCAGACCCGATTTTCTAGTGAATTTTTGAGAGTTGCCTGGAAGTGGATAAGGCGATTTGTAACTGAGTTGCCAGCGTCAGGTGTCATAAATACAAGTAAAAAAAAAAACCAACAGCCACCTGGTCTCCTAGTAAGTGTTCTCGCCTTCCCTGCTGTAAATAATAAGTGTTCCGTTTCAAGTCGCTTCGTAGTGATGCCCGGAAATATTAACAAGGTGCGACGTGCTCAAGATATTCAACACCAAGCTACTGACTAGCTAGTATCGTCCTAGTGTCCTTTGATACTGGCATTACCTCCCACTTATCAACAATGAAAGAGAGCTGCCACTCATTGCCCCAAGTGAAAATTTGCTTCAGGGACTTTCTCATTTCCTCTTGGTCGTGCAACGACCATACGCAACAAAGTCGTCAGTGGAAAATCTCGTAATGTGTATATACGAGAGAACTTTCGTTACATCTCCTATGGGCGAACCCCATAATACTCTCGTTTCTGTTTATAGTTCTGTGTCTAATTTAACAACGTGAATTGTTTCGGAACATTAGGCCTATTGTCTATATTATACGTGTGAAATTTACTGCGTTATCTATCCAGAACGGTAAATTAACATGAAGAAGTAGAGATTGACCTTGTGTTCAAGAAATTTTGTCAGTGCTCTGACACATCGGAGGGAATGGTATTTGCAGTACACCAGTTCCGTATAATCTGGTCTGCCTTTCTGTAACGAACTGCTCTCCTTTCTTGACACTGTGCCGCCCCCCCCCCTTCCTCCCCCCCCACCCCCCCACCCCGAAGCCTCCCGCTCGCTCTCTGCTTCTTCTGTTTACACTGTCTCTGGCAGAGGAAGGGATTTCTCACTTAGTCAAAGATGCGCTCATTCTCCGTCTCTCTGTCTCTCTCTCACACACAGACACCCTTCTCCACGCTGCGTCTTACCTTTCACTGTCACTCCTTACCTCTCCCGTTTTCTTTTGCCTGCCCGTCTATGCTTTAGTGCAGGATCTCACATGTGTGTCTATAAGTGTGTGGTGGTAGTGTGTGGGTGTGTGTATGCATGTGTGTGTGTGGGGGGGGGGGGCGTGTTTTTGTGAGTTTCAGACGTTTTCGCACAGCTCTGAGAGGCCGATGGCTAAGATGATGCCAATGTTGACCAGTGGTCCACTCTGCATCGACACCATTGCAGCGCGACCCTGAAGTTTCCATGGCATCTGTTATGAGTTCTCTGTCTCTCTCGCTGCCTTAGTGCCTCTCTCTCTCTCTCTCTCTCTCTCTCTCTCTCTCTCTCTCTGTGTGTGTGTGTGTGTGTGTGTGTGTGTGTGTGTGTGTGTGTGTGTGTATGTGTGTGTCTTTCTCTCTTTCTCTCTCTCTCTGTCACTTGCATTCTCACTGCCTAACGCGACGTTTAACGAATGTGTTAAAGTTCACTGACGATGTTTCTTCGTCTGGCTTCCTATCTATCCTCAGTTTCATGCGACTCAACTTGTCAGTAAAATTCCACTGGATATGTCACCGATTTTGTCAACAAGTAAAATTCTCCGACGTTTCGGCCGCTGTGGTAAACGGCATTCCTAGGATCCGGCAAAACAGCCTGACCAAGGCCATTTGCAACACTGGTAAGTAGGCTGTTTAGGTTTTTATGTTGGTAACGCCACGTAGCGCTCTGTATGAAAATCACTGGCTGTGCAATGTGCAGTCTGTGGCTGGTTGGCATTGTTGGAATATTCGTTATTGTAGCGTCGGGCAGTTGGAGGTGAACAGCGCGTAGCGTTGTGCAGTTGGAGGTGAGCCGCCAGCAGTGGTGGATGTGCGGAGAGAGATGGCGGAGTTTTGAAAGCGGACGATCTGGACGTGTGTCCGTCAGAAAAAAGAAATTTGTAAGACTGGATGTCATGAACTGATATATACATATTATGACTTTTGTACACTATTAAGGCATATACATTGTTTGTTCTCTATCAAAATCTTACATTTGCTAACTATGCCTATCAGTAGTTAGTGCCTTCAGTAGTTGGAATGTTTTATTTAGCTGGCAGTATTGGCGCTCGCTGTATTGCAGAAGTTCGAGTAACGAAGATTTTTGTAAGGTAAGTGATTCATGGAAGGTATAGGTTGTTGTTAGTCGCGGCCATTCTTTTGTAGGGACTATTGAAAGTCAGATTGCGTTGCGCTAAACAGTATTGTCTGTCAGTTTAGTGTTGATCAGAATAAGTAAAGAGAGAAATGTCTGAGTACGTTTAGTTTTGTTCAGCTGTTTGAAAATCAAACAAAGTAGAGGTTTACCAGCACAGTAACACACAATTTTGTAAGGGGACGTTTCACACTGGCCAAAACGTAGAACAACTTTACGAATTGACAAATACGGCAAAATACCCATAAGATTGTTGTTGACAGTGACAATGCCATTGGAAACCTACGCTTAAATTTATTATTTGTTCCCTTCTTTTAGCACGTGCCTCCAACACTCATTCATGAAAAATGTCAACCACTCACAATCCAAGGAAGAAATGAAATGAGACTTTACGCAGAGGTTACGTGGTACTGCGAGGGCGTGCTGAAAAGCAATGCCTCCGATATTTTGTGAGAACTCTTACATCTTGTTAAATTAATCTAACGTTGTTAACAGTTTACACCACTATTCTTTACGTCTACATATTTATTTCTCAACATCGTCACCCTGGCTATGAACACACTTCTTCCAACGAGAGACCAGTTAGTTGATACTGTCTCTGTAGAATGGCATTTTTGTCGGAGGCACAACCACATCTCTGCTTGCACCGCTTCGTCACTGTCAAAGTGAAGGCCTTGAAGATGTTCTTTAAGTTTCGGAAACAGATGGAAACCGGATCGGCCAAATCGGAACTGTATTGAGGATGATGTTTGACAGTGAACCCAAGGCGGCGGATACTTACAGATTTCGCTCGTGTGTGCTGTGGCATTGTCACGTTGAGGAAGAGCGTGGTCCATGTGTGGACATACTCTTCGAATTCGGAACTCGGTTACAGCAAGCGACTTCTCACGCACCTGCATAGTTTTCGTTACTCACTGCCGTTTTACATGCTACAATTCGGAGCCGTCTAGCGCCAGACGGCTGCAGATATGTAGATTTCAAGAGTAAAGAGGTAGAATGTTAATAACGTTTGTCTTATTTAAAAATCTTTAAGATTTTTCATATAAAAGATTCGAAAATTTTACTTTTCATCATGACCTCATATATCAGTAATTACAGAGGAATAACAAAATAGTCAGCAAGCACTTACTATCGATCCCTTTTTGGTACGGTGTTGCTTATCCTTTGGCCTACATGTATAAAATTAGTCCTTTGGGAAAAGTATCATACAGAAACTTCATCCCCTACCCAGGTAAGGTGGCCTACAACTGTTGTAAATGGCCTCCGATACGGTGGACAGAGGGAGAGGATTCTGCTGTCCAAGGGAGTTCCTCATCATCACGCACGCATTTGATGAAGACATTTCAGGTTGAAGGACGAGCGTATTACTGTTGAAAGGTGGTATCAGGAGACTCTCATCAGCAGTGGCAGCTGAGGACTCAGTACGTTTCTGATAAACGGTACTGTCGTGAGCTCGTCGTGTGACAACTGAAAGTGACCTGAAGTTACACTGAGACACTGAAGCTAGAGGTGACTCGGGTGCGTCTCTCTCTCTCTGTCTCTCTCTCTCTCTCTCTCTCTCTCTCTCTCCCTCTCTCTCTCTCTCAAACACTGAAAGTACTTTCCCTCCGTTCGGCGCTGCAGAACTCGCCAGCGATGGTCATCCAAGACAGAGCAGGAAGCAGAGTATTCGCTGAAAGTGATGCAGTGTCATTTGACAGCAGTCCATGCATCCCAAGTAAGATCCACTCCAACGGCTGCCGTATGTGTCATAGTGTTAACAGCAGCCCTTTGGGTGGAGATTGAGTGGCCTGGCTTCTGATTGTGCCCAACCAGCTGGTGCGGTTCGTTGGTTGGTTGACTTGGGAGAGGAACCAGACGAGGTACGAGGTGAAACATGCGAATCTTGTAGTCAATCCAATACTTCCGCTCAGATGGCAAACGGAAATTTGAAGGGATTACGATGTACCCCCTTGTTGCACAGTAGGGGATCTCTCCTTTCAATTGGCCAAATTTCATCGACTATAAACTTGAGGATACCAGTATGTGATTTCCGTTATATGAGCATTTAATCCGTCACTGAACCACCGCCACATCCAAATACCCTATAAAAATTGATATTCAATTCGGCTAGCCAGCCATACACGCACCAACAATGGCGCACGTCTCAGCGGCTGCTGGGTGCTGGAATCCTTGTCTCAAGTAAACAAGCGGCATTCTCCGTCCTTCTTTACAATAGCACAAAACGTGCGACGTACGGCACGTCCGTTTCTGACGGTATAGTCACATCATGACAATACCAAAGAATGAAAGTTGTCTGTTATAACTTGCCAACTTCCATAAATTATGTTTCAAGTGTCAGCTACTCGCGAACAGTCATTGCTGTCCTATCTGCGCCCGCTCATCGGCTTTTGCTGTACTAGCTTGTTGCCTTGGCTAAGATCTTTGAAGCGAGAGTGGGGCTCGGCCAACACAGACCGAGGGCGCCGTCACGGTCCACGTAGCTTCCAGGTTGGAAGCAGAACAAAATCTGCTTCTTCGCTCTGCCCGATCGCCTCTGCCAGCACCCCCTAAATAAAGACAGCCTGCTCACGTTGTTCGTAACGTCATAACATGGCGACAACAGTAGTCTCTGAGGCATGTAAACATCACCCTGGACGTTATTATTAGTTTAGCTCATTAGTGACTGGAGTTACCGTGTGTAAAACCATAATTCTTTTTGTTTCCTTGGTGTACACTAGACTGGACGATTTGTATGTGTTCTGTGAAGTCTTACTATTGACATAATGCCGTTTTGTGGTGTGCCGAACTGTAGAGGCAACTACAATTGAAGCCCTAAAGTTTCTGTATTGAAATTTCCGGAGGATGAAGCAACGAGGAAGAAATGGTTATCAAGAATTTACAAGAAAAACTTTACTCCTTCTTCAAGTTCAAGGGTGAGTATTTTATGTTAGTCTTTAAAAGAATTCAGTCCTGACGAGGAAGAGTACTGTTTATCGTGATTCATTTTTTTTGAAACGGCGGCCCCTCCCGATATTAGCTTCCTTACATTACGTACATCCTTTATTCCGTAAGCAGTAGAAATTTGTAGAAATCTGATAAGTGAGTCCTTCAGAGACCTCTTCAAGGACATTAGATTTCTTGTACTGTCTATACATGGCTCCATATTTCCTCGTTAGTAATGTTGTTAGTAAAACAAATCAGTTTTTTGTGAAGTTTGATATTTATGTAACTTCTGCATGGGCTAACGGTAGTATTCAATTCTATTTCCTGCTATAAAAGCTTTCAGTAAATTTCCAGTTAACAGGAAAAACATAGTAAAATTTGACCCAGTAAATCAATGCAAAGTTCAACGTAGCTACCATACCAGCACATCTACACTCCTGGAAATTGAAATAAGAACACCGTGAATTCATTGTCCCAGGAAGGGGAAACTTTATTGACACATTCCTGGGGTCAGATACATCACATGATCACACTGACAGAACCACAGGCACATAGACACAGGCAACAGAGCATGCACAATGTCGGCACTAGTACAGTGTATATCCACCTTTCGCAGCAATGCAGGCTGCTATTCTCCCATGGAGACGATCGTAGAGATGCTGGATGTAGTCCTGTAGAACGGCTTGCCATGCCATTTCCACCTGGCGCCTCAGTTGGACCAGCGTTCGTGCTGGACGTGCAGACCGCGAGAGACGACGCTTCATCCAGTCCCAAACATGCTCAATGGGGGACAGATCCGGAGATCTTGCTGGCCAGGGTAGTTGACTTACACCTTCTAGAGCACGTTGGGTGGCACGGGATACATGCGGACGTGCATTGTCCTCTTGGAACAGCAAGTTCCCTTGCCGGTCTAGGAATGGTAGAACGATGGGTTCGATGACGGTTTGGATGTACCGTGCACTATTCAGTGTCCCCGCGACGATCACCAGTGGTGTACGGCCAGTGTAGGAGATCGCTCCCCACACCACGATGCCAAGTGTTGGCCCTGTGTGCCTCGGTCGTATGCAGTCCTGATTGTGGCGCTCACCTGCACGGCGCCAAACACGCATACGACCATCATTGGCACCAAGGCAGAAGCGACTCTCATCGCTGAAGACGACACGTCTCCATTCGTCCCTCCATTCACGCCTGTCGCGACACCACTGGAGGCGGGCTGCACGATGTTGGGCCGTGAGCGGAAGACGGCCTAACGGTGTGCGGGACCGTAGTCCAGCTTCATGGAGACGGTTGCGAATGGTCCTCGCCGATACCCCAGGAGCAACAGCGTCCCTAATTTGCTGGGAAGTGGCGGTGCGGTCCCCTACGGCACTGCGTAGGATCCTACGGTCTTGGCGTGCATCCGTGCGTCGCTGCGGTCCGGTCCCAGGTCGACGGGCACGTGCACCTTCCGCCGACCACTGGCGACAACATGGATGTACTGTGGAGACCTCACGCCCCACGTGTTGAGCAATTCGGCGGTACGTCCACCCGGCCTCCCGCATGCCCACTATACGCCCTCGCTCAAAGTCCGTCAACTGCACATACGGTTCACGTCCACGCTGTCGCGGCATGCTACCAGTGTTAAAGACTGCGATGGAGCTCCGTATGCCACGGCAAACTGGCTGACACTGACGGCGGCGGTGCACAAATGCTGCGCAGCTAGCGCCATTCGACGGCCAACACCGCGGTTCCTGGTGTGTCCGCTGTGCCGTGCGTGTGATCATTGCTTGTACAGCCCTCTCGCAGTGTCCGGAGCAAGTATGGTGGGTCTGACACACCGGTGTCAATGTGTTCTTTTTTCCATTTCCATGAGTGTATAATAAATTAGCTCTAGCTAACTGATTTTCAAAATCCCTGTTAGTAATTTTGGGCATACCACTGACTGAAAAATGTTTCTGAGCTTACAGTGTACAAGTAACTACTTTTCTTTAGAAATGTATATAGTGTTCCACAAAAGTAAGAAATGCATGTGTAGGTTATAGTAAATGGAAAGACAGGAACTATTTTTGTGTTAAGGATTTATAGTCTCAGCAGATACAAATACAAAAAAAAAAATCTGCACATACACATGTGAGAAAATAAAAAATAAAAGTAACAGGTGTCATGCATCAGTTCTTCTTGCAAACTGTCTTCATTTCTGGGTCTGAATTTCAGCTAGACATAAGTATCCTACCCTTCCCTCAGTAAGTACAGAATTAAATTGTTTGAAAGTAATTAAGTGCTTCTGTTTCTGCTAATATGCTGCATGTAAGTGGCAGTGTTCTAGATTTCTTATTACTGTCAGTTTTTGTGTATGCATTGACTCTGAATTATTAGTTACATAAGGGCTCACAGATACTCCACAAAAGCACTATTCCTCAAAATAGTTCTTAGTTACATGGCTTAAAGAAAGGTTTTGATAGGTACATTAATACATAACTTTTAGTAGTTGTCCATAAACATTTGTGTTATCATCATTATTAATTTATGATATTTGAGTAATTTACAGTAACAAATACCTTTAACTTATGATGGAACAAGTTAACTTCTTTCCTCTTCCAACTGTTTTTAATTGTTCTCTTGAATTTATTGCCATGATGCACTGGTATATGTTCCACATTTCCCCATGTTCCATATTCATGATTTTTTAGTTACACAGTTCTTTCTTTGCTATGAGAGGGTTGTTGTGTTTTTACAGCAGAACACTAACTTTTTACAGTAAATACAGCAGTTTTGATAAATCTGTCGTGAAATATAAATACCTGTTTGTGCAATTCTCATTACTTATTCATTTGTATTTACAGGTATGCCAGTCAACTTTTGGATAGATGATGATTGTGGAAAACACAAATTTGGGATGAAAGCACAGGACAGTTATTATGTAACCCCCTCCAAAACTATGTTTGAGGCCTGGTGCAGTTCAATCAATATTCCCAGGCTGTCCTCACTACTCATCAAAAGAAGGCAGCAGAAGTGAATGGCCAGAGGAGAAAGAGCTTAGGCTAGAAAATGAGCAACTAGCAGCAGCACTAAAGTATAGTCTGTCTGCTAAAAAAAGGCTACAATGAAGATTTCAGCTTCAGTTCTTTAGAAGAGTTACTGTTATGTGCCAAGGAAGTGGAATTGCCCTGTGAGTGGAGGAAGAGTGAGTTCGTCTATTTTTTGAAGATCACAAGAGACCTAGCACCATTGATTACTCATTCTTTTGTTGTAGATACAGATTTAAATATTTCATTATTAAAGAAAAATTTGCAACTTAAGGTATTAGAAAACAGGACATTTCTTGAAGGAGTAAATCATATACAAGAAAATGTGAGTCTGTTGCAAGCATTTCCAGACAAATTCTGGTGCCCATAAAGATGCGTAGAGAATGTAGTAGAGGTAGTGACAGGGAGAGTTTAGAAGTGCTAAAAAATATAGCAGAGGAGTGTGAGAAGGAAATTGAATTTGTATATGAACAAGTTAGGCATATAAATGACCAAAAAATTAATCATAGGTTTAGTTCCTCATTTATATTTTGTTCTTTACTGTTTTCTATTTCTTCTCATGCCTATAAGTTTGTATGTAGTAGTTGATTAGTGAAAATGACACATCGAAGTACTCTGCATAGAATCTGCAACAGATTTAATATAAACCAATCACATGAAAAGTCTGGGGGAATAACTTCCTATCTTATTCAAAACAGAAATTTCAGTATTTGAATGTCAATGATGTCAATGTTATTTTGAATGTGGATGAAATTCATCTAAACACTTATATGGGTTACAAAGGAGGCAGCATATTGGACATGTACAAATCAGAATATCCTGCAAATTTAGCATTTGTGTTAATGTTGCAGAGTGTAGGGACTGATTACAGAGGTGATGTTCACATCCTGCCAGTGAATGCCATTTGACTTGGTTTTTCTGTGAAGTGTTGTTAGCCATAATAAATGGTGTTGACCTTACTGGTTATAAGATGTTGTTACAACTAACAATAACAAGCTAACAGCAAAACAATGTCATGTTTTCTGTGGAGAAAGTTGCTAATATTGCTTGTAAACATCTATGTGACCCTGATCATCCACTTTTCTTTCTAATCAACCCAGTTCACATCTTGAAATGTATAAGAAATGTGTGACTGAAGCATAAAAATGAAGACAAAGATATGCTCTATCCTCAGTTTTCTATCAGAAAGGAACTCGAACAAAATGAGTTATCTGTAGCTTCTTTTAAGACACTAAAAATGTATTATGACATAGTTTCCAGTTCCATTGTTAAATATGGTCATACACTTATACCTTTGCCGAACATCATTAGGGAAACAGAGCATGATGCTAGTGTTACAAATATTTAATCAACATATTTCAGAGGGTCTTGAGGTAGGTAGCAGTAAATTCAATTTGCAACATGGGTCATCAACAGCTGAGTACATTAGAATAATAATAAAATGGTTTGAGGTAATGAATGTCAAATCAGTGTTTAAATGGAAACACAAGCAGAATCCATATGTGAAACCTTTGACAACTGATTGTGTCACTATGAAATTTTTGCAAGATTTTGTAGACTGGTGTGATGAGTGGAAAGCTAAAGGTATTTCTTACAATGTATTTATTGCAAGAAATAAATTTTTTGCCATTTGGCACACAACATATGCCATTATAGAAATTCATCATTGTTGCACTGGAGGGCAGCATTTATTTAGAAGTCACTGTAAATGAGGAAGATATTTGGTCAGTGACAGACTGACAGACATTACACCTTCTTTAACGTACACTGCAGGCTGTTGTGCTCATACAGTAATAAGAAAGTAGAAATGTGAGATTCGCCTTAGTGAAATTGATAAAGAGTTGCCTATAAATGAACATTTTACTTTAATACAGCAATTTGACCATGGAGGCTTAAAATATCCATCAGACACTGTTTTGAATTTTGTTGTTCATACTTATGTCATCATAAGTAAATTAATCAAAGAACATGAACAATAACTTTTTCCTGCAGCAATTAACGTGCTACTGCATTTGCAGTATCACTTGCTACTATCAGGGAAACTGACATTGTGTTCTTTGATGGATTTTGCTGCAAAGGACATTCATCTCACACAATAATGAAAAATGTTGTTTGGGCTGGTTACATATTTTTGAATACCTATTGTAAAAAAAAATTGTGGGAACAGAATTTCAAAGAATATCCAGCAAAAACTGCGAATGCTTTGTAATTAATTTTTCTGCGTAACATAAATAGAACTTAATATGTGAAACTTATTTTTTATTTGCCTTAGTGGCATACATGTAGCAATGAAACATTATTTCCGACATGTATTGTTATGTCATTGGTGCAAACTGACAAACAAAAATTTTAATATCTTATGTCTTTCACTTTGCATTGGTTTATATAGTACAAGCTGATGATTAAAAGATAAAATTCGTACCTAACATATTTACACTTTTTTAGCTTTATTTTACTGGCATATTACATATTTGATTCTGTGTTCAACAACAGAGGCACCTCCGTAAGAGGTCTGGCAGATAGGTTTCTGAAAACTGGCTTAATGATGTCGATGGCAGCTGACAACCAATAGTGCCATTTACGAACTGCCTTGAAATCGATTCAATTTTTGCGCGGGCTGCTCTGTTATTTGTCTTAACAAATCTGCAGGAAAAATTCCGCGCCTCTGTGCCTATCCTGTTTCCGAAAGAAACATTTTAAGCTTATTCATTATCTTATATTTCAACAGACTACACTGCCAACAATCACAATTTGCATTTGATTTTTAAAATACATTGCATTTAAAGGCTTTCAAGCTTCTCTACAGGTGTTGCATATGTTGAATTTTGGTCAGTGTAGTTGAAATCAGGGGCTGAATATCGGTAAGTATTCTTTTTTCCCATCATCATTTCGAACCCTTTGTTACTGTAATGGGATTGCACACACCCTAGTTGATGTATTTTTCAGAACTGTCATGAGATGACATATAATTTGTTCTTGAACATTTGAGCAACTTACTTTTATAAACTGTTGACGGTACTGTAGTAGTTAATACCAGTTAGCTTGGTTGATGGAGGAAGACAGAGGTGTTTTTGGTTTTTCCATTACCTAATAAATCTTTTCTGGAATGAGTTTACTTTGTTTTATTTTTTTACATGAGCATGAATGTCAACACAAATATTAGGTTATGCCATAACTCAATATATTACCACAACCTTTATTTGGCTTTCATGTTCGTTGACATCGCCAGTTCTCCATTGAATTCTCTCTCTGCATAACCCGAACCTTGGGCTACACTACATGACTTAGATTTGGGTGAGAGGGAATGGAATGTGTTAAATACTACCATACTTGAGTCACTACCCAAGTCGGCGGTGGTGGCCGAGCGGTTCTAAGCGCTACAGGTTGGAACCGCGCGACCGCTACGGTCGCAGGTTTGAATCCTGCCTCGGGCATAGGTGTGTGTGTCGTGTCCTTAGGTTAGTTAGGTTTAAGTAGTTCTAAGTTCCAGGGGACTGATGACTTCAGAAGTTAAGTCCCATAGTGCTCAGAGCCATTTGAACCATGACTACCCAAACATATCAGTGCTGCTGCCAGGTAAACATCAACTGTAAAATTTTCTCATAGAAAATTAACTTCTGCCTTCATTTCTTCAACCATAGGAAGGTTCAAAGTATCAACATCAGTCAACAGATAACACAAGGCAATGAAAACAATTCTTAGACGCAACTTTTAGTTGTTGCACGGTGAGATGCTATAAAGTGGTGATTGTGGAAACTGTGATTTCTTATACATTGTTATTTATAAAAGATACGTGATTTCGTGCCCATCTCTAGTGGGAAAGGTGTTTTAATAATGAAGAAGACAGTTAATGAACACTGTTTGCAGCAAATATTTCATGTAAGCTGACTATACAACTACAATGTGTTTACTCATTATAGCTCTTTTGTCAATGCGAGCACCAAGGAAATGTAACCACTCTCTCCTCAAAACCATTAAGGCTAAGAAAGTGAAATTTTTATTGATAATCGATGATTTGACGCTATCTACAACGTAATTTGAAAATATGTACTGAAATACTGCTAGTCTACGGAAAAAAGCGAATTCAGTGAGATTTATAAAGTTGGCCTGTCATAACTTTCTGACAACAGTAAACATACTCGTCTTGAACAAGTGGGACATTTCAATGGAGACGTGTTTTTGTAGTGGAAGCTATACGAACTGTGAAGAACAATAACTTCAACATATGCAGTTCTTCTTCTTCTTGCTGCCTTATGAATATTGCAATTTAAAAGAAGTTTCTCTGCAGATGTGTTTTGCTTGGGTTTAAAAAGCATCGTTTGTGTTCACTGCTGTTTCCTCTTGTTTACATGTTTTAACGTCCACTGCTTTTACCTACGTTGTTAGCAGAAGATAGAAAAAATCGTGCTTGCACATTTACCTTTAGCTATTTCTCGTCTTTCACGAACTAGCTTTTTGTTTAGTGGCGATTTTTTCATTTTCCTAAATTACACAAAAGAAATAGATTTGTAATTTCACTTGTTCCACGCCCATCGCTTGTGAAACTACAGTTTTTAACGAATTCCAACTTCTGCAACGAACGAAAGAAAAAACAGTGCAATTTAAAACATGTAGGCCAGAGGACGAGGTACCAATGACTACAAGAAAATGCTTTATAGATATATGCTAAACTCTCCTGCCAAAAACTGCTTTTAAACTACAGTAAACTTAAGACGGGGAACTGTGCAAATAAAAGCAAAACATAATGTGTGCTGCAGAAGATCCCACGCAAAGAAACATACCACATCGTTTTAAAAAGATGCGGATGTACTGTGTAATCAGTCACATCGCTAGCCAGCCACGGTGCTCGGACTAGGCGAGTGACGTCGCAGATGGGTGCACAGGCTTTCCTTCTTCACGGGGTGCTGCCTCTGCTCCGGAGTAAAGGTGTGCTTCCGCTCGCGTGTGAGTTGATATGGTAATGAGCGTGGCTGCATTCAGCTGTGCCGAGGAAGAAAGAGATTGAATTGGAAAAGCAGTCTAGGGTTTGCATTCGTTAAGTTATATTGCGAATTTATGCAACATTTCCCCATGCGCCTACTCTACAGGGTGTCACTAACCATTGCAACATAGAATAACTCCGAAAGTACGATAGGAGCTGAAAGGTTTGTGGGACAAAGGTTTCGTGGGACAACGGGGGCCATAACATGACGATCGTTCTTTGTTGCTAGGTGGGATCGTTTCACAGGTACGAAGGTCAATTTTTTTTTTTAATGAGATGCTATAGTTTGGTACCTATTTTCTGATAGCGACTATCGAGACGAATCCAATGATGTGTAACAATAAGGTCTTTGAAGGTCAACGAAGTTGAAGGTGGTATGAACGTCCATTTACAGATAGTGTTAGAAGTGATGATCATAGGCATTAATGCAGTGTTGCAATCTTCTTATCATGGACTGATTGGTATTCCTAATCACATCGGCACTTATCAAAGCACATGCTCTTACAATCCTCTCTTGCATATCTTCATGTGCAGTTGGAACATATTTATAAACAAAGTCTTTTACGAATCCCGACAAGAAAAAATTCAGAGGTATCAAGTCTGGCGAACAAGCCAGTCAAGACACATTTCCTCCGCGTCCAATCCAACGATTTGGGAATTTTCTCTGAAACTCATTTTTAGCCATCAGAAAAAAATGTGCCGGACACCCATCGTGTTGATACAACATTCTGTTACTTGTTCCTGAAGGTATCTCTTCCAATAACAATCCTAATGTTTCTTGTAGCAATGTGGTGTACTTCCTACCATTAAGATTTACTTCGATGAAATAGGGCCCTGTAATACTGCCCTCCAGAATCCCACACCATACATTCACCGAACACGGTTTTTGGTGTGCAACTTGCAGCAGCCAACATGGATTTTCAGTTGCCCAATACTGCATGTTATGCAAATTAACATTTCCATGGTTCGTGAATGGAGCCTCATCAGTAAATAAAATCAAATTAATAAATGTGTCATCCCTCGGGAATCTAAAGTTGAGCCCACCCGCAGAATGCAATGCGACGTATACAATCCGTACTAGTTAATTCTTGGTGGAGACAGATATGGTAAGGATGATATTTATGGCGATGCAGAACTTTAACACTACTCTGGCTCATGCCAGATTCCCTTGAGATTTGACGCGAACTAACACGAGGATCTCGAACCACAGTCGCAAGAGTGCCAATTTCCGTTTCCTCATTAGTAACTTTCCTTTGGTGGATATGTTTCCAATGCGTTATAGATCCAGTTATTCTCAATTTATCATACACATATTTAAATGTATGACGTGTAGGGTGAGGATATCATTCAGCGTGGAAGTGTCTAGTTCTCACTGAATTTCGTAGGAATTCTCCGTAAAAGGGAAGTACATAGACCTGTTCTTCGAAGTAATACATCATTCACATTCGCTTGATTCGACGATACTAGTCTTATGTTCCTATTAGTATTGTATCGCGATATGGTGTTTACATGTCAATGACAAGTTAAATGGATACGCCGTATCGGCGAATATTTACTATCTGCACGATATATGAGAGAGAATTGTCAGAGCATGAGCTTCCATAAGTGCCGAAGTGATAAGGAATACCACTCAATCCATAATAAGAAGATTGTAGCACTACATTGATACCAATGGTCATCTCTTCGAACACCTTCTGTAAACGTACGTTCATGCCACCTTCGTGACATTCGTTGACCTTCAAAGACCTTACTGTTGCACATCATTGGATTCGTCCCGTTATCCCATGCCACTTTTGTCCCACAAACATTTAAGCTACTATCATACTTTCGGAGTTATTCTAGGTGGCAATGGTTAGTTCAAAATGGTTCAAATGGCTCTGAGCACTATGGGACTTAACATCTGTGGTCACCAGTCCCCTAGAACTTAGAACTACTTAAACCTAACTAACCTAAGGACATCACACACATCCATGCCCGAGGCAGGATTCGAACCGGCGACCGTAGCAGTTGCGCGGTTCCGGACTGAGCGCCTAGAACCGCTAGACCACCGCGCCCGGCGGCAATGGTTAGTGGCACACCCTGTACAACTGCGAACTTGGTGAGCCAAGTCGGAAATATAACATACCTTCTGTACGACTAGATGATAGTAAGTAGATGTGAACGTAGCCACTATAGAAGAGAAGTTTCCACACCCACAGTTTCGTTGCAGTTAAACTTTAATTTTTTCACAGGTACACTTTTGGAGTCTTGCGAGGGTAAATATCAGTGAGTGGCCAATGTCATATTGCGTTGGTTGCTTCCGCCATCCCTACGAGTGCCACACTGACTGCATTCAACTTGGGGCTGGTGAGGAGTCACGATCTTCCTTCCAAATGGTCTGAGTGTCAGCCCATGTAACCGAGGGTGCCTGATTGTAACTACTGAGACCTTATTGCTATCTGTATCTGCACAGCACTGTGATTTGTCCCAAGAGCGGTCATATTATACCTTTTTTCATAAGCCTCATTCCACTTAAGCAGACATCAGTATACCAAGCACCAGGTGCATCTATTGTTAGCCAGCTAAAACTCCCTTGTAGAGTCTCTCCGTGAGCACTGTTAAATATTTTTTCCTCATTCAGTCACTCGTTGTGAAGGTCATTATACACTTCATGTTTGTATCCAATGGTTCAACGGATTTATCTATATTGTCATAAGGGTTTCATTACGTCACATTTCTGTACCACGTTCCTAACATCATCTCTTTCAGGATTGTGGACACACATTTGAATTACTGGGTCACAGAAGTCATTTAACTAAACGAATCTCTTTAGCACAAGCGAAACGCAAACAAATCAACTACCGAAATTTCCTGGCAGATTAAAACTGTGTGCCGGACCGAGACTCGAACTCAGGACCTTTGCCTTCCGCGGGCAGGAAATCAACTACCACTAAAAATGAAACCTCAGTATCCGTTTCGTCAGATCATAACGCGTTTGCCTGTGTGGCAGACGCTTCGGCAGGCATGTATTATTAGAGTAGCATACATGTTACTATGTGGCCACCGAGAAGCAAAGAGATAATATTTGTCGTCCGACGTATACAGTACTAAATGTCGTTTTAAACGCGATGTTTGCTACAGACACATACGCCTACGGCCTTAAATATTTCGCGTTTTCAACTAAGGACGCCAATCTGTGCATCACAGTAGCGCCTGGCGCACAGTACCATTTTATGGAAAATGTATTTGTGTGTGTCTGTGTGTGTGGAGGGAGGTGGAGAGGGGGAGGGGGAGGGGGAGGGGGCGGGAGAATTAGTTAGTTACGTGTTCCATTGATCAATCTCACGATAACCGTTATGATGCGGAATGTGTCAAGTGAATAAGAAATGCACACATGAATCAAGGATTTTATTCAGCTTAAAATTTTTATTACCTATTCCACTCCGTTAAAAGGCACAAAATTCACATATATTGTTGTTCTTGTTGTGGTCTTCAGTCCTGAGACTGGTTTGATGCAGCTCTCCATGCTACTCTATCCTGTGCAAGCTTTTTCATCTCCCAGTACCTACTGCAACCTACATCCTTCTGAATATGCTTAGTGTATTCATCTCTTGGTCTCCCTCTACGATTTTTACCCTCCACGCTGCCCTCCAATACTAAATTTGTGATCCCTTGATGCCTCAGAACATGTCCTACCAACCGATCCCTTCTTCTGGTCAAGTTGTGCCACAAACTTCTCTTCTCCCCAATCCTATTCAATACTTCCTCATTAGTTATGTGATCTACCCAGCATTCTTCTGTAGCACCACATTTCGAAAGCTTCTATTCTCTTCTTGTCCAAACTATTTATCGTCCATGTTTCACTTCCATACATGGCTACACTCCATACAAATACTTTCAGAAACGACTTCCTGACATTTAAATCTATACTCGATGTTAACAAATTTCTCTTCTTCAGAAACGCTTTTCTTGCCATTGCCGGTCTACATTTTATATCCTCCCTACTTCGACCATCATCAGATATTTTCCTCCCCAAATAGCAAACCTCCTTTACTACTTTAAGTGTCTCATTTCCTAATCTAATTCCCTCAGCATCACCTGACTTAATTAGACTATATTCCATTAGCCTTGTTTTGCTTTTGTTGATGTTCATCTTATATCCTCCTTTCAAGACACTGTCCATTCCATTCAACTGCTCTTCCAAGTCCTTTGCTGTCTCTGACAGAATTACAATGTCATCGGCGAACCTCAAAGTTTTTATTTCTCCACCATGAATTTTAATACCTACTCCGAATTTTTCTTTTGTTTCCTTTACTGCTTGCTCAATTTACAGATTGAACAACATCGGGGAGAGGCTACAACCCTGTCTTACTCCCTTCCCAACCACTGCTTCTCTTTCATGTCCCTCGACTCTTATAACTGCCATCTGGTTTCTGTACAAATTGTAAATAGCCTTTCGTTCCCTGTATTTTGCCCCTGCCACCTTTAGAATTTGAAAGAGAGTATTCCAGTCAACATTGTCAAAAGCTTTCTCTAAGTCTACAAATGCTAGAAACGTAGGTTTGCCTTTCGTTAATCTTTCTTCTAGGATAAGTCGTAAGGTCACGTGTTCCAGTGTTTCTACGGAATCCAAACTGATCTTCCCCGAGGTTGGCTTCTACTAGTTTTTCCATTCGTCTGTAAATAATTCGTGTTAGTATTTTGCAGCTGTGACTTATTAAACTGATAGTTCGGTAATTTTCACATCTGTCAACACCTGCTTTCTTTGGGATTGGAATTATTATATTCCTCTTGAAGTCTGAGGGTATTTCGCCTGCTCACCAGATGGTAGAGTTTTGTCAGGACTGGCTCTCCCATGGCCGTCAGTAGTTCCAATGGAATGTTGTCTACTCCGGGGGCCTTGTTTCGACTCAGGTCTTTCAGTGCTCTGTCAAACTCTTCACGCAGTATCATATCTCCCATTTCATCTTCATCTACATCCTCTTCCATTTCCATAATATTGTCCTCAAGTACATCACCCTTGTATAGACCCTCTATATACTCCTTCCACCTTTCTGCTTTCCCTTTGCTTATAACTGGGTTTCCATCTGAGCTCTTGATATTCATACAAGTCGTTCTCTTATCTCCAAAGGTGTCTTTAATTTTCCTGTAGGCAGTATCTATCTTACTCCTAGTAAGATAGGCTTCTACATCCTTACATTTGTTCTCTAGCCATCCCTGCTTAGCCATTTTGCACTTCCTGTCGATCTCATTTTTGAGACGTTTGTTATCCTCTTTGCCTGCTTCATTTACTGAATTTTTATATTTTCTCCTTTCATCAATTAAATTCAATATTTCTTCTCTTACCCAAGGATTTCCACTAGCACTCGTCTTTTTACCTACTTGATCCTCTGCTGCCTTCGCTACTTCATCCCTCAAAGCTACCCATTCTTCTTCTACTGTATTTCTTTCCCCCATTCCTGTCAATTGTTCCCTTATGCTCTCCCTGAAACTCTCTACAACCTCTGGTTCTTTCAGTTTATCCAGGTCCCATCTCCTTAAATTCCCAACTTTTTGCAGTTTCTTTAGTTTTAATCTACATTTCATAACCAATAGATTGTGGTCAGAGTCCACATCTGCCCCTGGAAATGTCTTACAATTTAAAACCTGGTTCCTAAATTTCTGTCGTACCATTATATAATCTATCTGATACCTTTTAGTATCTCCATGGTTCTTCCATGTATACAACCTTCTTTCATGATTCTTAAACCAAGTGTTACCTATGATTATGTTGTGCTCTGTGCAAAATTCTACCAATCGGCTTCCTCTTTCATTTCTTAGCCCCAATCCATATTCACCTACTATGTTTCCTTCTCTCCCTTTTCCTACACTCGAATTCCAGTCACCCATGACTATTAAATTTTCGTCTCCCTTCACAATCTGAATAATTTCTTTTATTTCATCATACATTTCTTCAATTTCTTCGTCATCTGGACATATATTATACCTATAAATTTATTTATTTCTATTCAAGAATTCCTGTATCGTATTGAAGGAGTTGTCAAAGAGATATTATTTAAATCTATTTTTGAGACTATTACTGCTGTCTGACATTTTACTTCATCTGGTAATTTATTGTAAAGATTTACAGCTGCATATTTTATCCCTTTCTGTGCCGAAGATAGATTAATTACAGGATAGTCTTTCTTTCTTCTCGTATTATAATCGCGAATGACACTGTTGATTTTAATCTGTTTGACGTGAATTAGAACAAATTTCATTACTGAACAAATGTACAGTGAGACTGTTGTAAGAATTCCTAACCTTTTAAAGCGATGCATACAAGATGCGCGATTACAAGACCCACACATTATTCTAACCACTTTGTTTCGAGCAGTGAATACTTTTTGCCTAAGTGTTGACTTACCCCAAAGTATTATTCCGTATGACGTCACAGAGATAAAGTATGCGAAGTATATTAGCTCCCTAATTTCTTTATCCTCAAAATTAGTAATTATTCTGATTGCAAAACTTGATGAGCGTAGTCGCTTTAGGAGATCCAAAACGTGAATTTTCAAATTAAGATTCTCATCTATATATACAACCAAAAACTTAGTATGCTCTAACCTGGCTACTGACTTTTGTTGATGTGTTCTTTTTATTTAAGGAACTAAACTCCTTGCAGTAGAAAATTGGATGCACTGTGTTTTTTCAAAGTTCAGAGCAAGCCCATTCGCAGAAAAACAATCGTTTACTTTCCGAATGACGTTATATGTATAATTTTAATTGGAGTTCCTTTTACTGGATTAATAATCGGTCAACAGTGTCAGTTTAGCGTCTTGTATCAGATAAGAAGGGAGGTCATTCACATATATGAAGAAAGAAGGGGACGCATGATCGAGCCGTGTGAAACACCTAATTTCACCCCAGTTATATGAAGTGGGAAACTTCCTTGTATCACATACACCATATAAAGAAAATTTTTGCTTCCTATTATGTAGATATCACTTAGACCACTCATATGCTGTTTCATTTATACCGTAGTAGTAGCTGACTGCTTGATAATATGTAATATGAGGTATTTTTATTTTTAAATTTCATATTTGTCTACATGATTGAGTTCCTAACTGTTGCTTTGAGGTTTTGCAAAAATGCTGTAATCCTGCAGTCAGCGCTGAATTTTCCGATCACGCTGTCAAGATACGGAAAAAATTTTCACGATTGATTTAAGGGAAAATTTGAAGTGTGGCTACAGATCAAACTCCTGAGGTGACAAAGTAGTTCATACGTAGTGGGTTAGATTAATGAAGGTCAAAGACAGGAGCTTGTTAAAACTGTGGCGTAGTACGTTACACAAATTGGTCTCACACGTGAATGGAGGAAGCACAAAACTTTTGCAAAGGCTAGTGAAATAAAATGCAGAAATCTGGGGAAAGTGAAAATATGCAAACAGGACATTTGGTCATATGAGTCAGTTAGTTAGTTAGTGGTTAGTGTTTAACGTCCCGTCGACAACGAGGTCATTAGAGGTCATATGAGTCAAGAAAACGTAGATTTCAAATGTGATATGTCTACTAGACTCGAACTTAAAGAATCTGCATAACCCAGTTCTTGAGGAAGCTGATGGAAAACTGCGAAATATGTAGTGGTGAGATAATAATGATACCAGATGAGCAGAGGGATGAGACAGGAGAGGTGCAGACACTGGAAAAGCATCGCTTCAGAGCTCTTGACACTAAAGCTTCCGAAACTAATTTCGAAGTAAAGGATGTGGAAAGGAAACTAGTAAAAGTTGAAGACACTGTCGAGAGTGGGTTGAGCGATTTTAGCATAAATAAGAGGCAATCGCTATGCAGCTATGGAGAGACGCAAAATCATTGAAGGGTGGCTATATGGAAGAGACAAGTATCGCATCTGGGGAGCAAGCTGTTGCCAGTGCCTCATTCTGAATTACCACTGCTGTCACTTGTTCTGCTCAACCTCCGCTATTGCGATGCAACACAACACGGCACTTGTAGCTGAACCACTGGTTTGCGTTCCCACCACGCGCGTGTTTTCCCGCGTCAAAACCTTTTGTGGATGGTCAAGGTGGCTAACACCGTACAAGTCACGTGACTACTACACCCCCAGTCCACCTGAGAGTTATAACATTTACATCACTCAAAACGCCCGGGCTAATAGGGTTTGTTCGGTGTTTCCTCTCCGACTGCGGAAGGCACCTTCACAGGTGAAGTGACGAATTGCAACCAGAACTCGAGGAAACGCCGAATATACGGGCGGAGTAGAGGGTATATACACCTCGTGTAGCCAAAGGATGTCGTATGTCTTTTGCCGATCTTAATATTCTTTTATCTTCCTGGTGGCTCTGAAGGTAATTTCAACACCATACTTACTCAATGCTTTCCCAATGCAGTCTGTAATCGAACTGATGAACGTAAGGTTCATATAGGTACCACAAAAAGAAGTGTTAACACCCGTCTGGTTGAACACAAGACGAACTGCCACTGGGGCATACTCCATTGAAGAATTTCTTTGTAGAAACAACTAATGCGTGTGTTACTAAGAGAACAAAACAGTGCAAATAATAGTACAATATGACTTCCGTGCAACTTCGTTGGAGTTTTGCGTTCATTGTAAATAAGTGTTGTAAAATGATTCTTTTATTCAGAGTTTGTTACTTCATAAATTAAAACACTTTGACCCATTCCACATCCATGACAATCCACTTCAGATCTGTGGAAGGTACGTTAACATACTAGTATTCGTTTTTCATTGTAAATATTGATTGTGTGTTCTTGTTCTTCAGCGGCTGCATTAACATTTTCTTCCGAGTCAAATTTATTATCGAGCTGTAAGCCCAAGAAGATAACACTATCAACTTTTTCTATCTGCTTGTCTTCGTATTTTAGGCATGTACTGACAGGAAACCTATTACATGTTCAGAATTGCATACAGTATGTTTTTTGAAGGTTCTGTGATACAGAATTGTCTACGGTACATTTATTAATGCCCACGATAATTTCATCAGACGATATTTCTAAGACTACTTCATTTACCATTTGTTGCAACATTTGTGTCACCTGCAAACAAAACGAACTTGACATCTGATAACATTAGTGATCAAAATTTATTGACAGACACAAGAAAAAGTAAGGGCACCAAGATGGAACGTTGGGGGACAATCACATGTGTTTGGTTCCCGGTTGGATGAAACCTGGCAATTTAATAAACGTCTCTTTCACTAACATCCTTTTTTCTGTCGTACCATTTTGTAGCACTTCCTGTTAGATCGTAACATTCTAACCTAATTGAAATGATATTGTGATTTACATCGTGAAATGGCTTTGACAAATCATTAAAAGTACCAGTAGTCCTTAATTTATTACATAATGAATTAACTACATTTTACAGTATATGTAGAAAGCCTTCTCAATATCGGAAGCCTTTAGGAATACGAATTGTGAGTTGCATAATATTTTATTTGTGGTCAGATGGTTAAGAAGACAATTAAGTATTAGCCTTTCTAAAATTGTTGCGAATGCTGGCGAAAATGAAACTGGACAGAATCTGGACGCTATTTCCTTACCTTCTTTCTTAAGCAAAGGCTTAATTTCAGCATATTTCAGCCATCCAGTAAATGTTTCACTGATAAAGGACTGGTTAAACAAGCAGCTTAACATGTTACTCAACTCAGAGGAACGTTCTTTAATTTACTTAATTTTATGATGGCATTAGTTCAGCTTCGGTACTGAGGGTCATTTTCATGTTAGTGAAGTTATGTGTACCGTCTGGCGAAGGTACTCAATGTCATCTACCGAACCCGATGACCCCATCTTTTCAGTAATAATTATGAAATGTCTGTTAAAAAGGTTTTCAAACTGCTGACATCTGTTAGCAATGTATCATTCGCTCTTGATACTATTTGCCCCTCTTCTCATGTGTATTTTACCAGTCTCCACGTTCAATATACAGGGTGCTGCAAAAAGGTACGGCCAAACTTTCAGGAAACATTCCTCACACTCAAATAAAGAAAAGATGTTATGTGGACATGTGCCCGAATACGCTTAATTTCCATGTTAGAGCTCATTTTAGTTTCGTCCAGCTACGCCCAATGGAGCACGTTATCATGATTTCATACGGGATACTCTCCCTGTGCTGCTAGAACATGTGCCTTTACAAGTACGACACAACATCTGGGTCATGCGCGATGGAGCTCCTGCACATTTTAGTCGAAGTGTTCGTGTGCTTCTCAACAACAGATTCGGTGACCGATGGATTGGTAGAGGCGGACCAATTTCATGGCCTCGACCCTCTCCTGACCTCAACCCTCTTTACTTTCATTTATGGGGGCATTTGAAAGCTCTTGCCCGCATCTCGTGGTCGTGCGGTAGCGTTCTCGCTTCCCACGCCCGGGTTCCCGGGTTCGATTCCCGGCGGGGTCAGGGATGTTCTCTGCCTCGTGATGGCTGGGTGTTGTGTGCTGTCCTTAGGTTAGTTAGGTTTAAGTAGTTCTAAGTTCTAGGGGACTTATGACCACAGCAGTTGAGTCCCATAGTGCTCAGAGCCATTTGAAAGCACTTGTCTACGCAACCCGGTACCAAATGTAGAGACTCGTGGTGCTCGTATTGTGCACGGCTGTGATACAATACGCCATTCTTCAGAGCTGCATGAGCGCATCAGGGATTCCATGCGACGGAGGGTGGATGCATGTATCCTCGCTAACGGAGGACAATTTGAACATTTCCTGTAACAAAGTGTTTGAAGTCACGCTGGTACGTTCTGTTGCTGTGTGTTTCCATTCCATGATTAATGTGACTTGAAGAGAAGTAATAAAATGAGCTCTAACATGGAAGGTAAGCGTTTCCGGACACATGTCCACATAACACTTTTTTTTCTTTGTGTGTGAGGAATGTTTCCTGAAAGTTTGGCCGTACCTTTTTGTAACACCCTGTATTTACGCTGGTATCCCAAACGTATGCATATTCGACTGTCTCCGATATAGTATCTCTTGCTAGCCAAAAGATGTAAGAATTCAAGGCGCATGTGCGAATCGCCAACAGTAGCATTGCGACGGAGAAATTTAAGAGCAGTACTTACTTCAAACACCACTCGTTTTTTGTTAGAGTAATGTACAGAGTACAATTCTCAATCTTAGACAGACGACGGAAAATATCCGCTTGCCTGATGTGGTCACTACCCACGTTTTATGTACCTTTCCAAACGCCCGATATACCGGGGCAGTTGTGCGCGTCCCACGGACCACCGGGCGGCAGCCGCTTCGACCTGCCGCACCTAACTAGGGTCTTCCCCGCAGCCGCAGCAAGGACGCCTTCACGGTCAATTCGGCCAGATATCGACTTTTAACGCCGCACCGACGCGCGCGTCCGCTGTATTGGCAGCAACTCCCGGCTTGTGAGTGGCGGAGGTGGAGGGCCGGGCGGAGGCGAGACAAATGAAGGTTGCGACCGCTGCGGCCTCCGTAATGGCGGTCGACACGTGATCAGATTACCTGCTTGGCCGTCCCGCCGTCTGGACCTCTGACCGACCCGAAGGGTGTTTTCAGCCCTGTGGAAGCGCTGCCCAGCATAACAGGACGACAAAGCTTCCGACGTCCGGTGAGCAATTGCCGAAACTTCCTCCCAGGGTGACAATCGGTTACCACTTCATGATTAAAATCAGTAATTCTAGGGCTACTGGCTACGGAACTGCAGACTTTGATATGCAAAATATTACCTTCAAATCATCGAACTAATTTACCACTTGTACCACGCGACAAGTTTCTGTTAAATAATCTATAACAGATTAAAACTGTGTGCCCGACCGAGACTCGAACTTGGGACCTGTGCCTTTCGCGGGCAAGTGCTCTACCAACTGAGCTACCGAAGCACGACTCACGGCCGGTACTCACAGCTTTACTTCTGCCAGTACCTCGTCTCCTAACTTCCAGGTCCCGAGTTCGAGTCTCGGTCGGGCACACAGTTTTAATCAGCCAGGAAGTTTCATATCAGCGCACACTCCGCTGCAGAGTGAAAATCTCATTCTGGAATCTTTAACACTCTCGCTGCGGCTGACGCTTATAAGCGTCACAACAGACCACGAGCCAGTGCGGCTGACACATAAGCGTCCGCGCTCACTGTCGGATTATTCAGTCTACTTGCAGCGTCTAAGCTAGCATTAAAGCGTGTAAACTTTTGTTTTGTGTGATCAGTTATCGAACGTATATTGTTCGTAAGGGCGGCTAATTAACACACCTTGACGTTCCAATGTGAAAAGGAGCAAGAAAAGTGTTAAATTGATAGAGGAACAGTTTCTTAGTGTACCAGACGACAGTGATTCTCTGTGTAGTGAGGACGAGGCATACCACGGAGATTGTCATTTACAGGCTGCAGAAGAATTGCAGAGTGATGACAGCGTGGAAGCACAGCTTTCGAATCTGTTTCGTGACAGTTCCAGTTCCGAATCTGGTAATACGGATCACGACGATTGTGTGGAAATCGACGACGAAAAAGAGCCCGACCTCTCACACGGAAATAATCCAGGTGAATCCTGGCATAAAAAACCACATAATATGTAGTATCACCCATTTACGAAAGAAGAAGTTTTGCAAATTCATCCTGCTGGCAATTGTCCTATGGATTTCTTCAGATTATTGGTAACAGACAAAGTGTTGCAACTTATAGTTGACAAAACGAACGATAACGCAGTCAACATATTGCTGACCTAAAATACAAAAGAGGGATCCAGGATCTGTAAATGGAAACCCCTAAATATAGGCGAATTACTAGTTTTCCTGGGTGTCTCGTTACATATGCGTAACATCAATATCCGCGATTACAAGACTACTGGGAGAAAGAACCGCTGTTTTAGAATAGAGGAAAAGTGATGAGTATAAGCAGAGACCGGTATTTGATCAAATTACACTCTCTGAATTTTGCAAAAAATCCACTTCCAGGAAACCCTAAACCAGACGATCGTTTATATAATATACGACCTATATCGGATTATTTTAACACGAGAAAGTCTCAACTGTATTACCCGGGAAGAGATTTAACAATAGATGAATCAATGATTCTTTGGAGGGGAAGATTGTCATTTAGACAATACATAAAAAGCAAGCGTAATAAAATGGCATAAAGATATACATGGAATCCAAATTTTTCCTGAATGCAGTGGATTTGTTGCTTGTTTGAATTGTATTTTTTGTTACATTATCAACGAATCACGAACATTTGAATGATACCTGCAACCCCTATAGGTGTCAGACAGCAAACAGACTTTCAAACATGACCACAATACAGCCGAGGCTTATTTGAAGTAATGCATCTAAGGTGACATCATTAAGTCAGTATAGAACATGATCCTACAGATCTTACAAGGTCTTGACGTCAGCCCATAGCTCAGGTGTGCTTAGGAGCGTCGGCTCCGAACGGTGCCTGCCGTTTCAATGTGTGACCGGTTCGCACTCGAGCGTTACCGGCCTGACATCGCCAGCACTGGAGAGTTGCGCACCTGCACCGGTGCCGCAGCGAAAGTGTTAAACAAAGTGATGGTTCGAAGGAAACTGGTCGCCATGTGTTAAGAAAAGATACTTTTACTGTTTCAAGCAACATGTGATTTGAATAAAAGGCACAATTAGTCGTAAAGATTGAAATCCTTTACTTTACAGATGGATTTCGGTCACTGTGCGACCGTCTCCAGTGCCAGAAATACATAAGATCCACCAGACATGAGGATCTTGACACAAATGTGGCCCCTTATAGAACCACCATAAAAAAATACAGAAACAGGAAAACATACCAACATAAAGATTCTCGTGCATACCAGACAATTCGAACTTTGTAGTCCCAATCTTTGTAGGCCCATGTCGTAATAACACAACATTTTCTGTAAGGTATAACGTATACTGTGGTAGTTACTTCCAACAAATTTCTTCGCTTAAATTTGTACAATAGTTTTGAAATTAAGGAAGAACCTATCTCATGATCCCTGCAGTTGCTGATCCACCAAACAGTGAGCTTGTATATTTTGACTAAAGTTCAGTCTTGATCACATCATGTATGTCTTAATGATATAGGTAACCGGTTTCGGTTCTTTCTACAAAACCATCATCATACCTGTGGATAAATTTTTAAGAAACACTAGATACCAATCTTTAAATAAAATGAAAGTGTCTAATGATGTCAAAATTTAACAAGATAAAATAAAATTAATTATACCCATGGCTCCCTTAGCATGGTAGGCGGAGCTCTCCTCGCTGCTACGCAGTCAACTGACGGTTATGAGTGCTGAGCACGAGCTTAAATATGCAGAGGCTCCGCCTACTTCCTGTCACACTACTTCACAACTGCCAATCAGCGTTCATAATATGACGCCATCGTCAAAGTATAAAAGTAGGAAATACACTAATAACATAAGATTGATTCATTTAAAGGTCTGATTAACAGATAGTTAGTATGTCTACAGCTTATTTATATTTTGGATAAAAACAGTGAACTACGATGTGTAATAGTTGTGCCCTCTATGGGCAACCTTAATACTATTACAGTGCCAGTTACATCAAAGATGTGAAAGTCCTTGGCGTTGTGGTATATATCGATTATACCGAGTCGCCTACATCACAATTGCATCTTTGTTGGATGCTGCAGAATCGTCCTACTTTAACTGTAGTTTTTATAGCAATATTCTTTATAGTAGTAGGGTAGCAGCCAAGAGTACGTTCCACACTATGTATATCTGAATAACTGATGAGACTGCTGATTAAATTTTTTAAAATCATCGATCTAATAGTTTTTATAATAATCAATGTCAATTTAATAAATTTTTTTATGTTGTGCAGCATATTTTACATAGCTTTTGCCATGGGTATAACAAGTCTTATATTTTTAAAAAACAAAAGAGTAGATGCTTTTATTATAAAATTTCGTCAAAAAGGTCGTAATAATACTGCTATAAAAACTACAGTTAAAATAAGACGATTCTGCTATAAAAACTACAGTTAAAATAAGACGATTCTGCAGCATCCAACAAAGATGCAATTGTGATGTAGGCGACTCGGTATAATCGATATACACCACAACGCCAAGGACTTTCACATCTTTGATGTAACTGGCACTGTAATAGTATTAAGGTTGCCCATAGAGGGCACAACTATTACACATCGTAGTTCACTGTTTTTATCCAAAATATAAATGAGCTGTAGACATACTAACTATCTGTTAATCAGACCTTTAAATGAATCAATCTTATGTTATTAGTGTATTTCCTACTTTTATACTTTGACGATGGCGCCATATTATGAACGCTGATTGGCAGTTGTGAAGTAGTGTGACAGGAAGTAGGCGGAGCCTCTGTATATTTAAGCTCGTGCTCAGCACTCATAACCATCAGTTGACTGCGTAGCAGCGAGGAGAGCTCCGCCTACCATCCTAAGGGAGCCATGGGTATAATTAATTTTATTTTATCTTGTTAAATTTTGACATCATTAGACTGTTTCATTTTATTTAGAGATTGGTGTCTAGTATTTCTTAAAAATTTATCTGCAGGTCTGATGCTGGTTTTGTAGAAAGAACCGAAACCGGTTACCTATATCATTAAAACATACATGATGTGATCAAGACTGAACTTTAGTCAAAATATAACAATTAATTGATCACTGCTCTCCAAAAATGTTTACCAAAAGTGAGCATGTAGCTTACACCGCCGGCTAGCTAAGCTCAGTATAGCAAAACAAGCATCACACTGATTATTCAATTTCTCCCGGCGTGTTTCTTGGCCCGCATCTCGTGGTCGTGCGGTAGCGTTCTCGCTTCCCACGCACGGGTTCCCGGGTTCGATTCCCGGCGGGGTCAGGGATTTTCTCTGCCTCGTGATGGCTGGGTGTTGTGTGCTGTCCTTAGGTTAGTTAGGTTTAAGTAGTTCTAAGTTCTAGGGGACTGATGACCATAGATGTTGAGTCCCATAGTGCTCAGAGCCATTTTTTTTCGTGTTTCTTGGTCAAACAGTCCACGGGTGTACTACGGCGCAGCAGTCGTGGCCTGTGAGGCTGGTCCCGGCGGAGGTTCGAGTCGCCCCCTCGGGCATGGATGTGTGTGTTTGTCTTTAGGATAATTTAGATTAAGTAGTGTGCAACCTTAGGGACTGATGACCTTAGCAGTTAAGTCCCAGAGAGTTCACACACATTTGAACATTTGGTGTACTACGAGGCGTTCTCTTCGCGGTCCGCTCCTGCGGCCGCGAGTTGGCGGTCGCTGAGACGCTGACGTCGGCGTCTGTGGTGGCGCCGGTGTAATTGCCTCGTGCGCCCTGGTCGCCTGTTCGTTTTCTTTGCTGAGCGTCTTTTTAATTAGACTCAGTGCTGGTCCCCCATACCTTGCTGAGCCTATAGCCGCAATCTCGGTTGCCGAGTCCGCCCCTGGTACGAATTTCGATAGCCTCTCTAACGACGCGGCAAAGTATTTAGATGGCTGCACCAAAACCCTGGTATGTTGGTAGTCCATGTCGTGATTTTACAACAAACAGTACTCTGCGACCGCCGACTTGTTAGGGTACCTAAGTGTGCCTCTGATGTTTTCGGCATCGATCTTCGATGCTTTGCACTGTCTGTCCAAGATGTCTGACACGGAATCTGGTATATGCCGGACTTCCGCAAACCGAGGTCATCTTTGACACTTTCCAATAATGCTCGTGTTTCATTGGGTGGGCCAAAGACAGTTCCTACTCGGCGTTTCCTCAATATTCGTCTTACTTTCCCCAGTAGTGCGCCGGTATACGGTATATAAGCAGTGCCTATCTCTTCCTCCGTGACTTCTTCCGTCTCCACACGCTGTATTGCAGAGGTGGGGCGGAGAGCGCGTCTTATCTGCCATTCCGAGTACCCGTGTTTCCAGAATACAGTTTTGAGATGTTCCAGCTCATGCGGCTGACTCTCTGCGTCAGAGATGGTGCGAACCCCGTCTGGTACAGCGCACCGAGGAATCTGAATCCGAGACAGACGCCATGGACGTCGAAGACCTCTACAGATCTCAGCACTATCGCGCCGTAAGCTGGGGCGGCGCGCGTCTCCTGGCCCGCATTTAGAGTGAGGGCACCACAGTGGTTGCAGCGACCCATAACGGCGTCCCCGATAGTGTACTTAAGCGCCTGCCTCTCGCTCAGCCTGCCAAGCACGCACTCCGAGTTGCGATGTCGAGGCGAGATGACGTGTTTGACGATCGAGCGAAGGGTGTGGCGGATCGCTGTCCGGCGGGGTCAGCTCAGGCGACTGAGTCGCTCCCGTCGGCGGCCCCATCCGCCCCCCCCCCCCCCCCCACCACTTATGACGAACCGGCGCCGACTACCAGACATTGACTTGGATATATCTTCTGGTGACGTTTCTCGCGCCCAGGAGCGCATGCTCGTGCGAATGTACAAGCTTGCTCATGGGGGCGACTACCACGGTCGAGAGGACGACGTAGCAGCCGTGCTTGCGTACCGCAGGATCCGGAAGGCTGCTGCACTGCCGGGCACGCGGCGACGAGAGGCGGGTGAGCCGGTGGGGGCCTCGCCAGGCGCAAAGTCTGCGTCCCTGGCGGTCTCACTGGGTGCGCCACAGGGCTCGAGAGGCCACCGTGATCGCAGATGACGACGGATTGCCAGACGCAAATCTCGCGGAGGCAATTGCCGACGCTGACGATGCCTGTGCGCTCCGGAAGCGCCGGGCTGACACGGCTGACGACTCCGACGTCCGCTCGCGAGCCTCCGACACTGCTCGGCCGCGGAAGAAGACCCCTGAGGCCTCCCGCGCCACCGCTGCCACCGCGGCCCAGACAGTCGCGGAGAAGACGCGCACGAGGGAGCAGCGGTCCACCATAGGGCCTGCTCCCGTCCGCCACCCTGACGAGGACGGGTTCATCACCGCTGCCAGGCGGCACACGGCAAGGGCGCCGCGCCCGCCATTGATTGTGGTCCAGTGGGACGGCCCATATAAGCCGTTTGAGCAGAAGATCACTCGGGTGGCGCCCACTGCCAGCATAAGGACTGCCGCAATGATCTTTACTGCCTCTCCGTGACCACTGTCGAGGACTACCGTGCAGTAATGTATGTCATCTGCTACACGCACCCGTCGGAACCGCTCGAGCTGTTGAAGGTGGGGTTCCGCCGCCTCCCCCTCCAGTTTGGGGCGGATTACCTCCGTGAAGAACTGGAGGACATGCGCTTCGGCATCCGCCACACGGGGCTCATGAACTCCCCACGCACCCACAGCCTCGTGCCGCTGTACCAGGTCGTTCTTGTCGACAACCTGGAAAATCGCAAGATCTTTCAGGTGCGGCGGGTAGGGACGTCGAAGTGGAGCCACTGCGGGCCAAAGGCAAGAGGGCCCAGTGCTTCTCTTGCCAACGGCTCGACCACATGTCTCGCTACTGCTCGATGCAGCCCCACTGCATCAAGTGCGAGGCCCAGCATCAGAGCAAGGAGTGCACACTCCCACGAGAGGATAAACCGATGTGCTGCAACTGCAATGGCGCGCACGTCGCGAGCTACCGAGAGTGTCCGGCGTTCCAGCGTGGTCGACATCAGCCCCGTGGCCGGGCTGCCCCTTCCCGCAAGGTTCAGCCTGACACCAGCCTCGCTGATGCCGCCAAGGGAGGGGCGCCCGCCCCCTCCGCCCAGCGGCCTGCTGCCTCCGATAGCGCTGCACAGCAGCGACCTGCCTCGTCCGAGGCTATTCCTGCCACGGAGGCCGCCCCAGTGGCCCCCACAGCCCATGATGCGGCTGAGCTCCGTTCGCTCCTGCGTTCATTGAGCCAGCGGCTCGAGCAGCTCCCAGTGCTCGTCACCGCCGTCACGTCAGCCCTCCAGGCCGACGTTGTTCCTGCTGCCCGCCATGGATAACGCACATGTCCATGGGCTCACAGTGCGCGGTTTTAACGGCCGCAGCTTGGTTTCCCAACAAGTGGAATTCCGCCAATTCCTTTGTGATGAGGCAATAGACATTTGTCTCGTTTGCGAGACGCTCCTGAAACCTGGTGTGGCAGTCAGGGTAGCGAACTACAGCTGCTACCGTACCGACCGGCCCACCCATGGGGGTGGCACCGCTGTTTACATGAAGAGTTCCCTGAAGCACCACAAAATCCAGTGCTACAGTGGAGGCCACTGGGGTCGCTGTCACCATCACGGCGGGGGTCATTACCATCGTCGCAGTCTACAGGCCACAGAGGGGCCACCTCCTGGAGGCCGACTTCGACGCACTGCTGACTCTGCGTGGGAAGCTATTCATTGTGGGCGACTTGAACGCCCAGAGCCCGCAACTGAACTCATGCGTCACCAACGTCAGTGGGCGGCGCTTTCTTCACGTCACCCAACATTGCAGCGCTGTCGTCCTGTGACTGTATGACCACACCTTCTTTCCAAACATAGGCCAGTCCGACGTGCTCGACGTCGCCGTCCTGCAAGGCGTTCGGCCCTTTACGTCGCCTACCGTCCGCTGCGCCCTGTCCTCCGACCACCTTCCGGTGATCTACGACGTGGACGTCGTCGGCGCCTCCCTACCGACTGACCGCCGCACCTTTCGTGGCATTGACGAGGCCCGGTCTCGGGCTGAAGTGCTCTATCGCTTCGACGGTGCTCCCGACCCTGCACTGGAGAGGGCCGATGCTGCGCTGGCCTCCTTCACGCGACACACTCTCAGCGCTGCTGCAGCTGCTTCTCCCAGAGAGCCGCGGAGGCCTCGTGAGATGTCACGGCAGCTTCCGCCGCACATCTTGGAGGCTATCACGGCCAAGAACCATCTTTTGCGCGAGTGGCAGCTCACTCGCCAGCCTGCGACCAAGCGCCACCTCAATAGGGCATGGCGTGAAATCCGGGCAGCTGTCGGTGAACATCGGAACTATGACTGGGCTGGCCTTGTGGCCACCCTGGACACGACCGATGGGATTGCCTGGCGGGCCGCCAAGCGCTTCCTCCACCGCCTTCAGCGAGGTCCTCCGCTCCACGTCGGTGGCGAGGTTGTCTGTGTCCCGGACGCCAAGGCCAACGCCCTCGCCGACGTGATCGCCGACAACTTCCGCCCATCGCGGACGTCTTCGGTGCCGACCACGTCCGTCTCGTGGAGGACCGCCTGCCGGTTTTCCTCGCAGCCAGGGCCGATGACGACGTGATCGCACCTATCACAGCTGCTGAGGTTGGACTCCAGCTCCGCCGCCTTAACCCCAGGAAAGCGGGTGGCTCCGATGGCGTCAGCAACCGCCTCCTGAAGTTACTGCCGCCGGAACTCCATCAATCGCTGGTGGACACCTTCAACTGCGTTCACCGCTCCGGGACCTTCCCTTCTGCGTGGAAACACGCGGAAGTGGTGGCTATCCCCAAGGCTGGCAAGGATCCGCGCTGGGCAGAGCACTACCGGCCGTCAGCCTGCTCCCGTCTCTCTCCAAGATCTTTGAGAGGCTGTGCGTGGAGCGGCTGTTGCGCCACGTCACTGCCGAAGGGCTCATTCCGGAGGAGCAGTTCGGGTTCCGGAGGGGCCACTCGACCGCACAACAGCTACTACGCCTGATGGAACAGGCGATGCGGGCGCTGGCGACGCGGGATTACCTTGGGGAGGTGCTCCTCGACGTCTGCAAGGCGTTCCACTGAGTGTGGCACGAGGGCCTCGTGTACAAGCTCGTTGTACACGGGGTCCCGACGTCCCACGTCATTCTGCTGCGGTCCTACCTCGCGGGCCGCACCTTCCACGTCTGGGCTGCCGGAGGTACCTCCACCGACCGGCCGATTTGTGCGGGGGTACCGCAGGGGTCGGTTCTCGGCCCCCTTTTGTACTCCTTGTATACTGATGACGCACCACGGGTGGTGTGTGTGGAGTTGGCTCTTTGTGCCGACCACACTGCGCTGTTCACCCGCAGCATGAACGTGGTCGCGATGTGCCGCTGACGCCAACTAGCGTGCGACGTCCTGGGGGTGTGGTCCACCAAGTGGAGACTCAAATTTAACGCCGCCAAGAGCCCGACTGTCGTCTTCACTCGGAGACGACTGCCTCCTGCCCTGCCACCTGTCACGATCTTGGGAGGCCCCATCCCGTGGTCACCGTCCGGCAAATAACTCGGTGTGACGCTGGACAGGCATCTCACCTGGCTGCCGCACATCCGAGACATCAGGGGGCGACCGATTGGGCGTCTCCGGGCGCTCTACCCGCTACAGAACCCCGAATCCACCCTCCCACCTCGGCACAGCCTGACTGTGTACTTGGCCCTTGTCCGGCCAGTGCTCGAATACGCCGCCATAGTGTGGGGAATGCAGCCCCTTCGCACGTCGCGTTGCTCCAGCGCGTCCAGAACCGGGCGCTCCGACTCGCTCTCCACAAGCCGCCTCGTTACTCGACGAGGCTCCTTCACTAGGAAGCGGGCGTCCCGCTGCTGTGGGATCGCTTTAGGCAGTCCGCCAGGCTGTTCTAGGACTCCGCCGAACACTCTGGCCGTCGTCTTATTCGTGGACTGGGACAACAAGTTCACCACAGGCCGACCACGCACTGACCTGTTCTGCTGCAGGAGTAGTTTCTTCTGCAGCCCCGATGCCGAATTCGACGAAGCGTCCGCTCACAACGGCCAATCCCACCTGTGAGGCCAGAAATCCTTATTGAGGTCCACATAGGAACAGCAGCTTCGCTGCTTAGCACGTTTCACTACTGAGGAGCTCAGTTCGTCAGCGCACTTGACGATGGAGACATGTCTGATCGCTGAAATATTTTGCCTGTTGGACACTATGCACTGGCAGTACACCTGTGGACTGCTTGAGCAAGCATCACAGTTCCCTCTACATTCTATAGTGCACACCACGCAGATTTCAAATACAGCAAAATCCAATAATAGTAGAAACCAAAGCTTACGTAAAAGTAACCTTTAAAATCACGTAACCGTTTTACTGTCAGAAGTCATAGCGAACGGTCATAATAAAAATACGAAATTATGCCCTCTGACGTAAAGGACAAAATAATATCTTTTTATAGGAATATACCTAACGCAATAGCACATAATACTTTCTTAAAACGAAATACAGAAATGTTAACATCAGAAACATCCTTTTCACATTACCAAGAACATCGATAACGCGTAAAAATATTATCCTTTGCATTCGGACGAAAAGAAAATGGGTAGAGGGGAAGGGGGATGGAGGGGAACGGAAATGGACATAAAGAGGGGATGGATGAGATGGACAGAAAGATGAGACACTAGGAGGTGGAGAGAGATAGGCGGAGGAGGAGAAGGACAGAGATAGAAGACGGAGTAAATGATCACTAGACAGAGGAGGAGGAGAAGATAAACAAAGAGTGTTGAGAGAAGTAGACAGACAGACAGATAGAGAGAGAGAGAGAGAGAGAGAGAGAGAGAGAGAGAGGAGTTAGAAAGAACCAGAACACATGTCCAGTTGCAATACATATTTAACAACTTCGGAGCATTGCTGGGTTTAGTAGTATAATATGATTTCATAGCACACAGTTATTAATATTGAAAATGGATAAACAGATGATGAAATTTCTAAATAAGTGTGTAATCTAGATCAAGACTGATAATATGCAGAGACATTAATCTAGAGAAATCTTAAAGAATTTATAAAATTCATTTGGTGCTACATTTCCAATCATCAGCATTGTTTTCTCCCACTGATTTCGGTGACATAGATATTAAAATAATATTAAGTAGAGTTGACACATTCAGAAGATTAATACATTTTTCTTCTTCTTCTTCTTCTTATTCATCTTCTTTGCCTTCAGCGTTTGTTCCACGTGTCTGTGGGGTCCGCTACATGGGTCAGTTGTCTCCATTTCGCTCTATCACGGGCTACATCTGGGTGTATGTTCACGCATTTAAGGTCTTTTTGAATTGTATCAGCCCAACGTCCCTTAGGTCGTCCTTTGGGTCTTCTGCCGACGACTTCAATCGTGTACCCCGCCTTGGCCCTTACAACATGCCCAAACAATCGAAGACGACTCTCACGCATCTTGTCTTGGATCGGTACAATACCAAACTGTTGCCTAATGCTGTCATTGGAAACGAGATGTAACTTACTGAGGCCCGCTGTCCACCTTAGCATCTTCGTTTCTATTAGGCGGTGCTCTATCTCAACTGTAGTCGGCCAGCACTCACAACCATACAAGACGGCTGGTAGGATGACAGTACGATAGATTTTTGATTTTAAATTATCTTTCATCCTGTGGTCTCAAGTGACTCCGGTTGTTGTTCACCACTTCATCCTGGGTGCCTGAATTCTGGTGTTGATCTTTTCGGTGAGTCGGCCATCAACACTGATAGTGGAACCGCGGTACTTAAACTTACTCACATGAGTCAGATCTTCACCATTAATCGTGACGGCTCCCATTTCATGTCTGTCTGAAGTCATGTGCTCAGTTTTCTTCAAATTAAGGCGCAAACCGTGTTGCGCCAACCGGTGACCCCATTTTTTAGTTTGGCTCTGCAGATCAGGCTTGTTTTCTGCTGCCAGAATCACGTCGTCAACATAAGGTAGGGTCCATGGTAATGGCCAGTGCAGGTCAGCTGAGGTCAGCTGCCATGATGTCCATTACGATTAACACATTGGTTGCCAAAAACGAAAAAGATGAATAGAAAATTGTTCAAATGGCTCTAAGCACTACAGGACTTAACATCTGAGGTCATCAGTCCCGTAGAACGTAGAACTACTTAAACCTAACTAACCTAAGGACATCACACACATCCATGCCGGAGGCAGGATTCGAACCTGTGACCGTAGCGGTCGCGCGGTTCCAGACTAAAGAGCCTAGAACCGCCCGGTCACAACGGCCGGCAAAGATGAATAGAATGAAACGTATAATATACATAATTTCAAACGAAGATTAATAACCAATAACCAAAAATAATTTACCTTTAATGAGGACAAAAACCTATCATTACACAAAAGTTTAATATACAGGGTGTTACAAAAAGGTACGGCCAAACATTCAGGCAACATTCCTCACACACAAAGAAAGAAATTATGTTATGTGGACATGTGTCCGGAAACACTTACTTTCCATGTTAGAGCTCATTCTATTACTTCTATTCAAATCACATTAATCATGAAATGGAAGCACAGCAACAGAACGTACCAGCGTGACTTCAAACACTTTGATAGAGGAAATGTTCAAAATGTCCTCCGTTAGCGTGGATACATGCATCCACCCTCCGTCGCATGGAATCCCTGATGTGCTGATGCAGCCCTGTCGTATTGTATCACAGCCGTCCTCAATACGAGCACGAAGAGTCTCTACATTTGGTACCGGGGTTGCGTAGACAAGAGCTTTCAAATGCCCCCATCAATGAAAGTCAAGAGCGTTGAGGTCAGGAGAGCGTGGAGGCCATGAAATTGGTCCGGCTCTAACAATCCTTTGGTCACCGAATCTGTTGTTGAGAAGCGTACGAATACTTCGACTGAAATTTGCAGGAGCTCCATCGTGTATGAACCACATGTTGTGTCGTACTTGTAAAGGCACATGTTCTAGCAGAACAGGTAGAGTATCCCGTATGAAATCATGATAACGTAATCCATTGAGTGTAGGTGGAAGAACATGGGGCCCAATCAAGACATGACCAAGAATGCCTGCCCAAACGTTCACAGAAAATCTGTGTTGATGGCGTGATTGCACAATTGCGTGCGGATTTCGTCAGCCCACACATGTAGATTGTGAAAATTTGCAATTTGATCACGTTGGAATGGAGCCTCATCCGTAAAGGCAACATCTGCACTGAAATGAGGATTGACACATCGCTGGATGAACCATTCGCAGAAGTGAACCCATGGAGGCCAATCAGCTGCTGATAGTGCCTGCACACGCTGTACATGGTACGGAAACAACTGGTTCTCCCGTAGCACTCTCCATACAGTGACGTGGTCAACGTTACCTTGTACAGCAGCAACTTCTCTGACGCTGACATTACGGTTATCGTCAACACGAAGAATTGCCTCGTCCGTTGCAGGTGTCCTCGTCGTTCTAGGTCTTCCCCAGTCGCGAGTCATAGGCTGGAATGTTCCGTGCTTCCTAAGACGCCGATCAATTACCTCGAACGTCTTCCTGTCGGGACACCTTCGTTCTGGAAATCTATCTCGATACAAACGTACCGCGACACGGCTATTGCCCCGTGCTAATCCATACATCAGATGGGCATCTGCCAACTCCGCATTTGTAAACATTGCACTCACTGCAGAACCACGTTCGATATGAACACTAACCTGTTGATGCTACGTATTGATGTGCTGGATGCTAGTACTGTAGAGGAATGAGTCGCATGTCAACACGAGCACCGAAGTCAACATTACCTTCCTTCAATTGGGCCAACTGGCGGTGAATCGAGGAAGTACAGTACATACTGACGAAACTAAAATGAGCTCTTACATGGAAATTAAGCGTTTCCGGACACACGTCCACATAACATCTTGTCTTTATTTGTGTGTGAGGAATGTTTCCTGAAAGTTTGGCCGTACCTTTTTGCAACACCCTGTATAACACCGAGTCATAACTGAATAAACTTATGTCAAATGTAAGCTGACGGTAGAGTTGTCACGAAAATTTCATTGCCTGACAATGGTTTACCCAAGGTAACAATATCTTTGTCTTAATGATTATAGCACCTAATGGACCTCCAATTCGTTACACTCTTTCCCGTATTTAATTATATTACATTTCGAGTGTCGCCCTTCATCGAAAATGTTTCAGTCAAACCTATATTGTTAGATCCAATTACAGTCGAGGCGAAATGGACAATAGTATTGTAAATAACTGCTTTAGTGGATTTGGTACAATTTCTAAGTAAAAATTAAAAATAAATGGTTGGACTGTCTGAAGACTAGTTTCTAGTTACAAAATCACTTGCACGTGGTACCTGAATGGTGCAAATATTAACATGTAATCCTTGACAATAGAAAGCAATAGGAGAATACTTTAAATTTCAATAAAAAATGAAACTGACACAATTTTTGAAGGCTTATATTTATCTAAGGATTACAGGTAGGCTCACCTTAAAGTGGAACACCACGTAGACATCTATTGTAGGGAAGCCCAACGAAAGGATGCCTCTTATAGGCAGAACACTTAGAAGTTGAACCAAATCCACGAAAGAAGTTACATACACTACTTATGTTCATTTACTCTCGACTATAATTGGATCTGACAACACAGATTTGACTTAAGAAGGGTGACGCTCTAATTGTGTTATCATGAAGTACAGGAAAGACAGTAATGGATTGGAAATCCATTAGGTGTTGTAACCATTAAAACAAAGGCATTTTTCACCACTGTGATGTAATATCATGAAATTTCAATAAGTAACCAGAGATGTGTGGCGCGGTCGATACCTCACTCCAGGTGAGTTGTACAGTGTCTTTGCTCATGAGAGGATCTTTAGTTGGCGGACTCTGGGTAGGAGAGAGAGGTTCCGGCGAAGCAACGGAAGTCGAAGTTGAGATGTCCGTATGGGCAGACGTCTGAGGGCCTGTATGGCTGTTTCTTTGGGAGACGTAGCCAGTATTTCCGGCGCAGGCATCTTCGTAATGGAGTGCAGGGAGCCGGACCTTGAGGATCACCGATGTGTGGCTGCTGTCGCGGCGTGCTTGCCGGGGCCAGTGCTGGCCCGGGATGCGTCAGGCATGCGTCTTCCTTGGGTTCCCCTGCTCTGGAACAGAGATCTGAGATTGCTGCCATTTACTCCACGGTGAGGATTGTTTGTGAACTTGCTCGGAAAACCCGTCTCTGTCGTCGGCAGCTTATTCTGTTGGAGTAGCTTTATGGATGGCTTCCAGCATGGTTTGAAGACAGTAGTCACAAGCGTGCACGATGGTCGATTGGTTCCTTGCTAAGCGAACAGCCAACAGGCGCTCAGATCCCTCGTCTAGAGCAAATGGTTTGCCTATTAAGGTAGCTCGAAAACTGATATACGCAACAACCCCAGCGCTTACAAAATTTCGTGTAACAAATGCCACAGATTCTGCATTGGGAAAGCTGGTAGAAACTTCCAAATTAAATAAGAGCGCACCAGAGAAAGTGAAAGCACCCCATTCACATTTTTTTCATCGTTTACACGACGTAATATACTGTGGATATGTGTTATTTCTCTGATTATATATATATATATATATATATATATATATATATATATATGTGTGTGTGTGTGTGTGTGTGTGTGTGTGTGTGTGTGTGTGTGTGTGTGTTATTTAGCGTCTATGATGTTATTATTTTACTCGTTTTCTCGAGTTTTATATATATATATACATATAAAACTCGAGAAAACGAGTAAAATAATAAAATCATAGACGCTAAATAACACATATCCACAGTAACAGCGATAACAACACGAGTAGTATAAAACAGAGACGTAACACCAATATAAATCATAGACACAACTATTATTACGAAAAAATTGAAAACATACAAATCTCAAGAAAACAAATTCTAGGCAAAAACATAATTAGAAACAAACCGGTAAAAATAATGAAAAAAAAACTGAATTTCTCGCATGACTTATTTGTAATGGTAACGATGAAACATGTAATATCGGTGACCCACTGTCATCCAAGCTGTCAGAAAAGCAGCAAACATGGAAAATAAGGAAAATCCGATATACTTCTCCAGTGTACATCTGGCAGGACATGACAGCAATGATGTTACGTGTAAGGTAAAAACACCTAATGATTTATTATAGATTTGCAGATCATAGTTCAAGACCATTACATTAATACCATCAATTATGTATGTCTTTACAAAGAACCCGAGGGTGTCAGTTTGCCAAAATGGGCTCTTTGTGAATTACATAAAATATAAACACTTTATGTGGCAGTGTAGCTGGCTGTTATTGATAATAATCATGTCATTAAAAGACATATTTTGCACTACGGGCCACGAAGAAAAAACGTTCGTTCTTCTTATGAAAACTCTAGGTGCCCTCTTTTAAAGTCAAGATTTAACGACTGTGACTTGTGTTTTGATTTTGCTGTCTGTCGGGCTGGTATCTGCTGTAAATGGGGTCTCATCTTACAACTGTATTCGATTAAGAAGAGAGGGCCGCTCTGCCTTGTGGCAGAAGCTCTATTTGTACTTAGCAACAAGACCTCTGTTTTAAGGTGCCACTACCATCTTGCAGAACGTCCAGTAGAAGATTCTGTTGAATGCTCTGAAGACCTTGACAACTGGTACGTTTCTGGTTCAACTCTTCCAACCGTTGTTTTCTAAAGATGACTGAAGTGCCTAAAATTTGTCTAGACTATCTGGTTAGCCTAGACCCGTTCGCACTGCGACGGTTAAGGTGCTTCGTCGCTCGTGATGGTCATTTTCTGAATGTTACCTTTACATTTGATATGTTGTTGTTGTTGTGGTCTTCAGTCCTGAGACTGGTTTAATGCAGCTCTCCATGCTACTCTATCCTGTACAAGATTCCTCACCTCCCAGTACCTAGTGCAGCCTAAATCCTTCTGAATCTGCTAAGTGTATTCATCTCTCGGTCTCCTTATACGATTTCTGCCATCCACGCTGCCCCGCAGTACTAAATTGGTGATCCCTTGATGCCTCAGAACATGTCCTACCAACCGATCCCTTCTTCACGTCAAGTTGTGCTACAAACTCCTCTTCTCCCCAATTCTATTCAATTACCTCATCATTAGTTATGTGATCTACCCAACTAATTTTCAGCATTCTTCTGTAGCACCACATTTCGAAAGCATCTATTCTCTTCTTGTCTAAACTATTTATCGTCCGTGTTTCACTTCCATACATGGCTACACTCCATACAAATACTTTCATAAACGATTTCCGGACAAATCAGTACTCGATGTTAACAAATTTCTCTTCTTCAGAAACGCTTTCCTTGCCATTGCCAGTCTACATTTTATTTCCTCTCTTCTTCGACCATCATCAGTTATCTTGCTCCCCAAATAGCAAAACTCCTTTACTACTTTAAGTGTCTCATTTCCTAATCTAATTCCCTCAGCATCACCTGACTGAATTCGACTACATTCCGTTATCCTCGTTTTGCTTTTGTTGATGTTCATCTTATACCCTCCTTTCAAGACACTGTCGATTCCGTTCAACTGCTCTTTCAAGTCCTTTGCTGTCTCTGACAGAATTACAATGTCATCAGCGAACCTCAATGTTTTTATTTCTTCTCCATGGATTTTAATACCTACTCTGAACTTTTCTTTTGTTTCCTTTACTGGTTGCTCAATATACAGATTGAATAGCATCGGGGAGAGGCTACAACCCTGTCTCACTCCCTTCTCAAACACTGCTTCCCTTTCATGTGCCTCGACTCTTACAACTGCCATCTGCTTTCTGTACAGATTGTAAAAACCATTCCGCTCCCTGTATTTAACACCTGCCACCTTCAGAATTTGAAAGAGAGTATTCCAGTCAACATTATCAAAAGCTTTCTCTATGTCTTCAAATGCTAGAAACGTAGGTTTGCCTTTCCTTATTCTTTCTTCTAAGATAAGTCGTAAGGTCAGCATACCTCGCGTGTTCCAACATTTCTACGGAATCCAAACTGATCTTCCCCGAGGTCGGCTTCTACCAGTTTTTCCATTCGTCTGTAGCCGGCCGAAGTGGCCGCGCGGTTCTGGCGCTGCAGTCTGGAACCGCGAGACCGCTACGGTCGCAGGTTCGAATCCTGCCTCGGGCATGGATGTGTGTGATGTCCTTAGGTTAGTTAGGTTTAACTAGTTCTAAGTTCTAGGGGACTAATGACCTCAGCAGTTGAGTCCCATAGTGCTCAGAGCCATTTGAACCATTCGTCTGTAAAGAATTCGCGTTAGTAGTTTGCAGCTGTGACTTATTAAACTGACAGTTCGGTAATTTTCACATTTGTCAACACCTGCTTTCTTTGGGATTGGAATTATTATATTCTTCTTGAAGTCTCAAGGAATTTCCCCTGTCTCATACATCTTGCTCACCAGGTGGTAGAGTTTGTCAGGACTGGCTCTCCCAAGCTGTCAGTAGGTCTAATGGAATGATGTCTACCCCCGGGGCTTTGTTTCGACTCATCTCTGTCAAACTCCTCACGCAGTATCATATCTCCCATTTCATCTTCATCTACATCCTCTTCCATTTCCATAATATTGTCCTCAAGAACATCGCCCCTGTATAGACCCTCTATATACTCCTTCCACCTTTCTGCTTTCCCTTCTTTTCTTAGAACTGGGTTTCCATCTGAGCTCTTGATATCCATGCAAGTAGTTCTCTCTTCTCTGAAGGTCTCCTTAATTTTCCTGTAGGCAGTATCTATCTTACCCCTCCTGAGATAAGCCTCTACATCCGTACATTTGTCCTCTAGCCATACCTGCTTAGCCTTTATGCACTTCCTGTCGATCTCATTTTTGAGACGTTTGTATTCCATTTTGCCTGCTTCACTTACTGCATTTTTGTATTTTCTCCATTCATCAGTTAAATTCAGTATCTCTTCCTTTATCCAAGGACTTCTGCTAGCCCACGTCTTTTTACCTACTTGATCCTCTGCTGCCTTCACTATTTTGTTCCTCAAAGCTACTCATTCTTCTCTTACTGTATTTCTTTCCCCCATTCCTATCAATTGTTCCCTTATGCCCCCCCACCCCCTGAAACTCTGTACAACCTCTGGTTCTTTCGGTTTATCCAGGGCGCATCTCCTTAAATTCCCACCTTTTTGCAGTTTCTTCAGTTTTAATTTACACTTCATAACCAATAGATTGTGGTCAGAGTCCACATCTGCCCCTGAAATGTCTTACAATTTAAAACCTGGTTCCTGAATCTCTGTCTTACCATTATATAATCTATCTGAAACCTTCTAGTATCTCCAGGGTTCTTCCATCTTTCATGATTCATGGACCAAGTATTAGTTATGATTAAGTTATGCTCTGTGCAAAATTCTACCAGGCGGCTTCCTCTTTCATTTCTTATCCCCAATCCATATGCACCTACTAAGTTTCCTTCTCTTCCTTTTCCTACTGTCGAGTTCCAGTCACCCATGAATATAAAATTTTGGTCTCCCTTCACTACGTGAATAATTTCTTTTATCTCATCATATATTTCATCAATTTCTTCATCATCTGCAGAGCTAGTTGGCATATAAACTTGAACTACTGTCGTAGGCGTAGGCTTCGTGTCTATCTTCGCCACAATAATGCGTTCACTATGCTGTTTGTAATAGCTTACCTGCACTCCCATTTTTTTATTCATTATTAAACCTACTCCTACGTTACCCCTATTTGATTTTTTATTTATAACCCTGTATTCGCTTGACCAAAAGTCTTGTTCCTCTTGCCACCGAACTTCACTAATTCCCACTATATCTAACTTTAACCTATCCATTTCCCTTTTTTAATTTTCTAACCTACCTGTCCGATTAAGGAACCTGACATTCCACGCTGCGATCCGTAGAACGCCAGTTTTCTTTCTCCTGATAACGACGTCGTCCTGAGTAGTCCCCGCCCGCAGATTCGAATGGGGGACTATTTTACCTCCGGAATATTTTACCCAAGAGGACGCCATCATCATGTAATCATACAGTAAAGCTGCGTGCCCTCGGGAAGAATTACGGCTGTAGTTTCCCCTTGCTTTCAGCCGTTCGCAGTACCAGCACAGCAAGGCCGCTTTGGTTATTGTTACAAGGCCAGATCAGTCAATCATCCAGACTGTTGCCCTTGCAACTACTGAAAAGGCTGCTGCCCCTCTTCAGGAACCACACGTTTGTCTGGCCTCTCAACAGATACCCCTCCGTTGTGGTTGCACCTTGGTTACGGCTATCTGTGTCGCTGAGGCACGCAAGCCTCCCCACCAACGGCAAGGTCCATGGTTAATGTGGGGTGGTACATTTGATACGGTGAGTTTAACATATTCTCTGTTGAGAGCTTTTATAATTTTTTATTTTTGCCGCACTCGCATTTGTATTTGACTTGAGTGTTGTATCCCTGGGTCCTTGCATATCATAAGAGAGCTTTTTTATGTCTGTTGTAGTTACTCCACTACTCTGGCTGTCTCTTTGGGGCTGGGGACTGGTGTCCGAGGTCCACCTAGGAGTTTATTGTGCCATCTGCAGGCTTGAGCCTAGATACAGTGTCAGCCTGACCAATTGTAATTTATTTATGATTGATTTATTTGCTTCTTGTGACAGTAAAATCTTGAGCTATCGCTGAAGATTAAAGTGACTCTCGAGTAAAATTGTATTCCTTAAAGTTTGTTGGTTTTAAAGAAAAGAGACGTTTATGCCTGGTGTTCTTTAAGGTTTATATAGTTCTTAAGAAAAGAGAAATTTATGCTTTACGTTCTTTAAAACCTTATATTTTTCTAAAGAAAAGACACATTTATGCTACGACCTTGTAACACGTTAGTAAAAAGTTCTGATGTTCAACAAATAAATTGCTTATAAGGATCGCTAAGTAACGAGTGACGTAAGATTCCCGGCCTTTCTTCTAGGACCTGACTGTTGATGTCCTTCATTGTGGTATACGTCCTATTTGACAGTATCAAAATGGTAGTAGAGTGGACTCACAAAACATGGCGTACAAATTTTGCGTCAGAATGCGAAAGTATTATGTAACCTCCCACTTAGAGACGAAGGAATGACAGTCGAGATCAAATAACAGAAATCAGATGTCGTATGACAACATTTAATCGTCAATTATTCCACGGATTATATACTTTATCTCAATATATCTGCTTTCAGAATCCCGAATATTAATGAGATTGTTTGCAAGTCGCTGCAGAGAAATGTTGCACAAGTAAAATATTCGTTGTAATTGCAATCTGTACATTGGGCTCGAACGGGCCTGGTCTGGAGTATTAACCTTACTTGCACAAGAGAACATACGTTGCCTTTACACATGACTACTGAAACTGTAGGCTCCTAAAATCTCAAAATAAATGCACCATTTACAGTTCTGGCTGTTGTTGACAGCTTTACGCACAGTTCATGGGTCATAGGCTGTCTACCAATTACATTCGTGAGTAGTCAAGGGACTGTGCATTGTCAAGACCGGAGCTGTTGAAGTTGTCGGTCCATTCTTGTACATAAAAATGAAAATCGGGATGCTGTTAGGTGACGATCAGTCTGGTTTTAGTGAAGGTAAAGGCACAAGGGTTGTGGTTCTAACATCACCCTTCATGATGGAAGCAAGACACAAGAAACTTCAAAAATCGTTCTAGGGGACTGATGACCTCAGCAGTTAAGTCCCATAGTGCTCAGAGCCATTTGAACCATTTTGAACTACCGTCTGTCAGTACAAGTCGTAAACAAACTTTCGTTCCCCATGTTGTACCCCTGCCACCTTCAGAATTGCAAAGAGAGTATTCCAGTCCACATTGTCAAAAGCAATCTGTCTTCTAAGATAAGTCTTACTGTCAGTACTGCCTGGCGTATTTCTCCATTTCTGTGGAATCCAAACTGATCTTCCCCGAGGTACGCATCTATCATTTTTCCCAGTCTTCTGTAAAGAATTCATGTTTGTATCTTGGACCCATGATATTATAAACTAAAAGTTCGCTAATTTTCACATCTGTCAATTACAGCTTTCTTTGTAATTGGAATTATCACATTCTTCTTTAAGTCTGAGCGTATTTCGCTTGTCTCATACTTCTTGCACACCATATGGAAGAGTTTTGTCATGCCTGGCTCACCAAAGGCTATGAGCAGTTCTGACGGAATATCATCTGCTCCAGGGCCTTGTTTCGACTTGGATTTTTCAGAGCTCTGTCAGATTACTCTCGCAATATCATATCTTCGTCTCATCTTCATATCGTTAACTTCTCTTTCTATAATAATGCCTTTATCTCTCTTGCATAGACCCTCTATGTACTTTTCCACCTTTCATATTTCCCTTCTTTGCTTACGGCCGGGTTCCAGTCTGAGTTACTGATATTCACACAACTGCTTCTGTTTCCCCCAAATACCTCTTTAATTTTCCTGTAGGCAGTATCTATCTTTTCTCTAATTTAATATGCATCTAAATCGCTACATTTGTCCTCTATCCATTCCTGCTTAGCCATTTTGCACTTCCTGTCAGTCTCATTTTTTGAACTTTTGTATTCCCTTTCGCCTGCTTCATTTCCTACATTTTTATATTTTCTTCTTTCATCAGTTATATTCAATATCTCTTTTGTTATCCAAGAATTTATACTAGGCGTTGTCTCTTTACGTATTTGATCCAGTGTTGCCTTCAGTATTTCATCTCTTAAGACTACTGTATTCCTTTCCCTTGTTCTTATCAACCGTTGCCTAATTCTGTCTCTGAAACTCTCAGCAACCTCTGGTTCTTTCAACTTATCCAGGCCACACCTGCTTAATCTCTTACCTTTTTCCGATTTCTTCAGTTCGAACCAATAGTTCATTACAAATAAATTGTGGACAGAGTCAACATCGGACCCTGAAACTGTTTTACAGTTTCAGACATGGTTCATAAATTTCTGTCTTACCATTTGCATTTTCAGCCGGAAAGCTTACGGTGTCTCCGGGTCTCTTCCACGTAAACAACCTTCTTTTATGATTCTTAAACCAAGTTTTAGCGATGATTAAATTATGCTCAGTGCAAAACTGTACCAGGTAGCTTCCGCTTTCATTCGTTTCTACCATTCAATATTCACCTCCTATTTTTCCTTCTCTTACTTTTTCTACTGTCGAATTTCAGTCCCCCATCACTATATACCACTCATTTCTTAAATATATATTGCCTGTGTCCGTTTATTAGAATGAACCACCAATCAGTACAAAAAATGAATTGATACTAGGCCAAAAGAATAGGAAAGTATAGAAGAACCGCAGAAGTGAGATAAGCAATAGGCGTAAGGTCAAAATTAGTAACCACGAAGTAGGAAAAGTTAAAGAAATTCTTGTAGCCTGCAAGCAAAATAATACATGACGGACGAAGAAAGAAGTAAATACAAAGCAACGTTTCATAAGTAAAGAGGGCATTCCTGGACAAAATAATTCCACTAGCATCAAATACAGACCTTAGTTTGCGAGAGAGATTTCTGTCAATATAGCACAATACTGTACGGTAATGGAGCATGGGTTTTGTGAAAAGCAGAAAAACACAGAATCGAAGTGTTTTGGGATGTAGCTCCACAGAAGAATATTTAAAAATTAGGACGACTGGTAATATTAGGAATGAGATAATTCTTTGCGTAATCTGCGAATCAAGGAACATATGGAAACACTCATAAGAAGACGGAACAAGGTAAAGATACGCATTAAGACATCATGGAATAACTTGCATGATAGTGGAGGGAACTGTAGAGAGTAAAAACTGTAGGGGAAGACAGAGACAGAAATACGTCCAACAAATAGTGGAGTTTGTAGCGTGCAAGTGCTAGTTTGTCGTGACGAGTATAGTAAAGGAAAGGGACCAGTGGTAGTCTCATATTCCGATAATAAAGATTTTGTAGTGCCCAATCGTTGTAAGTTGGTAATAACAAACATTTTGTCTTTTCAGAGCAAGTTCAAGTTATGAGGGCAATTATTTTGTACCTCTTTTGCTGTGACTTCTTCAACTAGCTCTGCCAACATGTATTTCTAAAATAATTAGTACTTACTGTCAAATGACTAAAGAGAGAATTTCGTATATTTAGTTTAATTGTTTTTGAACACCGCATATGTTAGGTTACAATATGCGCTCAATACACTCTAATATGATTGTGGCTATTACTTCATATGTTGCAGTTAGTAATATTTCATTGAACTATGCTGTCAAATAGTGGCGGCTAAATTCATAACTCGTAGCATTCGAAATATGCTTGTAGCTTATTTGACTAATGAAGCAGAGCTTATCACTGATATTGGCTGCGTCTTTTCAGAGAGATAAACAAGAAAGTCCAAAGCGTAAAACTGAAAATCTCTTCCTTCCTAAAAATCGCCGATGACAACATTCTTAAAACAGTTACGTCGCAAGGAAAATGTACTTTCTGCTACGGAGGATTTAACATGAAACTGAGACGTTACAATGCCCCCAACGTAGTGAGATATTTTACTGATATGTAGTACCATTTTGATTTAGGTTCAAATACAATTTTCAGAAGTTAGCATAGTATGTATTCCTTTACAGAGGTAGCAGACGGCTAGGATGAACTCACTAGGAATATCTCTTTAAGGTAATACACACTTTGCATTGAGTAACAGACGTTACGACCAACTGATCACGGTTGTAAAGTTTCTCAGACAATGACAGCCATTTCTCAGCGTCTTCAGTAGGAGATTACAGAGTTTGCTGAGCAATATTTTGCTCATACACACAGGAATTACATGAACACTTTTAGGGAAATAAAAGTTACATTATACAAATGTTCACGCGAAAGACAGTATTTCGAAATCAGTTCCAGTTTTTCAGCAAAATCTGTAAATTACCGCTTCCTTGCCTGCTACTTTCCCTTAATTGAACTACTAACAAACACAGGCAAGAGACGAATCTGAATACTCCATGTCATATGTTGCCTATCAACCTCGTAGGGATAGCCATAGTCTTCTGCTTCTAGAAAATGAATGTACATTACCAACAAAGACAAGAGAAATTGCATGAACAGGTTCGAAGCAACAGTCAGAGACACAAACGCATTTTGTTCAACATCTCGGTATCAAACAAGGTGGGAAAAATTGCATACCTTTAGGTTGGTCACGTTTTCATGCATTTCGCATTCTTTGTGTTGCCAGCTAATGCGCCTATGTTCTCTAAGCCGCCATGCGCGGTTGCCATTTTTCGGGGTGCACTCGGCCTCGTGATGCCAATTGAGGAGCTACTCGACCGAATAGTAGCGACTTCGGTCAAGAATACCATCATAACGACCGGGAGAGCGGTGTGCTGACCCCGCGCCCCTCCTAACGCATCTGAGGATGACACGGCGGTCGGATGGTCCCGGTAGGCCCCTCGTGGCCTGACGACGGAGTGTCAATAGACTAATTATGATGAACAGCTAATGTTTTCCGATACGATGTATGGCACAATGAGTCACATCTGTAAAACAGTCACAAGCTCTTGTTGACAACGCCATCCATCACTCCTGTTCTGAATATCCGATGTCAGGCTGTGCCAACAATTATGATACCACAATTCGAGATCCCATTCTGATTTGGATTCTCAGAGGAAGTTTCTGCACAACTACTCAGCTACTGCCAGAGTGTAGAAGATCCTGCCCCTTCATCTAACGTTTATTGAGCGCCCAACTAAATGGCATAATCAAGAAAAAAGGAATCAATTTTGCAGGCCCTTTGTAAATAAGGCAACAAAGATTGATAATCTTTCTCCGTGCGTGAAACCAGCCACAAAATTTTATTTTTGCTTCTCATTCCATATGTTACATGTGATACCTCTAATGACTTTATGAACACAACCAGGTGTGTATAATGTCGTCCTGGTGAAAAAAATGGCAAGTTTTCGTTGGCATATCACGTTTTCCAAGTGTTACCCCCCCACAACATGCGGTCCAGGGGTTGACCCTATCTGAGTTTGTTCGATAGCGGCATACGCATGGTCAGTGTCATTTCATGTGACGTGGCAACCTATGCTAGACGTGTAGTCTGGATCGAATATGGACACTCCACTTTCCAACAGTTTTAACTTATTTTTTAAGTCTGTGGTCTTGTCTTTCATGGATGGCATTTCATTATATAAAGTGTCCAAGTGATCACCGTGTGTAACATCAATTTTCTATAACCACAATTCTAAAGCTCCGTGTTCCGTAAGCGCTTCCGGAGCGTCGTTCCGACCTCGCTATTTACTTGTTTACTCTGTCGTTGAGTCAATTGCACGATATAAACTTGCTCCATGTGGAGACTTGTTCCTTAATTATCTCTTCTGTTTGTTTGCTTTGATGAGTGGGTCAGTCGATACTTCCTATGTATGGAAAAAAACGTGCTCACTAAGCTTTCCGTCGATGCGTTGGCCTCTCTCAACCGAAATACCGTCCATTCGGTGAGATAAGGCATCAACAGAGTAACTGGTTTTCGTCTGTTCGTTAGGCCAACACTTCTGCTCAGCTCTGCCCTGGTCAATTTTCCCCGCTTTCGATTCTATCGTATTGAGCTTATCGGCACTAGCATCCATCGAATAAATTTTTTGTCGCAATGCGAGTCTGTTCTTCGGTAATAACTGTATGAACCTTTTGAACAATGTGAGTTTACTCTTCGCCATTCGAACTCATTGAATTAACATTTTCCGAAATGCGGGCTTGTTCTTCGTCAGTCGAATCTAGAGATTTAACTTTTACCGAAATGTGGCCTTGCCCGGTGCTCATACGAGCCTGTTCAGTGCACATACGAATCTGCTCCTGACTCAGTTCTTTGTTCACCAATGTGAACAGTTGCACTTTGGACGTCGCTTCAGGTGCGGAAACGGGTGAATCCTTTTCATCCTAGACCCAGAGCGACTACTTGAATCCATAATAATAATTGAGATATTTTGTACAGAATCACAAAATCGCTTTGGAATGGCTCAAAAATGGTTCAAATGGCTCTGAGCACTATGGGACTCAACTGCTGAGGTCATTAGTCCCCTAGAACTTAGAACTAGTTAAACCTAACTAACCTAAGGACATCACACACATCCATTCCCGAGGCAGGATTCGAACCTGCGACCGTAGCGGTCTCGCGGTTCCAGACGCTTTGGAATGGCCTATAAGGCTGTAACTAGTAGTGAACTAACGGAATTATTATAGAAAAAGCGGAAAATGCCACCTTCTTTTAACTGAGATATTCATTACACCGCAAAATTATAGAAAATATTTGTCGTCGGGTATTTAAAGCAATTGATTTGCATAAATTCAAGAGGGCTGGTCCTAAATGCTAAATGCTACAACAATGGCTGATCGAATTTAGAAAAAACAAACTCGCAGTGTTACAGGCAACAATGCTACGTACATACTACTGGCTGTACATAATTTACTTAAACTCATATAGAGGTGCAAGTTTCTACTAAGCCTAAAACTCTGCACGTGAATTTACTGCCTTATATTAATGTAGCTAGAAGAGAGTGTCTACTAATAGTAAATTATAGGAAAGTGAGAACAATATTGATCAGCCTGCGTGTCGAATCCAGACGGGACCAAACTGCTGAGGTCATCGGTCCCTAGACTTAGACACTACTTAAACCAACTTATGCTAAGAACAACACACACACGCATGCCCGAGGGAGGACGCGAACCCCCGGCGAGAGGGGCCACGCAATCCGTTACATGACGCCTCAAACCGCACGACCACTCCGCGCGCTGTTGGTTTTTATACCTCAGGTCCTCATCCAGCTCCCGTTGTATATGTAAATAAATTTACAACAACATTGCTAGCTATTTGTCCCACAATAAAATATGTGTACGACAAATATCTAGATCTACGATAGTATTAAACTGTAGAGTGTGGGTCCGTTGAAAATGGAGTTATAACGTCCCGTCATCTTCGCCATTTCTTGTCAAGAAAGTAACGTTTATATATTGTCGAACAATCTAATTAAAATTTTGTGTTCATGGACACCACATACCAGTATGAGAACGATTATATTATCTCTGGTCTATTGTCACTTCACGGCAGCTAACTCTGCCAACAAAAATTACTAAGGGGTTAGTGTTATTCACTAAATGACGAAAGAGAGAGTTTCGTACCTTGTTCTTTAATTATTTTTGAACACTGAAGCCGTTAACTGTCACCATGCACGCAGCACATTCTTATGTGATTGTGGTTAATACTTCATACTCCGCAGTAATGTATTATGAATGCGTAAATCGGAGCTTTCTGAAGAAACTTCTAGCTTATTTGACTAATGAACCAGAACTAATCTGTGGTATTGTTTGTGTCTCCGCGGAAAGCAAAATAACTGAAACTCCAACGTGTAAAAATGCATACTGCTGCCTTGCTAAAAATCGCAGGAGACAATGTACTTAAAAGACATCGCAAGGATCATAAAAACTGCAATTATTTTCAATCGTTTACCAGCGAAACCTTCACGTGATAGACGTTTCACAGAGAAATAATGAAGAACTGAAAATGAAAATTTTGCTTAAGTGATTAGTCTTGCGACAAATTTGATGCTATGCCAAAAGTTTCCCATCATTTGCTAATCTTCTCATCTTTGCATAACAGTTAGACCCGATATCATCTGTCAATACTTCATAGTCCAGTCTTTTTGTGCCCTTAGAATATTTCTCCTGTACTGACTACCCTAACAGCAGGTAAACTGTTGGTGACTCCCAAACAACTCGTGCCACTTCTTTATTTTGTACAGTACTTTTATCCGTTCATTTCGTATTTGGAAGTCTCTCGTCAAACCACGTTCTCGGACGAGTACGTTTTAACATTCTTCAAGTGCAGCATATTTGGATATAACACCGAATCAGTGAATGTTTAACACTTACTGCCGGCACTGTATGCAGTAGATCAGAAGTATAGTTTACACAGCAAGAAAACCGCCGAAGGGATTATGCAGAGAAGCACTTCAACCTATCTGCATTTATATATATATATATATATATATATATATATATATATATATATATATATATATATATATATATGTCAGAGTAACACTTGCAATCTACGTCCTCAACTACTTGATGTATTCCCCTACAGTTTTTACCCTCTACTGCTCCCTCTAGTCTCAGCACACATCCTAAACGTCTGTCCCGTCTTCTTATCAGTGTTTTCCAAATGTTCCTTTCGTCACCGATTGTGAGTAGAGCCTCCTCATTCCTTACGTTATTAGAGCACCTGATTTTCAACAGTGTTCTATAAAGCCATATATCACACACTTCCGTTCTCATCTTTGCCGGGTTCCCCACACTCCATGATGATTTATGAATCAAGGCTGTGCTCCAAACGTCTACTCTCAGGAATATCCTGAAATGGAAGATTTATATGATGATAGTGGACTTCTCTTTAGGAATGCCCCATTTCCCTATGCTAGCTGCTTTTTACGTTTTCCCTGATTCATCCGTCATGTTGTAATGCTTCCAAGGTAGCAGAAGACCTGATGTTCGTTTACTTCGTGGCTCTCATGCTGATGTCAAATTTACTGCTGAACTCATATCTGTCACCTCATCTGTTACGTCTTTCTTCGCAATACTCTCAGTACTTATTCTATACTTGTTAGATCGTTCATCCCATTCAATTCATCCTGTAATTCCTCACTTTTACCAAGGATAGGAAAATCATCAGCGAGTCGTATCATTGATATACCGGGTGATCAAAAAGTCAGTATAAATTTGAAAACTGAATAAATCACGGAATAATGTAAATAGAGAGGTACAAATTGACACACATGCTTGGAATGACATGGGGTTTATTAGAACTAAAAAATATAAACGTTGAAAAAATGTCCGACAGATGGCGCTTCATCTGATCAGAATAGCAATAATTAGCATAATAAAGTAAGACAAAGAAAATATGATGCTCTTTACAGGAAATGCTCAATATGTCCACCATCATTCCTCAACAACAGCTGTAGTCGAGGAATAATGTTGCGAATAACACTGTAAAGAATGTCCGGAGTTATGGTGAGGCACTGGCGTCGGATGTTGTCTTTCAGCATCCCTAGAGATGTCGGTCGATCACGATACACTTGCGACTTCAGGTAACCCCAAAGACAATAATCGCACGGACTGAGGTCTGGCGATATGGGAGGCCAAGCATGACGAAAGTGGCCGCTGAGCACACGATCATCACCAAACGACGCGCGCAAGAGATCTTTCACCCCATGTCATTCCAAGCAATGTGTCAATTTTTACCTCTCTATCTACAATATTCCGTGGTTTATTAAGTTTTCAAATTTATACTGACTTCTTGATCAGCCGGTACTTTCATTCCGACTTTTTACCCCTATCACGAACCTCTCTTTTATTTCAGTCATTTCTTCTTCGACGCATTGACTGAACAATAGCGACGAAACACTACATCCCTTTGATACACCTATTTTAATCATTGCGCTTTGTTCTTGGTCGTGCATTCTTATTGTACCCTCTCGGTTCGTGCACATTCGGTACATTATCCACCCATTACGGGTGGGATGTTTGTCGTGTTACAAAAAATAACTACATTGAACATTTGTAAACCACACTTGATGATACATTTCATTCCGTGCTGTATCAAATATTTCCGTTAGTTATTTACCTTTTTCATAATTAATGGTTACTTTTGTATACCTAACTTATAAATATCCTGTATATTGCAGACGGCTGAACTGTGGAGAGAAACCTGCCGGCAATGTGGTCATGTTTTGGAGCATTGAGCAGTACAATGAGTATTTCTACTAACATTATCATAAATTATGGAGGAAACCGTTAATTATCACTTCTGCATTATAAATTCGACTCATGCAAATCGTAACCGTTGATGCAAGACTTTTCCGGGCTAAAATATGGTGGTGCAAGAATGACGGCAACTTTCGTCAAGTATGTTTCTCTAAGGTAGGCATTATGGAGTCTGGGCTATCTAATAAATAAGAGACGTGAAGAACTTCCGAAAGTATTTTTCACCACTCTCACAACTTCACTGCTTCTGACAAAGCCAGTTACATATAATTTTTGCTCATTATTAATGCACAGCAAAGCCTGACTGTGTGAACACAGACGGTGTTGAAAAGTTCCTTTACCCCAATATAACTACCGATAGTTTACCACTTTCTTTCAAATACCTATCATTACTTTGCTTAAATCCAATCTTAAAATTACTCTTTATTGTGTGGAAAAGTATCACCAGTGAATGCCAAAGTTATGTAGTTTATGAAAGTAAGTGAAGGAACTACTCTGTTTGGTCGCTTTACTTCCGTACTTCATTCAGTTTCATTAGCTTCAGTTCCTTTACTAAAAGTCTAAAACCGCGCGGGGTAGCCGCGCGTTCTAGGGCGTCTTGTCGCGGTTCACGTGGCTTGCCCCGTCGGAGGTTCGATTCCTCCCTCGGGCATGGGTGTGTGTGTTGTGATCAGGATAGATTAGTTTAAGTTAGATTAATTAGTGCCTATGCCTAGGGACCGATGACCTAAGCAGTTTTGTCCCATATTCCTTAACACTAATTTCCAAATTAAAATTCTAAAGATTAAAGTAATTTCAGTTTAATGACAGCTGCTGAATTCGGTCCTCTTTTGAAAAGTTAGGACTATAATGTTTAAAAAAGAAGTAATCAAAGATTCATTCTGTTACAAAATGCAATAATTACGTTTCAGGAATTATAAATTCATTAATGGTTATAAGTTGAACGAACCGACTCACTTTCAAAATCTGTCCCTTGAGGACGTGACGAAAGGTATTAGCAAGCAGGTTAATTGCTTTTGAGGACGAAACCTCTCATTGTGAGCTAGTATTGGTTGTTGGCCCAGTGGTGAATGCTGTCAGTGCGTTTCAGTGGAAAATACTAAGTTATTATCACAACAGCAGTTACACATAACGTTGAAGTGAAGTATCTTCTCCGTTTCTGGATACAACGACCCACTAGAGTGCACGCTAAACGCTCTGGTAGAAATACGAAAGCATAATTAATATTCTGACAGGTAAAACGCGAATACCATTACTAAGAGAGTTCAGCTTAGTTCAGTTTGCTAATATGTAAATTGCTTATATTATTTTTCTAGTAGCGTGTCGGAATCTATGCGTTACGAAGGACAGCGAAGGCTCTAGCAAAGCCACGCTGTGTAACAGGTGTCACTTTACAATCCCAATAACAGAAATTAGAGAATTTTATAAATATGAATGGAGTAGCTGGTGTAGGGTCGTCATAAATTTAGCCAAGCGATTTCACGGAGTACGGCCGATGACTACCTGAAGTTTGGAATAAGTCGCGAGAATTTCTTTAGTTTTCTTTTTTTTTTTTTTTTTTGTTGTAATTATTCAGTTTTCGATGAATGTTTACATCATGATGACATGAAGTTTATCAAAGTTAGTGATGCCGGAAGTTTTATAAATAGATTGAATTCCTTTGGGTTTATCCAGAATTTCTCATCGAGAAATGCAGCATACACTTACAATTTACAATGGCTTTACAGCTATTGTTGAACCTAAAAGATGCTACAAAGTGATAGTTACAATTTTGATCCCGTATATTTAAGAAATAGATATACGGAGAAAGGTGTGGTTTGCAGTATAATGTTGTTGTTGTTTTAACGTCCCGTCGACAACGAGGTCATTAGAGGCAGTATAATGTTTTCACATTAGTAGCCGTTTAAGGCGTAGCGCCAGTGTAACGGCATGAACAAAAGTGTTTCCCTGATAATTTTTGTGATAGAGAAATAACACTTGAGATACTTCTGAACATGTGTATAAGTGCATTAAAAAACGTTTGTGTCGGAAAGTATTACAAAATTACGCTGCGGCACTTCTCCAGACGCATGTTCCATTTGAGGCGATCTGCGGCATGCGTAGTAACTGGTTCCAGGTAGAATCAGTAAAGAACAAACAAAAACTGTGTAACGTACATGAGCGTAGCTAGTAAACCACATAGGATATTATAAAAATGTTGATTATTGCGCAATTGGCGAGTGTTTGAATAAAGTCGTTCAATATTCACCAAGAAACGAGTCATTTAGCAATAAATAATGTTCAAACTAACTGATCGAAAATCTCGTAAGTGGTTCAGTTTGAAATGTTATTTCAAAAGTGTGGGTACATTTTGAAAAAGGAAGATTGAAAATTGTTGGAGATATGCTGTGTACCGTTTTGAAAAATCATATTCCGAGAAAAACGCGTTTGAAGTTTTGAAACGTGTTATAGACATGAACAAAGGAAAAAATTCTACTTTGAGAAAAGAAAAAATTCTACTTTGAGAAAACTCTTATCTTTAACCAGATTTCCCAAGATTGGCCTGTCGCATTGCTGTGTTGCGATCGAAATCAATCGAAATAATGCCCATTAGTTTACCACGGAAAGATTGAAATATAGGTCGTGGATATTCCATGAACGCACAGTTTAGTCCTACCCCAAGCAGGTGCATTGCTAGGATTATTCGACGCTTGATTCCAAGTGAATTCCGTATAATCTTACTACGTGGTATAGCAACTTCTGAGTAGTTTGGACAGGGAATAGTTATTGTGAAACCAAAGCCTCGATTACTTCGTTCTTACAGCGTGTTATCTGCATTGCGCGTTTTACATTTCAAGTTTTCAGAAATAACAGAGATAATGGCTACAAAATTTATAATTCTGTATCTAATCCGTAATTTACATCACAATCCTGCTCACTGTCTTTCAGTTTCTTAGCTGAGGCACTGACTCCTTCCGAAATGCTCTCGGACTCATATCTATTCTTTGGACCCTTTGATGGCACAGCTTCGACGCCCTCTTTGGATGCGACGATTTGGTACCCCTTCTGCTCGAGTACATTTTCTTACCACTCATTCTTAGTTGACAGGTAAAACAGTGTCGTATAAGATCACAAATTAACCACCAAAAGTCAATACTGCACACAAAAATCAAAATTCGAAGCGGAAGAATTGTCTGTTTCGTACACGTAGTGACGCTTGTCTACGCGAAAATAACGTGTTATTCTTTTCAAATGCTTCTAGCGATACCCGGACACTTCAAGAGATTCTGATTTGGTGAGAAAGGCAGTTTCGGCTCATCTGAGGCGCTAGAGGAGGAGTTCGGAATTACATAGGACATATTTTTCAGGTCTTTGTGGCGCATATTTTATAAAGTTCAAAGCATCTACTAAGCCAATAAGAATTTCAAAACATCAAACGATCCTTGGAAAATGTTACAGTGGTGTTACCCATTGAGACTTCAGTGTGTGTGCCATCTGTAGTACATAGCATATCTATGCAATATTTCAGGTTATACCATATCCAGCTTAGCACCTGCTCATTAACGTGTGCAGCTGCTGCCCTAATGAGAGTTTGCAGTTCCTGGAAAACCTGCACCGGCGTCTGGTAGACAGCATACTTCACAAAGGCTGCTGCATCGTCTCACATCTGCAACAATCGTACTCAGATGCCCAGAACTCCTCCTTTTCACGACACTTCTTTGAACCTCGTGATCCACTGTCTAATGGCCGGACTCAAGATGTTCTGCTTCTGTAACCTGTCGACTGGAGCTGGGTGGCAGGTTTCGTCTCTATTAACCGTTTCACACATTATGCCGTTGCTGGGGAGGGGGTTCATTACTAAGTTAAAAGAAGCTTCAGCTCTGCGTGAAAATTATTCTGCAATCCACACCTTTCTACTTATCCACACCTCTTAAATATACTTAATCAAATTTGTAAAGAGCAATTAGGAACACCCTGTACTAAGAATATTACCTGTAAAATTTTGCGACCGCAAGTGATGGAACTGAGACTCAAGTTAATTATTTGATATCCCATTGAAATAGCTACTCGGATATAAACAGAGAATGGCGTTGCATGCATAGAGCGTGTGTGCAGATTTGGAGACAGTGAATGTATGATTATCTCAGATCGTTTCTTGCTTGCTTCGTGACATTTCGCAATTTAACCACATTCCCTTGTATCAACGGGCGTATGTGCGTTGGTAAACGCTTGTTTTTGCTCGCCTAAACCTAAAACACACACACTAACGGATGGGCAGCAACAGACTATTTGAAAATGAAGCAATGCTGAAACTCGAAATTTAACCATTTCGTATGAGTAGAGCTCCTCTCATTAATAGTACTCGTAATAACTTATAGCAATAAAATTTTTTATATTGATCTTATTTTCTTAATGAACACGGTCATTGGCCGGCCGAAGTGGCCGTGCGGTTAAAGGCGCTGCAGTCTGGAACCGCAAGACCGCTACGGTCGCAGGTTCGAATCCTGCCTCGGGCGTGGATGTTTGTGATGTCCTTAGGTTAGTTAGGTTTAACTAGTTCTAAGTTCTAGGGGACTAATGACCTCAGCAGTTGAGTCCCATAGTGCTCAGAGCCATTTGAACCACGGTCATTGTTAACAACAAACATGATTTATTAATGTGAAACTGCTACACGTCAGCCTGTATTATGCCTAAATATTAACAAACAGTAATCATGAGTAAAATAAAATATATTTAGAAGGCCTGCTTATGCCCGATTTGTTGTAAGGTACTACTTGTTAGGAAAAGTTGGCTCCAGAGCCACTTCTCAGAACCTTCTACCTATGGAGAGTACATGTAATGACCATTCCGTAGAGAAGTTTGGTAATCCATTGCACAAAACGATGTTCAATTAGTAATATCTTCTCGGGCTTCCAGCTGCGTCAGGTGGTTTAAATCCCACGAGCTTTTGACTAAGCTCTCCTGTGCCATTGTCAAGTGATAAATGACTGCCGTGTCGTTGCCGCCTCGCCGTTATATAGCCGCGCTGCTGGCTGTGACGTCACTGGTGTTCGTTTCCTCCCCAAATACAGTAATGTCTGTCGCGCCCGCTTCAACCTCGCAATGGCCAGGCGCCAGAGTGCGATGAACTGCGAACCGCCGTCCTTATTGATGGTGTTTTTTGATATTTTTACTTCTATGGCTTTTTTTGTAACGCTACCCTAAGATCTCCCCGTCCTAATAAAGCAAAGTACATGATCAAACACAGTGTTTACGAAAATTTATCTTTACACTATTTGTGGCACGTGTCTGTACCTCATGACTACTGGAGTGAATCTTTTAATACTGAATACTGGCAAACATATCCTGCCACAGACATAATAACTGTACATCTCGACAGCACAATCCAGAGTGACGAACAGCAACTTAAATAAAAATTCGAAACACATCCTACGACAGACAACATGTCGGTTCTTCTCGACTGCCTAATCCAGAGTGACGAACGGCCCGAAACATTACGCGCCATACCAGAAAAGGAGTGACCCAAACGTTTCCTAAGTGCTTTGTCTGCAATTCCGTCAGTCTTTTTTTCATTTAAATTGTTTTTAATAATTATTAAATGGCTGATTGATAGTCAGCTGTTGAGAGATATTTGTATTAAAAAGTGAAGTCATTCCAGTGAGTTGTTGTTGTTGTGGCCTTCAGTCCTGAGACTGGCTCGATGCAGCTCTCCATGCTACTCTATCCTGTGCAAGCTTCTTCATCTCCCAGTACCTACTGCAACCTACATCCTTCTGAATCTGCTTAGTGTATTCATCTCTTGGTCTCTCTCTAGGATTTTTCCCTCGACGCGGCCCTTCAGTGCTAAATTTGTGATCTCTTGATGCCTCAGAACATGTCCTACCAACCGATCCATTCTTGTGGTCAAGTTATGCCACAAACTCCTCTTCTCCCCAATTCTATTCAATACTTCCTCATTAGTTATGTACTCTACCCATCTAATCTTCAGCATTCTTCTGTAGCACCACATTTCGAAAGCTTCTATTCTCTCCTTGTCCAAACTGTTTATCGTCCATGTTTAAAAAAAAATGGCTCTGAGCACTATGGGACTCAACTGCTGAGGTCATTAGTCCCCTAGAACTTAGAACTAGTTAAACCTAACTAACCTAAGGACATCACAAACATCCATGCCCGAGGCAGGATTCGAACCTGCGACCGTAGCGGTCTTGCGGTTCCAGACTGCAGCGCCTTTAACCGCACGGCCACTTCGGCCGGCCGTCCATGTTTCACTTCCATACATGGCTACACTCTATACAAATACTTTCAGAAACGACTTCCTGACACTTAAATCTATAATCGATGTTAACAAATTCCTCTTCTTCAGAAACGCTTTCCTTGCCATTGCCAGTCTACATTTTATATCTTCTCTACTTCGACCATCATCAGTTATTTTGCTCTCCAAATAGCAAAACTCCTTTACTACTTTAAGTGTCTCATTTCCTAATCTAATTCCCTCAGCATCACCCGACTTAATTCCAGTGAGTAGTTTAACTAATAATTATAACTATACTTTAACGTTTTGGCGCCGTTGCTCCGAACACAGCAGCCAATCACAGAGTAGTAGCAATATGCAGGCGGTCTTTCTTACGGGATTGGTACCGAATCTAATATCTGTCACAGGTACCTCATACCACATTTCGTCATCTATATACTTTTTGCATCTCCACTGCTCTGGGAACAGCTTCTTGGAGCCTAATATGATGGCTGACTAAGCCAGAAATATTACACAAGACGCGGCTGGAAGCTCGAAAAGATTTTATTGATCCAAATAGCGGTAGGACCGTGAATCCATACAATGATGTTCAGTGTTCAAATGAAAACATCAAAGTGTGGCTAGCTTCAAAGTTTCTTGCTCGTACACACACAGCTGTTTCATTGCGCAGCGAATGCGCAGTACTGCAGTTTTACACTGAAACAAAGGACGGAGAGCTCCTTATCTGTGAGAACCGGTCGCCTCTGAATGCGTCGCTCCGGTGTGGACCGGGATAGGGGGCGCCGGGCCATGGGGGTTAATCTGAGGCGCGCCCAATTGCGTCCTTAATCGCGTTACAGCTGCCCGCTGACCTGTTTGCCGCGACCCGCCCTGAACCGCTTGGACGCAACACAACACTACACTACACAACACAGGGGACCGACCGTCGCTGCATGCGCTGCTGGCGAGTACCCTCGTCTCGGAGTATTTATCATTCAGTGCGGTCATTATTGCTTCTGAATTACGCTCTAAGAACAAAAAAAAAGTAGTCACGCCCCCTCACCAAGAGACTTCACGATAAAACTGTGTAACACTGCCTCCCGCCTTCATGATGCCCTTGCTTCGGTGGAGTTCACACTTTTTTTTCAGTTATGCCGTACACTACATGCAATATAACAGCCTTGAGTTTCGTACTGGAGTATGCGATACACAGATTTTACTCTGTTACTCGACACAGAGCTTTTATGTGTTACTCGATGCATAGTAAGCACTGTTATGCTTACTTATCACCACATTTCGTAGTTTCTATTCATTATTTAATATTTATGAAAGAATTGTGAATTGTATACCAACTGACGTTCAACCATCCTGTCATCACAAATTTTTATAATTTATAATAACGTGCTTTTGAGTTTGTGATTAGGTGAAACAAAACTGTCAATTCAGACGCGATATAAACTCGATTTTGTACCACAGATGTTTACGCATCAAATCATCGTTTTGAAAGTTCCAGAATGTCACCAAAAGATATCAGCGATGTATATCATGAAGTATAATTCTGTTAGTAGAACGCTAAAACTCTTAAGAACTAAATTTAAGAGTTCATATCCGGCCGGTGTAGCGTCGATGATTGGATTTCTATTTATCATTTGAATTAATCGCAAAACAGAATCCATGCTCGTGAAAGCTGTCGATTAATGGATTGCATTCTGAAAAGATAAATTGGAAGATATAAGCAAATAGTGTGAGGTTATTATTTTAGATCTGTTTATGCTGAGGGGAAAGTACGTACAATGGGCAGTCAAGTGAACACAAGACAGATGAAAAAAATTAAGTAAACTGTTATTCCAAAACTAATGGCTATAACTGCTAGGACGTTTGAATTACACAGTAGGAAATACTGCAACCAGCCACAAGTTTTCGTGAAATGAGTTTGTCACACAATTACTAGTTTCGGACTTGAACCCATCATCACACGTTAGCGTTGACTTGTTGTAAGTTTTACATTTCTCTCCTAAAATATAACAAAGATTTTCTGAAGCACAGCTAACAAAACATTTTCCATTGTACATTTGCGTGCTAAAATTTACACAAAGTAAAGCTGTGAGTACCGGGCGTGAGTCGTGCTTCGGTAGCTCTGATGGTACAGCACTTGCCCGCGAAAGGCAAAGGTCCCGAGTTCGAATCTCGGTCGGTCACACAGTTTTAATCTACCAGGAAGTTTCACATCAGCGCACACTCCGTTGCAGAGTGAAAATCTCATTCTGGAAGTTTCAAAGATTTTGTGATTACATAGCGTTACAGTTACATATGATCTGTACACTGTACTTAACTAAATCTCTAAATGACTAAATTCCGTCCGAATAGTCTCGGAAGACCCAACGCTACCGACCGACCGCCGTGTCATCCTCTGCCTACAGGTATCACTGGGTGCGGATATGGAGGAGCGTGATGTCAGTACACCGCTCTCCCGTCCGTTGCTAGTTTCCGAGAGCGGAGCCGCTACTTCTCTATCAAGCAAGTATCTCCTCAATTTGCCTCGCAAGTGCTGAGTGTACTCCGTTTGCCAACAACACTCGGCAAACCGAACGATCACCCATCCAAGTGCAAGGCCGATAGCGCTTCGCTTAACTTCGGTGAACTGATGGAACCAGATCGGCCGCAGTGACGGAGCGGTTCTATTCGCTCCAGTTTGGAACTGCGCGACAGTTACGGTCACAGGTTCGAATCCTGCCTCGGGCATGGTGTGTGTGATGTCCTTAGGTTAGTTAGGTTTAACTAGTTCTAAGTTCTAAGGGATTGGTGACCTCAGATGGTAAGTCCCGTAGTGCTCAGAGCCATTTGAACCTTTTTTGAACTGACGGAACCGGTGTTACCATTGCTGCAAGGTCGTTGGCCATAAATTGTACTTAACTTCCTGCAAAGTCTTGCTTTACATATTATAAGGACGTTTGGACCACTTATTTTCTGTATTCTTTTACTTCATTAATTGCACAAAAGAACAGACTGAATATTGCACATGAATTGGCATCAGTATAACACCCAATATTTTCATATAGTGTCCGTCGATTGTGGCGCGGTGTTATAAGAGGGTGTCTGAACAGGGTACCCTTGCATTCCAACAGAAAGGTCAAAATGACTTTCAGATCTGGCGTGCCTGTGGTTTCGATTACACTGCAGGAGTTACGCTGGGAAGCTCTCACACATCCACCGTATATTTCCTATCCCCCCCCCCCCCATCTCCAAGCTATTTCCATGTTTTTGTGGAGCCCTCAAGATAGAGATTTGTGGCCGTTGTTTTGCTTAGAACGGAGAGATGCACGTCTGGGTAAAATTGTGGTTACGTAGGTAACAATATTTTCCACGAAGGCAGTGACCGTCCTGTCACACAGAGGGATAAAAATATTAACAGTTATGGCAATTATTTTTGAAATAATAAGCAATTCACTTAGAATTCTTAGAACTACTAGACTGCGCGTATGTTTACTGCTATGTTTCACCCAATCTTCCAAAAGAAATTAAAGATTTTCTATGGTATTAAGATCTGGTGGTTCATTGGGACAGTCAAGGAGTTACAAGCTGTCTAAGAAGTGGAGCGCCCCTACTCGTCTCCCCCGATTTCCCAAAGACTTATGGTATACGAACGATTGGTATAGGCTGGTGTAAATATTTCCGAACTATCAGATAAATAAGTCATGATTGCAGAATTCTAAGACCAATTGTTTATAGATGAATGGAAAAAACTGGGAGAAGCTCTCTTTAGGGAAGATCAATTTGGATTGCGGAGAAATATAGGAACATGCGAGACAATACTGGCTCTACGTCGTATCTTAGAAGGCAGGTTGAGAAAGGGCAGACCTACGTGTCTGGTATTAGTAGATGTAGAGAAAGCTTTTGACATTGTTGACTGGACTACATTCTTCGAAACTCTGAAGTTGCTAAGGGTCAAATACGGAAGGCGAAAAGTTACTTACAACTTGTACACAAATCAGACAGCAGTTATAGAGGTCGACGGACTTGGATAGGAAGCAGTGGTTGAGAAGGGAGTGAGAGAGGGTTGCAACCTATCATCAATGTTCTTCGGTCTGTACGCTGAGCAAGCAGTAAAGGAAATGAAAGTAAAATTTAGAGTAGGAGTTATAGTTCAGGGAGCAGAAAAAAAATTCAGTTTTGCTGATGATACTGTAATTCTGTCAGATACAGCGAATGACTTGCAGGGGCAGTTGAACGGAATTGACAGTGTCTTGAAAGGATGTAAGACGAATATCAACCAAAGAAAAACAGGGATAGTGGAATGTAGTCGAATGAAATAAAGTGATAGTGGGAATTAGATTGGAAATGAGACACTTCAGGTAGCAGATGATTTTTGTTATTTGGGAATTACAATAGTTCATGATCACCGAAGTAGAGCGTATGTAGAATGTAGACTGACGATGGCAAGAAAATTGTTTCTGAAAGGAAGAAATTTGCTAACACCGATTACATATTTAAGTGTTGTGAAGTCTTTCCTGATATTATTTGTGTGACGTCATGCATGGAAGTGAAACATTGGTGGTAAACATATTAGACAAGAAGAGAATAGAAGTTACAGAAGAATTCTGAAGATTGAGTGGGTAGGTTAAGTAACTAGTAGAATTGGGCAGAAAAGAAATTTGTGGCGCAGCCCGACTGGAAGAAGGGATCGATCAGTAGTGCACATTCTCAGACATGGTATCACCAGGTCAGTACTGCAGGAGAGCGTGGGGGAAAATCATGTAAGAGACACAGAAATGAATTCAGGAAGAAGATTCAGAAGGATGTAGTTGCATTATTAGGAGATGAAGAGGCTCGTACTTATATACTAGCTGGACAGCTGTAGTCTTAGGACTGAAGACGATAATAACAACGTGCAGGGCTTGTCCAGAAATCGAAGTTACGGAAGAGGAATGTGGAGACGGCCAAGCGTTTAGGAAAAATAGCATCTTTGGCTCGGGTCGGGTGAGAATGAATCATTTGTATGAGAGAACTGTCCAGTTAGTGACTGGTGCAGCAGAGAGATCACAGCACCGCAAGTCGGGGATCCTGAGGTCACTTCTATCTGCGGAAACACACCTTATTTAAAATTTTTACGTTCCTTACGCTGCAATTAGACCGAAATATTGCTCAGTGCTTTGCGTTTGTTATATTTTCATAACCAACATAAAAAGTAGTCGAGAGCTGGCAGGTGTATGTGCTCCGTAGTCATAGCTAGCGTGGTTCCCACAGGTCGACGGAGCGATTTTACGTGTCCAGGGAATCTAGCCTACAGTTCATGCGCAGCTGGCGAGGGCTGCTCGAAGGCCCAAATGAAACTGACGCAACACGAAGTCCTCTATGCTTTAATCACTATACATTCTTGGCAAGTTATCTGCAGATTCCTCAAGGTCACTGTAGGTGCTGTTCACTCTTGGAAATTTATTTTCCATCCTAAATTTGACTTTCCCTTTACTTTCCGTGCATTTTATGGAATTATTAACGCATATCATTTACTGAGCATTACCTCGGTTTATAAGCAGTGTACGTAATGGAAATATTGAAAATACGGTAACGTTTCATCGGATGAGCTCGACCCCGGTGCCCTCGGATTTCAATCCTGGCCTCTTCCTGCAGAAGAAACCGCTGCTTACAAAGTACTGTAACATAAATGCCTCGTGCTTCATCCCACTCGTGCCAAAAATGCTATTTATATCTGAACGCTTAACTACCTGGAGATACTATTTCTGTCATTTTCATTTGTGGCCAAGCCCTGCATATACAGGCAGACCCCATTAAACGAGGATTCGTTACTGTATAGTCGCGAGTTCAGTGCACTGTTAGCAGTACACGGAGGCAGTAATGCGACAGAGAATCTCATGGCGCATCTCCTTCTGTGCTCATCGAGACATGGATCGCCAGTTAAAATCAGTAGAGCTGTGAAGTTGCACGTGACAGCGTCAGTATATCATCTACATACACTACTGGCCATTAAAATTGCTACAACACGAAGATGACGAGCTACAAACGCGAAATTTAACCGACACGAAGAAGATGCTGTGATATGCAAATGATTAGCTTTTCAGAGCATTGACACAAGCTTGGCGCCGGTGGCGACACCTACAACATGCTGACATGAGGAAAGTTTCCAACCGATTTATCTTACACAAACAGCAGTTGACCTGCGTTGCCTGGTGAAACGTCGTTGTGATGCTTCATGTAAGGACGAGAAATGCGTACCATCACGTTTCCGACTTTGATAAAGGTCGGATTGTGGCCTATCGCGATTGCGTTTTATAGTATCGCGACATTGCTGCTCGCGGTTGTCGAGATCCAATGACTGTTAGCACTATATGGAATCGGTGGGTTCAGGAGGGTAATACGGGACGCCGTGCTACATCCCAACGACCTCGTATCACTAGCCGATAACGGGTCGTGCAGCCGCGTCTCGATCCCTTAGTTAACAGATGTGGACGTTTGCAAGACAACATCCATCTGCACGAACAGTTCGACGACGTTTGCAGAAACATGGACTATCAGCTCGGAGACCATGGCTGCGGTTACCCTTGACGCTGCTTCACAGACAGGAGCGCCTGTGATGCTATACTCAACGACGAACCTGGGTGCACGAATGGCAAAATCTCATTTTCTCGGGTGAATCCAGGTTCTGTTTACAGCATCATGATGGTCGCATCCGTGTTTGGCGACATCGCGGTGAATGCACATTGGAAGCGTGTATTCGTCTTTGCCATACTGGCGTATCACCCGGCGTGATGGTATGGGGTTCCATTGGTTACACGTCTCGGTCACCTCTTGTCCGCATTGACGGCACTTTGAACAATGGACGTTACATTTTAGAGGTGTTACGTCCCGTGGCTCTACCCTTCATTCGATCCTTATGAAACCCTACATTTCAGCGGGACCTGTACGGGCCTTTCTGGATACAGAAAATGTTCGAGTGCTGCCCTGGCCAGCGCATTCTCCAGATCTCTCATCAATTGAAAACGTCTGTTAATGGTGGCCGAGCAACTGGCTCGTCACAAGAAAATGTAATCACATGTCAGTTCTAGTATAATATATTTGTCCATTGAATACCCGTTTATCGTCTGAATTTCTTCTTGGTGTAACAATTTTAATGGCCAGTATTGTACATACTCTGCAAGCCACCGCACCTTGTGTGGCGGAGAGTACTCTATACCACTACTTGTCATTTCCTCTCCTGTTCCACTCGCAAATAGAGAGAGGGAGGGAAAAAGGTCTGTCTGTACGCCTCCGTATGTGCCCTAAATTCTCATATTTTACATTCGTAGTCCTTACGCGCAATGTATGTTGGCGACAGTAGAATCGTTCGCTAGAGGCTTCGAATGCCGGTTCTCTACATTTTCTCGATTGTGTTTCTCGAAAAGAACGCCTCTGCCCCTCCAGGGGTTTCCTTTTGAGTATCCGAAGCATCTCAGAAGGGAACCTCCCCATCGCACCCCCCTCAGATTTAGTTTTAAGTTGGCACAGTGGATTGGCCTTGAAAAACTGAACACAGATCAATGGAGAAAACAGGAAGAAGTTGTGTAGAACTATGAAAAAAAAAAGCAAAATACATAAACTGACTAGTCCGTGTCTAAGATAGGCAATATCAAGGAGAGTCTGAGCTCAGGAGCACCGTGGTCCCGTGGTTAGCGTGAGCAGCTGCGGAACGAAAGGAGCTTGGTTCAAGTCTTCCAAGGAGTGAAGATTTTGCTTTATTTATTTTCGCAAAGTTATGATCTGTCCGTTCGTTTATTGACGTCTCTGTTCACTGTAATAAGTTTAGTGTCTGTGTTTTGCGACCGCACCGCAAAACCGTGCGATTAGTAAACGAAAGGACGTGCCTCTCCAATTGGAAACGACAACATTTGATCGCAAGGTCATAGGTCAATCGATTCCTCCACAGGAAAACACGTCTGATATATTCTATACTACACTGGTGACGGCATGTGCGTCACATGACAGGGATATGTTTTCGACCCACCTAACTTGTACACTTGGCGAATGGGTAAAAAGATTCTTCTACCTTGCCCGATTTAGGTTTCCTTGTGGATGTGATAATCACTCCCAAAAAAGTGATGAAAACATAAGAGTTTGTCACATAAACTGCAACAAATGAATGCAACAGTTTCACAGTCGCACAGTTTTCCCTGTGCTCTGTCAAAGCATATGTTTTTAACGTTTTCAAATTTTTCCGTGTGTAGACCGTCAAATACGGCATATGTCCAAGCAAATCTTAACATGTCCTGGAATTTTGGAGAGCGAAGTTGATTATGTGTGAGCGCTAGAACTTTGATAATTGTCTGAAAATAAAAAATTAAATTTTTCACTCGAGGGAAGACTTAAACCAAGGACCTTTCGTTCCGCAGCTGCTCACGCTAACCACAGGACCACGGCACCCCTGAGCTCACATTGTCCTCGATGTTGCTTATCTTTGGCATGGACTACTCAGTTTGTATATTTTGCCTATTTTTTTCATAGTTCCACAAAACTTCTTCCTGTTTTCTCGATCGATCTGTGTTCAGTTTTTCAAGGCCTATCCACTGTGCCAACTTATAACTAAATCTGAGGGGGGTGCGATGGGGAGGTTGCCTTATCAGTAACACTTGCGTGTAGTTCGGTCCTACCGGTAACAAATCTACCAGTCCGCTTCTGAATTTCTCCTGTGTCTTCCTACAATCCGACCAGGTACGGATCCCAAACACTCGAACAGTAGTCAAGAATAGGTCGCAACAGTGTCCTATATACGTCCTCCTCTACAGATGAACCACTGTCCTAATAAACCGAAGTCGACCATTTCCTTACCTACCAACGATTTCACATGCTCGTTCCACCTGATAGCACTTTGCATTGTCACGCCCAGATATTTAAACGACTTGATTGTGCCAAGTAGGATATTAGTAATACTGTATCCAAACATTACAGGTTTCTTCTTCCTACTCATTCGCATTAACTAACATTTTTCCACATTTATTGCTAGCTGCCATTCATCACACCAACTGGAAATTTTATATCTTCCTGCAATCACTCAACTTAGACATCTTACCATACACCTCGGGATCATCAGCAAACAATGCAGATTGCTGCCCACCGTGTCCGCCAAGTCACTTATGTATATAGAAAACAGGAGCGGTTCTGTCACACTTCCCTGTGACACCCCTGTCGAGTCCATCGTCTCTGATGAACACTCGCCACCGAGGACAACATAGTGCGTCCTATTATTTAAGAAGTATTCCAGCCTCACAATATCTGTGAACTTATTTCATATGCTCTTACCTTCGTTAACCACCTGCAGTGTGGCATTGTGTCAAATGCTTTCTGGAAATCTAGAAATATCGAATCTGCCTGTTGTCTTTCATCCATAGTTGAAAGTATATCATGTGAGAAAAGGGTAAGATCAGCTTCACCCGAGCGATGGTTTCTAAGACCACGCTGATTGGTGGACATAAGCTTCTCAGTCTCAAAAAAGTTTATTGTATTCGAACTGAGGATATGTTCAAGGATTCTGCAAAAAACCGTAGTTAGGGGATAATGGTCTGTAATTTTGCGGGTCCGTTCTTTGACCCTTCTTATATACTGGAGTCACCTGCGCGTTTTCCCACTCGCTTGGCAGTTTGGTCTGGGCGAGAGATTCATGATAAATGCAAGCTAGTTAACGGGCTAATGCCGTGGAGTGCTCTTCGTAAAATCCAATTGGGATTCCATCCGGACCTGCTCATTTCTTAGTCGTCCATCCGGAAGTCTGTCCAGTGGTCAAATGACTGTATGTTTGTACGGTTCTCCTGTGTGAACAATTTCTTGGACGTGAAATTTAAAACATCGGCTTTCGTTTTGCTGTCTACCACACCAGACTGGTCAACAAGGGACTGAATGTAAGCCTTAGACCCACTTTGCGGTTTTACATATGACCAGAATTTTCTCAGATACTCTGCCAGATCTTTTGCTAAGGTGTCACTGTGGTAGCTGTTGTACGCTTCGCGCCTACATCTTTTGACACACGCCACGAATATCTACAAAGCTTCGCTCGTCGTCTTTTATGCGTCCCCATTTGAACATGCAACAGCATCTGCTCCTTTATACACGTAACCCCCCAGATCACGATTTACAGTCTGCTTAAACTTCGCCCATAATTCCTCTACATCAATTTTTCTGCAACTAAGTAATGCCAATTCACAGTTTTAAGTAGGTTCCTAATAATTTCTTACCTACTCTATCTAGCAGTAACACTCTCCCAGCCTTTTTCTGTGATTTATTCACTTTCGCAATCATAGTTCGTATAATGACATCATGATCGCCAATCCCCACGTTTATACTGACACTGTCGATAAGGTCCACTGTATTTGTGGCTACAAGAGCCAAGATATTTCCGTTGCGGGTGGACTGCCGAGCTAGCTGCTCAAGACAGTTTTCAGTAAACGTGTTCAAATGGATTTCGCATGATTGTATGTCTGTAAGCCTAGCAATGAATCCATAGACATCTCAGCTTACACACATCATGTTAAAGTCGCCTCCAACTACTATTGCATGATCTATTGACCTTAGACTTTCTTTGGATGACTCTAAAACTGTCATAGTGGAATCGGGTGGCCGATAAGAACATCCAACGATTAACTTAGTTTCAGTTACACCTGTAATACGCGACCAGATGACTTTACTGTCACACGCAAGTTCGACGTCAACAGAGACAATACTTTTGTCAACTGCAATGACCACTTTCCCTCCTATGGTTTCTAATGTGTCTTTCCCACATACGTTTCTATACGTTCCACGACTCGATAAATATCTCAGAGCTCTCCACTTCAGGTGGCAGCCAACTCTCGGTTTCAGATATAATTTGAGCGGTAGAACTTTATGTCGAATAGAAGGAAAGGAAGAATGTCTGACGACAGGAAGGAGCATGTACAAAGGTAATGTTCATTAGAAACACAGAGACAAGTTACGAATCGCTGTGAGAAATGTGATCATGAGTGTACTGTTGACGTTCATCGTGCCTTGTGCCTCAATGAATCCACTGTGAGACATGTTCGTGACAAAGCGGAATCGTTTCGGAAAACTGCGCACTTCTGAAGTGATTTAAATGTCGCCTACAATACCTCTCACGGAGACGTTCGGTAAAAACGGAAAAAGGTTAAGGTATTGGATTGAACACCACACCCAACAGCGCATACCACTGTCTGGAGGTTCTGTTCACGCTAAGAGCTTGTATGCAGATTTACCGAAAGAAGAGGGCGATCCACCACATTTCGCGACCAGCTCAGGGTGAGTTAAGAGTATACGGAATGAGTTTTTCGATGAAAAAATCGATTTTTGGGTAAATGCATTATCGAAAAATTTAGACTCTCCCGTTTAATACCATGTATAAAATATTTGGATGACGTGAATAGAACTATTTTCAATGATTTTTTAAAATAATTTCGGCACACGATGTTCCGCACCTTGTATATGAGACTCGAAATATACCTGATATAGATAGCCTTGCCAGAGATATAATTGAGAACATGAGAGTTAGCTTTTCTGTTGGCTACACTGCTAGACAGTTGGCAATAGATTCTGCACCATTTGAACTGTTTCCTTTGTGAGTACATCCATGTCATTGTTATGAAAGTCGTATGTGAAGAAGTCATTGAGTTTTCTTTCCTTCAACATGCCAAGACCTAGTCTGAAGGTATTTAGAAAGCGTGTACATTGGCGCAAGAAAGTAAAGTGTACTAAAAATTCGTCTGATTCATCTTCATCAGTATCTGATGTCCCAGTAGCGACTAACCTCAACACTGGTAGTGATACATTGAGTGATGCTGCTGCCACTACACCGGAAAATAGCTTCAAGAAGAAAACTAGCTGGAATTGAAGAAGAATACAAGAAACTAAATGCTGGGACTACAAAATATGAGATAATTAACGTCTCTTTATTATCAGACGTTTTGGAGAACAATGTGTGCTGCAAAGAATGTGGAAAATGTGGTGTTTCATTGAAAACAAACTTACATGTAGTACTTGCTTGTGAATTAGAGTTGATGTGCAATTATTGCAAACACAGTGTTACTTTCTTCAATTCCTCACATGTTACTGCATATATAGGTAAACTATACGATATAAACATTAGACTGGTTTGTGGATTACGGTGTATAGGAAAGGGCAGGGCTGCAGGTGCCATGTTTGGTGTGATGAACCTCCCTCCTCCACCTTCGAAATTTAACAAACACATAATTGTAATAGGCTCTGCTGTAGAAGATGTGGCACAGGAAAACATGAAAGATGCTGTTGAGAAAGCAGTTGTTGAAAATAATAATAGCAGAGACTTGTCCATAGCTTTTGATGGAAGCTGGCAGAAGAGAGGCCACACATCTCTGAATGGTGTAGTAACAGCTACAAGTGTGGACACTGGTAAGGTAGTTGATGTGGGAATAATTTCCAAGCATTGGAGATGCAAGGAGAAAATGAAAACTAAACATGAAGAGGAGTGCATGGCAAATTACTATGGGTCAAGTGGTGGTATGGAAGTTGCTGTTGTAAGAAGTATTTATCAACGCTCAGTAAAATGGTAAAACGTTAGATACATAAATTATCTTGGAGATGGTGACTCAAAGGCTTTCAAAGAAATTGAGGAACTGAGACCCTATGGTAACGATGTGAAAATTTCCAAACTGGAGTGTGTTGGCCATGTTCAGAAAAGGATGGGATCAAGACTTCGACGGCTCAAGGCTAGCATGAAAGGCAAGAAATTGAGCGATGGAAAAACTTTAGATGGGAAAAATAGACTGACAGATGCTACAATAGATCATATTCAGAAGTGCTATGGTCTAGCTATAAGACAGAATACATCAGATGCAGAATTAATGAGGAGAGCAGTCTGGGCTCTGTTTTTTCATACAGCTTCAAACAATGAGAATCCCCAACATGGGCTATGTCCAAAAGGAGACGATAGTTGGTGCAAGTACAGCAGAGGCAAGGTAGCTAAGAAACAATACAATCACCCTCATCACCTGCCACCTGCCATAATGGATGAAATAAAACCAATATTCCGAGGCCTCGCAGATATTAGTCTACTAAAGAAATGTCTTCATGGCCGGACTCGAAATCCAAATGAATGTGTGAACCATGTGATATGGAATAGACTACCTAAAACTGTGTTTGTGGGTGTAAACACACTTCACTTTGGCGTTTATGATGCTGTTCCATCATTCAATCAGGGCAATATAACAGAGTGCAAAGTTCTGCAGAAGTTGGGGCTCTGTGTAGGACTACGAACTGCCGCAGCTATGCTTTGTTTGGACAAGGAACGGCTCAGGTCTTCAGATAATGCCATAAAAGTATTTTCATAGATGGCTAGACAGCGTAGCAGAGCCATCAAGAGGAAGGTGTTGGACGATTGTGATGATACAAGCTATGGAGCAGGCTTGTACTGAAGTAAAAACTTTGAAGCTAATTTCCCGTAACTTTAGTTTTTTTGTGTATAAGGTACATCTTCTCACGGCTTATTTATAGTAGAAAGATGAAATTTTCTGTAGTTGTTCCTTAAGACCTTCTAATATATCTGAATTAAAAGATATGTGGAATTATTTTGTATTAATCGATGTAAATTTTAAAATACTTGTTAAAATGTATAACTTTTTTTGAATTAAAAAAAATAAAATATCTGAAAAACTATACATTATTTTTTCGAAATTAATAATTCAGCATAAAAGCAGAACATACCTCTGCGTTCTGTGAAAGAATCATAAGTATCGTCCAAATAAAAAATGAGAAAATCTTCCTAACTTTTAGCTCAATTTAACATTGTAAGCATAGGGCGTTCCGTTTACCCTTAAGGACTTCGAGCATCGCTTTGTCTTTCACAACATTAAAATAAAAGGAGAGGCTGCTGCGGCAGACAATCTACGAGTTGAGGAATTTAAAGAGAGGTTTAAAGGAACTGCTACAGGAAAAGACTATACTGCGAAGCACTTTTCTAACCATGAAACAGGCTTATTTTGGAAACGAATGTGAAGCCGCAAGTTGATTTCTACTGACGATAAAACAGCACTACGATGTAAGACTGATAATGCCCGGTGAGCACTTCTTCTCAAACGCAAAGTTGCAGGAATTTGCAAATTAAGCTCCTTATGATCTAGCGCTCTCAGAGTCCGCGGTCACCAAAGAGATTGGTGTTCACTGGACGGAGAAAAATGCTTTTTGTACGTTGTTCTGGGTTTAAATTTTTAAATGTGTGAATTTTTTATTACAATGCGTTTCACAAAGATGATGATGGTTATTTTCGGTGTAAATACCTTTTGTAAATTAAAGGAAATCGTTGCTGCTAGCAACAGCGGGAAATTGCGCGGAATCAGCGGTGACAAGTGTAAATGTGCACCGCACCGGTATGCCAACGCAGAATCTCCTGCTTACTATATTCCGTTCATCATAAGAATATACCTGCTGTAAACAATGCACTATGTATTCTTCCGCGTTTGCTGGAACCTCATTGGATTTCTGTTTCATGTGTGACTTCAAATGGTTCAAATGGATCTGGGCGCTATGGGTCTTAACATCTTTGGTCATCAGTCCCCTAGAACTTATGTAAGGATATCACACACATCCGTGCCCGAGGCTGGATTCGAACCTGCGACCGTAGCGGTCGCGCGGTTCCGTACTGAAGCGCCTAGAACCGCTCGGCCACACCTGCCGGCATTTAGGACTTCAGCCTAGCTGTCTCGAGTACTGTCAACTACAATACTAAGGGTACGCCTTCTGCTGTGCGTTACGCGCACATCGACTTTACGATAATACGGGACTATAGCTTTACCAACGCATTAAACTTGGCCAGCACTGACACGTCAGCTGGTGCAGTTATCCTACTGTGACGTGGCCAGCTGCAGTTCACGCGTAAAAACAGACGAGCTAAAGAGCAATACAGCTTCGAATATCATTTAATTTTCAGGGAGAATGAAATAATACACTACAAATCTCCCACAATAAGCTCCTTAGACGACTAGACAAAAACCACAGCACGTTATCGTTTTTAGCTAATGTACTATTATAATTATCCCCCCCCCCCCCCATGAACCATGGACCTTGCCGTTGGTGGGGAGGCTTGCGTGCCTCAGCGATACAGGTGGCCGTACCGTAGGTGCAACCACAACGGAGGGGAATCTGTTGAGAGGCCAGACAAACGTGTGGTTCCTGAGGAGGGGCAGCAGCCTTTTCAGTAGTTGCAGGGGCAACGGTCTGGATGGTTGACTGATCTGGCCTGTAACAATAACCAAACCGGCCTTGCTGTGCTGGTACTGCGAACGGCTGAAAGCAAGGGGAAACTACAGCCGTAATTTTTCCAGAGGGCATGCTGCTTTACTGTATGGTTAAATGATGATGGCGCCCTCTTGGGTAAAATATTCCGGAGGTAAAATAGGCCCCCATTCGGATCTCCGGACGGGGACTACTCAGGAGGACGTCGTTAACAGGAGAAAGAAAACTGGGGTTCTACGGATCGGAGCGTGGAATGTCAGATCCCTTAATCGGGCAAGTAGGTTAGAAAATTGAAAAACGTAAATGGATACGTTGAAGTTAGATATAGTGGGAATTATTGAAGTTTGGTGGCGGGAGGAACAAGACTTTTGGTCAGGTGAATACAGGGTTATAAATACAAAATCAAATAGCGGTAATGCAGGAGTAGGTTTAATAATGAATAGGAAAATAGGAATGCGGGTAAGCTACTACAAACAGCATAGTGAACGCATTATTGTGGCCAAGGTAGACATGAAGCCCACGCCTACTACAGTAGTACAAGTTTATATGCCAACTAGCTCTGCAGATGATGAAGAAATTGATGAAATGTATGATGAGATAAAAGAACTTATTCAGGTAGTGAAGGGAGACGAAAATTTAATAGTCATGGGTGACTGGAATTCGAGAGTAGGAAAAGAGAGAGAAGGAAACATAGTAGGTGAATATGGGTTGGGGCTAAGAAATGAAAGAAGAAGCCATCTGGTAGAATTTTTCACAGAGCATAACTTAATCATACTTAACAATTGGTTCAAGAATAATAAAAGAGGGTTGTATACATGGAAGAATCCTGGATATACTAGAAGGTATCACATAGATTTTGTAATGGTAAGTCTGAGATTTAGGAACCAGGTTTTAAATTGTAAGACATTTCCAGGGGCAGATGTGGACTCTGACCACAATCTGTTAGATTAAAACTGAAGAAACTGCGAAAAATTGGGAATTCAAGCAGATGGGACCTGGATAAACTGACTAAACCAGAGGTTGTAGAGAGTTTGAGGGAGAGCATAAGGGAACAATTGACAGTAATAGGGAATGAAATACAGTAGAAGAAGAATGGGTAGCTCTGAGGGACGAAGTAGGGAAAGCAGCAGAGGATCATGTAGAAATCCTTGGGAAACACAATAAATATTGAATTTAATTGATGAAAGGAGAAAATATAAAAACGCAGTAAATGAAGCAGGCAAAAGGGAATACAAACGTCTCAAAAATGAGATCGACAGGAAGTGCAAAATGGCTAAGCAGTGATGGCTAGAGGACAAATGTAAGGATGTAGAGGCTTATCTCACTAGGGGTAAGATAGATACTGCCTACAGCAAATTAAAGAGACCTTTGGAGAAAAGAGGGCCACTTGTATGAATATCAAGAGCTCAGATGAAAACCCAGTTCTAAGAAAAGAACGGAAAGTAGAAAGGTGGAAGGAGTATATAGAGGATCTATACATCGGCAGTGTACTTGAGAGCAATATTACGGAAATGGAAGAGGATGTAGGTGAAGATGAAATGGGAGATACGATACTGCGCGAAGAGTTTGACAGAGAACTGAAAGACCTGAGTCGAAACAAGGCCCCAGGAGTAGACAACATTCAATTGGAACTACTGACGGCCTTGAGAGAGCAACTACTGACAAAACTCTACCACCTGGTGAGCAAGATGTACGAGACAGACGAAATACCCTCAGACTTAAAGAAGAATATAATAATTCCAATCCCAAAGAAAGCAGGTGTTGACAGATGTGACAATTACCGAACTATCAGTTTAATAAGCCACAGCTGCAAAATACTAACGCGAATTCTTTACAGACCAATGGAAAAACTGGTAGAAGCTGATCTCGGCGAAGATCAGTTTCGATTCCGCAGAAATGTTGGAACACGTGAGGCAATACTGACCTTACGCCTTATCTTAGAAGAAAGAATAAGGAAAAGCAAACCTACGTGTCTAGCATTTGTGGACTTAGAGAAAGCTTTTGACAATGTAGACTGGAATACTCTTTTTCACATTCTAAAGGTAGCAGGGGTAAAAAACAGGACGCGAAAGGCTATTTACAATTTGTACAGAAACCAGATGGCAGTTACAAGAATCAAGGGGCATGAACGGCAAGCAGTGGTTAGGAAGGAAGTGAGAGAGGGTTGTAGCCTATCCCTAATGTTATTCAATCTGTATATTAAGCAAGCAGTAAAAGAAACAAATAAAAACTTTGGATTAGGTATTAAAACCCTGGGAGAAGAAATAAAATATTTGCGGTTCGCCGATGACATTGTAATTCTGTCAGAGACAGAAAAGGACTTGGAAGAGCAGTTGATCGGAATGGATAGTGTTTTGAAAGGAGGATATAAGATGAACATCAACAAAAGCAAAAAGAATATAATGGAATGTAGTCGAATTAAGTCGGGTGATGCTGGGTGAATTAGATTAGGAAATGAGACACTTAAAGTAGTAATGGCGTTTTGCTATTTGGGGAGCAAAATAACTGATGATGGTCGACGTAGAGAGGATATAAAATGTAGACTGGCAATGGCAAGGAAAGCGTTTCTGAAGAAGAGGAATTTGTTAACATCGAGTATAGATTTGAGTGTCTGGAAGGAGTTTCTGAAAATATTTGTATGGAGTGTAGCCATGTATGGAAGTGAAACATGGACGGTAAATAGTTTGGACAAGAAGAGAATAGAAATTTTCGAAATGTGGTGCTACAGAAGAATGCTGAAGATTGGATGTGTAGATCAGGTAACTAATGAGGAGGTATTGAACAGAATAGGGAAGAAGAGGAGTTTGTGGCACAACTTGACAAGAAGAAGGGACCGGTTTGTAGGACACGTTCTTAGGCATCAAGGGATCATAATTTTAGCATTGGACAGCAGCGTGGAGGTTAAAAAGCGTAGAGGGAGGCCAAGAGATGAATACACCAAGCAGATTCAGAAGGATGTAGGTTGCAGTAGGTACAGGGAGATGAAGAAGCTTGCACAGAATAGAGTAGCATGGAGAGCTGCATCAAACCAGTCTCAGGACTGAAGACCACAACAACAACAACAACTACTACTACACTCCTGGAAATTGAAATAAGAACACCGTGAATTCATTGTCCCAGGAAGGTGAAACTTTATTGACACATTCCTGGGGTCAAATACATCACATGATCACACTGACAGAACCATAGGCACATAGACACAGGCAACAGAGCATGCACAATGTCGGCACTAGTACAGTGTATATCCACCTTTCGCAGCAATGCAGGCTGCTATTCCCCCATGGAGACGATCGTAGAGATGCTGGATGTAGTCCTGTGGAACGGCTTGCCATGCCATTTCCACCTGTCGCCTGAGTTGGACCAGCGTTCGTGCTGGACGTGCAGACCGCGTGAGACGACGCTTCATCCAGTCCCAAACATGCTCAATGGGGGACGGATCCGGAGATCTTGCTGGCCAGGGTAGTTGACTTACACCTTCTAGAGCATGTTGGGTGGCACGGGATACATGCGGACGTGCATTGTCCTGTTGGAACAGCAAGTTCCCTTGCCGGTCTAGGAATGGTAGAACGATGGGTTCGATGACGGTTTGGATGTACCGTGCACTATTCAGTGTCCCCTCGACGATCACCAGTGGTGTACGGCCAGTGTAGGAGATCGCTCCCCACACCATGATGCCGGGTGTTGGCCCTGTGTGCCTCGGTCGTATGCAGTCCTGATTGTGGCGCTCACCTGCACGGCGCCAAACACGCATACGACCATCATTGGCACCAAGGCAGAAGCGACTCTCATCGCTGAAGACGACACGTCTCCATTCGTCCCTCCATTCACGCCTGTCGCGACACCACTGGAGGCGGGCTGCACGATGTTGGGGCGTGAGCGGAAGACGGCCTAACGGTGTGCGGGACCGTAGCCCAGCTTCATGGAGACGGTTGCGAATGGTCCTCGCCGATACCCCAGGAGCAACAGTGTCCCTAATTTGCTGGGAAGTGGCGGTGCGGTCCCCTACGGCACTGCGTAGGATCCTACGGTCTTGGCGTGCATCCGTGCGTCGCTGCGGTCCGGTCCCAGGTCGACGGGCACGTGCACCTTCCGCCGACCAGTGGCGACAACATCGATGTACTGTGGAGACCTGACGCCCCACGTGTTGAGCAATTCGGCGGTACGTCCACCCGGCCTCCCGCATGCCCACTATACGCCCTCGCTCAAAGTCCGTCAACTGCACATACGGTTCACGTCCACGCTGTCGCGGCATGCTACCAGTGTTAAAGACTGCGATGGAGCTCCGTATGCGACGGCAAACTGGCTGACACTGACGGCGGCGGTGCACAAAAGCTGCGCAGCTAGCGCCATTCGACGGCCAACACCGCGGTTCCTGGTGTGTCCGCTGTGCCGTGCGTGTGATCATTGCTTGTACAGTCCTCTCGCAGTGTCCGGAGCAAGTATGGTGGGTCTGACACACCGGTGTCAATGTGTTCTTTTTTCCATTTCCAGGAGTGTATATCTACATGGATACTCTGCAAATCACACTTATGTGCCTGGCAGTGGATTCATCGAACAACCCTCGCACCAATTCTCTATTATTTCACTGTCGAACAGTGCACGGAAAAAACGAACACCTATAGTTCTCCGTGCGAGCTCTGATTTTTCTTTTTTTCATTATGATGATCGTTTCCCACTATGTTGGTAGCAGTCAACGAAATATTTTCGCATTCGGAGGGGAAAGTTGGTGAAAGATATTTCGTGAGAAGATCCCGCCGCAACCAGAAACTCCTTTGACTTAATGATAACCACCCCAAATCCTGTACCACGTCCTTAACACTCTCACCCCTATTTCTCGATAATATAAAACGTGTCTCTTTTTTTTTCAACTTTCTAGATGTATTCCGTTAATCCTGCCTGTTAAGGATCCCAGACCGCGCAGTAGAGCTCCAGAAGAGGACGGACAAGCGTAGTGTAAGCAGTCCCTTTAGCAGATCTGATCCACCTTCTAACTGTTCTGCACAATAAAAAACAGTCCTTAGTTTGCCTTCTCCACATATTTCCTGTCTTCTATCCAATTTATATTGTTCGTAATTAAAACTCCTAGTTTTTAGTTGAATCTACGGCCTTTAGGTTTGAATAAGTTATCGTGTAACCGATGTTTAACTGATTCCTTTAAGCACTCATATGGATTACTTCACACTTTTCAATATTTAGGGTAAATTAGCAATTTTCGCACTATAGAGATCCTTTTTCTAAATCGTTTTGCTACTTATTTTGAGCTTCTTTACTATACGATAAACGGCAGCATCATCTGAGAAAAATCTACGGTGGCTGCTCAGATTGTCTCCTAAATCATTTGTCTAGATAAGGAACAGTACAGGACCTACAAAGCTACCTTCTCTTTTACTGGATGACCCTTCCGTCAATTATTACGAACTGTGACCTCTCTGACAGGAAACCACAAATCCAGTCGCATAACAGAGACGATATTCTATTAGGCACACAATTTTATTATAAGGCCCTTCTGAGATACATTATTAAAACCCTTCTGGAAATTTATTAATGCGGAATCAACTTGAAATCCCTTATCAACAGTACTCAACATTTCGTGTGAGTAAAGAGCTAGTTGTGTTTCACAACAACGATGTTTTCTAAATCCGTGTTGATTATGTGTCAATAGACCGTTTTCCTCGAAGTAATTTATAATGTTCGAAGACAAAATATGTACCAAAATCCTGTTGCATATCGACCTTAATGATATGGGCGTGTAATTTATTGGATTACTCCCTGTATCTATCTTGAATATTTGTCTGACCTGTGCAACTTTCCAGTCTTTAGGTCCCTATATTTCGTCAGGTGAACGGTTCCATATGTTTGTTACGTATGGGCGTGTCGCATAAGCATACTCTGAAAGGAACCTCAGTGGTATATAGTCTGGACCAGGAGACCTGCTTTTCTTAAGTGATTTAAGTTACTTCTCTACTTCGAGGATACCCTTATCTAAGTTACTTATGTTGACAGCTGTTCTTGATTCGAATTCTCGAATGCTAACTTCGTCTTCTGTGGTGAAATAATTTCGGAAGGCTGCATTTAGTAACTGCGTTTTATCAGCACAAACATCGGTAGTATTTCCATTACTATCGCGCAAAGAGGGCATTCCTTGTGTCCCGCTGCTAGCATATATTACATACAACCTGAATTTCTTTGGGTTTCATGGAAGGTTTCGAGGCAAAATTTCGTTGTGGTAACTAATACACGCATCTCGCATTTAAGTCCACTCTTAATTTCAAGCTTCTGCGAAAGGTCGCAAATCTTGTGGATTTTGCATTTTTTAAATTTTTCTTGCTTTTTTTTGTCGTTTTTGCAACACTGTTCTGACCTGTTTTATGCAGCACGCGGAATCAGCTCCTTCATTTGGTGTAAATCTTTCAATTGTGTCGATACTATTTCTTTGAATTCAAGCCACATGTGGTTTACACTTACATTTTAAATACGGAAGGAGTGGATATTGTCTCTCAGGAAGGCGTCAAGCGAATTTTCATTTGCTTTTTTTGTAGATATATATTTCGTTTATTCTTGTGGGATTAAGGAGTTACAGTGTTCTGTCCGGATACGACAGCCCTGTGCTCATTAATCCGTGTATCCATTTGATGCTCTTTATTAGCTCAGGATAATTTTTCTAAGAGGTCAAGTGTATTTTCACAACTGTTTATTCTTCGAGTGGGATCATTAATTAATTGCCGAAAAATTTTTCAGAAAACTCGTTTAAAACAATTTCGGATTATGTTTTACGCGTACCACTTGTATTAAAAACGTTTTTTCGCCAACAGTTGGAGGGTAAATTGAAGCCACTGCCAACTAGAAATGTATGAGTCGGATACGTGTTTTAAATTTGACTCAAATTTCCTTTGAACCTCTCAGCACTTGTGTCACTTGAGTTGGCAGGTCGTTAAAGCAATCCAGTTATTGTCCTATTCCCGTTTCCAAGAATGATCTCTACCCATACTTACTCACAGGAACTATCTACTTCAGTTTCCCTGCGACTTCTCCTAACAGCAGAAAGCACCCCACCACCAGTGGTGAACGGAACCTTTGACCACTGGATGCAGTGCCGTAAGTTCCTCCAAAACATCGTAACACAGCACACAACACATGTCGTATTCCAAATGAAGGAGTTTTAAACATTTGAAACATGTCATAGCGACAAATAAACAGTGAGTGGTAACAGTAATTTTGTTGTTTCATTTAACGATCTATGCCTCAGTTCTTCCTATTAGCGCTGGGAACTCTGGTACTTTCGCTACATAGCTACGACAGTTTACAACTGTTATACTGATGGTCCCTAGATCTACGTTCTCACTGTGATCGAAATGAAGCCTTTCCCTGAGACCCTCTCGTCAAAAACACCACCGAATTCAAGCCACGCTGCCCCTGCTACCCATGTTGGTGTTTCCTGCTTGTAAAGGATTCCTGACCTCTTCAGCGGAAACCGAAACCCCATCATCTTCCAGCGCTAGTCGAGGAATCTGCAGTCTACACGGTCGTAAAATCGTCTGATCCCCCCATTCAGACCCTCCACTCGCCTCTGTACTAGATATACACAACTGGTCCTGTCGACTATACTGAGAATGGTGAGCTCTGCTTTCGTTTCGCAAGCAAGACTGGCAGCCTTTAACACTTCTGATAGCCGCGCGAAACCAGAGAGAATCTCTTCCAATCCAAAGCGACAAACATCGCTGGTACCTACGTGAGCCGCCACCTGCAGTTGACTGCACTCTGTTCTCTTCATGACATCTGGAACGGCGCGTTCCGCATCTGGAATGACTCCACCCTGTATGCACAAGGAGGGCACATTGACTTCCATCCCCACCTTGGCAGCCTTGTCCATAAGGGGCCGCACTATGTGCTAACATTGGAGCTCTCAACTACCAATAATCCCACCCTCTGCGACCTCCAGGATCATTTCTCTGAATCATTACATAGTCCGTATCTAGCTGAAGACCAGCATCAGCCCCAGACAGCACTGGGAGGCCTTACATGCAGTCCCCTGGGGAAGGCTTTCACAGCCTGCCACGTCCCAAGGTGACCTGCCACTGGGCCACAGGTAAGGGGTAAGCATCAGTGTGTACAGACCGATTGGGGGACTACCTGTGTCGCGCTGGATCTCCGTTGAATTCTCACAGCCAGCCCAAAACTGTGATTCCCATGCACTGCTGCCTGAACGTGTGTAAACCAAGCCATCACCGCCTGGAGCTGAGAGCACCTTGTCACCAACTCGGCTCACATCCGCACAAAACAATCACAGTCCCTATTCATATTAAAGACCATAGATTGACACGTGCTATGGAACTCTGCTGCAGTCACTGACAAAAGCACAAGAAGTGTGTCTAATAAATTAGACCAACTCACAGATTCAAAACTTAAACTAACGTAGCACACAGGTAAGACTGAATAACTTGGTCCTGATTAGAAGCTTGTAAAATGTTGCAAAATCGGTTTAGTTTCGACACTAACGAAAACTCAAGAACTGAGCGTATTAAATATTAAATTATGACGCAGAAATTCAAAAACCAAACTACCAAAGCACACAGCTGAAATGATATAATTAGATCCAGGCTAGGAACTCGGTAAACGTCACAAAATCAGTTACTTGCTTGTAGTTGCGTGTGTCATGGCTAGCTGTTGGTACTTGACAGGTTCGAAAAACCAGTAACATAAAAAAAACAAATAGAAACCCATTGTCATTCTTATGATAAAGGAACATCTGTAGATTAGAAACCCATGGTCATTCTCATCATAGAGATATCATCAGATGTGAAAGGAACATCTGTAGTATTACGAGGTAATCCTATAGGAACATGACTGTACATAAAACATATTAATGACACCGGCTGTTACAAATAGCTGCGCTCACATATCAATAGTTTTGTGATAATGAGCGATGATTAGTAAGTACGCTATTGTGTGTTGAGGTAAGCATAGCTCGCCAGATGTGACCTGAACCCTTCCTCCTGCCCTCCCCCCCCCCCCCCCCCCCCCCAATCTGAACTGCCACAGTGCACAATGCAACAGTATGTGCAGCAATGGTTACAAGCAGTGCATACAGGGGACTGTAGGCAGGAGTGTTCCTCTATGCATCGTGCTGTTGAAGTAACTATACAATACATAGTTTGTGCATTATGCAACGAATTTAATAATCTTGAACGTGGTTTATTTTAAGTGATGTAAAAAATGATATTCCATCTTCTACTTCACCGTCTTAGCGTTCGAGTATTTGTTTCTACTTTCTAAAGTAGCCTATGTTCTTCATCAGTGGTCAAGCTATCTCCATTTCAAATTTAATGGAAATCAGTTCATCGTTTTAGTTGTGAAAACTTAACCAACAGATTTACTTTCCATTGGCAATTTTCCTCAACAGCTCTTAAATTAACTTATTATTGATTTTCTGTCTTGAGTTTGATGTAGTTTAATTAAAGAGAATTACACCATATGCGTTTCGCTTTTATTTGTAAAGCATCCTCCTTGGTTATTGATGTTTCTTTCTATATTCTCCTAACCTCTGCTTCTTCCTTTCTTGTTAGCATCAGTTGTCGTCGAAAGACTTCCTTTCACGTGTGCACTTTGCAGTTATTGCCATTCGGCAGTATTTCTAGGGCTGCATCTTAAATATTCACCTTTCTAACCTGGTCCAAAGGTTAAATGCAAATAACCCAAATGCAGCACAGGATATGACAGTAACTACCAACTGCATATTTGAAAGGAAGTCATTCGACGACAACTGGTGCTAACAAAGAGGATAGAAGCAGAGGTATGTAAAGAAACACCAATAACCACGGAGATGCTTTACAAATAAAAGCGAAATGCTTCTGGTGTAATTCTGTTTATTTAAATTACAGTAAGCTCAAGATAGAAAAGCTCTAAAAAGAAAACAGGTGCCAACAAAGAGGATAGATGCAGAGGTATGTAAAGAAACACCAATAACCACGGAAGATGCTTTATAAATAACAGCGAAACGCTTCTGGTATAAATCCCCTTAATTATATAACAGTAATCTCAAGACAAAAAAAGCTCTAAAAATTGACAGTGAAGAACGTATAAGCGATTATTGTTTACAATGAATCATATTACGTAACCCATATCGACGTGTAAATGCATTTTCACAAATATGATAAAGTTCAAAAGTCAAAGAGTGAACAGCTTTTTTAATTGTTGACATTTTTTTCGAATTAGCTCTGTACTTTGCATATCAATATATATTGAAACGCCAAAGAAACGGGTATAGGAATGCGTATTCAAATACATTAATACGAGGCTTGGAACTTAAATAGTGGCAACTATCTATTCACAACCGATACAAAAGAGTTACATCTTTGCATCTGTTACTGTCCTTCAAAGTAGTCACCAGCGTTGTGCAAAACCCGTTGCCAGCGATGTGGAAGGCGTAGTATACCGTTAGCAGAGCCTGTTCTGTTGATGGTGCGAATGGCGCGATCTAATGCCTGTCGAATCTCTGGAACAGTTCTAAAGCAAATGCCACGAAGTGGTTCCTTATTGTTCGGAATTAAATCAAAGTCACAAGGACTTATATCCGGGGAGTATGGTGGATGGTACAGTACGTCCCAGTCCCATTGACCGAACAGAGCAGCCACAGCTTGAGCTGTATGCGCCCGCACATTGTCGTGTAAAATGATGAGTGGGTTGTGCAGAAAGTGTCGCAGCTTCTTTCGCAAAGCTGGTAACAGGTGATGCTCCAAAAACTAACAGTAATACTGTGCATTGACGGTCTGCCGTGCAGGAACGTAATGCGTTAGGATAAGACCATCACAGTGGTACACGAGAATCACCGTAACTAGATCATCACCTGCGACCAGCTTTGCGAAAGAAGCGGCTACACTTTCTCCGCAACACTCCCATCATTTACGACAATGCGCGGGCGCATACAGCTCAAGCTGTGGCTGCTCCCTTCGGTCGATGGGACTGGGACGTACTGTACCATCCACCATACACCCCGGACTTAAGTCCTTGTAACTTTGATTTGATTCCGAGGATGAAGGAACCACTTCGTGGCATTCGCTTCAGAACTATTCCAGATATTCGACAGGCAGTAGACCGCTCCATTCACACCATCAACAGAACAGGCTCTGCTAACGGTATACTACGCCTTCCACATCGCTGGCAACGGGTTCTACACAACGCTGGTGACTACTTTGACGTACAGTAACAGGTGCAAACATCTAACTCTTTTGTAACGGTTGTGAATAAATAGTTGCCACTATTTAAGTTCCAACCCTGGGGGGAAACAGGCAGAATTGGTGCTGAGGTCGGCAACGCCTATGTAAGACCACAAGTCTCTGGTGCAGCTGGCAGATCTGTTACTGCTGGTAGAAGGGCAGATTATGAAGATTGAAGTGAGTTTCAACGTGGTGTTATAGTCGGTAACGATGAAGTGGCGATTTTCCCGTACTACCACTTCACGGGTATACCGTGAATATGAGGAATCCGGTAAAACAACACTCCGACATTGCTGCGGCCGAAAAAAGGTCGAAGGCCCATTTGTGTAGCCTTGACGACTGTACGAAACACAGCTTTACGTCACGCCAGGGCCCGTCAACACCGACATTGAACAGTTGATGACTGGAAACCTGTTGCCTCTTCGGACGAGCCTCGTTTCAAATTGTATCGAGCAGATGGACCTGTACGGGTACGGAGACTACCTCATGTATCCATATACCTTGCATGTCAGAAGGGGACTGTGCAGGCTGGCGGGGGCTCTGTCGTTGTGTGGGGCACGTGCGGTTGGAGTGATACGGTTCGCCGACACGTCTAGATACGAATCTCACAGGTGACGCGTACGTAAGCATCCAGTCTGATCACCTGCATCCATTCATGTCCGTTGTACATTCCGACAGACTTGGGCAATCCCATGAAGATAATGTGACACCGCACACGTCCGGAATTACTACAGAGTAGCTCCAGCAACACTCTTCTGAGTTGAAACACTTCCGCTGGCCACTATGTTCCCCAGATAAGAACAATATTGAGCAAATGTGGGATGCCTTGCACCCCCTCATATTCTTACTGATTAAGTGAGAGCTGTGCACGAATCATGGTGTCAATTCCCTTCAGCGCTACTTCAGACATTAGTAGAGTCCATGCGACGCCGAGCTCCGACACATCTGCGTGCTCGCGGGGGTCCTGCACGATATTAGGGAGCTGTACCAGTTTCTTCGGCTCTTCATTTTATGTCTCGTAATATACGCACGCAAAAAGGAATGCAAACGTCTCAAAAATGAGATCGACGGGAAGTGCAAAGCGACTAAGCAGGGATGGATAGAGGACAAATGTAAGGATTGTTGTTGTTGTTGTGGTCTTCAGTCCTGAGATTGGTTTGATGCAGCTCTCCATGCTACTCTATCCTGTGCAAGCTTTTTCATCTCCCAGTACCTACTGCAACCTACATCCTTCTGAATCTGCTTAGTGTATTCATCTCTTGGTCTCCCTCTACAATTTTTACCCTCCACGCTCCCCTCCAATTCTAAATTGGTGATCCCTTGATGCCTCAGAACATGTCCTACCAACCGATCCCTTCTTCTGGTCAAGTTGTGCCACAAACTTCTCTTCTCCCCAAACCTATTCAATACTTCCTCATTAGTTATGTGATCTACCCATCTAATCTTCAGCATTCTTCTGTAGCACCACATTTCGAAAGCTTCTATTCTCTTCTTGTCCAAACTATTTATCGTCCATGTTTCACTTCCATACATGGCTACACCCCATACGAATACTTTCAGAAATGACTTCCTGACACTTAAATCAATACTGGATGTTAACAAATTTCTCTTCTTCAGAAACGCTTTCCTTGCCATTGCCAGCCTACATTTTATATCCTCTCTACTTCGACAATCATCAGTTATTTTGCTCCCCAAATAGCAAAACTCCTTTACTACTTTAAGTGCCTCATTTCCTAATCTAATTCCCTCAGCATCACCCGACTTAATTAGACTACATTCCATTATCCTTGTTTTGCTTTTGTTGATGTTCATCTTATATCCTCCTTTCAAGACACTGTCCATTCCATTCAACTGCTCTTCCAAGTCCTTTGCTGTCTCTGACAGAATTACAATGTCATCGGCGAATCTCAAAGTTTTTATTTCTACTCCATGAATTTTAATACCTACTCCGAATTTTTCTTTTGTTTCCTTTACTGCTTGCTCAATATACAGATTGAACAACATCGGGGACAGGCTACAACCCTGTCTTATTCCCTTCCCAACCACTGCTTCCCTTTCATGTCCCTCGACTCTTATAACTGCCATCTGGTTTCTGTACAAATTGTAAATAGCCTTTCGCTCCCAGTATTTTACCCCTGCCACCTTTAGAATTTGAAAGAGAGTATTCCAGTCAACATTGTCAAAAGCTTTCTCTAAGTCTACAAATGCTAGAAACGTAGGTTTGCCTTTCCTTAATCTTTCTTCTAAGATAAGTCGTAAGGTCAGTATTGCCTCACGTGTTCCAGTGTTTCTACGGAATCCAAACTGATCTTCCCCGAGGTTGGCTTCTACTAGTTTTTCCATTCGTCTGTAAAGAATTCGTGTTAGTATTTTGCAGTTGTGACTTATTAAGCTGATAGTTCGGTAATTTTCACATCTGTCAACACCTGCTTTCTTTGGGATTGGAATTATTATATTCTTCTTGAAGTCTGTGGGTATTTCGCCAGATGGTAGAGTTTTGTCAGGACTGGCTCTCCCACGGCCGTCAGTAGTTCCAATGGAATATTGTCTACTCCGGGGGCCTTGTTTCGACTCAGGTCTTTCAGTGCTCTGTCAAACTCTTCACGCAGTATCATATCTCCCAGGATGTAGAGGCTTATCTCAGTAGGGGTAAGACAGATACTGCCTACAGGAAAACTAGACCTTTGGAGGAAATAGAACCACTTGTATGAATATCAAGAGCTGAGATGGAAACCCAGTTCTAAGCAAAGAAGGAAAAACAGAAAGGTGGAAGGAGTATATAGAGGGTCAACACAAGGGCGATTTACTTGAGGGCAATCTTATAGAAATGGAAGAGGATGTAGATGAAGATGAAATGGGAGATATGACACTGCGTGAAGAGTTTGACAGAGCACTTAAAGGCCTAAGTCGAAACAAGGGCCCGTTAGTGTACAACATTCCATTAGAACTACTATTACCCTTGGGAGAGGCAGTCCTGACAAATCCCTACCATCTGGTGAGCAAGATGTATGAGACAGGAGAAATACCCCCAGACTTCAAGAAGAGTATAATAATTCCAATCCTGAAGAAAGCAGGTGTTGACAGATGTGAAAATTACCAAACTATCAGGTTAATAAGCCATGGCTGCAAAGCACTAACGCGAAATCTTTACAGACGAATGGAATAACTGGTAGAAGCCGACCTCAGGGAAGATCAGTTTGTATTCCGTAGAAATGTTGGAACACGTGAGGCAATACTGAGCGTACGGCTTATGTTAGATGCTAGATTAAGGAAGGGCAAACCTACGTTTCTAGCATTTGTAGACTTAGAGAAAGTTTTTGACAATTTTGACTGGAATGCTCTCTTTCAAATTCTGAAGGTGGCAGGGGTATAATACAGGGAGCGAAAGGCTATTTACAATTTGTACAGAAACCAGATGGCAGTTATAAGAGTCGAGGGACATGATATGGAAGCAATGGTTGGAAAGGGAGTAAGACAGGGTTGTACCCTCTCCCCGCTGTTATTCAAGCTGTATATTGAGCAAATAGTAAAGGAAACAAAAGAAAAATTCGGAGCAGTTATTAAAATCCATGGAGAAGAAATAAAAACTTTGAGATTCGCCGATGACATTGTAATTCTGGCAGAGACAGCAAACAATTGGAAGAGCAGTTGAACGGAATGGATAGTGTCTTGAAAGGAAGGTATAAGATGAATATCAACAAAAGCAAAACGAGGATAACGGAATGTAGCCGAATTAAATCGGGTGATGCTGAAGGAATTAGATTAGGAAATGAGACACTTAAAGTAGTAAAAGAGTTTTCCTAATTGCGGAGCAAAATAATGGATGATGGTCGAAGTAGAGAGGATATAAAATGTAGACTGGCCATGTCAAGGAAAGCATTTCTAAAGAAGGGAAATTTGTTTACATCCAGTATAGAATTAAATGTCAGGAAGTCTTTTCTGAAAGTATTTGTGTTGAGTGTAGCGATGTATGGAAGTGAAACATGGACGATAAATAGCTTGGACAAGAAGAGAATAGAACCTTTCGAAATGTGGTGCTACAGAATAATGCTGAAGATTAGATGGGTAGATCACATAACTAACGAGGAGGTATTGGAGAGAATTGGGGAGAGGAGCAGTTTGTGGCAAAACTTGACTAGAAGAAGAGATCGGTTGGTAGGACACGTTCTGAAACATTAAGGGATCACCAATTTAGTATTGGAGGGCAACGTGGAGGGTAAAAATTGCAGAGGGAGACCAAGAGATGAATACACTAAGTAGATTCAGAGGGATGTAGGTTGCAGTAAGTACTGGAAGATGAAGCAGCTTGCACAGGATAGAGTAGCATGGAGAGTTGCATCAAACCAGTCTCAGGACTGAAGACCACAACAACAACATGCGATTCCCTGATGGCGCTTAAGAAAACGCTGAACGTGGAAGTATACGAACAGATATCACAACACTGTGCACCGTGTACAGTGGGGGAACAGTTCGGAGACGATGACTGTTTCTGTTGGCGTAACAATGCACGCTGTCATGAAGCAGCATGTGTGAGGCAGTGGTTTTGCGGATAACATTCAAGAGATGGACTGGCTTACCCAGAATCCGAATCAGAATCCAATGAAACATCTCTGGGATGAGTTAGAATATCGAATTTGCTCAAGACCTCAGGGTGGAACATCGCTACCCTCTCTGGTTTCGGCTCTCCAGGAAGAATGGGCTGCCATTCCTCCACAGAAATTCAGACACATGTCTGAAAATGAACCCAGCAGGGATGCAGCAGTCATAAAGGTGAAGGTGGGACTCGAACAGTATTAATTTGGTTTCTGAGTACTGTATTTCATTTATTGCTGGGGAAATTAGTCCGAAATACAGGCAGTAATGTAGCTACTGGATCGGAGCTGAATGAGGCAAATATGCTGATACAACAGTCTCGTAGCCTGCACTAGAAAGTAAGAGGTAAAAGCATACCGAATATTGCAACTTTTGTGCCGCGGTTGTGCTCATTTAAATGCCACATCGTCCGACAGCTTCCACCGTTCGCCACCGAAACGTGGCCCCCTCGAGTCAAGAATTCGGCGATACGTGACGCTTACGATACTCTCGATGGAAACTTGTGTCATTGACACGTCAGGTACCTCATTTGCTGTGAGTTGTCCACTGCAGGACTTGACTAAAATCCAGTGACACCGTTGACGACGGAGATTAAGTTTGTTTGGTTGAAGTTTCAATCGATGTATAGAGTGCTGCTCGAAAAACATCAACTTGGTCTAATTTCAAAAGCCCACCATCTGCGAAACACAGTGATTGTCATATGATTTCTTCTCTACGCAAATATGTTACGAAACATATGTCTCATCTACCGTGGGTATAATTTTGTTCCGATAGGGAAAAAAACTGTACATTACAAAAGACCAAATTTAATTCGCAAACACGGAAAAGCAACCAGTAGGAGCTTACAAGCAAGGCAAGATGATAGTGTTCAGTTGCTACCGCAACGTATCGCACCAGTTTGGTGGAGAGACGGCTAGTTAAGACCGTAGGAGGCGGAGTCGTCACATCTGCGTGGGTCCTCAAGTGGTGGTGTAAGTGAAAACACAGAAAATAGTCAAATGCCGACGTCGAGACGGTCACGTGTTCTCAGAAGGGCCCACCGTTACGACAGTCGAGGAGCCACCTTCACTGCCGGCAAAAATATGCTCATATCTAACCGCCTAAACATAAAATGGACGAATGACAAGCCGGCACTTGAACTGTGCATGTTCTCTTCACTATAACAACGATTTATTAGACTCTGTACAAACAGGTAAAGAGAGAATATCTTCCTGCATATCATCTGCGGAAATTTTTTTACTCTTCTCCATCTAGCTGTTGGTAAAAAAATAATGCTGAATGAAGTGGAGGGAGGTGCTGGCTGCTGATTGGCTAACACAACCAACAGGCTGCGCGAGCCTGTCTGGAGACGTGTTCGGAAGCCACTTGCTGCTGGCTTCTTCTCCGCCACTGCTATGTATAAAGTGATGGGCACAAGTTCTGACGCATTGCACATCCACTGCATTGCCCGTCTGGCGTCAGGTCTCTTAACCATCACTTTGTGGCGTAGTTATTTTAAAGGAAGGGACTATTAAAGGACCACTTTGTGCTTATTGATCATCGTTCAACGGCTTTGTCGTTTTAAAATTATTGCATACTTGTTAGCTTGTATTTCTTGACGGTTAATATCGGATGTTTAGTGGCATTTCCCTAATGCACGGTTGTCACTGAAGCGACATTGATACGCTGTACCATACGCCAAGCGACTCTCGAAGCAAATCACGTTGGTGGAGTGCGTAGAAAAGTAGTTGAAGCGAATTAACTGGTTCACACTGCAATAACAGAAACACAGCATTGATACGATCCTCCTTTCCACCACCGAGTGCCACTTGGAGTTGTGGTTGCTCAACGCATCATTACCATGCAATATACGGAGACAAAAATTTCGCGTCATTTGACGTCCGTGATAAAAAAAAATTCTTTTACGTAGATGATGCAATGCTGCGTTCATTCGTGTCTGTAGCTAGTCTGTCAGCGAAACCTTTACGTTTCGTTTAAAATATTAAAAACCCTGTTTTTTGATTTGTACGTGTTGTCCCGCACGCAGTTTTTCTACTCGATTTTGAAGAAACTATTCCACAACAACTGATTTTTTTGCATCTTATATCCAGATACCGCAGTTTTTCCCGTAGTTATTGTAATCCTTCGAAATTGAGTAACACAAAGCGCATATTTAGAGAATTTCCCACCGAAATATGTAATCGCTGGCCAGTTTCCGTGTGGTGCCTTTTAGGTCATACAATGTTGCATGCCAGATGTAACATGTTGTGGTTGTGGTCTTCAGTCCAGAGACTGGTTTGATGCAGCTCTCCATGCTACTCTATCCTGTGCAAGCTTCTTCATCTTGCAGTACCTACTGCAACCTACATCCTTCTGAATCAGTTTAGTGTACTCGTCTCTTGGTCTCCCTCTACGATTTTTACCCTTCACGCTGCCCTCCAATTGGAGATCCCTTGACGCCTCAGATTATGTCCTACCAACCGATCCCTTCTTCTAGTCAAGTTGTGCCACAAATTCCTGTTCTCCCCAATTCTGTTCAATACCTCCTCATTAGTTATGTGATCTACCCATCTTATCTTCAACATTCCTCTGTAGCACCACATTTCGAAAGCTACTGTTCTCTTCTTGTCTAAACCATTTATCGTCCACGTTTCACTTCCATACATGGCTACACTCCATACAAATACTTTGAGAAAAGACTTCCTGACACTTAAATCTATACACGATGTTAACAAATTTCTCTTCTTCAGGAACGCTTTCCTTGCCATTGCCAGTCTACATTTTATATTCTCTCTACTTCGTCCATCATCAGTTATTTTGCTCCCCAAATAGCAAAACTCATTTACTACTTTAAGCATCTCATTTCCTAATCTAATTCCCTCAGCATCACGCGACTTAATTCGACTACATTCCATTATCCTCGTTTTTCTATTTTTGATGTTCATCTTACATGTGCCTTTCAAGACCCTGTCAATTCCGTTCAGCTGCTCTTCCAGGTCCTTTGCTGTCTCTGACAAAATTACAATGTCATTGGCGAACCTCAAAGATTTTATTTCTTCTCCATGGATTTTAATTCCTACTCCGAATTTTCGTCTTGTTTCCTTTACTGCATGTTCAATATACAAATGTAACATATAGACACTCTTTTTAACGCTCGTAGGACAGACGTACCCCTTTCTATTTTCTAGTAATTACATGACGTAGTAGGAACTTGTGCTTGGCGATGCTGGCAGCGTCGTGCCACATGCGGAGCTACTGCCGGCTGCTGCGTTTTGTTGCCTGTCATACCTCTCCAGTGCGAACATGAGTGTTGCTCGGGTAACCGTCATGTCGTACGACCTTCACCATAACCTATCTTATAGACTATCACGAGAGAACTGGATCTAACTGCAAACTCTGCAGTCTTGTAGGAATAAAATCTAGTTATCTAAACGGTAATGATATTATTTCCAGATTCGTATCTGGTGGCGACGTGAGTGGTTTGAGACAAACCTCTGATGTTATGGTGCTACTAGATGGGGAGTACTGAGAGTGTCCGTTGCGTGGCTGGATACAGAAGTGAGACTATGACCACGGAGCAGTCGTGCTGTGACGCTATAAAACGAATCTCCGTCTGCCGAATTCCGAAGGTGGTGAAATTCCGCACGCACTAGCATGGCTGGGTCTGAGCATTACACCTCAGTCAAGCAACCCAAACCACATGCCATTCATACGTGGCTTACCTAGACAGTTAATGGTGCACCCCTCAGCCATATTCCTTCATACTAGACATCTACAATCATTTTCAAGATCACAGTGCCATTTCGGAAATAACCAAGTGTTTTACATGCACTTGTACCCGAAAGCATGAATGACAGATTAAAAGATATCATAGTTTTAAGTATTTTCTTTCATATGCACGTGACTGTATAAAAACTAGGTTATCACATTGTGTCCACGTACAGGGTTTGCACTAGAATATGGAAATACCGTGAGAAGCTCATGCCTAAACATGAATATCGATGCCAGCCAAGCCTGAAGGATGTACATTTCCATTTGACCACCAACAGCACCTGCGCATGTTCCCAATCTAATGCAAGTGTCAGTCGTGACCACAACAGTGTTGTGTGTACTTGTCAATGTATTACGTAGGAGCTAGGTGACTTTGAACGTAGGCAAATTGTTGGTGCTCGTAAGGATGGTGTTTCCGTGCCGAAGTGTTTGTTGTTTCAAGAGGAACTATGTCAACAATTTATGCCGCGAACAGTCAGAACAACCCGGACAAAAGTGTGATTTGAGTGATGGTCAGACATGGTCACTCAAGACGAATGTGACGATAGATAAAAGAACGACAGCTGCAATTGACCCTGAATAAAGAAAAGTGCTAAGTTATCCGCATGAGTACTAAAAGCAATCAGCTAAATTTCGATTACGCGATAAGTCACACAAATCTGAGGGCTGTAAATTCAACTAAATACTTAGGGTTTAGAATTACAAATAACCTAAATTGGAACGATCACATAGATAATATTGTAGGTAGAGCAAACGAAAGACTGAGATTCATTGGCAGAACACTTGGAAGGTGCAACAGGTCTGCCAAAGAGACTGCTTACACTACGCTTGTCTGTCCTATTCTGGAGTATTGCTGTGCGGTGTGGGATCCACATCAGGTGGGACTGACGGATGACATCGAAAAAGTTAAAAGAATGGCGGCTCGTTTTGTATTATCGCGAAATAGGGGAGATAGTGTCACAGATATGATACGTGAGTTGGAGTGGCAATCATTAAAACAAAGGCGTTTTTCGTTGCGACGCGATCTTATCATGAAATTTCAATCACCAGTTTCGATTGCGAAAACATTCTGTTGGCACCCACCTACGTAGGGAGAAATGAAGATAAAATAAGAGAAATCAGGGCTCGCACGGAAAAATTTAAGTGCTCATTTTTCCCGCGTGCCGTTCGAGAGTGGAACGGTAGAGAGACAGCATGAAGGTGGTTCATTGAACCCTCTGCCAGGCACTTTATTGTGAATAGCAGCGTAATCACGTAGATGTAGATGTAGAACTGAATGTAGCACTCGGGAACCGTGTCAGCAACAAATCAACACGAAAGGAGCTCCATAAACTGGAAATTGTGGGCCAGGCTGTAATTCAAAAGCCACTACTGCCGAAGCCGTAATACCTCGGATACGGAGGTTTGTCACTTTTCCAACAGCTGGTCGAGTTTACGTGCCAAGAATGTAACATGGCGGGCATTCGGTGATGATTTGAGCAGATATAACGACATATTCAAATGGTTCAAATGGCTCTGAGCACTATGGGACTTAACATCTGAGGTCATCAGTGCCCTAGAACTTAGAACTAATTAAACCTAACTAACCTAAGGACATCACACACATCCATGCCCGAGGCAGGATACGAACCTGCGACCGTAGCTGTCGCGCGGTTCCAGACTGGAGCGCCAAGAACCCCATGGCCACAGCGGCAGGCAACGACGTATTCCATGGGACCCTTGGTTACTTGGGAAAGTCTCATTAACGACATGGATGATGTCACCACACCGTGGTACAATGTTTGTTCTGCAACTGTGATGCAATTTTTGCAGAAAGACACACCCGTAGTTCACACAGCTTGCGTTGTCTAGGACTGGTATTGTAAGCACGAGGGTGAACTTTTCGCACCTCTACTGGCTACCATAGTCGCCATACCTCAATATTATTGAGCCATGTTGGTCTACTTTGGAGAGACTGATGCGCGGTCGCTCTACAGCTCGATGACCGTAACCTGAACTAGCCACTATTTTGCAAAAGTAATGGCATTAGATTTTATTGGCAACCATACAGCTACTGTGTGTTTCCAATCAGTGACGAGTGGAAGCTGTTTTGAATGCCAACGGATTCCGTACACCATATCACGAACGGTAACGTGTTGTGTTTTGGTGTTTTCATATTTTTGTCCATCCATTGTATATCTCCTTTTCACATCGTCATTCATAATATGTGAGTGATGACTTGTTCGTAAATTGTAAGATAGATCACTTGAATCGAACTCAACCAATTCCGCCAAAACTGACATATTCAACATGTACGGGTTTCCTCGGCGGTGCAATTACCTATGGTGTGTGGAGGGTATCCCTATTGAAACGACCGCAAAAAAGTACAGGGCTATTACAAATGATTGAAGCGATTTCATCAATTCACTGTAGCTCCATTCATCGACATATGGTCACGACACACTACAGATACGTAGAAAAACTCATAAAGTTTTGTTCGGCTGAAGCCGCACTTCAGGTTTCTGCCGCCAGAGCGCTCGAGAGCGCAGTGAGACAAAATGGCGACAGGAGCCGAGAAAGCGTATGTCGTGGTTGAAATGCACTCACATCAGTCAGTCATAACAGTGCACCGACACTTCAGGACGAAGTTCAACAAAGATCCACTAACTGCTAACTCCATTCGGCGATGGAATGCGCAGTTTAAAGCTTGTGGATGCCTCTGTAAGGGGAAATCAACGGGTCGGCCTGCAGTGAGCGAAGAAGCGGTTGATCGCGTGCGGGCAAGTTTCACGCGTAGCCCGCGGAAGTCGACGATTAAAGCAAGCAGGGAGCTAAACGTACCACAGCCGACGGTTTGGAAAATCTTACGGAAAAGGCTAAAGCAGAAGCCTTACCGTTTACAATTGCTACAAGCCCTGACACCCGATGACAAAGTCAAACGCTTTGAATTTTCGGCACGGTTGCAACAGCTCATGGAAGAGGTAGCGTTCAGTGCGAAACTTGTTTTCAGTGATGAAGCAACATTTTTTCTTAATGGTGAAGTGAACAGACACAATGTGCGAATCTGGGCGGTAGATAATCCTCACGCATTCGTGCAGCAAATTCGCAATTCACCAAAAGTTAACGTGTTTTGTGCAATCTCACGGTTTAAAGTTTACGGCCCCTTTTTCTTCTGCGAAAAAAACGTTACAGGACACGTGTATCTGGACATGCTGGAAAATTGGCTCATGCCACAACGGGAGACCGACAGCGCCGACTTCATCTTTCAACAGGATGGTGCTCCACCGCACTTCCATCATAATGTTCGGCATTTCATAAACAGAAGATTGGAAAACCGATGGATCGGTCGTGGTGGAGATCACGATCAGCAATTCATGTCATGGCCTCCACGCTCTCCCGACTTAACCCCATGCGATTTCTTTCTGTGGGGTTATGTGAAAGATTCAGTGTTTAAACCTCCTCTACCAAGAAACGTGTCAGAACTGCGAGCTCGCATCAACGATGCTTTCGAACTCATTGATGGGGACATGCTGCGCCGAGTGTGGGAGGAACTTGATTATCGGCCTGATGTCTGCTGAATCACTAAAGGGGCACATATCGAACATTTGTGAATGCCTAAAAAAACTTTTTGAGTTTTTGTATATGTGTGCAAAGCATTGTGAAAATATCTCAAATAATAAAGTTATTGTAGAGCTGTGAAATCGCTTCAATCATTTGTAATAACCCCGTACTATCTACATGTACATACATACTCCGCAAACCACCTGACGGTGTGTGGCGGAGGGTACCCTGAGTACCTCTATCGGTTCTCCCTTCTATTCCAGTCTCGTATTGTTCGTGGAAAGAAGGATTGTCGGTATGCTTCTGTGTGGGCTCTAATCTCTCTGATTTTATCCTGATGGTCTCTTCGCGAGATATACATAGGAGAGAGCAATATACTGCTGGACTCTTCGGTGAAGGTACGTTCTCGAAACTTTAACAAAAGCCCGTATCGAGCTACTGAGCGTCTCTCCTGCAGAGTCTTCCACTGGAGTTTATCTGTCATATCCGTAACGCTTTCGCGATTACTAAATGATCCTGTAACGAAGCGCGCTGCTCTCCGTTGGATCTTCTCTACCACTTCTATCAACCCTATCTGGTACGGATCCCACACCGCTGAGCAGTATTCAAGCAGTGGGCGAAAAAGCGTACTGTAACCTACTTCTTTTGCATTTCCTAAGGATTCTTCCAAGGAATCTCACTCTGGCATCTGCTTTATCGACGATCAACTTTATATGATCATTCCATTTTAAATCACTCCTAATGCGTACTCCCAGATAATTTGTGGAATTAACTGCTTCCAGTTGCTGACCTGCTATTTTGTAGCTAAATGATAAGGGATCTATCTTTCTATGTATTCGCAGCACATTAGACTTGTCTACATTGAGATTCAATTACCATTCCCTGCACCAGGCGTCAATTCGCTGCAGATCCTCCTGCATTTCAGTACAATTTTCCATTGTTACAACCTCTCGATACACCACAGCATCATCTGCAAAAAGCCTCAGTGAACTTCCGATGTCATCCACCAGGTCATTTATGTATATTGTGAACAGCAACGGTCCCATGACACTCCCCTGTGGCACACCTGAAATCACTCTTACTTCGGAAGACTTCTCTCCATTGAGAATGACATGCTGTGTTCTGTTATCTAGGATCTCCTCACTCCAATCACACAACTGGTCTGATAGTCCATATGCTCTTACTTTGTTCATTAAACGACTGTGGGGATCTGTATCAAAACGCCTTGCGGAAGTCAAGAAACACGGCATCTACCTTTGAGCCCGTGTCTATGGCCCTCTGAGTCTCGTGGACGAATAGCGCGAGCTGGGTTTCACACGACCGTCTTTTTCGAAACCCATGCTGATTCCTACAGAGTAGATTTCTAGTCTCCAGGAAAGTCATTATACTCGAACATAATACGTGTTCCAAAATTCTACAACTGATCGACGTTAGAGATATAGGTCTATAGTTCTGCACATCTGTTCGACGTCCCTTCTTGAAAACGGGGATGACCTGTGCCCTTTTCCAATCCTTTGGAACGCTACGCTCTTCTAGAGACCTACGGTACACCGCTGCAAGAAGGGGGGCAAGTTCATTCGCCTACTCTGTGTAAAATAGAACTGGTATCCCATCAGGTCCAGCGGCCTTTCCTCTTTTGAGCGATTTTAATTGTTTCTCTATCCCTCTGTCGTCTATTTCGATATCTATGATTTTGTCATCTGTGCGACAATCCAGAGAAGGAACTATATTTCCCGTATCCACCCTAGTTTTTATTCCGTAATGTCACGAATTTCAGATACTGTAAACGAGTCACAAATTATTCGAGGTGAAAATGCTTCTCCTTCTCTGTCTAAAACTGCCTTAAGAATTGAACGTGGAGTACATCACAACGGTTCGCCCCTGTAGAGAGGGGGACTCCGCCATGATCGCAGCGGTTATTCGCCCATTATGATTAGAATGCGTGGCGGCAGCTGCTGGTGGGCCCCTTGCATTGCGCCACCCCTGCCGTAAACATCCGACTGTGGGTGAAGCCCGTCATCTCGACTCGTAACCGAGCTGCCAGAGGGAGCCACGGAGGGTGAGCCAGCGAAGGCTGTGAGCACGCACTTGCCGCGCCGCTAACGAATGAGTTTCACATGTGTACAGTAGGGGCAGCAGACAGCCGTCAGCCGGCCCCCGCCATATGGCTTTCCACTCGTTAAAGAGGCGCTGCTCAACGGCGAAGCCCTCACATTGACTGCAATTTTCTTCTCTGTAATCATTCATTCAGCCACTTACGTTTAATTAGTTCGAAACAGATACATAAAATTCAGCCAAATACTCAACATCGGCACCTGTAGAACTCGGAAACGACGAAGCCAGTCAGCGGCTCGTTGCTGCTGTCAGGAACGTCTACGGAGAGCTACTGTCGCGAATATCTGCGCAGAGATACTGTCGCGAACAGCGTCAGAGTGTTATTGTCGCGAACAAAAAAATGGCTCTGACCACTATGGGACTTAACTTCTGAGGTCATCAGTCCCCTAGAACTTAGAACTACTTAAACCTAACTGACCTAAGGACATCGCACACATCCATGCCCGAGGCAGGATTCGAACCTGAGACCGTAGCGGTCGCGCGGTTCCAGACTGCAGCGCCTAGAACCGCTCGGCCACCCCGGCCGGCTGTCGCGAACAGCTACGGAGAGTTATTGTCGCCAACACCTACAGAGAGCTATTGTCGCTAACATCTACAGAGTGCTATTGCCTCGAACATCTATGGAGAGCTATTAACGCGAAGATCTATGGAGTGCTATTGTCATGAACTCTATGTAGTGCTACTGTCGCGAAAATCTATGGAGTTCTATTGTCGCGAGCATATACAGAGAGCTATTGTCGCGAACATCTACAGAGTGGTATAGTCGCGAACATCTACGGAGTGCTATTGTCGCGTACATCTGCAGAGATCTATTGTCGCGAACATCTACATAGAGCTATTATCGCGAACATCTACAGAGAGCTATTGTCGTGAACTTCTACAGAGTGCTATTGTCACAAACATCTACAGAGGGCAATTGTTACAAACATATACTTAAAACTATTGTCGTGAACATCTGCAGAGTGCTATTGTCACAAACATCTACAGAGAGCTATTGTCGCGAACATGCAAGGAAAGCAGTCGTAGGGAAGTGCAACCACGAGCATGCAATATCTTGGATATCAACGCCTCATAACAGATTGGATGGATTGGAGGCTTGTTCACTACGTGCAGGGTGGTTAAAATTAAAGTTTCTCTGTCTGAGAAGGGTCCTATAAAAAAGGAGCGACCTTAGGATATTGAATGTTTACGGAAACGTTTGTCAGCACATACAGAAAAGAAATGAAGCAGAAACCACTGAAAGAAACACATTTTAATAACCAAGCAGTGTAGTGTAGCTGTTAGCACACTGGACTCACATTTGCGAGAACGACTGTTCAAACCCCCATCCGGCCATCCCGATTTAGGTTTTCTGTGATTTCCCTAAATCACTTAAGGTGAATGCCTGGATGGTTCCCTCGAAAGGACACAGCCACTTTCCTTCTGTATCCTTCCCTAATTCGAGCGTATGATCCATCTCTGATGACCGTGTTGGCGATGGGACATTTCCACATCCTCTGCATTTTAATCTCCTAACGAGATGGGAACATTTGTTAATTTCATATCATGTTTACGTTCCAGGTCACAAACGTTGCTGAATGGGACGATAATCTGCATCCACGAGAGCCTGGAAGGGCACTAGAGATTGCTACACTGCTGGCCTAACCATCTCAGGTGAAATGTTGGCTGCCTCCATCTCGGGATCCTCATCTTTAATCTCAACCACGTGTTGTTGATAAACCCTGTCCTTCAGGTAACCCCACAGCCAGAAATCACGCTGCATTCAATGTGGTGCTCCTTGTGGCTCTGCAAAAAATTGCGTGAGTCCCCCCTTCCTCCAAATGTGATACCGAGCATCAGGACCACGTCACGAGCAATGTGAGGTGCAACCTCGTTGTCGGCCAAAACAGCTGAGTCCAAAGCACCTCTCTCCCCTAGAGCAGGTATCATATGTCGACGAAGCAGACCACAGTAACTTGTGACGATCACAAAGCGTGTCCTGGGATATTCGCGTCCGAATTCTTCCCTACGTCACCGTCCCAGTGCAGGTGCCTAATGGCAAATCGTAGCGCTAACAGTACTAACAACATAAATCCTGCAACGCACTGTCTGAACGTTATTGCTAAAAGGTTGGGTTCCCAGGCGGTAAATAAATTTCCGTCTACAATGGCTCGCGTAACGACAACTTAGGCGGCCATCTGTGCCAGATATGACGCCACGGTACAGTGCTGGCGCAGACACTGGACAGAGTTGGAAACAATAAAGAACTGAAAGAAAGAACTTATATACAAATATGAACGAAATTAACTGTCAAAATCTTTGTTTATTTAATCAAAAGTTTTTATTGACCAGAATAATGCCCATCCTTCACTATCTCTCAGAGTTTGGCCTGCAATTTATTCGTTTTGAATATGTCTCCCTCTTAAAATAAATTGTGCAGCGCGATGTGACTAAATACTGACAAAAAGGATGCCGTGAAGTTATAGCAAGAAGAAGTAACCAACTTTCAAATGAATCTGATAGCTTTTGAATACAGCAGAGTGGCACAGAACTCATTTATTGAATTAATGCTTTACATTCCGCCGAGCTGCGGTATCGTCACATCCAAAACGACAGTGAAACCGACTTCAGCTGTCTAATTCCGGCTCCCTTACCCTTGATAGACACTCTCTGCAGCTCTGAAACCTGTCCACTCATCAGGACTCTGTTGGTAATACTCTTGTCTGTGATCTGCTCTTTTATCGTACCGTGTGCGATTGAGAACAGCTGCTTGCCCACTGGCTACATATAGACAGAGTGTCCCTACAAGCGCGTGAGAATAATGTCCAGCTGCTCTTACAGCTTCTTTATTTCCGTACTCTATAAACAGAGTGATGGGTATACAACTCACAGAGACGTGTTGGTTCATGTACTCGATAATCAATCGGCGTCTCGGTGCCTCTCCATTGAGCAGCAGAGGGCTCACACACACAGAGACACACGTCCTCCCCACTCACGGAGAAGTCTCAGACCTCGACTACCCTTTTCACAAAAACTCACAGCTCCGCTATTGCAGAAGAACAAGAGAAAAAAATCCGCACTTTCCTGTCCAGGCACAAGGCTCGTCTCTAAATGGATGCCCCCTTTGTACTTAGAACCATACAGTCTTTTGAAAATCTGCGCTAGTCCACGAAGCAGTTGAGATGAACTTTCCAGACAAACTCTCACTCCTCCCGAGTTTTGCAGAAGAGCCAGTGGCTGGTTTCTTTTTTTTTTAAAAAAAAAAAAAAAAGAAAAGAAAAAGAAAAAAGCTGTGGATGGTGGACAGCGGCTGGGTTGGAACCGTTTCGCCTAAAAAGGCTTCGCTTCCCATTCCACCTTCTACAAACTCTCACTGCCCGATTCCCTATAAACGTGTACTGCTAAGAGATGGTTTAATTGATTGCCGAACGCAGCCACCCTCAACGACACTGCACTGGGGAAGCATGCGGCAAACGCTATTCCGTCCCTGTCACGCACCGCGGAGTGACCCACTAGTTAAAAGTGCCTGTACTCGTTTCCTGTGATTTCTCAGCAAAAGCACTCTGCATTACTCTTACTGCTGGTCATCCCTCGAGCATGCAGTAAAGAAGATTTGCCCGCAAAAGTCAATGTTCATAATAACGTGTACTCGATCTCTTGGCGTAATTAAAATACAAGTTTAAATTATAGATTGCAGTGATCAGTCGTCCTTTTTAAATTTTATTGTGCAGATCTAGATTTCGGCCAGAAGCTAGCCATTCTCAATGCACTCTTATTTTCGCTCAATGCATGTGGTGCCTGTTGGTCGGGCTTTATCCACAAGTGCTGTTCTAATTACTTCATGACAGACGTCCATAAAATCCAATGCCTTACAGCACAAGTGATTCGAAGTACACTGCTCAGCTTGAGGTTCCACAGTAGAAAACCACTACTTGTTCCCACCTTGGTCACGCGACATCGTTATTTAAATAACGAAGTGGCACAGGGTCATTGATATTGACCTGGAACAATGGAAACGTGCAGCCTGGTGCAATGTATCACGTTTCCTGTTCCATCACATCTATGTCGTTATCGTATATGCCGTCATTCAGGCGCATTGTTCCAAATTACCTCACTGTGATTACAAAGAATGAAGATGTTCAGACGTCAGTCTATAAGTTCCAGTAGATAGTCTTAAATTACGACCTAGCATTGTCCGTAGATAAAACGAAAGTGCTGGAATTTCAGAGCGGACGACCAGCTCTAAAAAGGTCTTGAGTAATAAAATTTTGGAGAAAGTAAACAGTGTTAAATATCTGGGATACGAGGTACCTTACGAATATAAGCATGACGTAGACCAAAAATTAATTAAATTTACTTCCAAGAGTGGAACTATCATCAAAAGTTTGCAGAATAAAGCCGGGAAAGATATACAGCTGAAATTTATCAAACAGTAGCAGTACCAACTCTTACCTACGGAAGTGAAGTGTGTGCAACAACTGTACACCATGAAAAAAGAACACAGACTCAACAAATGAGATTTCTAAAGAGAGTGGAAAGACGTATAAGGGAATATCGGAAAACTAATAACATGTAAGGGAAGATTTAGAAATTCATAACCATATGAAAAAATAAATGAAAACAGGAGAAAGTGGATGGAACAATTAGACAGAAAATGATTCCAGGTAAAGTCTCTCAATTATAAATTGGCTAGAAGAAGAAATGTACAAAGACCATACAAGAGATGGAGTCCGTAACAGGCAGTTTGCCTAATACATGAAGTGAGGAAGAAGGAAAAGATGGCTGTACTTCTCAGAAGTTAAGAATGGTGGTATAGTGGTTTGAGGAGCATGACAGGCTACTCACGGTGATGTTTTCGTCAGTAAATTCACTTGTTCTGAATCCGATGGAATGCGTCTGGGACGGTATTGGCCACCACTTTCGCCTTCACTTCCATTCCATTACCTGTGAGTGGACATCTGGTGCTACATACTTCTGTCAACCTAACAAGGACTCTAAAACTCCATGCCATGCAGAATCGCTGGTGTTTTGCGTTTCAGACGTCCAACAACACGCTGTTAAGCGAGTAGTCGTAACGTTTCGGCTCCTCACTTTTCTCTCTTATAGCCCACTGCAACAACAGGGATTCTTAACCCAGCTAGCAGGCGAACTGATAATGGTATATAGGGAAACACACTTGGGAATATTTGGGGCGGAATTTTAAGTTCCAGTATACGCTTTACGACCAAGGTAGGCCTCCTGGAAGCCTTGGTGGATATCGGGTGATGGAAATTATCTTTACTTATATTAAGTGTGTCAAAGAGAAAAAGTGAAAGCTAACTGTATGTTAAAATGGATTGGTTGATGAGTGTACCGAGTAAAGTCAATGATTTTCTCACCGTATGCAGTGTACTCCATGTCGCTATCGGACCGTACGCCCCACGACAACAAAATAAACATAACCAGTACTGAAGTAATTTCACGTACAAGAAGGCATACACATTAACACCTCTGTGTCACTAAATACGAAAAGGCAGTTTTTAAAGTGCATGTTAAATGGAAAGAAATTTTCTTGCTGCACTTTTGAATAAGCGTATGTTTTTCAATGACCAAAGATGTGTCACCTGATGACGTATGTTGGAGCTAGGTGCTGCTACGATGTCTGACCCCGTTGTCTCTGCTGTACCCACGCCGCAGTCACCAGAATTAAAACCACTCATTTTTAGCAAACGTAAATCAGTCGTTAAAGCTTGGGTAATTACTTTGGTACGCTGAGATACGCGAAGATTCATAGTTCTGACGTAGGATACTAGTTTCAAAAACCTCGGTATGAACTGATATAAAATTTTGAGTTAAGCATAGATTTTCAAACAACGAATTATTAAACGCTCTATTTGAATTATCACTCGCTGAAGACATTGTGAAAACTGCTTACAAATGTCACTGCCCACCATTCCCACTCATACAGTACAAACAGCATGTACAAGAACACTTAAGAACATTATCACACGAATTTCACCGTATCTCCTATGTGTCCCTTTAATAAATTTAGTACAGTTAATCGGCTCAGTCACCTTATTTTAGACTGTCATACACACATTCGATGCAATCCCACTTCTCCTTACACACCTTCCATACAGAAAAGGGGTCATAAACTCTCCATCTGTTCCCCTCTCTTTTAACTCGATTTACCGGAAATAATATTGCTCCTTTGGGCACTGCGCTCAAATCAAGTAAAATATGAATTTACAAAAGTCCCCACTTACATAATTTATGCATATCAGTTAACAAAAACAATATAATGTAAATCTAAGATAAGTCTGTAGAAACGTAAAAACACACAAATAAAATTTCCGTTGCAAGGGCAGCACTCTAGCGTCTTCTTCAGCATCATCTGTGATTGTGCAAGTTAGTACGTAGGCTGGAACTTAAATGGTGGCAACATTGCTGCGGAGACACTATGCAATGCAATCTACTATTGTCGCTAACAGCACACGTTGTTGACAAACCTACCTTACCTCCGAGCAAAGGGACTCTCCCGTCCCACGTCACTGGCGTGCGTACAATCGAGGGAAACACCGTTATGTGTGAGCGAGCGGTGTAACGTAACGGTGTCAGTATGTTTTCGAAACAGGAACAACGGAGTTGGATCAAGGTTGAATGTGCCAGAGGTCGTACAGCACGACAGTGTCGGCAAGGTCTTCAAGAGACGTAGGGGAATCAGCATTGCCGTACAGAACAGTGGCACGTCGGGTAAAAGCCTTCAACGAAGGTCGGAAAACTGTGGCAGACAAGCATCGAGCAAGTCGTCCTAGCGTCTCTGAAGAGGAAGTGCATGATGTTGCCGCGTTAGTGGACAGTGATCGACGCCATACGATTCGTTAGCTCGCCCACGAAACCAGATTAGCGCATGTGACTGTGCGTCGCATCCTGGAGGAACGCCTGGGAATGGGAAAAATTGCCGGAAATGCAGAAATGGATGCGTTACGATGCTGCTCAGACGCACTTGAAGCGCTATGAGCGCGAGGGAGAGCCTTTCGTACAGCGCATCGTAACACTGCTTGAGACATGAGCCACATCTTAAGAGCCAAAACTTAAACGCCAATCCACCGAATGGCGTCATTATGGGTCGGAGCGAAAGTCGAAAAGGCGTCAGAGCCCCAGTATGGTGAAAGCACGACTGTGATGGTGTTATCCTAATGCATTACGTTCCTCCACGGCAGACCGTCAATGCGCGGTATTACTGTTCGTTTTTGGAGCATCACCTGCGACCATGTTTGCGAAAGAAGCGGCTACACTTTCTGCGCAACCCACCCATCATTTCGCACGACAATGCACGGGCGAATACAGCGCAAACTGTGGCTGCTCCGTTCGGTCGATGGGACTGGGAAGTACTGTACCATCCACCATACACCCCGGACTTAAGTCCTTCTGACTTTGATTTGATTCCGAAGATGAAGGAACCACTTCGTGGCATTCGCTTCAGAACTGTTCCTGAGATTCGACAGGCAGTAGACTGCTCCATTCGCACCATCAACAGAACAGGCTCTGCTAACGGTATACTACGCCTTCCACATTGCTGGCTACTGGTTTTACACAACGCTGGTGACTACTTTGGAGGACAGTAACGGGTGAAAACATGTAACTCTTTTGTATCGGTTGTGAATAAATAGTTGCCGCTATTTAAGCTCCAACCCTCGCAGTTAAGAATCATAATTGAACGATAACATCTGTCAGACAACTGCAGGAACCTGATAGGTCTCGCTTACAAGGGAAGTCATGTATCCAGATGCATTTCATCGTTGCCTACAGAGGCGAGATGCCATTCAACGCTCTTTAGACTTGAATTGGTAGCAGGACTGCCTCAAGTTGACGTTCTGTTTATAGACCATTCCTAAATGTTGTACAACTGCCAGCAAACATTTTTCCGTCATACGTCTAGCTGTTTGCGGTCATATGCACAGTCTCGCTCTTCCTTAATTAATACGAACAACATACTGATATCGGTCATTGGATGTCACTAGCTTCTCCAATCGTTCGATGCTGCAAATTGCACTCGCTGCTGAGTTGGTCAATAATTGAATTTTGATCTCCATCGGGCCGATTATGGCTGAAACCAACTGCATGATTATCTGCATAGGCGTTATATAACTGAACAGGAATGGACAACACTCGAAGTCAAATCACTTTAGCACAAAATAAAACACAAGAGAAACAAATACAAATCATCTACCGCTGCAGTACCATGCTGAATGGAGAAACACTCGGGACGCACTAAGTAGTCACACAACGCTTATACATGTGCTGATAAGCAGTTTTACCTAGAACAATTTTGACATTACGCTCAGTGGAATGCAGCGTAAGACATTACTTAAAGTGTCCTGATGCCTGAAAAGTGCTGATACGTATTAGAAAACGTCCAAATTTAACTTATATGAGTTTTTAATTGCGACAGTGAATACTTAATTGACCAGAACGGAACAAGTGATATATATAACGAGAGCAACGCATTGTTTTAAATGGGCGTCATCTTTATGTTCAACGAGGGCATGCTGAAAAGTAATGCCTCCGAATTTTTTAATCTGTTCTCAATATCGGATGAGGAATTACATACCGTGCACATTACTTCCCGATTCTCTGCCCCCTCTGCGACCCTCTGCTGAAGTATACCGTGTAAGGTGGCGGTGTGTAACTTATCTTCGATGCGCAACAGAATTAAAGGATCACTTTTTCGAAACCCCTTGATTCCACACCAATCGCGACGCTTTAATTTCAAGCTTGGTTGAATGGTGGAAAAGGGTGATGCCCTGCCACTTCATCATCGAAAAAGAGGACGCTCCAAACAGAAACATGTCAACACCTGCAAAAGAATGTCCACTGCTAAGAAGTTCATGTGGGGTGGCACCACGTTTCACCACAATTCTGCCCAATGCTGAAGCGCACGTGTCACACAGTGCGAAGGTCGTCTCACAACCACCAAACCACATTTCTTCCTAACTTTCGACGCTGGCCAGTTTGGCCGAGCGGCTCTAGGCTCTTCATTCTAGAACCACGATCCGCTACCGTCCCATGTTCGAACCCTGCTTCGGCCATGGATGTGTGTGATGTCCTTAGGTTAGTTAGGTTTAAGTAGTTCTAAGTTCTAGGGGACTGATGACCTCAGATGTTAAGTCGCATAGTGCTCAGAGCCATTTGAACCATTTTGAACTTAACTTTCGACACCTCTGTGATGGAGGTCAGAAACGCTATTCCCACAGCTGAAATCACGTGGTTTTCTTATAATTGGGCAAGAAAAACGTTCCAGACAAGCTACCACTCAGAATCGACACGTTACAGTCACTGGAGGTGGCGTAAATGGCGTTAATGAAACCATCCTTTTCCTTGGACCGTTGATTCCGTAACATTTCATGGTCGAAAACGACAGTTCGCAGTGCGACGAGGAACATAAAGATGTTATGCAGAACCTTTGACACTGATGTTACCTTCAAAATTTCTATCCTTCTTTAAGAATGCGGAGGGGCTGCACCCTCCATTGAACTTGATAGCAACGCCGGCCGGGGTATCCGAGCGGTTCTAGGGGCTTCAGTCTACAACCGCGCGACCACTACGATCGCAGGTTCGAACTCTGCCTCGGACATGGATGTGTGTGATCTTCTTAGGTTAGTTAGTTTTAAGTAGTTTTAAGTTCTAGGGGATTGATGACCTCCGATGTTAAGTCCCATAGTGTTTAGTGCCATTTTGAACTTGATAGCACCCATTTGGAGTGTAATACGACTGCAGTTTATGCTATCATGTACTCGTTGGAACCAGTAGGGACTGTTCAAAACAACTGGACAGAATTTGAACTTGATCAGAGGCAGCTAACAGTGTTCATGCTTTTTCAACGCTCCTACTTCGTGTTCTCATGTCGCATGATCACTGCTCAATGCCACATGGGCACATGCGTGAATGAAACAGCAAAATATCCCTCTAAGAAACTCCAGTTCGGCAAAACCCTAAGTGGCAACAGCTACCTTTACTGAAAATCTAAAAAAATGAATCTGCACAGACATCACCTGTGTATGTGGCTGACTACGCCAGTGCGCTTCTCCCACTACAACGCTGGTCTTGTGTCAGATAGCAGGTCATCTGGAATCGGAGAGTGTTAAACCGGTAGCCGCTCGGTGAGCGCTTAGGGCTTAGACACTGGTTCTGTCTGTACAGTCACATTTCCCAAATTCTCAATAAAGATGGATGGATGGCACTCAGAGATTCGCTGAAGTGTGGGGTCTTAGTAGTAGAACAAAGTGTGTTCCAACCCTTTCTCCATTGTTGCTAAATTTAGTCTAGATGACTGTTCCAAGATGGCAGCAATTGATCTGGCAGTTTCACAATGACGTCATGACAGGAAGTTCAAATTTTGGTAGGAAGGTAGGTCAATTGGGCTACCTCCAATAACCTAACCCCCCTCCTCCTGCATCCCTCCCCAGAAAATGGCGGGAAGTTCAAATTTCATCAGTACAATGCTTTACACCACAGCTACCTTCACTAACCTAAGTCATCCGACCACCACCTCTTCCAAAAATTGGCGGAAGAGCCTGTGCTGAACAGGGTGAAAATAAGTGTTTATTTTCAGTCTTTATTTAAGCAATCAAGTGTGTTAATCCTGAGGTCTGGAGTCCCACTGACATAGTACACAGAACTACCACCAGAGAACGCCGTTGGCCCTCCCATGACGTAACCCAAAATGGTGGTCTGGATGGGAAAAATGGCGGGAAAAGGACTCACCCTGTTCTGGGCTTCTGTAGAGAGGAACAACTTATTTAGGGACTGATTTCACGTAGAATATTTATTAGAGTGATACAAAACACTCACCCTGACATGCTTGAGGTCGCAGTAAATGGTCTACAGAACTGGAAACTACTCTCAAGTAATGAAATTCACTGATGTACAAACACACAAACAAGTCATCAATTACTTAAATAATGCAGTACACAGCATATAGATATGCACACTACTTGTAGATCATCGGAATAATGTATGTGCAATGCTGTGCAAATATGCTGACAATGCTTAAAGAGACAAAAATAATGCATTGTACAAAGACTCATTGCACACAAAAATGCTTTCGAACTATCATCAACTGCGACATATCAGAGACCCCAACACGATCATACTTTAACACCACCACGAGCCGCCGCCGATGGCAAACATCAGGTGAAAGTCATGTCTACAGTTAGAATTCTTTGAGTGTTATTCTGGCATTACAGAAATACAATGCATGCAAGCATCGCCCACCATGGCCTGTCCACTGGACCACACAGCCTGCTACCGCACGTGCTCCCAGGAGTTGTGATGCACTGGTGGCCCCTGTGAAGTGAAGACACAGCTGTCAGCTTCCTAGCCACACACAGGTGTCCATTCAGGTCCAACATGCATGAGGCAGTGGCATCCCTTTCATACTTGACACTTAAGAAATTCCTGTCGAAATATGAGTTCGCCTAGGAACCATTGCTGGCATGATGACTCATAGCTGTTGTGTGAGTTCATTGATGGGTGAGATGTTTGCATTACAGCTAAAAGGTTCTCAATGCTATACTGATGTCACATGTCTATGTAAATAACAGGCAAATCCCCCCTCAGGTCCCACTATAAAAATCTGTTCCACAATAACATCGACTGCTTTCTCCCTAGCAATCCTAATGGGACAGACTGTTCATCACCGAATTTACCTGTGAAACTGCTGCCAGTGTGGGAGAATCGACCGCCACTGTTTTCTGCAGACGATTCTTTCAGTGGCTAAAACTATTTTGTACAGATCGCCATATTGCACTGACAGTTAAACCCTGCAAAAGTGCCCTACATATCGTCAGATACACTGCTCTACTACTGAGGGTGGGAGCATAGACCTAACTGCTGAGTGACTCACCCTTGTAGACACTGCAGAAATACGTTCCATTGCTTCCTACAATTGCACAGGGTGCATTGTTCCCAGCGATCCTAATGGGATATGCGAGCGGCATCTAGCCGTGCACGTGTGTTTACGTGCCCAACGTGGCTGTCATATCGCCGTGAAATGGTATGGTATGAAACCAATGTTTGCTACTCCCCATGCAACCAGTAGATATTTCTCCAGTATCTGTAATGCATTCTGAATCAATGACACATGAGAGGTTCTGAAATATATCCACTGAGTTATAGACGATGGTTGATTGAGAAGAACCAAAAACTGTAGATGGTGTGCTGGTTGTAGTCGTAAGAAATGTACACTAGCATTTCAGATCTCTAGTGTTAGGCTATCTGCTAGAAATGCTATCTGGGATTTGGAATCAGGTCTTTCCGTTCAACCACATACCTGCCTTGGATCCTATGGAGAAGTTCTTTAATGATTACAGCCACTAGCGAATCTTATTTTTGGCACACTCATATCTTGAAAGGAGCCACCTTTGCTACAATAAAATTTTAGATAGTCCCTCTGCATTTGCAACTGCTGCCATTTCTGCAGCTTTGGGCATGTGATGGTTCCAATTTAAGTCAGAACTGAGCAGAAGTCGGAGACAGCCGTATCCACCAACTTCTCCAACCTGTGTAGAAACAGAATGACCTGAGTTGATGCGACAGGTACGTACATTGACCATTTGGTGGGAAAAGTTGTCATAGATCTGCCAAAAGTGTACAAAGTGTAGCGCCTTCTGGCCAGTCGTCATAAAAAGCGTGTGATAGATTTTTTTCCGTGTGTGTAAGACCAATTAACATGTATCGATATAGTGCCACGCACACGGCGAAAGGGAAATAATTTAAACACGAATAAACACGACCAAGTGAAGCAATAAAGCAAGACTGTGTAAACATTTCACGAATGTAGTATGTGTGTATGTAGAACATTCGTAAGTATCTGACGTTTTATGCATTTTTTGACTTTGAATCTATGACATATTATTATCTTTGAAAATCTCGTTAAATGAATTAGTGACTATGATATGTGCCTCAGATAAAAAGGACAATTCAGTACATATATAAATAGTAAAAATCATTGTAATAATCTCTTTGTTCTCTTTGGGGTTCGTTAGGAGTAACACTCGCGTGTTAAGCAAATGCATATGCTAGACGTGAGTCTTTTGTTGATGAAGCTTGAGATCCGCCATTAGGCGAGTTGTTGTAAAAAGGTGTGTAAAATTAATGCATTTTTCTTTGAATATATAGAGTTTGAGCAAATATGTTTTTAAAATAATTTGTAAAGTTGCCAGCCATTCGTCCCGTAAATAATTTAGACATTTTCAGCATTTAATTTAGCGGAAGCCGCTGTACCAATCTGCGCCGGTAAAGCGAGGTAACATAATAGTATTTAGCATTTCTTTACAGCTTCCAGCAGTGCCGGCAGACTATATGATATTATTCAGTGCATTTCTCAGTTTGATTTGGAAGGTGCTGTGCGACATGTTCCATGCGGCCGCAAAAAATATAACGAATAGCTGTGTTATGACTTTATCATTTTCGCATTTTGTGGCAAGGTCTGCTCTGTGAAACAAAGGCAATATTTTACATTTTTTCCCTGAGATTAAGAGAACGCGGGGTAGCCGCGTGCCTGTTCTAATTAACAGTATTCAAAAATCCACTGGATAACGTAACCAACATTCAGTGCTGTAACGTTCATTTGAATTTCATTACTGGCTTTTCTGAATACGATGAAAAGTAGTCAGTGTAGATACAGTTGTCTTTCTTTCTTGGTTACGTTACAGTAGAAAGTGAATGTTCCCACATGATTATCCAGAGCAGATGTGGAAAAGCAATAATTTGGTCCACGGTGTGCCACATTTATGATAAAAGTGTTTATTCCCTCTCCCCCTCCATAACAACAAGCCGAATAAAATTAATTCCAGTAGTAAAAAAGTGAGAGGCGGAGTAAGGGAGACGGAATATAAGTGTAAGGTCAGAACCAGATGAAGACTGCTCCTGCAGCACTAGATAGTATAAAAGACAGTACGGGAACTGGGAGAAGGATGAGGATTTTGCTATCGCACTGTGGAGTGTCCCCAAACTACCCTGTACATACAGATACTACAGTCCAAAGCAGATCCATATCCCTCAGAGCCCATTCACGTCTATCACCCCAACAAGCTATCTTAATTCTTTTGAACCTTACAACATAGAAATTTACGAACTACAAAAGTTCCACTAACTTCATCTGACAGAGAACTTGATAAGATTTTTACCACATCTCTCTCCTCCCATATTTCGAAAACAAATACCGTCTGCAAGCCAACATGGAGCACATGATATGATCCTATTAAATATACAGGTCCACTGCACAGACCAGTTTTAAGTTTCATCACTTGTACTGTAGGAGGATAACTGTATTCCACAAACCATACTATAAGCCGAAGAGACCCTCCCTGTGACACTGTATAGTTGTTCCACAAAAACACGCGAGAACTGCCGGATATCAGTAACGTCAGGACGGCAGTTCCCCTGTGTTTTTATGGAACAATCAGTACGCCGGGAAAGCTTTAAACATCACACTGTATTGTTGTTTGAAACATCGTTTTTTTCTGCTGTAACACACACTGTACACTAGCACACATTTTGTTTTTCCACAATGACTTCGAGGTCTGTGTCAGGTTCTAAACTGACATTACCACCTTCTTATCCATTGCTTCTCACAGAATACTAGCCGTCGCATGGTGTAAGCCATGTTGTTACTGCTGTACCATAACACACCACACACATTGGATGATTTCAGATAAAAGGCAGTTAAACCATAAGGAAACTGAAAGAGTTTGATGGCATTGAGGAGAGTGTCAAAACTGCAGTCCAAAGGTGATTGCTGACCTCTACATTTAAACTGATCTTTTACAGTGACAGAATAGCTGATGGTTCTGCATTCCATTTTGACTGATTCCTCATATTGCAGTCATGCATGTGATCACTGTTTTGGTGCTAGCCATCCCCAGAAGGTGTTGCCCCTCCACCAAAGTTCTTTCTCCAACTGAAACAAGCAATGTCAGTGAATCATTATGTGGTAACCAACAGTGTACCAGCGGATTGGTGGGATGGAAAAGACATAGTCGATGTACTGTAATAATAAGCATCACAGTTGATAGCAAGAACAATTTTAGCAATTTTACAGTTATTTGAACACCGACAATTGTGCGACACCATGTTTCTCCAATTTCAGTATCATAGCTAAACCACCCCCTCCTCTACTTTGCGAGTATCATTGCGAATGTAGATAGATGATTGTGCAGTACATCCATTGGTTGGTAATTATCAAACACATATGTCATCAAAGTATACCAGACAGTGCTCTACATATTTCTAACATCTCGAGCATAGTGCATAAATTTTGATCTATGGGGATGGGAGCATTCTCACAGTTTTAGGATAAGATTGGAGACTGGAATACCTCCTCATACTGTCTTTGATCAGCTCGCCCTGCAGCACCCTTAACAGTTCAATCTGCAGCAGACCAGAAGTTGACCGCTACATTCCACGTCTCTTGAATGAATGGAGCTTGCCGAGTCCTCGCCTATCCAAGTGTACAAGATTTCTCCATATGCGGCTACGTCGAGGAAATTAGCACTCCTTATAGATGTATAGCAACAGATTTGAAAGTGTTGTGATGTAATAGCAGACGGCTAAGAAGATAAACAAACGGGTGATTTTTACACATGATGGAGATCCAGATAGATGGATTTAGAAGCATTTTTTGTAACCCAACTACACTATCAATTTTAAAGTATTGGTCTAGTGTCTGGGATCATTACCAGCAGGGTATTGGTAAGAGAGAGCATAAACACACACACTCCTAAGGCTACACGGTTCTGCACTTAAAACAGGCTATAATGTTGGATAGCTTGAGTTTCTGACCTATCAGTTGTGTGCAATGCAGTGCTGTTAATATCCCCCTGTAAGAAACATGTTTCCAGTGCATGACATACATCTTTCTTGAAGGTTCCTTTATGATGAACTATGGTAATAAACTGTAAAACGAAAGAACTACTTCCTTAAAACAGTGGCTCTGTGTGAAACACGCACAGTATAGCTTACCAGAGGTGTATAGCGTCCCCTGTTCACATCCTATGATGGTTCAGAAATTATACTATGCTCACATTAGTCCTATATGAAATGATCGTTAGTAATGGAAAATATCTCTTACAAGGAGACAGAAAACACATAGCAGCAGCGTCTCTCATGTGAAATTTCAAGTCATGCCATCACTGACTCTGTAAACAGCACATCTGTCTCGCAGATGTATATACGGGGATTGCAGTGCTATTCTAGGAAGGCTATTCTGGGAATCAGTGGAACAGATTTCTGCAGCATCTCTGAGGGTGAGTCGCTCAGCAATTACGTCTTCGCTCCCATCCAGTATCGCTCCCATCCTCAGTGGCAGAACAGTGCAACTGAGTGAGAGTTTTTCCGTATTTGACGATATATAGGGCACTTTTACAGGGTTTAACTGTCAGTCCCATATGGCGATTTGTACAAAATAGTTTTTGCTGCTGAATATCTCGTCTGCACAAAACAATGGTGAATGGTGTTCCCACACTGGAAACTGTTTGACAGGTAATTTCATGACAAATGGGCTGTCCCGTTACGATTGCTAGGGAGAAAGCAGTCGATGTTATTCTGGAACAGATTTCTATAGCGCCTGCACAGGGGTTACTTACATGTTAATTACATAAGCATGTCACATGAGTATAACATTGTGATCCTTTTAACTACGAGGGCAGTTCAATAAGTAATGCAACACATTTTTTTTCTCGGCCAAGTTTGGTTGAAAAAACCGGAAATTTCTTGTGGAATATTTTCAAACATTCCCGCTTCGTCTCGTATAGTTTCATTGACTTCCGACAGGTGGCAGCGCTGTACGGAGCTATTAAAATGGCGTCTGTAACGGATGTGCGTTGCAAAGAACGGGCAGTGATCGAGTTTCTTTTGGCGGAAAACCAGGGCATCTCAGATATTCATAGGCGCTTGCAGAATGTCTACGGTGATCTGGCAGTGGACAAAAGCACGGTGAGTCGTTGGGCAAAGCGTGTGTCATCATCGCCGCAAGGTCAAGCAAGACTAATCTCCCGCGTGCGGGCCGGCCGTGCACAGCTGTGACTCCTGCAATGGCGGAGCGTGCGAACACACTCGTTCGAGATGATCGACGGATCACCATCAAACAACTCAGTGCTCAACTTGACATCTCTGTTGGTAGTGCTGTCACAATTGTTCACCAGTTGGGATATTCAAAGGTTTGTTCCCGCTGTCTAACCGAACACCATAAAGAGCAAAGGAAAACCATCTGTGCGGAATTGCCTGCTCGTCATGTGGCTGAGGGTGACAATTTCTTGTCAAAGATTGTTACAGGCGATGAAACATGGGTTCATCACTTCGAACCTGAAACAAAACGGCAATCAATGGAGTGGCGCCACACCCACTCCCCTACCAAGAAAAAGTTTAAAGCCATACCCTCAGCCGGTAAAGTCACGGTTATAGTTTTCTGGGACGCTGAAGGGGTTATTCTGTTCGATGTCCTTCCCCATGGTCAAACGATCAACTCTGAAATGTATTGTGCTACTCTTCAGAAATTGAAGAAAAGACTTCAGCGTGTTCGTAGGCACAAAAATCTGAACGAACTTCTCCTTCTTCATGACAACGCAAGACCTCACACAAGTCTTTGTACCCGAGAGGAGCTCACAAAACTTCAGTGGACTGTACTTCCTCATGCACCCTACAGCCCCGATCTCGCACCGTCGGATTTCCATATGTTTGGCCCAATGAAGGACGCAATCCGTGGGAGGCACTACTCGGATGATGAAGAAGTTATTGATGCAGTACGACGTTGGCTCCGACATCGACCAGTGGAATGGTACCGTGCAGGCATACAGGCCCTCATTTCAAGGTGGCATAAGGCCGTAGCATTGAATGGAGATTACGTTGAAAAATAGTCTTATGTAGCTAAAAGATTGGGGAATAACCTGATGTATTTCAATGCTGAATAAAACAACCCCTGTTTCAGAAAAAAAATGTGTTCCATTACTTATTGAACTGCCCTCGTACTATGCAAACATCTCTCTCAGCTCTAGACCTGCACCGCAGCTATGTGTCATTATGTCAGCAATGCTGCTTAGGTGAACAAGTATTTTGACAGAAATTACTCAGGTGTCAAGTATGACAAGGATGCACCGCCTCATGCCTGCGAGATCTGAACAGACACCTGTGTGTGGTAGGCAGCTGACAGCTGTATCTTCACTTTTCAAGGGCTGCTGGTGCATCCTGACTGCTAGGAGTGTATGCGGTAGTCTGTTGTGCAGTGCAGTAGACAGGGAACAGCAGGCAGTGCGTGATGTCAGTATAACACTGGAAGAACTGTAGACATGACTTTCACCTGCTGGCTGCTGTCGGCTGCGGAAGTGGCTTGTGGTGTCATTTATGCATGAACGTCGTGGAGCCTCTGATATGTCGCCGTTGATGATAGTTCGAAAGCGTTTCTTGTGTGCAGCGTGTGTTTGTTCACTGCATTATTTTCGGCTGTTTAAGCATTGTGAGCATGTTTGTATAATGTTACACACGCATTATTTTGGTGATCTGCAAGTAGTTTGCATGTCTGTATGCTGTATACTGCATTATTTCGGTAATTTACGAGTTGTTTGCGTTTCTGTACATCAGTATACTTTATTATTTACGAGTAGTTTGCAGTTCTGTAGAATTTTTACTGCGACCTCAAGCATGTCAGGGTGACTATCAATCTAATACATGCTATGTCAAATCTGTCCCTACGTAAATTTTTCCAAAATAAATAAAGTACACTCCTTCTTCCCTCCACCAACCCAGAACAGGCTGAGTCATTTTCCTGCCATTTTTCCTTCCAGACTTCCATTTTGGATTACATCACTGGAGGGATGGTGACGCCCTTCGTGGCAGTACTGTGTATTATGTCAGTTGGACTCCGGACCTCGGTGTGAACACACTTGATGGCGGTACTAATTGCTTACATGAAGACTGAAAATAACGACTTATATCCATCATATCCAGCAGAGACTGAGTCCTTTTCCTGCCAGCTCCTAGGAAGATGTGGCGCCGCACGGTATTAGCCGAGCTGTCCAAGGCGCTGCACTCATAGACAGTGCGGCTGGTCCCGGAGGAGGTTTCGAGTCCTCCCTCGGGCATGGGTGTGTGTGTTTGTCCATAGAATAATTTAGGTTAAGTAGTGTGTAAGCTTAGGGACTGATGACCTTAGCAGTCAAGTCCCATAAGATTTCACACACATTTGAACATTTGAAGATGTGGCAGTTGGATGACTTAGGTTAGTGGAGGTAGCCCAAATAACCATTTTGTTAAGTTGGTGGAGGTAGCTGTGGTTTGTTGCATTTTCCTGACGGAATCTGAACTTCCCACCATTTTCTGGAGGAGGAGTGGGAGGAGGGATGGTGGGGGGTTGAGGTAGACCTACCTTCCTGCCAAAATTTTAAATTTCCATCATGACACCATTGCGACTTTGCCATATCTATTGCCTCCATCTTGGATCCACAATCTTGAATTAATTTGGCAACAATGGAGATTGGGGTGAAACATACTTTGTTCTACTAGTGGTCTTAGATGGACCATTTGCCTTTTTATTTTCTCGTTGATCAATTCCACATGCCCCTATGATCGCACCACAAGAGGACACAATACACGATGTCTAAAATAGCACATACTTCCTTACTCGCTTTGGATCATGTTCACATTTCTTCGAATGCTTTTGAACGGACCCCACTGGTTCCAGCCTGTATGTGAGGGCAAAAATTAGTGTTGCATTGCGCTCCAAAAGGATGCACGATCATATTCGATGGTGATGTAATCCCTCAATGCCTTTAAAGAATGACTGAAGCATCCGAGAGTGCCAGCACTGGCAAAGGTTGTGAAAAACTTCTTTGTACTGGCAAAAGTCGTCTTAGATCGCTAAATTTGTGAGAAGCAACCGCGCAACAAAAGTGCTGAGGTCGTTGACGCCGTCTATGCCATCCCCTGCGGCCTTCTCGTGCCGATTCTGAAAGCGGTATGTCTAAAATGGTTTCAACTGTGGGCGTTTCAGTTCAAACCTCCATAGGAGATATGTCAAAAGAAGGGGGTGAAATGTGGGTAAGATGGAGTGCGACAGCCATCCGAACATGTGACATGTCCACGGTGGCAGTGGGCAGAACTTTGGTAAAATCTGGTGGCAATGCGACACCATTAACCCACTTTGTATGAACTTCTGAGCTGTGACCTCTTTTTCACAAGTGTCGTCACCTTGTTGTTTGGAACGTCTTCGTTCTCGAGGGTGACATTGCAAGGCAGCACATTTCAGCACCATTAGAGAGGAAGGGTGTAGGGCCTTTGAAGTAAATTCCAAGTTTGAGAGTCGCAATGGGTGGTAAAAAGTGAACCATTGATTCTGTTGCGCAACGTTCGTGAGAACCAGCGTGGTGTAATCGAGTCCCTAACTGTATAAGACTTCGTCCCCAGATTGGGCACCTCTCTCCTTGAGCATGACAATGCCAGACCATATACAAAGGGTGCCACATGCGCTCCAATCCCTCGCCTTGTATTCACTGTCATCGATCATCCTCCACACAGTCTCTACTTGGCCCCTCCTGATTTTCAACTCTTTCCAAAACAAAGATCAACTTCGAGGACTTAACTTTGGTAGAAATAGAGCGGTGCTAGCAGAGGCCAGGTTGCGCCTCCATCAACAAAGTCAAACACTTTAGAATGAAAGCATCAACAAACTGGTCTCTTGCTGGGAGAATTGTGTTCGTCGCGAGGATGACTACTTTGAGAAATAAATATGTAGATATGAAGAATAAAGGTGCGGAATATTAATAAACTTTGTTTTATTTAAAAAAACTTTAAGAGTTTTCCCATAAAAATTCCGAGGCATTACTTTTCAGCACGTCCCCGTACTTAAAGGAAAACAACGCTACACATAATCTTGCAATGAAAACAGAAAGTAGCTGACATAAAACGAAAAATACGAGTTACCTATCCTCCGTTTTCATCCTTTAGCACTGACAAGTCATAATGTCCAAATACTGGTATGATTCTCGATTAGAACATCATTTTTGAACGGAGTTCCAAAAAATTAGAGAAGTACAAGAGAATACTGGTGATCTTTTTGTAGCATTCAACCCAACCCTACTCTTCGATAAAAACGGTGAATGGTCGACCAACTAAGTATTCTTTTATTTATTTCTTGTACTTGATAATGTGAATCTACATAGGGATCTTGAAACGGTTAATGCAAAAGTCTCAGTGAGTATTAGAATTTTTTCAGCCTTTCTTCGATGTCTACATTTAGTGTAGGAAATAATAGCAGTAAAAACCAAATATCGCTTATTTCCCAAACTGGTTACTTTGAGCAATGGTAACAGGTATGAGGCCATAGTGAGCGGGTGATGGGAGTGATAAAGTATTAGGCCAGGAAAATTTTGATTAAGCTTAACGAACACTACTTATAAAAGCTCAAAAGGAAACTTTACAAACGTTATAAACATCAAAATTTGGTGGAAGGTTTTACGAAATTGACAATACAATTTATTCGAAGAGATTTCGGGATTGCAGCTGGTCATCGTAAGCTTGACGATGTTTCAACTGGACACCGGAAAGTCATATTCAGGTGAACCATCGAAGTTAACTAAAACTTTGACGTTTTGAAGCGAATGAAATAAAATTTTTAGATAATCCACCCCAATAAATTGTAAAGCTGACTGGACACACCTAATGGTAAATAACTCTTAAAATAATGTAAAGAGAAGAAACATATTCACTTACATGCTGCATAAAAACACATGCACGTATCACAGTAATTACTATAGTCATGTGATAGTTTTGGTCTGTGATTATGCATGTGGTGCTAGACAATTTTAACCAAAATAGTTTTGACACTAAACCTGATTGACTATAGAACAAGATTATTACTTGAAGTACGTGTGATGCAAGTAAATTGTTGATACTCATATTTGAAAACATTCAAATTTAACTTCTATGAATTTTTAACTGCGAAGGTGAATACTTTGTTACTCAACACGGAAGGACTGGTTTCATTATATCGAGATAAAAAACAAGAGCAACGCCAGTTATCATTGAGCATCATATTTATTTGTGTTGAGTATCATTGAGCGGTGAGGTTAAAAAACAAGGTAAGCCCTATCAGAGGCTACAGAAGACAGTTCTGACGTGATGCCAATGCGGATGTCGTTACAGAGTTACTGTCGGCGCCTCCCGTCCTGTGATCTATGAACAGGCTTTCAGACGTTTAAACACCATGAACTTGCTTTTTTTAATCGACTTGCACCTGTCCTTTCTTTCAGGAGTGCTAGTTCTGCTAGGTTCGCAGGAGAGCTTCTGTAAAGTTTGGAAGGTAGGAGACGAGATACTGGCAGAAGTAAAGCTGTGAGTGCCGGGCGTGAGTCGTGCTTCGGTAGCTCAGATGGTGGAGCACTTGCCCGCGAAAGGCAAAGGTCCCGAGTTCGAGTCTCGGTCGGGCACACAGTTTTAATCTGCCAGGAAGTTTGCACCTGTTGCTGTTGAACAGACCGATGAACAATGAGCCCAGCAGAGATTCACAAGTCTGTTCTTGTTGAATGCTGGAGTAGGTATTCCCCTGTACCTTGTCTGCCACTGGACATTAATATGGGTGTCCATTCATTGTAGTTACAGCTTAAGATTTTAATACCATTAAAACTATAATAGATATTAACAAATGGATTTCAAAATGTGTCACGATAACTGATAAAGTCTTTTTTTTTACCTCCAGATGACGCAGTTTTGACGTAAAACTGAACTTGAAAACCTGATAGAGTGTGGACGCCACAGGAGAAAGCTGAGTGTATGGCTCGATTCATGCAGACGACGTCCGGTACCTAAGTGCAATGAAACTTTCGAACACTGTACGGAAGCAACCATCATCTCGACCTATTATTCTGACGTCGAATACGTCATTTTTGGAAACAGATGGTATTCTCCATAAAAAGGGGTGGGTCGCCCTTCTGCTTCAGACGCCAACGTGAACATGGTACGGCATGCGTTTCAAGGGGCTAAAAAAATCGGTGCATACTGCGGCCAGAGAGTTGTAAATAGACGATCAGCAGTGCACAATGTCTTGTGTAAGAGGTTATTGCTAAGTGCCTACAAGACGCAGCTGCTTCAGGCGTTAAGGTCTACGGCCAAACCTCACCGCGGACAATTTGCAAGAGGTGAGCTAGGCAAGGACGACGCAAACATTGACTTTGTGGATAATGCAACGTTTCATGTATCCGGCAAACTGAATCATCATAACGTTCGTATATGGGGTTCACAGCATCCTCATGTAATAGCTGCAATGGAAAGAGACAGTCCCACGGTCAATATTTGTTGCAGAAAGATGCACAATTGCATCACTGGTCTACTCTTTCTCACCGAGTCCGCCGTCAACGGTGGCATTCTCCTGGACGTGTGGACATGTTACAAGGGTTTACTGTGCCACAACTGGAACACCTGCTACCTGATGTCATATCCCAGCAGGCTGGGGCATCACCCCATTCGTCCCTAAGTAGGTTGGTTGGTTGAAAAGGGGAGGAAAGGGACCAGACTGCGAGGTCATCGGTCCCTTGTTCCCCGTAGAACAATTATCCAAGGCAAAGAAGAAAACGAAGAAGACGTCCGGCACAATAACAGGAGGAAGGAAGAACCAGAAGAACGACAGAAGGAAAACAAACACTACAATTGACAAATCAGGACCAGAAAACCAGAGAGAGCAACGGGGGAACAGAATAAAAACAAGAAAACAGATTACCATGGCTTGCTGACCATGAGAATAAAAAAGGAGAATCCAGCCACTCTGCAACACATTAAAACCTCCACCCTAAAAGCCCTAGGGTGGAGGACACAGAAGGACCAATGAAATGCGTTAAAACTCAGATCAAATGATGAAACCAACCCTCACGAATAAAACGTAAAACTAAAGCTGTTGTGGAGGCATTATCGCCCAACACCGAAGGTGGGTGCTGGGAAAGTTAAAAGTCCGCCGCAGAGTGGCTAGAAGTGGGCAGTCCAGGAAGAGGTGGACGACTGTCATTTGGGAGCCACAGCGACACTGAGGCGGGTCCTCACGACAGAGTAGGTAACTATGTTTGAGCAATGTATGGCTAATACGGAGCCGACAAAGGACAACTCTCTGCGAGAATCCCTCAGGGAAGACTTCCACACATTTGCGGTCTCCTTCAGGACATGCAGTTTGTTGTGCATATTGTTATGTCACTGTGTCTCCCAAAGCCGAAAATCCTTGCAGAAGGTAGGTCAGTTTCAGAGCTGCCCATATCCAGGAGCAGTTCCCGCATAGCCTGTCTGGCCAGCCTCTCAGCAAGTTCGTTGCCTGGGATTCCGAAGTGTCGAGGGGCCCACACAAACACCGTAGAATGACGGGACCGCTCCAGGGCAGAGATGCAATCCTGGATGTTCGCTACCAATGGATGGCGAGGGTAGCACTGGTCGATAGCTTGCAAGGCTGCTCAGGGCGCCAGAACAGAGAAGAAACAACTCACCAGAACAGGAACGGATGCACTGAAGTGCGCGAGATACGGCCACAAGCTCTGCAGTGAATACTCTGCAGCCAGCGGGCAAACAGTGCTGTTTGATATGGCCTCTATGGACATAGGCGAAGCCAACATTACCATCCGCCCTCGAGCCGTCGGTGTAAACAACTTCAGAGCGCCGGCACAGGTCAAGAATCGAGAGGAAGTGACAGCGGAGAGCGGCGCCGTTAACGGAATACTTAGGGCTATGCAAAAGGTCCAGACGATCCTCGGTCGAGGTGTACACATGGAGGTGTACGTGAATGGACTCTAGTGGAGGTGGAAAAGGGAAGGACTCCAGTTCGGAGAGAAGGGATCGCACACGAACCGCAATCGTTGAGGCCTGAGCTGGGCCGCCTTTGCGCGAAATGAACTGCTGCGGGTGGGAAAAGGGTGGGAAAAGGAGACGGTACTTCGGATGCTCAGGAGAACTAGGAATGTGTGCAACATAACTGGTTGTACACGTCGGATCCGCAATGGAGGGACTCCGGCCTCCAGCAGGACACTGGTCACCGGACTCGTTCTAAAAGCTCTCGTCGCCAAGTGAACGCCACAGTGGTGCACTGGGTCATGTAAATGCAACGCTTAGGGCGCCGCCGAACCGTAAAGCAGACTCCCATAGCCAAGGCGGACTTGAACAAGGGGTCTGTAGTGCTGCAGCAGCGTAGAACCAACGGCAGTTGGTGTTGCTCAGGCAGTGGAGAACATTGAGGTGCTGCCAGCAGTCTAGCTTAAACTGACGAAGGTGAGGTAGCCAAGTCAATCAGGCGTCGAAAACCAGCCCTAAGAATAGATATGTCTCCACTACAGTGAGTGGATCGTCATTAAGATAAAGTTCAGGTTCCGGATGAACAGTACGACGCCAAAAGCAGGGCTTGACACACGACATCGCGGATGAAAACTGGAAGCCGTGGGCTGCGCCTTGTGAATGGCTCCCTGTAGGCGCCGCTCAGCAACACCTGTACTGGAAAAGCAATACGAAATGCAGATGTCATCCGCATACAGAGGAGGGGAAACCGACGGCCGTACAGCTGCTGCTAGGCCGCTAATGGCCACTAAAAGTAGAGATGCAGTCAATACAGAACCCTGCAAAACGCCATTTTCCTGAATATGGGGGTAACTAAAGGAGGCACCAAGTTGGACACGGAAAGTACGGAGTGACATGAAGTTTTGGCTAAAAATCGGGAGCGGGTCCCATAGTCCCCACTCATACAATGTGGCAAGGATATGACGTCGCCAGGTCGTGTCGTATGCTTTACGTAAGTCAAAACAGACGGCAACCAGGTGTTGGTGTCTGGAAAATGCTGTTCGAATAGCAGAGTCGAGGGACACAAGACTATCAGTGGTAGTGCCACCCTGGCATGGAGCCAGTAGGCCACGCCATACGTTCCAGCAGCTTACAGGGAACATTGGTGAAGCTGATGGGGCGATAGCTATCCACATCAAGCGGATTTTTACCGGGTTTCATCACCGGATTGTTGGTGCTCTCCCGCCATTGCGATGGAAAGACGCCATTGCACCAGATCTGGTTGAAAATGATGAGGAGATGTCGCTTATAGTCAGACGAGAGATGTTTAATCATCTGACTGTGAATCCGATTCCTCACAGGCCCTCACCCTCCTTTTGAGGGTATGGAAGGCTGGAGGGTAGTTCTCTGAGACAGAGACTCGTGCGTAGTGTTCAGCAAAGTGTTCGGCAGTCGCGTTTGCGTCAGTAGAGAGCATGCCACTGGTGTTATCGCCAGGGACACCTGTCGCGTTTGGTACCCCAAAAAAACGTCTGATCTTCGTCCATACTTAGGAAGGTGACCTATGGCATCCAATGGTCAACACATACCTCTCCCAACACTATTGTTTCCGTCGTTTTATAAGCAGGCGAAAGCGGGCACGGAGCCACTTACAGGCTATTAGGTGCTCTAGGGAAGGGTGTCGCTTATGTCGCTGTAGAGCTCACCGAAGCTCTTTAATTACCTCAGCGACTTCGGGCGACCACCAAAGGACAATCTTTCGCCAGGGGCACGCTAGAGAACGAGGGATCACGTTCTCCGCCGCAGAAATTATCGTTGTAGTGAATTGCTCAATCACAACACTGCTGGCACCACGCGGGGGAGATTCAGCGCTGACAGCAGAGGTGAAGGCTAGCCAGTCTACCTTGTTTAAGGTTCATCTGGTTACGCGTCCGTGTCCATGACGCTGTGGGAGTAACAGGAAGATGGGGAAGTGGTCACTACCACACAGGTCGTCATGTGCTCTCCAGTGAATAGATGGGAGAAGTACCGGGCTGCAAATTGATAAATCAATGGCCGAGTAACTACCATAAGCCACACTGAAATTTGTGGCGACATCAGTATTTAAGAGGCAGAGGCAGAGTTGGGACAGTAAATTTTCGACATCTCTGCCATGGCCAGTAAGCATGGAGCTTCCCCAAAACGGGTTATGGGCGTGAAAATCTCCCAAAAGTAGGACAGGTTTAGGAAGTTGATCAGTCAGCGCAGCCAATACGTTCAGGGGTACCGCACCATCTGGAGGGAGATATATGTTGTAGACAGTTATTTCCACCATCGTCCATATCCTGACAGCCACAGTTTCAAGAGGACTTTCAAGAGGCACAGGTTCACTACATACCCTATTCAGGACATAAACGCAAACTTCATCTGACACTGTATTATATTCGCTACGGTTCCTGTAATATTCCCTGTAGCCGCGAAGAGCAGGGGGTCCACATTGCTGGGATCCAGGTTTCCTGGAGGGCAATGCAGAAAGCAGGTGTAATGCTTAACAGTTGCAGTGGCTCAGTCGGTGGTGGAAAAACCCGCCGCAATTCCACTGGAGGAAGCCGTGAGTGTGAAACAGGGAAGGTATGAAACACTCAGTGAGGCAGTGTACACCTCAGGGTCACCTGCTGCCACCGACTTATTAACTGATCAGGCTACATCCATTGTGTCTGAGGGTCTGGCGAGATCTAGGTCCACAGCACACACCAGAATCTTCATCTCCTCCTCAGACGCAGATCTTGTAGGCAGCAGTGGTGTGGGTGTCACAGCAGTTCCCTTGGTCTTGGGGGTCTTCTTTCTGGATTTCTCTCGCTGGTCCTTGGGTTTCTCTGTTGGGAGGGCTTCACTGATTCAGTCTCTGGGACTGAGGATGGTCATGAACCCCTGTAACCGGCTGATTTGGGACACTTCAGCAACTGGCGGGTGTCATCTTTCTCACTAACAGAAACCTGGGAAGGGAGTGAACCAAGGGACCTCTTCCTAGCGAAAGGAGCCAAAGAATACTTACGCTTCTCCAGCTGAGAAGTGGAGACTGGTGTCCCTGATGGTTGGGGGGCAATGCTTCCAAGATAGGTGGTGCGGGACAACAGGGGGAAGTGCCCCTCATCATCAAGGGGCAGGTGTAGTCTTCTGGCTGTAAGAGCCGACTGCAACTTGTGTAACTGATGGGGCTATAACTGTCCTCGTAGGGGTGGCGTAAGAGGAGGTCATAGCCACCAGTTGACACAGGGCACGTGCAATATTGGGATGGGATGGACGTCCACAATCTTGACATGTGATGCTGGAAGAACAATGGGAAGACAGCCCAGCAGCCACTGGTGAAGTATCACTGCAGCAGTAGTGCAGCAGCAGTGCAGTAGAGAGTCGCATATTTAGGTTTCATATTTGTTTTGTAGTTTGTTTCTGAATTTCTTTGCGAGTGTTTGTGCGCTTGCATGTTTAATTACATAAAATACTTGCATATTCTCGTATTTGAGTGGAGTTATATTGCTTATTGATAGCTGTAAATTTTTAAATTCGTGGAGTCGTTAGTCTGCTTTGGACAGCCAGTGCTTTCTGTTCATTTCGTAGAGTCAGTCAGCAGCAGACAGAGGCCAGAGCAGTTGCTTCTGTGCTTGCAGAGTGACGTGTGCGAGCAGCAGTAGCAGAAAAATAGTCGTATATTCAGTTTTTCGTATTAGCTCCGCTGGTTTAATTCAAATTACTTTGTGTGTTTGTGTGCTTGCGTGGTGAAATTTTTCGGATCTTGGCGTATTTTAGAATTAGAAAGGGGTAGCATCAAATTTTAATAGCGGTAGCGTGTAACATCGCGTAGGCAGTTGTCATTTGTACTAAGACAGGGATAGGATCGCATTGTAATATCTGTATAGTGGCGTAGTCGTGGTCATTTGATTGCTTAGTTCGTAAGTAATTGTTCAAATATCGCAGCTCAATCTGGCACTGGTGACGCAACTGTGCAGTCGCATATTGCTGTTTTATTTGTCGCACCTCTATGCGTCCAGATATTATCAGTAGAATGGATATGGTGTGTGCGTGCTGCGTGCGGGCGCAGGAGGAACTGGCTGCGGTTCGCGAGCAGCTGAGCATGCTGTTGGCCACGGTCAGCCGCCTTGAGGCTGCTGCCTCGAGGTGCAGCAACGGTGGAGGGTCTGGGGCGTCGCTTGAATCCAGGTGTCGCTTGCTGCGTCCGCTGACTCAGCCGCTGAGGCAGCTTCTAGTGTACCCGGCGCGTTGGGGTCGCCCTCACCTCTGGGTGAGTGGCGGACTGCAACGCGTTCGCGTCGCTCGAAGCGGAGGGTGGCCGCTCCTTCATCAAGGCCCGAGCAGGCACGTGGGGGCAAACGCTTGCTGGTTATTGGGAGCTCGAAAGTTAGCCAGGTGATGGAGCCCCTTAGGGAAATAGCGTATAGGGCCGGAAAGAATTCCAACATGCACTCGGTTTGTCTGCCGGGGGGCCTCATCCGAGATGTGGAGGCGGCCTTGCCTGCGGCTATAGGGCATACACGATGCAGTCGTCTGCAAGTAGTTGCTCACGTCGGCACCAATGATGCCTGTCCCTTGGCTTCTGAGGCGATCCTCAGTTGGCACAGGCGGCTGGCGGATTTGGTGAAGACCGCTGGCCTCGCACGCGGGGTGCAAGCGGAGCTCTCTATTTGCAGCATCGTTCCCAGAGTGGATGGGAGTCCTTTGGTTTGGAACCGAGTGGAAGGTCTCAACCAGAGGTTTCGTCGACTCTGTGACGGTCTTGGCTGTAGATTTCTAGACTTGCGCTATTGGGTGGGGAATTGTAGGACTCCCCTAGATAGGGGTGCACTACACAAAGGAAGCGGCTACTCGGGTAGCAGAGTACTTGTGGCGTGCACATGGTTTTTTTTTAGGTTAGGCAGTAGTGCGAGGTGTCCTAATGAACACTCACCAGTCGACGTGCAGGCAGGGAAATTAGGACGCGTTCAGTGTAAAGACACTTCAGCTATCAAGATATCAACAGTAAATTTTCAGAGTGTTTGGAATAAAGTTCCTGAATTTACTACCCTCCAGGAAGCGTGTGGCGCGCAAATTATTCTCGGGACTGAGACCTGGCTGAACCCTGAGATAGGAAGTTCTGAAATATTTAGTGAGGGTTGGAACGTGTAACGGAAAGACAGATTATACACCGTAGGAGGTGGTGTCTTCATTGCAGTTGACAAAAATATTGTGTCTACTGAGGTCGAAGTAGAGTCTGATTGTGATACGTTTAACACGGCTAGGAGAAATACAGTTAATTGTTGGGTGTTATTACCGGCCATCAGGTTCCACCGTGACAGTTCTAGAATCATTGAAAGGGAGTCTACACTCTGTATCGCAGAAGTACCCGGATCATGCTATATTAGTCGGAGGCAACTTCAACCTACCTAGTTGTTGTCGTGGCCTTCAGTCCTGAGACTGGTTTGATGCAGCTCTCCATGCTACCCCATCCTGCGCAAGCTTCTTCATCTCCCAGTACTTACTGCAACCTACCTCCTTCTGAATCTGCTTAGTGTATTCATCTCTTGGTCTCCCTCTACGATTTTTACCCTCCACGCTGCCCTCCTATGCTAAATTTGTGATCCCTTGATGCTTCAGAACATGTCCTATCAACCGGTCCCTTCTTCTTGTCAAGTTGTGCCACAAACTCCTCTTCTCCCCAATTCTATTCAATACCTCCTCATTAGTTATGTGATCTACCCATCTAATCTTCAGCATTCGTCTGTAGCACCACATTTCGAAACCTTCTATTCTCTTCTTGTCCAAACTATTTATCGTCCATGTTTCACCTCATTACATGGCTACCCTCCATACAAATACTTTCAGAAACGACTTCCTGACACTTAAATCTATACTCGATGTTAACAAATGTTCTCTTCTTCAGAAACGCTTACCTTGCCATTGCCAGTCTACGTTTTATACCCTCTCTACTTCGACCATCATCAGTTATTTTGCTCCCCAAATAGCAAAACTCCTTTACTACTTTAAGCGTCCCATTTCCTAATCTAATTCCCTCAGCATCACCTGACTTAATTCTACTACATTCCATTATCCTCGTTTTGCTTTTATTGATGTTCATCTTATATCTTCCTTTCAGGACACTGTCCATTCCGTTCAACTGTTCTTCCAAGTCCTTTGCTGTCTCTGACAGTATTATCATCTCATAGGCGAACCTCAAAGTTTTTATTTCTTCTCCATGGATTTTAATAACTACTCCAAAATTTTTCTTTTGTTTCCTTTACTACTTCCTCAATATACAGATTGAATAACATCATGGAGAGTCTAAATTACTGTCTCACTCTCTTCCCAACCACTGCTTCCCTTTCATGCCCCTCGACTCTTATAACTGCCACCTGGTTTTTGTACAAATAGTAAATAGCCTTTCGCTCCCCGTCTATTACCCCTGACACCTTTAGACCTACTATAGACTGCGATGTCTATGTATTCATTACAGGCGGTACAGACAAGCCGCCGTGTGAATTACTTTTGAACACATTATCCGAAAACTGTCTTTAGCAGCTAAATCGACAGCCAGCGCGTAATGGAAATATTTTAAATCTGGTAGCCACGAACAGATCAGACCTAATCGACGGTGTCAGTGTTGAGACAGGGATTAGTGATCATGATGTTGTCATTACGACTATGGTTACGAAAGTTAAAAAGTCGGGCAAGAAGGCTTGGAGAGTATTCTTACTAGAAAGAGCAAATAAGCAGTTGTTAGCATCCCACTTAGTAAATGAATCGAGTTCATTTACTTCCAGTACGACGGACGTGGAAGAATTATGGGCAAATTTTAAACACATTGTAAATCACGCATTGGAGAAGTATGTGCCGAAAAAGTGGGTTACGGGTGCAAAAGACCCACCGTGGTTTAACAGCGCAATTCGGAGAATGCTCAGGAAGCAAAGACAGTTGCACTCGTGGTACAAGAAAGATCGGGAGAATGAGGACAGGCAAAAGTTAGTAGAGATTCGTGGCGCTGTAATACGAGCGATGCGCGTAGCATACAACCACTACCACCGTCATACCTTAGCAAAGGATATTGCTGAAAACCCAAGGAAATTCTGGTCTTACGTAAAATCGGTAAGATGATCGAAGGCTTCCATCCAGCCACTCATTGATCAGTCTGGCCTGGCAACGGAAGACAGCAAAACGAAAGCTGAAATTTTAAATTTAGCATTTGAGAAATCTTTCACGCAGGAGGATCGTACAAACATACCGCTGTTTGAGTCTCATACAGATTCCCGTATGGAGGACATAGTGATAGACATCCCTGTGGTTGTGAAGCAGCTGAATGGGTTGAAAATAAATAAATCGCCAGGTCCTGATGGGATTCCAATTCGGTTTTACAGAGAGTATTCTACTGCATTAGCTCCTTACTTTGCTTGCATTTATCGCAAATCTCTTGCCCAACGTAAAGTCCCGAGCGACTGGAAAAAAGCGTAGCTGACGCCTGTATATAAGAAGGGTAGAAGGACGGATCCTCAAAATTACAGACCAATATCCTTAACATCGGTTTGTTGCAGGGTTCTCGAACATATTCTCAGTTCGAATACAATGAATATCCTTGAGACAGAGAAGTTGGTATCCATGCATCAGCACGGCTTTAGAAAGTACCGCTCCTGCGAAACGTAAGTCGCCCCTTTTTTCACATGATATCTTGCGAACCTTCGCTTCCGGAATGCGTTTAACTTGGTGACCCACTGCAGACCCATAACTAAGGTACGAGATTATGGGATTGGTTCCCAAATATGTGAGTGGCTCGAAGACTTCTTAAGTAATAGAACTCCTCGATGGTGAGTGTTCATCAGAGGTGAGGGTATCATCTGGAGTGCCCAAGGGAAGTGTGGTAGGTCCGCTGATGTTTTCTATCTACATAAATGATCTTTTGGATAGAGTGGATAGCAATGTGCGGCTGTTTGCTGATGATGCTGTGGTGTACGGGAAGGTGTAGTCGTTGAGTGACTGTAGAAAGATACAAGATGACTTGGACAGGATTTGTGATTGGTGTAAAGAATGGCAGCTAACTCTAAATATAGATAAATGTAAATTAATGCAGATGAATAGGACAAAGAATCCCGTAATGTTTGAATACTCCATTAGTAGTGTAGCGCTTGACACAATCACGTCGATTAAATGTTTGGACGTAACAATGCAGAGCGATGTGAAGTGGGACAAGCATGTAATGGCAGTTGTGGGGAAGGCGGATAGTCGTCTTCGGTTCATTGGTAGAATTTTGGGTAAATGTGGTTCATCTGTAAAGGAGATCGCTTATAAAACACTAATACGACCTGTTCTTAAGTACTGCACGAGCGTTTGGGATCCCTATCAGGTCAGATTGAGGGAGGACATAGAAGAAATTCAGAGGCGGGCTGCTAGATTTGTTACTGGTAGGTTTGATCATCACGCGAGTGTTACGGAACCGCTTCAGGAACTCGGGTGGGAGTCTCTGGATTAAATGAGGCCTTCTTTTCGTGAATCGCTACTGAGGAAATTTAGAGAACCAGCATTTGAGGCTGACTGCAGTACAATTTTACTCCCGCCAACTTATATTTCGCGGAAAGACCACAAAGATAAGATAAGAGAGATTAGGGCTCGTACAGAGGCATATAGGCGGTCATTTTTCCCTCGTTCTGTTTGGGAGTGGAACAGGGAGAGAAGATGCTAGTTGTGGTAGGGGGTACTCTACGCCACGCATCGTATGGTGGATTGCAGAGTATGCATGTAGATGTAGATGTAGACATAACTTCCAGCACTGCATTGGGGGAGGGACATATGGCTTGACATCACAGCGGTAAACCATCGCCTTCACCTTCTCAGTTAATGTGTCACTCTCGAAGACCAAGATGAAGGCACCAGTGGCCACTTGATTATCCCTCAGACCCCGACGGATGCACCAGACTAAATGAACTCCTCGTCGCTCTAAATTGGCACTCAGCTCGTCGTCGGACTGCAGAAGAAGTTCCCTATGGAATATAATACACTGTACTATATTTAAGCTCTTTTGAGTCGCTATGGTAATGGAAACATCCCCCAGCTTGTTACAAGTGAGTAATGCCCGTCACTGGGCAGAGGATGCCATTTTTAAAAGACTGACCATGACCGCATTTTGGAGAAGCCCTCCACCTCCCCAAACTTGTCTTCTAAATGCTCTACAAGAAACTGAGGCTTCATTGAGACAAAGGAGTCCCCATCAGCTCTCATACATATGAGATCCCCAGCCTGGTGTTCTTCCCATGGTGTGGCCAGGGAGGGGAACGATTTAGGATCATACTTCCTTGCATTGTACTGAGACTTGGAACGCTTAGAGACTGCTGGCGTTTCATCACCAGCAAGCGATGACGTGGTATGCTTCCTGGCGCATCATACCTTTCACTCCGACTAGGGGCCCTCCCAACGGACGCCACCCAGCCCCAGCAAAAGCCACCTGGAAGGATGGCCTTTGCCGGGAGTCCTGATGCCCCAGAGTGACGGGTATCTACTCCTTGGTTTACATGGGGAGTTAACGGCGCAGGCATCAGTAAAGCGATCCCTGTGCAGTCAGGGGGCTACAACCAGCAGGGTACATGGCGGCCCAAACACAACGAACTGGCTACCGTGCCGGATACGAGGTGCAAAGAATTCCATGGTCATCGACGCCGCAGAAAAAGACACTGCATAGTGGGTGGAGGAAAACGCACCCAGGAAGCTGTCATCGCTCAAGAGATGATGGATGAGTGGGACTGCAATGCCACGATGAGAAAGTGGCTAAAGATCTCAATGCACGTTGGACACGATGCACCATGTAAGGCGACCTGCCCCTGTTGGCTCTCTCTTCGGGAATATTTTGAAAAGTGGAGGTCAAACCCTCCAGGGGACCATGAAATAAAGGCCGAAAGGTGTGGGACTCCTTGTAGCCGCCTCTTACTACAGGCAGTTATACCTCAGGCCTATTCCAGCCCCCGGGCCCGCAGGGGGGCGTCCCTAAGTGATTGTCAGTTTCTAGATGAAAAGTTTCCACATATAGGTGGATTGGAGGAGATGGTTCAATTCTATGGCCGCCACGAGCCCCTGACCTTACATTACTAGGCTTATTCCCGTGGGTCTTGTAAAGGATCTGGTGTACCGAACAAAAGATAGAAACCTACAGGACCTGAAGGCATGAATTCTTAATGCATTTGAACATGTCACAGTGATCTTGAGTTATGTAATTCCGACGAGACGTTTTCCTTGCCACTAAGGGTGCACGTTTTTATGTGTAAGAATGAGGAAACGAAACTTCATGATTTATCATGCCACATTCGTTAATTTCTGATATAGCCTTGAAGGTACTGAAGCCATAAAGTCTAAAATACGTTTTGGACATTTTGTATGACGACGAGCAGGTTTTCGTAGTGCAACTTTGCTCACTGCAAAAATTCCGGACATCAACAATCAGTGCACCCATGCAGTCGTCCGTCGTTGGGGAAAACGAGTCGCGCGGTGCCGTGTATGTTTAGGGAATGACTAGCCAGTTATTAAAGAACTCTTCGTCCTAAGAATAACGCTGTCTTAATTAATAATAAAAATGCGCATTACACCTGCTGTGTCGAGGACTCGTGCCCACTTAGACTTCAACAGACCACACCAACAGCTTCTGCAGCCACAGATCTCACAGGAGACAGCTCTTCAGATGACAGACATGGATGGGAGCACTCCACCCAGTCATCAGATGGCAACACAAGCGCCACCAGACATTCCTGTTAATGTAGACCATTCCTTCTCCATGGGTCATATGACGTGGTGGTTATACAGTGAAGAGCCAAACAAACTGGTACTGGTAAACCTGCCTAATTTCGTGTAGGGCCCCTGCGAGCGCGTAGCAGTACCGCAACAAGACGTGGCATGGACTTGACTAATGTTTGAAATAGTGCTGAAGGGAACCGACACTATGAATTCTGCAGGACCGTCCATAAATCCGTGAGAGTACGAGGAGGTGGACAGCACGTTGCAGGACATCCCAGATATGCTCAATAATGCACATGTCTGAGGACTTTGGTGGCCAGCGGAAGCCATTAAACTGAGAAGAGTATACCTAAAGCTACTCTGCAGCAATTCTGGACGTGTGGGGGTGTCGCATTGTCCTGCTGGAATTGCTCACGTCAGTCGGAATGTACAATGGAAGTGAATGGATGTAAGCGATGAGACAGGATGCCTACGCACGTGTTACCTGTCAGAGTCATATCTAGGCGTATCAAGTGTCCCGTATCACTCCAATTGCACACACCCCGCACCATTACAGAACCTCCAGCTGCTTTGACAGTCTCCTGCTCACATGCAGAATCCGTGGATTCATGAGGTTATCTCCATACCCGTACATGTGCATGTACATCAGCTCGATAGAATTTGAAACGAGGCCCGTCCGGCCAGGCAACCTGTTTCCACTCATCAACAATCCAATGTAGACGGGCCCAGGAGAGGTATACGCTTTGTTTCGTGCAGTCATCAATGTTACATGCGTGAGCCTTCGGCTTCGAAAACTTATGTCATGATGTTTCGTTGAATGGTTTTCAGTCTGACGCATGTTGATGGGCCTGCACTGAAATCTGCAGCCATTTGCGGTAGGGTTGCAATTCTATCACGTTGAACGATTCTCTAAAGTCGTCGTTTGTTCAGTTCTTGCAGGATCTTTTTCCGACCGCAGTGATGTCGGAGATTTGATATTTTACCACATTCGTGGCATTCACAGCACACTCGCGACATGGCCGTACGGGAAAATTCCCTCTTCATTGCCATCTCGGGGATTTTGTGTCCCATGGCTCTCGGGTAGTCTATAACACCTTGTTCGTACTCACTCAAATCTTGATAACCTGCCATTTTAGCATCCGTAACCGATCTAACAACTGCGCCAGTCACTTGGTGTCTTATATAGGCGTTGCCGACCCCAGCGCCGTATTCTTACTGCTTACATATCACTCTATCTGAAGACGCATGCCTATACCAGTTTCTTTGGCGCATCAGTGTAATTAAGGTGCAGCTACTCAGTGGAGGTCCAATGTGGGTTGTAACTATCGTATGGTAGCGAAGACTGGTAGATGTGCTGATGCATTAATGTGGAATTCATTTATGCTGGAAAAAAGGTAGGTCCAATTTTGGCCACCTGGGCAAACCTGGCGCTTAGAATACAGGGAAAACGAGTAGAGGTATGGAAATATATTCGGAAATATTTCCACATGTAATACGTTAGGGATGGGAGATGGACAGAAAAATTCAAAAAAGTAAGAAAGGCATAACGTCTATTTTATTATTGGCTATAGCTTACACAATTTGTTCAGTATCAGCAATGGAGACGCCGATAATATGCTTCATCCGTAAAACAACGTGATCAACAGTTGCTCGTAGCAGTTCCGATGGAATCTGACCAACATGTTCCAGATTTAAGATCAGGTAGAGACCGAAAGTGTCCTTGATAAATGTGTTTTTCTAGATATCTCTACAGACAAAGGTCACAAGGATTCAGGCCAGGCGACCAAGTGGACCAGGCATCTGGAGAACCTCTGGAGATAATACGGTAGTGGAGGGTTGCATTAAACAGATCTCTCACTGGGCGAGCCATGTGTTGCCCCATATTGGATGGAAACAGTGATTTCCACACAGCTGTGATCTTCCAAAGCATGCATCACATGCTGTACGAGGAGGTCTCGATAACGTGGGGACGTCGGGCTTTACCTAACATGCTATCTGTGTAACGCCGGAAATGCATATCCTCCTATTTCCATCTATTGTACTATTATTTTTTTCCTTGTTTTGTTACCTCAAGATATGACATTTCTGTCTCTTTATATATTGTAATTGTTTTACTGTTTGTATGTATATATTTATGCTTTTATGTCGATGTATAATTGGTTTGTTGTGTAAAGATTATTTGTATTTTTACGCTGGGTCTTGCCTAGGGAAAACTGCTATCGAACGATTACATTGATAGGTCGTGTGAAGAATCAAAGTGTGTAGGATCTTTGGTAGTGTTAACGCTGCCGCGTGGAGCGCGGTCAGAGCATGAGGGAGTCTGGCTGGAGTAGCGAGTGGAGCAGGTGTGTTGTGTGACGCTCCCGCGAGTTGCCGCGCTTTCGGGGTTTGGCAGCATGTAATTGCGCTCGACTCGCTATGATAGTTTCTGACATGGTGTCGCGGACGGGAAGCATTAGCTGGCGCACATCAAGAGCCCGTTTCGCCTGGTGACCGTGTCGAGAAGAAGGCGCGCCAACATCCAGCTTCTGCAACAGCGACGGCCGACAATGAGTGACTGTCGCCACCTCCTCGATCGACGGCTTCAAACCTTCAATCAACCAACAAGGAAGACTAAAAGCACGTAAAGTTTCAGAACTGTATGGCAGACCTCAGCTTTTCAAATTGTTCCATTTGCCTCGCAAAATTACAGCAACTTAGCATGAACCTTTGTTGCTCATTGTCCCAATCGCATTGCCAAGCAGGGTCCCTTCCTTTTCCGAAATGAACCCGAGTGTCGTCGAAATTCAAACGCCAGCATAATTCCATTTCACTGCTTTAATTTCAAAGTTCAATTTAAGTATTCATAGCTGGCTACAATAGTTAGATTACTCAAGCATAAATTAAGAGTGCGAGTTTTGTTACCGTATTTTAGCTTACCTGTGACTGCAGCTCAGCTTGGTACGTACTAAATTTTACTATTGTTAATTGTTCAGAATCTTTTAATTCAAGTTCAAAGTTAAATCTCTTCTTTCTAAATTGCGTAGATTCAAGTAGCTTTAGAAATGATTGTTGAGGTAGTCCAAGACTAACTGTATTTCGATGTGCTTCAGAAAGAAAGCTCACTATTAACTTCAGTCACTAAATTAACTTTCGATTTTCCGGTTTCATTAATTCTTTTGCTAAATTAAGTGTAGCGAAATTTATTACTTCTGACAAACTTTCAGTTTTCACACTACACGTGTCAACCTTCAGTTGCCACGCTTCTAATGCTAATTATATGTGTAATAACCTTTCTTTTTTAGTTATCATAGTAATTGTCCATAGGACTGGCGACCGTAATTTCCCCCAAATCTCAAATATCTAATTATCGCTAGTTAATTGTTAACGTAACGGCCGCACATTTACTTTCTTTATTAACTTTATCCCTATTTCAAAATTAATTTCCACCAGTTTCACTTGCATTTTTCCTTTCATTTAGATGTAACCCTTTCCTCCCTCTTTACCGACAGGTTAACTTCGGTGACGATTGCTTTTCCAAAATTCCCATTAGGTACACGCGGTTTCATTTTTCACTGTCATTAAGGTCGATAAGTGAGGGGGAGGTTACATCTGGATGTATTCGCTTCAAATAAGAACGAACCATGGATAAAGGTGCTTGTGAATCCAGAACACACAGGCACACATGATGAGAGCAGTGGCTCTTCGTACGCAACGTGTGACTCAACAGTACCCCAAACTCGGCAGCTCTGTGCAGTCACGGCACCCTGTAGCGTAAAATGTTCCTCGTCACTCTACTGAATATCGCCCGGCCACAATTCATCAACTACGATCCGTGCCAGAAACCGAACAGTAAATTCAGTGTGTTGCTGCTCCGTCTGGATGACGCCCGGGTACCAGTGTAAAACACTCAAAACTTCCCGTACTGTTCACCACGGGATTTACAATTCTTGTGATAAAGCAGGAGCACTATTGCTACTTCCATACAAATCAACGTGCAGCGTGCAGGCAATTCGGTGAGAAAAGTCCAGTCTAAGGCGTAAGTAGTCTGAAGTACTGAGCATTAACGCAGTTGCCGGTTGCTTAAATCACAATTTTTAATAAATGAACACCCTTTTATTTGTAATTACCAATCATATGAAAATAAATTACTATTTGACAGATTTTCGAATGACTTGTTATGGTATGAAAAATTTATTTACATCTATAGTATTGTTCAATCTCGGCAAATAATGAAGTGTTTTGTTCTCCACCTAATGGTTCGTATTTTTGCCCCGTATTTAATCTCTTAGGGATTCTCGCATATGAATATTATTTTTGTTAAAAAAGTAATTCAAAAATTGCTAATTAACATTTCCATTTGTTTCTACATTTGACACTTAATTAAAACTAAAAAAAGAAGGTGCGCAATTCTGTTCCAAGCTGCGGAATTGTTGTGCTTATATTCGGTATAAAATCATTACAAGTGCCCTTATTAATGTGTCACTTAATTAAGAGTCTCTTTAATACAGTGATTACACAGAGAAGTATAATGATTACAGAATAATTGATTCACAAGTTTACACAGACACAAGGGTCTGTGGGCTCATGGAGTCGAACAAGTGTATGGAGAGCCTTTTTTTTTCCATTTCTCTCCCGACGCTGCTGTATGTCTCGCATTCGCCAGGCACTGGACTCTTTAGGCGTTTAGGATCCGTTTCGACGCCAGTTTTCCTCCGACTTGAGTTTCCTATAATTATAACCATACTTACTAGTCATATGGGACAATATATTATGAAATTGTCAGTTCAACACCGATTTTTACTTATGTTGTGCCAAATCTTTTAATTGTCGCATCTAAAGGCGTTCACACGCTACAATATTTTATAGCTTTACACTGGCAAATTCGTAACAATCAAGCACACCCGTCTACAACTGCGCTATGACGTCAAAGCAAAAGAAACGTACTGTGTGACAAACGCATAGAGACAGGATATATACACTGTGTGCTCTACTACGGTCGGATGTTTTTTAATTTATTGGGTTTCGGAATGTGCCTACACAGCCATCTCAACACTGAAAATGTTACGCAGTAGTCGGTTTTGACAGCTCACAGTATACCTAAGTATAACTTGTACCGAGGTAAGGAGTTTCACAGGCTTAACAAAGGACAAATTCTCACGTATAACAAATTTTACTTCGACAGTATACTGAAACCAGTACACAAAACGAAAAAGGAACACAGGATTCACAAATGGTATTATGCTAGAAATCATACTGGTAACACAATAAGAAAATAATTCAATTCGCCGTTGGCATACATTTGTGATATTCCCGATTCAATGCACATTAATGTCTATGTATCTAAGTTTACACTAAAATGTTCTTTGGTATGCCACGTAAGAATTGTTTAGAAGCTGAGGATGGAGAAATAAATATTTGTGCAGGTCTAAATGTGACATTTACGGTATTTTCCAACACAAGAACCATCGGTCGAGAAGCAAATAGATGTCTTCAGTTCAAAAACACCTCCTACTAATCTCGTTCAATGCAGTGGCGTTATTATTTCTAGACTCTTATACAGGCTTCCGCAACAGGGGGCACTTGATCCCTCCTAGAACTTCACTACAGGCATTTTATCCATTACAGAATTCTCTCGAGTTTCTAGCAGTCATTGTCTGCAACTCCAGTAAGCTGCAAAATTTAACACTGCCTACCGTGACGAGAGATACTTCAGCTTTAGCAGTCGATAGGTATCTTAAGTTTTCTCTACTCTCACCCTGTTCGAGGACATTTCGCTGATTCTATGGTGCAGCTATGGTTCCGGCTGAGATCTACAGTGAAGAAGGACATGATCCTTTTCATAACCGTACCGAAATAGTGTCTTCAGTCATTTTTTCTGTTGCTTCCTCGGTCAGACCCTACCCAGCTGCAGAAAAGAACCGATCCAACACCTTGGAACGCGGATTCCGACGTCGATTCCCAGTACAAGGAATATGACGGCAGTACATGTGTCCAACATCCGTCCCCAATTCCCATCAGGAGGCCCTATACCCTAGAGCCACAATAGAATCACAACCACAGTTTACCATTTCTCTGTGGAATAAGAAAATCCACAATGACTTGCTGATCGTTCGTTTAGTTTTATACGCCACGGCTGTTATAGCACACTCAGAAGAAGACAACCATGCTTTGCTGTCGGTGTGAGTAATTATTCCTAAACACATCAGTCCAATAGAGAAAGTAGGCCTACCATTTTCTCCTGTAGAAGATAGAGAAAACAGTGAGAATTTTGAAGGTCGAAACAAGTGTGCTCCACAGGATACGGACCTTTTCAGTCCACGGATGTAAGACGGGGGCACATACAGTCACAGAGCTACGAATTCTGCATTGCAGTTGTCATGCTGCACAGTAATGTTACGAACTGCAGAGAAGAAGATTGACTTGTTGCAGTTTCACGCTGCTAAAAGTTGTTTCTGAAAGTCCATTTTGGGAGGTGTTTAGTAGGTTTTCGAAATGCGTTTGGTTGTTCACTGACTCTATCACCTACAAAAGATGTAGGTATCAAAACATATTTTTGTTCAACTTCTGTTATGCCTGTCCACACTAAAAAATGTAAATCTTGAAAGTAATTAGAAGAAACACATTGCCAAGGACAAATGTGGAGATTCATAAAAGAAACCTAATATTGTATATGGCAGCAGAATGGAATTTTTTAAGTTTATTTCTTGTTTCCCCGTTTCTAAGAGTATTAATGTGACATTTCTTTATATTCAGTAGGATTGTCTCAGTCATTCTTTTATTTCTTCTTGAGGATTTTAATTTTAGTTTCAACCTAACATTGTGGGAATATGATAAAAAATTTTTGAATATTTACGAGTTTTATTTCCTGAATACAGTCAAACGAGGGTGTAGTTTCAGGTCGTTGAATCAAATGACTAGCTTCCACATTCATGTTAGTCTACTTTTCATATCGTACTGTATTTGTGCAAACCGTTTACCATCCATACCACAGCAGGCCGGTGTGGCCGAGCGGTTCTAGGCGCTTCAGTCTGGAACCGCGCTGCTGCTACGGTCGCAGATTCCAATCCTGCCTCGGGCATGGATGTGTGTGATGTCCTTAGGATAGTTAGGTTTCAGTAGTTCTAAGTCTAGGTGACTGATGACCTCGTATGTTAAGTCCCATAGTACTTAGAGCAATTTGAACCATAGCAAAGTAAGATAGTTGTCAGATTCTTAACATAGAACATGATTTGCGTAGTTCTTGTCACATTTAGTTCTTGACAAAGATACGTTTTGAAACTCATCGAATCAGTAATACGAAAATTGTCATATTTTGAATAGTACCGAGCCCTGGAAAAATTTATGTAGACGCCCATGGACTCCCACGATCTGCAGCAAACTATGTACAGTAATCTCTCAATTAGTTCATAAAATCTGTCGAAATTCTTCATATTTTCGAAGGAGACTTTTTCGAATTTTATTGAGAATTGCGTCGCACGTCTCCAGGAGGCTGAAGTTCCGAACACTGACCTTCAAACGCTGCGAGTCTGGAGGAAATCGGAGAGGATGTGCCAGGAAGTCACCTCGTGAGTTCCGTAGTGCAGCTGCTGGCAGTCAGCCCTTTAACTGTCGGTGATACAGCTGCCGGGGGGAGCGATTAATCAAACACGTAGGCGGTCTGCTTGTAGTGGGACTGGACTGTAATCAAGGCCAGAGGGGCTGTTGACTCGACTGATTAGTTCGACATGAGGCGGCCGGGCGGCTGCGGCTCTCGTGGCTGAGGGGTCACTGCGCAGTCCGGCATATGGCGAGCGGCATTCCGGGTCACGTGGCCCGTCAGTACACTACTGGAGCAAGGGGTGGGGGGTGGGGTTGGGGGGAGGGAGTTGTGTGTGATGGGCAGGCGCACGGCACCAGGCGGGGCGCCGAGTCTCACATGGAGGGATCAGCCAGCGGGACATCTGGTGGCCGCAGGGCTGCCGCTGAATCATGCGCGCGCCACGTTCTCACACAGCCCAGTACAGGGAGACGAGTTGTCGCGACATCACAAGTACACGGCGTTGGCGCCGGCAGAAGCGACGGTTTTAAAGGAAAAAGACCACAAAGATAAGAGAGATTAGGGCTCGTACAGAGACATATAGACAGTCATTTTTCCCTCGTTCTGTTTGGGAGTGCAACAGGGAGAGAAGATGTTAGTTGTGGTACGAGGTACCCTCCGCCACGCACCACATGGTGGATTGCGGAGTATGTACGTAGATGTAGATGTAGAAAATTGTTTCGCCACGTTTTTTGTTTGAGAGGTCATGAGTACAAGAGGAAACTTCTCTTAAGTCATTTCATTTAAACTTGTTTCCATGTACTCTTCAATTTGTTGTTCTTGTGGTCTTCAGTCCTGAGACTGGTTTGATGCAGCTCTCCATGCTACTCTATCCTGTGCAAGCTTCTTCATCTCCCAGTACCTACTGCAGCCTACATCCTTCTCAATCTGCTTAGTGTATTCATCTCTTGGTCTCCCTCTAAAATTTTTACCCTCCAAGCTGCCCTCCAATACTAAATTGGTGATCCCTTGATACCTCAGAACATGTCCTACCAACCGATCCCTCCTTCTAGTCAAGTTGTTCCACAAACTCCTCTTCTCCCCAATCCTATTCAGTACCTCCTCATTAGTTATGTGTTCTAGCCATCCAATCTTCTAGCATTCTTCTGTAGCACCATATTTCGAAAGCTTCTATTCTCTTCTTGTCCATACTAGGAATCGTCCATGTTTCACTTCCATACATGGCTACACTCTATACAAATACTTTCAGGAACGACTTCCTGACACTTACATCTACACTCGATGTAAACAAATTTCTCTTCTTCAGAAACGCTTTCCTTGCCATTGCCAGTCTACATTTTATATCCTCTCTACTTCGACCATCATAAGTTATTTTGCTCCCCAAATAGCAAAACTCCTTTACTACTTTAAGTGTCTCATTTTTTAATCTAATTCCCTCAGCATCACCTGATTTAATTCGACTACATTCCATTATCCTCGTTTTGCTTTTGTTGGTGTTCATCTTATATCCTCCTTTCTGGACACTGTCCATTCCGTTCAACTGCTCATCCAAGTCCTTTGCTGTCTCCGACAGAATTACAATGTCATCGCGAACCTCAACGTTTTTATTTCTTCTCCATGGATTTTAATACCTACTCCGAATTTTTCTTCAGTTTCCTTTACTGCTTACTCAATATACAGATTGAACAACATCGGTGAGAGGCTACAACCCTGTCTCACTCCCTTCCCAACCACTACTTCCCTTTCATGTCCCTCGACCCCTATAACTGCCATCAGGTTTCTGTACAAATTGTAAATAGCCTTTCGCTCTCTGTATTTTATCCCTACCACCTTCAGAATTTGAAAGAGAGTATTCCGGTCAACATTGTCAAAAGCTTTCTCTAAGTCTACAAATGCTAGAAACGTAGGTTTGCCTTTTCTTAATCTAGCGTCTAAAATAAGTCGTAGAGTCAGTTTTCCCGCACGTGTTCCCATATTTCTACGGAATGCAAACTGATCATCTGCGAGGTCAGTTTCTCCATTCGTCTGTAAAGAATTCGCGTTAGTATTTTGCAGCCGTGACGTATTAAACTGATTGTTCGGTAATTTTCACATCCGTCAACGCCTGCTTTCTTTGGGATTGGAATTATTATATTCTTCTTGAAGTCTGAAGGTATTTCGCCTGTCTCGTACATTTTGCTCACCAGATGCTAGAGTTTTGTCAGAACTGGCTCACCCAAGGCTGTCAGTAGCTCTAATGGAATGTTGTCTACTCCCGGGGCCTTGTTTCGACTTAGGTCTTTCTGTGCTCTATCAGACTCTTCACGCAGTATCATATCTCCCATTTCATCTTCATCTACATCCTCTTCCATTCCATTTCTGTAACATTGCCCTCAAGTAAATCCCCCTTGTATAGACCCTCTATATACTCCTTCCACCTTTCTGCTTTCCCTTCTTTGCTTAGAACTGGGTTTCCATCTGAGCTCTTGATATTCATACAAGTGGTTCTCTTTTCTCCAAAGGTCTCTTTAATTTTCTTATGGGCAGAATCTATTTTACCCCTGGTGAGATATGCCTGTACATCATTACATTTGTCCTCTAGCCATGCCTGCTTAGCCATTTTGCACTTCCTGTCGATCTCATTTTTGAGACGTTTGTATTCCTTTTTGCCTGCTTCATTTACTGCATTCTCTTCAATAACGACAGTAAAATTTGTCAACCATAAGGATAGGTACCCCTTCACTGTTTTCCACACCTGCAAAACTCAGATCCTGTACATGTGGCACTCCATGCACTCCGCCTCTCTTTCCCTACCCAATTACTTTCTCCCACATGGATCCTTTACCGTTTCATCACATTCGTACCCCTCCTCTCCCACAGTGAGCACTTCATGCATCTGCTATACTACCCACAAATAAGATTCAGCACTGGTATGTATCCCTCCTAACAACCTTACCTCTTCGTACCTATCCCACTCCACATCAGGTCTCATATCGTCTTTTCCCTCTCACCCACCTCTAACCCTTTCCTCTTGTAACCAATAACCTCCCTTCTTGTCATAGTACTCCTCACACCAACAATTCACCTCAACCTCTACTTGCCATAGCCAGTTTTTTCCTACTTAAGAGACACCTATCTTTTCGCCCACATCCCTGAACCCTAGGGAACATGTTCTCTTATCCCACCGATATTCTCACCCTCTGCATGTCCTACACATTTTAAGTGGAGGTGCAGTACTTCAGTGCTTCTTCATAGAAATATCTCATCACGTTGCGATTGTGTTCTTTACAATGTATACATTATTCGTCTTTAATCTTTTCAATTTAAAAACGTATAATAGTCATCGTATCTTTATTCATTTCATTATATTTTTGCTCTTGGCTGAAGGGTAGAGTATTGTACCGCTGACGCCCTCCCCCCCTCCCCCCAGCCTATATGGGGCGAGGGAACTAAAATAACAATAAAGGAAAAAACGGATGAATTCTGTACCACAAAATTAACAAGCATGTGGCCATAAATGGGATTCCGATCTCCTTCTTTTGCTCCAGACCTATGAACTTCGAGTTAAATATGTCAGTCATGTCGTATGGTATCCATCCAACTACCCGTCCAATGTCACAGTCAACAACACCAAATTACGTAAAATTTGGAAATTTGTGGTAAGAACGATGGGACCAAACTGCTGAGGTCACCGGTCCCTAGGCTTACACACTAATTAAACTAACTTACACTAAGGACAACACATACACCCAAGCCCGAGAGTGGACTCGAATCTCCGACGGGGGAGCCGCACGAACCGTCACTAGACGCCTAAGACAGTACGCCTACCCCGCGCGGCTCTAACTTCAGTATCATCCGTCCCACTGCAGGTGTGCAGCAACGAAATGGCTTCTACTCCACTGTATCCTACATACAGCCAATATCCCTAGGATACATAATTTGGTGCTACTATGATACAGCCATCCTACTCAATTTGGCCGAACCATTTCAAACAACAGACCTCTTCGTGTCTCCTCAAAACAAGTCCTTTCTAAAACCAAACAATAATTATGGGCGAAACAACCGGAATATCTGCCGCCTCAACTTTTGCCTTACCACTTACTACGGTCCTGTCTCATTAACTAACATCTACAGTACTTCCAAGCCCTGATCACCAACTGACATGAAAACTCCACCTACTAGTCAATCGACAGTGATGAAATGTTTCTGTGGCACTACTGGCTGGGAGACCCCATATGGAAAGTTTGACTCCCTGGTGCCAGTCTTTTCATTTCACGCCGGTTCGGCGACTCGCGCGTCGATGGTGATGAAATTGTAACAACACACGCACATAGTCCCGAACGGAGAATATCACCGACCCGGCCGGAAATAGAGCCCGGGGCTCTGTGATTCAGAGACAGGAACGCTAAACACATGACCACGAGATGCTGACCATTCAAAGAAAGCTCACAACACCCAAAATCTGCTGATCATCTGAACATGGGGATTGCACTCTTCCATAATCCTGATAACTAATAAATCCCTGATCCCATCTGTCTTCTGCTACACAAATGTAGTAAGGACTTCCACTCCTTCCAATTCTCATCATGCTCTGCAGATCCTAGAACGTTATGCATTCCGTCTAAGCTTTCGGATCTGCTTACCCCTCCCAATAGAAATCCTGCTTCAACTTGTAAAATTCATCATTCTTCTCTTCCATACTGAATGCCTCCGAATATCGTACATTACCGCCGTAAAGGTGTCACTATAGTTGCTCCCCCTTCTTCCCCTGCCACCGACCCAAGCCCTCTGCTGAGCCTAAACTGACGATTTATCCAATACGACACCCATACACCATCTACAGGTGGCGCTGCTCAAAGACGGTTACGGCCACACTGAAACATAGTGGATCCTTCTCGCTTAATTAGTAGTATAGCAGTTGTATGAGACAACACTCCAGTCACGAACTTGTTCATCGCCGGGTTATCGCTGGAGATCACGGATGCGTCATGTAACAGTCCCATACTCATCTCGTTAAAAATGACTGTATATGCCACCACCGTAATAACGTACTGTACACAAATGACTTCAGGCGTTTAGACTGTTCTCCAGTGCGGATAAATGCATGTGCAACCTAGGCTGTCAAATAATTCCGTTATGTATGGACAATGTATCCTGTACCCACCACCTGCAAAGCGGATCCGCATTGACGTTCGACCTCCAGTGGGAATCTAAAATTAGAAAGCACGGAGGGCGTCGGCGGGGACTGTGGATAAGTGGCTCTGGGTTGGAATGCAGGTCGGCCATGAGGCGCGCCGGGATAATTCAAGCAATTCCTGAAAGGACGGTGTCCGGATGGTAGGTAGTTGACACAACTACCTAGTAAATACGAGATCCCCAGTTCGAGTCCCGGTGTAGCACGCATTTTCGCTCCGCACCAGACTACGCATAAAGTCCCGGTGCAGCTCACATCAGCAGACCTCTTCCTTTCTCCCGCCTGCACCTTCAATTTACGTAACATATAATACTGTGCTGAGTAAAGTTCAATGCCAGTGGCTGATACTCTGTTCTGTCCGCCATCCAATGTGAGTTGATTAGGGCTATTGTTTTCATGTACCATATTTTAAAAGCTTTTCGTTTTTACTCATATTAAAATAACATTAAATTGCCTTAGGCTTCCTCGTGTAACGAATTTTCTAAGCAGGCGTGTTTGGAGAAACCTTAGTAACCGTCCCCACTGTAAATCCGATCACTGCATATCCAACCATCGCTAAATCAATGCCCTCCCTTGCAATTAAAGTTCAATGTAAAACATGTAACTCGTCGCTTCCTCTGTGACCTATTATCACAAGGCAGGAAACCAAAATAGGCTGTTCACATTCGCTCAATGCAAAAAGCGTTGGGCGGTAACCATCGTTTCGTATGTGCTTGCCTGTGGTGGTTGCAAGTGTGTGTAGTGCTCATGCATTCGTACGACACTGTATCCTTATCTATATTTTTTCCCTACTGGATACTGTGGTTGACTGTGAGTGACAATTTCGTCGTCTAGTTACTAATAACGACCCAGATTATTAATTACTGCCAAAACACTTGTCCACGCAACTAATAACGCGACTCACATTCTGAAACCCAGTGCATTCAGCAACGGGGACGGCAACCACTATCGTTATTCTCAAGAGCAGGAAAAGCTACTTGATTCGGCACTATTTAATAAGCTAAAGGTGGTTCTAACTGCTTCATGATTATGAATTTCAGCTTGATAACAATCAACTGGGATGTGAGAGGTAACTGTCTGAAAACTCCAACACTGACTTCATGTGGCTGACTCTTTATTGTAACTTCAGACAGCATAATTGAACGTAATCTGGAATCTCATGTCCATATTATTATCTGTGCTGAGAAGTACTGAACTCTCTAATTAGTGTATTACCATTAAATTATCAATTGTCACACTATAGGGAAGCCGCAGGAAATTCATTATCACACACCACGGCATAGTTGCAACACCACAAGATAACTACTCTTCCAAACGGTGATACTCTGAAACACACCGCGAAGCACTACGCAAACTACCGCTCCTATACAAATTAATGCAAGAGCGCCATCGCACCGAGTTGGGAAGGTAGCAACAGAGATGTCTGAGCACATAATTTTCAGTTGCGCTCTTGAGACAAGCTAAAGAGCGGATGTTGATTCGCGAGCTATATCTTCAACGATGGACTCCATTTTCCTACATTTTACCATCTTCCACAGGAGTGTCTCGAACTACGTCCTCTCCTCAGCACGTCCCGGCTACCCGTCTCCAGGCCAAACTGCCGAGCCGCCATGCCGGCTGTTGTTTGAACTGCCACGTTCCTATTGACTGAAGACCAACCTCCGCCCTCTAAACTCCTCATAACCGATTTTTCTGAAGTCTCTCAAGCAATCTCTGTGTCTAACTTCTTTAGTTTCTCTTTTGAGAAGCCAGCTGCATCTACTGTCAATTTCTTAAACAGCCCTTCACACAACATGCCCTCATACATACTGGAAAGGTACAGAAAGGATGAGGAAGTGCGACACATTGGAAAATTAATCGAAATGAAACACTTAGTTGCCTTTCTTCATGCCCATTAGTTGGGTTATTGAGTAAACAAGTGATGATGATATCGTAAGGCTGCAATCAGCTCATCAACTTCTGATGTCCCTCAATTTGGACTTATTCAACTGAGGCACGACTTGCGTTCGTGAAGAGTACTCACAGTACCGCTTCACCATTCTATCCCAATTGAACAACCCATCCCTTTCTTGCATTTCTCGCTCCCAGCACAGGAAGGCGTAACGCATTTTGTCAAAAACCGTCCCACAGAATGCCCATGTGTTCCAAGAGAGCACACATTCCTTACATAACATTTCATTTACATACTACAGCACCACGTCTTTCCAGAACCAAACACACTCCACATTTTCCCGTCCAGATACTCTGGTGTGGTCCCAATCTCGTCTTAACATCTGCAGCATCGCCAGTTCTGCTGGACCAAAGCGCCTTTGCAAACAGAACCACACCTCGCCCCATTTCCCAACTCACATCTGCATATATATCTACATACACAGAACAATTCTGTAGTCGGCCCAAACGTTATGTCCAAAAAAAAAACGTCGTATTCCCCCCTGCGATTACCACCTGAGTTCACAAAGGATCTATGCAATACTTGAGTCCAGATCGAACCTACCGGTGACAAATCTATCAGCCGACCTTTGCATTCCTTCCATGCCTTCCTTTCATCCGACCTGATGGCTGTCCCAAAGACTCGAGCAGTACTCATGAATCGGTCGCACTAGGGTTCTCTGCGCCGTCTCCTTGGTAGGCGAGATACATTTTGTGATACGCTCCCAATCAAACTAAGCCGACGATTCGCATTTCCTACTATGAACCCGACACCCTCGTTCTGTTTCATTTCGCTCTGCAAAGTTTCGCTCAGCTCTTTATGCCGGCCGGAGTGGCCGAGCGGTTGTAGGCGCTACAGTCTGGAATCGCATGACCGCTACGGTAGCAGGTTCGAATCCTGCCTCGAGCATGGATTTGTGTGATGTCCTCAGGTTCGTTAGGTGCAAGTAATTCTAAGTTATAGGGGACTGATGACCTGAGAAGATAAGTCCCATAGTGCTCAGAGCCATTTTTTTAGCTGTTTAATCGATGTGACTGTGTCAAGCAGCACAGCACCACTGATCTGTTTGAAAGTTACAGGATTGTTTTCCCTACTCATCCGTGTTAACTTCCATTTCTCTACAACGACAAAAACAGTCGTTCATCACACCAAAAGGAAAGTTTGTCTAAGCCATCTTCTGTCCCCGTACAGTTAGTCAATTGCGACACATTCCCGTAAACCACAGGTCGTCAGCAAACAGCCATAAACTGCTCCTCACTATGACATTTAGGTCATTTATCTACGTAGAGAATGAGCGATGTCCTATCACATTCCCTTGGGGCATTCCTACTGTGCCCTGGTTTATGATGAAGACTCGCAGTAGAGCGCAACGTACTGGGATCTATTACAGGTTGGTTATATTAAAATTATGCTTCTTGATTGGGCCCCATGACAATGAAATTTTGTGGAAACATTTCTAAACACATACGGAAGAAATGAATAAACCGCTGAACGAAATATATTTTAGTTCGCAAACGGAAAGGTAGCAATTGTTAATTGTGCACCACGCTCAAATAATAGGTTACGAATTAGCTTAGTATCATGGCCATCTGAATCAACGACAACCGGGAGCCGCACTAGCAATACTATTTCACAAATGTTCTCAGCACCTTTCGAACGATGGTTCATGGAATGTTCAGCCGTCAAGACACGGCTCGTTCACTGCCTGAAGACAGCACATTGCGACCAGCATTCTCAGTCACGGTAACAGAGACTTCTTGAACAATTTGTGGTCCAAGCGGCAGTCGGCCTCTCCCGGGAGGAATTCCCAAGTCACCAGTTAAGTCGAACTTCCGTACAAAGTTCTTCCACTACTGTGCAAAAACAGGGCCCCACGGTATTCCTTTAGTGCATCGATATTCGCGAAAAGCAGAAGCCCTATTGAAACTTCCTGGCAGATTAAAACTGTGTGCCCGACCGAGACTCGAACTCGGGACCTTTGCCGCAGGAGAGCTTCTGTAAAGTTTGGAAGGTAGGAGACGAGGTACTGGCAGAAGTACAGCTGTGAGTACCGGGCGAGAGCCATGCTTCGGTAGCTCAGATGGTAGAGCACTTGCCCGCGAAAGGCAAAGGTCCCGAGTTCGAGTCTCGGTCGGGCACATAGTTTTAATCTGCCAAGAAGTTTCATATCAGCGTACACTCCGCTGCAGAGTGAAAATCTCATTCTGGAAACATCCCCCAGGCTGTGGCTAAGCCATGTCTCCGCAGTATCCTTTCTTTCAGGAGTGCTAGTTCTGCAAGGTTCGCAGGAGAGCTGCTGTATAGTTTGGAAGGTTGGAGACGAGATACTGGCAGAAGTAAAGGTGTGAGTACCGGGCGAGAATCGTGCTTCGGTAGCTCAGATGGTGGAGCACTTGCCAGCTAATGGCAAAGGTCCCGAGTTCGAGTCTCGGCCTGGCACACAGTTTTAATCTGCCAGGAAGTTTCATATCAGCGTACACTCCGTTGCAGAGTGAAAATACACTCCTGGAAATGAAAAAAAGAACACATTGACACCGGTGTGTCAGACCCACCATACTTGCTCCGGACACTGCGAGAGGGCTGTACAAGCAATGATCACACGCACGGCACAGCGGACACACCAGGAACCGCGGTGTTGGCCGTCGAATGGCGCTAGCTGCGCAGCATTTGTGCACCGCCGCCGTCAGTGTCAGCCAGTTTGCCGTGGCATACGGAGCTCCATCGCAGTCTTTAACACTGGTAGCATGCCGCGACAGCGTGGACGTGAACCGTATGTGCAGTTGACGGACTTTGAGCGAGGGCGTATAGTGGGCATGCGGGAGGCCGGGTGGACGTACCGCCGAATTGCTCAACACGTGGGGCGTGAGGTCTCCACAGTACATCGATGTTGTCGCCAGTGGTCGGCGGAAGGTGCACGTGCCCGTCGACCTGGGACCGGACCGCAGCGACGCACGGATGCACGCCAAGACCGTAGGATCCTACGCAGTGCCGTAGGGGACTGCACCGCCACTTCCCAGCAAATTAGGGACACTGTTGCTCCTGGGGTATCGGCGAGGACCATTCGGAACCGTCTCCATGAAGCTGGGCTACGGTCCCGCACACCGTTAGGCCGTCTTCCGCTCACGCCCCAACATCGTGCAGCCCGCCTCCAGTGGTGTCGCGACAGGCGTGAATGGAGGGACGAATGGAGACGTGTCGTCTTCAGCGATGAGAGTTGCTTCTGCCTTGGTGCCAATGATGGTCGTATGCGTGTTTGGCGCCGTGCAGGTGAGCGCCACAATCAGGACTGCATACGACCGAGGCACACAGGGCCAACACCCGGCATCATGGTGTGGGGAGCGATCTCGTACACTGGCCGTACACCACTGGTGATCGTCGAGGGGACACTGAATAGTGCACGGTACATCCAAAACGTCATCGAACCCGTCGTTCTACCATTCCTAGACCGGCAAGGGAACTTGCTGTTCCAACAGGACAATGCACGTCCGCATGTATCTCGTGCCACCCAACGTGCTCTAGAAGGTGTAAGTCAACTACCCTGGCCAGCAAGATCTCCGGATCTGTCCCCCATTGAGCATGTTTGGGACTGGATGAAGCGACGTCTCACGCGGTCTGCACGTCCAGCACGAACGCTGGTCCAACTGAGGCGCCAGGTGGAAATGGCATGGCAAGCCGTTCCACAGGACTACATCCAGCATCTCTACGATCGTCTCCATGGGAGAATAGCAGCCTGCATTGCTGCGAAAGGTGGATATACACTGTACTAGTGCCGACATTGTGTATGCTCTGTTGCCTGTGTCTATGTGCCTGTGGTTCTGTCAGTGTGGTCATGTGATGTATCTGACCCCAGGAATGTGTCAATAAAGGTTCCCCTTCCTGGGACAATGAATTCACGGTGTTCTTATTTCAATTTCCAGGAGTGTATCATTCTGCAGAAGCCCTATTGCTGTTGTTCTTATGAAATTGTATCGAGCGGATGGACGTGTACGCGTAATGAGACAACCTCATGAATCCATGGACCCGTGTAATATTTCTGGCTTATTCAGCCATAATATTAGGCTCCAGGAAGCTATTCCCAGGACAGTGGAGATGCAAGAAGCATAGAGATCACGCAATGTGGGATGAGGTACCGGTGACAGATGTTAGATTCGGTACCATTCCCGTGAGAGAGACCGCCTGCATGATGCTGCTGCTCTGTGATTGGCTGCTGTGTTCGGCGGTAGGGCGCCAAAACGCTAAACTTTAGTTGCTCTTATTAATTAAACCTGTCATCCAAATTACTTCATTTTTTAAAAATAAACAGCTCTCAACAGCCAGCTATCAATCAGTCATTTCAAAATTATTAACATCAAAGTATTACTAAGACAAAAGACTGACGATATTACTGCCGATGCACTTCGGTGGAGTTCGGGTCACGCCTTGCTGGCTTGGCGCGCGAAGTGTCTCGGGCAGTCCGACTCTCCAGTTCTGACCGTTCCAGTAGACAGACATGTTGTCTGTTACAGCAGTATTTGTTTCATGCTATTTTATTTACTACAATTCCAACCGTTGCTAGGTACAGACATGTTGTCTGTAATAGTAGTATTTGATTAATGTAATTTTACTCTCCAGTTCTGACGGTTCCAATAGACAGACATGTTGTCTGTGGCAGGATGTATTTCATGTTATTTTAACCAGATATAATGACTGTGGAAAGATATGTTCAATACGTTGTGATCAAGAATAGTTTCTCGTGTCTATATCAATAAAAACGCGAGTGGCATCCCAAATGAGTTATAGTTTATTTGTAGCAGCAGTTCCTTGCGAAGTTAATTTCAGCCTCAAGAAAAAGAATCCACGACCTGCGTGCTGTTTTCTGCGCTGGAGACATCACATCATGAAGACAGCAGGTTAGTGAAGTGTTCAAGAACTCATGTATTCCACACAGGGCAGTGGAAACAACTAGGCACCTCACGTGTACTGCATGCACAGTACAAATGTGTTCAGTGACACGTCATTTGCAGTAATGCAGAGGAGGTAAACAATAATCAAAGTATTAACCCTATCTCACTTTTATTCCATTTTTTTTTTCTTGCCGTACCCTGCATGTCAGCAGGGGACTGTTCAAGACGGTGGAGGCTCTGTAATGGAGTGCGGTGTGTGCAGTTATGCAACCCCTGATACGTCTAGATACGACACTGATAAGTGGCACGTACGTAAGGATTCTGTCTGACCACCTGCATCCATTCATGTCCATTGAGCATTCCGATGGACTTTGGCTCCACACGTCCAGAATTGCTACAGAGTTGCTCCAGGTAGATTCCTCTGAGTTTAAACAGTTCCGCTGGCCACCGAACTCCCCAGACACGAACATTATTGAGCATATATGGGACGTCTTGCAACGGGCCTTTCAGAAGAGATCTCCACCGTCTCGTCCTCTTACGTATCTAGTGGTGCAGGAATCATGGTATCAGTTCCCGCCAGCACTGCTTCAGATGTTAGTCGAGCACTTTCCACGTCGTACTGCGGCACTTCTGCGTGCTCGCGAGGGCCCTACACGATATTCATTGCACGATATTCACTGCCTCTTCAGTGCAGTTTTTCGTCTACACTGGCTCAAGTAGCAAAACTTTAATTATAACCCGCCTGTACTTATATAATCTTCTAGCTACTAATCCGTATTCTTCAAAAATCCGCGGTGGACCATCATGTTAACCGGCTTCTGGAAATCTAGTAGGGCCTCACGTGAGAACAGAGCAAGCTGAGTTTCGAACGACGATGCTTTTTAAATCTGTGCTGATTTGCGGAGGGAAACTTTTCAGCTTATCTGTCTCCACAAATTATTCCAAGTCAGATTGTGTTCAAGATCTCTGCAGCATATCGATGTTAAGGATAACGGTCTGTAATCGTATGGGTCTTGGTTTTCACCTTTCTTACGCACAGGAGTCACCCGCGCAGTGTTTTATGTTGCTTGGGTCTCTGTCCTGGGCGAGAGATTCGCCATAAATCCAAGACAAGTAAGGGGCTAATCCTGCAGAATATACACAGTAAAACTGAACTGGGACTCCATCTGGACTTGCTGACTTATTTGTTTCCAATTCTTTCAGATGCTTCTCTGACTCCAGGGATGCCTATTACTACGTCCCCGTCCTACGACAGTCAAACGATTGTATATTTGTACGATCCTCAAGCGTGAATGGTTTCTAAAAATGTAATTTTCAGCTTCAGCTTTCGTTTTGCTGTCTTCTTTTGCCACCCCGGCCTGGTGAACGATTGAATGGATACAAGTCTTCGACCGGGTTAGTGATTTCACGTATGATCCGAACTTTCGTTGTTTTTCGCTAATGTATGGCGGTGATATATATAAACGATTTTGGAGACAATCTGAGCAGCCGTCTTAGGTCGTTTGCAGATGACGCTGTCGGTTATCGACGAGTAAAGTCATCAGAAGATCAAAACAAATTGCAAAACAATTTATAAAAGAGATCTGTATGGTGTGAAAATGCGCAGTGGACCCTAAATAACGAAAAGTGTGAGGTCATCCAAATGAGTGCTAAAAGAAATCCGCTAAACTTCTGTTACACGACAAATCAGTCAAAAGTAAAGACCGTAAATTCAACTAAATACCTAGGAATTACAATTACGAAAAACTTAAGTTGGAAGGAACAGATAGAAAATGTTGTGGGGAAGGCTAACCGAAGAGTGCGTTTTTTCGCAGAGCGATTATAAAATGTAACAGACCTGCTAAGGAGACTGCCTAAATAAGGCTTGTTCGTCCTCTTTTAGAATACTGCTGCGATGTGAGGGATCCTTACCAGATAGGACTGACGGAGTAATTCGAAAAAGTTCAAAGAAGGGCAGCACGTTTTGTATTATCGCGAAACAGGGGAGAATGTATCACTCAAATGATGCAGGGTTTGGGATGGATATCATTCAAACAAAGGCATGTTTCGTTGAGGCGGAATCTTCTCACGAAATTCAAATCATCAACTTTCTCCTCCGAATGCGAAAATATTTTGTTGACACCGACCTACATTGGGAGAAACGATAATCATAATAAAGTAAGAGAAATCAGAGCTCACGCGGTAAGGTATAATGCCGCGCGGGATTAGCCGACCGGTGTAAGGCGCTGCAGTCATGGACTGTGCGGCTGGTCCCGGCGGAGGTTAGAGTACTCCCTCGGGCATTGGTGTGTGTGTGTTTGTCCTTAGGATAATTTAGGTTAAATAGTGTGTCAGCTTTGGGACTGATGACCTTAGCAGTTAAGTCCCATAAGGTTTCACACACATTTGAAGGTATAGGTTTTCGTTGAGATTGGAATCATAGAGAACTGTGAAGGTGTTTCGATAATGCAAATGTGATACGCAGACTATCCATGTAGATGTAGATGTAGGTGTAGCAGTGTTTGTCCCGTTTTTAAAATTACCTCATTTCTTAGGTATGTACATTTTCCACTGACTTTTTCTTGTCTACATTTACACTTTCTTTTTTGAACCGGGAGTGCAACGATCTCTGCTTCCATAGTACTTTTGGAGTTTCGTCATTAATGAATCCATAGACGTCCAGCCTCCACGTTGTAGAATACAGTTGCCTCCAACAAACATTACATGAGCCGCCTATTTCCACGCCACTGAGCGTCGGATTTCTACATCTACATCTACATCCATACTCCGCAAGCCACCTGACAGTGTGTGGCGGAGGGTACCTTGAGTACCTCTATCGGTCCTCCCTTCTATTCCAGTCTCGTATTGTTCGTGGAAAGAAGGATTGTCGGTATGCTTCTGTGTGGGCTCTAATCTCTCTGATTTTATTCTCACGGTCTCTTCGCGAGGTATACGTAGCAGGGAGCAATATACTGCTTGACTCTTCGGTCAAGGTACGTTCTCGAAACTTTAACATAAAGCCCGTACCGAGCTACTGAGCGTCTCTCCTGCAGAGTCTTCCACTGGAGTTCATCTATCATCTCCGTAACGCTTTCGCGATTACTATATGATCCTGTAACGAAGCGCGCTGCTCTCCATTGGATCTTCTCTATCTCTTCTATCAACCCTATCTGGTACGGATCCCACACTGCCGAGCAGTATTCAAGCAGTGCACGAACAAGCGTACTCTAACCTACTTCCTTTATTTTCGGATTGCATTTCCTTAGGATTCTTCCAATGAATCTCAGTCTGGCATCTGCTTTACCGGCGACCTACTTTATATGATCATTCCATTTTAAATCACTCCTAATGCGTACTCCCAGATAATTTATGGAATTAACTGCTTCCAGTTGCTGACCTGCTATTTTGTAGATAAATGATAAGGGATATTTCTTTCTATGTATTCGCAGCACATTACACTTGTCTACATTGAGACTCAATTGCCATTCCCTGCATCATGCGTCAATTCGCTGCAGATCCTCCTGCATTTCAGTATAATTTTCCATTGTTACAACCTCTCGATACACCACAGCATCATCTGCAAAAAGCCTCAGTGTACTTCCGATGTCATCCACAAGGTCATTTATGTATATTGTGAATAGCAACGGTCCTATGACACTCCCCTGCGGCACACCTGAAATCACTCTTACTTCAGAAGACTTCTCTCCATTGAGAATGACATGATGTTACCTAAGAACTCCTCAATCCAATCACACAATTAGTCTGATAGTTCATATGCTCTTACTTTGTTCATTAAACGAGTGTGGGGAACTGTATCGAACGCCTTACGGAAGTCAAGAAACACGGCATCTACCTGTGAACCCGTGTCTGTGGCTCTCTGAGTCTCGTGGACGAATAGCGCGAGCTGGGTTTCACACGACCGTCTTTTTCGAAACCCATGCTGATTCCTACAGAGTAGATTTCTAGTCTCCAGAAAAGTCATTATACTCGAACATAATACGTGTTCCAAAATTCTACAATTGATCGACGTTAGAGATATAGGTCTATAGTTCTGCACGTCTGTTCGACGTCCCTTCTTGAAAACGGGGATGATCTGTGCCCTTTTCCAATCCTTTGGAACGCTACGCTCTTTTAGAGACCTACGGTACACCGCTGCAAGAAGGGGGGCAAGTTCCTTCGCGTACTCTGTGTAAAATCGAACTGGTATCCCATCAGGTCCAGCGGCCTTTCCTCTTTTGAGCGATTTTAATTGTTTCGCTATCCCTTTGTCGTCTATTTCGATATCTACCATTTTGTCATCTGTGTGACAATCTAGAGAAGGAACTACAGTGCAGTCTTACTCTGTGAAATAGCTTTGGGAAAAGACATTTAGTATTTCGGCCTTTGGTCTGTCATCCTCTGTTTCAGTATCATTTTGGTCACAGAGTGTCTGGACATTTTGTTTCGATCCACCTACCGCTTTGACATAAGACCAAACTTTCTTAGGATTTTCCGCCAAGTCAGTACATAGAACTTTACTTTCGAATTCATTGAACGCCTCTCGCATAGCCCTCCTCACACTACATTTCGCTTCGCGTAATTTTTGTTTGTCTGTAAGGCTTTGGCTATGTTTATGTTTGCTGTGAAGTTCCCTTTGCTTCCGCAGCAGTTTTCTAACTCGGTTGTTGTACCACGGTGGCTCTTTTCCATCTCTTACGATCTTGCTTGGCACATACTCATCTAACGCATATTGTACGATGGTTTTGAATGAGTCTAAAAGTGTTGCGACGGAATTCGGTGGCCGGTAGAGAAGCCGATGATTAACTAGAGTTCACCTAGTCCTACGGTTCATCTCAAGTTAACTTTACAGTCAGACGTAATGTCGACCTCAATAGAACATTTTTGTCGACGGCAATAAACACTCTCCCTCCCATGGCGTCTTATCTGTGTTTCCGATGTACATTCCAAGCCTCGCTATATATTTCGAGCTTCGTATTTTGAGTTTCGTCCACCTCGGTTCAGAGAATAATTTGAGTGCGATAACGTTCCTGGAGGGCAGTATGTTCAAGAATCTTGTTACGAATGCTTCAACCATTTACTGCTAAAATTTTGGCCGTCAAAGTGTCTTTACTTTGCGCGCGATCTGGTTTTGCTCTCTTCGTATATATTGAAGAGCTTTCCTCAGAGGACCTCAAGCCACCGTCTAGCCGAAAAGAAAACCGTGTGCACCACAGAAGTCCTCTGGGATAGCTGCCTCCTTAGTGTAGTGGACCCCTGACCTATTAAAGGTGGTCCTGCAACTCTGCAATTCATAACGAAGCTCCAGAAATCTGCAGCCAAGACCGTCACAGAATCGACGGAGCCTCACGTTGAAACCCTTCTCTCGCCTCCAAACCAAAGATTCCCAGTGAACTCTGTGAGCGATCTACAAATTGTGAGCTCTGTTTGCACCCGGCAAGCGAACCCAGCAGTCTTCACTACTGCAATATTTTTTGGCTTTGCAGCCATTATATTCGGTTACAAGAAGCTCCTCTTAGAGGGGTTGAGAAGGCAGCAGTTGCAACATGACGTAATGTGGTGTGGGGTACCGACGACTGATGGCTCGTTAGGTACGGGTATCGTGAGAAAGACCGCCTAAATTGTGGTCCTCCTCCGCGATTAGTTGCTGCGTTCGGAAGTTGCTCGCCTAAATGAAAATCCTCTGTTATGAAATTAGACCAACTAAACAGCGTATTTACTTCGGTTTCTTATTTAAAGCTTCTCTCAGTAGCGTTCTATCATTCCATTATTTCACAAGTATTAATAACCAGCAGAATAATAAACGACTGCTATACGACAATGCCGACGAGGCACTTCCGTGGTTTTCGGATCGCGTCTGAATTGGAGGGCGTGCGGTTCGGCTGCAACATTAGAGCTCGTCCCGCAGTGTCGGAGGACAGACATGTTGTCTGTCGCGGTCGGACAGATATGTTATCTGTCGCGGTCGATGTCGGATTAGATTAGATTAGATTAGATTAGTTTTTCGTTCCATTGATCCGTGCTGAGGAGATCCTCGTGGATGTGGAACATGTCAATTTATTTTTTTTAAAGCTGATTGTTTGGTTGGTTGTTTGGGGAAAGAGACCAGACAGCGTGGTCATCGGTCTCATCGAATTAGGGAAGGATGGGGAAGGAAGTCGGCCGTGCCCTTTCAGAGGAACCATCCCGGCATTTGCCTGGAGTGATTTAGGGAAATCACGGAAAACCTAAATCAGGATGGCCGGACGCGGGATTGAACCGTCGTCCTCCCGAATGCGAGTCCAGTGTCTAACCACTGCGCCACCTCGCTCGGTTTTTAAAGCTGAAATAACAATACTAATAGTATGAATATACACAATACATCATTTGTTTCTATTAAAAAATTCGTCAATGGAGTAGAAGGAGTTGACCACTAGTCAGTCTTTCAGGCTCCTTTTAAACTGATCTTTGTTTGTAACTAAATTTTTTATGTTTACTGGCAAATTATTGAAGATGAGTATTCCTAAGTAGTGGACCCCTTTTTGGACTAAAGTAAGTGCTTTTAAGTCCTTGTGCAGATCATTTTTGTTCCTGGTATTGTATGTATGAACTGAGCTGTTTGCTGGAAAAAGAGATATATTGTTTAGGACAAATTTCATTAATGAGTAAATATACTGAGAGGCAGTAGTTAGTATACCCAGTTCTTTGAAGAGGTTTCTACAGGACGCCCGTGAATTTACTCCACTAATAAAACGTATTACACGCTTTTGGACTCTGAAAACTTTTGTTTGACTTGAAGAGTTACACCAAAATATTATACCATATGACATTATGGAGTGAAAGTAGGCAAAGTATGCAAGCTTTTTCATTTTTATGTCGCCTATGTCTGCTATCACTCGAATTGCAAATACATGTTTGTTAAGGCGTTTCTCCAGTTCTGTGGTGTGCTCGGTTAAGACTTTATTGGCAATGTATGATTATATGGACGTGTAGTTGACAACAGTGTTACTGTAATAGCAGAAATACGCAGGTCATTAATTTGTTATAGAATAGAAATCATTTGTGATACTATAAAGGAATGTAATGCTGCAGTTTCTCGAGTTCTGCCAGTAATAAGCGAGTGGCATCCCTTGTAAACAAACTAATTGGAAATGTAATCATTTCTAAAATAACAGTTCCATGCTAAGAGTTTCTTACAGCCTCAAGATAGCGGATTCACGACCTACGGGCTGGTTTCTATGCAGGGGACAACAACTGTAGAAACTGCAGGTTGGTGAACATTTATTAAAAATTTATACACTCCAGTCAGGGCGGTGGGTGCAAATAGGCACCCGGCGTGCACTACAGTCTTAGTACAAATGAGATCAGTCACACGTCATCTGTGTTAACACACAGGAGGTATGAAGAAGATAATTATTTTTGAGGGAAAGGGTTTATCGTAAAACATATATCACTTCTCCTTCTAACTCTCCCTTTTCAACTTACCGTACTACCTCCACCAGAAACACTTATGTACGAAGGATAGCCTCAGAACCCAAGCGACAGGTGTCATTGGAGTCACAACTTGAAGACGACTGCGTCCTGCACCCTCGATAGCCGTAGGCTGGGACTCCCCCAGATTTCGGATTGGGCTTTTCGGCTCTCACAGAGTGGATTTCGTTTGAGCCCTGCTCGGTATTTCCTTAAGAGGCTCCATAACACACCTAACATTTGAGCTCCCGATAACTAAGAAAACTCTCACACGTGCGCCTACTCGGACCCTGTTGAAGGCGCAGTCACCTGTCCACTCACAGTGTGAATGGTCGAACCCAGAGGATCTGACAGATTGAAAATCTCCAACCACTACATCAGTATCTCGTCCACGTCCAACTTCCATTTTCAAACATTTTACCCAAATACATTCATCTGACTACCCAGAGCAGCTCATCAAGGTTCTAGGCATCTATCTCCAGCTTAAGTACAGACTTACCTACATCATCACACCCTAATATTTTACGTCACAAAGATCATTAAGAATTAATCGGTACCAAATTTAGATCACAGATCTACGTATTTTTAATCCTGTAACGTTTGTAGACGCCAACCACGAGAAAGATCACTTTACGTTCCAGAGAAATATGGGAACACATGAGACAATACAGACCCTACTACTCGTCCTCGAAGATAGGTTCAAGAAAGGCAAATCTGTGTTTATAGAATTTGTAGACCAGGAGAAAGTGTTGACTGTGTTGATTGCAACACACACTTTGAAATTATATAGGTAGAAGGAATAAAATCAAGCTTGCGAGGGTTTTTTTTGAAACTTGCACAGATACGAGCTAGATTTTATAAGAGCAGAAAGACGTAGGGGGGAAGCCGCAGTTGAGAAGGTGGTAGGAAGGATTGTAGACTATCCCCGGTGTTATTCAATATGTACGTTGAGCAAGAAGTAAAGGAAACCAAAAGGAAAATTGGTAAGGAAATTAAAATTCATGGGAAAGAAATTAAAAATTTCAGGCTGGCCGATGACATTGCTGCTGTGTCAGAGAAGCCAACGGATGTCGAGGTGCAGTTGAACGAAATGGATAATGTCTTCAAAAGATATTATAAAATGAACATCAGTTAAACCAAAACAGGGGTAATGAACAGTAATCAAATTACATCAGGCGTTGCTGAGGCAATTAAATTACTAAATAAGAAACTAAAGGTGGTAGATAAGTTTTGATATTTGGGCACTAACGTGACTAATAATGGCCGGTGAAAGAGGATACAGGCTACAGCAAGAAAACCATATCTGAAAAAGAAAAATTTCTTAACGTTTAACGTCTAGTCAAAACTAGGATGTGTTTATATAAGATATCTGTCTTGATCGTAGCCTTGAATGGAAGTAGAACGTGGAATATAAGCAGTTCAGACGACAAGAGAACAGAAACTGAGAAATGGTGCCCCTTAGATGACTGCATAAGATTAGATGGGTAAATCGAATAAGAAATGAAAATGTATTGAATCAAACCGGGAAAAAGGGGATTTATGGCACAACTTGACAAAAACAAGGGATTGAGGACAAACCACGAGTCATCGAGGAATCGTAATTTGGTGATGAGAGGAAGAGATTCAGGTGAAAGTTGTAGAAAGACGTAAGAGGTAAGCCGCAGTTGAGAAGGGAGTATACAAGAAGCAGGTTCCAGTGAATATATATTGCGGTCTTTGTGTAGAGATGTGGTCTAGACAGGACAGACTATAATGGAGAGCTGCGTCGAATCAGGCTTCGGTCTGAAGACCATAACAACAACAACAACAACAACAAAAACTGCAGGGATACCAACAAACATTTATTTGTACTTAATTTGTCTCCAGTTTCTCTTCATTTAATTCAGGTTATGAGGACGTATAATAAGACAAAATAATTTTATTTAAAACAAAATGTAACTATATAGTGAAAAACAATATTTGCTGAAGATCCAAAGAACATATTTGATATGTCGATACTTCCAGAAGCTGTATAGGTGATGAACGTATAGCCACTATAAAACGCCAAAGTGTTGTAGTCTTTTATCATGTTCTTGTTAGTTTGTCTTTTGTCCTGGGAGTCCAAGTTGAGCAGATGTAAGTTGCACAATCCTTCAATGTTTGCGGATATATATATATATATATATATATATATATATATATATATATATATCGAATAAGAAATGAAAAGAAGAAGAAGAATCGCTTCTCGGCTTTTGGCAAGATCAATGTGTAGATAAAAAATACAATGTAAATAGTTATCTAAAGTAAAACCTCTGAGCATGTTAGCTTTCTCTGGGTTTGGTAGATCCCATCGTCCACTCACGACCTCTTTCGTGAACTGTCACTCAGTAACTGACTAGCATGTCGCAATGCACTCAAGGAGCACACTGTATATATATATATATATATATAGTAAAGTCGATGATTAATTCAACCTATCACCTTTTCTACTAATCATTCATTCAATTTATGTTGTGATTTATACAGGGCGAGTCACCTATAATCTGCTCCGCAAATATAGCGAAAATGGATAGTGCTACTGTTGTGTGGTAATCAGGGGCTCGTATTGTTAGCCAACCAACGGATTGTAATAATACATATAAAGTGCGTCTTTTGTGCAATAACACATTTTTCAAACGGAACGATGTCTATTGACACCAATAGACTAAAAGGAGGGTACATTAGGATGTGAGTGGTATTTGTTGCAGGAATCTAGTGCGAGTCATTTACGAGGTATAGTATTTTCAAAAGCTCCTACACCGATATTTGTACAATACCTGTGGTAGCATGCACTACAGACAAACACAAGTGAATACACTTGTTTTGTGGATTCTGACCAGTAACAATACAATTCATCACAACAGGTTGTGCCCAAAACGGCCACCAGCAGCGGCAGTTCACGCTTCCAGTCTGGTATGGAACGACTGCTGCACACGTGCTAGCATTTCTGAGCAGTTGCGCGAGTATGCTGCAGTGATACTTCGTTGCATATTACCGGCTGTAGTTGCTATGTCCTTGTAGACAGCGTCTTCCAGGTTCACCCCAAAAAAAGAGTCTACAAGCGTCAAATCCAGCGAATGTGCCGGACAAGGCACAGGTCCACTGCGTCTAATCTGACGATTTGGAAACAATTCGGGAAGACATACTGTAATACTGAGTGCACTGTGGGTTGATCAGCCATCGTGTTGGTACTACAGGTTCCTCCTAGTCTGTACAGGAATGTGTTCAAGCATTCGTGGAACATAGTCTGTTATGAGGTTGCAAATCTTGTGAGCGTTCACTGTTCAGTCTATGAAAAACTAGCCTATGAGGTGATGGTTCCCTATCCCACACCACACGTTTACGCTCCATGTGTAACGCCGGAAATGCATATCCTCCAATTTCCATCTATTGCACTGCAAATTTCTTTCCTTATTTTGTTACCTGAAGATATAACATTTCTGTGTCTTTGTATATTGTAATTGTTTTACTATTTGTATATACATGCATTTACGTCGATGTATAATTGGTTTGTTTTGTAAATACTATTTGTATTTTTACGTAGGATCTTGCCTAGGGAAAACTATGCTATCGAACGAATACATCGATAGGTCGTGTGGACAACCAAAGTGTTTAGGATCTTTGGTAGTGTGAACTCTGCCGCGTGGAGCGCGGGCAGAGCAGAGTCTGGCTGGAGTAGGGCGCTGGAGCAGGTGTGTTGCGTGACACTCCAGCGAGTTGCCGCGCCTTCAGGGTTTGGCAGCATCTAATTGCGCTCGAATTGCGATAATAGTTTCTGACACGGTGTCACGGACGGGAAGCGTTAGCTGGCACACATCAAGAGCCCGTTTCGGCTGGAGACCGTGTCGAGAAGAAGGCGCGCCAACATCCAGCTTCTGCAACAGCGACGGCCGACAATGAGTGACCGTCGCCACCTCCTCGATCGCCGACTTCAAACCTTCAATCAACCAACAAGGAAGACTGGTAGCACGTAAAGTTTTAGAACTGTATGGCAGACCTCAGCTTTTCAAACTGTTAAATTTTTCTCACTAAATTACAGCAACGTAGCATGAAATTTTGTTGCTCATTGTCCCAATTGCATTACCAAGCAGGGTCACTTCCTTTCCCGGAATGAACCCGAGTGTCGTTGAAATTCAAACGCCAGCATTAAAGTAATATCATTCGATTTCACTGCTTTAATTTCAAAGTTCAGTTAAGGTATTCATAGCTGGTTACAATATTTAGATTACACAAGCACAAATTAAGAGTGCGAGTTTTGTTACCGTATTTTAGCTTACCTGTGACTGCATCTCAGCTGGGTACGTACTAAATTTTACTATTGTTAATTGTTCAGAATAATTTAATTCAAGTTCAAATTTAAATTTCTTATTTCTAAATTGCGTAGATTCAAGTAGCTTTTGAAATGATTGTTGAAGTAGTCCAAGACTAACCGTATTTTACTGCTTTAATTTCAAAGTTCAGTTAAGGTATTCATAGCTGGTTACAATATTTAGATTACACAAGCACAAATTACTGGATTTCGATGTGCTTCAGAAAGAAAGCTCACTATTAATTTCAGCCACTAAATTAACTTTCGATTTTCCGGTTTTATTAATTCTTTTGCTAAATTAAGTCAGAGTGTAGCGAAATTTATTACTTGTGACAAACTTTCAGTTTTCACACTACACGTGTCAACCTTCAGTTGCCACGCTTCTTGTGCTAATTATCTGTGTAATAGTTACTATATTAATTGTCCTTAGGACTGGCGACCGTAATTTCCTCCAAATCTCAAATATCTAATTACCGCTAGTTAATTGTTAACGTAACGACCGCACATTTACTTTCTTTATTAACTTTACCCCTTTTCAAAATTAATTTCCCCCAGTTTCATTTGCATTTTTCCTTTCATTTAGATGTAACCCTTTCCTCCCTCTTTACCGACAGATTAACTTCGGTGACGATTGCTTTTACCAAATTTCCATTAGGTACACGCGGTTTAATTTTTCACTGTCATCAAGGTCGACAAGTGAGGGGGAGGTTACACATGGACGATGACGTTATACCTGACGAAACCAATGGGAATTGTCAATAGAACAATAGTGAATGTTTCAGCGACTTACCTGGCGGTTTGTTGGTAAACGTGTTTCCATCCCTAAGAGTATACTTAAGACATCTGGAATATTCTGTCTTATGCCATGTGCACAAAATTAACACCATTCTCGTAATCGTTTCCATGTGGCTCTAGATGGAGAATGAGGTGATAGCGCTGGAATCTAAGGCGATGGAGAAGGCGCAGGACAATTGGCTGACTCATGCCACTTCCTAGTGCGAATGCGCCGAAGTTAAGGAGCAGTTCAACTGCAAAAGCTGCAATAACATTAATTTCCCCCTCTTCTTTCGTTACCTGTCTCCTTCTGTTACGTCGTCTATGTGGTACATTACCCCTTTGACCTAACTGCCTGAAGAGATCGATAAATAAATGCCGAGATGGTTGAAGTCTATTGGAATATCTTACTGCATACAAGAACGAATTGTATTTTTCCAAAACTCTCCATACCCCATGCGCATGTTAGCTTTCTCTGCGTTGGTAGATCCCATCGTCCACTCACGACCTCTTTCGTGAACTGTCACTCAGTAACTGACCAGCATGTCGCAATGCACTCAAGGAGCACACTGTAAGCAAACATTACAACATCGTACATAGCAACTACGCGGGTCAAATGATACAGACAAGTGTCTGAGTGGAAACTTTCCAAAATCTGTTATCTGTAAACGGCTCGCACTAGAATCCTGCAACAAAAACCACTGACATTATGCTTTATCATACATTTAGTTTGTTGATGTCGGTAGGCATTGTTCTGTTTAAAAAAAGTGTATGTTTGCACAAAAAATGCACTTTCTAAGTATTACTGCAGTCTGTTTATTAGCTGACAATACGAGCCGCCGACTACCAATCAGTTCTGTGAAAACCACACATCAATAGCTCTTTCCGTTACCGCAATATCTGCGGTGAAAGTCTTAAGTGATTCACCCCATATCTCTTTCAGGGAAGAAACAGGCGAAGTTGGCGGTGGATTGTTAGATTCGAACGATCGGACGTTAGTGGCGTTCTTTCATCGGCAGCTTTCACTTAAGACCTAAAACTGCCCGAGATACTTTATCCGATCATTTTCCTGTTGTAATGCAAAATTTTACAGGGGTAATTACGTAGATATGATCGGTTACTGTCAGCGAGCAACGGCGTCTGCCGCCCGGCTGATTGGCTTGACCCAGCGCGGGTGACTGTGAAAAAAATGCGGAGACGGACTGTAATAAGGTAATCTATTAATAAGAACCATAGAAACTTCGATATGCTGCATTGCAGCGTGGTCTTTATGCAAAAATTGTCCTCCTCAGTGTGAGTTGCCTCCATGTCGCGATTGCTATAATATCCCGAATTGCATAATTTGCAGATTGCTAAGTTAATGTCAGACCTTTGAGGAACCATTAAGTAATCATCTCACTGAGAGAAAGGAGGTATTAAAAACGCCACTGTTAGTTATAACAAGTTTATATTTTGAACATCCGTGTGGTTAATAGATCATTTAGATTCTTTTGTCATAACTGCCTCCCCTTTCTCCTCCCACATAACAAAAGAGAAAGATCTAGGCGTCCTGCTGATTTGACAACCATATACAACAACTCGCTCAAGGAAAGATTCGTACCCAAAGACTGGAAAGTTGCACAGGTCACACCAGTATTCAACAAAGGTAGTAGGACTAATTCACTAAATTATAGGCCCATATCATTAACGTCGATACGCAGCAGGATTTTTGAACTTGTATTGAGTTCCTCGAAGAGAACGGTCTGTTGACGCAGAGTCAATATGGTTTTAGGGAACATGGTACTTCTGAAGCATAACTGGTTCGTTACTCACACGAAGTGTTGAATTCTATTGACAAGGGATTTCAAATTGATTCCGTATTTCTAGATTTCCAAAAGGTCTTTGACACTGTGCCACACAAGCGGCTTGTAGTGAAATTGCGTGTTTATGGAATATCGTCTCATGTATGTGATTGGATTCGTGACTTCCTGTCAGAGAGATCACAGTTGGCAGTAACTGACAGAAAATCATCGAGTAAAACAGCAGTGATTTTTGGCGTTCCCCAAGGTAGTTTTACACGCCATCTGCTGTTCCTCATCTGTAATAACGATTTAGGCGACAATCTGAACAGCCATCTTAGGTTGTTTGGAGATGATTCTGTCGTTCATCGTCTAGTTAACTCATCAGAGGATCAAAACAAATTGCAAAACGATTTAGAAAAGCTATGTAAATGGTGCGAAAATTGGCAATTGACCCTAAATAAGGAAGAGAGTGAGGTCATTCACATAAGTGCTAAAAGAAATTCACTAAACTAAGGTTACACGATAAATCAGTCTAATGTGAAGCCGTAAATTCAACTAAATATCTAGGAACTAAGATTACGAACAATTTAAGTTGAAAAGAACATATAGAAAATGTTGTTAGGAAGGCAAACCAAAGACTGCGTTTTATTGGCAGAACACTTTTAGAAAATGTACCCGATGCATTAAAGAGACTGTCTAAATAAGGCTTGTCCGTCCTCCTTTGGAGTACTGTTGCGCGATGCAGGATCCTTACCAGACAGTATTAACGGAGTACGTCGAGAAAGTCCAAAGAAGAGCAGCAGGTTTAGTATTATCGCGGAATGGGTGTGAGGATTTGGGATGGACACCATTAAAACAAAGGCGCTTTTCGTTGCTGCGGATTCTTCTCACGAAATTTAAATCGCCAACTTTCTCCTCCGAATGCGAAAATATTTTGTTGACACCGACTTACATAGGGAGAAACGATCATCATAATAAAATAATGGAAATCAGAGCTCGTACGGAATCATACAGGGTGAAAAGTATTTAAACCGACAAACTCTGGGAGGTTGTAGGGGACATCAAAACAAATATTTTACCCTAATGTCTTTTTTTCCTATGAGGAGTATTTAAACCAGTAGAAGAAGATTTCTCTGGCGGTAAATTAATTAAACCAACAAACACTTTTCCATTTTTTATGACCAAGAGACAGCAACTGCGTAGCTGGTACGGCCCAGTTAAACAGTCCCTAACAACACCGACCCACACATTAACGAAGAACCACAATTGATGAGCGCTAGTAACTGTGGCATGTGGGCTATCCTCACTCCAAACATGCGAATTGTACATGTTGAAGACTCCATCAGGCCTAACGTTGCTTCATCGGTAAACAACACAGAGGATGGAAATGTAGGATGCATATCACACTGTTCCAGGTACCACTGCGAAAACTGTGCTCTTGGTGGATAATCAACCGTTTCCAGGTTGTGGACACGCTGTAAGTGAAATGTACGTAACAACTGCGCTCGAAGGACAGTTCTTACATTCGTCTGATTCGTCCCCATGTTACGTGCAATTCCACGAGTGCTGATTGATCACGCTCCACATGCTGAAAGACAGCTTCCTCAAATTGCAGCGTTACTACCGTGCGACGGCATCCCTGTCCAGGTAATCTGCTAAATGACCCGGTCTCACGCAGACGTTGGTACACAGCATCTAGTTCGAATGATGCGGGATACGGCGATTGGGATACTGTAGTTGATAAACCAGCTGTCCAGCTCGTCCGTTGAAATGGCTCCGAGCACTATGGGACTTAACATCTGTGGTCGTCAGTCACCTAGAACTTAGAGCTACTTAAACCTAACTAACCTAAGTACATCACACACATCCATGCCCGAGGCAGGATTCGAACCTGCGACTGTAGCGGTCACGCGGTTCCAGACTGAAGCGCCTAGAACCGCACGGCCACACGCTTGTCCGTTGTGGTGCGCTGTGTAGTATATCAGTGTACTCATCCAGGTGTATCTCTCCATTAGTAAACAGAGACAATGGACTACTACACTGGTGGACAGCAGTTGCCTACAACTGAAGAGCGTAAAACGGCCTCCAACGGTTTAAATAATCCTCGTAGGAAAAAATGACATGCGGGAAAAATATTTGTTTTCATGTACCCTACAACCTCCCAGAGTTTGTCGGTTTAAATACTTTTCACCCAGCCGGCCGGTGTGGCCGTGCGGTTCTAGGCGCTTCAGTCTGGAACCGCGTGACCGCTACGGTCGCAGGTTCGAATCCTGCCTTGGGCATGGATGTGTATGATGCCCTTAGGTTAGTTACGTTTAAGTAGTTCTAAGTTCTAGGGGCTCTGATGACCACAGATGTTAAGTCCCATAGTGCTCGGAGCCATTTGAACCATTTTGAACTTTTCACCCTCTGTTCGAGAGTAGAATAATAGGGAATTATTGTAAAGGTGGTTCGATGAACCCTCTGCCAGGCACTTAAATGTGATTTGCGGACTATCCATGTAGATGTAGATGCAAGATGCAGATATTCCTCGCGACCTGATGTACGTCGTGGATGAAAGCAACAAGCGACAGTAATTTTGCACTGTGCTCTACAAAGTTAGAGTGAAAAGGCGCCAGATTCGAACAGGGGCAGCGGCGGCTCCTCATGAAAATTAACGTCTCGTTGCGGTCCTTAGCACACGGGCACACGTGAGTGAGCGAAGGCCCCGGAGTCAGCAGCGGGTGGCGTTCGCAGTGGAATCACGCCCCGCGTCGCACGCTGATCAGCATTTCTGGCAAGCCTAACGAAGTGGCTGGCCGTGGCCGGCGGAGAGCCCTAATAAAAAATTCATATCTGCGGCCCGGCTGCGCTTTCGCGCTTCACTAAACGCGAAACATCCCGGATGAATAATTCACCCGCCTGTACTTCACACGGCAATAGCACTGATTCAGATTCTGCTGCTGTGGCCGTAAACAACTCAGGGTTTGTATTTTTTTGCTGCTAGGGACGAGTTTGTCAAAGATTTCCGCTATGCGGCGCTGGAGGTTCGTTAAGGCCGAGAACTCCGTAGTAATTTGAGTGTCCACCCTATGGACATCTGTCTAAACAGATCACTGTGCTCTACGATAGATCGCAAACTATAAGAAGAAGCACAGTTATTTGATTAGACCGTCAGAAGGGCAACACGAAAGTGTAAAACTTAATGACAGTGTATTTTGGCATCTAAAATAAGCCATCACAGGTTCCTGAAATAAGACAGTCTCGGTTGTGAAATCTTTCTTATTCACGGGTAACGAGGCGTTCTCCCCTTTTAGGGAATCATCAGGTTGGCGTAAAAAATTAATGTGGAAAACCAACATTCGTCCATTTGTGCCCACATATGGCATTAGGAAAAACTTTTGTAAGGAATCTTGATGTCATATGTGGGTTATAATGGGCGAATGTTGGCTTTCCACATTAATTTTTACGCCAACCTGATAATGTCCCAATGAGCGAAACGCGTCATTTCCTGTACATAAGAGAGATTTCGCAACAGAGACTGTCTTTACTATCAAAAACTGTCTTGATCACAATTTATTTATTACGGTGACCGGTTTCGACAACTATGAGTAGTGATTCTCCAGCACAAGGACGTTCTTACTCATTGGTCTGAAGATGACCACAGTAGTGGTCGAAACCGGTCACCGTAATAAATAAATTGTGATCAAGACTGTTTTTGACAGTAAATATTTGTAACACATTGATCACTGTCACTCCCATAATGCATTCAAAAGTAATTGAGAGACTGTCTTATTTCAAGAAATTCGTAACTGGCTACTGCACCAGGCGCACCGGCATGGAATGGAACCAATTTTACCATTACAAGTTTGTGGAACCGATGTCACTCGTCTAAACATGCTGGGATAGCTAGGTACACACTTGCTGATAGCGGTAGTATCGGGTGCACAAGGTATAAAAGCTGAGTGTATTGGCGGATCTGTCATTTGTGCTCAGATAAGTCGTTTGAGAAGTTTTACGACGTGATTGTGGCTGCACGGCGGGAGCCAACAGACTGACATCGCGAAATGCTAGTTGTAGCTAGAAGCATGGACCATCCCATTTCGGAAATCGTTAGGGAATTCAGTATTCCGAGATCCACAGTGTCAAGAATGTGCCGAGAATACCAAATTTCAGGCATTACCTCACACCACGGATATCTCAGTGGCCGACGGCCTGCCCTTACCGACTGAGAGGAAAAGCGTTTGCCTAGATTTGTCAGTTTTAACAAACAAATAACAGTGAGTGAAGTAATCGCAGAAATCAATGAGGGACGTACGATGAATGTACCCTTTACGACAATGCGGAGAAATCTGGCGTCAATGGACGATGCAATGACAGAAGACAAGCGACGCAAGTGCCTTTGCTAAAAGCACGACATCGACTGAGGCAGATGTCACATTTAGGGTAGATGACACATTAGTAACCGATGGGTATAGTGTGGCAAATGTATTTAACAAGTACTTTATATCCGTTACTGATAGAATGGGATTGTCAGGATCAGTAAATAATGCCCTTTAATATCTGAAACTAGCCTTTAGAAATAGCTTCAGGTGCATGAATATGTCACTCACTTCACCAAAAGAAATAACTTCCATAATACAATCTTTAAAGACAATGCATTCTAGTGGTTACGATGAAATATCAACAAAGTTAATTAAGACATGTTCTTGTGAGTTTAGTACAATTCTAAGTTACTTGTGAAACCAGTCAATTATAACTTGGACTGGCTAAAACATGCAGATGTTAAGCCTCTATCAAGAAAGGGGATAAAGAGATACCATCAAACTTCTGACCGATTTCACTTTTTGCAGCATTCTCAAAAATTTTAGAAAATATACAGGCAACTTCTCAACCATCTGACCACAAATAACATATTATCAAGAACACAGTTTGGATTTCTGAAGGGTTCTGATATCGAGAAGACTGTTTTTCACCTACAGTGAAAATGTACTTAATTCATTACATAACAAATTACAAGCAGCAGGTATTTTCTGTGATTTGTCAAAGGCATTTGATTGTGTGAACCATAATATCCTTTTAAATAAATTAGAATTCTATGGTGTCGTGGGCAGTGCTGCAAAATGGTTCAAGTCATACCTCGCTAACAGGAAACAAAGAGTGTCAGTGCAAGAGACTAGTGAATTAAGTCATCAGTCATCATCAGAATGGGAAGAAATTACATGTGGTGTCCCACAAGGATCCATCTTAGGGCCATTGCTTTTTCTTGTGTACATTAATGATCTCTCATCAGTTACACTGCCAGAAACAGAGTTCGTTTTGTTTGCAGAAGACACAAGTATTGCAATAAATAGTATGTCGAGTGTAGTTCTAGAAAGATCTTCTAATGATATTTTCATGGAGATTAATAAATTGTTTAAAGCCAAATCACTGACATCAAACTTCGAAAAGACTCACTATATGCAATTCAAAACCTGTAAGAGGTTTCTACCCAGCATATGCATAAAGTATGAAGAAGAGCAGATAAAAGAGGTTGACTGTCTTAAATTCCTGGGATTACAACATGATAATAAATTCAGTTGGGAGGAGCATGCCACAGAACTCCAGAAACATCTTAACAAATCTGTATTTGCAATTCGAGTGTTAGCTGACATAGGCGACGTAAAAATGAAAAAGCTTGAATACTTTGCCTAATTTCATTCCATAAAGTCATACGGTATAATATTTTGGGGTAACTCTTCAAGTCAAACAAAAGTTTTCAGAGTCCAAAAGCGTGTAATACGTGGAGTAAATTCACGGACGTCCTGTAGAAACCTCTTCAAAGAACTAGGTATACTAACTACTGCCTCTCAGTATATTTACTCCTTAATGAAATTTGTCCTAAATACGAGGGCAGTTTAATAAGTAATGCTACACATTTTTTTTCTCTGCCAATTTTGGTTGAAAAAACCGGAAATTTCTTGTTGAATATTTTCAAACATTCCCGCTTCGTCTCGTATAGTTTCATTGACTTCCGACAGGTGGCAGCGCTGTACGGAGCTGTTAAAATGGCGTCTGTAACGGATGTGCGTAGCAAACAACGGGCAGTGATCGAGTTTCTTTTGGCGGAAAACCAGGGCATCTCAGATATTCATAGGCGCTTGCAGAATGTCTACGGTGATCTGGCAGTGGACAAAAGCACGGTGAGTCGTTGGGCAAAGCGTGTGTCATCATCGCCGCAAGGTCAAGCAAGACTGTCTGATCTCCCGCGTGCGGGCCGGCCGTGCACAGCTGTGACTCCTGCAATGGCGGAGCGTGCGAACACACTCGTTCGAGATGATCGACGAATCACCATCAAACAACTCAGTGCTCAACTTGACATCTCTGTTGGTAGTGCTGTCACAATTGTTCACCAGTTGGGATATTCAAAGATTTGTTCCCACTGAGTCCCTTGTTGTCTAACCGAACACCATAAAGAGCAAAGGAGAACCATCTGTGCGGAATTGCTTGCTCGTCATGTGGCTGAGGGTGACAATTTCTTGTCTAAGATTGTTACAGGCGATGAAACATGGGTTCATCACTTCGAACCTGAAACAAAACGGCAATCAATGGAGTGGCGCCACACCCACTCCCCCACCAAGAAAAAGTTTAAAGCAATACCGTTAGCCGGTAAAGTCATGGTTACAGTCTTCTGGGACGCTGAAGGGGTTATTCTGTTCGATGTCATTCCCCATGGTCAAACGATCAACTCTGAAGTGTATTGTGCTACTCTTCAGAAATTGAAGAAACGACTTCAGCGTGTTCGTAGGCACAAAAATCTGAACGAACTTCTCCTTCTTCATGACAACGCAAGACCTCACACAAGTCTTCGCACCCGAGAGGAGCTCACAAAACTTCAGTGGACTGTTCTTCCTCATGCACCCTACAGCCCCGATCTCGCACCGTCGGATTTCCATATCTTTGGCCCAATGAAGGACGCAATCCGTGGGAGGCACTATGCGGATGATGAAGTTATTGATGCAGTACGACGTTGGCTCCGACATCGACCAGTGGAATGGTACCGTGCAGGCATACAGTCCCTCATTTCAAGGTGGCGTAAGGCCGTAGCATTGAATGGAGATTACGTTGAAAAACAGTGTTGTGTAGCTAAAAGATTGGGGAATAGCCTGGTGTATTTCAATGCTGAATAAAACAATCCCTGTTTCAGAAAAAAAATGTGTTGCATTACTTATTGAACTGCCCTCGTAATATACCTCTTTTTCCAACCAGTTCATACATACAATACCAGGGAACAAAAATGATCTGCACAAAGACTTAAAAACACTTAATTTAGTTAAAAAAGGGGTCCACTACTCAGGAACACTCATCTTCAATAATCTGCCAGTAAACATAATAAATTTAGTTACAAATAAATATCAGTTTAAAAGGTGCCTGGAAGACTTACTAGTGGCCAACTCCTTCTACTCCATTGACGAATTTTTTAATAGAAACAAATGATGTATTGTATATATTCATACAATTAGTATTGTTGTTTCAGCTTAAAAAAAATTGACATGCTCCACATCGACAAGGATCTCCTCAGCACGGATCTATGGAACGAAAAACTAATCTAATGTAATGTAATCTAGCTGTCCTGGGCTAGTGAACATATCGAAAGGACCCTAGATGACGGGAAAGTCATGGACTGGTCAGACGAATCCCGACCTCTGCTGGCAAAATCTGGTAGTGCGATTCGAGTGCTGTGGAGATGCCACGAAGCCATGGACACAGGTTGTAAATAAGACCATTTGGGAGCTGGTTGGGACTGTATAATGGTATGGACCGTGTTTACATGGAATAGAGTGGATCCTCTGGTCCAACGGAACCCATTATTGACTGAAAATTGTTATGTTCAGCTACCTGGGCCATTCATGGGCTTCATGTTCCCAAAAAGCGATGGAATTTTTATCGATCACACAGCACCATGTCACAGGGCAACAGTTGGTGTGAAGAACATTCTAGAAAATTCGAGCGAATGATTTGTCACCCAGGTCTCCCTACGTGAGTCTTATCGACCCTTTATGGGTAATAGTCGAGAGTTCAATTCGTGTACAAAATCCTGCACCAGAAATTATATACGGGTATAGAGGCAGAATGGCTCAATATTTCTGCATGGGATTTCCAACGGCTTGTTGAGTCCATGCCAGATCGAGCTGTCGCACTACACACGTCAAAAGAAAGTTGGACGCGATATTAAGACGTATTCCATGACTTGTCACCTCAGTGAAAGTAGCAAGAACACTACTTCGCAGTACGGGAAGGAAACCCTAATTTGAAATCAGGAAAAGCTTTTAGCTTCAGCAGATATAAATCCAGATGTGAAGTTACTTGCTGCAAGTTACAGGAGCCATTTACTTTTTTGTGCCTTTATTGTTCACATTAACAGCCTTCTGTCAGTAGCTGACTGTAGACGACAAAGCTACAAATTTGTCTACAATGAAATACAGTCATTATATTTAACAGTTATTACTTCCAGTTAACCAGCTGCTGCCAGATCTGTTCGTAGTGTTGTTACCGCGAGTACCATAACTATTCTCCTCTCAAGTGTCTATCCTTTTGGAACAAATGCATCTAAATTGTTGAAGGTTATTTTTAGGTACTAGCCGCTTCCTGAAACTACCCTGTACAACAAACGATGTCTGCCTATATCTTGGGTGCAGTATGGAACATTTTCAGCTGTTTCACTCCGGCAATCGAGTCTACGATCTGCTGTGCCAGCTCTGAATCCACGTATCTAAAATTACTCGCACTAACTGGATGTGGACTATTGAGTATCATTTCCTTCATACTAAAACACTGAAGAGGCCTGTAAATGAAAAGACGCTGTTCCATTATGACAGTAAGCAGAATGACATTTGTAGCAATAACTTGTAGTGATTCCACAGAAAATTCAAATCTGTTTTAGCTTAACGACAAAATCGGTTTCAGAAGAAATAACACAGTAACAATATACACTCCTGGAAATTGAAATAAGAACACCGTGAATTCATTGTCCCAGGAAGGGGAAACTTTATTGACTCATTCCTGGGGTCAGATACATCACATGATCACACTGACAGAACCACAGGCACATAGACACAGGCAACAGAGCATGCACAATGTCGGCACTAGTACAGTGTATATCCACCTTTCGCAGCAATGCAGGCTGCTATTCTCCCATGGAGACGATCGTAGAGATGCTGGATGTAGTCCTGTGGAACGGCTTGCCATGCCATTTCCACCTGGCGCCTCAGTTGGACCAGCGTTCGTGCTGGACGTGCAGACCGCGTGAGACGACGCTTCATCCAGTCCCAAACATGCTCAATGGGGGACAGATCTGGAGATCTTGCTGGCCGGGGTAGTTGACTTACACCTTCTAGAGCACGCTGGGTGGCACGGGATACATGCGGACGTGCATTGTCCTGTTGGAACAGCAAGTTCCCTTGCCGGTCTAGGAATGGTAGAACGATGGGTTCGATGACGGTTTGGATGTACCGTGCACTATTCAGTGTCCCCTCGACGATCACCAGTGGTGTACGGCCAGTGTAGGAGATCGCTCCCCACACCATGATGCCGGGTGTTGGCCCTGTGTGCCTCGGTCGTATGCAGTCCTGATTGTGGCGCTCACCTGCACGGCGCCAAACGCGCATACGACCATCATTGGCACCAAGGCAGAAGCGACTCTCATCGCTGAAGACGACACGTCTCCATTCGTCCCTCCATTCACGCCTGTCGCGACACCACTGGAGGCGGGCTGCATGATGTTGGGGCGTGAGCGGAAGACGGCCTAACGGTGTGCGGGACCGTAGACCAGCTTCATGGAGACGGTTGCGAATGGTCCTCGCCGATACCCCAGGAGCAACAGTGTCCCTAATTTGCTGGGAAGTGGCGGTGCGGTCCCCTACGGCACTGCGTAGGATCCTACGGTCTTGGCGTGCATCCGTGCGTCGCTGCGGTCCGGTCCCAGGTCGACGGGCACGTGCACCTTCCGCCGACCACTGGCGACAACATCGATGTACTGTGGAGACCTCACGCCCTACGTGTTGAGCAATTCGGCGGTACGTCCACCCGGCCTCCCGCATGCCCACTATACGCCCTCGCTCAAAGGCCGTCAACTGCACATACGGTTCACGTCCACGCTGTCGCGGCATGCTACCAGTGTTAAAGACTGCGATGGAGCTCCGTATGCCACGGCAAACTGGCTGACACTGACGGCGGCGGTGCACAAATGCTGCGCAGCTAGCGCCATTCGACGGCCAACACCGCGGTTCCTGGTGCGTCCGCTGTGCCGTGCGTGTGATCAGTGCTTGTACAGCCCTCTCGCAGTGTCCGGAGCAAGTATGGTGGGTCTGACACACCGGTGTCAATGTGTTCTTTTTTCCATTTCCTGGAGTGTATTTCCGTTATAAGTTATTTCAAAAGCTTCTAGAATTTCAGTGCCCAACATCCTACAGAATTAACTGTAACGACTGCGACAGCTATGATATACAGAGTCCGAAAGAAAAATATGTACACTCTTTGTCAGGCTCTATCGAGATATCGATGTTGTCGTTCCATTTCAGTTACGAGTGTGTTGTAATATGGTCTTTGGCTCAACAGATGTTAGTACTTCCATCTCGGTATTGAGAAAACAAAATGGCTGAGTACGCTTGACATTCGGGCAACGGAAATGTATTGTGAAGTGGTTTTTCAAGTTCGATAATGCACCGTCATTGGGGACGGGAGTTAGAAACAGAACCGCCAGCCCGCCTGACAATTAAACGTATCATTGACAGGTTTAAACTGCATGGAACGATTTGTTATATTCACAAAGAAAGATCACGCAGACAGGGTACAGATAAAAGTCTTGCTTCGTCTGCTCTCGTGTTGGAAACGGTCGTTATTTCTCCACAGAAGTCTACTACGTAATGTGCACGTGAAGTGTGGGTTAGCAGTACAAGTGTACGAAGAATTCTGAAAGCTGCAAAGTGGAAAGTTTACATTCCACGATTACTGCACGCGTTTAATGATGACGATCCTGATCGCTGAACGCAATTTTGCGAATGGTATCAGTAAATGGCAACTGATGAGGAACAGTTTCTGACGAAGTTAGTGTGGAGTGACGAAGCACAATTTAAACTTAATGTAACCGTGAATCGGCAAAACAGTGCGTACTGGGCACCAAAAAACCCAAACGGGGAGCCACCACACTACCACCTAACCATACAAGCTTTCCTGGATAGCAATTTTCCGTGGTATAGGACTGGACGAAGAGGGTCCATTGAGATCCCTCCACGGTCGCCAAATCTAAGACATATGAACTTTTACTTGAGGGGAGCTATGAAAGATAACTTCTATCGACGTAAGCCACGCACGCTGGAGGAAATTTGCCACTAGATTATAGAGACATGTGCAGCGGTCTCCATTGTAACATTGACTGTCGTAGTTGCGGCGTTCGTTCGTCATTCTGTTATGTGTATAGCCGCCAACGGTGAGCATTTTGAATATTTAAAGTAACGCTGTGCTAAACTGAAGGTTGTACAACATGTGTGATCATTTATTAAATGTAAAATAAACACATAAATTATATTTTTCGTTCCTTAAAGTGTGTATACATTTGTCTGGCGTACCCTGTAAGTGAATCTATGGATACATGCGTAACTCAATATGCAAGGAATACACGTATTAGCAAAATAAAAGGATGTCCAGCATATGGCAGTACAAAATCACTCAGCGACCAAGTGACTCACAGAAACGAAAGATTATACCCTCTGGCGCATGGAAGGGAGTTTCTTGGAAACGACGAACCTGGCCAGAGGTTCACGTGCTGCCGTAGCGGTGCAAAGTACTCGAAAGACAGTGAAACCACAAGGCAACAAGGTGTTGGAGAACGCGGAGGTCGGAGGCTTCCCCGCCTTGTAAAGTGGTATATGTTTCTATCTGTAGGAGACGTAACCACAGAGTACAGTGCTGGAGCAAGCACAAGTATTTCAGAACACACCCTGCAGCACACAGTACACCGTTAAACGTAGTCTCCACAGCACACGACCACTATGTTTTCTAACGATGACTCAGTGATAGCGTCCGTTACGGCTGAAGTGAGAGGATGACGTCTACATTAGACCTTAGATTAACGCAAACGTGTCAGGTGGAGGAAGAATTACATTTATTGATACACGATGTCCACGGTCCTGTCCAACTATGCCGTCGACGAGGCGTACGTCTGCTCGAAGCATGAGCTGCTTCAGATGCACTTATCAGTGGCGCAATCAAACCGTCCAGTCACACTAATGCCACCGTCGCCTATGTTCGACGTCAACGTGCAGTAAACCTTCACAGTCGGCAGGTGGCAGCACTAGCAGCGAAGGGTATACAAAGCGTATCTAGGGGACGCGGAAAACAGTCCAGTCATTGTCGCATTGCGTGTAACGCTACGCGTATCTAGGCAAGCTAATCGTCCACCTAGGTCTGCTACGAGGTGAGCTGAATTTGATGCGTGGCTGAAGGCTAGCGGGCCCAGGAGTCAGGGAGCGCCACAGCCAGCGCGGGTAGTTGAACGTTTCCGGCCAGCAAGGTGCAGAGACAATGAGTGAGTCGCCGGAAACGGGTAAGGCCCAAAGCTAAGCTGGGAATTTGGACGGATGATGTTCGCATAGCGTTTATGTAGAATATGCTCCAGGAAATGGCGGAATGTGAGACACTCTTAAAGATGGCCAATTTACAACACTCTGATGTTCGACAATAACTCACATCAAATTTTAATGCAAATCTCAATACATTTGCGATCTCAGAAAAGTGAGACGCATCCAATTGCAACACCGAAAATGCAAATAAAATACCTTCTGCACCATCCACAATTTTTGCCATTTAATATCCGTTGATAACTTTTGATTCTACATCTACATCTATACTCCGCAAGCCACCTGACGGTGTGTGGCGGAAGGTACTTTGAGTACCTCTATCGGTTCTTCCTTCTATTCCAGCCTCGTATTGTTCGTGGAAAGATGGATGTCGGTATGCCTCTGTGTGGGCTCTAATCTCTCTGATTTTATCCTCATGGTCTCTTCGCGAGATATACGTAGGATGGAGCAGTATACTACTTGACTCCTCGGTGAAGGTATGTTCTCGAAACTTCAACAAAAGCCCGCAACGAGCTACTGAGCGTCTGTCTTGCAGAGTCTTCCACTGGAGTCTATCTATCATCTCCGTAACGCTTTCGCGATTACTATATGATTCTGTAACGAAGCGCGCTGCTCTCCGTTGTATCTTCTCTACCTCTTCTATCAACCCTGTCTGGTACGGGTCTCACATCGGTGAGCAGTATTCAAGAAGAGAGCGAAAAAGTCTACTAGTGTACTCTAACCTACTTACTTTGTTTTTGGACTGCGTTTCCTTAGGATTCTACCAATGAATCTCAGTGTGGCATCTGCTTTACCGATGATTGATTTTATATGGTAATTCCATTTTAGATCACTCCTAATACCTAATCTCAGATAATTTATGGAATTAACTGCTTCCAGTTGCTGACGTGCTATATTGTAGCTAAATGATAAACGATCTTTCTTTCTATGTATTCGCAGCACATTACAGTTGTCTAGATTGAGATTCAACTGCCATTACCTGCACCATGCGTCAATTCGTTGCAGATCCTCCTGCATTTCAGTACAATTTTCCATTGTTACAACCTCTCGATATACTACAGTATCATCCGATAAAAGCCTCAGTGAACTTCAGATGTTATCCACCAGGTCATTTATGTATATTGTGAATAGCAACGATCGTACGACACTCCCCTGCGGCACACCTGAAATCACTCTCACTTCGGAAGACTTCTCTCCATAGAGAATGAAATGCTGCATTCTGTTATTTAAGAACTCTTCAATCCAGTCACACAACTGGTCTGACACTCCATATGCTCTTACTTTGTTCATTAAACAACTGTGGGGAACTGTATCAAACGCCTTGCGGAAGTCAAGAAACACGGCATCTACCTGGGATCCTGAAGATGTAAGCTGTATTACAGAAACTATATTTAATACACAATCGATGTACTAGTGTATTTATTTTTGACTCTATGTAATTGACTGTAATATAATCAAAATATTGCAAATTGCTGGGCAATAGCCAAACGTATTTTATTGAAATGAATAGACAGCAACGACAGAACTGTAGACTGTGGATGAAGCCCGGCCAACAGGCGTTACATGCAGCGATCAAAAATGATAGTGCATTCATAATGGCTAGTTTCTAGCTGAAATCTAGATCTGCCGATAAAAAAAATTAAAAAGGACGACTGATAGTTGATATCCATTATTTACAACGATGGTAGTAGCCGCGCTGTTGTTTTTATTTGCGTATGGGCGGTCTCTGTCGCGTTGCAAGCAGGGATGGAACAGGGCAGCTTGAAGCACGAAAGAGTGCGGACGTGTTCGTTGGGTACTCACGACGACACAGCTATGCTCGCGCCTGATTCGTTAATCCGGGAGTGTTCAGAGCACTGTTGGACAGGCGGAAGAAGCTGCAATTCCAGCTACTGCCTGCCCCATAATTATCCGTGGCTCTGGAGGCGACTCAGGGTTCTCCTCATCGAACAGCAGCAGCAGCAACAAAGGCAGCTCAGCGCTGTCTTCGGCTACGTTCTTCGTCTTCCGCACAGCTACAGCATTGTAAGACTTCACTGACAAACATAGTAGTGTAGAGACTTTTCCCAGCAACATTTCTTTCACAAAGCGTGAATAACTTGCATAATAGCTTTCAGTAGTTAAAACCGGTAGGGCACCTGTGTTGTCATTGTCCTCGGAGATAATTACCAAGGAGGGTCCCTTTCCTTTCCATGCAATCACCGAGTATCGTAAGAATACCAAACATTAACTATTTACTGCCAGTTTCAGTCTAAATATTCTGCCACAGTTACTGTTCGTTTTTGTATTGCATAACAGAGGCTACTTAAAGAAAAGTAAAATTTCACTGGCAATACTAATATCTAAAGAAACAGCACAAATTGAGAGTGCGCAATTTCATTTATTCTGTATTTACCTTAGCGAGTGACTTCTGCTGGCTTGGTATGCATTTTATTGGTATTATTTTAAAAGTAAAATCAATTGCTCATTAGTTTAAAGTAAATTCAGTTCAATTTTTAAATAATCAAAAGTAAATTACTTGCCTTTTTCTAAATTTTACATTACGTTACACTGAGGTTACTGACAGTATTTTTTTTCACATAACGAAGTTCAGGTTAAGCGAGACATTTATTTAACCAGTAACTTCATTTAACGTTACTTTCAAAATTTAGTATTTCAAAACACGTTACCTCAAACTCAGTGCTTTCTGATTAATTTATTTTCTCGTGAATTGTTGCGCTGTGGAAAATCGTGACATCCTTCCGTTGCCACGCCACTGATTATTTGCGTCAATTTCCGTGACATTACCTTTGTCAAGATTCTGGAGATTTATTGGTCTAGTGGACCTTTTCAGGTAATCAGTGTTTTCTTTATGTTAGCAATGATTTTGTAGTAGATATTACGTGGCACACATTTGACCCCTGTGCGGTTCGTGAGCGATTGCACCCATTTCAAAATTATCATCTAAATTCAGCTTAAATTTAGAATAATTTCTTCTTGAGAAGAGTCCGTTGTGCACTGTCCTACAACTAACCGGCGATACTTTCCTTCGGTAACGATAGCCTTATTCACTGTAAAATTTCATTAGGCGTATGCGATCACGGTCAGTTATATCGCAATCGAGTAGGCCGATTACGAAGGGGGAGGTTACAAAATGACACAGTAATATCTCAATATCTTCAAAACTACAGAAGTTAATATCTCACAAGTAATAGACATTTTCACAATGACTCTCCGAATGAACAACATCTAATCGCTTCATGCAATTTCTACAAACACATTACATGTCACATGTCATATGTCTCATCATAGCATTACACTACTGCTATCATTCCTGAAAGTCACGTACCTGTATATATTTTATTTGTTGATTTACAACGTCTTTTTCATTATGCAAGAGTTTGTCAGAACATTGTATTCTCCACAGTCACACAGCAAGTTAACGCAGCATGAATACCTCATATTACATCATACTTGTGTTCTTATTTAATAAACTGTTTACTATTGTGCGAGTAACTATTTTTAAATGTTCGTCGCAAGCGCTATTAAAAAACTGTGTTACTTTAGAAATGGCCAATCGCGTATGTTAGCGGACACCGCAATTGAAAAGGGAACTGAAAGACGCTTTTGTGAAGAACCCATAAGTAATTTCTAAAATAACATTTAGCGATAATCTGTAGTCATTTAATGTGAGGGCACTTGCGCAAGAATACTGGTTTGTTTATTTGTTTATAAACGAACTACAACTTATATCTGTAAATAATCTAAACGTAACCGAATGCTTATAACGTTTCTTTTATTTCAATATTGTTATAACATATCAGTTAAGTGCGGGAAACTGTTCAATATGAGTCAAATCATGAATGTAGAACCTGAGGACGATGTATTATTGGTGTGGACGGCCTTCAGCCAATGAGAGTGGGACAGTGACAGAACACTACTGGAATTGAAAGGGGACTGGGACATTCCGAGAGAATCACTCGTGTGAGCGACTCTGGACACCTCTATGCGAGTTCTGGAAGGAGGGAGACCTGTATAGAATAACGTGCGTGATTCAGTCCTGTCGGGGAACGATTCTGGGCGCCGAACGGCCGCTACCATAATTTAATTTCTGAAGGGAATTTATATTTCGAGAGGTCTGAATGTGCACCATAGTAAGACTTTAACTTTTGACGCATGATTCATGGAACTGTGAATAGAAAGAGTGTGACTTTCTATTCTTTGCATCGCGTGTGTTATTTTGTGAATCATGACATTGAACTCTGAACAGATTTGAGGTGGTTAATATTTCGTGTATTGTGATCACGGAATGGACTTAGTTTCCACGTATCTTTGATGACTGTTTAGTTTGGTGATTTTGCTAACATCCTTGTAACGCTTTCAACGTAACTTTAGTGCATTTTACGAGGGCTATCCACAAAGTACATTACGTTTTCGTTTGTGTCCGTTAGGGGCGGGGCTAGCGCGGCCATCTTGGTGTCATGGCATTCCGCCGCTCAGTCGGCATCCTACCAGGTCCATATCACCAAGAACAGCCGCCGTATTGCAACCGAAAGGTGGAGCAACACGATACTGGATAGGTGGCTACATTGTTTTATCTTGTTTCATATGTATGGGATGCGATAAAGCACGGAAGTTGATTTCAAGTGATCGTGAAAGGCGCCTGATGAATTTCTGAAGAATTGCTTTCATACCAATGCGTTGGCTATATCAGTTTAGCTCACAGTTTTAATATACTGGGTGATCAAAAAGTCAGTATAAATTTGAAAACTTAATAAACCACGTAATAATGTAGATAGATAGATAAAAATTGACACACATACTTGAATTGACATTTGGTTTTATCAGAACCACATCTACCGTTATCGGGCCTTTTTTCTTCGAGGAAATGTGTGATTCTGGTTTTGTAACTGCTACCGTGACGGGTGAGAGGTACGGCTATATGTTACAGAATCGCATCATCCCCAGCCTGGCTGATAACCAGCTGCTGGAACGTAAGATGTTTATGCAGGATGGCGTTCCACCCCATATTGCTAGACGCGTGAAAGATCTCTTGCGCGCGTCGTTTGGTGATGATCGTGTGCTCAGCCGCCACTTTCGTCATGCTTGGCCTCCCAGGTCCCCAGACCTCAGTCCGTGCGGTAATTGGCTTTGGAGTTACCTGAAGTCGGAAGTGTATCGTCATCGACCAACATCTCTAGGGATGCTGAAAGACAACATCCGACGTCAGTGCCTCACCTTAACTCCAGAAATTCTTAACAGTGCTGTTCACAACATTGTTCCTCTACTACAGCTATTGTTCAGGAATGATGGTGGACACAATGAGCATTTCCTGTAAAGAACACCACCTTTCCTTTGTCCTCCTTGGTATGCTAATTATTGCTATTCTGATCAGATGAAGTGCCATCTGTCGGAGATTTTTTGAACTTTTGTAGTTTTTTGCTTCTAATAAAACCCCATGCCATTCCAAGCATTCCAAGCATGTGTCTCTATCTACATTCTCCCGTGATTTATTCAGTTTTCAACTTTATTCTGACTTTTTGATCGCCTGGTATTTTAAATTTTGTAATGAATAGTAATTTCACTTTTCACTCTATTTCTAGATCTTTTGTTCTTACGAAAGCTCACAGAGCTCGAAACAGGTATGTTATCGTATGCCCATCACACTCGATCATGTTATTTGGTGATAAATAAGTATTTTTTCAAAAGAGACACTATGAAACTTCGTCACTCTAATGACAGGTGGCGTTGCTCTTGACTGAATGTTTTCTATCCTCTCTATTAACCCAGTTTTGGTGAGGTCCGAGCGTAATGAAACCTCTTCATGGGTTGTTGGTATGAGTGTTCTGCAGGTGAGCACGTTCTTGCGTGAATTACGCCGTCTTAGGATTTCTTCAGTCAAATTTGTGTCCGGTACCAGCCTTCAGTGATCAGATTATTGTTTTTCATCATCCAACTTGAATAACTTCGGAATGAAACTCTTAGGTACTCGGCAGCTGTGACTGGTATCAGTCACTGATCGCCGATCACGTAGTCAAACCGTATAGAACATTGTCGTCTATTTACGCATTTATTTATGATCAACAGCCAGTTTTTTCACCGGGAGCTGGTAACTTGTAAGTTTCTATGTACTTCGTAACGACTTGTAAGGTACTTACATTCTCAGATGAATGAAAAGGTTTCTCTGACACGTGCACCTAGTATTCCGAAGCTAACTGAAACAAGATATCGAATCAGACCACTGCTTACCGACAGAATACTGATAGTTGCAACCTAATCGTTATGCCACGAGTGTTTATTGTGTACAATGACGATCTAAATGTAAAATAATACTAATAAGTCAACGTTTCACTGATGTTAACAGTAATTTTATATGCCAAAACTGTTTAAATGAATTTACATAGTTGAATGAATATGGTAGTCAGCTCCAAAATGAGCAAAGGCTAATTTGATGAATAACTGTAATACTTTGAAATCACGCAAATACTGGGAAAGAATGATAATACTGCAGCTAAACAAAATGCACTCGCGCGAGATTAAATGTAGAAAACATATGTAACATGAACACTAAAAACGTTAATTTGGAACTGAATGATGTTAATTATAATTATGAAAACTGATAATACGCAACAACTACCAGCTCTTCATGGAAAATTTACCATGTTACGTAACTCATCGTAATGCTGTCCATTTGAATGTTTGTATAATCGTGACCAAATGTAATTACTTTTCTGTACTGATTAGTTTTAAAATGATGCCGTATAAACTTTCATTCATGACAGCAATTATTTGTCAATACTAATGTCAAGTAAACATATGCATATAATGTAATTTACAGAACATAATGTAAAATTATAAACTTACTCTGGCTACAAGAGGGCTAGCAAACTTTTATCATAAAATATGAATTTCATTTAAATTTCTAGTTAGAACTGACTGTCTGCAGTAGTAGTGCACGCTATACAAACAATTGTAATTACTACTGCTTTCTTATTAAAATAATTACCTGACTGAAAATTAACTGTAAATTTAATCGGATATGGTTTCTCTTAACTTTTTCTTTCACTCATGACTTTCTGGGAAGTCGGGTGAGAAGGATAGGACCCTGCTGATGGTTAACGACTTTGCTCATTAAAGTTTCACTAGCTAAGTTTATGGTTTGACTAAACACACTCTAATGTTCCATAAACGTTATTGTTAAAATGGCATGCCTATTACGCTTGGATCCTACTTTTCGAAGAGGCTGCTTGTAGTACGAGGTAATGATTATTACGAAATTTAACAATATTAGGAAAAGGATAGATATCTATTCACTTGCCTGTCTACAGTTAAACGGGTCATCCTTACGGTTGATATTCTAATATGGAGTTTCATTTATGATTAAAATAAATTTTGGCTATAGACTCTGCTTGATTAGCGAGCAGCTTCAATAAATTTGGGCCACAAAGTTTAATTCCAAAATACTCCTGCGACCATGTACTGGTCCCATACACATGCTTGCTCACTTATATTTTGGGTTGCCACGTATTATAACACCATTTTCAGCGCAACCTCCATCCGACATTTGCGAGCCAACGAAAACGTCTGTGCTACGCCACAGATTCTTCGCAACTCTCTCTCTCTCTATCGACACTTCTACGACTCCGGGCTCTCTCATCAGCAAAGTAATTCTTAAATGAAGGATACTCTTCGTTATGTGACCGGAGGCTTTCCCGGCGTATTGAATCTTTTAGCGGGACCCTTGTGAACAGTGACACGACATCAAAGCTGACCATGTTGTCTGTTTATCGTAGGGTCAGCTCCTTAAGACGACGAATGAAGTCCGTTGAGTTCCGAATGCTGGCCGGTGCGGCCGAGCGGTTCTAGCCGCTACAGTCTGGAATCGCGCGACCGTTACGGTCGCAGGCTCGAATCCTGCCTCGGGCATGGATGTTTGTGATGTCCTTAGGTCAGTTAGGTTTAAGTAGTTCTAAGTTCTAGGGGACTAATGGCCTCAGAAGTTAAGTCCCATAGTGCTCAGAGCCATTTGAACCATTTGAGTTCCGACTAAGGATTCGCACTTCTTCACACACGGTCTGAGTGTGCCTGCTAGGTGTGTGAGGTGGTACGTGGGCGCCCCTATGTTTCCGACAATGGGACGCATCCCTTTCTTATGTGTCTTAGGGAGGCCATATATTCTCGGATCTACTGTGGGTCCCGCTAGAAAATTCGATCCACCCTATCAGCGAGAAATGTGGTTCCGAGCTAACACAACTTTTCAGGCACGTACTTACATCCACCTACTTCGTCCTCAACGGCCAATACTACGAGCACACCAATGGTAGCAAATATGTTAAAGGAGAGTTCGAAGAGGAGGCACGACATGTGGCCGTACAGAAACCTGTGTGTTTTCGCCGATACGTGAACGACACGTTTGTCATCTGGCCCCACGGACCTGATCATCTACAGGCGTTTTTAAAACATCTAAATTCCGTCCACGACAACATAGGTTCATCATGTAAATCGAAAAGGAAGGGAAATTACTCTTTCATGATGTACCAGGTGATCAAAAAGTCAGTATAAATTTGAAAACTTAATAAACCACGAAATAATATAGATAGAGAGGTAAAAATTGACTCACATGCTTGGAATGACATGGGGTTTTATTAGAACAAAAAAAAAAAAACAAAGTTCACAAAATGTCCGACAGATGCGCGTCGCTTGGTGATGATCGTGTGCTCAGCCGCCACTTTCGTCATGCTTGGCCTCCCAGGTCCCCAGACCTCAGTCCGTGCGATTATTGACTTTGGGGTTACCTGAAGTCGGAAGTGTATCGTGATCGACCGACATCTCTAGGGATGCTGAAAGACAACATCCGACGCCAATGCCTCACCGGTTCTCCGGACATGCTTTACAGTGCTGTTCAGAACATTATTCCTCGACGACGGCTATTGTTGAGGAATGATTGTGGACATATTGAGCATTTCCTGTAAAGAACATCACCTTTGCTTTGTTTTACTTTGTTATGCTCATTATTGCTATTCTGATCAGATGAAGCGCCATCTGTCGGACATTTTTGAACTTTCGTATTTTTTTGGTTCTAATAAAACCCCATATCATTCCAAGCACGTGTGTCAATTTGTACCTCTGTATCTATATTAGTGATTTATTCAGTTTTCAAATTTATGCTGACTTTTTGATCGCCCTGTATTTGTAGAACGGAGATCAAATGGCACAATGGGTCATAGCGTGTACCACAAGCCTACACATATTGTAAGGATATTGTCATATCGCTGGCTTACTTGTGGAGTATCTTTGCGGGCAGCCGCGACTGTAGAGTCGAGCGCGGGACACGGAACTGGTATGTTGTGTTGTGGGTAGCTCTGCATGTAAGAAGCATTGCTAGTATGGAAGTCGAACTGTTGCTACAAGTGCTATTACGGTAAAGTGATGGAATATCAAAGTGATTCAGAGGAAAGTGCATAATGATGTAATTAAAAGTGAGCAGTGCCGCTAATAACGTATTTGTGTATTCTCTCGTTGCGTGTCGCACTGCATCAATCATCCGCATCATGTTCGATCTCCCAGAATGAACTGATGTGAATCAGTAGAAATTAGTTACCATAAAAGAGTGCAATCAAGTGCCAGTGTCTTGTAGCGAGCTTGTGAACGTGCGTTCGATCATCGCTTTCCACATCATCAACAATCAACCGCGCCGCGACGGTTACGCGCACGCTCGTACACGTGAGAATTGAGAACTGAAAAAAATTAACTTTACGAACAGTTTTATATCATTAATAGTGTCAAGGAGGACTGATATCAAAAGAAATCTGTGTATGCGTAGCGAGCGTAAGAACTTTCGTTCGATTATTCGGCTTTCGCATGATCAACAATCATCCGCGCCGTGTTCGGTACGCGTACGCTCGTCCAAGTGATATTGTGGACAGATAATCATCAAGATTGTTAATTGGGATAAACATTTACGAATTAGAGTGTGAACAGTGCAATCTGTGATTTATTATCGTCTCAGAATACAGTTGTTCATACCAGACGTAGGACAGTGCAGTGTTTTAACGTTGAGTGGCTCCCCTAAACCCGCTTGCATATTTCGATAAATAATTTCAGGCAAGCCAGCAGCAGTGTGGAGCAGAACAGTACGACCGCCGCGGGATTATCAAGTTCGTGGTGTGAATAGGGCGCACGGTCGAAACGACAACCAGTTTAAAGGCACCCCACGCATTTGTACTCCTGGGCGTGTTACAATACGGACTTATATTTACATGTCTCGAGTTGCCATCATCCTGCACTACTCAACGGGATGCTCAACACACAGGTTCACAGGGCATACTCGATATCGGACGAAAAAAATCTGCACAAAAACTGAAACACCTAGAAAATATGTTCCGCAAGAACGGGTGCAGAAATCAACAGACCCAGACAGCCCTCAGACGACGGAAACACAGCAGAAACGCAGATGAAGAAAAGTCTAAAGATTAGGATTCAGGCCTTGCCTTTCTACCGTATGCAGGCAGTGTGAAATAAAAAACTGGGAGACTGCTAAAACAACACAAAACTGACACGGTCTTCCGAGCGCTGTCCAAGAAACGCGCATTACTGGGGACAGTGAAAGACGGATTATCGGTGGCCGCAATCGAAGCGTCGGCGCTCGCAATCGTAATGTAGGCGGCCGCAATCGGACCGTCGGCGTAGGGAATCGAAGTCCAAGTGAAGGACATAAATCAACCGACAATCAGCAGACAGACCTACTCTGTCAGCCGAGACTTCCACCTGGCCGGAGAGTGGAGCCGATCCCGAACGGGCTCCAGGCTGTGGCCGATGGGTCAGACGAACCACACGAAACAACAACACAGAATCACACATCACACCGCCTCCCACCGATCATCGCGGAGTTTCCCCGCAACTACGCGGAACTCCACGACATGATCAAAACAGAACTCAAGGGGGACAACTTCAAAGCGAACTCAGCAGGGGGGGGGGGAGGGGGGGGAAATAACATAACATAGAAGACTACAGCACCGTTAAAAAGACTGTCACAGACAAAAGTATACCAAACTACACGTTCCCACCACCAAGACAAGAAACAAAAACATTGTTATTAGGGACCTCCCCAGACGGCTCTCTGCCCAGCGATTTGTTGTAAAAAACTGTCGAGCAGATGGGCAAACCTGGGGCACAGAGTAAGTGGCCATTATTTCCAAGTTACTCTGCCGGACATACCCCAGAACAGGCTCGAGATCAAAGCTGTTCTGGCAGTCCCTGTCACCACGGAGCTGCTCCACTTAAAGAACAAAGTGGTGCAATGCTTCAGGCGTCAAGGAATGGATCACATAGCTCCCATTGCTAGATGCCTGTGCGCTGCAGGAAATTCGCCGAATCTCACTACACCAGGACATGCACAATAAAACACATGGACCTGCAGATACGGTGGACGCTGTGTGGGAAAAACCACACGGCAGGGTACCAAGGCTGCGAGGTCCACAAGAAAGACACACAGAAGGCAAAGGGTGCGAAGGCTGCTCCCACACACGAAAACAAGACACCATCACCCTATCAAACCACTCAGAGAGACAAAACAGGACAAAACACGCAGACAAAACTTGGGTGAAACCAAGGCCTGACACATCAAGGGCAACATATGCGGAAGAGGTCTCTCCACCACGGAAACGTCGAGAAATCGACGCAAGCCCAGTCACGACAACACCAGACTCACATGCAAGAACAACACCGGGAAAAACACAACAACGACCATGTCGACCAAGACAGAGGAAGCCCTAGGTAACCCCACACACAGTCCACCCCCTTGGATCAATTGTTAGGCATTATGGTCCAGACCATGAACCTCGTCATGGAAATGATGAAGGAATACAGGGAGGCCCAGAAGCAGAACACTCAGATCCTCATTGTCCTTCAGGTAGCAGTCCAGCAATCACTCCCCTCTGCGACTTCCTCAGTAGTTTCAAAACCCCATAATGGATACACAACCAAATATCCAAGGCCTGATAATGTGCACCTTTAATGCAGATGGCATTGTTAACCAAGAGGTCGAGTTCAGAGAAGTCATGAAAGAGTTCTCCAACGACATATGCATGATGGGGGAAACCCACCTACAACCGAGAATAAAAGCGACAGGACCCAACTACGTGAGCTACCGTAAAGATAGGCCAATCCAAGGTGGAGGAGTGACCATATACATCAAAAGAGGGGTCACACACCACCAGGTATTCTTACTAGCTACCAATAAAATCGGAGCAGTGGCGGTGGAAGTAACCACTACCACCAGACTCCTAACAAGTGTTGAAATCTACCGACCTCTACAAGACGAGATAGACGATGGAGGCATAGCTGCTCTAGCGTAAATTGAAGGCAAAGTCGTAATAGGAGTCGACTTCAATGCAAAACACCCCAATTGGAACTCTAGACTAACCTCAAGAGCAAGCGCCAAACTGCAACAACTAGCGTGCAACCACCACTTCGAAACATGTGGTCCGGTCGAGCCCAAACATTTTCCAAAAAAATGGAGGTAGGTCCGACGTGTTAGACATAGCCCTCACTAGGCGGCTCGCGGTGTTTATGGCTGCAAGGACAGAGTGTCCTCTGACCAAAAGTGATTCTAGAGGTCGATGTGGGAGAATGGGTAGCACTCACACTACAAACGTACAAATTGGGATCGACACTAATAAAATGTCGCCCCAGATATCGCTCGCGCTCCGCCACCTACTTCCAAAACAGTGGAACAAGCGCTACAGGACCTAACTGCCATCTTTCAGGCAGCGAAAGACGCCACTCCTCCACAAAGGAGCGGCCCGCCCCCGCAAGTACAACTCTAGAAACGTTTGCTAACTCAAATCCCACACAAGAACAGAGTGGCAAAAGAGTGAAAGGTCACCAGGCCACCAGGAGGCTGCTCGGTCGTCTACAGGGAGAGGTACAGGCAGCGCTCAAAGTGCACAGAAACCAGCTATGGCAAAACTGCCTACATCCGTCAAAGTAGACGATCACACACCATGGCAAGCAACCAAGAAATTCACCAAAAGCGTTAGGATGCCGCCACTGCACAGCGAGTATGGTCTGGCCTACAGCCATGCTGAAAAGGCAAAGGCACTCGCCGACACCTTTGAAAAGCTGTTTCAAGCGGCAGAACCGCAGGATAACGGAAACGAAGAGTTAGTCCGACGATAACTGGCTGTCTTCCTCAATGCTAAGGAGGATCCAGAGGACGAACTCGCACTTTTCGCCCCCGAAGGTGTATTAAAAGTAATTAGATCCCTCCCTATTAAGAGGACACGAAAGTGCCACCAACCAGCTAGTTAAAACCTCCCGCCCTCGACTACCGAACACCTCGCGAACGTCTTCAACGAGATTACTCGTACCCATGAGTTCCCAGCATACTGGAAACATGCGGAAGTGCTTGCGATTCACAAACCAGGGAAAAACCCTTTATTCCCGCAACACTACAGGCCGATTAGCCTCTTGCCAACTCTCAGCAATATCTATGAGCGCCTCTTGCTTATTCCCATACGAGACCACATCACCAACGAGCGCCTTCTGTCGGATTTCCAATTCGGATTCCGACAGAAGCACTCTGCCCCACTACAGATCATAGATTAGTGGAAGCAGCCACAGAGGGCTTCAACCACAGAGGATACTGCGGCATAGTGCTATTTGATGTAGCCAAAGCCTTCGGCTCAGTATGGCATAAAGGGCTATTATACAAGTGATACACAGGAGCATAGTCCGGTTAATCCAAAGCCATCTCGCGAACAGAACTTTTCCCTATCAAGGTAAAAACAGCCACCTCCACCAAAAGGCGAGCCGGCCGCGGTGGTCTAGCGGTTCTAGGCGCGCAGTCCGGAACCGCGCGACTGCTACGGTCGCAGGTTCGAATCCTGCCTCGGGCAGGCGAGTTCATGCCAGGTTGCCACAGCGATCGGTCCTTCGACATGTTTTGCACAGTCTGTACACTGCGGACACTCCCACGGCCCCCTTGGTGCACACCGCACAGTATGCTGACGACACAGCCTTTAAAACTCGTAATGCGAATAAGGACCTAGTCATTCGTAGGCTACAATGGGTTTCAGATAAAACAGAAACCTGGGCACGTCGCTGGCGCATCACCATCAATCCTCAAAAGATACAGGCTATGCTGATGACCTGGCGACTCGGGAACCGCGGACCCCCTCAACGCTCCGCCCCCCTCCCCTTCCCCTTCACCAGCATCTACATGGATCCTGAGTCCCCTGGCGCAGATCTGCGAAGCATTTCGGTGTAACCTTGGACTCGAGACTAACGTGGAAACCCAACATAGACGAGGTCCATAGGAAGGTCTGTGCCAGAATGTCCATCCTATACCAGACCAGCTCTCTTCCCTGCTCTGTAGGACTAAATGTCTATCAAGCCATTATACGACCAGTCTGGGGATATGCGACGAAGCAGCATCTGGACGAAGCCCAGAGGCTGCAGAACCGCGCCCTAAGGAGAGCACTGTATCTACCCATGGGATTCCTCACCAACGATCTGCACGCCGCTGCCGAAATCCCCCTTCTCAAAGAAAGATTTCAAGATCTGGCAAGGGCTTCCTACCAGAGCTCTTCCAGACCTGGAAAACACCTCATCCACTCCATAGGGCGGTATGGTACGTCCCGTGATAAGCATAAACACCCTATGACGATCTTAGACGACTATGTCGAAGAGAAAAATACCAAAATGTCCAAGTCCTAATACCAATCCTTAATCCTTAAAATACCCAACATCTCGCCATCCTCAGCCAAGAACAAGACACCACCAGAACACCACCACAATACGCAGACAGCCAAAACAATCAAAGATAATCACACACACACACAACAGACATTGTGAAGTAAAAGCCAACAGGCTACAGACTCCTCCATACACTTCCCCAAGGAGGGAAAAGTAAAAGTTGAGAGCGAGAGTGTGGTGGAGGGAACGCGAGTCCTGGAGACCCGGGAATAGCTTCGGGTGGTGTTCCTGGATGTTTCTAGAGCATTCAAATCGGTGTGGCATGAAGGCCTCGTGTATAAACTTTTTATGCACGGGGTCGGGGTGCCGATGTCACAAGGGGTGCTATTCAAGTCCTACGTGGAAAACCGAACTTTCAACGTGCGCCTAGACGACGGAAAGTCGACACAACAACCGGTTCAGGCTGGAGTGCCACAGGGGTCCATACTAGAACCCATGCGGATGCGAGGGTGTCGCTGATGCTTTATGCCGACGACAGTGCGCTACTTGTTCGGAGCACGAACGTGTAAGAAGTGCGTCGTCGTCTCCAGCCCAATTAGAGTGCGAAGCATTAGGGACATGGTCCACGAAATGGCGGCTTAAATTTAATGCTGCCAAGAGCCAAGCAGTAATCTTCACAAAAAGACTGCTACCACCATATTCAGATCCGGTCACGATCGCTGGAGGCTCCATCCCGTGGAGCAGAACCACAAAGTACCTCGGGATCACACCTGACCAGGAGCTAACGTGGCGTCCCCACATTCAGGAGGTAAAGGGTAGAATGGCAGGACGCCTTCATGTTCTGTATCCTCTAGTCAACCCGACGTCAACGCTTCCCCCTCGCCATGGCATCACCATGTACCTAGCACTGGTTCATCCAGTGCTGGAGTATGTTGCCCAGGTATGGGGGAAAGCGGCCAACACACAAGTTGCTGAGCTCCAGAGGGTGCAGAACCGAGCACTTTGGCTCGCCCTTCGACTGCCATGGCGTTACCCCTACTGCCCAGTTACACGAACACACTGGAATCCCTCTTCTCAGGGACCATTTTCGTCAATTGGCGCCAAATTTCTATCAATCGACCGAACAGTCTCAGAACAGGCTCATTCAGGCACTGGTCCATTCAATCCACATCAGGCGTACGACACATGGCCTGACCTGTTACGAGTCAAAAAATTCGTAACAGTCAGTGGATGCAAAGGCCACGATTTGCAGGAATAACGTTTGCCGCACATACTGCCCACTCAAGAGCTATAGTTGGGAAACGTGTAGTGTAGTCTGCTCTGTCTGCTCATTGTCGGTGTTATTTATGTCCGTCAGTCGGGCTTCGATTCCCTGCGCCGACGGTCCGATTGCGCACAGACCACCCCCAAAGTTGCAGGAGGTGGACAGACGCTTTACGCGGATGATACAGCCCTGTTCACTCGCAGCATGAACGCCCAAGTGCTGAGAAACCGCCTCCAACGTGGGTGTGACGCCTTGGGCTCATGGGCAGCAAAGTGGAAGATGAAATTCAACGCCACGATGAGACAGGCAGTTGTCTTCACCTGAAGACTCCTGCCACCAGGGCTCACGCCAGTCGGAATCCTGGGAGAACCTATACCATGGAGCGGGACAGTTAAATATCTAGGGGTTACCATAGACCGCAGGCTCCCCTGGAAACTTCACATTCGTGATGTCAAAGGGAATGCAATAGGAAGCCTTCGCGCCCTGTATCCACTGCTAAACCCGCAGTGTTCATAGCCACCGCAACACGGCATCACGGTATACCCAACATTGTTTCTCTCACTGTTAGATTATGTTACCCTGGTCTGAGGGAAAGCTGCAGACGTTCACATTGTGACTCTGCAGCAGATACAGAATCACGCCCTGAAGACTTCCATGCATCTTCCGAGGCGCTACTCGACGAGCCAACTACACAAGGATACCGGGACCATTTCGCCCCAAGATAGGATCCGCACCATCGCCAGGGAGCTCTACGAGAAAGTGGGCCATTCCCGCAACCGGCTTATACGAAGGCTGGGCCAACAACCACACCACAGGCCAACTACGCATTGGCCTGACCTGCTGAGGCATTAAGTTACACTCATTCCTCAGAAGAGTGTGTTTACTTCCTCTACAGGTATCCACCAGCAAGGACGAATCAAGATGACAGATAATATCTATTCTCTCCCCGCTAGGAACCACAGGAATGACAATTCTGTCTAAACTGCACCGTCTCGAGCCAAGGAAAGGCTCGTCCTATAGTGTCAGCCTCAGTCAGACCAGAATGTCCTCCGACAACGACCCAGTGATTCCCAGTGATTCTAGCAGATGTGGGAAAATGGGTAGCATTCCCGCGGTACCAACAGTCTTACAAACGTACAGACAGGGAGCCATTCCGAGAAACTGTCGCCTCAGATATCGCTCGCGTTCCGCCACCTACTGGCGAAACAGCAGAACAAGCGCTACAAGACCTAACAGGTACCATCTTGCAGACAGCGGAAGATCCCACCCACTCAGAAAGGGACGGACCGTCCCCGCAAGTACAGCTCCTGGAACATTTGCTGGCCCAAATCCGACACGAGAACAGACTGGCAAAAAGAGTAGAAGATCACCAGAAATTAGGCCACCAGGAGGCTGCTCAACCGTCTTCAAAGAGAGCTGATGGAAGCTCGCAATGACCACTGAAACCAGCAGTGGCAAGAACGCCTCACAGCTCTGAAAGTAGACCATCAAACACTATGGCAAGCAACCAAGCAATTCACCAAAAGACGCGCTAGAATGCCGCCACTGCACGGCGAGAGGGGTCTGTCCTGTAGCCATGCCGAAAAGGCCAACACCCTCACCGACTCCTTCGAGAAGCAGCTTCAAACGGCAGAATCTCAGAATGATGAATACGAATAGATAGTCCGTCGTCAACTGGCTGTCTTCTTCGATGCTGAGGAGGACCCAGAGGACGAACCTTCACATTTCGCCAATGAAGTTCCGTCCCTACAAACAAGGCACCGGGACACGACTGTGTCACAGTATCACCAACCAGCTTACTCGAAACACGCTGAAGTGGTCGCGATACTCAAAGCACGGAAAGGCCCTTTGTTCCCACAGGAGGCCGATTAGCCTCTTGCCAACTCTCAGCAAGATCTAAGAGAGCCTACTGCTAATACCCACACGTGATCACATTACCAACGAGCGACTTCTGTCGGATTTCCAATTCGGATTCCAACAAACCATGAGACTGATGGAAGCAGCAACAGAGGGCTTCAACCACAGAGGCTGCTGCGGGATAATGCTACTTGATGCAGCCAAACCCTTCGACTCAGTATGGCATACAGGGATATCATGCAAGTTATACACTCATAGGTTCCCCAGGAGCATAGCCAGGTTAATCCAAAGCTATCCTACGAACAGAACTTTCTCTGTCAAGGTAGAAACATCCACCTCCACCAAAGGCGTATTCGTGCAGGGATGCCACAGGGATCAGTCCTGGGGTTTGGTGTGTACAGTCTGTACACTGCAGACACCCCCACAGCCCCCCCCCCCCTGGTGAAAACCGCACAGTATGCTGACGACACAGCCTTTAGCACTCGTAATGCGAATAAGGACCTGGTCATTCGTAGGTTACAAAGGGCTCTAGATGACACAGAAACCTGGACCCATCGTAGTCACATCACCATTAACCCTGAAAATACACAGGCTATGCTGATCACCCAGAGGATTGGGAGACGTGAACCCCTTGAAAGCCCCCCCTTCCCCCCTCCCATTCACTTATACGTACGTGGATCCCGACTCCTCTGTCGCAGATCCGCCAAGTATCTCGACGTAACGTTGGACTCAAGACTAACGTGAATCCCCACATAGATGAGGTCCATAGGAAGGTCTGTGATAGAATGTCCATCCTATACCCAGTCCTCAACACAACCAGCTCCCTCTCTTGCTCGATAGGGGTGAATGTATACCAGTCACTCATACGTCGAATATGGAATATGCGTGTCCTGACTGGGAGTATGCGGCGTAGCAGCACCTGGACAAGCTCCAGAGGCTGCAGAACCGCGCCCTCGTAAGGGTTCTGCATCTACGGCCGGGTTTCCAACAGACGACATGTACACCGCTGCTAAAATCACCCTCCTCGCAGAAAGATTCCAAGATCTGGCAAGGGCTTTCTAGGATAGCTCTTTCAGATCTGGAAATAAACCCTTCCACTCCCTAGGTCGGTATGACATGTCCAGCGATAAGCACTAATGCACTATGACGATCTTCGTCGACTAAGTCGAAGAGAAAAATACCAGAATCTCCGAATCCTGATACCAATCCTAAATCCATTAAATACCCAACATCTCGCCAACCTCAGGCAAGTACAAGAGACAACAAGAATACTATCAGAACACACAGACAGCCAAAACAATCCAAGATAACCACACAACATACAATGTAGAGTAAAAGCCAACGGGCTATAAACTCCTGAATTCACTTCCTCAAGGAGAGGAAAGTAAAAGGCGAGAGAGAGAGAGCAGACAGACCATTCCATCAGAACCACGTGATGATGGTGGAAAGGTTATTCGCCGAATAATTGTGGGATTTCAACGATCGCATATTGCTGGACACTCGAGAGTCCTGGAAACGATATTCTTTGTGTTTCGTGCTATATCTTTGACATTGTCAGCGTTTTTACTCCAAGGATTTTACATAATTATTTCTTACTTATTTTTTCACCATACACTACATTTTCATAAACACAATCTACTGACAAATTCATAAATACATATAATTACAAAACTGATTTAAATTCATGAAATCACGTAGCTGAAAAATATACGAGACAATGAGTTGTTGTGTTACATCTCCCTGGAGATAAATATGTAGTCTGCCAACAAAATCATAAAGTTACAGACGGACGAGTCATTTGCCAGCTGGGACATTTCTTTAATATCAGTGCCAAAATCTGTTTATTGCTGATTTTTTGTCCCTCTATAACGGAGGATAACAGTTAGCAAAAGCAATTGCAGAAGGTCTATAAATAATACCTTGCCTTTTCCACTTCAGATTTCGAGAAGCATGTTGTAGCAGAGGCAAATCAAGGGCGGTTCTAATCACCCGATATAAAAGAACAACAATCTTGCAGGGGAGTTAAGACCTTCGGCTTGAAGCAACGTCTTGACGGATCCCAGTGAAGGGAGAGTGTTTGTGTCAAATAAGACTGCTCTGCACACCCTCGGTTTTGTTTGGTGTAGCCAGGGACACCGCTACGGCTGTAGCAAATCCAACAGACAACAGCAGCAAAGCTGTGTAGGTAGCCGGACTCTGCTTCAGGTACTCAACTTCCTGGCATCGCAGCCACGAAGCCCCTGGACAGTTACACTCTAATAATGTGTTTCTCACAGGCATTACGACTGGCTGAAATAGAGAAGGGCTGTAGCTCCGCAGTAGACGTTCGAACACACCTGCAGTTAAGCTAAGGAAGGAGATGAGTTTCTTTGTATGTCGTGATGCTACCAAAACAATATAATATTTCTTAAAATAATGCCCCGACAATGTGGCACCTGAGAGTTGGTCCTGTAAACACATGTCTCTCTTCCACCTTATCCTCTTCTCTTTCTAGGGCTACGTGTTACATTTCCATTTGTGTTGCGGCGGGGCAGGGTCGGTCGTCTGCGTTTTTGTTAACTCTATCGTTCAGTTCACCTACCTTGACAGGCTCCTTGTCGATCTCCTTTCACTCTGTGGTATGAGATGCGTGTTAGGCAGTGTAAAGCAACGTTGATGAAACCACTACGTAATACCTACCGCACAGAGGCCGCATAACTTTAGCTGAAAATCAGTTCCTGAAAGTTCATGATAAAAAAAATCTGGCGTTCGAGATATTCGGTCTACTTGCAGAAAAGCGTTTAACGTTACATTAACTGTGCATTTTATTTATTTTGAAACAAATGAAATGGCTACCAAGCCCGTATTTAATGCGGTGAAACATTATCCTTGGAAGTTCACTGTCAGTACAACAAATTTTCATTCGAAAACCAGCCAGAATTTTAACAAGTCCGAACTGGCTAATTTTCACGTTCAACCAGTCACAAACCCACAACTATTCGCGTGTTAAACATTCGGTCGTTTCAGTCTTCTTCGTAAGAGGTGTTCGCCAAAATATTCCGTACAGAGAACGAAACACGCCACGTGGAGTTGTTACTACGACCAGAAAGTTCACACGTTCATATCTCTCAAACTGTTTAATTTAGAAACAACAAACTGTCATTAAAATGTTCGTAGCTCCAGTCGCTTCAGGCAAGGTATGTTCGAACTGAAATTAGCTCACTATTTCCTCATCTCACAGAGTATTTTTAATGAGGGATCTGACATCGTGTTATTCGTAGACTGCCTAGCAAGAGACTCGTCTTTTTGAGGTACTCTCCTATATGCCACTTTTCGCACGGGAACCGATTTTTGTATTATGTAATGCACAGTGACTAAGGTTATAAAAAGAAAATTGTAATTAATTCGTTTTTATACATTGATAACTTTGGAATGGTTTCAACTGATAACGAAGATCAATCTGTTATTGTTCCGTTGTTTTAGGAGTGTTAGGTAATTCTCCTTATCTCCAGAGCTACAATAAATAAAAATCTGAAATTTTGACAGCATCGTTACATTACTAACAGAAGGCTGTGTGCCAAATTTGAACAAAATCTGATATAATAACTAATATGGATTATCTAGACTCGTAGAGGGTATGAATCTTCGTATCGACTCAATGTGGAGTTCTCACGGCAGGCAGCGTCAGCTGTGGTGTGAGCAAAGTGAAAGAAAAAACATGCCATCCTCCAACCACCTTACCAGACGGCTGCGTGCCTTACTGCAACGAATGTCATCTCGTAATAACTTGCTGGGTTATAGAGTAGCTAGTTCTATTGGAGGTCTGAAAGTAGATTTATCTTGGTCTCATTGCCTCGCCACCGACAATTAACGTAGAGAGTAGACGAACTGCAAAAAGTTCTCTTCCAATTGCATACCATGATCTTGGTATGTCGCTGGTGTTTGTATTTGCTCCTGGATACGCCTCACAATCGAGTATCACATTTTTGTGATCCTTGAAGGAAGCATTCGCTATTACTAGCGGAAATTTCTCAGTGATTCTCCACTCTCATTCATAGTACCAAGCTCATATTCTCTCGTAACCCTTTCTTCCGCCCCTACGCCAACCGCATTCCAGTCCCCCGTGACTATTAGGTGTGGGATAATGAAATTCTAAATAATGAAGATATACGGTTGAAGTTCTCCAAGATTATAGATATTGGGAAAAGCAATAGCTTGGTAGGCAGTTCAGCTGACAAGGAGTTAACATCTCTAAAAAGGCCTGTCACTGATTTTGGACAGAGAATGCAAAGATAGGTACAAAGGTGGTAACTGCGATGAAACCATGGATAACAGGAGAAGTACTGCTGTTTATCGATGAATGATGGAAGGGAACATAAAGTTCAACGAAACGCAGGTATACAGAAATACAAGTCACGTAGGAATGAAACAAGTAGGAGGTCTATGAAAGCTAGAGCGTAATGGCTGAATGAAAAATATAAAGGAGCCGAATATATAAGATTGTCAGAAAGACTGACTCAGCATATGGAAATGTCGAAACAACCTTCGCTGAAATTAAAAGCAAGGGTGGAAACAATAAAAGTGAAAAATGAATTGCACAGTTAAATGCAGTGGAAAGTGCGGATGGATAGAAAGAGTACACTGAAGGCCTCCCTGAGGGGGAGACTTGTCTGATGACGTGACACGAGAAGAAACAGCAGCCCATAGGGAAAAGATAGTAGATTCTGTATTTGAATCAGAATTTAAAAGCTTTGGAAGGCCGAACATCAAATGAGGTAGAAATAATTTACGTTGTTTTGTAGAATGTGTGAGACTGGCTTACACTTTCATAATGGAATCATACACGCAGTTCCAAAGATTACAACAGCTAACAAGAGCACGAATTATCACAGAGACAGCGGAACATCTCATGAATCCCAGTTGTTGGCAAGAGTAATGTAGAGAAGAATGGAAAAGAAACTTGGGGATCTGTTGTATGATGATCAGTGAGGCTTTAGGGAAGGTAAAGACGCCAAAGAGGAAGATATGACGTTCCGGTTGATAATGGAAGCAAGATTATAGAAAAGTCAAGAAAAGTTCGTGGGATTTGTCAACCTGGAGAAAATGTACGACAGTGTCAGATGGTGTAAGATCTGTGAAATTCTGGGGAAATTAAGGGTAAAATATAGGGAAAGACGTCCGCCCCTCGTGGTCTCGCGGTAGCGTTCTCGCTTAACGAGTACGGGGTCTCGGGTTCGATTCCCGGCGGGGTCAGGAATTTTTTCCTGCTTCGAGATGACTGGGTGTTGTTGTGTCGTCTTCATCATCATCATTCATTCCCATTACGGTCGGAGGAAGGCAACGGCAAACCACCTCCATTAGGACCTCGCCTAGTAAGGCGGTGCGGGTCTCCCGCATCGTTCCCCTACGCTCTGTAAAGAAGCATGGGACCACCCACCATTTTAAATGGCTCTGATCACTATGGGACTTTAACTGCTGTGATCATCAGTCCCCTAGAACTTAGAACTACTTAAACCTAACTAACCTAAGGACATCACACACATCCATGCAGGATTAGAACCTGCGACCGTAGCGGTCACACGTTTCCAGACTGTAGCGCCTAGAACCGCACGGCCACTCCGGCCGGCACAGATTATACAAGTGAAACACTTACTCACCTATATATAGGCTGATTCAGCTGCCCACACCACTGCATTCTATGCAACCTACAACACTAAATACCATGCGCAAGATTTTCGTATTCTCTCGCTCGCCATATTAGTCATACAGAAAAAAGAAGACTAGTATTCTGTAGGAAATTTATTGTAGTAAAATTTTGTACTGGGATGCGTTTCCGTTAGGGGCCGTAGATTTCGATATATTCAAGATGAACGTACACAAGTCACTTGGGAAGTCGTCTTTCTTGAGTAATTCATAACCATGGCCTCAAGTGATAACGCAGTCCAGTACAGATTTTAACTACATAAAATTTCCCTCAAAAGGGTCCTTTTGATTTTCTCTGTGGGATTAACAGACTGCACATAGCGAGCGAAGATAAGAAACTCTTGTGCGTGGTACATGAACGCATCACAGGCTGCATAATACCCAGTGTTTGGGGCAGCTGTATCAAACAGTATATGGTAAATCGCAGCTGCCCTAGTGCCCTATCAAGAAGTAGGCCGGCTACCACCTTCCACTCCGTCAAGTCTCGATAGGGAGCAACGTACTGAGTTCTCCCTCCTTGGAACTGTTCAGCCCAGTAATATATGTCTCAAGGTATTTCAAATGCACATATTTTGTTACTGGGCGGTGGTACTGAACTATAGGGAAGACGTTCTGGAAGTCAGAGAACAAAGCATCGCCTTGAGCTCAACCATCTAGTACTTACTCTATCTCGCGAAGGAACAGAGCGAATTGGCCTTCAAACGAAGGGGGAATCTCGAAACAATACCAATTCCTATTCGAGTGGGTCTCCAAAAAAAAGTCTTCACACTGGAGAACAACGTATGTTCACTGATCCACGGTAGGTCGACGTGGATGAGATCGCGATATATTTTTGGAGAAGGAAATGTTATAGGCGCTCTATTGTTCCTGATCTACATAACGACATAGGAGACAATCTCAGTAGACCTTGGACTTATCACTCAACTGTTGAGCATTTTACTGTCACATGCATGACACGTTGCGTTGTTTCAAATACCTTCGAGTAGCTGATGGCGGAAGGGGTGCCAGTTTCTCCAAAAAATTCAACGCAAAATCTAACCGCCGCCTCTGCATTGTGCCCCTTTTGGGTGAATAACTTTCGAAAGACGGAAATTTTGTTTCTGCTGATATTTATCACCTTCCGTTTCGTTTTCATCATATCAGGCTATCATTTGACGTAGGCACAGTTGAATTTATTTTACATAAACGCGTAAAATATTTTTGTAATTTTTCGACCGCGATCAGATGGAGGGACACTTACACACAATGCGCAGTTGGAATCCGATGAAGTCTATCCGAATCGTAGAAGTGGCAGACATTTTCACAGCCGCTAATGGGCGTGGAAGGGGACAAAAGTACCACATAACCTATCATTTTCATGCTTAGTTCACCGTAAGACAGTTCACGGTTAGCTGACCTGACTTCTAGGCATGTTGTGCAGTACAGTCAGAGCAGGATATTATGGATATGACTCAAGAGTAAAGCAGAATCCATCGAGAGACGACAGGCATCAATTTTCATGGTCTTCTTGTTGATCTGAAGACACTGATGACTGGTCAATATGTTTAGTTTTTTTCAGAGTGGCCGTGATTGGTGGTATAGGGAAGTGGATGAGGGTCTTACGGAGTGAATAGTTAGGACACTTGATGTGAACGCAAATGAACCGAAGAAGTACTGACAGGTGCCTATGAATCCGTATTTGTGTAAGTGGATTGTGACAATATTTAAAATCAACTGAATTACAGTAGTTTTCGCTCATATCGCCAGCTTCACTCACTGGTAAATTTAAAAATAGTGTTGATGAGTGCAATTTAAAGAAGAGAATGCTTCTAATTCTATGGAAACGGCTTCACATACGACCTGTCTATATCTTTGTCATAATGTTTTCCAAGTGGTCATACTGTATTAATTACAAATATCAGTTATAAAAGCTGTACTTCCGCGTCTGATTCAAAATCAACATAAAACGAAAGAATTTGGCACATGAGCCTCAAGACTATAATTGCAGAACGTTCCTGTTATTTTTATTTCAAGAAAAAAATCCGTACTTTGGAGACTGCTACATTGACTGCAGTTATGCTTTACAAAAGTTATTTCCTAAAATAACTATTATGACACCGTAAGGTTAAGAAACATAGTAACTCGATGTTTACATTCATGAAAGTCGTAGTGTGACTTTCCAGAGTACTACTTACAGGACTGACACAGAGCATTGCCTGCAAGACGTCTACTGGAACGCTTTAATGTCATTAAAATCAGCCCCTACGTTTGTAGCACGTGTAGTGGGATGTCCGTACTGTCTGGTGAAATATAGCCGCTTAGAGCAACGGTTTTCCGAAATGTCTTCACCAAAGAAGACGAAGTAAAAATTCCTGAACTCCAATCAAGAACAATTGCCAAGATGAGAAACATAGAAACAGATATCCGATGTGTAGCAAAGCAGCTTAAATCACTTAATAAAGGCAAGGCCTCCGGTCCAGATTGTATACCAGTCAGGTTCCTTTCTGAGAATGCTCATGCGATATTTAGCAATTATATACAACCGCTCGCTCGAAGAAAGAGCTGTACTTAAAGACTGGATAATTGGTCAAGTCACACCAATACCCAAAAAGGGAAATACGAGTAATCCATTGAATTACAGGCCCATATCACCAACGTCGATTTTCAATAGGGTATTGGAACACATGCTGTGTTCGAACACAGTACACCTCGAAGAAAGCGATTTATTGGCACATTGCACGGATTCAGAAAATATCGTTCTTGTGAAACACAACTACCTCTTTATATTCATGAAGTAATGAGTGCTATTGACAGAGGATGTCAAATTGATTCCATATTCTTAGATTTCCGAGAAGGCTTTCGACACCGTACCTCAGAAGCGTCCTCTAATCAAACAGCGTGCCGGTGCAATATCACCTCAGTTGTGCGACTGGATTCGTGTTCTCCTGTCAGAAAGGTCACAGTTCGTAGTAAGAGACGGGAAGTTATCGAGTAAAACACAAATAATATCCGGCGTCCTCCAAGTAAATGTTATAGGCGCTCTATTGTTCTTGATCTACATAACGACATAGGAGACAATCTCAGTAGACCTGTTAGATTGGTTGCAGATGATGCTCTCTTTTACCGTCTTGTAAATTCATCAGACGACCAAAGCGAATTGCAAAATGATTTAGATAAAGTATATGTATGGTGTGAAAGTGGCAATTGACCCTGAATGAAGAAAAGTGTGAAGTTATTCACACGAATAGTAAAAGAAATCCGCTGAATTTCGATTACGTGATAAGTCACACCAATCTGGAAGCTGTAAATTCAACTAAATACTTAGGTATTGCAGTTAGAAGTAACCTAAATTGGAACGATCACACAGATAATTTTCTCGGTAGAGCAAACCAAAGACTGCGATGCAATGGCAGAACACTTAGAATTAGCAACAGGTCTACTAAAGAGACTGCATACACCACGCTTGTCCGCCCTATTCTGGAGTATTGCTGTGCGGTGTGGGATCCGCATCATCTGAGACTGACGGATGACAGCGAAAAAATTCAAAGAAGGGCGGCTCTTTTTGTACTATCGCGAAACAGGCGAGATAGTGCCACAGACATGATACGTGAATTGGAGTGGCAATCATTAAAAGAAAGGTATTTTTCTAAGGAAATTACAACCACCAGTTTTCTCCTCCGATTGCGAAAGCATTCTGTTAGCAGCCGCATACATAGGGAGAAATGATCATCACTATAAAATAAGAGAAATCAGGACTCGCACAGAAAAATGTACGCGCTCGTGTTTCCAGTGCGCCTTTCAAGAGTGGAACGGTAGAGAGACAGCTTGAAGGTGGTTCATTGAACACTCTGCCATGCGCTTAATTGTGAATATCAATCACGTATATGTAGATATAGAGGTATAAGTTCAGTATTGCATTGGAAGGGCTGGAGTGGGTCAGACATCTGCAGATTAATACCAACTGTCACTACGCTTAAAATCTAAGTTTTAAAAGACCTGTAAGGAGTAAATTGCCACTGGATAGGACGTGGGAGGGACCTACTGCAAGGCAAATGACTAACAGGTAAACTGAGTAAGTTCTTTTCTGCATTCCATGCGACAAGAAAAGACCGAGGCGAATACCTACACGAAGATGATTCTACGGTATTAGAAAGCATCCAGAAGCAGCATTGGTGCAAGTTATTAAATATGTATGAAAAAAGGGAGAGCTTGTCTTCTTAGCTTAATGGAATAAAAATTGCCGAAGACGATAACTACGATAATTTTATTATAGGTTATAGGTTCCGCCTTTATGTAAAAACGCTTTTTTTTCCTTTTCACCCAAATATGTTTCCGCACCTATGAGCCATCAGCAATGGGTTTTGTTTATTGAAAACCGTAAAAAGTGCACATATGTCTTGACTGATATAAAAAAGTGATGCCTAAAGGAAGTTTTTGCACATTTTTCTCCTTACTGTGATTTTACATTGTATGGTTTTGCAGGACTATCTATAAGGTGTCCTGGACTGATTGCGCATCATCTGCAAATCAAACAAAGTAAATGGGAATTTAATTGGCGATTTGACACAGCCCTTTACGTTTTTAATAGTATGTGATTTTGGCGTGGCAAAACGTTTTGCGTATATATTCATTCTTATTTTATACATTTGTAATAAGAAACATATACGCAAAACATTTTGCCCCCCAAAATCACGTTTTTTTAAAAATCTGTGATCGTGCTAACTCGCCGATGTAATTCACATTTACATCATTGGTTTGCAGATGTCAAGCTATTAGTGCAGCACACAATAAATATGGTCCTGGAGAAATTAGTAGTGTACAATCACGGTATAAAAAATCCTATTACAACTTTCTTTGGGAGTCACTTTGTTAGACCAGTCAAAACAAAAAATATATTCACTTTTTACAGTTTTCAATAACCAAAACCCACTGATTATGGCACAGATGTGCCGAAACATGTTTGGGCAAAAAGAAAAGAAACAGTGTTTTGGCATAAAGGCGGAACCTATAACCTATAATTTAACTATAAACACGGAAAGAAAGGCAAGAGCTGCAGATTCAAAAGATGATTACGGTAAGTTTCCTTCGCGAGTTCACTTTTGGACAGTAGTGACAAGCTTCAAAAATTTTTCTTTCTCTTTCCCCATACTGGAGGCAAATTAGAGAATGATTTCTTTTAGAATTTAAAATTACTTTTCGTTGTGTTTTTTGCTATCCGCTATCTTTTTCTACACTACCTGACAGAAAGAGTGTAGCAACGGGAAGATATGCTCGGATGTTAATGCAGTTTCAAAAAAATACATAACAGAGATGGTTATGTAAATGATTATGTTTGCAATTCTCTGTGACAAATAGAACGGCAGCCACAGTACAGTAGTGTAGTTTGTGTTTCCTTTCGTTACCAGGCGTTGGCATGTTAAATAACGAGTGTGAATGCCATAAAATATTGAGTCTCCACTCTGAAGGAAACGGAGGTGCCACTTATTCGTGTGATACTGCGTAATCAGCACGTCCGTTATTCTGAAATGGGCATCATTGTGGGACTCCATTTGGTCGGCAGTTGGAACCGTGTCATATTCAGATCTGTGGGGCATTCGGATGTGACAGTGGCCAGATTTTGGACAGCACGGGAACGCGAGGGCATGCATACTCCTCGTCAGGTTTCGGTCGGCCACGTCTGATGACCAGGCTGTATTGTGCCCCAAGCACACCTTAACACGTCACACCTGCGCCTGCCATCCGAGAACAAGTAATGGCCTTCCATAACGTTCTGGTGGCATCCCACAACACAGGTCAGACTACGGAATTGCTGTCCCATGCGTAGGCTCTGGTTAACACCACACTACGGAATGTTGAGTTTTAAGTGGTGTCGTGACATCAAAGCATGGACTGCTCATGAATTGTGTCACTTTGTGTTCATCGATGAGTCACGGTTTCGCACTACCCTGGATGAGCGTCGTCGGCCGGTATGGAGGCGGCTTGGGGAAAGGTTCGGTTCTGCGAGTGTTTTGGAGATACGCAGCGTTGTTACTCTTGTCGTTATGATGTGGGAACTCACTAGTATAGCTTCAGGTGGTACGTCCGGGACATACCTTGTCCTCACGTGTTGTCTCTACTGTGACGGTAGCGCAGTGCCATTTGTCAACACGACAATCCTCGTCCTCACATGGGAGCGTCTCTATGAACTGTGTGATATCGAAGGACCCCAGTGGGCAGCAAGATCCCTGGATCTGTCCCTAATAGAACACGTGTAGTACCAGCTTGGACTTCAACTCGGCCCCAATGCCAGTATCCAGCTACAACAGTTGTGGTTCAGCTTAGCTCGTCAGAGGACACAACGGCTTTATTACACGCTCATCAGCCAAATCATTGCACGCTTATAGGCCAGTGAGACTGCAACATCGTACTGACAAATGGAGTCGTACTGCCAAGTTCATTGTTAATTAGACTCGATTTCCTATTCACTACAATAACGTCACATAAATTTCTTAGATTTTAAAGTTTCATTTACTTTCACCTCCTCTATTGCAAGCTTTCCATTTTCGTAACAAAACGTATACTGACCGATCTTTCCATTTCTCCGTAACTGCTTCACTTAATATTCTCCATAATTTGTTTTACATCAATTTAACCCTGTGCTGTGGATTTTTTTTTTTTTTTATTACGGAATACATTACCACGAGTTTTAAATAAATGTAAATAAAAATACTTTAAAATGGTTAGCTTTTCTATTTATTAGAAGAATTTGTTCTACATGTTCTGCTATTTGTCCATCCCTATATAATTTATGATTGCCCATATCAACTTGTAGAAAATAGTACGGAGATGCCGTCGGAGATATCGCATTAATTGACCCTTCAACTGCTAAAGATCTTCATTAGATTCCGTCTTCACTTACTTATTTGAGTAGATTATATAGTTCATCTACCCGGCGTATCTCCAACTACTTTTAACATTCTTTCAAATGCCTACAGTTTCATCATCTCTAATAGCAGTATCGCTCTTTCATTAATGGGAGGTTTTTTTTCAGATGTACCAGACTAATTCTGTTATCTTCATTGAGGAAGACAAACTGTGCAGTTTTACTTCTTAAACAGGTGATATCCTTCGTCTCTTCCACTACCATGTCTCTCCCAGTTTTCATCTTGGAGAAGTCGTTATTCCCCTTTGTACTACTCTTCATTAACTTCGTCTCTGCTTTGTTTATTCTTGAACATTATCTGCCCCAAGTATACTATCAACTCCCATCAGACGGTCTTCTCAGTGTTTATTATGCTTGGAGAGTGGGCTGCTTAATCTCCGATCCTTATCACTGATATGTGTCCGTGTCGCTCTATTGTTCCCGCTCAAAAATTTAGTTTCATTCCCAACCACTGCTTCTTTGTTGAAGGGGATTGGTAATAAGCTACCTCTCTGCCTTTCACCCCTCATAACAAGAACTTAATTCTCACAACCTTCTGGAATTGTTGTTGTTGCACCTCTTCTTCGTTTCCTTGTTCTTAGTTCGAAGAAGGGTTTGAGGCATCTCACAACAGGAATACTTTTTAGCCCGTCCGATATCCCCATTGTGTAAAATTTATTTTATCGTAATTAGGATGTAACAATTACTTTGTTAACCGTTTGCGGCAATCGAACTCGTCAATCACGGAAGACAGACGGGTCCAATAGATGCTCAGCAATGTGATGGCTGATTACTCTCCTTTGACAATGAGAGTAGGCAACCTTCCCCACACGAATTAGTTCAAATGACAGTAGACAGATGTTAAGCCCGAGCGGGTAGCCGCGCTGCTTCCCGAGAGCGTAGGCGTGCCGGTCCCCGGCGGGAATCCACCCGGCAAATTAATGTCTACATCTACATCTACATCTACATCCATACTCCGCAAGTCACCTGACGGTGTGTGGCGGAGGGTACCCTGAGCACCTCTATCGGTTCTCCCTTCTATTCCAGTCTCAGATCGTTCGTGGAAAGAAGGATTGTCGGTATGCCTCTGTGTGGGCTCTAATCTCTCTGATTTTATCCTCATGGTCTCTTCGCGAGATATACGTAGGAGGGAGCAATATACTGCTTGACTCTTCGGTGAAGGTATGTTCGCGAAACTTTAACAAAAGCCCGTACCGAGCGACTGAGCGTCTCTCCTGCAGAGTCTTCCACTGGAGTTTATCTATCATCTCCGTAACGCTTTCGCGATTACTAAATGATCCTGTAACGAAGCGCGCTGCTCTCCGCTGGATCTTCTCTATCTCTTCTATCGACCCTATCTGGTACGGATCCCACACTGCTGAGCAGTATTCAAGCAGTGGGCGAACAAGCCTACTGTAACCTACTTCCTTTGTTTTCGGATTGCAGTTCCTTAGGATTCTTCCAATGAATCTCAGTCTGGCATCTGCTTTACCGACGATCAACTTTATATGATCATTCCATTTTAAATCACTGCTAAGGCGTACTCCCAGATAATTTATGGAATTAACTGCTTCCAGTTGCTGTCCTGCTATTTTGTAGCTAAATGATAAGGGATCTATCTTTCTATGTATTAGCAGCACATTACACTTGTCTACATTGAGATTCAATTGCCATTCCCTGCACCATGCGTCAATTCGCTGCAGATCCTCCTGCATTTCAGTACAATTTTCCATTGTTACAACCTCTCGATACACCACAGCATCATCTGCAAAAAGCCTCAGTGAACTTCAGATGTCATCCACAAGGTCATTTATGTATATTGTGAATAGCAACGGTCCTATGACACTACCCTGCGGCACACCTGAAATCACTCTTACTTCGGAAGAGTTCTCTCCATGTCCGATGTGCCGGCCAGCCTGTGGACGGTTTTTAAGGCGGTTTTCTATCTGCCGCGGCGAATGCGGCCTAGATCCCCTTATTCCGCCTCAGTTACACTATGTCGACAATTGTTGCGCAAAGACTGTCTCTACGTACGAGTACACCATAATTACTCTATCACGTCTCGTCTGGTATGAGACGTTTCCGTTGTGTTGGGGGGGGGGGGGGGGGCACTGGGGAGCAAACTGCACAATTACTCTGGGTTCGGCGCGGGGCGGCGGTGAGGTGGATAGACTACTGTGACCTGTTGTGCGGTTGTGAACAGCTGAGGGCTACCCGTCGTTTCTAGGTTCCCGGTTCATGTTAATAGCTAATGATTGTAGAGGAAACTTAGTAATTTTAACGTTGATTGCCTTTGAGGTGACGATGGTACAGGAAGTTAGTTCGATATGGATCACTTAAATTCGTATGAATGCCTACTATTTATGGTCCTATATTCACACATATGTAATGACTTTAAACAGCACAACACTTTTCATCCAAATTAACATAATAAACTTTGAACGAGTAACCTCATAAGAATTGAAGGTACTTGTACATTGAAGAGCCAAAGAAACTGGTACGCCTACCTAATATCGTGCAGTGTCCCCGCAAGCACGCAGAAATGGCGCAACACGGCATGAAATGGGCTCGACTAATGTCTGAAGTCTTCGTTGATCCATTATGGACTATGGGACAACAGCTGGCATGTATTTCTTGATGCAATAATCTACCAAAAGCCGTATGTATTTTAGAAACTTATTTTATGAACTTCTTACGTGCTACCAGTTTCGGCATTACGTTGATGCCATCTTCAGGCCCACGACTCAGACTGTGTTGCCTGGCCACCAAGAGCTGTTGCTTAACGATTTGATTCACGAAGCCAGTTATATGACTCCTTCCGTGTATAGCGATTTTACGACTACGACGTGGTAAATTATTGATTCAAGAAATGTCTGAAGTGGTGCTGGAGGGAACTGACACCATGAATCCTACAGAACTGTCCTTAATCCTGAAGCGTACTAGGGGTGGAGATCTCTTCTGAGCAGCACTCTGTAAGGCATGCCAGATATGCTCAAGGGTGTTGGTGTCTGTGGAGTTTGGTTGCCAGTGGAAGTGTTTAAACTCAGAATGGTGTTCCTGGAGCCACGCTGTAGCAATTATGAACATGCGGGGTGTCGCGTTGTCCTGCTGGAATTGCCCAAGTCCGTCGGAATGCACAATGGACATGAATGTGTTCCGATGTAACCACAAGAGCCGGCACGAAGATGAAGAACGCAAGAACGGAGAAGGTTGTGAGACGACGTCGGCCAATAGTTCGATGACTAGGACCGCATCACGACAGGAGCGGCCTCTGACCGAAGAGAATATAAGCGCAGCTCCTGGCAGCCGCGCCGCACATGAGTAGACCAACACTAGCAGACCAGGACAGTAGAAGACGCACACCAGTAGAGCAGTCACCATAACTGTTATACTGAGACTTGTGCCTTACATTAACCCTAGGACGACTAAGGGGATTGGGGGGGGGGGGGGGGGAGGGTCAGCTGAACTTGCTTTTGCCCAAGTAACTTTCGTACTACATATTCCCTTTGACTTATTGTTTGTTGGCTATTTTATGAAACGTTAGTGTCAATATATTTTATAGAAAATTTCTGCTTTGAAAGAAAAAATAAATAAACTTATTATGGGTCCAACAAGCGCCCCCACCCCTTAGGCTTCCATGCTATAGAAAATTTCCCTTAGTAGGATTTCGTATTTCTCATCTCTACAATAATGCAAGCTAGTTTCTTGTTGGTTGGTATTCTTGATATTCACAAAAACTGGTTTACCTTCAGAGGAAGTGATTGTTGATGTCAGTCAGCTGTTATTTATCTGGCCGGCCGCGGTGGCCGTGCGGTTCTGGCGCTACAGTGCCGAACCGCGGGACTGCTACGGTCGCAGGTTCGAATCCTGCCTCGGGCATGGATGTGTGTGATGTCCTTAGGTTAGTTAGGTTTAAGTAGTTCTAAGTTCTAGGGGACTGATGACCTAAGATGTTAAGTCCCATAGTACTCAGAGCCACTTGAACCATTTTTTTGTAATTTATCTCGTAAACTTGCAGTGAGTTAGTGCAGTTCCCAACACGTGTCCTACACAGCAAAAACGAAACCAAGTAAAAACTTACTGATCTTTGGCAACAGTGCACCAAGATAAAGGCACTGTTGGAGGAGAGAAGAATAAAACCGAGATAAATGCATATTATAATTCCACTAAAGGTGGAATTAATACCATTGATCAAATGGCGCGTATGTACACCTGTAAGAGGGGAACAAAGAGATGGCCTCTATCAGTATTTTACACTCTCATAGACATTTGTGCTGTCAATGCAACCACGATATACATCCAGCAACATCCAAGATGGAATGAAAAGAGACACAACAAACGGAAAGTTTATCTTCTGCAAGCTGGGATGGAACTAGTAAAATTGCAGGTAGAAGAAAGAAGTGCCAATGCAAGAGGGTTATCTAACCAAATTGTTCAATCAATGGAGACTATTCTACAAAAGAAAATCAAAGAAGTGACGACAGAAGCACGTGAGCCTCCTGCAGGGAAAGGTCGGTGCCATATTTGTGTAAGAAAAGCTAAAACAAAGAAGCAGAAGTACAACAATCTAAGTAAACCAAAACAGTACTGTGGACAGTGTGATAAACATGTGTGTACACACATTCAGAAAAAATTGTGAAGTTTGTCTCTTGCCTTGAAGTTGGGGACTCAGAGTAATCTATTGTATATGAACACACCTGTATTTTGTATTGCAATATGTCAATTTTTATTCACTCACTCGAATATTTATAACAATGAACAACATTTATAAACCGATACCTTAGTTAAAATACATATGCCGTTTCGAAAGTTGTAATTTTTCGTCAGTAAACTTATTTAATACCTGTGGGCTCGCCGAACCCCCCCCCCCCCCCCCCTTAGGCATCCAAGTTAGATAAAAATGCTTGGGCTCCCTAGGGTTAATTGCTTGTATAGACATTGTCTACAGCGAAGCACATTGATTATTTGCATATCGCCCATAGCTTGCGACAACTCATAACCAAAGCATTGTCCATCTACTTTATTGTAATAAAAACCATTAACGTTATTTGCTTGAATTGTTGTATAGCTATCGGAGAAAGCAGCATCCTTTAGGCACCCTATAAGCGACGAGTGGGCAGGACGGAATGGATGCAGGTGAGCAGACTGGATGCTTACGTACATGTCACCTGTCAGAGTCGTACCTAGATGTATAAGGGGTCGCATATCACTCCAGCTGCACACGCCCCACACCATTACAGAGCCTCCACCAGCTTGAATAGTCCCCTTCAGACATGCAGTATCCATGGATTCATGAAGTTGTTTCCACACCCGTACACGTCCATCCGCTCGATTCACTTAGAAACGACACTCGTCCACCCAAGCAAGATGTGTCCAGTCACCAACAGTTCAATGACAGTACTGATGGCCCCAGGCGAGGGGTAAAGCTTTGTGTTGTGCGGTCATCAAGGGTACACGAGTGGGCCTTCGGCTGCGAAAGCCCGTATCGATGATGTTTCGTTGGATGCTTCGCACGCTGACACTTGTTGATGGCCCAGCATTGAAACCTGCAGCAATTTGCAGAAGGGTTGCACTTCTGTCACGTTGAACGACTGTCTTCGGTCGTCGTTGGTTCCGTTCCTGCAGGCTCTTTTTTCGGCCGCAGCAATGTCGGAGATCTGATGATTTACCGGATTCCTGTTATTCAAGATACACTCGTGAAATGGTCGCACGGAAAAATCCCCACTTCGTAGCTACCTCGGAAATGCTGTGTCCCATCGCTCGTGCACCGGCTATAACACCACGATTAAATGGTTCAAATGGCTCTGAGCACTTTGGGACTTAACATCTGTGGTCATCAGTCCCCTAGAACTTAGAACTACTTAAACCTAACTAACCGAAGGACATCACACACATCCATGCCCGAGGCAGGATTCGAACCTGCGACCGTAGCGGTCACGCGGTTCCAAACTGCAGCGCCTAGAACCACACGGCCACACTGGCCGGCTACACCAGGGTTAAAATCACTTAAATTTTGGGAATCTGTCATTGTAGCAGCAGTAACCGATCTGACAACTGCGCCAGACACCTGCTGTCTTATACAGGCGTTGCCGACCGCAGCCCCGTATTCTGCTTGTTTACATATCTCTGCAATTGAAAACGCATGTCTATACAAGTTTCTTTGCCGCTTCAGTGTATAATGTGATAGTAATATTTTTAACTAAAATGTTATAAAAATAATTCAGACAGGATGTTAAAAAATTAAAGTCACGTATCAGTATGTAATCGGAAATAACGTAATGGGTCTAAGTTACTATCTATACCTGACATTAATTATCATAAGCTCTGATTTCGCCACACGATACTTGTTTCCATTTGCAAAGTACACAAGTCACCACAACTTTCTGACTAAAAGTAGAAGTTTCACTTTACGTTTTGGTGCCTTATTCCCTACAGTAACAGCGACGCACAGCATCCGTTACGAAATTTGGCTGCTTTATAATTTAAATATGAAACATCAATGTAAGTCGGCGAAAGATTTTGTATTCAAATAAATACCAGCTTTTATCACTGTAAAAAATAGTTTAAATCATTGAAACTCTAAGGATGTTGATATTTAAATACATAAATAAAGACGCGAGTTAAGCCTTTGCTTTAATAATAACCTGTATATTATTACTCAACTGGCTGTTCCCATTATGCCATGACATCTACTCGTTTTTTTTTTTTTGTTTTTTTTTTTCTAATATGGCTACAGGGTGTCCAGTTTCCGTTGAGCAACAGACAAAATAAGACTGTTACGACCAAATCAAACTGTTGCATTTCACTTGAACTATATCCAAGCCTCTTTAACAAAAGGGACTGAAATGTGACCTCGTAGCTTACTACTTGTGACTCTGAATGCTAGAGTATCTTGAGCTTTATGTACAGTCAGCAATATGTCTCTTGCAGTTTGCAGAGTCCCATAATCGGCTATACAATTGACTTTTTACTCCACAATAAGTCAGAGCAAATCTCTTCTTCCGTAACATACAGTTTAGCTGCATTTTTATAAAACAAGAGCATCATTTAGAAGTCAACAGAGGCTACTTTTACGAATGTTCGATTTTCATCAGGCAAATACCATATACGTGCACTGTGCTCACACTACTATTGACTACTTCCACAATCCTTGTTAGAGAGATTTCTGTTCCCAAAAATGGCGGGATACCGCCTCTCAGATTAATGTGCAGGAATTCCGTTTACAATTATTACTTATTTCTGAAGACATGACTGTATCTTATTCACAATATATAGTTTTACAGTATTTTTAACACTCTAAGTTTTTAATAAAATAAACAGAACATAATATTTTTAATTATTTCTTAATATAGTTTAGTAAACGTGTACTTTAGGTTATCTGTCATTTCTGCCACTATGTGGCAGCACTTTACTGTGATTCATAACCCCGGATTGTGTCCTTGCAACTGCTAGATGGCGTGATCGTTTACATTAGGCGTGTCTCACAAAGCGTCGGTGCCAAATGTTACTTTTCAAAGTTATAATGTATAAAGGCGAACAGTTTACCTGATTGAAATTTAGTAGTTCTGCTAATAAAGATATTCTTTACACACAGTACTTCAGAAGTTTCTAATCTCTCTTAGTCTGAATTGTTTATCGTCCATGTTTAGCTTCTGTACATGGCTACACTTCAGAGAAACTTCGTATGCACTGTTACCATTTTTCTGTTGTTCTGGACAGCTTTTTCATGTAGTTGTTAGTCTGGGTATTATGTCGTCCCTATTTCGTCCATCGTCAGTTATTTTACTGTCGAAACAAAAAAGGTATTTTTAGCGGTTTTTTGCTAATCAGATTGCTTCATTATCGCCTTTTTTAATTCCATCACATTTCGTTGCCATTGTTTTACTTCTGTTTAAAATCTCATCTTATAACCCCATTTGAAGACTATATCCAATCCTTCCAACCCATCTTCCAATTACTTTGTTGTCACTGACAGAATTTCAATTTTTTTTAAATTTCAGTTCCTCCCCAAATTTTTACTTAGTTCCTTCATTTCTCGCTCACTGAACGGATTCAGTAACTTGGGGGATAGGCTACAAAGTCGTCTAATTCCCTTTTCTATTACGGCCATTCACCTCTTTTTAAGAGCAGTCTATATTCCATTCAAGTAGTAGATGAAGTATTGCTCGCTTTACTCTATCTGCGCTATTTTCAAAATTTCAGTTATTATGGTCAAGATTGTCTAAGCTCTAATGCATTGTACAATTGAAAATTCTTGTCTTTCCTTCACTCTATCGCCTGTTGCACGATCAGTATCGCCTGAGATGTTGCTACATTGTGCGCAACCTCTAAGGTTGGCTTCTACCAGTCTTTCCATTCTTCTCCGTACAACTCTCATTTTTCTTGTGTCCTTATCTCACATCGGAACAGGGTCACCATGCTTACCAGCGGATTTTACATGCTTAGTTCAAGGATTAGACAGATTCCCTGCCTGCGACCACGCCATTTCCCCCTGCCCCCCTTCCCGGTGACGAAATATGTGTACCCCCAACTGTTCAAATGGCTCTGAGCACTATGGGACTTAACATCTGAGGTCATAGGTCCCCTAGAACTTAGAACTACTTAAACCTAAATAACCTAAGGACATCACACACCTCCATGCCCGAGGCAGGATTCGAACCTGCGACCGTAGCGGTCACGCTGTTCCAGACTGTAGCGCCTAGGACAGCTCGGCCACGGCGGCCGGCGGTACCCCAACTGTCCGCATGGTAAGTTATTCATGTGAAACTCAGCAAAAGTTTTCTAAATGTTTGCGAATTGTGTAACTGAGGTTGGTCTTTGGCACCTGACAGATATTTACCTAGTGGGAAGGGGGAAACCACCTAAAAACCCCATCCAGAATGATCGGCACACAGACTGTCGTCGTGAATCTATCAGGCCAGTACGATCGGCGCATCTTCCTCTCCCGAAAGCGGCAATACGAGGCACACAGGTATGAGCTAGCGAAGCAGGTGTAATTTTTTCAGCATCGCCTAATTTCATCCCACGGCATTCCATTACCATTGATCTACTTTTGTTGATAATCTTCGTATATCCCCATTTCAAAATCGTATCCATTCCGGTGGATAACTCTTCTTTCTCGTGTATGCTAGAGTTCCAATGACACTGGCAAACCTCAAATTTATTATTTCTTTCCCCTCCAAATTTCTTCTTAGTTTCTTAATTTCTTGCTCAATGTTTGGATTCAAAACATTGGGGAAAGGCTTCAATTCCGTCTCAGCCCCCTTTCGATTACTGCCCTTCGACTGTTCAACGGTAGTCTAATGTTTGTACAAATAGTACATAATGTTTCACTCGCTGTATTTTTCTCCACTGCACAAAAATTTCAGATAGTCTGGTCAATATTGTCTAAACCACTGTCTAATTGAATACGCTGAAAATATAACTTTGACTTTATGCAGTCTGTCGTACGGCCAGTATTGCCTCGCGTGCAAATGTATTTATCTGGAATCCAAACTAGTCTTCGCCAAGGTTGGTTCCTACCGGTCTATCCATTCTTCTATAAATACACTGCTGCGCCAAAGGACTGGTATAGGCATGCGCTGATAAATGCAGAGTTATGTAAACAGGCAGAATACGGCGTTGCGGCCGGCAACGTCGACATAACACAAGTGTCTGGCGCAGTTGTTAGATCGGTTGCTGCTGCTACAATGGCACATTATCAAGATTTAAGTGAGTTTGAACATGGTGCTATAGTCGGCCCACGAGCGATGGGGTATAGCATGGCAGAGGTAGCGATGAAGTGAGGATTTTCCGGCACGACAATTTGACGAGCGTACCTTGAATATCAGGAATCCAGTAAAACATCAAATCTCCGACATCGCTGTGGCCGGAAATATATCCTGCAAGAACGGGACAAACGACGAGTGAAGAAAATCGTTCAGCGTGACAGAAGTTCAACCCTTCCACAAATTGCTCCAGATTTCAGTGCTGGGCCATTCACAAGTGTCAGCATGCGAACCATTCAACGAAACATCATCGATAAGGACTGTCGGAGCCGAAGGCCCGCTCGTGTACCCTTGATGACCTCACGACAAAAGCCTTACGCCTCGCCTGGGCCAGTCAACAGTGACACGGGACTGTTGATGACTGGAAACATGTTGCCTGGTCGAACAAGTCTCGTTTCAAATTGTATCGAGCGGATGGACGAAGCATGGAGACAATCTCATGAATCTGCGGACCCTGCATGTCAGCAGGGGACTGTTCAAGCTGGTGGAGGCTCTGTAATGGTGTGGGGCGTTTGCAGTTGGAGTGATACGGGACCCTTGATACATCTAGATACGACTCTTCAAAAATGGCTCTGAGCACTATGGGACTTAACATCTATGGTCATCAGTCCCCTAGAACTTAGAACTACTTAAACCTAACTAACCTAAGGGCAGCACACAACACCCAGCCATCACGAGGCAGAGAAAATCCCTGACCCTGCCGGGAATCGAACCCGGGAACCCGGGCGTGGGAAGCGAGAACGCTACCGCACGACCACGAGATGCGGGCGTAGATACGACTCTGACAGGTGACACGGACCTAAGCATCCTGTCTGATCACCTGAATCAGTTCATGTCCTTTGTACATTCCGACAGACTTGAGCAATTCCAGCAGGGCAGTGCTACACCCCAACGTCCTTAATTGCTACAGAGTAGCTCCAGCGACGCTCTTCTGAGTTTAAACACTTCCGCTGGCCACCACACTCCCCAGACATGAACATTATTGTGCATATCTGGGATGCCTTGCGAAGTGATATTCAGATATCCACCCCCTCGTACTCTTGCGGATTTATGGCAGCCCTCCAGAAATCATGCTGTCAGTTCCCTCCAGCACTGCTTCAGACACTAGTCGATTCCACACCACGTCGTGTTGTGGCACTTCTGAATGCTCGCGGATACCCTGCACGATATTAGGCAGGTGTACTAGTTTCTTTGCCTATTCAGTCTGTGTAGTAGATACTACGCTCTCCTGTTTCTGCTTAGGACTTAAAGTACTCTGTCAGATTCATCTCGTAGTATCACATCTCCGACCTCATGTTGATCTGCTTCCTCTTACAGTGCCAGAACATTGTCTCAAAGTTCTACAGGAGTTAGAGAGACGGAGTATACCAGGCGGACTGCAGCTTTGCGGTGTGTTTGTACGACACGCATCTGGCACCGAGCGGCGACAAGTGCCACTTACGTAGTCCTGGAGATCAGCTCTGCCTGCGAGACCGAAGGGGACCGTCTGCCCGTTAAACGGCCGCCCAGCCGCGGGTTTTGCAATGGTAATGGGCGCAGGAGCCAGCGCGCTCAATAATTCATGGGCCACGCCGGGAGATGGGGGGGGGGGGGGGGGCGGGGTCTGGTGTGTTAGGGCGACAGTTGCCGGACCTGACCACGGGTACCTGCGATCGCATTGTAGCGGCTCATCCCGCAGCTGTTGCCTCCTGGCAATTATGTCCTACTAGGCGTGCAATCACCAGGAAATCCTACTGCAGGACTGCGCTGAGCACTAAACTTGCAGTCTGGTGATCCACTTTGTTCTGCCTAGTGGTAGGAGACTAAGTATCCTGATTATGGTATAGTTGTACTTAAAAGAACTTTAAAAAGCAACAAAAACATGCGGCGTAATACTTTTATGCTGAGTCGAAAAAAAGTTAAAATAAAATGAATAAAAGATCGAAAACAAAAAACAGAAAATTTTATGTTGAGGACTGAGCTCTAAAAGAAAAAACACTTACCGCCGTTCGATGTCTTGCGGACGCGAAGGGAGCGGAATGGGGAGAGGGTGAAGCAGTTCCTCCACATCTTGACAACAGTTCACAGTTGCATCAACAGCGGCCATTACACTGTCAATAATACTGTGCAGTACTTCGTACTATGAGACACTACTGAGTATCTATAGATAAGACTGAAGATAATGGTGCAATATATTGTACAATATATTGACGGATGTACTGAAATTAATTTTTTATTACGCCTGTTGGTTAGACAGAGGTACGGGAACTGAATTTTTTATACGGAGACTGATAGGATTCATGTACTGAAATTGAATTTTTATTACACGGACTGGTCAGACTGTGTCTTCTTTGGCTAACATTGTGCATAGCCAGAATGAGATTTTCACTCTGCAGCTGAGTGTGCGCTGTTATGAAACTTCCTGGCACATTAAAAATGTGTGCCGGAACGAGACTCGAACTCGGGAACTTAGCCTTCGCGGGCAAGTGATCTAACCAACTTAGCTACCGAAGCACGACTCACGCCCCGTCCTCACAGCTTTACTTCTGCCAGTACCTCGTCTCCTACCTTCCAAACTTTACAGAAGCTCTCCTGCGAACCCTGCAGAACTAGCACTCCGTAAAGAAAGGAATATTCCGGAGACATGGCTTAGCCACAGCCTGGGGAATGTTTCCAGAATGAGATTTTCACTCTGCAGTGGAGTGTGCGCTGGTATGAAACTCCCTTGCAGATTAAAACTGTGTGCCGGACCGAGACTCGAACTCGGGACCTTTGTATTTCGCGGGCAAGTTGGTAGAGCACACAGTTTTTATCTGCCAGGTAGTTTCAACATTGTATATGTTTATGAAGTCATTTTCGTCTAGTTCTACAGTTATATTGCGCTAGCCACCTGTTGGCGTGTTACAGCCGGTACCTGTGGTACACTATGTGAATTTTCTTGCCGTGGTCATTTCGCGAGATATATGTTGGAGGAAGTGATGTGTTGTCCAACACTTCCCGGAAAGTATTCTCTCGGGCTGAAAGCAGTAACCGTCCCGTGATGCACAATGCCTCTCTTGTAACGTCTGCGCCTGGAGTTTGTTGAGCGCTTCCTCGACGCTCTCGCGCCGACAAATCGATCACGTGACGAAACATGGCGCTCTTCTTTCTATGAATGTCTGCCTGGCAACTGCTGCTTGTCATTTCCTACTATCTGTTACAAGGGATCATTCCAATTAAAGCCTCTCCCGATGCTTAACCCTAGATATTTTAACATAGTTACTGTTTCCAACAATTTATCAACAGTAGCGTGTTTGTAAGGTAGTGAATTTGTTCTCCTATACATGCGCAAAATATTACATTTATTTGCGTCCAGGGACAACTGCCAACCCTGCATCATTCATCAAACCTCTGCAGGCCTTTCTTCACTCCTGGAAATGGAAAAAAGAACACATTGACACCGGTGTGTTAGACCCACCATACTTGCTCCGGACACAGCGAGAGGGCTGTACAAGCAATGATCACACGCACGGCACAGCGGACACACCAGGAACCGCGGTGTTGGCCGTCGAATGGCGCTAGCTGCGCAGCATTTGTGCACCGCCGCCGTCAGTGTCAGCCAGTTTGCCGTGGCATACGGAGCTCCATCGCAGTCTTTAACATTGGTAGCATGCCGCGACAGCGTGGACGTGAACCGTATGTGCAGTTGACGGACTTTGAGCGAGGGCGTATAGTGGGCATGCGGGAGGCCGGGTGGACGTACCGCCGAATTGCTCAACACGTGGGGCGTGAGGTCTCCACAGTACATCGATGTTGTCGCCAGTGGTCGGCGGAAGGTGCACATGCCCGACAACCTGGGACCGGACCGCAGCGACGCACGGATGCACGCCAAGACCGTAGGATCCTACGCAGTGCCGTAGGGGACCGCACCGCCACTTCCCAGCAAATTAGGGACACTGTTGCTCCTGGGGTATCGGCGAGGACCATTCGCAACCGTCTCCATGAAGCTGGGCTACGGTCCCGCACACCGTTAGGCCGTCTTCCGCTCACGCCCCAACATCGTGTAGCCCGCCTCCAGTGGTGTCGCGACAGGCGTGAATGGAGGGACGAATGGAGACGTGTCGTCTTCAGCGATGAGAGTCGCTTCTGCCTTGGTGCCAATGATGGTCGTATGCGTGTTTGGCGCCGTGCAGGTGAGCGCCACAATCAGGACTGCATACGACCGAGGCACACAGGGCCAACACCCGGCATCATGGTGTGGGGAGCGATCTCCTACACTGGCCGTACACCACTGGTGATCGTCGAGGGGACACTGAATAGTGCACGGTACATCCAAACCGTCATCGAACCCATCGTTCTACCATTCCTAGACCGGCAAGGGAACTTGCTGTTCCAACAGGACAATGCACGTCCGCATGTATCCCGTGCCACCCATCGTGCTCTAGAAGGTGTAAGTCAACTACCCTGGCCAGCAAGATCTCCGGATCTGTCCCCCATTGAGCATGTTTGGGACTGGATGAAGCGTCGTCTCACACGGTCTGCACGTCCAGCACGAACGCTGGTCCAACTGAGGCGCCAGGTGGAAATGGCATGGCAAGCCGTTCCACAGGACTACATCCAGCATCTCTACGATCGTCTCCATGGGAGAATAGCAGCCTGCATTGCTGCGAAAGGTGGGTATACACTGTACTAGTGCCGACATTGTGCATGCTCTGTTGCCTGTGTCTATGTGCCTGTGGTTCTGTCAGTGTGATCATGTTATGTATCTGACCCCAGGAACGTGTCAATAAAGTTTCCCCTTCCTGGGACAATGAATTCACGGTGTTCTTATTTCAATTTCCAGGAGTGTATTATTTCCTACCGTCTTCCGACAATCTCAATGGGCTTCCGACGTTTCATCTGCAAGGAAGTTTTGAATATAACAACATATCTAGCACAGTATTTGGTAATAGTTTTTCTTTTCTTTAAATGTCGGACCAGAACTGTATAAAATGCCTTCCTGAAGTCAAATAGAATGATATTAACCTGAGCACCGATGTTTACAGCGTTGTGGAGAACAGAGCGAGCTGCTTTTCGCTGGATCTCTGTTCACGAATGCATGTTGTTTTTTATAGAGGAGACTTTCGTTCACCAAAAGGTGCTATAATTCGTTACCATAAAACTTGCTCCTTAATTCTACAACAGTGTGACGTCGGCGATGTAGGCCTACGATTATGTGCGTCTGTTCTACGATACTTCTTGGAAATGAAAATGTCCTGCGCCTTTTCAGCTGTTTGTTGAGTTGTGTCAACCGAATAGTGAGAACGGCATCGAAATCATTTAGTAAATAACTCAAATTCAATTTCGATGAATGAATGGAGTGTGATGACTTTCGGAAACAGTTTACCGTAAATAAGTCTCCTTTTTCTTTATGACAGGTGTAACCATTTGCGAAAGTACTCTACTGGCCGTTAAAATTGCTACACCAAGAAGAAATGCAGATGATAAACGGGTACTCATTGGACAAATATATTACACTAGTACTGACATGTGATTACATTTTCACCCAATTTGGGTGCATAGATCCTGACAAATCAGTACCCAGAACAACCACCTCTGGCCATAGTAACGGCCTGATACGCCTGGGCATTGAGTCACACAGCATGGATGGCATGTATAGGTACAGCTGCCCATGCAGCTTCAACACGATACCACAGTTCATCAAGAGTAGTGACTGGCGTATTGTGACGAGCCAGTTGCTCGGCCACCATTGACCATACCTTTTCAATCGGTGAAAGATTTGGAGAATGTGCTGCCAGGGCAGTAGTCGAACATTTTCGGTAACCAGAAAGGCCCGTACTGGACCTACAACATGCGGTCGTGGATTGTCCTGTTCAAATGTAGGGTTTGGCAGAGATCGAATGAAGCGTAGAGCCACGTGTCGTAACTCATCTGAAATGGAACGTCCACTGTTCAAGGTACCGTCAATGCGAACAAGAGGTGACCGAGACGTGTAACCATACCATCACGCCAGGTGATACGCCACTATGGCGACGACGAAAACACGCTTCCAATATGCGTTCACCGCGATGTCGCCAAACACGGATGCGACCATCATGATGCTGTACACATAACCTGGATTCATCCGAAAAAATGACGTTTTGTCATTCGTGCACCCAGGTTCGTCGCAGAGTACACCATCGCAGGCGCTCCTGTCTGTGATGCAGCGGCAAGGGTAGCCGCAGCTATGGTCCCGAGCTGATAGTCCATGCTGCTACAAACGCCGTCGACCTGTTCGTGCAGATGGTTGTTGTCATTCAAACGTCCCCATCTGTTGACTCAGGGATCGAGACGTGGCTGCACGATCCGTTACAGCCATGCGGATAAGATGCCTGTCATCTCGACTGCTACTGATACGAGGCCGTTGGGATCCAGCACGGCGTTCCGTATTATCCTCCTGAACCCACCGATTCCATATTGGCCGACCGGAGTGGCCGTGCGGTTCTGGCGCTGCAGTCTGGAACCGAGCGACCGCTACGGTCGCAGGTTCAAATCCTGCCTCGGGCATGGATGTGTGTGGTGTCTTTAGGTTAGTTAGGTTTAATTAGTTCTAAGTTCTAGACGACTGATGACCTCAGAAGTTAAGTCGCATAGTGCTCAGAGCCATTTGAACCATTTGCTTCCATATTCTGCTAACAGTCACTGGATCTCGACCAACGCGAGCAGCAATGTCGCGATACGGTAAACCGCAATCGCGAAAGGCTACAATCCGACCTTTATCAAAGTCGGAAACGTAATGGTACGCATTTCTCCTCCTTACACGAGGCGTCACAACAACCTTCCACCAGGCAACGCCTGTCAACTGCTGTTTGTATATGAGAAATCGGTTTGAAACTTTCCTCATGTCAGCACGCTGTAGGTGTCGCCACCGCCGCCAAACTTGTGTGAATGCTCTGAAAAGCTAATCATTTGCATGTCACAGCATCTTCTTGCTGTCGATTAAATTTCGCGTCTGTAGCACGTCATCTTCGTGGTGTAGCATCTTTAATGGCCAGTAGTGTATATCTAATAAGCGAGTATCCATTCCCAGAAAGTTTCGAAAATTGCTTGACTCACTTATCCTCAAAACTCAGAATAAACAATCATATTTCAGGCAGTAGATAGGACTGGCAATCTGGCAACAGTGTAATCAAATGGTTCAAATGGCTCTGAGCACTATGGGACTTAACATCTATGGTCATCAGTCCCCTAGAACTTAGATCTACTTAAACCTAACTAACCTAAGGACAGCACACAACACCCAGCCATCACGAGGCAGAGAAAATCCCTGACCCCGCCGGGAATCGAACCCGGGAACCCGGGCGTGGGAAGCGAGAACGCTACCGCACGACCACGAGATGCGGGCTAACAGTGTAATTACGTGTACGGTAATTAGCTCTGTCAGAATATTGAACTAGTGTTGTGCCTTTCGTGCAGTGGATAGCAGTTTGGGCTAGCATACAGGATGTCGAGGGTTCTGTTCTGGTTCCAGACCTATTTGTTTTTATTTACTAAATGTAGTCTTCGTGGTACAGTATCTGGCGTCTTAATCGTCATAGAGCGATTACCATGGGTCTTCTACAAAACATGTGCACTTACGCACTATAAACACAGAAATGGAAGTACAATCGTTTTCATTGGTCAGCTTCTAAGGAATTCGTGACTACGAATTGCTTCGCACAATTGCAGCTACTAGGTTCCAAACTTGTTTTCCGTCTACCCTCCCACAGCGGTTCCACTGATTAGTACCAACTATTACTCTTGCCACGTTTAGGTTCATTATATTTCGTTTGGGTCGATGCGTCACCAGTAGAGCTTGCAATGTGCTTTACAGATTATTTCCAAACTCGGTTACTGTTCGTATGTGTTATCACCATGTAACCACTAATTATGCCTTTCAACATTGAGTGTGATAAGCGCATGTTGTTTCCTAAGTATCTCAGTGCGTTACCACTATTATTACTAGCCTTCAAAAAATGGTTCAAATGGCTCTGAGCACTATGGGACTTAACTTCTGAGGTCATCAGACCCCTAGAACTTAGAACTACTTAAACCTAACTAACCTAAGGACATCACACACATCCATGCCCGAGGCAGGATTCGAACCAGCGACCGTAGCGGTCGCGCGGTTCCAGACTGTAGCGCCTATAACCGCTCGGCCACTCCGGCCGGCTACTAGCGTTCGTGGAGGTGTAGTGCCTGCTCCATTCACAGCCACCATCTACATCACCATCGTGTGGGTCTGAGGATGGTCCAAAACAGATCGAAACTGGTAACCTTTTACAAAAAAAAATACTAAAATCGTTCATTGCAGTCGTGACTGTTTATATTCAATTTTAAATGATAAATAAACCAGTGTACTCCAGAGACACATGTTCTCAAAAATTATTATTATTATGATTATTATTATGCAAGAAAATGTGAAAACATCACGTCCATTATCGTTATGGAAACAGTCTAATTCGAAAACGAACATTTCACAATTAGCAGTGTAGGGATGAAACACGCAGAACAAAAGTTGTAAGACAGGTTGGTTGGTTGGTTGGTTGGTTTGGGGAAGGAGACCAGACAGCGTGGTCATCGGTCTTATCGGAATACGGAAGGATGGGGAAGGAAGTCGGCCGTGCCCTTTCAGAGGAACCATCCCGGCATTTGCCTGGAGTGATTTAGGGAAATCACGGAAAACCTAAATCAGGATGGCCGGACGCGGGATTGAACCGTCGTCCTTCCGAATGCGAGTCCAGTGTCTAACCACTGCGCCACCTCGCTCGGTGTGTAAGAGAGGTGACGCGCGTTAGGTGGAATAGCCCGCTGCGACTAATGGCGTATTTATACTGAATGCGCTGTTCAGGAGACAGGGACTAGTTGCTATCTGAGTAACGCACCCATGGCAGACTCCATGTACATTCGTACACATATCGCATTTTCTTGTTCTGTTATTCTAAAACAGTGAGGCAAACATATGCATACACAAGCGATGAATATTTGGATGTACTTGTGGTGCTTGGTGCATCCGAGAACCTGACTGGTGTTGCTGCTCGTGAGTATGAAGCTAGATATCCTGGTCGACGTCACTCAGACAAAAATGTATTTCGTCGTCTGGCGCTTTGCCTTCGGGAGACAAGTCCTCTTCTTCCGACATCGAGTGACAGAGGTCGTTCACGGACTCGTCGCACTACAGCTACTGAGGATGCTATTCTGGAGGTCGTACACTAAGAACCCCAGCAAAGCACACGTAGTGTAGCAAGGCAACTGCGTGTCTCGCAACGCACGGCCGCTGACGTGCTGCGCGAGCACTAGTTATTTTTTTAGCACAACACCCGCTGTCTGCGGATTCAATTCTGTGAACTGTTCTAATATCTACAGGAGCTCAACGACTACTTCGTAACCACTGTAACATGGGCGAGTGAAACAGCGTTGACTCACGAGGGTGCCTTCACTTGGTGTGACGTCAGCCCGCGCATTACCCGCGACTGCGAATACCAAGTTCGCCTTGGCATCAACGTCTGGGTCGGAAAATCAGGAGACTGGATTTTGGGTTCCTACTTATTGCGTGACCGGTTGACTGCACGAATGTATCATGCACTCCTCTCATACTATTTGCCTGACGCACTGGAAGAAGTTCCATTTCCCGTTCGGCAGAGGTTATTGCCCGACGTGAAGGTGCACCTCTACACTCTGGAATTAATGTGCGACGGTATTTCGACAAAATATTTCCAGGGAAATGCCTCTGACTGGGAGGTCCAGTTGTATGGTTCCGCGTTCACGTCACCTAAATCCTCAGGCTTTATTCCTGTGGTGACACTTGAAGGGCCACGTATATTCTACTCTGCCGACACATGTGGATGAACTGACATCACGTGTTCATGCTGTTCTTATATCTGTGGATGCAGTCACGATGTGAAGAGTTGAGAGTTGTATGATCCAGCGGGTAGCGCAATGTTTGGACGTGCAGGGGGATCGCTTTGAGCATCTGCTCTGAGGACAACGTATTCTTTTGTAAACGTCATGCGGTCATTAAGGTGGAGATTATTATTGTCACTGATTGCTAATGTGTTACGTCTGAGGGGACGTACTATATGTAGTATAAACGATTAGTAGACATTTTGCTGATGTATTACCCCTGAGGGGACGTACTATATGTAATGTAAACGATTAGTAGACGTTGTGTTATTTAGCTGTGCAATCATCTTTAGCATCTCGAAATTGATGTTTTTTCAGTTATTCTGTTCTATGACAGGTCACTTATTTCAACTGTCTATTTCTGACTTGTCTAACCAAGTTTTTCTTATGTTCACCGTTACAAAACACTGTATTATATAAATGTCGGATAGGTTTGGCTTACATGGCAGAATTGCAAGATCCATGAGCTATTTTATATTAACGTGACAAACCCTAATTCTAGGGCATTATTTTATTTTTGACACATGGATCTATGCCGACAATTGTAAAAAGGGCGATGGTACATTAGTCCTTACTAATGTAAAATTGTTACCTTCTGAAGAAGGCAAATTTATATTTGTCGAAACCAAGGTAAAGAATTTCTTTATCAATTGCAGCTGGTCGCTGTTTATAATTTTATTACGTGAAACCGTTGCTGTTGTGCAGCTATGTTTAAAATATTGTAGCCATACATATTTATTTAAATTATTAACAACTATACATTTTTAAACCTTTCTGTATATTATTTATTTATTTATTTATTTATTTATTTATTTATTTAACCTGGCAAGATTAGGGCCATCAGGCCCTCTCTTACATCTAACCAGGCATTCTACTTATTTTACATTCATATGTTTTAGTAGGCATGTTAAACTACATCCAGTACAAAAAGTGAAATAAACAATTTGAAAGGTACACCTGGAAAAATACATACATATAGAGTTTATATTCTTAGGTCACAAGTACTGTTATAATTAGACATTATTGAAGAGACAGATTTTAGATAGGAGTGCTGGCAGCAGGTAGTATGAGGGAGACTCATGGTGAAGGGAGGAGAAGAATAGAGACATGATGAAACATAATTAAGGAAATATAAAGGAAAAGAAGATTGCGTGGCTAATAGAGATAGATGAAGAGGAGGGCATCTCAGGAGCAAGATAGGAGACGCTAGCTTTGCTATTTGACAGATGAGGGGATTGTCCTTGTACATTAATTTTGTGGAGAACTTTGTGAGGATGATAGTAGGAAATACTTCAACTTCTTCTTAAAAGCAGCAGGAGATCGAATTTTGCGCAAGGTAAGGGGCAGTTTGTTCCAGAGGCGGGCAGCGGCAACTGAGAAGGAGTTTGCAAAAGTTTTTGTTTTGTGAGTGGGCACAGTTAGGATACCAAATAAGAGTGACCTCGTGTTTCGATTATGATGACATGACAGGCTTTTAATCTCTGAAGCAAGGTACTGGGGTGCTTGCGCGATGAGGAGCCGGTGGAGTAGACATAGAGTGTGGTAGTCACGCAATTTGTCCGGCCGCAGCCACCCTAGCTCGGAGTATGAAGCACTAACATGATCATATCGGCGAATGTTGCAGGTGTAACGCACACAGGCATTCATGGTTAGCTCTAGCCGTCTTTTGTTTTCACTACCCATGCCTTGTTGAATCACATCACAATAGTGGAGGTTCGGTAGAACGAGTGCTTGCACGAGCTGGCGTTTCAAGTCCTGTGGAAATATGTTCCGAAACTTTTTGAGAGCATAGAGACAAGCAGACGTCTTTCGGCACACTGCGACTGTATTCTCCGCCCAGTTGAGATGCTCATCCAAAGTTACACCCAAGTTCTTCACTGTTTTCTGATATGGTATTGGAGTACCGTCGAGCAGAATAGGAGGTAGCCGTTCGCGGAAATCTGAACTTATTAATTTCTGATGGGCTCTTAAGATTACTTGCGTCTTTTTTGCATTTAGTTTAAGCCCCAGGTTTTTCGCCCATCTCACTACTCAAGACAGATCATCATTCATCTGAGCGATTGCAGTGTTTGCATCTTCAGGTCTGACGCTTAGGTAGAGCTGGAGGTCGTCGGCATAGAAATGATATTTACAGGAGGTCAGAACCGACGAAATATCGTTGACATATAAAGAAAACAAAAGTGGTCCTAAGACTGATCCTTGTGGCACTCCCGAGGAAACATGTTTCCAGGAAGATTTTTCATTTACGCAGACAACACATTGCTGTCTGTCTTTTAAGTAGCTTTCAAACCATCTCATTGCACTATCAGAGAAATTAAGCTGTTGCATTTTTCTGAGCAATATGTCAAAGTTAACAGTGTCAAAAGCTTTGCTGAAGTCCAGTAGCGTCAATATTGTTGCCTTTCGATTGTCAATGGCATGTTTCAGGTCATCAGTTACTTTAATTAGAGCAGTGTTTGTGCTGTGATGTTTACGAAAACCGGATTGAAATTTGTCATATAGGCTGAATTCATGCAAGTGTTCAGTGATTTGGTCATGAACAATATATTCAAGTGCTTTGGAAACAGCAGGCAGTATGCTAATTGGTCGGTAATCACTAGGCAGTTGCGGGTTTTCGATCATAGGGATGGGTCGAATTAGGCTTCTTTTCCATGCAGTGGGATATATTCCGTTCACGAGGGAAAAATTAAATATGTCAGTTAAGACAGGTACTAAGATATCGGCAACATTCTTAATCATGGTTATACCGATACTGTCGTTGCCTATTGCATCAGAAGAGATTCTCATTATTGCTTTTCTTGCCGTATTTGTTGTTACATGTTTTAGATGGAAGGTATCGTTGTTAGTTATCCTGTTTGGGGATTCTTGTGGACGGTAATTATCAGCTGTGCTGGTATTCAGAGGTGCAGAGAAGAATTCATTTAATTCGTTAGCTGACACATGAAAAGTAGTTTCCGATTTTGCCTTCCCGACCCCCAAGCTACGGAGATTCTTCCATAGAGTCGTGGGCGTCAGATCGCTGCATACAAGGGAGCGAGCGTGCCTGATTTTAGCATTGCGAATGCATTGTTTCACTCTGTTCCGTAGCTTTCTATATTCTTCGAAACGCTCGGGTTTCGGATCTACCTTGAAACGCCTGTGGGCAGCATCCCTATTAGTCATCATTTGACGTAATTCAGCTGTCAGCCATGGAGCAGGAGATTTTCTTACACGGATTGTGCGCACAGGTGCATGTTTGTCATAGAGGGCAGTGAGTTTATCACCAAGTTCATTAATTTTGCCGTCGATTGTGGGTTTTCTGATTATTTGATGCCATGAGATTTCTGAGCAATCGGCTGTTAGAGCGTCAAGGTCAATACGCTTCATGTTCCTACAAGTTATGTAACGCGATTTGATCCTTGGGGGCTGCACAGAGTAGGCCAGGAATATTACATCATGTGCTGAGAGGCCAGGGGCCGATGTTTGACCAACATCTCTTACTTTGTCAGTCTGTTTCGTTGCGATTACGTCTATAAGAGTATGACTGTGCGCCGTATGGTGTGTAGGTTGTAATGGAAGAATGTTCATGCTATTGCAACTAAACAGTCTTCTTAGGTTTATTGCGGAGGGAGTGTCTCTTAGCAGGCCTATGTTCAAGTCACCCATTACGATGACATGTTCGTATTGACACTGAAGTGAATGTAATTCCGACTGGAAGGAACTCATTGAGCTTATTTTTGGGGGCTTGTACACGACGCCAGCCAAGAATTTCCGACTTTGTATATTTATTTCAATGAACATGAATTCAGCCTCTTTTTCTTCAGCAGGATTTGACGTACATAAGACTTTCGCTTTGAGATCTGTTCGTATATACGCGCCGACCCCGCCACCTCGCTTTTTTGATCTGTCTGCCCTAATAAATGTGTACCCTGGGAGATGAAAAGATGCAGAGGATATGTGTGGTTTCAACCACGTTTCGGATAAGAGGATTACGTGGTAGTTTAGTTGGTTGAAGAGGAGGCTAAGTTCTTCGTAATGTGCAGGTAAAGACTGGATGTTGCAGTGAGCTGCTAAAAGCTCTGACGCGTTCCGCTGAGCAGCCTGGAGTAGGGTGGCAGACTGGTTTGTCCCTTTGTTAGGCACTACCTGCCGCGAGGGGCACTGGCCGCTGCTTCCGCCAAGTGACATACCACAGGGGTGTCCGAGATTTTGCACGCCCTGTTTGTGACACCGCGAGTGCCGAAAGAAAGGCGCCTGCTAAAGATTTCCTGAGGTTGCGGGAGTATAGAAAATGGATTAGTGGTATTCTGTGCAAGGAGAATATGACCAAAATAGTGACGGCTGTGTGTCACTGTGTATCCTCTTTCGTACGAGGAGAAATGTAATTAGCGTATTTGAAACAGCTTAGGGTGGAAATAAGGGAGAAGGGAGTGATTTAAGAGGCCGATGCTGCCAGCAGAGAGAAGTAAGCTTAGTAATTAATAGATTATCGTAGGAAGCTAGAATTAAATTGAAATTTACTAAAGTGATACTGGTAGTGATTATCGTAGGAAGCTACAATTAGATTGAAATTTGCTAAAGTGATACTGATAGTGGTTTTTGTTATGAACAATTTAAACCGAAGAGATGGGTGATTAATGAACTAAAGGGGAGATTAATAATTGCAATAGAACTATTTCAGAACGGAAGAGAATAAACTGAGAAAATGAAAAAAGTATTAGCAGGAACTAAAATTAAGTAATGGTTAGAGCTACAGACACAAAAAAATAGTGAAATGTTAATACAGTTACAAAAACAATTAGTTGAAGGTACAAATATGGGTATAATTAAAAAATTAATAAAATTACAAGACTATATCTGAGTATTGGGGCTGTTACAATTGCAAATGGTGTTAAGTTTGCACTTTTGGCTCGAGTAGCTTCACTTAATACTATTCAGTTCTGTCATGTTTGTGACTGTCTTCTTTCCAGCTGCTGTCTTAATGATTTCTCTGCCATCCTGAGTCCACACATTCTGAAGACCGAAATGGGATATGGCACTGTTTAAAATCTTTAGCCGTTCGTGTGTCAGATCTTCCCTTATTGTAAGCCCTGTCCTTGCTAACTTCTTCTTCTGGGTAAAGATCTCTGCCCTTTTTCGGTACGAGACAAATTTAATTATTATTGGACGAGGTTTGGTGGGACCTGGTAATTTTCGTCCCACCCGATGGCTCCTGTCAATGTCTGCCTTGGTCACTTCAACGCCTAATTTTTCACGCGCAACTTGTATAAGCAGGTTGTCCGTGTCATCTTCCTTATTTTCTACTACTCCAAACAGTCGTAGACTATTTCGCCTTTGGTACTGTTCTAGTTCGTCAGTTGCGGCAGATAGTTTGACTTCCAACTCTCGTGCCTTTTTCTCGTATTCAGACACAGACTTTTTTAGTGCTGTAATTTCGGCAGTATTGGCCTCAACAGTTTCACGCATTTTGGCCAATACTGCTGCCGTTACAGTATCTGATATAGTGCCTGCTATCAGATCGAGATTGTTTTTATCGCGAAGCGCAGCGTTTACCTCAGAGCGGACCAGCTCCGCTATACCGGGAGCCGCGGCCGCACCTTCCGCCAAGAGCGGGCCCGCCGCACCTGCTGCTTCCCCGCTGCTGGACGCGCTGCTGTTCACTCTTCTGTTTACCATTTTCTCGAAGATATTGGCGGAGCACAGAAAAAAAATAGCACTACTGCACAGAACACTGTTGTTTTCACGATTTCCACTTATACTAGACAACACCACCTGCGAGAACACCTTCGTATTCAACTAAATTTCGCGAGCCGAACTTAACACGTGTTACACTGCAGCCGCCATGACACGGCCTTCTAAGCTATTATATTCCTAGAGTTGGTTAACATAAATGTCTTAGTTTTTCGTTTGTATATTGTTTTTCTTTTTGATTTTTCCCTTATCGTTGTTCCTCTAACCCGTTTCCAATGCCATTTATCATCTTTTTTGTGGATAATACATTGCAGGACAGGCAAAATAATTTATATCTAGCGTCAAGACATCATTGATTATGAGTTCAGATTTTGTGTATGTGATGAACTTTATGATGCTGTAGACACGTTATGCATGTTGGTTTTATTTTGTTTCTTTAGTCAGCAATGTTAGGTGGGGCAGTATGAGAGGAAACACCAGCATGGCAGTGGAGCAGAAGTGGAAGAAAATTTTTACATATACTATAAACTAAAAGATAAATTGAAAAAAATAGAAACACTGTCATGTAATATAAGAATCACAGAGGAGAGTGTGAGTAAACAATATATAAATTTTTGTAAAGCACACAATAAAGGAAACCAATCAAATTTTGTGAGTAACAGGCATTTATCATTAATTAATGACTGTATCCTATAACAAAATAGTACAAATAATGAAGTATACCTAGATCCGATACAGCACTACATGACAGGAAGGAAATGTTGTCTTCTTAAGAAACACGTGTTTAGAAAACACTGGTAGTACTATTGGAAGTACTTTTGATTCTGATTTGGATGTGAGCATAACAGTTGTTATAGTGGGGAACACTTTGTATCACTGATTTGGCTGGGAAAAAACTCCTTATACTACTATAATTGACTATTTGAGGCAAGGATCGAACACTCGACCTCCTGCATGCTAATCCAGAACCCTGTCCCCTGCACCAACTGCAAGGAAATAAATATGTATGGTGACAGAGGTAGGTACAGTACATGTGATTACAGTGTCACCAGACTGCCAGTGTTTAACGTCCATTTACTGCCGGAAATATTGCGACGGCGAAATTTTTGTATTGCTAGTACGTAAGGGATAGCTCTGCGAAGTCACAGTGCGCGAATTTTTCTGCAAACGCGAATGGATCAAATATATCACTGTATGCACGGAAATAAGAGATACAAAAATTCTGATAAAAATACTTATGAACAGTTCAGAAAAGAACAGTAAATTAGGATCCGATTCTACCCAACTCTTCTGCGCTACGTGTTTCAGTTAACTGCAATGACCAAGGATATTAAATCTGAAGCAATGGTCACCTTCGTGTAACAGTAATCTCGTTATACAAATTACATTACTGACGTTTAATATGCTCATAGCAACAGCTTACGTCTTTTCTCGCTAATAGCTGAAGAAACAGCTGAACGACCACTATTCCTTCTTTTTCGCAATCGTTTTTTAAAAACATTATATTGAAACGCTACACTTCTTACACGAATCTTTCTTCCATCTGCGATTTGTCTTTTCTTTGCACTAGCCAGAGACAACCCAACGGCCAAATAACAGCTTGCGTCCATATCCGTCATTTTTGCTTCTCTGAGATTTGACATGAAGTTAGCGCAATATCACTTTACCGTATAGAGCAAGCCATCAGTACATTACACAGTATTAGTGTCCGGTATTATTGATTGTGTAGGGGCCGCTTACGTGTGTGTGTGTGTGCTCATATAACGTTCTGTTAGTGGTGGTAAAGCTGCTGTAAGTCGGTTGTAGTGGGACTTTGAATTTCGCCGCGCTACACTCGTTCCTCAGATATAAATTATACCGTCGCAGCTGTATGAGCGCTCGATAGCAGAGAAAATACACTCCTGGAAACGGAAAAAAGAACACATTGACACCGGTGTGTCAGACCCACCATACTTGATCCGGACACTGCGAGAGGGCTGTACAAGCAATGATCACACGCACGGCACAGCGGACACACCAGGAACCGCGGTGTTGGCCGTCGAATGGCGCTAGCTGTGCGGCATTTGTGCACCGCCGCCGTCAGTGTCAGCCAGTTTGCCGTGGCATACGGAGCTCCATCGCAGTCTTTAACACTGGTAGCATGCCGCGACAGCGTGGACGTGAACCGTATGTGCAGTTGACGGACTTTGAGCGAGGGCGTATAGTGGGCATGCGGGAGGCCGGGTGGACGTACCGCCGAATTGCTCAACACGTGGGGCGTGAGGTCTCCACAGTACATCGATGTTGTCGCCAGTGGTCGGCGGAAGGTGCACGTGCCCGTCGACCTGGGACCGGACCACAGCGACGCACGGATGCACGCCAAGACCGTAGGATCCTACGCAGTGCCGTAGGGGACCGCACCGCCACTTCCCAGCAAATTAGGGACACTGTTGCTCCTGGGGTATCGGCGAGGACCATTCGCAACCCTCTCCATGAAGCTGGGCTACGGTCCCGCACACCGTTAGGCCGTCTTCCGCTCACGCCCCAACATCGTGCAGCCCGTCTCCAGTGGTGTCGCGACAGGCGTGAATGGAGGGACGAATGGAGACGTGTCGTCTTCAGCGATGAGAGTCGCTTCTGCCTTGGTGCCAATGATGGTCGTATGCGTGTTTGGCGCCGTGCAGGTGAGCGCCACAATCAGGACTGCATACGACCGAGGCACACAGGGCCAACACCAGGCATCATGGTGTGGGGAGCGATCTCCTACACTGGCCATACACCACTGGTGATCGTCGAGAGGACACTGAATAGTGCACGGTACATCCAAACCGTCATCGAACCCATCGTTCTACCATTCCTAGACCGGCAAGGGAACTTGCTGTTCCAACAGGACAGTGCACGTCCGCATGTATCCCGTGCCACCCAACGTGCTCTAGAAGGTGTAAGTCAACTACCCTGGCCAGCAAGATCTCCGGATCTGTCCTCCATTGAGCATGTTTGGGACTGGATTAAGCGTCGTCTCACGCGGTCTGCACGTCCAGCACGAACGCTGGTCCAACTGAGGCGCCAGATGGAAATGGCATGGCAAGCCGTTCCACAGGACTACATCCAGCATCTCTACGATCGTCTCCATGGGAGAATAGCAGCCTGCATTGCTGCGAAAGGTGGATATACACTGTACTAGTGCCGACATTGTGCATGCTCTGTTGCCTGTGTCTATGTGCCTGTGGTTCTGTGAGTGTGATCATGTGATGTATCTGACCCCAGGAATGTGTCAATAAAGTTTCTCCTTCCTGGGGCAATGAATTCACGGTGTTCTTATTTCAATTTCCAGGAGTGTATATAGGAAAATGAAGGTACAAAAATTGTAACTCTTCTTGTTTTCTGCCCGCTCTTGTCTCTTGACAGCAGAAGCTTAACTTACTTATTAGCTAGCCTTGGTCGGATTAAGACGAAAAAACTTATTGATGTGCAGACGTATTGTGGAAGTTTATATGAAATTTGGAGGATGGAATCAGCAACGTAAATTACATAGCATTCAATATCAAGACGGTTTTAATTTGTATACATTAGTAATTCCTGGGCAATGAAATTTATTGCAAGATTTCGGAGCTGCTACGACTTTTCACGCAGAAATGAAGCAGGAGAACAAGACCTGGACGCCTCACGAGAGAAGATATGTTAACATGGTAAAGAATGAACTCTTATCCACGCCATTTCCCCCTTGTTTATCACATTTTGTTATTCTTTGTGCCCTTTCAAACAATTTTTTTAGTGGAAATTGGTTTGACTTTTGCTCAGAACGCCACAAGGACCACCCCAACAATAACTTTCCCAAATCACGACGTCCGATAGCTTTTCTGCAATACGAAGTCCGATTTACATTTCATTCTTTCCCTTTTTCACGGTCATTAACGATTTTAAAACCCCTTTTAATTCACCATTTCTTCCCACATATTCAACCTTTTCTTTTCTTCTCTTTTTTCTTTTTTTATTAACCACTGCACGGTCGAGCCAAATCATTGTCTTCGTTAATATCTCTGAACTCTATTCATAAAACAAAATCCATCTTTCTACTACGTATTCCTGGTGCATAAAGTGAGACTAAACCGTCACTATATCAAAGTTATTATTTAATTTCAGCGTCCACTATATTTAATAAAATGAAGTCCTGGAACTGACTGAAACAAAATAGAGAAGGTTCGAAAAGCAAAGAAATGTTTTCAGAATCCGATCTGTGGCTCAATATCAAAACTTTTAAACTTGATGAGAGAAGGCATAAGTAAAACTGTATGTTCCATCTGAAAAGTGTGGCTGGAGTTTCACATACGCCTTACTGTTGCAGGTCGTGCCTCATTTGTGGTCCTAAACTGTAAGTCCCACTCCGCTATCAGGTCGCCCTTGTATATCTGCGAGCTGATCTGCCCTAATGATATGTCGCTAGAGTCAAACAATATACAAGACAGTTTTCAAACTTATGTTTTCTTATAGCTATAAGAAAAGGAATTACATATGCAGATCGCAGCTCCAGTGTTGCGTAAAATGAGTTCTTTCAAGTAATAGGGGGAACTGTTAGCACAAGGAAAACAATGATTGGACTCCTTCGTATAATAATGAACAGTGTCAAAAATTCGTAACTGAAATTAAAAGTTGCATATGATCGTTGGGTGAAATTGACTGCTCCTTCAGCTGCTGGAATCAGTTTTATGGTACACATTTTCAGTTCTGGCCTATTTTTGTGCTGAACATTTTTACCGACCTGATTTAACCTTATTAATGCCCAAAAATGTACGTCATGTGTATTGTGATGGGTGTGTGCGAACGCCTACTTGCACATGCTATCTCGTGCAGGTGTCCAATATTTGGAATTAACTCGATTTTCTATTGAATCTGCGCACAATCATCATTCCTCAATGAACTATTTATTTGCTTTAAACCGGTGTGTATTTCCACATATTTACTGCCAAGCTCACTAACTTCAAGTCTTGATCGCTGCTGGACAATTATTACTAGATTTATTTATAACGATTCCTCCGTTACCTCTTCATTCAACTTAACAAATTTCTCGTAATTAATGTTGTTCTTCTTTTTCTCTTTATCCTTTGCATTTTCTACTGTGGTGTGGGCAATGGTATACAGTTAGAAGCAGTGGTAGTCGTAATTGGTGATCAGATGCCATCCTGACGTCAACACTCCCCCTCTCCATGAAGGAATCTATGACCAACATCTCTGCGTCTAGAGGAAATGTATGTTCAATTCTGAGAACGTTTTCTAAACGTTTCCGTAGTGTATCTGAGATGAGACGTCAGTACCAGCCGCCATATACTCGTACGTTGCTGCATGTGCGAAACCGGCTAAAAGCCGCATCCAGGCCGGCCCACAGATTAGATTACATTAGATTAAATTAGACCAATAAAAGAGGGAATTCTCCTGGGTGTGGAACATGTTAGACAAACACATTACAAAAATGTTATTAGAAAAACTTGAGTTTCATTGATTTTAATGATCCTCAGTCGATAAACAGTAAAATTATGTACCTGAATTAAATTTAAACTTCTAATATTTACTGGTTGAATACTTACATCTGCTTTAATTAAATCCATCATTCAGACATCTGCTAGTTTTTGGCTATTACAACCAAGTATTGTCAAAAATTAAAGTAAATTATTCATTTCAGTGATCCTCAGTTAAGAACAGTCAGATTATGTACAAGATTTAAAATTAAATTTCCACTATTTACAGACTTAAGACTTACATCTGCTTTCCATACATCCATCATTCACACAGTAGGTAGTTACTTGGCTGTTACAACCTAGTATTGTCAAAAATGAAAGTATAAAATTTTTTATTAAAATGGTCTACTGCACCTGTTGAGAAACTCATGGATGGAATACAAGGAATTGGCAACCAAAAATTCTCTTAAATTATTTTTCAATTGTGCATTGTCTGAAACTAAACTCTTAATGGTTGCTGGCAACTTATTGAAAATATGCATTTCTGAATACTGGACTCCTTTCTGGGCAAGAGTAAGTGATTTTAAATCTTTATGTATATTGTTCTTGTTCCTAGTATTGATACTGTGTAATAAGCAGTTAGTTTGAAAAAGAGATGTATTATTTACTACAAACTTCATTAAGGAATAAATATACTGAGAAGCTTTGGCTAATAAGCCCAACTCTTTGAATAGGTTTCGACATGATTTTCTTGGATTTACACTACTCATTACTCATATTATACGCTTCTGTACTCTACAAATTTTTTTCTCTGTTTGTGGAATTACCCCAAAATATGGTACCATACGACATAATGGAGTGAAAATAAGCAAAATATGCCAGTTTTTTTATATTTATATCTCCCATGTCTGACATCAATCGCATTGAAAAAAAACACAGACTTGTTTAGGCACTTTAGCAGTTCGTTGGTATGTTGCTCCCAACTGAATTTATTAACAATTTGTAATCCCAAGAATTTTACGCTCCCAACTTCTCCTATTTCCATGTCATCATATTTTATACACACACCAGAAGGAAATCTCTCGGAAGTTCTGAAATGCATCTAGTGGATCTTTTCAAAGTTTAAGGACACGCCATCATATTTTAATTTACTTAAAAGAATGCCGTGATTCACACAGTCAAAAAAAAAAATTGTTCAAATGGCTCTGAGCACTATGGGACTCAACTGCTGAGGTCATTAGTCCCCTAGAACTAGTTAAACCTAACTAACCTAAGGACATCACAAACATCCATGCCCGAGGCAGGATTCGAACCTGCGACCGGAGCGGTCTTGCGGTTCCAGACTGCAGCGCCTTTAACCGCACGGCCACTTCGGCCGGCCACAGTCAAACACCTTTGACAGGTCACAGAATATGCCAGTTGCCTCTAATTTGTTGTCCAATGAATTAAGGACATTTTCGCTGTAAGTATAAATAGCTTTCTCAGTATCAGAGCCATTAAGAAACCCCAACTGTGACTCTGACAGTATGTTATTTTCACTAAGATGCTTAAGTAGACGCTTGAACATAACCTTTTCAAAGATTTTTGAAAAAGCTGGCAAAAGGGAGATCGATCGGTAATTTGACGGCATTTCTTTGGCCCCTTTCTTGTGGAGAGGTATAACTTCAGCATATTTGAGCCAGTCCAGGAACGTTCCTGTGACAAGTGACTGATTACACAAATAACTTAAGATATGACTAAGCTCACATGAACACTCTTTTATTAACTTTATTGATATGTTATCATAACCACTAGAATGCTTTGATTTCAATGACTTTATGATTGATTCTATTTCTTTTGGTGGAGTCAATTCCATTTTACTGAGATTGCTTTGTGCACTGGTCTCAGATATTCCATTGCACTGCAGACGAGATGTAAACCACAAGGCCGATTCGATGATTCGATCTGGGGCTGGCTCGACTTCCTGTATGCCATAAGCGTCTCTTTAGAACGGCCCGTTAACGAAGTGGGTCATTTTTAATAATTCGTAAGAAACTCTCGTAGATGTAGTATTCAGTCGTTCAGTTGCGTCTCGCACATTAATATGAGAAATCGTACTTGCGTGTAACTTATTTGGTGTCCACACTATGCGTACGCATTACAAATATAAAAAATAAAATAAACTGTCACCGTTCGTCTCGGAATGGAGCTCCACAAGCCACAGTTGAGCAGGCCTGTACCTCCAGTGGCTGATCAGTTTGACAGACCCACGTGGACACAGGTCCTCGAAATCGCAGTATGATAGATGACTGAGCACGCCCACGTCAGATGTGAGAGATCCGTTTCTGATTGCACAACACTGAGACAGGGTTGCAGCCCAACAAACACCGTCCCACTGCCCTTTTAATTCAGGCTGTGCATTAAGCTAGACGTAATGGTAGTTGTTCCTTTTTTTCTTTCTTTATTGTTACTTCATCCCTTCACGCCCCACATTAGCGAGGGGACTGGGCTGTCAGCGGTACAGTATTCCTCTCTTCAGCCAAGCTCATAAAAAGATTAAAAAAATGTTAACAGAAAAATGAAAGTGAGAGGACTTATTACATTGTAAGTTGAAAATATTAATGATGGACAGCTAAATGGACGAAGAATACAGACAGTTTAAAAACACCTTTGCTATGAGATGAAATTCTTCTAGGAAAAAACACAGGAGCAGTGCACTTTCATTTAACATCTGAAGGACCTGCACAGTGTGAAAAAGTGTTCCATAGAGGTTGAGCGGGAAGGGGGTGGCGGGGGGGGGGGGGGGGTTGATGGGTAATGAGACAGGGGTCTGTTAGATTGGGAAACTATGGAAATGGTAGGTAGGGCGCGAAACAGATAGTGGGAGTACAGACGTTGGGGAGGACAGAGGGTGAGGAGGAGTAATGGTTATGGGGAGGGTAGTGGAATAAGAAGCAAGGGATACATGTGGATATTTATTTATTTTATTTATTTCATTAACAGTACTTAGTAACCCACAGCCTTGAAATGTAAGGTGGGTCTGATGCTTCTAAATCTAACAGCGAAGACTTCTTATTATTACAATGGTATTGGTACACAACTGTTAATGCTTTTTTAAATAATGTAAATAATATACAAAAATTTCTCTAATGTTACAGAGAACTCAATGCTTAACAATTGTTAAAGTGGTTCTATATAATTTCTTTCTGCCTAGTTGATGATAATATAATTTATGTAATGCAAATGTCAAATGAAAAAACATAATATAATAAGTGTCTTGAAAATAAATTGCAACATGTAGAGGGAACTGATATACTAGGTGTTCAGAAAGTAACTATGCAGTGCCATGTTGTGGTGTGCTAAGTACTGACTGATATGATTGTCAATTAGTAATACAACATTTTCCATTGTTTAACATATTTGTACCATACCTGAACCATATTTGACCAGGTATTTGTATTTTTTTGCAGGTCCGGTATGATTGAAGACCAAGGTCTTGTATCACAGCATTATGATAAAAGTCATTACGCAGACGCTTGAAAAATGAGTGTTTCGTGTGGAGCACGTGTCGTGCGATGGAGACCAGTTTACGTCTGATGTAGTAGCTGCATATTCAGCAAAGCTCCCAGGAGTGAAGATGCCTAACCGCAGTGCCGTACGGATCATCACCAAGTTTCGAAAGAGCGGAATCGTTCATAATGCTCCAAAATCAGGAAGGCCATCCACGTCCACATCCGAAGTGAAGGTGGTGGAGCTGCGAGACATGACGCAACAAAGTCCAAAGAAATCGGTTTTTACGACTAGCTCAGCAATCCTATGTGTCCGTGGAAGTCGCTGCCCATGTATCTGTACAAAATGTCGCTAGTGTATCAACTGCAAGGCTCCGATCGCCCGGCGGATGTCATCTTCTGAAACTGGTTTCTGTCCTTCCTGCAGGACAATGTTGAGGGGACTATTGACAACGTGTTTCACGGACGAGGAGTGGTTTCATCTCTCCGGTTACATGAATAGCCAGAGTAGTTGTGGTGAACCCGTTTGAATTTAAGGTGTCCCCACTACATGTTCAAAAGGTTTGAGTGTGGTGCGCCGTGACTCGTAAACGTTTCATTGGGCTGGTCTTCCTTCAGGACACCGTAATTGCAGAACGGTACAGGACCTGCATTCTGGAGTCCTTCCTAGGTGAACTAAATGAGGAAGGAATTGAGAATTCTGGTTCCAACAGGATGGGGCGACTGCACATACCACCCACAAGGCAGTTAACTAGGTAAAGGACACCTTCGGTGACCGCATTATGTCTCGAGGCCTCCGCATTCACCCGACTTGGCTCCACCGGGTTAGTTTCTATCGGGTAGGTTCAATGGAAAGGCCTACGAAAGCAGTCCGCACACCATACAAGAACTCCAAGCTGCACTGCCCCTTCACATCACTCCCAATGTTCTGCATAACGCGAAGAACATGCACGAACGTGTGCAACTCTGTCTTCAAGTTCAAGGGGATCACTTCCAGCATCCCTTATAACTTCCATGACTTTAATACGGTAAGTTATGAACAGCATAGTTACTTATTAAACACCCTGTACTGTATCAGAACAAATAAGCCCTCGGTCACAAATATTAACTCAGAATTGACCAGGTTTCGACGCTACTATGAGCGTCGTCTTCAGAAATAGACTAACTGTTCTAAAACATATTATGTATATAATACATTAATAAAATTAAAGTTTGTACTGACTGGAAAAAGATGTAGTACTTACAAGTCACAATTAAAAAAGATCTAGGCCGGAAAGGCGACGTCATCAATAGTTGGCGAGCCGCTAAGAGCTTGCTCGTACTTTAGTGAACAAGGGTTGCACCAAGACTTAATATTTGTGACCGAGGGCTTATTTCTTCTAATATAACTCTGCCACGGTCACTGAACCTTTGCTGCTATGATCAAAGTTTTACCCTGTACTATATCTGGGTGTGTAATATAGTCTGTTTAATACAGTCTAAGTAGGTTGTTGTTTGATAATAGCTCACCTACTTTGGGTGAGAAGGTCTCGGTAGAGCCTCGAGCTTCTCTCGTCTGAAACGGTTTGTGTTTATGTATGTTTATTGTGTTTGTGTGTATTGATGTATTACTCGGAGCGTTGCATGTCTGGACACTACATGATATTCAATACTCTTTGATAGTCTTATTGTTGGTAGTTGTGGTATATACCGTATGATACCTTGAACACATATAACTGCTGTTATACAGATTAAACACTGATTCAGCATTTGATACATGGAATACATGAATTTTAGCTCTACATGGAGAATCCACTTTTGGTTGTAAATTTGTTAGTAGAAACAGAAAGTAGTTCATTGCTATTTGATTGCAGTAACCCTTAAATAACTCAATACATTGCATTTTTAGTTTTACACATAGTTTATGCAGAAAATACGTTTCATATGTAAAATTCATTGATTGAGCTTCACATATACTTCTGTCTACATATAGTAAGACAAATAATATGTTACTGGTTGTGTACAGTACGCTTTAAACAACACGCAGTGTTTCCTTGGGGAGAAGGGAGCCTCGAAATAAAAATCCTTCGATCCTTCTCCTCCAGAGCGACGTTACCTTACTACTAGACTCTTAGTATGAGGTGTCGGATTTAGTTTGTTTTATGATTGTTACGGACTGTAGTGTTGTTTGCGACTGTGTTATGGCATGCAGTGTAATGTATTGTTGGTTTAAGTCCGTTACGTGTTGCTCCTTTCTGAGTTATGTTCACTGTGTGTGTTGGTTCCTTCCTCGGTTTCGGAATCGGTGTTCGTGCTTGTTTCGTCCCATGTGTTTTGATATGTTGTTTGTGCTTGTCCACGCCTCTTTACATACGGGTTTCGGTGCTTGTATTCTTCATGCAGTTTGTGTTCAATAAAATATCGGCTACGCTGTTTATTGTGTTCCAATCTGCGGGATTACGTATTATCTGGCGATGTGACTGTCGTTCTCTATAGATCTCACGTGTGGCAGCATTTTGCATAGCAGTGTGACGTGTTCAGGTGTCCCAGTTGCTCCTAAAATTCATTTTTCATTGTTAGTCAGTCTTTAGATTAAAACTGAAGAAACTGCAAAAAGGTGGGAATTTAAGGAAATGGGACCTGGATAAACTGAAAGAACCAAAGGTTGTACAGAGTTTCAGTGAGAGCATAAGGGAACAATTGACAGGAATGGGGGAAATAAATACAGTAGAAGAAGAATGGGTAGCTTTGAGGGATGAAATAGTGAAGGCAGCAGACGATCAAATAGGTAAAGAGACGAGGGCTGGTAGCAACCCATGGGTAACAGAAGAAATATTGAATTTAATTGATGAAAGGAGAAAATATAAAAATGCAGTAAATGAAGCAGGCAAAAAGGAATACAAACGTCTCAAAAATGAGATCGACAAGAGGTGCAAAATGGCTAAGCAGGTATGGCTAGAGGACAAATGTAAGGATGTAGAGGCTTATCTCACTAGGGGTAATATAGATACTGCTTACAGGAAAATTGGAGAGACCTTTGGAGAAAGGAGAACCACTTGCATGAATATCAAGAGCTTTGATGGAAACCCAGTTCAAAGCAAAGAAGGGAAAGCAGAAAGGTGGAAGGAATATATGGTGGATCTATACAATGGCGACGTACTTGAGGACAGTATTATGGAAATGGAAGAGGATGTAGATGAAGTTGAAATGGGAGATATGATACTGCGTGAAGAGTTTGACATAGCACTGAGAGACCTGAGTCGAAACGAGCCTCCCGGAGTAGACAACATTCCATTAGAACTACTGACAGCCTTGGGAGAGCCAGTCCTGACAAAACTCTACCGTCTGGTGAGCAAGATGTATGAGACAGGCGAAATACCCTCAGACTTCAAGAATAATATAATAATTCCAATCCCAAAGAAAGCAGGTGTTGACAGATATGAAAATTACCGAACTATCAGTTTAATAAGCCACAGCTGCAAAATACTAACGCGAATTCTTTACAGACGAATGGAAAAACGGATAGAAGCCGACCTCAGGGAAGATCAGTTTGGATTCCGTAGAAATGTTGGAACACGTGAGGCAATACTAACCCTACGACTTATGTTAGAAGAAAGATTAAGGAAAGGCAAACCTACGTCTCTAGCATTTGTAGACTTGGAGAAAGCTTTTGACAATGTTGATTGGAATACTCTCTTTCAAATTCTGAAGGTGGCAGGGGTAAAATACAGGGAGCGAAAGGCTATTTACAATTTGTACAGAAAGCAGATGGCAGTTATAAGAGTCGAGGGCCATGAAAGGGAAGCAGTGGTTGGGAAGGGAGTGAGACAGGGTTGTAGCATATCCCCGATGCTATTCTATCTGTATATTGAGCAAGCGATAAAGGAAACAAAAGAAAAGTTCGGAGTAGGCATTAAAATCCATGGAGAAGAAATAAAAACCTTGAGGTTCGCCGATGACATTGTAATTCTGTCAGAGACAGCAAAGGACTTGGAAGAGCAGTTGAATGGAATGGACAGTTTCTTGATAGGAGGGTATAAGATGAACATCAACAAAAGCAAAACGAGGATAATGGAATGTAGTCGAATTAAGTCGGGTGACGCTGAGGGAATTAGATTAGGAAATGAGACACTTAAAGTAGTAAAGGAGTGTTGCTATTTGGGGAGCAAAATAACTGATGATGGTCGAAGTAGAGAGGTTATAAAATGTAGACTGGCAATGGCAAGGAAATCGTTTCTGAAGAAGAAAAATTTGTTAACATCGAGTATAGACTTAAGTGTCAGGAAGTCGTTTCTGAAAGTATTTGTATGGAGTGTAGCCATGTATGGAAGTGAAACATGGACAAAAAATAGTTTAGACAGAAGAGAATAGAAGCTTTCGAAATGTGGTGCTACAGAAGAATGCTGAAGATTAGATTGGTATATCACATAACTAATGAGGAGGTATTGAATAGAATTGGGGAGAAGAGGAGCATGTGGCACAACTTGTCTAGAAGAAGGGATCGGTTGGTGGGACATGTTCTGAGACATCGAGGGATCACCAATTTAGTATTGGAGGGCAGCGTGGAGGGTAAAAACCGTAGAGGGAGACCAAGAGATGAATACACTAAGCAGATTCAGAAGGATGTAGGCTGCAGTAGGTAGTGGGAGATGCAGAAGCTTGCACAGGATAGAGTAGCATTGAGAGCTGCATCAAACCAGTCTCAGGACTGAAGACCACACAACAACAATCAGTTATATGCTGTTTTTAGTTTCTTTTCTTTACACCAATCGTTCATTTTCTGAAGCACATCCGTGCCTTTTGTCTCTAGTGTTGCTTTCAAGTTGTCCGGCACCGCTACGAGCAGGCCATTTGCGTACGTCAGCAGACCTCTTACCTTGTCGTTAGAAAGGGCTCGATTGCGATATCCCAGAATACTGGTCCGCAGATCGAGCCCTGTGGACATCCCTTCGTTATTGTCTTGAGAATCTCTTGTGCACCAGCTCTCAGCTCCGCCAGTCTGTCTCTGCAGTAGTCGAGGAGGCTATTCTAGAGGCAAGCTGATAGCCACATTTCCATTAACCTGTCGAAGAGGGTCGGTCACCACAGGTTGTCAAAAGCCCCGGCTATGTCGATTAGTATGGTGGCCACGTATTTGTCGCTGACGGTAATTGTTAGTGTCAGTGCTTGGTTGGCAGCGTCTCCTATTGATATACCTTCCCTGGAGCCGAATTGATCGGGTGTTAGGCCGAGGAGACGTCTATGGGATTGTAAGCGATCACACAGGAGCCTTTCTGAACTTTGCCGAGTGTGTCTAAGTGACAGATTAGTCGGTACGTTTTTGGATCTTTTGGCTCTTTATCTTACTACATTAGCAGCTTTCCAGAGCTTTGGAATTGTCACTGTTGGCAGTGCCTCGTTGAACACGTTAGAAAGAAAAGATGTGGCTGTAGAGAGAAAAGGAGAGAGGCGCTCTGATGTAGAGGGGGATAGGTAGCGAAGGGTCAAATTTGGTTTAGGAGGGATAAATATCAGGGCGGATCTCATTGAGAAGGAGTTGGCTGAAGTTGCGTTGAGATAGGATATGGAATGTGTGGCGGTGTATGGTTGGGGGAAGTGTTTGTGAAGGTGCGGCAGCATACAAGGATTGGTAATCAGGCATGGTCAATAGTGTGATTGGAATATAATTTGGGGACAATGTACGAGATCCGTAGGTGTTCGATGTGAGTGAGGAAGGTTAGGAATTTGATGAGATCTAATTGAGGGAAGGTAAATGAATGAGGAAAGCAAGGTGGATTGAACGCAATTCGAGGATTTGAAGGGACTTATACAACTTTGGTGGGACGCACTTTTACTGTAGAACATTTGCATAGTAAAAGGATGCGTCGGGTCACGGTTTCGTAGGTGTGGAGAATAGTTGGGGGGAGTGTAATCCCAGAGTTCGGCCTGTTAGTAGATTCAGTAGTTTTAGTCTATTGTTGGATTTCTGTTGGATAGTTCGTAGTGCGGTTTCCACGCTAGTTCCCGGTCTAGGATAGACGCTCTCAACTGTTCCATCCGAAAAATAACTGAGAACAGCAGAAGTACATTGAATGTAAATTGTAGACTGGCAGCTGAAGAAAATTATTTCGAGAAAAAGAGCAATGCACTATCAGCGAAAATAGTGCATATGTTTACACAAGAGTATATCTCCACAAAGAATAAGAACAGCACCTTCGGGTCAATTTTATTTTAAGCGTCAAATTTACAGGTTTACATTGGCGCCATCATTAGGTAGCTGGTTCATTTGTTTTGCGACAGGGACCGCACTGACGAAGGCAGCTCTGTCGCTCGCTCGTTCACCAATCAATGTGCGTCGAGTAGAAATGACGATAACGCGAGCACAAAAGGCGTTCAGCGATATCCGTTTCGACAGATGCAGCACAGCTGTGCGGTTTCTATCCTCTTCAGCTTCCTGCGGTATAATGGCAGTTATTCCCTGACGCCTTAGCAGATGTCTATGATCCTATCCTTTCTTGTCAGTGTTTTCAATATGTTCCTTTCCTCGCCGATTTTGCGGAGAGCCTCCTCATTCCTCACCTTATCAGTTCACCTAATTTTCTTTCGTAGCGTCACATCTCAAATACTTCATCTATATTGTTCCGGTTTCTCACAGTCCATATTTCACTACCATACAATGCCTTGCTCCAGACGTAGATCCCTAGAAATTTCTTCCTCAGATTAAGCTCTATGTTTGATACTAGTTGACTTCTTTGATCAGGAACGCCTTCTAACCTGAGCTAGTTTCCTTTTTATGTTCTCATTGCTCTGTCCACCATGGGTCATTTTGTTACCTATGTATCAGAATTCCTTAACTTCAACCACTTCGTCATCACCATTTATGATATTAAGTTTGTCACTGTTCTCATTTCTGATTCTGATTATTACTATCGTTTTTCTTCTGTTTACTATCAATCACTATTCTGTACTCATTAGACCGTTCCATTCAACAGATCCTGTAATTTTTTTCACTGACACTGTGTAAAGCAATGTCATTAGTGAATCTTATTACTGAAATCATTTCACTTTGAGTTTTAATCCTACTGGTTAACCTTCCCTTTATTTCCGTAATTCCTTCTTCGATGAAGAGATTGAACAGTAGGTGCGAGAGACTACATCCCTGTCTTACCATCTTTTTAATCCAAGCACTTCGGTCTTGGCTAGTATGGTATGATATTTATGTTGTGAACAGACCGGTAAAAAGTAACTCACAGTAGACTTCATGGTAATACCTTATAACACAGCCATCAGTGTTGATAATAGATTCATCTGATTAAGTATAGTCTAAATGAATTTTTAGTTATGCCTTACCAAACAGAAGCCAATCGTTGATCATTAGATCTCCTAGAGCTACCGAACTCTGATGGTTCTACCTTTAACCCCCCGTTTGCAAATACTCCCATGCACAAGATACTTTTGCCTCCCAGGACTATTAGTCCAGTATGCTGCACGATGAACACAACTTTCGTTTTTCCTAGAAGTCAGATTTTGGAAAAAGGGCAACACTTGGCCACCGAAAATATTGAAGTATGCCTCCTGGATCACGATTACGGAAACGCGGGTCAGTAAGCGCAAGTCATGCGACAAAGATCACCCACAAAACATATCCAGAACCTGCATTATACCCTCCAAACACTTAGCGTTAAGAGCCTCGTAGGATAGTCGCTGGGCGCGATGATTTTCATGCGTTTGGTATTACACTAGCTTACAACTCGTCGGATAACACTACACGTCTCCAGTCACCTACTGTACAATTTGCATGTTGTTTTGTCGACTGGAGACGTGCAGCTTTATATGTCACCAATGGTAATGGCCCCCTTCAAGTTACTGTATTCAAAATGCCCATTCACCTACATCGCATCCTACTCCGAAAGCCTCCCAATTTTCTATTCGCGAATGGCGCGTGGGAAGAATGGTTGGCGCAAAGCCCCAATATTGCCGCTAATTTCTCGAATTTTTCGTCTTCACCATGTGACGAGATGTATGTGGAGAAACTAATATGTTGTCCTACACTTCACGGAAAGGGCTCTCTCAATATTTCAGTTGTCAACCTATCTGAGCTGCACAACGCCTCTTCTCCAACTTCTGCCAGTGAATTCTGCCAACGGAGTTTATTGTGCGATTCGGTAAGTCTCTCGCAACGACTGAACGATCCCCTAACTGTGGATAGTCGCTCTGGATAGTTAGGACAGTTAATCCTACATATTTTGTGGTAGATACTGTTTCAAGCCGTTTCACATCAATAGTGTAGCTGAGACGCTTCTCCTATGTGTGTGAAATGCGTTACGTTAATTTCCTTTAAAGGGGGTAGGACGGCAAACGGGCCGACTTGGAACAGGAGAGGCACCACAGGACCTTTTAATTTCCACTGTCCATAGTCTTACAAATAAATTCATTAAACTTTGTCAACATGACCGGGAAGGATTTAGGATAGACACTCATAGCAGAGGAAGTTCAAAAGTATAACAAAATAATATTTTTAATGTGAAATTTCGTCATTTTTTTCTCTTACCATTGGCTACATTTGTTGCTATAGGTACACTTTTCTTTATAAATAAGAGAGAGTCTTCGATGAATTCTGCACATCATACAAACCATACTTACAGGTGTATGAAACTCTAGAATTTATTTAATTTATGAAACATGAATGAGCTGTAACATTTTAAACTTCATGTTTAGAAAAAACTCCAGTTAGCTAATTATGTCAATTTTTACCACAGTTTTCAATATATTTGGAAAATTCTACAGTTTTGCGTTAAGGAGTTTGTGTTTAATAAGCATACCAAGTTTCAAAGTGATAGAATATTTATTTTGGATGTTACATGTGATGATGTCCTCCTCACCGTGTCCGGCAACAGCGACGTCAGTCTTCTCTGTCCTTGTTGTGGTAGGCTCGGATGTGGCTCGCGAATCCAAATTTCGCTTTGAATATCCTGTTGCATGAAGCACAGTGAAGGTGACCAGCAGAGTTGTAAGTATGCGTGTAGACAGGCATGAGTTGAGATTTTCGGAGCTCTCTTTTAGCATCCAGGTTCATTAGACGCTTTTGCTCGAGTTGTTCGACGCTCTAATGTACAGTTGATCGCCACTCCGATCGGCGCAATGCTAGCTCCTCCCAACGGTTGCTTGGAATGCCACAGGCTGCAAGGTGGCGTTTAATGGTGTCTTTATATCGCAGGTGTTGACCACCTTTCCTCCTCTTCCCGCACGAGAGCTGCGAGTAGAACACCGCTTTAGGTAGCCTACTGTCATCCATGCGTACTATGTGACCACTCCATCTCAGTTGATGTTTCAATATTAAAGCTTCAATACCATCCAGTTTCATGCGGCGCAAAATCTCCGTGTTTGGGACACGGTCTTCCCATTTGATGCGCAGAATTGATCTCAGACACCGAAGATGAAATTTATCTAGCTTCTTAATGTCAGCTTTGTAACAGCACCAGGTTTCCGAGGCATAGAGTAAGGTGGATAATACTACTGCTTTGTAGACTGCAATTTTTGTTTGTAGTTTGAGATCATGTGATTTCCATACTCGGTCATTACGCTTACCGAAGGCTGAGGCTGCGCTGGCTATACGCGCTGCGATTTCCGTTGTCAAACTGTTGTCATTTCCAATTTGGCTTCCCAAGTATTTGAAATTTGACACATTTTGCAAGGGTTTGTTATTTATCTCAACACTGGAGTCATCTGCATTAAGACCTCTAAGTGGCTGTTTGAGAACTTGCGTCGTAGTGATGCTAATGGCTAAGCCAAATCTTCTGCAGGAGGCATTTAGCAGATTTATGTAAGTCTGAAGAGTTTCGCAAGAATTAGCAATCATGCATACATCATCCGCGTAGAGAATCTCTAAGATGGATAGTTTGGTTACGCGACTTTTTGTTCCGAGGCGAGAGATGTTGAAGACACTTTTGTCTGTCCTTGTGTCGAGACTAATTTGATTACTACAGGCTTTGGTGGCGTCTCTCATAACAACTGCAAAGTAAAGTGAGAAGAGTGTGGGAGCCAGAACACAGCCTTGATTTACACCACATGTCACGGGAAACTGTTCTGAGAGCTTGTCCTCATGGAGGATTTTTGCCATCATGTTTTCATGAAACTGCCGAATCAAACTGACAATTTTGTCAGGGCACCCAGTTTTCTTTAGTATGATCCAGAGAGCTTCCCGTGGGACACGATCAAAAGCTTTTTCCAGGTCTACAAAGCACATGAACAAAGGCCGATGTTGCTCTAAGCTTTTCTCTTGCATTTGTTTGACAACAAATATGGCATCCACTATGCCTCTGTTTGGGCGAAAGCCACACTGGGTCTCTGGTAGCAGTTTTTCTGCAAAGTGTGTTAACCGGGTGTTAATTATGTGGGCAAGGACTTTTCCCGCTGCTGAGAGAAGAGAAATGCCCCTGTGGGAGCTGCAGTCTGATATGTCACCCTTGCCTTTATAGATCTTGGAAATACAAGCATCTTTCCAGTCTTGTGGAATCATTCCATACTCCCAACTCCTTAAAATCAGAGCAAACAATGGTTTCTTCATGTTTGCCCCCCCCCCCCATTTTTATATAGCTCTGATGGCAAGTTATCTAATCCTGCTATTTTGTCGCCGGCCGCTGTGGTCTAGCGGTTCTGGCGCTGCAGTCCGGAACCGCGGGACTGCTACGGTCGCAGGTTCGAATCCTGCCTCGGGCATGGGTGTGTGTGATGTCCTTAGGTTAGTTAGGTTTAAGTAGTTCTAAGTTCTAGGGGACTTATAACCTAAGATGTTGAGTCCCATAGTGCTCAGAGCCATTTGAACCATTTTTTTGCAATTTTGTCATTTTTCAGCTTAGCCAGTGCTGAAATGAATTCATCGTAGGAAGGGGCATCTGCAAGTTGTTCCTCAACTGGCAGGTCTTCAAGTGCTTCTATGTATGGAATATCGGTTGTCTGATGGTCGGGATTAAGAACGTCATTAAAATGTTCCGCCCACCGAGACAGGATATCACTCTGTTGCGTCAGCCGACAACTTTTATCTTTGTTATAGACTGGTGCTATCTTCCCATGTACATGTTACATGTTACATGTACCTGAGTACAGAAATTTGTGTTTTGCGGAAAATGGCCGTAATAGTTTATGCTTTTATTTGGCATTATTTTAGAACTGTCCAGCACCATAACCAGGTTCTTTTCCATTTTCTAAATCAATTTTCTTCCTTTTGATTTTATCACCTCCAAAAATGATTTACCTGCTTTCACTACATCCTCTCTCTCTATCGCATACAAAGCTTTGACGGAATTCACTCCGGTCTGACTTCCCATTTTCTCTAAAACGTATTTCCTGCTTTGCACACCACCATTGAAACATGAAACTGCATCTTAAACACCAATAGCAAGTGGATTTCTTCCCACAAAAATGGCTTTTGACAATATTTCTCATACACATTGGTTAAAACTTTCATTTGGGTTTGCCGGCCGGAGTGACCATGCGGTTCTAGGCGCTACAGGCTGGAGCCGGGCGTCCGCTACGGTCGCAGGTTCGAATCCAGCCTCGGGCATGGATGTGTGTGATGTCCTTAGGTTAGTTAGGTTTAAGTAGTTGTAGGGGACTGATGACCTCAGAAGTTAAGTCCCATAGTGCTCAGAGCCATTTTTTTCAGTTGGGTTTTGGGTACCACCATTAAGACATTTCTTCAATAAGTTTTCATTTGCAAGGTCCCTGAATATAGGTTTGACGGCTTCCATTACAACAGTTGGTAGAGAATTCCTGTGATGATATTCTTCACTTACGTATGACAGAAGAACATTGTGCAAAGGGATGTGGTGCTGCATCTTGGTAAACTTTTTAAAAGAAAAGGCCAGGCAGTACATGGAAGACTCTGTTTCCAAAAAAATTTAGTCACACTAAGCTTCACCTAACAACGTCTTGTGAAATAAGTAAAATTATTAAATCTTTGAAAAATAAATGTTCTGTTGGAGTAGATGACATCTCTAATAAGATATTAAGACAATGTGAAGCAATTGCAGCTGATGTTCTGAGTCACATATGTAATGCATCACTAACTCAAGGTATTTTCGCAGGCAGGATAAAAGATGCAATTGTCAGGCCTCTCTACAAAATGGGGGACACCACAAATGTCAATAATCCTTGCTTACAGCATTTTCAAAAATCTTCGAGAAAGTAATGTACTCAAGAGTGGTTATCCATCTCAACACTGATGGGATACTTAATAAATCAATGTTTAGATTTGAAAAATGCTGCTCCACTGAGACAGCAATATGCAATTTCACTGTCCACATAATAGAGTCTTTAAATAGTAAAACGTCACCAACAGGAATTTTCTGTGACTTGTCCAAATCATTTGATTGTTACATAACGTTACAGAAATTACAATTCTATGGTATAAATGGAATAGCATTTTAGTGGGTTAAGTCATACCTACAGAACAGCAAGCCAAAGTTTCCTTATATGGGTCAAGTGATTTAAATAAGTTTGCCACTTGATCTAATTGGGGTGAAATAACATTTGGTGTTCCACAGGATTCAATTATGCGTCCCTTTCTATTCTTGCTCTATGTGAATGACCTCCCTTCCTATCTGAAACAGGAAGCTGAACTTACACTGTCTGCCCATGATACAAGCATTATTATTAATCCAGTAAAAGAAACTCCAATTGAAAATGATACAAACAAGGTCTTTGGAAAAGTCATTAATAGGTTTTCTGCGAATGGGCTTGCTCTAAACTTTGAAAATCGCAGTACATCCAATTTTCTGCTGCAGAAAATACAGTTCCTTCAATAAATTAAACATATCAACAGAAGTTAGTAGACATTGTAGAGCATACTAAATTTTTGGATGTACATAAAGAAGAGAATCTTAATTGGAAAATTAATATTTTGGATCTTCTAAAGCTACTAGGTTCAGCAACTTTTGCAATCATAAGAATTGCCAATTTTGAGGATATAGAAATTAGTAAGCTAACATAATTTGCGTACTTTCACTCTCTGATGTCATAGAAAATAATATTTTGGGGTAACTCAACATTTAGACAAAAAGTATTCACTGATCAAAAGAAAGTGGTTAGAATAATGTGTGGGGTTTATAGTCGCACATCTTGTAGGCATCTTCTTATAAGATATGGAATTCTTACAACAGCCTCACACTACATTTACTCGCTAATGAAATTTGTTCTCAACAAGATGGACCAGTTTAAGAAGAACAGTGACATTCGTGATTATAATACCAGAAAAAAGAAAGACTTACACTATCCTTTACTCAACCCATCTTTGGCACAGAAAGGGGTAAAATAAGCTGCTATAAATTTTTTCGACAAATTGCCAGATGAAATAAAATGTCTGACAGACAACAGTAATAGCTTCAAAAATAAATTGAAATCATGTGTTCTTGACAACTCCTTCTATACCATAGATGAATTGTTGAATAGGAATACGTAAATCTATAAATATAGTATATGCATTTTATGCCATTTAAGGGAATGGGGCAAGTAACAGAAACATTTATCTTAATATTGTAATATATACCGGTATATTAAAAAATCTTCTTTCATATGTGCATTTTTTGCGCACTTGACACGTTCCACATCATGACGGCTACCGTACCGTGCGATTGACCTTTGGAACATACAATCAAATAACTAAATGACCTAATAAGATGCCTAGTAATCTCTCAAACATAAATGTTTTATACATCAAATTACTCAGGAAGATGTGCGATAGAAAATAGGCACATTTTTCACAAATGATTTTTTTTTTATTTTTCACGTCCCCCTTTTCTGCCGCAGCTTCCAGAGCGTGCATCATTAAACATTCCTCTGAATGTCATTCTGCAGTTCGATACTGTCATCTGGCATACCTACTTTGTTACAGACAACCGCATCATCTGCGAAGATTCTTAAAGAGCATCCGACACCTTCTACTAGATCTTTTGTATGAACTGCAAACAGTAATGATCCTATCAGACTCCGTTGGGGTACTCCAGAAATTATCTTCACATCTTTCGATTTTGTCCCGTTAAGAGCGACGTTTTGAGCTCCATGTGTACGGAAATCTGGACGTTTTCGATCTCGTAAAACGTCATAATTGTTGAGCGTAAAACATGTGCCAAAGTTCTACAACATATTGAAGTCAATGAAATAGATCTGCATCAGTCCTACGGCACTTCTGGAAAACGGAAATGACGTGGCCTTTTTTTCCAGTCGCGAGGTACCATTCGTTGCTCCAGAGATCTACGATAAACTTCTACTTCATTATGAGCAAATTCTTTCGCATAATCTTTGTAGAATCGTACAGAGATCTCATCTGTTCTTAATGCCTTTCCAGCACTAATCGACTATAGCTGCTTTTCTGTTCCGTGATCGGTATTTGCCATTTCAAAGTTCGAACGATGATTGGAAAGAGGGACCGAGTTACGATCTTCCGTAGTGAAACAATTTCAGAAGACTGAGTTCCATGTTTCACCCTTCTGTCAGTTATATTCCGTTTCGGTGCAAGTACCGTCATCGAATGAATGAACAGACGATTCCGAACAGCTTGCTGATTTCATATAAGACCAAAAGACGATTGTATGCTGTTTCGTTAGAACGTTCACTCGTAAGAAGGTTGAGATGGATATGGATTTAGTGACAGTACCAATTCCCGTCGAATTTAAAGCTGATTGCCATTGGTCTGGTGTGACACTTGTCTGCAGGCCTTGTCCACCAGCACCTTCTTACAGGGCCTGTTCGTACTCCTCGTTACGTGGTTGCGAGTACTACACCATTCCTTGTAGACACATTGGACATCCTGCGTTGATACATCACCAAATCGCACAACTTCACTCAAGGTGTCATCATGTGCATGATCGAACACGGTAACTCATTTACGATGTTCTGCCTAGACTCCCAATTCCAGCCACATCGCTTCATTCATTTCACACAAACGACGTCAACACACGCACCACTTTACTGTCGTGACTTAGGTGACACATAGACGATTGCCTAACAATCTGGTACCAGTTCTTCGCCTTATGCAACACTCCAAAGTGCTGTTTTAAGGGACTGGATAGTTTTGAGCCGAGTGAGCTTACGAAGAGAGAAGGGAGAGGGTCAAATCCAGTGCCAGCCATATCAAGTTGAGCTCCGAGCTTAACGTCCCCAAATGCAGATGGATCACAACCAGAAATGTCACATGTCCTCACTTCTTGAGGCAATCGACAGAGGATAGTTATTTAAACAGTGCGGTTGGCGCAACGGCTATGACCTAGGAACCTGACGCCACACTTTTCTTCTTACTTCCTGAACAAATATTCAAGGTGAAAATTTCTTCCACTACCATGATTCGAAACCTAGACCTCTGACACGAGCACCATCACTCAGACTCGTGTTAGCGAACCCACCCACATTTCTTATGCCTTCCATGGCTATCTTCTCACAGAATATCCTTTACAGCTTTTTGTTTCATTCTCCTCTTCTTTATATTTTTCAAAATTTAGTTCTTGAAATTAAATCACTTCAAGTTTAAATGGAAAAAGGGAAACTAGCGCCTCTTCTGTGACATTATGATATTCTTTCTGGTCCAGTAAAGACGATTAGAACTTCAGGAACGTTGAAACGTCCCCTTTGAACAATTGTACACGACTGTGCTTAAACTGACACACAATATTTTTTTTTTTAGCGCAACGCAATCTGACTTTCAAAAATCCCTACAAAAGAATGGCCCTGACTAACATTAAACTATACCTTTCACAAATCACTTACCTCACAAAAATCTTCGCTGCTCAAGCTACTGCAATACAGCGAGCGCCACTACTGCCAGCTAAATAAAAGATTCAAACTATGGAAGGCACTAACTACTGATAGGGATAGTTAGCAAATGAAAGATATTAGTAGAGAACAAACAATGTATTTACCTTGATATCATCATGTATAAATATAGCAGTTCATGACAAATTACAAATCTCCGCCATCTCTCTCCCCACATCCACCACTGCTGGCGGCTCACCTCCAACTGCCGCTGCCCAACACTACAATGGCAGACAACAATGCAAACTAGCCACAGACTGCACACAGCACAGCCAGTGATTTTCATACAGAGGTGGCGTTACCAATAAAAAAACCTAAACAGCCTACTTACATAGCCCCCATGTTCCCCACAAAAAATTTTACAAATTGTTTTGGCCAGTGGCCAATAATGATTTGATAAAATTTTTCATAATTACAATAACAAAGATATCAAATGCACACACTTATTGATACAATGTTGGTCAAAAGCTAAAAATTTCTCACAGTCCATAAAGACAGTCCAGATTGTTCATCACAGTAAAAATGCAGAGTTTTTCTCAAAGTCTGAGCAGTAAAAGAAAATGCACACGGAAGTAGTGGATTTCCATGCAGTCTTGAAGAAGTAGTGTGGTCCTTCCAACAGAAAGACAATGCTGACTCTTGACATACAGACAGGTAATGGGTCACAACAGAGCAAACCCACAGCAGAGTCATTCGAAGTTGATGAATATAGGTAGGTAGGTCATCACAGAGCAGACCCACTGTAGTCCTGGTAGAGAGTATTGGTGGGCCACCAGAGGTGCAGACCCACTGCAGTCCTTGTAGAAATTGTGAACAGGCCCACTGTAGTCCTGGTAGAGAGTATGGTATTGGTGGGCCACCAGAGGTGCAGACCCACTGCAGACCTTGTAGAAATAATGGCGTTGGTGGGTCATCAAAGATGCAGACCCACTGTAGTCCTTGTAGAGATGGCCAGCAGCCATTTGTTGCAATCTGTTGCGACTGTGCAGGTGCACAATCACCATCGAAGAGTCTTGCGGATAATATAGCAAGTCCATAACCACCACTTGTGCACTCACAAAGTTTTTGGAATTGTCCTTAGAACCAGCAATGCTGTTATCCAGTCCCTTGCTGAATTATTAACACACGTGCAAACACTAACAGTCCCAACTTCTCACATATTGTCCATATACTATGACCAACAGAAATGTGTGCAGTGAAATGTAACTTACAAGTTACTTAATTTGATGAATTGGTGTCAAGTACGATTTTATAACATAAGAAAACAATAACAAAGGTACAAAATACATCATTAAAGACATAATAATACAGATAACATTTGTACTAATAAAGGCTTTACAAAAGAATAGAAATAGACATATACGTCAGTGTTACAGGAATTATGACATGAGTACATACATAAAAGATCAGAATAACTTTCGAAACATCAACTTCACACATGAGCATTAACACAAAACAGAATAAATAATGTCTAAACATCTTTACAAAGTAAATAACACATTATTAATGCCAATTGTATTTGAGGATAACAGTATTCCTCATCATAGTGAATGTAACTTAGTATTAGAAGAGAAAAAAGTTCTATGAAACGGTACACAGAGACAGGAAGAAAACAAATACACAAGGGTACACAAACATATAGTGGGATAACACAAAAGGGAAAGGACAGGGTTTGTTTTACTGCAGTATTTTGCATGGAGATCTCCCTTTGTTCATCATTATTCCCAAAAAGGTCCTATCTATACCTGCTTTCTGTATTCTGTTCATATTTCTTTCAAAATAATTATTTCTGTTTGTACAATACTCATTTGGGCCCAAATCTTTGTCATATAACTTCGCAATGAATTCTTTACCTATTCTCCATAGTCAGTTTCTTATATAGTCTACCCCCTCTTAAGCTAACTTAAATCTACTGAGCTCAGATGCTAAACTAAGGGACGAGACAATGCAGCAGCACATAACAAATTAACACAAACAGCAATGCAAAAAAAAATGGAAAATTGCAAAGCAAGCTACAGTAAATATAAATTACCAAGCAATGCAACATTACAACTAATATGAGCCAATGTGCAGTAACAAGAAAAATAAGTCAGTAGTAAAACTAGCTTAACAGAGTAACACAATTTAAAATTCAGTAGCACTATGCCTGGCAAACAGCAGCAGCAAATATAAAAAATATAAAAAATATAAAACTTATATCTATACATGACAAAGCTCAAGCAGAAAAGATATTACAGTAAAAACAACAATGCAGATAAGGGAAGTGTATAATCACATCTTAATGTCTAAGTAATTAAAGTGGTGCACCACAACAACTTATTGTAAAAGAAATATTACCATGTACTTGAAAAGAATATTATGTGTCCAGTTACTGTTACTAGTCCCTTCTTATTGTTCTTTCCTTTCCAAGTGCTCCTTTTTGAAAGAATGTGGATTACAAAATTATTATTTAATAGATCTGTTGACAGAAAGTGTTCACATTAGCAAATGCATTTTATTTTATAAAAGCAATGCTGCAACACAGCTGGAAACTAGATATCAAGTGAAATAAGCAACTACGAAAAGCAAAGCATAAAAATATCATTCAATAGTCATGTGGCATTTCATAAGTTAGTAGAAATTCTCTCAACTCTCATAGAAAGACGCTTGTCATAATCAGGTGTGCAGATATAAAAATATTTCTTGTCATTTTATTAGGCATTTCAGTAAATATCATAAATTACGAGCTCCACAGTATGCTTTCAACAAGGAAATGTCAGTAGCGCGGACAATGGCCTTCCCTTTCTTTTTTTTTCTACCTGTGCTTCTGATGAGGCACTCACTAATGACTTGTTCTCCCGGCGTCTGACACAGCTGCGTGCCCACGACGCATTACGTGCAGGTGGTCACTTAACTTTCTTACGGAAATATTTACGATGACAGCAGTTTTCGCTACAGTGACAGTCTCATATAAAAATTTCACAGGTCGAAAATTTGCGTTACAAATGTGTGGAAACAAAATCCTGTAAATATAACAGCGTTCAAAAAATTTTCGCCAGCATTGTGATACATTCACGCATATTCACACATTTCATAACTCTTAAAGTACGATTCTTGGTTTCCAACAACCTTTTCCACAAATCAGAGTCACCACTACTCATTATTCCTTACCTTATTACATATACATATTCGTCAACACTTCTTCAATATTTCATCATGAAAAATACGTAGCATAATAAACATTCCTCAACAACATAATACACATCGTCATCATAATAATAACATCATAACACCTCAGTCAAATCTCAAAAACGTCGTAGCTTTCTGCATTAATTTCAAAACCTAAAGAAAATTCTCTGCTCATTTAAATAGTGTCACCTACCTCAAACGTACTATAAAAATCATGATCCCATATCAAATACATCATTCAAAGCTCTCATAGTATCACAATGGTTCCGAAAAAATATGAACAGTTCACTAAGTACAGACAAAATACAATTTCGTAAGTGTGAAGTTATCCAACGGTATAATTACGTAAACATCTGTCACTGATGTAGTAAAAAAAAAGTTTGTCACTCTCAGTTAAATGATCAGATAGCTGTGTAATTATGTGTTAGAGAAATATGGTACCGATGTGTAAAGTTGTGTAAGCAAATACCATATTAGCTAGGGCTCCTTGTGGTTGTCACACACATGATACACAAAGTAAGCGTGTACCCCCCTGAGGATTAATGTAATTATACCCCCAGGTGTTACAGATTACAGCAATGGAATGAAATGTATCACGGAAAACTTTCTTTGTAATTCAAAAAATCTTTAAAAATAAATGTTTTAAGTACAAAATTAATGACTCAAATACGTGTACTGTAGCGCTAAATGTGCCTTTTGCTGTAAGATAATCTCTGTGGAAGTGCCGTAGTTATTGTCCTCCGAAAGCTAAGTTCTGCAGAAGTCAATGTACTTACCTCATGATAAACAAAAGTGAAATGCTTTGCATATAGATATCTTAGTTATTACGCTTATTGCCATGATGAAGAAAGTACTGTGCTGTAACGTATTGTTGTGCTACGGAAAAGGCAGTCTCATGTAGCTATACCACAAAAGTTACTACTAAAACATGTTTTTCTTCCTAGAAGAATTCAGAAAACTGTGCAGATATAAAACAGATACACTGCAAAAGCAACATTGTAAATTGTCACTCATTAGTAGCGTCGTGATAACATCATGTAGCTGGTACATAAACTAACCACTGTGTCCTCTGGTATCTCACAGAAAGTACTTTAAACCCAGAATGTATTTTCAAGTAAACCAAAATGTTGCACATAAAATCTCATTAGTAGTACCAGTATGTCTCGTAAGTATGTAAACCTGATAGTCGTTACGTAATCGTGCAACTAACAAGCAAGAATGTACAAATACAACACTGTGTCGTCTGTTCACTATAACAATGCATTCGTAATTTCTGTTTAAAAATGTTCCCTAGGTTCTAGACTGGATATTTAACTTCAAACGTTGCTGCATGTTAATAGTTTCTTAAGTCTGACAAAGCATACTAGTAGCGTCAATTGAAAAGTTTTATGGCAAAGAAAAAGTTAAAAAGCAGATTATCTTTCAATAATCGGTTTTACATGTGAAATGTGGTACAATCTTTTACTCTTCAAAGTACTCAGAATTTCAGCTTGAACGCAATTATCATGCAGTATACGTCGGTAAAGAATACTGGAATTTTTCACAAGGTTAGCGTCTATGTTATTTTTCTCTGAGCCAGCCGGCGCACGTGGGTGCCTGCGGCGCGAGTCATTGTCTGTCTCTTTGTTGGCGCGCGTTGTTATTGGGATTAGGAGACCTAACTTCTACAAATTCACCTTGCCGAGAGGGCCCAGCTCTGTTTGAATCCCGCCAGTTCTGATGAAATTCACGTCTGTCGTTTTGTCGGTACTTTACATAGTTTCTTGTTTGTCGGTCATGTGGTGGAGAATTTCTCCCTGAATCGTAACTCTGCGCCGATCTGTTGCGTCTGAAGTTATTCTGCCTCCCTTGATAGTATTTATTTTGGTTCCCATATTGTCTGTTTCTCTTATTGTCTCTGTGATGGTCATTACTACGGAAATGCGATCTTTCTCTGTAACTATTATTACTCTGCCAGCGGTTGTCATATGGGTGGTGTTTGTTTTGGTCACGATTTGCGTTGTAAGAATAGCCTTTTCGTGTCCAGTTATTGTTTCTGTCATCACGGAATTGGGACGTATGTGACCTGCAGTGATTGTTTTCCTGTTTTCGCATCCGGCGACTGTCTGTGTCAATTTCTAATTCTTGTAGGAGTCCCTGAAATGCTTCAATGTCGTCTTTGCAACGTCCTGCCAAAATAATATGTCGTAAATGTTCAGGCAGTTTGATTAAGCAAATGCGGATGAGTTCTGAGGGGCTGTATGGGTTTGAAAGATACTGATTCTTATGCAACATGTCTTCAAAATATTTCACAAGACTGGAAAATTCAGATTGTTCGAAATGTTTCATCATTATGATGCCATGTTTTACTCGGTCTTGTGTGGCTTGAGACCAATATGCTGAGAGGAAGGCATGGTAAAACTCTCCTTCACTGTGGCAATCGTGAATGACCGATCGCATTCTTACAGCTGGTTCATTCTCCAAGTAGCCACACATAAATTCTAATCTGTGTTCTAACGACCAGTTGGGAGGAAAACAATGAGAGAATTGATGGAGCCATGCTTGTGGATGAATGTCGTTGCCAGAATTCTTAAATGTTTTGAATTTACGTGTAGTAATGAACAGCTTATAGTCAAAATCGTCATGTCGGCGAGTCGCATATCGGTCATCGTTAGGTCGTGTCGGCCGTTCCATCTCAAAATTCGGTGCACATTGCCAATTTCTTTCATAACTTCCGAAATGCACTGTGTTATTATTTTGTGGCTGTTCCGTATTTCTGTGTCCCTCTTCCCGTATTGGGGCGCGAGTATCTTCTGAAATACGTAATTCTTGTATTACCTGTGTCAGCTGATCTTGTACTTCCCGGATTTCTCTTTTGTACTGTGTATTGATTTGATTTTGATTCTGTTTGAATTTCCTAATTTGTTCGCACTCTTCTGTGTCATTAAAGAATACCGGTTTTGTGTCGTTCAGATTATCATCTACCTTCGCAGATAAGTTAGTGAACTGATCCGAAAGTTCGGCTACTTTCTCCGATAGTGAACACATTTCCTCAATGTGTTTTTCTGAACCAAGTTTCAGAGTGTCCATTTGTGTTGAAATCGAATCTACTGTGTTCTTTAAGTTTTCCTGAGTTTTTGCAAGTTTCGTAACCGAATCGGTAGATGCAACTGAGTCAAATTTAGCTTGCAAGGTCTCATGATTTTCATCAACAATAATTTGCAGTTCTTTTATGGCTGCTTCGTGATTCTGTAATGCCTTTTCATGCCGCGAAAAAATAGGTTGAAAATGCTCACAAATTTGAGTTTTTACGTCATTACAGACTTTTTGACATTTCGATTCAATGTTATGTAACTCAGTAGTTAAATCTTCACGCGTTTGTTCAAGAGTTTGTTCCAATGAGTCTAACTTTTGAAGCTGTTGCTGTGTTTGTCTCTGATTTTGTTCCAGTGTGTCTAACTGTTGCTGTGTTTGTCTCTGATTTTGTTCCATTGTGTCTAACTTTTTAAGATTTTGTTCCACTGTGTCTAACTTTTTGAGATTTTGTTCCACTGTGTCTAACGTTTTGAGATTTTGTTCCACTGTGTCTAACTGTTGCTGTGTTTGTCTCTGGTGTTGTTCCATTGTGTCTAACTTTTCAAGCTTTTGTCCCATTTGTTGCATTAATTGTAATAACAATGCACTGGTGTCTGAAACATGTTCCTCAGTGCTTTTCGGCAGTGAAGTTGCACCGGCAACATTCACATTTTGACAAGCGGAAAATGTGTCTTGACTCATTTGAGAAAACGGTGAGAACCCAAAACCTGAGTCTGCAGTATTTGCAATATTGTGATCTGTCATTCCCGATTCCTGAGGCGAGCTGTTGCCGACCAATCGATCGATAACGCTTCCCTGTTCACTACCTGTTCTACTGTCTACACCATTGTTTGCCGCCCGCTCCATTTCCCTATGCGCAATTACCAAATTACTACTTTGAACATTAGTTAATTCATTACTCTGCGGCACTATCACACTGCTTTCGTCTTCACTGTCATTTCTCAGTTTACTTTGGAGCCTAGTATTACGTTTTTCACACGCCATTATTGTCACAATATTTCACACGATAACACAGAAAAGCACAATTTGAAGAGCAAAAATAAGAGAACACATTAACATAATACTGAAAATAATATCTAGTTAATTGCAGCTGCGAAATACTTGGTGCGAATCTACATGCATGCCACAACTGTTTTACTGTACAACAATGAAAGACTGCAACTACAAAGGAGATTTTCTCTACAATTACTCGCTAGCAATAAACAAAATCTACACTAATTACACAAACTACAACAAAAAATCAGAAGATTCCAGTGAGGTATCCTCGGCTAAGGGTCGACATATGAAACGTCCCCTTTGAACAATTGTACACGACTGTGCTTAAACTGACACACAATATTTTTTTTTTTAGCGCAACGCAATCTGACTTTCAAAAATCCCTACAAAAGAATGGCCCTGACTAACATTAAACTATACCTTTCACAAATCACTTACCTCACAAAAATCTTCGCTGCTCAAGCTACTGCAATACAGCGAGCGCCACTACTGCCAGCTAAATAAAAGATTCAAACTATGGAAGGCACTAACTACTGATAGGGATAGTTAGCAAATGAAAGATATTAGTAGAGAACAAACAATGTATTTACCTTGATATCATCATGTATAAATATAGCAGTTCATGACAAATTACAAATCTCCGCCATCTCTCTCCCCACATCCACCACTGCTGGCGGCTCACCTCCAACTGCCGCTGCCCAACACTACAATGGCAGACAACAATGCAAACTAGCCACAGACTGCACACAGCACAGCCAGTGATTTTCATACAGAGGTGGCGTTACCAATAAAAAAACCTAAACAGCCTACTTACAACGTCGCAGGACCTTGTTCAACCCCAACTTATATTCCTCATCAATGCAGCCCGGGACAGATGATTAAAACGTTTTCGTAGCACTCAACGTATTTTCCGCCTGTTCTGCGCCAGCCTCAAGAAGCTCATAACAAACAACAAGTGGTGGTAAAAAGGGCAGGTACTCAAGATGGTACAGTATGGACTATAATTATCATAATTACAGCAGCGAAATTTGATAGATGCGCTAATGCGTTAATGCGCAACTGATTTACAATGAAAAAAATAAGTTCCAATTTTGGTCACCTGGTGAAAATCTGGCGCTGTACGCTCACAGTTTGTATGATGGTATGGCACCGATGCTGTCGTTTGACAAGTCATAACGTGAGTGAACAGTATGGCTATCGAGAAGACAGATTGTGCGCTCTTGTTTTATGCAATTGCGGTACGGCATTGAAAAAGTATCACCGACTAAAGGTCTGAAAAGATTGAATGGTGAAATAATGTGATAATGAAAATTGAAAACACGGATGAGCTCGGTGTGTCTCCTGGAAGAGGAAGGCATCCTATTCCATTGGAAGTTATTGAGCAGGTTGGTGTTGCTGTTAGTGACCATGCTGCACGTGCCTCGTGTAGTGGTAGTATTTGTGTAGTCTCACGAGAATTTTTCATCTCACGGTCAACAGTACAGAAAGTTTTACAGTCTATATTACACTGGTACCTGTACAAGATCCGGACGGTGCAGCAACTGAAACCCCCTGTATCCGTAGCGAGGTTCCCAATTTCCTCTTCGATTTCTGTCACAGATTAAAGTTGATCACATGTGGCCGGGCACTCTTCTGTGGAATGAAAAGGAACATTTTATACTACGTGGTGCAGTGAATAGACAGAACTGTCGAATTTGGAGTACTGTTAAACGGTGTGCTGTGCATGAAGAGCGATTGAACTCGCTGTAAGTGACTGTGTGGCCTGTATTCGCAAGCACCTTTAATCTCGGTCCATTCTTCCTTGAAGAGAATACACCCACAGGGCCGCTGGGGTGTACCATGACGTCTGCAGTTTATCGAGACCTCCTTGTACAGCTAATAATTCCTGTTTATGAAGAGCGCAACTGTATGGAAACCACTGTTTTCATGGAAGATGCGGTGACACCTCGTGTCACTCGCGCAGTGAATGATCTGTTTCATACAATCTTCCACGGAGGAGTTATCTCCTGAGGTTTTCCAGATGCATGAGATGCAAGATCACCTGATGTGAAGCCATGTGCCTATTGGGTCTAGGAATGTCTAAAAGAATGCATCTACCAGAAACAAGTTTGGTCTGTAACTCGTCTGAAGGGAAATACACTGTAACACGTTGCTGAAATTCCACCAGAAATGCTGTGAGCAACTGTTGGAGACGTCGTTTTATGGCGGCGGCATCTTGCCTACAACTCTGGTGATCATACTGAAAAATTGTATAAGCAGTGGTTAATAATAAAATCAACATTTTGCCTTTTTCACGTGTTTCACGTTTTCTGTCGTCGTCCCGTTCCTAATCCAACACAAAATAGAAATATTTCTGTATATCTTTCTGGTATTCAAAGCGTCAGATTTGCACGTTGTGTGTAAGATTGGATCTAATTTTCTTCCAGTGTAAATAGCTCCTGCAATGACACGTCAACGTAACTACGAAATTCCCCTGTCATAGGATAATTACAGCCCACACTGGACCTTTGTGAATAGCTGCACTTCAAATATAGCCACCCGATGCCACGAGTGGCTCCCGCCGCACACGCATAGTCACTTGCTTGGCGCCCGAGTTCCGAACAGCAGCCTACAGATGGCATTCAGAAACGTGGACCTCTTTGTGCTTCTGCGAGACGCCTTTCAATACGTCGGTACTGATCGGCCTATAGTGTTGCCAGCTGTTAAACAGACTGCCATCGACTGGAGCTACACTACTTCCATCTAGTACCGAGAGAGGTGGGAATTCTTCCGCCAACAGACAGAAAAGACGACAAGCCCTGGACACTCTTTCAGTTGTGATCCTCCAACCAGACAGTTCAGTCAAGTGCCTGTAGCCAGCTCAGCTAAAACTGTACCAACAGTTCCTGCAACAGCGCTACGTAGCACAGTACAGTGAATTCCGTCGAGAACACTACAGTTACGACTTACAAAGGGAACAACAGTCCTATTAATCAGGGATTTTAACGAGCCTCAAGTATGTTGGAGAGTGCCCGCCCGCTTAGACGTGCGTGTGGTCCGCCCGGCGGATTAGTGTCGAGGTCCGGTCTGTGGATGGTTTTTAAGGAGGTTTTCCATCCGCCTCGGTGAATGCTGGCTGGTTCCCCTTATTCCGCGTAACACTATGTAGGCGATTCCTGCGCAAACACTGTCACCATGTGAGCGTACACCATAATTACTCTACCACGCAAACATTGGGATTACACTCGTCTGGTGTGAGACGTTCCCGGGGAAGGTGGGGGGGGGGGGGGGGTTCACTGGGGGCTGAACAGCATAATAACCCTGGTGGGTTCGGTGTGGGTGGGAGTGGTGGGAAGAGAGGACTACTCTAGCCTGTTGTGGGTTTGTGTACCAGTGCGGGCTACGGCGGGGACGAAGCCTCTCCGTCGTTTCTAGCTCCCCATTTCCATACAATACAATGTTGGAGAGGGGCCTTTCCTGAGTACAGGCTACCGGTTTTCTACACCTGCATCCACACAGATACTCCGGAAGCCACCGTATGGTGCGTGGCGGAGGGTACCTAGTACTACTATTTGCCATCTATTTTCCTGTTCCACTCTCAAATACAGAGAGGGAAAAACGACTATCTATATGTCTCTGTATGAGTCCTAATTTCTCTTATCTTCGTGGTCCTTATGCAAAATATACACTGGCAGCAGTGGGATGGTTCTGCAGTCAGCTTCAAATGACAATCCTCCAAATTTTCTCAATAGCGTTCCTCAAAAAGAACACCACCTTCCCTACAGGGATTCCCATTCGAGGTCCTGACGCAAATGCTTAGCACTTGCGTGTTATTGAAACCTACTGGCAACGAATCTAGCAACGTACCTCTGAATTGCTCTGATGTATTACGTTAATCCGACCTTTTGCGGACACCAAACACTCGAGCATTATTCAAGTATAGTTCGTACCAGCGTCCTACATTCGCTCTGTTTTACAGGTGAACCACACTTTCTGGAAATTCCCCCAAAAAAACGAATTCATCCATTCGCCTTCTCTACAACAATCCTTGCATGCTGATTCCATTTCATATCGCTTTTCAATGCTATGCCCAGAAATTTTAACGATTATACTGTGTCAAGCAGGACACTACTAATGCTGTAGCCGAACACTACGGATTTGTTTTTCGTGCTAATCAGCATCAACTTACATTTTTCGTCATTGATACTTAGCTACTATTCATGACACCAATTACAAATTTTGTCAAAGTCGTCTTGTGTCGTCCGACAATTGCTCAACTTCGACACTTTGCCGCACACTTCATCAGTAAATAGCCGCAGATTGCTGCCAACCCTGTCCGCCAAATCGTTAACGTATATAGAGAATAATAGTGGTCTTATCACACTTCCATGGGTCACTCTTGACGTTACCCTTGCCTCTGATGAACACTCACCGTCTAGGACTACTTGCTGTGTTATATCACTGAGGAACTCTTCAAGCCACGGACGTGTCAGCGTACTCATTCCACATGATCGTACATTCGTTAAAAGTATATTGTGAGACACCGTGTCAAACACTTCTTGGAAATCTCGATATGTGGAATCTCCCCTTTGCCCTTCGTCCATAGTGTGGTGTCACCGCCAGACACCACACTTGCTAGGTGGTAGCTTTAAATCGGCCGCGGTCCATTAGTACATGTCGGACCCGCGTGTCGCCACTGTCAGGGATCGCAGACCGAGCGCCACCACAAGGCAGGTCTCGAGAGACTGACTAGCACTCGCCCCAGTTGTACGGACGACTTTGCTAGCGACTACATGGACGAAGCATTGCTCATTAGCCGAGCCAATAGTTAGAATAGCCTTCAGCTAAGTCAATGGCTACGACCTAGCAAGGCGCCATTAGTAACATTGCATGTATCTAAAGAGTCTCACTTGTATCGCCACAATCTCCAGATGTACCAAAAGGATGGATTAAAGTTAAGTATTCCAGAAGCTACGTACTTTTCTTTATAGCATTCATTACGTATCCTGTTTCAGACCTCACGCCATCCTGCTTTAGCTTAGCGCGTGCCTTTCGGCTTCCTCTCATTGTGTCTAGGCTGTCTTGTCTAGACACAACACATAGTTTCCCCAAATCATGTGAGAAAAGGGCAATCTGAGCTTCGCAAGAGCTATGCTTTCCACAACCGCGCTGATTCGTGGAGATATGCTTTCGGTCTGTGCTAAATTTATAATACTCGAACTCAGAATTTTTTCAAGAATTCTGCATAAAACCCACGTTGTGGGTGGCTACTGCTTTCCGAGAAAATCGATATTGAAATTCTATGTGTACGTGCTATATCGATATATTAAATCACGTTGGTAGCTAGCGATCGTCGATCGTGGCGCAAGGGATGAAGATGAGGGCTGTCTGCTCGCTGGCAGCACGGGTTCAAACACTGCCTGTGAACAATAAAGATATATTCATCGTCTAGAATATCAACAAATACTATATATCGTGCAAAATTATAAAAAATTGTTATTTTTGGGGTATTAATGCCATTAATAAATCAGTCATTACAGTATCTTTCTTCCATTTGGGTGTTCTGTTTGTTGTTGGTAGTTAATGAAATGAGCCAAGCATACTGAAACGTCCCCTTTGAACATTTATACACGACTGTGCTTAACCTGACACACAATATTTTTAGCGCAACGCAATCTGACTTTCAAAAATCCCTACAAAAGAATGGCCCTGACTAACATTAAACTACAGCTTTCAGAAATCACTTACCTCACAAAAATCTTCATTACTCGAACTACCGCAATACAGCGAGCGCCACTACTGACAGCTAAATAAAAGATTCAAACTACGGAAGGCACTAACTACTGATAGGGATAGTTAGCAAATGAAAGATATTAATAGAGAACAAACAATGTATTTACCTTAATAGTCATAATATATATAGCAGTTCATGACGAATTACAAAACTCCGCCATCTCTCTCCCCACATCCACCACTGCTGGCAGCTCACCTCCAACTGCGCAACGCTACGCGCTGTTAACATCCAGCTGCCCAACACTACAATGGCGAGTATTAGTATCTTTCTTTCATTTGGGTGTTCTGTTTGTTGTTGGTAGTTAATGAAATGAGCCAAGCATACGAATGGTATTTGGTACCTGGGATCCAGATGTGAAATGACATTGAAGTCTGTGGTGGTGAGTATGGACGAAAGTGACAGGAATACGATCACGCCGTAATGTGTCTAGGGCAAGGAAAGCACGTACGGAGTAGTAATAATTGAGATACAACCACATCAGCGAGGAGCCTGAACTTATTTATTTGTTGTTGTTGTGTCGTATTAAGTGTGCGAGCCGACGCTGGGGGTTCCCTCTACTTCAGATGATCTGAGGTTCCCACGAGAGAAGCGGGAGATTGCCGCCTTCCCGCCGTCGCGGATTATGCAGACCACTGCCTGCGGGTGTTTGTCATCGGAGCGGCGGGTCGCGAGACCGGGGCAGGGGCAGACGTTTTGGAGCAGTGTCGCCAACTTCTCCGGCTCGCCGCTCCTTTGTTCGGATACGGGCGCGGCTTACAGGTCTCTTGGCAGCACTGCTCGCCCGCCATTCTGCAGCGAGTCGTAAAATCGGCGAGCGGTGCAGGTAACGGCCGGGAAGAGGGCGCGCCATAACTTTAGGGCCTTCCATCTGCGAATCTCCAGCGACTCGAATTTACGATAGCGTTTGGGGCTGGTACCAGCAAACCGGTCGGCTGACGTTAAAAACAGACCACAATGAAATCCGGATTATATACCGTAGAGAAATTTTTACTGCGAAGACCCAACTCCTGTCGCAGATAAACATCTCTACCCTTCTCAGCTGCTGCAGGATAATGGCAAGGACTTTGTCTCGGCGAATTTACTATCTGCCTCTCTCTGTCTGATCGTTTATGTACATTATCACACGATTAGTTATTGAATTCTCAACATCTCCGCTAAGCTAAGAGTCCTGGGAGGTGCAATGAATCCGTCAAGGAATTCGCGTACAGTGCACTGTTGTGGTCTTCAGTCCAGAGACTGGTTTGATGCAAATCTCCATGCTGCTCTATCCTGTGCAAGCTGCTTCATCTCCCAGTAGGTACTGTAGCCTACATCTTTCTGAATCTCCTTAGTGTATTCGTATCTTGGTCTCCCTCTACGATTTTTACCCTCCACGCTGCCTTCCAATACTAAATTGATGATCCCTTAATGCCTCAGAACTTGTCCTACCAACCGATCCCTTCTTCTAGTCAAGTTGTGCCACAGAGTCCTCTTCTCCCAATTCTATTCAATACCTCCTCATTAGTTATGTGATCTACCCATCTAATCTTCAGCACTTTTCTCTAACACTACATTTCTAATGCTTCCATTCTCTTCTTGTCCGAACTATTTATCGTCCATATCTCACTTCCATACATGGATACACTCCATACAAATACTCTCAGGAACGACTTCCTGACACTTAAATCTATACTCGACGTTAACAAATTTCTATTCTTTAGAAACGCTTTCCTTGGCATTGCCAGTCTTCATTTTATATCCTCTCTACTTCGACCATCATCAGTTATTTTGCTCCACAAATAGCAACACTCCTTTACTACTTTAAGTGTCTCATTCCCTATTCTAATTCCCTCACCATCACCCGAGTTAACTCGACTACATTCCATTATCCTCGTTTTGCTTTTGTTCGTTTTCGTCTTATATCCTCCTTTCAAGACACTGTCCATTCCGTTCAACTGCTCTTCCAAGTCCTTTGCTGTCTCTGACAGAATTACAATGTCATCGACGAACCTTAAAGTTTTTATTTCTTCTCCATGGATTTTAATACCTACTCCGAATTTTTCTGTTCTTTCCTTTATTGCTTGCTCAATATACAGATTGAATAACATCAGGGAGAAGCTTCAACCCTGTCTCACTCCCTTCCAAACCACTGCTTCCCTTTCATGGCCCTCGACTCTTTTGACTGCCATCTGTACTAATTGTAAATAGCCCTTCGCTCCCTGTATTTTACCCCTGCCAACTTCAGAATTTGGAAGAGAGTCTTCCAGTCAACATTGGCAAAAGCTTTCTCTAAGTCTACAAATGCTGGAAACGTAGGTTTACCTTTCCTTAATCTTTCTTCTAAGATAAGTTGTAAGGTCAGTATTGCCTTACGTGTTCCAACATTTCTTCGGAATCCAAACTGATCTTCCCCGAGGTTGGCTTCTACCAGTTTCTCCATTCGTCTGTAAAGAATTCGCGTTAGTATTTTGCAGACGTAACATATTAAACTGATAGTTCGGTAATTTTCACAACTGTCGACACCTGCTTTCTTTGGGGTTGGAATTATTATATTCTTCTTGAAGTCTGAGGGTATTTCGCCTGTCTCATACATTTTGCTCACCAGATGGTAGAGTTTTGTCAGGACTGGCTCTCCCAAGGCTGTCAGCTCTAATCGAATTTTGTGTACTCCCGGGGCCTTGTTTCGACTTAGGTCTTTCAGTGCACTAGTGTGACAAATCCTGAAGTTTCCTGCAGTACCCTTATCAAGTTTACTCAACAGGTAATGTCGACTTAATAGAGAGGTCTTGCTGGGAACTGTATAGATTAGTATGGTCAATGCAAATCCGTAAGACACGCTCGTGCTGTTCAAACAGCAATCTTTGGAAGAAAACGTACTGTTCTCGTCTGCATCTACACACGTACACCGCAAGCCACCATATATTGTATGACAGAGTGTATCACGTATCAATAGTAGTCATTATCTTACCTATTATACTCTAAATGGAGTGAGGGAGAAAGGACTGTCTGTGTGGGTCTTGTAGCTTGTCTGCTCAGCCATTGACGTTGACAGTGAAACGAGTGACCACTTGCAACGACAGTCAGTGTGCGTGCAACACGTTCTCTGCCAGGTTATTCTCTCCTCTGTGTTCCCGTGGATGGCACTCTACGGCCCCCATTTGCACTGCGAATGCAAAACATTTGAGGGGCATACTTTCAGTCCGCCGCGTCAAAGCAGAACACTGATAATCCTTAACTGTCCACCCACAAGAAATTTCTGAAGACGTTCTTGTCCTTGCGCAGGAACCGCACTCAGGTCGCGAGTACGTTCTCCTTGATGTGAGGCCGTGAAGCTTACAAGTAATGTGGCTAGGGCTCTCTACGCTACTGCAGGGTGACAATTATCGAACTACACTACTGGCCATTAAAATTGCTATTAGACTCAAACTGACATGTGATTACATTTTCATGCAATTAGGGTGCGTTGATCCCAAGAAACCAGTAACCAGTAACCAGAACAACCACCTCTGGCCGTAATAGCGGCCCTGGGCATTGAGTCAAACAGAGCTTGGATGGCGTGTACAGGTGCAGCTGCCCGTGCGGCTTCACCACGATACCACAGTTCATCGACAGTTGTGACTGGCGTATTGTGACGAGCCAGTTGCTCGGCCACCATTCACCAGACGTTTTCAATTGGTGAAAGATCTGGAGAATGTGCTGGCCAGGGAAGCAGTCGAACATTTTCTGTATCCAGAAAGGATGCGGTTGTGCATTATCCTGCTTAAATGTAGGGTTTCGCAGGGATCGAATGAAGGGTACAACCACGGGTCGTAACACATCTGAAAAGTAACGTCCACTGTTCAAAGTGCCGTCAATGCTAAGAAGAGGTGACCGAGACGTGTAACCAATGGCACCCCATACCATCACGTCGGGAGATATGCCAGTATGGCGATGACGAATACACGCTTCATTTGTTCTCTGTACCTCACTACACAGGAACTTATGCAAACTCAACAAAAATATTAAGTGAAGCCTGGGGTTGAACGTTACGACTCATAAAGCGAGGAATGTGACACATTATACGAAATGTACGTTGGCGGCAGTAGAATCTACATCTACACCTGGGTACACAATCCGGAAGCCTGCATGTGTTGCGTGACTTGGGATATCTTGTACCTTTACTAATCACTTCCTTTCCTGTTCCACTAGCAACTACAGCTTGGGGAAAACGGCTGTCTATATTTATCCGAACGAGCCCTAAATTGTTTTACCTTCGCGATCCTTAGACGAAATGTATGTTGGCGGCAGTAGTATCTTTCTGCAGTGGCTGTAAATCTAATAGAGAGTCATAGCGTGTAGGCTTTCATGGCCGGCGTCTTCAGTAATTAAAACTTCCGGGCTAAGAGGCCGTGGTCCAATAGTAGAAATACTGACGTTTCGTTGCCAGCTGCGGGCAACATCATTTGAGGTGAGTCTACGACTGGCTGCTAGGTTCAAATGGTGCAAATGGCTCTGAGCACTATGGGACTCAACTGCTGAGGTCATTAGTCCCCTAGAACTTAGAACTAGTTAAACCTAACTAACCTAAGAACATCACAAACATCCATGCCCGAGGCAGGATTCGAACCTGCGACCGTAGCGGTCCTGCGGTTCCAGACTGCAGCGCCTTTAACTGCACGGCCACTTCGGCCGGCCTGGCTGCTAGGCCGTGGAGGTTCTGTTTATATAGAGCGTGTAGAGGACGCCACCACTCGTCACGTGTTGTCATTCGCGCTGCTGCTGCTGCTGCACAGGCAACTGCACTGAACGCCGCCACGATGCCTTACAGGAGAATTCGTCGCCATTCTAAACAGACAATTTATAAAACCATCGAGAACATCGAGACTTTTTAGTATTGACATTAATGATACATTTTCACATGGTAATCGTTGGCTCACTGGCATACCTAGTACGGCTAGTATGCGCGTACGGGATTGCGTCAAAAATCGAAATTGAAAATATTATAATTTCAACATTGACAAACGATGTACCCTTGTCCCAATAATAAATGTACCAAATATTACAATAAAATGTTAATTATTACCAAAGTTATTAACAGAACACTATTCCAGAGACTAAGTCCCATACGGAACTCCATGTATTCGGACTTTTAACTTTCGTCGTTAATTTCCTCGCAAGAATTCGAAGTCCGAGCCGTTATGTAATCACTGGTCAGTGACGTCACACATTAATACATTACAAAAACCAATGTTTCCAATCAATGACACGTTGTAACATGAATATGCTACCAGAAATAGTGATCTGTAGCGTCAGCCATTAACCGGACAAGGGTACATCACGAACCATTTGCTCAAGGATGCAACAGCATAAGTTAATTTATAATAAATATTATTAGATCGACAGTTCCATCAATACCAAGAGCAAATGGTTACAAATCGGTTACTTCAAGGGCAGCTCCGAGCCAGACGGCCTGTAGAGTGCAATCTACTGACGCCTAACCACCACCATTTGTGACTTTAGTGGTGTCAAGTGAAAGCTCATTGGAGGGCAATGTGGAGGGCTGTTGATTTTTATGATAAAAGCTGTTTCTGGCTCGGTGCCAGTGATGGCCGTGTATTGGTTACGAGGCCAGTTGAGCCCTGCAAACCGTCTGCCTGCGTGCTAGACACACTGGACCTACACCTGGTTTTATAGTCTGGGCTGCGATTTCGTATGACAGCCGGAGCACTGAATGCAAATTTGTACATGATTCGACCTGCTGTGCTGCCATTCATAAACAGCCTTTCAGCCGGCGTTCCCCAACAGGATAAGCTCGCCCAAAAAATGCTGCTGTAAACCCATCATACGCTACTGAGTGTCGACATGTTGCCTTGGCCTGCTCGATCATCAGAGCTGTCCCCACTCTAGCACATACGGGACATCATCGGATGACACCTACAGCATCATCCACAATCAGCACTAACCGTCCATGTATTGACCGACCAAGTGCAACAGGTATGGAACTCCATTCCACAAACTGACCCATCGCCTTTACAATAAAATGAATGCATGTTTGCATGTTTACATGCATCATTGTGGCGGTTACACCGGTTATTAATGTACCAGCGTTTCACATTTGCAATGAATTATCTCACGCTTACATTAACCTGCGACTGTGGAATGTTGATCACTTAAATATATTACGTACACCAACATATTCCCAAAATTTCATTAATCTACATCAATTACTTTTTGGTGCTGCAATATTTTTTTCCATCAGTACATTGAACATCTACCGCTACATCTACATGGATACTTTGCAAATCACATTTAAGTGCCTGGCAGAGGGTTCATCGAACCACCTTCACAGTTCTCTATTATTCCTATCGTGTGTAGCGCGCGGAAATAACGAACACCTACATCTTTCCGTACGAGCTCTGATTTCCCTTATTTTATCGTGTTGATCGTTTTTCCCATTGTAGGTCGGTGTCAACAAAATATTTTCGCATTTGGAGGAGGAAGTGTGTGATTGGAATTTCGTGAGAAGATTTCGTAGAAACGAGAAACGCCTTTTTCTTAATGACGTCCATCTCAAATCCTGTATCATTTCAGTGACACTCTTTCCCATATTTCGCGATAATACAAAACGTGCTACCCTTCTTTGAACGTTTTCGATGTACTCCGTGAGTCCCACTCCGCGCAGCAGTATTCTAAAAGAGGACGGACAAGCGTAGTGTAGGCAGTCTCCTTGGTAGATCTGTTACATTCCCTAAGTGTCCTACCAATAAAACACAGTCTTCGGTTAGCCTTCCCCACAACGTTTTCTTTGTGTTCCTTCCAATTTAAGTTGTTCGTAATTGTAATTCCGAGGTACTTAGTAGAATTTACGGCCTTTAAATTTGATTGATTTATAGTGTAACCCAGGTTTAACGAATTCCTTTTTGGACACATGTCGATGACCTCATACTTTTCGTTATTTAGAATCAACTGCCAATTTTCGCACCATTCAGACATCTTTCCTAAATCCTTTTTATTTTCACTTTTAAAAAGTTTTAAAATCATTGAATGTAGGCCTATTTCATCGTTTGTTTTTGTTAACTGGCTGAAGAGCAAGTTGACTGTACCGCTGACTGACCATTCCCCCGCCCATTTGGGGTACACGAGGATGAAATAATTTAAAAAATATTTGCAAGAAGGCCGGCTGTTAACATACTGTTGCGGTCTTCAGTCGTTCAAAGACTGGTTTGATGCAGCTGTCCCTGCTATTATATTCTGTACAAGCCTCTTCACCACCTTCTAAAACTACTTATCGTATTCATCTCGTGTCCCGTCTCTACGATTTTTATCCTCCACGCTTTCCTCCAATACTCAATTGATGCTCCCTTGATACGTCAAGACGTGTCCTATCAACCGGTAACACATCCCTTCTTCTAGTCAAGTTGTGCCACAAATTGCTCTTCTCTCCAACCCTATTCAGTACCTCCTCATTAGCTACGTGAGATACCCATCTATTACCATAGAAGAAAATTTTGTAATATTTACATTGTGGACGAAGTGGCAGGAATGTTATCCATAGAGAACTGTACAACCAAGAAAAGGAAAGTTGCTGAAGGGTTTAATGAAACTGCAATATTAGCTGCAATGAATCATAAACCCCATATTAGCACTCGTCAGTTACACCGTGAATCGGGAACTATTCATACTGCTGTTTGCTGAAAATTATCCGTTTTACACTTCCCTTCATCAGGAACTTCATCGCAACGATTCCCTGAACGGAGAAACATTTTGCCAGTGATCGTTTCAGCACATACGGAGGAAGCCCAGTTTCTCTGCTCGAGTATTATTCTCTGACGGGTCGACCTTCACGATTCGGTACGATTAATCAACACAACATGATTTCTTGAGATGTAGAAATCACACATCAGTTACACCAAGCTAAATAGAAGCTTTCCCTGAATATGAATAGTGTGTAATATTTGGTGACGCAGTCTTGTAAAACGATCTTCCTGTATTGCTTGCAGACCTTCCCTTGGACTTGTAATTAGCACTGTGGATTCAACGTGATGATAGTCCAACACGTTATTCTGTAGCAGCCCTGGAAGTATTAGATCACGTGTACAATCATCGGTAGATCGGAAGAGGTGCTGCAGTGTCTTGGCCTGCAAGGTCGGAAGATCTTACTTCACATAACTTCTGTCTGTGGGTTTACTTGGGGAGTGAAGTTTATGATGAAGTGGCCACAACGCCGATTCAGCATACCACTAGTGCATATAGGTAGATTGCATCGGAAACACTTCTCAGTCGGCTGGTCCCGGCGAAGATTCGAGTCCTCCCTCGGGCATGGGTGTATGTGTTTGTCCTTAGGATAATTTAGGTTAAGTAGTGTGTAAGCATAGGGACTGATGAACGTAGCACTTAAGTCCCATAAGATTTCACACGCAGTTCAACATTTGAACCTCTCAGTTATGTCGAATAATTGCACCACATCTGAATCTACATCTACATGGATATGCTGCAAGCCGCCGTACCGTTTGTGGCGGAGGGTACCCTGTACCACTAGAAGTCATTTCCTTTCCATTTTTTATTCGAAAATACAGCGAGGGAAAAACGACTGTCTGTCTGATTCCGTACAAGCCCTAATTTCTCTAATCTTATGTTCGTGGACTTTATGCAAAATGTATGTTGGGCAGTCAGCCTCAAGTTCCAGTTCGGTAAATTTTCTCAGTTGTGTTTCTCTATCGCGCGACTACTACGGTCGCAGGTTCGAATCCTGCCTCGGGCATGGATGTGTGTGATGTCCTTAGGTTACTTAGGTTTAAGTAGTTCTAAGTTCTAGGGGACTGATGACCACAGATGTTAAGTCCCATAGTGCTCAGAGCCATTTTTTTGTGTTTCTCTAAAGGAACGCCGCCTTCCCTCCAGGGATTCCCATTTGAGTTCCCGAAGATTTCCGTAACACTTACGTGTTGTTCGAAACTACCCGTAACAAATCTAGCAGCCCGCCTCTGAATTGCTTCTAGGTATTTCTTAAATCCGACCTGGTATGGATCCCAAACACTTGAGCAGTACTGAAGAATAGTTCGCATCAGCGTTCTATGTGCAGTCTCCTTTACGGATGATCCACCTGTTACTTTCTCCCAATAAACCGAAGTCCCACATCCGCCGTCACTACAACAGTCTTCACATGTTACTTCCATTTCATAACGCTTTTCAGTCTTACGCCCAGATATCTAAACGACTTGACTGAGTCAAACAGGAAAGTAGTAATACTATAACCGAACATTACACGTTTCTTCCTGCTAATCTGCATTGACACCAACTAGAAATTTTCTCTAAGTTATCCTGCATCTTCCTACGAACAGTTCAAATGGCTCTGAGCACTATGGGACTTAACATCTTAGGTCATCAGTCCCCTAGAACTTAGAACTACTTAAACCTAACTAACCTAAGTACATCACACACACCCATGCCCGAGGCAGGATTTATAACCTGCGACCGTAGCAGTCCCGCGGTTCCGGACTGAAGCGCCTAGAACCGCACGGCCACCACGGCCGGCATCTTCCTACAATCACCCAACTTTGACACCTTACCGTGAACCACGGTATCATCAGCAAACAACCGCAGCTTGGTGCCCACCCTGTCAGCCAAATATATCTATCACTGGGGCACAGCTGACGATACAACTGCCTCTGTTTAACATTCACCGTCGAGGACCACATACTGGGTTCTATTATTTAAAAAGTCTTCCAGCCACACACATATCTGTGGACTTGTATCATATGTTCGTATCTTCGTTAACAGCCTGTAATGGGGCACCGTGTCAAATACTTCCCTAAAATCCTGTAATACTAAACCTGCCCGCTGCCCTTCGTCCATAGTTCGTAGTATGTCATGCGAGAAAAGGGCAATCCGAGTATCGTACGGGCGATGCTTTGTAAAACCATGCTGATTCGTGGACATAAGTTTCTCAGTCTCAAGAACATTTATTATATTCCAACTGAGAATGTGTTCAAGGATTCTGCATGAAACCGAAGTTAGGGGTATTGGTCTCTAATATTGCGGGTATATTCTTTTACCCTTCTTACATACTGGAATCACCTGTGCTTTTCTGCAGTCGCGTGGAACTTTTTTCTGGATGAGAGATTCGCGATAAAAGCAAGCCAGGTAAGGGACCGGTGTCGTAGAGTGCTCTTTGTAAAACAGAAATAGGATTCCATCCGGAACTGGTGATTTATTTCCTTTCAAAATTTGCAGTTGTTTCTCTACGCCAGGGATGCTTATTACTATGTTGTCCTTATGACAGTCTTTCGGATGGTAAAATTACTGTATGTTCCTACGGTTCTCCTGCGTGAACGATTTCTTGAACTTGAAATTTAAAACTTCGGCTTTAGTTTAAATATCTTCAACCGCCACACCAGTCTGGTAAACGAGCGACTGAACAAAAGCCTTAGACCCGATTAGCCATTTTACATAGGTCCAGATTTTTGTCGGGTCCCCTGTCAGATCTTTTGGTGGTATTTGTTATATGCCTCTCGCATACATCATTATACAGACGCATAAATCTCTACTAACCTTTGCTTGCTGTCATTTGTGCGTTCTCTTTTGCACAAAGAGTGCAACAGCCTCTGCTTCCTCAGCATCTTCCGAAGTTCGTTATTAAACCATGCTGGGTCATTTCCATCCTTAATCCACTTACTGAACACATAACTCTCCAGACCACAATTTAATATCTGCTGCAGTTTCTGTACTGACATTATCGACAAGGTCCAGCTTGTTTGTAGCTACAACATCTAAGATATTGCCATTGCGTGTAGGCTGCCGAGCTAGGGTGCTCAAGACAGTTTTCCAAAAACGTGTTCAAAAGTATTTCATGTGACTGTGTGTCTGTAACACCCCCCCCCCCCCCCCCCACACACACACACAACGAATCCATAGGTACGTAATCGATTAAGTACGTATCGATGATCTGGGTATTTCCGCGCTACTGACATAGACATTCCTTGAATGAATCTAGAACTGTCGCAGCGGAATCGGGTGCCCGGTGAAAACATCCAGCAATTACCATTCTTTCACCTACATCTGAAAACGCGACCAGATAACTTCACTGTCACACTCAACTTCAACGTCATTCAGACAATATTTTTTTCAACTGCAATGAATACTCTTGAAATGAAATGGCTCTGAGCACTATGGGACATCTGAGGTCATCAGTCCCCTAGAACTTAGAACTACTTAAACCTAACTAACCTAAGGACATCACATACATCCATGCTCGAGGCAGGATTCGAACCTGCGACCGTAGCAGTCGCGCGGTTCCGGACTGAAGCGCCTAGAACCGCTCGGCCACAACGGCCGGCTAATGAATACTCTCCCTCCTATAGCCGCTAATCTGTCTTTACGATATACACTACTAGCGATTAAAATTGCTACGCCAAGAAGAAATGCAGATGATAAACGGATATTCATTGAACGAATATATTATACTAGAACTGGCATGTGATTACATTTTCACGCAATTTGGGTGCATAGATCCTGAGAAATCAGTACCCAGAACACCCACCTCTCGCCGTAACAACGGCTTCGATACGCCTGGGCAATGAGTCAGACAGAGCTTGGAAGGCGTGTACATGTACAGCTGCCCATGCAGCTTCAACACGACACCACAGTTCATCAAGAGTACTGACTGGCGTATTGTGACGAGCCAATGCTCGGCCACCATTGACCAGACGTTTTCCATTGGTGAGAGATCTGGAGAATGTGCTGGCCAGGACAGCAGTCGCACATTTTCTGTATCCAGAAAGGCCCGTACAGGACCTGCAACATGCTGTCGTGCATCATCTTGCTGAAATGTTCCGCAGGGATCGAATGAAGGGTAGAGCCACGGGTCTTAACACATCTGAAATGTAACGTCCACTGCTCAAAGTGCCGTCAATGCGAATAAGAGGTGACCGAGACGGGTAATCAGTGGCGCCGCATACTATCACGCCGGGTGGTACGCCAGTATGGCGATGACGAATACACGCTTTCAATGTGGGTTCACCGTGATGTCGCCAAACACGGATGCGACCATCATGATACTGTAAACAGGACTGTGGAATCATCCGCAAAAATGACGTTTTGCCATTCGTGCACGCAGGTTCGTCGTTGAGTACACCATCGCAGGCGCTCCTGTCCATGCTGCTGCAAACGTCGTCGAACTGTTCGTGCAGATGGTTGTTGTCTTTCAAACGTCCCCATCTTTTGACTCAGGGATCGAGACGCGGCTGCACGAATCGTTATAGCCATGCGGATAAGATGACTGTCATCTCGACTGCTAGTGATACGAGGCTGTTGGGATCCGGCACGGCGTTCCGTAGTACCCTCGCGGACCCACCGATTCCATGTTCTGCTAACAGTCATTGGATCTCGACCAACGCGAGCAGCAATGTCGCGATACGATAAACCGCAATCGTTGATAGGCTACAATCCGACCTTTATCAAAGTCGGAAACGTGAAGGTACGCATTTCTCCTCCTTAAACGAGGCATCACAGAAACATTTAACCAGGCAACGTCGGTCAACTGCTGTTTGTGTATGAGAAATCGGGTGGAAACTTTCCTCATGTCAGCACACTGTAGGTGTCGCCACCGGCGTAAACCTTGTGTGAATGCTCTGGAAAGCTAATCATTTGCATATCACAGTATCTTCTTTCTGTCGGTTAAATTACGCGTCTGTAGAACGACATCTTCGTGGTGTACCAATTTTAATGGCCAGTCATGTACATTCCACAAATCGCTAAATATCTCAGAGGTTTCTACTCGGTCCCAACAATAAACGAGGGCGAGAACTTTCCTGGAGGGAAGTAAATTCTGTAAGAGTACTTAGATAGTTTATTGGCAAAATTTTCACAGCCAGAGTGTCTGAGCGCTCTCTGACTTCCCTTGCAACATAACGACTAGCTTGTGTTCATCAGATCACCTCAAACAACCGCCTAACCTAAAAAACGTTCATGTGCCCTCCACAACTACTCAGCTACCCAAGTGGCTGCTTCCTTTGTGTAGTGCACACCTGATCGATTAAGGGGAGCCCTACGAATCCCCACACGCAGGTCTAGAAATCCGCAGTCCAAACCGACACAGAGTCGACGAAGTCTTTGGTGAGGCCGGCAGACTCGTCACTTCCACCAGCCGCCTGTATGAACTGAGGATGTCCTGAGAATCCATGCAACTGGCTTCCTTGGTGCCAACGTGAGCTGCAACTTGCAGTCGACTACAGAGTGCACGCACGATAGCCGCATGCAAGGCCGCCTCCAGATCTGAGAGCTATCTACGTCAGAGGCTCTATAACGTGCCAACGTAGGAGCTCCTGATAACTAGTAAATCCTTCCTCCCGTGTGCCTGGTCGGAACTTGCTGAAGGAGTGGCCATCTGTCCACTCTCAGGATGAAGGGGCGACGCCAGACGGCCAGTCTCCACATTGGCTCTCCGCCTCGAGCAGTGTGAACACGTAACCATTCGCCACTCATTCTGCTGTGACAGCAGATCCACTGCTTCAGGTGCGCTAGTAAGTGACTCGGAAACAGAGCTCATGGAAAAAACAGACCACACCTCAGGTGTGCCATGTGGCATGTCAGAATCTCCGTCACCGCTACTCCTCAGGCAGCAGCATGAAGGTCATTGATCGTAGCCAAAAGCACATTCAACTGTTCTCAAACTACCGTCAGCTCCTCTTGCATCATCACACAGATTGTACACATCCTAACCATCCCAGAAAGACTAACTGAAGAAATTGACTATCAAAGCCGACAGAATCCTAGGTACGCAACTTGCTACCATCACGACCTGTGACCAAAGGACGTTGATACGTTAATGAGCTATGTAGCTGGCTGTTCAGTGCGCAGCCGTTGCGCTGCAGACTGAATGAATCCAAACTTAGGAAAACACGCAAAAACTTCATTAAATATACTACGAGGAAAACACAGGAAAACATAAACACTTAACTTGCCGCTCTGTGCCAACGGCGGTTCGACAGTGGTAACACCGGTTGCCGTCAGATCATTGAAGATAAGCGCTGTTGCGCTTGGCTAGCAGTTGCGTGAGTCACCATTCTTGTGTACATAGACTTGTTAGCAAGCGGGGTGCACTCACCCCTTGTGAGGCTAATTGAAAAGATACTTGACTGAAAAAGTTGTGGTACCGATCACGAAAACTGTCAACTGCCGGGAGAGCTATGTGCTCACCACATGCCCTTCGTATCCGCATACGGTGATTCCTAAGGGCTGAGGATTACACTGCAGCCGATCGGTACCGTTGGGCTTCCAAGACCTGTTCTAAGAATGTTTTATTTATTTATTTGTTTATTTGGCCGCTTTGTACATGTATATCAGCCTAGAGCTGCGGGCAGATGATAAATAAGTTGATCGAGGTGGGCAGATTCAATTTTGGGCACTTACTGTGAAATTTTTTTTTTATAGACAAGCGCCCTGTTGGTGAGGTGAGAAGACACACCTTAAACGATTACCTCGTTAGGGAAAGGTGAAAGGAGAAATCTTAGACAAGCTTTTTTAAAATTTTCTGAGCGTGGCTGGTTTCCTTTCATTTTCTCGAGATAATGGCGTTAAGTTGTGTTATTTTCCGATTACAGTGGGTTACATACAATATGCTACATACAAATGTGTTACATAGAAAAATTACGTGTTTTACTGTGTAATCTGATTGTACAATAAAAATGAGATGCTCCCGTTCAAGAGCGCAGAGTCGCCCCCAATATCACACTGTTGGGGTGAAGCAGAGGAGTCAGCATTGGCACAGTGGGATAGCATTTTTAAACATACCGAACAACATATTTTTCCGTATTTTAAGCACATGTGTAGTTTATGAGATATTTCGTTGTCTCAAGATATAAGACTCACACTATGGAGATATCAGTGGCTGTGTAAATAAATATGCTTCTCTAGGATAGTTCAATTTAATTCAGTTGGATTATATATTGACATCATTAGTGCGATATAGTGATTGCAGTACTGTTAGTAATATAAAAATTTACTGCCAAAATCGCAAAGTATTTTTATTGAGATATAACAGGTTTCCGTGCCGCATTCCCTATCGTAAAATGTACATTAAATGGCTATCAAAAGCAAGTATCATAATCATCGGACTAGTCTGCTGTTCTTAGAGGAACATTATATATATACTGCACAAGACAATGGCAGTGGACGTATGTCAATGAAAATTATTTGGGAGTGAGACAGAAAATTTTTATACTTCATTCAGTTAAATGCCTACTGCATTTGATTACCTATAAATAAAGCTGTAGATACTGGTGACGTAGTCTAAAGCCAAAAAATATTCAATAAAAATATTCGAACGTAGTATATATTCCTAAATCCCATTAACTGTCGATGTTTATGAGATGAGTCTGTTTTAGTTAGTTTTTCTGAATTGGCGTTTCTGCTTTCTGATGGATTATTATCTCAGAACCAATTTTTCAGCGATTTTCTCAGTGTTTCACCTGCCGGTGACGTTCTATTACTCTACGACAAGCGACTGGTCTGTGATGTCAGGCTGTTTGAGGAAGACAGAAGCCCGCGGCGCCTAGCTGCAGGCAGCCACAGGCGCCGCGCTGAATTGCGTGTTGCCTATCGGCCAGGCACGGCGGCAGCGCTGGTGTTTATCAAACAGCGGCGGCATTAACGTGGACCGACAGGCTGCGGAGCGTGCGCCGACCATGATTATGGAAATGCGTCTCCTGCTGCGTGCGTGCGTGCGAGCCGACGTGCGTGCGTGCCGCCCACGCTGTGTCAAACGGGGTACACACACGCACAGATCTGCTCCTCCTACGAGGGCTCTGCCTGTCTCTGTGCCGCCGTAACTGCCACTGCTTCACTGGCGATAAGGATGAGAAAGTCTGGTTCACTACTTTCGTGAATAATCCGACATACGGGACAGTAAGATTATTGGCATTAAATTAAATTCAACAAATCTAATCCGTCGTAACATTACAGACTTATTCTCATCAGAGAGCGGGACCGTTTGAAGTAAATATACAGGGAGACACGATGATTGTTTATTTCGTAGTCTTAAAATATACTACCAGGAATTATAGCTAGGTGTAAAGAAGGTATCAACGATTCAACGTAGTCAAGTAACCATTATGCCATTTGGGGGTGATTTTTCTGAAAATCGATCAGATATTAAAATACGAGTGAACTCGTTGCAGTAGGTAGCCAGTAGAGTTGGCCTAAAAATCTGTGCGAGAAAACCAAACAATTCGCTGACGTAAGAACTGTCCCTAAATATTTATTGATAGGCATTCGTAAAATAATAGAGTTAACATGGTGAAGTATGAAGGGTTGTTGAACTGAAGGAAATGTATTGAAAAACTTCCACATAGGAATGTATATACAAAATGGCAAATTATAGGGAAAATCAAGAGTTTTTGCAATATAATTTGCATATCCAGAAATGGAAGAATAGCACATACAACATATTAGTGAAACTAGAATTTCTCTGTGTAATTAATACCTATGGCATGAAGAAGTATAGTAGAACACGAAAGAACAACAGAGACAAAAGGGAAAAATGTCATTTATGTGATACAAGTGACAGTAAGCTAATAAATGAGGTCTTAAAGTTGTCTACATGCTGGACGTAGAGGGGTTAAGAAAAAGTTTCGGAGACAAAGCATAAAAAGAAACGAAGCAGCAAAGGAAATGTTTCTTCTGAGATTAGAGATTATATTAGAAGGATTAAAATGGAGAAACGATAACAGTAAAGAAGAAGAGAGACACAGTGAAATTGTGATAGTCGACTGGTGGACAATGAAACCGCTAACGAGAAGGAACTGAAACTAGCACATAACCCCTAGTTGCAGTACATTGTTGAGAGACATGGAACTCCGAAGGTATTCAAAGTGCAAAATAAAAATGGGAAATGGCAATTGAATGTGGGGTGCGAGGCAGACTGTACGACTATAAACAATTGAGAGAAATGAGAGAGGTATAAAGGGCAGGATTGGGTTTTGATTTCAGGAATACACGAGGCGTATTCAGAAAGTAAGATCCAATTTGGCGCTAAATGTAAACCACTGTCAAAATCTGATGGAACTTTGCACAGATGTGTTGGAAAGAGTCTTTAGCATGCCTGTCGATCGCTTCACATCGCTTTCAGTTCAGAGCGCAAAGTGATCACGTAGAAATTCCGAAAACTACATTGTCTCCCTCCAAGAATGTAATCTGGAGAAAGATTTCGCCTGAGGCTATGCAGCCCACATAACATAAATGTCATGTGTTTCTTTCTTCAAGACAATTCTCAGCCTCGTTCTGCAGGGGTAATGCTGACGCTTCTGCAGCGTTTTGGATGGGAAGTATTTGACCACCCACAGCACAGCCCATAATTGGCTCCCTCTGATGTTCATCTCTGCTCACATGAACCGCTGGTTTCAATGACAACATTTTGGTACAAACAACGAAAGGCAGACCAGCGTACAGAATTGTCGGAATACACAGGAGGCTGCTTTCTCTGACGAGTATTTTAGAAAGTTTGTACAACGCCACGTCTAAGTTGGAGCGGCGACTATTTAGAAAGGTAGCTGGAAGGTGTGGCCAACTGTTGTGAATAGCATTTTTTTTATTTTCACTTTGGTTTCCATTTCGCGACCGATCGGACCTTCCTTTCGAACAGCCCTCGTACAAAGATGTGTACTTTTTCAATTCATAGTTCAACCCCGTTCTTAGTTTCATAAGGTTCATTTTACATTCATTGCTGTCCATAAATCTGAGCCTAGACACATTCATAGATATAAAGGTGTTGGAAAACTGTTTGAATGTTTCATAATCACAGTAGTTAGCTTATGACTCTGGGGTTCGTCACAGTGTGGGATGGAGGGTGGGGCTGTCTAATTTCTCAGTACAAAATATACTCTCGTAGGCTCCACGCTGTCATTATTCTCTATTTTTAGTATCCTAGCCGGCCGAGGTGACCGAGCGGTTCTAAGCGCTACAGTATGGAACCGCGAGACCACTACGGTCGCAGGTTCGAATCCTGCCTCGGGCATGGATGAGGGTGATGTCCTTAGGTTAGTTAGGTTTAAGTAGTTCTAAGTTCTAGGGGACCGATGTCCTCAGAAGTTAAGTCCCATAGTGCTCAGAGACATTTGAACCATTTAGTATCCTAACGCATACGTTCCTTCATTGGACAGAGTTACTAAAGCGGAACTACAATTTCCACTCGAAGCATGTTAGAAGAAAAAGAGTTTCACTTCGGTAATGTTTCCTTAGCTATTGTGCAGAATGGTGTTCTATACGTCCTTGTTACAGACTCAATATGCTTCCATCAATACTGAGAAATGTGATAAATTCCGAACTTTCAACTCGCTGTGCTTAACATTTCTCTGTATTGGAGCCATTTAGAGCACTGTGTTCATTACTGGTGCACTGTATATTGTGGAAAGTGCCTAATTGTCGTGCTTTTCTTTAACTTTAATGTTTGCTTTGGCTAGCCAAGGGAGAAAGGACTGCCTTAGATGCGTTAAAAAAAACTGCAAATTATTATCACGTCATCGTTTACCCACTTGGCTTCCACTCCTAGATCGAGACTTGTTCCGAATTTGCCCCATCATTATTGTCTCCTGTTGCACACACCCAAGTCACTCCCACATATTCTATGCCATCAAACCACCTGCGACTTCATCCTGTCTGTTTCTTTTCATTTAATGAAACTCACTAAAAACTCCTTTCGATATCTACCATCTGTTCACTTCGCTACATGTCACGCAGGTTTTTATTCTATCTAACTAAATTTTCTATTCCAGTCCCTCTCATTTGTTCATCTTCTTGTCGCCCCTAGTTATTCCCAACTGTCCAATTCTTCACCGAGAAATCATTTTTCTTTAATGAATTTCGTATTAAAATAATACCTCATAGCCATAAATGAAACTTGCTAATACACCCCGGGAGAAAACTCTCTTTTCAGGCACATCATACCCTTGATATCTGCTTTTAGTTTAACCAAAGGTTGGCAAGTAATTTTTACTTCATTTTTTAATTTCTTTCCATGTTAACATTTCACTGTGCATGCAACTGGAGCTACGACGTTTGTGTTACCTTTAACCTTTCTATTTTCTAGATGTTCAGGACTGGAGTAGCTCCGTCTCAAACAGGATATACTGTAATAACCTTCTGCAGGAGACCAATGCTCACAAAGAGCTGTCGTGCCGCTGATAACAATGATATACTCTCATGGGTTATTTTATTTTGATTGCGATTAGTTTTACAACACATTTTATTTCTCATTGGCATTTGTTTACGTTAATAGAAAGCGTAGAATGACACCAATGAAATGATGGTTGTTCAAGTATGTTCCTAGACACGTACTCCAGCTTTGTTTCCACACTTAAAGCATTTTACACATTCCTCTTGAACTGCTGAGAACATTGTGGTCATACAAAGTTTCCCTGCGTGGCTACTCGTTCACTTTTAATTCCAGTGTGGGTGGGCGACCAATGTTGAGCTGCCTATCTTAAGGCACATGAGATATTTCCCAGGACGTTTTCAATATGCACACTCGCTCTCTCTCTCTCTCTCTCCCTCTCTCCCCAACAACCCTCCCTTTCTCCTTCTCTCTCTCTCCTCTTCCCCACTCCCTCTCATTTTCTCTCCCTCTCTCTCTCTCTCTCTCTCTCTCTCTCATATATATTATTATTTTCGATTAGTCCCTTTCGAGAGAGCGATTGAACTTGAGTAGTCATGATTTCTTCTTCTTTCTTCGTTCTTCCCAAATTCTCTTCATACGTTCACTGCGTTCTCTCTTGCGTTCTTCCAACCATCTTTTTCCCGTTCTGATCTCCATATGTTCTTGTTTAAGTGTGTGTTTCTGTATGATGTTTCTAAACTTTTCTTTATTGTTTATGTTGTTTTGTGTGATCCCTAGTTCTTTAAGTCTTCTTCTGCTTCAGTGATCCACTTTGTCTTGTTTACTATCTCAAAGATTTGTCTTGTGAGCCTACTTTTATTCATCCTGCTAATATGTCCATAAAATTTCATCGTTATCTTTCTAATGGTGCCTGTTATTGTTTCTATGCCTTTGTAAATCTTTCTAATTGACTTCTTCACCCAAATTCCTTCCTGAAACACTCATATATATATTGCGGGGGGGGGGGGGGGGGGGGGAGGCAAGAACGCACATTCCTAGCGCGGAACTGTTTTCGGTACGAAATTGATGCAGAGATCAGTGGGATTAATAAATCACCAGGGTCCCTCATATCAAAATGTTCAGGGAACGTGACAAACATCGGGAATCTTGCTGATGGAGGTCTCCCTGTACACTGAAAATACTAAAAGCATCTCTCGAAATCGGTCCAGCACTATGAACGCCAGAAATGTTAAGTCAAATAAATGCAATAAAATTGAAAGGAATTTTATCCAAAATTTTATTGCATAATCCGGTGTGTGTGTGTGAGACGCTACAGCAGAGAAGGAGTTTGTGTGTAGCAGTCCTGTGGTATGATCACAGCTTCTCTCAGTATCAGACATGACGTCATGACCTGTCGTTGAAATTCCAGTCAGAAGCGAGCGGATACATCGGGTATTGGTGTGTGAGGAAGAGAACAGTTGAACAGACGTTAGTTCCTCCAGACGCTGGTCTGGAAGAGTTTAGCTCCCCGTCCGCGTTTGCCAGGAGGGAGCGGTGGTAACGAAGAGCTAGCGGGCCGGCCCGGGTCGGGTCAGGTAAACCAGTTAGCCGAGTCGCAGCCGGCAATTAGGGGAGACGCCGTGGGCCAACGCTGGACGCCAGCCAGCTAGCAACAGCGCCGCTAACTGGGACACCCAGCGGCGGTAGGCGCCGCGCCGCCGCCACTGTGCGACCACTGTGCGTTACGTGCGGGACTCTGGAATACAGCCCAGCCTCCAGTTCCACCTCAATAGTCTCACCTCCTGGCTTAACCAGCGGTACCTCACAAGCAGTCCTGCTCATAATCAGCCAATCGTTATGGTGCAAGGGGACAATGGCTTGTGTTACTTGAATACATTTCAATTGGATCTATTATCCAGCATTTATTAATTAGTCACTCTCCAAAATCATAAATTTTTGAATTAATGACAAGTATATGAAACAAGAATCACAATAATTCAGTTTATTACGTTAAAGTGGCTCATACAGGGTGTTACAAAAAGGTACGGCCAAACTTTCAGGAAACATTCCTCACACACAAAGAAAGAAAATATGTTATGTGGACATGTGTCCGGAAACGCTTACTTTCCATGTCAGAGCTCATTTTATTACTTCTCTTCAAATCACATTAATCGTGGAACGCAAACACACGGCAACACTTTGTTACAGGAAATGTTCAAAATGTCCACCGTTAGCGAGGATACATGCATCCACCCTCCGGCGCATGGAATCCCTGATGCGCTGATGCAGCCCTGGAGAATGGTGTATTGTATCACAGCCGTCCACAATACGAGCACGAAGAGTCTCTACATTTGGTACCGCGGTTGCGTAGACAAGATCTTTCAAATGCCCCCATAAATGAAAGTCAAGAGGGTTGAGGTCAGGAGAGCGTGGAGGCCATGGAATTGGTCCGCCTCTACCAATCCACTGGTCACCGAACCGGTTGTTGACGAACACTTCGACTGAAATGTGCAGGAGCTCCATCGTGCATGAACCACATGTTGTGTCGTACGTGTAAAGGCACATGTTCTAGCAGCACAAGTAGAGTACCCCGTATGAAATTATGATAACGTGCTCAATTGAGCGTAGGTGGAAGAACATGGGGCCCAATCGAGACATCACCAACAATGCCTGCCCAAACATTTCACAGAAAATCTTTGTTGATGACGTGATTGCACAATTGCGTGCGGATTCTCGTCAGCCCACACATGTTGATTGTGAAAATTTACAATTTGATCACGTTGGAATGAAGCCTCATCCGTAAAGAGAACATTTGCACTGAAATGAGGATTGACACATTGTTGGATGAACCATTCGCAGGAGTGTACCCGTGGAGGCCAATCAGCTGCTGACAGTGCCTGCACACGCTGTACATAGTACGGAAACAACTCGTTCTCCCGTACCACTCTCCATACAGTGACGTGGTCAACGTTACCTTGTACAGCAGCAACTTCTCTGACGCTGACATTAGGGCTATCGTCAACGGCACGAAGAATTGCATCGTTCGTTGCAGGTGTCCTCGTCGTTCTAGGTCTTCCCCAGTCGCGAGTCATAGGCTGAAATGTTCCGTGCTCCCTAAGACGCCGATCAATTGCTTCGAACGTCTTCCTGTCGGGACACCTTCGTTCTGGAAATCTGTCTCGATACAAACGTACCGCGCCACGGCTGTTGCCCCATGCTAATCCATACATCAAATGGGCATCTGCCAACTCCGCATTTGTAAACATTGCACTGACTGCAAGCCCACGTTCGTGATGAACACTAACCTGTTGATGCTACGTACTGATGTGCTTGATGCTAGTAGTGTAGAGCAATGAGTCGCATGTCAACTCAAGCACCGAAGTCAACATTACCTTCCTTCAATTGGGCCAACTGGCGGTGAATCGAGGAAGTACAGTACATACTGACGAAACTAAAATGGGCTCTAACATGGAAATTAAGCGTTTCCGGACACATGTCCACATAACATCTTTTCTTTATTTGTGTGAGAAATGTTTCCTGAAAGTTTGGCCGTACCTTTTTGTAACACGCTATACAGAGAAGTGATGAGAGTCAACGGATACCCATAGGGGGCCCATGCACGTTAACTGACAGCGGCATTAACGCGTTGGAACAGGACATCTTCCTCTAGCATTACTTTTTCTCAACAGTAGTTGGCAATACCAGTATTATTTTTCGAATTCTGTACAGGTCAATAATATTCAGTCACTTTTCTGAAAACTTTCACATAATTTTATACACAGTATGTTATATTTCAAAGTAAAATTTGTGAAAAGGATTTACTTTATAAAAGACTTAAGTTTCGATCCAATAATCGATGAGTACTAGTTCTGAATGTACAGTTAAAATTATTTTTTTAGAAACATTTGAAATTACGAATTATTTTCCCACTTAAACTTTCTTTTGTTAATTACGCAATCCTGTACTGTTTACTATGTTTATTACTGCATACATTTATGGAATAATAATCTAAATTAATACTCCAACGAAAACTAATAGGAATTCAGTTCTTAACAAAAATTGCAAACCTTTTGGAATTTTGTTATTTCCGTAGAGTGTGGCAATCGTAATCTTGCCTCTGATGTGATCGGACGTATTTATGTATAATAGGTGCGAAAAATGTAATTACAGCTGTGTTAATGTGAAAAATCAAAATACTGTATGATACACTAAAATATGAGGAAATCACTGGAAAGTATATTTACGGAAAAACTTCTGCAACAATTATTTAGCTTAAACCAATCGCAAGGACCTGATGTTAGATTTTCAGCTTCAAGAATCAGATTCCTAAGAAAGAAGAACTGAAGCGATCTCAGGATGAAAAGCTAAGTAAACTTGAAAGTTTATTCTAATCTTCGCTCCTCTCAAATCTTCATAAAAACTTTGCTTATTAATTACTTAGACTGGGCATTGTTTAATGTGGACGATAGATGAAAGAAGGGAGGATGGGTGAGATTATAGCGTACACAAGGTATAAAAGGACAGTGGTTTGGCGGAGCTGTTATCTGTCGGCAGGTGATTGATGTGAAAAGATTTCCGACGTGATTATGGCCGCAAGACGGGAGATAACAGACTTTGAACGAGGAATAGTAGTTCGAGATAGACGTATGGGACATTGCATTTGGCAAACTGTTAGCGAATTCTATATTTTGAGGTCCACATTGTCAAATGTGTGCCGAAAGTACCAAATTTCAGGCATTACCTCTCACCAAGGACAACGCAGTTGCCGACGGCCTTCACTTAACCACCGACAGCAACTGCGTTTTTATAGAATTGTCAGTGCTATTTGACTAGCAGCATTGTGTGCCTTTGCTAGCAGTATGACATCGCCTGGAGGACCTCTCCTGGGATCGTGACGGTATCAGATGGACTGTAGAATACTGGAAAACCGTGACCTGATCAGATGAGTGCCGATTTCAGTTGGTAAGAGCTGATAGTAAAGTTCAAGTGTGGCGCAGACCCCACGAAACCATGGACCCAAGGTGTCAACATGGCACTGTGCGAGAAAGTGGTGACTCCACAATGGTGTTGGCTGTGTTTACAATGAATGTACTAGGTCCTGTCGTCCAACTGAACCGATGATTGACTGGAAATGATTATTTTCAGCTACTGGGAGCCCATTTCCTGCCATTCAACGACTTAATGTTGTCAAACAGGGATGGAATTTTTGTGGATGACAATGCGCAATACCAGAACATTCTAGACAATTCGAGCGAATGATTTAGTCACTCAGATCAGGGGACATGAATCCCATCGTACATTCATGAGGCATAATCGAGTGGGGAATTCGTACACACAAACCAGCACTGGCAACAATTTCGCTATTATGGACAGCTGTAGAGGCAACATGGCACAGTATTTCTGCTGGCAACTTCCAACGACTTGGGTCCAACGTCCAGTTGCTGCACCACGCCGAACAAAGTAGAGGTCTGACACGATACTGACAAGGGAACCTCCCCATCGCACCCCACTCAGATTTAGTTATAATTTGGCACAGTGGATAGGCCTTGAAAAACTGTACACAGATCAGTCGAGAAATCAGGAAGAAGTTGTGTGGAATTATGAAAAAATAAGTATAATATATAAACTGAGTAGTCCATGGGCAACATAGGCAACATCAAGGCATAGCTGGGCACAGGAGCGCCGTGGTCCCGAGGTTAGCGTGAGCAGCTGCGGAGTGAAAGATCCTTGGTTCAAGTCTACCCTTGAGCGAGAAGTTTACTTACTTTGTTTTTGCAAGTTATAATCTGTCCGTTCGTTCATTGACGTCGCTGTTCACTGTAATAAGTTTAGTGTCCGTGTTTTGCGACCGCACCGAAAAACCGTGCGATTAGAAGACGAAAGGACGTGCCTCTCCAATGGGAACCGAAAACATTTGATCCAGGATAACACGTCTGATATATTCTATGCAACACTGGCGACGTCATGTGCAGCCGGCCGCGGTGGTCTAGCGGTTCTAGGCGCTCAGTCCGGAACCGCGCGACTGCTACGGTCGCAGGTTCGAATCCTGCCTCGGGCATGGATGTGTGTGATGTCCTTAGGTTAGTTAGGTTTAAGTAGTTCTAAGTTCTAGGGGACTGATGACCACAGATGTTCAGTCCCATAGTGCTCAGAGCCATTTGAACGGCATGTGCGTCACATGACAGGAATATGTTGTCGACCCACCTAACTTGCACACTTGGCGAATGGGTAAAAAGATTCTTCTACTTTGCCTGATTTCTTGTGGATGTGATAATCACTCCCAAAATAGTGATGAAAACAGAAGAGTGTGTCACGTAAACTGCAAGAAATGAATGCAACAGTTTCGCAGTCGCACAGTTTTCTCTGTGCTCTGTCAAAACTTATGTTTTTAACGTTTTCAAATTTTTCCGTGTGTAGACCGTCAAATCGTGCATATGTCCGAGCAAATCTGAACACGTCCTGGAATTTTGAAGAGCGAAATTGATTGTGTGTGAGTGACTGAACTCTGATAATTGTCTGAAAATAAAAATTAAAACTTTTTACTGGAGGGAAGACTTGAACCATGGACCTCTAATTCCGTAGCTGCTCGCGCTAACCACGGGACCACGGCACTCCTGTACCCACAACATCGTTGATGTTGCCTATGTTGCCCACGGACTACTCAGTTTGTATATTTTGCTTAGTTTTTTCGTAGTTCCACACAACTTCTTCCTGTTTTCTCGATTGATCTGTGTTCAGTTTTTCAAGGCCTATCCACTGTGCCACATTATAACATAATCTGAGGGGGGTGCGATGGGGAGGTTCCCTTGCGAGAGGCATCCCATGACTTTTGTCACCTCATTGCACATGAAGTGATAGTTGCCCTGAAGTGAGACTTTGGCACATCTGAGTGAACTGTCGGGGATAAAATCTAATAACCACGTATAAAAATGGAACATTTGCAGTTGTGAAGATTCGGTGAATCCCTTGGTGTTAGGATAAAAAGACAGTACTAGAGGAGAAAGTGTGTCGCATTTGCCGACAGAGTTGGAAGCAAATCGATTATATCAATAGGAAATCCAGTTTTCATAGTGAAGCTTGAGGCTACTGAAATTCTATAATGTGACTTTACTATCACTACGGGCCATTTCGCTGTCGCGGCTTTCTTTCACCGCATCGATCCATAGATGGAGGCTGAGGCGGCTGCAAAATTTGTCATTGGCCGTGCACCAACGGCTGTGAGCCTGCGGCTAAGTTCGAAACAGCCCGAAATCTCTGTAAATCCCTCAGCCCATCTGCTTGGAGATGGACCATGGCGACGTCACAGGCAGGCGGAGGAGAGGGTTGACGGCGGAGGCCACAAGTAATGAAGCAAATCTGTACCGACTGAGAACGAAGGCGGAAGATTTGTACGAGGGCTATCTACAAAGTACATTACGTTTTGGAATTAAAAATAAAGAAAGTATTGGAAATTTTTTTATTATATGCAGATGAAAGACACACTTAAATACTACTTTTCTACATAGTTGCCGCCGGCCGCGGTGGTCTCGCGGTTCTAGGCGCGCAGTCAGGAACCGTGCGACTGCTGCGGTCGCAGGTTCGAATCCTGCCTCGGGCATGGATGTGTCTGCTGTCCTTTGGTTACTTAGGTTTAAGTAGTTCTAAGTTATAGGGGACTGATGACCACAGCAGTTGAGTCCCATAGTGTTCAGAACCATTTGAACCATTTTCTACATAGTTGCCATTTAAAGTAAGGCACTTATCGTAGCGATGAACGAGCTTGGAAATTCCTTCGTCGTAAAATTCGGCCGCCTGCGCCTTGAACCACGTGGTTACCTCTTCTTGAAGCTGTGCGTCGTCATCAAAGCGCTGCATAGCCAACCACTTCTTCATTGCTGGGAATAAGTGGAAGTCGCTCGGTGCCAGGTCGGGACTGTACGGCGGATGAAGAAACAACTCCCACCTAAATGATTCGAGAACTTCACGAGTGGCATTTGCCGTGTGGGCCCGGGCGTTGTCGTGAATCAGCAAGATCTTTGAGCCCAACTTTCCCCTGCGCTTGTTTTGTATTGCTCTTCTGAGGTTGTGCAGAGTTTGGCAATACCTTTGAAAGTTTATTGTAGTGCCTCTTTCCAGGAAATCCACAAAAATCACACCTTTTCTGTCCCAAAAGACAGTCATTACGTGGTTGAAGGCGCAGGCGGCCGAATTTTACGACGAAGGAATTTCCAAGCCCGTCCATCGCTACGATAAGTGCCTTAATTTAAATGGCAACTATGTAGAAAAGTTGTATTTAAGTGTGGCTTTCATCTGTATATAATAAAAAAAATTTCCAATACTTTATTTATTTTTAGTTCTAAAACGTAATGTACTTTGTGGATAGCCCTTGTATTTCTGATTTTTGCGTTCGTGCCTCTGTTCAGATTGGCTGAGCTGTGTATTTTCCGAGCTCCTGCCAGTAAAAAGATTCCTTAAAATGTGCTGCTCCCCTGTCCCGACTTTACCTTTAGTAATACACTTCCTACCATTTAACACTGGAAAAGCCATTTCACTCTCTCAGTGCCTTTTTCTGTGCCCAGTGAAGTGGGACCTCGGCAGCACACGCAAGTTTCTGTAACTTATAGTTTATTTCCGTTATCCGGTCCTTATATTGGGTAAAATTTTGTTTTTGTGTGTGAGTTGACGAGCATTGGGTTCTCATTTAAATATATGGGCGAAAGAGTCAAGCCTACTGAAATTGTGAAACGAACCCTGCCGACCAGGACCGTGAGCCACAATGGCGCAGATTCACCACTAAATGGGGATACTCACAGGCGTCTACTGTCTATTGAGGCCTAAGCGCTGTAGTGTGTGAGTGAGACAGACGAGACCCTACGTCATTGTGAAACCCAGTAGAAGGTGTCTGTGGCCACGGAGACGTAGCAGTGTTACATATGGCGGACCTAAGATCGGCCATAAAGGGAGACATTTATGCCATCAATTCAGTGCTATAGTAACTCAGGGAATGAAACCACAGTAATTTTAATCTGCCATCCATCATAAATTTTCATCGTGATCCCAATAAAACTTGAACATTGATCATATCTATAATAGTACAGGATTTACTGTTAAAGTGAAATTAACAAGTTTTGTAACAAAGATCGGAATGCTAAAATCTGAACTCGTTGGTCGATCTTGACGATCGACATTTCATATAGAATCTGTGATATTCGCTATTTTTGGCTTCATTAAAACAGAAAATAGTTAATACTTTCAGCCAGATCGCAAATACTTGTTTATAAAATATAATTAATGTATAATAAGGCGTCGCATAGCGACGGTGGAATTTCCTAAATAATGTAATTCGTTGTCTATGGGGGCCAAACATAAACAGAATACGGATCAATATGCGATCCTTCACTATTTTGTTCGCTGGAGAACAAATGAAGCCTTGACCATAAAACACTTGTACTGTTTTTGTTAAGTAAGACGGACGCAGATTTGTGGTGGTCTGATCCAATTTTTTACTAAATGCATAAAAACGTGTTCTACATCTACATCTATACTCCGCAAGCCACCTTACGGTGTGTGGCGGAGGGTACTTATTGTACCACTATCTGATCCCCCCTTCCCTGTTCCATTCACGAATTGTGCGTGGGAAGAACGACTGCTTGTAAGTCTCCGTATTTGCTCTAATTTCTCGGATCTTTTCGTTGTGATCATTACGCGAGATATATGTGGGCGGTAGTAATATGTTGCCCATCTCTTCCCGGAATGTGCTCTCTCGTAATTTCGATAATAAACCTCTCCGTATTGCGTAACGCCTTTCTTGAAGTGTCCGCCACTGGAGCTTGTTCAGCATCTCCGTAACGCTCTCGCGCTGACTAAATGTCCCCATGACGAATCGCGCTGCTTTTCGCTGGATCATGTCTATCTCTTCTATTAATCCAACCTGGTAAGGGTCCCATACTGATGAGCAATACTCAAGAATCGGACGAACAAGCGTTTTGTAAGCTACTTCTTTCGTCGATGAGTCACATTTTCTTAGAATTCTTCCTATGAATCTCAACCTGGCGCCTGCTTTTCCCACTATTTGTTTTATGTGATCATTCCACTTCAGATCGCTCCGGATAGTAACTCCTAAGTATTTTACGGTCGTTACCGCTTCCAATGATTTACCACCTATGGCAAAATCGTACTGGAATGGATTTCTGCCCCTATGTATGCGCATTATATTACATTTATCTACGTTTAGGGAAAGCTGCCAGCTGTCGCACCATGCATTAATCCTCTGCAGGTCCTCCTGGAGTACGTACGAGTCTTCTGATGTTGCTACTTTCTTGTAGACAACCGTGTCATCTGCAAATAGCCTCACGGAGCTACCGATGTTGTCAACTAAGTCATTTATGTATATTGTAAACAATAAAGGTCCTATCACGCTTCCCTGCGGTACTCCCGAAATTACCTCTACATCTGCAGATTTTGAACCGTTAAGAATGACATGTTGTGTTCTTTCTTCTAGGAAATCCTGAATCCAATCACAAACCTGGTCCGATATTCCGTAAGCTCGTATTTTTTTCACTAAACGTAAGTGCGGAACCGTATCAAATGCCTTCCTGAAGTCCAGGAATACGGCATCAATCTGCTCGCCAGTGTCTACGGCACTGTGAATTTCTTGGGCAAATTCCGTCTAAATTTGAGTGAAGTGTAAAAACAACTGTTATAACTTATCGTGATGACGCACGAGCAACTCAAGAGGACAATGGATATATAAAAGAGTGCTCAATGGACATGAAACAGACATAAAAGACTATCGTCATTGTAGTACTAAGCTTAAGGTATGATATATGTTTTAATTATAATAAATATTTGTTCAGCAAATATTGGATCAGTTAGCAGTGCTCATTCCTATCATCTCCTCAGTATTATTTTCATTTTAATTATGCATTTTAGTAAGATTACAAACACCAAGATCAGCAGTCCAGTGTGCGTGTTACATTGACAGAAAGAAAACTGTTTTACCGTCTTCTTGCATCAGCTTTAATATTGAGTCTCCCTTTTGTGTGATGTTACAGTTGTTTTTGCGCCCTTAAGAACTTTCTGGTTCCTTAGGAAATTGTTCTGTCATAACAATAACTTCACGACCGGGTATGATCGTATCTACGATCATGAAGTAATTAGAAAGACGATAATGCAATTTCTTAATCAATAGCACGCTAGCTGTGACTGCTTCAAGCAACGCGAAACTGAAAGTAAAGACTATTCACATTTCATAATAAAATATTTTATGACAATGGTCAATCTATGATTGTTACGCCAATTGTGACTGATAAAACAGTAAGTGAAATCTCAATTTCCAACTTTTCCATTGAATAACAACATCACTGTTATTTCGTTACATCACAAATCGCACCATTAAAATGACAGAAATTGTAAATATCAACTCTGTGTAACTTTATTTTTTTAAAACATAGAGTAAATTTAAATTGTCAACATTTGCAGTTAAGCATCAGATCATCATTTCCTCCACACTACGGAGCGAGGTGGCGCAGTGGTTAGCACACTGGACTCGCATTCGGGAGGACGACGGTTCAATCCCGTCTCTGGCCATCCCGATTTAGGTTTTCCGTGATTTCCCTAAATCGCTTCAGGCAAATGCCGGGATGGTGCCTTTGAAAGGGCACGGCCGATTTCCTTCCCCATCCTTCCCCCACCCGAGCTTGCGCTCCGTCTCTAATGACCTCGTTGTCGACGGGACGTTAAACACTAATCTCCTCCTCCTCCTCCTCCACACTAAACACATTGAAGGATGACAGCGTGACCTTATCGAATCATTAAGTAATAGAATATTTTTTCTAAAGTTTAGTGCTTTATAGTTACTCTTGTTCTTAATTTATTTATCAGAAAGCGCATTGGTGCAAGGCTACTGGCCGTGACATTCAAAGTTAATAAAGAATTTGTATTGTTTCTATGTAAAAGAATTTAACGCTTACTATGTAATGTATATTAGTCCGCCCTCGTGGTCTCGCGGTAGCGTTCTCGCTTCCCGAGCACGGGGTCCCGGGTCCGATTCCCGGCGGGGTCAGGGATTTTTCCTGCCTCGACGTGACTGGGTGTTGTTGGGCCGTCTTCATCATCATCATTTATTCCCATTACGGTCGGAGGAAGGCAATGGCAAACCACCTCCATTAGGACCTTGCCTAGTAAGGCGGTGCGGGTCTCCCGCATCGTTCCCCTACGCTCTGTAAAGAAGCATGAGACTTCATTTCCATGTAATGTATATTATTGTTACTTACTTTAGAATGTGAAAGTGGTCAAGTTTTGACTATTTAACTATGTTTAACTGTGCAATAATGTAGAATAAGCTATAGACAATCAGATGGACGGTTCCACTAAAGGGAACTGCACTAGTAAGTTGAGCGAGTATGTTCGGCGCGCGGGAAACGCGTCCTGGGACGGGCAGAGGGACAGTGCTGGCGCAGATGCGAAAGCTGACAGTTCGGCTGGAGACACCAAAGTGAACATTTCTGACGAAAGCGGACAGTAGGTCTTTAGGCAGCTATCAAGTGAAACGACTTTAGAAACTTTCGCGTTGTGTGGTATCGCGGGACTTAGTCTCTGAGCGGTGAGCAGCCGCGCGCCTGATGTGAACTCTATTTGTGTAAAGGACGAGATGGAGTATCGGACTTGTGTTTCGCGATGAGACTGTGAATGTTCGAACTGTGTCAAATGTATATGCATTCGAGTGTAACAGAAACTCTAAATACGACCACTTTCGCTATCAGTTTGCTTTCTGAATAAACATTATTCTAACCAAATCGCAATTGAATGGCCTACATCATTTATCGGTCGTTAATTTAGTTCCCGATATTATCATCACTATTATTATATGTTGTGTTAACTTTTCATTTCGCAAACTTCATCACCAAGGCAATTTAACCCAAAGGTCACAAGTGTCTAATGCGACACGTGCGGTTCAACCACCAGACGAGTTTGTGCGAAGACATTTCGATGAAGGGGAGCCGCATGTGAGTCCCAACATCTTTGGCATGTTAGCTCGCATGTGGACCCATCTTTCGGCGGCATCCCACGCTTTCAGAGAGGTCCCTAACTGCAGGGGCCCCATGTCTCCAAAAGGATCACAGTTTTCTGTTTTATTCACAATAGTGCATTACCTGCACTTTATTAGAAACAGCATTTCCTCTCCTTTCACATTCTAGTTGTGATGACAGTCGCTGCTAGAGACCTTACACCGTGGGAGATCGTATATATGAAGCCTGTGCGGTGCCCAGCGTACAGTTGAGGAACATCTGGTAAAGTGAGTGTCATTGACCTGCAGGTGGTCCGACGTCCCCTACTGAGAAATTACCTGCGCGTATTCGTTCTACCCGGCTATGAAGCATTGCTGCTCGCCCAAGTGTTGGCAGCTCTCATCCCATTGTCGTTCCAAACGTTTAGTACTTACGCACACCATGCACATCTGAATAAAAATGAAACTTAGAATAATACCAGCAAACACTGGTCCTACATGCATTTCATTTTTCAGTGTTAATTAATTATTTCGATCTAATGTGTCTTTCTATTCTGATGTTATGTTAATTATAGAACAGTTTCTGAAAAAGACGCGGTTGTGTAACATCAGGTAAGACTACCCAGTTGCTTTCGCCAAACCCGTGCGTTGCGGGAAGCTCGGATCCTCCTAAGCATGCTGTCCTTATGATACGTTGGAGACGATGCTGCTCAAACTCGTGCCCTTCGTGGATGGCCGAACTCGTCGTTCACTACACGAGCAGTTCTGACTTTCCAGCTGGTGATGGGAGAAATATTTAACTAAGAGCAAGACACTTTCATAGTGTGAGTCGACTTGGAAAAAGCGTTTGACAATATAAAATGGCATTAGGTGATCGAAATTCAGAAGAAAAACATGACTGACATGTAGGAGAAGATGGATAATACACAATATGTACAAGAACAAAGACGAAATAATAACAATGGAATCATCATCATCAGTTATCTGCTATATTAGCAGGTCCTTTGGCTCTCCATTTTCTGCGATCCATTGCTTCCTTCTTAAGGCTGCTGCATGTTGTACCGTCCATCATGTCATCCAGTATCTGGAATCTCTTCCTTCCTCGCTTCCTTTTCCCTTCTACATAACCTTCTTAAACTGTTTTTATCAGTCCGTCATTCTTTCTTAATATATGTCCAATCCAATTTCTTTTTCTTCTCTTTATTACATCTAGTAACGGTCTTTTCTGTCCCACTCTTCCCAGTACCTCTTCATTTTTTACTCTGTCCATCCAACCTATTCTTTCCATCTTACGCCACGTCCAGATCTCAAAAGCCTCCAGTCTTTCTCTGTCTTTTTTCCTCATAGTCCATGTTTCAGCGCCATATAGAAGATCACTCCCTACAACACATTTTATGAGTCTCTCTCTGAGTTCTCTGTCCAGACCGTTGCAGAAAATTCTCCTTTTCTTATAAAACGCCTCTTTTGCCATTTCTATCCTTGTTTTAATTTCTGTGGTGCACTTCCAGTCTGTGTCTATCCTGCTTCCAAGATACTTAAAATTTTGCACCTGTTCTAGTATTTCTCCATTCAGCATACTTTTTATTTCCTTATTTCCTCCTAGTGCCAATACTTTTGTTTCATTTGTGTTAATTTTCATTCCATATTTTTTTTAATATCACGAACAAAATGCTCGAATTGAAAAGGGTGTAATACAGAAGCGTAGTCTTTTTCACCTACTTTTCTATCAAAGAAGCAATGACGGAACTAAAAGAAAAGTTCAAGAGTGGGATTAAAACTTCGGGTGAAAGCGTATCAGTGATAAGATTCCATGATGAAATTGCTAACCTTAAGTGAAAGTGAAGAAGAATTTCAGGAATGTGGTCTCTCGGGTTTCCTCGGCACGATTGATTACCGATGTATGCCGAGCTGTTTATTACATTTTATGCACAATATTTCGTCGGCTGACATCACAGCAAAACTCCCGGCATCTGAACAAGACTACTGTGTCTGTAGAAGAAATATTGTGTATAAAATGGAAGCAACAACTCGTCACAGCACCCGGAAGCTCACGAGTAAGGAAACAGCGCACTTTCTCATTGTAATGAACAGTCACATTCGTACAGAATGTGCGTTGGTTGCAAACCGAAGGAAGACGAAAGTAAAGAGGAGTGGGAGAATCGAGATTAGCGGTAAAGTTAACACCAAAACTGGGGACCACTAAGTAGACTAACTTAAAGTATTTTGCTACCGTTCAAGAAAAATAACGCATAACGGAAGCAGCAAGGAGGACATCAAAAATAGATTAGACTGGGCAAAGAGGGCTAGCATATAACATCAGCCACGGTCTCAGGATCAAATTTCAGGAAATGCAGGTTTGAATACAGTATTGTATGATAGTTAATGGCAGTGTCTCGGGAACTTGGAAAAGATGTGATGCTATAGAATGATGTTGAAAATCAGGTGGACCTACCAGTCCACAAATAAGTTCTCCACATAAAGCATATGTCTTACAACACCGTGAAGTAACATCTACAGTACTATAGAATACCGTAGACGGTAAAAGCTAGAGAGGCAGACAGAGAGGACATCACAGAAATTTGAGGGCGATGAACGAATCTCTGCCAACGAGAGGCCAGTTTGTCGATTCCGTCACTGGGAGATGTTTGACTCGTTTTGACGGACCCACATCATCTGTGCTTGCACCCACTTCATCACTATGAAAGTGAAGTTCTCGCAGGTGTTCTTTGACTTTTGGAAAAAGATAAATATCGGATGGGGCGAATTCGGATCTGTACTGAGGATGATCGACGACGGCGTACCCAAGGATTGCGATTGTTGCAGCTCTTGTGTTCCTCAATATTGGACCCCTTTTTGAAGCAAGGTAAGTGATTTTACGTCATTATGTACATTGTTTTTATTCCTGGTATTGAACCATGTATTCAGCTATTGGCTGGAAATACAGATGTATTACTAGCAACAAATTTCATTAAGGAATAAATATACTGAGAAACAATGGTTACAATACAACATTCCTTGAACGGGTTTCTGAATGATGTTCTTGAATTTACATGACAAATGATTGCTATTACACGCTTCTGCACGCTAAAAGCTTTTGCTCGGTTTGATGAGTTACCCCTGGATTTGATCCTGTATGACATAATACGATGAAAGTAAGCGAAGTATGCAAGTATTTTATATTTATATCTCCTACATCTGAGATCATTCCTACTGAATATACAGGCATGTTTACGTCCTTGAATAATTGTTTGGTATGCCCTTCCCAACTAAAAAAATGTTCAAATGTATGTGAAATCTTATAGGAGTCAACTGCTAAGGTCATCAGTCCCTAAGCTTACACACTTTTTAACCTAAATTATCCTAAGGACAAACAAACACACCCATGCCCAAGAGAGGACTCGAACCTCCGCCAGGACCAGCCGCACAGTCCATGACTGCAGCGCCTTCCCAACTGACTTTAATATCGAGTTGTAATTCCAGAAATTTAACACTGTAAGCCTCTTCGAACTTCATGTCTTCATATGTTACACACATGCTGGAAGGAAATCTCTTACAGGTTCTGAACTGCATGTAGTGGGTCTTTTCAAAGTTTAATGACAGTGAATTAGCCTCAAACCATTTGTTACTGTCAGTGAAAATTTGATTAGCAGCTGTTTCTAAATCTGTACTTGACTTCCTATTTATTACAATATTTGTATCATCTGCAAATAAAACAAATTTAGCATCTGACAACGTAACAGACGAGAGGTCATTAATGTACATAAGAAAAAGCAGTAGACCCAAGATTGAACCTTGAGGGACACCACATGTAATTAACTCTCAATCAGATGAGGACTGACTGCTTACTACACAGGTAATTGTCTCCTGTTAGTTAGATAAGACACAAACCATTTCGCAGCCCTGCCAGTGACGCTATAATATTCTAATTTACTTGAGAGAATGTTGTGATTCACTCAGTCAAAGGCTCCTGACAGGTCACAGACAATGCCATTAGCCCCTAATCTATTATGTAATGAACTAAGTACAGTCTCACTGTAAGTGTAAATAGCTTTCTCTGTATCACAACTCTTGAGAAACTCAAACTGTGACTTGGACAGTATAAGTTTTGCAGTCAGCGGCTTAAGGAGATACTTGAACGCAAGCTTTTCGGATATATTTGAGAAATCCAGCAAAACTGACAATGGTCGATAATTTTATGGTATCTCCTTTTCCCCTTCTTGTAAAGAGGCTCAGTGTTCAAAAGTCGTAATATATATCAGTTCATGACATCCATTCTTACAAATTTACTGTCTCTGATGGACACACGTCCAGATCACCCGCTCTCAAAACTCTACCATCTCCCTCCCCACATCCACGACCGCTGGTGGCTCACCTCCAACTGCACAACGCTACGCGCTTTTCACATCCAACTGCCCAACACTACAATAGAGAATTTTTCAACAGTACAAACCAGACACAGACTGCACACAGCACAGCCAGTGATTTTCTTACAGAGCGCTACTTGGCGTTACCAATATAAAAACCTAAACAGCCTACTTACACGACCATTTCACGAATGTACCGTGAATATCAGGAATTCAGTAAAATGGCAAATCTCCGACATCGCTACGGCCGGGAAAGGTCCTGCAAGATGGGGACCAACGACGACCGTAGAGAATCGTTCAACGTGACAGAAGGGTGTAAGACCGGTAATATACTTTCTGCGCAGTCCAAAATTCTTGCCGTTTAATATCCGTTGATAACTTGCACTGTACTTTAGATTCTGATGTTGTAAGCTGTATTACAGAAACTGTACTTAACACGCAACAGAAGTGTTCCTACATTTATTTTTGATTGCATATGATTGATTGTAATTATAATGATGCTGTAAGCTATATTACAGAAACTATGTTTAACACGCAACGGGAGCGCTTGTATATTTATTTTTGGCTGCATATAATTTATTTTAATTATAATGAAAATATCGTAAATTGATGGGTAGTAGCCAAGGGAACTACACTGAAATGTATCAATAGCATCAACAAAATTGTAGTAGCAGTACTGTTGCTTATCTTTGCATACGGCGAGTCTCTGTTCAGTTGCGAGCAGAGAGTAAACAAAGCGGTTTGAGTCATGGAAGAGTGCGGAAGTGTTTGTTGGACGCAACCGCCGACGCGGTGTGTAGCTATGCTCGCGCCAGTGCAGACACGCCTGATTTCTTAACTCGCGTTTGTTGAGAGCACGTTAGGAGTAGAAAGGCGGAGGAAGCTGCAATTCCAGCTATTGCTTGTCCCATAATTATTCGTGGCTCTGGAGAGGACTCGGGGTTCTCATCCAGCAGCAGCAGCAACATTGGCAGCTCGGCGTTGTCATCGCCTACATTCGTCGTCATCCGCAGAGCTGCAACATCGCAACACTATTAAGTGAGAAATTATAAACTTACGTAAATATTGCCCAGCAACATTTCTTTCACAAAGTGTGAATAACTTGAATAATAGCTTGCGATAGTTAAAACTTGTAGATCATCTGTCTTGTCATTGTTCTCAGTCATTATTAACAAGCACAGTCGCTTTTCCTTTGCAAGCAATCACCGAGTGTCGTAATAATATGAAAATTTATTAAATATTTACTGCCAGTTTTGTATCTTTGCTAATGACCAGTTTCAGTCTAGGTTTTCTGCCTCAGTAACTCTTCATTCTTGTATTGCATGACAGAGGATTCTTAAAGTAAAGTAAAATTTCACGGGAAATACTAATAACTAAAGATACAGCACAAATTTAGAGTGTGCAATTTCATTTATTCTGTATTTAGCTTAGCGAGTGACTCCTGCTGCCTTGGTAATTTCTTTTATTGTTGTAATTTTAAAACTAAATCAGTTGCTCTTTACTCAGAGAAAAAATTCAGTTCAATCTTTCAACAATCAAAAGTAGATTGGTTGCCTCTTTCTAAATTTTGCATTATGTTATACTGAGGTCACCTAAAGTTATTGTTTTAGATAACAAAGTTTAAGTTAAGCCAGTCATTTATTTAACCAGAAATTTCATTTAACGTTACTTTCAAAATTTAGCTTTTCAGAATAAGTAACTGCAAACTCAGTGCTTGCTGATTCATTTATTTTCTTCTGAAATGTTGTGCCGTGGAAAAGCGTGACAACCTGCTGTTGCCGTTTCAGTGATAATTTGCTTACATTTCTTTGCCATTATCTTTCTCAACATTCTGGAGACTTATTGCCCTAGCGGGCTCGCAACCGTTTAATTAGCCGGCTGGGTTGGCAGTGCGGTTCTAGGCGCTACAGTCTGGAACCGCTTGACCGCTACGGTCGCAGGTTCGAATCCTGCCTGGGGCATGGAGGTGTGTGATGTCCATAGGTAAGTTAGGTTTAAGTAGTTCTAAGTTATAGGGGACTGACGACCTTACAAGTTGAGTCCCATAGTGCTCAGACCCATTTGAACCATTGGAACCGGTCACTTATCCTCTTTTTGGTTAATCAATGTTTTCTTTGAGTTATCGGTAATTTTTGTAATAAATATTACGAGGTGCTCATTTTCCCCCAGTGAGGTTCGTGAGTGGTTGCACTGTATTCCATCCTTTTCAAAATTATCATCATTATTTAGCTTAAGTTTAGAATAGATTCTTCCTTCAGAAGCCAGTTTTATAGTTTCCTCCAACTAAAAGGGCTTTATTTTCCTTCGGTAACGATGGCCTTACTCACGGTAAAATTTCGTTAGGCAAATGCCATCACGGTCAGTTACATCACAATTCTGCAGGATAATTAGGAAGGGGGAGGCTACAAGTGCAACCATTTCGCAAATAGCTGCAGATTTCACTGCTAGGCCATCAAGACCTGTTATCATGCGAATCATTCTACGAAACGTCATCGACATCGACGTCCGGAATCGGAGACCTACTCGTGTACCCTTGATAACTCCACGACACAAAGCTTTACGCCTCGCCTGGGCTTGTCAACACCAGCATTACACTGTTGATGAGTGGAAACATGCTGCCTGGTCAGGCGAGTCTCCTTTCAAATTGCATCGAGCAGTTGGACGTGTACGGGTATGGAGACAACCTCTTGAATCCACGGAACTTGCATGTTAGCAGGGGACTGTTCAAGCAGGTGGAGGCTCTCTAATGGTGTGGGGCGTTGGGGCGTGTGCAGTTGGAGTGATATGGGACCCCTGACACGTACTTAAGCGTCCTGTCTGATCTCCTGCATCCATTCATGTCCATTGTGCTTTCCGACTCGGGCAATTCCAGCAGGACAATGCGACACCCCACACGTCCAGAATTGCTACAGAGTGGCTCGAGGAACACTATTCTACCTTTGAACACTTTCGCTGTCCATCAAACTCCCCAGACATGAACATTATTGAGCTTATCTGGAATGCCTTGCAACGTGCTGTTCGGAAGAGATCTCCACCTACTCTTACGGATTAATGGACAGGCCTACGTTATTAATGGTGTCATTTCCGTCCAGCACTACTTTAGACATTAGTCGAGTTCATGCCACACTGTGTAGCGATACGTATGAGTGATAGCGGGGGCCCTACAAAATATTAGGCAGGTGTACCACTTTTCTCTGGCTCTTCAGTGTTTATATTGATACTCAGTTTACGGTACCTTATTGTGGTTGTGGCTATCCTAATCTTTTTTTCAAAGCAAAATTTTCTCATTTTGCAAACCGTGGCACTGCAGTCATCACTCAGCAGTGTGCAATCGTGTTGCCGCGTGGGCATCTCAGGAGCCGTCAGCAGCAACCTGATGGGTAAACGCTACGTCGATATTTCATTATACTTTCCTCTGACGCCATACTCAATAGACGTTCTGTAACTTTGCTGTTCTTGCTCTTACAGTGCTAATTTTTTGAAGGTGACTTCCACATGGAGTCGGATCCCGCCATTAATAAAATATTACTGCGATCTAGGTTGCTGTTTTAACACAATTGCACTGTTTCGTGAAAAGATACCAGTGCTATTAAATTAATTATCGTTCAGTATGTTTACTTGCACTCCACGGTAGTGGAGGGTTCAAGGTATGATGCGTGATGGACGATTACTGTGCTTACTGGTCGTGTGAAGGCGATTGAGCATCGGTTGACATAGCACTCCAATTTTCCGTCATAAAGGTAATGTACAGTTTTCTTGTATCATCCTCGGGGTACCAAAGTGACATAATCTTTAGACAGCGGTGGTAACCTGGTTTTTGTTGACCACAGGTGACTTCTTTAGTCTGGTCAGTCGTCAGTTAGTCAGAGCCATCACATTTAATGCTGTCTTACCCCGCAGACCAAGAACAAGCTCCAAGTTCCCCTCCAGTCAGCCTGGACTGTGCTGGAGGAAAGTTTACTTCAGGTGAAGCTATCCAGCAACATTTTCTGTCTTTCTCGGCTCCGTCTTGAGGTCTTCTACAGACAGAAACATCACACTATCTAAAAACAGTTTCCTGAGATGCGTGTGTTATTATATATGGTGGGGCAAATAAAAGTGGCCCAGACGAGTCGATACGACTAGACGTGAACGTATTCATACAACCAAACCCCAACAGGATGGTGCAACTACCCAGAATCTTGAAGCGTATTTACGCAATCTTCGCGCCTGACGGAGTTGGTAGCAGAGGTCAGTCCGGTCGCAGTCCTAGCTGGCCACCCAAGTCACGTGATCTGTCAGTGTGCGATTACTTTGTATGGGGAGTTCCCAAGTCTAATGTATATCGCAACAACCCTGATAAACTTCAAGAACTGCAGCAGAACATTGCAGATTAAATGGCAGCAATTCCAGCAGGCCACCTTCGTCCGCCTTCAGCAGCCTTCTGACCAGGGCCCAAAAGTGCCAAGACATGAATGGTGGTCAGTTTCAACATCTGTTATAGTCAGGTTAATACTGTATTTCCTCTCCTCTGCTCTGCTGTGTTTCTTTGTACCTTGGGACTATGTTCTTTGGGCAACTTTTATTTGTGTCCCCCTGTAGGGGCGGGATACAAGTGTCTCAGAATTATATGCTACAGAAAGTAAAAGAACGACACTCCTGTTTGCCTTTAGAGGTCAATTTGGTTACCAAAGTACGCAGTAACGGAACAAAATGTTACCAAGAGTTCCATCTGTGACGCTACCGAACCAAACATCTACTGGAAAACGTATCTGTTGCTCTCACTGAATTAAGTTCTCTTACCTCCAACCAAAAAGTGGCGTAAATTGATTGACCTCAGCGTTCATAATCAGCCATTAATATAAATATTACTTTCCTAGAAAATTATTTTTCCTAGTGCTAATATAATGACGGATTATAAAAGGAGCTACTGTTACGTTACTGTGTTACTTAGTTTTGATTGCCAGGGAATACGTAATGCCATGCCTCGCATGTAGTGCCAACCTGACACAGACTTTTGCAATTTGATATCTATCTCCTTTGTGAACCTTACAGAGAAACGTATATTATATGTGAATATGACTTTTACATTCAGTATTGTGGTTGTGAAATTTACCGTTCACCCTGAATTCACAGTTGTTGCAATGGCCATCGATGAAAAAATGTTTACAGTAATTCTTGGTTTTTCTTATTTTTTGTGTATGCTGAATAATAGTAAGGTAGAAAGAAGTCATAATGCGTGCAGTTGTTTTACAGTTTATATCTAATGTATATAAAAGCAATCATCACCAATAACAGCAACGTATCATTCAGTTACGAGATATCTGGGCATGAAAGAGAAGCAGTGCCTGCTAATGGAATGAAACAGCCTTTTAACTTACACCCGATATTACTGAATGTGTACAGAGAGAAAGCAGTACCTAAAATGGAGGAAAATTTTGGATAGGGAATCTAAGTTAAAGTTAAAGAAATAAAAGCTTAGACGTTTCCAGATGCAGTTATAATCATCAGAATTCGCAGTTGAAGGAAACGGAAAAAGTCTTGAAAAACAGGCTTTTATTTATTTGTTTATTCATACGTCTTTAAACATGTGCATGCAACCGGTCGTCATGAGTAATGTACAAGATGTTTTATAAAGTATGGTTGACATGATAAGAAACATACTTACATCACACATAATGATAGACGATATATAACAATATAGGTGATGCAAAACACTTTATCCACATGGTTGACAGTTATGCACAGAAGTAAACAGTGTTAAGATACTCACGAAATTTCACTCAGTAAAAGAATAGAGTGCACGCAAATGTGGTTAATAGTAAACTATGAGCTCAACATTATTTATTTATTTGCATGTTCGTGGCCACTATAATCGTTCATACTTGCAGAAGTGTCGACAGTACTGGATTTCGTGCATGGGCTGACCTTTCGATTATGTCCCATAAATGTTCGATTGCATTCATGTGGAGCGATATGATTAGCCAAATTATTCGTTCGGACTGTCCACAATGTTCTTCAAACCAATCGTGAACAGATGTGGTCTAGAGACACTGTGCATTGTCATCTACAAAATTCCATTGTTATTTGGGAACGTGTGTCCATGAATGGCTGCAAATGATCTCGAAGTAGTCGAACATAACCAGTACTGCACTGCCCAAATCGTTATATGCAGCCACTACCAGCTTCCACAGCGCCTTATTGATAACTTGGGTCCATGACCTCCGGGGATGTCGGGCACACTCAAACCCCACCGTACAGCTCATACCAACAGAAATCATGACTCAGCTTACCAGGTCACGGTTATCATCATCAGGGGTCCAGCCGATATAGTCACAAGCCCAATACAGGTGCTGCAGGCGATATCGGGCTGTTAACAAAGGAAATTGCACAAGTCGTCTGCTGCCATAGCACATTATCGCCACATTTCACCACTCTGTCCTAGCAGATACGTTCGTCGTACGTCCCAAATGATTTCTGTAGTTATTTCAAGCAGTGTCCCTTGTCTCTTAGCACCAACAACTTTACACAAGCGCCACTGCTCCCCGTTGTTACGTGAAGTGCCTTGTCCGTGGTGAGAGGTAATGCCAGAAATCTGCTATTTTCGTCACATTCTTGACACTGTGAGTGAAGCATTATTGCATTCCGTAACGATTTCCGAAATGGAATGTCAGATAAGCCTAGCTCAAACTACTGCTCCGCGTTCAGTGTCTGCCGTTCGGCTATAGCCCCGGCAGAAACTTTTTCGTATGAATCATCTGAGTACAAATGGCAGCCCTTCTCTCTCTCCCTATACATTCACAATGATACATTAAACTTTACGATTACGTTGAATGAAGTCTGATCTGTGGAATGCATACTGAACTCGAACTGTCGTGTTGCGTGTTGTAATTGCAAGTGGTGTGCTTCCTTCGTGTCATCGTTAGCAAAAGTTTACACGAATCGATTGTGGAATGCATCTTCCAGTACCAGTAACGAAATAAAGTCACTGCAAAATACATTCACCCCCTTAGGCATTGTATCATCTGGCCCTGTTCCAAACTGATAAATTTGGTCCCTGTGCATATAAAAAATAAATTCAATTATCTTACCTGTAGAGCAGCAACGGTCGAATGCGATGTATTCTGGTCTCTCATACAAAAAAATGTAAATGAGAGCTACAAGCTCAGCAGTGTGCAATGCTGGCCATAATACTTGAAATGCACATGAAATTCATTTGGCTGATAAACGAGAGCATTTAAGAAAATCCAACTTCCTTCAAAATTATATGACCAGGACTGGCAGGCGGTACTGATTATGGTGAATTATGAGGGTAATCCCAAAGGTAAGGTTGGATCAAACGGCTCTGAGCACTATGAGACTTAACATCGATGGTCATCAGTCCCCTAGACCTAGAACTACTTAAGCCTAACTAACCTAAGGACATCACACACATCCATGCCCGAGGCAGGATTCGAACCTGCGACCGTAGCAGCAGCGCAGTTCCGATCTGCAACAAATGATGATGTCCAAGTAGGTGTTTTAGCTGTTGTCGCGGCTAATCCGCACATCAGTAGCAGACAAATTGCGCGAGAATCGGGAATCTCAAAAATGTCGGTGTTGAGAATGCTACATCAACATCGATTGAAACCGCACCATATTTCTATGCCCCAGGAATGGCTACGACTTTGAACGTCGTCTACAGTTCTGCCACTGGGCACAAAACAAATTGCGGGACAATGACAGATTTTTGCACGTGTTCTATTTAGCGACGAAGCGTCATTCACCTACAGCGGTAATATAAACCAGCATAATACGCACTATTGGGCAACGGAAAATTAACGATGGCTGTGACAAGTGGAACATCAGCTACCTTGGCGGGTTAATGTATGGTGCGTCATTATGGGAGGAAGGATAATTGGGCCCCATTTTATCGATGGCAATCTAAATGACGCAATGTATACTGATTTCCTACGTAATGTTCTACCGATGTTCCTACAAAATGTTTCACTACATGACAGAATGGCAATGTACTTCCAACATGATGGATGTCCGGCACATAGCTCGCGTGCTGTTGAAGCGTTATTGAATGCATATTTCATGACAGGTGAATTGGTCGTCGAAGATCCATACCATGGCCCGCACATTCACCGGATCTGACGTCCCCGGATTTCTTTCTGTGGGGAAGTTGAAGGATATCAACCATCGTGATCCATCGACAACGCCTGACAAGATGCGTCAGCGCATTGTCAATGCATGTGCGAACATTACGGAAGGCGAATTACTCGCTGTTGAGAGGAATGTCGTTACACGTATTGCCAAATGCATTGAGGTTGACGGATATCATTTTGAGCATTTATTGCATTAATGTGGTATTTGCAGGTAATCACGCTGTAACAGCATGCGTTCTCAGAAATGATAAGTTCCCAAAGGTACCTGTATCACATTGGAACAACTGAAATAAAATGTTCAAACGTACCTACATTCTGTATTTTAATTTTAAAAAACCTACCTGTTACCAACTGTTCGTCCAAAATTGTCAGCCATACGTTTGGGACTATTACAACGCCATCTATCACAAAGCGGAAAAAAGAGGTCCAGTAAAACATTTATATTTCCTTACGTACTACACGAATATGTAATAAGAAATGGGGGTTCCTATTTAGAAAAACGCAGTTGATAACCGTTTGACCTATGACAGCGCCATATAGCGGGCCAACCATAACGCCATCTGTTTTCCCCCTTAAAGTTTCGTTCTTGGTAGTTCTTTCGTTTGACGCTTATTTTGTGAGATATTTGGCCTGGCCACGATCAATGGTCCACCCTACATATATATAACGAGGAGTAGAGCAAGTATAATGGAATAAAGCTGAATTAAATCAGGTGATAAAGAGGGAATTAAATAATTAAATAAGTAAATAGGGAATTAAATAATTAAATAAGTAAATGAGTTACTAAAATTGGTAGGTGCTTTTACATATTAAGGCAGCTAAATAATTAATAAAGGTGAAGCAAGAGGACATAAAACAGATACTGGCAATATCAAGGAAAGCATTTCTGAAAAAGAAGAATTTAAATAGAAGAATTTCTCTTAGTCGAATATAAATCTAAGTGTAACTAAGAACAATGGCGTCGTTCGAGGTGCTCTGCTGATTTCTTGTTTTCAGCCACATTGTTTGGAGTCAAAGCAACGAGTGCTCATAACAGCAAAGCTCGCATACCTTAGCAGGACGGTTGCGTCGGTCGTTGAAATGTTGGGCATAAAAGGGGACCAATATCTCCGCAGTATACCCAAAACATATAGTCAAAAATGGTTCAAATGGCTCTGAGCACTATGGGACTTAACATCGATGGTCATCAGTCCCCTACAACTTAGAACTACTTAAACCTAACTAACCTAATGACATTACACACATCCATGCCCGAGGCAGGATTCGAACCGGCAACCGTGGCGGTTGCGCGGTTCCAGATTGTAGCGCCTAGAACCGCTCGGCCGCCCCGGCCGGTGAAGCGACGTTGGAATAATAAGTGTTTCTTACATCTGACATTCAAAGTAATGATGCGACATTCCAACTTCGAATGTTGGGGCTCACGTTGACGCCGTCCTCTTTGATTCTGGAAAGCAAAGCGTTCGACTGAGTTCCACATTGCCGCCTAACGAACAAAATAAGAGCAGATCGAAAAGTTTCTAGCAAGAAGTACAATGAACCTCAGTCTCAACGAATATAAATCTTCTGACATATAGGCAACTTTCAGTATATCCTAACATACCCCAATGACAAAGTGAACAAGTTCGCTAGTTCCACGAAGATTTCGTTGGTAATGGTGTTATATACAGAGAAATAGGAACGAAAGAAAATTGTAGCGAAATACAAGAAGACCAGCAGTGAACCGACGCTTGGTGCATAAATTTTGAGCTGATCCTAAAGAAAAGAAAAAGAAAAATCCATAACATAATTCACATACAGAAGCACAAAGTCCCATTATTGTATGATTACAAGACTGCGAAACAATGTATGGGAGCAATCACACCCACAAATTATCCAACAGTATGAGAATGGAGCGATTGAAAATGAAACGACCGCACAAAATCAATTACAGGTAAGACGGATGACAGACTGAGACACTTCTGAAGAATCGTCAGGAAGTGCAGTCCACCCAAAATGCAAGTAGCTTGGAAAATTCTCGTTCAACTAGTAGTTGAATTCTCGTCAGCCTCGTCAGGGAATATTTATAGTGGTAATAGAGAAGATCCAAAGAATAGCAGCGCAGTTCATTATAGGCCCATTTAGCAAGCCCGAAATAGTCACAGAGACACTCAGCCAGCTAAAGTGGCAGACGCTGGAAGAGCAGCATTCTGCATCACGCGTAGACATACTGTTAAACTTCCAAGAGTGTACGTTCCTAGGAAAGTCAACCAGTACATTGCTTCCTCCAACGTATGTGTCACAAAAACAACGTGAAGGTAAAAATTAGAGAGAACTGAGGTCACACCACACAAAGGCTTACCAGCAGTTGTTCTTTCTGTCAACCATTTGTGAATAGAAGATAAAAATGAGGAAGAGCCAGTTGTATACTATTCTCTTTGCCAAAACCACGAGGTGGCTCGCAGTCTATAGCTACAGGATTAGATGCAGTAATTACTGAGAGTGAGAAAGAGTATGTCGTAGTGGCCCCTTATCAGTTATAGGGCCCGCACAACAAACAAGCAAGGTGGGCTGCCGTTGTCCCTTCAAGAGCTGAGATGAAAACATTGCCTGTGGATGTAAACACCAACAGTCTTTCCGCATAAACGCGGTACTACTTCGTGAAAATCCGTGTGACAGAGGTTCTATAATTGGAATTAATGGAGCATGTGGCACTCCTTCGAATCGGCATTATGAGCAAACCAGCAGAGTCAGACCGGCAGTGTGTACCTACAGCTCGGACAGCTCATGCCAAGACCTACGCCGGCTCTAGCCTAGTGGGCACTCGGCGTAGCCCTCGGTAGAAAGCGGTATCTTTGCAATTGTGTAGAGTAGTATTTTGGTTATTATTTCTTTTCATTGTCTTGTACTTTTAACTGGTTTTTGCCACCACAAGAATTGTTGTGCTTGTTGTTGTTCTTGGTTTGGAAATTAGTGCACGCAAAGAAGGAGTTCTAGTTAAATAAAGTGTGTTGAAACTTGATCGTTAGTCTTCCCTGCCAACCACAGGCCACTACAAAGAGGTTGAGGAGGGAGGAGAAGGAGAGAGGTTTGTGTATCAATCAACGAATATTATTAACTTTGCAGAAAGCAAAAGGACGAACATCATATATATGATGTTGGCAGCATGCTGGTGAATTTCAAGAAGTAAGTCTACACGTTGAACCTCTGGTTTTACTTTCTGAATAGCCATATTAACACTACATAAAAATCCGTGTGAAGGCAGGGAGAAAGAAGGTAAGTACTTTTATTAACACATCAAAATGATATAGAATTCCAGCGCGATTGGGTAGTACTGCTCGTCAATTCACCGAAAGCCAAAACGAGCTATATAAACATGATGTTCCAAAATTACACTGACAGACTGGTGCAGAAACAAACGAGTCGAAATTTTAAACCAAAGTCGTTCCTCATACGTCTGACAATTTAATACATCTACCGGTGCTGATGTTACTGAGACTGTAGGATACGCACCTTTCAGATATGGTAGTGTGGACCGGAACAAAAAAAACTGCATAGCAAACTCGCGCTTAAAAATCCATACCTGAGGAGACATGAGCATTTTTGCATCTTCACTACTGTGAATCACATCTTCTTTATTTTACAAGTGCTCATAGCTCTAAAGAAATGCCACGTAGAGAGCACGTTTACTGAACTTTTTCTTTTCTTTCGTCTTGGTCCATTCTATCACCCCTGAAAGCTGCCTACCCTACAGTATTAGCAACAACAGCAGCACCGGTACATGTATTCCACTGTCGGAGGTGTCAGAACGGTTTTCGCTTATAATTTTCGACTCTTTAGTTTCAGTACTAGGCTCCCTTACCCCTGACTGATACATTTGTTCTTCTCCATCATTCCTGAAGGTTTGTACCAACCGATTCATCCAGTATACACGTACATGTACAGGCACCATCTGCACCTCTAACTTCGACGCTCTGACCGTCGTTGGATGACGTTTCGAGAAAAGGTTTTGTGAGAGTGAAATAGTAATTTTCACTATTACTTGATCATAATGATGTTCTCCTTAGGCATTACGGCTAGCTTGTGTAAGTCTACATTAGACTTTCCCGTCACAGGGAATTTACTGACATCCTTGTCAATAAAGAAATCACACTGTGTCAATGGGTGATAGAAAGAAACTGAGATCGAATGGGGGATTAGTGCCCTAAAACACGGAAAAATCAAGCTGTTAGATAACGAAATTTTATCAGAAACATTTTATGGTGTTCGCACACATCTCCAGAGGACGAACTGATGTTCCCAAAGCTGTGGGTATCATTTATGAGTTTAGAAAGTAACGTAGACGTGACTGAAAGTCGTAACAGAGGAGTGCGACAACTGTAATAACCAAGATGAAAATGGCTGGTTGATCTCAAAACAATACTCACAGGATATTTATGGACTCATTAGGCGTGCCCATATTCAAATGACCATTTAGCACATAACGAATATACAGCTGTGACAAGATTGTCAATTAACTTCGAAAGAAACGTGAAGTCTGTTATTTCAATTTAGTATTTTGTACATCTTCAGCAACTGCAGTCATATATAATGAAATAATCAGCAACCATTTGCATATAAGAAATTTCATTTCTCGACCGGTTTGTAGCACTGAGTACCCTTCTTCAGAAGGTTATGGCTATCGCGTTATTTGCGACTGTCAATAATAAATTGTTGACGATCGCAAATAATACGGTGGGCATAACCTTCTGAACAAGGTCATTTAGTCCCCGAAACCGGTCGAGAAAGGAAATTTCTTATATGCAACTGGTTACTTATTATTTCATTATATTTATTATTTTAGTCTTCAAATAACTTTATGGCCAACATGTGCGTTGCTTTCACACATAACGTTAATCATAAAGTTATTTTCTGAGTGAAATAATGTACTTCATCTTTCTTTCAATTTTAACGTTCTTGTCAAAGCTATATATTCATTATGTACTAAATGGTCTTCTAAAGGTGGGCGGAACACGGAACTCGTAAGAGGAAGTATCCTGATACTATTGTTTTGCGACGAAGCAGACGTTATAAAGCTATTTTCGTCTTCAGAAAGTAAGTTGTAACGAGAATTATACGTATAAGAATTTTTTTCTTTATGAATTTAGATAAATTAATAATAGCAATGTGTTGAGTTTCTTTTTCGATTCTTTTCGTGTCATGTTAAAGAAACTGTGAGTAACTTTTGAAACGAATATTACTTATGTTAGATTTCAAATAATGTGGTAATCAAAGGAAAGTGTATTTAATGTTAAAACTATTGTAAGATGTGAAAATTGTAATTTATACACTTGGTCCATACGTAGGTAATGCATTAGGATATGTGTAGTAGAAAACCTGTGGTGAATACCCTACCTGTAGGGGAGCGGGAAAAGGTGGAGGCAGGCGAGGCGGGAAAACGCACACTGGGCGCGGTTCGACACAACGGGCACAGTAACACAGTCGGAGGCGAGCAACAGTCGGGAGTACACGTACTGTACCGAGGAGGCTACCCAGGAAAAGTGGATTCCATTGAGCCTCGGATGAACCGATTCCGACGACTACTTGGCATGGCTATATTCTGAGGCACAAAATTGGAAAAATTACGACGCTAAGAAGATGGAAAGTGCCGATGTTGTGTGAGCCTTAGCCGTGCTTGCATGTGTGCCGTGCTGCCCGCTATCTCGCTGCCCGCCAACCGCCGCACCGACTTGCACAGGTCAAACATTTATTTCATCTTTAGAAGTGTATCTGTGTGGACCAGTGTCGAAACTGTTTCTAATGGTTCAATAATAACGTGACTTTCACCAGAATTGCTTTAGCCATGACTTATCCTGATCACTGACCTAGACAGGATCCTTACCTCGTATTGTGCAATCCGAGTATCCTAAACTGAAAGTTTAATGTTTGTGTTAATGAAAATTATCAGCAGATTAATCTATGCCATAAAGGAATCTATAGTTCTGTGTGCTGTTGCAAATATTGGTAAAGAACAAAAGAGTTTTTGTTGGATTGAGTTAGCGATGTTATTTAATTAATTTGAGACAGAAATAATGACAGTTAAATTATTCAGAAGTAAGACAAAAGAGTAGTTATCCAGAGATTGATAATTTTGTGTGTTAATTTTCCTTCAGTACTAGATAGTTTCAGAATAACGACTATAACAGTTTCAGGGCCTCCCCCTTTTGCTCTTGTTCATTCGTTCAAACCTTGATGTGTACTGATCAAATTTGACCAGTAAAGCTAAATTCTATATTAATCCTAAATGTATTAGAGTTTTTCCATTATTCATAGTAATATTGTGTGTGTACTTTTAAGATTGTCGACGCTAGGGCAATCTATGCCCGATTTCAGTCTGCTCAACATACAAAATGCAGTTCGTAGTAATCATTACTGTGTGGTGTTGTGTAAATGTAGCTCGTCCAAATTAGTACCAAAAAAAGAGAAAACTTTAGTTCAGTGGATTTTTCGGGTTCCAAACTTTGCCATATAACGCATCATTACTACGAGTTACTATGCTTGTACATGCACCCACTTGTACAAGGAAAAACTCACTCATTGCCTAAGTAGGCTGGCGACCGAATTGTTAATTACAGGTAGCATCTACTGTGTGTACTTCTTGTCCATGCGAAAGAGTAATTATACTGTACATTTGCTTGATGCATCACTGTGGTTATTGACTGAATATAAGTCCGATCTTGCTTCTATTAGGTACACGCGGTCAACTTTTGTACTAAAATCCTTGTTCATAAGGTGAAGCCCGTGAACTTATTACAGTACAGGCTTTATATAGCTAACCTACGTCCGATTAGTGCGGTAGCGTTACAAGTGGCTTCCCGGTGACAGGACATCCAGTTGTTGTCGGTTACAAATTAACGTAAAGATTGAACAGTGGATGTTCAGTGGCACGAATAGCAATAAAAAATCAGTAAAATAAACTGCAGTGTGAGTCAAGTATAATAGTGTGGTGTAGTTGGCATTCAATATGGACAGGAACGTAGGCAGGGTAGATGCGCCAAGTGAAATGGAGAATGCGGCTGGCAGTAGCCGGAGTTTGCGCGGCCAGATAACAGATGGCGTTAGCGAAAGACAGTTGGCGTACATACAATACCACGAACATGTCAATGAACAGATTGAAAGGTTGAGATCGCCTCGGACACAACAAGGGACAAAACAGGAAGCAGAGGGTGACTTTGTAGATGATAGTGGGTATGTGAATGAATCCTCTGACATGTTTGATTCACCACAGATAAAGAAAGAACCGAAAGAAACTTTTGAAGTAGGATCGGAACACACCGATTCCGTAGAACAAAACAGTGTGAACATTTTAAGCATAAACGATCTATTTGAATAATTAACCAAACAAATTTCAGGACAGAGTGAGCAGATCAAAACACACGTTGATCAGCAGCTCAAAACACAGGGACACCAGCTCAAAACGCAAAATGAGCAGCTTAAAACACACGTTGACGAGCAGCTCAAAACACAGAATGAACAGCTCAAAACACACGTTAACGAGCAACTCAAAACACAGGTGGATCAAATTAAAGCACAGGTCGAAGGACAGGGAATTAAAATTAGTAAACAGATAGAACAGGTAGAACAAAAAGTGGGTAATTTAAGTTCTGTGGTAAATACTCTGAAACTTGAAATTGATACCATTAACAAAAATATGGATACTATGCAGGAGGAAATTGGTAACATTAATAGTAGATTTGATGTTGAAATTTTCAACATCCAAGAGAAAGTAGAACCTCTGGTTGAAACTAAGGTAGACGAAAAAGTTTTCGGTCTTAAAACTGAGGTCGTAAACGAATGTCAACACGGGATATCGCAATTGAAAAAGGTAGTTTCAGACACTGAAAGGGATTTAAGTAAAAAAGTAACCGGATGTGTTCAAAATTGTGAACAAAATACTACGAAAATTCAAGGCAGAATTTTCGATCTGGAGAGCAAAATTAAAGATAGGTTTGGTGTTGTCTGTAATGGCACACCAATTACGAAGCTGTTAGAAGGCGAGGAACGCTTCGATCCAGCCAAGAAACATAACGGGTGGCATCCGTTAGATTTTATTAAAAATTGCGAGAGAGTATTTCCTGAGCACTTGTCTGATCAGGAAAAGATAAACGTTGTAATTAGCGCCTTAGCAGGTGACGCTAAGCGCTGGGGGATAAATTTAAATACCGAGCGAATGACGTTCGAAGAATTTAGGCAAAGATTTACGGAAGAATATTGGTCTGAACAAAAGCAGGACCATTTATGGCGGGAGTTCATCATGGCCAAACAGCATGATAACAGGGGCAGGAATTCTTTGAAAGATTTCTGCGAGCATTGGTACCGGAAACTGACGCATTTAAAAGGTCGAAGATCAGATTCAGAAATTATCTGGGAGCTATATAAAAAGCTTCCAGAGGATTCCAAGAGGTACGTAGGAAGCAATCATCGTAGCTTCCAAGCATTTCTAGAAAGGGTCGAAGATGAAGACCATTGGCGCGAAAGTCGTGCCAATTATCAAAATTTTGGTAACCGTAATAACCGACACAATGACGAACGAAACGACGGCGATGGATTTCGCGTCAATGTAATACAAAGAGGAAGAGGCAGAGGAAGAGGCAGAGGAAATAATCCAGGTCGCGGTAGAGGGTATACCGCCCAAAACAATAACGACGCGGGAAACTAATTTCCGCGAACGTTGCGGGCCAAACGGAAGCGGACAATACATACCGGCCCCGATTCAAGAAAAGATACCGGACCGACCGTAATGTAATGAGACAGGCTAGGGACGAGCATGGAACGCCGCGACGTGTTGTGGCGAAACAAGCGTCAGGTGCGAGCCAGAATGAATCATCGCTGCCCCACAGAGCGCTACATGTTAACAGGCGAGTGGAGCATCAGAGGGCAACGGCCCAGCCTAGCCGAACATCTGTTCGGAAAGAAGCCGCTAGCAATACGGCAGCAGTAGGTACGAACGTAGCAGTCAGAGCTAATGAAAATTTTACGAGTGGTAATTCCGTGGCAAAGGAAACAATAAATGAAACTGTGAATACACAGAGAGGTGCGGTTAGCAGAGTTTGCAATGAGATAAAAGGCGAGGATGAATTAGCAGAAGTTACTGATTGGCGTGTGCAGATCGACGATCTGTACAAGGGCCTAAAGCAATGTGAGTGGGAGGATTTTAAAAGGGAGAATGAGGCGAAGAAATTAGTTGGTGGAAAGAGAGATAGTAGGGACGTCCATAAAGTGACGTGGCCCAAAATTGAAGAGGGGAGAATAAATAGCGCCGCGCAAAGTACGCGTGCCGCCAATAGGATGAAGGTTAATGATAGGAAGGATTTGGAGGATGAAATCCTCAGCATTGACGAAGAAATAACTCCTGCTAACAGTCCGCCAATAGTACAAGCTGCTACCGAGAGGCACCGTGTAGAAGGGGTAGATGATTACCTGAAAGTAATTAAAGTCCACGAGGATTACACCGAATATGAAGTCACAGTGGATGTGAATAAAGCTGAGGATGAGGCCGTTTTGCCAAAAGAGGAGATTGAATTAAAATCTAAACCTGACAACAATACAGAGGAAGAACTTAGTGCCTGTCTCAGAAAAGCCTTTATGTTAGAACCTGAAAGCGATCCGGAATGGTCGGGTTCCGACGATAGTTCGGATGATGAAAGATACACAAATACAGACGAAAATGAATATACTAACTCTCCCTATTGTGCTAAAGTAGCGTACTTAAGTGAATCTGATGTAGAGGAAGAGAGTAGTGGTGACTCTAGTGAAGATGAATTTTCAAGTGTAGAGGAAAATGAATATACTTTTACTGAAAGAGGGTATCAGAAAATCAGTGAAAATAATAGGGATGCAGTTAATTGCGGTATTGTACCTAATGAGGAAGAAGCTTCAAAGCAAAATCCAGACGTTGAGACTGAACAAAGAAAGAAAGAGCCACCTGACGACTCTGTGTTTATTTTGCGAAGAGTTGAAGTAAGCAAAGACTTTGAACTCCAGAAGCCTAAGAAGCCACCAGACTTAAGTGACTGTTTTATGAACCAGAAAAGATTGCCTTGTTAATAAAGAGATTAGGGGGCAGGATGTTGTATTTTTATATATTATTAATATTATGCATGACTTTATTATTACTGTAACTCAGTTTTATCTGAAAGTGAATTATTGTTTGTTGAATTAGAGCCTGGGGCAGCTTTATATCGGATTTTGAGAATGTCATGAACACACTGCATCATGAAACTACAGGATTTCCACCGGAAGAAATTTTGTTAGGCAGAAGTAGTAAAAGTTTAATTGAAGAAAAACTAGAGTTTCCACCTTGTACAAGTTTGGGGTTGGATCAAAAGAAAGAATTGGTAATAAAGAGGGCAAAGCAAAAAGCTGAATCTAGATCTAAAAGACACAATAAAAATTTAAAAGTTTCAAAATTTAAAATTGGAGATTATGTTCTTTTAAAAAAAAAACCACGAAAAGTCTAGTGAACTAAACCATGAAATTTCAAAATTTAAATATATTTATAATGGACCATATCTAATACAGAATATTCCACACGACAATGCTTACTACCTGATCTACCCAAAATCCAAAAGACCTTTAGGTGTAAGAAATATTGTGGACCTGAAACTGTATGTACCTAGGAACGAGTAAATGTGCTGTATCTTATGCTGAACCCAAGTTATCCTAAATGTATCTAATCTTTGTAAATGTCTGTATACCCTTGAAAGTGTGCTAATGTAGTTATGTGAGTTTCAGATTACCAATTGTACTGTAACTGTAAAAATGTATGGAGAAAAGGGCTGAAAGAAAGGATAAATGCTATCAGCCAGATAAAAGATGGGACTGTCAAAAATGAAAATGGGCAGTGTATGAATTATAATATGAAGGACTGCCAAATACCAATGAGGGCAGATAAATAATCGATGGAAAATTGTAAATATGATCCAGGAGATGTCACAATATGAAGTGAAAAGGACTGCCCAAATCCGCATAATAGGCAGCAAATATGTGTAATTAATTTTTTGAATATATGTGTGTGTGTTTTGTTTAGTAAGTAAGAAAATGGACTGCTATTCAAAGCAAGCAGCGACAAATTATCTTATATTGTATACAAAATATGAAATTGTTTTTGTAGTTATATGTTTGTATTTCAGAATTTTAAATTATTTCTTTGAGAAATTTAGATAAAATAAGTAAATTGCTATTTTAGTGAGGTTGTGATGGGAAGTTGGACTGTGCAAAAGGCACTTGAGTAAATGACAAGTCAGTATTCTTGAAGTGTTAAAAAAAGTGTAAACCTATATACAGTGAGCAAAAGGAAATATGTAGTGTAAATCTTTTTGGACAGTTAAGTAAAAATTCAGAACCACTGTATAATTGTAAGATTTAGTGTTCCCATAAAATTTGGACTTAAGAAAATTTTCTGGAAACAGGGGCATGTGTAACGAGAATTATACGTATAAGAATTTTTTTCTTTATGAATTTAGATAAATTAATAATAGCAATGTGTTGAGTTTCTTTTTCGATTCTTTTCGTGTCATGTTAAAGAAACTGTGAGTAACTTTTGAAACGAATATTACTTATGTTAGATTTCAAATAATGTGGTAATCAAAGGAAAGTGTATTTAATGTTAAAACTATTGTAAGATGTGAAAATTGTAATTTATACACTTGGTCCATACGTAGGTAATGCATTAGGATATGTGTAGTAGAAAACCTGTGGTGAATACCCTACCTGTAGGGGAGCGGGAAAGGGTGGAGGCAGGCGAGGCGGGAAAACGCACACTGGGCGCGGTTCGGCACAACGGGCTCAGTAACACAGTCGGAGGCGAGCAACAGTCGGATGTACACGTACTGTACCGAGGAGGCTACCCAGGAAAAGGGGATTCCATTGAGCCTCGGATGAACCGATTCCGACGACTACTTGGCATGGCTATATTCTGAGGCACAAAATTGGAAAAATTACGACGCTAAGAAGATGGAAAGTGCCGATGTTGTGTGAGCCTTAGCCGTGCTTGCATGTGTGCCGTGCTGCCCGCTATCTCGCTGCCCGCCAACCGCCGCACCGACTTGCACAGGTCAAACATTTATTTCATCTTTAGAAGTGTATCTGTGTGGACCAGTGTCGAAACTGTTTCTAATGGTTCAATAATAACGTGACTTTCACCAGAATTGCTTTAGCCATGACTTATCCTGATCACTGACCTAGACAGGATCCTTACCTCGTATTGTGCAATCCGAGTATCCTAAACTGAAAGTTTAATGTTTGTGTTAATGAAAATTATCAGCAGATTAATCTATGCCATAAAGGAATCTATAGTTCTGTGTGCTGTTGCAAATATTGGTAAAGAACAAAAGAGTTTTTGTTGGATTGAGTTAGCGATGTTATTTAATTAATTTGAGACAGAAATAATGACAGTTAAATTATTCAGAAGTAAGACAAAAGAGTAGTTATCCAGAGATTGATAATTTTGTGTGTTAATTTTCCTTCAGTACTAGATAGTTTCAGAATAACGACTATAACAGTTTCAGGGCCTCCCCCTTTTGCTCTTGTTCATTCGTTCAAACCTTGATGTGTACTGATCAAATTTGACCAGTAAAGCTAAATTCTATATTAATCCTAAATGTATTAGAGTTTTTCCATTATTCATAGTAATATTGTGTGTGTACTTTTAAGATTGTCGACGCTAGGGCAATCTATGCCCGATTTCAGTCTGCTCAACATACAAAATGCAGTTCGTAGTAATCATTACTGTGTGGTGTTGTGTAAATGTAGCTCGTCCAAATTAGTACCAAAAAAAGAGAAAACTTTAGTTCAGTGGATTTTTCGGGTTCCAAACTTTGCCATATAACGCATCATTACTACGAGTTACTATGCTTGTACATGCACCCACTTGTACAAGGAAAAACTCACTCATTGCCTAAGTAGGCTGGCGACCGAATTGTTAATTACAGGTAGCATCTACTGTGTGTACTTCTTGTCCATGCGAAAGAGTAATTATACTGTACATTTGCTTGATGCATCACTGTGGTTATTGACTGAATATAAGTCCGATCTTGCTTCTATTAGGTACACGCGGTCAACTTTTGTACTAAAATCCTTGTTCATAAGGTGAAGCCCGTGAACTTATTACAGTACAGGCTTTATATAGCTAACCTACGTCCGATTAGGGCGGTAGCGTTACAAAGTGTCCAACGCTAAGACCATTGCGTAATTAGAGTAGCACATGGTCACGTGGGAGTAAATATTCTGAATTCTACTGCTGTACGGATAACAGGTTCTTCAGAATGTGTGACCTAAATGATGGCGCGACAACTGGAAACGTAGTACAAAATTGAATTACACGGAAAAGTACGATTGTTTGAGTAAAACGTTTAAACTTGACACAAATTCACCGTGGAATTCCAGCAGTACATGGATCAAAAGCAATGTCGAGTTCAAACATAGTGAAATGGTGCCCACAATCTAATCAAGGTCACACAGACGTGGGTGATGTTAAAGGAGAAGGATGGCCATCGACATCAGCCAAGGACGACAACACACAGACAATCGCGAAAGAATATCTGGGGTGGTAAGGAACTTTAAACGATGAGGATATTCACACAGCAGTTCTCGAGTGGCTCCCTCGACCAAGGAATACATATTCATCATCGAGGAATTGGACGACTTTTTTGCCCTAAACATTGTTATCTGAGACTTGGAGCATGCTGAAAAATAGTGTCGAGCCTTATTTCACTTTTATTCTTCTTCACGGTTTCGTTAATAGATATTCCGACACCAATACTGCCTATAAATTACGAAATCTTGTATACGATAGAGGCCAGACTCTAGTAGATAAGCCAATGAATCACGAACATAGAAAGACAATAAAATACTGGCTTAGATTTTCTTTTGTGTTGGTCGATTCAGTTCTATTGTAAGAGGCACCTAAACAATTTATTTATTTTAATATTCTTTCGTTCGTAGTCAAGACCAAAGCTGCTGTATCTAGCTTAGGTCTAAAATATTGTAAAATACTGACACTGTAATAAAACAAAATCTTTGTTAAGCAAGGAATTATTAAATGAGTTGCTTTAAACTGCTTTGTGGCTGCTGCCGTTGAATAAGGAAATGAAATATTTTGTGATATTTGAAATTGCCTCATAATGGGGGCTGATTATTGTACTTTCTGTTTCCTGGTGCCGCTGCGGCTGAAATTGTGACGGATCGGAAGGTTACTTTCAATAATTGCAAGGTTAGCATTTCACACCTCTATTAAAAAACCTAACATACACACCTCCTAAACGTAAATGACTTTTTCCAAAAACAGTGAAAAGTAAGACAGACAGAAGACGTAGAAACTATTACGGGTGCTTTTTTTAGAGAACAAGAGAAGATATTGTTAGCTATGATTTCAGTCGCCAGGTGTGGTAACTACATTGTTCAGTCTATGTCTCTGGTGAAAAAAATTACTGTACACTTCAGGCATTTTAGTAATAAGTTACAAAAATCACGCAGTATTTAGGTCCGCATTTGGAGACGTTATACTTGACTCGCCGTAATAACGGGTAACTGACTTTTTGAAGTCCCCTCGCGTTATTTTCAACGCCTGTCGTCGTACCATGGGGGCAATGTTCGTCCTTTTCAATTCAATAAAGTTTATCAACAGATGTACACTCTGTAATGTTTTATTTTATTCTAAAAGCAACCAGTTTCGGCAATTTATTTTGCCGTCTTCAGGCCCCGTACGCTTTTTTTCAAATCAGCGGACTTTTCATATAGCGCCATAAAACCGGATACCGTGAATTCCAATCTCTGTGCAGCTCATCCAACTGCACAACGATTGAAAATCATGATATCCAGTTTTATAGCGCTATAGGATAAGTCCGTTGATTTCAAAAAAGCGTATGGGGCCTGAAGATGTCAAAATGAATTGCCGAAACTCGTTGCTTTCAGAATAAAATAAAATATCTTAAATTGCACAGCTCTAGGTAAAGTTCATTGAATTGAAAGTACGTACCAGCCGATGTCACCTGGCCGTAATGAATCAACAGAGATTGAATGTTCCCCCTTGTCGTCGTAGCTGGCCAGCCGAGAGTCCGCTGTTACGGCAAGTTGCCTGCAGAGAGATAACTGCGCAGTCCGCCCCTCCTGGTAAGGAGCGGCCGGCGGACGGACAGACGGTGGCGCAGTCCATCTGGACTCTGCAGTCACGGCGGCCGCCGCTAACTGGTTTATCGCCTCCTGCGGCGGCTCGCTAGCCGACTCGTAATGCGGGGCAGCAGGTGGCCGGGGGTGGGGTTGGGGGCGGAGGCGGAGGCGGCGCAGCCAACTCCAACTCCCTGGCCAGCAACGCCAAACTCTGCTGGCGGCGCCTGCCGCCTGCGTCACGCAGGTCAGGCTAGCAGCCTACTACTGTGTCGCGGCCACTGGACACGAGCTACGCAGCCCCTGTGTTTCACTGGAACACATGGATCCTCGTCACTGGCGAGACACGGACACATTAACGATTTCAGATAGCCAGATTCAAATGGTCTATGTCAGTGACCGACTGTACTCCGCGAGGCACCGTGCTGTTTGCAGTGGAAGCACATTGTCTGTCTCCTTCCTGTAGTAGCCGAAGGGCAGAAGACTTCCTGTAAGAGTAAGAAGAAATTTAACTGCTCTTTGCAGTGTGTATTAAGGGGACCCGGAACGTCCTATATCTCCAATGTTAAATGTAAGGAACATTTTCTTATGAACTGTTAACACCAGAATGATGAAACTTTTACAGTACAATATCACATATATTTAACACCATTTCCCATATGGATTTTAATTTATTGGTGTTTTTAGGGAAGGTATTAATTATTTTTTTACTGAAAATAATTGACACACATTTTTGGCATAGTATCTTTGAAATTAAATCTGTTATCAATTATGTAACACAAAAAGGCTATGCTACAAGGTGTATATTGGCACTGTTGACATTCCTTGAAAATTTTAAGTCTTTATCTCCAGTAGTTTGGCAGAAAATGTTCCTTATATGGCAAAAATGTGAACTTGAGGAAAACGAGTTTCAAAGTTTCACTAATATTTTAGTGGAGTCCAGCACCATAAGAGGGGTTTCCACTGTCACTAGACATCTCCCCATCTAGCCTTCTTTTCACACCTTTCATCTTTGTCTGGCTTGCCTCTCACACTCCTTTTCTTTCCTTTCAGCATCCCGTTTCCTCTCATTGTCTATCGACATCATTGCAGTCACCATGTACTTTCCAGACATCACATCCAACTTCTGCAGCACGTTGCACTTTATAATGTTACCTTTGTTGCGCGTAGCAATGGCATCATATACTCCAAAATGATGAGTATGAATTTCCACAAACACTTTTTTTTGGGATTCTCGTCCAAATTACATTATTCACACTCTCATTTTCATTTTGTGTACGTCCAAGGAGACATTTCTTCAAAAGTTCAGTTGCAGAAAGATCTCTGAAAATTGGTTTTATAGCCTTCATGACAGTTTCTGGCAGACTGTGATGATTCTTGTATGCACATTCAGATCCCTGATATTTGTTGTACTTGCGCCAGGAATTGGGTCCCTGTGGGCATAGTCCATGTAGTGGTTCCTCGTCAGTCGATAAGGTGTGGTAGTAAAGTGCCATTACAGCCTTTTCCATTGCATCAACACTGTGAGTAATTTGTCTTATTGCCAGTCCATAGTCTCTCTGCGATCTGTTGATTACCTCGTCTGTCAATCTTTTAGCTCCACCCAATGGTTTTCCATTACTGAGTACTTGGCCTTTCATTGTGGTCTTCAGTCGACGCAGCCTTGTTCCCATTCGTTTCTGAACGTGACCTATGCACTCCTGTTCAGTAATGGTAACATCATTTCCATATGGTTTCAGCTCAGATACAGCAGCAAAAGATTTCGAATCACCATCACCCAGGAACTGTAGGTTTCTGACCTTGTACCACAGAAGAGAGCGACTAAAAATCTCTTTCACACCGGAAACTTCCATGGTCCCACTAGACCCACTGTAATTCCTTCAACAGTTTTCTGCATGCTCATCCTTCACTCTTTTAGGATACCTACAGTGCTTGGAATTAATTACATCATCTATAACTTTTGTAGTATCAGCACTTGCCGTTATTACCCCATTATGTGAAGAGTGCCCGCGCTTCTGCCACGTACCATCTAGTGCGACAATCAGGTCCCGAGGATTCTGAACATCTGGAATTTCTTCATTCACCGCCACAGCCTCCTCCACTGCTTCTTTCATGGATTCTTGGGCAATATCTTCGAGACAGGATCCAACAACCGTGTTATATTTTGAGAATTTCGTTGGTGGTGGTGGTAGATTCATTACACCACAAAACATTTCACCAGCAGAGTATCCCTTCCCGATTGACCTTAGAGCATAAACACTACTAATATTTACACCATAGTGCTTGCTTTTCTCACTATCAGTTTCATCTTGGCCTATTTCGACATATTCTGAATTCCAAAATGAAACACTGTAATGACAACTAGTACAATGGAGACAGCTTTCTGCTGCAAGTCCTATGTGCCGCTTGATATTTACTGACATACTCAATTTGCAACATTCCTTACACAGTACTGAACTCTCATTCACCTTTGAGAGCAATGAAATGTTAATTATTTCGTTCACATTACCCTCACTACACTTCTCCAATAAACTGATCCATGCAAGTTCTTGCTTGTGCTAGAGACAGGAGTAGATTTCTCTTCATGAATAACCTCACTATTTTCAGAATCATTTCCCAAGGTCGGAGAAATTTTCACAGTTCCTCTAGTGTACCTCGGAGGAGGCTTCTTCCCCTTGTAAACGCTGTTACTAAATCGAGGCATATTTCGTAAGTTCCAGTTATGCAATAGAAATACAACAAATCATGCAACAACCAAATGCTCAATTTAAACAACAGTATCAAAAGACTACAACACGCAGACAAAACAGTTGCCTATCAAATCGTGTTGCCAACATAATATAAAGTCTTCGGAAAGACCGGAAGTTTTGAAAAACGATGATTTCAATGAACATATATCCATGGAAATTCAATGTCGCGACATGCCCTCTACAGCACATTACTGAAAATAATATTTTCAAACTTGGAGTTGAGCTACAGGTAAGATTAATATGTCATTTTAAAGAGGAAGATCTGTAGTATTTTATTTCACAATAAACTGAAAATCCAAAATTTCATCATTTTTAGGTTCCGGGATCCCTTAAAACAGGTTAAGAAGACGGAGAGAATGTTGATATTTCTTTACATAGTCACTGCCAATAGTTATTCATAATTACTTCCTTATTATAACCGCTTGCATTCGTCATTCTACCATCAACTATTTATAACAGCTTAAATCGCAATATAAAACCTATAGCGTCACGTAACATAAACAATATAAGTCACTATTGTCAAGTATGAAAATACATTGTTATACACTGAGGAGCTGAAGAAACTGGTACACGTGCCTAATATCATATGTTGCCCCGCAATCACGCAGAAGTGCCGCTACACGGCGTAGCATGAACTCGACTAATGTCTGAAGCAGTGCAGGAGGCAACTGAAATCATGTGTCCTGTAGGGCGGTCCATAAAAGCCGCAAGAGTACGAGGCGTGGAGACCTATTCTGAACGGCACGTTGCAAGACGTCCCATATATGCTCAATAATGTTCATGTCCATTGAGTATGGTGGCCAGCGGAAGTGTTTAAATTCGGAAGAGTATTCCTGGAGCCATTCTGTAGCAATTCTGGACGAATGAGGTGTCCCACTGTGCTGCTGGAATTGCCCAAGTCCGTCGAAATGCACAACGAACATGAATGGATGCAGGTGATCAGACAAGACGCTTACGCACGTGGCACCTGTCAGAGTCGTATCTAGACGTATTAGAGGTCCCATATGGCTCCAGCTGCCAACGCCCCACACTATTACAGAGCATCCACCAACTTGACATGCACGATCCATTGATTCATAAAGTCGTCTCATCACCCGTTCATGTCCATCCGCTCGATGCAACCTGAAAAGGGACTCGCCCAACGAAGTAACATGTTTCCAGTCATCTCGACGGGCCCAGGCAAGGCGTAAAGCTTCGTGTCGTGCAGTCGTCAAGGGTACACGGGAAGGCCTTCGACTCCAAAAGCCCATATCGATGATGTTTCGAGGAATGGTCCTCACGCTGTCACTTGTTGATGACCCAGCATTGGAATCTGCTGCAATTTGTGGAAGGGTTGCACTTCTGTCACGTTCATCGATTCTCTTCACTCGTCGTAGTTCCCGTTTTTGCTGGATCCTTTTCCGGCCGCAGTGATGTCGGAGATTTGATGTTTTACCGGATTCCTGATATTCAAGGTACACTCGTGAAATGGTCGTACGGGAAAATCCCCATGTCATCGCTGCTTCGGTAATGCTGTGTCCCATCGCTCATGCGCCGACTATAACACCACATCTAAACTCATCTACCTTTTGATAACCTGCCATTGTAGCAGCAGTAAGCTATCTAAGAACTGCACCAGACACTTGTTGTCTTACATCGGCGATGCCGACCACAGCACCGTATTCTGCCTGTATTTGAATAAACATGCCTGTACCAGTTTGTTTTGCGCTTCAGCGTAATATCGAACAGACTTTTTCTTTGTTCTATATAAAACTCTTCCTGTATTTACAGAACGGAGACAACCAGTGTTCGATAAATTTCTTTTTTGCCAACTATTTGAGGAATGCCTGGGTATGTATTCTTCCACTTCTGTTTTTCCATGTCTGCTTTCCCCCTTTCTCTGATCGTCTCCTCTACCTCTCTCTCATCTTCTTCCCCTCTCTCTATCTACTTCTCCCCTCTCTGCCCATCTCACCCTTTCCCCTCTGCTCATCTCCTCCACCCATCTCTTCCTACCCCCTCTATCTCCTCAAGCCCCCCCCCCCTCGACTTCTTTCTGCCCCTCCCTCTCTCCATCTCCTCCAGTCTCAGTCCTTCTCCCCTCTCTCCCTGTCCATTTCCCCTTCCCCACCCACATATGTGTCCCTCTCCCCTCACTCTGTCTGCCCATCTCCGTCTACCATTATTCTCTCTTCACGTTATCACCCCCTCCCCAATAGGAGTTTACTGATTCTTACCTTCCAATAACCCTCCCTTGTTCACTAGAAAAGTTATTAAGTAATCCAGACAAGAGCAAAAAGAACAAACAGACAGGCAGCCTCGAAACTTTCCGCTGCAAAACTGATTGTAACTACCGCTGCTACGGTTTTACTTTTGAGTATGAAAACTGAAACGGACTTTTTCATCAAAAATAAAGTATTTAGTTCTGTGGATCCTAATTACTGTCTTCTTGGCTGAAAAAGAGTAAATTATTAATCTTACAGTAATCCGTGCCGTCTCCGGAGAGCAACCGAGGGCACCCAAGGTTAATGTGCTTCTTAGCAGCCAGCGTAAGAAACAGCTTTTCAATATCTGTAGCTCTAAAATTTCTTGACGCTGTTATTGAAGAGGAAGTCAGACGCATGCGATTCTTAACAACTGTGATTGTCTGTGTCGGTAGGGCAAGTTCCACAAATTTTCGCTTTTCACAAAACATAATCTGTACATTGTAAAAGACCGTGTTATTAAACAGGGGTCGCACACGACTACCAAGCATTCACAATCCTACGTCTTCTGTTTGCATGTACTTCGTATCGTTTTTACTTAGAGAGGAAAGCTGAGCATAATATTAGCTTTGAAATGAGGAAAATTTTGCCTTTTACGAGAACAATTATAATTTCATACAAAGAGCGTATATTAACAAAAATTAATATTATCTGATATCTCGCAGCATTGGCGGCTGTCATTTCTTTTCTTTTCCTTTTTTAACAATAGAAGTACACCTCCTTTGAAAATACGTCGCTCCGTAGTCAAGTCTGCTTTGAGGGGGGAGACAAACCTTTTTTAAAGTCATCGAATACACAAGTTTCTTAAAAATCACGGAACGCTAACAAGCCAAACATGTTACTTGCAATGCTGCGCTCTCGCAGGCGAAATAGATGATTCCGTGTATTTGTAACGGAGAGTCTTGCAGTTGGCTTCGTTGCATAATTTTCAAATGAGCCGTGAAAATCATACCCTCCTGTACCATAACAACCCTTATTGTTACGGTGTTTAACTGGTATTCAATTCCAAACGTATTTCTACACGCCGTAGCATTCAGTAGTTAGATAAATGTCTCAATTTGCGTTACCAGTTAATATATTATCTTCCTCTACCATACAGACCCTTTTTTTTTACGGTGTTTTACAGGTATTCAATCCCCAACGTCTTTCTACACGCCGTAGCATTTAGTAATTAGATAAATGTCTCAATTTGCGTTACAGGTTAGGAAGTGATACTATTACCGTAATAGCATTTGCTTACAGATTTGTAAGTAATATACGAGGGTGGGTCAAACGAAAACATTAGATTTGTAATAACAAATCGAAATTTCGCGCCGCTATCCTGTAAGTTGGTAAGCGTGCTACAAACAGCGTGCAGAATGGCTTGTAGGTGGCAGCATAGTGCAGATGCACACATGGCGTCGCAGTATCAGTATAAAGATGGCCGCCCGACTTGCACCAGGGAAGAACAGCGTTCTGTTATTCGGTTTTTGCGTAGTGAACGTGTGAAACCTATTGAAATTCATCGACGAATGAAGATTCAGTATGGTGATGCATGTTTGTCGCAGCAGCAAGTCTACGAATGGAGTAGGAAGTTCGCAAATGGTGTGACTTCAGTGGAAGATGCTCCTCGTTCAGGTCAGGCACAACGAGTTGTGACTCAGAGAACACTGCAGCAGTTGAAGGCACAGTGAAGGAAAACCGCCGAGTGACACTGAATGACATTGCAGCATGTTTACAGATTAGTCGTGGGCCAGCACACCACATTGTGCATGATGTGCTCCAGTCTAACAAAGTGTCTGCGAGGTGGGTGCCACGGCAGCTGACTCCTGAAATGAGAGAACGACGTGTTGATGCTTGTGAAGATCTTCTTTGGCGCTTTGTACGAGAAGGTGATGGCTTCCCTGCAAGAATCGTTACTGGGGATGAAACCTGGGTTCACTTCCACCAACCGGAAACGAAGAGAGCCAGCAACCCAGAACTTGCCTCAAGTGATTTCCATATGTTTGGACCACTCAGAGACGCAATGGGAGGAAAGAAGCTCCGTTCTGATGAAGAGGAACGCCACGCGGTGCATGAGTGGTTGCGCGGACTACCAAAACAATTTTTTTCTAAAGGAATTTATGCACTTTGTAAGCGCTGGAGCACTTGCATTGAGCGTGGGGAAGATTATGTTGAAAAGTTTCCAGAATGAGAATTTCACTTTGCAGCGGAGTGTGCACTGATATGAAACTTCCTGGCAGATTAAACCTGCGTGCCGGACCGAGACTCGAACTCGGGACCTTTGCCTTTCGCGGGCGAGTGCTCTACCAACTGAGCTACCCAAGCACGACTCACGCCCCGTCCTCATAGCTTTACTTCTGCCAGTACCTCGTCTGCTACCTTCCAAACTTTGCAGAAGCTCTCCTGCGAACCTGCAGAACTAGCACTCCTGAAAGAAAGGATATTGCGGAAACATGGCTTAGCCACAGCCTGGGGGATGTTTCCAGAATGAGATTTTCACTCTGCAGCAGAGTGTGCGCTGATATGAAACTTTCTGGCAGATTAAAAATGTGTGCCGGCTCACAGTTTTAATCTGCCAGGAAGTTTCATGTTGAAAAGTGATACAGCTTTGTACCACTTCTGCACAATAAATAATATTGAAAAAAATATTTAAGGTTTTAATTTGACTCACCCTCGTACGTGCTAATCGATCCAGAAGGATAAGAGGAATGCCTTATTCGCGGCTATGTCGATACCCATCTCCTGCTTAAGTATCACTTAAATTTAACATATTTCACAAATACTTGTACACCTATTTCACCCGTAGCGCTAGTGAATCTCGCAGCGCAGTTTAGTTTTCACGTAGCTCAACGATTATGACGTTATACCTCTTGAGCTATGTGTCATACAATGATATAATTCAGTGGCATATATGGAGAAATGCGAAATGTGTTACTAATAGAATCAGTAACAAACAAGTTATAAATTTAAATGTCATCACCGATGCGTCAGTTTTTGACGCGTCTCAGTGATTATAACTTCGTACCTCCAGAACTATGAGGCCTACCACGACATAATTTCCCAGGTGCATTCAGTGGTATAATTCAGGCAGAGCGCTCCGGAAATACAATTACTAATAACGATATAATTTTATTTCATGAACAGTGAAAAGGTAATAAGCGATAAACGTTTTTCGTTTCATTATTCTGTGGGGTTTGTCAGGAAGAAAAAGTTTCGTATAGTTTTGAACTTACGTGTAAATTTTAATGCAAGTCACTACGTGCCCTCATTCTCAAATATGGGATGAATAAAATATAGATACTCGCTCGGCATGGGCTACACTGTTTTTTGACACTCTCCTCCACTCCTCTGTCAGGTGCTTGCTTCTTAGCACCACAGCGATTCTTTCCAGACAGTAACTGATATGTGTACCAAATTTTTTTTATATCGATGCAGCTGTTTAGGAGGGGATGTGGAAAATACTTAGATGTATACATTTTTATAATTTGTGTTGATATAATGTAGTTTACTACTTATCATATGTAACACCACATAAAAGCATCTTTTTCAGGATTTCGTTATATGTATGAGTCTCTCAGTCCCATTACTTAACTTACCGTACTTTTATTTTGAGTGGCTTCTGATGGATTTTATGCTGTTTCGCTCGGTACGTTTTATATTCCCATTTAAGGTATTTTAAAGGTAGTCGGTGAGGGTGAGACATCTTATTATGTGACTTTTCTGCGACTATATACGCGGCATACACTATGTGATCAAAAGTATCCGGACACCCCCAAAAACATACGGTTTCCGTATAAGGTGTATTGTGCTGCCACCTACTGCCAGGCACTCTATATCAGCGACCTCAGTAGTCATTAGACAACGTGAGAGAGCAGAGTGGGGCGATGGGGCGCTCCGCGGAACTCACGGACTGCGAACGTGGTCAGGTAATTGGGTGTCACTTGTGTCATACGTCTGTACGCGAGATTTCCACACTCCTAAACATCCCTAGGTCCACTGCTTCCGATGTGATAGGGAAATGGTACCGCGAAGGAGCACGTACTGCAAAAAAGAGTTCAGGCCGACCTTGTCTGTTGACTGACAGAGACCGCCGACAGTTGAAGAGGGTCGCAGTGTGTAATAGACAGACATCTGTCCAGACCATCACATAAGAAAACTTGGATTGAATGGTCAAGCGGCTGCTCATAAGCCACACATCACGCCGATAAATGCCAAACGACGCCTCGCTTGGTGTAAGGAGTGGAAATATTGGACGATTGAACAGTGGAAAAACGATGTGTGGAGTGACGAATCACGGTACGCTATGTGGCGATCCGATGGCAGGATGTGGGTACGGTGAATGCCCTGTGAACATCATCTGCCAGCGTGTACAGTGTCAACAATAAAATTCGGAGGCTGTGTTGTTATGGTTTGCTCGTGCTTTTCATGGAAGGGGCTTGCACCCCTTGTTGTTTTGCGTGACACTATCACAGCGCAGGCCTACATTGATGTTTTAAGCACCTTCTAGCTTTCCACTGTTGAAGAGCAGTGTGGAGATGGTGACTGCATCTTTCAACACGATCGAGCACTTGTTCATAATGCACGGCCTCTGACGGAGTGGTTACACGACAATAACATCCCTGTAATGGACTGACGTGAACAGAGTCCTGACCTGAATCCAACAGAACACCTTTGGGAAGTTTTGGAACGCCGACTGCGTGCCAGGCCTCACCGACGGACATCGATACCTCTCCTCAGTGCAGCACTTCGTGAAGAATGGACTGCCATTCCCCAAGAAACCTTCCAGGATCTGGCTGAACATATGCCAGCAGGATTGGAAGCTGTCATCAAGGCCAAGTGTGCGCCAACACCATACTGAATTTCAGCATTACGGATGGAGGGCGCCACGAATTTGCAAGTCTTTTTCAGCCAGGTGTCCGGATACTGTTGATCACATAGTGTAGCGCTACATAGTCAGCTACGTATGACATGCGTTTCATGTGGTTCCTTGCCTAGTATACTACATACCATATAAGGTCGTAATAGAACAGTAATTATCTCAAAGTTGAAGCTCCAGAACACGTGTACGATATTCCTTGCCTGTCATGGTGTCAAGCACGAGCTCCACTGGATCCATGCACAGAGCGTAATGGAGTCCCCAACAGCTTCTGCCCCGCAGTACAAGTGTCTAGGAGCTATTACTCTGGAAGACGACTGCTGCGCGCCCTTCCATCGGCTTCATGAGGAAGGTATGCTGATTCATCAGACCGTTTAATGCTCTGACACTGCCCCTACTTGCAGTGCTGATGGTCGTGTGTCCATTTCAGTCGTAGTTGCCGATGTGGAGGTGTTAACAATGGCACATGCACGGACCGTCAGCTGCGAAGGTCCATGGTTGGGAGTGTTTGGTGTGCTGTGTGTTCAGACACACTTGTACTCTGCCCAGCGCTGAAGTCTGATATTAGTTCCGCCACAGTTCGGCGCATTTTCAGTTTTGCCAGTCTGCCCAGCGTACGACGTCCGACACCATTAATGAGAGGTCTTAGCTCTACCCCACAACGTCTGGACGTCGTTTCATCCTGGTTTCGGCACGTGTTGAGGACACTCACCAACCCTCTCCTCGACACCCGACAAGTCGTTCAGTTTCCAAAATGCTCGTGCCGAGTCTCTGGGTGCTCACAATCTCCCTTCGGCCAAACTCATATACGTCGTGTGCTCTCCCCATTCTACACAGGGACAGCTTGCTCACTGATAACACATGCACCGTGGAAAGTCTAACTACCAATCATTCCCCGCCAAGTGACGCTGCTATCACCTGAACAGTAAAGTAAATCGGTGGTCATAATGTTTCGGCTGATTAGTGCACGTGGTGTATGGAAGAGGGTAGGAAGGGAAAAGCGTTTAAGAAGAAGAGTCACGAGTATAATTACTTCTGATTGACCGCTTGCTGACTGGTGTGGATTTCTGCGTCACACTTGTGCTGTATGAACAAATCGTTGATAAAACAGCTAGTAAAGAACACTTGTGAATCACTCACACAAGTGTTCCATAATCTTCTCCTTTCGAAGGCGATTTTTTCTATAAAGAAGACACCCTGTTTATCTCATTCGTCTTCAAAATAAGGCTTTTTCTGTCGTTATTTGTTGGATACGTCCCAGTCTCTACTTTCACCTGCAGATTTTGCTCTCAACAGCTCCATCGCTACCACGGAAACTGCTCCTTGACGTCTTTAAACGCATGTCCTATCATCATTTGTCTTCTTCTTGTCAAAGTTATAAACATTTTCTCCTCCTTGCAGATTCTATGGAGAATCTCATCTCTTATCTTACTACACTGCATCATTTTCAGCATTCTTCTATAACACCTATAACGAAACAGAAGCCTTCCGAATCTTATTTCTATCAGAAATGACAGTGCTGATCCTCGTAAGTGAAACACAATTAAAGCCAGTAATCTATCTATATTACACTCGCTGGGGCTGAAACGAATCATCAGACAAGTAAGCAAGTCCCAACAGTGGCTATGGAATACTGTAGTACGACGAATTCTGATATGTGAACATACGCCATTTAACACACAGCAGTCAGATTTAAAGTTTTCATGTTTCTAAACTTCCTCGCTATTTACAATCCACGTACTCTTTCCAGGCTGGTCGTAGTGAACCAGCTTAATGAAGGTATTTTTCTAGCACATTGAGTTAAACAACATGTAATTCAACGTGTAACATGGATCAACACACAAGAGTAAGGCATAACCCTCACAAGTAATGAAAACATACATTCACATAATAGTAAAAGCAACGAGCCGGCTACGTTGTTGTAACAGGCGGAGAAGAGGTGCAACTCCGACATAGCGCGTCCCCTGTTGACGGGAGGGGGGGGGGGGGGGGGGGGGGAGGTCCTCAGTGTCTTGCCAGCGGATTTGACCGACATCAAGTAGCTCTCGCGAACCAAACACAAACCCTCTGGATTAACACTCCAGTTCTATCTCGAACCATCTTCGGAAAGCTTCACCACCCGCACCCCTACAAGTTTTATTAATTATGACTGGAAAAGAAAACAAACTACTCCAGGGAGTACCTCGACCTCAGGTCACAAGCAGGCATTTCGGATTCTGGGGAGCCTGCACGTTCTCTTTGGTGTATCGAAAGAACCTGAAAAACTCAAATTAAAGATGAAATAAAATACAGGAACACTGAACCTTAACTCACTGATCAAGGCAGGAAAACATCAAGAACTGACTCAAGCACTTGAACACCGCAATATCCAAATTCTGGCACTAGATGAAACTCGCCATGCTGATGAAAATTATTTTGAAACGGGCAATCACAGAATTTATAAAGGAAAATCAGCAGAGTGTATCTCTGGAAAATGCCCTCTATTAGATGCAGCCTTTACTGTTAGAAGAAATATAACGGAGTCCGTAACAAACTTCAGCTCTACGTCCAACAGGCTTTCAACATTAACGATCAAATGTAAAGACAAAATGTATACGCTAGTGAATACTCATGCTCCAACAAATATTGACCGTAAAAAAATTCGAACAAAGTACACACTTTCTGGAAAGAACTAGAAGACACGATTCTGAAGATTCGAAAGGAAAATTTTATCATTCTGCTCGGGGATTTTAAAGCACAGCTCGGCAAGGAGAAGAAATACGAAAACGTCATAGGAGAATACCCAGCGGATAAGAGGACAAACAACAGTGGAATAAGACTTGTGGAACTCTGCCAAATCTTCAGTATGAAAATTATGACTACACGCTTCAACAAACATCCCAAGAAGATGAAGACTTGGAAAGCACCAAAACAACTCCGTGGACAGTTCCAAATTGACTACATAGACATTCCTACTCTAGATGAGAATTTAAGACAATTCAATATATTAAGGTACAGAAAGTAACCAAAATAGACATCGATCACTATCTTGTTAAGCCTAAAATTAAATTCATCCAAAATTCAAGAATAAGTAATAATAAACCTATGAGAAAGCATTTCGAAACCAGAAATATTGAGACAGATATTCAAAGTTACTTAAAATCAATATTGCAAGATGTGACATGGGACGAAATGAATTCTCAAATTACGAGAGCAGCAGAAGAATCTCTTCCAACCAAAACTAGACAGAAGAATATCTAGTGGAATGAAAAGTGCAATGAAGCTTTGGAAAACAGACAAAAGCTTTGGTAAAAATTTAAATCGAATCCGACACAAGGTAGAAAAATAGCCTCCTACACAATCAGAGACGAAAAGAGACTGTATGAAAGAGTATCCTCTCAACAAATACTGGAGTACTTCACCCAAAAACAAATCCTGACACTATTACCAATCTTTCAAAAGACACCTGAAAGGTTACGAACTGCCCAGTTTAAATTTTAGTGACGGATCAGGGAAATTAAGTACAAATGACCAAGAAAACTGCAACATTTCAGCATATTATTTCGAAGACCTTCTCAACTGCAAAGAGCCTCCAGATAAACCGGAATTAAAACTCCAGAAGAAATCCGTGCAGAACGACATCCATAAACTCTGAATGAAGTCAGACAAGCTATAAAATCCATCAAGTACAAGAAATCTTCTGATGAAGATGGAATCACAGCTGAACTTCTGAAAGTGGGTGAGGAAAAGTAGCACTACACCTCGGTACAATTATTAAGGAAATTTGGAGAACCGAGAAGATCCCAGAAGATAAGGGGACAGCACTTATACATCATCTTCACAAAAGGGTGACAGATCAGATGTGAACAATTACGGGGTGATTTCCCTTCTACCCGTTCCATACGAGGTCCTTTCCAAGATATTACTAAATTGGACTGAACCAGTTTTCGATGCACAATAGGAGAATACCAAGGTGGATTTAGAAAATAGAGGAGCTGTTCCGAGCAAATTATTCACCTTAGAAACATAATTAGAACACGTGCTGGTCAACCACATGTTACGATGTTTATTGTTTTTAGAAAAGCTTATGACTCCATAGTCAGAGAAAGCCTCATTAGAACTCTGGAGGAATTTGAAACTGACAGAAAATTTAGAGAGACAGTAAAGAAAACACATTCCAAATCCAAACGGATTTGAGACAAGGGGATGGACTCTTCCAAATTCTATTCAACATCACTTTGGAAAAGATTATGAGGGAGACATTAGATGAATACACACAACAAAAGGTAAAGGGAATTTCTTTTGGAGGATCAGTTAAAGGCCATATGACAAATGCGCTAGCTGTTGTGGATTATATTGCTCTCCTATCAAAAAATATAGCAGATGCAATGAAACAAATTTAAATCTTAGCAAAGCATGAAACTAAATTTGGTTTACAGATATCACAAGAAAAAACTAAATTCATGTCTAACAAATATAAGGAAATCAAAGAATTGCATGAAATTATTGTATGTATCGAAAGGGTGAAACACTTTAAATTTTTGGGAGAAACTATAACGGATACTGGCATAGAAAAAGAAGCTGTCAAACTTCAAATAGCTAAACTAAGTCGAAATGGGATTCTCAGATTTTTATGTAAGTGTTACACGACAGATAAAGATGTTGAGGTTTAGAGAAAATTTAGCAAAACTGTAGCTACTTTTGGACGCAGAAAAAACATAATGAGTGGGAAGCATCCACCTCACCTTGTCACGGACGGACGGAACAAGAAGGACATAAAAAGAGAATAGCACAGCCAAAGAGGACATTCCTTGCAAAGCAAAAGTACTAGCGTTAAACACAGACCATAATCTGAGGAAAACATTTCTGTGAATGTACACAATAGAACAATATAATTATTTCCCCCTTCTTCTTTGGTTCTTTTCTTTTCACATCGTAGAAAACTGCAGTAGTTCAAGTTTTGTGTTTCCTTCTAGATACTTTTTGTAGCTGCCAATGCTATTTTTAATTCTAAGCTGTCATTAGCTAAAAATATTTCCAAGTGCATTCAGTTGTATGTCAATGCAATGTAGAAATTTCGCTTAAAAGTATAAAACATTGTAATTTGTGTAATATTGCGCAAAAGACGAGCATTGAGAAGCGTCGGTAGGTCTCTGTGTGTGGCAGTATCAAACAAGTTTGGAGGACAGTGTAGAGGCGAGTTATTGTCTTGCCGGTCGTGAGCGAGGGAATGGCGTCGTCGTAGCAACGGTTACAGGCCTGCGTTTCCGGAGTGTGACGTAGACTTCTTCAGTTTATACCGAGGACTGTGGAATTTAGAGATAAACAGACTGAAGTGATTCCTGTCGTGGACTATCATCTGACAAAGTAAATCTGCGAAATGCGAAGTGTGGACACGAAAGTAACATGTTTGCCTACTGAAATGGTTTCAGTGAATTGCGTGTTCTGCGAACTTAATGGATGTACAGATAAAATTTATTCTCGTTGTATACTATTTTACCAAAACGTAACACTGTGAAAGGTACAACATCGGCCCTGCGAAGACGCAGGTTTATAAAGTGGTTTGTTTTCAGATGCATTTCGTATACAGTGTTGTCCCAGATGTGCTTTTTGTCGTGGACTAATATTTCACAAAAATGTTAATCTGAAGGCCACGATGACGGTGGAGTAACACGTTTACCAAGTGAACGTGTTCCGGTCTGTAGTGTAAACTGTCAAATATAAATATACTGAATTTCATCTCGTCGGAAACTAATATCTGAGAAAATACACTTCTGGCCATCAAAATTGCTACACCAAGAAGAAATGCAGATGATGAACGGATAGTCATTGGACAAATATATTATACTAGAAATGACATGTGATTACATTTTCCCGCAATTTGGGTGCATAGATCCTGAGAAATCAGTACCCAGAACAACCACCTCTGGCCGTAATAACGGCCTTGATACGCCTGGGCGTTAAGTCAAACAGAGCTTGGATGGCGTGTACAGGTACAGCTGCCCATGCACCTTGAACACGATACCACAGTTCATCAGGAGTAGTGACTGGCGTATTGTGACAAGCCAGTTGCTCTGCCACCATTGACCAGATGTTTTCAATTGGTGAGAGGTCTGGAGAATGTGCTGGCCAGGGCAGCCGTCGAATATTTTCTGTATCCAGAAAGGACCGTACAGGACCTGCAACATGCGGTCGTGCATTATCCAGTTGGGATATAGGGGTTCGCAGAAATCGAATGAAGGGTAGAGCCACGGGTCGTAACACATCTGAAATGTAACGTCCCCTGTTCAAAGTGCCGTCTATGTGAACAAGAGGTGACCGAGACGTGTAACCAATGGCACCCCATACCAACACGCCGGGTGATATGCCAATATGGCGATGACGAATACGCGCTTCCAATGTGCGTTCACCGCGATGTCGCCAAACACGGATGCGACCACATTTGAGTATACCATCGCAGGCGCTCCTGTCTGCGATGCAGTGTCCAGGGTAACCGCAGCCAAGGTCTCCGAGCTGATAGTCCATGTTGCTGCAAACGTCGTCGAACTGTTCGTGCAGATGGTTGTTGTCTTGCAAACGTCCCCATCTGTTAGGGATCGAGACGTGGCTGCAAGATCCGTTACAGCCATGCCGATAAGATGCCTGTCATCTCGACTGCTAGTGATACGAGGCCGTTGGGATCCAGCACGGCGTTCCGTATTACCCTCCTGAACCCACCAATTCCATATTCTGCCAACAGTCATTGGATCTCGACCAACGCGAGCAGCAATGTTGCGTTACGATAAACCGTAATCGCGATAGGCTACAATCCGACGTTTATCAAAGTCGGAGGCGTGATGGTACGCATTTCTCCTCCTTACACGAGGCATTACAACAACGTTTCACCAGGCAACGCCGGTCAATTGCTGATTGTGTATAAGGAATCGGTTGGAAACTTTCCTCATGTCAGCACGTTATGTGAATGCTGCATCTTCTTCCTGTCGGTTAAATTTCGCGTCTGTAGCACGTCATCTTCGTGGGGTAGCAATTTTAATGGCAAGTAGTGTAATATAAAAACTATAATGATCTAGCAGTGGCGAGAAATGTTTAAACAGTAAACATCACGTCTTTCTGGGTGAGCACGTCTGGCGTTTATCGCCGGCTACAGGTACATCAGTCGACGAGGAGGCCGTAAATAGTGCAGTTTTTACTACGTTTAAATACAACAGACCATTTTCAATAGGTCGATTCCACATAATACTTTTCATAATACATACACTAATTCTGTTTATGGAGCGCCAGCGTAGCAAGACAGCACACCATTTCCCACAGCGAAGTGTTTCTTTATTGAACAATGAGTGGCCTGAAACTATTGTCTCGTAAATAAGATAAAGCTTTATGCATCATGCAGTCCATTTCTGCCGAATTTACTTTTACCATTTCTCATTTTTGTTACCTGTCTTTTCTTAAATCGAGTAATCGTAAATCGTACTCTCTGTAAATTAATTAAAGTTAAAATGGAAATAATTTCTTTTAGTATATGTTCTTTTATTGTAAAACAGTTTGTTTTCGGTATGTTTTCTCTCTCCACATTCCCTTCATTCTTATAGCATTTCTATGTGCAGCGGAATTTTTTTTCGTTTACTTTACATTTTTCCATCTTTTACTATATTTATTTTATTTTTTTACACTAATTGGCCAACTAAGGACCGCGTTACAAATTCTAATTCATATTCACTTTTTTCTTTCTCTTCTCTCGGGCTGCTCTTCTGCCTGCTACCATTTCTTCCAGATTTTCAGATGTTAGTTTCCTGTTGGTCTCCGGTTTTGGAACCCCCTGAAAAACCTCGAATTCAATTTTGCTTTTCTGTACTTGTCCGTATTCATTGCGTCCATTTCTGTAAGTCCAAGTTCACCGAGATCTCTCTTCATTCCTGCAACGAACAGTTGGATGTTTTCATCTGTTGAATTGTACTGAATATTTTCTTCGTTAATCTGCCATCATTCATTCTCACCAGATGACCAAAGAATATGAGCCTTCTCTTTCTCATTTCCGTTGTGATTGGTTTAATAAATTGGTAAATCCTCTCTTGCTCACTTACCCATTTTTCACCTCTTTTAGTGTCCACCAAGAATCTTCTTCAGAGTTACTATCTCCTTCTTCTCGAGCTCATCTATTAGTCCTTTGTTCTTGAGGGAGAGTGTTTTTGCTGCGTATTGAACTTCTCTTCTTGTCACTGTATTGTAATGTACTAGCTTTGCATTTCGAGATAGGCAAGGGTAGCTTAACGTGGTCTCTTAGTTATTATTTTTAGGATGAACTGAAGTATAAAACGAATGTTCAAGTTTCTAAGTTTAATATTTAGAGTCTGGAATTTTTCTTAAGAACGTGGATTCCGATTGTAATTTTTATTCTCTTGCTTTGAAACTTGCACCACTTATTTATGATCTCCATAGGCTCATTCTCATCAAATTCTGGCTTTCTAGCTTCATTGTTTATCGTCACTTACTTTTTCTTCTGAAAAAAAATCTAGCACCACTCATTTATGATCTCCATAGGCACATTCTCACCAAATTCTGGCTTTCTAGCGTTATTATTTATTGCCACTTATTTTTTTTCTGAAAACTGTATTTTTATAGAAACCACTGATATATTACTTTAAGACTTGATATTTAAAAAGTTATTACAATAAAATATATGTTGAAAAAGTTTCAATATAAAATCTTGCCTTTTAATTTTGTACTCAATTATGGTGCAATACTTGTGCGCTACGCGCATACACGTTGAGGTGAATTGACTCTACTAGCAGTAAACTGGGTTAAGTCCCGGCACACTCTCTCATTGCTGTATCTCACACACGATACAGCGCTTGTTTCGCTTCATCAGCCCCTAGTGATTTTTGTGAAAAATCTATTTTTTAACAAAATTAAATATCTAGACACAAAGGATGTAATTAGTCAGTTTACCTCTGGTAAAAATGAAAATGATTTTTAGAAAATTCCTCACAAGGGAACCTCCCATCGCACCCCCCTCGAATTTAGTTATAAGTTGGCACAGTGGATAGGTCTTGAAAAATTGAACACAGATCAATCGAGAAAACAGATAGAAGTTGTGTGGAATTATGAAAAAAAAATAAGCAAAATATACAAACTGAGTAGTCCATACGCAACATAGGCTGTATCAAGTGTAATGCCTTTTCTGTAGACGTGCAGCTGCGTAAAGTGTGCGATTTAACCGATTTTAAGATTGATTATGGCAGAGGAAGAATTACCGTCAGGGTGGGAAAAGCGTTTGAGCAGGTCAATTGGACAGCACTATTATCTTAATGTGTATACTAAAGAGAGCCAGTGGGATCGTCCTGACAAACCTGCAGAACCTGTATCCAGCAGTGGACCAGAGCAAGTGCAATGCAGTCATTTGCTTGTGAAGCATCAGAATTCACGGAGGCCATCTTCTTGGAGGGAAGACACTATAACACGCACAAAAGAGGAGGCTTTAGAGCTTGTCAAGTCATATCGTGAACAAATTGTAACAGGACGGGCGTCGTTCGCAGAACTGGCACAGAAGTATTCAGACTGCAGTTCAGCGAGGCGAGGTGGTGACTTGGGACCCTTCGGTCGAGGTGCTATGCAGCGACCATTTGAACAGGCAGCATTTGCCCTTAAAGTAGGCGAGCTCAGTGAGCCTGTCACTACTGATTCAGGGATTCACATTATTTTACGCACTGCATAGGAGTATCAACTATACATCTTGCTTACAGCAAATTATTTTATTCAAAATGCGTTACAGGTATTACTTAATTTGTTCATGATGTAAAATATGTATAAATTAATGAAGGTCATTATTCAAATGATGCATAGCTGGCATTAGCAAACACTTCAGTGAAGTATAGTATGTGTTTTAAATATGATCTGAGACAAGGTCTAAACTATTGTTATACTTAGGAATGGTGGAAAATTGGTTAACCATAAAAACAGTTATCTGATGAGAAAAGATGGTCATAATGTAAGCAGTTGTTGAATTATTTGCTGCAGAGCAGCTTTTGTTTTGCATTGTTATGTCTGCAGTTTTTTTCCTCTAGTTCATTTATTTTGTATCGAAGGAGAAAGATTGAATCCTATTTCTAGTTAAAAATTGTTAAATCACAAAAATCATTTAATTAATGGCATCAGTTTGTGCATTTATAAATAAATACATACTGTATCTGAGTACATCCATTTTTTCAATATTTAGTTCAAAGACTGTGTATTGTTTGTAAAGAAGGAATGTAGGTTCATCTTTTACTGCAGCTTTTACATGTGGGAGGGGGGGTTGAGCACTTACATTTGTGAGACACGTAGCATAGTTTAACTAAGGCTCATAGTGCTTTGTTTTTATTGATAATTGTACAAAGAAAATGTTAAGAAATTGTAATTCATTTATGAACCGAGAGACTGCTGTGTAAAAATTTAAATGAACTTATAAACCGAAATTTATGGAAGAAGCGCCGCAAGTCTTTGATAAATAAGAAATTAGTAATTAAAGCACTTTCAACAGACTTTTACATTGCACTGCCATATAGAAGAAACATTTTATAATGGTGACCTTGATTTTAACTCTGTGATTCACTTTCACAGTTAGCGTATACCATTACATTATGTTGTAATATGAGAGAGACCAGAATTATTTTGACAGGTAAATGTTTTTGTGATGTATCTCAAAGCCGTAATGTTCCAGTAATTGTTTTTCAATATTATTTCTGTCTTCGATTTTAAAAATGCTTAGGCTCCAAGTTTTTTGGGCTTGAAAGTTTCCCTGTGAGAACTCCTTGCAGGACTCGAATTTGTTTAGCAGTTACTGTTGTATCCAAAAGAGTAAGATTTATTTACATGTAAGGTTCATTTTATTCAAAATTTTAGAAAAATCAAATTTGTGTTGACTAATAGGTATAGAATTTTGTATGTTTAATTTATTGACATAAGGTAATGTTCATTTATTTTGTTTTTTGGTGCATCCTTTATTGTTTTCCCTTCTTCACTTTCATTGTTTCAAGTCATCAGTTAAATTCTGTATGAGAACTTTTTGCTGGCAGACGCAATTATATTAGTGACACATGATTGGTTTCCTATTGTATAAATACACAGGTAGCAACTTCTGTCTGTGCAAAGCAGTTATGTGTAAATATTGATTTCTTTTTGTTCCAAAACATATACTAATGTCAGTGTCATGTCATTATTCTGTAAATACTTATAATAGTAGGCCTGATTTTGTGCATACTCTGGTTGACTACGATTTATGATGAATTATATTGTCAGCCCCCTTCTTACTGTATGAAAATACTGATTCATATACTCGTGCATCTGCTATTTGTAATCTGCAGGAGGCTTACACAAATGTAGTCAATATTTATATTATACATCAAGCTTCATAAATGCCAGCTCTAGATTGTAACAAAGTGTCTGAAAAGTCACAAAATAAGCCACCTTATTTACACACTTGCTACTTCCTCTAAAAATTTCTTAATAGGTTCCAGAACTTTTCCATTGCATCAAGTCACAAAAAAACTAATTCTATCTGTAACATTTCAGAATAGGGGCCTATTGCGTATGTGGTGGATAGAATGTTGTCTATGTTCATAAAAGATGTTTTCACAACATGAAGCAATAAGGAATGTGGCCAAGATAAATAAGACTGTTGTTGCCAATAATGTACTATTAGTATTTGTTAATGATATTTTAGCCAGTTTCTATTTCTTTAGTGCGTAGATATTGCTGTAAATGCAGTTCACCATGAGAACACTTTTCAGTTATGTACAGTTTGAAGCTTCATAATGTTCTGTATCCAAAAAGGATTTTTTCCTCTTGGAAGTGTCTTCCACAGCTACTTTATTTTTGTATTTGTGAAACCACTGGCCAATGACAATGACAAGTAGTACAAGGAGAGCTGAAAAAATGAGGCTTCAGTCCTGAAATTAATAATACCCAAATAAATATTGGAAGAGTGTAGCTGTGGAAGTTTTTTCCAAGGGAAGAAATTGAAACTTGATGCAACTCTTCAGTAATAACGTAGGTATTAGTGCACAGAAGTAGTACAGTGGGACCTTTTACACATTTTTATTAATGCAGTATTGTCAAAATTATGCCTATCTGTGATATGAGCTCTAGATCACATCACCTGTGAAATAAGTGTGTATTGTGCAACTAGGACATTTTTTATATGGAAAAGGACACCTGTCTGATTACTAACTTTCTGAATATCTGACATTTCTGATTTAGTTCACTCCTTTCATCTTCAGACTGTAGCTAGTACGACTATCTATTACACTTTTTCTGTCAGTGTTACTGCCACAGGAGGTGGCAAAAGGGTGGAATATCTGAGCTTTATCTACATTCCTGTTTAAACATATGGTTTGGAAATGAACTGTGAAGTATTAACCTATTGCCTTGAGACCGCGAAGGCCATTACCAAAGTTGCGATTTAATGAAAATCCGGTGAGAGATGCTTTGTTGGATTTCTGCAAGTGTTAATGCAAGAACAACTTGCATGGTAGGTCTACCAAGATGAAATTATTGTAGTATGTTAATCAATTAGTGTGGAATAGGGTCAACAAAAACATTATTTAGCTGGCTTCATCCAGCTGTTTTGCATAAATTTGTTTAGTTGAATTGAATTTGTGAGTACTAGTATCAAACACGATTTGTATAATAATGTTTTCCTATTTTTTTTTTCAAAAATAGTTCTAAGTATGACTTGAATTTGTGCACTTCATAGTCAGAACTGATAAAAGCTAAATTAAATTAACCAGTAAGTTTCCGTGTCAGAATTTTCTGAAACTGTGCAAAGTTTTATTTTTAGCTATTGCTTCGAAAATATTAGATGAAAGAGTTACCTACATAGTTTCTACAGTGCAACAGTTGCGAATAATTTGTATGAAGTTTCTGTTCTATGTAAAGAAGTCTTCCTGTATCAATAACATTTTGGTTGTTTACCCATAATCAATTATTTCTTAATTTTTAGACGTGAGGTAAAGTAAATGCCATGTAGGTTTGCAGAATGAAGGCTTTACATTCTGGTATTTCTGTGCCTGTTTGTTTCTCACAAATTAGTAGGTAAATCCAGAAAATATAGGACTGATGTTAATGTAACATAATGTGAATTAAAAAGTTTCGTTAACTGTTTAAAAAAAAAAAAGTGGTTAGCGTGAGCAGCTGCGAAATCAGAGGTCCTTGGTTCAAGACTTCTCTCGAGTGAAAATGTTACTTTCTTTATTTTCGCAAAGTTATGATCTGTCCGTTCGTTCATTGACGTCTCTGTTCAGTGTAATAAGTTTAGTGTCTGTGTTTTACGACCGCACCGCAAAACCGTGCGATTAGTAGACGAAAGGACGTGCCTCTCCAATGGGAACCGAAAACATTTGATCGCAAGGTCGTAGGTCAACCGATTCCTCCACAGGAAAACATGTCTGATATATTCTATACGACACTGACACTGGTGACGGCATGTGCGTCACATGACAGGAATATGTTGTCGACCCACCTAACGTACACACTTGGTGAATGGGTAAAAAGATTCTTCTACCTCACCCCATTTAGGTTTTCTTGTGGATGTGGTAATCACTCCCAAAAAAGTGATGAAAACATAAGAGTTTGTCACATATTCTGCAACAAATGAATGCAACAGTTTCACAGTCGCACAGTTTTCCCTGTGCTCTGTCAAAACATGTTTTTAACGTTTTGAAATTTTTCCATGTGTAGACCGTCAAATCCTGCATATGTCCAAGCAAATCTGAACATGTCCTGGACTTTTGGAGAGCGAAGTTGGTTATGTGTGAGTGCCTGAACTTTGATAATTGTCTGAAAATAAAAAATTAAACTCCTCAGTCGAAGGAAGGCTTGAACGGAGGACCTTTCGTTCCGCAGCTGCGCACGCTAACCACGGGACCACGGCGCTCCTCAGCCCACACTGTCCTTGATGTTGCCTATCTTTCACATGGAATACTCAGTTTGTATATTTTGCTTATTTTCTTCATAGTTCCACTCAACTTCTTCCTGTTTTCTCGATTGATCTGTGTTCAAATTTTCAAGGCCTATCCAGTGTGCCAACTTATAACTAAATCTGAGGGAGGTGCGATGGGGAGTTTCCCTTGTTAGTACTATACATACCAAATAATCATGCTTATATATACACAGAAAATGTAACATAATAGATTCTTACAAAATTATTTACTCAATTTATTTACAAACATTAGATAAAATTTTCAATAATTACAAAATTATTACTATAATTTTTTCATTAATCTTTCAGTCTTTACATGAAAAAGAACCACACATGAATTTTTCACTTTATAGTACTCATAATTTTCACCACAATCGTTGGCACTAAGGTGAAGTCTGTACGTCACATTCACTAACTAATGAATATTGTAGATGGAGAATTTACATTTTCATTCAGTTTTATTATAAGAGAAAAGGGTATGATTCACTGTAGATCGGGTCGTCTTTGGGTCCATTTCCACTACAGCATGCAGCCTCCATGTCCCTGAGAGACAGAAAACATAACCTAAGCTTCTGTTCTCAACTTAAATCTAAGGGAGGACAAAGCAAAATTTATAATACATTTCCTGGTAATCACTATAGTAACTGAGATGTTGTCAGACAATTAGTAACAAGTTACATTCGAGAAAACCAGTCATTTTACGAGGGTTGGAACTTCAATAGTGGCGACTATTTATTTACAGCTCGTACAAGATGGGTATGTGTTTCAACGTTTTACTGACCTTTGAAGTAGTCACCAGCATAGTGTATACCTCGTTGCCAGCGATGTGGAAGCTGTAGGTTACTCTTAGCAGTGCCAGTTGTGTTGGCAGTTCGAGCGGCGCTTGAGCATTGTCCTGCAAAATGATGGTTAGGTCCTGCAGAAAGTGTCATCACTTCTGTCTCTATGCTGTTCATTTTTGGAACACAACCTACGACCAGCTTAGAGACAGAAGTGATGACACTTTCTGCAGGATATGACCATCATTTTGCAGGACAATGCTCAAGCACGTCCAGTGCAGACTGTTACTTATTTGTTTGACTGATGGGTCTGCTAAGTGCTATAGGCCCTACTCCACTCCCCTGACTTAAGCCCTCGTGAGTTTAACTCAATTTCTAAACTGAAGGAAACACTTCAGGGCATTCGCTTCCAAATTGCTACAAATTTGTCGGGCAATAGACCGCGCCGCTCAAACTGTCAACATAACTGGCACTGCTAAGAGTATCCCACGACTTCCACATCGCTGGCAACGGGTTATACACAATGCTGATGACTACTTTGAAGGTCAGTAAATCTTTGAAATGCGTATCTATTTTGTACGAGCTGTGAATAAATAGTTGCCACTTTTATAGTTCCAACCCTCGTACTTCATAATTTAGCCTGAATCACAAACTTTGCGTTCATGCAATTTTTCCTTTTTCATAGATCATAGCTTTTATGTATTCAAGTTACCTTTATGGTCTTAAATAATGACTTTTTGGCTAATTTCCGATTGATTTTATTATTTCAAAGGTAGTTTTAACTTAGAAGGCTGAGTAACCATTGCAAGTTATAATTTTGTTTGGCTCAATTATCGTATGCATTAGTATACTAAAGAAGTCATTTGCTTAACAGTATTCACTTTGCTTTGTTGTACATATCAATGAAAAGTGTTTTATTCTCAAAATATCGATATTCTATGATCTGCATTTCCCCCATATTTATAGGATTCTGTTGCCTACCTTTAGTATCTCCCTTAAGCAAGATTAAGCGTTTCTCCACCATTTTATGAGACGTAGGAAAATTACTGATCAATTCTCCATGTAATTATGTATATAATCCTGCTTACTTCATTTCACCATTTTCTCCATTTTCAAAATACATGCATTTCCCCACTTTTTTCTCCCTCTTTCTATTTGTCAACCTACTTACCTCGTTATTTATTTATACATTTGGTGTGATCCGTACACCCTTTGCACACATCTCCCTTTAATTAAAATTAAAAAGCTACTGCTTGCCTCTAGGGGCACTACATTCTTACCCTCTTTTCACATTCTGACAACCTCACTCCCACTAAAATTGTTGCTTTATGCAGATTCTAAAGCGATAGATTTATGCAATTCTAGCTTCAATAATATCTCATAATGCTGAGTGTCTCTCTAGTATTGTAGTTACTAACCCTTTTCATGGATCTTTTTTTATTTATTTATTTTTAGCAATGTTTTTCCTCTTATAGGTGTACAAAAGTTACTTCTGCATTTTACCTGTCACATTCTTTAAAAAGTCATCATTTCGGTATAGTCATGTTCAGGAATCAATCATTTACTAGGAAACCTATTCACTAGGAATATTACTTACGAGAAAGACCTTATAACCTTATAGAATATACACAACATGAAGACATATTTGACTCTTACTTACTACCATAGAACAGAAGGAGGGGATGAAACTTGAAAGGGAAATAAAGTTTCACCCAAATGGGACTGCACAGTTTGCCTAACCGTGTATCCACCAAAGAGAGGCAGGCTCCCTACAGTAACTGGTATAGACAGAACAGAAGGAGAGAATGCAACTTCAAGTGGAAATAAACATACCCAGCTGGGACCGCATGGTACGCCATACGGTGTATCTGCCAAAGAGTGGCAGACCCCCTACAGTAGCTAGTTACTGTTATTTTTATATTTTTTCAGATCTGCAATATTTCTTAGACCTAGTTCCTTCTTACTCTTTGGGTATTCCAAGCAGTATGCGTTTGCATGAAGTTTACTTATTACCTTGAATGGTCCGTGATAGACATGCATAAATTTGTTTCCGCAGAAATTTTCTTTGATTTCACTTTAGTCTTGACCAATACTAGTTCACCAATTCTAATACTTTAGCGTCGTGTCTTTTTTTCTATCCAATCCTGTTTTACGTATATTTGCCCTATCCTGTGGTTTCTTTTCATCTAAAGAGCTCTGAGTTAGAACTGGGAAATTATTTTATGAGGTTCGTGATTAAACATTAGTTCACACGGAGCTAACCCTGTGACATCGTGTTTAAGATTATTGATTATTTCGTCAGTATTTTTAATATTATCACCCCAAGTCGAATGCTTCCGGGCACAGTAATCTCTACACAGTCTGTTTAACTTCCGCATAACTCTTTCGCTCTTACTCTCCTGCGGGAAATAAGCCGAGATCCTAATATGGCGAATTCCGGTGTTTTCAAGACATGCCTTAAAATTTTTCGGATACAAATTGATGACCATTATCTCATGAGAGATTCCTTGGCTTGCCAATATTTACAAAATAGTCCTTTTCTAGCTTCTCTACAAGCGTTTTAGCATGAGCCCTCTTGTTTGGATATAGTTTGACGTATTTGCTAAAACCGTCAATCACCACAAAAACATGAGTGCATCCTCCATTAGATGTCGGAAGGGGTCCAAAAAGAACGATTCACATATCTCCAGAGGTTCACTTGGTTCTAGATGGTACTATCTCTTTGCACTATTCTGTTTACTGAACGTACATATGACAGAGTATGACAGCATTTTTTCTACTCAACGAAGCATGCTATCGAAAATGACTTCCTCATTTAATTTTGCAATGCATTTCTTACCCCATAATATCCACATCGTAGACGCACATAATCTATCAGCAGATCCACATGCTCGGAAGGAAAACATATTTTCTATTCTGCTGAATCTAACTTCATTCTTTAGAATAAAATTTCTTTATGCCAGCAGTAATACTGTGCTACCTTAGGATAATTAGAGACTACTAAATGCCTTTTGACTAATTTAAGTTGATGGTCATCATTCTGCTCCTGTCTTAAGTTTTTAAATATTTTCATCAAGGCACTCTCCTCCCTAAGCTCATGGATGCCCATCATGCTTACTTCATTCCTATCTGATAAGGGAAATTCCGATTCAATACATAACTCACAAATTCTTCATAGCCCATTTGCTACCAGATTTCTCTTTCCCTGTATGTAATTAATTTCATTGTCGAACTGTTGAAGCCACATCGCCCACCTTGTTAGTCTCAGGTGCCTGAATCTGAATGTATTTAAAAACCTAAGTGCTTTTTGATCATTGTAGATTACCACTTTATGCGCTAACAAATAGTGCACAAACTTCTGCATATGAAACACGATGACTAGGGCCTCTAATTCTGAGATTCCATAATTTCGCTCAGCAGGTTGCTCTGAACGACTCGCAAAAGCGATGGTTTTGTGAACCTCTTAGTCGCCTTCTGTTTCCATCGAAAACAACTCTACTGCAATCCCATAAGCACTTGCATCAACTTCATGTAAAAAGGTATTGCAAAATCTGGATGGTGCAAAAGCGGACTATTAATCAAACAGTTTTTTTGTTCATCACAAGTAAACTGGCACTCCTGAGTCCAAACCCATGAGGTATTCTTCTTCAAAAAGTTGAGTAAACATGGAGCATTAAACAAGTGATCTTCAACTAAACGGTAGAATCCCAACAAAGCACACTTTGATCTGAGTTGTTTTTTATTTCGGGGTGCTTCAAACTTTTCAATAGCCGATAATTTGGATGGATCTGACAATATATTATCTCTGCTAATTTCATGGCCCAGGAATTTTATTTTCCCCTTCACACATTCAGCCTTCTGTAACTTTATTTTCATACCTCCATTTTCTATGGCTTCTAGCATACTGTCCAGTAGACTGATATGTTCATCCAATGTGGTAGTTGCTAACAGTATAACATCTGCACGCCGGCCGAAGTGGCCGAGCGGTTAAAGGCGCTACAGTCTGGAACCGCAAGACCCCTACGGTCGCAGGCTCGAATCCTGCCTCGGGCATGGATGTGTGTGATGTCCTTAGGTTAGTTAGGTTTAAGTAGTTCTAAGTTCTACGGGAATTATGACCACAGCAGTTGAGTCCCATAGTGCTCAGAGCCATTTGAACCATTTTTGAACATCTGCACAAGTATATACCTAATAATGCTGCCCTAATACATGAGCCATTACTCTTACAAAAGGCACACACAAAAAAATGTAATCCAAATGGTATTACTTTGTACTGGTAGCATACTCCATCATTCAAAAAGGCTGTATATTTACGTGATTCCTTTGCCAGCGGCAAATTCCAGTACCCACAAGTTATATTCATTGATGTGAGGTACAAAACAGTTCGGAATTTTTGTATCAGCACGTCCATATTCTGATGACGCTGACATTCTCTCATTACAATTTCATTTAACCAGCGCGCATCCAATACTAATCTAACACTTCCATCACTTTTAGACACAACAACAAGACGAATATTATGTTCACTAATTGCTTGCGCAATGAAACCCCGTGCCTACATACGATCAATATCGTTCCTAGCTGCTTGTTTTCTTGAAACATGTACGTGATAAGGTTTCTTGAAAAATACCCACCAAGGCCCTATTTTCAAACTTTATTCATACCCTCTAACTTCACCACGTGTATTCGAGAATGCATTGTGATGCTTAGTTAATGTTGTTCATGTTGTGGTCTTCAGTCCAGAGACTGATTTCATGCAGCTCTACAAGCTACTCTATCCAGTGCAAGCTTCTTCATCTCCCAGTACCTGCTGCAACCTATATCCTTCTGAATGTGCTTTGTGTATTCATTCTTAGTCTTCCTCTACGATTTTTACACTCCACCCTCCCCTCCAATACTAAATTGGTGATCCCTAGAAGCCTCAAAACATGTCCTACCAACCGATTCCTTCTTCTGGTCAAGTTGGGCCCCAAATTTCTCTTCTCCCCAGTTCCATTCAGTACCACCTCATTAGTTATGTGGTGTACCCATCTAATCCTCAGCATTTTTCTTTAGCACAAATTTTCGAAAGCGTCTATTCTCTTCTTGTGTAAACTATTTATCATCCATATTTCACTTCCACACATGGCTACACTCCATACAAATACTTTCAGGAATGACTTCCTGACACTTAACCTGTACTCAACATTAACAAATTTTCTCTTCTTGAGAAACGCTTTCCTTGCCATTGCCTCTCTATATTTTATATCCTCCCTACTTCGACAATCTTCAGTTGTTCTGCTCCCCAAATTGCAATAAACAATTACTACTTTAATCGCCTCGTTTCCTAATCTAATTCCCTCAGCATCACCCGATTTAATTCGACTACATTCCATTATCCTCGTTTTGTTTTTTTTATGTTCGTCCTATATCCTCCTTTCAAGGCACTGTCTAATCCATTCGACTACTCTTCCAGGTCCTTTGCTGCCTCTGACAGAATTACAATGTCATCGGCGAACCTCAGTGTTTTTATTTCTTCTCCATGGATTTTAATTCCTACTCCGAATTTTTCATTTGTTTCCTTTACTGCTTGCTCAATATACAGATTGAATAACATCCGGGATAGGCTACAACCCTGTCTCACTCCCTTCCCAACCACTGCTTCCCTTTCATGTCCCTCGACTCCATCTGGTTTCTCTGCAAATTGTAAATAGCTTTTCGCTCCATGTATTTTACTACTGACACCTTCAGAATTTGAGAGTAGTCCAGTCAATATTGGCAAAAGCTTTCTCTGAGTCTACAGATGTTAGAAACGTAGGTTTGTCTTTCCTTAATCTGTCTCCTAATATAATTCGTAGGGTCATTATTGCTGCACGTGTTCCAACATTCCTATAGAATGCAAACAGTTCTTCCCCGAGGTCGGCTTCTCCCAGTTTTCCCATTCACCTGTAAAGAATTCGTGTTGGTATTTTGCAGGCGTGACTTATTAAACTGATAGTTCGATAATTCTCACGTCTCTCATGACTTGCTTTCTTTGGGTTTGGAATAATTATATCCTTCTTGAAGTCTGAAGGTATTTCACCTGTCTTATATATCTTGCTCAACAGATAGTAGAGTTTTGTCAGGGCTGGCTCTCCCAAGGCTATCAGTAGTTCTAATGGAATACTGTCTACTCCTGGTCTCTTGTTTCGACTTAGGTCTTTCAGTGTTCTGTCAAACTCTTCTAGCAGTATCATATCTCCCATTTCATCTTTCCCTACGTACTCTTCCATTTCCATAATATTGTCCTCAAGTACATCGCCCTTGTATAGACGCTCTATATACTCCTTCCACATTTCTGCTTCCCCTTCTTTACATAGAACTGGGTTTCCATCAGAGCTCTAGATATTCACACAAGTGGTTCTCTTTTCTCCAAATGTGTCTTTGACTTCTCCATAGGCAGTATCTATCTCAGCCCTAGTGATATATTCCTCTAAATCCTTACATGTGGCCTCTTGCCATCCCTGCTTAGCCATTTGGCACTTAATGTCGATCTCATTTTTGAGATGTTTGTATTCCTTTTTGCCTGCTTCATTTACTGCATTTTTATATTTTCCTTTTCATCAATTAAATTCAATATTTCTTCAGTTACCCAAGGATTTCTACTAGCCCTCGTCCTTTACCTACTTGATCCTCTGATGCCTTCACTATTTCATCTCTCAAAGCTACCCATTCTTCATCTACTGTATTTCTTTCCTCCATTCTTGTCAATCGTTCCCTAATACTCTCTGAAACGCTCCACAGCCTCAGGTTCTCTCAGTTTATCCGGGTCCCATCTCCTTAATTTCCCACCTTTTTGCAGTTTCTTCAGCTTTAATCTACAATTCCCAACAATTGTGGTCAGAGTCCACATCTGCCCCTGGAAATTTCTTACAATTTAAAACCTGGTTCCTAAATCTCTGTCCTCCATGTATTCAACCTTCTTTCATGATTCTTGAACCAAATGTTACCTATGATTAATTTATGCTCTGTGCAAAATTCTACCATTCATTCCTTACCCCAATTCCATATTCAACTACTACGTTTCCTTCTCTCCATTTTCCTATTCTCGAATTACAGTCCACAATGACTATCAAATTTTCGTCTCCCTTCACTATCTGAATAATTTCTTTTATCTAATCATACATTTCATGAATCTCTTCGTCATCTGCGGAGCTAGTTGGCATATAAACTTGTACTAATGTGGTAGGTGTAGGCTTCATATCTATTTTGGCCACAATAATGCGTTCACTATGCTGTTTCTATTAGCTTACCCGCATTCCTATTTTTTCGTTATTATGCCTACTCCTGCCTTAACCCTCTTTGATTTTGTATTTATAACCCTGTATTCACCTGTCCAGAAGGCTTGTTCCTCCTGCCACCGAACTTCACTAATTCCCACTATATCTAACGTTATCCTATTCATTTCCCTTTTTAATTTTCTAACCGACCTTCCCGATTAAGGGATCTGACATTCCACGCTCCGATCCGTAGATCACTAGTTTTCTTTCTTCTGATAACGACGTGTTCCTGAGTACTCCCCGCCCGGAGATCCGAATGGGGGACTGTTTTACCTCCGGAATATTTTACCCAAGAGGACGTCATCATCATTTAACCATACAGTAAAGCTGCATGCCCTCGGGAAAATTTACAGTTGTAGTTTCCCCTTGCTTTTAGTCGTTCGCAGTACCAGCACAGCACGACCTTTTTGGTTAGTGTTGCAAGCCCAGATCACTCAATCATCCACACTGTTGCCCCTGCAACTACTGAAAAGGCCACTGCCCCTCTTCAAGAACCACACGTTTGTCTGGCCTCTCAACAGTTACCCCTCCGTTGCGGTTGCACCTACGGTACGGCTATCTGCGTTGCTGAGGCAATAGGAAGGTCCAAGGTTCTTGGGGGGGGGGGGGGGGGCTTAGTTAATACACTCTTTAATTCTGCTCTTTGTTTTTCGGAAATTTGCTCTTGTGATTGTGGTACCTTTTCCTCTATTTCTCCTAGGATGCAGCTCTCTTCAGGATTAGCATCTTGCACATTCTTACTGAATTTAGTATCGTCCTGTAAGTATCCTTTATTCTTTATCACTCTAATAGACAATTCCCAGGTTCATTATTACTGCCTATATGACTTCCTACAAAAGGCTTTCTTATTACCTGAAAGTCCGGTAAGGTTAAAACTAAGTTATTCTGGTCAAAATCAGTCCTTTCCTGATTCTTTGATAGAAAATCGGTACCTATCAGCATATCAACACTTAAGCCTATCACTATTAAACAAGGATTATCTATTATTACGTCACCTATACCAATGGGTATCAAAGCTTCATCCTGAACTGGTCTAGAAGCTTTTCCAGTAGCACCTATTATATTTAAACCACTTACTTTTATGGCGGTTAATTGACTCTTATTGGGAATAGAATCGAATAATGCTTGGGACAAAGCACTTACTTCACTGCCACTGTCAAGAAGACAACGCTCTGTTGCTCCTGAGATGTTAGTTTTTATAATAGGGTGAGTTATTTTACACTGAACAGGTTTCTCATACACATCTTCTAACAAATCCTTCTCAATTTGTTTCCAGCTAAAGTATTTTTCAATTATTCAAAAACAGTCTTAATAGCATTTATTATTATTATACCGCCAACCGGTTTCAGCCCGACGTAGGGGTCATGTTCTGGGCGTTTGCACTGTGGAATTACAGATATCCGTCAGAAAGACTCCATTATACAACAGTTAAAATTACGTAAATTTAAAATATTTTACCCATTAGTCGACTGCAGGTGGTGTCACTCCTGTCTACATAACGGCAGGAAGCTATGCGAGATTAACCTTTCGTATGGGCTTAGATAGCGTGCTGAGTTCATGTGAATAGACGGCAACACCCCTAGTGGCCATCAACGGCATTTAATACGTTTATTATATGCAATTACTAGTCACCTTGGTTTAACATAAAATTAAGAAACAGTTAATAACAGAAAAAGGAACCATTCCATTTAAGAATGGTTACAATTGTTGTGTTAATTATAAAATAAGACAAATGTTCCGTAGTCAACTCGTAAAATTCGTAAAAGTATATTACATTATGTGCCATAATATAAAGTAAAACAATTTGTGACACTCAAAAACTGATGTCGTCTTGTATTATAATATATTTACGTAGAAACATTTTTAGTTCATTTACTTAAACGGCTAATATGGAACGACTACAAAGCCCTCTACTCCTTGTGGTGGGGACGCCGTTGCGATGGATAATAAAGCGTATATCAGGGCCCCTCTAGTCTGTGTAGCGAGGATGCCGTCGTCATGGTAGCAGCTGGTGTGTTCGTATGGTGTTATCTTCGACTTGGCCACGGCGTCCGTAGCCGTGGTAGCGGTATGTCATGACTCTTCACCTACAGAGACTTTCTAAGTTATTTGAGGTTATTGAAATATCGACAATCAAGAATAACCTAAAAAATCTAAAGATAGGATAAATGTTTACACAGACTAGAGGGCGCCTGATATACGCTTTACAAACCATGGTAACGGCGTCCCCACCACAAGGAGTAGAGGCCTTTGTAGTCCTTCCATATTAGCCGGTTTAGTAAATTGACTAAAAATGTTTTCTACGTAGATATATTATAATACAAAACGACACCAGTTTTTGTGTGTCACAAATTGTTTTACTTTATATTATGGCACATAATGTAATATAATTTTACGTATTTTACGAGTCGACTACGGAACATTTGTTATTATTTTATAACTAACACTATAATTGTAACTCGATTTAAATGGAATGGTTCCGTTTTCTGTCATTTACTGTCAGTTAAATTTATGTTAAACCAAGGTGACTAGTAATTACATATAATAAAAAGTATTAAATCCCGTTGATTGCCGCTGGATGTCTTGCCGTCTATTCACGTGATCTCAGCACGCTATTTAAGCCCATACGAAAGGTTAATCTCGCATAGTTTCCTGCCGTTATGTAGACAGGAGTGACACCACCAGCAGTCGACCAATGGGTAAAATATTTTAAATTTACGAAATTTTAACTGTTGTATAATGGAGTCTTTCTGACGGATATCTGTAATTCCACAGTGAAAACGCCCAGAACATAACCCTTACGTCGGATTGAAACCGGTTGGCGGCATAATAATAATAAATGCGATTAAGACTGTTTTTGAGTAATTGATTAATTATACTAATCGCTGCTTCATCTCCACAACCATGTTGCCCAAAAATCTAAAGAAGTTTTTATCATTTACAAGTACATTCACAGTTAAATTTGGGGTTTATCGATCTCTACATTGTTACCTGCTTTTTCCTACCTATCCACCAATTTCAGGCAGCAGCCTTTTCAGTAGTTGCAGGGGCAATAGTCTGAATGACTGATTGATATGGCCTTGTAACACTAACCAAAACGAACATGCTGTGCTGGTATTGTGAACGGCTGAAAGCAATGGGAAACTGCAGCCGTAATTTTTCCCGAGGGCTTGCAGCCTTACTGTATGGTTAAATGATGATGGCGTTCTCTTGGGTAAAATATTCCAGAGGTAAAATAGTACCACATTAGGATCTCTGGGCGGGGACTACTTAGGAGGACGTTGTTATAAGGAGACATAAATATGGCGTTCTACGGGTCAGAGCGCGGAATGTCAGAACCCTTAATTGGGCAGGTACATTAGAAAATTTAAAAAGGGAAATAGACAGGTTAAAGTTAGATATAGTGGGACTTAGTGAAGTTCAGTGACAGGAGGAACAAGACTTCTGGTCAGGTGAATACATGGTTATAAATACAAAATCAAAGAGTGGTAATGCAGGAGTAGGCTTAATAACGAAAAAAATAGGAATGCGGATAGGCTAATAGAAACAGCATAGTGAACGCATCATGGTGGCCAAAATAGTTATGAAGCCCACAGCTACCACAGTAGTACAAGTTTACATGCCCTCTAGCTCCGCAGATGACGAAGAGATTGCTAAAATGTATGATGAGATAAAAGAAATTAGTCAGACAGTGAAGGGAGACGAAAATTTAATAGTCATTGGGGACTGGAATTCGATAGTAGGAAAAGGCAGAGAAGGAAACGTAGTAGGTGAATATGCAATTGGGGTAAGGAATGAAAGAGGAAGCCGTTTGGTAGAATTTTGCACAGAACATAACTTAATCATAGCTAACATTTGGTTCAAGAATCGTGAAAGAAGGTTGTATACATGGTAGAAGCCTGGAGATACTGGAAGGTCTCACATAGATTATATAATGGTAAGACAGACATTCAGGAACCAGGTTTTAAATTGTAAGACTTTTCCAGGGGCAGATTTGGTCCCTGACCACAATCTATTGGTTGTGAACTGTACATTAAAACTGAAGAAACTGCAAAAAAGGTGGGAAATTAAGGAGATGGGACCTGGATAAACTGAGAGAGCCTGAGGTTGTGGAGCGTTTCAGAGAGTATTAGGGAACGATTGACAAGAATGGAGGAAAGAAATACAGTAGATGAAGAATGGGTAGCTTTGAGAGATGAAATAGTGAAGGCAGCAGACGATCAAGTAAGTAAAAAGACGAGGGCTAGTGGAAATCCTTCAGTAACTGAAGAAATATTGAATTTATTTGATGAAACGAGAAAGTATAAAAATGCAGTAAATGATGCAGGCAAAATGGTAAACAAACGTCTCAATAATGAGATTGACACTAAGCGCCAAATGGCTAAGCCGGAATGGCTAGGGGACGAATGTTAGGATGTAGATTTATATATCACTAGGGCTAAGATAGATACTGCCTACAGTAAAATTAAAGACACCTTTGGAGAAAAGGGAACAACTTTTATGAATATCTAGAGCTCAGATGGAAACCCAGTTCTAAGCAAAGAAGGGGAAGCAGAAATGTGGAAGGGGTATATAGAGGGTCTACACAGTGGCGATGTACTTGAGGACAATATTATGGAAATTGAAGAGTATGTAGGGGAAGATGAAATGGGAGATATGATACTGCGTGAAGATTTGAAAGAGCACTGAAAGACCTAAGTTGAAACAAGAGCCCTGGAGTAGACAACATTCCATTAGAAATACTGATAGCCTTGGGAGGGCCAGCCCTGACAAAACTCTACCATCTGGTGAGCAAGATGTATGAGACATGCGAAATATCGTCAGATTTAAGGAAGAATATAATGATTCCAAACCCAAAGAAATCAGTTGTTGACAGATGTGAAAATTACCGAACTATCATTTTAATAAGCCACGGCTGCAAAATACCAACACGAATTGATTACAGACGAATGGAAATACTGGTAGAAGCCGACCTCGGGGAAGATCAGTTTGCATTACGTAGAAATTTTGGAACACGTGAGGCGATATTATCCCTATGACTTATCTTAGAAAGTAGCTTAAGGAAAGGCAATCCTGCGCTTCTAGCATTTGTAGACTTAGAGAAAGCTTTCTACAATGTTGACTAAAATACTATCTTTCTATTTCTGAAGGTGTCAGGAGTAAAATACAGGGAACGAAAGGCTATTTACAATTTGTACAGAAAAGAGATGGCAGTTATAAATGCCGAGGGCATGAAAGGGAAGCAGTGGTTTGGAAGGGAGTGAGACATGGTTGTAGCCTATCCCAGATGTTATTCAATCTGTATATTGAGCAGGCAATAAAGGAAACCAAAGAAAAATTTAGAGTAAGAATTAAAATCAACGGAGAAGAAATAAAAACATTGAGGTTCGCCGATGACATTGTAATTCTGTCAGAGACAGCAAAGGACTTGGAAAACCAGTTGAACGGAATGGACAGTGTCTTGAAAGGATGATATCAGATGAATATCAACAAAAGCAAAACGAGGATAATGGAATGTAGTCGAATTAAATCGGGTGATCCTCAGGGAATTGGAGTAGGAAATGAGATGATTAAAGTAGTAATTGGGTATTGCTATTTGGGGAGAAAAATAACTAATGATGGTCGAAGTAGAGAGGATACAAAATGTAGCCTGGCCATGTCAAGGAAAGTGTTTCTCAAGAAGAGAATTTGTTAATATCGAGTACAGATTAAGTGTCAGGAAGTCATTTCTGAAAGTATTTGTATGGAGTGTAGCCATGTATGGAAGTGAAATATGGAGAATAAATAGTTTAGACAAGAAGAGAATAGAAGCGTCCCAAATGTGGTACTACAAAAGAATGCTGAAGATTAGATGGATAGAACTAATGAGGAGGTATTGAATAGAATTGGGGAGAAGAGAAGTCTGTGGTGCAACTTGACTAGGAGAAATGATCGCTTGGTAGGGGATATTCTGAGGAATCAAGGGATTAGCAATTTAGTATTGGAGGGCAGCGTGGAGGGTAATTAGTCCTTGTATTCATAATTTCCATACTTCTAACATTCACGTTCCCATTTTCATGATTTCTGTTTTGTACGAGATTGTTAGAAAGTCTGTTACTATTCTGCATCTCCTCCACCGCAGTAGCTTCTCTTTCTACCCGCTCTAGATATTCAGTGAACTTATCCACATCGCCTCTAGGTGCCGAAATGATTCTTTTGTGCCAGTACCAAGGCAGCTTACCTTCTAAACTCATAATATTCATATCCGGTTTCATCTTTTCTGTCAGATGTGACAGAATGCGTCTCCATCACCTGCAGGCTGATATCTCTGCTGAACTGCTCTCCGCTTCCCGCCGCCGGCCAATAACGCTGCAGCGGAATCGTCCTATGTGCCATTAGTGGCCAGTGGCGGTTGGGGGGGGGGGGGAGACGCGTGTGTGGGGTTCTTGTCCTGGCGTCCGTCTGCTCCGTCCGTGGCCCTTGGTGGAACGGAACGTTCTTCTGTGATTTTATTGAGTGCAGGTTCTCTGGCTGTGCTGAGATGGTAGCCACTGTTGCGATTGATTTGGTTGTCGTGTAACCGTATTTCTATGGATTCTTTGATTCCTGAGTCCCAAAAACCGTTTGTACTGCGTATTTCCTCTGTGTCCTCGAATTCGTAGGTGTGCTTCTCGCCCATATCATGTTCCGCCACAGCAGATTTGTTGGTCTGACCCAAGCGTACATGCCTGATGTGTTCACTGCGGCGCTGAGAGAAGCAACGCTGCGTCAGTCCTATATATTGCTTCTCACTATCGCATCCGATCTTGTACACACCAGGTGCCATGAGACCTAGTGGATCCTTGGTTGAACCGAGAAGGTCGTTGGTTTTTCCCGCTGCGCGGGAAACGGTCTTCACTTTATGTTTCTTGAGAATTCTCATGATCTGGGCCGCTGGAGGATCCGTGATGGCAAGAACGCACAGCCCATTCCTTTGTCTTCATCTGGTCTCTCGTCTCTATTCTCGTGGTTGGTCTTCAGAGCTCTCCTTATTTATGTCTCACTGTATCCATTTTTCTTGAAGGTGTCCTTGAGGTGTTGCAATTCTCCTGGCAAACTTGCCTTATCGCAGATGCACCTGATCCTGTGCACTAAGGTGTTGAGTACAGTATCGTGTTGCACAGGGTGGTGGCAGCTGTTGGCAATAAGATAGAGGTCCGTGTGTTTTTTCTTTCTGTACACTGCGTGTCCCAGCGTGCCGTCCTTGTTTCTTGTGATCAGGATTTTCAGAAAGGGTAAGCTTCTGTTCTCTTCTATCTCCATGGGAAATTTGATATTTCCATGTATACCACTGAGATGTTGATGGAACTCTAGCAGTTCATCCCTGCCATGTGGTCAAACTACAAAAGTATCATCAACGTACCTGTAGAAGGCTTTTGGCTTATGTTGAGCATTGTTCGGTGCTGGCTTTTCGAAGTGCTCCATGCATAGGTCGGCTATGCCTGGTGCTAGGGGGGAGCCCATAGCTACACCATCTATCTGTTCGTAGAACTTCCCACCATATTTGAAATAGGTGGTGGTTAGCACATGGCGAAAGAGCTTGATGATATCCTCCTCAAAGTGTTCTTCGAGTAAAGCCAGGAAGTCTTCTGTTGGTACTCGTGTGAATAAGGATGTCACATCGAAGCTGACAAGTAGGTCTTCATTCTCCAGCCGCATGCCCTGCAGTACCTTCACAAACTCAGCCGACTTCCGAGGACCCTGCCGAAACGGGACATCATAAGTGGGGTACAGCAAGCCATAGGAGACTACCTGAAGAGGCGGCAGAACAAGTAGGAAGAAACGTCTGCAAAGTACTAGGCAAAGCAAACTTTTGGTTACGGGGCATCGTTGAGTCTGTAACAGATTCTTGGCCCATTAAAGCATATGATGATGTCTCCAACAGTGGAAGACGAAACGTTTGGCAGAGAATTATGCCTTGTACGACATCCCTATGTCCATAAATGAAATATCAGCCTTATCGCAAAGATCATCCGTCTTAATCACTTCACAGGCTATGATTACTGGGTTAAATATGCTGCAGTGAATCAAATAATTACTGAAGATCTAACTTGTCGAGAACTCGAAGATGTCGTTACCAAGGTCGTTTATCATGTTTACCAAATTAATCAATGAGTTCGAGTGTCTGTTGATGTCCTCACACTGGCAATTTGGAAATTTGTGGTAAGGTCTTATGGGACCAAACTGTTGAGGTCATCGATCCCTAAGCTTACGCACTATTTAATCTAACTTAAACTAACTTACGCTAAGGACAACACACACACACCCATGCCCGAGGGAGGAGTCGAACCTCCGGCGGGGGGATCCGTGTGGGCCATGACCTCACACTGGCATTTTAAGTATACTGCTTGGGAATGTGGAATGTGCAAAATGTTCCAATAAGGATTTGGACGGATGTTGGCGTTGGTAAATCCAGCCGCTACATTGATGTTTCAGGTTTGTATGAAATACTGGCATCGTCTCTAGTAAAACCTTTAGTGACACCTCATGTTATGACCGATTACCCATAACAATGCCGCACTGCGTCCTAAGGGGAAGAAAAGGCCACTCACGATGTTGAGAAATTCTACATGCTACCGATGGCTTTAACAGATGTAACCAGATATGACTGGGATACCGGGAATGTAGTGACGTCTTTACAAATACTCACCTCTACATTTTATTACAAAAAAAAGACATTCATAGTGTCGATTAAGACATATTAAACAATTGTACAAAAATGTATACAATGAAAAGCGAACATTTTTCTGCAACTCTAAATGTGGATTTATTTAACTACGACGCCTGAATTCTACCGCCGTGTAAAAAAGAACTGAAACAGAATTTGTTGAGAAGAAAATATTTTGCGCAAAGTTCGTACAAAAAACCTAACAAAGCTAAACCGCACAGATTTTTGAATGGTATGAGAATGACGAATGTAACGAATTTCGTGGTTCTCCATTAGTGAACTACCAGAACTGAGTGACTGCATTTGCAATATAGCAAAACTCTCTCAGTATAGAAGGGGCTCGAATTTTCTTCTAAAAATTATTTTTTCGCATATGTACAAATCAATCAGATTTTCAGACATTCACAAAAGGTATGCTTCCTACGAGTTTTAGTGTAGAACTCTTATGTAGGAATGAATTGACTAACTACATTTTTTCCCGGAAGAAGACATTGAAGGCCATGGTAGTGACCTGCAGAATGATGTTGATGACGATGATAATGATGATGATTCCGACACTGATTAAAGACTTTTATATATTTTCATTTTAAATAAACTGTACTTTACAGAGTTGATCCCACCTTTCTTTTTTGATAATTTTCTAAATAATCCTTCAACTTCATTCTGACCGTTTCGAGTAAGCTCTTTGTTAATCATCGCACGATTTTTAGAGCTGCATCTTATTCATTGGCTTGGAATACAGACTGTCATATGCATAAATACAATTTTTAATGATTTTCGAGTGTCGAAACGTTGCCTCATTAGTAAGACGCTGCACTAAATTTCTCTAATATTCACTTCGTCTACATCCGGGCAACTTATTTTATCACGTTCATCAGTTTTTAGACGTAATGCATTGTAAAAGATTATTAAAACTGAAATTATCTCCATATGGAAGGTGCTCGGATTTTTTTCTGAAAGATGATTTTATTCGCATTAATTGATCCATATCTGTTACTTAACCTGGTTTTCGGACAGTTTGCTATGATTCAATTTTTTTGTCTAATTTTTTATTTTTCTCAAATGATTTCCCAGGACTGCGCTACAAAACAGAGGCCTGAGTAATGTGTTTTTGGTATCTTAGATATATCTTTCAATTACATTCCAAAATTCAGACGTTTTGTTATGACATAGTTCAGTCATATTTGTTGAGTCTTTGAAAAAGCAGTCGGATCAGATGTCACGCGAAAAATTTCAGAAATTAGTATTTTTTGGTTCAGTGAAATCGAATCTCTCGATTTTACACGGTTTTGGTCACACTCCTTTGGCTTTGGTAGGGGCGTGCGTACTATAAAGAGTAAAAAGGAGAAAAGTGTGAAGCTCTGAATCACTGAGCACCTGCTTCCTTAGAATGAAGAATTCATAACTCGTTCTTGGAAGTTACAAATTTAGTGAAATAATACGAGAAAAAATCTTGATTATGAATCGTAAGAAATATAATCAGCGCCAGCACTATTTTTAACTACCAAAACACATTTTTTGTTATTCTGTAATTTTATTCTGTGATGTAAGGGCAGATTAGGGGAACTTTCCCTTGAAGACTTACCTTTTAACTGTTTCAGGTGAAACAGCCAAATACTGCCAGAATGAGATTTTCACTCTGCAGCGGAGTGTGCGCTGATATGAAACTTCCTGGCAGATTAAAACTGTGTGCCCGACCGAGACTCGAACTCGGGACCTTTGCCTTTCGTGGGCAAGTGCTCTACCAACTGAGCTACCGAAGCACGACTCACGCCCGGTACTCACAGCTTTACTTCTGCCAGTACCTCGTCTCCTACCTTCCAAACTTTACAGAAGCCCTCCCGCAAACCTTGCAGAACTAGCACTCCTGAAAGAAAGGATATTGCGGAGACATGGCTTAGCCACAGCCTTGGGGATGTTTCCAGAATGAGATTTTCACTCTGCAGCGGAGTGTGCGCTGATATGAAACTTCCTGGCAGATTAAAACTGTGTGCCCGACCGAGACTCGAACTCGGGACCTTTGCCTTTCGCGGGCAAGTGCTCTACCAGGAGACGAGGTACTGGCAGAAGTAAAGCTGTGAGTACCGGGCGTGAGTCGTGCTTCGGTAGCTCAGTTGGTAGAGCACTTGCCCGCGAAAGGTAAAGGTCCCGAGTTCGAGTCTCGGTCGGGCACACAGTTTTAATCTGCCAGGAAGTTTCATATCAGCGCACACTCCGCTGCAGAGTGAAAATCTCATTCTGGAAACATCCCCAAGGCTGTGGCTAAGCCATGTCTCCGCAATATCCTTTCTTTCAGGAGTGCTAGTTCTGCAAGGTTCGCGGGAGGGCTTCTGTAAAGTTTGGAAGGTAGGAGACGAGGTACTGGCAGAAGTAAAGCTGTGAGTACCGGGCGTGAGTCGTGCTTCGGTAGCTCAGTTGGTAGAGCAGTTGCCCACGAAAGGCAAAGGTCCCGAGTTCGAGTCTCGGTCGGGCACACAGTTTTAATCTGCCAGGAAGTTTCAGCCAAATACTAGTTTTCTGAAATTTTTCTGACACTGCATTATGTTCCTCATTCTTCCCTGGAACACTGGACTGGTATCATTCGCAAATTGTACTTGGTGCGACTCTCTTAAATAAGAAGGAAAGTCGTCGATGTTCGCCAAAAAGAGGTACTGAAGTGAAATCTAGCACTATCAAACGCTATTACTTACAACGCGTGGTTGCGAAGGGTGAACGTGGAACCATGCACTTCACTAATGTTCCCTGGGAGCGTTACTCAAGACATAGAAAAATCTACTCATTACAGAGGCCGCTGGCTAAGGTTGTTTCACAATTTGCAAGATAATTTCACTGTATATTTACTAAGAGAAATAGAAGGGACTCATAAGACGATTGCGTATGCAAATGTAATATTATTTACAAGATGGAGCACATACAGAACTGGAGAAGAGTACTATGAAATGGTCGTTGGAAACAATAATGTGCAATAATTGCTTCTACAGAAGTGCAGACAAATGCGCTACAGTGCACACAGCTCTTAAAGTTTTGAGGACATGGATCACAGTTTTTTCACGACACTAATATTTTGCTTTTCTTTTATTAATGTCCTCTACAAAGTTATGAAGCTGGCGAAAGGTATTGTCTTCCTCTAAATAAACCATACCTATGAGAACTCAGCAATAAATTACCTAGCACAGTTTCCTCACCAAACATTAATATTAACGTAATACCTTCCTTTCGAAGTCAGTTTTGAATTAAACTTTTTATATTTTTCTAGCTGATTAAATTGATTCATAAATACTAAGTGGTCGATCGGCGCTTTGTAAGAAATAATTATTGACTTCCTTGAGGAATTAAAAGTAAGAGAAATAATAAGAGCAGAAGCATAGTTCATACTTTAGGTTCATACACAATGAAATGAAAGACTTGCTGTGTGAGGTTTAGCATGCTGGGACTTGGCAACGACGTAACAAATTGGAGGCGTTGACAAACATTTCGTTCTTTCTCAATATTCTGCGTGATTTATTTTCAAAAAACTCAAAATAATCGACAACTTGTTATTAAATTGACAGCCAACGGTAATTGATAGCGCCAATGAAATAGTTATGTAGAGTAGACAAAAGGACATATAATGAAACAGTAGAGGAGGGGGGGTTTGAGGAAGTAGGAAATTATGACGAGGTAAATTACGATGCAAGTGTGCCGAGACACGTAAAAAGGGAGGGGGAGAGTGAATATATTCATTAAATGGGAATTTAAAATTTCAGTGGTGAATGAAGAGAGTGGAATGAATGTGCAAAATAATTCGGAAGCAGCCAAACAAGTCATATAAGTTATCTGATGAAAATATTATAAGCAATGATTAGTATGCTAGTTGGAAATTATCATAAAATTAAGTCGCCAAACGAGAAATTAATATCTCTGTTAATGAGTTAGATGAAAAGTTATGCGTGAAGAGATAGGCATTTATTAGAAATATAGGCGGAAGTGCGTACCTATTGAGGACAGAGTCGATCGTGATGTGAAAAATATGTATAAACAATTAAAGACCATGAAGTCTTAGTACGATCTGCAGTTGATCAGTTAGTAAACAAACGTTGGAACAAATAGAGCGAGTGGAATTTAATAATAATTGCAAAACTCAGAATTTATAGAAAGGGGTTAATGCAAGATTACACAAAGAAAGGAAAGAAGTTAAAGCACACGTTTGTAGAAACAGTAGTTGGACGCTTCGAGCAACTTGCAGCCATCAGAACTGAAAGTCCAAGGAGTACCAAACTGGGAAACCATTACTTACAAAATTTCAGAAAAATTAGAGGCTTCAGAGAAAACTCGGTAAGTGGGTACAATATTTATGCATAGTGGCCATGTTATAGGAATATAGAGATCGATGACACCAAGAGAACTCTTAATTCTGTCATATACGCCGATTTGTGTGAGACCATGATTAAATTGGGATATTTTGAAGTTGTTAAATTAACAACTACGGAACAGAGACATACATGAGAGAGACAAAAATTTATTATTTTAACTATTATCGCATGTAACACTTTAGAAGGTTTCTTGTAAATTCTTTTAGAAACAAGTAGATCACATGGTGAGCAGAAGAAACTGTAAACTGAATTTCAGGTGCACCTTTACATAGACCTGGGCAAGAATAGGTGAAGTAAAAGAAATAGAAAAATTGACAGGTTCTACGACGCTGAGAGAGGATGCAATGTTAATGAGTACGCTGATCTGCAAAGCGTGTTAAGTACTGGTTTCTCGCACTACAAGAAGTGCACATTAAGGTGTAATATTTTACGGTTTAGATGAAATAAATACTGAATGTGCTGCACATATTTTAATACATCTCATGGGGTGACATATAATGAGAGCTTCGGAGTAGTTTAGAGGTTACAGGATGATCCTGAGGCGAATTTAGAAGCAGAGGCGGAAGTACCTTAAGGGAGGTTCGATAGACGAGTAATGGATAACAATGAAAAAGTGAAGAAGATGAAATAAAGTTCAGCAGTGAAGATAGAGAATCAAATGAAAGTGGGAAGAATTTTTAGATGATACTAAGAACGAAGATGGAGGGGGTAGTCATATAGCTGAAATAAACGAAGGGCAAGTGATTATCAATAAACAAAAGGTTCAAACCAGAAATTATTGTTGTTGTCGTGGTCTTCAGCCCTGAGACTGTTTTGATGCAGCTGTCCATGCTACTCTATCCTGTGCAAGCTTCTTCATCTCCCAGTATTTACTATAACCTACATCCTTCTGAAACTGCTTAGTGTATTCATCTCTTCGTCTCCCTCTACGATTTTTACACTCCACGCTACCTTCCAATACTATATTGGAGAACCCTTGACGCCTGAGAACATGCCCTACCATCCAGTCCCTACTTCTTGTCAAGTTGTGACACAAACTCCTCTTCTCCCTAATTCTGTTCAATACCTCCTCATTACTTATGTGATCTACCCATCTAATCTTCAGCATTATTCTGTAGCACCACATTTCCAAAGCTTCTATTCTCTTCGTGTCAAAACTATTTATCGTCCATGTTTCACTTCCATACATAGCTACACTCCATACAAATACTATCAGAAACGACTTCTTGACACTTAAATCTATACTCGATGTTAACAAATTTCGCTTCTTCAGAAACTCTTTCCTTCCCATTGCCAGACTACGTTTTATATCCTCTCTACTTCGACCATCATCTGTTATTTTGCTCCACAAATAGCAATACTCCTTTACTACTTTAAGTGTCTCATTTCCTAATCTAATTCCCTCAGCATCCCCCGACTTAATTCGTCTACATTCCGTTATCCTCGTTTCGCTTTTGTTGATGTTCATATTATATCCTCCTTCCAAGACACTGTCCAATCAGTTGAACTGCTCTTCCAAGTCCTTTGCTGTCTCTGACAGAATTAGAATGTCATCGGCGAACCTCAAAGTTTTTATTTCTTCACCACAGATTTTAATATCAACTCCAAACTTTTCTTTTGTTTCCTTTACTGCTTGCTCAGTACACAGATTAAATAACATCGGGGAGATGCTGCAACCCTGTCTCACTCCCTTTCCAACCACTGCTTCCCTTCCATGCCCCTCGACTCTTATAACTGCCATCTGGTTTCTGTACAGACTGTAAATAGCCTTTCACTCCCTGCATTGTACCGCTGCCACCTTCCGAATTTGAAAGTGAGTAATCCAGTCAACATTGTCAAAAGCTTTCTCTAAGTCTACAAATGCTAGAAACGTAGGTCTGCCATGCCTTAATCTTTCTTCTAAGATAAGTCGTGAGGTCAGTATTGACTTACGTGTTCCAACATTTCTGCGGAATCCAAACTGATCTTCCCCGAATTCGGCTTCTACCAATTTTTCATTCGTCTGTAAAGAATTCCCGTTAGTATTTTGCAGCTGTGACTTATTAAACTGATAGTTCGGTAATTTTCACATCTGTCAACAACTACTTTCTTTGGGATTGGAATTATTATATTTTTATGAAGTCTGGGGTTATTTCGCCTGTTTCATACATCTTGCTCACCATATGGTAGAGTTTGTTCTGGACTGGCTCCCCTAACGGGGCAGTAGTTCTAATGGAATGTTGTCTACTCCCGGGGACTTGTTTCGACTCAGGTCTTTCAGTGCTCTGTCAAACTCTTCACGCAGTATCGTGTCTCCCATTTCATTTTCATCTACATGCTCTTCCTTTTCCATAATATTGTCCTCAAGAACATCGCCCTTGTATAGACCCTCTATATACTCCTTCCCCCTTTCTGCTTTCCTTTCTTTGCTTAGAACTGGGTTTCCATCTGAGCTCTTGATATTTATACAAGTGGTTCTCTTTTCTCCAAAGGACTCTTTAATTTTCCTGTAGGCAGTATCTATCTTACCCCTAGGGAGATAAGCCTCTACATCGTTACATTTGTCCTCTAGCCATCCCTGCCTAGCCACTTTGCACCTCCTGTCGATCTCATTTTTGAGACGTTTGTATTCCATTTTGCATGCTTCATTTACTGCATTTTTATATTTTCCCCTTTCATCAATTACATTGAATTTTTATTCAGTTACCCAAGGATTTCTACTAGCCCTCGTCTTTTTACGTACTTGATCCTCTGCTGCCTTCACTACTTCATCCCTTAGAGCTACCCATTCTTCTTCTACTGTATTCCTTTCCCCCATTCCTATCAATTGTTCCGTTATGCTCTCCCTGAAACTCTGTACAGCCTCTGGTTTCGTCAGGTTAACCAGGTCCCATCTCCTTAAATTCCCACCTTTTTGCAGTCAGGGTCCACATGTGCCCCTGGAAATGTCTTATAATTTAAAACCTTGTTCTGAAATCTCTGTCTTACCATTATAAAATCTATCTGATGCCTTCTAGTATCTCCAGGATTCTTCCATGTATACAACCTTCTTTCATGATTCTTGAACCAAGTGTTAGCTATAATTAAGTTATGCTCATTGCAAAATTCTACCAGACGGCTTCCTCTTTTATTTCTTACCCCCAATCCATATTCACCTACTATGTTTCCCCTTTTCCTACTATCTTATTCCAGTCACCCATGACTATTAAATTTTCGTCTCCCTTCACTACCTGAATAATTTCTTTTATCTCATCATACATTTCATCAATTTCTTCATCATCTGCAGAGCTAGATGGCATATAAACATGTTCTACTGCAGTAGGCGTGGTCTTCGTGTCTATCTTGGCCACAATAATGCGTACACTATGCCAGAAATTATGACCACGAAAATGATACCACTCTATTCTGGTCTATAAACAACGCAGATAAGTTAAGAGTAAAAGTTTATCATTACACAGCGCCTCTTCAGAAGGAGGCGAAAAGAGAGTACGATTCTAAGCTCCACAAAAGTGTAAATACGACTGTGGAAATTAATTGCATAATGAAAGGTGGTTATACAGCAGAGGCAATTGGACACGAGAGGCCAAGAGAAAAGAATGCGGCACAATTAAGTAATAAGTGGTTACCTTTAATAATGTTGAACACTAATGACCTACAGGTCAGGTTTTCCATAGGCACTGAGAATGAAACTTGTGCTATGTTATAAGCACTATTGGAACACTTAAAGGAAAATAACAGAACTTTTGCGATGCGTATATCTGGAGTAAGGACGTTCGGTGACACTTGAAAATATACCATTATAAAGACAAGTAATTTGAAGAAAATCAGAATATCCTAAAAGATCACCTCCTCTTTCACATCAACGAAGACACCATAAAACACAACACAGGAATCTTCTTAATATTTTTAAACAAAAAGTAAACAAATAAAGCCACTAATTCAAAACTACAAGAGACAAAAAGATAAATATAGTGCGCAGCTTAGATGAATGGACTTAGATACTTCAGTGGTTTGAGATGGCCCGTCATGCTCTTCTCTCGTGAGCCAACCTCGTCATTTCAGAATAGCATTTCCTACATGCGTCCTCATTTATTTGCTGAATGTTTTCCTATATCGGTCTTCCTCTACAGGTTTAACCCTTTACATTTCGCTCTACTACCATAGATATTATTCCGTGATGTCTTAACCGGTGCCTTATCATCCTGTCCCTTCTTCTTGCCGGCATTTTCCATACATTCCTTTCCTCGCAGACCCTGCGCAGAATCTCCTCATTCCTTACTTTATCAGTCCTCCTAATTTTTAACATTCTTCTGTAGCACAACATCTCAACTACCTTGATTCTCTTCTTTACCGGTATTCCCACTGTCCACTCTTTCGACTTTTGTGTATGTTGAATCAGTCCTTCCGACAATTGTTTCTTTTTGGAATTCTTCACACTTATTCTGCAGCTATTTCGCCTTAGCCTCCCTGCACTTCGTATCTATTTCATTCCTATTTCTGAATGTCTTATACATCCCTCTTCGTCGATCAACTGAAGCATTTTTGTGTCACCCATGGTTTTTTCGCAGTTACCTTCTTTGTACCTTAGTTTTTCTTTCCAACTTCCGTGATTGCCATTTTTAGAGATGCCCATTCCTCATCAATTGAACTGTCTACTGATCCACTCCTTATCGCAGTATCTGTAGCCTCAGAAGACTTGAAATCGTAACTCCTCATTCTTTAACGCTTCCACATTCCACATTTTTGCGCACTGATTTTTCCTCACTAATCTCTTACGCTTCAAGCTAACCTTCATTTGAGTCTGTATATGCTCCTGGGTTCGTCCAGTATCTGATTTCGGAATCTCTACCTAATCCTCATGTAATGTAATTGAAGTCTACCCGTATCTTCCAACCTTTTACAAGTATACCTAATCCTCTTATGTTTATTGAACAGAGTATTCGCTATTGCTAGCTGAAATCCATTGGAGAACTCAAATAGTTTTTCCCCTCTCTCATTCCTAGTAGCAAGCTTATATTCTCCCGTGACTCTTTCTTCTACTCCTTTCTTACAACCGCATTCAAATCCCCCGTAACTATAAGATTTTCATCTCCGTTTACTAACTGAATTACCTGTTCAGTATCCTCATATTCATCTTCAGCTTGCAACGTCGGTATGTATACCTGAACCATTGCTGTCGATGTTGGTTTGCTATCGATTCTGATGAGAACAAGCCTACTACTGAACTGATAAGAGTAACTCACTGTCTGCCCTACCTTCCTATTCATAATGAATCCCACTCCCGTTGTATCATTTCTTGCCGTTGTTGATATTATCCTGTACTCATCTCACCAGAAATCCTTGTCTTCTTAACATTTCACTTCACTGACCTCACAATATCTAGATTGGGCGTTGTCATTTTCATTTTCAGATTTTATAGTTTCCCTCCCACTTTCAGACTTCCGACAATCCTTGCCCTGACTCGTACAAATTTCATGCTCTCTCTGGTTATTCAGTCTTTTTCTCATGGGTAACCTCCCCCTTGGCAGTCCCCTCCGTGAGACCCGAATGCGGACCTGTCCAAAATCTTTTGCCAATGAAGCGATCATCATAACACTTTTTCAACTACAGGCAACTTGTTCTGTGGATACACAGTATGTGCCTCTAATACAGTGGTTTGCTCTGCATTCTGCATCCACATGCCGTTAGTCATTGCTGATTCTTCGGTCTTTAGGGGCAGTTTGCCAGTCCCCGGGGGCAATAAAGTGCCCTGAACCTGTGTCGTTCTTCCGAGTTCTCTGACAAAACCATTGGCAGAATGAGGTTGACTTCTTATCCCAGACGTCTTCAGACACCTTTGCTGATTACTTTCAATCGAAATTTAAACGGCGGCGAGATTCGACGCAAGACCGAGGACGTTTTGATTATTAATCAAAGACACTACTCCATCTTTAATCGGATTTCGAACACGGGTCGCTAAATTCAGAAGCTGAGACGCTAACTATTCTTTTTATGGAAAGTTTGCTGCCACCCAAATGAAGGAGTGGGGGAAAGTGGGCAGGGGCCGCTACTCTAGGCATGGTCATAACGTCCCGTTCCCTCTCTCAGGAACGTAGAGAATGTGGAGTCAGTGGCGGAAACAGAAAAACCTCAAGGCGGGGGCGCTCAAGGCATCTTGAGCTGCCTTTACTTTTACCGTGATAAAAAATGATGAAGCTTAAGAAAGTTTTATTTAAACCGATTATACACACATACAAGACAATACCATCTTATGATATAAGAAAGCTACATTTGTGGTTCTCTTCCTTAAATGATGAATTCTATGAGCCTATTCTTCCTGGCAAATAGGTTAATTACATCGTCAATAGGACAATCAGTGTCAGGGTCAGTATTCAACAGAGCTAAGCCATTAAGTCGATCCTCCTTCATTGTCGACCTGAGCCATGTCTTTGTACGCCACCATGTTGAAAAACTTCTTTCTATTGTAGCAGTAGATGCAGGTAGAACAACCAAATATTTTGTACTGCGTGTCCAAAGTGGGATGGTCAGACCTAGAACAAACAGATAACGTTTGCACAACAGCACCACAATCATTGAGGGCGTTTATGTCCGTTTGCTTGTATTGAAGAATCTCTCCCATTAGTCTCTTTTTAATCACAAATAGTGATTCTATCTTCAAAGAACGGTAGTTCAGTTAAGCACTGATTCAATTTATGTGCCAGGTCATTACCGTCATTTTTCAGTAGTTGTTAGGACAAAAGCATGTTGAATTTTGAATGATAATGCTACAAAGGAAAGTACAGCCACTCGATAACTCGATTCAGTCGAGTCGACTGACGAATGAAACGAAAGAATAGTATTCGGGCTGACTAGCGAGGACGGCGCGGGTGGCAGTGCGTGGGGCACCGCACTGCATGGAGTAGAGGTACAAAGCACACTAATGACTTTCATTTTGCTTTATTTTATCGTTTCTCTTTTAGTTAATTTATTTGTCTGTTTAACATTCTATTTTTTATTAATATTATTTTGAATACCACCGATGATAGCAGGAAGCCGACTTCGCGAGGAGGAGGGAACGGCAAGCCGCCACACTCGGTGTAACTATCGACGCATAGTTTTTCGGAAAAGAACTTTCCAATGACCAGAGAATAATCGGCATTAAGAGTGGAAAAGGCGAGGACCAGCACTCGTCGCAGTAACACCCCAACACTGGCATGCGTTACACACAGTTCAACGAAAATTGGAGAAAATTTGGCGGCATTTGGGATTGCGGACAATGGCACGATATCGTTCATTAAGGCAGAGCCAGAAATCAAAGACATCGCCATCAGCAAATAAGTAGTGAACTGCGTGTCCACAAATCCACATCAAGGAGCTCGTCTACGCCTGTGGGAAGTACCCCGAGTCAGGAAAGAGGAGCAGATGAGGAGGTATCTCATGAAAAGTCGTACGGATAATTAAAACCAGCAGCCGATGCACCCAGAACCAGGCGTCCATCGCCGATCAGCAGACCAGCGACCCTCGTCCGTGTCCAAAACATCACAGGCGACACACAATGGGGTGTCTGCAAGGTGAATTCCATGGTGAGCGGCATACATGCTTTCCACCGACCGTAAGGTACCATGCAGTGGCCGAGCGGTTCTAGGCGCTTCAGTCTGGAACCATGCTACCGCTACGGTCGCGGGTTCGAATCCTGCCTCGGCCATGGGTGTATGTGATGTCCTCAGGTTAGTTAGGTTTAAGTAGTTCTAAGTTTTAGGGGACTGATGACCACAGCAGTTAAGTCCCATAGCGCTCAGAGCCATTTGAACCATTTTGAGCCACAGATTTACTGTACGTGTCATGGGCAGAAAACGCCTGGTTCTGGGTACATCGGCTGCCGGCTTTAATTACCCATACGACTTCTCATGAGATACTTCCTCATCTGATCCTCTTTCCTGACTCGGGATACTTCCCACAAGCGTAGACGAACTCCTTGAAGTGGATTTGTGGACATGCAGTTCACTACTTGTTTGCTGATGGCGAGAAAAATGTCCTTGATTCCTGGCTCTTCCTGAATGAACGAGATAGTGCCATTGTCCGCAATCCCAAATGCCGCCAAACATGGGCTTCGTGGAGATCAAACGTGTTGGCAGTATCGCACAACAGACGTAGCTCAGCTCAAGGAAAATATGGCGGAAATAAAAGAAAAGCAGTGGAACGTCCGAAAGGGGAGACGGGCGGAGAGAGAGTGAGGTGCAAGGGCCTCCAGCAACAGGCTGGAAAGGTACACGGGACAATGGCGCCACAGCACCATTTGAGAGCTGACGAAAAGGGCTATTGCTCTGTCAGGGACACGATACAGGCCTGCGCTGTGGAAGAGTCAGAATCTCGTACCATAACTTGAAACGAGCCGTGGAAAACTTATGAACCCAATGCTGCTGACATGTAAGTGGCAATGGGAGGCGGTAGATGGAGTGTCTGTGCCACATGGGAGATACGGGACGCCAAATACGCACTAACATATTGTATCCGTTGCAGAAGATCGATGGCTCGTAAACGATGGTCTAGGAGGCCAAAAGTTGCCAAATCGTGTCCTAAGCATCGGATAGTAGCAGCTACACGCACTGGGGCAGCGCTGTCTGCAGGAATCCATGCACCTTTAGCCATAGCGCTCGATTTGCAGACGTTAAGACAGCAGGCAGAAGCTTCTCCACGTGTGGTAACTCATACCAACGGCCCCCTGACCTCAGCATCACTACGATGAACGTGGAAGAGAGCAGCCGCATAAGCGGTGCAACTAAACAGATGGCCACAGAGAGACATCAGAGACAAGCATTGAGGGCGAAAGCACTCAATAGTGCACAGAGTGGCACTGAACGAAGGAACAAGATGAAAGGAATAAGACGGCAATTGTAGAGTACACGAGACGTCGCTCCGTGAAGGAGACAAGTTACGATGTCGACGGTGTCCCATATTGCGGGGCACCCCTTCCAGGTAATCTTGATTGACCGGTCGAACACCTGGCTGAAGTCGAGAACTGCTGAAAGTCCAGGCACACGACGAACCTAAGCAAGAGCGATCGTGTCTCGACAGAGACAGAGCAGAGTGCGGAGGTTATTGCCACCTCTCAAAGATGTTTCATCAGGGGAAACCTAGTACTGAGCAGGCCCTATAAGTTGTGCAAGCAACATCCGGGAAAAGATCTTCGGGTTGCTAATGTGCAACGTCAAGGGGTGGTGATTCCGAGCCAGAGGAGAGCCATGAGACAACCAGGGCTTGTGGATGAGAATGAGGAGACCATCGAGGATTTCGTCTGAGATCTGCATAATAGGCGACAAAAGGTCCCGAGAAATTTCCATCCACACCGTCGCCAGTGGGTGATGAAATGTCCGATAAAACTCAACTGGGAGCCTGTTAGGTTGGGTGACCTGTTCGTAGAACCGGCCTTCATGACATCGGCAAACGTATTCATAGTTTCATCTCTAGGAACCGAGCCGAAGGAGAGTCGTGAGTCCGCCGTAATTCTGGTAGGGTGGTGGCGTTGGGCATAGTACACCACAGCAAATGTCCATAGAAGGCAGTTCCTATATCATGTCCATTGTAATTGTTGGGGCTGTTATTCCGTGGTCGATTGATGAATTCCGTGTCAATTCCCAACGTTTCGTCCCCGTCTGCGGAGAACATCTTCAAGGGGGTCTGTAGCTGGGTGGAAGGTCCAACACACCCACTGGCTCGCTACTGTCAGCCAGTGGGTGTGTTGGACCTTCCATCGACCTACAGACCCCCTTGAAGATGTCGTTCGCAGACGGGGACGAAACTTTGAGAATTGACACAGAATTCATCAATCGACCACGGCATAACAGCCCGGATAATTACAATAAACATGAAATTTCCGGCCGTGAAAGTCTACCTTTTAGAATCAATCCCTGTACCATAGTGGGTATCTAGGCGCTGCCCATCATCAGTCGTAAGAATATTAACCAAAGTCAACCAATGGCGGCGCCGTTCTGCTATCACATGGTTGATAGATGAACGCTTTCGTTTTAACCTGGCGTGTGGGAACGCCCTGCCCGTAGCTCCTTCAAGGTGACAGAGAGAGGGCAGTGATCTGCGGCTTGTACGATTTACCATCGCCTGACACTGTCAATATACCATCACAATACATTCCCAGAAAATGGTGAAGCAGAAATCCTGCGTTTGTCGCTGCCACTCCGCAACCCCCTCCCCCCCCCCCCCCCCACACTCTGTGACCAATCAAGTCCTTGTGGAGAGCAGGCTGTGTGCAGAGGACCTACCAAGACAGAGCAGACATATGTATCGCGGCGTCGACGACAGGCTTTCCACGTGGTTTCGATGAGCTGCCGGCTGACGGAGGTAAGACGAATCGTGTTCAGCTTCCATGGTTCCCAGCCGTGCGGCGTAGACTGACAGCACAGGTATACTGTACGTGTCATGGTCAGGAAACTCAACGGGCAAGACTTCAGCACCCTGCACCTCGCCGACAATGTCGCGAGAGATATAAGCGCGGTCGAGGAGACTGGAAGAATGGTTAGCGAAATGTGAAAACTCTGGATGAACACCGCCAACATGCTCGCAAGAGTCCACGAGGTTGAGGATCTGGACAATTGCCGCTAGAGCCGCGCATGGAGGCCGCGCTGTAGAGAGCCTGTATAGGGAGAGAGTGGCCAGCCGGACGATACGGCGGCCATTTTTCTGCCAAACTGCGGGTGGGACTTTTGAATGGCCAGTAGTGGAGTAGTGGGGTACACACTCACCGAATCAAAAGCACAAGACAATATGGCGTTTCTGCTATAATATACTCAAAGTAGCTTACAACGTACAGCACAGGACAATTCGATACAGTGGCTGCAAAAATTATTCGTTACTTCCATTTATCCCCTTTAAAGATCGTTTACTAGACATATTGCGATGAAAGTAACGTAAATAAAAAAAAATATAGTGTATAGTATTTGTTTTGTATCAGAAGTGCATAACGCTAAAGATTTGTTGTTGTTGTTATGGTCTTCAGTCCTGAGACTGGTTTGATGCAGCTCTCCATGCTACTCTATCCTGTGCAAGCTTCTTCATCTCCCAGTACCTACTACAACCTACATCCTTCTGAATCTGCTTAGTGTATTCATCTCTTGATCTCCCTCTACGATTTCTACCCTCCACGCTACCCTCCAATACTAAAATGGTAATCCCTTGATGCCTCAGAACATGTCCTACCAACCATTCCCTTCTTCTGGTCAAGTTGTGCCACAAACCTATCTTCTCCCCAATCCTATTCAATATTTCCTCATTAGTTATGTGATCTACCCATCTAATCTTCAGCATTCTTCTGTAGCACCACATCTCGAAAGTTTCTATTCTCTGCTTGTCCAAACTATTTATCGTACATGTTTCACTTCCATACATGGCTACACTCCTTAAAAATACTTTCAGAAATGACTTCTTGACACTTAAATCTATACTCGATGTTAACAAATATCTCTTCTTCAGAAACGCTTTCCTTGCCATTGCCAGTCTACATTTTATATCCTCTCTACTTCGACCATCATCAGTTACTTTGCTCCCCAAATAGCAAAACTCCTTTACTACTTTAAGTGTCTCATTACCTAATCTAATTCCCTCAGCATCACCCGACCTAATTCGATTACATTGCATTATCCTCGTTTTGCTTTTGTTGATGTTCATCTCATATCCTCCTTTCAAGACGCTATCCATTCCATTTAACTGCTCTTCCAAGTCCTTTGCTGTCTCTGACAGAATTACAATGTCATCGGCGATCCTCAAAGTTTTTGTTTCTTCTCCATGGATTTTAATACCTACTCCGAATTTTTCTTTTGTTTCCTTTACTGCTTGCTCAATATACAGATTGAATAACATCGGGGAGAGACTACAACCCTGTCTTACTCCCTTCCCAACAACTGCTTCCCTTTCATGTCCCTCGACTCTTATAACTGCCATCTGGTTTCTGTACAAATTGTAAATAGCCTTTCGCTCCCTGTATTTTACCCCTTAACCTTTAGAATTTGAAAGAGAGTATTCCAGTCAACATTGTCAAAAGGTTTCTCTAAGTCTACAAATGCTAGGAACGTAGGTTTGCCTTTCCTTAATCTTTCTTCTAAGATAAGTCGTAAGGCCAGTATTGCCTCACCTGTTCCAGTATTTCTACGGAATCCAAACTGATCTTCCCCGAGGTCGGCTTCTACTAGTTTTTCCATTCGTACGTAAAGAATTCGCGTTAGTATTTTGCAGCTGTGGCTTATTAAACTGATTGTTCGGTAATTTTCACATCTGTCAAGACCTGCTTTCTTTGGGATTTGAATTATTATATTTTTATGAAGTCTGAGGGTATTTCGCCTGTTTCATGCAACTTGCTCACCAGATGGTAGAGTTTTGTCAGGACTAGCTCTCCCAAGGCCGTCAGTAGCTCCAATGGAATGTTGTCTCCCCCGGGGCCTTGTTTCGACTCAGGTCTTTTAGTGCTCTGTCAAACTCTTCACGCAGTATCGTATCTCCCATTTCATTTTCATCTACATCCTCTTCCATTTCCATAATATTGGCCTCAAGTGCATCGCCCTTGTATAGACGCTCTATATACTCCTTCCACCTTTCTGCTTTCCCTTCTTTGCTTAGAACTGGGTTTCCATCTGAGCTCTTGATGTTCATACAAGGGGTTCTCTTATCTCCATAGGTCTCTTTAATTTTCCTGTATTCAGTATCTATCTTACCCCTAGTGAGATAAGCGTCTACATCCTTACATGTGTCCTCTAGCCATCCCTGCTTAGCCATTTTGCACTTCCTGGTGATCTCAATTTTGAGACGTTTGTACTCCTTTTTGCCTGCTTCATTTACTGCATTTTTATATTTTCTCCTTTCATCAATTAAATTCAATATTTCTTCTGTTACCCAAGGATTTCTACTAGCCCTCGTCTTTTTACCTACTTGATCCTCTGCTGCCTTCACTACTTCATCCCTCAAAGCTACCCATTCTTCTTCTACTGTTTTTCTTTCCCTCATGCTTGTCAATTGTTCCCTTATGCTCTTCTGAAACTCTGTACAACCTCTGGTTCTTTCAGTTTATCCAGGTCCCATCTCCTTAAATTCCCACCTTTTTGCAGTTTCTTCAGTTTTAATCTACAGGTCATAACCAATAGATTGTAGTCAGAGTCCACATCTGCCCCTTGAAATGTCTTACAATTTAAAACCTGGTTCCTAAATCTCCGTCTTACCAGTATATAATCTATCTGATACCTTTTAGTACCACCAGGGTTCTTCCATGTATACAACCTTCTTTTATGATTCTTAAACCAAGTGTCAGCTATGATTAAGTTGTGCTCTGCGCAAAATTCTATCAGGCGGCTTCCTCTTTCATTTCTTAGCCCCAATCCATATTCACCTACTAAGTTTCCTTCTCTCCCTTTTCCTACTACCGAATTCCAGTCACCCATGACTATTAAATTTTCGTCACCCTTCACTATCTGAATAATTTCTTTTATTTCATCGTACATTTCTTCAATTTCTTCGTCATCTGCAGAGCTAGTTGGCATATAAACTTGTACTACTGTAGGAGGTGTGGGCTTCGTATCTATCTTGGCCACAATAATGCGTTCACTATGCTGTTTGTAGTAGCTAACCCGCATTCCTATTTTCCTATTCATTATTAAACCTACTCCTGCGTTACCCCTAATTGATTTTGTGTTTATAACCCTGTAGTCACCTGACCAGAAGTCTTGTTCCTCCTGCCACCGAACTTCACTAATTCCCACTATATCTAACTTTAACCTATCCATTTCCCTTTTTAAATTTTCTGACCTACCTGCCCGATTAAGTGATCTGACATTCCACGCTCCGATCCGTAGAACGCCAGTTTTCTTTCTCCTGATAACGACATCCTCTTGAGTAGTTCCCGCCCGGAGATCCGAATGGGGGACTATTTTACCTCCGGAATATTTTACCCAAGAGAACGCCATCATCATTTAATCATACAGTAAAGCTGCATGCCGTCGGGAAAAATTACGGCCGTAGTTTCCCCTTGCTTTCATCCGTTCGCAGTACCAGCACAGAAAGGCCGTTTTAGTTATTGTTGCAAGGCCAGATCAGTCAATCATCCAGACTGTTGCCCCTGCAACTACTGAAAAGGCTGCTGCCCCTCTTCAGGAACCACACGTTTGTCTGGCCTCTCAACAGATACCCCTCCGTTGTGGTTGAACTTACGGTACGGCTATCTGTATCGCTGAGGCACGCAAGCCTCCCCACCAACGGCAAGGTCCATGGTTCAGGGAGGAGGGCTAAAGATTTAACATACCTGTTTTACGTCGATGAATGAAAGTCGTAAGCAGTTGTTTACATGTGTCATGCAAAAATTGTGAGACGTATTAGTACTTCTTGTCACGTCTTCAAACTTTTTGCATGTCACAAGTAAACAACTGTTTACGACTTTGCTTCATATATATATATATATATATATATATATATATATATATATATATATATATATATATATATATATAAACAGCATTTACACACAGTGAATACCCCTTGTAGATGACAAACGAGAAAGATTACAAAACTTAGGAAATGTTGAATGTACTGTACTAACGACTAAATATAAGAAGAAAACTACCGTTCCCTTCTACCCCGCAGTAAGTAGGCCTATTAAAAACTGTCTTCAAGAGTACCTACAATTATTTACTACGAATAATGTTTCAGCAACCACGACAACTGCGAAAAACCTGCTTACAGCTTTCCTGCGTCAACAGTCAGGCAATATTACTGAAACCAAAATAATGCCTAGTGTTCTGATTCGGAACGAAATAAAGTTTGACGCTATAAAGTCTAATGAGAATGCACAACAATTACAGGAACTTCCCGTTTCCAGCAAGGACTGTCAGATATTGGCTTCAGAAAAGCTTGTGATGCTATCAGTATGCACAAAACGCTTCATTATTTCAACTCGTATTTAAGATCGCAAACGCTAATTACGTACTAAAAACGATATACAACTAAATCGAACATGCATGCACAACGCATAACAAGTCTCTCAATAATTCAAATACCTTTTAATCGTTTCAAAAAGTCCTCTGAACTTCAATTCAACTCAAAAGCACGGCGAACATAGGAAGCGCTAGAGACGTTTGACAGAAAAATGGCGCCAAAGCTAATCAACCAACCACGGGCAACTTCACGTATGGCCACTCTCTCTGTATACAGGCTCTCTACCGCGCGGGACAGCCGTGCGGTCTACGGCGTCATGTCACGGTTTGCACAGCTTCTCCCGTCGGAGGTTGGAGTCCTCCGTCGGGCATGGGTGTGTGTATTGTCCTTAGCTTAGGTTAGTTTAAGTTAGGTTAAGTAGTGCGTAAGCCTAGGGACCGATGACCTCTGCAGTTTGCTCCCATAGTCCTTACTACAAATTCCATTCCTCGCATCGTGTATGACGAGGCAGTTGGGCGCCTGAGTAGAGCTTATGTCATTTCCCGTAATTAAAGGATACTGTCCACCTAGGAAGAGAGACGTGACTGCCTTGGAGTGGAAATTAGAGTGTTCGTGGTGGCGAGCCGAACCAGATGGTTCATAGACGCTGATGATCCTAACACCACTAAACGTGAGAGCCATACCTCTGGTATCAGACTGAAAATCAACTGTATCAGCGAGGATACCGTCAAGTAGGAGGAACATCGCCCCAGTACCAGTAGGGAAAGCATGGGACACATGCGCAGTAAAGCCGAGGAGAGCACAAAAATGTGCAACATGCAGCTCCTGAAGAAGGGCAGCGTCAACGTCCTGAACGTAGAGCATTTTATGGAGTGATGACGGTTTATGGCGCACGCGAATAGTATTGACACTGACTCCAGTTGTGCAATAAGTGTGAAAAGCTGCCATCACTCGGAGGGTGGGCGATGCAAACACCGAAAAGCACGAGGAGCTCTCCGTTAAACTCTTTTGGAGGGCATAAAGGTCGGATGTTCGAGTAGTATAGTCTTACGTAAATTATCAGCATGATTCCACGTTTTTCACGTGCGCTATAATTTAAAAACTGAGCCTTTGAATTGGTGGTCTCTACTCTAAAACAAGGTGCAAACAGTGCTGACACAGAGACAAGATTAATCAAAGGAAAGCTGTTTACTGTATGTTTGTTAACCAAACGGCCGAACGCTAGAGAGGTCCACAATAAGCGCTAGACGAATAAGCTGCTAGAAATTTACAATTCAGGAAGGAAAAATTCTCATAATTTCAGAAGTGATCTAAATACGAAATCCGTTCAGAAACGATGTTATTTATAAATAATTTATCATTCGTTGCTCAAGAAACAGACTAATTAAAAAGCTGAGTGAGTTATTAGGAAACGTAGGTACGGGAACCTACATTCTGTGTAGTGGCTTATGAAATGCGTATCGAAATGGAAATGTTTGAACCATGTCGTAAGAGTTCAGTCAAATGTACTCTGATAAGAATGAATTATCAAATACAAAGAGGTACATACGTTTATCTTCAATTAATCAGTGACCACAAAGTACATTTGTTCACTTTCTTTTTTAAGATGTAGCCACCGAAGTGTGGAATCAGATGAAATACTGACGACAAACGTCTCTGGATGTCAGTCGAAATATGATGCAAACAAATATCGACTGTCAAAAAAATGGCTCTGAGCACTATGGGACTTAACATCTTCGGTCATCAGTCCCCTAGAACTTAGAACTACTTAAACCTAACTAACCTAAGGACATCACACACATCCATGCCCGAGGCAGGATTCGAACCTGCGACCGTAGCAGTCCCGCGGTTCCGGACTGTAGCGCCTAGAACCGCACGGCCACCGCGGCCGGCTATCGACTGTCACTGTGGTGGTAGCGTACAGTGTTCTGAGTCGTACTGGCAGCAGTGGGTCTCATTATCTGTGCTAATGGATTGTAAACAATGGCGATTCCAATGACATAAGTAAATGAAATAACAGGAAATTAGCGTCAGTTGACTTCGTCCCTTTATTTGTCGCTGCTGCATCGTATTGTTTGTCATGTTGGCTGAGACCATTAATAGCAACCGGAATTAAGTAACTATTGGATCCTTTTACTGACCTCCCTACTCAGATGATGCAATTGCTGAAAGGTTCAAAGAAAACTCGAATATAACAAACACGTACCTGCTCTCATTCAATTATAGTTGGTGGTGACTTTAAATTACCCTCGATATGTTGTTGAAAATACATGATTAAAACCGGAGGTACGCACAAAACTTCATATGAAATTGTGCTAAACGCATTCTCTGAAAGTTATTTAGAGGAGTTAGTTCATGAGCCCACGCGAATAGTAAACGGTTGTGAAAACACGCTTGACCTCTTATCAATAAATAATCCTAAACTAATAATGAGCATCGAAACGGGTACAGGGAGTAGTGAACACAGGCTCGTCGTAGCGAGGTTGAATATTGTAACCCCAAATCCTCGAAAAATAAACGAAAAATATATTTATTCAAAAAACCGATTAAAATTCACTTGACGCCTTCCTGACGAACAATCTCCACACCTTCCGCATTAAAATGTAAGTGTAGGCCAGTTGTGGTTTGAATTCAAAGAAATAGTATCGACAGCAATTGAGACATTTCTGCCAAATAAATTAATAAACGACGGATCTGATCCCTCTTGGTACACAAAACGGGCCAGAACACTGTTGCAGAAACAACGACAAAAGCATGCCAAATTTAAACGAATGCAAAATCTCCAGCAGTGGCGACGTTTTACAGAACCTCGAAATTTAGCGCGGACATCAATGCGAGATGCTTGTAATAGTTACGACAACCAGACTTCATCTCGAAACCTGGCACAAAATCCAAAGAGATTCTGGTCGTATGTAAAGTATGCTAGCAGCAAGACAGAGTCAATTCCTTTTTCTGCGCGGTAGGAGTCGAAATACTTTCGGCGACAACAATGCTAAAGCAGAATTACTAATTACAGCCATTCGAAATTCCTTCACCAAAGAAAACGTAGTAAATATTCCAGAATTCGAATCAAGAATAGCTGCCAACATGAGTAACTTAGAAGTAGATATCCTCGGAGTAGTGAAGCAACTTATTGCACTTAATAAAACAAGTCTTCTGTCCAGACTGTATACCAATTACATTCCTTTTAGAGTATGCCGATACAATAGCTCCATACTTAATGTCATATATAACCGCTCGTTCAAAGAAAGATGTGTACCCAAAGAACCCAAAGACTGAAAAACTGCACAGGTCATACCAATATCCAAGACATGTAGTAGGAGTAATCCACTAAATTTCAGGCTCATATCATTAACATCGATTGCAGTAGGATTTTGGAACATATTATTGTCTTTCAACATTACGAATTACCTTGAAGAGAACGGTCTATTGACACACAGTCATCCGGATTTAGAAAAAGTCGCTCTTGTGAAACACAGCTAGCTCTTTACACACACGAAGTGTTGAGTGGTTTTGCCAAGAGATTTGAAACTGATTCGGTATTTCTAGATTTCCAAAAGGCCTTTGACGCAGTGCCGCACTAGCGCCTTGTAGTTAAATAGCGTGCTTATGGAATATCATCTCAGTTATGTAACTGGATTCGTGATTTACTGCCAGAGAGACCACAGTTCGCAGTAACTTACGGAAAGTCATCGAGTAAAACAGAATTAATATCTTGCGTTCCCCAAGGCATTGTTATAGGCCCTCTGATATTCCTTATCTATATAAACGATTTAGGTGGCAAGCTGAACAGCCATCTTGTTTGCAAATAATGCTGTCGTTTATCGTCTGGTGAAGCCATCAGCTGATCAAAACAAATAGCAAAAAGATATGTGAAAACTGAGAACTTACGGTAAATAATGGAAAGTGTGATTCCATTCTCATAATTGCTAAAAGCAATCCGTCAAACTTCGGTTACATGAGAAATCAGTGAAATCTAAATTTAACTAAATACCTAGGAATTGCAATTACGAACAACTTAAACTGGAAAGAACACACAAAAAATCTGGTGGGAAGAGCAAACCAAAGACTGAGTTATATTGGCAGAACACTCAGAAAACGTAACAATTTACTAAAGAGAATGCGGATCGATGAACCCTCAGTCATGCACGCAAGTGTGAATTGCAGAGTCACCATGTAGAAGCAGATGTTCAGTCTGAACTCGAAACACCATCAAGAGTGTTCTTGAAAGAACTCGTACTAACTGAAGGCACAGGTTTTGCTCACGATTACGTATGCAGCAACTTAGTTTGTGTCCATGGGAATCCTAAAGCTTCATCCAGAGATCTTTACATCGCTGTAATATAACAGAACTAATCATATTGCTTAAATTGTAGTTCCTGCAGTAAGACAATGTGCTTCAACTTAATGTTGCAGTACAATACGTGTCATCTTTTTATTACTTTTAACAAATTTGGTATTTAGAGGTCAATGGCTGTAATTCATTATAAAGAAATTAATTCCTGTTACCAACCAAATTACGAATGTTATCTTATTTCGATAATTACGAAGCTTTTCGAGAATTTATTATAATTTTCAAGGCCTCATACTTACGTATTCCTCTTTCTGACCAGCTGGATAATTATTGTTCACAACAGAGGCGCATCTTTATTTTGTGCGAATTCGTATGTTGTCGCAGTGGCCGAGCCGTGTCGCTTAGCTGGCCGTGCGGTTTCGCCCGAGCGCCAGCCGATAGATACAATCCTGGAAATTGAAATAAGAACACCGTGAATACTTTGTCCCAGGAAGGGGAAACTTTATTGACACATTCCTGGGGTCAGATACATCACATGATCACACTGACAGAACCACAGGCACATAGACACAGGCAACAGAGCATCCACAATGTCAGCACTAGTACAGTGTATATCCACCTTTCGCAGCAATGCAGGCTGCTATTCTCCCATGGAGACGATCGTAGAGACGCTGGATGTAGTCCTGTGGAACGCCTTGCCATGCCATTTCCACCTGGCGCCTCAGTTGGACCAGCGTTCGTTCTGGACGTGCAGACCGCGTGAGACGACGCTTCATCCAGTCCCAAACATGCTCAATGGCGGACAGATCCGGAGTTCTTGCTGGCCAGGGTAGTTGACTTACACCTTCTAGACCACGTTGGGTGGCACGGGATACATGCGGACGTGCATTGTCCTGCTGGAACAGCAAGTTCCCTTGCCGGTCTAGGAATGGTAGAACAATGGGTTCGATGACGGTTTGGATGTACCGTGCACTATTCAATGTCCCCTCGACGATCACCAGTGGTGTACGGCCAGTGTAGGAGATCGCTCCCCACACCATGATGCCGGGTGTTGGCCCTGTGTGTCTTGGTCGTATGCAGTCCTGACTGTGGCGCTCACCTGCACGGCGTCAAACACGCATATGACCATCATTGGCACCAGGCCAGAAGCGACTCTCATCGCTGAAGACGACACGTCTCCATTCGTCCCTCCATTCACGCCTGTCGCGACACCACTGGAGGCGGGCTGCACGATGTTGGGGCGTGAGCGGAAGACGGCCTAACGGTGTGCAGGACCGTAGCCCAGCTTCATGGAGACGGTTGCGAATGGTCCTCGCCGATACCCCAGGAGCAACAGTGTCCCTAATTTGCTGGGAAGTGGCGGTGCTGTCCCCTACGGCACTGCGTAGGATCCTACGGTCTTGGCGTGCATCCGTGCGTCGCTGCGGTCCGGTGCCAGGTCGACGGGCACGTGCACCTTCCGCCGACCACTGGCGACAACATCGATGTACTGTGGAGACCTCACGCCCCACGTGTTGAGCAATTCGGCGGTACGTCCACCCGGCCTCCCGCATGCCCATTATACGCCCTCGCTCAAAGTCCGTCAACTGCACATACGGTTCACGTCCACGCTGTCGCGGCATGCTACCAGTGTTAAAGACTGCGATGGAGCTCCGTATGCCACGGCAAACTGGCTGACACTGACGGCGGCGGTGCACAAATGCTGCGCAGCTAGCGCCATTCGACGGCCAACACCGCGGTTCCTGGTGTGTCCGCTGTGCCGTGCGTGTGATCATTGCTTGTACAGCCCTCTCGCAGTGTCCGGAGCAAGTATGGTGGGTCTGACACACCGGTGTCAATGTGTTCTTTTTTCCACTTCCAGGAGTGTATTTGTTCGCCCGTTTTCCCTTCGGGCAGAGGACGTGTCACAAGTGCTTCGACTAGAGCTAATTGACCTACAGTGCCATATCCGCCTGAGGGACCGCTTTCTTATGTGTAAAACTTTGGACGTCTTTTACGGCTGTCTTCCACGACAGAAATATTCTCTTTTGCACAAGCACGCGGCCAAAGTTCTCTCAATGTTTGGTTCTACGTATCTCTGTGAGCGCTTTTTCTCTCTTTTAAAGCCTGCTAAAACTAAGAACCGTTCATTCCTTGGCGACAAAAATTTGACCAATTCTTTGAGGTTAGGAGTCTCACGGAATATTGTACCAAGCGTAGACAAAATCGTTTCCTCGAAAAAGAAAAACGTGTAAAATGTTAATTGTCTTCTTTAACAATGTTGACTGTAGGAATTAAAGAGCTTTATAACCTTAATTCTATTTTAATAAGTTTCCAAACTTGGTCTGTTAAAATTATTACGTACAAAACAGCAAACTAAGGATCCGATTCAATTCTTGTATGAGCCTGGTATAGACTATCCGTTCGCAGACTTAAGTAAGATAATTAGAGACTTTATCTTTTCATTAACACTTGAATACTGATTCTTCTAAAGGAAGCAATATATTTGGCACCATAAAAGTAATTAGGTAGTATACGGCAATTAACGAATTGAGGGAAAGTCATTCAACGGGTTTTTCAAATCTTTGTCAACCACACTTTAAGAAAAATGTATTGTTCATTCCATGTCAGATAGCTGACAAATAGTCACGCTGATGCAAGTCTTGTTATGTCGAAAATCAGTATCGGTAATGTGGTTTTAGAATGATTATTGCACAGCAAGTACCTATAGTGTCAGGGCTTGAAGAAGTTTGATCGAATCACTCATTACAAGTGATTTCCGTTATATGAAAAATAGGCCATGGTCCAAGGCACTAATATTACGCTGGGCAGATCTTTACAGTCTGTAAAGATGTAGTTTGAATTAAGTTAAACAAGCTGAACAAATAAAACTGTTTATAAGTATTCTTTTAATAGTCGCGGTGTGGCGGCTACTGTATGACATGGCGGAGTCGCGCTGACGTGTGTTACCAAGTATATAGTGTCAAGGTTTGGCCCAGTTTGCTTCATTCAGCACTTAAGAGCGCAACTGAACCCAAGCGTAAGGGACGTAAGAGAAACTCGCTTTTGAAGCACACACACATCGGCAGTAGCAGATCTCATGCCGCCACAAAGCAGTCACCAGATTCGTCTCCCTAGTGGCTGGAAAGTGTTGTACCTGGAGGATAGCGTACCTACGCACACATGATGTTGCCAGATCAGTGTATCGGTCTAGTGACCGAGCAACAGACGAAGTGATGTGCACTACAGACCGCTATAAGCAGTTTCTGGCCCTTGTACTTCCCTAGTTTTTTGCTCTTTTGGGAGACATGGGGTTGTGTGTTTTTGCAGCAGTTGCAAATATTTTTTGTTCTGCACATTTAAGTCCTGTACAGTACAGGGTGATTCAAAAAGAATACCACAACTTTAGGAATTTAAAACTCTGCAACGACAAAAGGCAGAGCTAAGCACTATCTGTCGGCGAATTAAGGGAGCTATAAAGTTTCATTTAGTTGTACATTTGTTCGCTTGAGGCGCTGTTGACTAGGCGTCAGCGTCAGTTGATGTTAAGATGGCGACCGCTCAACAGAAAGCTTTTTGTGTTATTGAGTACGGCAGAAGTGAATCGACGACAGTTGTTCAGCGTGCATTTCGAACGAAGTATGGTGTTAAACTTCCTGATAGGTGGTGTATTAAACGTTGGTATAAACAGTTTACAGAGAATGGATGTCAATGCAAAGGGAAAAGTTCTGGATGGCCGAGAACGAGTGATGAAAATGTAGCACGCATCCAGCAAGCATTTGTTCGCAGCCCAGGAAAATCGACTCGCAGAGCTAGCAGAGAGCTGCAAATTCCACAATCAACTGTATGGAGAGTCCTACGAAAAAGGTTAGTTATGAAACCTGAACGTCAACTACCCCAGGCGATGGATCGGCCGCCAGGGAGCCCGTGACAGAGCACTTCATCACTGGCCTCCAAGAAGCCCTGATCTTACCCCCTGAGATTTTTTCTTATGGGGGTACGTTAAGGATATGGTGTTTCGGCCACCTCTCCCAGCCACCATTGATGATTTGAAACGAGAAATAACAGCAGCTATCCAAACTGTTACGCCTGATATGCTACAGAGAGTGTGGAACGAGTTGGAGTATCGGGGTGATATTGCTCGTGTGTCTGGAGGGGGCCATATTGAACATCTCTGAACTTGGTTTTGAGGGGAAAAAAAAACCTTTTTAAATACTCTTTGTAATGATGTATAACAGAAGGTTATATTATGTTTCTTTCATTAAATACACATTTTTAAAGTTGTGGTATTCCTTTTGAATCACCCTGTATATTACAGCTATTTGAAATACATAGGTAATTCTTCAGTTACAATATTTTATGGGGAGTGAAATTCTATATATTTTTTAAACTGTGTACTGCCTGGGCAGAAGCCCTACTTCGTTGACCGAGTACCGTCTCGTACTTAGAAACAAAAATGGCTTCTACCATGGAACATTTGATATATCGAAAAGAGCTTGATTTCTTTAAGACCTAACAATGTTTCTAGTCTTGGAAATGGGAATTTGTGTCAGTTTCAAGTAGGTTCAGTTTTAAAATGTATTTAACTCGCAAATGGTTTTGAGTATGCTTCTATTTAACTTTATTTCACTTACTGATTGTTAGTGTGCAGTAGACAGACAACTGATTGCATTACTGACAAGATTTTCTCGGTTGCAACGCTTTTAAATTTCTCTTGAATAACTTACTTGTTTTTAGGCACGTAACGTGTTGAGCATGATGTTATAGCCCGATCTGGGGCTGTTATCAAGAGATCAACGAAGAGTGGGGTTGCGTGATACTGTGGAGCGCCGGGGTGCTAATGGAACGTCATTCATTTAACAAGCATTTACCGGCCAGCCTCTTCTTCTCAGCACTGCCCACCAGGGATCACGTTGAGCCGGCGTGTTTCAAAGCGCCAGACGGTAACGTCAGTGCCCGGCAAGGAACCTGATTAGCATAGTGTGGTGTGCGTACTGTAAGAACTTCGGTACACACACCATCAGATTATTTGACTTGTCGTTCTAACCAAGTAAGACAGTGTCAGCAATATGTCTCGTGGTCTTATCGTGGCGTGTTTATCTTCTGCCGTTAGGTCAGACGATAGAAATGCCACTTGCACGCTTAGAGTAGCAGATTGACGGTGACCAACTTAAAACAGACCTTGATTAATTTTCACACACATTTATTAAAATAATAACAAGCATAAAAATAACAACTTGGTTGTGGATGCTATTTACAATTGACAATCTGAATTTCCTTTGGTCTTGGTACGTTAATCTTATTCTGACATATCTCTGATACTTGACAAAGTGTCTATACATTTCTCTTCATGCCTATATGATAATCTTATTAGGCGCAGACTGAAACTTGACTACAGACTAATGCAGACTGACTAACCAGAGGTCTGTAGACTCGTTATAATACCTCGCGGGTTCAGGTATCACTGCGCGAGTGTGATCCGTGAGGAGAAAAGGTTCTACGTTAGCAGCAATCTGATTGGCTGCGTTACATATTAATACGCAAATCGGCGGAAGAAGAATTTGGTCCGTCTCTAAGACAGCGCCATCTCGTATTGCGGAGACGGACGAGCGCTGCGCCTGCGCTGTTGTGCTTAGCGGGGCGCGCTCTAGTGGCAAAGCTGTGTACGCGCTGACTACGCGGAACTATGTACACAACACATAGGCCCTGTCGTTGCCTGCGGTCATTGCCACGGCCCGTAGGAGGGTGCGGCGGCCGTGCGTCTCCATAGCCCGGCGTGGCGGCGGACTTCTGTCGGAGTCTAAGGACTCTAAATGAGTGTATCTGCTCTTTGGCTCATTCCCTGAATACCGCACTCCGCTGTATTCGATTGTGGAGATGGCGTGAAGACAAACACACAACAGCAAGATGACATTCCTAGTGGCGGTCCACAGCACACGGACGTTCTGGCGGTACTTGTACTGCCTCAGTAGTGGCGAAACAGGCGCCGAGGGCCAAACTTGAAGAGCTTGCAGACCGGTAGATCAGCCCTTCATCCACAGAAGATCGGCTCATCCCCCAGCCTCAGCCAGTCTCCGTTGTGACTGGAAGGACTGCGGCTTGCAGGTCAGAAGCCTGACAGAATGCTGTGGACTTGCAGCAGTGGACTCCAAGTTGGTAGCAAATTTTAGGCATCTGTGGCATTCACCAGAAAGAGCATCCTGCAACTTAGTACAGCTAGTCTTCCACTGGTAACTGCGATGCAGACGGAATGGCCTTCCTCTGAGGATGAGGTTGAGGAGAGCAGAGGTTTCACAGCAGGAAACGATGTCATTCAACCCTCACCTTGCCGCCCCCCTCCCCCTCGCCTCGCCCCACACATACAGACGCACTGATGACTGAATGTGCTCTAGTTTTATGACCCCTTCGGTGCTCTCGGCTGCTCTCGTGTTACTGTTTTCAGAGTGTTCCTTTATGTGTAGTTAACACCTTATCACATCTGTAGGTGAAGTTACTGCACGTAGACTCATTATTTTCAGATTATTCCTTTGTGTGAAATTAGCAACTTATGACCTCCCTAGGTGAAGTTACTGCACATAGACTCATTATCATAGCGAGCTTTGTCTGCTCCTCACTGTTGTCAAAAATGCTGAATCAGGTATTCCTGGCTTCCCTCCGTTGTGTTCTGATTAAACGGGCTCCCAGCTGGTTCACACTTCGGGTGTCCCCTGTTGCCATTTGGTTACAACGCAGTTGCGTAGCCGGTAGTTGCCCTATTTAGCGATGGCGGTGTTGGTTTCTAACAAAATTTTATTCCTGCCATTACTTACTACTCAAATGTGTAAAACTCGGAACACTTTGTCACATTTGGAAAAAAACTTTACTTATCTAGAGCGATTTTTCCAATTACGAGGAAAGATAGTAGTTCACGAAAAGTGAATGTTAGCAATGAAAAATGGGATCAGGAAATGTGCTAAACTCGAATTACAGGGTTGATTAGGAGCAATAAAAGGGAAGTATATTAGTGCTTAAAGTCCCCTCGACATCGAGGTCATTAGAGACAGAGCAAAAGCTCGGAATGTTTTGTTTCAAGGATAGAAGTAAATCGGGAACCCCCTTCCAAAGGAACCATCCCATTATTGGACTGGAGCGATTTAGGGAAATCACAGAAAATCTAGCTCTGGATGGCCGGAAGTGGATTTGAACCTTTGGCCATTCGTAATGCGAGTCCAGTGTGCTAGTCACTGCGCCCCCTCAGAGATCAGCCTCTGCTGATGTCTCCAGCATCATGAGAGGAAACGTTGGCCACAGAAACACACCTTTAGGTATGAACAGTGATTATGTGGGCTGGTGGCGGGCAGCAGCAAGGATGTCTCACTGGAAGTCTAACCACAGCACCTCGTCGGGCACACAGAGTGCGACTGTGACGCGATGGACAAAGACCTGCCGCCTCGAACAGCGGCAGTCTTAGAATACAGATTCGCCGCCGCAGTGGGTGGCAGTTGGTAGAGTAGGTATCTGTAGAATCACATGGCTGTTGTGTTCTCGCACTGACGTCTGAACCAGCAGCGGCGAAAAATCGATTTAGTCTACTACTGAAGGCGTAGCATACGAAATGAAAATCATGCAAACACAAAAACATATCGACGAGCTGAGGAATTGCAGTTTCTTGTGTGATAACCAAGACGTAGATTCCAAGAAAATTTTGGAGGAGACGAAAACATGGAGGGCTATACGCTGACCACCGTCAAAAGCCTGAATGACTATCTTTTGCAGCGCGGACCGTTGACAGACGTACAGGGAGAGGGTCAGTGAGTTTCTGGAACGTATACTGTCCTGGACGTAGAACCTTGGCGACGCCAGTACAGTGGCCAGCTGTTGTAGGTCTCTCGGTTGAGGACTGATACCAACGCCAGCTGGATCGGTGTGGTCCCACAGATTCTCGATTAAGTTTACATCCGGGGAGTCTGCTGCCAGGGGAGCACGGTAAACCCATCCCAGTGGTCTTCGAACCACGCAAGTACACTGCGAGCTCTAGTGATACGTTGCATTGTCCTGCTGGTAGGTAGCGAGTAGAAACAAACTGCACGTAGTGGTGGACATTGTACCCAAGGATACATTCACCCTTGGTTCGATCCATCGTGTCTTCCTGAATGAAGAAATCACCCAGAGAAAACATTCCACAGACCCTAACTCCCTCCTCTGACCCGGGCCGGAATTACAGGGAATTTGCTTTCTGATGTTCCACGCCAGCTCGTGGACTTGCGGTAGCGTTCTCACTTACCGCGCACGGGGTCCCGGGTTCGATTCCCGGTGGGGTCAGGGATTTTCCCTGCCTCGAGATGACTGGGTGTTGTTGTATTGTCTTCACCACCATCATTCATCCCCATTACGGTCGGACGAAGGCAATGGCAAACCACCTGCGCTAGGACCTTTCCTAGTCGGCGGTGCGGGTCTCCCGCATCGTTCCCTACCCTCCTCGGAGTATGGGACTTCATCATCACGCCAATGGTTATCTTTCCGAAGGAGCACGAAATGTGATTCATCTGAAAAGACTATTTGTCGCCACTCAGTGGACATCCAGCTGCGGTAGAGGCGTGGAAATTGCCGATCAACTGCAGTCAGCCTGGGTGCATGAACCAAGCGCCTGCTCCGGAGTCTCATACTCAACAATGTTCGCTGAACAGTCGTTGAGGACACGGTATTACTAGCTCCTTAGTTCATCAGCTCGTGTTTTCAGGATTATTCAACCAGTTTTCATAGACGATGACGACAGTAGCACAGCGCGCGAACAGCAGGACAGCTTCGCCGTTTACGAGATGCTCGCTCCCAAGCTCTGGGAGACAACAACGTGGCTTTTGTCAACGTCAATTAAATCGGCGAACCTCCGCTTTTGCGCCTCTTATCCTTCGCAAGAATGATGTGCCCCGTTCGTCTCTGCTCCGGTGATATGATTCACTTACTTCGTCACGTGCTCTCAGCACCACCAGGCACAACATAAATTCGCAGTGGGCAGTTTTCACAATGTTTTGGAACGTCAGTATAGATGAGCAGCAAGTGCTTTAATGGAATACAAAATGCAATGACAGTGCGGTTTTTATCTAATGCTTGCTGTTAAATCATTTACAGCCTTCTGCTTCATATGATATAGAAAACTGATGGGAAAAATTACTTGTCTTCTAAGTCAGACAGGGAAAGATCACAAATGGTAAAACCTGCCTCAAACAAACGGATAGTATTTCTCTTCTATCACTTGGTTTGCGTTGGCTCTTTCTGCACTTCTCGGTGCTCCCTTTTATTAGGTGATGAAGTTTCTCGTAATGTTCACGGGAGATACGGTTGTACTTGAGAGATGTATCTTCATCAAACTCTAGTTCAGTGCACACCCGTTGATATTCCACTATCCTGTGTCCTCGGAGTCTTCCGCAGTGGCATGCTTCAGTAAACTGTTCTGGGTTAAGCCGCCGGGGTGGCCGAGCGGTTCTAGGTGCTACAGTCTGGAACGGCGCGACCGCTACGGTCGTAGGTTCGAATCCTGCCTCGGGAATAGATGTGTGTGATGTTCTTAGGTTAGTTAGGTTTAAGTAGTTCTAAGTTCTAGGTGACTGATGACCTCAGACGTTAAGTCCCATAGTGCTCAGAGCCATTTGAACCATTTTTTGTTCTGTGTTGACAAGCAGTGCCACGTCACATGTGACGTACCATGTGAAAGTTGCTGGATTCGGACGGGTTACTCCTGTAACTGAAATATCAGATCTGAAGATGGTTCTGAATGAACCGAAACCGGTCATATGAATAAAAATTTTGCAATCAAGACGGATTTTAAGCAACATTGTATTTGAAACTGCCGCACCTGCGTCCCTAAACAGCAACAATTTTAACAGAGACACACTTAGTAGGTACGGTGGCGGGCTTTGAACACTGAGTGAAAGCAAATACGTAGGCCTGACGCGGTTACGGCACTTTCGAAAGTGGTGTCGGCCGCTGGGATCACGTAACGTCACTCAGTCCCGCTGTTAATCCATCGAGGTATACTGGTCCTGCATCGAACTTGTGACGTCACACTTTTCGGCTTGTCCGCCACACTTCGGCAGTGCTCGGCTCCGTGCTGCTCCGACGGGACATCAGTATTTAAGTGGAAAGGTAGCCATAAAAGGTCCTAATTTTTTCGTGTGCTATCAAGGACTTGCATGCATTTCATCACGCGGTCAGAAATTATTAAAATCGTCCGAAATAGTTACTCGCTCCCAGCCGGAGAGGGGCGCTGGCATTCGTGAGACCTGCAGTGCCACGTCTCTGGAAGGTTCCAGACTCTCCCATTACATCTGCATAAGCAGCTGCTGCTGATAGGGAAGACAGCCATCGAAAACTCGAGTGTTTCATTCGAAATGACCCAGCTTGAAAACCGAGATCTCACTGATTCCAGTAGCCTTCCTCCCTTGGTACTGATGTTATGCAGCCAACATACTCTTTCCTTCGCACCATTTCGAAGTACTGATATCAGAAGGAATTGGACCCCGAGCTACTCGGTACTGCACGAATCTTGTGACATCTAACAAAAATGTAAAATGAAATCAGACAGCCGGGCGGGGCTGCCAAGCGGTTAAAGGCGCTACAGTCTGGAACCGCGCGACCGCTACGGTCGCAGGTTCGAATCCTGCCTCGGGCATGGATGTGTGTGATGTCCTTAGGTTAGTCAGGTTTAAGTAGTTCTAAGTTGTAGGGGACTGATGACCTTAGAAGTTAAGTCCCATAGTGCTCAGATCCATTTGAACCATTTAAATCAGACAACGCAAACAGCCACAGACAGATATATCGCAACATGCGTGAGGTTGCCACATCAGTAGCGCTACACAGGCGTAGAGCTGATGCGGTTTCGCAGTGGGACGGCAGCGGTCACCGCTCTCGCTGTAGCTGCGTGTTCTCCACCTCCCGTGTCGCTGAACGCTTCGGCCATCCACCACGGTCTGAGCCACGCAGCTAGCCTGCTTTCTGTCTCATCACACCTTTAGACCATCGCTTAGGGCGTATAGCACAAAATAACTTCACGGTCGTTACAACCCGTGCTCTTTGCTAAAAAAAGTTGCGATCTACGCTGTAAGAATTGTGCCATATTATGTAGGACGCTTAGCAGTCTGCACAGAAAGGTAAGGAATAAGAAATTCTAAAGAACAGTGGTTGTCCCACATAAAGTGAATGGGGGCGAGACATCTTGACTTTGTGTGTGTGTGTGTGTGTGTGTGTGTGTGTGTGTGTGTGTGTGTATGTGTGTGTTTTCCACATCTGGTAAACCACTAGACAGTCTTCGACTAACCTTGCCACACTTATGTCTGGAAAGAATTGCTGTAGAGTTAAGATCTACCTATCTATCAAAGAGGTAGGGGTGAAAAGGTAGTGTAGCCCGCAATGCACGAACATCCAGACTTTATTGATTCATTATTTAAGACACAGAGCACATAGTCACAAGAAACAAATGTTACACATAATTTAAAACGTGTACGAAACTTTTAGTCGCTAAAAACACCTACAAAATGATGAAAGGAAAAAAATTTACTGCTTATTAAATTTTCGCCGTTCATATTATAAACTATCTCATTAGCCATGTTGGTTAAATTCATTACTTCATATCTATTAACTCAATTCCCAGTCAGTTTGTAACACTACGCTACTGCGCACGATACTTATTAAAGCCTGTACTATGGTAAGTTGACGGGCTTCACCTTATAAGAAAGGATTTTGGTATATATGTTGACCGCGTGTACCAGAATGGAGGCAAAATCAGACTTTCACCCACTCAGTAACAACAATGATACGTCAAGCAAGTCTGAAGTGCAACTACACGTTAGGACGGACAAGAAACAACACAGCAGATGCTACCAAATTGTTAATAATACGGTCGCCAGCCTAATTAGGCATTAACTGAGTTTCTTCCCAGTACAAGTTCATGTACGTTCATACAAAACAACACGTAATAACACTGAATAATATGGTAAATTTTGGAATCTATTGAACTAATAATTTCAATTTCTGTACTAATATGGACCAAGCCATAAATACACAACAATACACTATAATGTTTACTACAAACTTCGTACTGTCTATTGATCTGATTAATATCGGGCATAGGTTACCCTAGAAATAGCACTTTCGAAACACACATACAATGTCAATTTTGAAAAAATGTAAAACACTAATAAATTTTGGTTTTATATCGACTTTAACTTTGCTGCTCAAATCAGTTCAGTACACTTCAGAATTTAAATGAATAGAAAAGAAATGGGGGGGGGGGGGCTGAAACTGTTATGACCACTGTACTGAAATTTTTGATTATCGAAAATCGTTAAGCACTCAAGATTTCCAATATATGAGTTACTACTCTTTTTGTCTTATTTCTTGCTCATTTAACTACCATTATTTTTGTCTCAAATTAATTAAACTTCGTTACTAAACCAATTTCAACATTATCTTCCAGCTTTGTCAGACCCATATTATCTACCTATAAATTCATTAACAACAAAGTTCCTTAAACATCATTCTAACATAGATAGGTCTGCCGGTAATTATTATTAACATAAACTTTAAATCTTCATTTCGGGACACTCGGGTTGCACAACATGTGGAAAGAACCCTGTCTAGGTTAGTGAAGAGGATAAATAAATGATAGGACAGTTCTGGTAAAAGTTACGTTGTTATTGAACAGTAAGGAACAAAAGTAACACTGGTCCACACGAATACAGTACTAAAAGTTTCAACCTGTTCGTATCGATGCGGCGGTTGGCGGTCGGCGAGATGGCGAGGCGCAGAGCACACATACAATCACAGCTATGGCTTTTGATGTATCAGCACTTTACTTCTTCATAGCGTCGCAATGATTTTCCATTTAGTGCCTATGGAATTTTGCCATGCTGTATAGTCGTCGGAAACGGCACATCCGAGGCTCAACGAAATCACGTTTTCCAGGAGAGCCTCCTCGGTCCAGAACGTGTTACTCAGACCGATGCCCAACTCCGACTACCACTGCTGAGCCCGTTATGCCATGCCGCCCCCGTGTGCATTTTCCCGCGCTCGCCTGCCATCCACCTTTTACCGCTCCCCTACAGATAGGGCATTCACCCGAGGTTTTGCATTCTACATATCCTAATACATTGCCTACGTATGGACCAGACGCACACTTACAACTTTGACATCTTACAATAGTTTCAACATTGGTTACACTTCAATTCTATTGTAATATTGCTTGAAATTTGACATAAACATTAATATTCACATCGAAATTTGCTTACAGTTTTCTTAACACAATGACATGAAAAGAAAAGAAATGAATTGGGAACATCGATTACACTAATTTATCGAAAATCAGAAGAAAAAATTATTATATGTACAATAGTACAGCGTTGTTGTTGTTACAAGTTTCGCTGACAGTATCCACACATGCCTCTGACTGTACCTATAACTTTACATCATTGTACGACACGTACTGCAAGAGGTAAGACGTGATAAACATTCAAATGCTTGAAAAACTAACTGTTCGTTTAAATTTATTGGGTCTTTTACCAATTAATTTTATTAGTAAGATATGACGTCATATAAATTGTTGTTGGTCGATCATGGACATGGGACAGCGGCTGCTGAAACATTTACCAAGAAATATCACCGACAGGCGTATGTTTTCAGAAGTTGTTATTTTATTTACACAACCAATTTCCAACATACATAATTCCAATGCATTCCATGAGGGCTACGGAGAGATACCTCGATGGATGCGTAAACGAATAGATCAGTAAGTGGATTCCATGATTTATTTTGTGGAGTGAGCACTTCAAAGACTTGACAGTATCACAAAGTACAGTATGAGTAGCGTTAAAATGAAACTACACATACAGATGAATTATGAGTAGAAATATATGTGAAATAAGTTAAATATATATGTGTATACGGTACTCTGGCAAAGCCACAGGTAAAGTGATCCTCCTAAATCACTAGATCGATTTCAGTCAAACATATTACACATACTTCTTACCACCAGCAAGAGATAAGAATCACCATCCTGCTGTTGGGATGAGCGTGATAACTTGGAAAGAGAAGGTGGGAAGGACGAGACAGGAAGAGAGGGGGATGGAGGAAATGGCACACATAGAGTAGGAGGAGGTGGACAGAGAGAAGGCGAGGAGGAAATGGACAGAGAAAGGAAATAGGATGAAATGAATGGAGAGACAGGGGAAGAAAAGGTGGCGAGAGAGAGTTGGGTGGAGGGGGAGACGAGAGTAGGCATAAGGAGGCTGACATAGAGAGGGTGAGGAACTCAGAGGGGGAAAGCAGGTACTTCCAGGGAGAATAGAGGTGAGAGACAGAGACTGAGGAAAGAGTAGAACAGAAAGAGGGAAAGACAGAGGTAGGAGGAGCAGATGGACAGGTAGTAGGGCAGGAGGGGATGAACAAAGATCAGGGGAGGAGAAAATTGACAGTGTGAGCAGGGACGGAGAGATGGAAAGAGAGGGAGGCAGAGGAGATTGACAGATGGGAGGAAAAGGACATGGACTTAAAGGGGGAAGGAAGTGATGGGGAGAGAAATAGTGAGGAACGGATGGTCAGAAAGAGGGAGAGAAGCAGATTTACAGGGAGAAGCGCAGCAGGAGATGGACGGAGGTGAAGGAGGAAATGGATTAGCAGGATTGGAGTACGTGCCCGCTCAATGCCGGGTTCACAACTAATAGGTGATAAAACGCACAGGTGAATGCCAAATCATGGGACTCCTGTGTTCAGGACTGCTCAACAAGAGATCTGACATGAAATTTGCATACCAGACACGACTGGCGAGAGTTCAGGCAGCGATTAAACGCTACAGCAAAACTCGATGCACCTGGAGAAGATGGCTGGGTCAACCGTCGAAATATTGTTCACGAAGTGGAAACAACTCGGCAGAACACCCGGAGGCACATCAGTAATTAGATAGTAATAATAATTTGGTTGGGACGTTTGAGAGAGAATCGTTAAGGTCACGAATTGTTGGACTTCCTGATTCCCCGATACGTTCGCGGACAGAATAACTATTTGTAGCTTATCAGCTCAGTAGGATGGACTTTACAGACAGCGGCGACTAGCTACGGCTGTTTATTAAGCTCGTCCGCCCACGGTCGGTGATTTATTAATACGTCAGTCGCCAGAGCGGCCAGGTACAAATCCCGGGGCCGTCGATAGAGCGCGGGGAATTACCCGCCACAAAGCGCTGCCTCTGCTGCTGCCCCTCCGCTAATTAAGGCGGTCCGCAGCCAATTACTGGGACACTGGGCCACCGCCGCGGCCGGATCTCCACGCTGACACCTGTTATGCCACCACTGTGCTACCCACCTGCCAGTACTTAACGTTACGTTGACGGCGCGCTGTGTTACGCTGGCGATGCATTACCATACAGTCTAGGTGGAGGCAGGAACCAGGGCGGCGTACACAACTCGTGGCTAGCGGCAGTTTCTTATTACCTTGCTGTCTTTGGCTGTTTCTTCTATTTCTGCTCTGCCGAACACCTCACGCAATGGCCTTTTACTCTGTAGGAATCAACATGGATTCTGAAAACAACGGTTTTATGAACCCCAGTTAACTCTGTTCGTCCACGAGGCCCAGAAAATACGAGTCACCGGCAACCAGGTTCAAACCGTATTCCTTGGCTTCCCTAAGGCGTTAGAACTCCGCACTGACGCCGAATGAACAAATACGTTCGTGCGGAATATCAGATCAGTTATTGTGCAGCTTGACTGAAGAGCTTCTAGCAAACAGAACACGGCATGAATAATTGCCTGTTGGCCTCTGCGAGTCACGTTTAAAGTGTATGCCTTGCCTACTATTCTTGTATTTTGGGGGACTGTGTAGTTGCTTAAGAGGTTTCATTAACGTTTATAAATTGTTAAGGGCTTTCCAGCAGCGACAATTAAGCGTTGTCTTTAAAATCAAAGTTTTACCCTGGCTTACGAAATGCTACTACTTTTAGTGGCACGCATTTTTATTCATGTTACTGGTGAAATTCAGTTTGTGGGACCATCTTAGAGTCACACCTAGTTGGTGTTAGTATGGCTTCTTACTTCTATTTGGGGTCTTATGTATTTTCCTGGTTTTAAGCCCTGTTATAATGATATAAATTGCAGAAGTTTTTATCACTGAATGGATCCTATTCAAGTTCTTTAAAGTATTTTGGACGTTATTATTTGACAAGGTTTCTAATTTTTAATCATAATAATTGTTGTTTAGTCATGAAGTGCATTCAATGAAATGACTAATGATGAAATATCTGGGTCCTCCTTCCTCGTTCCATATGTTTTTCCTTAAAATTATCCAAACCTTTGTTGTGACCGCAGTTCCCCTGCTACAATAAACACTAGACGTTAGCATCAGTTTACGAATAATGTACAGTCTGGAATTGTTGGTGATTGTCTGGTAGGGCTGTACGGCCTCACAGAATTGCATGTTTTACATGTCTGGTGTTTATAGTAAACATGTCCCAAGACCTACTAGAAGATGTGTAAGTAGGCTGTTTAGGTTTTTATATTGGTAACGCCAAGTAGCGCTCTGTATGAAAATCACTGGCTGTGCTGCGTCCAGTTTGTGGCTGGTTAGCATTGTAGTGTTGGGCAGTTGGATGTGAACAGCGCGTAGCGTTGGGCAGTTGGAGGTGAGCCGCCAGGAGTGGTGGATGTGGGGAGAGAGATGGCAGAGTTTTGAAAGCGGATGATTTCGATGTGTGTCCATCAGAGGCAGTAAATTTGTAAGACTGGATGCCATGAACTGATATATCTATTATGACTTTTGAACACTATTAAGGTAAATACATTGTTTGTTCTCTATCAAAATCTTTATTTGCTAACTATGCCTATCAGTAGTTAGTGCCTTCAGTAGTTAGAATCTTTTATTTAGCTGGTAGTATTGGCGCTCGCTGTATTGCAGTAGTTCGAGCAACGATGATTTTTGTGAGGTAAGTGATTCATGAAAGTTATAGGTTATTGTTAGTCAGGGCAATTCCTTTGTAGGAGTTATTGAAAGACAGATTGCGTTGCGCTAAAAATATATGTGTGTCAGTTTAGTGATGATCAGAATAAGTAAAGAGAGAAATGTCGGACTACGTTCAGTTTTGCTCAGCTGTTTGAAAATCAAATAACGTAGAGCTTTATCAGCACAGTAATTCATTAATTTTTCTAAGGCGACGTTTCAGATGGAGCAGAACGGAGCTACAGCACATTTTAGTCTCAGTCTTCGTGATCAACGTGGGACGACAAGATACACAGAGACAGGAACTGTCGATGACATACCTCGCTCATGCACTCCGGGGTCTAACACTGTTGTGGATGACCGCTACCTACGGAATATGACTCGGAGGAACCCTGACAGCAACGCCACCATGTTGAATAATACTTTTTGTGCAGCCACAGGACGTCGTGTTACGACTCAAACTGTGTGCAACTTCACTCCCGACGTCCATGGCGACGTCCATATATGCAGCCAAGAAACCATGCAGCGCGGTAAAGATGAGCCCAACAACATGCCGAATGGAACGCTCAGCATTGGCATCACGTTCCCTTCACCAGTGAGTGTCGCATATGCCTTCAACCAGACAGTCGTCGGAGTCGTGTTTACAGCCAACCCGGTCTGGCTGAACGCCTTAGACACACTGTCCAGCGAGCGCAGCATGGTGAGGTTTCCTGCTGTTTTCGGGTTGCATTATGTTTGGTCAGCGCACGCCACCTGTGGTCATGGAAGGCGCCGTAACGGCTGTACGATACGAGAATGCCATCATCCGACAGATAGTGCAACCATATCGGCAGCGTAATGGCGAGGCATTCGTCTTCATGGACGACAATTCGCGCACCATCCTGCACGTCTTGTGAATGACTTCCTGCAGGACTAGAGTGACCAGCATGTTCTCCAGACAAGAACCCTAGCTACACCTGCCTGGGACAGATTGAAAGGGCTGTTTATGGACGACGTGACGCACCAACCAATCTGAGGGATTTACGCCGAATCGCCGTTGAGGAGAGGGACAATCTGGGCCAACAGTTCATTGATGTACTTGTGGCTAGTATGCCACGGCGATAGAGGCATGCATCAATCCAAGAGGACGTGCTACTGGGTATTAGAAGTAGCGGTGTGTACAGCAATCTGGACCACCATCTCTGAACGTCTTGCTGTATGGTGGTAAAATATGCAATGTGTGGTTTTCATGAGCAATAAAAAGGGTGGAAATGATGCTTATGCTGATCACTATTCGGATTTTCTGTACGCGTTCCGGAACTCTCGGAACCGAGGTGCTGCAAAACTTTTTTTTGATATTTGTATACATAAAAGAGAATAAAGGCTTTCGAAATGTTGTGCAATGGAAGAATGCTGAAGATTAGATGGATAGATCACGTAACCAATGAGGAAGTACTGAACAGAAATGGGGAGAAGAAGAATATGTGGCACAACTTGATTAGAAAAAGGGATCGGTTGTTAAGACATGTTCTGAAGCATTAAGGGAACTCCAATTTAATATCGGAGGGCAGCGTAGAGGGTAAAAATCGTAGAGGGAGACCAAGAGATGAATACACTAAGCAAATTGAAAAGGATGTAAAATGCATTACGTACGTCGAGATGAAGAAGCTTGCACAGGGTAGGGTAACATAGAGACCTGCATCAAACCAGCCTCTGGACTGAAGACCACAACATCAACAACAACAACACACACACACACACATATATATATATATATATATATATATATATATATATATATATATATATATATATGTGTGTGTGTGTGTGTGTGTGTGTGTGTGTGTGTGTGTGTGTGTGTGTGTGCGTGTGTGTGTGTGTGTGTGTGTGTGTATACAGGGTGGTCCACTGATCGTGACTGGGCCAAATATCTCACGAAATAAGCGTCAAACGAAAAAACTACAAAGAACGAAACTTGTCTAACTTGAACGGGGAAACCAGATGGCGTAATGGTTGGCCCGCTAGATGGCGCTGCCATAGGTCAAACGGATATCAACTGCGTTTTTTAAAAATAGAAACCTCCATTTTTTATTACATACTCGTGTAGTACGTACAGAATTATCAATGTTTTAGTTGGACCACTTTTTTCGCTTTGTGATGGATGGCGCTGTAACAGTCACAAATATATGGCTCACAATTTTAGACGAACAGTTGGTAACAGGTAGGTTCTGTAAATTAAAATACAGAACTTAGGTGCGTTTGAACATTTTATTTCCGTTGTTCCAATGTGATACATGTACATCTGTGAACTTATCATTTCTGAGAACGCATGCTGCTACAGCGTGATTACCTGTAAATATCACATTAATGCAATAAATGCTCAAAATGATGTCCGTGAACCTCAATGCATTTGACAAAACGTGTAACGACATTCCTATCAAAAGCGAGTAGTTTGCCTTCCGTAATGTTCGCACATGCATTGACAGTGTGCTGACACATGTTGTCAGCCGTTGTTGGTGGATCATGATATCAAATATCGTTCAACTTTCCCCACAGAAAGAAATCCGGGGACGTCAGATCCGGTGAAGGTGCGGGCCATGGTATGGTGCTTTGACGACCCATCCACCTGTCATGAAATATGCTATTCAGTACCACCTCAAACGCACGCGAGCTATGTGCCGGACATCCATCGTGTTGAAAGTACATCGCCAATCTGTCATGCAGTGAAACATCTTGTAGCAGCATCGATACAACATTACGTACGAAATCAGCATACATTGCAACATTTAGATTGCCATCGATAAAATGGGAGCCAATTATCCTTCCTCCCATAATGCCGCACCATGAATTAACCCGCCAAGGTCACTGATGTTCGACTTGTTGCAGCCATCGTGGATTTTCAGTTGCCCAGTAGTGTATATTATGCCGATTTACGTTACCGCTGTAGGTGAATGACGCTTCGTCGCTAAAGAGAACGTGTGCAAAAAATCTGTCATCATCCCGTAATTTCTCTTTTGCCCAGTGGCAGAACCGTACACGACGTTCAAAGTCGTCGCCATGCAATTCCTGGTGCATAGAAATATGGTTCGGGTGCAATAGATGTTGATGTAGCATTCTCAACACCAACGTTATTGAGATTCCCGATTCTCGCGCAATTTGTCTGCTACGGATGTGCGGAATATCCGCGACAGCAGCTAAAACACCTATTTGGGCAAAATCATTTGTTGGAGGTCGTGGTTGACGTTTCACATGTGTCTGAACACTTTATGTTTCCTTAAATAACGTAACTATCCGGCTAACGGTCCGGACACTTGGATGATGTCGTCCAGGATACCGAGTAGCATACATAGCAAACGCCCGTTGGACATTTTGATCACAATAGCCATACATCAACACGATATCAACCCTTTCTGCAATTGGTAAACGATCCATTTTAACTTGGGTAATGTATCACGAAGCAAATAACGTCCGCACTGACGGAATGTTACGTGATAACACGTACCTATGCGTTTGTGTCTATTACAGCACCATCTATGACAAAGCGAAAAAAGTGGTCCAACTAAAACATTCATATTTCTTTACGTACTACAGGAATATGTAATAAAATTGGGGATTCCTATTTTAAAAAACGCAGTTGATATCCGTTTGACCTATGGCAGCGCCATCTAGTGGGACAACCATAGCGCCATCTGCGTTGCCCCTTCAAGCTAGATCAGTTTCGTCCTTTGTAGTTTTTCGTTTGATGCTTATTTCGTGAGATATTTGCCCCGGTCACTATCTCACTATCAATGGACCGCCCTATATATATGATTTTGTTACTGGTTACTTCAAACAACACGCAAGTGTTACAGAGACGCTTCGGAATTCACATGGGGATTCCTGGACGGAAGGCAATGTTCTTTTCTAGGAATACTAATGAAAAAGTTAAGAGAACTGACATTTGAAGTTGACTGCCGAACGATTTACTACCGCGAATACACAATGCGTATACGGACAACGTAAGATACGAGAAACTAAACCAAAGCTCACCATAGGGAGGCATTTAGCAGTCGTGTTTCGTAATTTTCGAGGGGGAATGAAGGAAAATGACTATTAGTGGTACAGGTAGAGCCCGCCACGTACCGTGTAGTGGTGTGTGGAGTACCAATGTAGATGTGGAGCACAAAATTGACAGGACGGCCAAATTCCTCGTTGTGTTTTGCCAGAGCCGAGTTGTTGTTTTCTGCCAATCGTCCGGAACGGGAGTGCTAAAGTGTATCCCGGTTATACTGATGTAGAAGCCGCCACATTCACACCGAAGTTCGTAGATGCCTGCGGTGTGGATGGCATTCACGGGGTCCTTAGTGGGCTTCAACAAATCTCGGATCTTGCGGTCGTACTGAAAAACAGCTCTGATTCCTGCAGGACTCAGAATTTTTTCTACACCGTCACTGATGGCCAGCATATATGAGCAACGGAGAGAGTATACTCTGTGTGTTTGTCTGTTTTGTCTTCGCTGTACCTCATGGCTCGTTGCATGTCTCTGTTGTTGTATCCATTCAGAACGGTATGGTGTCTTGAGCAAACTAGATTCCTGTTGCATGTGGATGGCGTCACTAATCCGGTGACTTCGTGCTGCCGGCGTACGTAGCACAGCGTTCTTGATTCCTGGTTGGTGGTGCGTGTAGGTATCTGTTGGTGTGTGTCGGTTTTCTACAGACTTTATGATCTAGATGATCACTAGACGTTCTGTAGACTTCCATATACAGAAAAGGAACCGCTACGTTGCCTTCCATTTCTTGCGTGAACTGTATGTTCTCGCGTGAGGTGTTGAGAAGCTCATGAAACCTGCTTAATTGTGCTTCCCCGTACAGCCGTTAGCAAAGGCGGTCACGTCGGTCTTCGCTTGCCATAGCCCATTAGCACTAAATGTCGTCTTACTATCCTAACGGATACGTTCGTCGAATGTCACACATTGATTTCCGCGATTGTTCCCCGTAGTGTTACTCGTCTGTCAGCAGTGACAAGTTTACTGCTCTCGGTGGTTAAGTGAGTGTTTGGTATGCTGGAACCGCGCGACCGCTACGGTCGCAGGTTCGAATCCTGCCTCGGACATGGATGTGTGTGATGTCCTTAGGTTAGTTAGATTTAAGTAGTTCTAAGTTCTAGGGGGCTGATGACTACAGCAGTTAAGTCGTAAAGGAAGTGGCTGATCTCCAGAGACAGGTCGAGGATATAGAATCAGTGCGTAGTGCGAATGTCCGTGTTACTGATAAGTCGCATATATGTACAGTATTTAATAATCACTTTCTGAATATAGCAGGTGTACTAAATAGAAACCTAGTCCCAACAGGGAATCATATATCGCTCTTAGAAAAAAGTATTCTGAGACTGTTACCTGAAATGCTCCTCCATGATACTGACAAGAGGGAGATTGAGTTAATAATTAAATCACTAAAGACCAAGAACTCTCATGGATATGACGGGGTATCTAGCAGAATACTGAAGTATTGTTCTGTGTATGTTAGCCCAGTACTTAGCCATATCTGTAACTTTTCCTTTAGGAGTGGTCGGTTTCCTGACTGATTAAAGTACTCGGTAGTGAAGACACTTTATAAAAATGGAGACAGGGATAATGTTGGCAATTATAGACCTATTTCTATGCCATCGGTGATTGCTAAAGTTATCGAGAAGGTTGTATATACAAGGTTACTGGAGCATTTAAATTCACATAATTTTCTGTCAAATGTGCAGTTTGGTTTTAGAAATGGTTTACCAACTGAAAATGCTATATTCTCTTTTCTCTGTGAGGTTTTGGACGGATTAAATGAAAGGTTGCGAACGCTAGGTATTTTCTTTGATTTAACGAAGGCTTTTGACTGTGTTGACCACAAAATATTACTGCAGAAGTTGGACCATTATGGAGTAAGGGCAGTAGGTTACAATTGGTTCGCCTCTTATTTTAAGACAGAAGGTAATTCTCCGCAATAATGAGACTGGTAGTGATGTTCAGTCCCAATGGGGCACTGTTAAGTGGGGCGTTCCCCAAGGATCGGTACTGGGGCCACTGCTGTTTCTTATTTATATAAATGATATGCCTTCTAGTATTACAGGTGATTCAAAAATATTTCTGTTTCCTGATGACAGCAGCTTGGTAGTGAAGGATCTTGTGTGTAATATTGAAACATTATCAAATAATGTAGTTCATGAAATAAGTTCGTGGCTTGTGGAAAACACTGATGCTAAATCACAGTAAGACTCAGTTTTTACAGTTTCTAACTCACAATTCAACAAGAACTGATATTTTGATCAGACAGAATGGGTATATTATAAGCGAGACGGAACAGTTCAAGTTCCTAGGCTTTCGGGTAGATAGTAAGGTGTTGTGGAAAGCCCATGATCAGGATCTTGTTCAGAAACTAAATGCTGGTTTATTTACCATTAAACAGTATCTGGAATAAGTGACATTTGAACACGAAAAGTAGTCTACTTCGCATATTTTCATAGGCTTATGCCATATGGTATTATTTTTTGGGGTAATTCTTCTGATTGAAAAAGGGTATTTTTGGGTCACAAACGGGCTGTTCGAGCTATATGTGGTGTACGTTCGAGAACCTCTTGTCGACCCCTATTCAGTAGTCTAGGAATTCTGACATTGCCCTCAAAGTATATATTTTCTTTAATGTCGTTTGTTGTTAGCAATATTAGCTTATTCCCAAGAGTTAGCAGCTTTCACTCAGTTAATACCATGCAGAAATCAAATCTGCATGTGGAATGCACTTCCTTGACTCTTGTGCAGAAAGGAGTGCAGTATTCTGCTGCCCAAACACTTTTAAGTCTAAACTGAAGAGTTTCCTTATGGCTCACTCCTTCTATTCTGTCGAGGAGCTCCTGGAAGAGCTGAAAAATTAAGCAAATTCCAGGGTTACATTATAGATTTTCTTTATTTAAACTTACGAATTGTCGCCTGAATACGTTTCTTGAATTTCATTTTATCTGTTTCTTCTATCGTGTTATAATTTCATGTATTGACTCGTTCCATAACCATGGAGACTTCTTCTTAATTTGGTCCCACGGAAGAGTAAAGAAATAAATAAAAATAAATAAACAAGTCCCATAGTGCTCAGAGCCATTTGAACCATTTGTTTGGTAGGCCAGTGCGTAGTCCATGGTGAGAGGTAATGCCCGCAATTTGGTACTCTCGGCACAGTCTTGATATTGTGGATCTCGTAACACTGAATAGCATAATGATTTCCGAAATGGAATGTCCTTTGCATCTTTTCACAGTACCATTCGCCGTTCAAAGTTTGTTAGTTCCCGTCACGCGGTCGTAATCTCGTCGGAAAACTTTTCACGTGAAGCACTTCAGTAAAATTGACTGGTCTGTCAGTGAACCGCTCTTTTATACTACGGCCATCTGTCTATGGGTATATCACTATCCTATGACATTTGTCGCTTCAGTGTAACTTCGTGGGCTTCCACCTTCCGGCGTCATTTTAGATAAAGTAATTTTCGGTATTGGGCCGCGTCATTGTAAACAACTAAAGCAACTTCGTCGCCATTCAAGAAAAATTCGTGACTGACATCCAAGTCAACGGAAAGTGACTAGGACAAGGGCGAGAAAATAACGTACAAGCTAGCTTACACGTCGAGTAATGAAATTTACGCCGTTCGTGCCTGAGAAACGAGCTCATCTTGGTGAACCTATCAACATACACCATCAGCAAGGAGCTGCATACGTGCTGTTTGAACCGTGAAAATTTACTTTCAAATTCTTTTCTTAAAGAATTTACTTTATTTACTAGCGATTCATCAAGAACATTAACACACTATGTGAGCGTGGAAGTAGTTGCCAAGGAGTAACTGATGGAAACAAATTAAAATTCAACCAATGGAAATTTTATTCATGAAAGCTTTTTCGAAACAGATTTAAAATTTATAAGCAAAAAAGCACCCTCGAAATATTAAGTTACAATTTAACAAATGTGAATTTTATTCCTAAAAGCCTTTCCAAACAGTTTTAAAATTATAAGCAGAAAAGCACCCTCTAAATTTCAAGTTAAAATTATTCAGTGGCAGAATAAAATGAATTTTTTTACAGTAGGAGCCTTCGGGCTGAGAATCTTCCGCTCCCTTTCAACGTGGCCGTAGTCACGACCGCTCACAACTACCTCCGGAAAACTACACTGATGCAAATCTGCAACACACCAGATTACTTTAAACTAAAATTTTTAACAACTCACACAAACATATTAACTATGTACCCCATAAGAGGGATGGAAATGGTACAAACACTCACACCATGAACTTATTTTCCACGAAAAGTGCAATTTGTTTTTAAAAGGGCTCTTAAGGTGGAAGGGTGGCAACTTTATAAAAATGTCTATTTAAATAAAACCCTTGAGATTCAGACTTACATAAAGTGTACAACATGCTCTACCTTACACATATACCGCCTCGCAAGATGATAGGCAAGACAAAAACATATTTCAGGAATTTGGCCTTTACCTTAATTCTACAAATTCATTAACACCGAATCCGACAAACATGACAGAGGCGGCTATCAACGTATGCCAGATTGACAGGGTAGGGGGGGGGGGGTTGTTACTAAACTACCCGAACCGCAGATTGCTCTAAACCTCCCCAATTCCACAAGGGAAAAACGGACCACCCAATTCACAATAACCACCTTCCCGCAGGTGGGCAAACGGAGAAGAATGGTGGGACGGCCCCAAAACAAAGCGGCTGGTGACCTCATCAAGAAAACAAGTAGAATTTAACAAGTAAATGAAACAACATATCTCCAACCACGTAACTTCTAATAAACTGCGATTTCTGGCGAAGACCTGGCGCAGCACCCCCAACGCTCTCCCGAACCGTCCACTGACAGCCGCTTCAACGGACGCAGGAAGGCCCGCCGATCTCCTGTCGCACGGCGTCGCAGCTCGCCCCGGCCAGACCGATGTCGTGGTTTCACTCCTGTTGCTCTCGAGTCGACCGCGAAGCCACTACCCCTTTCTATACGGCGCTGCCCACTGGACTCACGTGGGTACCTCACATGCACCGACGCTCAAGGCGGACAAGTCATCTCGTGTCTATTAAGCGACCATTCCAACCGCCAGTGACCGTTGCCCGAGCAACTCGAGCAGACTGGCGGCCTAACGCGCACACTCAGATGCAGGAACTCAGCCCCGACCGGGCGACCACTAGCTGAGTTCTGTTACTGGCGGAGTGGCAAGACTCTCATTGATCCAAACGACAGACATACTCGCACTCCGACGACAGACAGACACTGACTGCCCCACACTGACCCGGCTGACCAACTGACTAGACTCGCCTCGACTGACTGACTCTGCTCTACAGAGTTTTTTTTTTTTCTTTATTGATTTTCAATTCCCCCCGAAGGGAGCGGGCTGGCAGCAGCTTACTACGCTGCTCTACAGCCTACAGACTTTTTTTAAATAAAGGAAGAAGAAAGAAACAAGGTAAAACAGGCGATAAAATGGTGAGTTATAGCGTAAAATGGCGTAAAAATGCGGAAAGTTAAAACAGAAAGCAAAAGGGGTTGGCAATGTAGATAAAATACACAGGAATCAGACAAGTAACATAGTAGACACACAATTAAAAAACACGGCGACAGTCTGGTTTCTGTTCGCAAGAGATAAAAGGCACACCCAGCGACAGTATGATGGCCATTCGCAACAAGTCCCAAAAAACACAACACGGAACACTCACTGTAAAACACGCACTGGAGAACACTCACTGTAGAACACTGCACGAAAGTGGCAGCACAAAGACGACACTCCCGAGCCAAAGGCAGATGGGGGGGGGGGGAGGGGGGGGGACCTGCAGGAGGAGGAAAAACAAGGAGGGAGGAGAGGAAAAAACGAAAAGGGGGGGAACCAAGGAGGGAGAGGACTAATAAAGGGGGAGAAAGGGGAGAGGGAATGAGAGGAGGGAAATGTAAAAGAACGCGGGGGAGAGAAGGGGGCAAAGAGAGGGGAGGCGGGGAAGAAAGAGGATGGAAGGGGGGGAGAGGGAGCCCGGGAAAAGGACAGAGGAAAGGAGCTCTACAGAGCTCGTAGCGCTCCTTAAATTCACGTGAACAGGCAATCTTTCCGCTTTCCCACCAGAAGGAGACACCAAAGCTGCGATTACCACACTGGCGCCACAGCCAGAAATGGAAGGCGACCGCTTCACACAACGCGCTGCGGCGCGTTCTTCAAAACAGCAAATTTTCTACGACGGCTCACTGTTTATGGATTTGAACGCTTTTGTGACGCCAAAACGCATACCGGCAGAGCACAATATACAAGCCGTAGAGGTGTCTCTCCGGAAGCGATTGCAGTTTACCACTCGGACAAAGGCAATGCCACAGTAATATTGGACAATACGTCATATGAAGACAAAATGAGCTAATTTCTAAGCGACCGCATATACAGAGAACTGAAATGTGACCACCCTGCGAAGATAGTGAGACAGCGCAAGTCATGCTCCAGAGTTCTAGAATCGTGTCGATACACCTAGAGGGCTCACGCCGAATTTTGCAGTGCCATCAAGAATGCATGGAGCACCTAAGGTTCAACAGGAAGGCTGAGACAGCTTGTCAGTGAGATCAATTTGCGAAAATGTTATCTGGCAAAACATGTGACCCACGAATTACGCAGCCTTGTTGGCCATGCGAAGGCGTGTGTTAAGGATTCTACGCATTTCATCCACCTCATACGGGCTCAGCATTTAGTAGCTACTGAACTTATGGTCACCTTTGACATAAATTTTTTGTTTACCAGCGTCCGTCTGCTTAGCTGATTGGTAACGTGTTTACCTACCGTGCAGAGGGTCCGCGTTCGATTCCCGTCCAGGTTGGAGAATTTCTGCGCTCGTGGACTGGGTGTTCTGTTGTTATTGTCATATCATTATCACCGACGCACAGTCGCTCAATGTGACGTCACCTGATATAAGACTTGCAACCCGGCAGCCGAACTTCCCCGGATGGGGACCCCCGGCCTTCAGTGCCACATGATCACTTAATTTTTTTCCTTTTGTTTACCAGCATGCCTATAGTCGAAACCATGAAAATCCTATAAGAGCAAATAGCGCCAGATATTTACGACCTTGCGCAGTTGTGCTGGTCATCAACATAATTTAGTTGGCAGAGCAAATTTTATGAACAAACAGACGGAATGGCTGCCGGCCGCGGTGGCCGAGCGGTTCCAGGCACTTCAGTCTGGAACCGCGCGACTGCTACGGTCGCAGGTTCGAATCCTACCTCGGGCATGGATGTGTGTGATGTTCTTAGGTTAGTTGGGTTTAAATAGTTCTAAGTTCTAGGGGACTGATGACCTCAGATTTTAGTCCCATAGTGCTCGGAGCCATTTGAACCATTTGAACGGAATGGCTAAGGGCTGACCCCCTCTCACTTTGAGCAGATGACATGTTCTCAGAGCCTTCGAACAAACAGCGCTAGATTCCACGCCATTGCACCCGCTCTGTTGGCTAAGGTACTTGACGACACGTTCGTCTTAAGGCCGCACGGGAGAGTAGAGCTACGCAGATATCTTGAGAACCTCAACAGTTTAAGTGCGATCATACGGTTCACGCTAGAAATGGAAAAAACATACTGATTGCTTTTCTGGATGTGTAAGTCTACAGACCATCTAGTAGCCAACTAAGTCGAAGTCTACAGGAATCCGTCGCACACCAGCAGATACATACAGTCGGATTCACACAACCACGCGGCACACAACAACGCAGCGCTACGTACGCCTACAGCCCACGATCACAGGGTTGGTGAGGCCAGCGAAGTACATCAGGAACCGAACAAGCTCAAGACAACATTTCGTGAGATTTGATACGACAACAGAGACGTACAACGAGCTACGAGGTACAGCGAAGACAAAACAGACAAAGGTGCAGAAGATACTCTCCAAGTCACTCGGATACCTTATGTCAGAGGAGTCAGTGATCGTGTAGGCAAAGTTCTGTTTCGCGCAGGAATCAGACCGATATTTCAGTGCGGCCGCAAGAGCCGAGATTATTCGAGGCCCACTATCGATTCCGTAAATGCCCTACTCACTGCAGGCATCTACGAATTTCGGTGTGAATGCGGCGAAGTCTATGTTGGTGAAAGCGTAAGACCCATTAGCACTCCCATTTCGAACGCTGCGTTCATCCGTCTCAGAACAACAAGTCAGCCGTAGCAGAACACCACGAGGAATATGAGCGTCCTATCAGTGCTTGCTTGGCAGCCGCGGATGGAACTACGGAAAATAAGAGAGGCTATTGAAATAATGAAATCCCGAACAGTATGAGCAGAGAGGATAGCTACAAGCTGCATGCGACCCGGCTGTCGGCGATTCCAACCAGGAGGAGCGCGTGTGTTCGCCTGCCTGCAGAGCCTCTTGACACTGGTCTAGTTGTATACGCAGGGGACGCGTGTGAACTGCCGTGCGGCCTTAACGCCTCGCTGAAGGAGAGCTCCACCCCGTCTGGGTACAAGCTGCCTTCCTGGCAGCAACGACAGTTCCCAGAACGGGATTTTCACTCTGCAGCGGAGTGTGCGCTGATATGAAACTTCCTGGCAGATTAAAACTGTGTGCCGGACCGAGACTCGAACTCGCGAACTGACGGAAGTAGAGCTATGAGGACGGGGCGTGAGTCATGCTTGGGTAGCTCAGATGGTAGAGCACTTGCCCGCGAAAGGCAAATCCCGAGTTCGAGTCTCGGTCCGGCACACAGTTTTAATCTGCCAGGAAGTTTCAGCAACGATAGTTTTGCCACCAGTCACTTAGCAGAGTTGCAACAGTCAGCCGATACTCTACCTCCTACCAATCACGTACTAGATCTGCCTTCCAATCAGGCACTATGGTAGCACAGGCAACATCTAAAGTACAGCCACCCCTCCGTACCATTGCCTTCAAACTGTCCAGTGACACCTCATATATGGGACGTAGGTAGTCACCAGATAACCGAGAATGACAGTATACACAGAAAGACATTCAGCACTATTCAGCAGTGAACCGCCCTGTAGAAGACCTCAGTAAGTCGGTCGAAACGTCGGCAGTTTAGTTTTTGAGTAGTTTACAGTGACGCTGCTCATTGCCCAAAATTATTTTATCCAAAACGACACCAGCCGTAAAAAATTATATCAACCCATCATATGTTTTGAGGAATGCACGAAAGCCATCTGATTGTGAATTGTATTAATTCGAAACCGATATGGAAACTTTCACAGTAGTGTAACATAAAGCCAGTTTATAATTTCCTGTATGCACCCTGCTGTATCGGCTCCCCATACATCCTCCTGGATGTTTACGATTAGTGTTGTTGGCTGTTGTCGTTTAACTTTACGTACGGCAACCAGAACATCTATGTCTTGACTTCAGCAAAAAAACGGTTCAAATGGCTCTGAACACTATGGGACTTAACAGCTGAGGTCATCAGTCCTCTAGAACTTAGAATTACTTAAACCTAACTAACGTAAGGACATCACACACATCCATGCCCGAGGCAGGTTTCGAACCTGCGACTGTATCACTCGCGCGGTTCCGGACTGAAGCGCCTAGAACCGCTCGGCCACGGCGGCCGGCTTTGACTTCAGTAGAAATCGGCAACATGAAGACGTTAAAGAAACGAAACAGGTCGTAAGAAAATAAATGGATTAAAATACAATTGACGTGGTTTTCATAATCATTAATGTTTATAATACTCGTTCGTTTATTTTTACTGAAAATATTGACGATAACTACCTTTCTAGTTCTGCGATAAAGAGTCGCATGTTTGCCTACCTTTGCGCACTGTGTTTAATACTACTACAGCGTATGCTTTTATTATCTGAGTTTAGCTGTTTGTCGGACGTAAACAAGGTACTGCTGACCTGAAAAGGCAGTACACAGTGCACTGTTGACATCCGTATTACAGTTGCAATGAACAAAGTGTAGCAACACTACAATGATGCTTTTGGGATTGCGTCCATGTATACACAACCAAACGACATGCGCAGCTTGTGAACATGTGTACACTTCAGGCTGGCACAGAGTACCAGAAAACCAAAAATATTTAAGAAATTTTGTAACAATTTACTTCAAACGTCATTTTGCATTGATTCTTTTAAATTGAATATAACTACACGAGCCCTATGTGCCATCCCAGCCCCAGGACAAAAGCCGTTCAGTCCAATATATATTGCCCGCAGCCGGAGTGGCCGAGCGGTTCTAGGCCATACAGTCTGGAACCTCGCGACCGCTACGGTCGCAGGTTCGATTCCTGCCTTGGGCATGGATGTGTGTGATGTCCTTACATTAGTTAAGTATAAGTAGTTCTAAGTTCTAGGGGACTGATGACGTCAGAAGTTAAGTCCCATAGTGTTCAGAGCCATTTGAACCATATATTGCCGGATGAAACATCACGCCACTTCTCCGCAACTCTGTTGAATGGACTGGTATTCACACGACACCGTTTATCAAATAGGGAAAGTCGGAGGCGCGGCAGATGTGTTGTCGCTTGAGGAACTTCTGGTGCAGAGCACAATTGCCACTCTCTCCTCTGTAATAGACTACTTCACTCTGGGCTGCTCCACCTGTAGTCCACAGGACAGTGTGGCGCGGCAGGTAATTAATCAAACAGTTTGTGTTTTGCGTTGTATCGCTACGAAAAGATACTTAAATTGTCGGTGTGCATGCTTTACGTCTACTTCCGCCGTCTACAAGAAATCTGTTTCTGCTGTCACCAGAAAGCGATGGAGAACATACTGATCAATACTTCCAGTCTGCAAGTCCACAGTACTCTTTGCGCCCACTGAAAGGAAATGACACTGCTTGCTATTTACTGAGCAGGATCAGGAAATATGACTGTAAATGAAAGATTTGGGTTTGAACTGACTGATATATTCTGCAAAAGTTCACGCACACAAAATATAATAATATCCCTAACAGTGGTAATAATAATAATAAATAATAACAATAATACCCCTATCGGAAGGAAACAGCACTATTAAGAGGCGACCTCTACATGAAGTTCCAAGTAAAATGGTCTGTCGCCTTGACTTCTAATAACGAAAAGGTAATTGCTCTCCTTAACAGTGGAAAATAGTGTCGCTACTTGCTACAGTGTTTTTTCAACACTACGTGCGACACACAAACAGTTACTTCAGTGAAATGTAAGCGTACGTCCCAGAACGGTGTACAGTCTTTGCGAGTTCACTTCCTACTTTTACAGAGAACACATTGAAGTCTGCTCAGCTCTGACGCCATCGGAGGCATAACACACGCAGGCGTTTGACTGACTCGAACATGTTGATATGTCGCTGCAAAGTGTCTCTCTGGCTATATTTATACATCGTCACATGGGACAGCTAATGGAACGTCTGCTATCAACCGCCCTATTCACATGTAGCAGTATCTTAATGGCCCCTTTCTCGGACACTTATTAATTAATAGCTCTGTGATTTAACAGTTTACAATCTTCTTAATTTTTATATAAATAGAGATAAGTTTTCTTTAGTTACTGGAAATTTTTAGCTCGACTGCATTTAAACTTTGACGGAAGTTTTGGAATGGAACTGACAGTAGAACATGACCTCTGAACTGTCTCTTTAAGATTCCTCGTAATCACTGTTCTTTACAATACAGTTCTGAAACATGGTACAGCCGTATTATTGTATGAGTAAGCCCGAATGTTGCAAATACAACTTTCTATTACAAATACCAATGATACTTAAATTTACCACGCATACGGGCGCTCCCATTCCACATTTTATTTTTAGTAAACAATTTGAAAACTAATAAGACAGCTGATAGTTGTCACATATTAAATGTTTTTACACGAAACTGAGGCTACACAACGAATTTTCAGCTTTCTGAGTCTAATGTTTAGCGGCTTCAGCTTTTCATAAAAACGCTGATTTTAACCAAAATGTTGCTCCGATCAAGTTGAGACAAGTAAGTTTTAATTTTTATGTACATTTGCTTATTCTGAACAGGTTTTAGCTTTGTTGTTTTATTATGTAACACTACCTAATTTTTCTTAAATACGTTATTTGCCTAAGTTACTTATCTGGTCATTTTGAAACTTTACAAATTTAATTTTAATGTACTTATGTACACATTGACGAGGTTTGGAAAAAGTATATTAATTTTTAATCTCGTTCTTTAATTGTGATGCTGTTCTTTTTATGATAAGCAGAGGCCCGTTATGATGTCGCTCGAAGAAGTCATTTGGGGTAAGGCCCGGCACACTCGCTCGCCTCTGTACCTCTTACAGTGATACAGCGCTCGTTTCGCGTCAACTGGGCACCAGTTACGTCAGAGTACGCCACCACCTCTTCAGTTTTCTGTTGGTCAGACTCTTAGACTCTTTAAGTCAATCTTTACTTACCCCGCAGGGCGAGCTCTTTCTGTACACCGGCGTTGAGAATACATCCCAAGTTTTCTTTATTGACTCTTTCAGTTTGCTGCCTCCCTACCTACGCTCATTTACTCTGCTCCTCATCCTGTACAGGGCTGCTGAAGGAACTTCGTAATAAACTGAGGCGAAATGTGTACGGTAAAATATAGATTTCATTAATTCAGTTGCAAATACACGTAGCTCCTAACTCAATAACATAGCGAACATCACCTGCTTTACATTCTTTTCTAGTAATGATATGTTTTTGCGATACATGCTTCTGAACAATACGTTACAGTGAGCGTGTTGCTTTTAAATACTCACACTTTAGGCGAATTTTCCTTGTTACAGGAGCCATCCACCAGAAAAAATAAGATCCTATAATGAGGCATTTCTGCATTGTGGTTTTAGCATGACACTTGATAAAGCTAGTGTTCTGTGTAGTAAATGCTAACAGAAAATTAGAAGATTATATCTGTAAGACGTCACGCAGAGTTTTACTGGAAGAGATTGAATTTTTCGGACAGAAAGACACTGCGCTGGAAAGTGCAGGTATGCATTCATCAGACTTTTTTTTTTTTTTTTTTTTTTTTTTTTTTTTTTTTTTTTCAGCCGGCGTAAGCTGGTCATGAATCTTCATACCGACACGCTCTTTGAATCGCTGAAAGCAAAAACCGTAATAAAATAGGGAAGGATGGCATCAAAGCTTGCATGGAAGGAATGATGAAAATAGGAAAAGATAAAGAAGATATCTCTTTCTAATAACACAATCAGAAGTCGTATATAGGACATGAGTTTGGATATTTTGTACACAGTACTCAGTGAAATAAGATCAAGTCATTTCTGTGCACAGCAGTCAGATGACTCGACCGACGTTGCATCTTGTTCCCACTTGCTCGTCTATGTTACACACATAAAAGATGACTCCCTGAAAGAATATTATTTGTTGTGAGAATCACTGAACACTCCTAACGCAGCGAATATGTTTCCCGAACAGTGAAGCATTTCGCTGACGTAGTGGAAAAACACAGGGGTCCTGAAAGAATTGTACAAAGAATTTTGTCCCAAATTCGATGTCCTCTAGTTCCACGTAGAAACAGGATGGCTACGTCGTGGCGAGGTGTTGCATAGAGCGCTAGATCTTCCATAGGAAATTGCTTTGTTTCGGAGAACGGTGAGGATAGAAAAGGAGACAGACTTAACATGCTACAGTAACTAATAATATAATTATTTCCAAACCAGCACACCTAACAGACTTTTTTGTAGAAATATGCGTGCAGAAAACATGAAGATTTTGACAGCACAGGATAAAGCTGCCAGTTTTCCTCGTGGATTTTTGTTTTACCAACGCTGGGCTGAAGTTCAATGCATTTTTATGTTACCAGAACTGACAGTGATGCTCCACGCCAGTAGAGAAAAATATTCATTGATACTAGAAATAAGTCAGCATTTATCATTAGTAATAAATTATATGAGTTGGTTATTTTCTGAATGGAGAATCAGTAGGCGAATAGCTTGGTTTTCACATCGTGTTTAATGAACGATAAAATTTTGTAAAATATTCTTCAGGCCAAAGCAGAATTTCTTGGAGTTTATTGAGACATAAGCATGAAAACATTTCTCTAGAACTAGCAATATTTAGGAGAAGGTTGATGACGAAAATCTGTTATATCAGAAAATTCCTCTAGAATTATGATATCGTTCGCCTCAGTTTACAGATCTGACATTATATTTGCGACTATGCTGGCATTGTAAACAAAAATCAATAAACCGTTTGTACCTTGAACACAATTTACGACGTCTACTGGTGACACTGAAGATAACAAATATTGCTAGAAACAAGCAGTACCAACCATCTCACTGACATTCATTAGTTCTTGGTTTAACATAACACTTAAAAAACCTGTTTATTTCATTTGTTAAATGAAATCTTATTTATATCACTGCAATTTAAAAATGGGAATATTGCAACGTTTTTTCGCCAGTCTAAGCTTCAATTGGATACAGCATGGGGGATGGGGGGGGGGGGGGGGAGAGTTATAGGTCCGTATAAGATCTCGTTCAGCGGTAATGGTCTCAGAAGGGTCGGAACCGCTTACCTAGTCGAATGTGGGTGCTAGCACAGCGGTTAGTGTCAACAATGTGCCGGACGTATTCGATCCGAGGCCAGTGAACATCCCCGAATCCCGCAAGCGTATGTACTGTGTTGGCAAAAAACTGAAGCACCACGGTCGGATATCGGTGTAACTTCGTACACATAAGCATCATCGGGCGGGTATCTAAATGATGGATAGAATGGTCACCATGTAGCATAAGTGTTGTTCGTGTTTATTGTCGTAACGAGGACTAGACTGGGTGTACAAGCGGTGTACGCAGCGCCGGATGTTGAAGATCAGTTTGAAGGACACATCCCACAGTCGTGTGAGACAGCGTTATGAGCAACTGATTTAGTTTTGAAGAGGCTTCACTGTGGGTCTCAGTTAAGCTGGATGACAGGATCGGGATATATTCAGATTGGTGAGATATTCGTATGTGAGAATTGTCCGTCGACCACATCTGAACACGATATGAGACGATTGCCGTATTGTGTGCCAAATATATCGTAATCACTTCATGTCTGGGCAGGCCATTCGAGAACAAGTAATGAACTGCTCACAAACACTGTGCGTCGTTTCGCACAACTGGACAGAGATTAGCAGTATCCAGTCTATGAAATTACCGACGCATTCGTAAGTTGCCGTTAACGCCGCAAATCAGACTGCAGCATATGAAGTGGTACCACGTTTGGGAAGCATGGATTTGAGACGAATGGCCTGGGATTGGGCTGAGCAACGAATGACGGTTCCGCACTACCCCTGATGACCAATGCTGGTGGGTTTGGCGCTGACCTGGGCTGAAGTCGGGTAGCACATGGTTTCACTCGAGGTGTCGTGGTCTGCACAGTCACCGGTATGACTCGAGGGCGCTACTCGTAATGACTGAGGTAACTATTGATATGCTACTTCATCAAGAGTTACCTTTTATGTTGATCCAGTTTTTCAAAAGCGTTATGTTCTTGCAGATCTGGAGCGTGTCTACACGAGTTGACTACGCGGTGTTGAGATACTCCAACGGCCGGCAAGGTCCTTAAGTCTGTCCGTGGTAGTACGTGTGTGAGAAAAGCTCAGATGCCAACTGTGTTCTAGTACCATTATCCAGAATGTCAAGGGTCAGTCTGGACAGTTGTGGGACAGCTTGCCTCAGGGGAGGATACAACGACTTTATGACAAACTCTACAACCGAATTAGGCCAAAGATCCATGCCAGATAGAGAGAACGTCGTACTAATAACTGTGTTCATACTGCTAATTGTTTTGAAAATTGGATCCAATTTTGTAACACTGCTATACAATCGCATAGCCTCTCAACCTGTGATGTTTCTTTTCGTTTCCTTTTCGTTTCGTTTCCTTCTCCCATTGTGTTTGGATCCCTGTATTGTCAGGCAATGCAGATGGCGTTACTAGTATAGAGTATGAGCTGTTGCACTGAAGTGCTGCTCGTTCACATATCCAAACTGTTCCGGCGTAAAGAGAAGCGCCGGCAGGCCAGGCGGGAACGTTAGAGCAGAGAGGGCTGTGAGATGGCGTCAGACAATGGCACTCTGACCGACCCCTCTCCAGGACGACAACGCGACGGCAGCGCCGTCTGCACGAAGAGGACATGAGCTCCGCGCCCCCTGGCCAGTTCTTAGTGTTCCACAGCAGCGAGTTCAAGAAAAGCATCGCTTCTACAATGTAGCATAGACTATGCTGAAGAGATCACTTATTTTGTCTGTTGGCTTTGCCTGCGACACATCTGTATTTCACAATGATAAGTATTGTAATCACTTCCTTGTGTAACAAACTTCAATAATACGATTTGCTTGAATTATTGTCTAGCGATTCGAGAAAGCAGGTTTGCAAGGCACCCCAAATTTGACTAGTAGGCAGGATACAACCCCAACATGTAGTAATTCACGACTGTTGGACCTTTTCTGGATGCCGCGTTCGCGTTCTTGCTGTTTCAGTGGTCGTCGGCGACTGTAGGAGAGATGGAGATGATTCGCGCTTCCCCGGGGCGAAGTCTCCTCGGCTGCGGCGCGGAGTGCGCCTGCAGAGCGCAGCGCGGCCGCCCGCAGTGCAGCGCTGCAGCGTGGCGTGCCTCGCCCGCAGGGGCGGTCGGTGTCTGGCCGGCCTATTAGCACTGCTGTGCGGTGGGCGGGGTCGGCCACGCCGTTTAATTGCATGGCGTGCTGCCGCCTCAGATAAGCCGCCAGCGGCGCCGGCGCCAGCGGCGGCCGCCACTCGCCGCCACGGGAGCCCGCCGAACGGCAGACGGCCGTTGCTGACACTCTGATCCAAAGTGAGAGAAGTGACATCCACGGACCTATCTCCATCAACATTTATATCTGTCGTCTGGGAACTACTGTAGACTGCATAGCAGATGAACATTCCCACTGAACGACTTATCAGTGCTCCTCCCCGTGCAGCAATAAATATTGGTGAAACCTTCTTATTGCGGTTCATACAGGAGCTATAGATACGCAGTTGGGATATACGCCTAGAAATCGTTATTTAATGAAGTTTCTTAAAAATTTGTAAGTAGGCTTCCACGGGATAGACGACGTCGATGTTCCAGCGCAAAGTCTGAGTCGTAACACGAAGTCCTGTGGCTCCACGAACATCATTATTCAGCATGGTGGCGTTGGTGTCGAGGTTCTTCCTAGCCACAATCCTTAGGTAGAGGTCATCCACTGCAGTTTGTTTGGATGCTGTAACACATCAGAACTGTTCTGTAACTGCATGCTAAAAATCTTATTATGCTGTCAGAGCCCTTGATATCTTCTCAGAAAGAGGCAAAACAACCACACATTTCAAGTCACCTACTGTCCAGTTTATGTGGTATTTGCTCCACTGACAACATGTACACTTTTATGCCTCAGTAGTCTTCTGCAAGGGACCCATTGCATGCAACTTGCCAAAACAATATTCGGCTGAAAACAAGTAGACATGGGTTTGCACTATTTTCCAGCGGCACATCTGTATTCCATAAAGTAAAGTATTCTAATCACTTCCTTTTGTAATAAACTTCAATAATACGATTTGTTTGAATTGTTGTCTAGCGATCGTAAAATATCTTTCCCGCATTTTCCAGATTCTACCATCATCAACATTTACGGCATTTCACAGGCAATACAGGAATCTAATAGAGCAAGATTGTAGTATGCAGGGAGTAAACAAACCGTTTAGCATTTTATACAAAATTACCTAATAATCACTTTGAAGTTATTCTGCTGTAGAACGTGATGCATTATAATTTTCTCCCCCAAAATGATGGCTGAAATAATGAACTATTTCGGAAGATGTTATATAGAACATCAGGTGATGGAACTTCGTTTTCCTACAACGAGGGCCCGCCCACACTCTGCAGGGTTGTTGTGATTACGCTGCAGAAGTTTCATTGGGAAGGACTTACAAGTTACTTGTACACTCCCGAATCTCCCGCCATGCGATCTTCAAGTTTTTAAGTCCCGAGGAAAGAAATTCATGGCTGTCGATTCTCTTCGAACGAAGGGGTAGACCCCTGGATACTAACATGGTTCCATAGGCAACGGCAAACATTTTTCCATGGAGGCATTGACCGCGTTGTCTCAGTTATGACGTCTACTTCTGAAATAATAAAGAGTTGATTTATTTTTCCACATGTCTACTTTTCATTTCACTGTCCCTTATATAATTTTTATCCATTTTAGGACCCCAGGGGTTTGGAAAACGTGTTAACATCGTCTTGGCAGAAACATGTCCGACGCCATTCATAAATTCTGCAACTGCCAGCGTCACTCTACGTGAACAGTGTTATGCCCATCCTAAGTACAAGAAGATATCTGACAGTGGTTTTCCCTTAAACGGGCCTGGATTAAGAATTATTTGAGAAATGTGATAGGATTAGCTGATACGGTAATAAAAAAGATGTGTTGAGGCTCGGCTAAATACCTGTGTTGCCTTAGACTCTCTCTGACTGTGCTAAGAAAAGGGTGCGAGGTCATAAGGAGATGAAAAATGTGAGTGTACAATAAAATACTGGAATGTTTTGGGAGAGCTTTATATGGATAACACAACAGGTTCAGAAGCTCTCAGGCTATTTCGAGGAAAGGGGCAGGGCTTATGAATGGGAAAGGAAGGGTTAGGAGAAGGACCGAGGGAGATGGGTGGTTAGGGTAACGGGTGGAGAGGAGGAGGAGTGGAGGAGGATGTTAGGAGGAGAAGTGGGGAACTGGCGGGGCTTAGGGGTGTGACTTAGGGGAGGAGTGGGACACAATGACGTCACGCATAACCCCATCTGCTGCATGTAGGCAGAAGGGAACTTTGCTCCTTTAATGATGGTATGTAGCAAAAAATGTGTCAGATGAACTGCAAGAAATATAAAAGAAAAAAAAATGGCTCTGAGCACTATGGGACTTAACTTCTGAGGTCATTAGTGACATAGAACTTAGAACTACTTAAACCTAACTAACCTAAGGCCATCACACACATCCATGCCTGAGGCCTTAGTCGAACCTGCGACCGTAGCGGTCTCGCGGTTCCAGACTGTAGCGCCTAGAACCGCTCGGCCAAATATAAAAAAAGGATAATTGAATGTGCACGAATTAATTCAGGTGAAACTGAGGGAATTAGATTAGAAAATGTGACACTTAAAAAGTAGTGGGTAAGTTATGTTATTTGACCAGTAAATAACCCAAGATGCTCGAAGAAGAGAGCATATATAAAGTCAACTGGCAATAGCAAGCGAAGAATTTGTGGAACACGAATGTTTTCCATCTTCAGAATTTCAAATAGGGTATTCCACTCAAAACTGCCAAAAACGTTCGATAAATTAACGTATGATATAAATATAGGCTCCCTTTTCTGCGAGATACGCCATATGGTGAGTAATGGTTTCTGGATTACTACATTTTTCTGGAACCGAAACTGGCCTTCCTCGACGTTGCAATGTACAGTCTTTCCCTCCATCTGTAAACAATTCATGCCAGTATTTTGTAACCATACCTAATTGAACTAACCGTCAGATAATATTAACACTTGCTGGCACCTGCCTTTTGAAATTAGATTCATTACATAGTTTTAGAAGTTTGAGGATACCCTAACCATCTCACATATAGATATGTGCACACCACGTAGGACAGTTTTTTCTGTGGTGCGTTCACCCAAGGATCTCAGTAATTCTCAAAGAAATGTCGTCGTTTCCACGTCCCTTATTTCGAGTTAGGTTTTGCTGTGATCGGTCTAAAACTTCTCTCAGTGCCAGGTCTCCTATTACAGTTTCATCTGCTTCCTTTTCTCTTACCATTATATTGTCTGCTCTTTCGTTTCACTTACATAGCTCTTCCATACACTCCTTCCACTCTTAGTATTGGCTTGCCGTCTGATTTATTGAAATTTATAACTGAGTTTCTTTTTTGTTGTAGATGGAATCTGTGTACCCACAGTTTTGAATGTTTCTGCAGCCTCATTTCTCCTCTAGACATTCCAGTTTTGTCATTTTAAACTTCTTTGAGTCTTATTACTGTAGGCGTTTGTATTCCTATCGGATATAGACACCATGTACTATATCAGTATACAATTTTTTTTGTATGAATTTCTCTTGTAGACAAAAGCGATATTCTTAATTTTTAAGAATACGTCTTTCATTGGTTTTGCATAAAACGAGCCGATATGGTCGTTTCACTTTGTGCTTATATAAACTAACATTCCTAGGTATTTGTATTACGTTGCTGCATTAAGTCTTGACATAATTCCGGTAGTCAAAGGATATCACGCATTTACGGACTGAGAGATAACGGCAAGTCTTCAGCTTTTAGCCGCAATTTTTCCCAGTTAGAATTTTGTCATAAAAGCTCAACTTCAAAATGACGGTAATTTCAAACAACAGAATCCACCAAAAAATTTATGTATAAAACGATTAGTTTCTCAAGACGCGTATCACCAGACATTTCCTCGCTATGTAAGGACGAGTCTCCATGAACGAGAAAGTGCTGAGTCGGGCCTGCGAGGATATCTTCGGCCCAGTCAGAATCCTGGAAAGATATTCCACAGGAAAGTACTCGTATTTTCCTTTTAATGGCATCGATGTAGCACTCAATCTAAGTTTTGGAATGTCTAGACAAATGTAATCCACCTGGGTTCCTCCGTCACAGATTATATAAGGTGCAAATAGCGTGAATAGAGTATCAGATGATTAGTGCTCTGGGAACCCATGCACAGGGATAATAAACGTCGTATATAAAAGTTACGTATAGTAATAACCATGACATAATCAAAACATACTCTGAGCATTAACGAATGATGTTGGTTGGTTTGTGGGGCGCTCAAGCGCGCCGTCTTCAGCGCCACTGCAAAGTCAATTTTTTTCACAATCCAATCTTGACGCTGTCACAGATGAAGATGATGAAATGATAAAGAGAACACAAGCACCCGGTCACTGGTAAGAGAAAATCACCAACCCAGCCGGGAACAGAACCTAGGAACCCCATGATCCTGAGGCAGCAATGCTAGTCAATAGACCATGAGCTGTTGACAGCAATAAAGAAAAAAACAATGTAAGCTGTTACTGATTTGTTTGACTGATGGGACTGCTAAGTGCTATACCACCTACTGCACTCCCCTGACGTAACCCCTCGTGAGTTCAACTCGATTTCTAAACTGAAGGAAACACTTCACGCCATTCGCTTCAGAGCTGCTACAAATTAGTCGGGCAATAAACGGCGCCGCTAGAACTGTCAACAAAAATGGCACTGCTAAGAGTATCCTACGACTTCCACATCGCTGGCAACTGGTTATACACAGTGCTGGTGACTACTCTGAAGGTCAGTAAAACTTTGAAACACGTATCTATTTTGTACGAGCTGTAAATAAATAGTTGCCACTATTAAAGTTCCAACTCTCGTAAAATCCATCGAAGGAAACCCTAAAAACAATTTTTACCTGGGAAAAAATGTTTTTAAACCCTCATGTAGCATGCGAAAATTTGGAAATTTTGGTGATGGTATATTAGGCTCATTTCGCTACAGAAAAACGCATTGATCATCGATATCAACTTTTCATTCAGAAGATTCTAGCTCAGTTCAAAATGGTTCAAATGGCTCTGAGCACTATGGGACTTAACATCTGTGGTCATCAGTCCCCTAGAACTTAGAACTACTTAAACCTAACTAACCTAAGGACATCACACACATCCATGCCCGAGGCAGGATTCGAACCTGCGACCGTAGCAGTCGCGCGGTTACGGACTGAGCGCCTAGAACCGCTAGACCACCGCGGCCGGCTCTAGCTCAGTACTGGAAAGGTTAATTGAACTCGACTTTTGCCGTTATTATGTAATTCCGGGTAAAATGCATTTTCGGGGTAGTCGCTTGCATTCATGATTGTGTTACGGGATGCCAATAATGTCATAGCGACGTGTAATGATATCAGCATCTATAAAGTGACCTGAAGTGCACATTAGTTCACAGGAGCGAACAAATTCATCTGCAATTCCTGGTTTACATTGAGGGTACACACTGCTGCAGCCTTTTGATACTTCTACCAGTGAATGACATAAAATCATCACCGGAATCTGCGATCATAAGTGCATTACACAGTGTAAATCTTCGTCTTGATTACTTTTTTATTGTGTGAACTCCACAATTTCATGCGTTTCAGCTACAAGACTACTTCAGAATCTGTCACATAAAAAGACAGATATGAGGAGTAATTATCTTTCATAGGACAAGGTGTTACATGCATTTATAGAAAATTTATCAAGGATATTAAGGCGAAATGGATACACAGTACCTGGACAGTAGTTCCAGTGAACAAAAGTAACGATCATAGCACTCTTGAACAGTGGCGTGTATTACTGCTACTTTTATTGCTCGTCATCTTAATACGATATGTTGCATTTAAAAACAATGACGAGCCAATATACTACGAGCAATGCTTACCGCGAGATGGTAGCTGTGAGTACATGTGACGCAGCACAGAAAGTATACACCGAGGTGATAAAAGTCCTGCGATACCTCCTAATATCGTGTCAGATCTCATTTTTCCCGGCGTAGTGCAGCACCTCGACATGGCATAAACTGAAAAAGTCACTGGGAGTCCCTTCAAAAAATACTGAGCCATGTTACGTCTATAGCCGTTCATAATTGCGAAAGTACCGCTGGTGCACGATCTGGAGTGCGAACTGACCCATCGATGTCCCATAAATATTCGATGGCATTCTTGTCGCGTGATCTGAGTGGCCAAATCATTCGCTCGAACTGTGCGGAATGTTCTTGAAACTGTGCGGAATGTTCTTAAAACCGAATGCGATCAATTATGACTCGGTGACATGTCGCGTTATCATGGGTACAAATTTCATCGTTGTGTGGGAACAAGAGGTCTATGAATGGCTGTAAATGGTCTCCAATTAGCCGAAAATAATGATATCCGAGGTGATCGGATCAGTTAGACCAGAGGATCTAGTCCACCCCATGCAAACAGAGCCCACACCATTAAAGAGCTAGCAGCTGCTTGCACAGTGCCTTGTTGTAAACTTGGGTCAATGGACATCTTCACCTTTTGTAGTCCTGTCTTCCTCAGTTGCGTGTAATATTACGGTATATTGATAATTTTTTACTTATGGACAGTCTTGAATGTCAAAGTTGTGATGCAGTATACATAGGCATGACATGCAGGAATTTTGAAACAAGATACAAAGTACATATCAGATGTTGGAAGTATGAAACAAACCATTCCACATTTGCAGAGCATTTAAAACACTACAACCATCATCCTACAAACATGGAACAAGAAATGAAAATAATGAGAATAAGCAACCATGACAAAAATCTTGCACAAATACAAGAAAACTTCCACATCCAGAAAGCCATAGCAGAAAACAAACATGTGATAAATGAACAAACACACATCAGCACAGGCTCCCTACTACACTTAATAAAGGAAATGATAACATAAAAAAAATCTTCCCCACACCATCTGGACACACACACACACGCGCACACACACACACACACACACACACACACACACACAAACACACACACACACAGCCCCCCCCCCCCAAATAAAAAAATAAATAAAAAAAATAAATAATTATATAACACCAAAATACAGACACACACACACACACACACACACACACACACACACACACACACACAGCACAAAAAATATATACATCACACCAAAACACACACACAGGACAAAAACAAAAACGAAAAAAATTAAAAAATTAAATAAAATAAATAAATTAATTAAATTAAATTAACATCACACCAAAAAACACTCACACTCACACACACACACACACACACACACACACACATACACAAACGCACACAAATGCATACACGAACAGACCACAGATACTTCAATATTTACACTCATAAGTTGGCAATAATATTCGATCTTTGGCAGAAACATTTGACAGTCGGCAACAGAAACCAAAACATTGCATTAAAACAAGTGTTCAGTGCATAGTGCTGTGGAATGTGGAAAAAACCGTAAATTGGCGTTCATAACAAGAACAACAACACCAAAAATGCAACAGGAGTGTAATATGTAAGAAACTGTCCACGTAACCTGTAAGTATAGTTCAAAACGTTACTACTTAATAGGAAATACCAACCACCAGAACTGTTTATAATCTATAGGCACAGTGACAAAAATGTAAATAAAATAGCTAACATATGTACATATTCCAGGCCACTGATGATGCCTTGCAGAAAATAAAGGCGAAACGCGCATGGCACTAAAATTGTGTTTTATTCAGTTGCTGTCAGACGGTCCATAAGTAAAAAATTATCAATATACCGTTGGGTCAATGGTTTCGTGTCCGCCCCGATAGCTGAGTGGCCAGCGTGACGGATTGCCGTCCCACAGGCCCGGGTTCGATTCCCGGCTGGGTCGGGGATTTTCTCCGCTCTGGGACTGGGTGTTGTGCAGTCTTCATCATCATTTCATCCCCATCCGGCGCGCAGGTCGCCCAATGTGGCGTCGAGTGTAATAAGACCTGCACCAAGGCGGCCGGACCTGCCCCGCAAGAGGCCTCCCGGCCAATGACGCCAAACACTCATTTCCAATGGTATCGTCGGGTCTGCACCTCACTCGAGCCCTGCTACCAGCTCTTTCCAACTGATATTGTGTCTAATATGACCAGACCACGGTTTTCCAGTCGACTAGGTTCCAATCGATATGGTCACGAGTCCAGGAGAGGCGGTGCAGGCGAAGTCGTACTGTTAGCAATTGAACTCGCGCCGGTCGTCTGCTGCCATACCCCCTTAACGCCAAATTTCGCAGCGCTGTCCTAACGGATACGTTCTTCGTACGACCTACATTGATTTCTGTGGTTATCTCACGAAGTGTCGCTTGTCTGTCAGCACTGACAAGTCTACACAAACTCTTTTGCTCTCGCTCATTAAGCGAAGGCCATCGGCCACTGCGTTGTTCGCGGTGAGAGGTAATACCTAAAATTCGGTATTTTCGGCACACTCTTGAGGCTTTGGATCTCGGAAAATTGAATTCTCTAACGATTTCCGAAATGGAAGTTCCGTGCGTCTAGCTCCAACTATCATTCCGCGTTCAGAGTTTGTTACTTTCCGTCATGCGGTCGTACTCGTACTTATATCGGAAACCTTTTCACAACATGAATCACCAATTGACTGCCCGGTTATACCTTGTGTACACGATACTGTCGCCGTCTGTACAGCTGCATATCGCTATCCCGTGGCTTTTGGCATCTGAGTGCAGTGTTGCTTTTAAAAACACTGACGAGGTCAAACATTATGAGCAGTGTCTCCTGTGAGTTGGTAGCTAAGCGTACACGTGACGCACTAAGGAAAGTCTTATGCGGAGCACAGGAAAATGAGGAACCGTTCTAGTGACGATGACAAACCGCAGACAGGAAAATCCACTTACGCAAACGGCTTTGATAAAGGGAACACTATTACGGCACAGCGCCATGGAAGAAGCATTTCGGAAAGTTCGAAGCTGGCCTTCTGCTCCCCTCGTATTGTCGTTAGAATTTACGCAAAGTGAAGTGGATGAAGAACGATGAAAACACGAGTCGCTGACACGATTGTCGGCGTCCACGCCCCATCATACGAGGGTTGTTTTTTAAGTAAGGGCCGTTTTTATTTTAGAAAAAAGATACAAATACTTTTGTAAAAAAATCTTTATTTTCTGATTCTACACCCTTTACCTATTTTTCTACATAGTTGCCTTGTTTATTTAAGCACTTGTCATACCGTAAAAGTAAGTCTTTAATTCCCTCTTCAAAGAATTCGGCCGCCTGCTCCGACAGCCAAGAGTTCACAGCCGCTTTCACTTCATCGTCGTCATTGAAGCGCTGCCTGCCAAGATGGTGTTTCAGGTACCGGAAAAGGTGAAAATCGCTAGGAGCAAGGTCGGGGCTGTATGGTGCATAGTCCAAAACTTCCCAGCCAAAAGAATCAATCAAATCCCGAGTCTTTTGAGAGGTGTGAGGCCTAGCGTTTCGTGCAGGAGCAAAACTCCTTTTGTCAGCGTTACCATGCCGCGCCTTTTGTTTTGAATTGCTCTCCGGAGTTTCTTTAGAGTTGCACAGTAGGCATCTGAGTTGATTGTCGATCCTCGAGGCATAAAGTCCACTAGCAAAACACCGCGCCGGTCCCAGAACACAGTTGCCACAATCTTGCACTTTCACAGCGTCTGTTTGGCTTTGACCTTGACGGGTGAGGTAGTGTGTTGCCATTCCATCGATTGCCACTTGCTTTCGGGAGTGATATGGGATACCCATGTTTCATCTACATTGACAATTTGACTCAACATGTCATCCCCTTCTTCCTCGTAACGAATCAAAAAGTCCAATGAAGTGGCAAATCTCTTCCCTTTGTGGTCCTCTGTGAGGAGTCTGGGTACCCACCGAGAACACAGTTCCTTAAAGTTTAGGTTTTCCAACACAATTTTGTACAAAACCGATCTTGAAACTTGCGGAAATTCCAAAGAAAGAGTGGAAATTGTGAATCTTCTGTCCTCACGAATCTTTGTTTCGACTGCAGCCACCAAATCATCAGTGATCACAGAGGGCCGGCCTGAGCGTTCTTCGTCATGGACGTTTTGACGGCCATTTTTAAACTCTCTAACCCACTGATGCACTTTACCTTCACTCATTGCATTCAAGCCATAAACTTCTGTTAACTGACGATGAATCTCTGCAGCTGATAGGCTTCTCGCGGTCAAAAAACGTATCACTGACCGTATCTCACACGCGGCGGGCGATTCAATAATCGTAAACATTATAAAGTAGCACAGCGATGCGTACACGTCAGCTACAGAGCTGCAACTTGCATCAGTGTGAACGGGAAGGATGCCGGCAAGTGGCGCGGTGGCTTGTTGCGGTGTCCGCGCGAACTACGGGACTACACGCGCGAACGGCCCTTGCTTAAAAAACAACCCTCGTACTTATATCGGAAACCTTTTCACAACATGAATCACCAATTGACTGCCCGGTTGTACCTTGTGTACACGATACTGTCGCCGTCTGTACAGCTGCATATCGCTATCCCGTGGCTTTTGGCATCTGAGTGCAGTGTTGCTTTTAAAAACACTGACGAGGTCAAACATTATGAGCAGTGTCTCCTGTGAGTTGGTAGCTAAGCGTACACGTGACGCACTAAGGAAAGTCTTATGCGGAGCACAGGAAAATGAGGAACCGTTCTAGTGACGATGACAAACCGCAAATAGGAAAATCCACTTACGCAAACGACTCTGATAAAGGGAACATTATTACGGCACAGCGCCATGGAAGAAGCATTTCGGAAAGTGAGAAGCTGGCCTTCTGCTCCCCTGGTATTGTCGTTAGAATTTACGGAAAGTGAAGTGGTTGAAGAACGGTGAAAACACCAGTCGCTGACAAGATTGTGGGCGACCACGCCCCATCATAGAATGTGGAGTTTGGAGACCTGCCCACTCTGTAAGGCCAGATAGGCGGCGGCGTGTGGCAGATCGATCACAGAGTGAAATTCCGGTGCAGGCACAGTTGTTAAGGGGAGCACACCGTTCATCGCAAATCGTTGAACGAGGGGATCCGCGGCAGACAACACAAACGTCCTCCCACGTTGACTTAACGGTATGGTCAGTTACGTCAGCAGTGGGCATGGGATCGTTGACAATGGACCATGGAACAATGGAAACGTGTCGTCTGGTTGAATGAATCACGCTTCTTGTTACATCAGGCTGATTGTCATGGCCAAGTACATCATCCAAGGTAACGACTGCTCGAAACACGCCCCACGCATTGGACGCACCCTGGCGAAAGCAATGTTATGCAGTGGGTGATATTCAGCAGGACTTCAATGGAACATTTGATTGTAACAAATGAAACATTTGATTGGCTGTCATCCAGCAACCGTACGCCATTTAATTACAGGACGTATATACAGCCATTTCGGTTGTACCATCTTTATTTTGTGCAACAGAAGTGGCTGTATATACGTCCTGTAATTAAATAGTAATAGGTTATAACCGTCCATGGCAAACCAACAGATTCAATCTGCACCCAAAAACAAGCGACTCGCAATATAGGGGATATCCGCGACCTGTTCGTGTGTATATCAGTCTTCAGCGGAACGTACATTGGCGGCAGCAGAATCGTTCTGCAGTCAGCTGGAAATGCCGGTTCTCTAAATTTTCACAGTAGTGTTCCTCGAAAAGAACGTCGCCTTCCATCTAGACATTCCCATATGAGTTCCCAATGCATCTCCATAATACGCAGAAGACTTTGGAGTTCAGGTCACAGGCTGTATATATCATTTTGAAAAAAAAAACTGCTTGAGCTGTAGGTATTTTACTTATGAGCACTCTGGTTTCGCGGCATTTTAGCTGCATCATCAGATGCAATAAAATAAAGTGATGTTGGTCAAAACAGGTAATGGGATGACAGAGCGTTCGTATTCAGCACTTTTCCGCCACATGGGGACGTTAATTATATAACAGCATAAAACAATATAGAACTCTCCCGTGATACCAAGAGAGTGTTCTAACGGATCACCACATACCGAAAATGTGATCATGTACGGGCGGCTAACGATCATATGTAGTATTACGTAAAATTAAGTAGTATTGGTCCCTCACTTACCTCTTGAATTGTGGTTCATTCCCCAAAAAATCAAATACAAAACTATTTTAAGGCCTACACGTAACTGCCCAATTTTATGTAATAGCATACATTAACATAAACGGCCGATTTTTTTATCACTTTTTCGGTATTTGGTGACCCATTAGCTCGCCAGGTACTGCTCATCCTCTGATCACAGGAGTACCTCAAGGTATCGCTCTCTACATTATCTTGTGCTGTTTTATAACTGACGTCTACGACTTTGTGAAAAATCGCTTACTGTGAAAGCTGGGTCATCCTATTCGCTTTTCTTGACCATAACATGACTCTAATTTATTGCACCTGACGGTGCAGCTAAAATCCTATGATCCGCTAGTGCTTTAAGTAAAGTACCTACAAGTGAAGTAATTTTATCCTGGAAATCTTCATAATACTTGGGTGCTGTTCGAACCTACCGGTAGGATGTACAAATGGTTTAGAAGTCTTCCTGTAAACTAACCTGACGCGGATACTAAAAACTCGAGCACTACTCGAGAATGGTTCTATCTATGTTGAAATAACATCAAGTATACTACTCTACGAATTTCTATTTGTAAATTATCTTAATCGCTCTAGCTTAGCACTAATAGCAACAGAATTTACAGACAATTGTACCCGTGAGATTTTAATATACACTCCTGGAAATGGAAAAAAGAACACATTGACACCTGTGTGTCAGACCCACCATACTTGCTCCGGACACTGCGAGAGGGCTGTACAAGCAATGATCACACGCACGGCACAGCGGACACACCAGGAACCGCGGTGTTGGCCGTCGAATGGCGCTAGCTGCGCAGCATTTGTGCACCGCCGCCGTCAGTGTCAGCCAGTTTGCCGTGGCATACGGAGCTCCATCGCAGTCTTTAACACTGGTAGCATGCCGCGACAGCGTGGACGTGAACTGTATGTGCAGTTGACGGACTTTGAGCGAGGGCGTATAGTGGGCATGCGGGAGGCCGGGTGGACGTACCGCCGAATTGCTCAACACGTGGGGCGTGAGGTCTCCACAGTACATCGATGTTGTCGCCAGTGGTCGGCGGAAGGTGCACGTGCCCGTCGACCTGGGACCGGACCGCAGCGACGCACGGATGCACGCCAAGACCGAAGGATCCTACGCAGTGCCGTAGGGGACCGCACCGCCACTTCCCGGCAAATTAGGGACACTGTTGCTCCTGGGGTATCGGCGAGGACCATTCGCAACCGTCTCCATGAAGCTGGGCTACGGTCCCGCACACCGTTAGGCCGTCTTCCGCTCACGCCCCAACATCGTGCAGCCCGCCTCCAGTGGTATCGCGACAGGCGTGAATGGAGGGACGAATGGAGACGTGTCGTCTTCAGCGATGAGAGTCGCTACTGCCTTGGTGCCAATGATGGTCGTATGCGTGTTTGGCGCCGTGCAGGTGAGCGCCACAATTAGGACTGCATATGACCGAGGCACACAGGGCCAACACCCGGCATCATGGTGTGGGGAGCGATCTCCTACACTGGCCGTACACCACTGGTGATCGTCGAGGGGACATTGAATAGTCCACGGTACATCCAAACCGTCATCGAACCCATCGTTCTACCATTCCTAGACCGGCAAGGGAACTTGCTGTTCCAACAGGACAATGCACGTCCGCATGTATCCCGTGCCACCCAACGTGCTCTAGAAGGTGTAAGTCAACTACCCTGGCCAGCAAGATCTCCGGATCTGTCCCCCATTGAGCATGTTTGGGACTGGATGAAACGTCGTCTCACGCGGTCTGCACGTCCAGCACGAACGCTGGTCCAACTGAGGCGCCAGGTGGAAATGGCATGGCAAGCCGTTCCACAGGACTACATCCAGCATCTCTACGATCGTCTCCATGGGAGAATAGCAGCCTGCATTGCTGCGAAAGGTGGATATACACTGTACTAGTGCCGACATTGTGCATGCTCTGTTGCCTGTGTCTATGTGCCTGTGGTTCTGTCAGTGTGATCATGTGATGTATCTGACCCCAGGAATGTGTCAATAAAGTTTCCCCTTCCTGGGACAATGAATTCACGGTGTTCTTATTTCAATTTCCAGGAGTGTACGTCCATTACATGCAAGGGAAATCCATCAAACACGCGATACCATGGTTCATGTCCTCGCCGTACGAAAATAACTGCCAGTGACCCTTACGCTAAAAGCACGTTCCATTCACAGTACTCAAATCACGCAACTCAGAATTCGACCAGCTGACCGAAATCAGCGCCTGACGCTACACTGAGGAGACAAAAGTCATGGGGTACCTCCTGACATCGTGTGTGACCTCTTTTTGCCCGACGTAGTGCAGCAACCCGACGTGGCATGGCATGGATCCAACAAGTGGTTGGAAGTACCCTACAGAAATACCGAGCCAGTCTGCCTCTATAACCGTCCGTAATTGCGGAAATGTTGGCGGTGCAGGATTGTATTTTGAGCACGAACTGATCTCTCGATTATGACCAATAAATGTTCGACGGGGTGATCTCCGCTTCGAAGCAGCCGCGAACGACCACATTGTTATCCATAAAAAAAATCTACCATTCTTTGGAAACATGACGTCCAGGGATGCTGCAAATGGTCTCCAAGTAGCAGAATAGTATTAGAGGACCCAGCCCACTACATTTAAACACCGCCCTCATCATTATATAGCCACCATCAGCTTGTACAGTGCCGTATTGACCACTTGAGGCCGTGGCCACACTCGAACTGGTGGTGTGCACCATACTGGAAGACTACCATCAGCTCTTACCAACTGAAATTGGGACTCATCTGTCCAGTTTACCATTTTCCAGTCGTCTAGGGTCCAACCGATACGTTTACAAGTCCAGGAGAGGCGCTGCAGGCGATGACATGCTGTTCGCAAAGGCACTCGCGTCAATTGTCTGAAGCCATAGCCCATTAACACCACATTTTGCCACACTGCCCTAACTAATACCTTCGTCGTACGTCCCACATTGATTTCTGTGGTTATTTCACGCAGTGTTGCTTGTCTGTTAAGACTGACAACTCCACGCAAACGCGGCTGTTAAGTGAAGGCAATCGGCCACTGTGTTGTCCGTGGTGAGAGGTAATGGCTGAATTATGGTATTCTCGGTACACTCTTGACACTGTGGATCTCGATACAATGGAAGACTACCAGGAGAGCTTTCATGTGGAGGCCACAGCCGTGTTACTCCCTAGTATAAAACCCGCCCTGGCGCCTATAGTATATAATCTCGACGCAATTTCTGTGACGCATCCTTATTAGAAGAGTGCGAAGGTTTCAGTAAATGGGCAGTAGTGCGTCGGATACAAACTACATGTCTCCGAGGAGGGCTTTCATGTGGAGGCCGCAACCGTTTTACTCTCTAGGATAAAACCGGCCCTGGGACCTATAAAATTTAATCTCGACACAATATCTGTGTTGCCTCGTCAGTAGAGGGGAAAGTCCCATGTGTTAATTTCCATTGTGAGGCCATAATAAAGTCGAAAACCTTTTCGCATGGATCACCAGTGTACAAATGACAGCTATACCAATGCACTGCTCCTTTACACCTTGTGTACGCGACACTACCGCCATCTGCATATATGCATATCGCCAACCCATGAGTGTTGTCATCTCATCTTAACGCACCCTCGTGGTGTTCCTTTTCTCTTGCAATAACCGATGCCCTTGTCTTCGTATCTCTCGGATCTGCCACCCTCTCGCCCCCAGGAGCTGCACTGGCTGCCCTCGTGACCTGCTGTATGCACACCCCTCCGCCACAATCTGCGTTGAGTGTCAGTGATTCAAAAGGTCGTGACGCCGCGGCCCACTGGTTCGCAATCGACTTGCTTCCAATTCGCTCTCCACCTAATGAATCCACGTTCACCGTATGTCCTCGCAATTCCCCTCCCCCACCCCCTCTCCTCCCTGCGGCAGTGGCATCGATGCCTGTGAACATAGCGAGCTCTCAGGCGATACGCAGCGGGGAAAACCTACCAGCACCGTACTCTGGCCGCAGGCAAAACAGTAGTTTTCACACGCCACATGTTTTTCTAGTACACACTGAGAAGGTCAGCACCTGTTAGTACCTAAATGTTACGCTATTTCCGTCCTATCGATCTGACACTGTCAATACACTATTGTCCGACCAACTCGTATAAAATTCTCATTATCCATCTATCCAGGTTAGCCTTGTCCATGCTGTTTCCCATTTGGAATCTTTTACACCTCGTTGGATCTGTTGTATCTCCTGCCAGAGAGTCAAATCTAAATTTCTAAAACAGGGTGAAAAGTATTTAAACGGAAAAACTCTGGGAGGTTGTAAGGGACATCAAAACAAATGTTTTTCCCTAATGTCATTTTTCCTATGAGGATTATTTAAACCGGTGGAGGCCGTATTACGCTTTTCAGTTGTCAGAGGCCGTATTACGATCTACACTTGTTAGAGGGCGTATTACGCCCTTCAGTTGTAGGCAACTGCTGTCGACCAGTGCACTAGTGCATTGTATCTGTTTACTAATGGAGCGATACACCTGCAGTGAGTACACTGACATGGTTGGTGCCTACTACATAGCGCACCACAACGGACGAGCTGCACTGCGGGTTTATCAACAACTATATCCTAATCACCGTATCCCGCATCATACGACCTTTGCTGCTGTGTACCAACGTCTTCGTGAGACCGGGTCATTTAGCAGATTACCCGGACAGGGACGCCGTCACACTGTAAGAACGCTGCAATTTGAGGAAGCTGTCTTGCAGCATGTGAAGCGGGATCCTTCAATCAGTACTCGTGCAATTCCACTTAACATGGGGACGAATCAACGAATGTAAGAAAGTCCTTCGAAAGCAATTGTTACCTCAATTTCACTTACAGCGTGTCCACAACCTGGAACCAACTGATTATCCACCCAGAGCACAGTTTTCGTAGTGGTACCTGGAACAGTGCGAAATGCATCCTACATTTCCATTCTCTGTGTTGTTTACCGATGAAGCAACGTTCGGGCATGATGGAGTGTTCAACATGCACAATTCGCATGATTGGAGTGAGGATAACCCACATGCCACAGTTACTAGCGCTCATCAAGTGCGGTTCTTCGTTAATGTGTGGGTCGGTGTTGTTGGAGACTGTTTAATTGGGCCGTATCTGCTACCTAGGTCATTAAATGGCAGGCAAAATTACAACTTTCTCGCCAGAGCATTGCCAGAATTGTTGGAAGACGTCCCGCTCCCTACAACACAACGCATGTGGCTCCAACATGACGGGGCGCCGGCACAGTTCAGTCGTCGTGTGCGTCGATTGCTGGACCGACGGTTTCCAGAAACGTCGATTGGCAGAGGTGGTCCTGTACCATGGCCTGCTCGATCCCCAGATATTTCCCCTCTGGACTTTTTCGTGTGGGGAGAGATGTGTAACATCGCCGTGTGTAACGTAACTATGTCGGTGTGCGGAAACCAGCACGCTGTAATCGAATTTCTAATCGCAGCGAACGTAGCTCGAATTGAAATCCATAGAACAATGAAAGCTGTGTACGGTGATAATTGTATCGGCATAGTAACGTCTGACGTTCGGCTGTTTGTGGTCATAATGAAGGAAAGGAGGATGCTAAGTTCACCCAACCTGGATATGATGTGACGTCATTATGACGAATATACGCTTTAGTCGATTAACACACCTATCGACTTTTACGAACGTTCGAGATTCTGAACTGTCGTCAGCTAGTGGTTTGTTTTGACACGTGCGATTCTGATAACAGCTCAGTGTGGCAGCGTATATGTATTTCGCCAAAATAAAAGCAAAAGAGCTGGATATTAATAGAAATATTCCTGACCGTGGGCTTGAAAACACCACAGACAACACGTTTCGTAAAAAAGTGAAGTCTTCTCATGTCCCGACCAGATTAGATTGTGTGATTGTTGTATTGAATGCTTACGCCGAAAATAATATTTATTTATTATCAATATTTTAGTATGGTTTCATACAATTGGTCTTGTCAGTACATATTAGATTGCAGCAGCATACTCTTGCTGACTTTTTTTTCCTTAATTTATATAGCTGAAAGAGAACTCGTGCAAGTTTGTTAGCTAAGTAATTTATATGTCCACCCCAAGATAGTCTTTTATCAACCATAATTCGAAGTAATTTTACACTCGGACCGCAGAGACAGGTACCTTAGTGTCCAGTAATGACTGCTGTGTAGAATGATTGAATTTCGAACTTAAAAAGAAAAATATGAGGCATTGTTGAAGAAAAATCGTCGACCGGAGGTGAAATACGAGGGGAAGTGGATTTCTCAATGTAATCTTAACCAAAGGTTAGTGTCTTGACGCATCTGAAGATTTTGGCTGCTGAGTGCTTCTTCTCACCGAGTACGAATAACCGACGCACTTCAGCTGGGTCAGAAGTACATCAATTTCTGCTTGAGATTCACAATAACCACGTAATTCCCCGTCGTCATCGATGCTGAACTCTTTCAGCTTTTCTCTCATTAGTCTCTCGAATGCTGAACACATAATTAGAGACGAGAAAACGAAAAACAACGCACAGGACACAAACACAGTACAATACACGATTTAAACGCAAGGAACGCAAAACACATTTACACGAATGGCGCAGAGCACAGCGCTACCCTGTCACAACCTCTCGAAAGTTCACAAAAGTCGAATAGTCGATATACGGTTTCTATCGTTTTCGATGTAGCGTGTATACGTCATGATGACGTCACATCGTATCCAAGTCCGGTGAACTTAGCATCCTCCTGAAGGAAACGGTGATGCTAAGCTCAAAGTGTGTAACAGAGCTTGCGGTGGAAACCGCGTACGGCAACCAACGTGACTCACCGGAATCTGGTTGATGAACTCATCAGAGAAAATCGTCGCATAACACAGACACAGCCCTCGGGGAAGTGTCGCAAATCACGACAGGCTACACAGAACATCATTGCACAACTGTGGTTCAGACAACTGTATGTGGGGCGAGTGCGTCGGATGGTCACTCCTGACATGAAGCAGAGAGTCTGGGACGTCTGTCAACAGTGTCTTCTGCATTCTGACAACACTGTGACAGATCAAAGCTGGGTTCACCATTTTCACCGTAAAAAACAAGGAGTAGCAAAGGAGTTCCCCTGCAAAGTATCATCCACGCCAGAAAAGTTCAAGATCATGCCGTTAGCAGGCAAATTCATGCTCGCTGTGTTTTGGGATGTCCAGGATGTGCTGCATTTGGAACTTAGGCCTAAACACACTGTCACAAATTCTACAAGGTGCAGAAGATACTCTGAAAATTTTAAGCAAGAATTTGAAGAGTTCGTCTGCACGTGGAGTACCATCTGTCTTGTGTTCACTGTCATCAATCATCATCCACACAGTCTCCACTTGACCCCATCCAAATTTAATTTGTTTCTAAAATAAAGGACACCTCCAAGGACTCCACTTTGACAGTGAAGAAGCTGTGGATCCGTCAACAATGTCAAAACTCAGTTGCGATGATTTCAACAAATTGGTCTCACGCTGGGAAAAATGTGTTCATCCCAGGGTGACTATGTTGAGAAATAAATATGAAGACATGAAGAAGAGAGATGTAGAATGTTAATAAAGTTTCTTTTATTTAAACACCCTTAAGAGTTTTTACATGAAAATTTTCTATGTATTACTTCTCGGACGTTCCAAGTAGTTTTGAAAATTTCCGTACGCTATACTTTATATTTGTATCACTTTCTACCATTATGTGGGAGTCATTTGCCTTCTACGAGAGTCATCAACTCTAGGACCATGCCGCTAGTACTCATCAACTAATAATTTCCATTCTTACACACAGATAATGCTACCCGGTCTCTTGAAATAAATTATATGGAGCTAATTATTCTACAGGAAGTTTCCGAGTTTTATGCAAGTGGCCTTTTCCGATGTATATGGGACACCTGACCTATAGAAAACAACGTTACAAGTATTCACTCTGCGGCATAGTACACTCCTGGAAATTGAAATAAGAACACCATGAATTCATTGTCCCAGGAAGGGGAAACTTTATTGACACATTCCTGGGGTCAGATACATCACATGATCACACTGACAGAACCACAGGTACATAGACACAGGCAACAGAGCATGCATAATGTCGACACTAGTACAGTGTATATCAACCTTTCGCAGCAATGCAGGCTGCTATTCTCCCATGGAGACGATCGTAGAGATGCTGGATGTAGATCTGTGGAACGGCTTGCCATGCCATTTCCACCTGGCGCCTCAGTTGGACCAGCGTTCGTGCTGGACGTGCAGACCGCGTGAGACGACGCTTCATCCAGTCCCAAACATGCTCAATGGGGGACAGATCCGGAGATCTTGCTGGCCAGGGTAGTTGACTTACACCTTCTAGAGCACGTTGGGTGGCACGGGATACATGCGGACGTGCATTGTCCTGTTGGAACAGCAAGTTCCCTTGCCGGTCTAGGAATGGTAGAACGATGGGTTCGACGACGGTTTGGATGTACCGTGCACTATTCAGTGTCCCCTCGACGATCACCAGTGGTGTACGGCCAGTGTAGGAGATCGCTCCCCACACCATGATGCCGGCTGTTGGCCCTGTGTGTCTCGGTCGTATGCAGTCCTAATTGTGGCGCTCACCTGCACGGCGCCAAACACGCATACGACCATCATTGGCACCAAGGCAGTAGCGACTCTCATCGCTGAAGACGACACGTCTCCATTCGTCCCTCCATTCACGCCTGTCGCGACACCACTGGAGGCGGGCTGCACGATGTTGGGGCGTGAGCGGAAGACGGCCTAACGGTGTGCGGGACCGTAGCCCAGCTTCATGGAGACGGTTGAGAATGGTCCTCGCCGATACCCCAGGAGCAACAGTGTTCCTAATTTGCTGGGAAGTGGCGGTGCGGTCCCCTACGGCACTGCGTAGGATCCTACGGTTTTGGCGTGCATCCGCGCGTCGCTGCGGTCCGGTCCCAGGTCGACGGGCACGTGCACCTTCCGCCGACCACTGGCGACAACATCGATGTACTGTGGAGACCTCACGCCCCACGTGTTGAGCAATTCGGCGGTACGTCCACCCGGCCTCCCGCATACCCACTATACGCCCTCGCTCAAAGTCCGTCAACTGCACAAACGGTTCACGTCCACGCTGTCGCGGCATGCTATCAGTGTTAAAGACTGCGATGGAGCTCCGTATGCCACGGCAAACTGGCTGACACTGACGGCGGCGGTGCACAAATGCTGCGCAGCTAGCGCCATTCGACGGCCAATACCGCGGTTCCAAGTGTGTCCGCTGTGCCGTGCGTGTGATCATTGCTTGTACAGCCCTCTCGCAGTGTCCGGAGCAAGTATGGTGGGTCTGACACACCGGTGTCAATGTGTTCTTTTTTCCAATTCCAGGAGTGTATTTAGAAATCATCTATAGTTTGAAACTCAGCTTTCCCTTTTGTCATACGATATCCTGCGAACTATGGATGAAATGCCAAAGCCGCCAATACATGTGGCAAATTCATTTTTGCCCAAATAGTTTTTGCTTTTCATAAATCGCGACATCATCTTTGCATTAGTTTGCGTGCAACTGCTGTTCTCAGCTTCAGTAAGCTCTTTGAGAAACCTCTTTCTACGTTCACTCAGGAATTTTGACACCTTTGGGTGGTCAGTTTGGCAGTCAGGCAGTAGGAAGCTTATTTGTTTGCACGGGCTGCCGCTAGTCCGGTGCTACTTTTAATCGAGTTCAGCTACACCGGTTGTTTCCAAATGAGTATCATGGTTTAAAGTCTTCAGAGCACTTACAACATTCAGCTTACAATTATAAATAATACATCAAATGATAGAGCAAGTCAAACAGTTTTTCTTAGAAGGGTTTAGTGTGAGCACCATTCGTCACACGGCACACATCGAGTCCATAGGGGAGATCTTCCCACAACTTTCATTAGAGTGTGTAGGGTAGCTGTGGCAACAACTGGTAGACTATCTGATAGCGGAAGCACATACAGATGATGCGTTATGAACATACATAAGTAAAAATCGCCTGGCATCAGATCTGCTGAACGTGGAGGCCATGCGAAACAAAATTTGACATCCGGCCCCTTGCGGCCGATCCAGCGACCGTGTTCAACTAGTCGTGTACTGAGTTATACCAGTGTGGCGGCGCACTATCTTGCTACCAAATACGCGAGAAAGGTTCAGCTTCTTCCAACTGAGGAAAAAACCGTAGTGTTAGCGGATCAAGATACTAAATGCCAGTTACAGTTGCTTCACCGAAAAAGAAAGCCCCATAAATTTTCCGTCAGGATAGGGCACAAGAAACATTCAATTTAGGGGAGTCTCGGTGCAATTTTACCATATCGTAGGCATTTGCTGACCCCATATGCGCACGTTATATCTGTTGACACACGCACTATGATGATATATCGATTCATCACTGAAGACTGATGGTTGGTGAGGGATGCATGGGTGTTTCTACAACGGTGAAAAAATCGGGTGATATCATTCCAATAAGTTTCTTGATGATTGCGCCTCCATTGAAATAAATGTCTTGAAAGGAGATTGTAAATATTTATTGATTATTACGATAGCTGTTTCGGACGATTTACATTTTCAAGTAGTTGCGTATACAAAGCCTGAGGATCACTGTGTGCTGTAGTTCTACGGGAATCTTATACTTCGTTTATACAAGTGAAGGATTTCGAGAGTAACTGAGGTATAACAGAAACTGCAGTCGTAATTTGAGTTATCACGAATTACACCAACAAATACGTTGTCATTACTTTTTATATTTCTAAATTATATTCTAAATTATTCTAAATTCTAAATTACGTCTACATTGTCATGACGTATATACATACATCAAAAAATTTTTTGCATCCCTCTCGTTCCCAGAACTCCTGAAGATTGACAACTACTGTGGATGTCGTATCACAGACACGGTTCATTTCACTGGTAAGAGATGTCACTAAACCCACTCAAAGATCTAAACAACCATGCATGAAAAGACGGAGAGGATCTGACAGCCGATCATTTCCAGTCATTCCACCAGGAAAGAGCTATATGGGGCGTGTTTTCCGTAGTTCAACCATGCCTAGACGGTCAATATCGCTGTTCGATCGCGTCGGCATTTGCGCCAGTAAGGGCTCTCAACAAGGGAAGTGTCCAGGCGTCTCGGAGTGAACCAAAGCGATGTTCTTTGGATATGGAGGAGATACAGAGAGACAGGAACTGTCGATGACATGCCTCGCTCAGTCTGCTCAAGGGCTACTACTGCAGTGCATTACCGATAACTACGGATGAGTGTCGCATATGCCTTCAACCACACAATCGTCAGAGACGTGTTTCGAGGCAACCCGTTCAAGCAGAACGCCTTAGACATACTACCCAGCGAGTGCAGCAAGGTGGAGGTATTTTGGGGTGGCATTATGTGGGGCCCCACGTACGCCGCTGCTGGTCATGGAAGGCGCCGTAACGGCTGTATGATACATGAATGCCATCATCCGACCGATAGTGCAGCCATATCGGCAGCATATGGCGATGCATTCATCTTCATGGACGACAATTCGCGCCCCCGTCGTGCACAACTTGTGAATGACTTCCTTCAGAATAACGACGTCCCTCGTCTAGAGTGACCTGCATGTACTCTAGACATGAATCATATCGAACATTCCTGTGATGGATTGAAAAGGGCTGTTTACGGACGGCGTGACCAACCAACCACTCTGAGGGAACTACGCCGAATGGCCGTTGAGGATTGGGACAATCTGGACCAAAAGTGCCTTGATGAACTTCTGGATAATATGCCACGATGAATACAGGCATACATCAATGCAAGAGGACGTGCTCTTGGGTATAAGAGATACAAGACAAATTCTGGACACGATCTGGACCACCATCTCTGAAGGTCTCGCTGTATGGTGGTAGAACATGCAATGTGTGATTATCATGAACCATAAAAAGGGCGCAAATGATGTTTATGTTGATCTCTATTCCAATTTTCTGTACAGGTTCCGAACTCTCGGAACCGAGGTGATGCAAAACTGTTCCTGATATTAGTGTAATCTCTGGTGTGACTGTATCTGGTGACTGTTCTCATTATATTTCAGGTGAAATTCTAAAATATCGATTTCATGTCGATTTTGTATTGCTTTACCTCCGGCCATAGTGTTTTACTAAACATCTATTGTGTAAACAGTCAAAAATTACAGAAATGTCAACAGTATTACATCAGAATATTACTCCACACTGTATATAACAGTACAAAATAGACGTGGAATTGATATTATAGAATTTCACATGAATCATAAAGAGAACTTTCACTAGATACAGAGTATCTTATATATATGTCAGGACAACGTAAGTCTCCCTCTTACTTACATAATGCAGAAACACGAAAATTAATTACAACGTTGTTGTTAGTGTAATTCGAGAAAATAAAAATTACGACTGCAATTTCTGCTATACCTCAATAACTCGCGAATTTGTTGTTTATAAAACTGAAGTCCAAAACTCTTATAGAACTATAGCACACAGTAATTCCCAAACTTTGTATACGCAGACACTTGAAAATAAAAATCTTCGGAAGCAGTTGACATAATAATCAATAAATGTTTTAAGGACTCATACTGAAACCTTACTTTCAATGACATTTCATTTCTATTACTGGCTGTGATGAGTTTCAAGCAAGTAGTTAGCTCGTTTCGGGAATGCATTCTGAATTTCTGCACAATTTATTTACGATCAAACGGCGCTCAGGCTTGTGGTATTATCCATCCGCATTACGAAATTGAACCTCGCAGTCTGGTCAATGGAAGCTGATTACAGGAGCGAATGTCTTGTCAGCCAATTGGTGTTGTAATTTGGAAGTTATCGTCCTTTCCTGAATTAAAAAAGATTATTCCTTAACTGACCTTGTGAACAGCATGGGAGCGGGTTGGAGGCATAGACTGCATTCCGTGGTAGCCACACACCCTATTAAGAACCATGTCCTGTATTTTGTAACGTTCATGGAATCATTGTAATCGCAGTGATTTCCGTGTAATGTTTGTCTTTGAATAAATGTTTAATTTCTTTTAATCTCAACGTATATACGTATATTATCTTGAAGTTACATTTTGTAATATAATGTAGCAATTATTTCTATGTATCATAGATATGATACTTGGCAAGCTATCTTCACCCGTACGCTGAAGACCCAAGGAAACTGGTACACCTGCCTAATATGGTGTAGGACCCTCCCCCCCCCTCCCCCACAAGCACGCAGAAGTCCCGCAACACGACGTGGCATGGACTCGTCTAATGTCTGAAGTAGTGCTGGAAGGAACTGATACCATAAATCCCTGTCCATAAATGCGTAAGAGTACGAGGGGGTGGAGAGCTCTTCTGAACTACACATTGCAAGATATCCCATATGAGTGGACGATTTGAATGGGATTCGGTTAATGATAAGGGGACATACAATTCAAGGTTTATTTCCCCAAAACAATTAATTAATTGTAATAAATTACAATGTGGCTTACAAATTACAGTGACACAAACAAATCAAGCTGCTTACAATGTGAGGTAATAAAAATGTTATATGCCACAGGTGAACAGCGAAACTTATTTGTGACGTTTGAATCACTGCCAAACAAAACTGTTTACAATTTGATACATTAACAAATAATCACTGTGCATTAAACTACATACTTTCATCTAATACAGTTAAATTTTATAATGTGAAGCACAAATTTATAATTTACAATTAAATTTTCAGTCGAAGTGACTCCTTCCTATACCTTCCTTAAAAGAGTGATAAAATTTCCAAAAGGTAACTCAATTAAAACTGCCCTAAAACCCTTAACACAACAACACGTACGTGACTAGCTCAAATAATAAATATATGTACGGCAAAGCCCAACCTTTGCTTCCTTACAGAATGTTTGCTGATTTCAACAGCGCAGACCACATTCAAACTCTATCTAACATGGGCCGCTTGCCGGTCAAAACATGTTACGACTGCGGCAGCGGGCAAACTTACATTGGTGATAAAAGAACACAGGCCACATAGCAATCTTACCAAAATCAGTTTACACGAAGGAAGAAGAGGGGGAGGGGGGGGACATAATAAATACCATACGCAAGTGCACTTGCCAAACCTACTACTAAAAATACAGTATAAAAGGATCTCAATTAATGACAAAATCCGGGATAGGCCCGGCAATATTGCACCTGAGCGCTAGTAGCCAAAATAAGGTTGACAGATACCGAGGTCTGACATCATCTTAGGGCTAACTGGCGCAACAAATAAATAAGAGTAAAAGAACAAGCAAATGGCAATGCCCAAGAATTTAAATAGGATTAAATACACACGAGGTTAAAATCAATTGCTAGCCCCTTTGACATCGTCTTAGGCTTAATTGACACTACAAATAAATAAAGGTAAAAGAACAGGTAAATGACAATGCTCAGCAATTTAAATAAAAATAAATAAGCCCGAGGCTAAAAGCAATTGCTAGCAACTTAACAAGCACACATAAAAATATCAGACTGTTGCCACATCACAAAACGGAACAGGTGCGCGCGCAGTCCCCAGCAAGCTAGAAAACCAATAACACACGCTCCAGCAACCGAGCCAGCCTGACCACAGTAATTTCAACTCAGAATCAGGGTGCGTGAGCACGCCGGGTCGACGTAAAACACACACTGCCAAATAATTTCCACCAACAGATACGGCTGCCCCCCGGGCGGGAAATCGGGGCTACTACAGGGTACACACCAGCAGAAAAATCGATCCCTAGACTCCGGCCAAAACGGAATTACGCAGAAAATATAAACAACAGCTGAAGTAAGGTGAAACGAACCCCGCCACGCAGACCGGACAGAACAAACACACAGAAAGCCTGCCCTGCAGTCCTTACAACTCCTGGGTGCGCAACCCAAGCGATATCGTGGCACCCTTTTCAGAGGCGGAGAACCTCGAGCGATCGCGTGCTGGGATCCATCAGTTGTCCACTACAGCACATCACCAACACGCCACACCGCCCAACGACCAAATCAACGAGGCCTGCCAAAACAACGAGACCTCCGTGCCGGGGCGGAAGGCAAACTACCACCAGCTCAATGCGAATCCAACTGCCGTGTCGAGCGCGCGCGACCCCCCGCGAAAAACGCTCCAGAGGGCAGAAGCCGCCTCAGCGCCTGCGCAGGCCGAACCAGAGAGAAACAGAAATCAAAGTCGCTATCGATAGTGTCGGATACGCAACTCGCCAGAGAAATGGCACACCAGATATGCTCAATAAGCTTCATGTCTGGAAGTTTGTGCCCACCGAAGTGTTTAAACCCGTAACAGTGTTCCTGGAGCCAATCTGTAGCAATTCGGGACGTGTAGGGTATCGCATTGTCCTGCTGGAATTGCCCAAGTCCGTCGGAACGCAGATGAACATGAAAGGATTCAGGTGATCAGACACGATGCTTGTGTACGTGTCAGCTACCACTGTCGTATCTACACGTATCAGGAATCTCACATCACTCCAACTGCACACGCCACACAACATTACAAAGCCTCCACAAGCTTGAACAGTTCCCTGCTGACATGCAGGGTCCGAGGATTCATGACGTTGTCTCCACATCCCTACACGTCCATCCGCTCGATACAATTTGAAACGAGACTCGTCCGACCAGGCAACATTTTTCCAGTCATCAACAGGCAATGCTGGTGTTGACGCGCCCACGCGAGGTAAAGCTTTGTGTCGTGCAGTCACTACGGATACACGAGTGGGCCTTCGGCTCCGAAAAGCCAAATCTATGAATATTCGTTGAATGGTTGGCACACTGACACTTGTTGATGGCTCAGTACTGAAATCTGCAGGAATTCGCGGAAGGGTTGCACTTCTGTCACGTTGAACGATTCTCTTCAGTCTTCGTTGGTCCCGTTTCCTGCAGGATCTCTTTGAGACCGCAGCGATGACATAGATTTGACGTTTCACCGGAATCCTGATATTCAAGGTACACTCGTGAAATGGTCGCACGGGAAAATTCCACTTCATCGTTACCTCGGTGACGCTGTGTCCCATCGCTTCTGCGCCGACTATAACACCACGTTCAAACTCACTTAAATCTTGACAACCTGCCATTGTAGCAGCAGCAACCGATCTAACAACTGCGCCTGGCACGGTATAGGCTTTGCCGACCGCAGCGCCGTACTCTGCTTGTTTACATATGTCTGTATTTCAATACGATTGCCTATACCAGTTTCTTTGCAGCTTCAGTGTATATACATCGTGTCCCACAAAGTTGTTTACACTGGTTAAACTTTAATAACTGAGAAGGTATTAACGTTAACCGGATCCAACCGCGACTAAATGGTACTCTCGTATCTAGTGTATGTAGCCATTAATTTGTTTTTCTTTCGATTATTTTCAATTATCTGTAACTACATGTAAATAACAAGAAGACTGGAAAGTTGCCCTTGGAGCAAAGGAATTGGATTTTAAAGTGTTACTGGAAACGTGAAAACATGAAAGAAGTCCGGAGACGACGGTGGGTGTAGTTTGAAACTGCGCCGCCGTCACGTGTAACAATAGTGAAAATACGTGACATATTAGAGAGGGAAGGATGAGTGTGTGATATGAAGAAGGGACGACATGGTAGGAAGAAATCAATAGCAGAAGAAAGGTAGTTTGACTCTGTGGTACAAGATTACACAAGAGTCAAAGAGAAATCAATACAGCAAGCTGTTCGTGAACCTGGCGTACGCAAATCAAGTGTGCACAGCATTTTAAGGCAAGAAAAGTAGAAAGCCTTCATTGCCAGGCTCCCACACGCGATGAATAAGAACGATCCTGATAGTCGCCTTTTTGCGACGATGAACAGTTGACTGATATCACTGTTTGGCCTGATGAGGCTGAATAAAAGCGTGAAACACTATAATTGTGTGTACTGGACAAGACTTACTGCCAAAGTTGCAAAAGAACAGTCTGTTAATCTTACTGGGTTATCAGTGTGATGTGATACGTCAGGGAATTGGTAGGGCCATTCTTATTCGAAGGAACAGTGTCAGATGGAAAGTAGCGTACCATACACCAGGAACAAACTATATCAGCTGTCCACCAACTGTACCGAAATGATGATAATTTTTTGGTCAGTAAGACGGTGCACCGCTACTTCGTGGTGGGCAGCAATTCCTGGCTGAAACGTTTATTGAGAGGTGAACGGGTCGACGAAGCACTGTCCAGTTTCCACCCAGATCTGCCTATCTAACGTCATTAGATTTCTCTCTGTCTGGTACTCTGAAGCATACTACCGTCCACGTCAAATAGCCACGTACGCTGGATGCCATGAGACGGGTGAATACGGCTACCTGTGAACAAGTGGCAATGGCAGCTATATCACATGAGTGTCGATCTGTGCGGCTGCGTTGTAGACTCTATATTGCTGGTGATGGGGGACATTTTGAAAACAGTAGAACATCTTCAGTAATTTCGTGACCACCGATGTGACTTAAAAATTCATACAAGGTGTGGCACAAAAAATGCCGATTTGGATATAGCGAAACAGGCCGAGGATTACACTGTCAAACATTTTCAGTCCCAACAACGAATCCCTCCCATATTGCCATTTCACGCATTGTACATGTTTTGAAAATGATGTCACCGTTACGTTGACAGACAATCCGCTGTGTAAAATCGATCAACGTACTGTAGGTACAAGCAGCTGTATATGATGGTTTCTGGTTTCTGGATGACTGGCGACTTTCAGTTCCACAATTGTGTGTAGGCGTCTAGCATACGACATGTGTTTCAGGAACACCTAAAGGAAATAATCTCAGAGCGATAATTGGGGAGATCTGGGAGGCTACAAGACGTCCCCTTTCCTTGAAGTGATGCGGTTACCAAACATTCAGTGCACTGCAGCCATCGACATTTGAGCACAATGAGACGTACAACCATCTTGCTGTAACTGTGTAAGTTCAGGTGCGAGGAATGTGTAAACCACGGCGGGATACCACTGAGACGTGACTGTGGTTGCTCGTCCATGTTCGCTCTCAGGAAAGAAAGGACCTATTGCGCCCACTGAGGAGACACTGCAGCGCACAGTGACTTTCTGACTGTATTAGAGGCGTTGATGGACTTCGTAAGTATTACCTTCGCACCAGTAACGGCAGTTTTCTTTGTTGACGTAACTACTGAGATGAAAATGTGCCTCGTCACTTATGCATAGTAAATTTAAGAAGCCTCCATTCTCCCATATTTTAGTTAACGGTTCGACGGAGTTATTCGTTTTTTCGCAACCACTTTCCTTTAACTTCTGCACAGCCTTCATCTTGTGCGATTGCAACTTTAAATCATTCCGTAAAAATCTGTGCACACTGCGACTGGACATTCCTATTACTGCGACAATTTGTCTCATAGAACTCTTTGGATTGTTCGTTACAACGTTGTGCACCTCCCTTATTCGTTCCTGTGAGCAACAACTTCTGTATCTTCCCGGCGATTTCAACCTGAGTGAACTTCCTGTTGCTTCAAAGTTTTTCGCCCACAACCTGACTGCATGTGCCAATAGTATAGAATGATTCAACCTAATGCTGAGATGACGTCGGCATTCCCGTTCAGGAACAGCAGCACCGTCACTGCTCTTATAAAAGTCTTTCACAGCCACACCCCGTTCACGCCCGCCCCAGCGCTATATCTCAGCATATGACGTGCCTACCTGAAACATATTGTACAGTTCTTTTGTATTTATAGCTTAAATGAATGCCTGGATTGGGAGTTCATACAAAACTGGAGTAATCGTGTAGCGTGTTGTAGCTGCAAGTGGTGTGCTTACATTATGTTATTGTTAGCAAACTTTATAAGAACTGTAACCAGTAAATAAATGTAGTCGCTGCCCCTTAAGTACTGAATCCTCTGGCCTGTTCAAAACTTATAACTTTGGTCCATGTGCACATAACAAACAAATAAAATTGTCTTACCTCTAATGCAGCAACGGTGGATCACGTTATATTCTGCTCTCTCACGAAGAAGCATAAAATATACTACCTATAGTCTCAGCGGTGTGCAATGCTGGCCGTAATACCTTGAAATATATATGAAATTCTTTTCGCTGATAAATGAAAACATTTAAGAAAAATTCAAAGTCTTTAAAAAACATATGACCCGGACAGAGAGGCCATAGTGATCTGGGTGAATTCCTAACACTGACTTTTCAATAGTGAAGTTGTATTCGAAGTTAAGTTTGGCTTTTCAAAACATCCGATTACTGAAATTGCATTACTCAGGAAAGTTACGTCATTTCTACTAAATGAAAACCTTTCTTTGCTGACGTAGTCACAAACAATGAGATTTGTGCAGCAAGTATTATCTAACATCACTAAAATGCGTAAAGATAAATCATCAAATTACGTATACCTGTGTTACCAAATCTTAGAAACAATACAAAAGGGAAATATCTAACTAGACTACAAATCAAATCTGTTTACATACATTCTGGCATTTCTCATCATAAAACTCACTGTTATCAATTATCAGCCAACTCATTTACACTAACACGCTGGCAGAAGGAAACTAATAGAAAATTAACTTATTCGCCTTCACTGCGAGAAGCGTCTGCTTCCACATTTAAAATTCCAAAAATACGTGTTCTCGTGAAGCTTCTTAGTAATATCAGTACAGTAATCCTTTCTTGTCACAATTAAATTTACATTTAATCATTTCACTTTACATTCCATTAAATATCTCTCATCATTTTAACTACCTATTTTACGTGCAGTGTAAAACAAAATAATGGTACGAGAAAATCCCTACATTATCATCTAACACTTGGTGGCTTTACAGAGAACACCGCAAAAACTGTCTACTGCATCCTCTTTCGCTCACAGACTGATATACACTCACTGCTGTGCGACAAGAGCTCTCTTATTCCAACGCTACAATCTCTGACCCCAAGCAGTATCTCTGGCTCTGCGATCATGCAAAGTCAGCGACCGCTTTATGGAGCCCATAAGAGACATACATCGTACACAACACTTTCATTTTAGTTTTCATTAGTTGTTGTTGTTGTTGTGGTCTTCAGTCCTGAGACTGGTTTGATGCAGCTCTCCATTCCACTCTATCATGTGCAAGCTTCTTCATCTCCCAGTACCTACTGCATCCTACATCCTTCAGAATATGCTTGGTGTATTCATCTCTTGGTCTCCCTCTACGATTTTTACCCTCCACGCTGCCCTCCAATACTAAATTGGTGATCCCTTGATGCCTCAGAACATGGCTACCAACCGATCCCTTCTTCTAGTCAAGTTGTGCCACAAACTTCTCTTCTCCCCAATCCTGTTCAATACCTCCTTATTAGTTATGTGATCTACCCATCTAATCTTCAGCATTATTCTGTAGCCCCACATTTAGAAAGCTTCTATTCTCTTCTTGACTAAACTATTTATCGTCCATGTTTCACTTCCATACATGGCTACACTCCATACAAATACTTTCAGAAACGACTTCCTGACACGTAAATCTATACTCGATGTTAACAAACTTCTCTTCTTCAGATAGACTTTCCTTGCCATTGCCAGTCTACATTTTATATCCTCTCTAATTCTACCAAAATCAGTTATTTTGCTCCCCAAATAGCAAAAACTCCTTTACTACTTTAAGTGTCTCATTTTCTAATCTAATTCCCTCGGCATCACCCGACTTAATTCGACTACATTATATTATCCTCGTTTTGCTTTTGTTGATGTTCATCTTATAGCCTCCCTTCAAGACACTATCCATTCCGTTCAACTGCTCTTCCAAGTACTTTGCTGTCTCTGACAGAATTACAATGTCATCGGCGAACCTCAAAGTTTTTATTTCGTCTCCATGGATTTTAATACCTACTCCGAATTTTTCTTTTGTTTCCTTCACTGCTTGCTCAATATACAGATTGAATAACATCGGGGAGAGGAGACAACCTTGTCTCACTCCCTTTCCAACCACTGCTTCCCTTTCATGTCATGTCCCTCGACTCTTATAACTGCCATCTGGTTTCTGTACAAATTGTAAATAGCTTTTCGCTCCCTGTATTTTACCCCTGCCACCTTCAGAATTTGAAAGAGAGTATTCCAGTCAACATTGTCAAAAGAGTTCTCTAAGTCTACAAATGCTAGAAACGTAGGTTTGCCTTTCCTTCATCTTTCTTCTAAGATAAGTCGTAAGGTCAGTATTGCCTCACATGTTCCAATATTTTTACGGAATCCAAACTGATATTTCCCGAGGTCGGCTTCTACCAGTTTTTCCATTCGTCTGTAATGATTCGCGTTAGTATTTTGCAGCAGTGACGTATTAAACTGATAGTTCGGTAATTTTCACGTCTGTCAATGCCTGCTTTCTTTGGAATTGGAATTATTACATTCTTCTTGAAGTCTGAGGGTATTTCACCTGTCTCATACATCTTGCTCTCCAGATGGTAGAGTTTTGTCAGGACTGGCTCTCCCAAGGCTGTCAGTATTTATAAGGGAATGTTGTCTATTCCCGGGGCCCTGTTTCGACTCAGGTCTTTCAGTGCTCTGTCAAACTCTTCACGCAGACTCATATCTCCCCTTCATCTACATCCTCTTCCATTTCCATAATATTGTCCTCAAGTACATCGCCCTTGTATAGACCCTCAATATACTCCTTCCACCTTTCTGCTTTCCCTTCTTTGCTTAGAACTGCGTTTCCATCTGAGCTTTTGATATTCATACAAGTGGTTCTCTTTTCTCCAAAGGTCTCTTTAATTTTCCTGTAGGTAGTATCTATCTTACCCCCAGTGAGATCAGCCTCTACATCCTTACATTTCATTAGTACCATTAAATTATTCGGGTGCCACGTATAAGAGTACCCCAGTAGACTCCTTTAAATATGACAAACCGTCGTAGTTGCCAATAAAACAAATCGTTTTTCTCCGACACCCTCTAGTTTCCGTTATCTTTGTTCGAGTTATTAAAACATAAACAGTGTGAACCACTTTGTGGGACATCCTGCGCAACAATTCAGACAGAACCGGGGGTCCCACGAGGTGAGCCGGAAGAGGAACCTGGAGGTCGTTCGTCGACCCGGTGCGCCGCGCATCCCACGCCTATTATTAGCAGCGACTGGCGGACTGAGCCGCCCGCCTGCGACCGGGGACCCGCCGGTCCTGGGCTTTAAAGAGCGGCGGCGGCTGTGATCTCTCAGCTCTGCAAATCCCCAGGCACGCCGCACTCCTCCTCCCTGCACCCGCCCCGTCTGAGTGCACAGTAGCTGACGCGTGTGTGTGTGTGTGGGTGTGTGTGTGCGTCTGTGTGTGCGTCTGTGTGCGACCGCGTGCACACTGGAGAGATCTCTGCTCAGGAATGCTTTCATGTACGTCACACCGTGCGTCACGCAAGTGCCTGTCGAAGACCGATGGATGCGAAGTGCTCTGCACGTTTCGACTCACTAACACACATTCTCTCTCTCTCTCTCTCTCTCTCTCTCCCACTCTCTCTCTCTCTCTTAACTGATCTGCGACCCATCAAGAGATTGTGTGGCTGTACGTTTAACCTGCCTACCAGTTCCTCTAACAACTCTGACCAATGCCCAAAGCGAAGAGGCTGCATCCCGTGTTGCTGCAGAGCAATTGTACTAAATTCTGTGAACTGAGCTATCAGCTGTGAGGTGGTGCGTTGATTAATCAATAGAATGCTCACTACCCGTCGAAAGTTTTGGATCATCCATGACAAAAACTTTATACTTTAATTCAATGTACAAAAACATCGTACAAACGAAAGTGACCAACAAAATAAATGTTTTATCTGTCTATAACTCAGTAAAATTCGATATGATTTAGATTTTAGCCTCTTAAAAGTATCCAACCTTTGCCCTTAGAACAGCTGCACGAACTCTTGTATTCTGGTGATAAGATTCTGTAGCGTTTCTTTTCTTGCAGATAAAGCAATCCAACACGTGTGTAAATTATTCCATAGATCTTCAGTATTAGATGACCGCACTTTCCTGACCTCCCTGTCGATTTCATTCGATAAGCGTTTAATAGCATGTGTGTCAGGTGACGGACTTAGTCCAGTCCTATTCTTCAGTGGTTCAAATGGCTCTGAGCACTATGGGACTCAACTTCTGAGGTCATCAGTCCCTTAGAACTTAGAACGACTTAAAAATAACTAACCTAAGGACATCACACACATCCATGCCCGAGGCAGGATTCGAACCTGCGACCGTAGCGGTCTCGCCGATCCAGACTGTAGCGCCTAGAACCGCACGGCCACTCCGGCCGGTTATTCTTAAGTCCCTCACGTTTTTCTTATCTGATGACAATGCACTTTGCACAATTTTGAAGCTCGTCTGGAATCATTGTCCTGCTGCAGAACAAACCCACGAGCAATAATTCTTTTGTTTCACTGTTGGAGTCACACAGTGACTCGTCATACGATCTCCACGAAGTCGACAAAAAAACATTCGACGATGGGTTCCAAATACTTCAAACTTAGATTATTCCGTGAATAACACTTTGGGCTATAGCTGCACGCTACAGTAGTCGTCGTACTGTGTTAACTGCAAACTTTTCACAGTTTCTTTTTGTAATGAAAGTCTTCAGCCGCTATGCAGCCCTTTAAACATTGGTTCACGAAGACGTCGTTGCACTGTTCAGACAGAGATTCGACTGTTCGCATACTTCTTAGTTCCTCCTGAATTTCAGGCGCAGTAACAGACCTCTGAAGTCTACTATGTACACAGATATGTCATTCCTGCATGATGTTACTCGGGGCCTTCCAGATCGCGAAACGACTGGCATTGACACCAGTTTGCTTGATCTCCTGCAATATATACACCACGTCATCTTTTGGTATTGCCATTACAGAATAGTCTTCCTACAACACTGGTGCTTAGTTTTGACATATTTCTACTTATTTTATAATCTGAAGGGGGATATGATATAGTACACGAAACGAAGTCCCTGTTTCAGCCTCAAATCCATAGTGGTGATAGGTGATCGAAAACCTATGACCGGTAGTGTATGTCAAGCGGAATACCCATATGGCCAATGACTTCAGTATACAATGTAGCCCTGCTTTCTACAGATGCGTCTGAAATGTAATCTTTTAGATTAAGAGTCCGCTAAGTGTTATAATTTATTGCATACTCATGACTGTTACAAGAGCTGTTCCACATGTCGTCCTCATATTTGGCTGTAATACAGCGCTGGACTCTGTAGTGAGCTACGAATCCCTCCAAACACTTCTGGATCAATTCATAAATATTGAAGACGCTCTACAGCTGGATGCTCCAGTTCTTCAACTTAAAGTGTTTCTAGAAGATACTGTATTATTATTTCCGATGGTTTTTATTCATTTACCACTGGGAGTTACACAGATGTCCTGGAGGAATGATCGGTAGTCAGGAATACGACACTGCGTACATTACGAGCTACAAACACTTCTTCATCGTCGATAGTGTGAAGTTAATCACTTCTACAGCAAATTCTTTGCTTTCCATATTTGGTGACGAGGTAATATGGACCAAAATAAGAAAAAAAGTCTATTAAACATGAGCTCTAGACGGCATAGCTTAAGCGGCATGAACAGTTGTTCAGTATAAGAGACGTGTTTCACAATAGCGAAGATGAATACGTGCTAAGGCTCATAAGGTACGCACTTTAGAGCCCATGTATACCAGGCTTTCTTTCTTCGTTTTGGTCCGTAGTACCTCCTCCTGAAATATGGAAAGTGAAGGGCTAGCAGTAGAAGACATTTACTGCAAAGTGTATGAATTGGTGCATTATCGCTCACAGCTCATAGAGTATGTCTATTAGAGGCCATGTTAACCAGACCTATTTGCTTCCAATAACCATTCCCGTCATATCCTTAAAAGTTGACAGTTCCTAGTTGAACTTCCTGTGTGCCAGAAGTGTCGTTAGCAACGCCACCACAGACCTCAACCCCCCCCTCCCCCCCCCTCTCTCTCTCTTCCCATTCTTCTTGATGTATACACTCCTGGAAATGGAAAAAAGAACACATTGACACCGGTGTGTCAGACCCACCATACTTGCTCCGGACACTGCGAGAGGGCTGTACAAGCAATGATCACACGCACGGCACAGCGGACACACCAGGAACCGCGGTGTTGGCCGTCGAATGGCGCTAGCTGCGCAGCATTTGTGCACCGCCGCCGTCAGTGTCAGACAGTTTGCCGTGGCATACGGAGCTCCATCGCAGTCTTTAACACTGGTAGCATGCCGCGACAGCGTGAACGTGAACCGTATGTGCAGTTGACGGACTTTGAGCGAGGGCGTATAGTGGGCATGCGGGAGGCCGGGTGGACGTACCGCCGAATTGCTCAACACGTGGGGCGTGAGGTCTCCACAGTACATCGATGTTGTCGCCAGTGGTCGGCGGAAGGTGCACGTGCCCGTCGACCTGGGACCGGACCGCAGCGACGCACGGATGCACGCCAAGACCGTAGGATCCTACGCAGTGCCGTAGGGGACCGCACCGCCACTTCCCAGCAAATTAGGGACACTGTTGCTCCTGGGGTATCGGCGAGGACCATTCGCAACCGTCTCCATGAAGCTGGGCTACGGTCCCGCACACCGTTAGGCCGTCTTCCGCTCACGCCCCAACATCGTGCAGCCCGCCTCCAGTGGTGTCGCGACAGGCGTGAATGGAGGGACGAATGGAGACGTGTCGTCTTCAGCGATGAGAGTCGCTTCTGCCTTGGTGCCAATGATGGTCGTATGCGTGTTTAGCGCCGTGCAGGTGAGCGTCACAGTCAGGACTGCATACGACCGAGGCACACAGGGCCAACACCCGGCATCATGGTGTGGGGAGCGATCTCCTACACTGGCCGTACACCACTGGTGATCGTCGAGGGGACACTGAATAGTGCACGGTACATCCAAACCGTCATCGAACCCATCGTTCTACCATTCCTAGACCGGCAAGGGAACTTGCTGTTCCAACAGGACAATGCACGTCCGCATGTATCCCGTGCCACCCAACGTGCTCTAGAAGGTGTAAGTCAACTACCCTGGCCAGCAAGATCTCCGGATCTGTCCCCCATTGAGCATGTTTGGGACTGGATGAAGCGTCGTCTCACGCGGTCTGCACGTCCAGCACGAACGCTGGTCCAACTGAGGCGCCAGGTGGAAATGGCATGGCAAGCCGTTCCACAGGACTACATCCAGCATCTCTACGATCGTCTCCATGGGAGAATAGCAGCCTGCATTGCTGCGAAAGGTGGATATACACTGTACTAGTGCCGACATTGTGCATGCTCTGTTGCCTGTGCCTATGTGCCTGTGGTTCTGTCAGTGTGATCATGTGATGTATCTGACCCCAGGAATGTGTCAATAAAGTTTCCCCTTCCTGGGACAATGAATTCACGGTGTTCTTATTTCAATTTCCAGGAGTGTATGTTTCTTTTGGTTTTACTTTTTACATTTTAGTCAACTTTTACTTTGACCCACAATTTATACTGTCTACAAGAGAATGTACTAAGAAGAGAACTATTTTGTAGCAGGGTGGGTTAGCCGCCCAGTCTGTAAGCGCCTTGACACGGTCTGCGCTGCTCTCCCCGTCGGAGGATCGAATCCTCCCTCGGGCATGGGTGTGTGTGTTGTCCTTAGCGTAAGTTAGTTTAAGTTAGGTTAAGCAGTGTGTAAGCTTAGGGCCGATGACCTCAGCAGTTTGGTCCCGTAAGACCTTACCACAAACTTCCAAATTTCTACTATTTTCGTCGTTTGCAAAGTGACTTCAAAAGATCGCGTCAACTAAACAGAATCACGTCTGCGCAGTCGAAGGCAGTTAACGTCTTTACAAAGATATTATTTCTGCCACTATTTTTCGTAACACGTAATGAAGAAACACTATACTATTTGAGTCCAGCCTTTCTTTTATGAAGACACAACAGATTATTAGACCATTTTGATCTTGGATACCTTCCAGGTAGTTCTTGAATAAGTAAATGTCCAAATTCAAAGTACTTTTCATCCAGAGATTACTTTCCAGTTCATCATTTACTTCCGTAAGAATCTTAACAGAGATGTGCAACGAATTCGCAGTAACACATAGCCTCTATACATATTCATGTGAACTCTTCTGCATCTCGAAGAATATATTTTACTTATAATATTAACTCTTTCAATATAATAAGGCAAGGACAGGTAAGCGCCAGAATTATCGCAAAATGAACTTAACAGCTCATGCATCCGAGCAGGTGATTAGAATAATATGCATATAAATGGAAAAGAAAACTGATTATCTGCTAGAAGACAACCTTTAGGAAAGGTACAGTCACGAGAGAGGCGGGTTTGGCGTTGCGTTTGATAATGAAAGCAAGAATGAAGAAAAATTGAGACCCGCTAATGGGATTTGTCGAATTAGAAAAAGCTTTCGATAATTTAAACTGGCGCAAACATGTTCGCATTTTGAGAAAAATTGGAGTAAGCTATACAGAAAAGACGGATAATACACAATACGGACGAGGACCACATGGGAACAATAAGAGTGGAAATCTAAGGACGAAATGGTCAGACTAGAATGAGTGTGGGGCAGGGATGCAGTCTTTCAACCATACTGTTCAATCAATACATGAAAGAAGCACCACATATTTTTCTTACAGCACGTTTTTCAGCAATGGGGACTTTATTTCTTAAAGGCGAATTATCCCAGAACATTATTCCGAAAGACATTACTGAGTGGAAATATGCAAAATATCTAAAATATCAGTTTAATAAGTCACAGTTGCAAAATAGTAACGCGAATTCTTTACAGACGAATGGAAAAACTGGTAGAAGCGGACCTCGGGGATGATCAGTTTGCATTCCGTAGAAATGTTGGGACACGTGAGGCAATACTGACCCTACGACTTATCTTAGAAGAAAGATTAAGAAAAGGCAAACCTACGTTTCTAGCATTTGTAGACTTAGAGAAAGCTTTTGACAATGTTAACTGGAATACTCTCTTTCAAATTCTGAAGGTGGCTGGGGTAAAATACAGGGAGCGGAAGGCTATTTACAATTTGTACAGAAACCAGATGGCAGTTATAAGAGTCGAGGGGCATGAAAGGGAAGCAATGGTTGGGAAAGGAGTGAGACAGGGTTGTAGCCTCTCCCCGATGTTATTCAATCTGTATATTGAGCAACCAGTAAAGGAAACAAAAGAAAAATTCGGAGTAGGTATTAAAATTCATGGAGAAGAAGTAAAAACTTTGAGGTTTGCCGATGACATTGTAATTCTATCAGAGACAGCAAAGGACTTGGAAGAGCAGTTGAACGGAATAGACAGTGTCTTGAATGGAGGAGATAAGATGAACATCAACAAAAGCAAAACGAGGATAATGGAATATAGTCAAATTAAATCGGGTGATGCTGAGGGAATTAGATTAGGAAATGAGACACTTAAAGTAGTAAAGGTGTTTTGCTATTTAGGGAGTAAAATAACTGATGATGGTCGAAGTAGAGAGGATATAAAATGTAGACTGGCAATGGCAAGGAAATCGTTTCTGAAGAAGAGAAATTTGTTAACATCGAGTATAGATTTAAGTGTCAGGAAGTCGTTTCTGAAAGAATCTGTATGGAGTGTAGCCATGTATGGAAGTGAAACATGGACGATAACTAGTTTGGACGAGAAGAGAATAGAAGCTTTCGAAATGTGGTGCTACAGAAGAATGCTGAAGATAAGGTGGGTAGATCACGTAACTAATGAGGAGGTACTGAATAGGATTGGGGCGAAGAGAAGTTTGTGGCACAACTTGACTAGAAGAAGGGATCGGTTGGTAGGACATGTTTTGAGGCATCAAGGGATCACAAATTTAGCATTGGAGGGCAGCGTGGAGGGTAAAAATCGTAGAGGGAGACCAAGAGATGAATACACTAAGCAGATTCAGAAGGATGTAGGTTGCAGTAGTTACTGGGAGATGAAGAAGCTTGCACATGATAGAGTAGCATGGAGAGCTGCATCAAACCAGTCTCAGGACTGAAGACCACAACAACAACAACAACATCTCAACTTACTGATTTCTCTGTCCCCAAGATTTTAAATCGTTCTAAGTCCAATTGTGGCTGAACTAAGTTGTTTTAGGACTTCCTAACTATGTGTTTTCTAGTTTAAATTATAATGGACACATAAGAATTTTGAAGTTTACATCCAACTAAGTATCTCCTCACCACGTGTTATACTTAAGATTGATGTAGTACAACTAGATGTGCAGAAATGAGTATGTTGTTTTTTAAAAATTGAGGTTGAGACCATTTGCAGAAAATCAATTAGTGACGCTTTTAAGAACATTATTTACCATTCCTTGTGTTTCTGTATGTATGTCTGGATTGTCTCATCTGTAGGAAGAAGTAATCATGCTTGTTATTTATTAGACAGAAGATCGCTTACATGTTTGAGAAACAATATTGAACATAAGATTGAGTCTTGTGGAACACCATATGTGATTTCTTGTCAGTCAGAACGATGTTCACGGATTACTTTGTTTGATTTATTAAGCACAACTCCCTGCATTCGTTTCGTTAGATATGACGTTATCTATTGGTTGGCAATGACATCAGCACCATGAAACTTTTATTTATCTAGCAGAATATTGTTATTCACACAGTCAAATGCCTTCAATAGGTCGCCGAAAATACCACCCTGCACACCTTAATTATTCAGTGCTTGTAAAATCTGGAGAGTGAACAAGTAAATGAAATTGTCAGTACAGAAACTCTTGTGAAATGCAAACTGTGATTTCCTGAGGATATTATTGTTGTTCAGGTGAGATGCTATTCTGGAGAAAGTCACTTGCAAAAAAATTTTGGAAATTGGTTTCCGCAGTGGAACAGGTCCTTAGCTATTTACATCTCTCCTATCACCTTTCTTAAAGAGCGGATTGACAACGGCATAGTTCAGTCTCTCTGGAAAAATGCCCTGAGTTAGTCACGCAGTACATATTCCAGGTAACACCAGGCTTATTATAAGCGACAAAAATCATTTGTGCTCTATTGAAAATACATTAAAACGAAATTAATTTCTGAGGTAGAAGTTGGTGATATGACTGAATTTTATGAGCTGCTCTTTCAACATATTGCTGTGATTTTTCTCTTGAATTTTTTTGTCCCTTTACTTTCCGTTATATTTAAGAAATGGTATTGAATGTATTTGCTATCTGTGACTCATCATTTATTATTCATAAATTCAGTTCCATAATGACGTTCTTTTGTTCTGTGGCTGGCTGACCCCTCTTTCGTTTCACTACGTTCCATATAGCCTTAAGTGTGTCGTCGGAATTATTGACTTCTGACACAAATGTGCATCGTCCTTGATTGTTTAATAACTTTTCTTAGTATTTTGAGTAGTTTTAGCAGTGCAAGCAATGAACAAACTCTACTTGTTCTTGCCAATATATACATTTATTTTTGCCTTTCACAAGATACATTAATCCCTGTAGTGATCCACGTTTTCTTACAAGGTTGTTTAATGTACTTCCTGGTTAGGTTATGTGTAAAGCTATTTTAAAATAATAATGATAATGTATCATGGAACATACTAAACTTTATGCTAGCATTTGGTTCATTATACATTTCGTTTCAGGTTGTCTCATGTAAACTAATCTTAGAAACAGTTGTCCTGGAGTCATTAATTTTCTAACTGATTTTCACTGAGCAGTATCAATACTGTAAGGTACTATCTTATTTATTCAAACTGTGCATCATGAGCAGAGAGAGTATTTGTTACTGGGCAAATGAAAGGTAGATTCAAGAATGAGACTGAAGTTCAGGGTGAAAAGATATTAATGTTAACATTCGTCAATACCATTGCTACCCTGAGTGAAAAGGGCGAAGAGTTGCGGGACCTGTTGAATGAAATGAACTGTCCAGTGAGTAAATATTAATGGATAGACAACGGATTCAAAGTAAACGGGAAAAAGACAGAAGTAAAGAGGAGTAGCCAAAATGGGTGTAGCGAGAAACTTAATATCAAACTTCGTGCTCATGAAGTAGACCGTAAAGGAATTCTGCTACCTGCGAATTGTTGTGGTGTAAAGATTGCATTCAGATCATTAATAGCTACACTTTGGTATCGATTGCAATGTTATCAATCATAGTCCAAATGGCTCTAAGTACTGTGGGACTTATCATCTGAGGTCATCAGTCCCCTAGGCTTACACCTACTTAAACCTAACGAACCTAAGGATATCACATACATCCATGACCGAGGTAGGATCCGAACCTGCGACCGTAGCAGCAGCGCGGTTCCGGACTAAAGCGCCTAGAAGCGCTCGGCCACAGCGGCCGGCTATCGATCATGCTTTCAGAGTTTTAATAACTATTCTTCACTCTCTGGGTTCATTTAAAGTTGTTTTATAAGAAAAGCAGAAAGGGTAAATGTCATGTAACTCAAAAATTTTTTGTCTCACACAGTTTTCATTGTTTGTGACAATGCTAAAGGAAGATCATGGTCTTCATGTTAATACAATCCACTTCCCTGTGGTTAAAAAGATCTTAATGCGCTTTCAAGTTAAAGCAACCTTACCATTAATTTGACAGTATTTCAGTAAGTACATTCTCACAGTTTGAATGCAGTTCTCATCACAAATGTTGTCTCACGCCTTGCACTATTGCCAGCTGTAGTTTTTCGTAATATATTAAATCATATTGGAAAGCAGCTTAAAGTGGGGGATGAGTGGTAAATTGTGCATGGGGGAGGGTCTGTTTGGATACAGTGTTTTTGATCCAAAAGTGTATTGATAGCAGTTGTTATGGGTATAGGGAACGGTTTGCAGAGCTGTTGTAAACAGCATCCATACTGAAGACAATAGCAACAACCGATGAAAACGTGTCTACAGGAATTATCGGGTAACAACACGAACAACTCATTTGCTAACACAACGGTTTATTGCTCCTCTTCCTCCGGATGTTTTTCGAAACGGTTAATTTATTGGTAATTTTACGCTTTGAGTACTTTTTTTTCCTCTGTGTTTACATGACGTAGTTTTCGAGTATCGACCGATACGGTTGCCTGATTCGCGGTCGGCGGCGTGTCCGCATTTTTCCCCTCGCTTTGTTAAATTTCCGATAGGACGGTGTTCAGTAAGCCGGAACCACGTGGTCGATACATCGGCGAGGCGAGCCGAGCCGAGCTAAATCTGGCATTCCGCAGATACTAGCACCGAATTAAAACCGATACGACGCCTGGTCATAATGTCACCGAGAGGCACTCTCCAAAATAAATGTCTCGGTTTTGTCGCGCAACGGCGCAGAAACCCAACTATCAGCCTGCACGAGTTGTAATTGCCAAGACAGATTGAGGGCTGTGACGTCAGTGGGTGCAGGGCAGGGTGTGAGGTACTTGCTGCTAGTCACGGCGTTCCAGGGAAATTCACGAAACTCTCATTAACCCAAAAGTTACGACATTTGAGAAGGCAAAGGAGCTTGTCTCAAAAATTAAACACTAAATTAAGAAAAATTCCACTTTCCTTACGCGAAATTTGGTACACGTGATGTAGATGCAAAAAGAAAAAGAATCACGATTTCGCCGGCCGGAGTGGCCTAGTGGTTCTAGGCGCTACAGTCTGGAACCGGGTGACCGCTACGGTCGCACGTTCGAATCCTGCCTCGGGCATGGATGTCTGTGATGTTCTTAGGTTAGTTAGGTTTAGGTAGTTCTAGGGGACTGATGACCTCAGAAGTTAAGTCCCCATAGTGCTCAGAGCCAATCACGTTTTCAGACGTCTGGCCCTTATACAAGCGGTTATTCGACTTGGCATTTATTCATAGAGTGGGATGTCCATCTAAGGGATATCGTGCCAAATTTTACTCAATTGGTGTATTAGATCGACAAAATCCGGAAATGGTGGCAGGACCCAACCCATTATACAGGGAGATTCAAAAAGAATTTCACAACTTTAAAAATGTGTATTTAATGAAAGAAACATAATATAACCTTCTGTTGTACATCATTACAAAGAGTATTTAAAAAGGTTTTTTTCACTCAAAAACAAGTTCAGAGATGTTCAATATGGCCCCCTCCAGACACTCGAGCAATATCAACCCGATACTCCAACTCGTTCCACACTCTCTGTAGCATATCAGGCGTAACAGTTTGGATAGCTGCTGTTATTTCTCGTTTCAAATCATCAATGGTGGCTGGGAGAGGTGGCCGAAACACCATATCCTTAACATACCCCCATAAGAAAAAATCGCAGGGGGTAAGATCAGGGCTTCTTGGAGGCCAGTGATGAAGTGCTCTGTCACGGGCTGCCTGGCGGTGCACAAACACCCATTCTCTGTAAACTGTTTATACCAACGTTTAATACACCACCTATCAGGAGGTTTAACACCATACTTCGCTCGAAATGCACGCTGAACAACTGTCGTCGATTCACTTCTGCCGTACTCAATAACACAAAAAGCTTCCTGTTGAGCGGTCGCCATCTTAGCATCAACTGACGCTGACGCCTAGTCAACAGCGCCTCAAGCGAACAAATGTACAACTAAATGGAACTTTATAGCTTCCTTAATTCGCCGACAGATAGTGCTTAGCTCTGCCTTTTGTCGTTGCAGAGTTTTAAATTCCTAAAGTTGTGGTTTTCTTTTTGAATCACCCTGTACTGCAAAAGTTCTCGGTTGGGGACAGAGTGGGCTTGGCAAGCACGAAGATAAGCTGCAGAAACCTTTCTGTGTGCGGTTGGTCATGCTGAAATGTAAGTCCAGAATGGCTTGCCATGTAGAGCAACAAAACAGGGCATAGAATATCGTCGACGTACCGCTGTGCCGTAAGTGAGCCACAGATAAAAAGCAAAGGAGGTCTGCTATGAAAAGAAATGGCACCTCAGACCATCACCTCTGTTTGTCGCGCCGTATGGCGGCCTACAGCCAGGTTGGTATCCCACCGCCGTACGAGGCGGCTCCAGACATTTCAGCAAGACAGTTCCTGCCTCCGCAAGAGGAGAGCTTCTACAGATTGTCTTTGTACTTGGCACGCCCTAACTTGACCTGCAAGGTCGCCTGACCTCTTTCCTATTGAGGAAGTTTTGAGCATTATGGGCAAGGCCGTCAAACCAGTTGGGGCTTTGACTATCTAAAGCGCGAATTGGAGATAATTTGCCATGATATCTCTCAGGAGAGCATTCTACAAATCTGTCAATAAGTGCCAAGCCAAATGACTGCTTGCATAAGGGCCAGAGGTAGACCAAAGCATTATTTTGCTCAATTTGTGAAACTCGTTTCTTGAAAAAGACATCCATCTTTTTCTGAAATTGTACTTGATGGCTCTCGATGTTCCACCATAACCGAGTCCATCAACATGAGGTAGCCAAGCAGGTTGAAATGTGGTTTCTACTATGCCAATACTGCTTGGTAGCTACAACAGGAAAACCCAATTAATTACCAGGAGTACAAAATAAAAAAGTATTTATTACTTAACTGTGTTGTAGTCCATGATCTGTTACTTGACAATTATAGAACACGCGACTAGACTAAGCGTCTGTAGAATGAGATAATTTACAAGTCACAAATCTTGCAGTGACGAATTAATCTCTCGCAGTCTTGAATGTCGAATCCGGTGAATTTGAAGACTTACTTGGAACTGGGCTACAAAGACTTGCTGGGAGCAATGACCTGAGCTGCAAATGGTATCAAACATCGGCACTGGCTGAACACTGAGCGCAGCTACGAACTGTAGACTGGCACAGCTGCACTACACTCCTGCTACACATTAAGTAGCCTGCGACTGGCTGTGTACTCTTTGGCTAGCATAGCTGTTCTGTTCCGTTTATGGAGAGAATCGTATTCGGCGGATCGATCTCTCAAGCGGCGGTGTGGTCGTGTGAGTGAAGACATCACAGTACTCATTTGTTTGCCTGTATATATAAAGGATGTTTCCAAAAGGAATTTTATAACTTTGATAATTCATATAAATTAATTCATAGTACCTACAGAGGTGATTGTTGTATCAATTTGTACGGAAATACATCAAATTTTGTCTCGTGTAGTTTTCTAGTGCCGAATCACACCGACACGAGCGCTAGCGGCAGTTGCGTTAAAGATGGCTGCCTTCACTAGACCTCAGCGTGCTAGCTGTGTGTTTTGGTTTCAAGAATCGAAGTCGGCGACAACAGTTCAGCCTAATTTTCCGCACCAAGTACGCTAAAGATCCCCCTAGTAGGCCTACAGTTTACGTGTGGCTTAAATGTTTTGGAGTAACAGGGTGCTCGGTAAGACATGGGAAACCATTAAGTCGTCCGTGAGAGAACCATCAATGGGGTAGTGTATCTACATATGTTACAACAATTTTTGATACCACAGATCGATGAGGATGATCATGAACGAAATGTTTACCTCGTGTAACATAGTGCACCACCCCACTACCTGGCTGACGACCGGGATTTTCTCAGTGACCGCTTTCCAGGTCAAGGGATTGGCTGTGATGCGCCAATTGCATAGCCCCGACGTTCCCCAGACCTGACACCACTCGATTATTTTAAATGCGGATTCATCAACGACATCGTGTTGGTACCTCCTGTGCCGGCTTCTCTACCTGAAGTTAGAGCCAGAATTTACGCCGCCACTGAGCAAGCTACACTTGCAATGCTACAGCGAGTTTGGGAAGAAATTGACATCCGATGGGATGAGTGCAAGATAATCCACTGAAACCAAGTACTGCATCTTTAATTTAATATAGAAAAAAAACTTGTCGTGTTTCCCTACAAAATAACGCTAAACCCAACTCTATATATTCTTTTATTAAATTTATATGAATTTCTAAAATTGTAAAGTCCTTTCCTAAACACCCTGTACATCGCAGCCACTGCTCTCCATACTATTCGGATAGATCCTTCGTGGTCTGTCGTCTTTCTGGTCTTAGAGTGTATTTCAGGAAGAGTTAAATGTAAAAGTAACACACTGTTGTCGAGTGATTTGTTAAGATTAAATTATTATTTATCCAGCTCTGCCCCTTAATATAAAAAAATAAAAATAAAAAATCGTATAACCATCTGTCTGTCTGGCCAAGTCACTTCTTTTGTCAACAATGGAAAATTACTGTAGAGTTTTGAGTATAGTATTCCTCCCACCTCGGCAGTCACATGTTGGTACACGCAACATTGTGATATATACAGCATCGCCTCCAATTTACTAACACAGATTCCGTTCTCTTACGAGAAGGGGTTTTCGACAAACGTATAATCAGCTCTCGGTTGAAGGTGCAAGCGTACAAGTCTATTATAATACCTAGCGTAACGACTGTGCAACTTGAACCGATCAGGAGGTACATAAATTTGCTTTGCTAAATGTCATCTTCATCTACATTCTTTTCCATTTCCAAAAGAAGGTTGTATACATGGAAGGATCCCGGAGATACTAAAAGGTATCAGATAGATTATACAATGGTAAGACAGAGATTTAGGAACCAGGTTTTAAATTGTAAGACATTTCCAGGGGCAGATGTGGACTCTGACCACAATCTATTGGTTATTAACTGTAGATTAAAACTGAAGAAACTGCAAAAAGATGGGAATTCAAGGAGATGGGACCTGGATAAACAGACTAAACCAGAGGTTGTACAGAGTTTCAGGGAGAGCACAAGGGAATAATTGACAGTAATGGGGGAAAGAAGTACAGTAGAAGAAGAATGGGAAGCTCTGAGGGATGAAGTAGTGAAGGCAGCAGAGGATCAAGTAGGTAAAAGGACGACGGCTAGTAGAACTCCTTGGGTAACAGAAGAAATATTGAATTTAATTAATGAAAGGAGAAGATATAAAAATGCAGTTACTGAAGCAGGTGGAAAGGAATACAAACGTCTCAAAAATAAGATCGACAGGAAATGCAAAATGGCTAAGCAGGGATGGTTGGAGGGCAAATGTAAGGATGTAGAGGCTTATCTCACTAGTGGTAAGACACATACTGATGACAGGAAAATTAAGGAGATCTTTGGAGAAAAGAGAACCACTTGTATGAATATCAAGAGCTCAGATGGAAATCCAGTTCTAAGCAAAGAAGAGAAAGCAGAAAGGTGGAAGGAGTATATAGAGGGTCTATACAAGGGCGATGTACTTGAGGGCAATATTATGGAAATGGACGAGAATGTAGATGAAGATGAAATGGGAGATACGATACTGCGTGAAGAGTTTGACAGAGCACTGAAAGACCTAAGTCGAAACCAAGCCCCAGGAGTAGACAACATTCCATTAGAACTACTGACAGCCTTGGGAGAGCCAGTCCTGACATAACTCTACCATCTGGTGAGCAAGATGAATGAGACATGCGAAATTCCCTCAGACTACAAGAAGAATGTAATAATTCCAATCCCAAAGAAAGCAGGTGTTGACAGATGTGAGAATTACCGAACTAACAGTTTAATAAGTCACAGGTGCAAAATACTAGCACGAATTCTTTACAGACGAATGGAAAAACTGGTAGAAGCCGACCTCGGGAATGATCAGTATTGATTCCGTAGAAATATTGGAACGCGTGAGGCAATACTGACCTTACGACTTATCTTAGACGAAAGATGAAGGAAAGGCAAACCTACGTTTCTAGCATTTGTAGACTTAGAGAACGCTTTTGACAATGTTGACTGGAATACTCTCTTTCAAATTCTGAAGGTGGCACGGGTAAAATACAGGGAGCGAAAGGCTATTTACAATTTGTACAGAAACCAGATGGCAGTTATAAGAGTCGAGGGACATGACATGAAAGGGAAGCAGTGGTTGGAAAGGGAGTGAGACAAGGTTGTATCCTCTCCCCGATGTTATTCAATCTGTATATTGAGCAACCAGTAAAGGAAACAAAAGAAAAATTCGGAGTAGGTATTAAAATCCATGGAGAAGAAATAAAAACTTTGAGGTTCACCGATAACATTGTAATTCTGTCAGGGACTGCAAAGGACTTGGAAGAGCAGTTGAACGGAATGGACAGAGACTTGAAAGGAAGATATAAGATGAACATCAACAAAAGCAAAACGAGGATAATGGAATGTAGTCGAATTAAGGTGGGTGATGCTGAGGGAATTAGATTAGGAAATGAGATACTTAATGTAGTGAAGGAGTTTTGCTATTTGGGGAGCAAAATGACTGATGATGGTCGAAGTAGAGAAGACATAAAATGTAGACTGGCAATGGCAAGGAAAGCGTTTCTGAAGAAGAGAAATTTGTTAACATCGAGTATAGATTTAAGTGTCAGGAAGGCGTTTCTGAAAGTATTTGTATGGAGTGTAGCCATGTATGGAAGTGAAACATGATAAATAATTCGGACAGGGAGAGAATAGTAGCTTTCGAAATGTGGTGCCACAGAAGAATGCTGAAGATTAGATGAGTAGATCACCTAACTAATAAGGAGGTATTGAACAAAACTGGAGAGAAGAAAAATTTGTGGCACAACTTGAAGAGAAGAACGGACCGGTTGGTAGGAGGCATCAAGAGATCACAAATTTAGCATTGGAAGGCAGCATGGAGGGTAAAAATCGTAGAGGGAGACCAAGAGATGAATACACTAGGCAGATACTGAAGGATGTAGGATGCAGTAGATACTGGGAGATGAAGAAACTTGAACAGGATAGGGTAGCATGGAGAGCTGCATCAAACCAGCCTCAGGACTGAAGACCACAGCAACAACAAATGTCATCTGCAGTGTCCATGGAAAACAATTTAAAGGAATAAGACTGGTGTAGCACAATCAATGTCCCTGGAAGCAATCACTGCTAAAAGCTCCAAGGAGGCAACAGTAAACAACCCGTTTCGTTGTTCTGTTCCGTGTTGCCCGTGTGCCAAAAAGATTCTTGCATCCTCCCGCATGTTGCGTGACAGGTACACAGAAGTCATGAATACATTATAAATATATTGTTGATAAGTACCCACAATTAGAGTTATGTAGCATCTAATCATGGCATCAGGTTGTTCATGAAGGCCCAGGATACTTCGAATAGGAGCGTCGAATACGTGTAATCGTTTGAGCGACAAACATGAAAAGAACGAAGGACCACTGGAAGATAAAACACGCAGCATGCAGTTCCTGATATGAACGTTTATCTAAGTCCAGAGAGCACTGCGTCAGCTTTCGTCATGTCAGTGATGTCATTAAGTAGTTTAGCCGATCAGTTACCATCCTCCGCAAGTAAATATGGGAGGCTCACCATTTTCATGACAGTCAGATTTATCCCCCTGAGTCACCGAAAGACTGAGATACTACCTGAATTTAAAGCGACAAGATAACCGAGAATTGGATTCCCCAGTAGTTTCAATTGCTCTGGTGTTCTATAGCTGCCCTCGCCTAAGGGACACATTTGACCACGAGCGCTCGGAACTGCATGAAACTATGATTAGAATAACACTGGATCATAAAAAGAAGAAACAGCGGTCTGTATCATTTCCATTCAAAACGTTGTATTCTATCACAAGTGACATTTTAATACAGAGAAACAAAGTAAGATAATATTAAGACGATACGAGGGAAACGTAACTGACTGACGTCAGTGTATCACTAGATTTTCAAACAACCCTTGCTTAAAGTAATTACACTAGCGCAAAACACACAGGATCTACACACTTGGTAGTGCTTATATTATTCCTCATAGCGCTGATGTAGGATTTCGATGAATTGGTTAAAACAAAGTGAAAGAGACCAATGTTCACGCCTCACGAAAGCCACGCTCTTACGTTCAAAATCACTTTCGCATTCAAGAAGTCCAGTACCAAAATTCACAACAATTACATTATCAAATGATGATTTGCATATGTCAGTTTCATAATCTGCCATTCGTCAAGCATATTGCTACATAGGCGTACATTTTGTGCAGAGAAATGACTGTAAATGTCCAACCATTTTAAACGCTTCTAGTGCCAAAATTTGCAGAAGCCAATAGTGAACTTTAGAGCCACATGACTTGCTCTGTCAGATTATGACGTTACATGGTATTTTATCGTATATGATTGCGACAGCCTGTTTGAAACAATGTCATGCTCGCCTTTTGCGAGACACATGATTTCGAATTAATCTGCGGCTTTATGTACAGTGCCTCATTAGTTTGCTATAGGAACTGACGCGACGGTTGTAATAGTCTTCATGAATGTTCTCTAGTACGCTGTCATCAGTACCTTGTACTACACTGGGCCTCGTCTGTTTTGGTGGAGACAGTTCGTACTCACTTCGACCGGACTCTTCCTGTTATTCTCAAGATGATCCTCGTGTACTGAACAGCCATCTTAAGGTTCAGGTTCTTCCTGCCCTTCAAAATCAGTATGTCTGTCCAGTGTAATGTCATTTATTCCTACGTCATCCCCACAACTTTACTGAATTACTACTTTGTACAGCATATTCACGAACTCTCTATCCTGGACCCCGTTTCATTTCCATATTAACGTGCGCCCTTGTTTACGTGACAAGACGTCTGGGTTGTCTGCCGCGGATGTTAACAATCTGCTCGGAACTGTGTGCTCCGAAACAATTGTGCCTACACCATTAGCTTCGCCAATACCGACATGCTCGTGGACCGTAAGAATCTGCACTTTGTCAGCCTCGCTCAAGATTCCGGCTTTTCCCATTTACTACCCCTATCTTGTCTGCTGTGCACCGAACGTTACTCAATCTCGCCGCAAGCTCTAGGTACGATATGTGGCTCATCCGTGTATGGTGACGTACGTGGTTACTCTATGTCCAAATTATACCTGTGAAGGTTGGAAGCATAATGTCGAATTTGTAGACTTCTTTGGAGCAAGAATTGTTAGTAAACTGTTTAATGTTTCATTTTTTAAATGCAAAAGTGACAGCAAATAGGTGGAAAGAGTACACTGAAGGCATCTATGAGGGGGGATAATATAATCGATAAAATGGAGTCAGGAGGACAATATAAAGAAAATTAACTAAGCACCAAGCGAGAACAATAGGAGAGGAAGAGCAAGAAGGATGTGCTCGGATAAAGAAGGGCATGTGAGAGGATAGTAGACTTTCGACTCTACTGTTCCATCCATACATCGAGAAAGGATTGACGGAAATAATAGTAATAGTCGAGAGGAGAATTAAAATTCAAGGTGAAAGGATACCAATGATAACATTCGCTGATGGCATTTCTGTCCTCAGTGCAAGTGAAGTAGAATCACAGGATTTGTTGAATGAAATGAGTACAGTGCTGGGTAAAAATTAGAGGTGAAGATAATATAGTTAAAGACTAGGTTCTGAATCGAATCAGGAAGAGAAGTAATTTCGGACGGAACTTGACTAAAAGAAGATGTAGGTTGACAGAACGCATCATGACGCCTCAAGGAAACTTCAGCTTGGTGTTAGAGCAAAGTGTGTGTGGTCTGGGTTCGGTGATAGGCGTGTAAAAATTGCAAATTTGTGGTAGGATCTTATGGGACCAAAATGCTTAGGTCATCGGTCCCTAAGCTTACACACTGCTTAATCTAACTTACGCTGTGGACAACACATACATCAATCCCCGAGGGAAGACTCGAACCTCCGACGGGGGCAGCCGCACGGCCGTGACAGGACGCCTGAGACCGCGGGGCTACCCCGCGCGGCAGGCGTGTAAAAATATGTTGAGTGAGATCCAGGTTTGCCTACAGTACGCAGGTTGAAGCGGATTTGGTTCCAATAGTTATCCAGAGGACAGACCATGGTGATGAGCTGCGTGAACCCAGTGTTCGGGATGGAGCGCACTAAACAGTGAGCTCGCCGTTAATCTCGCCTATCAAGAGCCCCGAGCAGTCCGTTGCGTAAGTCCAAGGCTACGTAATTTATCTGCGCACGGCGGACCAACGCGTAGCGCCAGTCGCCAGTGTTGGCCTAGCAAACGGGCAGAGCACACGCGGGCTAAAGTGGTCCCCCTCGTCTGTTATGCCGCAGGAGACGAGTGGCGGCGAGCCGTACACAACTTGCTGGCGGTCGGCTGGCTGCTTGTACGCCCTCACAGACTCCAGTGTTTCGGCAGCACCTGTGACGCACAGTAGTACCAATGACCTCCCGACTGTGACGAAGTGACTTCAGTGTACGCGCTAGTGGGTACATTGACAAGTGTCTCGTGAGACATCAAGTGTACCTCGGACTCTTTACATCTGCTGTCTGGAAGCCGTTGCTACTGAAGTCCGTGGTCCTCTGTTGTGAAGCTTTGGCTCTCGTCAGCCATGTGGTGGTCTGTCAGTTTGTGGTTTACCCTCTCGATATCGACCGTCGCCATTGCTCTCCTGTACGCGTACCTCTCGTCGGTAAAAAACCACTGGAAGAGACTCGGCGTGCCGTACGTCAGAGGAGAGCTGTTATTCGGCAACGTCCGCCGCATGCTCTTCGCCCAAGAGGCGATGCCCGCCTTTTTCCACAGGATTTACCAACAGCTCGGCGACGTGCCCTACGGAGGATTCCACATGATGCTCACGCCGTGTCTCATGATGAAGGACGTGAGACTTATCAATAGAATCCTGGTGGCTGACTTCGCCCATTTCAGCAACAGGTAAGAGTGCATGAACTGCCGTGTCATCACACCATACTGATTTCTATAGCTCATAAATTCCCGCGTTTTGTGCGCCGTCTCCATCTACATACATACTCCGCAAGCCACAGTAAAATTCACAGCTGAAGGAAGTTGGTATCACTGCTAGTCACTCACTCTTACGAGTTTTTCTTAGCGTGTCTTACAAATCTCACAATGACCAACATGGTACCAGTTCTGCTTATACTGTATTTGTGCTTTACTATGTGCGACATTAAGCAACACCTAGGGAGGAGCGTCACATAACCTGAAATGCAAACTGTAGCGCTTATTTAATTTGTCAGTAGAATGTTGATGATGATGATTATGATGATGGCTGGTTTGTGCAGCGCTCAATTGTGCGGTCATGAGCGCCTGCACAAAGTCCCAATTTTCACGCAGTCCAAGCTTTGCACAGTCCAATCTAGCCACTGTCACGATGGAATGATGAGGGAATCATGACGACAACACAAATACCCAGTCCACGGGCTCAGTAGTGTGTGTGTCATAGTATGTGACTTGCTCGACGTAGGCACAGTCTTCGCAACGCCATGTGTCACACTCCGTGAGCGCTATTTGTTTCGAAACTGCATTAATAAAAAAAGTTAAAATATTGGTTTTAATGCTTCATGTATTATACAGCACTTCCCCTCACCATTTTCAGCACACAGAAAATTCAAAGAACCAACTACGTTAAACTGTCAGAAAAGTCATGTGGGATGTTGTTCAACACATACATTACATTGCTTTCGACGTTGGTTATCTTGAAAAAGCGTTGACCCTCCACGTTAATATGTGCACTTCGTCATTTTGTGGAATGTTCACATTGAAAACGCCAAGTCTCGTCACGCGCGATAATTTTTTTCCAGAAAAGAATTGTCTGCGTTGTGAATTTCAGTCAAGTCACGGCAGTGTTGTCGCGTCGTTGTTTTACTTGGGGAGTCACGGTGTGCGGCAGAAAATTTTCCACACTCTTCTCTCTTCTTCAGAATACTCTGCAGTGTCTCTTGAACGCTTTATTTAGAGATTGTGCCGCAGTGCGATTTGCGTACACATCATCATCGACACACTATGGACGCACTGGTTGACACTGGCAGGTCAGAAATGACTAGTCTAACACTTGTCACCACCTAGCAGCAGTTAGTGCCAGTCCTGGACCATTTTCTGAGCTTCAAAGCGAGCAGTGGCTGCCTTTTGTTTCCGCCGGTCAGTTTACACACTGTGTGTCCCTCCTAAGAGTAGTCATAAGCGTTTTCTCACAAGGGAACCTCCCCATCGCACCCCCCTCAGATTTAGCTATAAGTTGACACAGTGGATAGGCCTTGATAAACTGAACACAGATCAATTGAGAAAACAGGAAGAAGTTGTATGGAACTGTGAAAAAATAAGCAAAATATACAAACTGAGTAGTCGATGGGCCACATAGGCAACATCAAGGAAAACATGAGCTCAGTATCGCCGTGGTCACGTGGTAGCGTGAGCAGCTGCGGAAGAAGAGGTCCATAGTTCAAGTCTTCCTACGAGTGAAAATTTTACTTTCTTTATTTTTGCATAGTTATTATCTGTCCGTTCGTTCATTGACGTCTCTGTTCACTGTAATAAGTTTAGTGTCTGTGTTTTGCGACCGCATTGCAAAACCGTGCGATTAGTAGGCGAAAGGACGTGCCTCTCCAATCGGAACCGAAAACATTTGATCGCAAGGTCATAGGTCAACCGATTCCTCCACAGGAAAACACATCTGATATATTCTATGCGACACTGGTGACCGCATGTGCGTCACATGACAGGAATATGTTGTTGACCCACCTAACTTGTGCACTTGGCGAATGAGTAAAAGGATTCTTCTACCTTGCCCGATTTAGGTTTTCTTGTGGATGTGATAATCACCCCCAAAAAATTATGAAAACATAAGAGTTTTGTCACATAAACTGAAAATAAAAAAATTAAAGTTTTCACTCGATGGAAAATTTGAACCAAGGACCTTTCGTTCCGCAGCTGCTCACGTTACCACAAGACCACGGCACTCCTGCGGTCCTAGGGTCCTTGATGTTGCCTATGTTGCCACGAACTACTCATTTTGTATATTTTGCTTATTTTTTCACAGTTCCACACAACTTCTTCCTGTTTTATCAGTTTATCTGTGTTCAGTTTTTCAAGGCCTATCCATTGGGCCAACTTATAACTAAATCTGAGGGGGGTGCGATGGGGAGGTTCCCTTGTCAGGTGTTTTGGCACATATATGTAACTTCGCTTTTGCAACGTGCAGCTACAGTCAGTCCAATCAAATACTGCTCATAATGTCTTTCATGCAATGGCCATTGTCAACGGAAAGTACCGGTTTATTTCGCGTTACAGTGATAATTGTCTATAGCGACATTCGGCTTAGAGATGTGTATTAACAGAGAGCCAGTAAAGCACAGTAAAAACTTTGTTCGCCACGTCTTCGTTGCTCGATTTACTGCGTGTCATCTATCGCCCCGGCCCGTCACAACACTGCAACTGCTACGCAGCAGCGCTGCCGAGTGGCTACTGGAGCACTAGTCTTTCCACCAGTATTCCTGTCCCTGTCACTACAAGGTCTCTAGTGAAGGCGCCCCTGATTTCAAAATTAAATATCTCAAAAGGTAAGACCGATAGACGAGTGCAACAAACGGTATGTTTATTGTGAAAGTCGTAAGAATTTTAGACAGAAGTTATACAGTAGATTGCAAAATCGTTTGGAAAATTGCTGACAGAGGGCACTGTAATCGCAATACGTAGTGTCTGTACATAGTTCTCAGCATCTCAGAGCGATCAGTTCCACCGTTGAAACGAGAAAGCTGATTAACGTACCGAAGAAAGAGGTGAAAACAAGGTATTCCATTAACCAACGTATTTTTAACTTTCTTTCTGGTACTGACGTACTACATTTTAGAACACATGCCGCGCCGGATTAGCCGAGCGGTCTCAGGCGCTGCAGTCATGGACTGTGCGACTGGTCCCGCCGGAGGTTGGAGTCCTCCCTCGGGCATGGCTGTGTGTGTTTGTCCTTAGGATAATTTAGGTTAGGTAGTGTGTAAGCTTAGGGACTGATGACCTTCGTAGTTAAGTCCCATACGATTTCACACACATTTGAACATTTTTTTAGAACACAGTCCTATGGCGACAAGGCGAACTTTTCGAACACGATGTAATGCTCTAAAATGACTCGATGTGGAACCTACTTCCAAGCTCTTAGTCAAATTCCAACGGAGTGACGGAGTGACGACTGATGATCCAATGGGGAATGTTACTCCTAAAAACGTCTCTGGAACTATTTAGCAAAATCCAAAGACATCCGTCAGAAGAATTGCAGCAAAGACTAATATGATGCTTTACAGAACGCAGAAAATGCTGAGACGGAGCCTACATATCTTTATATTCAAAATCCCAGGCCACCAGGCTATATCAACCTGTCAGGTATAGGGCTGACTTTTCGAAATAGATTCTCGGAATGATTTGTACTGAAGGATTTGATGCTATCCACATTTCGTTCTGAGATGAAGCACACATCCATTTGAATGGAGTCGGGAATAAACAAAACTGGCCATTTTGGTGTCTAGTGTAAAGCGAGACCACTGTATCCTCCAAAGGTTACTATGTGGGCTGCACTATGCATAAGAGGCGTTATTGGTCCTTTTCTTCATTTTTTTATGCGAGAAGCGACTACCGGTGAACGTTACGTTGCAATTTTGTAACAGTTTGTTGCCACACAGCGCTGGAGGTTCCACTAGGGGCCGAGTGGTTCACCTAAGATGGAGCCATACCACATCACACCGAACACGTGTTTTGCTTTCTTGGTGAATACTTGGGCAACAGAGACTCTCGTCTTGATTACTGCACATTTACTGTCGTACGGACAGACTGGCCTCCATATTCCCCCGATCTAACACCTTGTGACTACATTTCGTTGTCCCCACTAAGAGATGCTGTCTACAAGAACTAACCCAGCAGGAGATTGAACCTGGCATTTCTGTGGCATCTGAATTCAGTTCCGTTCAGACACTGCAGGATGTGATGTCAACTTTCGTTGTTCGTCTGCGCGTCCTGTGTACTTGAAGGGTGGACATTTCGAAAAGACTGTAGTGGTCTGGAAAGACAGCTGGCAGAGGACGATTTTGATTGCTAGCTTTGGTACTACACGAGCTGCACAGTGTACAGTGCTGTGCGGTAGCAGCTTTTCGAACTATTTTGAAACTTCTGTATGAAATTCTTAAAGCTTCCACAATGAACATAACTTCAGTTCCACTCTTCTATCGAACTTAGTTTTCGAGATATTTGATTTAGAAACCAGGGACTCCTTCGTGGGACATACTGTTCATGGCGCTAACCGAATATCTTAAGCGACTATTGTTTAACTCTGTTTCTACTGAGCATGCAAAACAGATTTAAAAGTAATTTTGTTTGTAACTGGAAAAAAACCAGATGCTTTGACACTGGGCTTCATATGAAGAAACACGCAATGAGCAGTAATCGTTAGCGCGACTCCACAACGCAAAAAGGAAATTGAGATATCTGGTGAAACAACAAAGGTAATGAGCCCGAGAGGTCATCTGTTTCACAGTGTACAGTACGAAGCAACGGCTATAGAAAAAGTCAAATAAGCTGAAATGCTATCTGAACGGTTTATAGAATTTGTCAACTCATGCTTAACTCACAGTTTGTGGCTTCCACGTAACCAACATAAGCCTATTCTTCGCAACAATATGCGTCCCATACAGAATACTTTCTTAACTGAAGAAAAGTTGTGGAACTCATTCTGACAGTGTGACCAGCCAAAAATATGTTTTCCGCTACGAGCATACTCAAATTCCGCAACAATGTCACATAATTATTAACGCACACTGTTGTTGTTGTTGTGGTCTTCAGTCCTGAGACTGGTTTGATGCAGCTCTCCATGCTGCTCTATCCTGTGCAAGCTTCTTCATCTCCCAGTACCTACTGCAACCTACATCCTTCTGAATCTGCTTAATGTATTCATCTCTTAGTCTCCCCCTACGATTTTTACCCTCCACGCTGCCCTCCAATACTAAATTGGTGATCCCTTGATGCTTCAGAACATGTCCTACCAACTGATCCCTTCTTCTAGTCAAGTCATGCCACAAACTTCTCTTCTCCCCAATCCTATTCAATACTTCCTCATTAGTTATGTGATCTACCCATCTAATCTTCAGCATTCTTCTGTAGCACCACATTCCGAAAGCTTCTATTCTCTTCTTGTCCAAACTATTTACCGTCCATGTGTAACGCTCCCGCCCTACTCGGACGTACGTTAGCTCTATAAAGCCTGTACTGTAATAAGTTCACGGGCTTCACCTTATAAACAAGGATTTTAGTACATAAGTTGACCGCGTGTACCTAATAGAAGCAAGATCGGACTTGTACTCAGTCAATAACTACAGCGATGCAGTCAAGCAAATGTAAAGTATAATTACTCTTTCGTATGGACAAGAAGTACACACAGTAGATGTCACCTATAATTAATAATTCGGTCGCCAGCCTACTTAGGCAATGAGTGAGTTTTTCCTTGTACAAGTGGGTGCATGTACAAGCATAGTAACTCGTAGTAATGAAGCGTTATATGGCAAAGTTTGAAACCGGAAAAATCCACTGAACTAAAGTCTTCTCCCTTTGTACTAATTTGGATGAACTACATTTATACAACACCACCCAGCAATGATTACTACAAACTGCATTTTGTATATTGATCAGACCGAAATCGGGCATAGATCGCCCTAGCGTCGACAATCTTGAAAGTACACACACAATATCACTATTAATGATGGAAAAACACTAATACACTTAGGTTTAATATAGAACTTAGCTTTACAGGTCAAATCTGGTCAGTACACATCAAGGTTTGAACGAATGGACAAGAGAAAAGGGGGGGCCCTGAAACTGTTATGGTCGTTAAACTGAAACTATTAAGTACTGAAGGCAAATTAACACTCAAAATTATCAATCTATGGATAACTACTCTTTTGTCTTACTTCTGAATAATTTAACTGTCATTCTTTCTGTCTCAAATTAATTAAATAACATCGCTAACTCAATTCAAAAAGAACTCTCTTCCAATTTAGTCATGCTTTTGTTCTTTACCAACATTTGCAACAACACACAGAACTATAGATTCCTTTATGGCATAGATTAATCGGCTGATTATTTTCATTAACACAAACATTAAATTTCCAGTTTAGGATACTCGGGTTGCACAATACGAGGTAAGGATCCTGTCTAGGTCAGTGATCAGGATAAGTCATGGCTAAAGCAATTCTGGTAAAAGTCACGTTATTATTGAACAGTTAGAAACATTTTCGACACTGGTCCACACAGATACACTTCTAAAGATGAAATAAATGTTTGACATGTGCAAGTCGGTGCGGCGGATGGCGGGCAGCGAGATAGCGAGAAGCACGGCACACATGCAAGCACGGCTAAGGCTCACACAACATCGGCACTTTCCTTCTTCTTAGCGTCGTAATCTTTCCAATTTTGTGCCTCAGAATACAGCCATGCCAAGTAGTCGTCGGAATCGGTTCATCCGAGGCTCAATGGAATCCACTTTTCCTGGGTAGCCTCCTCGGTACAGTACGTGTACTTCCGACTGTTGCTCGCCTCCGACTGTAATACTGTGCCCGTTGTACCGAACCGCGCCAGTGTGCGTTTTCCCGCCTCGCCTGCCTCCACCTTTTCCCGCTCCCCTACAGGTAGGGTATTCACCACAGGTCTTCTACTACACATATCCTAATGCATTACCTACGTATGGACCAAGTGTATAAATTACAATTTTCACATCTTACAATAGTTTTAACATTAAATACACTTCCCTTTGATTACCACATTATTTGAAATCTAACATAAATAATAATATTCGTTTCAAAAGTTGCTCACAGTCTCTTTGACCTAACAATACGAACCAAAAAAAAAAAATTCAAAACATTGTTTACGTTAATTTATCTAAATTCATAAAGAAAAAAAAATATTATATGTACAGTTGTCGTTCCACATGCCCCTGTTTACAGAAAATTTTCTTAAGTCCAAAATTTTATGGGAACACTAAATCTTACAATTATACAGTGGTTCTGAATCTTTACTTAATTGTCCAAAAAGATTTACACTACATATTTCCTTTTACTCACTGTATGTAGGTTTACACTTTTTTAACACATCAAGAATAATTACTTGTCATTTACTCAAGTGCCTTTTGCACAGTCCAACTTCCCATCATAACATCACTAAAATAGCAATGTAGTCATTTTTTCTAAATTTCTCAAAGAAATAATTTAAAATTCTGGAATACAAACATTTAACTACAAAAATATTGCATATTTTGTATACACTATAAGATAATTTGTCGCTGCTTGCTTTGAATAGCAGTCCATTTCCTTACTCACTAAACAAAACACACACACATATATTCAGAAAATTAACTATACATATTTGCTGCCTATTATGCGGATTTGGGCAGTCCTTTTCACTCCATATTGTCACCTCTCCTGGATCACATTTACCATTTTCCATCGATTATTTATCTCCCCTCATTGGTATTTGGCAGTCCTTCATATTATGGTTCAAACACTGCCCATTTTCATTTTTGACAGTCCCATCTTTTATCTGGCTGATAGGATTTATCCTTTCTTTTCAGTCCTTTTCTCCATACATTTTTACAGTTACAGTACAATTGGTAATCTGAAACTCACATAACTACATTAGCACACTTTCAAGGGTATACAGACATTTACAAAGATTAGATACATTTAGAATAACTTGGGTTCAGTATAAGATACAGCACATTTACTCGTTCCTAGGAACATACAGTTTCAGGTCCACAATATTTCTTACACCTAAAGGTCTTTTGGATTTTGGGTAGATCAGGTAGTAAGTATAGTCATGTGGAATATTCTGTATTGTATATGGTCCATTATAAATATATTTAAATTTTGAAATTTCATAGTTTAGTTCACTAGACTTTTCGTGGGTTTTAAAAGAACATAATCTCCAATTTTAAATTTTGAAACTTTTAAATTTTTATTGTGTCTTTTAGATCTAGATTCAGCTTTTTGCTTTGCCCTTTTTATCACCAACTCTTTCTTTTGATCCAATCCCAAACTTATACAAGGTGGAAACTCTAGTTTTTCTTCAATTAAACTTTTACTACTTCTGCCTAACAAAATTTCTTCCGGTGGAAATCCTGTAGTTTCATGATGTAATTTGTTCATGACATTCTCAAAATCCGATATAAACCTGCCCCAAACTCTAAATCATGTCCCTTCCTGTCTTTTCCGCAACGCACCTTGGTCGACTGTGGCATCGTCCCAAGATACGTTCCTGCCCTGTGAACCAATTATATCTGGCGGCTTTTTCGGTTTCTGGAGTTCAAAGTCTTTGTTTACTTGAACTCGTTGCAAAATAAACATTGAGTCGTCCGGCGGCTCTTTCTTTCTTTGTTCTGTTTCAACGTCTGGATTTTGTTTTGATACGTCGTCATCGTTAGGTACAATATCGCAATTAACTGCATCCCCTATATTTTCACTGATTTTCTCATACCCTCTTTCAGTAAAAGTATATTCATTTTCCTTTACACCTGAAAATTCATCTTCACTAGAGTCATCACTACTCTCTTCCTCAACATCAGATTCACTTAAGTACGCCACTTTTGCACAATAGGGATAGTTAGTACATTCATTTTCGTCTGTATTTGTGTATCTTTCATCATCCGAACTATCGTCGGAATCCGACCATTCCGGATCGCTTTCAGGTTCTAACATAAAAGCTTTTCTGAGAAAGGCACTAAGTTCTTCCTCTGTATTGTCGTCAGGCTTGGATTTTAATTCAATCTCCTCTTTTGGCAAAACGGCCTCATCCTCAGCTTTATTTACATCTACTGTGACTTCATATTTAGTGTAATCCTCGTGGACTTTAATTACTTTCAGGTAATCATCTACCCCTTCTCCACGGTGCCTCTCGGTAGCAGCTTGTACTATTGGCGGACTGTTAGCAGAAGTTATTTCTTCGTCAATGCTGAGGATTTCATCCTCCAAATCCTTCCTATCATTAACCTTCCTCCTATCGGGAGCACGCGTATTTTGCGCGGCGCTATTTATTCTCCCCTCTTCAAATTTGGGCCACGTCACTTTATGGACGTCCCTACTATCTCTCTTTCCACCAACTAATCTCTTCGCCTCATACTCCCTTTTAAAATCCTTCCACTCACATTGCTTTAGGCCCTTGTACAGATCATCGATCTGCACACGCCAAGCAGTTACTTCTGCTAATTCATCCTCGCCTTTTATCTCATTGCAAACACTGCTAACCGCACCTCTCTGTGTATTCACAGTTTCATTTATTGTTTCCTTTGCCACGGAATCATCACTCGTAAAATTTTCATTAGCTCTGACGGCTATGTTCGTATCTACTGCTGTCGTATTGCTAGCGGCTTCTTTCCGAACAGATGTTCTGCTAGGCTGGGCCGTTGCCCTCTGACGCTCCACTCGCCTGTTAACATGTAGCGCCCTGTGCGGCAGAGATGACTCATTCTGGCTCGCACCTGACGCTTGATTCGCCACAACACTTTGCGGCGTTCCATGTCCGTCCCTAGCCTGTCTCATTACATTACGGGTCGGTCTGGTATCTTTTCTTAAATCGGGGCCGGTATGAATTGTCCGCTTCCGTTTGGCCCGCAACGTTCGCGGAAATTAGTTTCCCGCATCGTTATTATTTTGCGCGGTATACCCTCTACCGCGACCTGGATAATTTCCTCTGCCTCTTCCTCTGCCTCTTCCTCTCTGTATTATATTGACGCGAAATCCATCGCCGTCATTTCTTTCGTCATTGTTTCGGTTATTACGGTTACCAAAATTTTGATAATTGGCACGACTTTCGCGCCAATGATCCTCGTCTTCGACTCTTTCTAGAAATGCTTGGAAGCTACGATGATTGCTTCCTACATACCTCTTGGAATCCTCCGGAAGCTTTTTATATAGCTCCCAGATAATTTCTGAATCTGATCTTCGATCTTTTAAATGCGTCAATTTCCGGTACCAATGCTCGCAGAAATCTTTCAAAGAATTCCTGCCCCTGTTATCATGCTGTTTGGCCATGATGAACTCCCGCCATAAATGGTCCTGCTTTTGTTCAGACCAATATTCTTCCGTAAATCTCTGCCTAAATTCTTCGAACGTCATTCGTCCGGTATTTAAATTTATTCCCCAGCGCTTAGCGTCACCTGCTAAGGCGCTAATTACTACGTTTATCTTTTCCTGATCAGACAAGTGCTCAGGAAATACTCTCTCGCAATTTTTAATAAAATCTAACGGATGCCACCCGTTATGTTTCTTGGCTGGATCGAAGCGTTGCTCGCCTTCTAACAGCTTCGTAATTGGTGTGCCATTACAGACAACACCAGGCCTATCTTAAATTTTGCTCTCCAGATCCAGAATTCTGCCTTGAATTTTCGTAATATTTTGTTCACAATTTTGAACACATCCGGTTACTTTTTTACTTAAATCCCTTTCAGTGTCTAAAACTACCTTTTTCAATTGTGATATCCCGTGTTGACATTCGTTTACGATCTCAGTTTTGAGAACGAAAACTTTTTCGTCTACCTCAGTTTCAACCAGAGGTCCTACTTTCTCTTGGATGTTGAGAATTTCAACATCGAATCTACTATTAATGTTTACAATTTCCTCCTGCATAGTATCCATATTTTTGTTAATGGTAACAATTTCAAGTTTCAGTGTATTTACCACAGAACTTAAATTACCCACTTTTTGTTCTACCTGTTCTATTTGTTTACTAATTTTAATTCCCTGTCCTTCGACCCGTGCTTTAATTTGATCCACGTGTGTTTTAAGCTGCTCATTCTGTGTTTTGAGCTGCTCGTCAACGTGCGTTTTAAGCTGCTCAATCTGTCCTGCAATTTGTTTGGTTAATTGTTCAAATAAGTCGTTCATACTTAATATTTTTATACTGTTTCGTTCTACAGGATCGATGTGTTCCGATTCTACTTCAGAAGTTTCTTTCGGTTCTTTCTTTATCTGTGGTGAATCAAACATGTCAGTGGATTCATTCACATAACCACTATCATCTACAAAGTCACCTTCTACTTCCTGTTTTACTCCTTGCTGTGTCCGAGGCGATCTCAACCTTTCAATCTGTTCATTGACATGTTCGTGGTATTGTATGTACGCCAACTGTCTTTCGCTAACGCCATCTGTTATCTGGCCGCGTAAACTCCGGCTACTGCCAGCCGCATTCTCCATTTCGCTTGGCGCACCTACCCCGTCTACGTTTCTGTCCCTACTAAATGCCAACTACACCACACTATTATACTTGACTCACACTGCAGTTTCTTTTACTGAACTTTATTGCTATTCGTGCCACTGAACATCCACTGTTCGTTATTTACATTAATTTGTAACCGACAACAGCTGGATGTCCTGTCACCGGGAAGCCACTTGTAACGCTTCCGCCCTACTCGGACGTACGTTAGCTCTATAAAGCCTGTACTGTAATAAGTTCACGGGCTTCACCTTATAAACAAGGATTTTAGTACATTAGTAGACTGCGTGTACCTAATAGAAGCAAGATCGGACTTGTACTCAGTCAATAACTACAGCGATGCAGTCAAGCAAATGTAAAGTATAATTACTCTTTCGTATGGACAAGAAGTACACACAGTAGATGTCACCTATAATTAATAATTCGGTCGCCAGCCTACTTAGGCAATGAGTGAGTTTTTCCTTGTACAAGTGGGTGCATGTACAAGCATAGTAACTCGTAGTAATGAAGCGTTATATGGCAAAGTTTGAAACCGGAAAAATCCACTGAACTAAAGTCTTCTCCCTTTGTACTAATTTGGATGAACTACATTTGCACAACACCACCCAGCAATGATTACTACAAACTGCATTTTGTATATTGATCAGACCGAAATCGGGCATAGGTCGCCCTAGCATCGACAATCTTGAAAGTACACACACAATATCACTATTAATGATGGAAAAACACTAATACACTTAGGTTTAATATAGAACTTAGCTTTACAGGTCAAATCTGGTCAGTACACATCAAGGTTTGAACGAATGGACAAGAGAAAAGGGGGGGCCCTGAAACTGTTATGGTCGTTAAACTGAAACTATTAAGTACTGAAGGCAAATTAACACTCAAAATTATCAATCTGTGGATAACTACTCTTTTGTCTTACTTCTGAATAATTAAACTGTCATTATTTCTGTCTCAAATTAATTAAATAACATCGCTAACTCAATTAAAAAAAAACTCTCTTCCAATTTAGTCATGCTTTTGTTCTTTACCAACATTTGCAACAACACACAGAACTATAGATTCCTTTATGGCATAGATTAATCGGCTGATTATTTTCATTAACACAAACATTAAATTTCCAGTTTAGGATACTCGGGTTGCACAATACGAGGTAAGGATCCTGTCTAGGTCAGTGATCAGGATAAGTCATGGCCAAAGCAATTCTGGTAAAAGTCATGTTATTATTGAACAGTTAGAAACATTTTCGACACTGGTCCACACAGATACACTTCTAAAGATGAAATAAATGTTTGACCTGTGCAAGTCGGTGCGGCGGATGGCGGGCAGCGAGATAGCGAGAAGCACGGCACACATGCAAGCACGGCTAAGGCTCACACAACATCGGCACTTTCCATCTTCTTAGCGCCGTAATCTTTCCAATTTTGTGCCTCAGAATATAGCCATGCCAAGTAGTCGTCGGAATCGGTTCATCCGAGGCTCAATGGAATCCACTTTTCCTGGGTAGCCTCCTCGGTACAGTACGTGTACTTCCGACTGTTGCTCGCCTCCGACTGTAATACTGTGCCCGTTGTACCGAACCGCGCCAGTGTGCGTTTTCCCGCCTCGCCTGCCTCCACCTTTTCCCGCTCCCCTACAGGTAGGGTATTCACCACAGGTCTTCTACTACACATATCCTAATGCATTACCTACGTATGGACCAAGTGTATAAATTACAATTTTCACATCTTACAATAGTTTTAACATTAAATACACTTCCCTTTGATTACCACATTATTTGAAATCTAACATAAATAATAATATTCGTTTCAAAAGTTGCTCACAGTCATTTTAACCTAACAATACGAACCAAAAAAAAAAAAAATTTCAAAACATAGTTTACATAATTTATCTAAATTCATAAAGAAAAAAAATATTATATGTACAGTTGTCGTTACACATGTTTCACTTCCATACATGGCTACACTACATACAAATACTTTCAGAAATGACTTCCTGACATTTAAATCTATACTCGATGTTAACAAATTTCTCTTCTTCAGAAACGATTTCCTTGCCATTGCCAGTCTACATTTTATATCCTCTCTACTTCGACCATCATCAGTTATTTTGCTCCCCAAATAGCAAAACTCCTTTACTACTTTAAGTGTCTCATTTCGTAATCTAATACCCTCAACATCACCCGACTTAATTCGACTACATTCCATTGTCCTTGTTTTGCTTTTGTTGATGTTCATCTTATATCCTCCCTTCAAGACACCATCCATTCCGTTCAACTGCTCTTCCAAGTCCTTTGCTGTCTCTGACAGAATTACAATGTCATCGGCGAACCTCAAAGGTTTTATTTCTTCTCCATGGATTTTAATACGTACTCCGAATTTTTCTTTTGTTTCCTTTACTGCTTGCTCAATATACAGATTGAATAACATCGGGGAGAGGCTACAACCCTGTCTCACTCCCTTCCCAACCACTGCTTCCCTTTCATGTCCCTCGATTCTTATAACTGCCATCTGGTTTCTGTACAAATTGTAAATAGCCTTTCGCTCCCTGTATTTTACCCCTGCGACCTTTAGAATTTTAAAGAGAGTATTCCAGTCAACATTGTCAAAAGCTTTCTCTAAGTCTACAAATGCTAGAAACGTAGGTTTGCCTTTCCTTAATCTTTCTTCTAAGATAAGTCGTAAGGTCAGTATTGCCTCACGTCTTCCAGTATTTCTACGGAATCCAAACTGATCTTCCCCGAGGTCGGCTTCTACTAGTTTTTCCATTCGTCTGTAAAGAATACGTGGTAGTATTTTGCAGCTGTGGCGTATTAAACTGATTGTTCTGTAATTTTCACATCTGTCAGCACCTGCTTTCTTTGGGATTGGAATTATTATATTCTTCTTGAAGTCTGAGGGTATTTCGCCTGTTTCATACATCTTGCTCACCAGATGGTAGAGTTTTGTCAGGACTGGCTCTCCCAAGGCCGTCAGTAGTTCTAGTGGAATGTTGTCTACTCCGGGGGCCTTGTTTCGGCTCAGGTCTTTCAGTGCTCTGTCAAACTCTTCACGCAGTATCGTATCTCCCATTTCATCTTCATCTACATCCTCTTCCATTTCCATAATATTGTCCTCAAGTACATCGCCCTTGTATAGACCCTCTATATACTCCTTCCACCTGCTTTCCTTTCATTGCTTAGAACTGGGTTTCCATCTCAGCTCTTGATGTTCGTACAAGTGGTTCTCTTATCTCCAGAGGTCTCTTTAATTTTCCTGTAGGCAGTATCTATCTTACCCCTAGTGAGATAAGCCTCTACATCCCTACATTTGTCCTCTAGCCATCCCTGCTTAGCCATTTTGCACTTCCTGTCGATCTCATTTTTGAGACGTTTGTATTCTTTTTTGCCTGCTTCATTTACTGCATTTTTATATTTTCTCCTTTCATCAATTAAATTCAATATTTCTTCTGTTACCCAAGGATTTCTTCTAGCCCTCGTCTTTTTAACTACTTGATCCTCTGCTGCCTTCACTACTTCATCCCTCAAAGCTACCCATTCTTCTTCCACTGTATTTCTTTTCCCCATTCCTGTCAATTGTTCCCTTATGCTCTCCCTGAAACTCTCTACAACCTCTGGTTTAGTCAGTTTATCCAGGTCCTATCTCCTTAAATTCCCACCTTTTTGCAGTTTCTTCAGTTTTAATCTACAGGTCATAACCAATAGATTGTGGTCAGAGTCCACATCTGCCCCTGGAAATGTCTTACAATTTAAAACCTGGTTCCTAAATCTCTGTCTTACCATTATATAATCTATACGATACCTTTTAGTATCTCCAGGGTTCTTCCATGTATATAACCTTCTATCATGATTCTTAAACCAAGTGTTAGCTACGATTAAGTTGTGCTCCGTGCAAAATTCTACCAGGCGGCTTCCTCTTTCTTTTCTTAGCCCCAATCCATATTCACCTACTACGTTTCCTTCTCTCCCTTTTCCTACACTCGAATTCCAGTCACCCATGACTATTAAATTTTCGTCTCCCTTCACTATCTGAATAATTTTTTATTCAATTTCTTCGTCATCTGCAGAGCTAGTTGGCATATAAACTTGTACTACTGTAGTAGGTGTGGGCTTCGTATCTGTCTTGGCCACAATAATGCGTTCACTATGCTGTTTGTAGTAGCTTACCCGCATTCTTATTTTCCTATTCATTATTAAACCTACTCCTGCATTACCCCTATTTGACTTTGTGCTTATAACCCTGTAGTCACCTGACCAAAAGTCTTGATCCTCCTGCCACCGAACTTCACTAATTCCCACTATATCTAACTTTAACCTATCCATTTCCCTTTTTAAATTTTCTAACCTACCTGCCCGATTAAGGAATCTGACATTCCACGCTCCGATCCGTAGAACGCCAGTTTTCTTTCTCCTGATAACGACATCCTCCTGAGTAGTCCCCGCCCGGAGATCCGAATGGGGGACTATTTTACCTCCGGAATATTTTACCCAAGAGGACGCCATCATCATTTAATAATACAGTAAAGCTACATGCCCTCGGGAAAAATTACGGCCGTACTTTTCCCTTGCTTTCAGCCGTTCGCAGTACCAGCACAGCAAGGCCGTTTTGGTTATTGTTACAAGGCCAGATCAGTCAATCATCCAGACTGTTCCCCGTGCAACTACTGAAAAGGCTGCTGCCCTTCTTCAGGAACCACGCTTTTGTCTGGCCTCTCAACAGATACCCCTCCGTTGTGGTTGCACCTACGGTACGGCTATCTGTATCGCTGAGGCACGCAAGCCTCCCCACCAACGGCAAGGTCCATGGTTCATGGGGGGGGGGATATTCACGGTACACTCGTGAAATGGTCGTACCGGTAAATCCCCACTTCATCGCTACGTCGGAGATCGGAGATGTGTCTCATCGCTCGTGCACCGATTATAACACCAGTTCAGGCTCACTTAAATTTGATAACCTGCCATTGTAGCAGCAGTAACCGATCTAACAACTGCGCCAGACACTCGTTGTCTTATATAGGCGTTGCCGACTGCAGCGCCGTGTTCCGCCTGTTTGCATACATTTGAATACCCATGCCTATGCCAGTTTCATTGGCGCTTCAGTTTATTATCTGTTGTTGTCATCAGTCATGACATATTATATTTAATTAAATGCAATCTCTAGTGAAATTATTTACTATTATTTTATTAATGTTATTATTTGTGTCTTAAGAACGAATAAGCTCCACAAGTACTCATTTGCTTACTAATAAGATCATTATAATTCAGCGTCAGACGATTCCAGCACCTGTCCGTCTTTGTTAGACAGCTCATACATACATTTTCTATATTTAAGGATATGTTCCTCCGTAGTTGCGTACTAAATACAATAACGGTAGTTGTTTTCCTTCTATAGTTGTAGTTGTAAGTAGCTTCTTTTCTGAGTCTATTACGTTTGTTTAGTTTTAAAGTCATCTTGGAGAAAGCGTATGCACTGAGGCAAGACTAGTATTATTTGTGCTGGTTTCTGAGTATTCGAAATAACACACTGGTCATCAACATTTTTTTTTATTTGACCTAGTGTATTTGAGAATTTGATGCTATTCTTAGAGCCTAACGCCTCGTTTTCTCTACAATAAATCTAAACCTTTAGTTTGTTTAAAGCTCATATGGCTCATAATGTTCATTGACTATCCTTTCATACTTCTCGAAATGTTCTGTTGTATTATATACGTTGTATCCGGAATGAGGACAGTTTTTGGATTCACAAATGACATGTTATTACATAAATAGCGGTTTACTGAAAACCTCTTCTGGTAAAATTTCATACAAACTTGCCTGAATTGTCTTCATCACCCTCGCTATTGTCTTACGGCTCTTCTACAGTTTATTCCATTCATTTATTACTTCAGTACAGAGGAACACATCAGAGTCATGTAGTCATATTGCCTGAATTCTCGTCCGTGCGGAGGAAGCAAGGTTTGAAGAAGCGGCCAAAATTCTTATCAATATTCTACTCTCTGTTCATACATCCTATTCAGAGATTTCCGGTTACAGAAACATCACATTCAACTCACATTCAATTAATGGATCTTGAAGTTCAGAATAAATCATATCCCGTACAGTATCCTTGTCCTTGAATGCTGCTTCCATAAGCAGCTTACAACAACGTTCCATTGTGGCAGTACCCGATTTCTATATTGTATTCCGTTACTGTAGTTTTAAAGTTCAGATTCATACATCCTATGCAGAGATTTCCGGTTAGAGAAACATCACATTCGAATCTCATTCAGTTAATGGATCTTCAGCTTCAGAATAAATTATATCCCGTACAGTATCCTTATTCCTGAATTCTGCTTCCATAAGCAGCTTACAACAACGTTCCATTGTGGCAGTACCCGACTTCACTATTTTATTCCGTTGGTATACATTTAAAGTTCAGATTCATAAGAAACGGCTTTAATAATAATGGTCTAATAATAATAACGTCCATTTCCATAGGCTAAAGAGTACGAATTAAAAAGAAAATACTTCTTGTAACATCTGCGGATTTCACATTCGTCTTATGTCTCCGGGTTCAAATGCGGTTCACTAACTTACTTCTGGTGGCCACTAGCACATTACACTCTTTGGATTTCGCTTTCGCGTTGTCATCAATAACTGTCTTCATTTAACCATTTTGCGGAGAATAAATGTCACGATTTTTTCTCATCTCGCCCTAGTTCACCCCTATATTCTGTTTTCTACTTTGGTTCTGAAGAGCCAGCTTTAGCACTCATTATTTAGTAGCCTCATGCCTTTTAGGCTTCTATATCCCATTCACACTCCTACAATTCACACGACTTGTTGTAACGAATTAATTTAATAATATATAGACTGAGCATTAACGAAATCGACAAACAGCAGAGACCGATTCCTCTCTGGAAATGGAGGAAAAACGGTTCTATGAACATGTGTCCGAAAATGCTTCGTTCCCATGGCAGACGGCGCTGACGAATGAAAATTCCTCCGACAATGTGCCGTGAGTTCCTTGAGTGTTGCAGGTTGTGTGATTCACGCGGTCTACTTTAAGCAGTAGAAAGGTCCAGTGTTCATGTCAGGAACAGGCCAGGATGGTGTTTGTGTGCGGCCAAGCAGATGGAAACGGTCGAGAGTCAGCACAGCTGTACCAAAACAAAGAATCCTCACAGAGACAAACCACATCACACAACATTTCAAAGCCTTTTCGGGCGTCTGTGTGATCATTGGTTACTTTCTTAGGAACGAACGTTTGGGCAGGCGGCGGACTGTGCGTGCACCTGATTTGGGGGACCATGTAATACAGGATGTTGACACGAACCCCAGTACGAGGTCCAGGCAAATGGCGCGCCAACGTGGTGTAAACCGAAGTGCGATTATGTGTACCCTGTATGCCTCTTAGCACTATGGGACTTAACATCTGAGGTCATCAATCCCCTAGAACTTAGAACTACTTAAACCCAACTAACCTAAAGACATCACGAACATCCATGCCCGAGACAGGATTCGAACCTGTGACCGTAGCGGTCGCGCGGTTCCAGACTGACGCGCCTAGAACCGTTCGGCGTACCCTGTATGACAAGGCGTGTATTGCATTCCATGGAAACTATTTTGAACATCTGTTGTGATGTGGATGAGATGCAGCTCTGAACTGTGTTCTGGGCAGATTTGTTGTCGTTGTACGCACGCCGTCCATTTCCGGACACATGTTCGTAGGACCTTCTTTCTTCCATTTCCTGTCAGGAATCCATCCCTGCAGTTTGTCGGTTGTATTATGGTTCAACCTGTATGTCGATACTGTCTTGTGTGTCAATTGACCCTTCAATTTGTAGTTCCTGTTATCACCATCAATCGGCAACTGTCGGCGGCGTCCTTCAGTGTAGGCCTATGCAGTATCTTAGGCACTATCGTCTCTGATCATTCATATCTGACAGTATGTTTTATGCCTGTATTAATCCGTAAATCAGATTAACGTAATAATGAATTAAATACTTCTAGTATGTTGGAATGGAAGTATATTGGGGTTCTACATTCAGGATTGGATTTTGGATTCTTTGGGGGAAGAGACCAAACAGCGAGGTCATCGGTCTCATTGGATTAAGGAAGGACGGGGAAGGAAGTCGGCCGTACCCTTTCAAAGGAACCATCCCGGCATTTGCCTGGAGCGATTTAGGGAAATCACGGAAAACCTAAATCAGGATGGCCAGACGCGGGATTGAACCGTCGTCCTCCCAAATGCGAGTCCAGTGTCCTAACCACTGCGCCACCTCGCTCGGTTTACATTCAGGCTAGGAAGTTAAATTACGCTACATTTTTGACAATTCTGGAATTCAGCCGTTACGCCGCGATGGTAAAACGTCTCCCCTAAGCGGATCGCAATTCCGCTATGTTTGGCAACACTGCTTTCTGACCTCCCAAAGACCCACAACCATGGTATCGCCACCGACTGGCGGAAGGAACGTAGTATGCGTTGTTGGAGGAATCCACCTGGTGCCAATGCTGCCGCGATGGGGCATATCTACATAATCCTAAATCCTGATGGAGGAGCCCTAGCTCCGCCGTCACAAATAATGTCCCAGAAACCGCGCGCTGCACATATAATACACGTAGACATTATGTCGAAGGCAAAATTGTGTTCAACTAGTGGCAATTTATATTCTTGGCCGACATTTCGTGCGTATTTAGTACTACGTATGGCGCTACACCGTGAAGTCTGTCCTATGTAAGACGTGTTGCAATCGCAAGGAAAGCGATAGGTCCCATACGTATGAAAAAGTAGTTATCTTTCACCCAGGCCAAGTGATTTCCTATTTTGACAGGGCGTGGGAAGAGGTCCTGTATTCCTTTTTTCCTTAGATCTGGGGAGATTCTTACGAAGAGTGTGCCAGAACATCGTAGCACACTTCAGACTGATTTTCCAGTAGATTCGAGAATACTTAAATGGACTGACACTGCGAAAACTTTAAGAGTCTTGGATTTCTTCACTCAGCGAGTTGTAAATCCTTGGATAGTTCTAGATCAGTACAGTGCGTGAATATGTCCAATTCCACACTTGACTCCTGTAGATATATACCAATGCTGTGGCATTTGGAAAGACGTTTTAAACCACTATACGCTGTAGAGGGAAAAATTCATCTTGGAAGTAATTTCATACGCTGTTGCTAAACCATCTCCATCAGAATATCTGTTCTTCCGAGAGTGGTAATTCATTGATACGACCAGGAGACTACTGGTTACTTTGCAATCTGGTAGGCAGTTACTGACAGGAGTGAAGCTATGTCGTCGGATTGTGTGGAGAAACTGGGCACTTCAGTTGACAAGGGAACAGCCCGCTTAAGTTATTCTACACGGTAGAATATACCCGTCTGGTACATAGTTATAATCTACGATGTACTTTCACTGCTGGTAGTAAATTAAAATGCAGCAAAGCTGTTGTTGTCATCAGTGCGAAAACTACTTGTTACGGGTCTGTTCTGTGGGATCGTCTTCATATGTGCGTAGTTAAAGCAACCGACGGAGTATGGCACCTCTTCATCATCAACATCATGTGCAATGGAACGTGGTTACTGTAATGAATACTTGGTTATCTCTGCGTAAATGAAGGAATCTGCGTCCATTTGAATCTGGCTTCCCACCGTTATCAAACTGACGACTTTTTGGTGCCGTAGGACGTTTTATATAAACCGATCACTTCTTCATTCAAGCTCTTCAATAAATCTCCTTCTTCTCCAGTTCGATTCAGAACTGCTTCATTAACTATCCGACCAACTCACCTAATTTCTAGGACAACGTTTCAAAAGCCGCCTTTTCCTCCATGTCTGTAATCTCCAGAATGAGATTTTCACTCTGCAGCGGAGTGTGCGCTTATATGAAACTTCCTGGCAGTTTGAAACTGTGTGTCGGACCGAGATTAAGCTCGGGACCTTTGTCTTTCGCGGGCAAGTGTTCTACCATCTGAGCTACCCAAGCACGACTCACGACCGGCCCTCACAGGTTCAATGCTGCCATTACCTCGCCTCCTACGTTCCGAACTTCACAGAAGCTCTTCTAGGAACCTTGCAGAACTAGCACTCATATCAGCGCACACTCCGGTGCAGAGTGAAAATCTCATTCTGGAAACGTCCCCCTGTCTGTGGCTATGCCGTGTCTCCGCATATCCTTTCTTCCAGGAGTGCTAGTCCTGAAAGGTTTGCAGAAGAGCTGTTGAGACGTTCGGAATTTGGGAGACGAGGTAGTGGTAGAATTGAAGCTGTGAGGACGGGTCGCGAGACGTGGTTAGGTAGTTCAGATGGTGGAGCACTTGCCTGCGAAAGGCAAAGGTCCCGAGCTCGAGTCTCGGTCCGGCATACAGTTTTAATCTGTCAGGAAGTTTTACGTCTGTTCTGTTTGACGTCTATATTCCACTTCTGTTCAAGGGTACATCTATATCTACACCAATGCTCTGCAAATCACGTAACGCTGTGTGGTGGAGGGTACTACTGATACAACCAACTGATCTCCCTTTACGTGTTCCATTCGCGAACGGATTATGGGTACGCCTCTCCATTAGCTCTAAAGTATAGAATTTTCTCTTCGTCGCCACTGCACGAGACGTATATGAGAGAAGGTAAATATGTTGGCCGACTCTTCCTGGAACGTATATTCTCCGAATTGCGATATTTAACCACTACGCAATTCAATGGCTCTCTTGTAGTGTCTGCCACTTGAAATTTTAGAGCATATGCGTAAAGCTCTCGTGCTGACTAAACGACCCTGTGACGAAAAGCACTGCTGTTTCTTACATCTTCCAACTCTTCTATCAGTCCTACCAGGAAAGCGTCTCTGCCGTCACGAGCAATACTCGAGAATATGTCGGAAAATTGTTTTGTAAGCCACTTGTTCCTTGGACGAGTCGCATTTCCATAATATTCTTCCTATGAATTTCAGTTTAGCATCACATTCTTCACTGTTTGTTTTATGTGGTCATTCCACTTAAAGTTACTTCTAGATATTTTACAGTAGGTACTGTTTCCAGAGTTTTGTCGTCAATGGCGTAATTGTAAAGTAGTGGCTTTCTTCTCCTATGTATGCGCAGTATGTAACATTTATTGACTTTCACGGACACCTAAGAGACCCTGCATCGTTCATTAACCACCTGCTGTTCCTTTTGCAAACTGTTAGAGTCTTGTGGCGTTGCTACATTCTTGGACGCAACTACATCGTCCGAAAATAGCCTTGTGGAGCATCCGACGCTTTCAACTAGATCATTTATATATACTGCAAATAGTAACCATCCTAGCAGATTTTCTTGGGGCACTGGAAATTACCTTTATATCAGTCGATTTTGTTCCATTAATAGCGATGGGACGGATTTTCCCTGCAAGAGACTCTTGAATACAGTCGCAAATATAGCCAGACACTCGGCGAGCTCGTATTTCTTTCAGTAAACGAGCAACCTGAGCGCTGATATCTATAGCACAGAGAATCACATGGAGGAACAGAGCGAGCTGTATTTCTGAGGATCTCTGATTGAGAAATCCATATTGATTTTTATGTTCGTAATTTTCGTTCTCCAAAAATGTCATAATACGTGAACATAAAACATGTTCCATATTCTAACAACAGATTTACGTCAGAGATATAGGCGTATAATTGCTTGCATCTGCCCAACAAAACTTATCCAAAATGTGAATGACCTGTTCTTTCTCCTAGTCGCTAGCAATCCTTCGTTGCTCCAGCGACCTATGATAAACCACTGTTAGTAAGGAAGCATGTTCGTTCGCATAATATCTGTAGAACCTTACAGGTATAACATCAGATCTTGATGGCTGTCCACTACTAAGCGATCATAGTTGCTTTTTTATTCTGCAATTACTTACCTCAATAACTGCCATTTCCATATTTGTCCTACGATTGAAAGGAGACACCGCTGTGGAGCAGCTGTGAAAGACCGAAATCTGTATTTCGATCTTGCGTTTTGATACCAGTATGATCGCTGAGTAATTGAACACAAGACTTCGAACAGATTAGTGATTTTTCGTGAGATCAAAACCTCTTTGCGTTTTGAGTCACGTCGGTTGGCCAAATTTTACTTTCAGAGTCTCTAAATGCTTCTCGCATTGCTCTCCTTACTCTTATTTTTGCTTCGTTCAGCTTTGGTTTCTTAGCTATGTTTTGACCTCTCTAGAACCTGTGCTGAAGCTGTCTTTGTTTGCGTAGGAGTTTCCTAAAAATGATTCAAATGCCTCTGAGCACTATGGGACTTAACATCTGAGGTCATCAGTCCCCTAGAACTTAGAACTACTTAAACCTAACTAACCTAAAGACATCACGAACATCCATGCCCGAGACAGGATTCGAACCTGTGACCGTAGCGGTCGCGTGGTTCCAGGCTGTCGCGCCTAGAACCGTTCGGCGTACCCTGTATGACAAGGCGTGTATTGCATTCCATGGAAACTATTTTGAACATCTGTTGTGATGTGGATGAGATGCAGCTCTGAACTGTGTTCTGGGCAGATTTGTTGTCGTTGTACGCACGCCGTCCATTTCCGGACACATGTTTGTAGGACCGTGTTTCTTCCATTTCCTGTCAGGAATCCATCCCTGCAGTTTGTCGGTTGTATTATGGTTCAACCTGTATGTCGATACTGTCTTGTGTGTCAATTGACCCTTCCATTTATAGTTCCTGTTATCACCATCAATCGGCAACTGTCGGCGGCATCCTTCAGTGTAGGCCTATGCAGTATCTTAGGCACTATCTTCTCTGATCATTCATATCTGACAGTATGTTTTATGCCTGTATTAATCTGTAAATCAGATTAACGTAATAATGAATTACACTCCTGGAAATGGAAAAAAGAACACATTGACACCGGTGTGTCAGATCCACCATACTTGCTCTGGACACTGCGAGAGGGCTGTACAAGCAATGATCACACGCACGGCACAGCGGACACACCAGGAACCGCGGTGTTGGCCGTCGAATTGACTAGCTGCGCAGCATTTGTGCACCGCCACCGTCAGTGTCAGCCAGTTTGCCGTGGCATACGGAGTTCCATCGCAGTCTTTAACAATGGTAGCATGCCGCGACAGCGTGGACGTGAACCGTATGTGCAGTTGACGGACTTTGAGCGAGGGCGTATAGTGGGCATGCGGGAGGCCGGGTGGACGTACCGCCGAATTGCTGAACACGTGGGGCGTGAGGTCTCCACAATACATCGATGTTGTCGCCAGTGGTCGGCGGAAGGTGCACGTGCCCGTCGACCTGGGACCGGACCGCAGCGACGCACGGATGCACGCCAAGACCATAGGATCCTACGCAGTGCCGTAGGGGACCGCACCGCCACTTCCCAGCAAATTAGGGACACTGTTGCTCCTGGGGTATCGGCGAGGACCATTCCCAACCGTCTCCATGAAGCTGGGCTACAGTCCCGCACACCGTTAGGCCGTCTTCCGCTCACGCACCAACATCGTGCAGCCCGCCTCCAGTGGTTTCGCGACAGGCGTGAATGGAGGGACGAATGGAGACGTGTCGTCTTCAGCGATGAGAGTCGCTTCTGCCTTGGTGCCAATGATGGTTGTATGCGTGTTTGGCACCGTGCAGGTGTGCGCCACAATCAGGACTGCATACGACCGAGGCACACAGGGCCAACACCCGGCACCATGGTGTGGGGAGCGATCTCCTACACTGGCCGTACACCACTGGTGATCGTCGAGGGGACACTGAATAGTGCCCTGTACATCCAAACCGTCATCGAACCCATCGTTCTACCATTCCTAGACTGGCAAGGGAACTTGCTGTTCCAACAGGACAATGCACGTCCGCATGTATCCCGTGCCACCCAACGTGCTCTAGAAGGTGTAAGTCAACTACCCTGGCCAGCAAGATCTCCGGATCTGTCCCCCATTGAGCATGTTTGGGACTGATGAAGCGTCGTCTCACGCGGTCTGCACGTCCAGCACGAACGCTGGTCCAACTGAGGCGCCAGGTGGAAATGGCATGGCAAACCGTTCCACAGGACTACGTCCAGCATCTCTACGATCGTCTTCATGGGAGAATAGCAGCCTGCATTGCTGCGAAAGGTGGATATACACTGTACTAGTGCCGACATTGTGCATGCTCTGTTGCCTGTGTCTATGTGCCTGTGGTTCTGTCAGTGTGATCATGTGATGTATCTGGCCCCAGGAATGTGTCAATAAAGTTTCCCCCTCCTGGGACAATGAATTCACGGTGTTCTTATTTCAATACTTCTAGTATGATGGAATGGAAATATATTGGGGTTCTACATTCAGGATTGGATTTTGGATTGTTTGGGGAAAGAGACCAAACAGCGAGGTCATCGGTCTCATTGGATTAAGGAAGGACGGGGAAGGAAGTTGGCCGTGCCCTTTCAAAGGAACCATCCCGGCATTTGCCTGGAGCGATTCAGGGAAATCACGGAAAACCTAAATCAGGATGGCCAGACGCGGGATTGAACCGTCGTCCTCCCTAATGCGAGTCCAGTGTCCTAACCACTGCGCCACCTCGCTCGGTTTACATTCAGGCTAGGAAGTTAAATTACGCTACATTTTTGACAATTCTGGAATTCAGCCGTTACGTCGCGAAGGTAAAACGTCTCCCCTAAGCGAATCGCAATTCCGCTATGTTTGGCAACACTGCTTTCTGACCTCCCAAAGACCCACAACAATGGTATCGCCACCGACTGGCGGAAGGAACGCAGTATGCGTTGTTGGAGGAATCCACCTGGTGGCAATGCTGCCGCGATGGGGCATATCTACACAATCCTAAATCCTGATGGAGGAGCCCTAGCTCACAAATAATGTCCCAGAAACCACGCGCTGCACATATAATACACGTAGACATTATGTCGAAGGCAAAATTGTGCTCAACTAGTGGCAATTTATATTCTTGGCCGACATTTCGTGCGTATTTAGTACTACGTATGACACTACACCGTGAAGTCTGTCCTCTGTAAGACGTGTTGCAATCGCAAGGAAAGCGATAGATCCCATACGTATGAAAAAGTAGTTATCCTTCACCCAGGCCAAGCGATTTCCTATTTTGACAGGGCGTGGGAAGAGGTCCTGTATTCCTTTTTTCCTTAGATCTGGGGAGATTCTTGCGAGGAGTGTGCCAGAACATCGTGGCACACTTCAGACTGATTTTCCAGTAGACTCGAGAATACTTAAATGGACTGACACTGCGAAAACTTTAAGAGTCTTGGATTTCTTCACTCACCGAGTTGTAAATCCTTGGATAGTTCTAGATCAGGACAGTGCGTGAATATGTCCAATTCCACACTTGACTCCTGTTGATACTGTATATACCAATACTGTGGCATTTGGAAAGACGTTTTAAACCACTATACGCTGTAGAGGGAAAAATTCATCATGGAAATAATTTCATACGCTGTTGCTAAACCATCTCCATCAGAATATCTGTTCTTCCGAGAGTGGTAATTCATTGATACGTCCAGGAGACTACTTGTAACTTTGCAACGTGGTAGGCAGTTACTGACAGGGTTGAAGCTATGTCTTCGGGTTGTGTGGAGAAACTGGGCACTTCAGTTGACAAGGGAACAGCCCGCTTAAGTTATTCTACACGGTAGAATATACCCGTCTGGTACATAGTTCTAATCTACGATGTACTTTCACTGCTGGTGGTAAATTAAAATGCAGCAAAGCTGTTGTGGTCATCAGTGCGAAAACTACTTGTTACGGGTCTGTTCTGTGGGATCGTCTTCATATGTGCGTAGTTAAAGCAACCGACGGAGTATGGCACCTCTTCATCATCAACATGATGTGCAATGGAGCGTGGTTACTGTAATGAATACTTGGTTATCTGCGTAAATGAAGGAACCTGTGTCCATTTGAAACTGGCTTCCCACCGTTATCAAACTGACGACGTTTTGGTGCCGTAGGACGTTTTATATAAACCGATCACTTCTTCATTCAAGCTGTTCAATAAATTTCCTTCTTCTCCGGTTCGATTCAGAACTGCTTCATTAACTATCCGACCAACTCAACTAATTTCTAGGACAACGTTTCAAATGCCGCCTTTTTCTCCATGTCTGTAATCTCCAGAATGAGATTTTCACTCTGCAGCGGAGTGTGCGCTTATATGAAACTTCCAGGCAGTTCAAAACTGTGTGTCGGACCGAGATTAAGCTCGGGACCTTTGTCTTTCGCGGGCAAGTGTTCTACCATCTGAGCTACCCAAGCACGACTCACGACCGGCCCTCACAGGTTCAATGCTGCCATTACCTCGTCTCCTACGATCCGAACTTCACAGAAGCTCTTCTAGGAACCTTGCAGAACTAGCACTCATATCAGCGCACACTCCGGTGCAGAGTGAAAATCTCATTCTGGAAACGTCCCCCTGTCTGTGGCTATGCCGTGTCTCCGCATATCCTTTCTTTTAGGAGTGCTAGTCCTGAAAGGTTTGCAGAAGAGCTTTTGAGACGTTTGGAATTTGGGAGACGAGGTAGTGGTAGAATTGAAGCTGTGAGGACGGGTCGCGAGACGTGGTTATGTAGCTCAGATGGTGGAGCACTTGCCTGCGAAGGGCAAAGGTCCCGAGCTCGAGTCTCGGTCCGGCATACAGTTTTAATCTGTCAGGAAGTCTTACGTCTGTTCTGTTTGACGTCTATATTCCACTTCTGTTCAAGGGTACATCTACACTCCTGGAAATGGAAAAAAGAACACATTGACACCGGTGTGTCAGACCCACCATACTTGCTCCGGACACTGCGAGAGGGCTGTACAAGCAATGATCACACGCACGGCACAGCGGACACACCAGGAACCGCGGTGTTGGCCGTCGAATGGCGCTAGCTGCACAGCATTTGTGCACCGCCGCCGTCAGTGTCAGCCAGTTTGCCGTGGCATACGGAGCTCCATCGCAGTCTTTAACACTGGTAGCATGCCGCGACAGCGTGGACGTGAACCGTATGTGCAGTTGACGGACTTTGAGCGAGGGCGTATAGTGGGCATGCGGGAGGCCGGGTGGACGTACCGCCGAATTGCTCAACACGTGGGGCGTGAGGTCTCCACAGTACATCGATGTTGTCGCCAGTGGTCGGCGGAAGGTGCACGTGCCCGTCGACCTGGGACCGGACCGCCGCGACGCACGGATGCACGCCAAGACCGTAGGATCCTACGCAGTGCCGTAGGGGACCGCACCGCCACTTCCCAGCAAATTAGGGACACTGTTGCTCCTGGGGTATCGGCGAGGACCATTCGCAACCGTCTCCATGAAGCTGGGCTACGGTCCCGCACACCGTTAGGCCGTCTTCCGCTCACGCCCCAACATCGTGCAGCCCGGCTCCAGCAGTGTCGCGACAGGCGTGAATGGAGGGACGAATGGAGACGTGTCGTCCTCAGCGATGAGAGTCGCTTCTGCCTTGGTGCCAATGATGGTCGTATGCGTGTTTGGTGCCGTGCAGGTGAGCGCCACAATCAGGACTGCATACGACCGAGGCACTCAGGGCCAACACCCGGCATCATGGTGTGGGGAGCGATCTCCTACACTGGCCGTACACCACTGGTGATCGTCGAGGGGACACTGAATAGTGCACGGTAAATCCAAACCGTCATCGAACCCATCGTTCTACCATTCCTAGACTGGCAAGGGAACTTGCTGTTCCAACAGGACAACGCACGTCCGCATGTATCCCATGCCACCCAACGTGCTCTAGAAGGTGTAAGTCAACTACCCTGGCCAGCAAGATCTCCGGATCTGTCCCCCATTGAGCATGTTTGGGACAGGATGAAGCGTCGTCTCAAGCGGTCTGCACGTCCAGCACGAACGCAGGTCCAACTGAGGCGCCAGGTGGAAATGGCATGGCAAGTCGTTCCACAGGACTACATCCAGGATCTCTACGATCGTCTCCATGGGAGAATAGCAGCCTGCATTGCTGCGAAAGGTGGATATACACTGTACTAGTGCCGACATTGTGCATGCTCTGTTGCCTGTGTCTATGTGCCTGTGGTTCTGTCAGTGTGATCATGTAATGTATCTGACCCCAGGAATGTGTCAATAAAGTTTCCCCTTGCTGGGACAATGAATTCACGTTGTTCTTATTTCAATTTCCAGGAGTGTATATCTACACCAATACTCTGCAAATCACGTAACGCTGTGTGGTGGAGGGTACTTCTGGTACAACCAACTGATCCCCCTTTACGTGTTCCATTCGCGAACGTATTCTGGGTACGCCTCTCCATTAGCTCTAAAGTATAGAATTTTCTCTTCGTCGCCACTGCATGAGATGTATATGAGAGAAGGTAAATATGTTGGCCGACTCTTCCTGGAACGTATATTCTCCGAATTGCGATATTTAACCACTACGCGATTCAACGCCTCTCTTGTAGTGTCTGCCACTTGAAATTTTAGAGCATATGCGTAAAGCTCTCGTGCTGACTAAGCGACCCTGCGACGAAACGCACTGCTTTTTCTTACATCTTCTAACTCTTCTGTCTCCTACCAGGAAAGCGTCTCTGCCGTCACGAGCAATACTCGAGAATATGTCGGAAAATTGTTTTGTAAGCCACTTGTTCCGTGGACGAGTCGCATTTCCATAATATTCTTCCTATGAATTTCAGTGTAGCATCACATTCTTCACTGTTTGTTTTATGTGGTCATTCCACTTAAAGTTACTTCTAGATATTTTACAGTGGGTACTGTTTCCAGAGTTTTGTCGTCAATGACGTAATTGTAAAGTAGTGGGTTTCTTCTCCTATGTATGCGCAGTATGTAACATTTATTGACGTTCAGAGACAACTAACGATCGCTGCACCGTTCATTAACCACCTGCTGTTCCTTTTGCAAACTGTTAGAGTCTTGTGGGGTTGCTACATTCTTGGACGCAACTACATCGTCCGAAAATAGCCTTGTTGAGCATCCGGCGCTTTCAACTAGATCATTTATATATACTACAAATAGTAACCATCCTAGCAGATTTTCTTCGGGCACTAGAAATTACCTTTATATCAGTCGATTTTGTTCCATTAATAGCGATGGGACGGATTTTCCCTGCAAGAGACTCTTGAATACAGTCGCAAATATAGCCAGACACTCGGCGAGCTCGTATTTCTTTCAGTAAACGAGCAACCTGAGCGCTGATATCTATAGCACAGAGAATCACATGGAGGAACAGAGCGAGCTGTATTTCTGAGGATCTCTGATTGAGAAATCCATATTGATTTTTATGTTCGTAATTTTCGTTCTCCAAAAATGTCATAATACGTGAACATAAAACATGTTGCATATTCTTACAACAGATTTGCGTCAGAGATATAGGCGTATAATTGCTTGCATCTGCCCAACAAAACTTATCCAAAATGTGAATGACCTGTTCTTTCTCCCAGTCGCTAGCAATCCTTCGTTGCTCCAGCGACCTATGATAAACCACTGTTAGTAAGGAAGCATGTTCGTTCGCATAATATCTGTAGAACCTTACAGGTATAACATCAGATCTTGATGGCTGTCCACTACTAAGCGATCATAGTTGCTTTTTTATTCTGCAATTACTTACCTCAATAACTACCATTTCCATATTTGTCCTACGATTGAAAGGAGACACCGCTGTGAGAGACCGAAATCTGTATTTCGATCTTGCGTTTTGATACCAGTATGATCGCTGAATAATTGAACACAAGAGTTCGAACAGATTAGTGATTTTTCGTGAGATCAAAACCTCTTTGCGTTTTGAGTCACGTCGGTTTGTCAAATTTTACTTTCAGAGTCTTTAAATGCTCCTCGCATTGCTCTCCTTACTCTTATTTTTGCTTCGTTCAGCTTTGGTTTCTTAGCTATGTTTTGACCTCTCTAGAACCAGTGCTGAAGCTGTCTTTGTTTGCGTAGGAGTTTCCTAAAAATGATTCAAATGCCTCTGAGCACTATGGGACTTAACACCTGAGGTCATCAGTCCTCTAGAACTTAGAACTACTTAAACCTAACTAACCTAAGGACATCACACACATCCATGCCCGAGGCAGGATTCGAACCTGCGACCGTAGCAGTCACACGGTTCCGGACTTCGCGCCTAGAACCGCTCGGCTACCTCGGCCGGCAGGAGTTTCCTAACAAAGGTATTAAACCACGGTGGGTCTTTCCGTCCCTTAAGACATTTCTCGATACATATTTGCCTAAGGCATATTGAAAGATGCTTTTGAATATTTTCCATTCCTTCTCTGCATCTTCGTGCTCATCTCTGCATATTTGACATTGATCACATAGATAATCAGCAATTTCTGTCCTGTCATTCTCGCTAAGCAAAAATATTTTCAAACCTTTCGTAATATTTATTGTAAAATCTGTAGTCGTTGTAACTGTCACAGCTTTATAATCACTGATATCATGTCCTCTGAGTTAACTGATTCGGAAACTTCTGATCTGTTTGTAGCAAGGACTTCTAAGACGTTTGTTCTCTGTCTGCTCGAAATAGATTTCTGACAAGACATTCAGAAAAATATCACACGAATACCTGTCTGTGGCACCAGTATTGAGAGCATGACACTTCCACTGTCTATCTCGCAAGCTTAAGTCGGCCATTGCTACATAGCATGTTCAGGAAATTTATTCACTAAATTCTGCTAGTTCCCTCTGAACAGCTTTACCATTACATCTGCTGACGCAGGCGGTCTATGAAAGCTTCCAATAACCATTTTGACAGACCTTCGAACTTAACTTCACCCAGATTAAATTCATATTCGGAATCCACGATACCTTCAGTATACAATGTGTTTCAGACGTGATGGCCAATCTTCAGGGATGTGACAGGAATGATCACTCGAAACAAAACCGTCGAGTAAACATGGGCTCCAGAACGCATACATTAACAGCTATGAGCATTGCTTGATCTTCGATATTGTGAAACAGATCTCTCCTACTGCAAGCTCTTCGCCATCCATATTTTGGTAAGTGATAGTATGGACCAAAACAAGAAAAAATTTCCAGCAAACATATGCTTTAAAATGCATACCTTAATAGCCATGAGTACTTGTTCATCTTCGCTACTTTGATACACAACTCTTTTAATAAACAAGTGCTCATAACTTTTTCGGTATGTATTTTAGAGCACATATTTACCGGAATTTTTTTCCTTTCTTGGTCTGCACTATAATGTCCCAAAACATGGAAATCAAAGAGAAAAGAGCTTGAAGTAGAAGAGATCTGTTTCACAGTATCGGAGATTTGCTCATAGCTCTTAAGATATGTGTTTTAGAGCCCGTGTTTACTTGAGCTTTTTGTTTCGAATTGTCATTGCTGACATAGCCCTGAATATTGACCATCACGTCTGAAACAGAGAATGACAGACTGAAGGCCGAAATACTAAATGTCTTTTTCCAAAGCTGTTTCACAGAGGAAGACTGCACTGTAGTTCCTTCTCTAGATTGTCACACAGATGACAAAATGATAGATATCGAAATAGACGACACAGGGATAGAGAAACAATTAAAATCGCTCAAAAGAGGAAAGGCCGCTGGACCTGATGGGATACCAGCTCGATTTTACACAGAGTACGCGAAAGAACTTGGCCCCATTCTTGCAGTGGTGTATCGTAGGTCTCTAGAAGAGCGTAGCGTTCCAAAGGATTGGAAAAGAGCACAGGTCATCCCCGTTTTCAGGAAGGGACGTCGAACAGATGTGCAGAACTATAGACCTATATCTCTAACGTCGATCAGTTGTAGAATTATGGAACACCTATTATGTTCGAGAATAATGACTTTTCTGGAGACTAGAAATCTACTCTGTAGGAATCAGCATGGGTTTCGAAAAAGACGATCGTGTGAAACCCAGCTCACGCTATTCGTCCACGATATTCAGAGGGCCATAGACACGGGTTCACAGGTAGATGCCGTGTTTCTTGACATCCGCAAGGCGTTCGATACAATTCCCCACAGTCGTTTAATGAACAAAGTAAGAGCATATGGACTATCAGACCAATTGTGTGATTGGATTGAAGAGTTCCTAGATAACAGAACGCAGCATGTCATTCTCAATGGATAAAAGTCCTCGGAAGTAAAAGTGATCAGGTGTGCCGCAGGGAAGTGTCGTAGGACCGTTGCTATTCATATTATACATAAATGATCTTGTGGATGACATTGGAAGTTCACTGACGCTTTTTGCGGATGATGCTGTGGCATGTCGAGAGATTGTAACAATGGAAAATTGTACTGAAACGCAGGAGGATCTGCAGCGAATTGACGCATGGTGCAGGGAATGGCAATTGAATCTCAAAGTAGACAGGTGTAATGTGCTGCGAATACATTGAAAGAAAGATCCCTTATCATCTAGCTACAATATAGCAGGTCAGCAACTGGAAGCAGTTAATTCCATAAATTATGTGGAAGTACGCATTAGGAGTGATTTAAAATGGAATGATCATGTAATGTTGATCGTCGGTAACGCAGATGTCAGACTGAGATTCATTAGAAGAATCCCAAGGAAATGCAATCCGAAAAGAAAGGAAGTACGTTACAGTACGCTTGTTCGCCCACTGCTTGAATACTGCTCAGCAGTGTGGGATCCGTACCAGATAGGGTTGATAGAAGAGATAGAGAAGATCCAACGGAGAGCAGCGCGCTTCGTTACAGGATCATTTAGTAATCGCGAAAGGGTTACGGAGATGATAGATAAACACCAGTGGAAGACTGCAGGAGAGACGCTCAGTAGCTCGGTACGGGCTTTTGTTGAAGTTTCAAGAACATACCTTCACCGAGGAGTCAAGCAGTATATTGCTCCCTCCTACGTATATCTCGGGAAGAGACCATGGGGATAAAATCAGAGAGATTAGAGCCCACACAGAGGCATACCGACAATCCTTCTTTCCATGAACAATACGAGACTGGAATAGAAGGGAGAACCGACAGAGGTACTCAAGGTACACTCCGCCACACACCGTCAGGTGGCTTGCGGAGCATGGATGTAGATGTAGATGTATTATCACATTTCTTACTGCAATTATTACGCCGCGACCTTTGGCGTCTAACCTATAATTACGATAAATATGCGAGTCTAAATTTATACTGTCGTTGCTATTCACTTCTGATTTCAACCAAATTTCCGTTCCTAATGGTATCTGGGCTTCATTACCTTCAGTAACCGATTCCAACTCTGTGATCTTACCATGGATGCTCCAACAGTCTTTTACCATCATAGTAACCTTGCCTATCTGTGATATGTGTGGACGAGCATTCTCTGTGAACAATGTGGCCCATATTTCATCGATACTCCAGATAAATACGTCTAAAAAACTTCTGTAAAAATACGAAAAAAATTAAAGTATAAATTTTTAACTTTACTTCTTACGATTAAATGTCGTACGTCGTGGCAGAGTATGATTGCATATATAAAGCTGGAATTTTACCGTTTTATATCTTTGGTTCATAAATTGTTTTCAAGAAAATTTTCTTTCGTATGAAATGCTAATCAAGTAAGATATTGTATTATTTCCGGATTTATGTTAAATAATGTCTTTCATGAAACAGGTCCACTCCAAATCAAAGTTCTCTGTGATTTCTGATTGTGGAGTTTGAATAAGATCATTGAAAATATTTCACCCTGCCGCCTATCAGGATAATCATCGAATTTTTTTAATGAAATCTCGAAAATTGCAGTTCGCTTTTTCAGATATGCGGTATGGTTACATGTCGGTGAAGCCAACTCAAAACTTTACCGCAAAAACCTTGTCTTTAACACATGCCACTTTTCTCACAATATTTTTGAAATTATGTTATGTCCGGAGTTCCATAAATAATGCAGACGTTTTTGAATGACACTTTTTCTTAAAACTATATTTTCAACATACAATTACATTTATTCTGCATTGAACAGCATTCAGATTCAAATCACCAAAAGAATGCGAGGCTATTGCGAATGAGAATGAGAATGCTAATGAAAGAGTTTGCATTGTTTCGTCACTTATGTAGCAATTATGAAACAACATTCTCGTCACGTATGACGTGTTGTGTCTCCGTTATTTAGTTTCTCCTTGGTCTTACATAATCTTAGCCAATATGCTTGAACATTAACTGTTACTACTTATGCATAACTAAGGAACCGTAAAACTACGTAAAAACTGTGATGTTTAAAGCTTTCCCGGCGTACCGATTGTTCCATAAAAACACGGGAGAACTGCCGGATATCAGTAACTTCCTGCCACGATATTTCGGCGCAGAGTCCTCTGGCCATCTTCAGGTCAGTGCCACTGTAGTAGTACTGGCGAGTACGTGCTGAGCTCCGCTATTTAAAGCCTTCTGATGTGACATTGCGCATGCGCTGCTCAGCGTGCGCATTCATAACGGCTCCGTGCGCTGCGCCTCGCGCCCTCCACGGTGAAAGCCTGGCGTATGGGTGTCAGGTCGATTTCCATCTTTATGCAGATAACTACGTCGACTACGAAGTTTCTCTATAACAGGACTCCAAGCATAGTTCAGCTGATAACCGCTATCTCGATTGACAAGAGTCTCGTTGTCACACAATCTTATTTCCACAGATTCATTGATAATCGAGCTCCAAAAGTTTGATGTATGGGCCAAAATTTTTGTGTCGTTGCAATTCATGGAACGGTCTGTGGAAATACTACGTTCGGCAATTGCGGACTTGGTGGGTTGGAGAAGGCGAGTATGCCGTTGGTGTTACACAATGCGTTCCTGCACAGTTAGTGTTGTTTGCCCTATATATGATTTGCCGCATTCACATGGAATTTTGTAAACACCTGGTTTACGCAGGCCCAGGTCGTCTTTAACGGATCCCATCAGTGATTAAATTTTGGAAGGAGGGTGAAAGATGACTCTCACTTGATACTTTGTCAATATTCTGCCTATCTGTGAAGATGGTAGATAAACAGTCGACCTGAGGGCCTCTTCCTTTTTCCGTCGTTTGTAGGTCTTCATCACTCTGTTCACTTGCGTAGGTGAAAAGCCATTCTTCAAAAATACTTTTTGCAGGTGTTCCAGTTCCGCTTGAAGACTGTCGGCGTCAGAGATAGTATGGGCACGGTGGATCAAGGTTTTGAGAACGCTCATTGTTTGTGCTGGATGGTGGCAACTAGTAGCTTGTAGATACAGGTCTGTATGAGTGGGCTTTCTGTACCAAGTGTGCCATCACTCTTCCGTCGCACCAAGACGTCTAAAAATGGCAGACAACGATCTTTCTCTATCTCCATGGTAGACTTTATGTTTTCATGTATGGAGTTCATGTGACGTAAAAATTCTTTGAGACGGTCCAGACCATGTATACGCTTTTGTTGGTACTACCGGACTGCATTGCGTATCCTCCCTACTTCAGCCATTTTCAGTTAATTTGATAACAAATGGTAAAACCCGTTAGCTGTTTTCAGCATCTCACTTCCTCTGCTTTACTTTTTCAACACACTGTCCACTTCGATCGCCCGTCCATCTAATTTTTCGTGTCCATTGTCTTCTCTGACGGAGTTCAATGTCGTTTCATCCCTTCACTTTGTACTTCAATTAAATATTCGAATTTCCAAATTTTTTTCCTTGACTTCTTGTACTTCTTTACTCTGATGACTTTTGATGCATGCCGATTTCATGATGTTGCCACTTTAACTGTAAGAGTGCAAAAAAAAAAAAAAAGAGCAATGGCTTACATACCGCAGGTTCAGTCCTGAGAGCGTGGAGGTGGACCCGCTGGGACAACACCTGTTCGGCATGGGCGGCGCCCTCTGGAGGGAGATGCGGCCCCGGATGTCGGCTGCCTTCTCCGTCACCTCCTGCCGGCGCGACTTCTTCCTGGTGCGGCTCTGCTGCGACCGCCTCCAGCTCTTCGTGCAGGAGGCCCTGCAGAGCCGCACCAGCCGCGACTTCGACCTCAAGGACCTGCTCGCGTCCTTCACCACCGACGTCATCGGCATGAGCGCCTTCGGCATCGAGTGCGGAGCTATCGACGACCCTCACTCGCAGTTCCGGCGTATCAGTGGTATGGTAAGTCGGCACGACGGCTGTCGCTCGACTCGGATGTAGCCCGCTGAGATCGTGACTGCGAAAGAAATTTCCGTCACCAGTGAGAGATCAATAAGAGGAAAACAGTTGGTGTTATAAGGTCCCTGATCAACAGACATGTTATTGTTCATTGTTGTGGTCTTCAATCCTGAGACTGGTTTCATGCAGCTCTCCATGCTACCCTATCCTGTGCAAGTTTATTCATCTCCCAGTACCTACTGCAACCTACATCCTTCTGAATCTGTTTAGTGTATTCATCTCTTGGTCTCCCTCTACGATTTTTACCCTCCACACTGCCCTCCAATGCTAAATTTGTGATCCCTTGATGCCTCACAACATGTCCTACCAACAGATCCTTTCTTCTAGTCAAGTTGTGCCACAAACTCCTCTTCTCCCCAATTCTATTCAATACCTCCTCATTAGTTATGTGATCTACCCGTATAATCTTCAGCATTCTTCTGTAGCATCACATTTCGAAAGCTTCTATTCTCTTCCTGTCCAAACTATTTATCGTCCACGTTTCACTTCCATACGTAGCTACACTCCATACATATACTTTCAGAAACGACTTCCTGACACTTAAATCTATACTCGATGTTAACAAATTTCTCTTCTTCAGAAACGCTTTCCTTGCCATTGCCAGTCTACAGTTTATATCCTCTCTACTTCGACCATTATCAGTTATTTTGCTCCCCAAATAGCAAAACTTCTTTACTACTTCAAGTGTCTCATTTCCTAATCTTATTCCCTCAGCATCACCCGACTTAATTCGACTACATTCCATTATCCTCGTTTTGCTTTCGTTGATGTTCATCTTATATCATCCTTTCAAGACACTGCCCATTCCTTTCAACTGCTCTTCCAAGTCCTTTGTTGTCACTGACAGAATTACAATGTCATCGGCGAACCTCGAAGTTTTTATTTCTTCTCCATGGTTTTTAATACCTACTCCGAATTTTTCTTTGGTTTCCTTTACTGCTTGTTCAACACACAGATTGAATAACATTGGGGAGAGGCTACAACCCTGTCTCACTCCCTTCCCAACCACTGCTTGCATTTCATGCCCCTCGTTTCTTATAACTGCCGTCTGGTTTCTGTACAAATTGTAAATAGCCTTTCGCTCCCTGTATTTTACCCCTGCCACCTTTAGAATTTGAAAGAGAGTATTCCAGTCAACATTGTCAAAAGCTTTCTCTAAGTCTACAAATGCTAGAAACGCAGGTTTGCCTTTCCTTAATCTTTCTTCTAAGGTAAGTCGTAACAACAGTATTGCCGCACGTGTTCCAACAGACATTTCTATCAAAAACGTAGCTTCTCCACATAGTCTGATGAACTGAGATCCTGTGACACTTTTTATGGTGAACCGTTCGTTGCATAGGGGCATTCAGGCAGGCGAACCACCCAGAAAAATACGCCGGTCGCCGGCTGCAGGTTTGACTCTCTTCCTCCTTCCGTGGCTGTACCACACGAGCTTCACATCACACAATAACAACACCGTCACCCACATTCAACATATCCATTCGAGATACCGCTCTCACACACTGCGCGGAATATGTCCACTGTGTGCAGAGGAAGGAAACCCATTCCGATTAAGCAGGTGAGTGACCGTCGGAATTTCCAGTCAACAGTAACAACAAGCGATACTCTCTGTCTGTACAGAAGCTGTCAGAGGGCACATAGGGCCTGAATCATGTAACAGGAACGGATGGTTAGCTACATGTTACATAAATCAAATTCAAGATAAATGGTATGATGTGCGACGTGTCAGCAGAAGCAACATAGACCACTGAAATATGACTAAAAAATAGTACTTGTGCTGTGACCAGGCAGATTTTTTCTTTAAAAATGACTAATTATCTCTTCCAAAACATTCCGCTATGCCATACAAGGAACTGTTACAGAGAAATCTCTTTAAATTTAGAAACACTTGTTCCTCCAGTCAGACATTTTATTTCCTTGGGTAGACTCTGAAAGAGTGTTACAGCTGCATACTTTCCTGCTTTCTTTGCCGTAGTTAGACTCATTAAAGACAATGGATATCACATTTTCTTTTAGTTTTGTACTTGTCAATATCTCCATTACTCACAGACTTACATGGATTGTTGATAATAAATTTTATTTGCGAATAATAAATAAGTAACAATGTTAATATATACAGGGTTATTACAAATGATTGAAGCGATTTCACAGCTCTACAATAACTTTATTATTTGAGATATTTTCACAATGCTTTGCACACACATACAAAAACACAAAAAGTTTTTTTAGGCATTCACAAATGTTCGATATGTGCCCCTTTAGTGATTCGGCAGACATCAAGCCGATAATCAAGTTCCTCCCACACTCGGCGCAGCATGTCCCCATCAATGAGTTCGAAAGCATCGTTGATGCGAGCTCGCAGTTCTGGCACGTTTCTTGGTAGAGGAGGTTTAAACACTGAATCTTTCACATAACCCCACAGAAAGAAATCGCATGGGGTTAAGTCGGGAGAGCGTGGAGGCCATGACATGAATTGCTGATCATGATCTCCACCACGACCGATCCATCGGTTTTCCAATCTCCTGTTTAAGAAATGCCGAACATCATGATGGAAGTGCGGTGGAGCACCATCCTGTTGAAAGATGAAGTCGGCGCTGTCGGTCTCCAGTTGTGGCATGAGCCAATTTTCCAGCATGTCCAGATACACGTATCCTATAACGTTTTTTTCGCAGAAGAAAAAGGGGCCGTAAACTTTAAATCGTGTGATTGCACAAGACACGTTAACTTTTGGTGAACTGCGAATTTGCTGCACGAATGCGTGAAGATTCTCTACCGCCCAGATTCGCATATTGTATCTGTTCACTTCACCATTAAGAAAAAATGTTGCTTCATCACTGAAAACAAGTATCGCACTGAACGCATCCTCTTCCATGAGCTGTTGCAACCGCAAATTCAAAGCGTTTGACTTTGTCATCGGGTGTCAGGGCTTGTAGCAATTGTAAACGGTAAGGCCTCTGCTTTAGCCTTTTCCGTAAGATTTTCCAAACCATCGGCTGCGGTACGTTTAGCTCCCTGCTTGCTTTATTCGTCGACTTCCGCGGGCTACGCGTGAAACTTGCCCGCACGCGTTCAACCGTTTCTTCGCTCACTGCAGGCCGACCCGTTGATTTCCCCTTACAGAGGCATCCAGAAGCTTTAAACTGCGCATACCATCGCCGAATGAAGTTAGCAGTTGGTGGATCTTTGTTGAACTTCGTCCTGAAGTGTCGTTGCACTATTATGACTGACTGATATGAGTGCATTTCAAGCACAGCATACGCTTTCTCGGCTCCTGTCGCCATTTTGTCTCACTGCGCTCTCGAGCACTCTGGCGGCAGAAACCTGAAGTGCGGCTTCAGCCGAACAAGACTTTATGAGTTTTTCTACGTATCTGTAGTGTGTCGTGACCATATGTCAATGAATGGAGCTACAGTGAATTTATGAAATCGCTTCAGTCATTTGTAATAGCCCTGTAGTGATAATTCTGGTACCGCGCGCCGCGGAATTTGAATCCCCGCCAGACGTCATGGACATCGAAGAGCCCTAGAGGTCTCTGCACCATCGCGCCGTAAGCTGTAGTGGCGCGCCCCTCCTGGCCCGTATTTAGAGTGAGGGCACCACAGTGGAACACGTGGTTGCAGCGGCCAATAGCGGCGTCCCCGATCGAGTACTTAAGCGCCTGCTTGTCGCTCAGCCTTTACCCTCTTGGCAGGTCCCCGGACTCGAACACGCTACGTGGACATTCGCGCGCCAGAGATCATCGCCATCAGTGTCTCGTGTGTGCCGTCGTGTTTAGTGTTCAGTGTTCACCGTCACACTCCATCGTTCACCTGTGCCATCGCCATCTTCAGTGTTTGTGCGTCGTGTCAACAGTTTGCAGTGTGGATTATCGTCGAGTGTGAACGGCTCCGTGTTTGTCTTTATGTGTCTACTGTTTTACCACCCACCGTTATGTCACTTATTTGTATTCTTTCTGTTGTTTATTTCTCTATTCTATGGCTGAAGAGCGGCGTAACATGCTGCTGAAAGCCTGCCTGTTTGTACGGGTTTCAAAATAACAATAAAGGAAAAAAAAAATCTGAGCCTCCCAGTCTAACCTTGCGTACGTCTCAGGGCATATGGCATCACATTAGACAGCGTATTGACTTCCTGTTTTCTTTACGAGTGGACGTGGTAGTCTTGTTTGGTTCGTGACTGTGTTGTCTGTTCTTGTTTTGTGTCGTGTGGCCCTCCGTTGCTCGTGTCCGTCCTCTCCCGTTGTGTTGTTGTTCGCCGGCCGCTCCGTGGGTCCCACCGCGTTTCCGTCACTACTACCCCGCGACCGTTTCGGTCGCTGTTACAACAATAATATAGTAACAATATTAATAATAACAATTGAAACGTCCCCTTTGAACAATTATACACGACTGTGCTTATACTGACACACAATATTTTTAGTGCAACGCAATCTGACTTTCAAAAATCCCTACAAAAGAATGGCCCTGACTAACATTAAACTATACCTTTCACAAATCACTAAATCACTTACCTCACAATAATCTTCGTTTCTCCCACTACTGCAATACAGCAAGCGCCACTACTGCCAGCTAAATAAAAGATTCAAACTACTAAAGGCACTAACTACTGATAGGGATAGTTAGCAAATGAAAGATATTAATAGAGAACAAACAATGTATTTACCTTGATATCATCATATATAAATATAGCAGTTCATGACAAATTACAAATCTCCGCCATCTCTCTCCCCACATCCACCACTGCTGGCGGCTCACCTCCAACTGCGCAACGCTACGCGCTGTTCACATCCAGCTGCCACTGCCCAACACTACAATGGCAGACAACAATTCAAACTAGCCACAGACTGCACACAGCACAGCCAGTGATTTTCATATTGAGCGCTATGTAACGTTGCCAATAAGAAAACATAAACATCCTACTTACATAGAGAAAACATAAACAGCCTACTTACATAAAGAAAACATAAACAGCCTACTTACATAGCCCCCATGTTCCCCACAAAATTTTACAAATTTTTTTTTGGGCAGTGGCCAATAATGATTTGATAAAATTTTTCATAATTACAATAACAAAGAAATCAAATGCACACACTTATTGATATTATGTTGGTCAAAAGCTCAAATTTTCTCACAGTCCATAAAGACAGTCCTGATCATTCATTACGGTAAAATAGTGTTTTTCTCAAAGTCCGAGCAGTAGAAGAAAATGCACACGGAAGTAGTGGATTTCCATGCAGTCTTGAAGAAGTAGTGCTGTCCTTCCAACGGAAAGACAGTGCTGACTCTCGACATGCTGACAGGTAATGGGCCACAACAGAGCAAACCCACTGCAGAGTCAGTCGAAGTTTTGATGAATATTGGTAGGTAGGTCATCACAGAGCAGACCCACTGTAGTCCTGGTAGAGATTACGGTATTGGTGGGCCACCAGAGGTGCAGACCCACTGCAGTCCTTGTAGAAATAATGGTATTGATGGATCATCAAAGATGTAGACCTACTGTAGTCCTTGTAGAGATAATGGTATTGGTGGGCCACCAGAGGTGCAGACCCACTGCAGTCCTTGTAGAGATAATGGTATTGATGGATCATCAAAGATGTAGACCCACTGTAGTCCTTGAAGAGATGGCCAGCAGCCATCTGTTGTGACTGTGCTGGTGCACAATCACCACTGAAGAGTCTTGCGGACAATATAGCAAGTCCATAAACCACCACTTGTGCACTCACAAAGTTTTTGAAATTGTTCTTAGAACCAGCAATGCTGTTATCCAGTCCCTTGCTGAATTATTAACACATGTGCAAACACTAACAGTCCCTACTTCTCACATATTGTCCATATACTATGACCAACAGAAACGTGTGCAGTGAAATGTAACTTAATTTGAAGAACTGGTAACAATTACAATTTGGTAACATAAAAATACAATAACAAAGGTACAAAATACATCATTAAAGAACATAACAATACAGAGAACATTTGTAGTACAAGCTTCACAAAAGAATCGAAATAACATATACATCAGTGTTCCAGGAATTATGACATGAGTACATACATAAAAGATCAGAATAACTTTTGGAACATCAACTTTACACATGAGTATTAAACAGAACGGAATTAATAATGTCTAACATCTTTACAAAGTAAATAACATATTATTAATGCTAATTATATTCGAGGATAACAGTATTCCTCATCATAGTGAATGTAGCTTAATAGTAAAAGAAGAAAAAATTCTATGAAACTACACAGAGACAGGAAGAAAACAAATACACAAGGGTACACAAACACATAGTGGGATAACACCAATAGGAAAGGACAGGGTACTGCAGTCCAACCCAAAACTTCATATATCTTTCCTCTTATTTCATCCTTTGTTTCCACCAAAAAAATTCTATCTAAGCATGCTTTCTGTATTTATATGTTCACACATTTCTTACCTCAACATTTATTTCCAAGAAAATCCTACCTAAACCTGTTTTCTCAATGCATTTCTTCCAATTCATCGCAACTCATTCTCTTAGAGGCTACCCCCTCTTAAGCTAACTTAAATCTACTGAGCTCAGATGCTAAACTAAGGGACGAGGCAATGCAGCATCACATAACAAATCAACACAAATAGCAATGCAAAAAATGCAAATTGGCAAAGCTAGCAGCATAAATGAGCAAAAGTCAAATTCAATAACACTATGCCTGGCAAACAGCAGCAACTTATACCTAAACATGACATAGCGCAAGCAGAAAAAATATTACACTAAAATGGCCATGTCTAATACCTATGTCACATCTTAACATTAGAGTGATGCATCACAATTTATTCTACAAAAGAAATTACCAAGTACTTGAAAAGAAAATTATGTGTTACTGTTATTAGTTCCTTCTTATTGTTCTTTCCTTTCCAAGTGCTCCTTTTTTTAAAGAATGTGGATCATAAAATAATTATTTAATAGATCTGTTGACAGAAAGTGTTCACATTAGCAAATGCATTTCATTTTATAAAAGCAATGCTGCAACACAGCTGAAAAACAGGTATCAAATAAAATAAGCAATTACGCAAACCAAAGCATAAAAATATCATTCAATAGTCATGTGACATTTCATAAGTTAGTAGAAATTCTCTCAACTTTCGTAGAAAGACGCTTGTCGTAATCAGGTGTGCAGATGTACGAATATTTCCCATCAATTCATAAGCATTTCAGTAATTAGCACAAAGTGCGAGTAATCATATGTTTTCAAGTAACGAGGGTGTCGCATTAGCGATGAAAGGCACACCCTAATGGCTTGTTCTCCAGGTGTTTGACACAGCTGTGTGCCCACAACGCATTACAAAAATCATATGTTTTCAAGTTCGACCGTGTCGTTTTTGCGATGCTTTCTACAAAGGAATGTCAGAAGCGAGGTTAATGGCGTCCCCTTTTTTTTCTACCTGTGCCGCTGAAAAGGGCTCGCAATAATGGCTTTTTCTCCAGGCGTCTGACACAGCTGGGTGCCCGCGACGCATTACGTGCAGGTGGTCACTTAACTTTCTTACGGAAATATTTACCGCTACAGTGACAGTCTCACATAAAAATATTTCACAGGTCAAGAATTAGCGTTGCAAATCTGTAGAAACAAAATCCTATGAATATAACAGTGTCCAAAAAATGTTCAGTGGCATTGTGATACATACACACATGATTCACACATGTCATAACTCTTAAAGTACGATTCTTGGTTTCCAACATCCTTTTTCACAAGTCAAGAGTCCCTACTCACTATTCATTACTCCTTACCTTATTACACATATACATATCCATCGACACTCGTCAATATTTCGTCATTATAAATATGAAGCATAATCAAATAACTCATATAGCCTCAGCCTATTAATCGTAAACATACCTCAGCAGCATAATACACATCGTCGTCGTAAAAATAACATCATAACACCTCAGTCAAATCTCAAAATCGTCGTAGCTTCCTCCAATAATTAAAAAAATTCTCTGCTCATGTCAAAAGTGTCATCTGCCTCAAACGTACTTTAAAAATCATAATCCCTTTACCAAATACATCATTCAAAGCTCTCATAGTATCACAATGGTTCCGAAAAAATATGAACAGTTTACAAAGTACAGACAAAATACAGTTTCATAAGTGTGAAGTTACCCAACTGTGTATTGCGTAAACATGTGTCACTGATGTAGTAAAAAAAATGTTTGTCTCTCTCAGTTAAATGATCAGATAGCTGTGTAATTCTGTCTTAGAGAAATATGGTACCGATGTGTAAAGTTGTTTAAGCAAATACCATATTAGCTAGGGCTCCTTGTGCTTGCCAAACACATGGTACACAAAGTAAGTGTGTACCCCCCTGAGGATTAATGTAATTATACCCTCAGGTGCTACAGATTATTGCAATGGAATGAAATGTATCACGGAAAAACTTTGTATCATTGTATTTCAAATATCTTTGAAAATAAATGTTTTTAGTACAAAATTGATCACTCAAATACGTGTCCTGTAGCGCTAAACATGCGTCTTGCTGTAAGATAATCTCTGTGGAAGTGTCGTAGTTATCGTCCCCCAAAGCTAAGTTCTGCAGAAGTCAATGTACTGACCTCATGATAAACAAAGTGAAATGCTTTGCGTATAGATATCATACTTATTACGCTTATTGCCGTGATGAAGAAAGTACTGTGCTGTAACGTATTGTTGTGCTACAGAAAAGGCTGTCTCCTTGTAGCTATACCATAAAAGTTACTACTAAAACATGTTTTGCTTTCCAGAATAATACAGAAAAACTGTGCAGATATAAAACAGAAACACCGCAAAATCAACAATGTAAATTGTCACTCATTAGTAGCGTCGTGATAAAAATCGTGTAGCTGTCACATAAACTAACCTCTGTGTCATCTGGTATCTCTCAGAAAGCACTTTAAATTCAGAATGTATTTTCAAGTAAACCAAAATGTTGCATTAAAATCTCATTACCAGTACTGGTAAATGTTCTAAGTATGTGAGCCTTATAGTCATTACGTAATCGTGCAACTAACAAGCAAGAATGTACAAATACAACACTGTGTCGTCTGTTCACTATAACAATGCATTCGTAATTTCTGTTTAAAAATGTTCCCTAGGTTCTAGACTGGATATTTAACTTCAAACATTGTTGTATGTTAACAGATTCTAAGTCTGCCAAAGCATACTAGCAACATAAAGTGAAAAGGTATATGGCAAAGACAAAGTTAAAAAGCAGATTATCTTTCAATAAACGGTTTTACATGTGAAATATGGTGTAAACCTTTACTCTTTCTAGTACGCAGAATTTCAACTTGAATGCAATTATCATGCGGTATTCGTCCGTAAAGAATACTGGAATTTTTGTCAAGGTTAGCGTCTATGTTATTTTTCTCTGAGCCAGCCGGCGCACGTGGGTGCCTGCGGCGCGAGTCATTGTCTGTCTCTTTGTTGGCGCGCGTTGTTATTGGGATTAGGAGACCTAACTTCTACAAATTCACCTCCTCGAGAGGGCCCTGCTCTGTTTGAATCCCGCCAGTTCTGATGCAATTCAGGTCTGTCGTTACGAATATATCGTCTGTCGTCATGTCGGTAGATTCCGTAGTTTCTTCCTTGTCCGTCACGTGGTGGAGAGTTTCTCCCTGAATCGTAACTGTGCGCCGAACTGTTGCGTCTGAAGTTATTCTGCCTCCCTTGATAATAATTGTTTTGGTTCCCATATTGTCTGTTTCTCTGATTGTCTCTGTGATAGTCATTTCTACGGAAATGCGATCTTTCTCTGAAACTATTATTATTCTGCCAGCGGTTGTCATATGGGTGGTGTTTGTTTTGGTCACGATTTGCGTTGTAAGAATAGCCTTTTCGTGTCCAGTTATTATTTCTTTCATCGTGGAATTGTGACAGATGTGACCTGTAATTGTTGTGCTCCTGTTTCCGCGTTCCCCGATTGTCAGTGTCAATTTCCAATTCTTGTAACAGTCCCTGAAAAGCTTCAATGTCGTCTTTGCAACGTCCTGCCAAAATAATATGTCGTAAATGTTTAGGCAGTTTGATTAAGCAAATGCGGATGAGTTCTGAGGGGCTGTATGGGTTTGACAGGTATTGATTCTTGTGCAACATGTCTTCAAAATATTTCACAAGACTGGAAAATTCAGATTGTTCGAAGTGTTTCATCATTATGATGTTATGTTTTACACGGTCTTGTGTAGCTTGAGACCAATACGCTGAGAGGAAGGCATGATAAAAATCTCCTTCACTGTGACAATCGTGAATGACCGATCGCATTCTTACACCTGGTTCATTCTCCAAGTAGCCACACATAAATTCTAATCTGTGTTCTAACGACCAGTTGGGAGGAATACAATGCGAGAATTGATGGAGCCATGCTTGTGGATGAATGTCGTTGCCAGAATTCTTAAATGTTTTGAATTTACGTGTAGTAATGAACAGCTTATAGTCAAAATCATCATGTCGGCGAGTCGCATATCGGTAATTGTTAGGTCGTGTCGGCCGTTCCATCTCAAAATTCGGTGTACCTTGCCAATTTCTTTCATAATTGCCGAAATGCCCTGCGTTATTATTTTGTGGCTTTTGCGTATTTCTAAGTTCCTCTTCCCGTGTTGGAGCGCGAGTGTCTTCTGAAATACATAATTCTTGTATTACCTGTGTCAGCTGATCTTGTACTTCCCGGATTTCTCTTTGGTGTTGCGTATCAATTTGATTCAGATTTTGTTTCAGTTTCCTAATTTGTTCGCTCTGTTCTGTGTCATTAAAGACTACCGGTTTTGCGTCATTCAGATTATCATCTACCTTCGTAGATAAATTATTTAGCTGATCCGAAAGTTCAACTACTTTCTCTGATAATGAACACATTTCCTCAGTGTGTTTTTCTGAACCAAGTTTCAGAGTGTCCATTTGTGTTGAAATCGAATCTACTGTGTCCTTTAAGTTATCCTGAGTTTTTGCAAGTTGCGTAACCGAATCGGTAGATGCAACTGAGTCAAATTTAGCTTGAAAGGTCTCATGATTTTCATGAACAATAATTTGCAGTTCTTTTATGGCTGCTTCGTGATTCTGTAATGCATTTTCATGCCGCGAAAAAATAGGTTGAAAATGCTCACAAATTTGTGTTTTTACGTCATTACAGACTTTTTGACATTTAGATTCAATGTTATGTAACTCAGTAGTTAATTCTTCACGTGTTTGTTCAAGTGTGGTGTCTAACTTTTGAAGATTTTGTTCCATTGTGTCTAACTGTTGCTGTGTTTGTCTCTGATGTTGTTCCATTGTGTCTAACTTTTTAAGATTTTGTTCCACTGTGTCTAACTTTTTGAAGCTTTTGCTGTGTTTGTCCCATTTGCTGTATTAATTGTAATAACAATGCACTGGTGTCTGGAACATGTTCCTCAGTGCTTTTCGGCAGTGAATTTGCACCGGCAACATTCACATTTTGACAAGCAGAAAATGTGTCTTGATTTATTTGAGAAAACGGTGAGGAACCAAAACCTGAATCTACAGTATTTGCGAGATTGTTTCCTGTCATTTCGGATTCCTGAGGCGAGCTGTTGCCGACCGATCGTTCGATAATGCGTCCCTCTTCACTAATTGTTTCACTGTCCACGCCATTGTTTGCCGCCCGCTCCATTTCCCTATGCACAGTTACCAAATTACTACTTTGAATGTCTGTTAATTCATTACTCTGCGACGCTAACACACTGCTTTCGTCTTCACTGTCATTTCTCAGTTTACTTTGGAGCCTAGTATTACGTTTTTCACACGCCATTATTGTCACAATATTTCACACGACAACACAGAAAAGCACAATTTGAACAGCAAAAATAAGAGAACACATTAACATAACACTGAAAAAATATCTAGTTAATTGCATGCGCTGCTGAGAAATACTTGGTGTAAAACTGCATGCATGCTACAACTGTTTTACTGTACCACAATGAAAGACTGCGCTACACTAATTACACAATCTACAAGAAAAAAATCAGAAGATTCCAGGTTCGAATCCTGGCAGGGTCGCCATATGAAACGTCCCCTTTGAACAATTATACACGACTGTGCTTATACTGACACACAATATTTTTAGCGCAACGCAATCTGACTTTCAAAAATCCCTACAAAAGAATGGCCCTGACTAACATTAAACTATACCTTTCACAAATCACTAAATCACTTACCTCACAATAATCTTCGTTTCTCCCACTACTGCAATACAGCAAGCGCCACTACTGCCAGCTAAATAAAAGATTCAAACTACTAAAGGCACTAACTACTGATAGGGATAGTTAGCAAATGAAAGATATTAATAGAGAACAAACAATGTATTTACCTTGATATCATCATATATAAATATAGCAGTTCATGACAAATTACAAATCTCCGCCATCTCTCTCCCCACATCCACCACTGCTGGCGGCTCACCTCCAACTGCGCAACGCTACGCGCTGTTCACATCCAGCTGCCACTGCCCAACACTACAATGGCAGACAACAATTCAAACTAGCCACAGACTGCACACAGCACAGCCAGTGATTTTCATATTGAGCGCTATGTAACGTTGCCAATAAGAAAACATAAACATCCTACTTACATAGAGAAAACATAAACAGCCTACTTACATAAAGAAAACATAAACAGCCTACTTACACAATAACAATAATAATAATAATTCCGTGTGGCTAAGCGGCGTGGTTCTAGTCTTTCAATCAGGCTCCACTTCGGCGACTTGTGTGCCCCTGATCTAGACTAGTTATCCAAATGTGGAAAAGAAACCTACCGTTCAACGCGGAGTCCAAATCACGTATCGTTTCTGAGACTCCTCACATCGTTGAGAGGTAAAGCCTGGTTAAAAGGCAACGTGATCTGTTTGTTTGAAACCATTCAGATACTTTCAGAAAACATCGTTTACTTATTTATCTTTTGGTGGGTCTTTGCTTACCTTCACGCCAATCTTTGTATTATTTGCAAACAGGACGAATTGTCTCCTGGTTGAAATAAACTGACAGGTCATTAACATAAAGCAATAACAGTAGTGGGTCAACGATCGAACCCTGTGGGACATCCATTCCATTATCTCCCCATGCAGATGATTTGGCGTTCCTATTTGTATTACTTGAACAGCCCAAGGTAATTTTCCGCATTCTGTTTCTTAAAAGAAGAACTGAACGAGACATTTGCTGAACTATGTATTTCATAAATACTTAACTTCTCTAATACTATATTATGATTGACACAAATCAGTTACCTTCGGTAAATCACAGAAGATCCCAGCTGGTGTCATATTGTCTTTTAAAAATTTATTATGTGCTCATCCCGAGTTAATGATGAGTTATGGAAGTGACTACGAACATTTTAAATTACAGACTCAAAAATATTAACATTTTACTGGAGACGTTATCAAACTGATAGTAACTCTTACTTTTTACAGCTACGATGGTCTTTCTTACTTCACATGGGGATGAATGTTTATTTTTTATTTCACTAAATGTGCTCTGTACTGCATCTTCAGCATACTGTTTTGCTTTCTCTTCCGAACGTTTAGTGGCACCTGTCTAACCTTCTTTTTTAAAAAATAAGCATTAAACATGTCTGCAGCACATGAACTGCCTTTTACAATGTTCCCATTCTATTTAAGAAATAATGTCATCTTTTCTGGCTGTCTATATATTAACAATATGCCATACTTATTTGGTTTTATTATCTGTTATGTCAATTTCAGACAAGGTTTTCATTCTCTGGGTTTTTCACAACATCTTTTAATGTGCTACTGTACTGTTTTAATAAGATAGTTGTTGTGAATGCTTTGTATAAGTGTTTTACTGTTGTGAGGGTTTCCAGCAATAATCCAAGATTTCTATAATGACTTGCCATCATTATAATTAATTATCTTTTTAGGAAAACTACTTTCAAAAATGGATAAAAGCTGAGAACTATATTGAATTTAGAGCTCAGTTTAAAGTTCACCACAGTTCTCAATTTTTAAACTTTCTTTAAATTCTTCAGTAATTTTGTCATCAATCACATTTACTATTCTCTTAGATTTTTCTGAACTGCATGTGAAGCTAAGTTATACCATTTAACTAACTGTGATTCATGCCTAACAATCTGTTTACCACTTCATCCACATGTTTCTCCATAACTTTGGCTTATTGAATGAATACATTATGTAATAAGATATCTGCAGCAACTTGGGTGGGAAAATTTGTGACTGACTTATAAGTGGCTAAGAGTGCCACGTTACATGCCAGATTCCTTCAAGAAATTTACATTAAAATCACCAAAAAATAATAATCCATTCCTTCCATCTGACAGACAAAACAATAATTCATCAAAATTTTTGATGAAATATTTCCAGTTACCAAGTCTTCCGTCTACTATCTATTGTTACTGCAATAATCGCAATTATTAAATTTCGGAAAAGCGACTGAAATTGATTTATACAAAATTTGCATACTCGAACATTTTCGTATTTATATCTAATATTTTAAATGTGATACCTCGTCCTTGGTCCATATTGGATCTACATGTACATGCAGCCAACAAATCACCATTTACATTAAAATTTTCTTTTCCTGTGGCTACATAGCGTTCAGAATGAAAAATGGCACTAGTTTCTTTCTAGGTACTAACTTCTTGCAAACTACCTAATAACTTACTTAGTTCTGCACATGAACACTTAGACTTCTTCTTCTTTCGAACAGGCCAGCTAAGGACCACGATATTCAACTTTTCAGCCTGGATGGGGACTTGATGTTTGCCCAGTAATCCCTCATTCTCTGGTTATGTTTCTCCTTTCTCTCCTTTGTCCAAAGGGCACCGGTCTGTTTACGGGGCGATCTGTTCTGAAACCTCTTATCTTTTAGTATCCATCTGAGAAATGCTCGATTTCTAGTGTCAATTTCAGTTATGTTCAGTTCCTGAATGTCTTTTTTGATTTATGTCTATCATGGTGTCACGGTCTTCCTGCTTTTTCAGTAGTTGAGAAGTCGGTTGGTCAGTCTTGTTTGGTCCATCATTGTGATATGTCCGTAGAAAGCGAGACGTCTCTTCCTGGATACATCTGTGATTTTCGGAGTATGACTGTGTAGCTCCTGGTTTGAGTGTCTTCTGTACTCACCATCTGTTTTGATCGGTCCCAGAAGTTTTCTCAGTATCTTCCTCTCCTGAATCTCTAGTTTATCTGTCAAGCCTTTCCTGTTCAGATTCAAGCATTCATAGGTACATAGGGATTCAGTGCGGATAACTGTTTGGTAGTGTTTTAGTTTGGAATTGCGAGATATGCAACTTGGTTAATCGATATGCTAATTGTAACTTGTTAATCAGAGTTGTTAGTGCTGTTTCTTCTGATAGATTACGTTCCAGCCATTCCCCTCGATACTTGAATCTTTCAACTTTCTCAATTTGACCTTGTTCCAGCTATAGTTCACTGTGAGTATCACTGATGTTGGTGAGATCTCTTATCTTTTCTAGTGACGATTGAAGTACAACCTTGGCAGCCTGGAGTTTGAACATATTGAGCTGCTTTACTGCTACTTCCACTGAGCTATTTGTAAGTGCCAGATCATCTGCGAAAGCTAAACAGTCTACTACTAGTCTCTTGCGTTAGTTGGTTCAAATGGCTCTGAGCACTATGGGACTTAACATCTGTGGTCAACAGTCCCCTAGAACTTAGAACCACTTAAACCTAACTAACCTAAGGACATCATACACATTCATGCCCGAGGCAGGATTCGAACCTGCGACCGTAGCGGTCACGCGGCTCCAGACTGAAGCGCCTAGAACCGCACGGACCTTGCGTTAGTGTCCCAGGTAAATAACGCTCGGTATATATATATATATATATATATATATATATATATATAACAACAAAAGCCATTTCGGTTAGCTTCTAACCTCTAATTTACGTGATTATAAACGACTGTAAATCTCGCAGGGAAATTAGAACGTTAGTACAACTAAAAAAAATAAGAAGCGGTGTAATCTTATTCAGTCAGCTGAAGTTTGTTGAACTAAATTTGGAAATGAAATCCTTAGAAACCCTTTACTATACAGACACCAGACTAACTGCAGACATTAGATTGTTGAGAATATGAGTTGATTGGGAATAGCAGAAGAAATTCGCCTGAAGAAGGAAAATACGTCACCACTGAATAAAGTATTCTGTGAATATATATGCCTGGAAAATAGCTCATACAGAACTAAAACATGGACAATAAACACTACAGGCAAGAAGAGAATAGAATAATTTGAAAAGTGGTGCAACAGAAGAATCCTGTAGATTATGTGAGTAACTCAGATAGTAATGAAAAGGTTCTGAATTGAAGTATCCCACAAGAAGGAATAAGTAGGTAGGACAAATCCTGAAGCTTTATTTATCACTTTTGTCAAGAAGTCTGTTAAGAGACCTGCCACCAGTATCAGCGTAAATAGAAATACAGCTATCTCGGTAACCAATATAATTTTCACTCACATCTCATTATTACTCATTTTGGGATATCCCTATCATGAGATGTGTGGTATAAACATGTGATATAAGACAAGGAGTTAAATTTAAAGATACATATTTCAACAATGCATTGAAGCTTACAGATATACCTGTCAGAAACCATAAACAGTGCTACATTCAGAAAAACCTCCAGTAACAAATCTGACACAAGCCATACAACATAGCACAAAGCGAATTTGATAAGTTTTTGCCATGTTGTGTTGCTTGTGTCAGTCTAGATATTGTGGTCTGCCGGAATGTAGTGAAACTGTCTACTTTGTGCCATGTTGTACTGCTTCTGTTAGTTTGGGTACTGTAGTCTACCAGAATCTAATATAATTGTTTACTTAGCACCTTGTTGAGCTGTTTGTATCAGTTAGGATACTGTGGTCTGTTGGAGTGTATCAAAATTGCTTACTTTACGCTTCGTTGTTCACCTGTGTAAGTTTCGGCACTGATGATGGCCGAAATGTAGTAGGAACCAACACAGGACTGTATATGTGTTTTACAGTTATGTCTCTCATTGCTTTGTTGATATATGCATGGTGTTTGTCTAGAGACATGTAAATACCTAGAAACGGAGGCATCGTAGGGAAAAAATGTTCTAGATGAAAACTTAATATCAGCAAAGGGGACATCTGCCTCTGCTACAACTGGCCACCTGATAATCGCTTCTCCTACCTGGTTGGGGTCGCCTGCGTATTTTCAAATAGGAACCTCCCATTTTTACTACATATTTGGATTTTAGAGTAAAAAACACTTGCTGTTCACTAAAAACATTGTTTTAAGTTCGTGGCACATGGCGCCATAATCGATAGATATTAAGTGAGCCTATTTTAGCTGTAAGAAACGACGCATTTGATTCTACGTTTCATTTACGATGTAAATGTATTTGTGTTCTAACAGCTGACATTACTGTTCAAACTTTGCTTGAGTCTTTTCAATTTGATTGTACAGTACAATAAGTGCGGTTAGCCGTTTCAATCTCTGGTTAGAAAATGCGTTTAGCTGGTCCACGAACAACTACGTTGATGTAACAGTTTCCTGACTCCATCGGGATGCTTTATATCGGTGAGTCCCTTTGCCTCTCACCATTGCGGTCCTTGACTCTATGAGAGCCATTGCCCTCACCATTGTCTAGCTTGATTGCGACGGGTATCCATGAGAGGTGAACTTGTCACTACATGGACATTTTACCTTATTACAACGGCTGTGGTGTGTATTCCGCCGGTAGGTGCGTGGCGGCCAGCGTTGAAGTTATGGCGGTTGGATGGAAATACACACACTGAAATCAGTCACATTGATGGCGGGGTTCGAGGGTGACCACCAACATCAAACTTTCCGATAGTTTAGGGACTCACCACAATGAACCCAGCTAGGAACAGTAACCTGTAATACCATTCAGGGAGCCTATTTGCCAAACATGTGAATATGTAGACATAATACACTGAAGAGCCAAAGAAACTGATACGCCTTCCTAAAACCGTGTAGGGCCCTGCGAGCACGCAGAAGTGCCGCAACACGACGTGGCATGGACTCGACTAATGTCCGAAACTGTGCTGGAGGGAACTGACACAATGAATGCAGTAGCGCTGTCCATAAATCAGAAAGAGTACGAAGGTGGTGCAGATTTCTTCTGAACAGCATGTTGCAAGGAATTCCAGATATGGTCAGTAATGTTCGCGTCTGGGGAGTTTGGCGACAAGCGGAAGTGTTCCTGGAGCTACTATGCAGCAGTTCTGGACGTGTGGGGTGTCGCATTGTCCTGCTGGAGTTGCCAAAGTCCGTCGGAATGCACAATGGTCATGGATGGATGCAGGTGACCAGACAGGATGCTTACGTATGTGTCACCTGTGAGCGTCTTTTGCAGACGTATCAAGGGTCCCATATCACTCCAACTGCACACGCCCCACACCATTTCAGAGCCTACATCAGCATGAACAGTCCCCTGCTGTCATGCAGGATGCTTGGTTTCATGAGGTTGTTTCCATACCCGTACACTTCCATCCGGGTGATACAATTTGAAACGAGACCCGTCCGACGAGGCAGCACGGTTACAGTCATTAACAGTCCAATGTCGGTGTTGACGAGTCTAGGCGACGCGTAAGGTTTTGTGTCATGCAGTCATCAGGGGTATACCAGTGGGCCTTCGGCTCCGAAAGCCCAGATCGATGATGTTTTGTTAGTGGTTCCCACGCTGACACCTGTTGATGGCCCAGCATTGAAATCTCAGGCAATTTGCGGAAGGGTTGCACTTCCGTCACATTGAACGACTCTCTTCAGTCGTCGTTGGTCCCGTTCTTGCACGATCTTTATTCCTGCCCTAGCGATGTCGGAGATCACGGATTTCTGACATTCAAGGTACACTCGTGAAATGGTCGTACAAGAAAATTCCCACTTCCCCGCTACTTCGGAGATGTGCCCCAACGCTCGTGCGGTGACTATAACACCACCTTCACACTCATTTAAATATTGATAAACAGCCTCTGTAACAGCAGTAACCGATCTAACAACTGCGCTAGACACTTGTTGTCTTATATACGGGTAGCCGACCGCAGCGCCGTATTCTGCCTGTTTACGTATCCCTGTATTTGAATATGCAAGCCTATACCAGTCTCTTAAACGCTTCAGTGTATTTTTAGTACAATCATATTTGCAACACTCAGGTTACGTTTGATGAGCATTATCAACCGTTAGAACACAAAAGATTACATTTAGACTGTAAATTAAATATACAATCAAATGCGTCCGTTCTCACTTGCAAGAATAGGAAACTTAATATTTGTAGATTACAGTGCCCTGAAGCACGAATGGGAAACAATGTTATGATTAAATGGGAAACAACTGTATGAGTAAATGAAAAACAATGATTTGGGTAAACCTTTCGTATTTTTTTACTTAGAATCCGACTATGCAGTAGAAATAGCGACCTCACATTTGAAAATACGAAACTGATTCCTCAGACGCAAGAGATATGGTTAACAGGTGGCCAGTTGTACCACAGACGGATGCCTCCCTTACGAATATTAACTATTCATCTAGAACCTTTTTTTTTTTTTGGTACGATGATTCGTTTTCGAGAAATTTAATTGTTACAAGTTAAAACAAACACCGTGTACATCTTCAAATTTCATTCCAGTCCTATACTGCTGTGCTGTAGATTTTGTGATGGGGATATCCAGAAACGTGTAATGATGACATATTAACCAAAATTATTCTTGTGACTAACGCTAGTGCTACTCCATTCACATCTGAGTCATCATGAAGCTGTCATTTTGCAGTGGAGGAAGTGTGGGAAGTACTCTTTATAGCCGAATATGACAGCTTGGAAGTAGCAAACTAGTACATACGAGTGTAGACAGTAGTAGATATACGCAGATACTAAAAGATTTGCGCCGTATAGAATAGCGCGGACATGTATATCAATAAGTCTTCCGACTGAAAACAACAACAGGACACAGTAAACCTATTGTTTCAGAACAAAAGTTCTCATGGCACGAAGAAGTCATTGCATCTTTCCGCTGCATTCTTGCAATTTTTGTTCTATTTCTCGAGTTGCTTAATTTGATGTACAGCAAGTATATATATATACTCGCCTTAATTTGGAGCAGAATGTGAATTCTATAAACCTTAAAAAAACTTAGACGGAACCTAGCAGCACTAAGTGAATTGATCATATTTTTCGTTAAACTGATCACTGACGATGACTGACCATGATCCCGGAGAATATGCACGAATGACACCGCAAGAAATGAACTGAGGCCTGTTCAGCTCTACACTCACAAAACGCAGATTCCAAATTGAACTCCATCTCTAGAGATTAGTTTTTAATGCTACTAACACGATTCGAAAATGGCTTCTAGACTATTATTTTGTCTAGCAGTGAGGGAGTCATTCTTCACTATCATCCACAGTTGAAAATTTTTCTTCTGGCACATCACATTTGTATTCTGGTTTTAAGTGGCGGTGCTCTGAGTCTGTCATTGGTTTGAAGGAAACGCTTTATCGAATTCAGTCGTTAGTTAAACACAGTAAGAACTTACTTTGTTCGGTCTCATCTTTTCTGGCTACAAGCCAGAAATAGAAAAGCAACTGGAATCACTCAACAGAGGAAAGTCCACTGGACCTGACGGGATACCAATTCGATTCTACACAGAGTACGCGAAAGAACTTGCCCCCCTTCTAACAGCAGTGTACCGCAAGTCTCTAGAGGAACGGAAGGTTCCAAATGATTGGAAAAGAGCACGGGTAGTCCCAGTCTTCAAGAAGGGCCGTCGAGCAGACGCGCAAAACTATAGACCTATATCTCTGACGTCGATCTGTTGTAGAATTTTAGAACATTTTTTTGCTAGAGTATCATGTCGTTTTTGGAAACTCAGAATCTACTATGTAGGAATCAACATGGATTCCGGAAACAGCGATCGTGTGAGACCCAACTCGCTTTATTTGTTCATGAGACCCAGAAAATATTAGATACAGGCTCCCAGGTAGATGCTATTTTTCTTGACTTCCGGAAGGCGTTCGATACAGTTCCGCACTGTCGCCTGATAAACAAAGTAAGAGCCTACGGAATATCAGACCAGCTGTGTGACTGGATTGAAGAGTTTTTAGTAAACAGAACACAGCATGTTGTTATCAATGGAGAGACGTCTACAGACGTTAAAGTAACCTCTGGCGTGCCAGAGGGGAGTGTTATGGGACCATTGTTTTTCACAATATATATAAATGACCTAGTAGATAGTGTCGGAAGTCCCATGCGGCTTTTCGCGGATGATGCTGTAGTATACAGAGAAGTTGCAGCATTAGAAAATTGTAGCGAAATGCAGGAAGATCTGCAGCGGATAGGCACTTGGTACAGGGAATGGCAACTGACCCTTAACATAGACAAATGTAATGTATTGCGAATACATAGAAAGAAGGATCCTTTATTGTATGATTATATGATAGCGGAACAAACACTGGTAGCAGTTACTTCTGTAAAATATCTGGAAGTATGCGTGCGGAACGATTTGAAGTGGAATGATCATATAAAATTAATTGTTGGTAAGGCGGGTACCAGGTTGAGATTCATTGGGAGAGTCCTTAGAAAATGTAGTCCATCAACAAAGGAGGTGGCTTACAAAACACTCGTTCGACCTATACTTGAGTATTGCTCATCAGTGTGGGATCCGTACCAGATCGGGTTGACGGAGGAGATAGAGAAGATCCAAAGAAGGGCGGCGCGTTTCGTCACAGGGTTATTTGGTAACCGTGATTGATAGCGTTACGGAGATGTTTAATAAACTCAAGTGGCAGACTCGGTAACAGAGGCGCTCAGCATTGCGGTGTAGCTTGCTGTCCAGGTTTCGAGACGGTGCGTTTCTGGATGAGGTATCGAATATATTGCTTCCCCCTACTTATACCTCCCGAGGAGATCACGAATGTAAAATTAGGGAGATTAGAGCGCGCACGGAGGCTTTCAGACAGTCGTTCTTCCCGCGAACCATGCGCGACTGGAACAGGAAAGGGAGGTGATGACAGTGGCACGTAAAGTGCCCTCCGCCACACACTGTTGGGTGGCTTGCGGAGTATAAATGTAGATGTAGATGTAGAACTTCTCGTCCACCGTCACAGGGATAAATTGCAGCAACACAGTTTGTTCTCCATGGATGCGGGGTGTAATCTCTCTATAATGATGTGGCAATTATCGTTAATAGCTGCATCCTCTGTTTTGGTACGGTTAGATTTGTGCCACACGGGGCCAAGGGCACCCATACCCGAGGTAAAGGGGGCAGGAGGCACAGTCATCTCCCTGTCTCACAGTGTAAGGTAAAAAATGTAGTACATTCAGGCGCATTTATTTCAAAAAAAATGTTCTAAAAGTCGGTATTAAGCAAGTTTTTACCACGGTTGTAAACGGAACCTTTTTATGACTACTGGAAGTCGCCATTCGTCTTCCAAAATTTTAAAAATACTCCAGCCCCCTCACCCCTGGAACCAGCCATCTCCCCACGAACTGTTGTATCCACATCTACATCTACATCTAAACGATTACTCTGCTTTTCACAATAAAGTGTCTGGGAGAGGGTTAAATGGACTACCTTCAAGCTGCCTCTGTACCGTTCCACTCTCGAACGGCGCGCGGGAAAAACGAGGACTAAAATGTTTCTGTGCGAGCCCTGATTTCTCTTGTTTTATCGTGATGATCGCTTCTTCCTATATAGGTGGAAGCCAACAGAACGTTTTCGCAATCGGAGAAGAAAACTGGTGATTGAAATTTCATGAGAAGAACCCGTCGCAACGAAAAACGCCTTTGGTTTTAATGATTGCCGCTCCAATTCACTTATCTTGTCTGTGGCACTATCTCCCCTTTTTCGAGTTAATACAAAACGAGCCGCACTTCTTTGTACTTTTTCGATGTCATCCGTCAGTCCCACCTGATGCGGATCCCACACCGCACAGCAGTACTCCAGAATAGGGCGGAGAAGCGTGGTGTAAGCAGTCTCTTTAGTAGACCTGTTGAACCTTCTAAGTGTTCTACCAATAAATCGCAGTCTTTAGTTTGTTGTACCCACAGCATCATCTATGTGATAGTTCTAATATAGGTTATTTGTAATTATAATCCATAAGTATTCAGTTGAATTTACAGCCTTCAGATTTGTGTGACTTATCGCGTAATCGAAATTTAGTGGATTTCTTTTAGTACTCATCTGAATAACTTCACACTTTTCCTTATTAAGGGTCAATTGCCACTTTTCGCACCATGCAGATACCTTATCTTAATCATTTTGCAATTCGTTTTGGTCATCTGATGACTTTACAAGACGGTAAATGACAGCATCATCTGCAAACAATCTAAGACGGCTACTAAAATTGTCTCCTATATCGTAAATATAGACCAGGAACAATAGAGGACCTATAACACTTCGTTGGGAAACGCCGGATATTACTTCTGTTTTACTCAATGACTTTCCGTCTATTACTACGAACTGTGACCTTACTCACAGGAAATCACGAATCCAGTCGCACAACTGAGGCGATATTCCTTAGGCACGCAGTTTGGCTAGAAGACACTTGTGAGGGACGGTGAGGAAATCTAAAAATATGCAATGAATTTGACGTCCCCTGTAGATAGCACTCATTACTTCATGAGTATAAAGAGCTAGTTGTGTCTCGCAAGAAAGATATTTTCAGAATCGCTGCTATGTGGTAATAAATCATTTTCTTCGAGGTACTTCATAATGTTCGAATACATGTTCCGAAACCCAATGCAAACGACGTTAATGATATCGGCCTGTAATTCGACGGTTTACTCCTAATTCCCTTTTTGAGTATTGGTGTGACTTGATCAGTTGGTTGTATATAATTGATAAATATGGAGCTATTGTATCAGCATACTCTGAGAGCAACCTGACTTGCATATAGTCTGGAGTAGAAGCTTTTATTAAGTGATTTAAGCTGCTTTGCAACACCGAGAATATCTACTTCTGTGTTTCTCGTCTTGGCTGTTGTTCTTGATTGGAATTGAGGCATATTTACTACGTCTCCTTTGGTCAAGGAGTTTTGGAAAACCCTGTTTAAGAACTCTGCTTCACTGGCACTGTCATCAGTGGCTGTTATGGCGCAGTGAAAGTATTGATTGCGTCTTGCCACTGGTGTGCTTTACGTATGACCAGAATATTTTGTGTTTTCTGCCAGATTCCGAGACAGAGTTCCGTTATGGAAATTATTAAAAGCATCTCTCTTTGATGTACGCTCTATATTTCGAACTTCTGTAAAACTTTGCTAGTCTTGGCCATTTTGCGTTCTTTTAAATTTGGCATGTTTTTTAGCTGCTTCTGCAACAGCTATATGACCCTTTTCTGTGCCATGGGGTATCAGTAGCATCATTTATTAATTTATGTGGTATATGTCTCTCAATTGCTGTCGATACTATCTCTTTGAAATCATTCCACAACTTTTGTACGCTTACATGTTCAGATCTCAAGGAGTGAGGACTGTCTCTTAAAAAGGCGTTAAGAGCATTTTTCAGCTGTTTTAAATAGATATACTTCGCGTTTCTTTTTGGTAGTTATTGGTGTTACAGTGTTCAGCCTAGCAGCAACTGCATTGTGATCACTAATCCCTGTATTCGTCACGATACTCACTATTTGTCCAGGATGATTTGTTGCTAAGATGTCAAGAATGCTTTCGGCAACCATTTCTGCTTCGAGTAGGCTCACGAACTAATTGTTCAAAATAACTTTATGAGAAAGCTTTGAGTACAGTTTTGGATGACGTTTTATGCCTCCGCCTGCTTTAAACGTATAATTTTTCCAGCATATCAAGGGTAGATTAAAGTCGCCACCGACTATAAATGTGTGAGTGGTGTATCTATTTGAAATGAGACTCAAGTTTTCTTTGAATTGTTCATAAATTATATCTTCTGAGTCGGCGGGCGGTAAAACGATCCTATTAATAGTTTAGTGCGATTGTCAAGTATAACCTCTACCCACACTATTTCGCAGGAACTATCTACTTCAATTTCACTACAAGGAAAACTACTTCTGACAGCAATAAATGCTCCACCACCTACGGTATTTAATCTATCCTTTCTAAATACTGTTAGATTGTTTGAAAAATTTTCGGCTGCACTTATTTCCAGCTTTAGCCAGCGTTGTGTACCTATAACTATTTGAGCTTCAGTGCTTTCTACTACGGCTTGAAACTCTGGTTCTTTCCCAACACAGCTTCGACGATTTACATCTACAATACCGATCTACAATACCTTACTGTGTTTTACCTGTCCCCTTCTAGTCGGACGCCCTTTCTGCGGTTCCCTGAAACCGTCTAACCTAAAAAATCTCCCAGTCCCTTCCACACAGACCCCGATACCCGTGTGGCCGCTTCCTGTGTGTAATAGACTCCTGGCCTATTCAGCGGAACCAGGAAACCCATCACCCGATGGCGCAAGTCAAGGAATCTGCAGCCTACACGGTCACAGAACCTTTTGAACCTCTGATTCAGACCCTCCACTCGGCTCTGCACGAAAAGACCACAGTCGGTTCTATCGTCGATGCTGCAGATGGTGAGCTCCGCCTTAATCTCGGAAGCAAGACTGGCAGTCTTTACCATTTCCTCTAGCCGCCCGAAACCAGACAGAATCTGCTCAGATCCAAAGCGATATACGTCATTGGTACCGACATGAGCCACCACCTGTACTCTTCGTGGCATCCGGAAGCATCCTTTCCACATCCGGAATGACTGCCCCCGGTATGCACACTGAGTGCACACTGGCTTTCTTCCCCTCCTTGGCAGCCATGTTCCTAAGGGGCCCCATTACGCACCTAACGTTGGAGCTCCCAACTACCATGATCGCCATTGAACAGGGCGTGCATATTAAGCCACTCCATAATTCCTCATTGCTTCTGATTGTGCTCCCCATGTTTTTTCCTTCGATTTGCGTGCAACATTATTTCTGCAGGCACCTCAGATTGATGTTCTGACAGAGCTTTGGAAAAGATAAGTATCAGTCTACTTAACCACAAGGTATTTTGGCGAATAATACAGTAAAGGTATTTCTTTTTTCGTAGGAGAAACTCCATTCAGCCTTTTGTTCTTCATATGAAAAACAAATGTTGGTATTTTCCGTGGGTTCATTTTGAATCGACACCTTCACTGTCTATAGGGAGAGCATCTAGGATTTTCTTTCCAACAGCTGTTGCTCTATGGTCGAATTTCCTACCTCCTGCTGTGATAACAAGATCATCAATATAGAGGTGTGTGATCATTTGTACATGTTAAATCAAGAAAACCTACAGTATTTCCCAAAGCAAGGTATTTTTATGTTTCTTCCATCTGGTTCCTTAGCCTTGGAAATCTGCAAAGATTCTGGAGGACAATTTTTCCAATGTAATTTAATAATATTTTGACGTGTGGTACACTTTGGCCCGAAAAAAGATATGGCGGCTCACAGTAGAGTAAGCTGTTGCATGATCTTTGAATATAAACTCCTGGAAATTGAAATAAGAACACCGTGAATTCATTGTCCCAGGAAGGGGAAACTTTATTGACACATTCCTGGGGTCAGATACATCACATGATCACACTGACAGAACCACAGGCACATAGACACAGGCAACAGAGCATGCACAATGTCGGCACTAGTACAGTGTATATCCACCATTCGCAGCAATGCAGGCTGCTATTCTCCCATGGAGACGATCGTAGAGATGCTGGATGTAGTCCTGTGGAACGGCTTGCCATGCCATTTCCACCTGGCGCCTCAGTTGGACCAGCGTTCGTGCTGGACGTGCAGACCGCGTGAGACGACGCTTCATCCAGTCCCAAACATGCTCAATGGGGGACAGATCCGGAGATCTTGCTGGCCAGGGTAGTTGACTTACACCTTCTAGAGCACGTTGGGTGGCACGGGATACATGCGGACGTGCATTGTCCTGTTGGAACAGCAAGTTACCTTGCCGGTCCAGGAATGGTAGAATGATGGGTTCGATGACGGTTTGGATGTACCGTGCACTATTCAGTGTCCCCTCGACGATCACCAGTGGTGTACGGCCAGTGTAGGAGATCGCTCCCCACACCATGATGCCGGGTGTTGGCCCTGTGTGCCTCGGTCGTATGCAGTCCTGATTGTGGCGCTCACCTGCACAGCGCCAAACACGCATACGACCATCATTGGCACCAAGGCAGAAGCGACTCTCATCGCTGAAGACGACACGTCTCCATTCGTCCCTCCATTCACGCCTGTCGCGACACCACTGGAGGCGGGCTGCACGATGTTGGGGCGTGAGCGGAAGACGGCCTAACGGTGTGCGGGACCGTAGCCCAGCTTCATGGAGACGGTTGCGAATGGTCCTCGCCGATACCCCAGGAGCAACAGTGTCCCTAATTTGCTGGGAAGTGGCGGTGCGGTCCCCTACGGCACTGCGTAGGATCCTACGGTCTTGGCGTGCATCCGTGCGTCGCTGCGGTCCGGTCCCAGGTCGACGGGCACGTGCACCTTCCGCCGATCACTGGCGACAACATCGATGTACTGTGGAGACCTCACGCCCCACGTGTTGAGCAATTCGGCGGTACGTCCACCCGGCCTCCCGCATGCCCACTATACGCCCTCGCTCAAAGTCCGTCAACTGCACATACGGTTCACGTCCACGCTGTCGCGGCATGCTACCAGTGTTAAAGACTGTGATGGAGCTCCGTATGCCACGGCAAACTGGCTGACACTGACGGCGGCGGTGCACAAATGCTGCGCAGCTAGCGCCATTCGACGGCCAACACCGCGGTTCCTGGTGTGTCCGCTGTGCCGTGCGTGTGATCATTGCTTGTACAGCCCTCTCGCAGTGTCCGGAGAAGTATGGTGGGTCTGACACACCGGTGTCAATGTGTTCTTTTTTCCATTTCCAGGAGTGTAGTTTCTGTAACAGTGTTAATTTTATACAGTTCTTCTGCAATCTGTGTCATAGTTATTGTTTAGAATGTAGAGCTCTTTCAGCGGTAAAGTCTGTCTTTCTTGGGAAACAAAACCATTCAACGATTGGCATTTGGCAATCTCAATCTTGGCTTGGTTTTCATATAAGCTTCATATAAGATTTGGATCCCTTCCATAGTTTTGGTATCTAGCAGGACTAAATGCAATTATTCAGCAACCATTATAGTCAGTTTTTTTTTGTGAAATGCGCTTATGTGAGTGCTACATTTTCCATCAAGCATTATTTTTCATCCAGTATAGCAGTAATAGCCCAACTAAACTGGATTCCATTCAATACGGGTGGTGCACAGCGACAGTTGAATATTCAAATGCAAAGGAGAGCGAGCAGTCGAGGAATCCCAATTTTATTGCAGCTCTAGACTTAGACTATATAATATAGTCATCGTCGATGCATTATTATACCAGTTATATGTTATTATCGAAATTCAGATCTTTAGTAAATTACGGATTCTAAGACTGACTGCTGACCTTCTTTACATTCGAGTAATCGTTCTATTGTCTACTTTCCTGCGTGGAATTTCAATTTTATAATTTTAGATAATTTTGTTTTTTACTGTTTTTCGGTACTGTTGTCATTCTTTGATTTACTCCAAATGTAATCTGTCCTCAATTTATGTCCCATTTCCTGAGAACACAGCAGTATCATCCGCGACTATTATCACCGATAACCTTTCAGCATGAACTCTAATGCCATTCCAGTATCATTATTTTTATTTCTTGCATTTATTCTTCTATACAAGTGTTAAGCGGAAGAGGAGGGAGACTGCACTTCATTTAACCTTCCACCCCTCATTTAGTCATCAATGTTTAATATTTTATCTTGGTTTTTTTCTACACGATGAACATGTTCGATGTAAATTATTCACGTTCTCCTAAACACCATAGCATCGACAATGCACTGATAAAGGTACGGCCATGATACTGACATTAACTGTCTTAACAAGAATATTGTGGGAAAAAATGTATTTTACTCACACTAAATTGGAGTTAAATTTTGCTGTTGATCACTGGAGTGCTTTTGCAATATACTTTAGGCAAACTGCTCTGTTTTGTATATGGAAAATAAAAGGCGTCCTAGACTGTTTCTTAAGTAGAGATTTAGATTACATAGCTAGCTCTCACGCCTTGTGAATGGAAGTGGGGATTCAGAGCTGGCTCTTAAGTGTTTTCTTCGAAAAACCATCTCTGTACCAATCAACTCTATTCTTACTTAAGTATTCATCACTCTCAATAGAACAACACCCACAATAAACGCAGCACATAAACATTAGTCATTAAACGGGGAAGAATTGATGTGGAAGAAAAATATTTCTTAGATATATAAAACTTTGAACATAGCTGCTAAGGTTGAGTGACCGTGTCAGAATTATATTGTAACAAATAAGCCCTCGGTCACAAATATTAAGTCAAAATTGACCTGGTTTCGACGCTACTATGAGCGTCGTCTTCAGAATTAGACTAACTGTACTAAAACATTAGGTATATAGTACATTAATAAAATTAAAGTTTGTACTGACTCGAAAAGATGCAGTACTTACAAGTCAGATATTAAAAAAATCTAAGCCGGAAAGGCGACGTCATGAACACTTGTGAGATGGCGAGCCGCTAAGGGCTGCTCGTACTGTGAACAAGGGTTGCAACCCTTGTTGCAGAGTCATGAAAGGATCTTATCACTGATATTCTTTCGGCCTAAATTTTAGCCCTACTCTTGAAGCACTCTGTTATCTCTGTTATTGCTTCTTCGATGTGTAAACTATAGCTGGGAAAACAGCTTGCCTGTCTTAAACCGCTTTTAATCCGTACACTTCATTCTTGGTCTTCCATTTTTATTACTGCCTCTTTACTCTTGTTCATCTTGTGGATTACTGGTATTTCCATATACTTTACTCTTACTTTTCTCAGACTTTTCAGCATCCTGCACCATTTTACCTTGCCAAGCGCCTCTACAAGACGACAAATTTTATGACCTTGCAGTGATTTTTCTTAAGTTATGCTTCCATTATCAGTCACAATCTCAGAACTGTCGTTTCTGCATCTTTACTTTTCGGAAAGCCGTTATTCTGTACATAATCATTGTTAGAAACTTGAATACATAAACTTTCAAACTCACTGGACGACAGCACTCGGACTTACCTACCGCCTGCTGTCTTCGGAACTGTGTGGTTGATATTATTTTCCGGAAGTCTGATGGTATATTTCCAGCCTCGATTGACTTCATAAATTCTAAAACAATTATTGAATATGATGTTCACCTGCTATGCAAGACACTGTTTTTCCATACGACCCAAACGTGTTTCAGCACCTCTGAGTGATCATCAGTGGGTTTTCTTTATTCAACTCTGTGAAATCTGGACATGTTTTAGGCGATAATTAATTTACGAAAATAATATGAAAGTCAAGCCTAATGACAAGTTTTTGTTTTATTTTCGTCACTGCCCTCATTTTACATTATACGGTTATGCAGAACCATTCGTACATTAGCATGTACTGTTAGTTTATCACTTACAACCAGATGATATTAGTATGAAACTGGTTGCCAAGTCAACACGTCACTTCACGTTTCAACATAATGTTGTTGTGTCGAGATATTAACTGAGAACATGGCAAATGCAAGAGCAGCAAATCCAAATTATGAATTATCCGAAGGAATGTTACTTATACCTTCTATCTTAGTTGGTTGCAAATCTTCCAAAGCTCTGTTAATCTGTGACACTGGACCCCCTATGCCTTCCATGTCGACTCACATTTGATCTGTCACGTCATCAGACAAGTTCTCTCCCTTGTTGAAGCCTTCACGTCCTTCTTCCACGTTAAAAAGTGTTTATTCCTATCGTGTTATTGATGTTGACGCCCTTGCTCTTAATTTCAACTATACTTGTTTTCCCGATTGTATAGAGATACTTCGCTTTGCCTCCCTGCGCTTTCGTATTCATTTTATTCCTATATAATTTACAGTACTGTATTCTTGTTTGGCATTGAACTTTTTAGCACTATCTTCTTTCACTGACAAGTTGAATTACTTCTTCTTTTATCCAAAGTTTACCCCCAGTTTCCTTCTCTGCAGCTATGTTTGTCTGCCCCATTTCTGCGGTTGCCCGTTTAAAATATGTCCATTCCTATTCAATTGAGCTGCCTAGTGTGCAATTCATTACCGCAGTATCTGCATCTTTAGATAATTTCAAACGCGCCTTCTCATTCATCAGTACTTCATTATCTCGCTTACTTCCACAGTGATTCTTCCAGACGATCCTCTTAAACCTCACTGTGATCTTCATCAGCAAAAAATTTTTGCCTCAGTCTACATTTGTGCCAGTGCATGCCTCACATTCCAATATCTCATTTATGAATATCTGTCTGAGTGTAATGTAATCCAGCTGGAATCATCCCTTGTGTCTGGACCTTCTCCAAGTAAACCTGCTCCACTTGCGATTTTTGAGTAATGTATTCCCTATCGCTAGTTGTAATTGATTGGAAAATTGGAGTAATCATTCTCCTTATTCATTCCTGGTACAAAACTTACATTCTCGAGTAACTTCTTCTTCCTCTCCTCCTCCTGGTACCAAGTTCCAATCCCCCATGATTAATACATATCCTTAACACAATAAACAACCCGTTCCATATCCTCATATTTTCTGTCTCATCATATTCTGCTCGTGTTATTAGCATGTATAAGTAGATTATTGTTGCGGACATCGGTTAGCTGCGGATTTTGTTGAGCGCAACCTCACCGCTAAAATATTCACAGTAACTCATTTTCTGCCAAACATTCCTATTTATATTGAATCCTACTCAAATTATATCCATCTCTGCTGCTGTTGATAGCAACATAAATCCTTATTTCTTTTCACGTCACTTCGTTGACTCCTAAGTTGTTATATGTTACACGTTTGGATAATTACAAAGGAAAGAACCTAAACACTAAAGGACAAAATAATATATAAAAATTACAGTTCTTTCTAGCTCTACATGTGGAATTACTTGTTGCCAGCATGCGGTGCATTCGAACGGAGAACAGATAAAAGCGACTAGACTAACCCTTTCTAAATCTAGGGTTAGCCCTTTCTTCCGTCGACCCCTTCGTGTCGAGGGTGAGTCTTTACATTCCCCTTTTCAGATTTCCTAGCTGCCTCACACATTTAAACTTCTGATATTCCACGCCTTTTCTTGTATAATGTTACCTTTCCGTTGGTTGCTGACTAACCCTTTCTCATGGCTACCTCCCTCTAGGTAGTCATCTCCCGGGATTCTGTATTCGCACCTAGTTTAGAATCTCTTACCAAAGGAGAGCTCTTCACGGAACATGGCCACATGTCCTATGGATAGTAACTTAAGTGTCTTTAATGCAGTGATTTCCACTGCCTTCTGCATCTTCAGACCCTCAATCTCTGCTGATTCTTCCGCAGTTTAGGGACAGTTTTCCATTACAAGGAGAAGAGGATGTTACAAACCCCTGTCCGCTCCACCGTCCTCTCTGACAACGCCATTTGAAGGCTCGGGGGAAGAAAGTAGGTAAGCCAATTTTTGTGAAACTCGAGAAAACGCGATTTTGATGTTTGAACTGTGATTACATCAATAGATGAGTACGTACAAAAATTTTTATTTCATAAATTAAACATCTGGGGTGTAGCGAACGTGGAAGTAGTATTGTTGCCATCCTGCGTGTTCCCGGAATGAAGTACTCTCTCGAAATTCAGTGATCTGACAACCTGCAAGGGAAAGAAAGCGGTAAATCAAGCAAAACAGACGTAATAATACCATAATAATTACATCCAAACGAATTTCTGTTTGTATTAATACAGAGCTAGTATTGATGTCATGCGTATTTAGCTATGGAGCAGCTGACAGAAGAATTCACAGCACCAGGATGGCAAAAATGTATCGGGCTTTGCAGATATTTATATTTTAGCCAGGAAATTTGAAGCAGCTCTAGAATAAACAATTGAATAGCTCGAGTTAGATTACAGCGAATAGATCGTAAGTGCAAAGATGTTGTGCACGAGACAGATAAGGTATTAAGACGTTGAACATACCGTTGTAAGCAAGTAAGGGCAGTTCGAACAGCCCATCCATGGGTCGACATTGTCGTTATGTCCTTGTGAAGCCAGGTTGCCTTTCTCGGTGATACGTGGTCTGATGTTTCATTATACTGCAGTGGCTGGATTCAGATGATATTATCGTAGTCGGCTGAGCTTAGAAAAGGCTGCTTACTTTGAGTTCAACAGTATTTTCCAGTCTAACACTATTTTCACGCAGTGCCTAATCGCCGGGATTCGAATACAGAGAAGGAAGACCTGTGTCATAGTACACAGAAATGATATGTCTGCGTGATTCTCTTGGTTTGTTGGGACATACCTAGGAGAAGTATGAATTCCACATGTGACGACAAAGAACCTATATTAGACGTAAGAAGAGTTTTTTGCTTTGCAAGATGGGGAGAGCAAAGCTGACAATAGAATTGGAAGAAAGGAACAGTGTAGCACGCGGTAGGACAAAATACGCCTTTAAAAGTAGAATAATAAAAAAGAATGACCTCTCATTACTAATTTACATCACTGCACTTTCTTTGTACAACATGCATTCTCATTACTGTCCAGTGATTTAAAATCCAAATGCCATGCAACGGAGATGAAAATGGGCGAATAATAGGAAACACTGATATTTCCAGAAGCACACCCTGCAACTGGAGTTACCTAACTGGATATTCTGTCAACTGAACTAACTGATTCTTTTCCATGGCGTAACCTTGCAACAGATAATATCGTCTTGAATGAAGACACTTTTCGTGCGGTGATAGAAAACTACTCTTCTGGATGTCTATTCTCTACCTAGAATATCTTTGGTAGTTATACAAGCATCATAATCGATCCCAAAAGAAAGGCAACAAAAGATATTCAGTAGAAGATACGTAACTTCACGAAAACTTCATTCAGTTCTGTAGAATGCTGAATATCCACACAAATTATAAAAATGGAGGCACGTATATACACTCCTGGAAATGGAAAAAAGAACACATTGACACCGGTGTGTCAGACCCACCATACTTGCTCCGGACACTGCGAGAGGGCTGTACAAGCAATGATCACACGCACGGCACAGCGGACGCACCAGGAACCGCGGTGTTGGCCGTCGAATGGCGCTATCTGCGCAGCATTTGTGCACCGCCGCCGTCAGTGTCAGCCAGTTTGCCGTGGCATACTGAGCTCCATCGCAGTCTTTAACACTGGTAGCATGCCGCGACAGCGTGGACGTGAACCGTATGTGCAGTTGACGGACTTTGAGCGAGGGCGTATAGTGGGCATGCGGGAGGCCGGGTGGACGTACCGCCGAATTGCTCAACACGTGGGGCGTGAGGTCTCCACAGTACATCGATGTTGTCGCCAGTGGTCGGCGGAAGGTGCACGTGCCCGTCGACCTGAGACCGGACCCAGCGACGCACGGATGCACGCCAAGACAGTAGGATCCTACGCAGTGCCGTAGGGGACCGCACCGCCACTTCCCAGCAAATTAGGGACACTGTTGCTCCTGGGGTATCGGCGAGGACCATTCGCAACCGTCTGCATGAAGCTGGGCTACGGTCCCGCACACCGTTAGGCCGTCTTCCGCTCACGCCCCAACATCGTGCAGCCCGCCTCCAGTGGTGTCGCGACAGGCGTGAATGGAGGGACGAATGGAGACGTGTCGTCTTCAGCGATGAGAGTCGCTTCTGCCTTGGTGCCAATGATGGTCGTATGCGTGTTTGGCGCCGTGCAGGTGTAAGTCAACTACCCTGGCCAGCAAGATCTCCGGATCTGTCCCCCATTGAGCATGTTTGGGACTGGATGAAGCGTCGTCTCACGCGGTCTGCACGTCCAGCACGAACGCTGGTCCAACTGAGGCGCCAGGTGGAAATGGCATGGCAAGCCGTTCCACAGGACTACATCCAGCATCTCTACGATCGTCTCCATGGGAGAATAGCAGCCTGCATTGCTGCGAAAGGTGGATATACACTGTACTAGTGCCGACATTGTGCATGCTCTGTTGCCTGTGTCTATGTGCCTGTGGTTCTGTCAGTGTGATCATGTGATGTATCTGACCCCAGGAATGTGTCAATAAAGTTTCCCCTTCCTGGGACAATGAAATCACGGTGTTCTTATTTCAATTTCCAGGAGTGTATGTATGCTCCAGTTCTTCTCCAAAACAACTGGACCAATTTCAATCAATTTTGGCAAACATATCATTTCCTACGTGGACAGAATCACTGCCGGATGTGAGCTAGCAACCGGAGAACAAGTGCATTTAGAGTCTTGCAACAAACTATACATACAATTTCAGAACCCTTACGAAACTTTTTCTGTCTGAAGATCCCAACAAAATGATGAAAGGAAATAAAAGTCTGTCGCTTACTACAATACTGGCCATTAAAATTGCTACACCACGAAAATAACGTGCTACAGACGCGAAATTTAACCGACAGGAAGAAGATGTTGTGATATCCAAATGATTAGCTTTTCAGAGCATTCACACAAGGTTGGCACCGGTGGCGACACCTACAACGTGCTGACATGAGGAAAGTTTCCAACCGATTTCTCATACACAAACAGCAGTTGCCTGGTGAAACATTGTTGTGATGCCTCGTGTAAGGAGGAGAAATGAGTACCATCACGTTTCCGACTTCGATAAAGGTTGGATTGTAGCATATCGTGATTGCGGTCCATTGTATCGCGACGTTGCTGCTCGCGTGGGTCGACATCCAATGACTGTTAGCAGAATATGGAATCGGTGGGTTCAGGAGGGTAATACGGAACGCCGTGCCGGATCCCAACGTCCTCGTATCACTGGCAGTCGACATACGGGCATCTTATCCGCATGACTGTAACGGATCGTGCAGCCACGTCTCTATCCCTGAATCAACAGATGGCGACGTTTGCAAGACAACAACCATCTGCACGAACAGTTCGACGACGTTTGCAGCAGCATGGACTGTCAGCTCGGAGGTCATGGCTGCGGTTACCCTTGACGCTGCATCACAGACAGGACCGCCTGCGATGGTGTACTCAAAGACAAACCTGGGTGCACGAACGGCAAAACGTCATTTTTTCGGATGAAGCCAGGTTTTGTTTACAGCATCATGATGGTCGCATCCGTGTTTGGCGACATTGCTGTGAATGCACATTGGAAGCGTGTATTCGTCATCGCCATACTGGCGTATCACCCGGCGTGATGGTATGGGGCGCCATTGGTTACACGTCTCGGTCACCTCTTGTTCGCACTGACGGCACTTTGAACAGTGGTCGTTACATTTCAGATGTGTTACGACCCGCGGCTCTACCCTTCATTCGATCCCTGCGAAACCCTACATTTCAGCAAGATAGTGTACGACCGCATGTTGCACGTCCTGTACGGGCCTTTCTGTATACAGAAAATGTTCGACTGCTGCCCTGGCCAGCACATTCTCCAGATCTCTCACCAACTGAAAACGTCCGGTCAATGGTGGCTGAGCAACTGGCTCGTCACAATACGCCAGTCACTACTCTTGATGAATTGTGGTATCGTCGTGAAGCCGCGTGGGCCGCTGTTCCTCTACACGCCATCCAAGCTCTGTTTGACTCAATGCCCAGGCGTATCAAGCCCATTATTACGTCCAGAGGTAGTTGTTCTGGGTACTGATTTGCGTGAAAATGTAATCACATGTCAGTTCTAGTATAATATATTTGGACAGTGAATACCCGTTTATCATCTGCATTTCTTCTTACTGTAGCAATTTTAATGGACAGTAGTGTACATTTTCTGCGTTAAAGCAGTAAAAACTGCCATTTGAAACACCACGTTTTAATTTATTAGTTCTTTACTACTAAATGTGTCCGTGGCACATTCTGCAAACAGTATTCACATATACCACTGGATGTACCAGAAAAATTACATTATTTTTCGAGGGAAGACACGACGTCATAAAAACGCGTGAAAACCTACTGCGTAATGCAAGACTTTTTAATATGTTAGTTCGTTGCTACTAATTCTATCGCAACACTTTTCACAGACAATATCCACATTTATCGTTGAACGTACCTACAGAGTTATTATATCTTCTGACGACACACAGTTCTGGAGATACGACGTCAAATACTGAGATGCGAGGAAAAACCTGCCGCATCATGCATGACATTTTAATTAATTTTTTTGTTTTTTCCCTTCTTCGTAGCACAATTCCCAGACAGAATCCCACATATGCCGCTGAATGTACTTAGAAAAACATATCACTGCACAACATATATATCTGGAGATATGAAATGACACACACTGAGATGCGTGAAATACTGCCACATAACGTTATAATTTCTTACTGCCTTACTACTAATTCTCTTCACAACACACCACGCAGATAGTAGACCCATATGAGACTGGACGTGGCTGCCAAATGATTCTATTACACAGCTCATTGTTCAGGAGATACGATGTTATAAACATTAAGCTGCGTGAAAATGTGACTGCAGAGCGAAATTCGCTAGACATACAGGTAAAGTGTGTGTACATATAGGTGTGAAATATGTTAAATATGTGTGTAATATATCCGACGTGTGCGTACGTGAGAAAAAGTCGCGGTTAAGAAGTCCAATCTAAACCTCTGAAACTATTTAAATCAAATTTGGTACATATATTAGTTACTATTTGCAAAGAAATACTGCAGGGGTAAGAGCCACCAGCCTTCGATTGTGGTGAGTGTGATAACTTGCAGAGAGAAGGGAGGACGAGGAGATGGACAGACAGCAAAGGGAAAGGAGGAGACAGATACAGATAGGACGAGGAGATAGGCAGAGATAGGGAAGAGGGAAATTTACAGTGAGGGGGAGGAGGAAGAAATGGACAGAAATGGAAGGAGAGGAGATGAACAGGTAGCAGGAGCTGAACAGAGAGGGCAAGGAGATGGACAGATGTAGAGGGAGGAGGAGACTGATAAAGAGAGGAGGAGGAGAACTTGAACTGACAAAAACTAATTAAACGCTTCGAATGTATGAGCTAAGAAACATCTGCTCTGTATGTACTTGTTGATTTGGAAGATACAAGCATTAGGAAATTAATAAGCTTTGCATACTTCCTTTCAGTGATATCGTACGAATTAATCTTCTGCGTCCTTTCCACATCGATGCAAATATTAATTGCATAAAAATGTGATCTAAGGATAATATCTTGTGTCCATCCTTGTTCGCTGCAGAGACAACTACTAAAAAAACCTGGGTGCACTAACAACATCCTACCAAGACATTTAAACTTCCTGGCGGATTAAAACTGAGTGTCGGACCTGTAAAACGCCCGGGGATACAATTGTGGGTCGGGGACCCCTAAACTGTTTGTCGTTTCGTGACCGTGCGCCCTGTCCACACCGCATACCTGATAATCCCGCGGCGGTCGTACTGTTCTGCTCCACACTGCTGCTGGCTTGCCTGAAATTATCTATCTAAATATGCAAGCAAGGTAGGAGAGCCACTCAACGTCAAAGCACAACACTGTTCTACGTCTGGTATGAACAACTATATTCTGAGACGATAAGAAATCACAGGTTGCACTGTTTACACTTTAAGTCGTAAATGTTTATCCCAATTAACAATCTTGATGATTATCTGTCCACAATATCACTTTGACAAGCGTACGCGTAACCAAAACGACGCGGGTTATTGTTGATGATGCGGAAGCCAAATGATCGCACGAAAGTTCTTACGCTCGCCACGCATACACAGATTTATTTTGGTACCAGTCCTCCTTGACATTAGTATTCATATAAAGCTGTTCGTAAAGTTAATTTTTCAATTCTTAGTTCTCACTTGTACGAGCGTGCGCTAACCGTCGCGGCGCGGCTGATTGTTGATAATGCGGAAACGTGATGATCGAACGCACGTCCTCACGCTCGCTACACTTGTTTGCACTCTTTTGTGGTAACTAATTTTTGCTGATTCACTCTGAGAGACCGAACACGGTGCAGATGATTGATACAGTAAAGTACGCAACGAGAGGATACACAAATACGTTATCAATAGCAATGCTCATTTTGAAATTACTTCTTAACGCACTTTTCCTCTGAATCAATTGCTTATTTTATCACTTTACTGTAATAGCATTTGTAGCAACACTTCAACTTCCCTACTAACAATGCCTCTCACATGCAGAGCTACACACTATACAACATCACAGTTTCGTGTCCCGCGCTCGACTCTACAAACGTGCTGCCCGCAAAGATACTCCACAACTAAGCCAGCGATATGACAATACGCTTACAGAGCGAGACTCGAACTCCGGACCTTTGCCTTTTGCGGACAAGCGCTCTGCTAACTGAGCTACCCAACCACGACTCACGACCCGTCCTCTAAGCTTCAATTCCGCCAGTACCTCGTCTCCTACTTTCCAAACTTCACAGAAGCTCTTCTGCGATCCTTGGAGAACTATCACTACTGGGAGAAAGGGTATTGCGGAGACATGGCTTAGCCACAGCCTGGAGATATTTTCAGAATGAGATTTTTGCTCTGCAGGAGGATTAAAACTGTGTGACGGACCGAGACTCCAACTCGAGACCTTTGCCTTTCGCGGGCAAGTGCTCTACCAACGGACCTACGAAAGCACGACGCACGACCCGTCCTCACAGCTCAGTTGGTAGAGCACTTGCCCGCGAAAGGCAAAGTTCCCGAGCTCGAGTCTCTGTCCGTCACACAGTTTTAATCCTCCAGTAAGTTTCATATCAGCGCTCTCTCCGCTGCAGAGTTAAAATCTTATTCTGGCAACATTTACTGTGTTAACAAGATTGTGGTGTAGAATCAGGTAGAATTGCAGAATCATTGTAGCACCCTTATAGATATTGCTAAGGACAACGTGTTAGGTTATGCACAGCTTAACATTACTCAGTCACAGATAGGTTAAAATTTTTAGCCGTAAAATATTTACCCAAATACTTTGTGAACTGATAGCCCGTGTGGATAATGTGAGTTTTAAAAACGCATTGAAAATATTTCTGTTTCTCGTCTTCTATCCTACAGGTAAGTTCCTCAGTAAACAATATCTGCATGGTGATGGACCGACTTTATCTAATTTATTGTAAACTAAAAATAAAAATAGCTGTATCTGGCTATCTAATGGCTACCATGTAACCACGTTTTCGCTCGGACATACTGACATATTCTACGTCGTTTGTCGTGAATACGATATGTGAATTTTACTACACACGTTTTTGTACTCCTAGTATGTGAAGATTTGGCCCATGAAGAATGAACTCGGAAACTTTTCTTTAGTAAAATATCAAAAAATTCAATCATTAAATGATGTGGCCTCTTAGAGTTGTGAATTCAGGTAGGCTTTCAGCAGTGTTCTCCAAGTGGGACGGTCTTGGGCAGTTCTCTGCCAGGTGTTACCAGCAATCTTCTTGATGTCTTTGTCCCACCTGTCTGGTGGTCTTCCCCTAGGCCTCCGGTGCTCTCTCGGGCTCCACTCCAATACTAGCTTCGTCCATGTGTTGTCTTTTCTTCTTGCGACGTGGCCAGCCCACTGCCATTTCAAGGAACCTGCTGTCTCTAGGATGTCATTAACCTTCGTCATAGACCGGATGTGATCTGCCCTTTTCCTATCCTTTCTTGTATAGCCCAGCATTGATCTCTCCATGGCTCTCTGTGCTGTCCTAAGTATCCCTTTTGTAAATGAGTTCAGTGTCCATGTCTCGCAACCATCAGTCATCACAGGAAGAATGCATTGATCAAATATTGCTTTCTTCAGATTTACTGGCATTTTTTATCTTAATACTGCTGAATTCTTCCCAAATGCTTGCCAGTCAAGCTTGATGCGTCGATAGATTTCTGGCCTTATGTCTCCCTTCATATTTATAATCTGGCCAAGGTAGACATATTCACTGACCTCTTATAACAGACTGTTCGTGACTTTCACGTCTCCAGCTGGGACCCATTTGTTGGTCATTACATTTTTTTTGGAAAGGTTTATGATCAAGCTAACCAGCTGACATTCCGATTCCAGATCTGTAACTAAGTTTTGGAGCTCTGCGAAGTCTTTGGCCAGTAAGGCAATATCATCAGCAAATCTCAAGTTGGTAAGCCTTCTTCCATTATCTCTAATTCCCTTACCTTCCCAGCTCAGCTTTGACACAGCCATTTCCAATACAGCAGAGAACAGTTTTGGGGAGATGGGTTCGCCTTGCTTGACACCCCTCGTGACGCGGAATTCTTGAGTTGATTCGCCGATGTTAACATAAGCTGAAGAGTTCTCGTAGATTTTCCTGAGCACTTCAATGTATGCTGCTCCCACTCCTTGCTCACTCAATGCTTGGAGGACAGCTACATGGCTAACGGAGTCAAATGCCTTTTCAAAGTCAACAAACGCAATGCAGAGAGTCAGTTGGTATTCATTCGCTCTGCTTATCACTTCACTAACGGTCAGAATGTGGTCAATAGTGCTAAAGTTGCTTCGAAATCCTTCTTGTACTATAGATTGGGCAGAGTCTAGGGTGGAACTAATTCGGTTTAACATGATCTTTTTGAAAATGTTGTACAAAATTGAGAGCAAGCTGATAGGACGGTAGTTTTTAATATTGTGAATACTTCTTTTCTTTTGTATCAAAATATATATTACGTCTTACCTAGTTCTCGCACCTTCTAACTAGTACTCTTTGGAGCGGGTAGGCTTTTCACGATGTTTATGCCTCGATTGATATGCAACCTTGAGTATTTGTTTAGGCGTGTATTACCTTGTGCGACCCGCTTCAATTTCACCCGCTGTATCAGATCTTCACCCTTCAGCTAGATTTTCATCTTGAGGAATAGTACGGTGTGCGGGAAGTGATTCTCATATTGTTCTTAATAAAAAATTACTAAAAATGTAGGTCGTATGCGGTCACGCATTGTCATGAAGGAAAACCCCGTAATTCGTACGCCACTTCTGTGGACGTTTCCTCTTCGTGTCGTCCTTCTGACGTATTTGGACCCATTCATATAATTCCATACTGATCACATAACCAGGAGGGAAAAGTACCTTATGAACAAAAAAAATTGAGTCAGTAAGAATGGAAGCAGATCAAATAGAACTTAATGTTGTTCTTGACTTGTCGAGTTTATACTGGCCAAGGTGAAGAATGATTATTTCATTGCCACGATTTCTGCTAGGGGTTAGGGTCACAGTTAAACTTTCTTCCTCAGTGACAAACTTTGAAAAAAGAAACTGGGTCGTCTTGAAGCAGTAGTCTAAGTTCGCTGCAGACTTTTGTGCGATGTTGAGTCTGACCGTCATGGACGAATCGTGACACAGACTTCACCACAGTCCTACGCGTGTTCCGTTCTTCTGATAGAAAGTTCAAGTTCAAGTGGTTCAAGTGGCTCTGAGCACTATGCGACTTAACTGCTGTGGTCATCAGTCCCCTAGAACTTAGAACTACTTAAACGTAACTAACCTAAGCACATCACACACATCCATGCCCGAGGCAGGATTCGAACCTGCGACCGTAGTGGTCGCTCGGTTCCAGACTGTAGCGCCTAGAACCGGATAGAAAGTTCACTTGCATATCTTACTCTCAAGGCGTTGCACAGGTCTTCGATAATCAGTCTACGACTTTAAACAATCGGATCCCTCACTCTCCGAATACTTTCTTGTTTCATTCCAGCTGATGGAAGAGCAGAATCAGTTGATGTACGGTCGTTTCTGGAACTCGGATACCAGTTTAGGTCTGCACCTGACATAAATCGTATTGAAAGACTGGCTTCAACGTTTGATGTGTTCCCACAACGATTTTTCCAAGTGTAAACAGTGCTTTATACCAATACGCTACTCTTTCACCTCAAATTTCACAAAACTGGAAATTCAAGGAAACATGACAATGGAAATATATCAACAACAACTAAGCAAACCACTTAGCTGGCATCGAATTTTCAGACTGGTTGAAAATAGAAGTTCGGGCGTCACCTTAGGGACATTTAGCATAAACATATCGAATTGGGCGGAGAATTCTAATTTCAGGTACTTTCGGATACCACCTCGCATGGGTTTGAAACTTACGTTATAGACAATGTCCAATATTATTTTGCGAAAACATAATGGTAAGAGTTACAACCATTTCAGTAAATACCACAACTGCCCACATTTCCCACAATTTCCCAGTATACGGGGGCGTAGCTCTGGTTCCAGAAGTCCTTCCACAGATGACCGCGATCATTCGCTATTCAGGGACACTCACTTTACCTTTATCTTCTTCCCAGATTCTTCCGCATTCGAAGAAAGAGATTATCGGCGCGATGCTGGCCTTTATGCTTCCAAGACTCGGGGCTGTACTGAGAGTGAAATACTTCAGTTCCACGGTGGCGGAGTTCTTCGATCGTATAGTCCTGGAAACGATGGATTACAGAAAGAAGAACAACATTCGTCGGGAGGATCTGGTACATTTTATGATGGAACTGAAAGATCAAGGTTTCACGTCTGAGGAAAGCTGCGAAAAAATAGGTAAGTAGTTAAGATATTTTAAGAGGGACAGATGAGCGTAAGTAAACAGGTTACACAAGGCGATCGAAAATGGAAATGAATTCTGTACAATCAGAGTTGTTACGTATCAGTTAGCACAAAATTTCATATCAACGTATTTCCGGAAATGGAAGGCTGCTTTCGACGAAGCTGTTAATAATGCAGTAGATGTAGTACAATTTTCATAACTGTTACATTTACTTCTTAAGGATTTTTGCACAACATATTGCGTACTAACTTGAATGATATTCTAGTAGCAGCCTGTCGATGCTTGTTGCGTATGCATGATGGTGCTCCCGTGAATTTCAGTGTGGGTACACTAGCGTACCTTACTGTGCACAAGGCAGGTCACTGAATACGTAGAGGTGGACTACTAACTACCTGACAACTACGTGCACCATACCTAACGTCCAGACACTCGGTGACAACTGGACACCTCGTTTCAAAGCGAGCAGTCCGTAATACAGTATGATTTTGGATCCATTTATCAGAACGTATATATGAACACTGTTTTCGCGTCTTTACGTATTGTTTTGCTTGCTATGTATGGTACATGGTACATCAGACTGCTAACGGGACTTTATGTCACTCACGTAAAGCAAGTATCAGTTAATCTCAGTTTTCCAGTAAGGCACAAACTTCTTTCCACGCCATGAGATGCACAAAATTTGTGAACGTTAACTCTCGTCATTTACTGAGAAAAATGAATTTTTCCATAGCGTAAAAGCTATGTTTCGTATATAAATGCAACAACCAAACTATAATATTCTATATGGTATGTAACTTCTTGAAATAATTATCTTCTCAAATAATGCTAAAGGCTGGCTCACGTTGAGAATAACACATTCACATCAGGCCTGAGAAATATTCTCGCTTGAACCTTGATCTGCTCGCCTTTCAGACGCCACTTATGGTATGTGCATAGCACCTTAATATACCTTTTGCTGTGGGGTTAATGGCAGAATTGATATTACCTTCTTTTAGTTTATCCCTTAGGTCACATTCATATTCCTCATTCTGGAATTTCCTGTCGTGAGGCTTTCACTTTGAGAACAAAATAAAATATTGTCAGAAATGCCGTATAAATAGCGTAAAATTCTGTCGACTGTCAGTTGCTCCTACGTGAATGAAATGTGGGCTGATAGATCAGACATATAAAATACAAGGGACACCGCATTAAAGCCCAGAGGACCATACCTTGAGATCTGATCGCCATGTCATTCTCTTCCTTTCGCCGTCATTACGATGCGGCTTGGACGGATGTGGGCTAAGCACGCCGCTCTTCCGGTCGTTGTTAGCTCTCCATATCTTGGAGCTGCTACAGTGCGTCCGCGAAGTCTTCCCACGGCGGCGAGCTCGGCGTAATCTCTCCTTGCGGGCCGCGTAAGGTTGGCAGCACGTTCATGTCACTGTATGAGCTGGAGCCCGGAATTCACTGCTAGTGGATGCAGCTATGTTGGGAGTGGGGATGAAACATTATTAGAATTAATACAACCAAATTAATCAATTATATTAATTACAGTTGAATTCACTGTACTCGAAAATACACTGCTGGCCATTAAAATTGCTACACCAAGAAGAAATGAAGATGATAAACGCGTATTCATTCGACAAATATAGTATACTAGAACTGACATGTGATTACATTTTCACGCAATTTGGGTGCATAAATCCTGAGAAATCAGCACCCAGAACAACCACCTCTGGCCGCAATAACGGCCTTGATACGCCTGGGCATTGAGTCAGAGCTTGGATGGCGTGTACAGGTACAGCTGCCCGTGCAGCTTCAACACCATACGACAGTTCATCAAGACTACTGACTGGCGTATTATGACAAGCCAGTTGCTCGGACGCCATTGACCAGACGTTTTCAATTGGTGACAGATCTGGAGAATGTGCAGGCCAGGGCAGCAGTGGAACATTTACTGCATCCGGAAAGGCCCGTACAGGACCTGTAACATGCCGTCGTGCATTGTCCTGCTGAAATGGAGGGTTTCGCAGAGATCAAATGAAGGGTAGAGCCACGGGTCATAACACATCTGAAATGTAACGTCCACTGTTCAAAGTGCCGTCAATGCGAACAAGAGGTGACAGAGACGTGTAACCAATTGCACCCCATACCATCACGCCGGGTAATACGCCAGTATGGCGATGACGAATACACGCTTCCAATGTGCGTTCACCGCGATGTCGCCAACACGGATGCGACCATCATGATGGTGTAAACAGAACCTGGATTCATCTGAGAAATGGCGTTTTGCCATTCGTGCACCCAGGTTCGTCGTTGAGTACACCATCGAAGGCGCTCCTGTCTGTGATGCAGCGTCAAGGGTAACCGCAGCCATGGTCTCCGAGCTGATAGTCCATGCTGCTGCAAGCGTCGTCGAACTGTTCTTGCAGATAGTTGTTGAGATGCAAACGTCCCCATCTCTTGACTCAGGGATCGAGACGTGGCTGCATGATCCGTTACAGCCATGCGGATAACATGCCTGTCATCTCGACTGCTAGTGATACGAGGCCGTTGGGATCCAGCACGGTGTTCCGTATTACCCTCCTGAACCCACCGATTCCATATTCTGCTAACAGTCATTGGATCTCGACCAACGCGAGCAGCAATGTCGCGATACGATGAACCGCAATCGCGATAGGCTACAATCTGACCTTTATGAAACTCAGAAACGTGATCGTACGCATTTCTCCTCCTTATACGAGGCATCACAACAACGTTTCACCAGGCAACGCAGGTGAACTGCTGTTTGTGTATGAGAAATCGGTTGGAAACTTTCCTCATGTCAACATATTTTAGATGTCGCCACTGGCCCCAGTTTTGTGTGAATGCTCTGAAAAGCTAATCATTTGCATATCACAGCATTTTCTTCCTGTCGGTTAAATTTCGCGTCTGTAGCACGTCATCTTCGTGGTGTAGCAATTGTAATGGCCAGTAGTGTATTACAGCAGCTGCTGGAAATATTTCCCTCTTTCTTGTATGCTTAGTTTAACACGTTTATATTTATTTGCGAACACCTTTACCAATGTTCATCGTCTAATAGAATTCAGATAATCAGTTATCGCTTTCTTCAATTCATTTGTTGTCTTTGGGATATTTTGATGCACACATGTTTTAGACGCGCCCCAAAGAATGTAGTCGGACGGAGACGGATCCAGTGAGCGTGGGGGCCAGAGTCCTTTCACAATTACTTTTTCTCCAAAGATTTCATCTAAACGTAGTACGCACTGATATGCCGTATGAGCAGTTCCATAGTCTTGTTGGAAACATGAGTGGTAGATCTCATTTTCATTCAGCAGAGCAATAAATGGATAAATTATCTGGCAACAATACATAGCTGAAGTGATGGTAGTATCGAACAAGAATGGCCCTATGGTTCGCGCTCACGTTATGGCAACCCATACTCCGATTTGCTTTGCGTACAGTGGCTTTCTGTTAAGGCATTTGGATTTTCTGATGGCTATATCCGAGAATTTTGGGAATCAATGTAGCCAGAGAGGTGAAACCAAGCCTCATCAGTGAAAAACTTCGATCTAAAACACCAACTCCATGTCGATTAACAAATCGCTGAAACAGTACGCTATTCGTTTCACATGGCACGTACAATGTAAATTTTGCACAGAAGCGATTTTATACGGATGCATCCCCAGTTCTTCTGTTATAGCCTTACGAGCTGTCGTACGAGAGACTTTAGTCTCTTGCGATAATCTCGTCACTGATTTCGTTGGACTCCGCAACATGATGTCCGAAACGTCATCAAGCTTGCGTTGTGTTAGAATTGCGAGCCTACCAGTGCATCACGAATTGAACCTGTCGTCTGGAATTTGCGAAGTAAATCGCGTACAGTGTCACGATGTGGACGCCTCGAAGCAGGAAAACACAATCTAAACTGCCGTATCACACCCTCCGTAAAGTTTCCGCCTGCCCGGGAACCCCCCTCCATTAAAAACACTCTCTCTTTATTAGCAAGCATTGTCACACCGGTAAGCTTACACAAGAACTAGACAATAACACAGTTAACAGCTGTAACTAGGGCTGCCGCTAAAATATCGTTATATCGATATAGTTTCCAAAAAAATTTGATACATACAGGCGATATCTTTTTCACCGGTACATCGATCTACCGGCATCGAAATTGCTGTATCGAGTGCCAATATTTTTATTTTATTTTATATATTTTCGCATTTTTCGATAAATATATGAAGTTGCACTTTTGAACTTCACTGTGTTGAGGATTCTTACTACTTTTTGAGCATTAGTCACGTCCAGTCTTTCTATTTGACGGTGTAAAGCAAAAACAGATATCACAAACAAGAAAACCGACTGCAGTGGGGTTGGCAGTGTGAATGAGAAAACAAGATTTCCGCCGTCAAGGTATAGCACATCAGTTGCGTTAAAAAAACAATTTTATAATGCAAAGATGGTACAAATGGCTCTGAGCACTATGGGAATCAACATCTGAGGTCATCAGTCCCCTAGAACTTAGAACTACTTAAACCTAACTATCCTAAGGACATCACTCACATCCATGCCCGAGGCAGGATTCGAACCTGCGACCGTAGCGGTCGCGCGGTTCCAGAGTGTAGTGCCTAGAACAGCCTTTTTTTGTGTTTGGTCCTTGCGGACGTCACATGACATCCGTTCAAATTCGTTGTTGATCCTTTCACTCAGTTTTTTTTATTACAAAGGCCAACCAGCTCTCTGACCGAACACGCTGAACTACCGTGCCGGCTGCAGCTAGTGTAGTATTTCTTCACATTGGGATTCTTCAAAAATAGTAGCTGAAACTGATGAAGAAAAATCTAATTGCCAAGATTGGTCTTTGCGTTGGTCAGGGACGTGTGAGGGGAAATGCTTACGTAATCGGCGCTCAGTGCTACTAACACAAACTACGGCGTTTAACTTCACCACACTTCGCTAAAATTGACAGGTCGCTGGCGGTTGCAGAAATGAAATAACAAGGAAGTCGGCATGAAGTGTTCCAGATAAATCCGATATGTGACGAAACCGAACGACGGACCCATCGGACACCTTTTGTTGTGCCACTTACTTGCAGTTACCATTATTAGCAAAGTGGTTGTCGCCAGACGTGAAAATGCATCGTTTTCCTTTCAGTTCTTGCTCTGAGAGGAATAAGCAGGCTGCTTTTTTTTGTGCTTTTCATTCCCTTCCCTGATAGGGAAGGGCGGGCTGTGTGAGGGTCTGCAAATACCCTTTTTGGCCTTTTTGGATGTATGAGGATAAATTTTATTATTCTGTTACGTTTTATTTGTTGCATCAGTGCAAATTTGTCATTTCTTAAAACCAGTTTTTCAACTCTACTTCTACAATTTTACATTCTAGTTTGTTTTTCAATTTTATAATTACAACTTTACTCCTACATTTACAAAGTTACTTATTTTACATGATCTAGTTATACTATATTGAAAGAAAAAGAGAAGAATGAAGATGAGGAAAAGGAAGGAAAGATAACCAGTTGATTGTATTGGTTGTGAGTTACATTGATTGTATTAGATGTTAGTTACATTAATTGGTTATTGGTAATATTTAGTAAATTTAATATATTTAATACAGACATACGCAATTGTAATTGTGAGTGTAACTACCTACTGGACTTTGAGGTGGTTGTGTAAGTTGTGCCTTTTGGGGACTTAAGTTTTGAGTTTTACGTTTTTCCTTTTTTCTGATTGAACAGTTAGGCAGTTTTTGATACAAATAAAAATTTAGAGTGACTGTAAAGTGAAGTGAGAATAAATATAATAGATTTAATATGCTAGAGTTACAGGATTATATAGTAAAGTAGTTTTGCAGTACTGGTGGCTTTTGCTGACATCTGTATCTGGTTGTCAGAACATACAATTGTTGTTGTTTATGAGGGTAGGTTGCGTGTTTTACATATTTTACATTTGGCATTTGGCAGTGGTGCCTTTTGCATTAGTATTGTACATTTTCCATCTTTTTAACATTTGCCACCTTCATCCTCCTATGGTGCTTATTGTGTTTACAGCCTATTGCCTATAATTAACTATAATTAGAATTAACTTGGTGCTAGGGTGTGTGGGTGTTGAAGCAGGTGTGGTTGTGAGTGTAGGTGTAGGTAGTAGCTCGGGAGTTTGTGTGTGTGTGTGTGTGTGTGTCTTGAGTGTAATGATTGGTTCTTTGTGATGTGTGCTTGGTGTTATTGATTGTTCTGTCTGCGGTCCAGGTGAGGGAGGAGCGGGATTTCTCGGATTAAGGGTTCCATAGTGGGGGCCAAATCCCGGAATTCTCTGCTGGTGTTGTGGGCTACTGTACGTGCTATTTGGACGTTTCTGTACTTGGGTCGTCTGGTAGGTCCTGTTCTTAGCTGATAGCTTGATGATGTACAGAATATCTAATAATAAATCAGTACTTAAATATACAGCTCTAAAACTGGCAGTATATTTACGATGTGCAGCCAATATATTTTTTGTCCGGTATGTCAATACGTTTTCTGTCAATATATCGATATACAGACGTTTATTCGATATATCGAGGTCCTATAATGATACTTTTAAATAGCGATATTTTTTAAATTATCAGCAGTCCTAGCTGGCACTCACACACAACGCTACTGCCCCCACTCTACCACTGCAGGTCAGAGAACACGTGCAGGCGGGACTAGACTGTGGTGCGCACCCTACGCGCCCCTAGGCGAGACACGCAACGCTAGCCTCTGCGAAAAAACTCATCAGGCTGCTCGCAGGCCTTTCAAGTACTACGATCAAGAAAAATCCCCTGAACGTATTGAAATTGGTGTCATCCACATAAAGTCGAGACACATTGATTGCTATGGAACCGAACGTTGAATAAATATAGAAATAGGTAATAAAATAAAAGAAAGCCAGGCTCGACCGAAGAAAACGACGTGCTACAGTTTGCTTCCGGCATCTATCAGTAATTTTTCGAATGACAACTTACTGCATTTTCAAATAAGATGAACTCGACATTCATCCAAAGTACAGTGCACTTTGATACCAAACATAAATTTAGCGCGTGTTTGACACATTGTAACGTAAAGGGTCACTGGAGGCGACGTTGCTGTTCCAGAGGTGACTGACAACTTGGTGGTGGCGCAGTTGCTGTTGGCGTTCACTCTTGGATTCGAGATGACGTCGTCGGCTATGAGTTTCTGTCTACACGAGCTGTCCGTCAACCCCGTGCTGCAGACACGCGCCCACAAGGAAGTGGACGCAGTTCTCTGCCGCCATGGGGGTGAGATCACCTACGACGCCATCCAGGAGATGACCTACATGGACCTGCTAGTGGCAGGTAGGTTGTGGTTCACCGACAAAGTTACTCGAAGAGATACTCAACACTGATAAGTCATAACTAAAGTTGGTTCAAGAGTTGCACAGTTGACAGGTATGTGGCTGGTTACTCTCGGTACTGACAGATGACCTACATTAACACATCGGTGGCAGCACAGTGGCTCTTCACAGTGTGAAGTGTCAGTTGAACTGTTTATCATACACTTAACGATGATAGAAGTCCGATACCCAGTGACCCAGAGGAAAAGGAAAGCTCCCCATAAGATTATATAAATTTAAGATAAATTATGTCAGGGAAGAGCCCAATTAAGTACAAAAGTACAGATACCTTACCTCATACGCATTTATTAACGATGCGGGTCATCTAACTCCAGAAGGAAACTAGCAGGCACTATTACAATTTGGTTTATTACCATAATACACTGTATAAATAATTTACCTACGGAATTAAACAGGTATACATTTAATAAGTAAACAAAGGATTCTAATTATGGAACATAGCCTTGTCTCCGGTGGGTGCACACATGGAAATATAACATGGAACCACAACAAAGATACGGCCAACGGCTGCGAAAATGGTTGGTGGTTTAAAGAAAGAACACTGGAAAATCTAGTACAAAATTCAGCAGAATCGCCAAAGCGCATGGTGGGAGCAACTACCTGGCTGAGAAGGTTAAAACTGCACAAATGACCCTGGCGTAAATTAACTAGGCACACATACCCCTTAGCTGAGTGATTACATTGACGGCCTATCCTTTGCTCTACTGAATGGTGTGTGTGTGGAAGATAGCAGCGTTGGCAGCTGGAAATTCTGCATATAGCTCAGCCTATGTACGTGGCTCTAACATGGAGACATCTCTCATGGCCACATACGGTGAAGTTCATTCTCGATGGAGACGGTGAAGCAAATGTCTACTCACTGATCTCAAGGTAGCAAGTATTCTCTCTATGCCACCTTGCAGCAAGTCTCCTTTAACTTTATTTTCTGAAACTTTGCTGCCGGCCGCGGTGGTCTGGCGGTTCTAGGCGCGCAGTCCGGAACCGCACGACTGCTACGTTCGCAGGTTCGAATCCTGCCTCGGGCATGGATGTGTGTGATGTCCTTAGGTTAGTTAGGTTTAAGTAGTTCTAAGTTCTAGGGGACTGATGACCACAGATGTTAAGTCCCATAGTGCTCAGAGCCATTTGAACCATTTTTGAAACTTTGCTGAATCTGCCCACTAACCAATTTGAAGGAGACTTAGCAAGTTCTGAGCAACAACAATTTTATAAATAAGTTGAACAAATTCCTACTCTTGCAGAATTTGTCATGGAATAACAGTAGTGGCCAGGCAAAGGAAGGAAGGCAGCAAATCTCTCCCACTACATGACACATTTCTAATCCCAGCCAACAAAAAGGCATCCGCATAGATACATTCAGGAAAGCACATAAATAGTTGTTGTGAGCCCGTCAGAGTCCCTGTTATTCGGATTTAAACGAAGAATCCTTTGTGATGTGGCTGCGGACAATGCCTGCTCATATGGACCCAAGTTCTGAGAGATACACACGGCTTTTTCGATTATTATCTCTCTAAAAATGATTCGTCGCAACTTCTTGCCAATGTACACTACTGACCATTAAAATTGCTACACCAAGAAGATGACGTGCTACAAACGCGAAATGTAACCGATAGGAAGAAGATGCTGTGATATGCAAATGATTAGCATTTCAGAGCATTCACACAAAATTGGCGCCGGTGGCACCACCTACAACGTGCTGACATGAGAAAGTTTCCAACCGATTTCTCATACACAAACAGCAGTTGACCGGGGTTGCCTGGTGAAACGTTGTGATGCCTCGTGTAACCCATGCGGTTACACGAAATGGATACCATCACGAAATGGGTACCATCACGTTTCCGACTTTGATAAAGGTCGGATTGTAGCCTATCGCGATTGCGGTTCATCGTATCGCGACATTGCTGCTCGCGTTGGTCGAGATCCAATGACTGTTAGCCAAATCTGCAATCGGTGGGTTAAGGAGGGTAATACGGAACGCCGTGCTGAATCCCAACGGCCTCGTATCACTAGCAGTCGAGATGACAGGCATCTTATCCGCATGGCTGTAACGGATCGTGCAGCCACGTCTCGATCCCTGAGTCGACAGATGGCGACGTTTGCAAGACAACAATCATCTGCACGAACAGTTCGACGACGTTTGCAGCAGCATGGACTGTCAGCTCGGAGACCATGGCTGCGGTTACCCTTGACGCTGCATCACAGACAGGAGCGCCTGCGATGGTGTACTCAACGACGAACCTGGGTGCACGAATGGCAAAACTTCATTTTCTCTGGTGAATCCAGTTTCTGTTTACAGCATCATGATGGTCGTATCCGTGTTTGGCGACATCGCGGTATCGCGGTGAACGCACAATGGAAGCGTGTATTCGTCATCGCCATATTGGCGTTATCACCCGGCGTGATGGTATCGGGTGCCATTGGTTACACGTTCCAGTCACCCCTTGTTCGCATTGACGGCACTTAGAACAGTGGACTTTACATTTCAGATGTGTTACGTCCCGTGTCTCTACCCTTCATTCTATCCCTGCGAAACCCTACACTTCAGCAGGATAATGCATGACCGCATGTTTCAGGTCCTGTACGGGCCTTTCGGGGTACAGAAATTGTTCGTCTGCTGCCTTGACCAGCACATTCTGCAGATCTCTCACAAACTGAAAACGTCTGGTCAATGGTGGATCAGCCACTGGCTCGTCACAATACGCCAGTCACTATTCTCGATGAACTGTGGTATCATGTGGAAGCTGCATGGGCACCTGTACCTGTACACGCCATCCAAGCTCTGTTTGACTCAATGCCCAGGCGTATCAAGTCCGTTATTACGGCCAGAGGTGGTTGTTCTGGGTACTGATTTATCAGGATCTATGCACTATAATTGCGTGAAAAGTAATCAAATGTCAGTTCTAGTATAATATATTTGTCCAATGAATACCCGTTTTCATCTGCATTTCTTCTTGGTGTAGCAATTTTAGTGGCCAGTAGTAAAGTTTTCACAGAATGCAGGCTGCGGCCAGTCCGCTCACTGTGGGAAGACAACACACAGTGAATTCCCTGTCATACACAGTCTCTGGGTCTGCTTTCTGTACCGAACGTATTTATGACCCACCAGTCCTTGTAAGTTAACTCGTGAGCCAGCTAAGATGACTCCCAAGGCTGCAGAAAATAATAGGTCCCCTCATTGCAGTAATACGAAAGGAAAAGAAGTAATCAGGTGCATATTTAATGGTAGTAGTGAATGTTGTTTGCAGTTACCATGAAACAGTAACAGATCGAGTATACTGACTATTGTGACAGGCATATTATAATATAAAATAGGTTGCTTGACAGTTTGGGCATAAGCAGGCACATAACACCTGCCAAAGCTCGTCCAGAAGATGAGCAACGTTTTGTTCAGGCTGTTCTCTATCAAAGGTGGTCTGGGAGTTGACCTACATGGACATTCTGATGGAAGGTCAGCCACCTTTCTCTGTCAAAGCCGGCCAAAGTGATAATCTACACGGACATGGTACTGGAATATCATGTTGCTCTTCAGTTACGCAGCTGGTCCAGCTTAGTGGCTGTTTTCTGTCAAAGGTGGCCTGGTCAGGTAGTTGGCCCACATGGACCTATTAGTGACAAGTCAGTGGTTGTTTATGGTCAAAGCCAGTTCAATAGATACCCTCCACTGATTTGGATATGAAAGGACATTTGGGATTTAATCATTACATATTAATTCTCATCTATTTTACTAAACTCACTATCCTCTCAAACTGTATCAGTATGTCATAGTAAAATGCTGCAAGGGTCTACACACTTGCATCCTTAGGAAGTAACTAACTGTAGAATGTGTGGACCATTTGCAACCAAAATTGGGAAGTATATGATTTACTGTCTCGTGCTATTAGGGTGGGAAATTCTGACTGCCTTAAGGATAAGGCTTTACTTTCATATACATAGTCATTATCATTATTATTATTATTATTATTATTGATTGTTATAATTATTTTTTGATTGTTATAATTATCATTGTACTACTTTTATAATCCCTATTTTTTTCTTCAACATTAATAATGTATAACATGTTATATGTCATTAATGTTCTGTAGAAACTGAAATTCGTTGAATCTGAGTATGCCTGGTTAGGTGTAAGAGAGGGCCTGAAGGCCCTAATCTTGCCAGGTAAAATAAATGCATAAATAAATAAATAAGGTGTGGGTGAGTGTTAGTTAAATGTGAACCTAATAAATCACCAGGTGCTTTGCATGTGTATCTGATAGTTCGACAGTTTTGGGGGTCACTAAGCTGATTCTTGTGTCTTGAAAGGACGATATAAGATGAACATCAACAAAAGCAAAAAGAGTATAATGGAACGTAGTCGAATTAAATCGGATGATGCTGAGGGAATTACATTAGGAATTGAGATGCTTAAAGTAGTAAATGAGTTGTGCTATTTGGGGAGTAAAATAATGGTCGAAGTAGACAGAGTATAAAATGTAAACTGGCAATGGCAAGGAAAGCGTTTCAGAAGAAGAGAAATTTGTTAACATCGACTATACATTTAAGTGTCATGAAGTCGTTTCGGAAAGTATTTGTATGGAGTGTAGCCATGTATGGAAGTGACACATGGACGATAAATAGTTTGGACGAGAAGAAAATAGAAGCTTTCGAAATGTGGTGCTACAGAAGAATGCTGAAAATTAGATGGGTAGATCACATAACTAATGAGGAAGTATTATCTAGGATTGGGGAGAAGAGAAGTTTGTGGCACAACTTGACTAGAACAAGGCATCGGCTGGTAGGACATATTCTGAGGCGTCAAGGGATCATCAATTTATTATTGAAGGGCAGCGTGGAGGGTAAGAATCGTAGAGGGAGACCACGAGATGAATACACTAAACAGTTTCAGAAGGATGTAGGTTACAGTAGGTACAGGGAGATGAAGAACATTCACAGAATAGAGTAGCATGGAGAGCTGCATCAAACAAGTCTCTGGACTGACGTCCACAACAAAATATATGTGAAGATGGTATCCGTTTTGCCTACAGCTTTGTTCTGTAATGGTTCAAAAGCGTGACTTGCTGTGCTGTAACCCTCGGGCTTCGCGGCGCTTCAAACAACAAGCTGTCGACACGTGAAAGTAAAAAAAAAAAAATGTACAGGCACATTATTAAAGCGATCAACAAATGTGGGTGGGTAACAACGAGAGAGTTTCCGAACTGGGTGGTCTTAATTAGAGGGGATCTTTGCCGTTTTATTGTCGCATCTCCAGCCCCCTCTCCCGCCCCAGTGATAAGGTCACATGAGGACGCGAAACAAGAGAACTGCAAAAGCAAAAGCATTCTTTGCCCCTTTGGAACACATTCAGATTTCATCGAATGGTTTTGAACGATCCCAAGAGGTTCTGTCCTGTACTCTAGGATAGAAATTGCTGTCGCACAGCAAAGCAGAGGTCTGCGGTCACGCACAAGGAAATTTCTGGCCCAAGGTATCCTTGGAGAAGGTTTGAATCGTTCGGAGAGTGTTTTTATGCGGGTCGTTCTGCTTCTCATTGTACTGCGTACTGTGGTTTCGACGGCGAAAGGAATGGCAGTCAGAGCCCAACTGGGTTGATTTCATTTGTGTCCTTTATGCCAGGCCGTGATACCTCTTCGTATCGGTTCTACATGGTCGTGTGAAATTTTTTCTCGACCATTCGAAAGAACACCGCGTTATTTCCAAGCAGGGCAACGCGGATCGGATTTTCATCAGAGAGACGTCAAGAGAAGGGATAAAATGTGAGTGAGAAGGAGTATAACGATCTTCCAACCGTCCCATCGTGGGACACGTCCAGGACGGGATTCGGCGGAATTATAATGAAATTTGGTGCCAATATGACATCATTAACCCACCTTCATCCTCACATGAATTTCTGACTTTTGGAATTTGTTTTGCATGTGCTTACACCATGCTATTTGTAGCGTCAGCGAGTCCAAGGGTGACGTCGCTTTAGCCCCATTTCAGAGGAAGCCTTTCGGGACCTTGAGCCAGATTTCAAAGTTATGTTCCGCAATGGGAGACAGTTACGGGGTTTCGAAAACGTGAACCTTTAATTGTTTTAAGCAATATATTTTCCTATCGACATAATCAATGTACATTATTTTGTGCTTACTGGTAATCATCTCCAAGCCTGTTATCATACTTTCTCGATTAAGTTCCTCTGTTACTTGGTGAATTTTATGTGTGTCCGAAGAAAAAAGTCGTATAGGCAAATTGAACGTCTCTGTTTAATGGTATAAAGAATTCTTCTAGATACTTGTGCACACACTGCGTTAACAATGGGGTTATAAGGAATGGTGAGGAGGTGGAATCTGGGGAAAGAATCAGTCTCTCTCCTGGGCGGTTTTCCTGTGTTGTGAAGTTATTAAAAACGAAACGAGTCTTACAAGTTACGTTCATAAGGACTTCGGACTTAACTACTTTCATCTCCTGAAAGATGTATTTTGTACTTCGGATGATAATGGATTTAGAGTTTACCATAGCTTGCAAAAAATTGATTTTCTCTTTCCTGAGAGGTGATAGTGGATTTACAGTTCCGCATAGCTTGCAAAAAAGTGGTTTTCTCCTTCCTCTCATTGCTATTCTACACAATAGTCATATTCATAAGAGAATAACAAATGAAAGGAGTATACTGATGCCTGTAAACGGAAACATAATTTAGACTGCTTTAAAAATTCAATTTCCTATGTGCAGTGAGAGGCAAACAAAACAAGAGACATGCAGAATACTAACATTAGACACATTACACACAAAAACCTCTAGTGCACGAACTACTGACATAGAAAACTAAAATCCAAGCTAATTCACGCATCAGAAAAGTTTTACATCACCCCGGTTCCCAGAACTTCTGAAAATAGGTGTTGACTGTGGATATTGTATCACAGACACATCCCTTTGACTGTTCAGAGACGTCACTAGATCCGCCCAAAGATGTAAACAACCATGCATGAGCAGCGCCTATTAAACTGAGGGAAGCCGGCAGCTGATCAGTTTCAGTCATTCCACAGGGAAGGAGGTAGACGGTTCGTCACGCCTAGACGGTCAATACCGCGGTTCGATCGCGTCAACATTGTTACTTTGTGCCAGTAAGGGCTCTCAACAAGGGAAGTGTCCAGGCGTCTCGGAGTGAACCGAAGTGAAGTTGTTCAGACATGGAGGAGATTCAGAGAGACGGGAACTGTCGATGACATGCCTCACTCAGGCCGCCCAAGGGCTACTACTGCAGTGGATGACCGATAACTACGGATTATGGCTCGGAGGAACCCCGACAGCAATGCCACCATGTTGAACAATGCTTTTTGTGCAGCCACAGGACGTCGTGTTACGACTCAAACTGTGCTCAATAGGCTGCTTGGTTCAAATGGCTCTGAGCTCTATGGGACTTAACATCTGAGGTCATCGGTCCCCGATAACTTGGAACTACTTAAACCTAACTAACCTAAGGACATCACACACATCCATGCCCGAGGCAGGATTCGAACCTGCGACCGTAGTGGTCGCGCGTTTCCAGACTGTAGCGCCTAGAACCGCTCGGCCACCTCGGCCGGCCAGTAGGTTGCATGATGCGCAACTTCACTCCCGACCTCCATGACGAGGACCATCACTGCAACCACGACACCACGCAGCGCCGTTGAGATGAGCCCTATAACATGCCGAATGGACGCTCAGGTTTAGCATCACGTTTTTTTCACCGATGACTGTCGCATATGCCTTCAACCAGACAATCGTTACAGACGTATTTGGAGGCAACCCTGTCAGGCTCTGAAAGCCTTAGAAACACTGTCCGGTGAGTGCAGCTAGTTGGAGGTTCTCTGCTCGATGTGGCCGAGCGTTACTAGGCGCTTCAGTCTGGAACCGCGCCACCGCTACGGTCGCAGGTTCGAATCCTGCCTCGGGCATGGATGTGGGTGATGTCCTTAGGTTAGTTGGGTTTAAGTAGTTCTAAGTTCTAGGGGACTGATGACCTGAGATGTTAAGTCCCATAGTTCTCAGAGCCCTTTGAACCATTTGAACCCTGCTGTTTTGGGGTGGCATTATGTGTGCCCGACGTAAGCCGCTGGTCGTCATGGAAGGCGCCGTAACGTCCGTACGGTAGGTGAATGCCATCCTCTGCCCGACAGCGCAACTATATCGGCAGCATACTGCGACCCATTCGTCTTCATGGACGACAATTTGCACCCCCACCGTGCACATCTGGTGAATGACTCCCTTCAGGATAACGACATCGCTTGACTAGAGTGGCGAGCATGTCCTCCAGACATGAACCGTATTAAACATGCCTGGGATAGATTCAGAAGGGCTGTTTATGGACGACGTGACCCATCTACCACTCTGAGGGATTTTCGCCGAATCGCCGTTGAGGAGTGGGACAATCTGGACCAACAGTGCCTTGATGAACTTGTGGATAGTATGTTGTGGATAGTATACCACGGCGAAAACAGGCATGCATCAATGCAAGAGGACGTGCTACTGGGTATTAGAGGTACCGGCGTGTACAGCAATCTGGACCACACCTCTGATGGTCTCGCTGTATGGTGATACAACAGGCAATGTGTCGTTTTCATGAGCAATGAAGAGGGCTAAAATGATGTTGATCTATATTCCAATTTTCTGTACAGGTTCCGGAACTCTCGGTTCCGAGGTGATGCAAAACTTTTTTGGTGTGTGTTATGTAAATGCGATGGTTTAATTATTTGTTTTCTTTTCACGAATAAGTGCCGAGCCAATTTCCATAAAATCTGGTTTGGAGCTAGCCCAAACTCTGAGGAAAAAAGGCTCCTTTAAAAATTAAAAAAGAAATCGATGCCTAAGAAGGTGAAGTAGGGAGTGGAACATCTTTTTGTAAATCAGTGAACAGAAGCATGTTCAAAAATTATTAAGTTTGTTGCATGAAGTTCACCTTTTACAATGAATAGATACTTCAACAGCACAATGTGTACGTGCGTGTTCCTACCCACGCCCATCTGCCCGCACCATTAAGCTGCTCAGCGGAAACGTTGCGCGTGCTGCCACCTTGTCAGGCGTTGTAGCTCTTGGGGAGGGCGCGGAGAGGGGGCTGGGGGCACAACACGAGCGATGCTTACCCAAACAGGCAGACGCGTGGAATCATGTGAGCAGCTGACGTCACGGCACATACAACAGCTTAGTCACTCTCCATCCCTCAACATAGCAAAGTTACTGATGTGCAAGCACACGTGGTAACAGCTAGCGAAGCTACATACACGATCATCTGACCAGTCCTGACCTGTCGAATGGAAATGTAGTGTTTAACTAAAATGAAAGAACACCAGTTACAAGTCTTTGAATATCCATAGGAGCATCTTTAATCCATACTGTGATAATAAATCATGAAGTTATTGGAAAGGAACAACATAAAAGTTCACATGCTATCACTACAAGCAGAAACAGTAAGTATAGTAAATTCCAGATGACTTCAGTGACCAGGCCATCTGATGAGAATAAAACAGGATAAAGTGGTTTCAAAAATATTCATGGTAGAATATTTTGTTAGGAGACAAAGGAGAAAATCATGGATTACATGCTTTATTTTTAATTTTTTTAGTCAACTGATAGGTGTCATGCGGCCCACCACAAATTCTTCTCCTGCTCTGTTTCTCCATCTCAAAGTAGCACTTGTACTTTACATCCTGAGTTATTTTCTGGATGTACTCAAACCGTTGTCTTCCTTACAGTTTTTTCCCTCTACAATTCCCTCTAGTACTATGGATGTTATTCCCTGATGCCTTGACATATATACTATAGTCCTGTCCCTTCTTTTTGTCACTTTCTTTTTGCGGAGGACCCCCTCATTAATTACCAGTTCTCCTAAATTTCAAAATTATTCTGCAGCACCGCATCTCAAACCCTTCGATTCTCTTCTGTTTCGGTTTGCCAACTGTTCATGATTCGCTACCAAACAATACTGTGCTCCAAACGTATTTTCTCAGAAATTTCTTCTTCAAATTAAGGCCAGAGTTCTCTTGGCCGGGAATGCCAACCTCACCTCTTCTTTTCTCCTTAATATGTCCTCCTTCCTTCGTCCGTCGTGGTTAATTCCGATTCCTAGGTAGCAGAATTCCGTAACTTCATCTACTGCATGGTCCCGATTGCTGATGTTGACTTTTTCACCATTCTCGCCTCTGCTGCAAGTCATTACCTTTGACATTTTCCGGTTTACTCTCATTCCATATTCTGTAGTCATTAGATTGTACATTCCATCCAACAGATCCTGTAATTTTTCTTCCATTTCACTGAGGATAGCAACAACATGAGCGAATCCTTATATAAATACCCTTTAAACGTAAATTTCAATCCACCCTTAATCCACCCTTGAAACTTTCTTTAATTTCCGTTATTGCTTCTTCGATGTATAGATGGAAGAGTGGGGATGGAAGACCGCATCTCTGCCTTACAACCTTTTTATCCAAGCACTTTGTCCTTAATCTTCAAGTTTTATTGTTCCGTCTTCTTTCTTGTACACATTGCATAGCACCCGTCTTTCCATTGGCCTTCGTCTGTGCGAATATGCACAGGTTGCCCGAACTCTTACGGGATTCGTCACCTTAGTTGGCGCGAGTAACGAGTGGATGGGCAAATATCTATTAGGTACATACGTGAGTAGATTGTGGAGAGTTGGGAACGAGGGTCTCACGGGAAGCGTGCAAGGGATAAGTCCCTGCAGTCGCGCTATTCATCTGCGTCCTCGGTGGCTCAGATTCATAGAGTGTCTTCCATGTAAGCAGGAGATCCCAGGTTCGAATCGGGGCACACCTTTTGAGCTGTCCCCATCGACGTATATCAGCAACACCTGTCGGCAGCGGAGGGTTTCTATTAATTATCATTTGTTCATTGCTTGTTCTCCCTCTACCATTTTTATCACCCACACTTCCTTTCCAGTACTAAACTGGTGATCCCTTGACGTCTCACAGTGTGTCCTATCAACCGATCCTTCCGTTTGATCAATCTGAGCCACAAATTTCCTGTGTCTCCAGTTCTATTCAGTACCCCCACATTAGGTACATGATGTGCCCATCTAATCTTTAACATTCTTCTGTTGCACCACATTTCGAAAGCTTCTGTTCCAATTTTGGTTAAACTGTTCATGGTCCATGTTTCACTTACATATATGGCTAAGCATCAGACAAACATTTTCAGAAAAATTTCTTAACATTGAAATCGATGTTAACAAACTTCTCTTCTTCAGAAATGGTTCTCTTGCCACTGTCAGACTACAGTTTATAGTCTCTGTACTTCGGCCACCTTCAGTTCCTTTTCTGCCCAAATAACAAAACGCGTCTACTACTTTTCACGGTGTCTCGTTTGCTAATGTAATTCACCTTGCATCATCTGATTTAATTCGACTATATTCCGTTATCCTTGTTTTGCTTTTGTTGATGTTCGTCTTATATCCTTCTTTCAAGACACTGTCCATTCCGTTTAACTGCTCTTCTAAGTCCTTTGTTGTCTCTGACAGAATTACAATGTCGTCACCAAACCTGAAAGTTTTTATTTCTTTTCTTAGAACTTTAATTGCTACCCAGAAGTTTTCTTTGGTTTCTTTTAATGCTTGTTCAGTGTAGAGATTGAATAACGATGGAGAAAGGCTGTAATCCAGTCTCACTCTCCCTTCTCAACCACTGTTTCCCTTTCGTGCCCTTCGACTCATATAACTGCTGTCTGGTTTCTGTACAAGTTGTAAATAGCTTTCACTCCCTGTATTTTACCCCTGCTGTCTTCAGAATTTCAAAGGGGATACACCTAAGGCTACAAATGGTATAGTCATAGGTTTACGTTTTCTTAACCTATCCTCAAAAATGTATCTCTGTACCTAACGGTCACAATTTGCGCTCATTTGATCTCAACAAGATTTCCAAAGCAGCTTTCCTGCATGTATTTGTGACGTAACAGTCAAGTTAAATAAACGGGGTGAAACTGCAAGTGGGTCAGTACAGTGAGCTGAACTGCTGTTCTAGTGATTTACAATTACTCTTTTTACATAGCTGATTAATATTTTTTTCATCCAGGCATGAGCTACTCCTAATTGTTTGACATAAGTTACAGTAGATTCGTTGTATGTCACCCATTATTTCCTTCAGTTTGTAAGTTATTGCTGATATATATGGCTAGGGCTTATTTCAATAGTGGTACAAGTCCATTTTAGTTCATTCTGAGATATAGAGTCCTAAAGTTGAATGAGCGCTGAAAAATCTGCAGTTGAGATGCCAGAAACATTTAGGCACATGTACTTGAATATTTGTGGTATCTCAACTGCAGATTTTTCGGCGCTCATTTAACTTTAGGACTCTGTATCCCAGAATAGACAAAAATGGACTTGTACCACTATTGAAATAACCCCTTCATATATTATAATGGTCAATATTAGACCACTATAGTCAGTGACCTGTTTCTTATTGGCGCAATACTTTTTCAAAGATCGTGCAGTTCTCTCCTCATCCGAAATCATCATCCCCATTCTGTGTTGTTCAATTTCTTTTGGTGGTGTGATACGTTTTTCCTGAAGAATCTGAGCTCTGCGATCCGTCTAATGCCGTTCTTACTATTCCATTCCATTAACCATTGTCCTCATCAGACGTCCTAGGAAAGATATCCGTTTCTTTTTCATTGCACTTGTCACTGATTCTATTTCTTTATAAATTGCTTCCTTTGAAGCTATTCTCCAAACTCACTGGTTCTACTTCTTCATAAATTGTTTTATTTGAAGCTATTCTCCAACCTCCGCCTTTTCGGTAATTTTTATTTATACATGTTCTGGCTGTCGTTTTTTCTATTTTGATTAATGTGTATACTGCTACATTGTTGGTTGATTTAAATACAGTTTCGATAGCAATTATTATTTGTGGCTGTGTGTCTGTTTTGCAGTGTTTCAGTTTGTGGCTATTGAGAGGTATTTTTTGTTATGTGTATTCTTGCAAACATGATGTATTTAATCCATTTCTATAATTAAGTTACGCTGTGAGTTTTAGAAGTGAGCAAAGTCCCTCGCACCTGTCTGGCGCGGGATAGATAATTCATGGACATTGGAAGGCAGACAATTGCTGTTGTTGTTGTGGTCTTCAGTCCTGAGACTGGTTTGATGCAGCTCTCCATGCTACTCCATCCTGTGCAAGCTTCTTCATCCCGCAGTACCTACTGCAACCTACATCCTTCTGAAACTGTTCAGTGTACTCATCCCTTGGTCTCCCTCTACGATTCTCACCCTCCACGTTGCCCTCCAATACTAAATTGGTGATCCCTTGATGCCTCAGAATATGTCCTACCAACCGGTCCCGTCTGCTAGTCAAGTTGTGCTAAATTGCTAAAAAATCAAAATAATGGGACACATATAGTGAAACATGTTCGATGAGGGTGTGTTGTAAGAACGTATGTATCTACAGAAGGAGTCGTTTTTGACTGGCGATGTACTGGAACCTTGTGCAGAGACGCTGCGGCTCTACCCGCTGCAGTCATACCTGATCCGGCAGTGCACGCAGACGTACCGGGTACCGGACAGTGGGCTGGTGGTGCAGCCGGGCACCATGGTGTATGTGCCGGTGCTGTCGCTGCACAGGGACCCCCACCACTACCCAGACCCACTGCGCTTCGACCCGCAGCGCTTCGCCGACAACCAAGGCGGTGCCACTGGCGCCCCTTACTGGCCGTTTGGCGATGGTCCCAGGGCCTGTCTGGGTAAGTACACACGAACGCAGTTAACGACATAGTCTGAGCATCTGAGCTGATACAGCATGTAGGATATCTTGTTAATCTCAGGAAGAACTTTTCTAAATTTCGAGAAGCTTTCAAACACCCTTCATCACAAGCAGCTTCCATTCATATTGTGGGCCTATGGAGTGTTGTCTCAGCTGTGCCACTATATTCGTCATTTCCTGCCACTGCCACTTTTCTCCGTTCGTGGTGTCAACCCAGTTCTCTGTCACCTCCATACAGTACGATGGGTTTACTTGGATAGGTCTCGTGCATCCGCAGATGGGGCATGGTGAATGCTGACTTCTCTGAAGATATGCTTCGTCGTACAGTCGTCCTGCCTCCAGTGCACTGTTCATCTACATTTCATCTACATTTATACTCCGAAAGCCACCGAACGGTGTGTGGCGGAGGGCACTTTACGTCCCACTGTCATTACCTCCCTTTCCTGTTCCAGTCGCGTATGGTTCGCGGGAAGAACGACTGCTGGAAAGACTCTGTGCGCGTTCGAATCTCTCTAATTTTACATTCGTGATCTCCTCGGGAGGTATAAGTAGGGGGAAGCAATATATTCGATACCTCATCCAGAAACGCACACTCTCGAAACCTGGACAGCGAGCTACACCGCAATGCAGAGCGCCTCTCTTGCAGAGTCTGCCAGTTGAGTTTGCTAAAAATCTCCGTAACGCTATCACGCTTACCAAATAACCCTGTGGCGTAACGCGACGCTCTTCTTTGGATCTATCTCCTCTGTCGACCTGGTACGGATCCCTCACTGATGAACAATACTCAAGTATAGGTCGAACGAATGTTTTGTAAGCCACCTCATTTTGTTGATGGACTACATTTTCTAAGGACTCTCGCAATGAATCTCAACCTGGCACCCGCCTCACCAACAATTAATTTTATGTGATCATTCCACTTCAAATCGTTCCGTACGCATACTACCAGATATTTTACAGAAGTAACTGCTACCAGTGTTTGTTCCGCTATCATATAATCATACAATAAAGGATCCTTCTTTCTGTGTATTACCGAGCCCATACGTGAAGGGCATTTCAGACAGTTCTTTGTTTGAAATTGTGTGTGGAGCCATGGCAACCACTTCAGGTGGTGCCCCCGCAAACTATGTTTGCTGCTCAGTGTGGGAACTGACACATGGAAATTAAGGCCGTGTTCATGCTGATGTCTCGCTGATATCTCCGGCATGGCCCAAAACTTGAGCAACATTTACTTGCATTAAGGTCAACCTTCGCTTCACACCAATGGAACTAATTTCTTGTTACTGTTGGCAGTCCTAGGTCCAGTGTCATGAAACTCTTCCTGACACTTTACCTGGTACAACTAGTATCCCTAAAATTCTTACCCTCTCCCCCTACATTTCCTTTCATTATTAAATTAAATATTACTGGATACCCCAGGATGTGTCATATCAGGCTATATCCTGCTTTACACAGCTCGATCATATGGCCCCTTCCTCCATGATTCGCGCAAGTACCTCTCGAATGACCTTGTCGTGGCTGGGATATTAAATCCAAATACACAGTCCAGGCACATTAATATGGCCATCGCCTATGTTTGACGCCAACTTGCAATACTGACTCACACACGTCTGGTGGCAGGACCAGCAGTGGCCGCTATTAAAGAGTCAGGGAGTTGCGGGAACAGTGCAGTTGTTGTCAAATGGTTGAAATGTCTCTGAGCACTATGGGACTTAACATGTGAGCCCATCAGTCCCCTAGAACTTGGAACTACTTAAACCTAACTAACCTAAGTACAGGGCACACATCTATGCCCGAGGCAGGATTCGAACCTGCGACCATAGCAGTTGCGCGGTTTCGGACTGAAGCGCCTAGAACCACTCGGCCACCGTGGCCAACCAGTTGTTGTCGTAGTGTGGTAATGGCGCAATTTGTCTGACGTCCAAAAGGGCATCACCATTGGCTATTGGGCCAAGGATAGAAGCATTTCTGAAACGGCTAAATTTGTAAATAGTTCATGCGGCGAGGTGGTTAAAGTACACCGTGTGTGACAAAATGGCGCTATCCAAAACTAGCGCCTAGGCAGATGCCACAGATGATAGCGGTGAACGATGGCTGCGGGGATGTTAAGGGTCAATAGACGTCCAACAGTTGAGCATCTGACTGCGCGGGTGAACCAAGGGGCTACCAAAAGTCTCTCCTTAATGGCCGTTCAGCAAACGTTGCTGCGAATGGGCGTCAGCATCAGGCGTCTGGTTCATGAATTCATGATCACTCTTGTTTACCGGCGACGAAGGCTGGAATTTGTACACCAATACCGCAGCTGGACTTTCACAAAGTGGCAGCAGCTTGCCTTTTCAGATGAATGACGTTGATGCTCCATCAGAGTGTTGACTGTTGGCGAGTACATCGCAAAACGACTGGAAACAAACACCTGCAACCAGGAGGAGCGTCGATTTTCACGGGTTTGCAGCAGGGTTCCATCGTCCTCACGACAACACGATGTTTCGGCGGACCATCTGGCCGCCATCTTCAGGTGAGATTGAGTGCACAATCACGCCAGAACTGAAGAGAGCTAATTTTTTTTCTTTATTTATTTATGGGGCAGGGGAGGGCTGTCAGCGGCACAATCCGCCGCTCTTCAGCCGAGTGACATAACTTAAAATAAGAATAAAATGGTACATACATAAGGCGATAAAGGGGAACTTAAAACAGAATAATGGGAGAAAATGGAGGTAAAAATATAGACTAACACGGAGTCGTTCATGGAGGACAGTTAAAAAAGGTCACCAGAAAGTTAAAAAACACAGGTGGCATTTCTTCAAAACTCAAAGAAGACACTGAATGGACATGCACACGTTAAAAGTCGGGCACAGTAGTAAAAACACTCTGGAACAACACACTTAAAACCAACTTGGAGCACACACGACGAAGAAAAAAACTGCCAGGCGGGACCTGCTGAGGAAAAGGGCAGGGAGGATGGAAAAGGAAGGGAGTGCATGGGGCAGCAGGGGAAGCGGCGCGATGAAGAGAGGAGGGGCATCAGTGGGTTCACGAAGAGGCGGGAGACATGTGGGGTGGGAGATGAAGAGGGAAGACAGGGCAGGAGGGATTGAAGAGACCTCATTTTTTTTTTCTTTATTATAATTTTAATCACCACATACAGGCGGGCTGTCAGCAGCATATTACGCTGCTCTTCAGCCTTAAGTGGTACAATAATATGACATATAGGTGACACAGACAATACAATAAAAACGGCAGGCAAAAAATGTAGATACAAAAAACAATAAACATGAAGCCGTTCATGCTGGACGAGAAAAAACAGTAACAGTTGGTGACACGGCGCACATAACAGGGATGACTGCGACGGCACACGTGAACAGTGGAGGCCTGATGGCGAAAGAACACTAAACACAAAACGAAGGCACACACACGAGACACTGATGGCGATGATCTCTGGCGCTCGAAAGTCCACTGAGCGTGTACGAGTCCGAGGGCCTGCCAAGAGTGGAGGAGGGGGGGGGGCGGTGGGAGAGGGAGAGGGGAGAGCAAAGATGCCATGGGCAGGAGAGATAGGGGAAAGGGAAGAAGGGGGAGGGGAAGCCTGAGGGAAGAGGGGTGGAGGAAGGGGGATGGAGGGAAAAGGAAAGAGAAGGGAGGGGAAGGGAGGGAGGGTGCCTAAAGGAAAGGACACAGGAAGTGGGGGGAAGGATCAAAGTTGATAAGAGGGGTAGATGGAGGGGAGGAGGACATCATCAGGGAGGGGGAGCTGGCGGAAGCCGCCTTGGGAGAGGGTAAGGAGGGTGGAGAGATGGAGACCGGGTGGGACATGGGCATACAGAAGAGACCTCAGATTCGCCGGCTCCTTTATACCGTGGGTTACTGGCCGTTGCGCGTGCGCGAGAAACGGAAGAGCTGCCCTCTGTGAGGCGAAGAATTGCAGCAGCGCGAGCGGTGAAAACTGTCAACAGCGAGGAACTGCAAAATTAAAATGCATTGCTGTTGTATCTGTGATAAAATAGGATTCCACGACTTACTTAAAGGAAAACCTTTATCTCTGTTAATAATATCATCACACAGTTCCGGCGTGATTGTGCACTCAGCTCACCTGAAGATGGCGGCCAGATGGTCCGCCGAAATATCGTGTTGTCGTCAGGACGATGGAACCCGGCTGCAAACCCGTCAAAATCATCAGTATTTGATACGCCGGGAAAATCTACGGCATCACAGGAGGAGCGTTATCGTCTGGGGAATGTTTTCGTAGCCTTCCCTGGGTGAACTCGCCATTCGGAAAGGTCAATGTATTAACACAAGCATATTTCTATCCATAGATACCACGCTCACCGTGGCACGCAATTTTTTTGTTCCTTGTCACCATGGCACCTACTAACTGTCCAATGAAAAAAGTCACACAGCTTGCAGTATACGTGCGTGGTTCGGAGAGCACTGGAATGTGTTTACTGTACTGCCCTGGCCACTAAACTCACCGGATTTGACGCTAATCGAGAATCTGTTGACTCACATCCATAGGGCTGTTGAAGCCGTGGATTCTCTATGCACCCTCAAGAACCTCACTGACTGTCTTCCTGCACGTCTCTCGCTGCAGAAGTTGGTAATTCAGGCTTTTGATAGGTGGTCACATACATGTGATTGGACAATGTATTTATTCCTTTTTCCGACCCAGCACCTCTTTATTTGTTACTCAATTTACTCATGACACTTGACATATTCTTGCACGTTTTGCTGTCCTTACATGCACTGTTTGTCGATAACGAATGACTTCCACATGGAACAATACACAAAAAGCATCAGAACAGTATCAGTACCACTTAATTTTATTATCGATGTCACCTCAATTATCTTCTTCAAGAAAACTTTTCATGCTACTTCCGGCCTTTATTTCTACCATCAAAAATTGTTCAAATGCCTCTGAGCACTATGGGACTTAACTTCTGAGGTCATCAGTCCCCTAGAACTTAGAACTACTTAAACCCAACTAACCTAAGGACGTCACACACATCCATGCCCGGGGCAGGATTCGAACCTGCGACCGTAGCGGTCGCGTGGTTCCAGACTGTAGCGCATAGAGCCGCTTGCCCAGCCGGGCCGGCTACTTCTACCACCATTAGTAGTTTTGCAGCCCAAGTAGGCAGATTCGTGCACCATATTCAGCGTATCACTTCATCAGCATCACCACAGTTAATTCGAATACACTCCATTATCCGTCCTTTACTATGGTCAGTCTTTCTTAATACTACACTTAAGCGCTAAATAAACAGGAATAGGCATCCGTATTCACACACAGAAACACGTGAACTGGCAGAATACAGCGCTGGGGTGGATAACGCATATACCGTATAAGACAACAAGCGTCTGGAGCAGTTGTTGTATCGGTTAGTGCTGCTGTAATGGCAAGTTGTCAAGATTTAAGTGACTTTGAACGTGGTGCTATAGTCGGCGCATTAGCGATAGGACACAGCATTTCAGGGGTAGCGAATAAGCGAGGATTTTCCCGTACGACCATTTCACGAGCGTGCCGTGAATACCAGGAGTCCGGTGAAACATCAAACCTTCGATATCGCTGATGCTGGAAAAAGATCCTATAAGAACGGGACCAACGACGACTGAATCGTCCAACGTGACATAAGTGCAATCCTTATGCAAATTTCTGCAGATTTCAGTGCTGGGCCATCAACAAGTGTCAGTGTGGGAACCATTCAACGAAACAATATCGATATGGGGTTTTGGAGCCGAAGGCCCAATCGTGTACCCGTGATGACTAAACGACACAAAGCTTTACGCCGCGCCTGGGCACTTGAATACCGACTTTGGACTATTGATGACTGGAAACATGTTGCCTGGTCGGACGAGTGTCGGTACAAATTATATCGAGCTGATGGAAGTGTTCGTGTATGGAGACAACCTCATGAATGCTTGGACTCTGCTTGTGTGTGATGGAGGCTCTGAAATGGAGCGGGGCGTGCGCAGCTGGAGTGATATGGAACCGCTGATGAATCTTGATACAACTCTGACATGTGACACATACGTAAGCATCCTGTCTGATCACCTTCATCCATTCATGTCCTTTGTGCGTTCAGACGGACTTGAGCAATTCCAGCAGGACAATGTGACACGCCACTCTTCTAGGGTTCTTACAGAGTGGCTTTAGGAACACTCTTCTAAGTTTAAAAGCTTCCGCTGGCCACTAAACTCCACAGACATGAGCATTATTGAGCCTATATGGAGGCCTTGAAACATGCTGTTCAGAAGAGATCTCCACCCCCTCGTACTTCCATGGACTTGATGACAGCACGACACGAATCTTTACGGCGCGCCTGGGCTGTTCAACACCGACATTATACTGTCGATGTTGGTCGGGCGAGTCTCGTTTCAAATTGTATCGAACGGATGGACGTGTACGTGTATGAAGAGAACCTCATGAATCCATGGACCCTGTGTGTCGGCAGGGGTCTATTCAAATGTTGAAGGCTCTCTAATTGTGTGGGGCATGTGCAGTTTGAGTGATATGTGACCCACGATGCGTCTAGATACGACTCTGACAGGTGACACGTACGTAAGAATCCTCTCTGACCCTGCATTCCGACGGACTTGGGCAAATGCAGCAGGACAATGCGACACACCCCACACGTCCAGGATTGCTACGGAGTGGCTCCAGGAACACTCTTCTGAGCTTGAACACTTCCGCTGGCAACCAAATTCGCCAGACATGAACATTACTGAGCATACATGGGGTGCCTTGTGCTGTTCAGAAGAGATCTCCACCCCCTCGAGCTCTTACGGATATATGGACAGTCATGCAGGATTCATGGTGTCAGTCCTCTCCAGCACTACTTCAGGCATTAGTCGAATCCATGCCACGTCGTGTTGCAGCACTTGTGTGTGGTCGTGAGGGCCGTACACGATTTCGCAGACGTACCAGATTATTTGGGTCTTCAGTGTATAACCACTTACGAAGACAGTTTCGCTTCCATTCAGGTGAACCTGACAAAGTCGCTGTTCTCAAACTTCTTCTCTCTGAACCTTATCTAAGTTTCCAGATTTCTCCTTAGGTCCATCTATTCTTTCCTCAGCGTGTGTAAGGTGCAACAATCCTGTTCACTGTTTCTATTTTACTTTCTTCACTTTTTATTCATAGTCCTTCTATTCACAGATTTTCAGCCTTGATATTTTGGTTTTACTTTACCTGTGTTCCTGTCTTTTATTTAGTGTTATAATTTTCAGATTTTATTTCACTTCCGTGTGCTCGCTCCGTCTGTTTGCAGGACAGAAATACGCACAGGTGGTGGTAAAGGCGGGCCTCGCGACGCTGCTTTCGCGCTTCGAGTTCCGGCCGTGCCCGCGTTCCTCCGGCAGGCCGGCAGAGTACGAGCCGCACAGGATTCTGGCCTCCCCGGCTGGTGGGCTATGGGTCCGCATCATCCCCAGGCCGTGGCTGCCAATGCACTGAGGGCGGCCTGCGTTCCACACCTGCGGGCGGTGCTCCTGGCCAGCTCGTGGTCGTGCCCGTGAATCCATTGGAGCACGGAACACTTCGAGACTCACAGGTGGTCTGTGGATCAGTCTCATGTCCATTTCGTTGGTGTTTCTACGGTAAAGACAGGCCACACTCCGTATCAATGTCGGCATACTTAGAGTTCCAGTGATGTACGAAATTTTGTGGAAGGCCAATGGAATTAGAGCCCGCCAGTACTCCATGCCGCCCCCCCGCCCCCCCCCCCCCCCCCCCGGCCGCCGATTCCACTCCCGATACAGATGAGCTTTTGGGCCCGTGTCAGCCGCAGCTGCTTCTCAACCGAAAATGGGTCACACTTCACACCACATCAGGCGGCTCTTCCTGGACATTTGGACCTCGAGGTGTGCCTGAGTAATGTGCGAGGCCGATGGACTTCGAGCTGCTGGCGACCTATGTGACCGTGTAATCCTCAAGCCATGGCTGGATCTTATCACAGTAGGGGCTCAAAACAGCTTTGGGGAATCCGAAGGTAACGAGGGCGGTTCAATAAATACTCGTCTTAGGAATGAACGCGCCATTGTAGCAAAGCATTTACTCCTTTCAGTATCTTCCATTGACGAATGTACACGTTTCCCAACTCCTGTGCCGTTCTCAGAATTCTAGTAAAATAGAATTAAGTTATCTAAAACACAAGCGTCTCTGTCTTGATGGTGCTGTAGACTTTGAACTGAATTTATTACCTACACGAAATTCATTCAATAGCAAGATCAATTTATCCGTTGGGTGAGTATGTGGATGGAGGAGAGGGGGAGGGCAAGGTGACTGTCAACAATTCAAAACCAATTGGGCGGGCTTTCGGTGCCCACTTCGAAAGTTGAAGCTGGCGCTTGGTCTTTGTGCGAAAAGTACTTTCTTCTTTGAAAAAGTAGTTCGTTTTTGAAAGAAATTCAGGAATATAATGCCCCCTCCCCCTCCCTCCGCAACGCAAGCAATCGTCCCCAAACTTATCCAACCGACGAGTCTGACTTTACTTTCATTTAGGCTGACTCATCGGAAGTTGTTTGCTTCGACTGCTCTTTGGTTCGCGGGGTAAAATCATGACTTCAAGTATCGTCGCCGGTGACAGCTCGACTCAAAATGTCCTCCTGGTCTCACTTAAACGTTTCAAAACGTAGCTTCGAAGTGGAAAGCTGTCGATTGTCGTCCACTACAGCTAATCGTGCCGTACGTAGGCCAGTCAAGTGAGTTCATTTTCACCGTGTCGTGTATAATGTTAACCACAGCTGCCGTGGACAAACTTATGGTCTGTGCTACCTCGTACACTCTCTCTCTGAATGATCAGCAAGACTTTTCAATGATTTGTTTGACAGCTGTGTCTACAGAGCTTCCTGAGATGTTCGACCACCTTTAAATACGTTGAAGCAATACAATCATTTTCGCTGATACGTAAGGGTCACCATAAAGAGCATATTAGATCAGCTTTATATCATCACACGTTCTGCGCTATTAGTGAATTACTGAATGACACTACATCTGGAACAGAACGTTGTTATCACCATTTACTGAAATGACTGTCAAATGCAAACAAACTAATGAGCCAGATTAATTTTTGTTTTCGCCCCCTGTGATGGTTCCGACACGAGCTAGCTTTAGAAACAGCGCATCTCTTGAAACACTCGTAATTCCTGAATCGCCCAAGTGGATCCATGACACGCCACTGAGGTATAATCCATTCCTCAGACGCTTCTGTTGATGTGTGCTTGTCTGGTAACGAGGTTGCATAGCAAGATAAGGAACGGATCGTGATCACACGAAAGATAAACCATCTTCGTGGTTGAACAACCATACTCATGTACCATAATACTGGACCTTGACCGATAAACTTTTATACCCAGTGCTAATCACACTACTCGTAAACAGAATTGACGAAGTTCCTTTCCATTTGTCGTTCCTCTGAATGAAAACTGTACATATTAAAGAAAAGTTATAAAATCGAACTTGTTGTTATTTTATTTATCTGTTCCCCTGTCCAATAAAACACAATAGGATATTTCCTTTCTTTCACTGATATAAATTTCCCAAATCAGTGTCTTACTCCTTTAGCTGTTTATCTATGATAATTGACCTATTTACTGAATCTTTAGTTCGGTCCAATTTTAAGGCTCTGGAGGAACTACATGTTTATGTGCAACGCGTCCCAGCTATTAGCCTTCAGGCACATGTTCTCTGGTGTTACGATAAATTATTTATGATTTTGTTTCCGCAGTGTGCAGCTTTACTCAGCACAAAGGAATACAGATCTCCGCGTCTTTCATGGGACTCCCAATGACGACGGAAAGCGTTGGTTTGTTTCCCGTTTCAAACAAACTAATTTTTGAAGCGTAATTTTTCGTGCCCATTCGATAGAGTGGTCAAAAATGAGTGTAAAATAGATATTAGATTTATCGACGTGTATTAAAAGGGACAGTAAAACAGGAAGAATGAGCGGTCCTACAGCATCGTCGGAACTGCCTTGCTCCGCAATGACTGCTACTGCAGCAGCGCTATTCAGACGCTCCTGGAGTACCGGTCATTCTTCCTGTTTTACTGTCCACTTTAATACACGTCGATATATCGAATACCGTATTACACTCATTTTTGACCACTCTAATGAATGGGCACGAAAAATTACGCCTCAAAATTTAGTTTGTTCGAAACGGGAAATAAACCGACACTTTCCGTTGGCAATGGGTGTCGCATGAAAGACGTGATGAACAGTATTTGCTTCGACTGCCTCCAGCTACATACTGCAAAAATCAAATTGAAAATACATGGCGAAACCCCAGACAAAATGCACCTGACGACTCTTATATCGGACACCCTTCTTTCAAAAAGCTGGTTTCGCGTTATTATGCAGTCCAAGTGAAATTCATTGAATGCTGTACCACACTTCGAAGTGAAACAGATGAATGACACCGTTTCCCAACATAGTCACCAAATCTCTGCGAACAGCGATCGGAATGTCCTATCAATCGCTCAATTCCTCGACGACAGATATCCGCTTCTTGGTCACGGAACAGTTCGATAACCGATATCTGAGCGTCCTCATCGTTGAAAAATCTCCTCTCTCCGAAATCTACTTTCAGCTAGCCGAAAAGACCGAAATAGCATGGTGCACCTTCTGGAGTTACCAATCATCATCGCTCACGTCTCCACGGCCTTGCTTAAATTGTTGGCACCGGTTCAGTACTACTGAAAGCGACATTTGGTCCACATACTGCAAGAATTTCATATTCCGTCTGTGAAAAATTTGGATGGTTGTCCACAAGACTCACACTGTTCCGCTTACTTCAACTTTATATATGTTTCCAATTGGTACGCTATGTCAATCGCACACGTTGATAGCGCTGTTATCCGTACCGTAGCACAACTGTGTCTGCAGGAGAACGGGACCATGTCCTCCATCCTGATAATGCGCGAGTCTTGTTGCGCAATAATCTTAGCTTGAGACGTCACGTGTAACTTGCTTTCTGAAATCTCTTCGTATTAGAATAAGTGTGCCTAAGGTAATAAATGATGGCCCGTACATTTAGTGATAATGCTAAATAAAACGCCGTCGTATACAGAGTGAAACCCAAAGGACGAAATTTCGGGGGTTATTTACGGATTTTTGTAACTATTTTGGTGGCACGTTATATTACATAGAAGCGCCAAAGACGCTGTTATACGGATGCGTATTCAAATTGAGAGATCTGTTAACAGCCAGGCCACTACGCGTCGGTCGGCAGCGCCTATACAAGGTAACAAGTGTCTGGCGCAGTTGTTAGATCGGTTGCTGCTGTTACAATGGCAGGTTATCAAGATTTGAGCGTTGTGATATAGTGGGCGAGTGACCGATGACACACAGCATCTCTTAGGTAGGGATGAGGTGGGCATTTTCCCGTACGACCATTTCAGGAGTGTGCCGCGAATATCAGGAATCTGGTGAAACATCAAATCTGCAAAATCGCTGCGGCCGGAAAAAGATCCTGCAAGAACGACGACTGGAGAGAATCGTTCAACGTGACTGAAGTGCAACCCTTCCTCTAACTGCTGCAGATTTCAATGCTGGGCCATCAACAAGCGTCACTTGACCGATATGGGCTTTCAGAGTCGAAGGCCCACTCGTGTACCCTAGATGACTGCACGACACAAAGCTTTACGCCTCTCCTGGGCCAGTCAACACCTACATCGGAATCTTGATGACAGACAATATGTTACCTGGTCGGCCGAGTCTCGTTTCCAATTGTACCGAGCGGATGGAAGTGTAGGAGTATGGAGACAACCTGATGAATCCATGTACATAATTACTATTAAAAACAGTCTTGATCACGATTTATTTAACAAGGTGACCGGTTTCGACCACTACTGTGGTCACCTTCAGACCATTGAGTAGGAACCCCTTTCTGTTGGAGAATCACAACTGAAAGGGGTTCCTACTCAATGGTCTGAAGATGACCACAGTAGTGGTCGAAACCGGTCACCTTGTTAAATAAATCGTGATCAAGACTGTTTTTAATAGTAATTATTTACAAGACATTGATCACTGCTTTTCCCGTAATGCATTCAAAAGGAATCCATGTACCCTACATCTCACCAGTGGACTATTCAGGCTGGTGGAGGCTCTCTAATGGTGTGGGGGCGTGTGCAGTTGGAGTGATATGGGACCCCTGATACAGACACATACGACACTAACAGGTGACAAGCACATAAGCATCCTGCGTGATCACCTGCATCCATTCATGTCCATTGTGCGTTCCGACGGAGTTGAGCAATTCCGGGAGGACAATGCGACACCCCACACGTCCAGAATTGCTACAGAGTGGCTCCAGGAACACTCTTCTGAGTTTAAAAACTTCAACTGGTCACCAAACTCCCCAGAATTAATACTATTGGGCATATCTGTGATGCCTTTCAACGTGCTGGTCAGAAGAGAAGACCGCCTCGTACTGTAACTGATATATGGGCAGCCCTTCAGGATTCATGGTGTCAGTTCCCTCCAGCACTACTTCAGACATTAGTCGACTCCATACCACGTCGTGTTGCGGCACTTCTGCGTGCTCGCGGGGGCCATACACGATATTACGCAGGTGTACCAGTTTCTTTGGCCCTTCAGTTTATAATTTCTGTTGACAACAGTAATGCCCACTTTCCTCTTCGACCTCAAGCTGGCTCTTTAGTACCGACTGATGTGACTGCAAAGCACAGATGGACTTTCGCGCGAGGGAGGAATGGCATTGGGTCTGTCACATATCCAAAATCAACGAGTCGTATACTGCTGATCGACCCAAATTGTACGATCAGAGGCTTCAACATCTTTAGAAATTTCTGGATGGCTTTGAGGTGGAGAGAGGGTAGTTACTGATGGAACTGCATAGGGTTACAAGATGGTCTCTGCACGATCACGGGCAGTTGGAATCCAAGAGATACTTTCCGTAGTACGGCGTAGTTCGGTTCCACAGAGACCTACCAGAGCTGAACGACTGCCGCAGTGAAGTGTTTGAATGGTTATAAAAAATCAGGTGAAAAGCATTCAATTTATTATAGGCCCCTTAAAATACTGCCTGAATTATGGATTTCGTGCTTCGTCAATTACTTGTATGCTTTTCTGTTACCGAACAAGTAAATGACTATATAAGCAATGATGGAAGTACCAAATTTCTTGAGTGTTAGGTTTTAATTTCTCCAGTAGTAACTCAAGTTTTTGTTTTCACTTTCTGAGTAAGTTTAATTTGACAGAAAAAGTCCTGTGGTAAGGAAGAGGAAACATATATGGCTCGAAAATGTTGTTCGATAATGTGATAAACTGTATTTCATTTGATGTTATTTGCAAAGTTTATTTAAAACAGTTCCTTAGGAACTTGGAAAACCTATACTTGAAGTCTGGCCAAAGTGAAACTGATTGTATGTGCTAATAATCGCAGCTTTCGGGTAACCTAGTGATAACGTCGTCCTGCTTATCGAAGATAGCGTATCGATAAACTGTCCTGTGATGTAACGACCACAACAGGCAAGGCGACATATGAGTCACGCTCGAATACAGAGCCTCGTCTCAGATAAATATATTCCCATGGATCATCGTGTCATTTGTCGTTGTCAAAAGTTATTCAATGAAGGGTCGTTTCACCAACCACCGTTTTAGGGGATAAGATGATAATGCATCATGTTCTACGGTATAAAAAAGTAAATGATGTTACTGACTATAGCTTTTCATTAGTTTCGGTTTTAGGCCTCTGTTCCACAGTGACAGCTAATGTTTCATATTACCTAGATAATAAACACAATCGAAATACTAAATTAGCAAGAATGGTTGCAAATCCTCACACTATTATAGGTAGCTGTCAAGCATTTCCTTCGCAGACCTACAACAGGTACAAGCAAATCTTCCATGGGACAATAAACAATTTGGAATGTCATTTGATTCCAATTACGTTAATGGAAACGTAAGCTGTGGGTCTTAAGAAGCATACAAAGCTAATTTAGGAGCACGTAGATATTGATAAATTAATGCAATCAGGCAACAGAACGATAAAGACCTTGAACTAGACAAGGAAATCACCCATTCTGTACCTGCGGATAACAACTTACTTGAATGATTCTACAGTTCTATGCGTAATCAAAGTTAGTTATGGTAGATAAAGCAAAACGGATAGTTAAGAAAATGTCGACGATACAACAAGAGACAGAAATGAAATGTGCTCATCAGATAACTGAGCGAAGCGGAAACATAATTGATACAGAAAGATCATAAATATAAAATTAAGATGAACAAATACAATGATTAGGGATAACATAATGTAAACTGAACATTTTGTAGCACAAGAGAGCAAAATAACGACGTAGTTAGGGGATTGATCAGAAAACAGACAGAAAAACAGGTAAGTGGCTTAATCAGAAACGAGAAAACTTGTAAAAGCGCACAGAAATATAACAAAGAACGCTAATAATAAATCAATGTAGAATTGCAGGAAAATGGAGGTGATAGATACGAAAATCAGGCAAAAGTAGAATTGTTGTGCTCGTGGACGTACCGGAACGTCTGAATAAAACGAAGACTCTTTATTATAAAATAATGTTGAATAACTTAAGCCTAGTCCAACTATTAGATTACAAATTAAACTGAAAAACACATTAAAATGTGAAAACATACAAAAATCAGAAACGTGAGATAGTACAAAGTGATTCAGCAGTACCAACACTCAGGCGTCAGATCAAAATACATAAAGAAAGTATTGTCACTAATGAAGGATATCCAGAATAATCGAAAATACCGTAAAAACTATTTTGGAACATTGTTTGGGAAGGGGACGAGCACTGCGCGTTGACAGCTCGTACACAAGACAAGAACTGTTACAACTGACCTCTTGCCAACACATAATTCTCAGCTAGTAACGACAGGGATACAGGGATTAGTGAACACAAATAATCCTCAGCTAATAACGATAGGGATACAGGAATTAGTGAAGACAGGATTGTCGTAGCGAGACTGAAAAATAAACAACAAACATACCTATTCAAAAAATCAGATAAAAATTCACTAGAAGCCTTCCTGTGAGACAATGTGCACTCCTTCCAAATTAACAATGTAGTCCAGACGTGGCTTGAATTCAAAGAAACAGTATCGATAGCAATTGAGAGATTTATACCAAATAAATTAACAAGAACGGAGCTGATCAACCCTTGGTACACAAAACGGTTGTAAACACTGTTGCAGCAACAACTAAAAATGCATACCAAATTTAAATGAAAGCAAAATCTTTACAGAAGCTCGAAATTTAGCGCGGACTTCAGTGCGAGATATTTACTATAGTTTCCTCATCGAAACTTTGTCTCGAAACCTGGCAGAGAATCCAAAGGGGTTCCTACGTAAGGAAATGAAACACCTACAGTCGCCCTTAAGAAGTCATTTGTTGTGTGGCTACCAGTTTCAGTGCACCATCTTCAGGGCTTAGGTGTTACTGACGGGGTTAACAACATCCGTATATACGATGCAGCAAAGACCAGCTCTTATAACTGGGTTTCGCAGGCTGTCTGTAACAGCTATGTTGTCAACTATAGTTCAAGGTTGGAGACACAAAATTGCGATTACAGGTAGTCTGCGGAAAACCAGATATAAATGTTGACCACTCAAGCATAGCGTATACGGATGGTGTTAAACCCCTGTGCCAGGGGCTCCCCGTCGCATCTAGAAATAAAAATCTTTCCCGCAGACAAAAGGGGTCAGGTCTATCCGAGCTGAGCCGATTACACCCGAACAGATAAGTGCCAATCGCCGCATGTTTATGTAGGCGACTGGGTTTGCGAGTGATAGGCGCTGTTATAATTCTTTGCGACAATTCATTGATTCAGACTACCAGAATGAAAACAAACGACTAACAGGAATAACAGGTTCGAAAGATTACGTATTGTCTTCTCGGTGTATCCGAGAAGATGAAATTTTGACAGAAAATTATTGCCAGTTGTACAGTTCCCGATTAGCAGCAACTTAACTTCCCTTCTTAGAATAGAGCGACAAATGCGTTTGCACAAACACGTAATCACGCCTAACCGGAGAACAAACAAGGGATAACGAAACCGGTGATTCTGGCAGGGTCAGGAAAGTTAACCGCAGAATAAATTTTGACAATGGCAAGAATAGTTACAAAATTAATGATGACAATTCTGTTTGTTAGAACGAGGAAGAAGAAGGAACGGTGACACCGTACCAGTTATATGGATGAATAAGACACTTACAAATGTATATACAAAATTTCGACCTCATGCTTGCGAAACTGGAGAATATGGATGAAATGTGAAACTATTTCCTGGCATAAAACATTTTGCTTGTAGTAGGCCTAACAGGGACTTGGTATTGGTACTTCGTGAATTATATTCTGTAGTATTATTTATGAAAATGAGGTACATAAAAATGACCATTTGTGCCAAAGCAGTCTCGCTTATTTGGCGTGTGCTACAATTGCTGCAATATACGAATGGCCTATTTCGTATCTAGCAGTGACAAAGAAAGACGTAATGAAATCGAGAAACCACACCAATCTTGGATACTATACGTATTAACTCCTTTTTCAGTGTTAGAAAACGATATTTTGATTTTTCATGTAGCAAAATGTTGGACGAACTTGAATGAGGTAACAGATTCTTTCACAGAAAGGAAAGCACGCCGTGTAAAGCTGTAGCAAGAGTAGAGAGGAAAAAAATGCTGGGACCTAAGGATCGAAGAAATGTGTACTGCCTTGCTTGTATCTTGTCTTTACTTGTTTTATGTTTCCAACATTAAATTTTGTGTCACACAAAAGAAAAAGTTATTAACTAACAGTCACTAAAGAGTGTAATCCCACCCGGTATTAATTGTGAGTTCTTTTTTTTAAAAAAAAAAGGGGGGGGGGAATAGGATGTCAAACTCGCTGACCAGGAGCAGGAGGGGCACCACATGATATTTGAATTTCCCCCAGGTTTGATGGTTTCCATTACAGAATACACACTTTTGAATTCCATAAGGCGAAGTACACTGACTTGCGAGAGGAGAAAGCTATACGAAGAGACATAGCACTGCACTGTGGACCTTTAAGACCAAATAAGATATCTTAAATTTCCTCCGACATATCAGTTTTATATATCAAACTCTTCAGAACGATGTGTGCTACAAAACAGAATATTTTTGAAAAACCGATTTTTTTAAATTTTTTACATCGTATCTCAAACGCTCTGGGGTCTTTGTCCCGGTTTCGGAAATATCGTTCAACAGAGGCTACCTAACATTAACACAGAGGCTAAAGGCTAAAATAAATAGTTGAATTTTTCATTTCAGTATTCCAATCAGTGTAGGCACGAATATAACATACGAAAGCGAAATTGTGTCGCTATCCATTGCAACAGACGCATTCAAACTACGTTTGTTCGAGAAGTGCCTTGCATTTCGCGTGAGGTTCTTTCATGCCTTCCTCGATACAGCCTGCGGAAGAAAAGCTTCAGCTTTTACGTGGCCTACTGTTTCAGAAGACCGGACTATCAATGCAGATACAGCAGAAGCCCAATTATTCGGACTCCAACGTTCCGAGTAATCAGTTATCCCGGTCAGTTTGAGGAAAAATAAATTTGTAGTATATGACTATAAGTGTTGGTTTTGTTCGGTGGTTATTACAGTGTACAATACTTTACCATTCTAAAAGTAATCCGCAACGAATGTATTAGAAGACTTATATTCAATGAATAATGAATGCAATACGTCCGTTGATGTAGGCGCAATTCGCTCTCCCTTGTGTTTGTGGTGCTCGTCATTCAGTACGGCCTATATCAGTCTATGTCGTCACCATATCACTGATTTGTCGCTATGTATTCCGTCTTCCGTGTCTTTTGTTCTGATTTGTGCATGTGTTTATATTTACTGTGCGGCAAACGTCTTCTAATAGGAACCGCGTTGTCTTACCCTTGGCAGAAGAAACAAAAGTCCTTGAACAATTATAGAAAGATGTGAGTGGTAAGCAGTTAGACAAGACGTTTAGCACAATTTCAGACATAAGGAAATCTTCGCGTCTGTCCTTGAGAATGAAGATGGGTGTTTATCGAGAAAAGCAAAGAAAACAGTTGAAAACAATGAGCTTCAAGAGGCCCTATTCAAGTCCTTTTAGCAGTGGCCAGTATTTGGTCACCCTCTTTCATTGCCGATTGTTTGCGAGAAAAGAAAACGTTTAGTCTAGGATATGAGACAGTTTATCTTCATTTAAAGCGAGCAGTAGCTGGCCACAGGATTTCAAGGCCAGGCATGGTGTTCGTGAGTCGCATCTCTGCGGTGGAATACTACACTACTGGCCATTAAAATTACTACACCAGGATGAAATGCAGATGATAAACGGGTATTCATTGGACAAATATATTATACTAGAACTGACATGTGATCACAATTTCACGCAGTTTGGGTGCATAGATTGTGAGAAATCAGTACCCAGAATAACCACCTCTGGCCGTAAAAACGGCCTTAATACGCCTGGGCATTTAGTCAAACAGAGCTTGGATGGCGTGTACAAGTACAGCTGCCCATGCAGCTTCAACACGATACGACAGTTCATCAAGAGTAGTGACTGGCGTATTGTGACGAGCCAGTTTCTCGGCCACCATTGACCAGACGTTGTCAGTTGGTGAGAGATCTGGAGAATGTGCAGGCCAGGGCAGCAGTCGAACATTTTCTGTATGCACAAAGTTCCGTACAGGATCTGCAACATGGGTCGTGCATTATCCTGCTGAAATGTAGGGTTCCGCAGGGATCGAATGAAGGGTAAAGCCACGGGTCGTAAAACATCTCAAATGTAACGCCCACTGTTTAGAGTGCCGTCAATGAGAACAAGAGGTGACCGAGACGAGTAACCAATGGCACCTCATACCATCACGCCAGGTGATACGCCAGTATGGCGATGACGAAAACACGCTTCCAATGTGCGTTCACCGCGATGTCGCCAAACACGGATGCGACCATCATGATGCTGTAAACACAACCTGGATTAATCCGAAAAAATGACGTTTTGCCATTCGTGCACCCTAGGTTCGTCGTTGAGTACACCATCGCAGGCGCTCCTGACTGTGATGCAGCATCAAGGGTAACTGCAGGCCATGGTCTCCAAGCTGATAGTCCATGCCTCTGCAAACGTCGTCGAACTGTTCGTGCAGATCCTTGTTGTGTTGCAAACGTCCCCATTTGTTGACTCAGGAATCGAGACGGGGCTGCACGATCCGTTACAGCCATGCGGATAAGATGCCAGTCATCCCGACTGCTAGTGATACAAGGTCGTTGGGATCCAGCTCGGCGTTCCGTATTACCCTCCTGAACGCACCGATTCCATATTCTGGTAACAGTCATTGGATCTCAACCAACGCGAGCAGCAATGTCGCGATACGATAAACCGCAATCGCGATACGCTACAATCCGGCCTTTATCAAAGTCGGAAACGTCATGGTACGCAATTCTCCTTACACGAGGCCTCACAACAACGTTTCACCAGGTAACGCCGGTCAACTGCTGTTTGTGTATGAGAAATCGGTTGGAAACTTTCCTCATGTCAGCACGTTGTAGGTGTCGCCACCGGCACCAACCTTGTGTGAATGCTCTGAAAAGATAATCATTTGCATATCACAGAATCTTCTTCCTGTCGGTTAAATTTCGCGTCTGTAGTACGTCATCTTCGTGGTGTAGCAGTGTTAATGTCCAGTAGTGTGTAAGCAGACACAAAATCAACAGAAAATTTTATTGAAAACAAAAATGATGCAGAATCTTACCTAAATTTTTATACAAGGCAAATAAGGCAGACCCTACTTCGAAAGCTTTGCGCAGATCAATTTTAGATTCTAAAACGAAAACTAGGGCCCTGGCCATAATGTTAGTAAAGACAGTGTTACCATGCTGAACTGTACTAACTCCACAGAAAACCATAAAATACTGTTTCTGTAATCGAAAGAGCCCCAAGTTTACCAAAATTAAAAAAAGGGTTCTAACTTTTTACGAGAATTGTCAACTGCCTGGATGCTTGTTAATTTGTTTTGCGTATGGCACGATTCACGTTTCACACCCGAAGATAAAAATATCAAAAAGGCTACAGGGAACAGAGGCAGTAAGTTGATGTTAATTCACGACAACACTCGCACACACAACCCCACAGAAAGCGTTTTTGACAGAGGAGATGGACGTTTAAAAGCTCTGCTCCTGCCCACAAACGTAGCGAGTTTAATGCAGCCTATGGACCGATCTGCTACAGGAAGTATGAAATGACGTTATAGAAGACAGATGTTGAAAAGTATTGAGTGCTATAGATAGGGGACATCAAAATGATTCCATATTTTTAGAGTTCCAGAACATTCTCGATACGGTTCCTCACAAGCGTCTTCTAAACAATCTTCTTGCCTATGGAATATCGCCTCAGTTGTGCGAGTAGATACAAGATTTCATGTCAGAAAGGTCACAGTTCGTAGTAATAGACAAAAAGTGATCGAATAAAACAGAAGTAATATCCGGCGTTCCCGAAGAAAATGTTATAGGCCCTCTATTGTTACTCATCTATATTAACGACATAGGAGACAATCTCAGTAGCCCTCTTGGATTGTTTGGAGATGATGCTGTCATTTAATGTCTTGTAAAGTTATCAGATGGCCAAAATGAAAAAAAAAAAAGATTTAGATACGATATCTGTACGATGCGAAAACTGCAACTGACTCTGAATAAAGAAACGTGGGACGTTTATCACATGAGTACTGAAAGAAATCCACTAAATTTCGATTACGCCATAAGTCACCAAAAAAAATCTGAAAGCTGTAACTTCAACAAAATTTGGGTAGAGCAAACCAAAGACTACGATTCATTGGCAGAACACTTGTGGTACCATATGTAGATTATGAGAGTTGGGCAACTTATCGTTGAAACACTGTGAAGTGGGATCTTGGTCCCGATTTGTTATCACTTTATTTAGATATGGTACTGACTAACTGCAGATAATACTTCAAGTTATTTAAATAACGACGTGGTTCGAACGAATTGATTCCAGATGAAGCATTATCGACTACTGAACTCAGCAATGCTAACTCAGCAATGTAATGCGTTATGCAAGTTACTTGGTGAGACACTGATGCAGATTGTAGAAAATGTGCCACAGCATTACTGCATTCAGCAACTGACGACCAAACATACCTTGACACTTGAAAGATTGCGTGCAAAGAAAGGGGCATTTATTGCTGTTGATATGGGAAAAACATGTGAAATCCGTATTACTTAATCATCTGCACTATTTGCAATCATTAATAGACAAAGGAGGGTGCCTTGCAACATGTGTGCACAGTATGTAAGCGTAAAATTCTGTTCCCATGAAAACATGGGGTACCAGAAAATGCTGTCATCAACTGATGAAAAGTGCCCGAATTGATGTGTTAAGAGACCATTAGTTGAAGGAAACATGTAGCTGAATAAATGCACTTCGCATCAGAACAATGTTTATTATTACCTTACGTTAAATGCACTTACAAATCCTGCACATTACCAGGATTTTGCTCGTGTTTTTCACATGAGTGAATTTGCTCAAGTAACTGCTTATTGCATAACAATCAGTCGTACATGATATGCTTAGATTGAGACTTGAAAATCATTGCATTGGCAATGCACTATCTCAAACTTTTGTTTTATTACAGAACCAATAATGATTCAGTACTGTAAACAAACGCTCGATCCCTGTATTCTATGCCAACATACGCAGAGAAAGTTTTACAGATTCAGGCAGGACTGCTGGTTTATGCATTTTTTTCTTTTAACCCTTTAAATATTCCTGGAACATCTGTTATTCACTTCTTCATTGGAACTGTTCCAGTGATATAATTTTTGAACAGCAGCCGGTCTGACAACAAAATATTCATTAAACAGCTCTGCACTACGAATTTTTACACTGTTTACTTTTTGGATCATTGGTGCACTTGATTCTCTATCACTCCACTGTAGCTCCTTTTCCCCTAGTAGTTCAACATAGTGAGCCTGAAAACTGAAAGCAAACATTTAAGTGCTACATTACAGAATGAATGAAAATAAGACCAAAACCTACTCTGAGCTGCTCGATCACAGACGCACGGTACTTTCAACATAGGTTTAACCTTGAAACTCATAATATTATTTTCTTTGTATGAGTAATTCAGAACAAGATGTTATCGCTGCAAGGTTGGAATTCTGCTTTTCGATTTCTCGAATGTATTTTTCAAAAAGACTGATCTATGAGCAGATCACAATTATAGTTCAGGTTCCTATTTGCTGGAAAAGGATTGCAAACACAAAGGAAATCCGATTCGCCAAGGATACATTATTTTGGAGCAGGATAAAAATTCAAAATTTATGCAAGAGTAGGAAGCAATGCCAACAACCTTTCACTGCTATAACACAGCAACTGACAGTAACTGACATTTACAAATCACTTAACTGCTTTGAGCCATACAGTATAAATATGAATGTACTTCTTTATTCTTCAACTGATATTCTCTATACCAACTGGCAGCTACCCAACGGCGGTTGTTTTCTCTCTGTTGTGAATTATATGTGCCGTGCTTCCACGCCTGAAAGATAATTGCTACAAACCAACGCTTGCTTGTAATTTAACAAAAACATTTTCTGTGCCATTTCTATTTATTCCACCAGACATTCTGTTCGTATTGTCAGCAATTAAATACACCAACTTTGATTCGAGGCATTGTTAACTCAGAACCGACATCAAATTTTTAGATATTCGGTTAGAACTTTCATTTTTAATAGAAATGAATTCCCGTATTTTTTACAACACCCTTCTTTCTGAAATAAAATATTTAACTAATACTGGATAAAACTTTTTTATTTGTGGTTACTGGTATCGATGGATAAACTTACAGAGCTCTTATTACCAAGATAATCTTTAAGGAGGCGTTTGCACGAAAGAGTTAACACGTTAATAAGAGTGGCGTCACCTATCATATGTTTACCTACATCGTAATGGTTATTAATGACATTAGTTCTGCAATCCATGCAACTGTAGCAATGATTACGTCACCTTGAACAGTATGCAAAAATTCCCTCAGCAGCAGCCAATGTAGCCTCTTCATTTTCAAAAATTTCAAAAATTTCACTTTTAGTATTTACTGTACGTATTCTGTATTGCTACAAATTAAACAGTCTTACTCGTAAATACATTGAGCAGACTTTGTAATGTCTTGAGGTAATTGCGGTGAAGTATCAGGTCAAGCCACAACGATAAAATTGCGTATTACGTTACTATAATTAATGTAAAATACTTATGATCGTGAATATCAAGGATCTGATTTCATGAAAGCTCTTTAATAAAGAAATTTGACTCTGGAAGTGCGTTACATTTAGGTAAAGTAGTCATTGATTAAAAGTTGTTGCAACAAGAGCAAATGAAGCCAGCTTATGTTTGTATTATTTAAAATGTTGAACAGTATCCGAGATCACACCATGTGCATTAAAACATGTGGGATTGCCGAATTTTCCAGTGAACATCATAACCAAGTTTCGTCTCTTCGAAGAAATGATATATTCCTTGTAAGTTGGGAAACAAGGTGCATTTGCGTTTAGGCATAATAATTCACGCAAATAACAACGCACCACATTGACTGCCAGCACTTCACTAAGCAAAATTTCGTCTCCACTGTTCATAGAACACGCAAAACATTGCCAACCATAAGCGTGATAAGCGCCGATTCAGCATTCCTCACTACAAGGAATGGCGAAAATGGACTTTTTTAAACAGTAGGAGAGTATCAACAAAATACGGGACCTATTTGTGTCCCAACAAAAATTGTGGGGACGCAGTACACACCAAGAAAAGAAAAGGGACTTCCCGTTTTTTTATGGGACAGGGCGTCACATAAAAGCTGCTCTAGAAATGTATCTGAATATTCAATTAATGACTTAGGAAAGTAGAAATGAGTGATAACATATGGAAGTAAATGATCTATATTGACTTTGTAAGTAGGCTGTTTAGGTTTTTATAGTGGTAACGCCACCGCCACGTAGCGCTCTGTATGAAAATCACTGGCTGTGCTGTGTGCAGTCTGTGGCTGGGTGGCATTGTTGTAATATTCGCTATTGCAATGTTGGGCAGTTGGCTGTTAACAGCGCGTAGCGTTGCGCAGTTGGAGGTGATCCGCCAGCAGTGGTGGGTGTGGGGAGAGAAATGGCGGAGTGTTCAGAGCTGGTGATCTGGACGTGTGTCCATCAGAAACAGCACATTTGTAGGACTGGGTGTCATGAACTGCTATATATATTATGATTTTTGAACACTATTAAGGTAAATACATTGTTTGTTCTCTGTCAAAATCTTTCATTTGCTAACTATGTCTAGCAGTAGTTAGTGCCTTCAGTAGTTTGAATCTTTTATTTAGCTGGCAGTAGTGGCGCTCGCTGTATTGCAGTAGTTCGAGTAACGAAGATTTTTGTGAGGTAAGTGATTTGTGAAAGGTATAGGTTAATGATAGTCAAGGCCATTCTTTTGTAGGGATTATTGAAAGTCAAATTGCGTTGCGCTAAAAATATTGTGTGTCAGTTTAAGCACAGTTATTTATAATTTTTCTATGGGGACGTTTCAACTTTAAATTAAAAAAGCAAAGAACATGAGCTCATCGGCTTTCAACGGACACTTAGAGTGCAAGTCGAGACTTTTAGTAATCACACAGATTCTAATCTAAGTGCACGATAACCGCAAAATACATAACACCTAAATTGTACGAGAGATTAATGAAAGAAGTGCATAATGATTCAGACTCAATGATCAACCCCACGAGAACCTCAGAGACTCAGAATTTTGGAACATGTCGCACCCAACGAAAAGACAGTCAATTATCGCAGGTTTATTAAGTATTATTAATCAAGAATAACCATTTGATACAAGTACCGCAGTCATATATTCTCTGTAACACCTGCCTGTTTCCAACCACTTGGAATAAGTGGAATGTCGATAAAATGTTCTCGGGTTGACAGCCGGGTCAATGCTTCTCCGACAACGTTTCAGCAGGTTTCTTACTTGCCATCTTCGGGTGGATGGACTGTCCTGCACAGCAAAATGAAAGGATCTCTTTTTCGAAACACCGCAATCGTCTCCAGTTCCGATGCAGAGTTTGAAATTTGGTTCCGATATGTCTACAGCCTTCCTCAGCAATGATGCAAAAGCATGCCGCCCTGCGACGTCACCATGACCTTCGGCGACGCTTCGAACACCACTGCGTAGACGTTTGCAAAAACAGGGTACCGCTCAGAAATTCATGTGAGCTGTAAGGCGGTTTACTGGTGTCACATTGGCAGCAAAACACACTAAATAGGGGCGAAAGGGTTGCCTAAAGTAGAGCAGACGAGTGGCTGAATGTGTGTCCAAGTTCCTGGCAGACACGTTAGTAGCATCCTCAAATAGTGTACTGGGATGGCACCGAGGTTGTTGCCCAAATGGGGAGGGAGAAGGGGGGGGGGAGCGTATTAGTGTATTAATGGCAATAATTGTCGTTTTATTGCTAACATCTTAATGCTGCATCCCTCCTCAACATCAAGTCACAGGAGAGCACGGAAAAGGAGGGATGAGAAAGCAAATTAATTCTTTGCGGCTTCAAATTTCGTTCAGATTTCATCGAAGAAGATTTGGCAGTCCCTAGTAATACCAAGCTGTACAGCAGAGCAAAAATTGCGGTCGTGCTACACTACAAATGTGTCAGATTACGTTAAATGTGGTGGCAGCTCCAAGATCTTTAGTCTGGTGGCTCTCAGAAGAGCCTTTCTCGATGATAGCATTCTTATTTTTCTTGTTTTGTCGCTGTGTGTGGGCGTGAGAGATCAATGTTCTAGTTCGGCCGCCATGTGTGTAGACTTTCTGCAGTTTGGCATTCGAGCACTCATACTAAGAAAATCGACGTCCTGTTTAACTAGTGTATGAGGACAATAACAGGTACTATTAAATCCACCCCAGTCCCCGGCTACATACTCCAAGCAAAATCCCACCTCCACAATTGAGGAGGCAAGAAGCAGCAGCAAGAGAGTGGTCAAAAATTCATGACTCAGATTACCCACAGAATCTACCAATCCATGATGTTTTGAACGAAATACCATCGACCCGCTTGAAGTCACGGAAGCCTATATGGATTAATACACAAGAACATCAACCTGACATCAAGGAGCAATGGCGGCACTTTTGGAATAATTCTGGAATTGTTAAACATGGTATCCAAGATCCTACTCTGGAATTACCGTGCTTTGACCTGAAGAGATGTACCTGGACTAAATTAAACCGTATCAGAACGGGCCATGCAAGATGCCATGCATATAAGTACAAGTGGGGTCTATGCGACTCACCAGCCTGTGACTGTGGAGCACCAGAACAGAAAGTCCGCCATATTATTAAGGAATGCCCTTTAAGAAGATAGGCCGGACCTGTCTCGGAGGTTATATATGTGAAACCCTCTGCTTTGGATTGGCTGTGCAATCTAGATATTGAGCTTTAAATATATGAATGAGTTGCTAGTCAGGCTTGCCAAGCTTTTAGCGTGTAGTTATTTTGTCTTGAGTGTTTGTACTTTATCCTTTTCTGCTATTGCTTGCTTTGTATACATGTACTATATACACATTGTTTTGTTTTATACATTTCGTTTACTTATTGTGGTGCTTATATAAAATATTGTCCCTGTATCCATACGCAAAATAAAAATAAATAAAATAACGCTCCAAGATGTCTTTAAAGAAGTGTTAGAACAACCAGGGGGTGGCAGCAGTATCAGACGTTTTCAAGGACGTCGTCTTGTCATTCATTGCACTGCCAACTGTCGTTATCGACAGCAAAACTTGTGGGAATCAACGCCTAATGGTAGGAGTGGTTTCACTGACTCCCCATATGCCACTCCCTAAGGTCTTTTCGTGTCGATTCTGAGCGGGCTGTGTGTCTGACATATTTCCCTCAGCTACACGTCCACGGCGTCGTTGGATAGAACTATGTTGGAACTTGATGCCAATGCGACAGCTATAGCCAACGTTATAACCGAAGAGTCAAAGAAACTGGTACACCTGCCTAATATCGTGTAGGGCCTCCGCGAGTGCAAAGTAGTTCTGCAGCACGACGTGCTATCGACTCTACTAATGTCTCAAGTAGTGATGGAGGGAATTGACGCCATGAGTTCACAAGAGTACAAGGCGGTGGAGACCTCTTCTGAACACCACGTCGCAAGGCACCCCAAGACATGCTCAATAATGTTCATGTCTGGGGAGTTTAGTGGCCAGCGGAAGCTTTTAAATTCAGAAAAGTGTTTCTGGAGCCACTCTGTATGAACCCTAGAAGTGTGGCGTGTCGCATTGTCCTGCTAAAATTTACCAAATCCGTCGGGATGGACATGAATGGATGCAGCTGATCAGACAGGATGCTTACGTATGTGTCACATGTCAGAGTTATATCTCGACGTATCAGCGGTTCCCTATCACTCCAACTGCACACGCCCCGCTCCATTACAGAGCCTCCACAAGATTGAACAGTCCCCTGCTGACATGCAGGGTCCATGCATTCTTGAGGTTGTCTCCATACATGTATACGTCCATCCGCTCGATACAATTTGTAACGAGACTAGTCCGACCAGGCAACATGTTTCCAGTCATCAACTGTCCAATATCGGTGTTGACGGGCCCAGGCGAGTCTTAAAGCTTTTTGTCGTGCAGTCAAGGGTACACAATTTGGCCTTCGGCTCCGAAAGCCCATATCGATGATGTTTCGTTGAATGGTTCGCACGCTGACACTTGTTGATGGCCGAGCATTGGAATCTGCAGCAACTTCCGCAAGGGTTGCACTTCTGTCACGTCGAGCGATTCTCTTCAGTCGCCGTTGGTTACGTTCTTGCAGGATCTTCTTCCGGCCGCAGCGATGTCGGAGATTTCATGTTTTACCGGACACCTCATGATCACTGTACACTCGAGAAATGGTCGTACCGGAAAATCCGCACTTCATTGCTACCTCAGAGATGCTGTGTCCCATCACTCGTGCGTCGACTATATTACCACGTTCAAACTCACTTATATGTTGATAACCTGCCATTGTAGCAGACGTAACCGATACATCAACTGCGCCGGACACCTGTTGTCTCATACAGACGTTGCCGACCGCAGCGCCTTAATGTGCCTGTTTAAATATCTTTGTTTTTAAAAACGCAAATTGCTTCAGTGTAGCTCAAATTACTTCTCAGTTGTGACCTTTTGTAGCATCATTTAAAACTTATGCGTGAGAATGGACAAAAATTACGGTGTTTCGAAAAAGAGATCCGTTAATTTTGTTTCGCAGTGTATATGCTAGCACAGTCCAACTACCTGCTAGCTGTATGAACAGCAGAGAGGGCACTAAAGTCACCAGAGGTAACTTACCTCTGAGGCACTGTCGTACAGAGGTATAAATGAGACCTCCCTGCACTGCTTATCGATAGTGGATGCACAACGACTTTACGAAATGTTTGCAAAGGGTATTTCCCGAGCTACTGAAAGCAGAACTAATGAGGGGTTGAAAGTACCATTTAAAACGCAACATACAAGCTATTCTGTACTTCTCGCAATAACCGTTGTTTGTCGGGAGCAACAAGTAGCAGTTGGTTTCCTAAAAATCAAGGGTGACATGACAAAAAAATGTAGAAAATAGGCGACTCATCTTTATTTACTTCTAAATCTGTGTTGTTTATGTTCATACATTTTCCTGATTTTCATCAGTAGCGCAGAAAAAGTAATATGAACACGTTTTCTGCACTGAAGTGCCTTTGTGTAATGAATACGAGGAATTGCACATTTTAGTTCACCGAGTGTTTTTATTGGATTACCAGTGCTCACGACTTTCATTTCACACAAATGTAAGTAACGCAGCTGTGATACTTTCAAACCAGTCCATTACAATTTTATCATGTCGGTAGCGGACACAGGCCAAATCGTTGATAGCAAGGGAGGAGTACGACGTAAAACTGCACTTATTCTCAGCATGCTTCGCTTCTGCCGAGATTACTGCGAAATGCGGGTGTTGAACAAAATCGATTTAACTTACAAGTATAAATACCGCTTGTATCGGCTCATAAAAGGTGGCTGTAAAACGAAGTAAACCCCAAGTGAATATAACCTGAGTCAGTTCAGTGAATCCATAAATATTTATAAGTATCTTCTGATAAATAATTACACTATATGTACGCAACAGATAAAGCAAACTTGCGAAACATGAAGCTGAAATACGACGTTAAAGCTGAGAGCGCTCTCGCTAAATAAATATTACTGATAGTCTTCTATACTAACGATAAATTTGTAAACCAGAAGTGCCTGTCTGTTTCAACAAGCTTCCCCAAAACAGCTAGACGAATTTTCATCGGGTTTTCGCAGGTAACTTGGATGCAGCATGGGGCACCGTAAAGACTTCATTTCATCAAAATCGGTGTAACCTCTCCACACGAAATTTTGTTAAATAGTAATGGAAATGGAGCCTCGCGTAACCTCCCCACAAAAATTAAGTAATGATAATTGACCATAAACCAACAATAATATTAATTAAATAATGAACCATGTAGGAAATGTAACCTCCTAACAGAAATAATAATATCTGGTACATTTTATAAGGACAGCAGCGCTGACCTTCGGCACTGTATTCTCAATAACAAAAGCAAAAATTCTTACCCCAATAAAAACTGCAACTATATCTGCTCTTATGTATACATTCTTCGACACAGCTTCGTGCAATGCTGGCGTATATTTTTTTTGGATTCTTGGAAGCAATGATAATGCATTGGAAAAATTCTTTAAATTGAAATGAATACTTTTCTTTAAAAGAGATGGCCTATATATAAATTGTTGTGACTTGGCAAGACAGCCAAGCCACTAGGAGGTAGCCGAAAGGCACGCGTTTAAGCTCACGCAGGCTGGCGTGAGGTCTGGAACAGGTAAAGTAATTATACTAGCAAAAAAGGTACGTAGCTTCTGGAATACTTAACTTTAATCCATAATTGGTGAACATCGGTCTGACGGTACATGCATCACAAGATAAATAACAAATGATAATGGCGCCTTGCTAGGTCGTAGCAAATGACGTAGCTGAAGGCAATGCTAACTATCGTCTCGGCAAATGAGAGCGTAATTTGTCAGTGAACCATCGCTAGCAAAGTCGGTTGTACAACTGGGGCGAGTGCTAGGAAGTCTCTCTAGACCTGCCTTGTGGCGGCGCTCGGTCTGCAATCACTGACAGTGGCGACACGCGGGTCCGACGTATACTAGCGGACCGCGGCCGATTTAAAGGCTACCACCTAGCAAGTGTGGTGTCTGGCGGTGACACCACATATATATTCTTTTTTTTGGATTCTTCAAAGGAGTGACGATCCATTGGAAATGTTCTTTAAATCGAAATGAAGGTTTTTCTGTACAAGAGTTACTTTATAAAAAAAATATTATTGGGACATTTTTCTGAACAAATTAAATTACAATTAACATACATTATTAATTATACGCAAGACTGCTTCTTTACCTTCTATAACAATACTCATCCCCCAGAGTCCTGACCATTGTCGCGACCAGAGCACACAGCCGACGCATGTCGACTCCCGCAGACTACTACCGTCCACTCGCTACTCCTGTATCCGACTGACTACTACTGTCGACTCGCGCAGACTCGCGCAGACTAGCGCAGACTGGCTTCTACTGTCGACTCGCGCAGACTAGCGCAGACTCGCGACAAGCAACAACTAACGATAAACTACTCTCTGGTCAGAGATTCTGTCATGCCTCGCCCGTCGCCGGCGGAGCATACACCTTATATCGGGTAACGGAAAACAATCTTAACTGGATACATTAACCACACTATTACACTCTACGTCAAAAACAAATCACGTAGGAATCATGCGAATGGGACGGAAATCGGTAGATGTGCTTTACATGTTCAGACAAACAAGTGATTACTGTTACGGAAAAATCGGGCAATTTGATCAACAGAGAGAGCTTCACTAGCTGAGGAACTCAATTACGCGTCTGTTCACCCATGGCCCAAATGCAAGCAGTTACTCGGCTTTGCATTGATTGGCAGAGTTGCTGGATGACCTTCTGAGGGATATCGTGTTAAATTCTGTCGACACGTTGGATCGTCATAATCCCGATTTGGTTGGAGACACCTGCCCATAATGCCGGCCGAAGTGGCCGCGCGGTTCTGGCGCTGCAGTCTGGAACCGCGAGACCGCTACGGTCGCAGGTTCGAATCCTGCCTCGGGCATGGATGTGTGTGATGTCCTTAGGTTAGTTAGGTTTAACTAGTTCTAAGTTCTAGGGGACTAATGACCTCAGCAGTTGAGTCCCATAGTGCTCAGAGCCATTTGAACCATTTGAACCTGTCCATAATGCTGCAAACGTTCCTAATTGTGGATAGATACAGTGATCTTACTCATCAACGTAGGGTCTGTCAAGCACGAAGACAAGCGGTAGAAACTCTAGCCCTGTGCTGGGGTCATTATCAAAAATGGTTAAAATGGCTTTGAGCACTATGGGACTTAACTTCTGAGGTAATCAGTCCCTTAGAACTTAGAACTACTTAAACCTAACTAACCTAAGGACATCACACACATCCATGCCCGAGGCAGGATTCGAACCTGCGACCGTAGCGGTCACGCGGTTCCAGACTGTAGCGCCTAGAACCGCTCGGCCACACCGGCTGAACTATAAGCCCAGGATGGCTTGCCATAAACAGCAACAAAACGGGACGTAGAATATCGTCGACGTATAACTATGCTGTCAGGGTGCCGCGGGCGACAACCATAGGGGCCCTGATATGAAAAGAAGTGGCACCGCATATCGTCACTCCAAGTTATCGTACCGTATGGCGGGCAACAGTAAGGTTGGTATCCCACCATTGTCCGGGGCGTCTTTAGACACGTCCGGCGTGGATTCTCACTGTCTGGAGTAGAAGTGTCTTCAGTGATGAGTTCCGCTTAGATCTCAGGTCAGGCGACCAGCGAAGGTGTTTCTGGAGACGCTCAGCACAACACTGAAATACCAACTTAGCTGACGTCCGCCATACGGCCTTGACAGCCATAAGTGATGGTCCGGACTCCCGTATCATTTCATAGCAGGACCCCTTCTGTTGCCATCCAAGGCACCCTTACTGCACAGCGGTAAGTCGACGATATTCTACGCCTCGTTTTGTTACCCTTCATTGCAAGCCATCCTGGGCTTACGTTTCAGCAAGATAATTCCCGCCTGCAGACGGGAAAAGTTTCTATTGCTTATCTCCAGGCTTGCGAAACCCTCCATTGGACACCAAAATCTCCGGATCTCTCCGCACCTGAGAACGTATGGAGCATTATGGACAGGTCCCTCCAACCATCTAGGAATTCTGACGACGTAACGCGCTAATTTGGCAGAATCAGACGCGATGTCCCTCAGGGGGTCATACAACAACTCTATCAATGAGTGCCTAACCGAATAACTGCTTGCATAAGGGCCAGAGGTGGACCAACTTCTTACTGACTTTCTCAGTTTGTCAATCTCTATTGGATAAATCATGGAATTTTCCTGAAATTCTAGCCATCTTTTCATCTGTACATATACGCCACATCTACCGATTTCCCTCCCATTCGGCTAATTCGTTCGCGATGCGTTGCACACATTTTTTTTTGTCTTGGAGTGTACTTAAAAAAGGGCAGCATTATGATATTAATTACACATCCTAAACCTGATTTGACATTTGGTAACACTATATAAAAGTATCATTTTCGACCAGTTCTTATCAGAGGTGTAACTGAAGTTCTCCTAAAAAATTATTTTTCGTACTCCGCATGCTGTGGCGTAAGAGTATGCGGACCTGGGGCAAGAGTATCCTAAACTGAAGAAAATAAGAAGAATTATAAATAAACAGATGGAAAAACATTTTAAAAACTTTTATTTTCTAGCGAATTCAAAATAGCGAATGTAAATGATCTAAGAGTAAAGTTGAAAAAACGTTTATAGAGGGAGGTGCAGTGCTTCACTATTTCCTTGTTCTTTCTCCTGTGAAACTGTTTTATGAACCAAGCGAGGTGCTCGCTGCCTTTGGCGTCTTAAGACGTTTTCTCAAGTCAGCCTTTGAAAATCCGGATGCTCGTTGTACCACGTTATCATTTTAAATAAGACACAGTGCTTGATAGTAGAACGGCTCTGTTAATGACGGCCGAGTTGATGTTCTCCGTCGATTTCTGGAAACAAATGGCTCTACGGAAGACATCATTATATTCAAAATGTATTTTAGAGGTAGGTGTGTTTCGAGAAACGACTACCCAACGAAAGAAAAACTACAGAAAAGAAAAAAATTAATTCTTCTCACATGTAAATAAAGTGGCATTTAAGGCAAGTAAAACCCACAAAAATGCTTCAGTACACTAGAAAGAACTACACAAGTCAAAGTACAAGTTATAGGGTGAAACTCTTCGATCCTCTACCACATTAGATCTTCCTTCATTTAACCGATTCCGCTGATTTCTTTTTCGTTGACCTACAGATAACACATACAACTAAATTCGTGGTGAACCAGGAGAAAACTGGAAGCTTATAGGCGCCAATTTCGGTAGTGAGCTTAGCTAACTTTAAACAGATGTAGGTTCACCTAACTTTCAATCGAAGCTATACAGATTTTACATCGAAAATGCACAGCCGGGCAGAGTGGCCGCGCTGTTTGATGTGACATGTCGCAGATTGCGCTGCCCCTCCCGCCAGAGGTTCGAGTCCTCCCTCGGGAATTGGTGTGTGTGTTGTTTTCAGCGTAAGTTAGTTTAAGTAGTGTGTCACTTTAGGGACCGATCACCTCAGCAGTTTGGCCTCTTAGGAATTTACACACATTTGATCATTTGAAAATGCACAATTATTGCTCCCCGCATTTACTCTAGGCGTAAGCATGCGCCTGTCGGAAGGTTTCTGAACAGAATAGAGGAAGCGATGACGAACGCGCTACCTAGCAGTAGAATGGCGGGCTTCTGTCTTAGGTACATAAAAACTTGTGCCCCAAGGGTACTTTTACTCCCAACCTACTCGTCTGGGATATCGGCAGAGCTTCAAAAATGAAAAGAAAGAAGACTTTTTAAAAAACAAAAAAAAAAAACAAAAATTCGACCACATAGCATCCATCATTGCTATAAAGATCCTTCCATTCGCAAAAGGTAACGAGTTTCTGATCAGTTTCCAGTGAAATGGGCGCCCAAATGTGCGCTCAAGGAATAAGGCGTCAGTTACTTGAGAAATAAAACTTCTGAGCGAGCACAGGCAGCGAAGAACAAACGAGTCTGAAAAGAATATGGAATTCAAGTGTTCACTTATTACGTGTTAATGTTACGCGTTAATGGAGTTAAAATATGATTTTGCACATGAACGTATTTGAAAATAAAGTAAAATAAATGTTCACTACTAGCTCAATAGTGATAACTTCTGCGAATTTCGGTCATTTAACTTCCAACAAAGAAGGATAAGAGAAAGTTATACATGAAAATCGCAGTGACTGGCTCTTTAGTTAAATCTACATCTACATCTACACTGATACTCTGCAAATCACATTTAAGCGCCTGGCAGAGGGTTCACCGAACCGCCTTCACAATTCTCTATTATTCCAATCTCGTACAGCGCGCAGGAAGAATGAACACCTATATCTTTTCGTACGAGCTGTGATTTCCCTTATTTTATCGTGGTGATCGTTCCGACCTATGTAGGTCGATTTCAACAAAATATTTTCGCATTCGGAGGAGAAAGTTGGTGACTGGAATTTCGTGAGAAGATTCCGACTCAACGAAATGGTTTCCAGCCCAAATCCTGTATCATTTCTGTGACACTCTCCCATATTTCGCGACAATACAAAACGTGCTGCCCTTCTTTGAAATTTTCGATGTAATCCGTCAGTCCTACCTGGTAAGGATCCCACACCGCGCAGCAGTATTCTAAAAAGAGGATGGACAAGCGTAGTGTAGGCATCCTCCTTCGTAGGTCTGTTACGTTTTCTAAGTGTCCTGCCAATAAAACGAAGTCTTTGGTTAGCCTTCCCCACAACATTTTCTATGTGTTACTTCCAATTTAAGTTGTTCGTAATTGTAATACCCAGGTATTTAGTTGAATTTACGGCTTTTAGATTAGACTGATTTATCAAGTAACCGACGTTTAACAAGTTCCTTTTAGCACTCATGTGGAAGCCTCACACTTTTCGTTATTTAGGGTGAACTGCCACTTTTCGCACCATTAGTTTCTCTCAAAACAACGTAAAATACGACCATCTTTAGAGGTGTGTGTGTTTTTAAATAAAACGGTTTGCAAAACATCTCTTACCTTTGCCTTGCACGCATAAGAAACTTGAGAGGATTAAATTGGTAGTGCTTAAAATAACTGCGATCTCTCTTATCAAAGAACCTTTTATGGAGTGTCTTTCCACGCTTAAAGTGTCTCATGTAGATCAGACGGCAAAAACCCTTTAAATATTGAAAAATTTATGTTCCGTCAGGAAGCTGAATTACGACTACAAGAAGTGACTGATTTATTCCACTTTTACTCCCTTTCCAGAATGTAAGTTGAAGCGAGATGCTTTACCGCTTCAGAAGCCAAAGAACGGTACTTCGATTTCAGAATTGGTTCAGAACTTAATATATGTTCTAGCCATTACCAGCAGCTGCACTCATACATCAGTAGCTGTGTCGGGATGAGTGATTGCGAGTAATTGAACTACCGCACTTGCAATAACATCAGCTACCCTCACGTGTGTCTGATCGTGCCGAAATTCTAAACCTAACTTTCAAAAACTCGTTTACGGTAGAGGACAGCAGCACTATTCCCCCTTTCAACTATCGAACAAACGCAAGGATGGCTGACATAGTGTTTAGTGTATCTGGGATTACGAAACAGTTAAGTCCTTAGACGCCTGCAAGGCATCTGGCCCAGATGGTATCTCTGTAAGATTATATGTTGACTATGCTACAAATACAGCACCATTCTTATCCGTCATCTATCAGAGATCATTGGAACAGCGGGAAGTTCAACGGGACTGGAAGAAGGCCCAGATCATAGCAGTCTATAAAAAGGGTACAAAATCGGTTGCACGTAATTACCGGCCAATTTCATTGACGTCGATTTGTTGTAGAATCATGGAACATATTTTGTGTTCAAGACGTAATGACCTTTCTAGACTCTGAGAAGCTCATCTGCAGAAACCAGCACGGTTTTAGGAAACAGCGGTCATGCGAGACACAGCTGGCCCTCTTTGTGCATGATATACAACAGGCTCTAGATACCGGCTCCCAGGTTGATGCCATATTTCTCGACTTTCGAAAGGCGTTCGACTCATTTCCGCACTGTCGCTTGCTCCAAAAAGTGCGAGCTTGCGACCTATCCGATGACATATACGGTTGGATAGAAAGTATGTCGTCCTGAATGGGGTGACTTCAACAGAAACAAACGTAACTTCTGGTGTGCCCCAGGGCAGCGTAATAAGTCCGCTGCTTTTTACGATTTACATAAATGAACTGACTGATGGTATTGACAGCGGTATTAGACTGTTTGTCGATGGCGCTCTAATCTGCAACCAAATCACTGAGGATATGCAGAAAATAAATGCGTTGTGTAATGACTAGCTGTTATCTCTCAATATTAGTAAGTGTAACCTACTGCGATAACAAGGCGAAAATCCCCATTAATCTAAGAGACTAAAATAAATGCCCAGTCTTTGGAAGCAGTAACATCCGCCAAGTATCTGGGAGTGACTATCCGAAATGATCTTAAATGGAATGATCAGATTATACAAGTAACGGTCAAGGCCAACTCTAGATTTCGGTTTATTGGTAGAATCCTGAAGCGATGCGGTCCTTCAACAAAAGAAATTGCTTACAATGCATTAGTTCGTCCAGTCTTAAAAGAGTATTGTTCGTCTTACCAGTTGAGTCTGATTCATGAGATTGAGAAGGTCCGAAGAAGAGCGGCAGGATTCATCACTAGTACATTTAACCATCGCGAGAGCGTTACAAATCTCATAGAAAGTTTGAAGTGGGATACACTTGCAGATTGACGGCGCGCTAAACGCAAGGGGCTGCTCAGTAAATTCCGAAATCCGATCTCCGCCGAGGATGTAGAACATATATTATTACCACCAACTTTCAAAACGCGCAATGATCACCATTCAAAGGTAAGGGAAATTAGAGCTCGTACTGAGGCGTTCAGACAGTCGTTTCTTCCTTGTGCGATCCGCGAGTGGATGGCCGGGGAGGGGGGGGGGGGGGGGGGGGGAATATGACTTAAGTGCGAATTGTGCCCTCCGCCACACACCGCTTGGTGACTAGCGGGGTATATATGTAGCTGTAGATCTGGTAAGCATAGGTCGTGATGTGTGGTCCGCTCTCGCTTCTGCAAAGCTGTACCAGCGCACAATGTGTCGGCATCTACTAGAGATGGGCAAACTCGTTCATCCTTGGGAACTAGTTCACTGCTGATCGTTCAGCGTTCATTTGTGCTTGGTATATGGTTCTTATGAAAAACTGAAAACTAGTAGTGTAGGTGACTCAAGGATGGAGGGCACCAAGAGGGGGCACTTGCTTCCCCCCTGGAGTGTAGAGTTTTCATTCATTACAGAATTCTTACACACTTTTAGAAGTTATTTCTGTGATTCTGCAGAACCTCTCGATTAGCCAACCGTAGCCTTGTGTGGCTGATCACAGGGAAATAATATAGGGTGGCGCACAGGAAACCAGCCCCGAGTACACACTGCTCGCCAATTACGGACGATGTGTTGCCCTTTACAAGCAGATACAACAAACAGACAAACATGTAATAATTAGGCAGTGAAGAAATAACAAGCTAATGCAAGCAACAATTGCCAAATAATCGATGACGATGTGTAGAGAGCTGGAGAAGAGAACATGAAAATCTCATGCAACGTGCATGGGCTATAGCTCATGCAGTCTTTTAAACCTGTTGGTGGCTGTTTCCCAACTTAATAGACCACAATTATCTTGTATAAAATTCTTCGTTTCGACTTCCACTACATAGCTATGCTACGTTGTAAACAATAATCGTTTACACCCTATATATATTTCACGTTGTCTCTGAGTTCGTAGGCGAAGTACTAAGCAGAGACTTTATGGAAGCATAAAATAAAATGTGGTTTTCTCATACTTGCGTCACACCCTTAGTAAAAATTAGGTTCTTATGTTGCATTATTAAAGTTAATGCAGCAATAATAATAATTAAGTTTTCAGTAGTAAAGTTTTTGGTTTGAAAGCTCCTTCTGAACAAATGTTTTTGAGATAATAAGTAAATACGATTTTATGGCAATCTATGTCTTTTCAAATGGAGAGGCACTGCTTTTCCTATTGAGACAAAATGACCCACAACCCACGTTTTTTTTTTCAAAGAAACCAAACTAGCAGGTAATGCAAGTAGGAAACAACCAAACTTAAAAATAAGTAGAGCCTTTCTAAATGTAATGTTTAGTATGTGAAAGATACACGAAAATCGTTTTATATGAATTTTGTTACACTAAAAATTAAGCAAATTATTGAAAGTTAGCTGCTACATCAAGTCGATGAAACCAAAAAATATATGAATAACAAAAAAAAAAAATTGCCTTGTTATAAGTATGTCTTCTGCTGTTCATCGATATAATGAAGTGAGCTGATATGCCCTTTTGTTACCTGAAAAGACATACCTATTACATACAACGTAATTTTTACGTAATGTACATAACTATAAAATACTTTTTTGATTACCGGTCGTGGACGCTGAATAGCCAGAACCAAGTGCAGGAACAGTTTGGAACACATGTAAAATGATCAGTTGAACCTTGCCTGTAGACAATTTTTTGAAGGCTTTAAACCCGTACTATTTACTTCATAACATTAATGTTGATAACCTCAGTTGTCTATTTCCTCAGGAAACTATAATGCATTTTTGTATCTCTAAGCTCACTACCTTTTATGCAATGCGATTTACTTATGATGTATGGCTGCCACTACACTGGCCCTCATGTAATTCTCGCTTATCCTAAAACCTCGGATCCCAGTGAATATATATTAACTAGATTGTGGACCAGCTTTCATAATTTATGTCTTAAGACGCCATTACTGTTTATTTTAAAGTTTTGACTTATATACGTTTTATGTGCTTCACTAATATGGTAATATAATTTTATTTTGGCTGTATATGCCACTGCATGTAACTCATGGCGTATGCGCCACCTACTTTTTTGAAATATGTTCCTACGTTATTGTTTCTAAGGCTCCCACATTGTCATAATGGTAATGTTAAATGCTTTCCTCTTATTTACTGTCACTCTATCTAAGGACGCAATTAACATTTATATTTTACATGTAGCTTCAGTACCCCAATCGGCACTTAGTACGCGACCTGAGCGCCACCTGCCCTGGTCGCAGTGCTACCACGCAGGCCGATTTTACTCAGTTGCTTATGCGCTCTCCAGCTTCCATGTACTTAATTTTATTTATCTGACAAACCCTACTCTTAGGGCAATATCTGATTTTGACTAATGGAGCTACGGAGACGTTTGTAAAAATGGCAACGACGTATTACTCTATGTTAATATAATAGTGTAAGTACAAGAAATTCTTCTCATATTCTGTAACACAAGTTTCTCTTAATATATGTTAAACTCTAATCTTGACTTATGCCACCCCGGCCAGGCTCTACAATGTAGTCCTGTCCACCGGTTACTACCCCGACCTGTGGAAAACCTCCCGTATCCTCATGTTCCTTAAACCTGGCAAACCGCCGTCCGCCGTCTCCTCCTACCGTCCCATCAGCCTTACCTCGGTCTTCAGCAAGGTCCTAGAATCTATCCTCACCCGCCGCATCCACCAGCATCTCCGCCAGCACCGCCTCCTTCCCGTCACCCAGTGTGGCTTTCGGCCATCCTTCTCTTCCGACGATCTTCTCCTTCACCTCACTCATCTCCTTTCCGAACAGCTTAATTCCCGTCGCTCCGCCATCTTCCTCTCACTTGACCTCGAACGCGCTTATGACCGCGTCTGGCATTCCGGTCTCCTCTTCAAGCTCCAAACCTTTGCCCTTCCCATTAACTACGTCCGTCTGATCGGTTCCTTTCTCTCCCGCCGTCCTTCCTATGTCACCATCCATAACACCGATTCCTACACCTTTTTCCCCTCCGCCGGTGTGCCCCAAGGCTCCGTCCTCTCCCCCCTTCTGTACCTTTTGTACACGGCGGACATGCCGCCGCCGTCGCCCCCCGTCCACCTTCTCCAGTTTGCCGATGACACCGCCTTCCTCGCCCTTGCCCCCACCCTGCAACGCTCCCAACGCCTTCTCCAATCCCATCTTGACCGGTTCACCGCTTGGTGCAACCAGTGGTTGCTCAAGGTCAATCCCTCCAAAACCCAGGCGATCATTGTAGGCAAAACCACCCCTTCCTTCCGCCTCCTTGATTTCTATCTCACCGTCTATGGCCGTCCTATCGCCCTCACTCCCACCCTTAAGTACCTTGGCGTCACCCTCGACCGTCGCCTCTCCTGGACTCCCCATCTCCAGACAATCCAAGCCAAGGCACGTTCCCGACTCCGTCTCCTCAAGCTCCTTTCCGGCCGCACGTGGGGTCTGGACCCCTCCACAATCCTCCACACCTATAAATCCATCATCCGCCCTATCCTTTGTTACGCCCATCCAGCCTGGATCTCCGCCCCCCCTACCTTCTATAAATCCCTCCAAATCCTTGAACGCCATGCTCTCCGCCTTGCCTATCGCATCCGTCTCCCCTCCCCCACACGGATCCTGTATGATCTCATCCCCTTCCCCCACCTCCTCCTTTTCCTTGAAAGGATACGTATCCTGTACACCTCACGTAAACTTGATCCTCCTCACCCGCTCGTTTCCTCGCTCCTCTCCCACCCCCGCCCGCTGCCGCGCCTGTATTCGCACGTCCCACCCAGTCTCCATCTCTCCACCCTCCATACCCTCTCCCAAGGTGGCTTCCGCCAGCTCCCTCTCCCTGATGATGTCCTCGTCCCCTCCATCTACCCCTCCTATCAACTTTGACCCTGCCCCACCCCCCACTTCCCGTGTCCTTTCCTTTCGGCACCCTCCCTCCCTTCTCTTCTCTTCCCTTCTTTTTCCATCTCCCTGTCCCCTCCCTTCCCCCTCTTCCCCCGGGCTTCCTCTCCCCCTTCCTCCCTCCCCCCTATCTCCCCTGCCCGTGGCATCTCTGCTCTCCCCTCTCGCTCTCCCACTCCCCTTCCTCCTCCTCCTCTCTTGGCAGGTCCCCGGACTCGCACACGTATAGTGAACATTCGCGCGCCGGAGATCGTCGCCTCTTGTGCTTCGTGTGTGTGACGTCATATAGTGTTTTTGGTGTCTGCCGTCCCACTCCTATGTTCACTTGTGCCGTCGGACTCACCAGTGTTTTGTGCGCCGTGCCAACGTGTTTTCAGTGTTGTTATCGTCACATGTGAACGACTCCGTGTTTTTTATGTCTCTGTGACCTCTCTCTTTTGCCCGTCACTTTGTTCATTGTCATTCACCATGTTTTATACTCTTGTAAAACGCTATGGCTGAAGAGCGGCGTAGTGTGCCGCTGCCAGCCTACCTGAATTCCAGGTTTTAAAATAACAATAAAGTAAAAAAAAAAAAAAAAAAAACTTGACTTATGCCACCCCGGCCAGGCTCTACAATGTAGTCCTGTCCACCGGTTACTACCCCGACCTGTGGAAAACCTCCCGTATCCTCATGTTCCTTAAACCTGGCAAACCGCCGTCCGCCGTCTCCTCCTACCGTCCCATCAGCCTTACCTCGGTCTTCAGCAAGGTCCTAGAATCTATCCTCACCCGCCGCATCCACCAGCATCTCCGCCAGCACCGCCTCCTTCCCGTCACCCAGTGTGGCTTTCGGCCATCCTTCTCTTCCGACGATCTTCTCCTTCACCTCACTCATCTCCTTTCCGAACAGCTTAATTCCCGTCGCTCCGCCATCTTCCTCTCACTTGACCTCGAACGCGCTTATGACCGCGTCTGGCATTCCGGTCTCCTCTTCAAGCTCCAAACCTTTGCCCTTCCCATTAACTACGTCCGTCTGATCGGTTCCTTTCTCTCCCGCCGTCCTTCCTATGTCACCATCCATAACACCGATTCCTACACCTTTTTCCCCTCCGCCGGTGTGCCCCAAGGCTCCGTCCTCTCCCCCCTTCTGTACCTTTTGTACACGGCGGACATGCCGCCGCCGTCGCCCCCCGTCCACCTCCTCCAGTTTGCCGATGACACCGCCTTCCTCGCCCTTGCCCCCACCCTGCAACGCTCCCAACGCCTTCTCCAATCCCATCTTGACCGGTTCACCGCTTGGTGCAACCAGTGGTTGCTCAAGGTCAATCCCTCCAAAACCCAGGCGATCATTGTAGGCAAAACCACCCCTTCCTTCCGCCTCCTTGATTTCTATCTCACCGTCTATGGCCGTCCTGTCGCCCTCACTCCCACCCTCAAGTACCTTGGCGTCACCCTCGACCGTCGCCTCTCCTGGACTCCCCATCTCCAGACAATCCAAGCCAAGGCACGTTCCCGACTCCGTCTCCTCAAGCTCCTTTCCGGCCGCACGTGGGGTCTGGACCCCTCCACCATCCTCCACACCTATAAATCCCTCATCCGCCCTATCCTTTGTTACGCCCATCCAGCCTGGATCTCCGCCCCCCCTACCTTCTATAAATCCTTCCAAATCCTTGAACGCCATGCTCTCCGCCTTGCCTATCGCATCCGTCTCCCCTCCCCCACGCGGATCCTGTATGATCTCATCCCCTTCCCCCACCTCCTCCTTTTCCTTGAAAGGATACGGATCCTGTACACCTCCCGTAAACTTGATCCTCCTCACCCGCTCTTGTCCCCGATCCTCTCCCACCCCCGCCCGCTGCCGCGCCTGTATTCCCACGTCCCACCCGGTCTCCATCTCTCCACCCTTCTTACCCTCTCCCAAGGTGGCTTCCGCCAGCTCCCCCTCCCTGATGATCTCCTTGTCCCCTCCATCTACCCCTCTTATCAAATTTGATCCTCCCCCCCACCTCCTGTGTCCTCTCCTTTAGGCACCCTCCCTCCCTCCCTTCCCTTCCCTCCTCTTTCCTTTCCCCCCTCCCTCCTCCCCTCTCCACCGGGCTTCCCCTCCCCCTTCCTCCCTCCCCCTCTCTCCTTTGCTCATGGCATCTCTGCTCCCCCCTCTCCCATTCCCCTTCCCATTCCTCCTCCTCCACCTCCTCTCTTGGCTGGTCCCCGGACTCGTACACGCTCAGTGGACATTCGCGCGCCGGGGATCATCGCCGTCAGTGTTTCGTGTGTGTGCCTTCGTTTGTGTGTAGTGTTGTTCGCCGTCACGCCCCCACCGTTCACGTGCCGTCGCCATCATCCATGTTCTGTGCATCGTGTCGCCCAGTGTTAGTGATGTTTCTCGTCCAGCGTGAACGGCTACATGTTTTTTCGATTTTTAGTGTCTACATTTTTTTTGCCCACCGTTATTACTGTCTACTCTGTGCCACCTTTATGTACTACTTGTTGTAACACTCAAGGCTGAAGAGCGGCGTATTGTGCTGCTGCCAGCCCGCCTTTGTATAAGGTGTTAAAATCACAATAAAGAAAAAAAAAAAAACTTGACTTATGTGTATACCTTTCAAATAAATCACGATGTTCATTTCCTCAGGCCGACTTCTGAAGAAGATAGGTTTAAACTTATCGAAACCTAGGTAAAGATTACTTTATCCTTTGCAACGGGTCGGCTGTTTTTAAATCTATTTACATGTAAAATAGGCGAGCCCAGTGAACGAAACGAACAACTGGATACTGAACTATCTAGGAGCAGTCGGCAGTGCAGCTGAGACAGGTGGTCATGCGAAGAACGACGAGTGCGGCCGAGTGAGACCGAGACGGAGACGAGCTACGCGACCGAGGCTGGAACGAGAACTGCCGAAGTGTCCGCCGCGACCGAAGTGAACTAGTGAACTATGAAACGATCGTTCCTCGTTCCCGGGAACTATAAGTAGACCGTCGCGACCGAGGCAAACTATGAACCGATCGTTCCTCGTTCCTGGGAACTATAAGTAGACCGCCGCGACCGAAGTGAACTATGAACCGATCGTTCCTTAGAAGTCGCACCCGTTCGTTCGCGAACTACCCATCTCTAGCATCTACAGAAGTGCTAGCGAGCAGTGCATACAGAGGGGCACTGGCAGGAGCACGCATCTATGCATCGTGTTACTGGAGTAAACTATACGTTATACGAGTACACTATACACAAATAGAGTTGAAATGTGGATTAAACACATTGAAGATTGTATGGACACTCCATTAACTACTTTTCATCGTATCACATAGCACATATCAACCAACAAAACCACTTTCATAAAGATGATCATGATCAAAAGTCTAAGAGCAAATAGTTTTAGGAAGAGTGAATTTTTTTCATTTCAGATACATAAGCATCTTGCACAACACACTTTCTAAGGCAGCTACTTTCTTTCTTAGGGTTCAAGCTATCTCCATACCAACTCCTATCGAAATCGGTTCAGCAAGTATGTTGCGAAAACGTAAACGAGAGTGTTACTTTTACATCTATAATATTAGCAAGGATAAAACTTTTCAATTAAGGTACCTGTTTTTTCCGTGATCCTATTTTGATAAAATAAACCTAGTACTATGCCCAAGGCTATGTATTAGTCATCTGCACAAATCTCAGGACAATTCGTAGTTTTGGAGATAAACGTGTTGAAACTGACAAACATACAGTGACCGACAGCTTTACGGAGTCATTGTTAGTACAGATATCAGGTCGTGAAAAGCGATACCCAGCGTGTGACTTTAAGGGGACTGAAAAATCATTTATGCTTCCTATCCACTGTTCTGTCGCCGTAATTGCCTCGATACAAATGAAAAAAATCACTATAGTGAAAATAAACAAGAATTCAAGCTGGAATCGGTCAAATCCCAAAAATTACGAGTAATGGGCTTGAACAGTTCGTTTCTAATAATATAATAGTATATGTAAACAGATTTAATATGAGTGACAAGTTACTTAAGACTGTTCTTCAAAGTGCCATATCAGAGAAGGTGTATTCAGGATACTACACCTAGTAATTAAACTGAAAATCGTAAATTATCTGACTTAGACAGGCGTCAAACTCATGGAACACTATAGTAAATAATTTACAAAAGTATGTGGAAGATAATCTACATATATTCTCGTTGCGTCTGAGCATTCCCATAAGGTTCCACAGCAACAAAAGAGACTTTACCGAAAAATGAGTGTACTCAAGGTAAAATGTGATTTCCTCGTCATATTTGCCTCACACGCCTAGGAAATAGTTTGTCTATAGGTTACAGTTTTAAAGTTGATGTGGCAATACGGTATTCACAATTAAGGTAAATTAAACAAATATTTCGTTATGAAGTTACTTATGAAAAACACTTTTTGAGATAAAAGGAAAATTCTGCTTCTTGGAATTCAGGGATATTTCAGATGGAGGCACCTCTTCCTCTTTTCATACTGAGCCGAGCTCAGGCACAAATCAGTCTTTTGTGCGAAGTAGAGGAACTAGGTGATACCACAAGGAAACATCCAAACTTGAAAAACAAAAGCCTCCCTAAATGTCAGGTCATATTTTTGAACAATAGCAAATTTGTAAACTTTGATACACTAAAATTAAAAATATGATTAAGACTTATCTTAATAACCAGTCATTAGATTCTAGAGTATTAAACTTAAAAAAAAATCTACGAATAAAAAACAATGGCTGCTCGCTTTGCTTGCTCAAACAAAAAGCCAACTCACCTTGTGATAATTTTGTCTTCTACAGTTGATAAAAACGACGAAGAGATCAGTAGGTTTCTCTTCTTGTTGCTTAAATAAATATGTATGTATCACCTACAACTTAACTTTTATACGAGGGCAGTTCAATAAGTAATGCAACACATTTTTTTTCTGAAACAGGGGTTGTTTTATTCAGCATTGAAATACACCAGGTTATTCCCCAATCTTTTAGCTACACAACACTATTTTTCAACGTAATCTCCATTCAATGCTACGGCCTTACGCCACCTTGAATTGAGGGCCTGTATGCCTGCACGGTACCATTCCACTGGTCGATGTCGGAGGCAACGTCGTACTGCATCAATAACTTCTTCATCATCCGCGTAGTGCCTCCCACGGATTGCGTCCTTCATTGGGCCAAACATATGGAAATCCGACGGTGCGAGATCGGGGCTGTAGGGTGCATGAGGAAGAACAGTCCACTGAAGTTTTGTAAGCTCCTCTCGGGTGCGAAGACTTAAGTGAGGTCTTGCGTTGTCATGAAGAAGGAGAAGTTCGTTCAGATTTTTGTGCCTACGAACACGCTGAAGTCGTTTCTTCAATTTCTGAAGAGTAGCACAATACACTTCAGAGTTGATCGTTTGACCATGGGGAAGGACATCGAACAGAATAACCCCTTCAGCGTCCCAGAAGACTGTAACCATGACTTTACTGGCTGAGGGTATGGCTTTAAACTTTTTCTTGGTAGGGGAGTGGGTGTGGCGCCACTCCATTGATTGCCGTTTTGTTTCAGGTTCGAAGTGATGAACCCATGTTTCATCGCCTGTAACAATCTTTGACAAGAAATTGTCACCCTCAGCCACATGACGAGCAAGCAATTCCGCACAGATGGTTCTCCTTTGCTCCATATGGTGTTCGGTTAGACAACGAGGGAGCCAGCGGGAACAAACCTTTGAATATCCCAACTGGTGAACAATTGTGACAGCACTACCAACAGAGATGTCAAGTTGAGCACTGAGTTGTTTGATGGTGATCCGTCGATCATCTCGAACGAGTGTGTTCAGTATGTTCGCACGCTCCGCCATTGCAGGAGTCACAGCTGTGCGCGGCCGGCCCGCACGCGGGAGATCAGACAGTCTTGCTTGACCTTGCGGCGATGATGACACACGCTTTGCCCAACGACTCACCGTGCTTTTGTCCACTGCCAGATCACCGTAGACATTCTGCAAGCGCCTATGAATATCTGAGATGCCCTGGTTTTCCGCGAAAAGAAACTCGATCACTGCCCGTTGTTTGCAACGCACATCCGTTACAGACGCCATTTTAACAGCTCCGTACAGCGCTGCCACCTGTCAGAAGTCAATGAAACTATACGAGACGAAGCGGGAATGTTTGAAAATATTCCACAAGAAATTTCCGGTTTTTTCAACCAAAATTGGCCGAGAAAAAAAATGTGTTGCATTACTTATTGAATTGCCCTCGTACATGTTATATAACTACAAAAGTGTTGTACTGGAACGAGGAACGAGGGGCTACACGAAGAACCGGATATTAGGGCTTCTTCCCATTCCATTCATGTATGAAGGTGGGAAAATTGTTTAAAAGCCTCTGAAGACGCTGTACATAATCTACTCTCGTCCCCGAGATTCCTAAGGTAGAGTTGATACACAGGAGTTTGCAGTGTATTCCTAGATTCAGATTTTAAAGCTGGTTCTTGAAACTTTGCAAGCAGGCTTTCTCTGAACAGTTTGCGTCTATCTTCATGTGACTGTCAGTTCAGTTTCCTCAGAAAAACTATTGCACTCTTCCACGGGTAAAGTAAACCTCTGAGCATTGGAACTGCCCTTCTCTGTACACGTTCAATGTTCCCTGTTATTCCTATCTGGTACAGGACCCACACATTCGAGCAATCTTGTAAGACAGGTGGCACGCTGCAACTCCCTCGTGTCCCACAAATAAGCCGAAGTCTGACACCAGCTTTATTTGGGGCTGAGCCTGAGTCATTGTTCTCCATTTCATATTCCTCCAAAGGTCTACATCCAGATATTTCTGAGTTGGACGTAACCAGTTGTGATTCTTCGATGCTGTAGTCAGAGGTCACCACTGTTGTTTCTCTTTCTGTTCGCTGAAGTGCACAATTTTATATTTCTTAACATTAGAAGCAAACTGTCAGCCTTCGCGCAATTTTGAAGTCTCATCAGAATCCGATTGTGTATTTGTGCACATCGTTATGGATAAGTGTTTTCTACATCTACATCTACATCCATACTCCGCAAGCCACCTGACGGTGTGTGGCGGAGGGTACCCTGAGTACCTCTATCGGTTCTCCCTTCTATTCCAGTCTCGTATCGTTCGTGGAAAGAAGGATTGTCGGTATGCTTCTGTGTGGGCTCTGATCTCTCTGATTTTATCCTCATGGTCTCTTCGCGAGATATACGTAGGAGGGAGCAATATACTGCTTGAATCATCGGTGAAGGTATGTTCTCGAAACTTTAACAAAAGCCCGTACCGAGCTACTGAGCTTCTCTCCAGCAGAGTCTTCCACTGGAGTTTATCTATCATCTCCGTAATGCTTTCGCGATTACTAAATGATCCTGTAACGAAGCGCGCTGCTCTCCGTTGGATCTTCTCTATCTCTTCTATCAACCCTATCTGGTACGGATCCCACACTGCTGAGCAGTATTCAAGCAGTGAGCGAACAAGCATACTGTAACCTACTTCCTTTGTTTTCGGATTGCATTTCCTTATGATTCTTCCAATGAATCTCAGTCTGGCATCTGCTTTACCGACGATCAACTTTATATGATCATTCCATTTTAAATCACTCCTAATGCGTACTCCCAGATAATAATTTATGGAATTAACTGCTTCCAGTTACTGACCTGCTATTTTGTAGCTAAATGAAAAGGGATCTATCTTCCTATGTATTCGCAGCACATTACACTTGTCTACATTGAGACTCAATTGCAATTCCCTGCACCATGCGTCAATTCGCTGCAGATCCTCCTGCATTTCAGTACAATTTTCCATTGTTACAACCTCTCGATGCACCACAGCATCATCTGCAAAAAGCGTCACTGAACTTCCGATGTCATCCACAAGGTCATTTATGTATATTGTGAATAGCAACGGCCCTATGACACTACCCTGCGGCACACCTGAAATCACTCTTACTTCGGAAGACTTTTCTCCATTGAGAATGACATGCTGCGTTCTGTTATCTAGGAACTCTTCAATCCAATCACACAATTGGTCTGATAGTCCATATGCTCTTACTTTGTTCATTAAACGACTGTGCGGAAGTCAAGAAACACAGCATCTACGTGTGAACCCGTGTCAATGGCCCTCTGTGTCTCGTGGACGAATAGCGCGAGCTGGGTTTCGCACGACCGTCTTTTTCGAAACCCATGTTGATTCCTACGGAGTAGGTTTCTAGTCTCCAGAAAAGTCATTATACTCGAATATAGTACGTGTTCCTAAATTCTACAACTGATCGACGTTAGAGATATAGGTCTATAGTTCTGCACATCTGTTCGACGTCCCTTCTTGAAAACGGGGATGACCTGTGCCCTTTTCCAATCCTTTGGAACGCTACGCTCTTCTAGAGACCTACGGTACACGGCTGCAAGAAGGGGGGCAAGTTCCTTCTCGTACTCTGTGTTTTGACTTGCGAAGATCTGAGATTAATACAAATATTTTCTTCAAGGCTATTAACGCGTAACATGAACAGTAGGGATCGCAACACACTTCACAGGGGACATCTGAAGTTACTTCTGTGTGTCGTTTAGCATGGCTCTCTTGAACGTATCGACTTCATGTGTACAGGGTGAAAAGTATTTAAACCGACAAACTCTGAGAGGTTGTAGGGGACATTAAAACAAATATTTTTCCCTAATTTAAACCGGTGGAGGCCATATTACGCTCGTCAGTTTTAGAGGCCACATTACGATCTTCAGTTGTTAGAGAGCGTATTACGCTCTTCAGTTGTAGGCAACTGCTGTCCACCAGTGTAGTAGTGCATTGTCTCTGTTTACTAATGGAGCGATACACCTGGAGTGAGGACACCGATACACCTGGAGTGAGTACACCGATATGGTTGGTGCGTACAACGTAGCGCACCACAACGGACGAGCTGCACAGCGGGTTTGTCAACAAAAATATCCTAATCACCGTATCCCGCATCATACGACCTTTGCTGCTGTGTGCCAACGTCTGCGTGAGACCGGGTCATTTAGCAGATTACATGGAAAGGTACGTCGTCGCACAGTAAGAACGCTGCAATTTGAGGAAGCTGTCTTGCAGCATGTGGAATTGCTGGAAGATGTCCCGCTCCCTACAAGGCAACGCATGTGGTTCCAACATGACGGGGCGCCGGCACATTTCAGACGTCGTGTGCATCGATTCCTGGACCGACGGTTCCCAGAAACGTGTATTGGCAGAGTTGGTCCTGTACCATGGCCTGCTCGATCCCCAGATATGTCCCCTCTGGACTTTTTTGTGTGGGGAGAGATGCGCAGCCTTCTTTAGGCTACTCCTGTTGCATCAGAAGAGGATCTGGTTGCCCGAATAGTAGCAGCAGCAGGAACAATTCACGATACACCTGGGGTTTTTGCCCGTGTCAGACAGTACATGATCCGACGGTGTAACCTTTGTTTACGTGTCAATGGAGGCATTTTTGAAAATATACTGTAACTGAAATTTGGTTGTGTTAATGTGTTGTTTCTTGGTCATAAATAAATGGAAAAGTGTTTGTTGGTTTAATTAATTTGCCACCAGAGAACTCTTCCTCTACCGGTTTAAATACTCCTCATAGGAAGAAATGACGTTAGGGAAAAATATTTGTTGTGATGTCCCCTATAACCTCCCAGAGTTTGTCGGTTTAAATACTTTTCACCCTGTATATGACAGGGAGTATCCGGAAACAGGACTTCCATAAGCTCCTTGTTTTTGAGAGAAAAGTGCTTCGGAAGATCTTCGGTCCGGTTCTGTATGCAGATACAGGGGAATGGAGGATCAGATAGAACCAAGAGCTTCAGGAACTATACCAGCAGCCCAACATAGCAGGAACTGTCAAAGCCAAACGAATGCAGTGGGCCAGCCATGGAGGATCACAGATGGTCTCGGAAGCTCCTGGATTTCACACCTACAGGAAAGAGACCGCCAGGGAGACCCAAGAAGCGTTGGAGGGATGGGCTCCATGCAGATTTAAACCAAGTGTCAATAGATGTGGACGGATGGCGGATAGCAGCAATGGACAGAATACAGTGGAGGAGGAAAGTTGTAGATACGTGCGGTCCACTGGGCCTGATCACGTAGTAGTAGTAGTATATGACAGTCGTGGTACTTGTACACCGCAGTCTCGATTGGCTACCATGCTTCCGCTGTTGAATTCCGACGCTTTTCCTATGTGCAGGGGCGTAAGACAATTTAATGATAAACGACCAAAATTCAGTTGCGATTTCTGAATTGTAAACCGGTTCTTTAACCTAATGTTTATCCTACTTGCTTGCTGCTGTTGCACTGAAGTGCTAATCATTAGCTTTTGACTACTGTTGCGTGCTGTCTTCATTCTGTCGCAGCTTTAATAGCCGACAGAATAGGAACGGATACAGTCTGCTAAGATACGAAAGCCAGGCTCGACAGCCACGCACGCAGGGCGTCGCGCGGTCAAGGTTACTTCGAGAGCGACGTTTGCAGACGCACTTATCGCCACATTATCGCTACAGCTGCCACGCGGAGAGCCGCGGCGTGTCTCGTGTCGCCGGAACACAGCGTATTCTCACCGACCGATGTCAGCTTTTGTGGAACTTGATTCGATGTCCCTACATTTCGGAAATGTGTATTCGCACCATTTGTAACGGCTTGTGATCAATATGCATTAGCTTGGAATATCGCCCCACCAAAACGATTTAATTCGACATATGCTGTAGCATGAGTCAAAATACGGACTAACTGACAGTTAATAACTAGTCTACTGGCATAGGAGTAACATCTTACTTTCCTCTATGAATGCAAATCACTTGGGAGGTAATTTGAGGCGCCCCTTGGATTTTTGGGTGATGATATTGTCGCTTACCCTCATGTAAAGTCAACAAGAGACCAAAACTAGTTATTAAGTCACCGACGTCATCTTCAGCCCAGGAATCAGGCTTTTTTTGTTTCACCTTCTTTGATGTTCATCGACTTCTTCTTCCAACTGGCTTAAATCGTCTTATCTGGAGACGTAATTTTCCTCCATTTATGTTTCCTTGATGTTCATTCCAAGTATTCCAACTTCCTTTTATTTTATTGAGATTATTAAATCTAGTTTTTCCCTAATTGCCGAATTTCAAAATCTGTTCTGCATCCGCTTGCTGCTCTCGGAAAACTCATCTCTGTTGCATGTTTGCGACGTTTTTACTTACAACCTACGATTCACTTCAATATAGAAGCATTTTATCTGCCGTTGTCTTATAAAATATCAATATTGTTTCTTTCCTCATTTTATTTTTTGGCATGTGTTTTTTTTACCATATATATTCCCAGACTTTTCTAATTTTTTCCGCATGTCTCCATCACAGTCATAACATAAACACAAGGGAATTTTTTACGTGAAAACTTTTATGGCTTTTTTAAATAAAACAAACGTAATTAACATTCTACCTGCGCACACTCCGCTGTAGAGTGAAAATTTCATTCTAGAAACATTCTACCTATTTATCTATCAACACAGTCGCCTGGTCATGATCACATTTCTCCTAACGAGACATTAGTTTGTTGATATCGCGACTGTAATATGTCTCACTTTGTTGTGGTGCCAAAACCTTAGTGCTCGTTGTACGGTTCCACCACTATTAAAGTGAAGTTAAGTCCTCAGACGTGTTGGTCAAGTTCTGGAAATAGACTAAAATCGGATGTCGCTTACTCGGAACTATATAGACGATGACCGACGACAGTGAATCCAAGGCACTGAAAGGATGTAGATGTCACAGCGCTCGTATATTGTCTCGTATTGTCACGCTAAACGAGAGGCACGAAGCCGATGAATTCGCAACTCTATTTCAGCAAGCTGTTTCTCACGTACCGACACAGTTACGCTACACACCGCCATATTACACGCTAGAATTCGGAGCACTCTAGCGGCAGAGAGCAGCAAAAACGTGTATGCAGACATGAAGAACAGATATGTAGAATATTAATAACAACTGTTGTTTTCAACAAGCTTTAAGAGTTTTGACATAAAAAATTCGGAGCTATTAATTTTCAGTACGCCCTTGTCAATGTATTCCACTTTGTGGGTCATCTTCATTCTCAAACAGCACAGTGTTATCGTCTACATCTACATCTATATGATTACTCTGCATTTCACATTTAAGTGCTTGGCAAAGGGTTCATCGAACCACAATTATACTATCTCTCTACCGTCCCACACCCGAACAGCGCGCGGGAAAACCAACACCTAAACCGTTCTGTTCGAGCACTGAATTCTCTTAATTTATTTTGATGATCATTCCTATCTATGTAGGATAGGCTCAACAAAATATTTTCGCATTTGGAAGAGAAAGTGGGTTACTGAAATTTCGTAAATAGATCTCGCCGCGACGAAAAACGTCTTTGCTTTAATGACTTCCATTCCAACTCGCGTATCATATCTGCCACACTCTCTCCCCTGTTATGTGATAATACAAAACGAGCTGCTCTTTTTTGCACCCTTTCGATGTCCTCCGTCAATCCCACCTGGTAAGGAACCCACACCGCGCAGAAATATTCTAACAGAGGACGAACGAGTGTAGTGTAAGGTGTCTCTTTGGTGGACTTGTTGCATCTTTTAAGTGTACTGCCAATGAAACGCAACCTTTGGATCGCCTTCACCACAATATTATCTATGTGGTCTTTCCAACTGAAGTTGTTCGTAATTTTAACACCCAGGTACTTAGTTGAATTGACAGCCTTGAGAATTGTACTATTTATCGAGTAATCGAATTCCAACGGATTTCTTTTGGAACTCATGTGAACCACCTCACACTTTTCGTTATTTAGCGTCAACTGCCACCTGCCACACCATACAGCAATCTTTTCTAAATCGCTTTGCAACTGATAGTGGTCTTCGGATTATCTTACTAGGCTGTAAATTACAGCATCATCTGCGAACAGCCTAAGAGAACTGCTCAGATTGTCACCCAGGTCATTTATATACACTCCTGGAAATTGAAATAAGAACACCGTGAATTCATTGTCCCAGGAAGGGGAAACTTTATTGACACATTCCTGGGGTCAGATACATCACATGATCATACTGACAGAACCACAGGCACGTAGACACAGGCAACAGAGCATGCACAATGTCGGCACTAGTACAGTGTATATCCACCTTTCGCAGCAATGCAGACTGTTATTCTGCCATGGAGACGATCGTAGAGATGCTGGATGTAATCCTGTGGAACGGCTTGCCATGCCATTTCCACCTGGTGCCTCAGTTGGACCAGCGTTCGTGCTGGACGTGCAGACCGCGTGAGACGACGCTTCATCCAGTCCCAAACATGCTCAATGGGGGACAGATCCGGAGATCTTGCTGGCCAGGGTAGTTGACGTACACCTTCTAGAGCACGTTGGGTGGCACGGGATACATGCGGACGTGCATTGTCCTGCTGGAACAGCAAGTTCCCTTGCCGGTCTAGGAATGGTAGAACGATGGGTTCGATGACGGTTTGGATGTACCGTGCACTATTCAGTGTCCCCTCGACGATCACCAGTGGTGTACGGCCAGTGTAGGAGATCGCTCCCCACACCATGATGCCGGGTGTTGGCCCTGTGTGCCTCGGTCGTATGCAGTCCTGATTGTGGCGCTCACCTGCACGGCGCCAAACACGCATACGACCATCATTGGCACCAAGGCAGAAGCGACTCTCATCGCTGAAGACGACACGTCTCCATTCGTCCCTCCATTCACGCCTGTCGCGACACCACTGGAGGCGGGCTGCACGATGTTGGGGCGTGAGCGGAAGACGGCCTTACGGTGTGCGGGACCGTAGCCCAGCTTCATGGAGACGGTTGCCGGCCGAAGTGGCCGTGCGGTTAAAGGCGCTGCAGTCTGGAACCGCAAGACCGCTATGGGTCGCAGGTTCGAATCCTGCCTCGGGCATGGATGTTTGTGATGTCCTTAGGTTAGTTAGGTTTAACTAGTTCTAAGTTCTAGGGGACTAATGACCTCAGCAGTTGAGTCCCATAGTGCTCAGAGCCATTTGAACCATTTTTGAACCATGGAGACGGTTGCGAATGGTCCTCGCCGATAGCCCAGGAGCAACAGTGTCCCTAATTTGCTGGGAAGTGGCGGTGCGGTCCCCTACGGCACTGCGTAGGATTTTACGGTCTTGGCATGCATCCGTGCGTCGCTGCGGTCCGGTCCCAGGTCGACGGACACGTGCACCTTCCGCCGACCACTGGCGACAACATCGATGTACTGTGGAGACCTCACGCCCCACGTGTTGAGCAATTCGGCGGTACGTCCACCCGGCCTCCCGCATGCCCACTATACGCCCTCGCTCAAAGTCCGTCAACTGCACATACGGTTCACGTCCACGCTGTCGCGGCATACTACCAGTGTTAAAGACTGCGATGGAGCTCCGTATGCCACGGCAAACTGGCTGACACTGACGGTGGCGGTGCACAAATGCTGCGCAGCTAGCGCCATTCGACGGCCAACACCGCGGTTCCTGGTGTGTCCGCTGTGCCGTGCGTGTGATCATTGCTTGTACAGCCCTCTCGCAGTGTCCGGAGCAAGTATGGTGGGTCTGACAGACCGGTGTCAATGTGTTCTTTTTTCCATTTCCAGGAGTGTAGTTATTAAGTCACCGCCGTCATCTTCAGCCCAAGAATCAGGCTTTTTTTGTTTCACCTTCTTTGACGTTCATCGACTTCTTCTTCCAACTGGCTTAAATCGTCTTATCTGGAGACGTAATTTTCCTCCATTTATTTTTCCTTGATGTTAATTCCAAGTATTCCAACTTCCTTTTATTTTATTGAGATTATTAAATCTAGTTTTTCCCTAATTGCCGAATTTCAAAATCTGTTCTGCATCCGCTTGCTGCTCTCGGAAAACTCATCTCTGTTGCATGTTTGCGACGTTTTTACTTACAACCTACGATTCACTTCAATATAGAAGCATATTATCTGCCGTTGTCTTATAAAATATCAATATTGTTTCTTTCCTCATTTTATTTTTTGGCATGTGTTTATTTTACCACATATATTCCCAGACTTTTCTAATTTCTTCCGCATGTCTCCATCACAGTCATAACATAAACACAAGGGAATTTTTTACGTGAAAACTTTTATGGCTTTTTTAAATAAAACAAACATAATTAACATTCCACCTGCGCACACTCCGCTGTAGAGTGAAAATTTGATTCTAGAAACATTCTACCTATTTATCTATCAACACAGTCGCCTGATGATGATCACATTTCTCCTAACGAGACATCAGTTTGTTGATATCGTCACTGTAATATGTCTCACTTTGTTGTGGTGCCAAAACCTTAGTGCTCGTTGTACGGTTCCACCACTATTAAAGTGAAGTTAAGTCCTCGGACATGTTGGTTAAGTTCTGGAAATAGACTAAAATCGGATGTCGCTTACTCGGAACTACACTCCTGGAAATGGAAAAAAGAACACATTGACACCGGTCTGTCAGACCCACCATACTTGCTCCGGACACTGCGAGAGGGCTGTACAAGCAATGATCACACGCACGGCACAGCGGACACACCAGGAACCGCGGTGTTGGCCGTCGAATGGCGCCAGTTGCGCAGCATTTGTGCACCGCCGCCGTCAGTGTCAGCCAGTTTGCCGTGGCATACGGAGCTCCATCGCAGTCTTTAACACTGGTAGCATGCCGCGACAGCGTGGATGTGAACCGTATGTGCAGTTGACGGACTTTGAGCGAGGGCGTATAGTGGGCATGCGGGAGGCCGGGTGGACGTACCGCCGAATTGCTCAACACGTGGGGCGTGAGGTCTCCACAGTACATCGATGTTGTCGCCAGTAGTCGGCGGAAGGTGCACGTGCCCGTCGACCTGGGACCGGACCGCAGCTACGTACGGATGCACGTCAAGACCGTAGGATCCTACGCAGTGCCGTAGGGGACCGCACCGCCACTTCCCAGCAAATTAGGGACACTGTTGCTCCTGGGGTATCGGCGAGGACCATTCGCAACCGTCTCCATGAAGCTGGGCTACGGTCCCGCACACCGTAAGGCCGTCTTCCGCTCACGCCCCAACATCGTGCAGCCCGCCTCCAGTGGTGTCGCGACAGGCGTGAATGGAGGGACGAATGGAGACGTGTCGTCTTCAGCGATGAGAGTCGCTTCTGCCTTGATGCCAATGATGGTCGTATGCGTGTTTGGCGCCGTGCAGGTGAGCGCCACAATCAGGACTGTATACGACCGAGGCACACAGGGCCAACACCCGGCATCATGGTGTGGGGAGCGATCTCCTACACTGGCCGTACACCACTGGTGATCGTCGAGGGGACACTGAATAGTCCACGGTACATCCAAACCGTCATCGAACCCATCGTTCTACCATTCCTAGACCGGCAAGGGAACTTGCTGTTCCAACAGGACAATGCACGTCCGCATGTATCCCGTGCCACCCAACGTGCTCTAGAAGGTGTACGTCAACTACCCTGGCCAGCAAGATCTCCGCATCTGTCCCCCATTGAGCATGTTTGGGACTGGATGAAGCGTCGTCTCACGCGGTCTGCACGTCCAGCACGAACGCTGGTCCAACTGAGGCGCCTGGTGGAAATGACATGGCAAGCCATTCCACAGGACTACATCCAGCACCTCTACGATCGTCTCCATGGGAGAGTAGCAGCCTGCATTGCTGCGAGAGGTGGATATACACTGTACTAGTGCCGACATTGTGCATGCTCTGTTGCCTGTGTCTATGTGGCTGTGGTTCTGTCAGTGTGATCATGTGATGTATCTGACCCCAGGAATGTGTCAATAAAGTTTCCCCTTCCTGGGACAATGAATTCACGGTGTTCTTATTTCAATTTCCCGGAGTGTATATAGACGATGACTGACGACAGTGAATCCAAGGCACTGAAAGGATGTAGATGTCACAGCGCTCGTATATTGGCTCGTATTGTCACGCTAAACGAGAGGCACGAAGCCTACGAATTCCCAACTCTATTTCAGCAAGCTGTTTGTCACGTACCGACACAGTTACGCTACACACCGCCATATTACACGCTAGAATTCGGAGCACTCTAGCGGCAGAGAGCAGCAGAAACGTGTATGTAGACATGAACAACAGATATGTAGAATGTTAATAACGACTGTTGTATTTAACAAGCTTTAAGAGTTTTGACACAAAAAATTCGGAGCTATTAATATTCAGTACGCCCTTGTCAATGTATTCCTCTTTGTGGGTCATCTTCATTCTCAAACAGCACAGTGTTATCGTCTACATCTACATCTATATGATTACTCTGCGGTTCAAATTTAAGTGCTTGGCAAAGGGTTCATCGAACCACAATCATACTATCTCTCTACCGTCCCACACGCGAACAGCGCGCGGGAAAACCAACACCTAAACCGTTCTGTTTGAGGTCTGAATTCTCTTAATTTATTTTGATGATCATTCCTATCTATGTAGGATAGGCTCAACAAAATATTTTCGCATTTGGAAGAGAAAGTGGGTTACTGAAATTTCGTAAATAGATCTCGCCGCGACGAAAAACGTCTTTGCTTTAATGACTTCCATTCCAACTCGCGTATCATATCTGCCACACTCTCTCCCCTATTACGTGATAATAAAAAACGAGCTGCTCTTTTTTGCACCCTTTCGATGTCCTCCGTCAATCCCACCTGGTAAGGAACCCACACCGCGCAGAAATATTCTAACAGAGGACGAACGAGTGTAGTGTAAGGTGTCTCTTTGGTAGACTTGTTGCATCTTTTAAGTGTCCTGCCAATGAAACGCAACCTTTGGATCGCCTTCACCACAATATTATCTATGTGGTCTTTCCAACTGAAGTTGTTCGTAATTTTAACACCCAGGTACTTAGTTGAATTGACAGCCTTGAGAATTGTACTATTTATCGAGTAATCGAATTCCAACGGATTTCTTTTGGAACTCATGTGGACCACCTCACACTTTTCGTTATTTGGCGTCAACTGCCACCTGCCACACCATAGAGCAATCTTTTCTAAATCGCTTTGCAACTGATAGTGGTCCTCGGATTACCTTACTAAGCTGTAAATTACAGCATCATCTGCGAACAACCTAAGAGAACTGCTCAGATCGTCACCCAGGTCATTTATATAGATCAGGAACAGCAGATGTCCCAGGACGCTTCCCTGGGGAACACCTGATATCACTTCAGTTTTACTCGATGATTTGCCGTCTATTACTACGAACTGCGACCTTCCTGACAGGAAATCACGAATCCAGTGGCACAACTGAGAGGATACCCAATAGGCCCGCAGCTTGATTAGAAGTCGCTTGTGAGGAACGGTGTCAAAAGCTTTCCGGCAATCTAGAAATACGGAATCAACTTGAGATCCCCTGTCGATAGCGGCCATTACTTCGTCCGAATAAAGAGCTAGCTGCGTTGCACAAGAACGATGTTTTCTGAAACCATGCTGATTACGTATCAATACATCGTTCCCTTCGACGTGATTCATAATGTTTCAATATAAAAGGCAGTTCAAGCGAGATTGTCTTTAAATTTTAATTTTGACATTAAAAAGCTCCTCCGATTAGCGAATTCTAACGTCTAAAACCGAGCGAGGTGGCCCAGAGGTTAGCACACTGGACCCGCATTCGTGAGGACGACGGTTCAATCCCGCGTCCGGCCATCCTGATTTAGGTTTTCCGTGATTTCTCTAGATCACTTCAGGCAAATGCCGGAATGGTTCCTTTGAAAGGGCTCTGCCGATTTTCTTCCCCATCCTTCCCTAATCCGGGCTTGTGATCCGTCTCTAATGACCTCGTCGTCGACGGGATGTTAAACACTAATCTCCTTCTTCTCCTCTAACCTCTAAATAACTGCTGAAAAGTGCGGGTCCTGGGCAAAGTTTAAACACACTGTAAATAGAGCTATAGACAAATATGTGCCTAGCCAGTGGCTTAAGCACGAAAAAGACCCACCGTCGTTTAACAACAAAATGTGGGAAGTGCTGAGGTAGTAGAGGCTGCTTCACTCTCGGCTCAAAAGAGGACGCGCAAATGACGACAGGCAAATATTAGTAGATATTTGTGCGTCTGTGGAAAGATCCACACACCATGCGTAGAACAGCCACCTCAGTCATGCTTTGTCTAAAGATCTGGAGGAGAACTCGAAAAAATTCTGGTCCCATGTAAAATCACTAAGCGGGACTAAGGCTTCCATCTAGTCACTCGTTGGCCAGTCTGGTTTGGCAGCAGAAGACAGCAAAATGGAGGCTGAAGGTTTGAATTCCACGTTTAATAAACCGTTCTCGCAGGACAATCGTACAAACGTTCCGTCGTTTGACCATCGTACGGAGTCCTGTGGTGTCACCGCCAGACACCACACTTACTAGGTGGTAGATTAAATCGGCCGCGGTCCATTTAGTACATGTCGGACCCGCGTGTCGCCACTGTGTGATCGCAGACCTAGCGCCACCACAAGGCAGGTCTCGTGATACGAACAAGCACTCGTCCCAGTTGTATGGACGACCTAGCTAGCGACTAGATGTACGAAGCCTTTCTCTCTCATTAGCCGAGAGACAGAATAGCCTTCAGCTAAGTTAATGGCTACGAACTAGCAAGGCGCCATTAGCCTTACAGTGATTGTAATTAAAGTCTCCTGTGTATAGTCAAGAGCGATGTACCACAATGATTGATTAAAGATAAGTATTAATCCAGCTACGTACTTTTCTTCATAGCATTAATTACGTAGCCCGTTCCAGTACTTGACGCCCGTCGGCGTGTGTGTGTACGCGTGCCTTTCTTTCGGCTACCCGTCGCTGTGGACTGGCTGCCTTGTCAGTCCACTTCAAGTCCCGTAGGGATGACATAGCGATAAGCGTTCCTGGCGTAGGAAACAACCGCATGAGTTGAAAAAAAAAAATAAGTCGCTATGTCCGGATGAAATCCCAGTTCGGTTTTACAAAGAGTACTCTAGGTCATTGGCCACTTGCTTAGTTTCCATTTGTCGCGAATCTCTCGACCAGCGCAAAGTGCCAAGCGACTGATAAAAGCGGAGATCACTCCTGTAGTTAAGAAGGGTAAAAGAACGAACCCCCAAATTTACCCACCGGTATCCTTAATATCGGCCTGCTGCCGAATTCTAGAGCATATCCTGAGGTCGAATGTAATAAATTTCCTAGAGACCGAAAATCTCATGTCCTCAGCACGGTTTTAGAAATCATCGCTCGTGCGAAACCCAGCTTCCTCTTTTCTCACATGGGAACTATGGATGAAGGGCAACAGGCAGATTCCATATTTCTAGATTTCCGGAAAACATTCGACACAATAACCCACTGCAAACTGCTAACGAATGTACGTGCATACGGAATAGCGTCCCAGATGTGTGACTGGCTCGAAGACTTCTTAAATAGCGGAACCCAGTATGTTGTCCTCGACAGCGAGTGTTCATCAGAGACGTGGGTAGCATCAGGAGTGCCCCAGGGAAGTGTGATAGAACAGTTGCTATTTCCTTTTTACATAAATGATCTGTAAGACAGAGTGGACATCTACTCTGCTGTTCGCTGATGATGCTGTGGCGTACATGAAGGTGTCGATATTAAGTGACTGTAGGTTGATACAAGGTGACCTACACAACATTTCTAGCTGGTGCAATGAATGGCAGTTGGCTCTTAATTAAGAAAAATGTAAGGTAATCCGGATGAGTAGGAAAAACAAATCCGTAATGTACGGATAGAGCATCAGTAGTGCCCTGCTTCATCAGTCACGTCGTTTAAATAGCTAGGCGTAACGTTGTAAAGCGATATGAAATGGAACGGGCATGTGAGTATTGCGGTGGGGAAAGCGAATGATCGACTTCGGTTTCTTGGGAGAATCTTAAGAAAGTGTGATTCATCTGTACGGGAGACCGCATATAGGGCATTTGTGCGACCAATTCTTGAGCGCAGCTCGAGTGTTTGGGATCCGCTAGAGGTCAGATTGAAAGAAGACATCGAAGCAGTTCAGGGACGAGCTGCTAGATTTGTTACTGGTAGGTTTGATCAGCATGCAAGTTGTAACGTCGCAGCTATTTACACTACTGCAGAGTTTTGCCGTAAGTTTTATCCGTTAGGTCAAGCTGTATTGGAGGCTGGCAATGAAGCCTCCAGCCCCGGCTATTGTGTAGTCGACTGCTGGCGTCATGATGCCATCTGTCGCGGTGTGCGGACCGTGAGAACTGCGCTGTGTGGAGCTCACTAAGATCAATTATTCATTCCACCTAAGAAACTAAAGAAATACAATAAATATGGTCTGTTTGTTTTCAAATTTGGTATAGGAACGTTTGTAATTTAGAAGAACAGTGTGTAAAATTTTCATGTGGATAACTTTAATAGTTTTGGCGATATAAAAGAACCCATTAAAAATGTACTTAACCGACACCTAGTAAACTAAATTCAGATAGGAATCATGACAGTTTAAGATTCTTTGTTATTTGAAAACAATAACAGCACTCTCAAAAAATGGTTCAAATGGCTCTGAGCACTATGGGACTTAACATCTATGGTCATCAGTCCCCTAGAACTTAGAACTACTTAAACCTAACTAACCTAAGGACAGCACACAACACCCAGCCATCACGAGGCAGAGAAAATCCCTGACCCCGCCGGGAATCGAACCCGGGAACCCAGGCGTGGGAAGCGAGAACGTTACCGCACGACCACGAGATGCGGGCAACAGCACTCTCAGAGCGCGCAAGTTATTTTTAAGGAATTTTGATTCTAAACTTGTAATAATTTTGCATTCGCAATGGAAATAATTGTTTAAAAGTTGATATTTATAGTTTGTGTAATGGTGGGAGTAGATGAGAGTAAATGTGAATGTGTATGTGGGGACATACAAAGTACACCATCCGTAGCTAGCAAGTGTTACGTAACCAGGATGTCCTGAAAATGCTGAATCCCCCAAACTGGTGGATGACGTATGTCTAGGAGCGATTGCTTTTGTAATAAGGCAGCCAGAAAGATAGTAAGAGGAAACTTAGTTCTAGAGTATATTTCAAGCATAGTTTTCTGTTGATTTTCCTTTCGTTTGGTTTTGTGGAACATTTTGTGAATTTTTGCAGTATGAAATGACGCAGATGCATCTGCGAATGCAGATTGGAGGAAAGAGGTTTGCGGGCGAAATTGATCATGAAAGGTTAATCTGATTGGATGATCGTTCTGATCAACCACTGAGAGAAAAGTCTTTCCCACGTAATTGAATGAGTTATCTGCTCTGTGAGCGACGACATTCAGTCAGTCGTGGAGTCACTGTCAAAGAAGGTCATGTTAAATGTGTCCGAAAAAATTATCTGTAAGATGAAGAAAGGACGGTTAAATCGCGCTCGGTTTATATCGCTGTGCTAGCAGATGCAATTACGGACATTTTGGTGAAGTTTCGAGACGTTTTGGATATGTCAGTTGCAGAAAAACCCGCGTGTGAAACTGTAGGCCTTTGTGTGTAATTCTGCGTGGTGTGTTCCGTATGAATGTACAGAACATTTTGGCGAGCATCTTGTTTCGAAGAATCCACTGAAAAGGACCGAATGTGAACTCGTTTTGTAACAGAGTATTGCCTGAGTGAATCTCGTAATATTTCGGTTTGGACTTGGGACATTTCTGGCTGTCTCACTTGTGATATAAGCTGCACGAACTAGTAGTTGATGTAATACCAACGTAAATTTGGGCTTGGTGACGCCAAAGTGAAAAGCACCGTAATAAAACATCAGTATCTACAAACAAACATTTTCAATGATGGGAGGAAGCACCCACTTTGCCCGAAATTAGTAGAGATTTACAGGTTTATCGTGTTACTTGAGTTACGCGTACTTTGTAATCGTAAGTGCGGACGGTGATTTTCTTCAACACTGTTTTCCTAATCGTCTACGTAGCACCTACGAATGCAGAGCAACGGGTGGTGGATAGATGCTATACAGCAATAATTAAATCACAACGCAGCGCACCAATCGCGCCCCTCCGCAAAGTGTTCGGATATGTTTTGGGAGTTCAAGTGGGAATCCCTAGAGGGAAGAAGACATACATTTCGAAGGACACTACTGCGAAAGTTTAGAGAACCGCAATTTGAGGCTGACTGAAGAACGGTCCTACTGCTGCGAAGACATATTTCGTGTAGGGACCACGAAAGTAAGAAATGAGAGATTAGGGCTAATGCGGAGGCATAGAGACAGTCGTTTTCCCCCGTTATATCTGGGAGAGGAAGAGGAAAGGAAACGATTAGTTGTGGTACAGGGCACCCTCCGCCAAACACCGTACGTGGCTTGAGGAACATGTATAAAGATGTAGATGTACCTTTGTCTAACTGCTTTGTTTGTGTCTACGGCTGTGTTAGGGTACCATTTACATCTAAACTTACAGTAGATTGTTTGCGCAGACATTTTTGAAGGATTATTAGATTTTGTGGACATCCTCTTTTCTTAATAATTCTCCACAGTTTGTTTCTATCAGAAGTATTGAATGACTTAATAAAATCAATAACTGAGAAATGAATTTCTCTCTGTGTTTCTATTATTTGTTCAATTATAAATATTGCATCTGATATCGACCAGCCCCTCCAACGTCCTATTTGTAGTTCGCCCAAGAAACTCTCAGCTATAACATTTAAAATCTTTTTCACTGCTTCTCCATAGTTTTCGCAGCTGTTGTAGTATTTTTTCAAAGAGTGATATTACACGACCATGGCTCTAGAATACCTCGATTTCTCCAGCTCATTTGGAGCACAAGTAGTAATCTCTTTTGTAGTAGGATACCTCAATATTCTAGCACCTCAGCCTTTATGGCATCCATACCACTACCTGTTTTATTCCTTGTGATGTTGAGGTTATCTCTTAATTCATACATGTATACATCGTCTCTCAATCTATTTCAGTTTCATTGTCTTATCCTCTGCGCAGCAGGTTCTTGTTCTATCAGTTTTGCATGTTCGACGATATTTATTTGTTAAATTCTTTTTCTGTGTGATTGAGCATTTTCATTGTTTTACAAGCTTTCATTTGCCTCCCGTGAATATTCCATTATATGACGCCACCATCAGCTATGGACCTTGCCGTTGTGCAATAGCTTGCGTGCCCCAGCGTTGCAGACAGTCGTAAAGTAGGTGCAACCACAATGGAGGGGTCTCTACCTGTTCGGAGGCCACTCAAGAGTGTGGTTCCTGAAGAGGGGCAGCATCCTTTTCAGTAGTTGCAGGGCAACAGTCTGCATGATTGACTGCTCTGCATCAATCAGAGCGGCCTTGCTGTGTTCGTACTGCGAACGGCTGAAAGCAAGGAAAAACTACAGCTGTAACTTTTCCCGAGGGCATGTGACTCTACTGTATGATTAAATGATAATGTCATCCTCTTGAGTAAAGTATTGGGGGGCGAAGTAAAATAGTCCCCCATTCGGATCTCCGGGCGGGGACTATTCAGGAGGATGTCGTTATCAAGAGAAACAGAAATGGCTTTCTATGGATCGGAGTGTGGAATGTTAGATCTCTTAATCGGGTAGGTATGTTAGAAAGGGAAATGGATATGTTGAAGTTTGATATAATGGAAATTAGTGACGTTCGGCCACACTCCTGGTCAGGTGAATACACGGATATAAATACAGAATGAAACAGGAGTAATGCGGCAGTTCATCTACATCTACGTGATTACTCTGTATTCACAATGAAGTGGCTGGCAGAGTGTTCAATGAACCATCTTCAAGCTGTCTCTCTACCGTTCCACTCTCGAACGGCGAACGGGAAAAACGAACACTTAAATTTTTCTGTGCAAGCACTTATTTCTCTTATTTTATCTTGATGATCATTTCTCCGTATGTAGGTAGGAGCCAACAAAATGTTTGCGCAATCGGACGAGAAAACTGGTGATTGAAATTTCATGAGAAGATCCCATTCCAACGAAAAACACCTTTGTTTTAATGACTGACATACCAATTCACGTTATCATGTCTGTGGAACTATCTCCCCTATTTCGTGATAGTACAAAACGAGCCGCCCTTCTTTGAAATTTAGCGACGTCATCCATGAGTCCCACCTATTACGGATCCCACACCTCACAGCAACACTCCACAATAGGGACACCATCACACAGGAATTCCAAACTGTATTAGTATCCACCGCAAGTACTATGACAATCGGGCGGCAGGTCAGAAAACTTGGATATCATGGTCGAGCCGCTCCTCACATGCCACACATCACGATGGTAAATGCCGAACGACGCCTCGCTTGGTATAAGGAGCGTAAACATTGGACGATTGAACACTGGAAAAACGTTATGTTGAGTGATGAATCACGGTACACAAAGTGGCGGCCCGATGCTAGGGTGTGGGTATGGCGAATGCCCGGTGAACGTCTTCTGAATGGCTGGTTCAAATGGCTCTGAGCACTATGGGACTTGACATCTTAGGTCATCAGTCCCCTAGAACTTAGAAATACTTAAACCTAAGGACATCACACACATCCATGCCCGAGGCAGGATTCGAACCTGCGACCGTAGCAGTCCCGCGGTTCCGGACTGAAGCGCCTAGAACCGCACGGCCACCGAGGCCGGCGAATGTCATCTGACAACGTGTGTAGAGCCAACAGTAAAATTCGGAGGCGGTGGTGTTATGGTGTGATAGTATTTTTCATGGAGTAGGCTTGCACCCCTTGTTGTTTTGGGTGGCACGATCGCAACACAGGCGTACATTGATGTTTTAAGCACCTTCTTGCTTCCCACTGTTGAAGAGCAATTCGGTGATGGCGACTGCATCTTTCAACACGAACGAGCACCTGTTCATAATGCACAGTATTTGGAGGAGTGGTTACACGACAATAACATCCCTGTATTGGACTCGCCAGCATAGAGCCCTGACCTGAATCCTATAGAACACCTTTTGGTTGTTTTGGAACACCGATTTCGTGCCAGGACTCAGCGACCGGTATCGATACTTCTCCTCAGTGCAGCTCCTCGTGAATAATGGGCTGTCATCCCCCAAGAAACCTTCCAGCACCTGATTGAACGTGTGCCTGCGAGAATGGAAGCTGTCATCAAGGCTAAGGGTAGGCCAGCACCATACTGAATTCCAGAATTACCGATGGAGGGTGCCACTAACTTGTAAGTCATTTTCAGCCAGGTGTCCGGATACTTTTGATCACATAGTGTAGATCAGGAACAGTAGAGGGCCTATGATACTTCCTTGGGGAACGTCGAATATTAATTCCGTTTTACTCGTTGACTTTCCGTCTTATTTTTACGAGCTGTGACCTTTCTGCCAGGAAATAGCGAATCCGGTCGCACAGATGGGGCGATATTCCATAGGCACTCAGTTTGGTTAGAAGACGCTTGTGAGGAACGGCATCGAAAGCCTTCTGGAAATCTAAAAATATGTAATCAATTTGACATCACCTTTCGATAGCAGTCATTACTTCATAAGTATAAAGAGGTCGTTGTGTTTCACAAGAACGAAGTTTTCTGAATCCGTGATGACTATGTGTCAATAAATCGTTTCCTTCCAGGTAATTAATAATGTTCGAACATAGTATATGTTCCAAAACACTATCGCAAATCGACGTTAGTGATATGGGCCTATTTCCCGTTTTGGGTATTGGTGTGACTTGAGCAGTTTTTCCAGTCTTTAGGTGCTGTACTTTCTGTGAGCGAGCGCATATACATAATTGCTAAAATGGAGCTATTGCACCAGCATACTATGAAAGGAAACTGACTGGTATACAATCTGGTCTGGAGACCTGGCCTTTATTAAGTGATTTAAGCTACTTTGCTTCATCGAGGATATCTACTCCTATGTTTCTCATGTTGGCATTTGTTCTTGAGGGAATTCAGGAATATTTAATTCGTCTTCTTGGATGAAGGAGTTTCGGAAAACCGTGCTTCATAGCTCTGCTTTATTGGCACTGTCATCAGTGACTTCACAGTTCTTATCACGCAGTGAAGGTATTGACTGCGTCTTGCCACTGGTGTGCTTTATGTATGACCAGAATCTCTTTGGGTTTTCTGCCAGATTCCGAGACAGAGTTTCGTTGTGGATTATTATTGAAAACATCTCGCATTGAAGTGCGCGCTATATTTCGAACTTCTGCAAAACTTTGCCAATCTTTAGGATTCTTCGTTCTTTTAAATTTGGAGTGCTTTTTTCGTTGCTTCTGAAACAGCGATCTGACCCGTTTGGATTTAATAATGAATGAAAAAATACGAATGCTGGTAAGATAGTATGAACAGCATGGTGAACTCATTACCGTAGCCAAGAGAGGCAAAAAGCCAACACTCATCATTGTAATACAAGTTTATAATGCAACTAACTCTGCAGCTGATGAAGAGATTGAGAAATGTATGATGGCATAAAAGAAATTAGTCAGATAGTTACCGAAGACAAAAATTTAATTGTCAATGGGGACTGGAATTCGATAGTAGAAAAAGGAAGAGAAGGAAAAAGGACTGTGGGAAAGGAGTGACAGAGGAAGCCGCCTGGTAGAATTTTGCATCTAACATCTTGCATCATGAAAGAAGGTTTTATACATAGAAGGGCCTGGAGACACCGGAAGGTTTCACATTGATTATGTGATTTAGGAATCAGGTTTCAAGTTGTAAAATATTTCCAGTGGCATATTTGGACTCTGACCACAATTTATTGGTTATGAACTGTAGATTAAAAACTAGAGAAACTCCAAAAAGGTAGGAATTTCAGGAGATGGGACCTGGATTAACTGAAAGAACCAAAGGTTGTAGAGAATTTCAGGAGGAGGATTAGGGAACAATTGACAAGAACAGGGTAGAGGAATACAGTAGAGGAAGAATAGATAGCTTTGAGAGATGAAATTCTGAAGGATCAAACAGGTATGAGGACAAGGCTTAGTAGAAATCCTTGGATAGCACAGGAGATATTGAATTTAACTGATGAGAGGAGAAATTACGAAAATGCAGCAAATGGGGCAGGCGATAGAAAATACAAACGTCTATAAAATGAGGTTGAGAGGAAGTGAAACATGGCTTAGCGGGAATGGCTAGAGGACAAATGTAGCGATTTAGGAGCATATCACTAGGGAAAAGATAGATACCGTCAACAGTAAAATTTAAGAGATCTTTGAGGAAAAGAGAAGCAGCTGTATGAATATCAGTAGCTCGTCCTAAGCAAAGAATGAAAAGCTGGAAGGCGGAAGGAGTACATTGAGGGTATATACAAGGAAGATGAACTAGAGGGCAATTTTATAGGAGGTGATGAGGATGTAGGTGAAATGCGAGATACGACACTGCGAGAAGAATCTGGCAAAACACTGAAAGACCTAAGTTGGAACAAGGCCCCTGGAGCAGACGACATGCTGCCAGAACTACTAACAGCTTTCGGAGACCCAGTCATGACAGAACTCTTCCAGCTAGTATGGACGATATATTACACTATTAGAGTACCATCAGACTTCAAGAAGAATGTAATAACTTCAATTCCATAGAAAGAAAGAGCTGACAGGTGTGAATATTGCCGGACTATGAGTTTAATAAGTCATAGTTGCAAAATCCTAACAGGAGTTCTTGACAGAAGATTGGAAAGACTGGTGGAAGCAAACGTCGGGAAAGACCTGTTTGGATTCTGGAGAAATGTAGGAACACGGGATACAAACCTGACCCTACGATTTATCTCAAGAGATAGATTAATGAAAGACAAACCCACGTTTATAACATTTGAAGACTTAGAGAAATCTTTTGACAATCTTGACTGGAACACTCTCCTTGAAATTCTGTAGGTAGCAAGGGTAAAATACTGGGAGTGGAAGTCTATTTACAACTTGTACGGAAAAGAAAGTAGTGGTTGAGAACGTAGTGAGACCGGTTTGTAGCCTATCCTCGTTACTATTTAATCTGTACACTGACCAAACAGTACAAGAAACCAAAGAAAAATTTGGAGTAGGAATTTAAGTCCAGGGAAAAGACGTAACAACTTTGAGGTTTGTCGACGACATTGTAATTCGGTCAGAGTCGGTATAGGACTTAGAAGAGCAGCTGAACGGAAAGAACAGTGTCATGAAACGAGGATATACGATCAACATCAACAAAAGCAAAACAAGATCGATGGAATGTAGTCGAAGTAAATCAGGTAATGCTGAGGGAACTAGATTAGGAAAAGAGACACTTAAAAAATAGATGAGATTTGTTTTTTGGGCAGCAAGATAACTGATGAAGCACGATGTAGAGAGGGCATAGAAGTAGACTGGCAATCGCAAGATAAGCGTTTCTGAAGAACAGAAATATGTTAGCATCAAGTATAGAATTTAGGGTTAGGAATTCTTTTGTGAAAGCATTTATCTGGAGAGTAGCAATTTATGGAAGTGAAACGTGAACGATAAAATGTTTATATGTGTAGAGAATATAAGTTTTGGAAATGTGGTGCTACAGAAAAAGGCAGAAGATCAGGCGGGTAGATTATGTAGCTAAAGAGGAGATACTGAATATAACTCAGGAGGAAAGAAATTTGTGGCAGAACCCGACCAGAAGAAGGGATGGGTTGATAGGACACATTGTGAGACATCAAGGAATCACCTATTTAGTATTGGAGGAAAGGATTGGAGGGAATTGCAGTTGGAGACCAAGAGATGAATACAGTAAGAAGATTCAGAAGATTGTAAGTTGAAGTATTTATTCAATGGTGAAGATGCTTGCAAAGGACAGAGTAGCATGGAGAGCAGCATCAAGCAAGTCTTCGGACTGAAGACCACAACAACAACAACAACGTGACGTTGATAAAACTATCACGAGGTTCTTGACGAGTTCGTGTCACTGTTCAATTTGCCGTAGTTCTCTGTTGCTCGTAAATTTGAAAATTCTTACCCTTTGGTTTTCTGGGATAGTTAGGATTAGCGTATTGCTTTTCCTTAATAACTTTGTGTAATTCTTTTTGAACTCTTTCTTCGTTCTTACCTATCTCTTCTTTGCTTAGGCTCCTTCAACTGTTTCTTAACTATATTTCTGTATTTCTAAATTTCTTCTTTAGCTGTTCCGCTTCTTCGTTCTGCTCTAGTTCTTGATTAAGTCTCCTCCGGTACAGATCTCGTATGCTGTGTTCAGTTAGTAGATACATTTTGTAGATTCCTTCAACTTTTCGTCTGTTAACTTTTTCTCCATCTGGCTTACAAATCCATTTGACATATCACCAGGAAAGGCACAGTACTTGTGTCATATCGCCTGTGCACTCTCGTGCGCTTCACCTTCTGATTTTTCATTAATGGTTATGTAGTCAGAAAGAGATTTAACTCCTCGACGTTAGAATGTGTATTTATGGATATCTTTTTTGTGGATGAAATTGTTGGTTATCTTTAGTATATTAAGAAAACAAAATCTCTAAGCTACCTAACATTATTATTTATCACGCTTTTCCCCATCGTTTCCACAATATTTTGGATAGGTCTGTTCCCTATACTTGCGTTTAAATCTTCTATCAATACTATTTGATGCTTACCGTTATAGAGGTGCAAAACTGATTGCAGTTTGTCATTAATATCTATAGACTCTTAATTTTTCTTCCTCAAGTGCATAAACTGCAATTACAGTCAAGTTTACTCTCTCATCTTCCACAGTTAAAACTATAATTCTTTCACTACAATGCCCTTCTCCCATCTCTTGCGGTGGTCGCCCAGGAAGTAACGCACGTCTTTTTTCTTCAACAGTTATGGATTGAACGTAAGTACAAGAAAGAATTAAGTTTCTTCTGCGCTCAGTATTTTTCCACGTAATCTCCTTCCCGTTGTATGGTCTTCCTCCAGTGAGAAACAAGGGGTGTCCTTTAATGGCTTAAATAAGTGGAAGTCGGAGGAAGCTAGGTCGTAGTTATAGAGTCGATGGGGTACACCGTCCAATCCTGTTTAGTGATGTTTCCAAGTCCTCAGTCTGTTTGAGGCCAAGCGTTATCTTGTGGAATCAATCGTCTTGGTTATTGATTGCATCCGCGATTCCTTTGATGACTGAAAGCTTCAGCGCCAACTGCTGATTCGTTATGCGTCGGTCTTCTCGAATGAGCAGATAAGCAAGCGCCATCTTGCCAGGTACGACAGCAGTAAATGCAGCCTACTCCCCAATGCCATAGGTATTGGAGTTCTGCTGAATCACATTCTTGTAATGTGTTCACCCTAGTCGTCCAGCGACTGACCGTGCTTCTGTCAACTGCAGATTTTCAGTACACTGAACACAAACGTTCGCTAATATTCACAACTGTTTCTTTCTCCGCAGTGAGAAATTCGAAGGCGACACGCTGCTTGTAAAGTACATCTCTTACGGACGCTACTTTGAAACATTGCTGCAGCTACGCTGTCTGTCGGAAACGGATAATCTGTGCGCGCATTCCGGAAACTTCACATAAAGCATACCTAAAGTTTCGCATTCGTAGTGTTGTCAATGGCTGACGAAAACATATGTGGTGCATTAGATTCTGCGGAACCTTTGTATCTATTTAAACGGCAATCTTTTGGCTTGTTCTCTCCTGTTTTCGCTTTCCGCTGGATAACGTGAAATATTGTACACACCTCTTATCCTGTATGTTTTCCTATGTTTCTATAATGGAAGCTATACCTACCTTCGTCTTTCTTAAAATTTCTGCTAACTCTTCTTATTTCTCTGCTAATACCCTGACATTCCATGTTGCTACCTCAATCGTAATAGCATCCATGTATTCTTTACCTATCTCATCGTCGGGTTCTTCATCGGTATATCTGACTACCTTTATCCGGGCTGCCTCGGGTACTAGTAGCAAATGTGATAATTTACCTGGCCATGTGAGGGCTGCGCAGGAATAATTGGATAATGGGGCTGCCACTTTGTGGCTTTCCAATCTAAATGATTTTCTATTAAGGACTTATTACCCTAGGGAGGTCCGCCGCCGGTAGCTGAGTGGTCAGCGCGACAGAATGTCAATCCTAAGGGCCCGGGTTTGATTCCCGGCTGGGTCGGAGATTTTCTCCGCTCAGGGACTGGGTGTTGTGTTTTCCGAATCATCATCATTTCATCCCTATCGATCCGAAAGTCGCCGAGGTGGCGTCAAATCGAAACACTTGCACCAGGCGAACGGTCTACCCGACGGGAGGCCCTAGTCACACGACCCTAGGGAGGCTGGCTTTCGCACGCCTAAGATTCCTGTCTAACCTTTACTTCTAATTGGAGTTGACAGGAAATAGAGCATGGGATGGGAGAAAAGCACCTATAGGCTCTTGAGGTTAGACTTCGTCTGGCCCTTCTCTTTCGCACGGTCCGGCTTGGATGTCCCTTCTAGAAGCTATCCGGATCCAGATTACGAGTGAGTTAGAAATTTATGAGAATGGAGCGGATAGTGACATAATAAAAAGTTTGAATTGCTCCACATGAGTAATTTCTCCACATGAGAACTAGGTTGAATTTCTGTTAAACCTTCAGTGATACTGACTTAGAGGTTGTCGTCGACTCGACTATATGTATATCTACGGATTACATTTAACAGTAACTTCAGTGTGGATCCATCCTAGTGAAGATGGGTTACAGTAATGAGTCTAGCACTGTGATTTACTGACTCCCCAAATAGGTGCTAGAAATCCAATAATTCGGCTGCTTAAACTATTCTTGACCGATTTCTTCGAGAATATTGCTGCGCAATATGGTACCCTCAACAGATGGATTGACTGAAACAGAAGAATTTCAAAGAAGTGCAACAAAAATGGAGGATGGCATGGAAGTGCAACAAAAATGAGAGAGGGGATACCATGTATATGATAGCGAGTTGGGATGGCAATCATCAAAGCAACTGGCCTTTTTTATTTAAGTTAACGACTTCTTCCTCTTATTGCCAAAAAAAAAAAAAAAAATGCTGTTGCCTCCATCTAGCGACGAAATAAGGGAAACCAGAGCTCTCACGGAATGACATTTATGTGTTCACCTTTCCTGTGAGTTAGTTGAGTGTGAACTAACAAAGATTTTGTTTGCAACTGATCTCTTGTTATTCCTGTCAGGCACTTAGCCGTGAATACAGAGTAGTTATATAAAATGCGGATACGGATGTAGATTAGATATAAAATCCAACTTTAGTACTGCGGGAACTGGATGGATGGCTTTAAGATTGTTGGCCGCTAAACAGCTTGGTCATTAGCGCCCTTGAGTATTGCATTCCACTGAAATAACACCAGAGTCTAAATAATATCAACCAAAACGAAAGAAGTGTAGAGAAACATGACAATCAGTCCCACACAAATCTGTTCTCCAGTACATGACAGCATTTCTTCCCGCGTGGAAGACGCAGTTAGTTTAATGGTACCGAAATGCGGTGTACTGGATCCGTAACATCTCAGTAAAAGTTCATTTCGCGCTAAGCTGCAGTCTGTATCATACAGTAGCTGTTTAAAGATAGTATGAATTTAATCGTGTAGCGCTCGTTGCGTTCATCGACACGTCAAGGCTTATGACAGAGTGAACCACCGTAAGTCGTGGAAAATACTAGATGACAAAAGCCAACAGTATAGCCCATTCATTCTCTACTCAGTTGCAAATACAGGACAATAGTGCCTGTAACGACCATGTTTTGCCGAAAATGCAGATGAAACACTTTGTGCACCATCCTAAATTTTCGCCGTTTAATATCCGTTGATGACTTGTGCTGTACTATGATTCTGAAGTTGTGAGCTGTATTACATGAACTATATTTAATACGTAATCGGTGTAATAGTGTATTTACTTCTGACTGCATGTAATTAATTGCAATTATAATGAAAATATTGTAAATTGCTGGATAACAGCCAGGGGAACTTGATTTAAACGTATCGATAGCAACGACGAAATGGCAGTAGCTGTGTCGTTGTTTGTATTTACGTATGGAGGGTCGGGTCTGTGTCGCGTTGCGAGCAGAGAGGAGGCAGAGCAGCTTGAGTCATGAAAGAGTGCGGAAGTGTTTGTTGGGCGCTCATGCATATGCGGTGTGCATCTATGCTCGCGTCAGTGTAGACGCGCCTGATACTTTTACCCTCGAGTGTGAAGCGCACAGTAGGAGTGGACAGGCAGAGGAAGCTGCAATTCCAGCTATTGCCTGTCCCATAATCATCTGTGGCTCTGGAAACGAGTCAGGGTTCTTTTCATCAAACAGCCGCAGCAGCACCATTTCGATCGTTTGGGCAAAGAGGTTACAAAAAGATGGACTGCTGGACCGTAACAGCCCAATAAGTCGGTGATGAAGGTCTTGATGATCTGACGATGAGATGGCGAAGTGCGTAACGTCATAGTACAAAGTGGCCTCTTGGACCATGGGTTGCACTGTTAACCTCTTGGATGCCCTACAAGAATCAGACACACGCACAGTCTGAGCTCTGTTGAATACGCTGATAACAGCCACGTAAGAACTTTAACCCGTTGCAAGAGACAGGAAACGTCTATCGTAGCCAGTGGAAAGATTCATCATTTATCAACGCAGAGCTAAGTGGCGCAGTTTTTGTCGTACTAGACGCGCGTTAGGAAAGAGTAGATCTTTTGGTGTTGTTGACCCAGCCTGGAAAAACGAACAGTCGTTTCCAGACGAATATCCGCACGACTTACGGCTCAGTCAGTTGCGGCACTTACCAGACAAACCATATACCGAACTGCCCATTCAATTTCTCTGTATGCTGGACTTGCGGCACTGTGGGACCCCATCACCAAAGTGAAGACACGCCTTGGATCAGAAACAGCAGTCATATAATAACGCTACTCCCACAGATCCAAAGTGGGACTATCGGCAAGAGTACTGAAACCTTACACTGTTTTTCTTTCACATATTGATTACAAAAAGTATCATAAACATTTAAATGTTGAAAGGACTATGAACCACAACATTACGAACACGTGTTTAATAGCGTGCCGGTCCACCTTTAGCTCGCAGTACACCAGTGATTCTGCATCGCATGACTTACACAGGTCCTTTGTAGGTTTCCACAAGTTAGTATCTCCAGATGTCTAAACACAAGTCACTCAAATTCAGAAATTACGGCCCGATAGTTCGTCGGCACGGAGATAGCGCCCACGACCGTTACAATTTAATTTCATCGGCTCCAGATCGGGCGAAGTTGGTGGCCAAGATATCAACATTTGTTCATTGTCATTCTCCTCATATCACATTACCACTTTTCTCGCATTGTGATATGGACAGTTATCGTGCTGGGACCCGTGTATATTAAGCTGGCATATTCTGAGGCTAGGTCCAATATTCCTTGTCTTGTGGCTATGAGAAAAGCTGTTTGAAGGTAAGTTTGATTACGCGTGTGTTATAGCCAGGAGAGAGCTCTATTAAATGGGGTAGGCACAAGAATTCCGGGGAACATCCCTGAAGAACAAGCAGGTTTCAGACCACACAGGAACTGCACAGACCAGGTTCGAAGCCTAACAACACACATCCAAGCTGGATTTCAGAAACAACTGAAGACATCTTCGTCGAATTGCGACACGGTGTGGAAATTTGTGTTCTTACGTAAGCTGATCAGAGACAACCCTTGCCAAACCATTTTTAGATAAGTCAATAACATGCTCTCAGACAGCAAGTTACGATTGGTGCAGGGTAATATAACAATCAAAGAAAGGATATTAAATAATGGACTACTTCAACAGTCAGTGCTTCCCCTATACATTTTACATTTCTGACATACGAGAAAGAAGCGTAAAGAGTTCGCATATGCTAACGATCAAGCATTTGTAGTTCAGCACAAAGAGTTTAAAAGTGCTGAAAGCACTCTAACTGCCGATCTCAAGAAAATATATAAATATTTCGCCAAGTGAAGACTCAGCAGTGTCCACATAAACAACAGAGCGCGATATTATAAATTGGAGGTCAGTATGAACGACACAGTACTTCCCTACAAGAGTCACCCAAATTATCTCGGAATGACTCTTGATAGAACTCTGTGTTTCAGAAGGTATCTAGAAGAAACTTCTGAAGTACTAGCTGCGAAGCATCAGCAGTCACACTTTGAATTTTGGATCTTAGTTTAGTGTTTTTTACGGCTGAATACTGTGCTCCGGTGTTGCTAAACAGTTATCTAGTAAGTAAGATAAACATTCAGCTCAGTACGACCATGAGAATCATATCTGGGTTCATAAGTTCTGCTCCCCTATGATGGCTTCCAAGAGAAGTCGAGGTTCCCTGCTGAAATAACATTCACAAATTAAGAAATAATCCTGAATTTTCCAATCATTAAGATATTCACTGACGGGGAATAAACCGACTTCGATGCAGACACCCACCCCTGCGACGGGCCCAACAGCTTGCTGACAGCAGCTTATGACATGCCCAAGGTCCTCTTTGTGACTTATCTGCGCGGTGGCAGCGTAGTCAGCTTTCGCACTTTCTCGACCTGTAATCTTACCTGTCCTTACCTGCAGTTCAGCCGCTCGTACGTTATTCGGCACACCTGTGGGTTCTGGACTCAGCAAATACATACACATAATATTTTGGAGAGGAATTCCGGTGCTACTAAATAATGCAACGCAGCTCTGATAAAAGTAATTATATTCTAGAGACACGATGACCTCAAATTCCTTTGATACAATTTATTACAAACAAGTTTCAAACTCGTTGCATGCACGCCAGAATCCAGCCAGATGGCGGTCAGACGGATATTGTGATGTACCTTTTGCATTTCTTGCGTTTTCGTTTTCGTTTTTTACAAAGGCAAGGAGAAAAGGTGAAGCGGTAGCCCAGCGTAGAGACTACGCCTACGGTCATGTGTTTTTCATTTTCAAATGTTAAAATGCATAAGATGTTTCCTCGGCAAGAGGAAGGACTTGCTTTCTGCTAATAACGAAGGTGTTGAGAGATAAGTAAAAAAGTCTGTATTTTTTTATGTGTGCGGGAGAAATAATACATTCGTCTTTCGTTAGTGCAAAATTGAGTTATTATTCCAAATAGTACTGTAATATACAAGAGTTGAAGAAACCCACCTCTGTACTTCGGAGCTAATACGAAGATTCGATTAAAAAAGGAATGATGGACATAGGCAAGATTGTGTGTAGAGGGATACAGCGATTGAATGTAATATTATTAAATGGTAAGCACAAATCTACAGCAAGAGATGAACTATTTCGTCCATTCAGAACTAATATGAACCCATTTACAGCGTCCGCAGCTCGTGGTCGTGCGGTAGCGTTCTCGCTTCCCGCGCCCGGGTTCCCGGGTTCGATTCCCGGCGGGGTCAGGGATTTTCTCTGTCTGGTGACAACTGGGTGTTGTGTGATGTCCTTAGGTTAGTTAGGTTTAAGTAGTTCTAAGTTCTAGGGGACTGATGACCTCAGATGTTCAGTCCCATAGTGCTCAAAGCCATTTTGAACACATTTACAAGCATAGTCCAGCTTATTGTGCTTGTCCGAGCGCCGAAAAACTTATCTCAATATTTACATATACCTAAACATTTATTATGTATTTTTGTTATAAAGTAGTGACAAGTGACAGGCATGATACGTAGTGTGTTAATAATTTCTTTATGTTTCATGTACTCTGATGACATGAGGGAGACGATGATGCAACACTGGAAAAATAACAACTGAAAGGAAAAGAAATAATACATAAATTACAAGGAAGAAGACAACAATACCGAGAGTGGACAACTAAAAGTACAATAGAGGGAAGTACCAGTTACATGACAACAATAAGGTAGGACCGCACTATGCATGCAGAGAATGCGTTCCTAATAGACCTATTAGAAAATCGAAGCACTTATTTCCTAAAATCCAGAACCTAAAGCTTCAAAGGTTAACGCAGTTGCAACCAAAGAAACAGAATGACATTTCTTTATCCGTACGAAAAGTATATTGAGTGAACAACAACTGAGATTAAAATTACATATAGCTGTATATGTAGTCTGTCGCACGAGAAATAGCGCGGAAGTAAAATCCAAACAGAGAAAATATAAATTTTGGTAACTAAAAAAATGGTTCAAATGGCTCTGAGCACTATGGGACTTAACTTCTGAGGTCATCAGTCCCCTAGAACTTAGAACTACTTAAACCTAGCTAACCTAAGGACATCACACACTTCCATGCCCGAGGCAGGATTAGAACCTGCGATCGTAGCGGTCGCGAGGTTCCAGACTGTAGCGCCTACCACCGCTCGGCCTCTCCGGCCGGCCAATTTTGGTTAACTGCAGAGGCGTAAAGAATACTATAATGGATTGACAAACCAATAAAGAAGTGTCATTTCAAAATAAAAACGATAATGTAGTTGACTTGCATGTGCAAAATGTAACAATGACTGGTTTGGAAGCGTCAAGCGGTGGTTGTTTGGATGCTGGGCGCGACATTCCATTGTTGTATTCGACGCCCGTGAATACGAAGCATTTCATTCCAAGCAATCCGTTGATTATAGGAGACGAAATTAATGACACCTCAAGGCAAAGGAATATTTTAAATGGAAGTAGTACGCAGACGCGGATGCCGACAGGTGTAGGCCAGAAGTGACTAGGAAAGATATGCAAGCTTTATTTAGAGCCTCAACAGACACAAATTCAAAAATGTCGGGTTTAGAAATAATGCAAGTGGAGATGACTAGTATGAAAGCAGACATGACCACAGTAAGGTCTGAGATCGGGAAGGTAAATACGAACGTGACACATATTTCAGGCGAGGTAAAAAATTTGCGCACAGAACTCAATGACCTGGACATGAAGTTCACATAGCAGATTTCGCAAATCTACACGGAAGTGGATAGGAAAATTAGCGAACAAGTACCAACTTCAGTTCACGATATGAATGAGTAATTAAAAGGCACAGTGGAAGAAAAATTTCAAACACTCACACGCACGTATTGACCGGAGCTACCCGGAATCAGAAAAACTCAGCATAATTTACAGATAATGCAAAAGAATACGCAGGTTAACATAGATAATGTACAATAAGAAGTAGCGAAGCTGCATTCGAGACGACATAACAGAAAATGTAGAGAAAATCACAGTGGAGATAGGATTACTTAAGTTAGAACATAAACGAATCAACTCAGACATTGTGCAACTTTAAGAAACAGTAAAGTTTAATACAAAATATGAAAACACAATTTTCGAGAGGAAATGCGTACTCGAACAGCGAACGTATGAGCAAACGGTAAAGGGAGTAATAGGGGACAAGGAAGAAGAAATTTTAAAACGCGTAGAACATGATATCAAATAGAGAGAACGAAGACTAATCGACGAAATAGTTAACAAACATAGTACGGTGATATCATCGCCTGGGGCGATAACCAGAGCTATAAACAGACGTCCACCGGGGAGAGAAATCAGTGACGCGGACAACAATGCCCAACTCACGCCGCACGACGCGAGCAACGGGCAAAACTTTTATGAGACAGTTGTGTCATTACCGCATGTAAATGCTGCTCTGTCCTGCTGGACAGTGCTGTTAATGGACGAGAGTTTAATACAACACCGACAGTTTCCTGTATTTTCAAATGAAACAAAGCGAACGCACCCGGTAGTGTTTGTCCGATACTTTAGGAATGTACTGCCCAGAAGTTGGATAGAAGCTCAAAATATCAAATATGTAGTAGGACACACAGAAGGTGACACCCTTTTGTGGGCCACAGAGATGTCGGAACTCTGCGAAACATATGATCTATTTCAGCGTGCATTTTTAGATAAATACTGGTCAACAGCTATCCAGGAGAGATTACGACGAGAGGTATTTAACTCATTATCATATCATCCAAAATTCAGGGGGGGGGGGGCTCAGAAACTGTTTTGAAACATATATATAAACAAGACCCGCTACTGGAATAATTCGGTATCTAATGTCAATGTATTGAAAATCTTAAAGAAACGTTTAGGGACCATTCCTGAATATGATCTCGAGTATTTCCTCTCAGTGCTCAACTCGGTAAATCTAATTCATGAGAATGGGCAAGCCGTGCCTAGTTATCGAAACGGTAATAAACAAAACCCATACAGGAGGAACAACTACGGTAACGGCCGTAGCTTTGGAAACTATAATGGTCGTGTGTGTATGAGTGAATGGCATCCTTATGCACCGCCGCGCCACAACGGAAATCTGTATAATCGGTTTACCCGTCAGCCACATGGTGACGGAAGGTTGTGTTGTTGTTGTTGTGGTCTTCAGTTCTGAGACTGGTTTGATGCAGCTCTCCATGCTACTCTATCCTGTGCAAGCTTCTTCATCTCCCAGTACCTACTGCAACCTACATACTTCTGAATCTGCTTAGTGTATTCATCTCTTGGCCTCCCTCTACGATTTTTACCCTTCACGCTGCCCTCCAATACTAAATTGGTGATCGCTTGATGCCTCAGAACATGTCCTACCAACCGATCCCTTCTTCTGGTCAAGTTGTGCCACAAACGTCTCTTCTCCCCAATCCTATTCAATACTTCCTCATTAGTTATGTGATCTACCCATCTAATCTTCAGCATTCTTCTGTAGCACCACATTTCGAAAGCTTTTATTCTCTTCTTATCCAAACTATTTATCGTCCATGTTTCACTTCCATACATGGCTACACTCCATACAAATACTTTCAGAAAAGACTTCCTGACACTCAAATCTATACTCGATGTTAACAAATGTTCTCTTCTTGAGAAACGCTTTCCTTGCCATTGCCAGTCTACATTTTATATCCTCTCTACTTCGACCATCATCAGTTATTTTGCTCTCCAAATAGCAAAACTCCTTTACTACTTTAAGTGTCTCATTTCCTGATCTAATTCCCTCAGCATCACCCGACTTAATTCGACTACATTCCATTATCCTTGTTTTGCTTTTGTTGATGTTCATCTTATATCCTCCTTTCAAGACGATATCCATTCCATTCAACTGCTCTTCCAAGTCCTTTGCTGTCTCTGACAGAATTACAATGTCATCGGCGAACCTCAAAGTTTTTATTTCTTCTCCATGGATTATAATACCTACTCCGAATTTTTCTTTTGTTTCCTTTACTGCTTGCTCAATATACAGATTGAATAACATCGGGAAGAGGCTACAACCCTGTCTTACTCCCTTCCCAACAACTGCTTCCCTTTCATGTCCCACGACTCTTATAACTGCCATCTGGTTTCTGTACAAATTATAAATAGCCTTTCGCTCCCTGTATTTTGCCCCTGCCACCTTTAGAGTTTGAAAGAGGGTATTCCAGTCAACATTGTCAAAAGCTTTCTCTAAGTCTACAAATGCTAGAAACGTAGGTTTGCCTTTCCTTAATCTTTCTTCTAAGATAAGTTGTGAGGTCAGTATTGCCTCACGTGTTCCAGTATTTCTACGGAATCCAAACTGATCTTCCCCGAGGTCGGCTTCTACTAGTTTTTCCATTCGTCTGTAAAGAATTCGTGTTAGTATATTGCAGCTGTGGCTTATTAAACTGATTATTCGGTAATTTTCACATCTGTCAACACCTGCTTTCTTTGGGATTGGAATTATTATATTCTTCTTGAAGTCTGAGGGTATTTCGCCTGTTTCATACATCTTGCTCACCAGATGGTAGAGTTTTGTCAGGACTGGCTCTTCCAAGGCCGTCAGTAGTTCCAATGGAATGTTGTCTACTCTGGGGGCCTTGTTTCGACTCAGGTCTTTCAGTACTCTGTCAAACTCTTCACGCAGTATCGTATCTCCCATTTCATCATCATCTACATCCTCTTCCATTGCCATAATATTGTCCTCAAGTACATCGCCCTTGTATAGACCTTCTATATACTCCTTCCGCCTTTCTGCTTTCCCTTCTTTGCTTAGAACTGGGTTTCCATCTGAGCTCTTGATGTTCATACAAATGGTTATCTTATCTCCAAAGGTCTCTTTAATCTTCCTGCAGGCAGTATCTATCTTACCCTTAGTGAGATAAGCCTCTACATCCTTACATTTGTCCTCTAGCCATCCCTGCTTAGCCATTTTGCACTTCCTGTCGATCTCATTCTTGAGACGTTTGTATTCCTTTTTGCCTGCTTTATTTACTGCATTTTTATATTTTCTTCTTTCATCAATTAAATTCAATATTTCGTCTGTTACCCAAGGATTTCTTCTAGCCCTCGCCTTTTTACCTACTTGATCCTCTGCTGCCTTCACTACTTCATCCCAAAGCTACCCATTCTTCTTCTACTGTATTTCTTTCCCCCATTCCTGTCAATTGTTCCCTTATGCTCTCCCTGAAACTCTGCATAACCTCTGGTTCTTTCAGTTTATCCAGGTCCCATCTCCTTAAATTCCCACCTTTTTGCAGTTTCTTCAGTTTTAATCTACAGGTCATAACCAATAGATTGTGGTCAGAGTCCACATCTGCACCTGGAAATGTCTTACAATTTAAAACCTGGTTCCTAAATTTCTGTCTTACCATTATGTAATCTATCTGATGCCTTTTAGTATCTCCAGGGTTCTTCCATGTACACAACCTTCTTCCATGATTCTTAAACCAAGTGTTAGCTATGATTAAGTTGTGCTCTGTGCAAAATTCTACCAGGCGGCTTCCTCTTTCATTTCTTAGCCCCAATCCATATTCACCTACTACGTTTCCATCTTTCCCTTTTCCTACTACCGATTTCCAGTCACCTATGACTATTAAATTTTCGTAGGTAAGGAAGGTACGAAAACAAATATCAGCACTGGCCGAGACAGGAGAAATTCGAGAGAAAACTTTGATACTAGGCGACAAGGAAGCGCTAATTGCCAGGCTCGGAATGTTGGACACAGGGATCCGAGAGAGAACCGGCAGCCCGTACATTCAAACCGAAACACCAGGGGCACGAACTGGAGAACACGCGTACATACGGTGAACAGAATAGAAGGGACGGCTTAAAATGAAACAATACCTTTACCACCCCTAGGAAATAACAATAGTCGAGCATGACTAGAGGAGGTAGGTAATGAACTGTCAGTGTGCCACAGTAATAATATTAGCGACATAAACACTAGCACCAACAGAAGTAGAAAAGAGGAAGTAGACGCCGAAATAAACTTACACGTATAGCATATCCGTAATCTACTTTTAAGGTATGATAAGGAAGCAGAAATGAAATACAATCTGTTCACTAAAGAGAAAGAAACAACACGCGAGGTAAGTGAAATTATTCAAGAAACAATACAGGTAAAGGTGGAAAACATAGATATACCAGTTGTTTTGGATACCGGATAGTCAACATGCCTGATGTCATCCAGCATGTTTTAAAGAGATAGCGCGAGAAGTAAATGTACCCACGCTACCCGTATAGAACTGTGAGATCGTAACGGCGATGGGAAGTAAATCTAAAGGTATAAAATTCCAGGCCAGCATACCCATTACCATGTATGGTGTAATTTTGCAGTGTACCTTGTTGTTGGTAGACAAACTTATAGTGAACTGTGTACTTGGTATGGAGGTGTTCAGAAGGTACGGAGTCGAAATAGACATCGGCAGAGGGGAATGTCAATTTCACGTAGGAGAGTGCACAATCACAGTCTACCTAATAAGAACTACGATGACAAATCAGTCTAGGCAGACGCCTACCATGAATGTTAAACATATCTACCCTCAAATCGTAATGGAACTTGATGATGTTGACGGGGAGATCTTCGATGTGCAAACAGTAGACAGTAATCATACAAAGTAGACAGTAAAATAAGTAAATCCACTTGTCTTAGCAATGAACAGCGAAGTGAATTGACAAAATGACTGTTGAAGTATCACAGCATTTTTCGTAAACAGCCCAGTGTTATTAAGCGATATGAATATAAAATGGAAGTGTACCCACATGAAACGTACTGTACAACGTCGTATGACATTCCTTGGGCAAAGAAGGAGGCAGTAAGAAAGGAAATCGAGCGTATGATTAGATTGAAGGTTATTGAAACACCGCACTCACTGCAGCCCGATTCTCGCAGTTGGTAAAGCTGACGGAACACCAGCGGTGTTAGACGCGAGAGAAATAAACAAAATCGTCGTTCTTATAACAACGCCAGAGGATTTGGAAGAGCAATTTTTAAAGTATCAAGGCGTTAGGTACTTAACATACCTCGATTTGAAGGCTTCATAGTGGCAAATTTTGTTACATGAACAGAGTAGAAAGTACACAGATTTCATAAATCCCGGGAGGAGCTACCAGTTTAGGGTGCTACCTTTCGGATTAAACGTGAGCGCTGGTGTATTTATTGAAGTGTTAGACAGAGTATTAGGACCGGAACTGCTTAGCCAGGTTACACTCTACGTTGATGACCTATTAATTGCGACCCAAACATGGAATGAACATGTGAGTATTTTGGAAAAGTTTTTCAAAAATTTGATGAATAGGATGTCGCAGATAGCTTCAAAAAGTCTGAATTCGGGAAAGACAAAATAAAATTCTTTGAGCATATCGTTACACCACTAGGCATTCTATCTGGCCCCAGTACACTAGATGCGATATGCAATTTCCCAACACCTTACACAAAGAAACAGTTAAAAGGTATTCTGCGACTGGCCCCGTTTTTCAGGAAATTTCTGCCACAATAATTGTTGACCAGTAGTTCACTATTAAACATAATGCGTAAAGAGCACAGTTGGTTGTGGACTAAAGAGCGCGAGAATGATTTTCAGCAGATGAAGCAGGCGCTGATTAACGCGTCTATCCTTAAACTGCCAGATATGGAGTTAGACTTCTGTTTAAGCACCGATGCTTGTTGTCAGGGGCTCGGTGCGTGTCTGTTTCAAATGATAACAAAGAATGGTAAGGAAGAAATCAATATAATCAGTTTTCCTAATAGAACCCTCACGGAACGTGAAAGATCTTATTCTGTAACTGAGTCAGAAGCGTTCGTGGTAGTTTGGGCGTTTCGCAAATTTTAATATTACCTTTGCGAAAAACGTACTGGGGTTTACTGCGATCATCAAGCTTTGTCCTTTATTCTTGCGTGTAAGTTGTTACATAAGAGAATAGCGAGGTGGTGCACGTACGTTCAAGAGTTTTATTTTGAAATAGTGTACATAAAAAGGGAACAGAATGTTTTGGCAGAGGGACTGTCACGGTTATCCCAAGACCTATCCCATTTCCACGAGTTTGATGAACAAACATCAAATTTCAAGATACTTTCAATAAATGATGGAACTTTTAAACCATATATGAAAATGTGCAAAAACATGCAACGCTTGCAAGAAGAAGACCCGAGATGGAGCAAGGTAATAAAAAATTTACAGTATCGAGCACACAAACATTTAGAGAAGTATTACATTACACATAATGGTGTCCTTTTTCATAGAAGAGATCGACGAATGGATAACCATTGTCTGGCATAACTCAGGAATATGTGGACAACTTAATTCAACACACGCACAGCACATGGGGACACTATGGATTGCTAAAGTGCGCTGCCAAAATTTCTACCTATTGTGATTTCCGTAATATGAGACGCTGTATAGAGCAAGTTATCAGACGCTGTGCGGTTTGTCAAAAGGTCAAGCATTAGAACAGGAAATGTCTTAACGTACTACACCCAATAATACCAAAGCAACGTATGGATCTTATATCTATTGACGCCACATAACTTTATCCCGAAGCCCACAGCGGGGTCAAATATATCGTAGCCCTGTATGACGTTTTTAGTAAGTATCTGCAGCTATATGTACTATAAACAGTTAGGTCTGGGCAAATTATAAGGCGGATACTGGAAGACTACATACCACACGCTGGGAAATCCCGCGCAGTACTAACTGATAACGCATCAAATTTTATACGTGAGCAATGGAAATCATTTTTGAAATCACAAAACATACGTCACATTTTAGTATCCAAGTTCCACCCGGAAACAAGTCCCATCGAACGATCTATCATGAAGTTAATACATTTATCCGGACATATGTACCACAGAATCAAAAGAAATGGATAGAATATCTAGGTGCGCTTCAGAATACAGTAAATCACCTACCGCACACATCAACAGGGTAGAAACCGGCCGAACTTATGTTTGAAAAGGTGGAACTAGAAGAATGGGCAAAACCGATACCTTAATTAGGGCACAAAGACATAGCCTTAGATGAACAAGTACGTCAAGCGCTAATAACATTGGAAGAACAAGCTCAAATAAGGAAAGGAATTTACGATAGGAAATTCAAAACCGTAACAGAATTCCAGGTTGGGCAGGAGGTACTAATAAAAAGTCATCTAAAATCATCAAAGTTAAAAGCATTGAATAAAAAATGGCATTTGCTATGTGTTGGTCCATGTATCATTGTTGACAAGCCACATCCTGGGTGCTACTTGATAGGAAATATAAAAAATGGTAAAATAAAAGACATGGATCCACAGAAATATTTGCAAAATTTGTTAAATGAAAATTCAAGTCTCGTTTTTTCCCTATCTGTCGTATCAATGAGACACATGACGGTAGAAGGTTTGTCGCCCTTTGCCGAATAAACCGACTGGCGCTCGGTTCCTCTCCAGCTAGGGGGTAAAATATTTTTATTTCCGGTACACTCCCCCTCTTCTACTATCCTGTTTAACCAATAAGAGATGTTCAGTTTGCTTCTAACATGCAAAGAACGAGATGCCACCTGGTGAACAGAGATATTCCTTGTATTTTGATATTGTACTTCCTTAAGACTTAAACCATGGACCTTGCCGTTGGTGGGGAGGCTTGCGTGCCTCAGCGATACAGATGGCCGTACCATAGGTGCAACCACAACGGAGGGGTATCTGTTGAGAGGCCAGACAAACGTGTGGTTCCTGAAGAGCGGCAGCAGCCTTTTCACTAGTTGCAGGGGCAACAGTCTGGATGATTTACTGATCTGGCCTTGTAACACTAACCCAAATGGCCTTGCTGTTCTGGTACTGCCAACGGCTGAAAGCAAGGGATACGACAGCCGTAATAATTCCCGAGGGCATGCAGCTTTATTGTATGATTAAATGATGATAGCGTCCTCTTGGGTAAAATATTCCGGAGGTAAAATAGTCCCCCATTCGGATCTCCGAGCGGGGACTACTCAAGAGGACGTCGTTATCAGGAGAAAGAAAACTGGCGTTCTACGGATCGGAGCGTGGAATATCAGATCCCTTAATTGGGCAGGTAGGTTAGAAAATTTAAAAAGGGAAATGGATAGGTTAAAGTCTGTAATACAACATACAATCACCATTGATCTTTATTTTACAATTTCCATTACCAACCTTCACCATAAAAATATATACCCATCAGCATTTAATTTCTTCCTTCTTCTGCTACTCAAAATAAATGGCATAGTAGGAACAATTGTACCATAAGGCTGCTTAGCCAAAAGTCCTGTTGTCTCTGCTATACTCCATGTCTTCCATGTTCAGATATTCCCATCTGGAAAAGCGTCAAGGCCACCATAGTCTGCATGGTTGCCCCATACGACAGCAAGAGTAAGCCATGTACTACCTCCGAAAACAGCTTGTACATCACATGTAAAGTTCAAATGGAGTCCACGAAAGACATTTGGACCTCCAATCAACTGTTGTTTATTAAACTGTCCAGCCAAATTAATGTCAATAGCTGTCAAACTGCGATACACAGGAAAGCTGTGCCGCCAGCGACGTCGCCATGCACTTCGCCGAGGCATTGCTGTGGCACGTTAACACAAGTGAGCATAAACGTGCCACAGCAAAGAAGAGAAAGTAGAAAGGTGGAAGGAGTATACAGAGGGTCCATACATGGGCGATGTACTTGAAGACAATATTATGGAAATGGAAGAGGATGTAGATCAAAATGGGAGATATGATACTGCGTGAATGGTTTGACAGAGCACTGAAAGACCTGAGTCGAAACAATGCCCTGGCAGTAGAAAATATTCCATTACAACTACTGACAGCTTTGGGAGAGCCAGTCCTGACAATACTCTACCATCTGGTGAGCGAAATGTATGAGACGGGCGAAATACCCTCAGACTTCAAGAAGAATATAATAATTCCAATCCCAAAGAAAGCAGGCGTTGACAGATGTGAAAATTACCGAACTATCAATTTAATAAGTCACAGCTGCAAAGTACTAACGCGAATTCTTAACAGACGAATGGAAAAACTGATATAAGCCGACCTCGGGGAAGATCAGTTTGGATTCCGTAGCAATGTTGGAACACGTGAGGCAATACCGACCCTACGACTTACCTTAGAAGAAAGGAAAGGCAAACATACGTTTCTAGCATTTGTAGACTTAGAGAAAGCTTTTGACAATGTTGACTGGAATACGCTCTTTCAAACTCCAAACGTGGCAGGGGTAAAATACAGGGAGCGAAAGGCTATTTATAATTTGTACAGAAACCAGGTGGCAGTTATAAGAGTCGAGGGGTATGAAAGGGGAGCAGTGGTTGGGAAGGGAGTGAGACGGGGTTGTAGCCTCTCCCCGATGTTATTCGATCTGTATTTTGAGCAAGCAATAAAGGAAACAAAAGAAAAGTACGGAGTAGGTATTAAAATCCATGGAGAAGAAATAAAAACTTTGAGATTCGCCAGTGATATTGTAATTCTGTCAGAGACAGCAAAGGACTTGGAAGAGCAGTTGAATGGAATGGATATCGTCTTGAAAGGAGGATATAAGATGAACATCAACAAAAGCAAAACAAGGATAATGGAATGTAGTCGAATTAAGTCGGGTGATGCTGAGGGAATTAGATTAGGAAATGAGACACTTAAAGTAGTAAAGGAGTTTTGCTATTTGGAGAGCAAAATAACTGATGATGGTCGACGTAGAGAGGATGTAAAATGTAGACTGGCAATGGCAAGGAAAGCGTTTCTCAAGAAGAGAACATTTGTTAACATCGAGTATAGATTTAAGTGTCAGGGAGTCGTTTATGAAAGATTTTGTATGGAGTGTAGCCATGTATGGAAGTGAAACGTGGATGATAAATAGTTTAGGGAAGAAGAGAATAGAAGCTTTCGAAATGTGTTGCTACAGAAGAATGCTGAAGATTAGATGGGTAGATGACATAACTAATGAGGAGGTATTGAATAGAATTGCAGAGAAGAGGAGCTTGTGGCACAACTTGACTAGAAGAAGGGATCGGTTGGTAGGACATATTGTCAGACATCGAGGGATCACCAATTTAGTATTGGAGGGCAGCGTGGAGGGTAAAATGGTAGAGGGAGACGAAGAGATGAATACACTAAGCAGATTCAGTAGGATGTATTCTGCTGTAGGTACTGGGAGATGAAGAAGCTTGCACAGGATAGAGTAGCATGGAGAGCTGCATCAAACCAGTGTCAGAAATGAAGACCACAACAAAAAGAAGACTTAAATACTTATAGAAGCAAAGGACACGTTTTGTCATTCCTTAAGGAAACACGAAATATACAAGAACTAAAACAACTATACACAATACTGAACGAGTGAAAACTATTAGATGACGTAGTTATACTACATGAGGCGCAAAAACTTGAATAAGAGTGGTGGAAAAGAAAGGAATTCACAGCGCGCAAGCGTTAAGAGAGAGTCATGAGCGGCGAAATGTAGTGAGACGCGCTGCCTCACTTGAAGCGGAGCGTATACTAAGAAGGAGAGTATAACACGCTAAATTTGTGAACTTAACATTGGCTATTGAATGTACATAGTTTGAAATATGTATAAGGATGAAAAGCAGAAGAGAATATACAAAGGAGATGACCTATCCGACTATATACAACAGTATTAAGAAAAGTCTGAAAGAGAAGTAACAACATGTACACTTAAAAGAACGCGATTATCACAGAACTTACGAGCTACGTGACTTACGTACAGCACGCAAGTAAGCGACGATGAGAAAGATAGAATGAAATGTACACACAGAAAAATGCGTGTGACTGAGACGTAGACTATAAAATTATACACTCCTGGAAATTGAAATAAGAACACCGTGAATTCATTGTCCCAGGAAGGGGAAACTTCATTGACACATTCCTGGGGTCAGATACATCACATGATCACACTGACAGAACCACAGGCACATAGACACAGGCAACAGAGCATGCACAATGTCGGCACTAGTACAGTGTATATCCACCTTTCGCAGCAATGCAGGCTGCTATTCCCCCATGGAGACGATCGTAGAGATGCTGGATGTAGTCCTGTGTAACGGCTTGCCATGCCATTTACACCTGGCGCCTCAGTTGGACCAGCGTTCGTGCTGGACGTGCAGACCGCGTGAGACGACGCTTCATCCAGTCCCAAACATGCTCAATGGGGGACAGATCCGGAGATCTTGCTGGCCAGGGTAGTTGACTTACACCTTCTAGAGCACGTTGGGTGGCACGGGATACATGCGGACGTGCATTGTCATGTTGGAACAGCAAGTTCCCTTGCCGGTCTAGGAATGGTAGAACGATGGGTTCGATGACGGTTTGGATGTACCGTGCACTATTCAGTGTCCCCTCGACGACCACCAGTGGTGTACGGCCAGTGTAGGAGATCGCTCCCCACACCATGATGCCGGGTGTTGGCCCTGTTTGCCTCGGTCGTATGCAGTCCTGATTGTGGCGCTCACCTGCACGGCGCCAAACACGCATACGACCATCATTGGCACCAAGGCAGAAGCGACTCTCATCGCTGAAGACGACACGTCTCCATTCGTCCCTCCATTCACGCCTGTCGCGACACCACTGGAGGCGGGCTGCACGATGTTGGGGCGTGAGCGGAAGACGGCCTAACGGTGTGCGGGACCGTAGCCCAGCTTCATGGAGACGGTTGCGAATGGTCCTCGCCGATACCCCAGGAGCAACAGTGTCCCTAATTTGCTGGGAAGTGGCGGTGCGGTCCCCTACGGCACTGCGTAGGATCCTACGGTCTTGGCGTGCATCCGTGCGTCGCTGCGGTCCAGTCCCACGTCGACGGGCACGTGCACCTTCCGCCGACCACTGGCGACAACATCGATGTACTGTGGAGACCTCACGCCCCACCTGTTGAGCAATTCGGCGGTACGTCCACCCGGCCTCCCGCATGCCCACTATACGCCCACGCTCAAAGTCCGTCAACTGCACATACGGATCACGTCCACGCTGTCGCGGCATGCTACCAGTGTTAAAAACTGCGATGGAGCTCCGTATGCCACGGCAAACTGGCTGACACTGACGGCGGCGGTGCACAAATGCTGCGCAGCTAGCGCCATTCGACTGCCAACACCGCGGTTCCTGGTGTGTCCGCTGTGCCGTGCGTGTGATCATTGCTTGTACAGCCCTCTCGCAGTGTCCGGAGCAAGTATGGTGGGTCTGACACACCGGTGTCAATGTGTTCTTTTTTCCATTTCCAGGAGTGTATATCGTACAATATTTCGCGAGAGAAGCACTTGTGCACCTACAGAACTATACTTCTTTACAGACAACATTAAAAGTAGCGAGCTTAATGTACAGGAAGGATACACACCTACAAATCTGCTGTTAGGTACTTCACTTATGTTAGTTGCTATTAATTACATCCGACCTTATAGGAAAAGCATAAGCATCAAAATAAAACTGTTAACATGAATCATACAACACGCGAGAGATAAGCTACGAAAATACGAAAACCAACCAATATACACACAACGTAATTACATGAACTTACAAAAAATAACTGAGGTAAGTACTGTATGTTTAAAAAGCAATATGGAGAATTTCACTGCTGGATAAGACTAGTAAATAGAGAGAGTGTGAAATATTTCAGATACAGCTGAAGGTATTAATTTGTTAATCTACGTTTGTGGTGACATATCATACATGGAGTGAAACTAGGAAGAGAATGAAAGTGTATTAGAGTAATGTGAGTTTATTTATATTTGTGGGAAGAAATAAATAGGGCAGTGGTGTTAGTATGAGACCCCCACAGGTAATACATGGGTAAAAATGGAGATCTATGTGGGAGATCTAGAATGAACAATTATATGAGTATAAGGTGATGAATATGAAGATGAATATTACAGGGTTACCTAGGAGAGGGCCACGAAGGCTACGTAAGAAAAAATGGATTATACAGTTTTAAGCCTCAGAATGAATGATGTGGAAAGCGAAGTATGATGATACACGTACGCTAAGTAATTGTGAAAACGAACATCTCGAAGAAGCAGTGAAGAGTCAAGAAAAAACAGTGAAGTCAATAGTAACAAAGGTACGCGGTACATTTAACGGACACCACGGCACAGTTATTTGCTACATATACATCAAATGTAAAACAGTGTGAAAAATATTTCCTTAGCGACTAACTGTTACAGCTGGAGCAGCTATAAAGTGAATTTAAATGAAAATATGATACACAATTCGTCCGAGGGATGAACACAAAATGCAGTGAAACAATATTTTCTATACTGAGTTCTTGACACGCAGAAGTGAAAGCAGTACTTTAACATAAGCACCTTCTTCTATGGCGGAAATAAATTATGTGTGGAATTACACATGACAAAAATGCAGTAAAATTACCAGTCACACGTTACGAAGGTAATCATGTACCCGTCGTCGCTCCAGTGAGGCAGATATACAGCTTGAAATATGTGTACATGAATGTAAAATATCACCACGATCAAAAAGCAATGTTGAAGTCAGAATTGTCAAGGGATAAAATATTCCCCATACTCGATCACAAACAAGAACTTGTCAATATTGTACATAGTATGAAAATTTATTAAGTGCCAAGCATAGAATAAGTACACTAACGACGCACTACAAGTAGCAATCCTAGAAGTAGCGGCAGATATCGAGTTTTGGGGGACACCCATGAAATCTTTGATTTTTTACCGATTATCGACAATTTGACTATGCTGATCAGGAATATGACATATTTTTCAATCTTCTTCCTGCAAATGCGTCTTACAGAGCAGCGCCAAATACGACCGTCGGCAGATTGCTTGTGTTCTAAGAACATTTTATTCGCACCGCCAAGGCATTGCCCATCTTCACAGAATCTCTCACGTTTCAGCAAACCATGACCGAAAGCCCATTCAATAACTGAATCACTATTACGGCAAACGTCGAACAAATTTACCATACGAAATTCGGTCAAATCAGGGAAAATTCTAGTCACTACGAGTTAGTAAAACAAACGCACAGAACAAACACAGAACTGGAATGAGATTCTCACTCTGCAGCGGAGTGTGCGCTGATATGAAACTTCCTGGCTGATTAAAACTGTGCCGGACCGAGACTCGAACTCGGCACCTTTGCCTTTCGCGGGCAAGTGCTCTTGGTAGAGTGTTTAATCTGCCAGGAAATTTTCAAACACAGAACTAACACTTAACTACACCGTTATTTGACTTTAGTGTAAACTGAATAAGGCGATTTTATCCGAGTGCTCTGATGTGCTAATATTGAGCTTGATTGATGTTTGCAGATAACATATTCGTGATCCGATCTAAAAATGAGAAAATAAATTTTTCATTAAAATAATTTTTTCTCACGATGTATTAAAAAGTTTTATCGGGGATGAAATTAAATAACATCTTCGCGATCAACATAGTCTAACTGATCAAAAAGTCAGCAAAAATATTTTCGAAAATTTTATCCCCCTAAACTCGATAAGTGCCAAAGTATCTCTGAACAAGACCCTAGCAAATCCTCTTTTTTCCATGTAGTGCTGGAACGAATTTTTTCTATGCCTAGTTGTGAAGGTAAAAATGCGCAGGAGGTCGGTCCTGCAAGACAAGAAAAGAAAATGCAAATATTCAGAATAAAATTCCTTCCAATTTGCTTATTAGTGTGTAAGATAGCGCCCAACATGGAGCCCATACATGAAATGTGAATTGTACATTTATTTGTCAACCGTATTATTGTCAATGTCTATGTCTACGAAAAATGTATATACTCTTTTGTATGTGTAGTCATGAACGTAAAAGCGTGCAGGAGCTCGGTCCTGCAAAACAAGAAAAGAACATGCAGATATTCAGAATAAATGCAAGATTCCTTCCGATTTACATATTAATTTTTAAGACGGTGCATGTCATGGAGTCCACATATGAAATGTGAATGTGAATTGTACATTTATTTGTCAACTTTATTATTGTCAATGTCTATGTCTATGTAAAATATATGTACTATTGTCAATTTTATGTAAAATTTTATTCTTTAAGGAGAACCATTTATGTATGTGAAGTGCAACGAGTAAAATACTCGCACGTGTGAAGTGATACAAAAATAGTAAGGTCTGATAATAGTGGAAATAATGGCTGAGCCGTGATAAAAAGTAAACGCTACAGTCTATCGAAGTGAATACGGTGAGTGTGTGACGGAGAAATCAGAGGAAATCCGTAGAGCCACTAATTGATATGTGAGGACCCTCGAAATACAATGGATAACGGTAGATAATGCTGAGTCCGGCAGTGCCGCCCTTACCTTCAATTTCACTGGCTGAAAACTTCGTCCAGGTGCGAGAGAGGTATTGGTGTTCTTCGGGCTGAGCGTTGGAGCTGAATCCGACGTATCCAGTTTCCGGACTGGAGGGCTTACACAACACCGACTTCATAAGCCTGGAGTGACATTGCAATGGATTCGAGGGCAGTGCTGGTGCTGATGTGGCGCTTGCGTCACTGCGACGGGCGCGTTAAACAATGAGCTGCTACTGGCCGAAACTACAGCGAACAATGAGACAGCGGGTGCCGAAAGGACACCTTCTCAGAATTGCCAATGTATCGAAAGCAAGTGAGAAAAACAATTTTTAAAACAGGGTGAAAGAACAATTTAAGAAATTGAAAATCTTTCCCCTGTTCACATCATACAGCTTAACAAATGTAACGATAAATAAGAAACTAAGACGGTAGCACGACACGGACATATAATTATGTAATATAAATATACGTGAATGTATTTATGTGTATGAATTTGCAATAGACAAAGAAATGAAGCTTTGTAGCTGTACATGTAGTAGCGTAAGGGTATTAAAACTCCCACTGACGTGCACTAAGTGACCAAACTATGAGCCCCCATGTAAATGAGGCTACTGTATGCTGTCTCCGTAAATAATGAGACTTATTTCCGACAGTATACAGTAGGGCGCACTTGTGATGTACCTTTAGCATTTCTTGCTTTTGTGTTTTCGTTTTCTTTAGAGGCAAAGAGAAAAGGTGAAGCGGTAGCCCAGAGTGGAACCTGCGGCTACGGCCATGTACTTTTGGTTTTCAAATGATAAAAAACATAAGATGTTTTCCTGTTCCACGTTAAGACGAACGACTCGCTCTCCGCTAATGAACACACGTTATTTTAGAGCGTAATCAGTGGTAGCCGTTATGGGTTGAGAGAATAAGTAGAAAAGTCTGTCTTTGTGCTGTCTGTATAAGAAATAATACATTCGTATTTCGTTAGTGGAAAATTCACTTATTATTCTAAGTAGTACTGTGATATACAAGAGTTCAAGGAACTCATCGCCGCGCGGGATTAGCCGAGTGGTCTCAGGCGCTGCAGTCATGGACTGTGCGGCTGATCCGGGCGGAGGTTCGAGTCCTCCCTCGGGCATGGGTGTGTGTGTTTGTCCTTAGGATAGTTTAGGTCAAGTAGTGTGTACGCTTACGGACTGATGACCTTAGCAGTTAAGTCCCACAAGATTTCACAAACATTTGAACATTTTGAAGACACCCACCTGTGTACTTCGGAGCTAATACGAAGATCCGATTACAAAAGGAATGATGGACACGGTCAAGATTTTGTAGGTGGATACGGCGATTGGACGTAGTATTATTAATTGGTAAGCATGAATCTACAGCAAGAGAAAGACTATTTCGTCCATGCAGAATTAATATTAACCCATTTATAGACATAGCCCACCTTATTGTACTTGTCCGAGCGCCGAAAAATTAATCTCACTATTCCATATATCTAAACATCTATTAAAAATTGTTCAAATGGCTCTGAGCACTATGGGACTTAACTGCTGAGGTCATCAGTCCCCTAGAACGTAGAACTACTCAAACCTAACTAAACTAAGGACATCATACACATCCATGCCCGAGGCAGGATTCGAACCCGCGACCGTAGCGGTCGCGTGGTTCCGGACTGAAGCGCCTAGAACCGCTCGGCCACTCCGGCCGGCAAACATTTATTATATATTTTTATTATATTGTAATATCACCTCCTAAGTGATGATGGACTGATCTGGCCTTGTAACACTAACCAAAACGGCTTTGCTGCGCTGGTACTGCGAACGGCTGAAAGCAAGGGGAAACTACAGCCGTAATTTTTCCCGAGGGCATGCTGCTCTACTGTATGGTTAATACAGAAGAATGCTGAAGAATAGATGGGTAGATCAGATAACTAATGAGGAGGTATTGAATGGAATCGGGGAGAAGACGAGTTTGTGGCACAACTTGACTAGAAGAAGGGATCGGGTGGTAGGACATGTTCTGAGGCATCAAAGGATCACCAATTTAGTATTGGAGTTCAGCGTCGTGGGTGAAAATCGTAGACGGAGAACTAGAGATGAATACATTAAGCAGATTCAGAAGGGTGTAGGCTGCAGTACGTACTGGGAGATGAAGCAGCTTGCACAGGATAGAGTAGTATCGAGAGCTGCATCAACAACCACAACAACTACATAATATGACCCTCTAAGTGGGATTAAGACCACTGTCGGATACCGATCGCCTTTGATTGTTGTTTCAATCAGGCTAATCCCAATTGCGAATGTTTTAATATCCTTCACTCAGCTGCCACGCTGGTCTTTCAGTGCACAATGCCAGGATCTTGACTGTATTAGCGGATGCTACGGAACTCAGTCTTTATTTACGCTTCATACCCTACATAAAAATAAACATGATCTTAACAGTTGGTCAATATGATCAATGTCAGAAATCGAAAACAGAATTTGCATCAGTAGGAGCGAGCACAGCAGCTGACTAACAGTGTTCAGCGACTGTCGCGTTGTTGCATACACTAACCTTTGCTCAATTAACTACTTGCGTTTGTACCTTGGTAATTGTCACATACTAAGATAAACATTCATTCACAATCAAAATAGCTTCACCACCTACGCGAACGTTACTTTGTCACGGTCTTATGCAAATTTAGCCAACATGCAAAGCTTAGTTGGTAATCTTGCGGGAGCGCAACCGTCGGCCATCCGTACTGCCCCCGGTCTCACCGCTAATCATCAACAATGGCGAACTGTGCGCTGCTCGTCCCCCACTGAACCGCTTGTGACGTCAGCCACCATATCTGCCCTTAGAACAGGTACATTTTACCTTATACTATCCCTGTGGCTTTTTGCGCAAATACACTCTTGATTTACTCTCTTCTGCAAATTTTACTCTGACCCTCCGCTCTAATTAAAAAAATTTTTTTTCATACTAACTACTACTGTTTTACCCTTCGGCAGCCTCTGGTTGGACCAGTCCACCTCCTCCATACGCAAAGGGTGTCCGCCTGTGGATGCTGCGTCATATTTCTAAGCCACCCCTGGCTTTTCTGTGTCCTTCCGCCTTGACATTCTTGCAAGTCACCGTGCTTGCCTACCGCGCACGACTCGGCTGTTATCGTAACCCTTCGGCACGCTACCTCTGCTCTGGCCGTCCGTCTGTCTGCCATCCCGCTGCATGCTAATCGGCGCTCTCGCAGTTAATAAAGGCTAGAACTTTAAGTTTTATTATCATTCTTAAAACTAGTGCTTGTCCGAAGCGTGGTCATTCGTGCACAGCACATTGCCACGTTTCAAGCTTCATCACTGACAGCAAATGGCGTGAAATCGCGACTGCAGCTGCTCCACCTCAAGTGGGGCGTCTATTGTTCCTTTACAAAGACTCGGAGGTTTCGAACTCCCGCTCCATGAATAGAATATAAATCGCATCCGAACAGGATGCGGAGTGTGTACATACAACCAGCACAAGTGGGGGATGAACTTAAGCCCAAAGTGTGACAGGGGAGTACCGAACCAGACCACCCAGCACATTCTAGAGGAGTGTAAAATAAGAGCCCTCCTGGGTAACCCAAACCTCTTTTTCCTGGTCACAGCATCAAGCCTTGACTGGATATGGAAAATAGAGATTCGAATATAATAGTATGTTTTTATGTATTTACCTAAATTTATTTCCCTTCGCGTGTTTTTGGTGTATTCTTGATTCTATTTCATGTATAGTCCTATACAATATATAAATAAATAAATTCCCTTTTTATGTCGCATCTGTAAGGGATCCACGGTCCCTTGTTCAAAGAGAAGCGTATTTTACTCGCAGAGGTCGAGGATAGGTGAAGGATGTACAGTCAAGCACTGAGTGCGCTTAGCGAGTAATGCAGTTAAGCAGGGTGTGAGTGGGTGTGATGGCGCGGGAGGAAACATATTGTCTTGGCTGAGTGTGTGTCTCCGTAACCGTGCGTTGACCCCCAGTAAACGTAATAAACATACCGAACAGTGAGAAAATGTTTTTACTGAAAAGTGATTGCAAATACCGAAAGCCGATATTGCTCGTTCGCGTCTACCGCGCCGCCCTATAGACTACAGTGGGGAAAGTGTGTGCAGACTGTTACAACACCGTGTGACGATATTCAGTGCATCTGACCGGTCATAACCTCCCCCTGCGTAATCACTGGATTACTGGATTGCGATATAACTGACCGTGATCGCATATGCCTAATGAAGTTTTACATTGAGTAAGGCTATCGTTACCGAAGGAAAATAATATCGGTTAGTAGGAGGAAATTGTACAGCAGAACCTCCTGAAGGAATAATCTATTCTAAATCCGATCTAAATACTGATGATAATTTTGAAATGGCTGGGATATAGTGCAGTCGCTCATGAACCACACTGGCGGCAAAAAGGTACCACATAATATTTAATACAAAAAATACTGAAATACAAAAAAATACTTACTAGCTAAAAAGCGGATAATTAAACGGTCGCCAGCCCACTAGGACAATGAACCTCCAGATTCTTAAGAAAGAGGAGACGTCAAAGAAATTTAAGCGAATAATCACTTGCGTGGCAAAAGAAGGATTTTTCCACAATACAAGTTCACGAAAAGAATAAATGAATCAGAAAGCACTGAGTCTGCAGTTACTTATTCTGAAATACTAAATTTTGAAACAAAAGTTAGATGAAATTACTGATTAAATACAAGACTAGCGCTAACTACTATGTGCCTGTAGTTCTGTCAGTGTGATCATGTAATGTATCTGACCCCAGGAATGTGTCAATAAAGTTTCCCCTTCCTGGGACAATGAATTCACGGTGTTCTTATTTCAATTTCCAGGAGTGTATTTTATTGTTGCTATATTGAAAGTAAAATCAGTTGCTCGTTTGCTTAAAGTAAGTTCAATTCAGTCTTTCACTAATCAAAAGCAAATTGCTTGCCGTTTTTATAAATTTTGCCTTACATTACATTGAGCTTACTTAAAGTCATTTTTACACAGCGAAGTTATACACTCCTGGAAATTGAAATAAGAACACCGTGAATTCATTGTCCCAGGAAGGGGAAACTTTATTGACACATGCCTGGGGTCAGATACATTACATGATCACACTGACAGAACCACAGGCACATAGGCACAGGCAACAGAGCATGCACAATGTCGGCACTAGTACAGTGTATATCCACCTTTCGCAGCAATGCAGGCTGCTATTCTCTCATGGAAACGATCGTAGAGATGCTGGATGTAGTCCTGTGGAACGGCTTGCCATGCCATTTCCACCTGGCGCGTCAGTTGGACCAGCGTTCGTGCTGGACGTGCAGACCGCGTGAGATGACGCTTCATCCAGTCCCAAACATGCTCAATGGGGGACAGATCCGGAGATCTTGCTGGCCAGGGTAGTTGACTTACACCTTCTAGAGCACGTTGGGTGGCACGGGATACATGCGGACGTGCATTGTCCTGTTGGAACAGCAAGTTCCCTTGCCGGTCTAGGAATAGTAGAACGATGGGTTCGACGACGGTTTGGATGTACCGTGCACTATTCAGTGTCCCCTCGACGATCACCAGTGGTGTACGGCCAGTGTAGGAGACCGCTCCCCACACCATGATGCCGGGTGTTGGCCCTGTGTGCCTCGGTCTTATGCAGTCCTGATTGTAGCGCTCACCTGCACGGCGCCAAACACGCATACGACCATCATTGGCACCAAGGCAGAAGCGACTCTCATCGCTGAAGACGACACGTCTCCATTCGTCCCTCCATTCACGCCTGTCGCGACACCACTGGAGGCGGGCTGCACGATGTTGGGGCATGAACGGAAGACGGCCTAACGGTGTGCGGGACCGTAGCCCAGCTTCATGGAGACGGTTGCGAATGGTCCTCGCCGATACCCCAGGAGCAACAGTGTCCCTAATTTGCTGGGAAGTGGCGGTGCGGTCCCCTACGGCACTGCGTAGGATCCTACGGTCTTGGCGTGCATCCGTGCGTCGCTGCGGTCCGGTCCCAGGTCGACGGGCACGTGCACCTTCCGCCGACCACTGGCGACAACATCGATGTACTGTGGAGACCTCACGCCCCACGTGTTGAGCAATTCGGCGGTACGTCCACCCGGCCTCCCGCATGCCCACTATACGCCCTCGCTCAAAGTCCGTCAACTGCACATACGGTTCACGTCCACGCTGTCGCGGCATGCTACCAGTGTTAAAGACTGCGATGGAGCTCCGTATGCCACGGCAAACTGGCTGACACTGACGGCGGCGGTGCACAAATGCTGCGCAGCTAGCGCCATTCGACGGCCAACACCGCCGTTGCTGGTGTGTCCGCTGTGCCGTGCGTGTGATCATTGCTTGTACAGCCCTCTCGCAGTGTCCGGAGCAAGTATGGTGGGTCTGACACACCGGTGTCAATGTGTTCTTTTTTCCATTTCCAGGAGTGTACATACCAGAGCAGCACAAGTCACTCGCTAAGCTAAATACAGAATAAATGAAATTGTTCACTCTCAGTTTGTGCTGTATCTTCATTTATTACATTTGCCAGTGAAATTTTACCTTACTTTAAGTGAATGAATTTAATACTCAAAATGGCAAATTAGTTAAGCCTCTGTTAAGCAATCTAAGAATGAACAGTTACTGACACCAAAAATTTACGCTGTAACTTTTCTTTAGCGAACAAAGAAAAACTGTCAGTACATATTTAATAAATTTTCATAGTATTACGACACTCGGTGATTGCATGGAAGGGAAAAGGACTCTGCTTGGTAATAATGACGACACACTTGCCCTTCAAGTCTTAACTATAGCGCGTTATATTCAGGTTGGTCATACTTTGTGAAAAAAAAATACAACTGGGTTACTTGTATTTTGGCCCTTTACAGTCTTACGATGTAGCTGTGCCGACGACGAAGAATACTGAGGTGCCGCGGTTTGAGAACCCCGATCCGTCTGCAGAAGCAAGTACAATTTTGGGGCAGGCAATAGTTACAATTCAAGTTCTCCTTCCGTCCACTCCTACCGCGCTCCCAATACTCGCGGGTTAACGAATTAGGTGCGTCTACATTGGCGCGAGCATTGCCTAACAAACTTTGTTAAGACTTCAGCTGCCCTGTCCGCAGCTCGTGGTCTCGCGGTCGCGTTCTCGCTTCCCGAGCACGGGATCCAGGGTTAGGTTCTCGGCGCCGTCAGGTATTTTCATCTGCCTCGAGATGACTGGGTGTTTGTGTTGTGCTTATCATTTCATCATCGTACCTGAAAGTGGCGAGGTTGGACTGAGCAAACGTTGGGAATTCGTACGGGCGCTGATAACCGCGCAGTTGGGCGCCCCACGAACCAAACATCATCATCATCAAGCTGCTCTGCCTTCTGTCTGCCAGCAGCGCGACAGACACTCCGTACGCGAAGACAGGTACTACCATTTCTTCGTAGAAATGTTGGAACACGTGAGGCAATACTGACCTTACGACTTATCTTAGAAGAAAGATTAAAGAAAGGCAAACCTACGTTTCTAGCATTTGTAGACTTAGAGAAAGCTTTTGACAATGTTGACTGGAATACTCTCTTTCAAATTCTAAAGGTGGCAGGGGTGAAATACAGGGAGCGAAAGGCTGTTTACAATTTGTACAGAAACCAGATGGCAGTTATAAGAGTCGAGGGACATGAAAGGGAAGCAGTGGTTGGGAAGGGAGTAAGACAGGGTTGTAGCCTCTCCCCGATGTTGTTGAATCTGTATATTGAGCAAGCAGTAAAAGAAACAAAAGAAAAATTCGGAGTAGGTATTAAAATTCATGGAGAAGAAATAAAAACTTTGAGGTTCGCTGATGACATTGTAATTCTGTCAGAGACGGCAAAGGACTTGGAAGAGCAGTTGAATGGAATGGACAGTGTCTTGAAAGGAGGATATAAGATGAACATCAACAAAAGCAAAACAAGGATAATGGAATGCAGTCTAATTAAGTCGGGTGATGCTGAGGGAATTAGATTAGGAAATGAGGCACTTAAAGTAGTAACGGAGTTTTGCTATTTGGGGAGCAAAATAACTGATGATGGTCGAAGTAGAGAGGATATAAAATGTAGGCTGGCAATGGCAAGGAAAGCATTTCTGAAGAAGAGAAATTTGTTAACATCGAGTATAGATTTAAGTGTCAGGAAGTCGTTTCTGAAACTATTTGTATGGAGGGTAGCCATGTATGAAGTGAAACATGGACGAAAAATAGTTTGGACAAGAAGGGAATAGAAGCTTTCGAAATGTGGTGCTACAGAAGAATGCTGAAGATTAGATGGGTAGATCACATAACTAATAATGAAGTATTGAATAGGATTGGGGAGAAGAGAAGTTTGTGGCACAACTTGACCAGAAGAAGGGATCGGTTGGTAGGACATGTTGTGAGGCATCAAGGGATCACCAATTTAGTATTGGAGGGCAGCGTGGAGGGTAAAAATCGTAGAGGGAGACCAAGAGATGAATACACTAAGCAGGTTCAGAAGGATGTAGGTTGCAGTAGGTACTGGGAGATGAAAAAGCTTGCACAGGATAGAGTAGCATGGACAGCTGCATCAAACCAGTCTCAGGACTGAAGACCACAACAACAACAACAACATCAATGCATGGAGTAAAAGTTCCCTTGGTTACAACCGATGAATTTACAATATTTAAATTATTATTACAATCAATTATATATAGTCAGAAATAAAAATATTATTAAATCCATTACATATTAACTATAGTTTCTGTAATAAAGCTTAAATATTCAGAGTCAGAAGTACAGTCTAAGTTATCAACAGATATTAAATGGCGAAAAATACTGGATTATCCAGAATGTATTTTATCTGCATTTTCGATGTTACACGGTGTTGAAATCAAACATGGATAGAAGCGTATGACGATGGCAGTGACCGTCTCCTCCTTTGTTTAATGATAACACACATCGTGGCCACCTTGCACCTATTGCAGGCGGACCACTGCGAGACGTGCAGGAAGAGTGTCATTGAGGTTCTGGAAGGTATTATCAGGGATGTCGAGCCATGCCGACTCCAGCGAAAAGTCCACCTGCGCTAGGTTTCTCGGCTGAGGATCCACGACACAAGGAGCCTGATCGGCATTGCCTTTCATATTGGTGCTCTTTGAACCACGCATGTGCACTGCGAGCCGTGTGATACGTTGCATTGTCCTCCTGGAAGACGCCATCGTGCCGAGGAAGCGCAGACTGCATGTAGGAGTGGACGTGGTCCGTACCGACAGATGCAAACTTGTGTTGGCCCATTGTCCCTTCCAGAATGATGAGATCATCCAGAGAACTCCTTGTAGACATTCCCCACGCCATAACGCTCCCTCCTCTGGCCTGGGCTCTCCCGACAGTTGTAGCAGTGTGTATGCTTTCAGATGTTTCACACTGTGTAGGCCAACGGCCATCTGTCAACTGAAAAAGTCACCTGCCGACTCTCAGTGGACGTCCAGTTGCCTTACGGGCGTGCAAATTGAACCTTCGTTGCCGATGAACGGCAGTCGGCATTGGTGCATGAACCAGACGCCTGCTGCACCGGCCACATACCGAGCAACGTTGACTGTACGGTTGTAGAGCGGAGACCGTTGTGTAGCCCCTTTGTTCATGTGGGCGGCCAGTCGCTCAATAGTTGCACGGCTACTCTCCCGTACATATCCCTGCAATTCTCGTTCCCACCTGACATATCGATCCCACCGTGTACCGCCTCGGTGCCGGTTTTGCGTAGTGCCATTTTCCCATCCTTGAAATACTTTAACCACAGCGGCACACGAACTGTTTCTAAACGTAACCGCTTTGGAAATGCTTCCTTCCTTGACCAGAAAGTCAATGATCAATCCTTTCGGACGTCAAATAAAACTCTACGTTTCCTCATTACATCGTTTTTCGCACCTCGTACAAATTTTATATGCCCTTTACTGCTAGTTCTGCCAACCGCTGTCTGTGAGTGGTTAATGCACACTGACGTCAAACATATACGGTCGGCACATTTGTGTGAATGGACCGACTATAATTTTACTTAGTGCAAACTTCCACGACCTTGACTAATGCACAAACCTTTATCCTTTGAATATAGAGTTACCAAACTACCCAGGTACGACTGAAAGAGCTTCCGTAGCGATTGAAACCGATTAAGCATTAGGTGACTGTCATTTAAAATAAAACAAAAGTTCGACCGCTAACAATAGCAAATTTAATCTTGGTTGTTTCAAATCGCCATCGACCTGGTATGAAACGAAACGTGACTCATCCGACCAGGCAAAACGTTTTCAATTATAAACCGCTGAAGCACGACTATCCGTGCGCACTCAAAATAAAAACTGGCATGTTGTTGGCTCAACTAAGGAACAGATACGGGTCGCCTGCGGCGGAGATTGGTGACTAACAATGCGCCCTGAACACTGTACTCTGAAACACAATCCACTCATGTCTACCGTAGTACCACGTCAGCAGCCTACCATCTTAGTCGCTTGCGATATGCCCATTGATATACACCGCATATACAGTGGTTTCGCTCATAATCAGACAGCTTCGTCGCCAGAATCATTGGTTCAAATGGCTCTGAGCACTATGGGACTAAACATCTGTGGTCATCAGTCCCCTAGAACTTAGAACTACTTAAACCTAACTAACCTAACGACATCACACACATCCATCCCCGAGGCAGGATTCGAACCTGCGACCGTAGCAGTCGCGCGGTTCCGGACTGAGCGCCTAGAACCGCTAGACCACCACGGCCGGCCCAGAATCATTGCTCATAAACAAGGCGACCCAGAAGTCACTTAACATTTGAACATGCACTAAGTCAAAGAATAATGTAGAGAAGACGTAAGAATTGACACACATGCCACAAATGACATGTAGTTTGAAACACGTATGTAACATAGCAGCGATGGCGAGGCATTGTAGCATCTGTGACCAGAGAGTATGCGCTTGACCGCGTGAGTGTTGCGAGCGGTTCTCAGTCTGTAGTCAGTCGTTGCGAGTCTGTAGCTCTGTCTAGTTGAGGGCAGTACTCTGTCAGTAGTCGTCGCGTGCAGTACGCTAGTAGTCGTCATGCAGAGCGGTCGGTCAGTGGTAGCAGTCCAGTGGGATTGCGTGATGTGGTCTGGCGACAACACTGGTCAACATGCTGAATGAGGTATACTGTTAATTAAGATAATCATCGGATAATGTAAAGTGTAATTATTGTAACTAATTTTCAACAAGTGCCCCCAATAATAACTTTGATTTCAAAAGCAATTTTACATAAAATTTTCATTTTTTATTGAAGTAACTATTTCGTTCCACTTCCCCTAAACAAAAGTTTCAGTTTTCAATTAGATTACAAAAAAAAAAAAAGGGAATATTATTATTTGCAATGCAGTTCCTCCAAGCGGTGCGCAACAACAAGAGCAGAAATTTGACTAGGTGTTGCAATGAGGTAAGAATTTAATTTTGATTTTTTTTGCACAGGGCCAAAGACCGATATTTCGGTTTAATTGAATCATTATTATCACTGAGATTTTCTTATCACTGAATGGACTTTAATTTTTATGAAGAACTTATACTTGAGTCAGATTGCGATTCTCACTTTTATTGTCATTAAATTTAATTGCTAGGGAGGTTACGTTTGGCTCCTATTCATTTATTATTTCTGTCTTTAAAATTTCAGTGGAGAGGTTACACTTAGCGCAATGTCCATTAGCATTCTTAAATAATATTGTCATTCATTATAAATTACGGTGGGGAGGTTACACTTGGCGACACCCAGTCCAGGATCGTATTTCGTTGAGAGTCTTTTGAGCGACAGTCAGATATCTGCTCTTGTTTGCTTAGATATAATTAGGATTTGGCGCAACGCTTTTACTAATCTTGTGACTTTCTCTCTACAGGTCAACGGCAATTTGTTGCTTTGTTGTATTTGTGTGTTGCTTTTGCATTGTGCTTATTTATTTTGTGAATAATTTTGACTATTGTTAAAATGCCGCGAAAGACTGTGAATAGTGTATCGCGAGGTATTATGAATGAAATTACCGACGCAAACAACTTTGCCGATAGGACATGTGACACGCAGTGTAATGATGACAATCCTGCGTTCACTGACAATCAATGCATTCCAACCACTAGTGATGACTTTTACCCTGATAATGAACAAACAAACTCAATTGTCTCGTCTGTTAATTTGACGACAATTGATGACGCAGAACGCTCTATTGTAATGAGCGCTGCCCAGCTTAACACACCCGATTCGGAAAACTTAAGTATTGTACAGACAAATTTGTCTAATGAAAACGAACAGGACACTCAAAGTACGATGGATCTATTTAATTCCGAAATAATGACCGACAGTGGACATTCGACTGACAAACCTTTTTGTGAATCTCAAAATAACCAAATGGTTACAGAAAGCGAAACAATTCCAGATCCACCATTAAACACCACAGAGAATAGAAATGCTAATTTTTTGTCGGATCCACTTAAGGCATTGTTGCTACAAATTCTTGAAAAACAAGACAACAGTAGTAAAGATCTCAAACAACAACTTAATGAACAGGACAAAAAATTTAATAAATTGATGAAAATTTCAAACAACTTAGGGAAGATAACAAACAAAATGGCGAAAATCTCAAACAACTTAGTGAACAGGTCAGACAACAGAATGAAATATTAGACGACAATTCCAGACAGCTTAGTGAACAAATTAGAGCCGTTGCCGCGCAGTGCCATGACACTAAGGAACAGTTGCGCGTGGAAATTGAGGCTTGTTCACAAAAAAATAGCGAAGAAATTAAGTCTGTTGCGCAAGAATTAAGGGAAATGCAAACAGCCGCAACAGAAACACTCAGAGACGAAATTAGCGGAGTCGCTAAACAATGCTCTGAAAAAGCTGCACAATTACGGGACGAGTTTAAAGCAATGACGGTAGAACTTTCGCGCACTATGGACGCAAAGATAGACGCGAAATTCGAACAGCAGAACACTCAGATTAACGAGCGCTTTAATCAGCACATACAGAACAGTGATACGCGTTTCCGCAAATTTATTCAAGATCAAAACAAAGTAAAACGACAAGTCATGGAAACAATCACTGCACAAAGACAAGAGGACAAACGTAAAATGTTCGCGAAAGCGAAGACGTATGTAGACAATAATATTACTACAGTGTCCGACAAAATTAATACCATAGAACAATTGAACGCGGAATTAAGGGATGAAATTTCTGATCTTAAATCAAAAACAGATACACACACAGTAAATATTCAAACAGTGACAGACAGATTCGAACAATTAGATCTAACACAGGATTGCGATGTCATCAAAGCTGATGTTAAAAAACTGAGCGAAACTACGCGTAAGTTGCAAAAACAGATTAATGCGTCTGATTCTAAAACCGACGATCAGGTTAAAATACTGACTGAAAAATGTGATGAATTGGCCAGTCGTATTGATGTTATCGAAAATACTAATGACAATAAATCAGACGATACTGCACCGGTTTCATTTAACCAAACACCTGAATTTCAAAATTTACAGCAGACAATTAATGAGATCGATTCATCTAACAACACGTTACGTAGGAAGTTGTCAAATTTACAACAAGAAGTAACAGAAATGAAAAACACTTCAGTTAATAACATACCACAACAGACGCCACTTTATGAACATGTGTCAGACTCACGCAGCGCGTATAATTTGGGTAAGCTACAGAGAGTACGGGACTTAGATTCCGATCAACCACAGTTCAATAGATTCTCTTACGATCCTGAACCTGTTCCATCACATAGAGATGATAATTTCGACTACAAACATTTTCTGTCAGTGAGAAAGTTTAAGGTTTTCAAAAACGATAGAACGCAGATTCACCCACTGGATTGGATTCAACAATTTAGCTTTGCTCTTCCACCGACTTGGCCTGTAACACATAAACTTGAATTTATTTGCAGTTTTTTGGAAGGCGAACCGGCAACTCGTATGAGACCGATCGCGAGGCAATGCTATTCAGTAGAGGAATTTCAGAATGCTTTTCTATCAGCGTACTGGTCGAAGACGACAGAGCGCGGAATTAAAGATCAGTTAATTAGTTTGCCAAATTATGAGAACTCCAATTTTCCCAGTGTGACGCAATTTTTTGAGCACATGGTACAACAAAACCAGTACCTAAGTGAACCGTACAGTGAATCCGCACTTATACAATTATGCATCTCTAAATTACCACGGTCATTACGAGTGTCACTTCTAACGGGACAGCAAAAAGAAAACATTTCAGCATTCAGAGATCTTTTACAGCTCTTGGAAGTACAGCAATCTGATTATTCTTTTGTAAACAAAAACTTTTCTTATAATAACCAAGGTCAACAAAAATACAGCAGTTATGATCAGACACGTAATTTCAATAGGAAAGATAACAGACGCTTTAGGAACGGCAACTACCAAAATTCTGATAACAGCCAAAATTTTAATTATCAATATCGTCAAAATTTTCAGCAACAAGAACCACACTTTAGTAACAATAGAGGTGTTTCACAACAACAACATCAAAACCAGCCGGTTAGCATACCTAACCAACAATGGACCGCACAAGGTCAATCAGGCTTTAATGTTCCGCCGCGTGCACGTATAGTCCCTGATACAAGAAATAGTAACGTACGGCAGCAAGGAGACAACTACGTACAAAGAAGACAGTATTTCAATTCCTATCGTAATGCACCGTATAGGAATGACTATTACGACAGACATAAAAACGATGAGCACAATTATCAGCGTACACACAATAACAGTCGGTCTCACCAACAGCAAAATTATACGCAAGAACATATTCTCATGAATGAACCCCACAGTAGGTACCATCCAGAACGTAATACGTCTGGAAGAGGTAATAGAACAGTTCAAATAGTCGAAATGCCACAGAATCCTCCTAATAACAATAACACGTCAGATAGAATCTGACTAGATACTGTACAGAACGCATTATCCAATAATACAAGCACTACTTCAGACACGCAAAATGTTGTTCACGAAAATGTAATTACTTTTGACGATATCAGAGACACTCTCTTGCAGGAAAGACCAGTTATTCAGAAACCCATTACACATCCTGTTATCGAAATTAAAATTGGTTCATCGAAATTCTCAGCAGTAATTGATTCCGGCTCACCTATATCTGTAATAAATGAAGAAACTTTCAACGAGTGCAACAAAGAGAATATTTATCCGACATTACCTTTAGGCAAAACAAAAGTGAAAGGAGCAGTATCGAGTAAAGGTGTAGACGTTAAATTACAGATGCATTTATCATTTTGTATTGGAGGTCATACTTTCCACCCAAATTTTTGGATTGTTCCTTTATTGACAACAGACGTAATTTTAGGTACTAATTTTCTCGTACAACACGATGCAGTGGTTGATTTTCAAAATTCTTATTTAATGTTAAAGGATGAAAATGTACAATTGGCTTTAGAATTTCAGCACTCACTATCTGCGGAAGAGCAAACAATTAATCGCACAGAGGTCATTTCCGCAACACGTAACATAGCCTGTAATCCCACATTGTTCACGGATACGTACGTACACAACTATAATACTCCAGACGAAGCTGACTACGACGTAATGCAATTGATTTCTGATAAGGTTAAAGAGAGCAGTGCAACTACAGACGACGAACGAACGCAGTTACACAAAATTCTTTTACAGCAAGCTCCAGTTTTTGACAACGTTCCTGGTACTATGTCCGGATTTATGTATGAATTTCAAGTGAAACAGCACGATACATTTAAAGCAGAGCATTATCCCATTCCATATATCCACAGAGAACAAGTTAAAAAAGAATTGCAGGATATGCTCGACCAAGGAATTATTGAACCAGCAGTTAGTCCATACATAAACCCGCTACATATTGTCAAGAAAAAAGATGGCTCACTTCGCCTCGTACTTGATTCACGTCACATTAATGACATTATTATTAATGAAACAGATCGGGCACAGACACTAGAGGAACTTTTACAGAAATTTCATGGTACAGCTATTTATTCTACACTAGATTTGAAATCGGGATTTTGGCAAATTCAACTTCATCCGAATTGTAGAAAATATACAGCTTTTCTCTGTTTTGGCGATTGTTATCAATTTCGCAAATTACCGTTCGGCTTAACTATTTCTTCTGCAGCTTTTATTCGCGGTTTGAACACAATACTTCCGACAGAACTTAAGGACAGAATTACGACGTATGTAGACGACATTCTTATCGCAGAAGCTAACTGGTCTGAACACAATCTGATTCTTGAACAACTGTTACAAACTTTTCGTGCACAAGGACTTACAGTTAATCTTAGTAAATCGCACTTTGGCAAAACTTCTATAAAATTTCTTGGACACGTAATTTCAGCAGAAGGCATTGCACCTGATCCGGAAAAACTTCAGGCTCTACGTGACATTAGTATTCCTACGACGAAGAAGCAATTACGCAGTTTTTTGGGCTTAATTAACTTTTTTCGTAAATTTATTCATTATTCCGCTTTAGACACGCCTAGACTATGCCAATTAACAGGTAAAAACACTATTTGGACTTGGGATAAGCAAGCACGTTCTGAATTCATGAACCTGAAACATGCTCTGTTGAATGCTCCACTTTTATCGCACCCCGATCTTACTAGAAATTTTTCCATTGCCACCGACAGTTCTAACACCGCTTTAGGCGTACATATTTTCCAGGAAATTGAAGAAGATGGTTCAACAGTTATTAAAAACATCGCATTTGCAAGCCGCATTCTGTCACCTGCTGAACGAAATTATTCCGTCACAGAACTTGAAACATTATGTGTTGTATGGGCTTTCACGAGATTTAGGCACTTTCTTTATGGCAGACATACCACCGTTTACACAGACCACAGAGCAATACAATTTTTACTTTCGGCTAAATTTACTCACGACAGGTTAAGTAGATGGAAACTATATTTACAAGAATTTAATTTGTTCACATTCCCGGCACACAAAATGTTATAGCAGACGCACTATCGCGTTCTCTCGGCAACAATCAGCAAGACGTTGCAACCAACTTCTGCAAAACAAATCTCAGTGTCATGTACATTCAGCAAGTCGCATTTGAAAACTTTATTTCATCGTCACTACAGTACATAGCGCAAGAGCAAAATAAGGACAATTTGTGGAAAGAAATTAAACACCTTTGGCAAGATAGGAAAAATGTTACGATTAGGAACCACTACACTGTACGCAATGACATTCTGTTTCGCCGCTCTCATCCTGACAGCAACAATTGGTTATTATGCATTCCTGACGAACTGGTTAACAAATTAATTTGGTACACTCATTTAAGTTACGCACATTACGGAGCACGAAAATGTTTTCTTATACTGAGACAGAACTCTTATTTTACTAACATGGAGAAACGTATACGACGAGTTTTAGCGTCTTGTAAAATTTGCCAGAAAGCTAAATCAGACACCACTTCACATATTCCTCCATTATATCCCATTATACCTGTTAAATTAAGACATATGGCCGCAGTAGACATTTTTGGTCCGATTCCGAGAACTAGCAGAGGTTTTTGCTACATCTTTGTCGCTGTTGAGCTCACTTCAAAATTTGTTACTTTCACTCCATTACGCAAAGCTACTGCTAAAACTGTTTCGAAAGCATTTGTAAAACATTTTCTATTTCATGTAGGGCATGTGATGAAAGTAATTTCCGACAATGGATCACAATTTCGTAGTAGTGTATGGACACGCATGTTACGAGCCAGAAACATTTCTCCGATTTATATATCCAAGTACCACGCTTCTTCGAACCCCTGTGAAAGATTAATGAAAGAAATTGGTAAGCTGTGCCGAATATACTGCCACAAAAGACATATTGATTGGGATACACACATACTCTCATTCCAAGACGTAATTAATTCCATTCCAAATGAATCCACTATGGTATCTCCGTCTATTATACTGAAAAACGTTGAACCACCAAACAAAATTAAAGAATTAGTAATCTTCCCTAAATGTCGTCGACTAAGACACCACGAAATAATTGACATTGCGCTGAACAACATCAAACGTGCCGCAGAGCGCCGGAGAAGACGGCAAAAACAGGTTTGTAGACGCCGAGACTTTCACGTTGGACAGAAAATATTAGTACGTACACATTATTTATCCAGTAAATTAAAAGGTAAGTGCAGTAAATTTGAACTTCTATACGCAGGTCCATATCGGATTCGCAGCATCCCTCACCCCAATGTTGTACACGTCGAAACTTTGAGAACTAGAAAATCGAAAGGCAACCACCATATCTCAAACATTAAACCGTTTATTGAATGAAGACACTTTATGATTCAACACACTATGATGTCATTTATTAATGCAATTATACTGATGATTATCGCATTTTTTCTTGGCAAGTGCCCTGCAAGGTAAGGTTAGCAGGTCGCCTTTCTTGTCGTTACACATCAGACCGTGCACATTTTACACTTTTTTTGTGTATATGATTGTACTCCAGTTTTGTTTGTATGCACTGTGAAATAGTTAAGATATAACACACCTGTTGACTTTGACATTTTTTGCCTTATGACATCTCAACATCGCGACTGTTTTACATTTTTGCTGCTGCATTGTGATATTATCTGTACATTTTGCCTCTGAACACTGTCAATGCCTTTGACATATTACGTTTTCTGTCATGTTATGCTGTATGGTTAATTATGTTACCATAAACCAGTCATTATTTAGTGGGTATATGATTTAAATGCAAGACATTAATCTTTATTCATCAATTTCAGTAAGAAATGGTGCGTGTAAGAAATAAATTCAACAGAAATGGGAATTTCACCTACGGAATAAACGAAAGAAGATGCAATAACTTTATGAGGAAGAGTAAATGGATCAGGATTAACAAGCATTAACAAGAATATACTATACTCATCATAGAATAGCAGTCTTAACTAATTTTTTCTTTCAGAATACAAGGTGATTGATGCAGGCTGTCAGACTGAACTACACATCTTAGTTTTAGTGATGAAATATGCTAGAGATAAGGAATAGTTGTATAATGAGTAATGAAGTGATTTTTTGCAGATGATAATGAATACTGATGAATAATTATGAAGGATATGGTATTATGAATAATGAAGTTTTTATTTACAGGTGATGATAATAGTGAAGTTATGATAATATGGATAATGAAGTGATTGATAATGAAGTTTTTTCTTTACAGATGAGGATAATGTTGGAGTTTTATATTTATGCAATGTAGTTATTTAAGTATTTGTTGCAGTTTGTTTTGACAGCAGGTGTTATATTGCATAGTAGGATGACGGAAAGTTTTGGAAAGGACAGCTATGGAACACATTTTTATACACATTTCACTACTTGTTAATTCGAAGTTCACTACTTTTCAGCATAGTGTGCGTTTCTTCTTTCAGGTCAATAATCCATTTTGTATTTTTCCCAGGAGATGCTTGTCATGATACTTACTAAAACTGTTACTTATTATACCTGTTCTAGTACTTGCATTTTTTTTTACCCATTTGTGTTTACCATTTATAAATGTAATCACATATACTGCCTTGTTACATAACCTTGCTACAGCTGACTCATGACGAATGACGTTACCTATCCTCATTTGCAGCAATAGGTCAAAAGCAAAAAGTGTTATGCCTCAGCAATTAATTATCGATCCCAACGCAATGCATTGCTAACAAAAAAAATGTATTAACAGTCCCAAATAGTGATACCAGTTTGAGAAAATTCTGAATAATACTGACTGGCTCTGAATAGTATGTCACTTGAGTAATGATTTCTTAATGAGACAACAAAAATACACATATATATAAAATAATGCTTAGTAACTGGCTAGTAATTGCCACTGTTATTGTAATGAGACTACTTATAATCCCCATGATTATTAATGCTATGACTATAATTAAATGATTTTTAATAATGACTATGTAATGATCTGACTAATACTAAATGAGGAACAATGCTTTATACTATTCGATACCTGATGGCCACTGAGTGCCAATAATTAGTGTCACTTAATGAATTGTTATTAATTATGCCATTAATTAGCTCTTGTTTTCAATGTTCATACTTTGTAATTGGAATTGAATGTGACTGTTTAATAATGCTTTGTAATTAGAAGAAGGCTAATGATTCTTACTAGATTGGAATGACACATAATTAATTAACTATGCTATTGTTTCATAATGCTTTGTGATTAGGAAAAAGCTAATGATTATTACTATTGGAAGACAAATGATTAAATAATTATGCTATACTTTATAATTGGAAATGAATGCGATTGTTTAATAATGCTTTGTAATTAGGAAAAAGCTAATGATTATTACTATTGAAATGACAAATGATTAATTAATTATGCTATACTTTATAATTGGAAATGAATGCGATTGTCTAATAATGCTTTGTAATTAGGATAAAGCTAATGATTATTACTATTGGAATGACAAATGATTAATTAATTATGCTATGCTTTATAATTGGGAAAGAATGTGATTGTTTAATAATGCTTTGTAATTAGGAAAAAGCTAATGATTATTACTATTGAAATGACAAATGATTAATTAACTATGCCATACTTTGTAACTGGAAAAGAATGCGATTGTTTCATGATGCTTTGTAATTAGGAGAAGGTTAATGATTAATACTATATTGAAATGACAAATGATTAATTAACTTTGCCATACTTTGTAACTGGAAAAGAATGGGATTGTTTCATGAAGCTTTGTAATTAGAAAAAAACTAATGATTATTACTATTGAAATGACAAATGATTAATTAACTATGCCATACTTTGTAACTGGAAAAGAATGCGATTGTTTCATGATGCTTTGTAATTAGGAGAAGGTTAATGATTAATACTATATTGGAATGACAAATGATTAATTAACTATGCTATGCTTTGTAACTGGAAAAGAATGCGATTATTTAATAATGCTTTGTAACTAGGAAAAGAAGATTACTGATTCTATGTAAAACAATTAATGAACATTTTTCTGTAATACTACATACATGGTACAGAAATGTTCAATAACTGGGCTATGAATGCCGCAAACTACTACTGTAACTGACAATATTATGTGACTTAATGTCCTCATGAGCTAACTACCCTGAATTACTGCGATGTCCATTTGTCCTGTTTATCCTAGTGATCATGGAGCACTATATTTGGTTTTGCACTAATTCTACGTTGATGTGCCGTGTAAGAGCGTGGTGATGACACGACATGCTGTCCACCACCGTGAGCGATGAAGACGTTATTATGGTCCCACTGTTTGGTGTACCTAATATACTGCCAAAATAAAAAAAAATGGAATATTACTACGACAGTTCAGTGTCTTGGCTACGCTGATAAATTCTGAGGGGAAAAGAACTTCAAGTTGTGTCACTTGGTGTTGTACTTCTGTGGAAAGATATGGACTTTCAAAACAGCTGTGTGCATTCTAAAGTGCTACAACCATGATGCAATCCTTCCCTTTCCTATCCTAATTCTTGTCACATAGTGAAAATCATTTTTTGCTAACATTATTTATGTTCATGGGTTATACATTTTTTTGATTCGCTGAACTCCAGTGCGAGTACACCTTTCTCATTTTTCAATATGATGATTTTTTTTGCTATTATGTTTATTTATTGCCAAAATGCTAAAGACATTTTTTTGATTTGTTCTGAAGTACAGTATATGTGCACTTTTGTTTTTTATATTGTATATACATTTTTTATTTTCTGAACTACAGTGCATGAGCACTTCTGTTAGGTGTTAATATGTTTTCTACTGAACTTCAGTGCCTGTACTCTTTTCTCATTTTTCAATATGATTTCTACTATTCTGTATATTCAATACTTTAATGCGAATGCACTTATGTCATTTGTTACTAATTGTACATACATTTCATCAATTACTGATATGTTCTCAACTGCAGTGCATGTGCACTCATGTCACTTGTCAACATAATATTTTTTGCCAGTCTGTTTATTTGTTCTGAATATGCTAAAGAATTTTTTCAGTGCCTGTGCACTTTGTTATCTGTCAAATAATTTGTATATAAATTTTTCTGATTTGCTACTATGTTTTGTACTCACATTTTGTCTTTGTCTGATATATTTTGTACTTAGTGCGTGTGCACAACATTTAAATATTCTGTAAGTTGTAGAATTTTGTTAATTAAAGAAAAATTTTGCCGCGCTTGGCAAGTCCAAATGACTCACCATCGCTGCCAAATTTTTGCCCCCCCAGTGGAGGGTTATGAAACACGTATGTAACATAGCAGCGATGGCGAGGCATTGTAGCATCTGTGACCAGAGAGTATGCGCTTGACCGCGTGAGTGTTGCGAGCGGTTCTCAGTCTGTAGTCAGTCGTTGCGAGTCTGTAGCTCTGTCCAGTTGAGGGCAGTACTCTGTCAGTAGTCGTCGCGTGCAGTACGCTAGTAGTCGTCATGCAGAGCGGTCGGTCAGTGGTAGCAGTCCAGTGGGATTGCGTGATGTGGTCTGGCGACAACACTGGTCAACATGCTGAATGAGGTATACTGTTAATTAAGATAATCATCGGATAATGTATAGTTTAACTATTGTAACTAATTTTCAACAAGTGCCCCCAATAATAACTTTGATTTCAAAAGCAATTTTACATAAAATTTTCATTTTTATTGAAGTAACTATTTCGTTCCACTTCCCCTAAACAAAAGTTTCAGTTTTCAATTAGATTACAAAAAAAAAAAAGGGAATATTATTATTTGCAATGCAGTTCCTCCAAGCGGTGCGCAACAACAAGAGCAGAAATTTGACTAGGTGTTGCAATGAGGTAAGAATTTAATTTTGATTTTTTTTGCACAGGGCCAAAGACCGATATTTCGGTTTAATTGAATCATTATTATCACTGAGATTTTCTTATCACTGAATGGACTTTAATTTTTATGAAGAACTTATACTTGAGTCAGAGTGCGATTCTCACTTTTATTGTCATTAAATTTAATGGCTAGGGAGGTTACGTTTGGCTCCTATTCATTTATTATTTCTGTCTTTAAAATTTCAGTGGAGAGGTTACACTTAGCGCAATGTCCATTAGCATTCTTAAATAATATTGTCATTCATTATAAATTACGGTGGGGAGGTTACAAGTTTTACTGTAAACAAAAACGGGTGGAAAAAGGGGCCAACAGATGGCGCTCGACAGAAACAGGTCAGTGATGCCACTTGAGAATCGTGAATAAAATGAATTGTAGTGAAAGATAGAGCTAGATGCGCCAGCAATTGCAGGATGGTGACTTTACCAAAAAAAGGCACTGTTAGTGAAGGTTTGCCTTCAGAATGGAGAATCCGCTACTGTAACTTTACGATCCTGTCGCCATAAGAAGGGTGCTCTAATGGGTAAAGGTCTTGCGACAGGAGAATGATCGCGAAGTTCGAAGTCACGGGTTGTTTAGACGATTGGCCTCGATGTGGGCGACCAGACACAACTGCTGCTCCCGCTTGGACCGTTCAGAGAGAAATGGAGACTTAAGTGGCTTCATCTCCGTTTGCTTGGCTCAAATGGTTCAAATGGCTCTGAGCACTATGGGACTCAACTGCTGAGGTCATTAGTCCCCTAGAACTTAGAACTAGTTAAACCTAACTAACCTAAGGACATCACAAACATCCATGCCCGAGGCAGGATTCGAACCTGCGACCGTAGCGGTCTTGCGGTTCCAGACTGCAGCGCCTTTAACCGCACGGCCACCTCGGCCGGCTTCTCCGTTTGGTGAAATCGCACATAGCACAGGCATTCTACGCACTAGTGTTTGGAGAGCAATAAGGGGTACATGTAATGCTATCCGGCCTTATCATTCGTGCTCGGATGCTTTTGCTTCGAGGAAATGCAAGGTGCTGCTCTGCATTCTGTCTGCGTGACGTGTGCGGGTCACGTCGATGTGATACAGAATCTCATCATCCCCAGCCTGGTTGATAAAGCGCTGCTGGAAGGTACAAACTTTATGCAAGATGCACCAAATATCGCTACACGTCTGAAAGATCGCTTGGGCACATCGATTGGTGAGAATCGCGTGCTGAGTCGCCACTTCCTTCATTCTTGGCCTCCGAAGTCGACAGACTTCAATCCTTGTGATTATTGGTTATGGGGTTATCTGATATCGCAAGTCTACCGCGATCGTCCTGCCTCATTAGATGTGCCAAAACACAACATCAAATGACAGTTTCTCACTATACCTATTGACATACTGTCTTCACAACCTAGTCACTCGGATTGTTGATGAATGACCGTGAACATGTTGAACATTTGTTATAAAGAACGTCGTCTTTGCTAAAAAACCAATTATTATGCTACTTATTGCTTTTGTATCATATAAAGCTTCGTATATTGGTCATTTTGTGTACTTTTGTGTTTCCAATAAAACCTCATGTCATTGAAACTATGTGTGTCAAATTTCACCTGATTACCTACACTATTTGATCAAAACTATCCGGACACCTGGCTAAAAATAACTTATAAGTTCGTTGCGCACTCCATCGATACTGCTGGAATTCAATATGGTGCAGGCCCACCCTTGGCCTTGATGACAGCTTCCACTCTTGCTGGCCGGCCGAAGTGGCCCGTGCGGTTAAAGGCGCTGCAGTCTGGAACCGCAGGACCGCTGCGTCGCAGGTTCGAATCCTGCCTCGGGCATGGATGTTTGTGATGTCCTTAGGTTAGTTAGGTTTAACTAGTTCTAAGTTCTAGGGGACTAATGACCTCAGCAGTTGAGTCTCATAGTGCTCAGAGCCATTTGAACTTCCACTCTTGCAGGCATACGTTCAATCAGATGCTGGACGGTTTCTTGGGGAATGGCAGCCAATTCTTCAATTCTTCACGGATTGCGGCACTGAGTAGAGGTATCGATGTCGGTCTGTGAGGCCTGGCACGAAGTCGATGTTCCAAAGCATAAAAACGGTGTTCTGTAGGATTCAGGTCAGGACCCTGTGCAGGCCAGTCCATTACAGGGATGTTATTGTCGTGTAGCCACTCCGCGACATGCCGTGGATAATGAACAAGTGCTCGATCGTGTTGAAAGATGCAATCCCCATCCGCGAATTGCTCTTCAACAGTGGGAAGCAAGAAGGTGCTTAAAACATCAATGTAGGCCTGTGCTGTGATAGTGCCACGCTAAACAACAAGAGGCGCCAGGCCGCCTCGGTGAGAAACACGACCACACCTCAGAATTTTGGTGGCACTACACACGCTGGCAGATGACGTTCACCGGCCATTCACCATACTCACACCCAGCCATCGCATCGCCACAGTCTGTATCCTGAATCGTCACTCCACACAATGTCTTTCCACTGTTCAATGGTCCAATGTTTATGCTCGTTACACCAAGCGAGGCGTCGTTTGGCATTTACCGGCGTGATGTGTGGTTTATGAGCAGCCGCTTAACCATGAAATCCAAGTTTTGTCGCCTCCCGCCTAATTGTCATGGTACTTGCAGTGGATCCTGACGCAGTTTGGAATTCCTGTGTGATGGTCTGGATGTGTGTCTGCCTATTACACATTACGACTCTCTTCTAATGTCGGCGGTCTCAGTCAGTCAACAGACGAGGTCGGGCTGTACGCTTTTGTGCTGTACGTGTCCCTTCAGGTTTCCACTTCACTGCCACATGAGAAACAGTGGACCTAGGGATATTTAGGAGTGGGGAAATCTCGCGTACAGACGTATGACGCAAGTGACACCCAGTCACCTGCCCATGTTCGAAAACCGTGAGTTCCGCGGAGTGCCCCATTCTGCGTGTGTTTTTGGGGGCGTCCCGATACTTTTGATCACATAGTGTATTTTATTCTGTGGTGTATTGAATTTTCAAATGGTAACGGACTTTGGGTCACCCAGCAGTTTCTTAAACACGTCACATATTCACAACGCAATCAGACGGCATTCTGTCGCGTGGTGGAAAGTGCGCTGAATCATCAGGTGCAGTGCATACAGTAACACCCGAAATCAATTTCACTCATGTCGACTGCGTCTAGCTGCCAACAACGTGATGCATTCATTCTGCAAGGAAGGAACAAGATGCTGTGCTACGAATAGCCACCATCAACAGGCGTTCTAACAAGTGGAAATCAAAGAATGTGTTGCTGTACTGTGTACCTTTGCAAGCAAAGAGGTGAGAATCTAGCAGCCAGTTTGAACACCGTTTAATCAAAGTTTGCCTTGCGCATACAGGTGAACAGGAAGGGCCGTACCACAATCACAAAAAATGGAGGAGCCAAAATTTGCTTATTGATAGGAATTTTTCTGTACTTAAGATTTACAAACAAACAATGAAACGCATATCAAGCAGTCAAATCGGCAGGTGTTTAGCAGTACTCAGTTTCAGGTTTCGCTTGTGGCCAAGTTTCAACCAAAATAAAATATATAACCTTCTGTCGAGTAATCCACTATAGGATAAAGATAGATAGCTAGAGAGAGAGAGAGAGAGAGAATGGCAGACAAATAAGGAGAGAGGGAGAAGTAACAGAAATGAGGAACAAAAGTGAATCATGATGGCTTGTTACCTAGACTGCAGGCCTAGCGTCTAGACGGGTTGTGCAGACGGCGGCCTGTAGTGGTAGACATCTTGCGTTTATGAACTTTTTTTATTTATTACTATCCCCGAATCCCAGACACTTACATTTCAAAAAGTTAAGACCAACCAAAAGTTGTAACAAGTAAAACAAAATTTTGAGAAACGCAGCCCTCAGTCGCGAACACAATTAATTTGTAACCTAAGTTTCGGTGTCACAAGGGACACCTTCTTCTGACAAAATTAAAACTAAATGTTACAGCATAACGTACCAAAAAATACGAAAGCTGCGGTCATACCTTACAGCGTCAGATAGTCAGAATTAAACTAAAATGCAACAGAGGTGCAAGCCGCGAGGGGCTGTCATGTGCCCTCTGCTACAGTCAACACAAAACTGACTGATCTGTATCCCCTCTGTTGCATTTTAGTTTAATTCTATCTGGCGCTGTCAGGTATGACCGCAATTTTCGTATTTTTTGGTACGTTATGCTGTAACATTTAGTTTTAATTTTGTCCGAAGAAGGTGTCCCTTGTGACACCGAAACCTAGGTTACAAATTAATTGTGTTCACGACTGAGGGCTGTGTTTTTCAAAATTTTATATTATACAACAGTCGCTGATTCACAGCCATGTTAAAAACCTTGTAACAAGTAACTTGAAATTCATGTACGTTTTTGATAGTTTGAAAACTGTTTCGTAAATTATTCAGAAAAGAAATTAAATACTGGCCTACAGTTATTTTCTAGACAAAGCTGAGGTACTACGTGCTGCTGTGCCGACTTAGATGTTGCAAGCGAGGGCCGTGTAGAATCAAATCAGTTTTCCCAGCGAGCTTGCACAAGAGGGACCCTCCTCTCCTCCCCCCCCCCCCCCTTCACCACCCACCAACGCCTGCTCCTGCTGACGCGCACAACGCTTGCGTGCTTCATTCTATTACTCGACTACTAATGCTAAAAATCAAAGAAACATCTTCACCTAGTATATATAAGGTATATAAGGATTCATATTAACTTTCGGCAAGCGCATCACCGTAAAAGTTAGTTGCGTCCACTAGACCTTTAAAAAAAACTGTTAACTCGGCTCCAGAAGATCGTAGAAACAATAGTTTTTTTCTTTAAATCGTGAAACAATGTTACCATTGTCTTTCTGTAAAGGTTATATTCGGAAAATAAAAATGGAGACAGTTAGTTTGTAACGCCGGAAATGCATATCCTCCTATTTCCATCTATTGTACTGTAAGTTTTTTCCTTATTTTGTTACCTGAATATATGACATTTCTGTGCCTTTATATATTGTAATTGTTTTACTATTTGTATATATATATTTATGCATTTATGTAGATGTATAATTGATTTGTTGTGTAAAGATTATTTGTATTTATACGCTGGGTCTGGCCTAGGGAAAACTATACTATCGAACGAATACATCGATAGGTCGTGTGGAGAACGAAAGTGTTTAGGATCTTTGGTAGTGTTAACTCTGTCGCGTGGAGCGCGGGCAGAGAGGGAGTCTGGCTGGAGTAGCGAGTGGCGCAGGTGTTGTGTGACGCTTCCGCGAGTTGCCGCGCTTTCGGGGTTTGGCAGCATGTAATTGCGCTCGACTTGCGATGATAGTTTCTGACATGGTGTCGCGGACGGGAAGCATTAGCTGGCGCACATCAAGAGCCCGTTTCGTCTGGTGACCGTGTCGAGAAGAAGGCGCGCCAACATCCAGCTTCTGCAACAACGACGGCCGACAATGAGTGACTGTCGCCACCTCCTCGATCGACGGCTTCAAACCTTCAATCAACCAACAAGGAAGACTAAAAGCACGTAAAGTTTCAGAACTGTATGGCAGACCTCAGCTTTTCAAATGGTTCCATTTGCCTCGCAAAATTACAGCAACTTAGCATGAACCTTTGTTGCTCATTGTCCCAATTGCATTGCCAAGCAGGGTCCCTTCCTTTTCCGAAATGAACCCGAGTGTCGTTGAAATTCAAACGCCAGCATTAAAATAATATAATTAGATTTCACTGCTTTAATTTCAAAGTTCAGTTAAAGTATTCATAGCTGGCTACAATATTTAGGTTACACGAGCACAAATTAAGAGTGCGAGTTTTGTTAGCATATTTTAGCTTACCTGTGACTGCAGCTCAGCTTGGTACGTACTAAATTTTACTATTGTTAATTGTTCAGAATCATTTAATTCAAGTTCAAAGTTAAATCTCTTGTTTCTAAATTGCGTAGAGTCAAGTTGCTTTTGAAATGATTGTTGAGGTAGTCCAAGACTAACCGTATTTTACTGGATTTCGATGTGCTTCAGAAAGAAAGCTCACTATTAACTTCAGTCACTAAATTAACTTTCGATTTTCCGGTTTTATTAATTCTTTTGCTAAATTAAGTCAGAGTGTAGCGAAATTTATTACTTCTGACAAACTTTCAGTTTTCACACTACACGTGTCAACCTTCTGTTGCCACGCTTCTAGTGCTAATTATATGCGTAATAACCTTTCTTTTTCAGTTACTATAGTAATTGTCCGTAGGACTGGCGACCGTGATTTCCCCCAAATCTCAAATATCTAATTACCGCTAGTTAATTGTTAACGTAACGGCCGCACATTTACTTTCTTTATTAACTTTACCCCTTTTCAAAATTAATTTCCACCAGTTTCATTTGCATTTTTCCTTTCATTTAGATGTAACCCTTCCCTCCCTCTTTACCGGCAGATTAACTTCGGTGACGATTGCTTTTCCCAAATTTCCATTAGGTACACGCGGTTTAATTTTTCACTGTCATTAAGGTCGATAAGTGAGGAGGAGGTTACAAGTTGAAATCAACACACCCAACAAATGTGCATGTTCTTCGAAGTCGTCTTTTGATGCTTGCAATTAATAATATCGTAAATGTTATTTTATAGCATCGTATCACAACCCTCTGTGAAGAAGATAAGCTTAAATCTGTTACCTTCGAACCATCCTCTAAGAAGATCTATCCAATTACCAAGAGCAACGTTTTTTCAAATGACCGATATATCTTGAAACATAATATATATATATTTTTATTTTTCAAACCAGAACTTTTTGACCTTCGACGGCGTCACGATAGCAGTCCGCTTTCGGTCCCTTGTTTCTGAACTCGAGATTTTCTCTCCACCACGTTTCCTCCGGGTCCACTCACGTAAACGTCGATGGCCCATACCTCGGCTACAGCTTCGTCTGGACCTATCGCAAGGCCCAAAAGATTCAGTTCATCCTGAGCCCACCTGCCCCCAATTTTTCTCTATTTTCGGCGAGTATGAGGGCTCATAAATAGTCTACACTGACGGCTCCATGGTAGATAGTCACGATGGCTTGTCTTATGCTCACGCTGGACATACTGAACAGCCCTCCTTGCTGGATGGCTGCAGTGTTTTCACTGCAGAGGAGATGGCCATCTCTCGCGCTCTTCAGCATATCTGCTGCGGCACAGGTGGGTCCTTCCTAATCTGTAGTGACTCCTTAAGCAACCTACAAGACTTCCCGCACCATCATTTGGTAATGGGTATCCAGGAGTCTGTTTACGCCCTTGAACACGTGAACGTTCAGTGGCCTTCATTCGGACCCCAGCACATATCGGAATCCCGGGAAACGAACCTGCTGACAGGCTGACAAAACAGCCTACTAGTAATCCGACTCTGGTAATCGGCATACCGGAAATTGACCTCCGATCGGTTTTTCGCCGTAAAGTTTTCGAGATTCGGAATACCGCATGGCAAACCCTAACTACGCCAAACAAATTACGTGCTTTAAAGGAGACAACGAATCCATACGAGCCACTCGCAGGGACTCCATTGTCCTTTGCCGGCTCCACATCGGCCATACTTGGCTGAATCACGGTCATCTTCTCCATCGCGAAGACCGACCCCAGTGCTGATGGAGTTCTCGATCGGCAGTAGCCAACACCTTGTTGGACTGTCCCACTCTAGCCACCCTGAGGGGGACTCTTAACCTTCCTGACGCACTAAATACGATGTTAGGTGACAAAGCCTCCAAGAAACCTTGCATGCGCATACTAATTCCCATCATGCCCCGCGTCCAACCGTCCAGTTTGAACGTTCTAACGATTTTCGGATGGTTCAATAATGGTCACCCTGTATGACACTTATTGAGAAACACAGTAGTAATTACTAAAGTAATGTAACTCCCTTTTATCCCTAAACCTGGCAAGAAACATCCGTGTAGTAACCTTCAGGATTCGAACAGGGGACGCAAAAGTGCGAGGACGCCGCGCTAGCCACTGTGCCACAAGCTGGGCTCAGCTTACCGCTCACTATAGGCCATCTAAAGTACTTCGGAAACCATGACGACCGTTTTCTCAGAAACTATCGCGTGTCTAGTGATAAGCCGAGGTACGTATTCGCTTGTTTTTGGCTCCTCTTGCACTGAGCCAAGTTTCTGGGAAACCCGTTATGGCACTTGCCGCTTCTTCTCGTTAGGGTGTTGTTCTGTTGTTTGATGTCCATTGGTAGTAGCTTAGTGGGCGGCAATGGTTTCCTACTTCAGGGGCGTCTCCAGGCTGATACGCGAGATATCTGCGCATAGGACGTTTTGATGTCGTAATATCTGTTAGTAGTACCCTAGAGGGCGCCTGTAATTTCCTATTCCAACGACGCCGCCAAGATGGTACTTGCACTGTTTACGCGTAGGACGTGTTGACGTCGTAATGTTGGTTACAAGCACTTACCGCGCGGGTATGGTTTCCTAGCAGGTGCGTAGCCAAGTTGGTAATCGCAAGTTAGCGCCTCGGACGTGATTACTCCTTCCTGCTTTGTCTTTATATTCTCCTACTCCGTTTAATGTTTCCGAGAGCAGTTGTTACGACCTCGGGTATGTCGATAACAGTTCGTTATTTATTAACATTTCACTGGTAAAGTCTGCTCCATTCGGTTTTTCAGCCTTTTCATAGACTCTTTAAGTTACGAGATGTGCAAGCTTATGTGAGTGGCAGGTTTATTAATGAAGTTTATTCGTTCCAGGTACTACATGGGATCATTATCATGGGTCGATTGTAAATATATGGTAGCGTATCTTGTCAGTGCCCAGACAGTCCTATTCATAGAATGAGATTTTCACTCTGCAGTGGAGTGTGCGTTGATATGAAACTTCCCGGCAGATTAAAACTGTGTGCAGGACCGAGACTCGAACTCGGGACCTTTGCCTTTCGTGGGCAAGCGCTCTACCATTTCAGCTACCCAAGCACCACTCACGCCCCGTGCTCACAGCTTCACTTCTACCAGTACCTCGTCTCCTACCTTGCAGACTTCACAGAAGCTCTACTGCGAACCTTGCAGAACTATCACTCCTGGAAGAAAGGCTATTGCGGAGACATGGCTTAGCCACAGCCTTGGGGATGTATCATTTCAGCGCACACTCCGATGCAGAGCGAAAATCTCATTCTAGAAACATTCCCCAAGTTGTGTCTAAGCTATGTCTCCGCAGTATCCTTTCTTCCAGGAGTGCTAGTTCTGCAAGGCAGTTGCTACCAAGTCTTCGAATGAACACTTATGAAACGGTTTAAATTCACGAAATCCAGGCATATATGGCACTGGGTGGCATTATCGTTTATGTTCAGAAATGCATATATATCCTGAAGATGCTGAATGCATAGACTGCTGAAACTGCCATCAAAATAAAATAAAGTAACATTTTAAGTACATGGCTGTTGCACAATTTCATTGATATTAACAGTGGCTGAAATAGGTTGAATGTAGATAGCAGTATAATCTGAAGATTAAAGAGAAATTATGGAATGTTATGAACTTGTGGTAAATGTGGTCTTCGATGAAATTTACAATTAATTTGGTCTCTAAGGAGATACAATATACGATGCCGAGAAAAGTGGTATAAACGATATAGCTAAAACATGTTATCATGCTGACATTTTGAGGAAACGGGACTTCTGTCAGATATTCGCGTCGTTCGACACTAGAGATGACGACTGCGACCCCAGAGAGCGGCCGAGTCGGGTGCGGACGGCCGAGTTGGTACATCAGTCACCAGACTCACTCATGAGTCCACCCTGACTCGTGAAGGTGCATGTGCTGCTATTCCTGCAAAAATCTGTTCGTGTGGAAGGACTTCCTCTCGTTCCGAATTGGCCTGTAGTTGGTATCTGGATGGGGACGTCCTGTCCCTGTTACGGAAGTCTCACTCCCGCAACAGGTCAGGCCAACGCGTGGTTGGCTTGTGATGTATAGGGTGGCCCAAACCCTTGATGAGCCGGTTATCGGACCGTTCGGTCCGCTCGTAGAACTCTCGCGCAGATTGCTTGAAGCGGTCGCAGAGGATGCCTGTCTGCTCGTGCAACCGAGTGGTCGAGTATGGCCTCGGCAGGCGCTGAGCGAGCTTGAGCGCCCTGTTCTGCACCCTCTGCAGCTTGTTGATGTGCGTTTCGGCTGCGTTGCCCCACACCACGGCCGCATATTCAAGCACTGGACGAACCAGTGCCATATATAGCGTGATGCCATAGTGAGGAGGCAACGCAGATGATGGATTGAGCAGAGGGTACAGAACGCTTAGGTGGCCGATAGCTCTGCCCTGACGTCCTCTATATGAGGCTTCCACGTCAGCTTTTGGTCCAATGTGATACCCTAATAGCGGCCAGTCTTGCTCCATGGGACGGGGCTGCCCATGATGGTAACTGGCGGAAGATCGGGAGGCAGTGGTCTTCTCGTGAACACCACTGCCTGGCTCTTCGCCGCGTTCTGCTTGAGGCGCCACTTGGTCGACCAGGCACCAAGGGCCTCGCAGCGTCGCTGGAGCAGACGGCGTATCTCGACCGCCTTCATGCTCCGCACGAACAGCGCAGTGTCGTTGACATATAGCGCCAACTTCACTGGCGCCACGCGCTGAGCGTCGACGGTGAATATGGAGTAGAGCAGGCGCCCAAGGACGGACCGCTGCGGCACCCCAGCATGGATGGGTTGATGCGTGGATGTCCCATCGTCCAGCCTGACGTGGAATGTCCGATCGGCCAGGTACGAACGGAGAAGGACTCCATGCGACGTCGGGAACCCGTGCACAAAAAGTTTGTACACGAGGCCGTCATGCCACACGAATGCCCTAGAGACATTAATGAATACCGCCCCATGGAATTCCCGAGTCTCCATGGCGCGCATGGCCTCTTCTATAAGCCGCATCAGCTGGTGGACGGTGGAATGGCCCCTTCTGAAGCCAAACTGTTCGTTGGGTATGGAGCCCTCCGCTGTCACGTGGCGGAGCAGGCGTCTGGCATACAGGCGCTCGAACACCTTGGAGAGTGCCGGGAGAAAGCTGTAGTTGGAGGCGTCCCGTGGGTCCTTGTTCGCCTTGGGGATTGCCACCACCTCTGCATGTTTCCATACAGAGGGGTAGACTCCAGAGCGAAGGACCTGATTGAAGACACCCGCCAGGAACGGGTGAGCTCCCGCCGGTAGGTTCTTCAGGAGGTGGTTGGTGAGGCCGTCAGCACCGCCGGCCTTCTCGGTGTTGAGCGGCATTATCTGCGCGGCCACCTCCCCGTCGGAGATGGGGTCGATCTCGTCCCCGTCATCCCTGGCTTCCAGGAACACAAGGAGCTGCTCTTCAACCCGGTGGAGGTCTTCTTCCTCTATGTTGTCATCCACCGGGGTGAATGACAGCTGGAAGTGGTCCGCCAGGGCGCCTGCCTTGCCGTCAGGGCTGCACACGACGTCTTGTCCGACGAGCAGAGGCGGGACGCGCTGCCTTCTGCGCAGAAAGGACTTCACTGTCCGCCACGTGCTGCCGTCCTCGGGGCTGAGGGAGGCGATGAAGCCCCACCAGACACTGTTCCTGTGCGCCTCAGCGGCGGCTTTGATGTCTCTCCGCATGCGGTTGAGGCGCCGCTTCGTCGGCGGTTGGCGGGTGAGCTGCCACTCCCGGAATATGCGGTTCTTCTCCCGTATTGCGTCCCGGATGGGAGGCTCCAGCGACCAGAGAGGACCATGGTAGCCCTGTTATGCGGGCGCGGACCGCGGAGGGAACACCCGACGCGGCGCGGACCGATTAGGGAGCGCCCAGCATCTTACAGTCGTAAGTACTGGAATCCATCCGGAGATTGCACAATATGCCGACGACACAGCAGTTTTTAAGAGCAGTACAAACCAAAACTTCATTACCAGGAAGCTCCAAGAACACCTCAACTCAATCATAAAATGGTGCATCGCCAGGAAAATCACGATTAACTAGGAGAAAACAGTACCTGTTCTGTATACTAACAGATTAACATCACCAGATCGCCACATAGGGCTGAGCAACAGGAACTTTCCCTGGAGCGACTCGGCGACTTACCTCGGAATTGTTCTAGACAAATGACTCACGTTTGGAAAACACATAAAGAAGGCTAAAGCTAAAGGCTGCGCATCCTAAAACCAACTGTACCCACTCCTCAAGGGTAGGGGGCTAAGAGTTGGGACGAAGCTACGGATTTATAAGAGCGTCATCCTGCAAACCGTGCTGTATGGATCAGAGGTAAGGTCCATGGCAACTGATACCCACATGAGCAAATTACAGTCACCGCAGAGCAAAGTTCTCCGCACTGTAACTGACGCTAACAGATATGCGCCAAACACATACGTTAGGGAATACCTAGATGAACCATCCATCTCTTTTTCCATAATAAAGAAGTCACAATCACTGTACGAGGTTTCCACATCGACACACCATCCCATCCAACAACTAGGCACACATTACTCCGACGCTTCGAATAAGAGACCTTACTCCACACTCAACAGACAGTTTAGGCAGTAACAAAACACACACACACATATCATACATACAAACTATCATTCAGATTTATTAAAAACACCATTTGCGAACTTCATCACAGCCATGCTTGAAGTCAAATGGGCGCAGACTGGTGTTGCTTCAGATAGAATGAAAAAAGACAGTCAAAAAGTCCAGTCCAAGTACCATTCTCGGGCATATCTGAAAAAGACAGCGAGATAAGCCGTTGAAATATCGTGCGTGAACGACGCGAATATTCGGCAGAAGTCCCCCTTTTTTCAAAATATCAACAGACCTCCAGGAAAACCTGAAGAATTACATGTTATCATGCTGTCAGGGTTTTTTTCAAAATTTAAAGAGATTTCGACTATTATACCTGTCAGCGATTTGGCTGCTCCACCACTGAAAATGAAGAAATTTATGATGTAGAGACAGTTGGATTTATTGTGCTAGCTTCAGTTTCAGAAAATAATCCAGTAATCTGAAATGATACGAACTACTTTTTCCTAATGTTGTACTGCAGCATTGTATTGCACATCCTGTTCATAGAACAGAAAGTTATTCCTAATGTAACACTACGCTACTGCGCACGATACTTATTAAAGCCTGTACTATGGTACGTTGACGGGCCTCACCTTATAAGAAAGGATTTTGGTAAATATGTTGACCGTGTGTACCCGAATGGAGGCAAAATCAGACTTACACTCACTCTGTAAATACAATGACACGTCAAGCAAGCCTAAAGTGCAACTACACATTAGGACGGACAAGAAACAACACAGCAGATGCTACCAATTGTTAATAATACGGTCGCCAGCCTAATTAGGCATTAACTGAGTTTCTTCCCTGTACAAGAGGGATTACGTTCAAGCACAACAACACGTAGTAACACTGCATTATATGGTAAGTTTTAGAACCAGAAAATCTACTGAACTATTATTTTCACTTTCTGTACTAATATGGACAAGCTATAAATACACAACAATACACTATAATGTTTACTACAAAATTCGTATTGTCTATTGGTCTGATTGAAATCGGGCATAGGTTACCCTAGAAATAGCACTTTTGAAACACACATACAGTGTCAATTTTAAGAAGGGTAAAACACTGATGAATTTAGGTTTTATATTGACTTTAACTTTGCTGGTCAAATCAGTTCAGCACACTTCAGGATTTAAATGAATAGAAAAGAAAAATGGGGGGGGGGGGGACCCTGAAACTGTAATTGTCACTGTATTGAAATTCTTTGACTATTGAACTCATTAAGCACTCAAGGTTTCCAATATATGAATTACTACTCTTATTTCTTGCCTATTTAACTACCATTATTTTTGTCTCAAATTAATTATACTTCATTACTCAACCAATTTCAACATTATCTTCCAACTTTGTCAGACCTATGTTCTTTACTTGTATAATCATTAACAATAAAGTTCCTTAAACATCATTCTAGCATAGATAGGTCTGCAGGTAATTCTTATTAACATAAACTTTAAATCTTCATTTCGGGACACTCGGATTGCACAACATGTGGAAGAGACCCTGCCTAGGTTAATGATGAGGATAATTAAATGAAGGACAATTCTAGTAAAAGTTAAGTTGTTATTGAACAGTCAGGAACAAAATTAACACTGGTCCACACGAATACAGTACTAAATGTTTCAACCTGTTCGTGTCGATGCGGCGGTTGACGGGCGGAGAGATGGCGAGGCGCACAGCACACATACAATCACAGCTATGGCTCTTGATGTATCGGCACTTTGCTTCTTCATAGCGTCGCAGTCCTTTTCCATTTAGTGCCTATGGAATATAGCCATGCTGTATAGTCGTCGGAAACGGCACATCCGAGGCTCAATGAAATCACGTTTTCCAGGAGAGCCTCCTCGATCCAGAGCGTGTTTCTCAGACCGATGCCCAACTCCGACTACTACTGCTGAGCCCGTTATGCCGTGCAGCGCCCGTGTGCATTTTCTCGCGCTCGCCTGCCATCCACCTTTTACCTCTCCCCTACAGACAGGGTATTCACCAAAGGTTTTGCATTCTACATATCCTAATACATTGCCTACGTATGGACCAGGTGCAAATTACAACTTTAACATCTTACAATAGTTTCAACATTAGTTACACTTCACTTCTAATATAGCATTGCTTGAAATTTGACATAAATATTAATATTCACATCGAAAGTTGCTTACAGTTTCTTTAACATAACGACATGAAAAGAAAAAGAAATGAAATCAAAACATTGCTTACACTAATTTATCGAAAATCAGAAGAAAAAATTATTATATGTACAGTTGTTGTTGTTACACTAATTTTTGAGACTGTACATATAATAAAACGAATCCGTAACATCTGGACTGCCAAACCAGAGAGAGTGTTGAAGTTTCTTGATTTTTGACAATTTTGATCTTATTGTTTTGTATCTTTCGAATATTTGGAACTCAGGAGCAGAAATAAAATGGCTAATAAGTAAAACACAGTCTTTTTATATCATGTAAGGCACTATTCTCTTCCATCATTCAGAGGCAAAATGTTAATCTAGAACTCAAAGTTTTCCATGAAAGAACAGCAGCTGTTCTGTTGGGGCACTGAATTTTTATGGGGCAGAATAAACAGGATCATTCATGGAAATCATTTGTGATTGGTGGAACTCAGTGAATGTTAAAAGCGCACGTGAGGGCGAATGTTTCAACAATCAGTAAATGCAAGCTCTTAAGGTAAATAGTTCCTTAAAATTAGATATTTTAAGGAATATGTCATTATGGTTAGAGAATTGGAGGCAGAATTTTCCTAGCTCCTAAGCTCTACCACATTTTATTCATTAATCTAGTCTCTGGGTGCATTTTTAGTGTTCGTTGTATATGTATTCGAACATTACAAAACAGATGACACATTGTTGAGTAAGCTTCAGAATTTCAGTGTGGAAGGTGGATTTAGAAAATTACTGGCTTGTGTAAGTTATGTCCAAATACTTGAGAGTGAAAAAAATGATTTGAAGACATGGTGCAGCTTAATTCTTTCAATTAAATAAAACGAACAATCTGCTTCTTTGTTCTTCCACATATGATAAATGTGTGAATGTTAACAAATATTCTGTGGTTTTTAAGAAGAATTTTGAAGTACCAAGAATAACAGAAAGTTTTCTGCTTGTACTGATGTATATACAGGGTGAGTCACATAACGTTACCGCTGGATATATTTCGTAAACCACATCAAATACTGACGAATCGATTCCACAGACCGAACGTGAGGAGAGGGACTAGTGTAAATGTTTAATACAAACCATACAAAAATGCACGGAAGTATGTTTTTTAACACAAACCTACGTTTTTTTTAAAATGGAACCACGTTAGTTTTGGTTCAAATGGCTCTGAGCACTATGGGACTTAACATCTATGGTCATCAGTCCCCTAGAACTTAGAACTACTTAAACCTAACTAACCTAAGGACATCACACAACACCCAGCCATCACGAGGCAGAGAAAATCCCTGACCCCGCCGGGAATCGAACCCGGGAACCCGGGTGTGGGAAGCGAGAACGCTACCGCACGACCACGAGATGCGGGCGTTAGTTTTGTTAGCACATCTGAAGATATAAACAAATACTTAATCAGTGCCGTCTGTTGCATTGTAAAATGTTAATTACATCCGGAGATATTGTAATCTAAAGTTGACGCTTGAAACCTCCGACGTTCAGTTGCGTGTTGGAACAAACACAGGCCACCGTCGGCGAGCAGCATCTGCAGGGACATGTTTACGATGACGACCGTGTTTACGAGTGTGGCTGTAGTGCACTGTTGTGGTTTGGTCTAGCTGTCGCAGTGTCCGCATGTAGCACTTGCTGCTATTGTTATTCTGCATTCGTCTCCGCACGCAGACCAACTGTAGTACACCGTGTTACCAGACGTCTGTGATAGTGTAGTGTTGTAGTAACTGTGACCATGGTGTATTCGAACTCTGAAAAGGCGGAGATGATACTCATCTATGGCGAGTGTCGACGAAATGCAGCTAAAGCCTGCAGGGTGTATGCAGGACGGTACCCGGACAGAGAGCATCCAACGAGCCGCACATTGCAAAACATCTACCGCCAACTGTATGCAACAGGTATGGTCGTAGCACGCAAACGGGTCCGTAACAGGCCCGTCACAGGAGAAGCGGGTGCAGTTGGTGTGTTAGCTGCTGTTGCCATGAACCCACACATGAGTACACGGGGCATTGCGAGAGCCGGTGGACTGAGTCAAAGTAGTGTCATGCGCATACTGCATCGTCACCGCTTTCACCCGTTTCATGTGTCGCTACATCAGCAATTACATGATGATGACTTAAATCATCGAGTATATTCTGCCAATGGGCATTAACAGAGAATGCGTTGCAGTTCTACCCGTTTACCGATGAAGCGGGTTTCACAAACCACGGGGCAGTGAATCTACGGAACATGCATTACTATTCCGTGGACAATCCTCGCTGGCTCAGACAGGTAGAGCGACAGCAACCGTGGACTGTAAATGTATGGTGCGGAATCATTGGCGACCACCTCATTGGTCCTCACTTCATTGCAGGGGCCAAAACAGCTGCAACATACATTGCTCGAAAATGTCCCACTGGAAACGCGTCGACGTATGTGGTATCAGCATGATGGTGCACCTGCACATTCCGCAATTAACACTAGGCTGACCCTTGACAGGATGTTCGACGGGCGTTTCATAGGACGTGGAGGACGCATAAATTGGCCAGCCCGTTCTCCTGATCTTACACCTCTGGACTTCTTTCTGTGGGGTACGTTAAAGGAGAATGTGTACCGTGATGTGCCTACAACCCCAGAGGATATGAAACAACGTATTGTGGCAGCCTGCGGCGACATTACACCAGATGTACTGCGGCGTGTACTACATTCATTATGCCAGAGATTGCAATTGTGTGCAGCAAATGATGGCCACCACATTGAATATCTATTGGCCTGACATGTCGGGACACACTCTATTCCACCCGTAATTGAAAACGGAAACCACGTGTGTACGTTTACCTCACCCCTCATGGTAATGTACATGTGCGTCAGTGAAAAAATAAAAAGGTGTTAGCATCTGGACGTAATGTGCTGTTCCAGTTTCTTCTTTACCTAAGGTCCATCACCGTTCCCTTTGGATCCCTACGTAATTCGGTGCTCTCCGATACACACGATCGAACAGCGGAGGAGTGGTACTCAAGCGTCAACTTTAGGTTACAATATCTCCGGATGTAATTAACATTTTACAATGCAACAAACGGCACTGATTGCGTATTTGTTTATATGTTCAGATGTGCTAACAAAACAAAACTAACGGGGTTCCATTTAAGAGAACGTAGGTTTGTGTTAAAAACATACTTCCGTGCATTTTTTTATGGTTTGTATTAACCAATTACACTAGCCCCTCTCCTCACGTTCGGTCTGTGTAATCGATTCGTCAGTATTTGATGTGGTTTACTAAATATATCCAGCGGTAATGTTAGGTGACTCACCCTGTATTGGGATATACAGTACAAAAGGAACTTCTTTTATGAACTGTGAGGTTTGAAAGTCTTGGGTGCAATGTGATAATGAAGGTGAATTATCTCTCCCAAATGACTTCATTGCAGAATATCATCAAGGAAGACTGACAGTTGCCATTGAGAATACTGCCATGGTGAGTATTTTTGCGTGGTTCATGTTAAAAGGTGTGTTGGATGTGTATTCAGGGAATATTTTCAGCAAATAAATATGTAAATGCCATAGTATTATTTGAATATCATATCGTAATTTTCAGTAAATAATTATATAAATGCCTAATTTTTCAGTCATTCCCACCAACTTCTCCTTTATAAGTATTTCGAACTATAAATTTTGAAGAATCTCTTAAATGAGAAGAGAAAATTACACTTTTAATGTGTGTGAGACAGATTCAATTCAAACATTGTCATGGACAATATACACTCCTGGAAATTGAAATAAGAACACCGTGAATTCATTGTCCCAGGAAGGGGAAACTTTATTGACACATTCCTGGGGTCAGATACATCACATGATCACACTGACAGAACCACAGGCACAGACACAGGCAACAGAGCATGCACAATGTCGGCACTAGTACAGTGTATATCCACCTTTCGCAGCAATGCAGGCTGCTATTCTCCCATGGAGACGATCGTAGAGATGCTGGATGTAGTCCTGTGGAACGGCTTGCCATGCCATTTCCACCTGGCGCCTCAGTTGGACCAGCGTTCGTGCTGGACGTGCAGACCGCGTGAGACGACGCTTCATCCAGTCCCAAACATGCTCAATGGGGGACAGATCCGGAGATCTTGCTGGCCAGGGTAGTTGACTTACACCTTCTAGAGCACGTTGGGTGGCACGGGATACATGCGGACGTGCATTGTCCTGTTGGAACAGCAAGTTCCCTTGCCGGTCTAGGAATGGTAGAACGATGGGTTCGATGACGGTTTGGATGTAACGTGCACTATTCAGTGTCCCCTCGACGATCACCAGTGGTGTACGGCCAGTGTAGGAGATCGCTCCCCACACCATGATGCCGGGTGCTGGCCCTGTGTGCCTCGGTCGTATGCAGTCCTGATTGTGGCGCTCACCTGCACGGCGCCAAACACGCATACGACCATCATTGGCACCAAGGCAGAAGCGACTCTCATCGCTGAAGACGACACGTCTCCATTCGTCCCTCCATTCACGCCTGTCGCGACACCACTGGAGGCGGGCTGCACGATGTTGGGGCGTGAGCGGAAGACGGCCTAACGGTGTGCGGGACCGTAGCCCAGCTTCATGGAGACGGTTGCGAATGGTCCTCGCCGATACCCCAGGAGCAACAGTGTCCCTAATTTGCTGGGAAGTGGCGGTGCGGTCCCCTACGGCACTGCGTAGGATCCTACGGTCTTGGCGTGCATCTGTGCGTCGCTGCGGTCCGGTCCCAGGTCGACGATCACGTGCACCTTCCGCCGACCACTGGCGACAACATCGATGTACTGTGGAGACCTCACGCCCCACGTGTTGAGCAATTCGGCGGTACGTCCACCCGGCCTCCCGCATGCCCACTATACGCCCTCGCTCAAAGTCCGTCAACTGCACATACGGTTCACGTCCACGCTGTCGCGGCATGCTATCAGTGTTAAAGACTGCGATGGAGCTCCGTATGCCACGGCAAACTGGCTGACACTGACGGCGGCGGTGCACAAATGCTGCGCAGCTAGCGCCATTCGACGGCCAACACCGCGGTTCCTGGTGTGTCCGCTGTGCCGTGCGTGTGATCATTGCTTGTACAGCCCTCTCGCAGTGTCCGGAGCAAGTATGGTGGGTCTGACACACCGGTGTCAATGTGTTCTTTTTTCCATTTCCAGGAGTGTATATACACACATAAGATTTTGTCGTGCGTGTGTGTGTTAAAATTCAGAGACTAGATAAAACCTGAAGTACAGTACTTATCATAAAATTTTTGGAGGTTAAATATAAAACAGCTATTTACTAAAATGTGTGAATGTGTTTTTGATTATTTTCGAGACGGTTGGAGCAGATTTAGCAAGCTGTTGATAACCAGTTATGTATCTACAGTGTAAGATTTATTTACATTACAACTGAAGCAGTACCATCTTTTGTGTCACTGAGGACACAGATTTCAGTTATTTCACAACTGAACGTTAATGAAATAGATGCACTTTTCACTTCAAGAGTAAATAATAATCCAGGAACAGGTGCTTCGTTGACGCTTAGCTAGCGCAGCATGAAAGGCAAGTATGCAAGATCGTGCACAGCTCAGCTCACGGAGCGATGGCAGCCGTCGTTCAACAGTAGCCCTACTCACGGCCGACGCCAACGCTCTGCTGAAGTCACCAGCGTGCGCCCGTCCGGGTTTTCTAGTCGGCTGTGCAGCAGCACCGAGTGACGTCAGAGGGGCGCGTGGACACGGCGCCCCGTTACAAACTGACCCTCCTTCCTCCCTACGAGAGCATCCATCTCTGTCTTCGCTCGATGTGCAGAGTCCGCTCCCGTGCCCAACTAACTGTGTATCACATGTCTCGGTTTAAGTTCTTGCGGCTGCGTCTACTCTAGGCGGGATCTTTTGTAACAGATTTCCAACTCGGTGCGCATGAGCCAACACTGTTTTCCGTTCAGATTGTATTTTGTGACCGTTCTCGGCCCATTTCTCAAGCTTCCAGTGTTTAAAGTGTTGCGTTTGCTCATCAAAATATTCTGCAACGCTGCAAATTGTGTGGCACATGTATAGATGCTGTTCCACTATGAGAAGACACACAAGGCACTATCAGATGTAAGTCGTGTTTAGTGCCCTATGTTGCGATTCAGACTAGATGTTCAGAGACGATGGCACACACGGCTGTCTAAAGCTTGACTGTTTTATTCGAAGTAACGCGGCTTCGAAACCCACAAGATTTTATTCACGCAGGTATCCTCGAATGGCTACGAGGAAGAATATAAGCTTTTTTATGTGCTATTTACACTGAAGAGACAAAGAAACTGGTACATCTGCTTAACATCGTGTAGGGTGACCGCGAGCACGCAGAAGAGTCGCATCACGATGTGGCATGGACTCAACTAATGTCTTAAGAAACGGTGGAGGGAATTGACACGATGAATCCTGAAGGGCTGTCTATAAATCCTTAAGAGTACGAGAGGGTGCAGATCTCTTCTGAACAGAACGTTGCAAGGCACCCAAGGTATGCTCAATAACGTTCATGTCTGGAGAGTTTGGTGGCCATTGGAAGTGTTTAAACTCAGAAGAGCGTTCCTGCAGCCAATCTGTAACAATTCTGGAATTGCCCAAGTCCGTCGGAGTGCACGATGGACACGAATAGACGCAGGTGACCGTACAGGATGCTTTCCTACGTGTCACCTGTCAGAATCGTATACAGACATAGCAGTGGTCTCATATCACTCCAACTACAAAAAACCCCACACCAATACAGAGCCTCCAAAAGCTTGAACAGTCCCCTACTGACATGCAGGATCCATGGATTCATGAGGTACTCTCCATACCCGTACACCTCCATTCGCTCTGTACAATTTGAAACGAAACTCGTCCGCCCAGGCAACATGTTTCGAGTCATCAACAGTCCAGTGTTGGAGTTGACGGCTCCAGGCGAGGCGCAAAGCTTTGTGAACTGCAAAATGTTCAAACGTGTGTGAAATCTTATGGGACTTAACTGCTAAGGTCATCAGTCCCTAAGCTTACACACTACTTAAATTATCCTAAGAACAAACACACACACCCATGCCCGAGGGAGGACTCGAACCTCCGCCGGTATGTGAACTGAAGTCATCAAGGGTACACGAGTGGACCTTCGGTTCCGAAAGCCCATGTTCGCACGCTGACACTTGTTGATGGCCCAGCATTGAAATATGCAGCGGTTTGCGTAAGGGCTGCACTTCCGTCACGTTGGAAAATTCCCTTCAGTAGTCGTTGGTCCAGTTCTTGCAGGATCTTTTGCCGGCCGTAGAGATGTCGGAGATTTGACGTTTTACCGGATTTCTGACATTCACGGTACACTCGCGAAATGGTCGTGCGGGAAAATCCCCACTTCATCGCTATCTCGGACATGCTGTGTCCCATCACTCGTGCGCCGACTATTACGCCACGTTCAAAATCACTTATATCTTGATAACCTGCCATTGTAGCAGCAGTAAGGAATCTAACAACCGCACCAGACACTGGACACTTTTTGTCTTATACAGGGGTTGCCGACCGCTGCGTCGTATTCTGCCTGTTTACATGTCTCTGTATTTGAATACGGATGCCTACACCAGTTTCTAAGGCGCTTCAGTGTAAATGCCATTTATTTTTTGGTATTATAATGTAATTTTCAGAAAATAATAATAAAAATGCCATATTTTTCAGTCATTCCCTCCCATTTCCCCTTGATGAATATTTTGAAGTAGAAAGTTGTAAGAATCTTATAAGCGAGAAGGAAAGTCCCATTTTTAATATGTGTGTTAGACATGTTCATTTGAAATTTAATATAGTCTATGTATATATATTGCTTTCGTTCTACACACGGAGTCCACTCCCGTGCCCAGCTAACTGTGTACCATAGATCTCAGTTGAAGCTGTTGCGATTTTGTCAACCTCGGCAGCATTCTTTGTAAGAGACAAGATTCTCTTCTTTCCACACTGTATTTTGTGGGCGTTCTCGCGGCAACACTCAGCCTTGGCCTATTTCTCAAGCTTCCAGTGTTTTAAAACGTCGCGTTTGCCCAGCAAAACGTTCAGGAAAAGTGTGAAGAGTCTGTACCGATGTATAGATGCTGCTCCGTTCACAGTAGACACACAAGACACTACAAGACCTACGTCGTCCTAGGTGGGTCGTACCATGTTCTTGGAGTTGGCTCTGCCTTCTGTCCATGTCATCGCCGTAAGGTCCCTATGCTGCGATTCAGACTGCAGATCTTCAACGACGATGGCAGAGACGGCTGTCGAAACCTAGAGTGTTTCATTCGAAGTGACTCGGCTTCGAAACGATGATATTTTATTCAGGTAGGCATCTGCGAAAGACTGCGAGGAAGAATATAAGCTGCACTGTCTGTCCTATTTATGTCACCTTAATTTGGAAATATTGGATTCTATGTTAGATGTACCTCACAAGATGCTTCACATTGTTTATGTAATGGAAAATAGAAGGGGTGATCAAAAAGTTTCAGTCTAGAATCGGCGTCGCATAGACGCATACTCATGGTGAGCGCTGAGGGAAGCATCTGAGTGACGTACACTAAGTTGAGGATATCCGTTTGGTGACACGCCGTGTCGTGCTGCGTGAAGAATTCCGTAACTGCCTGTTGCACATCCCCGTCCGACAGGAATCGTCAAGGCCTATTTTGGGAGACTAAAGGCATGATACATACGAGGGTAAGTCAATTACTATCGCCTATTCAGTTATACACTCCTAGAAATTGAAATAAGAACATCGTGAATTCATTGTCCCAGGAAGGGGAAACTTTATTGACACATTCCTGGGGTCAGATACATCACATGATCACACTGACAGAACCACAGGCACATAGACACAGGCAACAGAGCATGCACAATGTCGGCACTAGTACAGTGTATATCCACCTTTCGCAGCAATGCAGGCTGCTATTCTCCCATGGAGACGATCGTAGAGATGCTGGATGTAGTCCTGTGGAACGGCTTGCCATGCCATTTCCACCTGGCGCCTCAGTTGGACCAGCGTTCGTGCTGGACGTGCAGATCGCGTGAGACGACGCTTCATCCAGTCCCAAACATGCTCAATGGGGGACAGATCCGGAGATCTTGCTGGCCAGGGTAGTTGACTTACACCTTCTAGAGCACGTTGGGTGGCCCGGGATACATGCGGACGTGCATTGTCCTGTTGGAACAGCAAGTTCCCTTGCCGGTCTAGGAATGGTAGAACGATGGGTTCGATGACGGTTTGGATGTACCGTGCACTATTCAGTGTCCCCTCGACGATCACCAGTGGTGTACGGCCAGTGTAGGAGATCGCTCCCCACACCATGATGCCGGGTGTTGGCCCTGTGTGCCTCGGTCGTTTGCAGTCCTGATTGTGGCGCTCACCTGCACGGCGCCAAACACGCATACGACCATCATTGGCACCAAGGCAGAAGCGACTCTCATCGCTGAAGACGACACGTCTCCATTCGTCCCTGCATTCACGCCTGTCGCGACACCACTGGAGGCGGGCTGCACGATGTTGGGGCGTGAGCGGAAGACGGCCTAACGGTGTTCGGGACCGTAGCCCAGCTTCATGGAGACGGTTGCGAATGGTCGTCGCCGATACCCCAGGAGCAACAGTGTCCCTAATTTGCTGGGAAGTGGCGGTGCGGTCCCCTACGGCACTGCGTAGGATCCTACGGTCTTGGCGTGCATCCGTGCGTCGCTGCGGTCCGGTCCCAGGTCGACGGGCACGTGCACCTTCCGCCGACCACTGGCGACAACATCGATGTACTGTGGAGACCTCACGCCACACGTGTTGAGCAATTCGGCGGTACGTCCACCCGGCCTCCCGCATGCCCGCTATACGCCCTCGCTCAAAGTCCGTCAACTGCACATACGGTTCACGTCCACGCTGTCGCGGCATGCTACCAGTGTTAAAGACTGCGATGGAGCTCCGTATGCCACGGCAAACTGGCTGACACTGACGGCGGCGGTGCACAAATGCTGCGCAGCTAGCGCCATTCGACGGCCAACACCGCGGTTCCTGGTGTGTCCGCTGTGCCGTGCGTGTGATCATTGCTTGTACAGCCCTCTCGCAGTGTCCGGAGCAAGTATGGTGGGTCTGACACACCGGTGTCAATGTGTTCTTTTTTCCATTCCCAGGAGTGTATTTTGTTTATTTTAGCAGTAGTGTCGTTTTATGTTGATGACGCCTGCTTTGTTTATTTGTTGTTATATCCTTGCAATTTTCAAGCTGCTAGTTTAGTTTCGCTATCGCTGCCGTGCTGTTAATCATAGCTGCTCGCTGTCTACTTGCACCAAAGAAGAGCAACGTTCAGTGATCCGTTTCTTGCGGTCGAAAGGCGAATCAGGGGCCGAAATTCATCGAAGAGTTTTGGTACAGTACCGGAACTGTGTTTTGCCATAACGGAGTGTCTACGAATAGATTGAAAAACTCCGAAATGGTCGCACAAGTGTTACGCACGATGAAGGAGCCGGACGACCGTTTACCGCTACAAATGAAGAAACCATTCAGCGTTCACATGAAATTATTCTCTTAGACAGACGATTAACTACTGACGAAGTGGCATATCGTCTGCAAATTAGCCACGGTTCAGCCTACGAAATCATCCGAAACAGACTTGGGCTTGGTTCAAATGGCTCTGAGCACTATGGGACTTAACTTCTCAGGTCATCAGTCCCCTAGAACTTAGAGCTACTTAAATCTAACTAACCTAAGGACATCACACACATCCATGCCCGAGGCAGGATTCGAACCTGGGACCGTAGCGGTCGCGTGATTCCAGACTGGAGCGCCTAGAACCGCACGGCCACAACGGCCGGCGTACAGTCTTTCATTGGTGCTAGCTATGTTGTTAACTGTCTTGTACCAAGACCTTTTTATATTAGACGTGAGCACATTAGAAGTAATGTTTTTCCAAACCTCAGTCCACTCAGTGTTTGGAAACTGTCGTTTTATTTTGTTCCTTCCTTCGCTTTTGTTTCGTTCCCGCGTTATGGCTCTTGATGTTAAGTGTCGTGACTGCCTGAGTTCGACACTTGCATAATTAAACTCAACACAGAGAATCCTCATGTGCTGTAAACGTCTGTTGATATTCTGCATGTCAATGGGGGAAGCAGGCTTCGAGGTTTAATGATCTCGAAAACTTGGCTGGCTATGCTTTCTCGCGAGTCTCTTATTAAGTTAACTTACCGTGTGATAAAAAGTGCAGAGGCTTTATCTGACGTATCAGTTAATCATAGTCCATCATTCTTAGGATCTAAAGTGGCTGCTTTAGGAGGCACTCTGAACACTTCATCTCTCCACAAAAAGTTGGTGGTTTTGGACATTTTTCTCCTCGCTATCATTCTCGGTATGGGAAACATCTGGCCAGTATAATAAGCTTTAGCAAGGATGCAGGAGTTTATATACTTTGTTCTTTGAACTTGGTTCATATATCGAGTTAAATTCTCTATAATGGCTCGTTGCACTTTATCTGCTGCAACTTTGCAATTTAAAGCCGTCATTTTCATGGGACATGCTGTCAGGGTGATCCCAAGTGTTATATGTTGTCGGACTAATTTTGCCCACTCGTCGTTGATATTATCAGAACCTCTGAGATTTAACGTCTTACTTTCTTTCGTTTGCATTGTCTCCAGATACTTTACAGTAAGAATCAACCACTGTTGCTAGCGTGGTTACCTCGTCATTATTCCTTATAATGACCCTCTTATCCTCAGCATAGTCTCTTATAATTGTGATATGTCCTGATAATGTTAAGCCTTTTAACCAAGCATGGACATGTCGGAGGAAAAGTTCCAGCAAAATGGTGAAGAGCGACATGGGCAGAGGACTTCCTTGAGGAACCTCTCGTTGTATTTGCATCGACCTGGATTGTTGACAATTCACCGCTATTTTAGTATTTACTCCAGTTGCTAAGTTCTTAATCATCTGTATGACCCTATCGTTGAAACCTATTTTCTTCAGTGTCTGTAGAAGATATTCATGATTTACTACATCGAACGCTTTATAAAAATCCAAACAAAAAAAATAAAGCACACTTTATGTTTGTTAGAGAAGTTATTGCAATAATATCCCTGAATTCTGCTAGATTTTGAAAAATGGTTCTGCCTTGCGCGCCGTTCTGATGTTGCCTAATAATTTTATCTGTTAGGCATGAAATTCTCTTGTTTACTATTCTAGCTATTAATTTATAATCAGAATTCAGCAGTGAAATTGGACGAAAATTATTTAAATCTTTGTTTGCATTATTTTTTGGCATCAGAACTATTTTACTCTCCTTAAACTCAGGCGGAATCATCTTACTCTGAATAACCTCATTTACAATGTCCGTGATTTTCGCACCTACTATTGGCCAGTAACGGATGTAAAACTCTGCTGGCAGACCATCCGGTCCTGGGGATTTTTTGGTGGTGAGGCTCACAGTCTCATACACGTCCTCTTCACTGACAACCTCGAGAAAACTTTCGTTGTCATTTTCTGTCAGCTGTGGGGCTATAATGTCAAGGAATTCTTCCAAGGAAGCCTCACAACTTTCATGTACCGAATACAGCTCGCAATAATAGCGATAAATCTCGTCCATGGTACCCTGCTGGGTTCTGAGAATCGTACCGTGTTTTGTTCGAATTTCATCAATAAAGTCCTCCTCCCGTTTTTCGTATGCTTCACTAAATGATACAGGGAAGTAGTTTCATCTTCTGGCACCGAATTTGCCTTAGATTTTATTTTCAACCCTTCCATTTGAGTTCTCTTGATATTAAGTAACTTGGCTTTGACTTTTTTGATGTCTGCTATCCGAAGTGAGGAACCTGCTGAGACTTGATCATATATATCTCTCAAAACGGAATGGTATTATTCTACTGCGCTCTGGGCACTGTATTGAATAAGAACCTTCCTCAACTTTGGCTTCGCTATTTTAACCCACCAGTCGATAGCAGTGGCATATCAACTACGAGCACGCAGGTTTCTTTAATCATGTCTTCAAAATCGTGATTTACAAATAAGGAAGTGTTCAAATTCCACTGATTCTTGAATCGGCGAACTGGCTGTCTTGTTAGATTTATACTAGCTAAGATACCTGAATGGTCTGAAAAGTACGTAGGAATGGTTAGTACTTTTGTCACGGAAGTTTGAAGATTTTTAAAAATATATAATCAATCAATCCTACTACGTGATGTTGTCGTGACAATGGAGGGATACTTGATTTCCCATATATCCTTTAGTTCTAAACCAGTAACTAGTTGTTTTAGTTCACTTGAGAAATTAAAATTAGGTAACTGATCTTTTCGATTTAAAACACAATTAAAATCACCTACAACTAATAACTGTCTTGGAGTTTTTCTTAACATGTATAACAGGTCATCTTTGAAGAAACGTGTCCTGTCAGCTCGGTGAAACTTCCTGAAGGGGCATACAAGTTGATGATAATCACATCATAGACATTTAGTCCTACTCCCCTTCCAGATTCCAGTCGTTCAACCTCGCTTACTGTAATCCCTTCCCTCACCAAAACAGCTGTTCCAACACTTGTTTCGGGAGGCACATTTATGTAACTGATAAAACCGGGAATTACTAAGTCCGAAACAGGGCAATATCAGTCGCGGATTCGTACAAAAATTCCTTAAGGGCCGATAATTTCAAATCGGACGTATTTTAATTTATGTTTAAGGTGGCGGCAAAATAATATTGCGTCATTGCGCTACCACTATGTAGTGGTCTTGATCAGCTAATTTAGTTTCCTGTGGTTCAGGGTTCAGTTAAGCTATAACAGTTTTCTCGGAAGGCTGAACATGGAATAACACTTCAATCACTTTATTAGTTTCTGCCACGTTTTTTTTTCTACTTCTGGTGTTTTCTCTTTTACCGCAAGAAGACTGATTTCCTGGTAAACTTTCTGATTTTTCCTCCAGTGATTCGTGTAGGACCGTTTCGGACCGAACATTCTGTGGGCTTGGGTCGCCCTTATCGGATTTTCCGTTCCCTTGGTTACGAGCTACATTCTCATTTGGTTGTGTTGGTATTTTACTTCACGGCTTATCTGGAGCAGCAGCAGACGCTTTCGCAATTTCTGTTACCGGCGCCTGCCCTGAGGTGTTGACTGTGATTTCAGTTTGGCCACCGCTTCCTCGTTCTTTATTAATATCACTTACTTCCTAATCGAGGGAAAGCAATGGAGACTGCTGTTTTGCAACGTCTCCCTGAATTTGTTTATTAACAGACAGCTGCTGATCGTTGCAATCGGCATTTGCATCTATTGTTCCTTGCAAATTAACACTGATTACACCTCCTTCATTTTCTGGCACCGTAGGTGTATTATCTTTCTGTTCATCAGTTTCCTTCCGGTTCCTCTGCCTCCGCATCGCACTGTTTTTGCTTGCGAAGTGAGGGAGCTGGACAGAACAGTACATCCTCTGAACAACTATCAGTTGTCTCCAGAGGTCGTTTTTCCTGCTGCATTTCAGTTTCACGAGTAGTGGTAACAGCGTTTCCCTTTGTTGTTAACGGGGGAAATTGACTGTTATCGTGAAGGGAGACATCAGCTTGGCCCGCTGCGTTAACATGCTCAACAAGTATATCCGGGCTATTATTTGGTAACAGATCATTTAAGGTCAGCTTCTGACGCTGTACCAAATTACTTTTAGGAACAACAGTTCACCGCAGACATTCCTGCCTGAAGTGGCCGGTTTCGTTACATATATGACATGTAGCCTCGTGACCTGTGTAAACAATTTGTGCCTTATACCCACAAACAATTATGTGAGATGGAATATTCGTCTTAACGTCCATCTCTACACAGCGGACGCCGTTGAAACACTGCAGTTTAAAGCCAGGCGACCATCTTTCACTTGCAATTGATTTAACGACCCCATAGTTTCAAAGAGCTTCCTTAATCTTATCATTTTCAAATTCAGTGGGAAGATTCTAGACACGAACGGTTTTGTAATTAATGTCCACTCTATAGATGGAAACCTTACTCTTACAACCATTTCTATGCACAAAATCTACTTCGTGGCCCCACTTCCGTAACCAGTGCCAATGTTCTCTGTAAATAGATTACTTATGAACATTATTCTGTAATACTTCATACATGGTACAGAAATGTTCAGTAACTGGGCGACGAGTGCCACCAATTACTCAAATCAGTTGTTAGACTAGTGTAATTCTCAATGAAGACTAGTATGTGACTTAATGTCTTTCACCTTCTGACCTAATTACCAGAAATTACTGCAATATCCGTTTGTCCTGTCTATCCTCATGATCATGGAGCACTATATTTGGTTTTTGCACTAATTCTACGTTGGTGTACCTTACAAGAACGTGGTGTTGACACGACATGCTGTCCACCACCTTGAGCGATGGAGATGTTATTATGGCCCATCTGTTTGGTGTACCTAATGTACTACCAAAATGATAACATGGAATATTACTACGACATTTCAGTGTCTTGGCTACACTGATTAGTACTTCAAGGAAAAGAACTTCCGATTGTCCCACTTGGTGTTGTGCTTCTGTAGAAAGATATGGACTTTGAGTGCAGCTGCGTGCAACCTAAAGTGCTACAACCATGATGCAATCCTTCCCTTTCCTATCCTAGTTCTAGTAAAATAGTAAAAAAGTATATACAGTGCGTGTGCACTTTTGTCATTTGTTAACATGATTTGTATTCATAGCATATACATTTTGTGATTTGCTGATATGTTCTGAACTACAGTGCGTGTGCACTTTTGTCATTTGTTAATATGATTTGTACTCATTGCCTATACATTTGTGATTTCCTGATATGTTCAGTACTACAGTGCGTGTGCACTTTATGTCATTTGTTAATATGATTTGTACTCATTCAGTATAAATTTTGTGATTTGCTTATATATTCTGAACTACAGTGCGTGTGCACTTTATCTCATTTGTTAATATGATTTGTACTCATTCCGTATACATTTTGTGATTTGCTGATATATTCTGAACTACAGTGCGTGTGCACTTTATGTCATTTGCTAATATGATTTGTACTCATTGTGTATACATTTTGTCTTTGCTTGATATTTTCTGTACTCAGTGCATGTGCACTATATTTTATTTCATGTTCTGCACTTATATATATATGTATATAATCTGTGATTGTAAACCTAGTTAATTAAGAAAAATTTGTTGCTCATGGCAAGTCCAATTGACTCACCATTGCTGCCAAATTTTTGTCCCCCCAGTGGAGGATTATGTAAGACGTATGCTTTGCCGGCGATGGGCGAGGCATGGCAGAGTCTCTGACCAGAGAGTAGTATGTAGTTAGTTGTTGCTCGTCGCTAGTCGGCATTAGACTTCAGTTGTCTGCTGTTGTCGACAGTAGTCGGCGCGTGCCTGCTCGTGTCGGCAGTCTGCTCTGGTCGGGACTCTGGAGGATGAGTATTATTGAAGAAGGTAAAGAAGCAGCCTTGCGTATATCTAGTAATGCATATTATCTGTCATTAATTTCTTTTAAAAAAATGTCTCAATAATAATTTTTATAATATAAAGTATTTTTTTTTTAAGAAAAGCATTCATTTCCATTTAAAGAATATTTCCAATTCATGATCATTCCTTCCAAGAATCAGAACAAAATATACGCCAGCATTGCACGAAGCTGTGCCGAATTTTTTTTTACGTAAGAGCAGATATATTCGCAGTTTTTATTGAGGTAAGAATTTTTCCTTTTTTTTTTTATTCAGAATACAGGGCCGAGGCGCAGCGCTGCTGTCGTCATAAAATTTACCAGGTTGCTGAATTTTTTTATTATTTTGGTGATTAGGAATTTTTCTGTTTCGAACTTAACATTAAATGAGAAAAGAATTTTGTGGTTACATTAAATGTGAATGCATTTCTGCACAGAGATTATAAATGGGAGCCAATTTTGTTCAGAGGTTACAATATTAAAAAAATTCATTTAATTACTATTTTTGTGCGGAGGTTACAACGTAAGGAACTGGATATAATGCCTGAAATACGGGAAGTATTCACAACGTTCAACGAAAACTGCAGAAATGCATACAGCCTTGGAAGTTGTACCACAATTGATGAACAACTGGTACCCTTCAGAGGTAATTGTCCATTTTTGGTGTATATTCCTAAAAACCTGCTGAATACGGCATAAAAATACGGACATTATGTGATGCAAGTACTTGGTATACATCTCAAATGGAATTGTATGCCGGCCGGAGTGGCCGTGCGGTTCTAGGCGCTACAGTCTGGAGCCGAGCGACCGCTACGGTCGCAGGTTCGAATCCTACCTCGGGCATGGATGTGTGTGATGTCCTTAGGTTAGTTAGGTTTAATTAGTTCTAAGTTCTAGGCGACTGATGATCTCAGAAGTTAAGTCGCATAGTGCTCAGAGACATTTGAACCATTTTTTTGGAATTGTATCCGGGAAAACAGCCTGAAGGGCCTTTCCAAGTTTCTAATTCAGGTAAAGACGTCGTTTTGAGACTTACTGAGGGGATTCAAGGAACTGGACAAAATATAAAAACGGATAACTGGTACGTTAGTATCTTTCTTCCTGAAGAATTACTGAAAAAGCGGCTAACACTTGTTGGCACAATGAGAAAGAATAAGCCCTTTTTTCCTACTAAATTGACTGTCATAAAAGGGAGAGAAACTACAACCTTACAAAAGGCGGAGTTGACACAGTTGACAAGTTGTGTGCAACAGACACAGCGGCAAGAGGAACAAAACGATGGCCATTCGCGGTGTTTTTTCGGATGGTAGATATTGTTAGTATTAATGCTCAAGGTATAATGAAGAGCAACATCCAAAGTTTTTCTGTGGAAAGTAGGCAATTTATAAGACAGATGGGGCAAGAGCTTATGCATCCTCAGGTTTTAAAAAGAGCTTAAAAAGTCGGCTGCACCAAGATCCAGCCGGCTGAAGGCAGCTAAGATCTCAAATGCGGATGAGTTTATTCCAGCAGTTTAAAGTAATAAACGCACATCAGGAAGATTCACAGTTTGCCTAAGAAATGCTGACAGAAAGACGAAGTTCTTCTGTTGCAAGTGTAAGCAATTTATGTGTTTCAATCATAAGAAAAACATCTGTAGAAAATGTATAAAATCCGAACCTTCTTCCAGTGATGATGAAAATGTTCAGTGTTGAAATGTGATTTTTCTCTAGACTTTTGATATGAATGATTGTGTTAAGTTATATAAATATGTCTGTTGCTTTGTCTGTTAATATATCTATAATTTTAAAATGGTTAAAGTTTTTCTTATTAGATTAATTTGAAAAATAGTATCTATACGAACATCTGAAACCGCTTTACACATGTTATACATCTACATCTACTTATATACTCCGCTAGCCCCAAGTGGTGTATGGCGGAGGGCACAATTCGCGCCAAAGTCATATTTCCCCCCCTCTATTCCAGTCGTCGATCGCGCCAAGGAAAATGACAGTACGAGCTCTAATGGTAATCATTGCCCGATTTGAAAGTCTGTGGTAATAATATATGCTCTACACCCTCGGTGATAATCGGATTTCGGAATTAAGTGAGCAGCCCTTTCCGTTTAGCGCGCCGTCTGTCTGCAAGTGTGTCCCACTTCAAACTTTCTATGACATCTGTAACGCTCTTTCGATGGCTAAATGTACCAGTCACGAATCTTGCCGGTCTTCTTTGGACCTTCTCAATCTCTTGAATCAGACCCAACTGGTAAGGGTCCACACAGACAAACAATGCTCTAAGACAGGACGAACTATCGAATTGTAAGCTATTTCCTTTGCTCAAGGACTGCATCGCTTTAGGATTCTACCAATAAACCGCAATCTAGAGTTCGCCTTACCCGTTACTTGTGTTATTGATTTATCAGTAACGGATAATTATTCGAGTACCTTAGTCATTAAAACTGTACTTAAGGGGCTCCGGAACGCCCTATACTTGCAATGTTAAAATAACGCTTATAAATCACATCTTTCCTCACAAAGTATTTGAGGTAGGAAGTTGAACTTTTTACAGATTATTTATTGGAATATGGGCTACAACTTAACACAGGGATTTTACAAAATTTTAGTTCAGTTATTAAAGATGGTTTTTTTTCAATTGTAATGAAAATTCACAACATTTTTTTGCAATTTTTTATTTATATATTAAAAAATATACAGTTTTTTGGAAAAAGGCTGTGTTAAATTATGCAGAAGGTACTGTGTAACATTTACTGAAAGTTTGAAACAAATATGTTTGGAAGATCCTTAGAAAACATGTAATTAGTATGAGAAAATAAAAGTTTTGGGAATCGAGCGACAAAGATTGTATTAACTTTTTAGTGCATTCCAGGTCCTTAGGATGGATTATCTTCATACTCTGCAAACTCCTCCTCCAGCTTCCTCTTGTTCCTCCTCCTGTTTACTCTTGCTTGTATTTCTAGACTCTTTACAGCCCTGTCTGCAACCCGAAGGTGTTCCTTGTGTAAAGCAAGCATCGCTCGTTGTTGTGTTCGTAGATTTTACTACCATTTTCTTCAGTTGCAGTTACTGCAACACTGTTCCAAAAGGTGGTCATGTATGAACACTTATCACATTTCAGTTGTATTTCACTAGCAAGTCCTACGTGCTTTATTATGGAGAGTTCCAGACCAACTTGACTACAATGAACACATCTTACACAGTTTGAAAAAATTCCTTTGAGAACCGACATATCAAATATTTCATTCACATCCGATTCGCCCATAAAACATTCATAGTTTTCACTCATTGAACCAAGCTTGTTCTGTGAAGTATTTTCTTTCCCACTTTGACTGCTATGGGCAGGTGTACATGGGAGGTTAGGTTCACTCACTTGGTTATCGTCTTTATTGTTTACAGTAATAACACATACCTTTGGCTTTCCAACATTTCTCCTTTTCTTAAAAGCCTTCAGAGGATTTCTAATAACTTTACTTTTACTCATTATTATACTTCAACAAAACACAGACTCAAGAAACAGAATTAATTATGGATATTTTCGAGATAACGACAGAGTAAATAAACATGAAACAATCGACAATCACACCAGCGATATATATTGAACAATCACAGGTTAGCCACAACACATACTTTATCTCACATCACTAAAATGTACCTGATGAACACGGACGTTAATAATAACACTATTTGACAGCAGTTTAACAGCGCCACAGTGGGTCACGCCCATGTAGAACACATTTCAAAAAAAATTTAAAAATAGTTGTAGTCTTCGGAATTGAATAAATTATATATCTATTAAAAGGTAATAGTCTGCAGATTCAGAAAACGCAAAAAAGTAAAAATTGAACTTTTCATGATTTTGAGCCTTTCCGGAGCCCCTTAAATGAATTAATAAAATACAATGTTTATTGTATAATAAACAATTTAAGAAAAAATCGAAACCTCAGTGTCGTATTTATGTAGGGTGCTGTGAACACCCCACGTACCTAGTTATGTTATGAATCCTCACCTCCGCAGTTAAAGGCTAAAGCCCGCGTCACCCTAGACGACGCTTCCGCGCATAGAGGCGGAGCAATAGGAAAGTATGGGAGGCATGAGGTTTGCGAACGCGTGGTGGCAGAAGGCGGGCAAACTAAGTCCGCGTTGCCAAACCGTGTTGGTGCTGAGAAGAATCAGATTCATTTGCTCACAGTATATCCTGTTACACATTCAGATCTGTGAGGAACATAATAAATTTTATAACTGATTCTATCAGTCATTGCAAGAGAGAAATCTTAATTCAAATGCTGCCTCGTTGCGTCAGGTGCTCAACAGCTTTATTCCGAGTGATGTCGGAAGGCAAGAACAACTGACGCGTCAAGAGCACTTTTTCTCAAAAAGATGATTTTTCAGCGACAAGACCATCGAGATTTCTTACATTATTTGTCATTTTGGTGCGATTATAAGGAAAATTGTAACACACAGCCACCTGTAGATGAAAACAGAAAATGAAATTCACAGATTACAAATCTGTAGCGTCCAAGCTCTGCAACTTATTCGTTTATGGGTAACAGCAGAGATGCAGTAACAAATTTCAAAAGCTGACTAAATTTTTCTACTTTAGTTCACTAATTTGTTATGGCATAATAGCTTTTGATAACTTTTCCTAAAGGTAGAAAGTGTTTTCACACAGAAGCTTCTAACAGTACATAATGTTCGCTCTTGAACTTGTTGAAGGCAGCTCTTTAAATAGTTGTTTCCAACGATCAACTGAAGTTCGAAAACAACAGTAGGCTAGCATTCATCATTACAATAAGAGGAAGAGAAATTCATTACACTAATCAATGATCAGTAATAAAGGGCACAGAAATAAGGTATTTTGCCACAAAAATCTTTCACAACTTAATCATTAATGGGTAACAAAATTAACTTCAAACATAGACTGAACTCATTATATTTGCTTGAAAACTTAGCTATGTAATTTTTTGAAAATATGAAGTTTTATAATATGTTTATGTCGGTGTTCAAATGGCTCTGAGCACTATGGGACTTAACTTGTGAGGTTATTAGTCCCCTAGAACCTAGAACTGCTTATACCTATCTAACCTAAGGACATCACACACATTCACGCCCGAGGCAGGATTCGAACCTGCGACTGTAGCGGTCGCGCGGTTCCAGACGCGCCTAGAACCGCTCGGCCACCCCGGCCTGCTATGTGCTTCTATTTGAATGTAGTTAGGTCTAAATCATTGTTTGCACAAAAGCATTAGTGGCAGCAAAGATTAATGCAAAATTCTACAGTGTAAATGGTCAGTATGGTGTCATATTTTTCGCTGAAAAAAATTATTGCGGGTGTAAACTAACACTTTCCACAGAACAGTTAAAGATGACACCTGTTATCCACGGAACAACCAAACAACTTACTTCATCTTCGAATAACTCGAGGGAATGCTGCCCTAGAGGTAAGTCGAAAACGACCGATATCTCGATAGGTAAACCTCCCTCTTATTTTAACACATTTTCCAGTTGGTGCCTTGAAAATGTCAGGTTGTTAGCTGTTACTCATTAAAATATCGTAGTTTTTGAGAAATTTATCCGGCTGCATTCTAGCGAGTGCATAATAAACGCTGGGAAAAGCTCAAAACTAACAAAGTAGCTAGCTAATTAACCTTGGGCAATGCATCGAAAATTATAGGTATGTCACTCATGAAAAGTTAATGTCTGCATACTTCATATACATTTTCATACACTGTAAATGCAACCGGTATTCTGAAACACAAAAATAATTTTTTTTAAATTATGACTCTTTAAAAACTTGGACTATTGTCACCTTACTTTGTTCCTGATTCTACATCGTAGTAATACCATCGTCACTGCTATCCGAGTCTGTATCCGTACGATCTGACTGCAGATTTACGATTATGGGTTCAAGGCTTCTACCTACCTTCATCTCTCTTTCAAAGTGATCTTCCTGAAACTTTTCAGCGTGCTGCACGCAAGCTATCCACGCTGACGAGGATTTGTTGTCTACTGCTTCATGCACAAGCCATTCAGTGTCTGCTATTTTGAATCTCTTATTCCTTTCTGTCACATAGCCTTTAACCCGTGCCCAAATTAATTCGATCGGGATGTACAGGCAGTGGTACGGTGGTAAACGCAAAACTGTGTGACCACATTCACGTGCAGGTAAGTCAAGTTCGTACGTTTTCTCGCCTGACTTATTTAAATTAACGAGCTGCAGGAGATTCGCACGGGTCTGGCTAATTATTTTTAAGCCAGAGCACAACATCCGCTTTCCTGTTGTTTGTGCTCGGTGTTTTCTCTGTTACAGCTGAATGATAGCTGGCATTGTACATTACAATGACAGACTGCGGAGATAGGTACGGCAAGAACTTTTCAGTGAACCACTTCTTCAAAGTGACAGCGTTCATTTCCGAATGGTAGTCGCTGCTGTTTTTCTTACATCTAAAAACAAGTTTACTCTCAGGAACAAAACCGGAAGAAGAGCCAGATTGGAGAATAATTATCCGACAACCTTTTCCTATGGGAACGTTAAAACCGCCACTACCATCACTCATTTTCCTGCGGCTTTTCCTGGAATGCTTTTGACTCACCCATGTTTTATCCAGGTAATACACTGTTGAATTACGTTCTCTTATTTCGTGCATCTTTCTGAGAAATGTGCAGCTACGTCACCTCCTTCCATTCATAATTTTCTCCCATCATTACTTTTAACATATTTGAAACCAACGGCTTTCAAAATTCTTTGCATTGCTGGAGCACTTCCTTTGAAGCCAGTTTTGTAATTCGTAATTTTAACAAGGTTTTGTGAAGTCGGATATTCACCATTCACATACATTTCAAAGACGGAGTGCCTTAAAACATCCTTGTCGAAACTATCCATTTGTGTAACAGGTTTCTTACGATTTCGACGCTTTCCAGGCGACACAAAATCAAGTTCTCCTGACGTTTCTACAGCTGTGACACTTTCATTTACATTTCGCTGTACAGTTCTCTTACTCACACCACACGCCTCTACAGTCTGTTATTGTCTTCGAAATGTCAACGATGGGTCCTCCACTTTCTGATTCTCGTTTGAAGAAGTTGTAAACGCGATAAATAAACCGCCTCACCTGTTTGTAAAGCACTGCGCGTTTTCTGCCGTCATCTGACATATTTATTTGTAAATCGCAGTAACACATTTAAAGATAGACGTTCACAGCTATAAGGCAACAAGGAAATTACACCGATAACTGAATGAATAGTACTCTCGCTCTGTGAACTAAATTGCATTGTTGCGAAGAATGGCAACAGCGCAGCTTGGAGGAGAGAGATTCTCGTAACTTGCGGCTAGCCACGTGGAAAGAGAATGAATCTTATTGGCTGCTAGCGCGTTATGGAAGTCGATGGGCAGAATGGCTGACTATTGGACCCCCTTCTTACGAGAAGCGCACTATAAACGCGGAGCAGAGAGCGGAAAGGTGGAATGGGTACACTTTCAGGCCTCTGTGAAGTGGACGACTTGCCTGGTGACTTGATGGAATAAGCAGCAGATACACACAGGGAAGAGATAGGGCATCCAGTAGTAGAATCAGAATTTAAAATGGCTTTTGACGACTTACAATAAAATAAAGCAGAACGGCAGGATAACATTTTATTGGAATTTCTAAAATCATTGGGGAAAGCGGCAACAAAACGATTATTGACGTTCGTGTGTAGAATGTATGCGATACGCCCTCTAAACCCACTGGGCAGAACAGGTGCTTATGATTGCGAAAAGGGCCAAATAATGTTGGGGTCAGTTTCACCTTAAAAATTGTAATTTATTGTAATTTAATAACACATTTACAACCAAAGCGGCACATAGGCGAACCTTTACAACTAAGAATTTCTAAATACAATTCTTTCACGGCCGAAGGCCTCCAGACTAGTAATCTTAAAAATCAACAAGATAAAAATGCACTTAAAATAGCAAATAAAATTATTAAAATATATGTGGTATCACAGCTAGGCTGGAAGCCGCAAGCAAGGGTGGATAGACAAACATAAACAAGATGCAATACAAACGGCTAAACGCCTTCAATCAAATTTTCAAGATTTTAAAATAAATTACCATAATGTTCCAAAGGCAGAAGGCAACAATGTTTAATCTTGAAAGGTAATTTTAACAATAATATTCCAAGGCTGAAGGCCCACAATGAATTTTCCAAAATTAAAAAAAATATATATCCACAAGCCTTAAGTTTTAAGTAGCTAAAACCACACTAAAAAAAAAAGACAACACAACGGCAATGACCTTTCATCAAATATCCACTTGCCAGAATTAAAACTTACTTACATAAAAAACAGTAAAACCAAGAATTTTTTTATCATTGGCTATGAGATTATAAACCGACAATTAAACATTGGTGGGAAAGCCAGTAAAGAACAACAGCAGTCAGAAGCCTCCAGGGGGTCGGTCTGCCCTTGTTCACTTAGGTGAGAAAGGTGGTAAGCCCAACTACACTTAATCCGTCGGAACCCAACCAACGGGCAGCCACAGACTGACCAACATACGACTTGCTTGCCACCAATCGGTACATGAAAATTCTAACACAAAATGTTATGGGCGTGATTATCCACAATTAATATGTATATGTATTAAGCTGTCAAAACTACGCACTCTGCTGGACAGCGACAACAGGTGAGGAAAGGAGACTGCCTGAAATTACGTTAGTGGCCAGGGCAGGTAACCGGAACACTAATGGCCACAAGGTAGAAAATTCCGTTGGTGCACTTGAATTGGAGTCAACCAATATAGTTAATTCCATCGCATGGCGGCTAAATTTCAGCAATAGAAACACTCAGTGTTGCTCACAGGAAAACCTTACCAGCAGTGAACCACTGAAACTAACCACACAACACGATTGGACGTGGTTTGGGTAGTTGAAACCACTACTCAACTTTGGCGTCCTGGGTCGGTGAACCACGAAGCTTGTAGCGATCAGACAGCTCAACACACGCCCCGACACTGCACAGGGACCGCCAGCGGACCCAGCCGACTGCACCACGCGGAGATAACTTCCCTGGTCCGCAGCAACCGACCACCTGCCCGCAGACGCCCTAGCCAGAAACTATATCCACAAAACCAAAGATGGTACACCGTGCAAATATCGATACACATCTCTGCCGCCACACATAGAAGGAATAAGAATCACGGGATAACCGCAGCAAGGACGTGAAACGAAACACAGATAGACAAGCAAGTTCACGAAAACGCATAGTTGGGAGTGAGCATGGCTCAGTATGAGACAGCGATATATTATGTTGGAGCACAGGTTTGTAGCATTTTTCCATAAGTTTAACATACACAACAGACACACATAACATAGACTCTAGTCATCAATAATGTATTCTTCTTCACTATTTACAACAATCTCTCAAGACTGGGATAACTTCTCGATTCCGAGACTGTAAAACCCACATGGTTTTGAGGCATAGAACTCATTGTCCATTTTCATCCAGAAAGAAAGTTCCTTGAAGGTTGTTCGACAGAGAGCGGGAAATGTCAAAATCTGGTTTCACGGTCAAGTGAATAAGATGGGTGTGGAATGACTACCCAACCCAGCTCCCGTACAGCGTTTCTTGTCAGTCTAGTAGAATGTGGGCGGGCGTTACCGCGGAGTAGCATCACGTCCTGGTCGTTGTTGTTGGATTACGTCTGCAAGACGTTTCAGTAATTGACAATAAATGTCAGCACTGATCGTTCCACCTCGGGAAAGTTACGCAGTACTCCTTGCAGTCGCTGTTCCAGCAGATCCAAAACATCTTTTGTGGATGTGCGGAGATCTTTGCTCCGGGAAATGCTCCTTTGTTTAGGCTGAACAATTCCTTTATTTTTCTTACGTCAGCAAAAGACACCATTTCTCGTCACCCGTAACAGTAGGGATACGAATCATCGGTGCTGTTGGCGAACAAGAAGAGATAAACGTACGGCCACCAGCTGATTTTTGTAATTTTGGCTTAGATCATGTGATACCCACGTACTGGATTTTTGATCCTCTCCCATTGCATGCAAATTTCGCACGATGGTGTAATGATCACAGTTCATCAGATCTCCCAGGTTTCGATTACACTGACGTGGATCGAGGATTAATGTGTTCAAACGATCTTCATCAAACAGGAAGGTCTTTCTGGAGGCTACCCTGCGCGGCCTCAGACGTCTTGTCACGGTTCGTGGGGCTGCTCCCGTCGGAGTTCGAGTCCTCCCTCGGGCATGGGAGTGTTTGTTGTCCTTAGCGTAAGTTAGTTTTAGTTTAAGTAGTGAATAAGCTTAGGGACCGATGACCCCTGCAGTTTGGTCCCATAAGATCTTACCACAAATTTCCAAAGTTTCTTTCTTTATGGACGTCGAGAGTCACTAATGCCAAAACAATCCTCCTTAAAACGAGCAAAACAATTTCTTTGCCACTCTGTCCATTGACATTATGCCCATACACCGCGCAAATGTTTTTGGTTGCCTCCTGTGCTGTCATCCTCTACTGAAACCATACAAAAGAACACGTCGGAAATGTTCAGATTTCTTCACTTGGCACCCATTTCCGTCGACCACAGCTCCACTCACAATCTTCAAATGCCAATGTGTAAACTCAAATAACAACAGTGAACTATAAATAAAAATATGGTAATCGGTAAATAAACTCACAGCAGCCAGAACAGCCATATGCAAAACTATAACATTACGAACTTATGCACCAATCTAATACCATAAAATTTTCTAAAAAAAAAAAATCATCCACCCCATTCCGATGATAGCAAAGGCAGACAAGTGCAAAAATTATCGCACAATCAACTTAACATTTCATGCATCCCAGCTGCTCACAAGACGAAGATACCGAAGAAAGTATACGATGATCATTTTGGGATTGAGAAAGGTACAGACATCATAGGACCAGCTCTTACTTGGCTGTTGATAATGGAAATAAGACTGAAGAAAAATCAAGTCATGTTCATAGAATTAGTCGACCTGGAAAAAGCATTCGACAATGTCAAACCGTGCAAGACGTTCGAAAATATTGTAAGTTATAGAAAAAGACGCGTAACATAGAAAATGGACAAAAAGCAAGAGGTAACAGGAAGACAGGAAGTGCAACAACGAAGTGGTCGGACTAAAAAGGAGCAGCGTCTTAGTTTTTTTGCAGATGACAGTGTCGTTTATCGACGAGTAAAGTCATCAGTAGTTCGAAACAAATTGCAAAACGATTTAGAAAAGATATCTGTAGGGTGCGAAAATTGGCAATTGACCCTAAACAACGAAAAGTATGAGGTCATCCACATGAGCGCTAAGAGGAATCCGTTAAACTTCGTTTACACGATAAATAACTCAAATCTAAAGAACAAAAATTCTACTAAATACCTAGGAATTACTATTACGAACAACTTAAATTGGAAGCAACACGTAGAAAATGTTGTAGGGAAGGCTAAGCAAAGATTGCATTTTATTGGCAGGACACTTAGAAAATGTAGCACATCTACTAAAGAGACTGCCTACACTACACTTGTTCGTCATTTTTTAGAATACTACTGCGCGGTGTGGAATCCTTACCAGATAGGATTGATGGAATACATCGAAAAAGTTCAAAGAAGGGTAGCACGTTTTGTATTATCGCGAAATAGGGGGGAGAGTGTCACTGAAATGATACAGGATTTGGGATGGACATCGTTAAAACAAAGTCGTTTTTCGTTGCGGACGAATCTTCTCACGAAATTCCAATCACCACCTTTCTCCTCCGAATGCGAAAATATTTTGTTGACGCCTGTCTACGTATGGAGAAATGATCACCGTAGTAAAATAAGGGAAATCAGAGCTCGTAAGGAAAGATATAGATGTTCGTTCTTTTCGTGCGCTGTACGGGATAGGAACAATAGAGAATTGTGAAGGTTGCTCGATGAACCCTCTGCCAGGTTGTTAAATGGGATTTGTAGAGTATCCACGTAAATGTAGATGTAGATAAACAGGGATGTAGCCTTTAACCGCTAGTATTCACTCTATATTTCGAAGAATCAGTTACGGAAAGTGAAGAATGATTGAAGAGTGGGATTATAATTCAAGATGTGAGGAATCAGTGATAAGATTGGCTGATGAAACTGCTATCCTCAGTGAAAGATGGGTTCATGACTTGGAATCGGCAACATAACGGCAATCTATAGAGTGGCTCCACACCATCTCTGCTCCACACCCTCAGCTGGTCAAGTCATGGCGACTATCTTCTGAGCCACTGAAGGGGTTGAACTGTTCCATATTCTCCCTCCTCGCGGTGTAACGATCACCTTTGAAGTGTACTGTACTACCCTCAGGAAGAGAAAGAAACGGCATCAACGTGCTCGTTGCCACAAAACTGGAAGCGAACTTCTCCTTCTCCTTGACAAGGCAAGGCTTTACACAAGTCTGCGCACCCGAAAAGAGCTCACAAAACTAATTCAGACTGTTGTTACGAATCCCCCCTACAGCCCGGATCTCGCACGTTCCGATTTCCATCTTTCTTTCTTTCTTTTGCCTGTGCCTTTTCCCGCAATGACGCAGGGTCGGCATGGTTAATCGGATTTGCAAGGTTAATTTAAGTAGTGGCCGGATGCCCTTCCTGCCACCACCCCGTACCCCATGGGACGGAATTAGTGTGCCCCCAACTGTCTGTGTCTAGTGGAACCCATGGAATAGTGCGAATATGTACAGCTGTCTGTGAGCCGTGTAACTGAGGCGGGATGTGGGGAACAGCCTGGTATTCACCTAGTGGGATGTGGAAAACCGCCTAAAAACCACATACAGGCTGGCCGGCACACTAGCCTCCGTCGTTAAGCCGCCGGGCGGATTCGGTCCGGGGCAGGCGCGCCTACCCGGCTCCAGGAAGTAGCGCATTAGCGCTCTCGGCTAACCTGGCGTGTGACATTCTGATATCCATCTGCTTGGCCCAATTAAAGGATTCACTCCGCGGGAAGCAGTATGTGGATGATGGGGAGATCATTGATGCAGCAATACTTTGGCTCCGACGTCGGCCACTGAAGTGTTACCATGCGGGCATATGGGCCCTCCAAGTAAGGTGGCGTAAGGCCGTCGCATTGAACGGTGGTTATGTTGAAAAATAGCGTTTTGTAGCCAAAACAATGGGAAATAATGTGGTGTATTGGAATCCTGAATAAAGCCGTGCTGCTTTCGGAATATAAATGTGTTGCATTACTTACTGTACATCCCTCATGATTGAAAAACATGCTTCTCCTTACCCACTGATTGCCACTTAGGTATGGTAGAGACCGAGGAGCCATCCGCTATGTCAGCAGCTCGTGGTCCAGTGGAGCCGACACGGTAGCTCAGCGTGTTCGGTGAGAGGGTTAGCTACCCTCTGTAATAAAAGAAAAAGACTGAGTGAATGGATCAACGGATCAACGAAGAACCTAAACGGGTGTCAATGGACATCCGCCCCGAACAAATTCAACGAACAAATGTAGAACAAAATGAGACCTCAAAAAAAAAAAAAAAAAAAAAAAAAAAAGGAAGTGGCTAGCCGTTGCAGCCTCTGGATCATGGGGTCCCGGGCTCCATTCCCGGCCGGATTGGGGATTTTCTCTGCTCCTCATCATTTCATCATCATCATCTAATAACCGTTGTCATCTTCTCTGAGCTATTATCGGACAGCTGGTCGGTGTGAATTCTGCCAGCCAGGTGTCACTCGCCGGCAGTACAACCAGGCATGTCGACCGGTATTGCTGCTCCTGCTGGCTACAGCATCCACAGCTCGAGAGCATCAGTCACTTCCGTCGCTCGCCACGTATAGAGCGGCCCCTCAAACAAGTGATACTCGTAACTCACCGGCACTATCGCCTGCTATCGCTAACTCGCTTCGATTCCGTCACACACGAGCCCTCTTTATCACGCGATTTCAACCAGCATTTCGAACACAATTGCGTAGTGAATTTCTACAACGAAAACGAATTGTTTTCTTTAGCAACAGTGAGAGCAGAACTTAGGATGTCTACCAATACCTGAAAGAATGGACTCCAATTGAAATTTATTAAACTGGTTGCCTGAGAACTGAAGGCTGTTTTACAGACTACTTTAGATTTTTCACTGGCGCCAAGGGTGTTGTGCATATCTTTCTACTCTGTATTTCGCAAACACATTTAAGGACTCTGAAACACGTAAGTTGTGTGGCGGCGATGGCGAGGCATTGCAGAGTCTCTGACCAGAGAGCCATTTATCGTGGCTAGTCTGCGCTTGACCGCGCGAGAGTTGCGAGCGGTAGTCTGTCAGTAGTAGTCGTGCAGTACAGTTGCGGGAAGTAGTCAGTGGGCAGTCTGTCAGTAGCAGTAGGGCAGAGCAGTCTGTCGGTAGTAGCAGCCCAGTGCAGTTGTGTGTGAGGAGTCGGCGGGTGTCGGCATGGCACTCTGGTCAAGACTCAGGATGAGGTATATTATTTTTAAATGCGCTCAGCTAAGATGCAATAAATTTATGAGGAAGAGTAAATGGATCAGGATTAACAAGCATTAACAAGAATATACTATACTCATCGTAGAATAGCAGTCTTAACTAATTTTTTCTTTCAGAATACAAGGTGATTGATGCAGGCTGTCAGACAGAACTACACATCTTAGTTTTAGTGATGAAATATGCTAGAGATAAGGAATAGTTGTGTAATGAGTAATGAAGTGATTTTTTGCAGATGATAATGAATGCTGATGAATAATGATGAAGAATATGCTGCTATGAATAATGAAGTTTTTCTTTACAGTTGATGATGATAATGGAGTTTTTGATGATATGGATAATGAAGTTTTCTTTGCAGATGAGGATAATGTTGAAGTTATATTTAGGCTATGTAGTTATTTAAGTATTTGTTGCAGTTCGTCTTGACAGCAAGTGTTATATTGCACAGTATAATGACTGAAGGTTTTCGAAAGGACAGCTATGGAACACATTTTTATACACATTTCACTACCTGTTAATTCGAAGTTCACTACTTTTCAGCATAAAATGCATTTCTCTTTTCAGCTTAATAATCCATTTTTATATATTTTTTGCAGGGGAAATTATTTATGAGATTAATGTGCTATAAGCAGTTGTTCATTAAATCTATGAATGTGATTACATATACTCTACTTGTTTCATAATCTTGCCACAGCTGACTTATGACAGATAACGTTACACATTTTCATTTATACCAACAAACCAGAAACAATTCTTTTTTCTTCTTGCTTTCCCTTATAATTACCCAAAACAATGCATTGCTAGCACAAAAACAAAATGTATTACCAGTCCCAAATAATGTTACTAGTTTAAGAGAATTCTGAATAATACTGATCAAATCTGAATAGTATGTCACTTCAGTAATGACTTCTTAATGATACAAAAAAAATATATAAAAAAAAATAATAATGCTTTGTAACTGGCTAATAACTGCCAAGGTTTATTGTAATGCCCATGATTATTAATGCTATGACTGTAATTAACTGATTTTTAATCATGACTTCTTAATGGTGTGTATCACCAGTTTCAAATAATGCTACTCATTTAAGAGAGTTCTAAATAATACTGAATGATGAACAATGTTTTATACTATTCAATACTTACTGGCCACTGAGTGCCAATAATTAATCTAATTAAATGAATTATGACCTTTCATGTTTTGGTAAATGGCCAATGAGTGCCAATAATTTGTATCACTCAATGTATTATGTTAATGCTAGGCCAATAATTGACTTTTTTTTTTTCAATGACGACTTCTGATGAACATTATTCTGTCATACTAAATATGCTTTGTAACTGGCCAAGGACTGCCACTGTTTATTGTAATACGATTACCCATGATGCCAATAATTTAATTTTATGAACATTATTCTGTAATACTACATACTTGGTACAGCAATGTTCAATAACTGGGCTATGAATGCCGCAAACTACTACTGTAATTCTCAATCAAGCCTATTATGTGACTTAATGTCCTTCACCTTATGAGCTAACTACCCTGAATTACTGCAATATCCTTTTGTCCTGTCCATCCTCATGATCATGGAGCACTATATTTGGTTTTTGCACTAATTCTACGTCGGTGTGCCTTGTAAGAGCGTGGTGTTGACACGACATGCTGTCCACCACCGTGAGCGATGAAGACGTTATTATGGTCCCACTGTTTGGTGTACCTAATGTACTGCCAAAATGAAAACATGGAATATTACTACGACAGTTCAGTGTCTTGGCTACGCTGATAAATTCTGATGGGAAAAGAACTTCAAATTGTGTCACTTGGTGTTGTACTTCTGTGGAAAGATATGGACTTTCAGAACAGCTGTGTGCAATCTAAAGTGCTGCAACCATGATGCAATCCTTCCCTTTCCTATCCTAATAGTGAAAATCATTTTTTGCTAACATCATTTATGTTCATGGGATATACATTTTTTTCGGTTTGCTAAACTCCAATGCGAGTACGCTTATGTCACTTGTCGACATGATTTTTTTTTGCCATTATGTTTATTTGTTGTGAAAATGCTAAAGACATTTTTTCGATTTGTTCTGAAGTACAGTATATGTGCACTCTTGCCTTTTATATTGTATATACATTTTTATTTTGATGATATGTTCTGAACTACAGTGCATGTGCACTTATGTTATGTGTTAATATGTTTTCTACTGAACTTCAGTGCCTGTGCACTTTTCTCATTTTTCAATATGATTTGTACTCATTCTGTATGTTCAATACTTCAGTGCGTATGCACTTATGTCATTTGTTACTCATTGTATATACATTTCGTCATTTGCTGATATGTTCTCAACTGCAGTGCATGTGCACTCATGTCACTTGTCAACATGATTTTTTGCCATTCTGTTTATTTGTTCTGAAAATGCTAAAGAATTTTTTTCAGTGCGTGTGCACTTTGTTATCTGTCAAATAATTTGTATATACATTTTTCTGATCTGCGAATATGTTTTGTACTCATATCTTGTCTTTGTCTGAAATGTTTTGTACTCGGTGCATGTGCCCAACATTTAATTCATGTATCTAAATATTCTGTAAATTGTACAAGTTGATTAATTAAAGAAAAAATTTTGCCGCGCTTGGCAAGTCCAAATGACTCACCATCGCTGCCAAATTTTTGCCCCCCCCCCCCCCCCCCCCCAGTGGAGGGTTATGAAACACGTATGTTGTGTGGCGGCGATGGCGAGGCATTGCAGAGTCTCTGACCAGAGAGCCATTTATCGTGGCTAGTCTGTGCTTGACCGCGCGAGAGTTGCGAGCGGTAGTCTGTCAGTAGTAGTCGTGCAGTACAGTTGCGAGAAGTAGTCAGTGGGCAGTCTGTCAGTAGCAGTAGGGCAGAGCAGTCTGTCGGTAGTAGCAGCCCAGTGCAGTTGTGTGTGAGGAGTCGGCGGGCGTCGACATGGCACTCTGGTCAAGATTCAGGATGAGGTATATTATTTTTAAATGCGCTCAGCTAATGATGTAAATTAAGTGTAACTAATTTGTGCAATAATAGCCCCAATAATAATTATGGTTTTCAAAGCAATATTTTTAACAAAAGAACTATTTAATTGAACGAACGATTTCCTTCCATTTCCTTTAAAGAAAAGTTTCAATTAAATTTCAAAGAAAAAAATATGAAAAAAAATAATACTTGCAATGCATTTCCTCCAAGCCGTGGCCAACAATAAGAGCAGAACTTTGACAAGCAGTTTCGAATGAGGTAAGAAATTAATTATGATTTTTTGCACAGTGCCAAAGACCGAAATTTCGGTTTAATTGAGTTATCATTATCACTGAGATTTTATTATCACTGAACTGACTTTCATTTTTTTGTGAGGAACTTATACTTGGGTCAGATTGCTAATTTTTGTTTAATTGTCATTGTGATTGAATTTATTTGCTGGGAGGTTACGTTGGGTTGTATTCTTGTTAACATTCAACTATTGTGTTTCAAAATTTCTCTGCGGAGCTTTCACTTAGCTCAATGTCCATTAGTATTTAAAGTAATATCATTTAAAAATTTCGGTGGGGAGGTTACAACTCCCAGTTTCTTTTTTTGAATTAGCCTTGAAGTTTAACAACAATTATGACTCAGTAATCTTATTATATCTGTAAATCGAAATGAGCGCTTGGCGTCATTGGCCGGGAGGCCCCTTAAGGGGCAGGTCCGGCCGCCTTGGTGCAGGTCCTATTACATTCGACGCCAGATTGGGCGACCTGCGCGCCGGACGGGGATGAAATGATGATAAAGACAGCACAACACCCAGTCCCTGAGCGGTGAATGTCCCCGACCAAGCCGAGCATCGAACCCGGGCCCGTATGACGGCAATCCGTCACGCTGACCACTCAGCTATCTGGGCGGGCTAATGTCTGCAGAAATGTAACCAATGCCAGCACCGCTAGAAACCATTAACTATTTTTGTAAATCGTATGAGGGAGACTTAAATTACATGAAATTACAAGGGACTTATGCATACTTAAGGGGAGGTTTACTACCTTTTGGTTCAAAAAACCGATTTTTAAAAAAAATACATTTTTGGATCCATAAAAGTGTTCAGAATCGACCCCTGAAACAGTTTTTCTGAATACGGAACGGAAATGTCTGTTATTCGCGGTGGAACAAAAAAAAATGCACCTGCCTGAAATCGGCCCTTTTTACGCACCAGTTTTTTTCTCTTTCGGGGTTCGAGTTGTTGTACCGGTGCTTGGGAGGAAACACACCAAATTCAAATGAAAGTTTGAACGCTTGTGTTTGGAAGTTAGCCCCCAAGCATTTGCAATCTGGTGAGCAGATTCTGGAGATTGCTACTTCCCTTGCAATGAGCAGCTTCAACGAAGGGTATTCAGCAATTCTGAAGACCATGACAACGATGGACGTAACACTGGGACTTTATTCGACGCAGTTCGCCAAGCATTCGGACGGTCACCGGATTCAAGCGGCAGAAAACCGCTTGTCACCGGCCGTACGAGCGCCTCTGGAGCAGTGCAGGATGGCCCAGATCGAGCAGAACGCCCTCCGTGAGGAAGAGGAAGGACTAGTTTATGGACCCGGGATAGCAGATTGAACGTAATTTGCATAATATTGCATTTACATGTAGTCAAAACTTCAAACGCCTTTTTCTCGAAATGACTTTCTTTTTACTGTTCCGTGTGGTAACTTCAAATCTACTGAACCGATTGGCATGATTCTTTGTTTCCGACGAAGCTAACTAAATTGTCTAGGAGCTGTACCACTTTTATTCCGATCCATAAACTATAAATATTTTTACCTAACCGACGAAGTCGAAAAATCGATGAAAAAACCATTTTGTATCTTATGGTCCAAATAACTTAAGCGAGGTGCAACTCATAAAGAATCTTATATACTTCGCTAACGTCTACTCAGTTTTGGATTCAGACGAGCCGGCTGACCTGTGACATACCGAGAGTGGTGGACTACATAGAAATTTTGTTTCGTTCCGACGGCTTTTCCGCCTTTGCTCTTCGACATTTCCGGTCGAAAAAATTCCTGTTTCTAGAGGAAATATCAATAAACATTTTGACCAAATTTGACATTGATATCTGTAACATATCCCGACAAAATAATTCGCAAAGAACATGTTTTTTTCGGACCAAAGATAGTAAAGTACGCCATGATATTGTTGTTATTGTTTTTGTTGTTGTTATGTTCTTTAGTTCGAAGACTGGTTTGATGTAGCTCTTCACGCTACCCAATCCTGAGTAAGACTCTCCGTCTCCGAAAAACTGCTGCTACCCACATCCGTTTTTATCCACTTACTTTACTCGTCTCTTGGTCTCCGTCTGCAACCTAACACCCCCCCCCCTCTCCCCCCCCCCTCCCCCAATTCTCTCTGATACTAAATTGGTTATTCCTTGATGTCTCAGAATGAGTCTGTGGGGCGGCGATTATTTTGTAAAAATAATGAATTGCTGTATAAATGCTTACATGTTGAATCAGTTTCTGGCTTTTAGAATGTTGTTAATGCTGTCTTTCGCCGTTCCCAACACTGGCTCTCTATTTACTTTTTAGCACCCAGAAAGTGATTTAACAAAACGTGAAGCCTGTAAATAGAGTTCCTAGTGCCCACTTCATCTGAGAATACCATTATAGCTGCAGCTTATAGCTCTGAGGAATTAGGAGGTTGTCCGGGATTTCTAATCAAAAACGGTTTTCCAAAATAGTTGAGTATATTCTGAAATTCACTGATAAAAAAACACAAATATCCCTACAACCTAACTAACAGAGCAGTTCAGAGTCTAATGCGCTGATGCAACTATAAATGTCCGAATTAAATGTTAAAAAAGAATGCTCGCCATAATTTGATGAAAATATTTCATCAAACGCCACGCTAAATAATTGGTAGAATGTCTGTCCCGCGACGGCACGTGAAAATACGACAATACGCAAACTGAATACCGATAATTAAAGTCAACCCAGAATTAACACTATACGGCATCCGAGGCTGTTTATAGCAATGATACCGACGCGACGCGACTCACGACACAAATGCCGTGCTATTCAGCGTCTGGAGAGAACTGGGGCCTTCCTTCCCCGCGCGGCGTTCTTATATATATAGCCGCGGTGCGGACGGCAACAGGAACGCCTGATCAAATCGGCTCTCCCGACTAGCCGCTGGGCTAGTAACGCACCACTTCAAGTTACATAATAATTTATAGCTTCTTTTGCTGATGGCCGATGAAGCTCTTAATTTAAATGTGCATTCAGCATGCAGGTAAGTATTGATAATAAATTTTTGACGTTGCTAAGTTAAATATTTTGGGCGAGAGAATTAATTAAATTACACTGCACGCAGTAGATGAGCTCTGAACTGGCCCTTTTTGAGATCCGCTATCGCTATAGTTTTATAGGTATTCAATAGAAACTTTTCACATCTTCATAGTCATAGCGGACCTCCAACCTATTTAAATCTAAATATCCTAGCCTTATTTATTAGCCTACTTAATCTATCTTGCTTCCTTCAGTTTTGAGATGAAAACAAGAAAATCATGAATTTCCACTAAAATCTTAATTTGTGAAATCCAAAGTACTGTTTTTATTAAATCATTATGAAAGATGAATCTAAATATAAATTTTGAAATCTCTAGCTCTTTTCTGTTGCGCCAATGATTTTTTCAGAAAAACGTCCAAATTTCGAAAATGGGTGAAGTTATCGAACTGATATTTAACACACGTTAATTTAGTATTATTCCTGACATGCTAGAAAAGTTTTAGGTCATTTGCTTGATTTTTAAGGTATTGCGCAACATTTATGACATCAGAGCTAGTTACAGCAGACTGGCTGGCACACAATGGAAACTGATGTGAATTTACTACAGCGTGAGTAGGCTGCTTCCCTACATCACCCTCTACTTAATTTTTTTTATGAATGTTAATGAATGAAAAAAAATTTAATTACAAAAGGGAAGCAAGAGTACAATTTAACTCCCTATGAAAAATCAAAATTGAAATATAAACCTGTAGAAACATTAAAGAAAACTGATTACCTACATTAATTATTTAAATTGTGGGCATGTTCACTGCCTTTTAAACAATGTGATTACTCAAAATTTTAAGCAAAGTCAATGAAATATTTTGGCATACATATTGCCTTAGACAAACAAACACATAAAAATATGTAAAATAATGAAAATCTTAAATACATTAAATACATTTTTACATACACAAATTCAAAGAAAATAACATGATACATAAACAGATGATTATCTCTTAGCAGTCTTTTCTAAACCTGAAAGAAAAGTTCACAAATAATTTTTACACACGTGGTTGCAGCCGCTTTGGCTGGCGTCCTACACTTCCATTCACAAGGGTAGAGGAGGGGAAGTTGCTATGGTGTGAGTCCTTCACGTTCTGTCTAAATTATATGGGGAAAGGGGAGGGGTCACTGTGAGTTGTGTCCAAGTCACTCCACGCTTTCACGCAGCTACCAGGCTGCCATTATCTGGTTTGTCCTGTAGAACAAACAAAAGGAGTGCCTCAGACTCTGTTCACTTAACATCTAAGAGTGGGTCACAATGAAATGGGGATATATACGTTTTAGCCTTCAATATTTTGCTGGAACAAAGTTAACAGAACTTTTTCAATTCCTCTCGTGGTTACTTAATTGTCATAAAATCGGTAAACAAATGGCTTAAAAGGCCGTTAGTGATGTACTAGAGAAAATTTATGCTCCTAAGGCATACAATCATAAATCATATTTAATCTGAATTTATTATTTCTGGGCCGGAACACTGAACGAATGCTAGGTACATTCCTGATAAATTTGTATTTTAAGCACTTAACTGACTCATCTTTGATTACCTTATTCTTAGAGATAGTATGAGTATGATTAGTGGTTGTTTTCTCAGCTTCTTTGTACATGTGAGTAACTTTTGGTAATAGTACAGTTGTGAGTGTTCAAAACACACTACGTTTAGTTGACTACTAAATCCACTTATTGGTCCTCTGCTGTTGTCAGTTCCACATCTGCAATTAGGTACTTACTTACTTTGAAGTGTATTTATGCTGAGCTAAAATAATGTTTCACGTCTGTCAGTATGTTATTTATTTATTTTGCTAGTGTATGAACTTATTTAACACTCACTGTATTAACATTTAAAGCATAGGATAGCACATTTATTTCATGTTCATAGTGTACTGCAGCTGATTAGTTTGCTCACGTGGCAATCCATTTCCACTCGATCGGACGCTGAAACCTCAGGTAGTCTCTCTCAGACCTACCACTAAAGTGCATCAAGTAATTATGGACGGGCGTAATGCTAAATTCCTTAAACCTATAGGACACCATGAGCTGCTCTGTCTCATCTAACATAAGGGTACCTATGGTCGCATTCACGCCTCCAACTCATAACCTCAATACTTGTAGGTGTATCCTGTCACACACTACACTAAAATAATGGCCAGCTCCAACCTTATAAATACTTCAGGGACGTGTCCTTCACGTCTCAACCACAAACACTGCTCAATTCTATTACACTGCCTTTCCTTGCTACACCAGGTGAGTTTAATCTTACAACTTATCTGCATATTTTTCCTAACACTAAGCAATCTCTTTTACTATTTCTTAGTTAGCTCTAATGCATACACTAGGTTTCACTACCACTTCAGATCCTGCTTGTACATGAATTTATACATCCTTTTAAAATATTATTGTGGGGCCATTTCCAATAAAACAACACTTTGTAGCTACTATATTACCAGGGCACTATACATAATTGTTACTCAAATACATTTGTATCTTCATTACGTCATAATTCTCTATTGTTTGTCACTATTAGGTTTGTCACATTAGGTATTTTTCTTCACTAATCGGTAGATAGAATGGTTACATAGCTCGTGGCTTGATAGCCATGACAGAAAATTTTCATGTCTGGAAAGAAGAGGTCGAAATTTTTATGGATAGGAAAGATGAAGAATGAGTGAGACCTGAAATGGAAAGAAGATCTCACACAGCTGGGACTGCAGAGCTGCCACACTGTGTAGAGGTTACAGAACAACCTCCTCCCTACAGCATTCATTAGCTTAATGCTGACTTGATAGTTATAACGGAAAATTTTAGTATTTGGAAAGAAAAGGTTGAAATTTTTGAGGACAGGAAAGAGGAAGAATGAGTGAGATCTGAAATGGGAAAGAAAATCTCACACAGCTGGGACTGCACAGCTGCCACACTGTGTAGAGGTTACAGAACAACCTCCTCCCTACAGCATTCATTCATAACCTTTGACCACGCCACGTCGATCTGAAAATACTTTATGATGCCTTTTTAGAACCTGTCTCAGTTCTTCCTTTTGATTGTCTGAAATCTTATAGATTTCCTGCAATTTAGCTTTTATTTTGTCTAAAATAATTGCTTCTTCTTCTTCTTCTGTGTTCAGCTTACTGTTACTAAGATTAACACCTTCGTCCCAATACCTCCTATTTTTCAGAACTCGTATAGGCAGCTCCCAAGTTCTATCATCAGTTACTACATGTTTATCACTAAAAGGGACTGTAATTACTCCGGTTATTGGCAAGACCATTTTTAACTGGCTTCTTTCAAAGTCAACAACACTCTGATATTTTGACAAGAAATCTATGCCAATTAAAACCTCAATACTGAGATTGTTTACAATTAAACATGGATGATCAATTAAATTACCATTAATGTTAAAGGGTAGTAAAGCTTCTTGCTTTAGCGTTTTTGAAACCTTGCCAGTAGCACCAATTATTCTTAGTCCTGATACCCTTATTACTGTAAGCTTGTCTTTACCAGGTAATGCATCAAAGAAGGACTGAGATATTGCACTCACCTCACTTCCACTGTCTAAGAGACAACGTACATTGATACCCAACATATTCACTATTATTATAGGGTGGCTTATTCTAGATTGTACAGGTGGTTCCTCAAATTCATCTAGTAGTTCCTTTTGGATTTGTCTCCAACTAAAGTGATCGACATCTGTCTTCATTACATTTAGGTCACAGTGTGTAGGGGTTTCCTGAATTACATTTTCAGCTGCCTTTTCCAGTCGGTCTATTAATTTTAAATCGAAACACCCCACGACTTCATTACATTTAGTTTGCTGAACTGACCCAAATTACTGTAGTCTGGGCGATTCTGCGTCTCCAGACCAGGCATAACACTCGTTACAGCTAAACCACTTTTACCATTATCGTCGGTTTCCTTCTTAAGTGACAACTGGTCACAGCTACTGGGTTCATCGACCCCCAACAGGCTATCCTCTACATTCTCACTTATCTCCTGTCCTAAATCTATTAGTACATTATCAACATCCTGCACAGGCACTTTAGATAAGAGCACATCATCCTCATGCTAAATATAAGAATGAATTTCTTCTGCTTCTTCACCTGACAATTCAGTATTTTGTAGCTCTTCCCTACTGTTACACTGCTGCGCCTTCTCTTTCTCTTCCCACTTAGAAAGCGTCTCTAACACCGTATCTATCAAATACTGTGAGTGATCTAATATTTCTGCTGTATTCTTAGGTGCTACCGACTCTTCATGCACATGTTCAGTTTGAGTATTCTGATCTGTCTTACCAATTCCCTTAACTACTGGCATAGGAAAAGTAACCGCCTGGTGAGCGCCAGTGTCCTCATAGACGGGAACTAGTTTTCCTGCCTCGGCCTACTGCTGTTTCCTTTATTTTCATTATAGTTAACTGGCATAGCATTGCTTTCCGTACTGTGGTTTACATGCATAATTTTGTTTGGCACAACATTACTGTCATTTGGATGCCATTGTTGGTTCTGATAATTATTTCCCCAATTCCTACCTCTCTTAGGATGGCGAACACCTACTGTTCTGATGTTTACATTGCCATTTTGCTCGTTCCTAAAATTACTACTATTATTATTAGAATTTCTGTTATTACGTGATTGCTCCTCATTGGCCGCAACACGTTCTACACGTTCCAGATACTCAATGAAACGATCCAGATTGTCTCTAGGGGCAGATATAATTCTAGTTTGCCAATACCATGACAGTTTGGCTTCAAGACCTAGTATAATCATTTCTGGTTTTCGCTTTTCCGCCAAATGTGACAAACGTGAAATCCATGACCTAGCAAACTCTTTAATTGATTCCTTGCCTGCATTGAAGCGTTTTCCACTCCAAAATTCTCTCAACAATTCATTTTGCTTATTGCTAGACCAATACTCATTAATAAAAGCTGTTTTAAATTCCGCTAATGTTTTACACTTCAACATAACATCAGCTGACCAACCCATGGCATCACCTGCTAAATGGCTTTTAATAAATGAGATTTTCTCTCTTTCAGACCAAGTTGGTGGAATCAAATCTTCAAAATCGTTCCAGAAATCTAGCGGGTGGATACTTTTATCTGGATCGAACCGCAAGAACTGCCGACACCCGATAAAAGCGGCGTTTGCAGCTACCACTTGTTGTATATTACCATTACCAGAAGTTACTGAAGCTACTTTACTCTCAATGTTAGCAATGTTAGTACCAATATTTTCTACTTTCATTTCAACATTATCTACTCTTTGCACAATATGAGTAGTATCACTTTTGATTGCATCTACGTCTGCTTGACATACGTTTACTTTTATATTAACATCTTTAAATCTATCTGAGCACAGTTCAGATTCCGCCTTGATCTTTTCTGTTAACTTGTGCTCCAACTTCGCATCTTCCATTTGGAAGTCCTTGCGAACCTCAGCAACTTCGGATTTTACTGTTTTATACATTTCAGAAAATTGTTGAGCAACCTTTTTCTTAATATCCTCATGGTTGTAATCAATTTTATAATTCAAACTGTCTAGATCCTCTTTCAACTTATTGCAACCAGCCTTGAAGGTATCGTCCATTACCTCCAATCGTTTATTAAAATTTGTTTGGCTGGCCACAATCTCAGACTTTAATTCAGCATTACTCTTTTTGACCTGTTCACTTATTTCAGACTTCAATTCAGCATTATTGGATTCTAATTTATTGTCCATTGCCTCAAACCGTTTATTAAAATTTGCTTGACTGGCCACAATCCTGTTATTTACCTCAATTATATCAGATTTTAAATCAGCTGTCATTTTTGCGTTACTGGCAGCTATTGCTTGTAATATAACATTTAAATCCACAGCCCCAGCATCTTTGGTTTGCTCACTAGATGGCTTTTTATCACACTCAGGTGACGAAAAACTAGCTCCAACACCAGAATCATCAAAACTAACTGAAACTTCTGATTGATTAGTCATATCTAACTTCTCCTTCTTAAACTCTATCATCTCTGATGACTGTTTCATTTTTAATTCATCAGAGAAACTATCATCCAATAAATTTACAGTTTCTGCTTTCTGCTTTACTACAGGGGTCTCTATTATTGAATCATTGCCCATTCCCACACTACTGTCAGGAGACAATACTTCATATTTCACTTTAACATTACTACTTTCATGCATATTTACCCTTGAACCGTTGTCTGGATTTACAGTTTCCTCAACAGACATAGGTTCTGATATAAGTTTAACCTCAGTTTCTTTTGGCGGTTCCATCGCCGACAGTCTTTTAGTGCAGGTTAGTAAAATTTTTAACAGCTTTTCACTTAACTTAGTTCCTTCTGCACGACGTATGGCGTTGCCGGCGCTGCGTACCAGGATTCCTGATGCGACGTGGCACGTTGAACTGCAGACGGCTCTCCGACGGCTGTTGTGTGTTTGCGTGGCCTGCAATTGCAGGCGCTGCGCCGGCTGCTCCAGCGAACGACTGCGGTGCGGCGAGACTGGCTTCTCGCGATGCCGGCAGCACCGCTAGACTCAGTGCCAGCTCCGTCAATCCAGATGTGTTGTTAATCCAATTGCGTCGTCCACATGCACACGTAACACATTCACTGATCTATACTCAGTTGCGTGTCGCATTTCACTCGCAAATCCGAATAGTTAAAAATCACTTTCACTTAGTTGATTTCCCGGCCGATGCACCATATGTGGGGCGGCGATTATTTTGTAAAACTAATGAATTGCTGTATAAATGCTTGCATGTTGTATCAATTTCTGGCTTTTAGAATGTTGTTAATGCTGTCTTTCGCCGTTCTCAACACTGGCTCTCTATTTACTTTTTAGCACCCAGAAAGTGATTTAACAAAACGTGAAGCCTGTAAATAGAGTTCCTAGTGCCCACTTCATCTGAGAATACCATTATAACTGCAGCTTATAGCTCTGAGGAATTAGGAGATTGTCCGGGATTTCTAATCAAAAAACGATTTTCCAAAATAGCTGAGTATATCCTGAAATTCACTGATAAAAAACACAAGTATCCCTACAACCTAACTAACAGAGCAGTTCAGAGTCTAATGCGCTGATGCAACTATAAATGTCCGAATTAATGTTAAAAAGAATGCTCGCCATAGTTTGATGAAAATATTTCATCAAACGCCACGCTGAATATTTGGTAGAATGTCTGTCCCGCGACAGCACGTGAAAATACGACAATACGCAAACTGAAGCTAGATAATGAAAATCATCCCAGAATTAACACTTCACTTGAAATGTTTTCATGGTTCCGCTTATCTCTAGTAACTTTATACGGCACTCGAGGCTGTTTGTAGCAGTGATACCGATGCGACGCGACTCCCGACACAGATGGCGTGCTATTCTGCGTCTGGAGAGAACTGGGGCCTTTTTTCCTCACGCAGCGTTCTTATATATATAGCCGCGGTGCGGACGGCTAAGGGAACGCCTGATCAAATCGGCTCTCCCGACTAGCCGCTGGGCTAGTAACACACCACTTCAAGTTACATAATAATTTATAGCTTCTTTTGCTGATGGCCGATGAAGCTCTTAATTTAAATGTGCATTCAGCATGCAGGTAAGTATTGATAATAAATTTTTGACGTGGCTAAGTTAAATATTTTGGGCGAGAGAATTAATTAAATTACACTGCACGCAGTAGATGAGCTCTGAACTGGCCCTTTTTGAGATCCGCTATCGCTATAATTTTATAGGTATTCAAAAGAAACTTTTCACATCTTCATAGTCATAGCGGACCTCCAACCTATTTAAATCTAAACATCCTAGCCTTATTTAATAGCCTACTTAATCTATCTTGCTTCCTTCAGTTTTGAGATGAAAACCAGAAAATCATGAATTTCCACTAAAATCTTAATTTGTGAAATCCAAAGTACTGTTTTTATTAAATCATTCTGAAAGATGAATCTAATTATAAATTTTGAAGTCTCTAGCTCTTTTCTGTTGCGCCAATGATTTTTTCAGAAAAACGTCCAAATTTCGAAAATGGCTGAAGTTATCGAACTGATATTTAACACACATTAATTTAGTATTACTTCTGACATGCCAGAAAAGTTTTAGGTTATTTGCTTGATTTTTAAGGTATTGCGCAACATTTATGACATCAGAGCTCGTTACAGCAGACTGGCTGGCACACAATGGAAACTGATGTGAATTTACTATAGCGTGAGTAGGCTGCTTCCCTACAAGTCCTACCAACCAATCCCTTAATCCCTTTTTTTAGTCAGTATACACTGTGTGATCAAAAGTATTCGGACACCTCCGAAAACATACGTTTTTCATATTAGGTGCATTGTGCTGCCACCTACGGCCTGGTACTCTATATCAGCAACCTCGGTAGTCATTGGACATCGTGAAAGAGCAGAAGTGCGGAACTCACGGACTTCGAATATGTTTCAAATGGCTCCGAGCACTGTGGGACTTAACAGTTATGGTCATCAGTCCCCTAGAACTCAGAACTACTTAAACCTAACTATCCTAAGGACATCACACAACACCCAGGCATCACGAGGCAGAGAAAATCCCTGACCCCGCCGGGAATCGAACCCGGGCGCGGGAAGCGAGAACGCTACCGCACGACCGGACTTCGAATATGGTCAGGTGATTGCATGTCACTTGTGTCATACGCCTGTACGCGAGATTTCCACACACCTAAACACCCTAGGGCCACCGTTTCCGATGTGATAGTGAAGTGGAAACGTACAGCACAAAAGCGTACAGGCCGACCTCGTCTGTTCACTGACAGAGACCGCTGATAGTAGAAGAGGGTCGTAATGTGTAATAGGCAGACATCTATCTAGACCATTACACAGGGATTCCAAAAGGCGGGTGGTGAGAAAACTTGGATTTCATGGTCGAGCGGCTGCTCATAAGCCACACATCACACCGGTAAATGCCAAACGACGCCTCGCTCGGTGTAAGGAGCGTAGACATTGGACCATTGAACAGTGGAAAAACGTTGTGTGGAAGGACAAATTACGGTACACAATGCGGAGGTCCGGTGACAGGGTGTTTGTATAGCGAATGCCTGGTGAACATCATCTGCCAGCGTGTGTAGTGCCAACAGCTAAATTCGGGGTCGGTTGTGTTATGGTGTGATAGTGTTTTTCATTGAGTAGGCTTGCACCCCTTGTTGTTTTGCGTGGAACTATCACAGCACAGGCGTACATTGATGTTTTAAGCACCTTCTAGCTTTCCACTGTTGAAGAGCAATACAGGGATGGCGATTGCATCTTCCAACACGATCGAGCACATGTTCATAATGCACAGCCTGTGGCGGAATAGTTACACGACAATAACATCCCTGTAATGAATGGACTGGCCTACACAGGGTCCTGACCTGAGTCCTATAGAACACCTTTGGGATGTTTTGAAACGCCGACTTCGTGACAGGTCTCACCGACCGACATCGATACCTCTTCTCAGTGCAGCATTCCGTGAAGAATGGGCTACCATTCCCCAAGAAACCTTCCGGCACCTGATTGAACGTATGCCTGCGACAATGTAAGCTGTCATCAAGGCTAAGGGTGGGCCAACACCATATTGAGTTCCAGCGTTACCGATGGACGGTGCCACGAACTTGGAAGTCATTTCAGCGAAGTGTTCGGATACTTTTGATGTCATAGTGTGTGACACAAATTTCGTATCTCGTCAATTCTATTCAGTATCTCTTCATTATTAGTACCCAACGTACCCAACAAGTCTTCAGCACTTTTCTATAGCACCACCTTTCAAAAGCTGCTATTCTCTTCGTAAGTGCTTGCGGTCCATTTTTCACTTCCGCAGAATGCAAGTATGCCATAAATATTTAAACTGGAATGTGCAACCATTATTAGAGAAAAAAATGTTATAATGCGTCTAGATATTTCACAGATAAAATCAGCAGCTGAAGTCCAACATACTGCCAGTGTTGCTGTAAAGTCTGCATGATTTTCTGCTCCTAAAAAGCAAGTTTCAAAATGCTGATCTTTGTTAGTTAAGTTAGTTATTTACATGATACGTAGATGATCTGAATTGTCCTGTATGGAAAAGATGTGGAAAACGTCAGTTTTGAGGCTATTCATACACACGATTGCTGTTAACATTAATGAATGTTAATTTTTTGTCCTTCTCCTGGAACTACACTAACAAACTGGGTTTATTTTTAATCTTTTTTCACAGGTTGCCAGTTTTTTACCAGAAATTAGTCAATAGAAGAGAAGGGTTTGTACAGAAGAAATGATTTTGTGTTAGATTTAAAGCCGGCCGCGGTGGTCTAGCGGTTCTAGGCGCTAAGTCCGGAACCGTGCTACGGTCGCAGGTTCGAATCCTGCCTCGGGCATGGATGTGTGTGATGTCCTTAGGTTAGTTAGGTTTAAGTAGTTCTAAGTTCTAGGGGACTGATGATCACAAATGTTTAGTCCCATAGTGCTCAGAGCCATTTGAACCATTTTTTTGTTAGATTTAAAACTTTATTTGCTACCTACCAAACATTATATGTTCTGGGCAATTATCAAAAATTTTTGTTGCTGCCCATTGAATTCTTCTTCTGTTCTTTTGACCGCTTCAATTAATTAATTCCATTAGGGAATGTATTGTGATGGTGCAACTAAAATGCCTAGCTCCTTTAAGATGCAGACACATGATGTCCGTAGATAAACACCAAGTATTAGTTTTAATGCTCGCTTTTGTGCGTTCGATACTCTAAGTGGTGAGTTAGCCCAGAGAAGTATTCCGTAAGATATTATTGGGGGCAAATATGCACATAATATCAGCAGTTTGACTCGTTCTTTTCCAAAAACCGCAGTTTACAGATACCATGCATTTATGCAAATGATACTCCAAGCTGGGCAATGGATCAACTTTCTGCGGTGCGAATGCACAAATATGTCCGACCTCCTGTGGGAATCTCTAAGCAGCGACCAGGAGTGTAATGGATAGGTGGCACTCAGTGGGAATGTAGATCAGCCTTGGGGCGTGCCGATATAATCCACGCAGTTGCCATAAAGCTGTGTCCCGGATTGGTTAACGCACCTGACTGGTAATCAGGCGATCTCGGGTTCGAATTCCGCTCCAGCACACATTTTCACTCGTCTCCGCTTAATCCGCGTAACGCCCCCCTGCTGCTGACATCCATGATCCACTTCAATTTACATATAACGAGTCTATGTGTCTTGCAGAACTGAATATAGTGTGTTTCCTCTAAATTTCATTGTTTTCGCGTTTTCTTGACATATGTGGCAACTCCCCTTTCAGCGTAACTGTTCAGAGTAGTACATGCCCCAGCCATACACCACGAAGATGTGGCGAAACGAAACAAAACACGCAACCACGCTTAATAACAAGAGAAGCGGGCCGCAGTCAGAGAGCCATATTGACAACAATGGCCCGATGCGTCACTGTCCAGTGATGAATTGTTTGTTGGGGCGGTGGTTCGAGTCTTGACACTTCGTTAAAAAAAAAAAAGTGGCAAGCGAGCAAGACTCCCGTCCAGGTGACCCTGGTTCGCGACCCGTCCTTGCTACTTTTGATTTCTTTTTCTTTTTTCAAGTGCTTGTTTTAATTTATAATTACTCATGAGAATTTTGCAAGGAACTGATTAAAAAGAATTACAAGCCTCTAAAAAAAAAAAAAAGGGTGGTCAGCACGACAGAATGTCAGTCCTAAGTGCCCGTGTTTCTATTCCCGGCTGGGTTGGAGATTTTCTCCGCTCAGGAACTGGGTGTTTTGTTGTCCTAATCATCATCTTTTCATTCCCATCGACGCGCAAGTCGCTGAAGTGGCGTCAAATCGAGAGACTTGCACCCGGCGAACGGTCTACCGGAGTGGAGGCTCTAGTCAAACGCCATTTATTTACATCAGGTTGTATGGAAATTAGTAGCAGTCGTCGATTCTCGTAACACGAGCCACCTGCGGACAGGTGGGACGACTCGCCTACGACTGCTGCGAACAGTCACCGGTGTGTGTGGAGTGCCTTCAAAGTTTTGGTTACTGTGGGGCACCCTGCCTCGCGGCTGGGAGTCCAGCCAAGGATTGCCAACGTGCGTGCAGCTGTGACGTCGCAGAGTGGGGCAGGCTGACGCAACGCGAGCGAGCTCTGAACGCCCCGGCTACGTCTCGCGTGAGTCACCTCCAGCCTGAGCGTGACGAGGCAGAAATGGTACACAGGGATGGCCTGGGAGGAGCTCCTGCGAAAGCGGTTGCCAGTTGCTTAGGCAGCTGATAAGCGTTTCTGACCCCGTGACTTGCAGAACGTATTTCAGAACTGCTCACCACTGGCACATTGGCAGCCTTTCTGCGAAACCTGAGTCGTGCTGCATGACGGTGCGGTCATGTGTGATAATACTTATGAATATTGCACCACGTTTCGTTTCTAATCGAATTCTGATATGACCCTAGCAACAGTTTATTGTAGACCAGTAGATCTCTGAAGGAGACCAAACTATTAAAAGAAAGCACGTATCATTCACTTTAAGTAGGGTCGCTGAACAGATAAACACAATTACTGTTTTTAGGTTCTAGAAATACCGAACATGTCTTATAGTCAAACAGTATGACCCGTGTGGAGAACGAAAGTTTCATCGACAACAATCTGTTGGGGCTCTGCAAGCACAAACCTTGTGAAACTCACATCGTGTCTTTCGTCCATGAGATCCAATGCGCCGAAGACAACAATGCCCAGTTTGGAGGAATATTTCGTTAGTTCCAGAAGTTATTGGATTCGCCGTACACAGCTCTGCACTCCAGCCAGTGATCGACTTCACCTCTCCCAATGAAATAATCTCGTTACTGTCAGTAAAATCAGCTAATAAAGCTTACACACTAATCAAAGAACATAACCTTACAAATCAACATAACAAAACTTATCCTGAAGCCGTGGATAAATTATGGGAAACTCTGAAAGATAAAACCAACAAAATACCAAGGCACCATGTGAAAATCCTATTGGTCGATTTTAAAGCACAGCTAGGAAAAGACAGAAAATTCTGATATAACACGCCCTTATACCAAACACAAACATACCAACAAGAACGGTGAGAAACTAATTAACTTCTGCAGGAACTTTGGACTTAAAGTTACCAGCAGCCAATTTCGAAAAGTTACACACTAACCACATGGAGATCGCCCAATATGAGGCAGAGCGAATACCAAAATGATCAGGTCGCGATTTCCAAGGAAAATAAAAAAGAAATTGTAAACGTCAGACATCGCAAAGGCGCTTTTGAACCAAACACCATCTCCTACAAATAAAGACACATTTTCAGCCCAACAGAAGCAAATAATATTCACTCAAAAATATGAAGTCAGATCTGGAGTACCTGAAACCCAACAAAGCGCCAAGCACATTAACCAGGAAAAATTGACAGACTGGAAGAAACTAACAAGGAAAATTCAGGAGGCCATGAAACAAGGACAGACCCCTAGCACCAGAAAACACCGCAGGTGGAACAGTTTGCGATCAGGCAACAGACAACCGAATAACAGCCTCGAAAAAATTCACCAGCCACAAAACCGAGGAAAACCGAGACAACTTTCTTAGAACTCGAAAACAGACTTCAGAGGTGATTCGAAAAGAAAAACGAGGCTTTGACAACAACAGACTCCATGAAATCCTACAGGATTTCAACAAAGAAATACAAGAAATTTCAGGAAGACGTTTAGAGAAAACCAACAGGGATACCAAGTACCCAGTCTGTGCTTCAAAAGACCCGACGCCTCGTTGGAAAACAGCTCCAGAAACAACTGCAAAATATTAGCCCAGTATTTCAGCTCCCTTCTTAACTGTAAATTACCATAGGAGAACTCTGACTTCACACCCGGACTCAAAAACCCCACATCTCGCAGAAATTACGGCTATAATCAAGCAGCTCGAGAATGACAAAGCACCAGTATAAGATGGGATTATCGCAGAACTCTGGATATCCAACGATCTCACACTAACACAGAAACTTCATCACCTAATCTGACACACATGGGAGACGGAGGGAATGCCAGAAGACTGGAAACGCGCTCTGATCCACCCGTTGCGTAAAAAGGGTGACAAGACCGACATCAAAAAATACAGAGGAATCTCCCAGCTCCCAGTGGCGTACAAAATCCTCTTCAGAGCACTTCTAAACAGCATAGAACCCCAGGGAAATCCACTACTTGGCGAATTCCTGGCCGGATTCAGAAAAGGACGACCATGTGCGGAGCAGATCTGGAGCCTGAAGACGATACTACAAATGAGAAGACGCAGTAATACAGTAATTACATTCATCGATTACAGGAAAGCTTATGACTCAACAGACCACGAAACCCTCTTTAAAACCGTGGAAAAATTCGGAATCGATTGAAAGACTCGGAAAAACGTAGAACAGACACTTACAAGGACAACTTCCAAAGTGAAGTTCATGGGTGAGATATCGGAACCCTTTGAAATTAGAACAGGAGTACGGCAGGGGGACGGACTATCCCCAATGATTTTCAATACTTTTCTAGGAAAGAACATCAGAGAATGGGAACCTCACGTAGAAGGTGTCGACATTGGTATCAGAAAAGAAAACGGTACTGAAGTTAAATGCCTTGCCTTCGCGGACGATATTGCGATTATCAGAAACAACAGTACAGAAGCGATACACGCAGTTGAAAAACTACATGACACTACACAGAAAACTGGATTGCAAATTCCGTATGAAAAATCCCAGTATATGGAAACACGGCCAGAAAAAGTGCCCGCTAATAACGAAACACAGTAACACCACACAAGCCAGCAACTGTAAATATCTTGGCGAAACTATAGGGTCATCAGGGCTAAACAGGATCGCCAATGAACAAAGGCTCAGCAATCTGCAAACGGCATATAAATTAACATGGGCCTACTACAACAAGAAATGCATTCCGATAGGCGCAAAATTGAGACATTACAAAACTGTGATTCTCCCAGAAGCAACATTCTTTGCTTAAACAATGGTAATCGGCGGTCACTCCTAAATTAGGTGAATAGAAAACAGGAACGAAAGATTCTTAGGAAGATTTACGGAGCAATCTACAAAAACGGCAATTGGATGAAGAGACTTCAGAACGAATTCTATCAAAAGACCAACACAATAACCGAAGAAATCAGGAAACGCGGAGCAAAGTTCACCACATCTACAGAATGGAGAGCAGCAGAACAGCAAAGAAACTACTCGACATCATAACAAAGAACAAACGCAGCAAGGAGTGCTAAAGGAGGTCCAGAGGGACATGTAACAGCTCTACATAGAAAATCTTGAAGGCCGCAACGAGAGCCGGAGTGAAATCATGAATGTGAAGTTCGAGCAAACAACATCGCACCAACCTCGTAAAAAGTGGTCAGACGAACGGAAGAGAGAACACTCTGAGAGGATTAAAACTTTCTGGAAGAGTAAGAGGGAAAACACATCGCTCTCGTAAAGAGAAATAATCTATTAAAGGGGAGGAAACATTGATAGTAAAAATCTCTAAAATTCTTAATTTTTACACGATACTCTTACATACATAGCCTACATATTTTGATATATTAATATAAAACTATTAAATACGTAATATAATACAGGAAAGTTGTGTTTATAGCTTATCTGACTATTATTAGAATACTATTACGGAAAGTGAAACAGATGATTGTTGTTATCCTGTTCACTCGCACATTAAAACCATGGGAAATACTGTCATTGGATCTATTATCCTAACCGACCGACCAGCTGCAGTGGTCTGTCTCATACCCCATATACGAGGAGCCCAATCGAGTTTAATGCATATAACCAATTCCCACACGAATTTAGCTAATGATTAGTATTGCTGAGTTCGCTAGTTACTTTTTAAATTACGGTAAAATAACATTTGCCTTCCATTTCTTGAGTGTCCCCAAGACGAGAGAAAGGCACAAATAAGGTATGATCATTCCCTGCATATACAAGAAGTTTTGGACCAGGCTGATTTTAATACAACGCGTTTGGGACTGTAATAACTGGTGGTCACGGAAATGGCAGTGACCGCTATAGAGGCTCCTTGGTTTGAAGTAAAAAGCCGCATTGCTGGGGTAGTTGGCAGTTACGACCATGCAGGTAACGGCTGTTACGATGTAAAGTCAAACGGATGCACGCTAGTCGGGATTGATAGAGCAGAGAGGGCTGTGAGACGACGTCAGCCAATTGCAAACTGACCTACACCCTCTCCAGGACAACAACGCGACAGCAGCTGCCTCTATATGAAGAGGAGATAATCGTCGCGCCCGACAGGTCGCGGCCCCGTTCTAGAGAAGCTTCTAGAGAAGCGTCGGTTCTATTATGTTGCTTGTATTAGGATTGTTTACACTGAAGAAGCTTGTTTATTTCGTATGTCGTCCTTTGCTTCAGACACATCTATGTAATATTCAAAGTTAAGTATTGGCATTTACTTTTTTGTAATACAATTCATTAATACGATTTGTCTGAATTGTGTCTAGCGATCCGAAAAGCAGGTTTCCTAGACGTCCCATCTTTGACGACTAGGCAGGATTTAATAATGGCAACTAACATGTTGAGTTCCTTGAGAACCGCTTGTAAGACGGACTAAAAGAGTAGTGCCTACCCCTTTTTCTTGCTGAGATCGAGATTTTAAATAATATCTTTTGTCGGTGTCCTGGAGCACAGAAGTGTGGCGTCCGTGTGCGTCACATAGGATATCCTGGCGTGGGTCTCCCACACATGAGCAGTATCCTAGCTAGGTTTGCGAGAGTACAAGCAATCTCATATGAAGATTGTGTTTTCCTTGTATACCAACTAAAACCGAAGATTTCGGTCCTTTTTTTTTTTACTTACGACTAATCCTACGTCAATTTCGAATCGCTACAGATTGTTACACTCAGATATTGTCTGATTCTACTAGCAACTCACTGGTATGGCAGTCGCTGGACTCTATGCTTCGGCGAACTGCGTAGTGCTAAATCTTACTTTTCTAATCAGTTAGAGCTAGTTGCTAGTATCAGTTCCACAGGTTCTGGCGATACTTGTGCAGCACCTTTAGACAGAACTTCCCGCTCGATAACTGCATCACTTGCAAAAAAAGTCTTTGGTTAATCTTAATATTCTCTGCCAGGTCATTAATATACAACATGAACAATCAGCATTCCAGCACATTTCCTGAGACACATCTGAAGTTACATCTGTTGATGACTTTCCATCCACGACATCTCCTTGCCAACAAATCTTCAACTACGTTACAAAATTACTTTGATACCACATACGATAATTCCGTCGTCAATAAGCGTAAACAAGGACTTGAAAAAAAAGGAAAGGTTTTAGGAACTTACCAAATACGTGCCTAACTAATTCTCTTCACGGAAGGTTTTCAAAGTTTCCAGAAAGTCACGTAAAAAAAAAAGAAAAAGAAAAAAACGTGGGTTAGATTTCATATGACCATGCAGGTTGACAGAAAGAAGGTCATTTTGATTGAGGTATCTCATTACGTTTAAACTCAGAATGTGTTCCAGTACTTCTAGAACAGATGGATGTTTATGGTAGGGGACGGTAGTTTCGTGGATCATGCTTGCTAGCTTTCATGTAGATGGTACCACACGCACCAAACAATTTAAAGGTTTGCACGGCGATAGTTAATGTTGTAGTGCACGCGGCAGTTCATCAAGCAACACACAAAATAATAAGTTCAGAAGTACGTTAGTCCGTGCAACTGAGTTACTTACCAAAACTGTTTGGTTCTAACTACGACAATCACAGTCCATTCGCATAAGCATTGTCACTATTGTTTATAGTAGTCAATGAAGCTCACACAGTTCACAGTCTAACATTTTATTTCATAACGTCCACATTGAAATTTACGAAAAATAAGAACTCGTCCCAAAATTTTCGATTCCTTCTGTCTAGTACGAATACACAACACAAGCGCGTACGCCACGACTCTGCACAGCCGCTCAGTATCACTGTTCGACCGTCAATTGTCGATATCGCTCTCGTATCACAGATCATACAACAGCGCTGCATATTATCTTTGGTTCCGCACAGCGTATTTTACAAAAGCGTTACGAAGGAGAACAAAGTTAGACAGAGACTTCTTCATACTCTGTTAAGGCAGCACTATTAACCAAAAAACAGTTCATTTCATACTATTGAATAAGACAACAAATATTCTAAACCATCAAAGATGTATGTACAGAGTAAATGAAGCAGAAGAAAAGAGAAAAGGAAAACAACAAAAATTGTCTCTCAAAATTAGCAGTATCCTTATAACAGCTTGTTATATAAATCCTTACAATTGATTACCGAATCAGTTTGGGACCCATGTATTTCATTAAATGTGCATAAAGTTTCTTCTATTTTCTTAACAAGCTCTTGTGCAGTGATTTTACTTTTGTGAATGAGAAAAATTCTTCTACAGATTTTTTTTTCCCCAGCCACATTGTATACCTTCTTTCTTGACCGTGTCATCTAGAATTTGAAATAATGAACTTTTCTTCTCAACATTATTTAATGAGAAGTAAACATAATTTTATTTAATTCGCAACTGTATTCTTGCTATAAGTAAAGCTGTGATATATTACAATGATATCTTTGTCGTTTCCGTGGTAACTTTTGTATATCATTCAGAAATCACTTTTTGTGTAGTAACTTCACTATTGCTCATGAAAATAGCTCGAATAGTACAATCCAGAATTCATAAGACTTCTTCTAATAACATGTCTTCAATGTGTAAGCGAATACAATGTAATATAAAGTATTTTACTGTCTCACAATAATTATTCTGAGAAATGGAAAATTTATGCTCAAGGTGCAGCAAATTTTATATTTTTTAAAAGTAATGATTAAAATATTCTTACTTGTTTATGTTTCTCATTTGGGTTCTTTTAGCATTTCTCGAGATGAATTTTATCATTTTAAACACCAGCCTACACCAGGCATCATACACTAAAGTGATACATTATAGAACCCTCCACCGTAAAGAAACAGTAACTACTACACTATAGGTGTAAAACAAAGCATAAAACTGTACAAAGTGTAATGCAACATGCAATGTATTTGGCTTGCACCAGGGCAACACATAAAGCCTTTAATTACTACCATAGCAGGATCTTATTGAAAGACCTCTCACAAAACAATTTTTGAATTAACAACAGTTATCCAGATTCAGTGTGTAGGCACTTTTAGATATCAGAAGAAACAAAAGTAGAGGCAGCAAAGCAAGAGCAGAAATTCTGAACTTCATTTCAATAGTTCCTTTACTATTTAATATACAGAAGTACGAGACCAGATTACTTCTCACACCAAGATGAATGTACAGAGCAAAAGGAGCAGAAGAAAAGAGAAAAGGAAAACAACAAAAATTGTGTCTCAAAATTAGCAGTATCCTTATAACAGCTTGTAAAAAATCAGTTTCGTCTGTTTCAAGTCCCGGATTGGCAGCGGAGATGGGCGACCATGTAGAGTCTTGCTTTCGGATGACTTTCCATTACGCCAGCCAACGCCTTTCTGTATGCTGGAACTGGAATAGGTCTGCCCCTAATAACCTCGGTACAGACGCGGCGCTGGAGCCTGAGCTCCCCTCTCCACCTGCTCTGTTTGGAGGTGTCTCTGCGTCCCTCCAGCTGGACTCTGGACCCTATCGTGGCGGGTGTGCCTCTTCTGTCCTGTTTGCTGTGCGGCAGGGCAGCCACCACGTGCCGCTGCGTCACACCGCCGTGCCCCCGGTCAGTGACCGCCAAAAAGATAGCCACGGTGACACAGCGCTACAGCCTCGGCTTTAGCGCAGCAACGCGCAGCTGCTTGTGATACGTGTACTTCCCGGGAAAGTGGATATTACCACACTCATAACGCAAAGGCGGCCCTACGCATCACAGAAGTGAGAGCACTACCTGTACGCCCCGTCTGATTTCGAAGTTAGGCCGACATGCTAGTCTATTACTAGTACTTAAGAACATTTCTTGGGGGTATATGAACAGTATACAAGGTGGTCCATTGTTCGTGAACGGGCCAAATATCTTAAGAAACAAGCGTCAAACGAAAAAACTGCAAAGAACAAAACTTGTCTAGCTTGATGGAGGAAACCATATGGCGTTATGGTTGGCCCGCTAGATGGCGCTGCCGTAAGTCAAATGGATATCAACAACGTTTTTTTTTTAATAGGAGCCCTCATTTTTTATTACATATTCGTGTAGTACGTACAGAATTATGAATGTTTTAGTTACATCACTATTTTCGTTTTGTGATAGATGGCGCTGTAATAGTCACAAACATATGGCTCACAATTTTAGACCAACAGTTGGTAACAGGTAGGTTTTTTTAAATTAAAATACAAAACGTAGGTACGTTTGAACATTTTATTTCCGTTGTTCCAATGTGTTACGTGCACCTTTGTGAAATTATAATTTCTGAGAACGCATGCTGTTACACCATGATTACCTGTAAGCAACACATTAATGCAATAAATGCTCAAAATAACGTCCGTCAACCTCAGTGCATTTGGCAATACGTGTAACGACATTCCTCTCAACAGTGAGTAGTTCGCCTTCCGTAATGTTCGCACATGCATTGACAATGCGCTGACGCATGTTGTCAGGCGTTGTCGGTGGATCACGATGGCAAATATCCTTCAACTTTCTCCACAGAAAGAAACCCGGGGACGTCAGATCCGGTGAACGTGCGGGCCGTGATATAGTGCTTCGACGACCAATCCACCTGTCATGGCATATGCTTTTCAGTACCGCTTCGACCACACGCGAGCTATGTGCAAGACATCCATCATGTTGGAAGTACATAGCCATTCTGTCATGCAGTGAAACATCTTGTAGTAACATCGGTAGAACATTACGTAGGTAATCACCATACATTGCCCCATTTAGATTGCCATCAATTAAATGGGGGCCAATTAACCTTCCTCACATAATGCCGCACCATACATTAACCCGCCAAGGTCGCTGATGTTCGACTTGCCGCAGCCATCGTGGATATTCCCTTTCCCAGTAGTGCATATCATGCCGGTTTACGTTACCGCTGTTGGTGAATGACGCTTCGTCGCAAAATAGAACGCCTGCAAAAAATCTGTAATCGTCCCGTAATTTCTCTTGTGCCCAGTGACAGAACTGTACACGGCGTTCAAAGTCGTCGCGTTGCAATTCCTGGTGCATAGAAATATGGTACGGGTGCAATCGATGTTGATGTAGCATTCTTAACACCGACGTTTTTGAGATTCCCGATTCTCGCGCAATTTGTCTGCTACTGATGTGCGGATTAGCCGCGACAGCAGCTAAAACACCTACTTGGACATCATCATTGGTTGCAGGTCGTGGTTGACGTTTCACGTGTGGTTTAAATAACGTAACTATCCGGCGAACGGTCCGGACACTTGGATGATGTCATTCAGGATACCGAGCAGCACACATAGCACACGCCCGTTGGGCATTTTGATCACAATAACCATACACCAACACGATAGCGACCTTTTCCGCAATTGGCAAACGGTCCATTCTAACACGGGTAATGTATCACGAAGCAAATACCATCCGCACTGGCGGAATGTTACGGGATACCACGTAGTTATACGTTTGTGACTATTACAGCGCCATATGTCACAAAGCGAAAAAAGTGGTGCAGCTAGAACATTCATATTTCTATACGTACTACACGAATATGAAATAAATAATGGGTGTTCCTATTTAAAAAAAAAAAAAACGCAGTTGATGTCGGTTTGACCTATGCCAGCGCCATCTAACGGGCCAACCATAGCGCCATCTGGTTTCCCCCTTAAAGCTAGACGAGTTTCGTTCTTTGTAGTTTTTTCTTTTGATGCTTAACTCGTGAGATATTTGGCCCGGTCAATATCAATGGACCACCCAGTATATCATACGTGTATCTGCGTGCGGCACATTGCGCTGTACCCAGTGTAACAAGGCCTTTGACTATGTTTTGCACGCCCTGTGGCGTACTATGATGCGCTGTTCTGTATAATGATTTCGCCGTGCTAGTTCCAGCAAAATTTCTGGCACATTACTTTTTTTTTTTTTAGCGTCCTAGGTGCTAAACAGCTGATGCTGGACAACGCTGATGGCCATTAGCATTGCAACGTCATAAATATAGCAAACTGGCATTGTCTCTGCTGCATGCTTGGATACCCAAATTATTAGAGTGTTACACTGCAACAACGCAGACGAGGTAAGAGTGATGTCTTGTAGGTGTATACTAATACGTATGTATTGTTTCCACAAATCTCGTGAAGTTCTTCATCGATTTACTTAATGTTTTTACACTCGAGCGGAAACATGCTACACTTTTTCTTAAACAGGGTTTCTGTTGAAATCGACTGCCAGTAAGAAAATACTATACTATGCTCTGTTCTTAAAATATGCCTTCACGTTTTCTTTCTCGCAGTCTGTTTTAACTACCATAACCGGACATTTGAACTATTAGACACAGTCTGGGGGTCGACAACGTTTTAGTAAACTACTACGCAGTCTCAATGCTTTGAGACTTTGTGATGGCACGCGTTTGGCTATTACAGAGACGAGACGTAATGTCACTGAAGCTGCCACGCTCATGACATGCTTGGCACCTGGAGACGTCGCAGTCATGTACACTGCGTACCAGTAACCTCAGGCGATTGACCCACAAATTTTAAGCGAATTCAGTTCCCATTCACGCTTTCGTTTGCGATAAAAATACTCAAGAACAGGAATTTAAACACCTTGGAATTGACTAAAGATCAGAGTATTTTTTGTATGGTCAGTTGCATGTTACCCTTTCACGAACTGGTACTTCAAGAAACACACACAGAATCAGAAAAAGGAAACATTTCTATATTTTGAAGTTTTGTTATTATTATATTGCATAGAAAAAAATAAAAAAGTCTTAAAAACAACAAAAACAAGAAACGAAAACAAAGGAGTCTCTTTCATTAGTATTTTATATGATTTTTCATATTTCGAAGTTCCACGACCTCAAAGTGGATGTAGTCGCGACGAGGAGCCAAAATCTGCGTCCACACACAATTCGCAATTCAAATACATGTTTAGCAACTGGGAAGCATTGACGGGTTCGCTAGTTTAGTGTGTAAATTAAATTATACTGGACTGTTACAAGAATGCAAACAGTAGCGAATGCCAATGGAGGTGCTTTTATAGGGCAGAGGTCGGGGAAAGATGTAACAAGGGACGTTGTATAAACCCCTAAAGAGTAAAAAAAGTAAGAAGGGTCTTGATTTAGGAAATGTGAGAATAGAACTCTCGAAATATGAAGGTGAAAAGATAGTAAAATATTTGGGTGTAGTTTTGAACAAAATATAACAAGAGGATAAATAGACCCTACCTAGAGAGTGGAACATGTCTTTTATTTGTAATATATTCTTGAAGTACAAAGGCAGGTTTCGAGAGGGTGCGTTTCTGGATGAGGTATCGAATATATTGCTTCCCCCTACTTATACCTCCCGAGGAGATCACGAATGTAAAATTAGAGAGATTCGAGCGCGCACGGAGGCTTTCAGAGAGTCGTTCTTCCCGCGAACCGTACGCGACTGGAACAGAAAAGGGAGGTAACGACAGTGGCACGTAAAGTGCCCTCCGCCACACACCGTTGGGTGGCTTGCGGAGTATAAATGTAGATGTAGATGTAGACAGGATACAGCGGTTTGCATAAAATTTTGTTGTGAGAAATGCATATTGCTGCAGAGCATCTAAATATTAGACCAAAATTGTCAGTGTGTAAGAAACACAAAAACAAGGATGTGCTAGCAGACGGCATTTCCCGAAGTAAGCGAGTAATCAGCTGAAAAATCACGGCCACTGATGATGCTTTATCTCAATAAAGCGAAACGCGTCTGGTGAAAAAATCACGCAGTTTTGTAGTTGCAACGACGGATCAAAAATACCCTCATGAATTATTAAGAAACTACGGACACTATGGCCACATAAATGAAGAAGTTATAAAAAGATAGGCAAGAAGACTTGTTCAAATTATAAGTGCATTAGTGTTAATACCTTCAACAGCAAAACTTTTCTCTATATTCTCAAGGAAAAGATTGAATAGTATGTGGTAAATTTCGCAGAGCCACAACGTAGGTCATGCTTGGATAACACCCACTGTCTTTGCTTAGCCGTGGTACAGAACAGAGGTAGTAGCCGAGGAATGCACATGACTTTTCAGGATTTGAAGAAAGATTGAAAAAACACCCTGAACATCTGAAATTGCATCTGCTATGAAGGGACTAAAAGTACGGGATGAATGGATTGATACAGTTATGAGGATGCTCGAAGGGGTAGAAGCAAAAGTAAATATGGTAAGCAGAATAATAGAAATCTCTAAAATCACTAAATGTCTTAAGCAAGGTTTCAGTCTATCCCTATCACTTTTGTCGTACACACGGATGAACCGTTGACGGAATGGTACAAAAATGCTCATGAAATGTCTGTGGGACAGGATAAAATGTTTTCACTACCGTTTGCAGATGACCAAATAATGTTCGCAAGCATCACAAAAGAAATGGAAAGAATGCTGGATAAATTGCACAAGGAATACAGAAGATGGGGTGTAAAAACTAATCTCGAAAAGAAGCATAATAGTTATGACCGAATCATAGGTAACGTTTGATTGCAAAGAATATAACCGTGGTTTTATCCGCGAGCAACTCCTGCCAACGGAGGCTTCTCACTCGTCGTGTGCCATCTTACGGGAAATAGAAAAAGAGAGCGAGAGAGAGAGAGGGTGATAAATACGCGCGTATAATAAACGGGTTCATACCTCCTCTGTGTTATCACGGATGACGTGTCACTGATCTCATTTCTTCTAAAATTACAGTACGCGCGAGGTGCCAGTTGGCTTCCACCGCCCTGAGTGGAAGGCATAAGTTCTAAAAATGTACTCAACCTGCAGTCTTCCATAGTTGTTGTCCCCCGTGTACAAAACAACACGTAGGACGCGAATCCGTTAATTTGAGGCTGTAACTCTTAGGGAGGAACAAATATCTTAGAAATAATTACACTACTGGCTATTAAAATTGCTACAGCACGAAGATGAAGTTCTACAGCGCGAAATTTAACCAGCAGGAAGAAGATACTATGATATGCAAATGATTAGCTTTTCAGAGCATTCACACATGGTTGGCGCCAGTGGCGACAGCTAGAACGTGCTGACATGAGGAAAGTTTCCAACCGATTTCTCATACACAAACAGCAGTTGACCGGCGTTGCCTGGTGAAATGTTGTTGTGATGCCTCGTTTAAGGAGCAGAGATGCGTACCATCACGTTTCCGACTTTGATAAAGGTCGGATTCCAGCCTAACGCGATTGCGGTTTATCGCATCGCAGCCATTGATGCTCGCGTTGGTCGAGATTCAATGACTGTTAGCAGAAGATGGAATCGGTGGGTTCAGGAGGGTAATATGGAACGCCGTGCTGTATCCCAGCGGCCTCGTGTTACTAGCAGTCGAGATGACGTTTGCAGGACAACAACCATCTGTACGAACAGTTCGACGACGTTTGCAGCAGCATGGACTATCACCTGGGAGACCATGGCTGCGGTTACCATTGACGCTGAATCACAGTCAGGAGTGCGTGCGATGGTGTACTCAGCGACGAACCTAGGGGCACAAATGGCAAAATGTCATTTTTTCGGATGAATCCATGTTCTGTGTACAGCATCATGATGGTCGCATCTGTGTTTGGCGACATCGCGGTGAACGCACATTGGAAGCGTGTATTCGTCATCGCCATTCTGGCGTATCACCCGGCGTGATGGTATGGGGTGCCATTGGTTACACGTCTCGGTCACGTCTTGTTCGCATTGACGGCACTTTGAACAGTGGACGTTACATTTAAGGTGTGTTACGACCCGTGGCTCTACCCTTCATTCGATCCCTGCGAAACACTACATTTCACCAGGATAATGCACGACCGCATGTTGCAGGTCCTGTATGGGCCTTTCTTGGATACAGATAATGTTCGACTGCTGCCCTGGCCAGCACATTCTCCAGATCTATCACCAATAGAAAACGTGTGGTCAATGGTGGCCAAGCAACTGGCTCGTCACAATACGCCAGTCCCTACTCTTGATGAACTGTGGTATCGTGGTGAAGCTGCATGGGCAGCTGTACCTGTACACGCCATCCAAGCTCTGTTTGACTCAATGCCCAGACGTATCAAGGCCGTTATTATGGCCAGAGGTGGTTGTTCTGGGTACTTATTTCTCAGGATCTATGCACCCAAACTGCGTGAAAATGTAATCACATGTCAGTTCTAGTATAATATATTTGTCCAATGAGCAATTTTAATAGCCAGTAGTGTAAATCTCTAATTTGTTTATACGGGACGCCAGTCACTTTTTATGAGCACAACGCGAGAAACTGCGCGATTACAGTCCAATTTAGAGTCACAAATAATTTCCATTCTTCATCAAACTAATTACTATCTCACTGTTCTGAACTACATGTCCAAATAACCATATACTGCTTAATCTGGTGCCAAACCGCGGCAGAAAATATGTCTGTCCTCCGACACAGGTGAACCAGTAAAGAACTTACAGTCGAACCACTTCGCCCACCATTCAAGTTAGGCGCGATCCGAAGATCTCCGAATTGCTTCGTCTGCCTTTTCGTGTAGCACATGTTCATTATTCAGCAGGTTATTAACACTTTTGGCATAATGGAATGTTAGTAAGCTATTGAGAGGTGCTTTAATATGAAATGCAAGTTTTTCGAATATTAATTATAGAAGTTTACCATTTTGGCGTCTAACTTTCGAATGCAGCAGCCAATCGTGGAGCAGGACCACCATTTAGGCAATCTTTCCTACGATCCCCGTACCGACCAAACCATCTGTCATCAGTACGTGACACCACATTACGTCATCTTGTCACTGCTATCTTCTCAGCCGCATTAAGAAGAGCTTCTTGTATCTGACTATCATGGCTGCAAAGCTAGAAATATTACAGTCTATACTTATACAGCGTCAGGAAGCAAGTGTATCAAGAAGTGAGACTGAAGTCGATGTGTACGGAATGAAGAAACGGCAGGGTCTAAAAATCACGTCCGAAATAAATTTCTGTTGGTTTTACACGAAAACAGCAAGTGTTCCGCGCACGGTCGTGCCCACATTATTGCGTTCCCCTTCTGTAACGACTTACTGAAATAAACAGAACTGTAACTAGTCCCACACTTACACGCCTTATATAGGGATATAAAAAACGTGCAATGAATAAATTTTCAACTGCCAAGATCGCTAAAATCATGGTGAATAAAACCGTCCACACTGGCTGTGAAAATACTTTTATTAGAATGTCACGACCGATTTCGCATCAGTGGAGGCGGATCTTCTGGTGACAGGCTATTTTTTTTTTTTTTTTTTTGACGGTTACTGCGTATCTTCAGGTGATGAATCATTTTTTTTAACTGTTATCGCGAGGCAGTGCGAGTGCGGACACCCAAGTCCCGCCGTTCATCGTCAAGACTAAACCAATATAACACCGTAAACGGTTGTCTGTGATTAAAGTGACTGGGACCACGCCGCGCCATACCCTCGGTTTAATGACAGACAACCGCTTTTGGTGTGCTGTTGGTTTAATCTTGATGATGAACGATGGGACTTCACTCCCTAAGCAGTCACTTTGCAGTGTCAAGACTGTTTGAAAAATAAAAAGAAACCTGTTAGCTGAAGATGCATCTCAAGTGATGCGAAACCTGTTGTGAGTTTTCAATAAAAGTATTTCAACAACCAGTGCGGAAAATTTTATCCACGATTTGGAACTTTGGCTGCTGTTGCCTTACCTCTAAAATAATATCGCTAAAATCATTTACTCGTATATATTAGCAGTTTCATTAATTCTCTGTTGCCCTATTCGGATCTGTGTTTACATGATTACACAGTCTTCTCCTTCAGTAGAGTAAGTGTTGCTACACAATTTATGTCGATGAGCAATACTAGAAGTTAGCCTGTCAATTTAAACAAAAAAAAATAGCTATGTTCAGTCATGCTGTTGAGATGATTACATGTGGTGATTAATATGAGCATTTTTAATCAGTGCGTACATATATCGGTTATTTTAAAATTGACCTGCCGACTTCTGTTCTCGCTCACACGGACATATATTGTATTGTACCACTTACTATAATGAAGTTCTAGGGGACTGATGACCTCAGCTGTTTAAGTCCCATAGTGCCGAGAGCCATTTGAACCATTTTTTGAACTGCATCAGGCTGTTGTTCAAGATGTCTACATACAGTAGAGGGATGTTTTATGGCATGTGAACAGTTGACTTTTGTACTATGTACATCTAGATGTATTAATTCTTTTCCCACTTCTTTGAAACCTTCACTAGAAACAACATTAAAAGGTCCCTTTCTGTCTGTAGCATTATGAGCTGAACAAATTTTCAAATTGCCAAGCTCCCTAAAATCTTTTATTCATATAGCTTATCGATTCCGTCAATTTTATGTTGCATCTTCGGATCTAAGTCCACATCATTCTTCTCCTTCAGTCTGTTCTTAGATCCGAAGATGCAACAGAGAATTGCCGGAATCGATAATCTATATGAATAAAAGATTTTAGAGAGCTCGGCAATTCGAAAATTTGTTCAGTTCATAGTGCCACAGATAGACACGGACCTTTTAATGTTGTTTCTGGTGAAAGATTCGAAGAACTGGGCGAAGAATTAATACACCTAGTTGTACATACAAAAAAGTCAGCGGTTCACATGCCATGAAACAACCATCTACTGTATGTAAACATCTCCAACAATAGGTTGATGCAGTTCAAAAAATGGTTCAAATGGCTCTGAGCACTATGGGACTTAACAGTTTTGGTCATTAGTCCCCTAGAACTTAGAACTACTTAAACGTAACCAACCTAAGGACAACACACACATCCATGTCCGAGGCACGATTCGAACCTGCGACCGTAGCGGTCTCGCGGTTCCAGACTGAAGCGCCTAGAACCGTTCGGCCACCGAGGCCGGTTGATGCAGTTCGGAACAGCGTAATGCCATCTGGTATAACCGAACTTATTAACAAAACATGTGCTGCGGCAGTTGACGTATGAACGGATTTGCACAGTCCGGTGCGTTATTTAGCGCTTACGGGCAATTAAACAAGCAAACACTGGTCTCTTGTGGCAAATATTTTATGTATAACCAAATCCCTGAAAGTTAAGAAGAAAATACGAGGTCGTGTTGAAAAACAATGCCTCTGAATATTTTATTCTGTTCTCAATATCAGTTGAGGTATTAACCGCATGCATATTGCCCAGAAGAGTTTCCTGCTTTGCTGACGAAGGTTGAAACCCTATACTGTTATAGGGCTCAAAACATGCTGAGACATGGCGGCGTGTAACGTATGTTGGTGGGCGACAAACTCTCCGAAATCTGAGAGCATGAATTCGAAGAGTTCGTAAACACATGGATGGAGCACGTTCTCAAAATGGTTCAAATGGCTCTGAGCACTATGGGACTCAACATCTGTGGTCATCAGTCCCCTAGAACTTAGAACTACTTAAACCTAACTAACCTAAGGACATCACACACATCCATGCCCGAGGCAGGATTCGAACCTGCGACCGTTGCGGTCACGCGGTTCCAGACTGAAGCGCCTTTAACCGCACGGCCACACCGGCCGGCAGCACGTTCTCCTTCAGCATAGCAACGTCATACCGCGCACGAGCGTTGCTACATCTGCAGCAATTCGTATCCTTCGGTTCATTGCCGTCGATCATCCTCATGTTGTCCCGACTTGACCCCATCTGATTTTCATTTTTTCCAAAACTTAAGTAACAGCTTCAAGGAATTCACTTTGTTAGTGCTGAAGCGGTGCAAGAAAAGTTGAGATTGTGGATCCTTTAGGGAAGTCAGACATTCTACAGTGACGGTATCAACAAACTGGTTTCTCTTTGGGAGAAATGTGTTCGTCGCCAGAATGATTACCTCCCTTTCCTGTTCCAGTCACGCATGGTTCGTGGGAAGAACGACTGCCGAAAGCCTCCGTGCGCGCTCGAATTTCTCTAATTTTACATTCGTGATCTCCTCGGGAGGTATAAGTAGGGGAAAGCAATATATTCGATACCTCATCCAGAAACGCACCCTCTCTAAGCCTGGCGAGCAATCTACACCGCGATGCAGAGCGCCTCTCTTGCAGAGTCTGCCACTTGAGTTTATTAAACATCTCCGTAACGCTATCACGGTTACCAAATAACCCTGTGACGAAACGCGCCGCTCTTCTTTGGATCTTCTCTATCTCCTCCGTCAAACCGGTCTGGTACGGATCCCGCACTGATGAGCAATACTCAAGTATAGGTCGAACGAGTGTTTTGTAAGCCACCTCTTTTGTTGATGGACTACATTCTCTAAGGACTCTCCCAATGAATCTCAACCTGGCACCCGCCTTACCAACAATTAATTTTATATGATCATTCCACTTCAAATCGTTCCGTACGCATACTCCCAGATATTTTACAGAAGTAACTGCTACCAGTGTTTGTTCCGCTATCGTATAATCATACAATAAAGGATCCTTCTTTCTATGTATTCGCAATACATACATTTGTCTATGTTAAGGGTCAGTTGCCACTCCTTGCACCAAGTGCCTATCCGCTGCAGATCTTCCTGCATTTCGCTGCAATTTTCTAATGCTGCAACTTCTCTGTATACTACAGCATCATCCGCGAAAAGCCGCATGAAACTTCCGACACTATCTACTTGGTCATTTGTATATATTGTGAAAAGTAATGGCCCCATAACACTCCCCTGTGGCACGCCAGGGGTTACTTTAACGTCTGTAGACGTCTCACCATTGAGAACAAAATGCTGTGCTCTGTTTGCTAAAAACTCTTCAATCCAGCCACATAGCTGGTCTGATATTCCGTAGGCTCTTACTTTGTTTATCAGGCGACAGTGCGGAACTGTATCGAACGCCTTCTGGAAGCCAAGGAAAATGGCACTTACCTGGGAGCCTGTATCTAATATTTTTTGTGTCTCATGAACAAATAAAGCGAGTTGGGTCTCACACGATCGCTCTTTCCGGAATCGCTGTTTATTCCTACAGAGAACATTTTGGGTTTCCAGAAATGACATGATACACGACCAAAAAACGTATTCTAAAATTCTACAACAGATCGATGTCAGAGACCTAGGCCTATAGTTTTGCGCAACTGCTCGACGACCCTTCTTGAAATCTGGAACTATCTGTGCTCTTTTCCAATCATTTGGAACCTTCCGTTCCTCTAGAGACTATCGGTACACGGCTGTTAGAAGGGGGGAAAGCTACTTCGCGTACTCTGTGAAGAATCGAATTGGTATCCCGTCAGGTCCAGTGGACTTTCCTCTGTTGAGTGACAAGGATACCAACATAATAAAAGCTTCGGAAAAACCACGAACGACTTCCTTGTGCTACTTATTGTATTAACATATTGCTTAGTCAATCTTTCGATGAAAATTGTAGCAACAGTAAATACCGCGAAAACCTCTATACGGTCCAAGAAGAAAAGTGGCCTCTTCACGTCTCTGAATTCATCCCTGAAATAAGATTTCAACAGTAGTTGGAACAGCTTGTATTCGGTGCTTGAGTCTTTACATGCTCATTGTAACGAAGTTGGTACTTCACTAACGGAAGGAATTCCACATACGGCTTGAAGTGATATGATAATGAGCTTACGGGAAGACATATGATTTTACTGGGAGCGTTTTAAGAGGTCCGTGATGAATTATGAGGCGTATTCGGAAAGTAAGGTCCGATTAGGCGTAAATGGAAATCATTGTGAAGATCCGATGTAACTTTGTACAGATGTGTTGGGCAGGTGAACTTCTGTTTATATAATATCAAATATTGTAGTATATACTTATATTAAACTAATAATAGAGCATCAGAAACTATTAAAAACGCGAATGTTAGGAAAAAAATGTTTAGATGTGGTGAGATGCAAACCGCCACTATATAACGCATCTCGTTGTGAGTCATTAACGCTACTCACTTTCGTTTTTTATGTATAATTTTGTTCGGTACTATACGTTTCGCATGGTCTGGGCGGTTGTAACATGACATCCGTTGAAGTTGATCCCTTTACTCAGTTTTTTTTTTTTTTTTTTATAGAGGACAATCGGCACTCTGACCGAGTACGCTAAGCTACCGTGCCGCCAGCTGATGTGTCGCATTATTTTATTGCAACGAATCACACAGTAAACAACGGGTTTGATTCTAAATTTTCTGGTGCTCAGAAACGGCATATATACGTATAGGCTTCAACTGAAAGCCAATATGGCGCCTCACAGCTCTGTTCTGAAGGGAGATGGCGTGCATGTGACGTAGGTGGCGTTGTGCCACCTGATTGGTCAACGCCCAGAAACATGCTCACAAGGGAACCTCCCCATCACACCCCCCTCAGAATTAGTTATAAGTTAGTACAGTGGATAGGCCTTGAGAAACTGAACACAGATCAATCGAGAAAACAGGAAGAAGTTCTGTGGAACTATGAAAAAATAAGCAAAATATACAAACTGAGTAGTCCATGTGCAAGATATGTAACGTCAAGGTGACAGTGAACCCAAGAGTGCAGTGGTCCCGTGGTTAGCGTGTGTAACTGCGGAGCAAGAGGTCCTTGGTTCTAGCCTACACATGGGTGAAAAGTTTAATTTTTTATTTTCAGACAATTATCAAAGTTCAGGCACTCACACATAATCAACTTCGCTCTCCAAAATTGCAGGTCATGTTCAGATTTACTTGGACATATGCAGGATTTGACGGTCTACACACGGAAAAATTGGAAAACCTTAAAAACATATGTTTTGACAGAGCACAGGGAAAACTGTGCGACTGTGAAAATGTTGCATTCATTTGTTGCAGTTTATGTGACAAATTCTTATGTTTTCATCACTTTTTTGGGAGTGATTATCACATCCACAAGAAAACCTAAATCGGGCAAGGTAGAAGAATCTTTTTACCCATTCACCAAGTGTACAAGTTAGGTGGGTCGACAACATATTCCTGTCATGTGACGCACATGCCGTCACCAGTGTCGTATAGAATATATCAGACGTGTTTTCCTGTGGATGAATCGGTTGACCTATGACCTTGCAATCAAATGTTTTCGGTTTCCATTGGAGAGGCACGCCCTTTCGGCTACTAATCACACGGTTTTGCGATGCGGTCACAAAACACAGACACTAAACTTATTACAGTGAACAGAGACGTCAATGAACGAACGGACAGATCATAACTTTGCAAAAATAAAGCAACGAAATTTTTCACTCGAGGGAAGACTTGAACCAAGAACTTCTCATTCCGCAGTTGCTCACGCTAACCACGGGACCACAGCGCTCTTGAGTTCATACGCCCCTAGATGTTGCCTATCTTGCACGTGGACTACTCAGTTTGTATATTTTGCTTAGTTTTTTTATAGTTCCATACAAGTTCTTCCTGTTTTCTCGATTGATATGTGTTCAGTTTTTCAAGGCCTATCCACTGTGCCAACTTATACCTAAATCTGAGGGGGGTGCGATGGGGAGGTTCCCTTGTCAGAGTATCTGACGTGTCTGAGCAGGGCCGCACAAGGTGCATGCACCGGTGCATCGCACAGTGCAGACTGCAGAAGACGGCTGCGCTATGTTGACGACGGTGCAGACCCGCCACTCCTCGGCGCTGCCTCTCACTTCCTTAGCTTGTGTCGCTCGCGCCGCCTGTCTCGACCTGTTTCAAAGCCTTTACCCTGTTGTCTTCGTCATTGCCAAATACTAATGTACACTAAGTGGAGAGCTTAGTTTGGTGTACCGGTACAAAAGAGATTTATATAATAACTGTAATGGTAATAATTTTAAATTTGGTTTCAACACAAATGTATCTTTCTATGTGCTCTTTATTTTATTTGCAATTATGCTACTAAGATCTGGAACAAGAGATTGGCTGACAGCAATTCTGAGAGAATTTTTTAAATTACAATTAGAAATACTCGCACGCAATCTAGTTTTTGTACAAGACAAAACAGAAAAAACCTTTCACATACACAAGTGGAACCAAACATAGAAATAATATTCGCTGCTTCTCTGTGTAACTTGGGAAATTCTTCCTTCGGCAAATTCTGGTGGAATTGGAGCAAACCTTTTGTATTGTAAAACACATCCTTTCGGTGAACATCGCTTTGCAAATCAGTTAGTTCGAAATGTAAATCTGAAGGCGCACTTTCAATATCCATCGAAAAAGGTTTCACAAAAACATCGAGAATTGGCTGCAGGTAGGTAATTTCCTGAAACAATAACAAAGCCAATGTTAATAAATGAAAGTAATGTAAGCCGTTGTTTCGAAGTGCTAAAATGCGATAGATTTTAATAAACATGTAATGTGTACTATTGGTTTTAATATAACGTTACACTTGCATATGTGACGCAATCTCCTTTATTTAGCTGTATGTCATATATCGGCACATTACCTGGAATCGGTCGTTAAACGCATTTTCAAGGGATTGCAGCATCTCGACGTATTTTTCAAAGTGCGCTCCTTCCTGCACAGATACTGTCAAACAAGAACATAGTACCGTTTTGATTAGAGCGGTTATAAAAATCAGGTTCTTTTAATTAAGGTACAATTTATATCTCGCTTACCTAGTTCAGGAAAGTGTTGCGTATTTTTCTCTCAAAGGTTGTTTTTGAGGAGCTTCAGTTTATACTGGAAAGCGTTTCTTTTGCTGATCATATCGTTGGCGAGATGGTTTTCTTTTTGGAGTTTCAGACTTAAATCATTTAGGAGAGCCATAATGTCTGCTAAAAATCCTAAATCAGCTACCAATTCAGGGTCATGAAAAAGTGGCTCCCGACGTCTTTTGCTCTCCAAAAACTGAGCCACAGTGTGGCGTAGTCGAAAATTTCGGGAAATCACTTTCCCTTTGCTCAGCCAGCACACCTCAGCGTGGTAGGGAATATCTGGATACTCCTCTTCAAAGGAAATCAAAAATTCTTTGAACTGACGATGAGTGAGTCCATGAGAACGAATGTAGTTCACGATACGCGCCACTACCTTCATCACATCTTGAAGACCGATAACTTTAGCACAAAGAGCCTCTTGGTGTGCAAAACAATGAACGAAAGGTAAATTCGGCATGTTAAGTTTTTTCCGCAGTAGGCCAATAAACCCATTTGCTTTACCGCACATTGCTGGTGCCCCGTCTGTGGTTACGGAAAACAGCTTTTCCCAAGGGAGTCCTATTCCTTCAGCTGCCATTTCAACAGCTGCTAAAATATCCGCCCCTGTAACAGTGTCCTTCAACGAAATCATATCCAGGAGCTCTTCCGTTACATGTAGGTCGTCGTCCACGCCACGCAAAAATATTGCTAACTGAGCCGTGTCGTTAATATCCGTGGAATCATCAGGTGCGATGAAGTACGCTAGGAAGTTTTCAATTTTGGCTGCCAGTTGTTCATGCAAATTGTCAGCAATGTCGTTGATTCTCCGAGGTATTGTCATTCTGGAAAGTGGTATTCAGCTGTACGCGGGAGCTAATGTGGGATTCATTGTCTCTACTACGTCCAACATAATGTTTTTTTATTAGTGGCCCCTCCATAAATGGCCTCCCAGCTCTTGCTAAACGTAGAGCAGCTTTATAACTAGCTCTGGGAGTCCTTTCGCAACACCCCTCATCTTCTCCACCCTAAAGTAGAGAAAAAAAGATATGTTAGGAATAATTTATGTGAAAAGGAAAACTAAGGAATCTAAACAAATGTTATTTCGTTTCGCATGACCTTTAACCAAAATATACATGCTAAAGTACTTGCAACAAACCTCGATTGTAAATACAGATTTCTCTTCTGCAAGAGTTTGCAGCTTCCGTCATTCTCCCTCTCTGGCATCCCCTGTTATATCACTATTCTTTTCTGAATGCAATTTGCTGTAGTGCCTTTCAATAGACGATTTTCTGACACACGTAATTAGTGTAGTGCAGATTAGACATTTGGCTTTATCGTCACAACGCACAAAAAAGTAGGAGAGTTCCCATTCCGGTTTAAATTGACTTTCGGCAATTTTCCCTTTTTTTGGAGCAGATGGCTCCATTATTCTGGTAATTGTATTGCGCTTACTTATTCCAATGTTGACTATGCCGTCTGACAGTGCATTCGGCAGCGCACAGCGTCGGCCTCACCTAGCAAGCCGAGTTGAGCCGAAGTATGCCGAGTTGAACCGATGCACTTGCAGGCACTCGCTGCACCTCGCTTTGCACGCGTGCGGTTTTCCGTGTTTGTGCCGTCCTGTGTTAGATATTGCTCTGCACGTTCGGAGAGTCTCCCGAACGTGCCTTTTCCACACTATGACGTCAGAAACTCGGCACCCTCAACACTCAACGTTCGGATGCACAGTCCGTGTGCCGACGCTTTAGGCTCAGAAACGGCGGTGTCAGTTCGTGAACTTCGTGTAGGCCGTTCGTCTCAGAATTATGACACGTTCATTCCTCTGCATATATCTCACTACAGAAAATGTTGCCGACAATATTAACTCACTCAGAAAAATCTGCAACATTGACTCAGTGAACACTAGACGGGAAAACGATCTGAACTTGGACAACAGTTTCTCAAGCATTGTACAGAAAGGAATGCACTTTTCATCAGGTTTCGCTTTCACTAAGCTTCGGCAGAACTGAAAAAATTGTGTGATAATTTCAAGTTTTCAATTGCGATTCGAAAGTTTTCCTTGTGGCACAAACCTGTTCTGTACAGAAGATCGTTGCAGGAGTTGCGAATTTTTCTCTGTAACGCATTATTTATTCGTATAATCAGCCTTCTCATGTTTTATTAACTGTTTAATTCTTTGCTGATAAATTTCCTAATCAGCTTTCTGTAATCTACGTACAGACTTGTAAGATTCCACGGAACGTGATGAATAAACAATGTATATAATAAATAAAAAACACCGATCATATCCGATTTCAAGAACACTGGTGAACATTTACAGCACATGACGTCGAAAGAGTATTTTAGAGTAATAGTATGAAGTGATACGAAATCACGTGAAGTAAGTTGACTATTAGGCTAGGTGAACTGAAGATTTATTCGAAGGGATCTGTGGAAGCGAATTTCGAAACTTTAAATGGCAGTTGTGGGGAAGGCGGATAGTCGTCTTCGGTTCATTGGTAGAATTTTGGGAAGACGTGGTTCATCTGTAAAGGAGACCGCTTATAAAACACTAATACGACCCATTCTTGAGTACTGCTCGAACATTTGGGATCCCTATCAGGTCGGATTGAGGGAGGACATAGAAGCAATTCAGAGGCGCGTTGCTAGATTTGTTACTGGTAGGTTTGATCATCACACGAGTGTTACGGAAATGCTTCAGGAACTCGGGTGGGAGTCTCTAGAGGAAAGGAGGCGTTATTTTCGTGAATCGCTACTGAGGAAATTTAGAGAGCCAGCATTTGAGGCTGACTGCAGTACAATTTTACTACCGCCAACGTACATTTCGCGGAAAGACCACAAAGATAAAATAAGAGAGATTAGGGCTCGTAGAGAGGCATATAGGCAGTCGTTCTGTTTGGGAGTGGAACAGGGAGAGAAGATGCTAGTTGTGGTACGACGTACCCACCGTCACGCACCGTATGGTGGATTACGGAGTATGTATGTAGAAGCGTAGTCCGTCTCCATTGGAAATACAGGGTGTCCAGCGAAAGAGTCCCTGATTTCGAAATTAAACATTTCGACAACTGAGATCGACAGGTGAGTGCAAAAGTCGGTATGCTTATTGAGAAAACTGTGCGAATTTATACAGAAGTTTCGAAGCAGTTCCAAAGAATACAATGGCGCTGTAATCATAATACGCAGTGTCTTGCTTATAAATAATGTGCCGTATTTCAGAACCGTCTGTTCCACATCTGAAACGTGAAAGGAGGTTAGCGTACCGAAGTAAGAGGTTGATATCACATATTCCATTTGAACAATATGTTTTTCTGGTACACGAATACTACAGTTTTGAACACAGTCCTATGGGAACAAAGCGCCAGTTTCAGTACCATTTGATGTTTTGAAAGGATCCCATGAGGAAGCCATTCGCAAGGTTTTCTGTAAATTCCAAACGACAGCCATCGTGGCAAATGATCGAAAGACAAATGTTGGCCCCAAGAAAATTGTAGTTACTGTTGAAGGTGTGGGCATAGTTTCTGGAATGATTCAGCGCAATCCCAGAATGTACGTCTGAAGACTTGAAACAGAAGTTCGATTGCAGCGTTCCAGCACGCAGAAAATAATGAGTCAGAAGTTGCGCATGTTCCCATTCAAAAAACAAAGCCACCAGGACACACTAGCATGACCTGTGCGACAAAGGGTGTATTCTGCGAACGAGATTCTCGCAACAATCATTAATGAAAGATTCAATGTTCGCTGAATGTGGTGAACTGGGCGTAGGTACCCTAAGGCAACTTAATGCGCTGTTTAGTGGTAGGGCTTGGCCAGGAGCAAAGAAAGTAGCATTCACAGCTGAAAACATGCACAATCTTTTATTTAAATAAAGTCAACAAATTATGACATCAGTAACACAGGCTTTTAAAAACAAGTCAGAAATTAAGCAACTTGTGAAATATTAACGAGGAAATGAGATCAGCAATTGACATCTTAAGCAATTAAGAAACAAAGCAATTTTTCTAATGTTAACAGGTATTTGAAGTGACCCAAGCCGCATATTAATAAGCAGAATTTTAACGTTAACAAAATTTTTCAACTGACCTTTAAATACACTCCTGGAAATTGAAATAAGAACACCGTGAATTCATTGTCCCAGGAAGGGGAAACTTTATTGACATATTCCTGGGGTCAGATACATCACATGATCACACTGACAGAACCACAGGCACATAGACACAGGCAACAGAGCATGCACAATGTCGGCACTAGTACAGTGTATATCCACCTTTCGCAGCAATGCAGGCTGCTATTCTCCCATGGTGACGATCGTAGAGATGCTGGATGTAGTCCTGTGGAACGGCTTGCCATGCCATTTCCACCTGGCGCCTCAGTTTGACCAGCGTTCGTGCTGGACGTGCAGACCGCGTGAGACGACGCTTCATCCAGTCCCAAACATGCTCAATGGGGGACAGATCCGGAGATCTTGCTGGCCAGGGTAGTTGACTTACACCTTCTAGAGCACGTTGGGTGGCCCGGGATACATGCGGACGTGCATTGTCCTGTTGGAACAGCAAGTTCCGTTGCCGGTCTAGGAATGGTAGAACGATGGGTTCGATGACGGTTTGGATGTACCGTGCACTATTCAGTGTCCCCTCGACGACCACCAGTGGTGTACGGCCAGTGTAGGAGATCGCTCCCCACACCATGATGCCGGGTGTTGGCCCTGTGTGCCTCGGTCGTATGCAGTCCTGATTGTGGCGCTCACCTGCACGGCGCCAAACACGCATACGACCATCATTGGCACCAAGGCAGAAGCGACTCTCATCGCTGAAGACGACACGTCTCCATTCGTCCCTCCATTCACGTCTGTCGCGACACCACTGGAGGCGGGCTGCACGATGTTGGGGCGTGAGCGGAAGACGGCCTAACGGTGTGCGGGACCGTAGCCCAGCTTCATGGAGACGGTTGCGAATGGTCCTCGCCGATACCCCAGGAGCAACAGTGTCCCTAATTTGCTGGGAAGTGGCGGTGCGGTCCCCTACGGCACTGCGTAGGATCCTACGGTCTTGGCGTGCATCCGTGCGTCGCTGCGGTCCGGTCCCAGGTCGACTGGCACGTGCACCTTCCGCCGACCACTGGCGACAACATCGATGTACTGTGGAGACCTCACGCCCCACGTGTTGAGCAATTCGGCGGTACGTCCACCCGGCCTCCCGCATGCCCACTATACGCCCTCGCTCAAAGTCCGTCAACTGCACATACGGTTCACGTCCACGCTGTCGCGGCATGCTACCAGTGTTAAAGACTGCAATGGAGCTCCGTATGCCACGGCAAACTGGCTGACACTGACGGCGGCGGTGCACAAATGCTGCGCAGCTAGCGCCATTCGACGGCCAACACCGCGGTTCCTGGCGTGTCCGCTGTGCCGTGCGTGTGATCATTGCTTGTACAGCCCTCTCGCAGTGTCCGGAGCAAGTATGGTGGGTCTGACACAGCGGTGTCAATGTGTTCTTTTTTCCATTTCCAGGAGTGTATAATATCTCCAATGACTGCAGTAGGATTGGTAACATAAGTAATGCGTCACGTCCGTAGCTCACACGTGTTCAGAACCAGGACAAGTTATATCGCAACAATTCAGCACCGCGATAAGGGGGTTAATCTAGCGAGTGTGCTGGTGGATGGGTCAGGTCTCGTACAACGTGAACCACAACAGACTAAAAACTAACCTTAGAAAATTAGCAGCAGTGCACTGTTTTATAAAGTGCGTCATATACTTCACTGTATTGCCGTTTAAGAGTCAAACATAAACAAGTAAACAAACATCTTCCCAATCAACGAATATGGCGATAAGCAATGAAGCATTTAACAAATGGGTAGCATTCTGATTACAGGAATGAGAAAACCAATAAGGCTTTCGTGTCCCCAAAATTAACTGGCAAACCGTTACTTATACTCCAGAATGAGATTTTCACTCTGTAGCGGAGTGTGCGCTGACATGAAACTTCCTGCCAGATTAAAACTGTGTGCCGGACCGAGACTCGAACACGGGACCTTTGCCTTTCGGGGGCAAGTGATCTACCGTCTGAGCTACCCAATCACGACTCAAGCCCGGTCTCACAGCTTTACTTCTGCCAATATCTCGTCTCCTACCTTCCAAACTTCACAGAAGCTCATCTGCGAACCTTGTAGAACTAGCACGCCTGAAAGGAAGGATATGCGGAGACATGGTTTAGCCACAGCCTGGGAGATGTTTCCAGAATGAGATTTTCACTCTGCAGCGGAGGGTGCGCTGATATGAAACTTCCTGGCTGATTAAAACTGTGTGCCCGACCGAGACTCGAACTCGGGACCTTTGCCTTTCGCGGGCAAGTGATCTACCGTCTGAGCTACCCAATCACGACTCACGCCCGCTCTCACAGCTTTACTTCTGCCAGTATCTCGTCTCCTACCTTCCAAACTTCGCAGAAGCTCATCTGCGAACCTTGTAGAACTAGCACGCCTGGAAGGGAGGATATGCGGAGACATGGTTTAGCCAAAGCCTCTGAATGTTTTCAGAATGAGATTTTCACTCTGCAGCGGAGTGTGCGCTGATATGAAACTTCCTGGCAGATCCTCTCTTCCAGGAGTGCTAGTTCTGCAAGGTTCGCAGAAGAGCTTCTGTGAAGTTTGGAAGGTAGGAGGCGAGGTACTGGCAGAATTGAAGCTGTGAGGACGAGTCGTGAGTCGTGCTTCGGTAGCTCAGCGTGTTCGGTCAGAGGGCCGCTCGTCCTCTGTAATAAAAAACTGAGTAAAGGAATCAACGATCAACTTGAACGGGTGTCTTGTGACGTCCGTCCAGGCAAAACGCAACGAACAATACCGAATAAATGAAAAAAAAAATTGGCAGAGCACTTGCCCGAGTTCGAGTCTCGGTCGGCACACAGTTGTAATCTGCCAGGAAGTTTCGTTACTTGTACTAATTATGCTCCAGGAACAGTAATTGCGCATCATTTTGAAGTGGAATGTAATATAGCCATAAGTATCGAATCTGGTGGCTCTTTCTAACGTAAACTTCGCCATTTCAAATAGCTAAGCAACCAAAACTAGATGTCAAAGTTTGTTTACTAGGCAGCGCGTAACAACCACAGTGGACAGGTACATTCTTGTGAATTTTAAAATGAACCACACTGCGCCCTCGCTGGTGGAATAGCGGAACTCGGTCGCCCTCTGCGTCGCTGTTTGCCGCGGCCGTCGGCGCACTCTGTCGTCTTCGATTAGAGCAAATCGTGGAGATGATGGGATTCCATGCACTGTCCAGCTGGTAGCCACTGTCACGGTTTCTGGGACTCCATTAATAAAGAATCCGTAGAAATACGACTGGTGGAAAATCTGTTAAACCGTGACAGCGGCTACCAGCTGGACAGTGCATGGAATCCCATCATCTCCACGATTTGCTCTAATCGAAGACGACAGAGTTGCGCCGACGGCCGCGGCAAACAGCAACGCAGAGGGCGGCTGAGTTCCGCTATTCCACCAGCGAGGGCGCTGCCGGCGGGCAGTGTGGTCCATCTATCAAGTTTTCGACGCATGCGCAGAATAGTTACAGTACGCTACATACTGCGGAACGGAGGACGTTTTCGCCAGTCTGCGACGGCTCACCTGAAGATGACTGGCAGGTGCCCAGTTGAAATATCGTGCGAAGTATTGAACGACGACCGAACGGAGGACGTATTCGCTCCCTCCTTCTCCCAGGGCGGATTTTCCTCCATCCCCCCCTCCCCTGAGACCCTGCACCCCATACTTGCCTCTTTCCTTCCCACATCCCTCCCTACCTAGCCCTCTTCGGCGCCCCCCCCCCCCCGCTCCTCTCCCCCATCTCTTCCCCTCCCTCCCTTCTTCAGGTCCCCCTCATCTCCTAGCGCCTGGCAGATCCTCTGTATTGATCATCATCAGTGTGCCACATCAGTGTTGTGTTTAGTGCTGTTTCTCGTGTGCGTCAACAGGTGTGATTTTAATTGTGTACTGCCTTGAGGTTCGCCGTCAGTGTTACGTTATGTGCTATGTCATCCGCCTGATACCTTCATGCTCCAGTCATACTGTGCCTTGTGTTCTTTTAATCGTCGCAGTGTGTGGCTTTTTGTGTGTGCTACTTTTAAACAGTTTTTTATCTCTATTTCAGTCACCCCGTTTTTTGTCTATTGCCTTCCATGATGTTCCCCCTTTTTTATATCTATGTTCACCTTATTCTCTCCTTTGCTGTTTTTCAATGTCTTCTATTGTTTTGTTCTATGTCTTTCGGCTGAAGAGCAGCGCATATGCTGCTGCCAGCCCGCCCCGATGGGGAATTGAAATACAATAAAGAAAAAAAAAAAAACGTTTTCGCCAGTCTGCGACGGCTCACCTGAAGATGACCGGCAGGTGCCCAGTTGAAATATCGTGCGAAGTATTGAACGAAGACGGGCTGCAAGCCCGGAATTTGCTTGAACAGGTACATTCTTATTTTAGCAAAATTTAAGATAGAAAATCTCAGGCTGGGTCAACTAACAACCCCACCAAAATCTTTTACAAATACTTAAGTAAAATAATTACAGTGAAAAGGCGCTATGATTAAATGAGACCCATCCCACTAAAATGTTTTGCAAATGCTTAACTGAAATGATTACAATGAATAGCCCCTTTGATTAAATTAGATTCACCACACTAAAATGTCTTGCAAATGCCTAACTAAAATGATTACAGTAAAATGCACTCTAATTAAGCTAGATTTCACTTGTTTAAAAGGAAGAACATCACACAGTTCATCCCTCAAAATGGTCCACACTAAGCCACTCGAAATATGATCAATTTCAACAGGCAGTTCTGATTAATGTACCTCCATTAGCTCTGTAACACGTACCACGCAACTTCCACACATTTCACAAAGAGTTCCGACTAATGTCTGTAATGAAACTGAGTTACTTCGATTGAAGTACACTTCAGTTCTTTCGGAGCGAACCTCCATAAACAGCAGACACAGCACACCCTCTGGGACGGAGAAACTAGACGCAGTTACATGACTTTAACAAAACAAGGTGCAGAAGTCACAGAAAGAGGCTCTCCAACATGTTTGATGAATCGTCAGCGAAGTGGCACTCAAAGTCTCCTCATGTTGGCACAGTCTCATCGACACCACAGCCCACCAACAATACCGTCTTCGCAGGATGTGGTCCGTGCTCTGCGAAAGCTATTTACTATCAGCTCCAGACAGCGGAGGTAAAACGACCTCGAGCCCCGAAAGTGCTCTTTCCAGTTCGGCCTGCCATTTCTGTCAACCTTCGTGCCAGTCAAAGCTCCTCGAGTGGAGAACCACCAAAGATCGTGCTCAACTACCGCGATCTAGCGATCGATTAATCGATGCGAGCCGGCACGGTTCATCTGTTTCTCAGATGAAGTACACTTCCAGCTGCCGACTTTGGGGTTCCGAAAATTGCCACTTTTGTGAAGCGCAACCAGTCTATTCTCTGTCTGCGCTGCGGTATCCAGCAGAGGTACTATTATTCATTCATTTTTCGTGTGAGAAACGGCCAGTAGTGAACGTTAAATAGCAGTTTTTAACAATCTGTCGCCACAAGGCTAGCGTTGGAATATTGACCAGGCAACGGGTGGTTCATGCAAGATTGTGTCAAACCGGATCGAACCGCCTTAATGCGTACTTCGGAAATAGAGACATTTTGCTGGAGCATTGAAAATTTACTGGCGCAGGTATTTACCATCCTCCATATATGCCCGAAGTGCCTCCTTGCGACTATTCTTTGTGAGCAAATTGAAAGACACTGTCCACCGGAACCATCCAACTACGCTCGGTGAGCTTCAATCGGCGGTATGCGTGGCATCTGAATCTCTTTCCGTTGCAACACTATAGAATGTGATGGGAAATTCCACTGTTCGGTTGCCCCACCTCAATACTGCGGGTAGTGGACATTTCGAAAAGATTCCGACGTGATTGCAAAGACTGGTTCCAAATGACTGATACTGTTCAAATGGTTCAAATGGCTCTGAGCACTATGGGACTTAACAGCTGTGGTCATCAGTCCCCTAGAACTTAGAACTACTTAAACCTAACCAACCTACGGACATCACACACATCCATGCCCGAGGCAGGATTCGAACCGGCGACCGTAGCAGTCACACGGTTCCGGACTGCAGCGCCTAGAACCGCTCGGCCACCGCGGCCGGCTGACTGATACTGTACCAGGTCAACTGCATACAGCGCAACCTGGAAGCGTCTTTACGAACTTCTAAACAAAATTCTTGCGCCTTTCACAACAAACATACCTGTTGTTGCCCTCGTCTATCGGTCTTAGTTTTCGAGATAGTGCATGCTGAAATCAGGGACTCCTTCACTGGACACCCTGTAGCATACAAGAAGGTTTGAGACCAATGCTAGATTGTTTCTCCAATGTTTGGATTCCTTATCGAGCAGACGTGGCAGATATCGAACGAATTCACAGACGAACTGCAATTATCGTAACACGACTGTGTAGCCGACACGAAAGAGTAAGAGAAATACTAGGGCAACTTATTTAGGAATCCTTGGGAGAAAGGCGACGTAGTTTTCATAACTGCGTTTGGGTAAATTTGGAGTACTCATTGAGCCGTGCGTGGCTCGTGTTCCCGCCATCATGTATTTTACACCCGGTTTTTAACGTACTTCCACCTCACTGCGTTAATTTAAATTACTGCTGTCACTGACTTGCTGCTTTGCCTGACCGTGTGCGGCGCTAGCAGCGCTTATCGACATATCCCGTCTCGTAGTATCTTTGCTTGGCTGCTATTACTTCCCGGTCGTTGTCTGTTGTAAGGGAGTGCGGGTCGCGAGTTCGGACTGGCAGTCAGTTGGAACGCGGCTAACGCGGGCGTTACACCCATATTCGACGAAGCCAGTGCGGAACTTTCGCCGTAACCAACGAATGTGTCGAATAGGTATAATCACAAAGAGATAAGAGGAAGGACTGGGATGCGTACAGGGGGTAATAGACCAAAGACCTTGTAAAAAATAACTACACTCACTGATGGCGCTGCAGTCGCGGGATAATTTGAACCTTCGGCTGGACGCCATTATAGTGGTTGTAGTCTGATGTGTTGTGTAGTACTGTTGTTTATGAAGACCCTGATTCAACGTTGTATATTTGTTGGGACGTACATACAGTGTTACTCGTAATTCTACTGTCTGTACGTTCCAATCAAAAGAAGTACAATGGTGAAGAGTCGTGCAGCGATTAATTCTACAAATAAATTCGAGAAAGGAACGAATATTACATTTCACAGGTAAGTGAATATTTTAAGTTGTTTTGTATGTCAGTGCACTTGCTTAATAAATGTTTTTGTAACACGGTATTAGTATAATGTCTGTGCATCTATTTGCAGGTTTCCTTTCTCAAAACCATAGCTGTTACAAAAATGGTTACACGCTGTCAGGAGGCAACATTTCCGACCGACAGAATACCATTTTATATATTCTGATCATTTTGAAGAAAGTTGGCTGATCTGTAGTGTTTTCATGGTCTAGGTTAGGTTGAAACTTGATAATTTGGTCGTGAGTTGCCAAAGCACTATGCCATATATAACGCACTTCTCGTCATAAAATCTAAAGCAAGGTAGAGTCAGAAAATATCTATTAATATAGTGGGCAAATCTTCGAGTATTTTGATGCATTTTGCGTACATCTATCGTAAATGAACTACGAAAAATGCTAGGGGTCCAATACGTAACTTTTAGCTACGGCAGATTCCATGTAGTACGTAAGATAAATTCATAAACAGTGACTAGTTGCTGTTTGTTCACAAATTAAAAAGTATATTGTAGTAACGTATTTAAATGAGGCATTTTATAACCAAAAGCGATGTATAAACATTCGAACTCCGCGCGTCAGTTTACCACTCTAATGGCCGCCGGCCAGCTATTCAATTTGTCCGCTCTTCACAGTCGACCACTCGTGAGGTTGTGGGGACCTGTAATAGACGGTCATTTGTCCGTCGCTCATTACACGAACAGAATAGGAAAAGCCGGCCGTTGTAACCGAGCGGTCCTAGGCGCTTCAGTCTGGTTCAGTCAGGTTCGAATCCGGCTTCGGGCATGAATGTGTGTGATGTCCTTAGTTTAGTTAGGTTTAAGTCGTTCTAAGTTCTAGGGGACTGATGACGTCAGATGTTAAGTCCCATACTGCTCAGAGCCATTGGAACCAAGAATAGGAAAGAAGATTGATAATGTTGATCCGACGCACGATCTGCCACGCACTGCACAGTAACTTACGGGGTACTTACGTGCATATACATGAGCCACGGGGTGCATAGCGTCCCGGTATTATTTCCACTCCTTCCTTTTCGATTCGACCATTGAGCGCGCAAAGAAAGACGGTCGCTATCCTTTCTGTATTACCCTGACTTCCTGTGATTGTAGCATGATGCTCAATGAGCAGGAGCATGTTGGAGGCAGTTGTAGGTTTTTGACACGTTTTGCTATGTGAGCTCTCGCAATTTTAAGAACTATCCCTGTTAGGTAAAGTCTTTCTTGTAACGTCTCCACTGCAGTTGTATGTTCTTCATCATCATTTCATCATCACTGAGTCGCAAGTCGACGAAGTGGCGTCAACTAAAAAAAAAAAAAGGACTAGCAATACGGCGGCCGAACTTCCCCGCACGAGGCTTCCCGGAAAACAATGCCATACGATCATTTCATTTCATTTATATTCCACTGCAGTATACTGAATATTTCAGTGACACTTTCACGGTGACTAAGGAGCTCTAAGAAGTATATTGAAGCTATTCTCAGAATCCTTTCTACTCCTTCCGCTAATCCAAGGTAGCAAATCACAGACGGATGAATAAGAAGAACTGATCGAACAAATTTTTAACAAGTCACTGCCTTCAAGCATGATTTACACTTCCCTATCATAATCAAACGCAATGTTAGACATATGATTCCTACGTGTCGGTTTCATGATACATCGCTGAGGAGCAAGACTTCTACATACCTCAAAGTTCTGAATGATTGCAATAACTGACCGCCGATAGCAGTGTTAAGCGGCATGATATCTTATTACCTATAGACGAGCGCTATAATGCACCTGTTTTTGTGTAGGAACATTTGCTAATGTTCATACGAAGCACAGATATTCTGGTAGTCTCTTTGAATTTCGTAACACATTTCTAAGGCTATCATATACTTCTTCCCAACTGCGCTATGTGATTAGAAGTAGCTAGACGCATAATAACACGCAGAGGTGCCGAAATACGACGTGGCATGGACTCAACTAACGTCTTAAGTAGTGCTGGAAGGAACTGACACCATGCACCTCACAGGGCTGTCCATAAATCCGTAAGAGTACGAGGGGCTGGAGATCTTTTCTGAACAGCGAGTTGCAAGGCATCGCAGATATGCTAAATAATGTTAATGTCTGGGAAGTTTGGAGACCAGTGGAAGTGTTTAAACTCAGAAGAGTGTTCCTGCAGCCACTCTGTAGCAATCCTGGACGTGTGGGGTGTCTCATTGTCCTGCTGGAATTGACCAAGTCCGTTGGAATGCACAATGGACATGAATGGATGCACGTGATCAGACAGGATGCTTACGACATGTCACGTGTCAGAGTGGTATTTAGACGTATCAGTGGTCACACATCACTCCAACTGCACACCTCCCACACCGTTATATAGCTCTCAACAGCCAGAACAGTCCCCTGCTCACATGCAGGGTCCATGGACTCAAGAGGCTGTCTCCTTGCCCGTACACGTCCATCCGCTCGACACAATCTGAGACGAGACTGATCTGGTGAGGCGACATGTTTCAAGTCACCTAAAGTCCAATGTCGGTGTCGACGGGCGCAGGCGTGGCGTGAAGCTTTGTGTCGTGCAGTCATCGAGGGTACACGTACGGGCCTTCGGCTCCGAAGGCCCATATGACGGGGTAGCATTGAAATTTGCAACAAATTGCGGAAGGGTTGCACTTCTATCACGTTAAACGATTCTCTTCGGTCGTCGTTGGTCTCATTCTTGCAGGCCTTTTGCGGCCTCAGCGATGTCGGAGATTTGACGTTTCACAGGATTCCTGATTTTCAAGATACACTCGTGAAATGGCAGTACGGGAAAACTCCCTCATCACTACCTCTGAGATGCTGTGCCCATCGCCCTTTGCCGACTATAACAACACGTTCAAAATCACTTAAGTCTTGACAACCTGCCATTGCAGCAGCAGTAACCGATCTAACAACTGCGCCAGACGCTTGTTGTCTTATATAGGCGTTACCGATCGCAGCGCCGCATTCTGCCTGTTCGCACATCTCTGTATTTGAATTCACATGCCTATACCAGTTTCCTTGGCGATTCTATGTATGTACATTACACGATCAGAGAACGCATAAGACATAAATGCCACCAGGTACAAATCTTAGGGGTAATGAATACATTAGCATTATGTTATCTGTGGGTGACCAAGTTGTCATAAGAGACTGTGAAGATAAATTACAAATGGCCTTACATAAACTAAAGGAACTAATCTGAATATATCTCTGAATGAAATTTATCCATGGCACTTGTAGGTACTCTCCCAATACAAACAAAACTAATCCTCAATAATAAGGCGTTAGACACTGGACTCGCATTCGGGAGGACGACGGTTCAATCCCGCGTCCGGCCATCCTGATTTAGGTTTTCCGTGATTTCCCTAAATCGCTCCAGGCAAATGCCGGGATGGATCCTCTGAAAGGGTACGGCCGACTTCCTTCCCCATCCTTCCCTAATCCGATGAGACCGATGACCACGCTGTCTGGTCTCCTTCCCCAAAAACCAACCAACCAACCAATAATAAGGCGCTATGACAGGTAATCCTTTTCCTGTATTTAGGATGTGACGTCTCGTATGAACATGATGTGGATGTACAGAAAAATGTAATACTTACAGCCGTACACTTAAGATTAAAGCAAGGAAAGAAACATGAGGGGAATTTTATGAAGGCATGGGAGTCCCAACTGAATAATGTGGGACAGAAACTTCCACGCTGAGAAATATCGATTTACGACAGCTAGAAGTATCAGAAATGGAATTTCCAAGATCCCTGGAAGGCTGCACTGGGGAAGACAAAATTAGAAACGAACTAGTTAGGGCCGCTACGATCGCAGGTTCGATTCCTGCCTCAGGCATGGATGTGTGTGATCTCCTTAGGTTGTTAGTTAGGTTTAATTAGTTCTAAGTTCTAGGCGACTGATGACTGCAGAAGTTAAGTCGCATAGTGGTCACAGACATTTGAACCATTTTTGAACTAGCTAGGGAAGAATTAAGGAGGCGGCCAAGAACCCAGCAGTTAATGTGATACAACGAAAAATATAGAGCACAAGCACTCCATAAGCCTCCAGAAAGGCTTCCTAAATTAGCAATGGAATATAAAGCTTGGAGCAAGAGTTGTTTAGGGGAGACAGAGGAAGAGATGGTGTATGCCGACACAGTGATACAACCCGCTAGTGCGTTGTGCTTTTTGTATTTTACCTATTGACTTCACATCTGCGGTATCTGCTGCCCCTAACTGCCACGGGTGCTCGAAACTGTTATTAGAGACTGAATTACCCGTTGCTTTTCTCTGCTCTTGCGTGTGAAATACAACACGTTGTGTGCATAAGAATGTTTATGGTGATGTAGCTTCACACGACCGAATAGTGCGGAATTAGCTAAATGTTGACTAATGAAACAAAATGTTTACTTCTAAATGCGAGGAAAAGCTCAGGGTGAGAGAGAACCGGAGAGAGGAGAGATAATCCACCAAACGGAAAGGGCGCAGACGCAGCGGCGTTCAGTGTAGCCGCTGTTGCATCAGAGTTTGCTAACTGGGCGCGAGACCGCCAGATATGACGACTCACCGTGACGTCACGCGCAACGCAAGCAAGCAAGCAAGCAAAAAGGCGCGCCTGGCGCAGACGTGACGCGCTATAAATGTGCGAGGCGGGCGGACGCCGGCCAGTGCACGGCGCATGCGCGGAGCGGACATCCGCGTCGCCCCGCGCTCCCTCAAACAAACGCCTCGTCTCACGTGGATGCGTTCCTAAAAAGGGCGGTTACGCGGTTTTCACAGCGGGTGCGGAAATAGAACGCTCCCACATCGCAGACAAGTTGCAAGGCTGCGGAAGTAAACCGTTGTAGGTCAGTGTAAAAATGTGCAACTACTAGAACGGAACAGGTAATGCTAGTCAGCGAGATTGCTATGAACCGAATTAACGTCACAAGGTGTGTGTCGAGAGTGATGAATACCTGTACCGTGCCTCATAGGAAGTGCAAGCGTCAGGATTCGCTGTTACGCGCTTCGGATAACCCGCTTGGAACCAGAGTACACGCCCAGTGGTGAACTGGTGTAGCACAGTCCAGTCTTCGCAGTAGCGGAAAACAATGTGGCACCTCAGTGGATGGCCTTTGACGCTCCTCCTGTTGGGGCTGACGCTGCTGTTGTTGGTGGTCTTCTTGAGAGAGGTGAACGCCTACTGGCGCAAACTGGGAGTCCCCTACGTGCAACCGACGCTCCTCTTCGGCAACGCCGCTGGTCTCTTCTTCATGAGGGAGAGCTTCGCCGCTTTGATCGAGAACGTCTACCGCCGCCTCGAAGGGTGCCCTGTCGGAGGTTTCTACTTGATGACCCGACCGTATCTGCTGCTCAGAGACCCTGAAGTCATCAAGAAGGTCAACCTGTGGGACGAGAGATATTTCCATGCCAGGTGAGCCAAAAGTGCCTTCTTTGTTGCCCTGACTATTTTCGCTATTTCTTGTGTCCAACCCTTCGTCTCTGTGTAGCACACACTCCGGTAGCCTCGTTTACTTGTTATGTTTATTCTAAACGTTGCTTCCACTAGAAATTGTATTCTCTCTGAGCCAAAAGTTCCTCCTTTGTTGCTCTGTCTTCCGACTAATTTCGCGATTTCTTGTGTCCAGCCCTTCGTCTCTGTGTAGCACACACTCCGGTAGCCTCGTTTACTTGTTATGTTTATTCTAAACGTTGCTTCCACTAGAAATTGTATTCTCTCTGAGCCAAAAGTTCCTTCCTTGTTGCTCTGTCTCCCGACTAATTTCGCGATTTCTTGTATCCAGCCCTTCGTCTCTGTGTAGCCTCGTTTACTTGTTATGTATATTCTAAAAGTTGCTTCCCCTAGAAAATGTATTCTCTGTGAACCAAAAGTGCCTTCTTTGTTGCTCTGTCTCCTGACTAATTTCGCTATTTCCTGTGTCCATCCATTCGTCTCCGTGTAGCAAACACTCCGATAACCACGTTTACTTGTTATGTATATTCTAAACGTTGCTTCCCCTAGAAATTGTATTCTCTACAGCTCCCTCTGCCCACCATCATCATAATCTTCAAGAGATAGCCCTTAGGTCTAGTACCTTGTTCTCGTGAGAGGTTTTCTTACCTTCCGTCATTCGACGGATCAACACGTAAGTATAATCACTGGCATTCGGTTATTGTCTACTCCTATAATATACTTTTTCCATTTTAATTTGCTGTCTTGCTTTCTATCATTTATATTTAATACTTCCAGTTCCTTCTGTTTGTCATTAATACTTTTTATCATAATTTTTGTATAACTTTTTCTACAGCTGTGTGTAGTCTGCCACAGATCATAAAAATCTCACTCGGACAGCTTCTCATCTACTCTTGATTGATTATTGTCTTGCCCAGTTTCCACTGCCATGTGTTAACACATCGATGAGGTCGTAGAACTATACGTTAATTTAGTGTCCAACTTGTATAGTGTAATGTTAATCGCAGCTAGTAGATATTTCCCTAATATTCTTTACCGCAGTATAGAATATTCAGCTCTTAGGGCGAATAGGTGGACCAAAAACAGATAAAATTCAAACGTTTTGTACAATGCAATCAGTTCCACAACCAGGTGTACGCCATAATTTAAAATGTAACGTCCAAATCGACATTGATACTGGTCTCGAATCTGTACTCAATGCGGTCTTGCACAGTGTATAAACAAACAGTGTGAGAGCTGAATGCTTTGTCTTGTCGCTTGCAGCTTTGGCTATTTGCACTTGTTTACAGCCAATTTAAATGCTGGAAAAATATGCAGTATTTATCAAAAATACCGTCTCAGGTCCGTTAAGAAGCTGTTTGATGCGAACGAGGCAAACTAGGTGCGTCAAGAGGGTAATGATCCGAAACGTCACAGCCATCTTTGTACAACATGTTAAAGTGACAACTTATGGTAATGTGACACGTTCCACAGCATTACGAAATGTCGTATTCATGATCTATGAGACAAGGATTAATGTATGTATGTGTGTATGGGAACAAGACAATGGAGTGTCCACCATGGATTGGCCTGAATTGTCTCCAGATGCAAATCCAATCGGAAATGTTTCCTCGTACGGTTAGATGAAGATTAAGGATACAGAGTACTTTTCCAGCTCAGTATTAGGTAAAAATCAACACCTATTTCTTTCAGGCACAGTTTATAATGTGTGTGCTTTACAGATTTTTGTTAATATCAGGTAATGCAGCACACTTTCTAAACAAATTAGAAGTATTCTGAATATTTTTGATCCTGCTTAGGGTTATTAAAAAAATTACAAAGAAATTGATGCAACTTTTTTTTTCCAAAATGCTTCCTCAAATTGAGGTACCATTTAATCCAGTGTTATACATTTGGAGGAGAGCAAATTTTTACGAGATATGCATGACATGATGGCTGAGGTAATAGACCTATTTAGTTCCACCTATTATGTATATTACAAGGATAAATTTTTCCTAATAAAGATGTTATTTTTTCTATAATTTGGTTGATTCTGTAATAATGCTTAGGTCTAATACATAAGTATGGACTATTCCAAGTTACACAAAATTAGAGCAATGCTTTATAAACTTTGGGAAGTACTTGTACCTGAATTCTGAAAAATATAACTTGCAGGAAATTGCAAATGAAGATATGACTCCAATTAAACTGCGTCTCAGACATTTCCGAAGCATAGTCTTATAGTCTTCATCCTGCAGCATTTCCTCATCTTCAAGCTACCTCTTGGAATTTCTTTTAACAGTTATTATTTCTTTGGTAACTTGAAGAGCGAATCTCTCAGCTTTATGCACCTGTTGTCTGTCACACGCAAGCAATTGATCTTCCACATTGCAGCCATATTTTATGTCTAAATTTCTCAGGATTACCAACCTTGCTATCACTCCACCATTGAAACATACCACTGCATCTAGTACACCAATGTATTTAGTACTACAAAAACATTCTTGGGTAATATTTCCAAAACGCAATGGTTGAAGCTTTCATTTGTATTCTGACTGCCCCCATGAAGACATTTACTAAGCAAAACAGGGTCAGTCAGGTCTCCAGCAATTGCTTTTATTTCATTCATAACAGGCTCAGGAAGAGAATGCTTATGAAGGTATATCTGACCGCTTTCTTTTGTTTTTTTGTAACCACACCAATAATCTGCTCCTTTGGGGCAAAGTCTGTGAACAGGTTGGTCATATGTGGACAACTTATGAAAGTAGGTGGTCCACACAGCTTTTCTCATTGCTATAACATCATGAAGAGGTGCAGTTCGTCTAATGGACAGTCCATAATAACTCTAAAGAACGTTTATTTCAGTTGTCAATCTGCCTCGGCGAGACTGAGATTTTCCATCAGATAGCAACTTTCCTTTCATTTCTCTTCGTAGCTTCCTCAATATAGCACCCATCGTCTTTTGCACATATCCACAACACTCCAGTTTTGTGACCAAAGGATCACTGTAAATATTGAACTCATTCATTTGTCTAGATACTTCGTATATCTAACGTTATAAACGGGCACCCACCTCTGAAATATTTTTAGAGCTCCATCACACTCCATACCTCCACCGTAACCATCGTAATTCTTAGGACACTGATGTTCAATGTGTCTTTCAGTGTTACCATGGCAGTTGTGACAGTACTTAGATAAGCAGTCAGCATCAACAACTTTTTTATTTTCCAGAGAAGTAGCACTTACAACACCATTCAAGGAACAATGCCTTCGACGTTGCCATGTACCATCAAGTGCAACACCAATGTCCCTGGTTTCACTAATATTTACAGTTTCTTCTACTGCACGTTTCATAGATGCTACAGACACAACCGTCAAGGCACCGAAAAGTATTTTTATGTACTTTCTGAACTTACTGCGAGGAGAAGGAAGCTCCATCAAACCACAAAACTTTTGAGCAGCCTTTTTCCCTTTTCCTCTTGCATGCACTGCATACTCCAACTTTAAATTCACATCATATGAATTATGCACAATGCTCGAAGTCATTTTCGAGGTAGATTTATTGCAGGATCTACACAGAACAACTAATTTTGACGCTAAACCATTCCTGCTACTTTGTTGTTCAGTTATTTCCAGACAGCCTACACCATCACGCTGTTTACATTTCGCCTCTTCCTTCTTCAAAGAAGATAAGATGCCCACATGAACAACAACAAATCCAGTACGAACAGCGTCATTGTTAACAAAAAAATTTGAATCACCGGGTGGAGTGCCATGTGAGAGCTTCTTCCCTGTAGAAGTGATACATAGGCTAGTTTCAACAGTGTGGCCTGCTTTGTTTGTGAACTGGTTACCACGGAATTTCCTTTTATTTATCGATGAGTGGCATAGTTCGTATTTATTGCGCCCTCAAGGATATATACTTCCACAAATATATGTAGCACTTGGGCAACAAACATTCAGCAACACGTGAATAAACTGCTTCAGCGAAACAAAAGTAAATGCTAGCAAAAGAAATCATTTACAGACAACAGAAACCTGCACTATTACCAACATATACAATGTATCATACGTATAATCGCTGTAACCAGAAAGTTTACAGCTATTTTCGGAATGGTACTGGTTTCTGTAACAGAAATAAGGGGGGTGTGGTGGCATACATGACTGTAACTTTAAAATTTTATATATATAGGTAATTTCTCGTGTGAAAGCCTATAATGTATATATCAATGTAATGAGGAAAGACAATAGAATTTAATAAAGTCATAAAAAATTTGATTTTTCCACCATTTATAAGTACACTGTATCCTTAAAAGACAGTAATATTTACTTTCAAGCAGCCGCCATGTAAAATCAGATCGATATGGAGACCGTTACCGAGGGAATATGCCGACAATCTCGTGAAAACCATTTCAATAAAGTGCCGCGCTATAGTCAATAATAGTGGCCAGAATGAGATTTTCACTCTGCAGCGAAGTGTGCGCTGATATGAAACTTTCTGGCAGATTAAAACTGTGTGCCCGACCGAGACTCGAACTCGGACCTTTGCCTTTCGCGGGTAAGTGCTCTACCAACTGAGCTACCGAAGCACGACTCACGCCCGGTACTCACAGCTTTACTTCTGCCAGTACCTCTCATTCTGGAAACATCCCCTAGGCTGTGGCTAAGCCATGTCTCCGCAGTATCCTTTCTTTCAGGAGTGCTAGTTCTGCTTGGTTCGCAGGAGAGCTTCTGTAAAGTTTGGAAGGTAGGAGACGAGGTACTGGCAGAAGCAAAGCTGTGAGTACCGGGCGTGAGTCGTGCTTCGGTAGCTCAGTTGGTAGAGCACTTGCCCGCGAAAGGCAAAGGTCCGAGTTCGAGTCTCGGTCGGGCACACAGTTTTAATCTGCCAGGAAGTTTCAATAATAGTGGCGATTGCATTAACTATTAGTTAATTGTGCAGTTAATAATAACATCTATTTACATGTAAATATATATTTAGAATAGTATCTTTTACTTGATATAGACAACGGCGTATATTTCATTGTGGCACTGACTGTAGTCCTTGACAAGTACATTTCGAGCGACGTGGTCAGGGATGGAAAGAGACCCACAGCAGTTCAACAGCCGTCTTAGGAAGTTACTCTGCAAGCAAAGCAAGCTTCATCTGCTGTCGAAGAGGTTGCTAAAGGCAAGTTCTGGAAGTAATCAAAGACACTGTTGTAAAGATAGCCAAAGAACAGCACCATTTGACTGTGATGAGAGTGGCTTAAAAAGACTGCAAACACCAGGGAAAAAACGGTAGAGAAAAAAGCAAGTGACAGCTTTGTCGATAAAAAAAAACAACTGACAGCTTTGGGCGATTTGCAGAAAGATGCTACCGTCGTCACATACACTGAAGAGCCAAAGAAACTGGTAAACCTCCTTAACATCTTGTAGAGCTCCCGCGAGTACGCAGAAGTGCCGCAACGCGACGTGGCGTGAACTCGACTAAAGTCTAAAGTGGTGCTGGAGGGAACTGACACCATGAATCCTGCGGGGATGTCCATGAAACCGTAACAGTACGAACGGGTGGAGATCTCTTCTGTACTGCATAACGCAAGTCATCCAGATATCCTCAACAATGTTCATGTCTCGGGCGTTTGGTGGCCAGTAGAAGTGTTTAAATTCAGAACAGTATTCCTGGAGGCACTCTGTAGCAGTTCTGGACGTGTGGGGTGTCGCATTGTCCTGCTGGAATTGCCCAAGTCTGTCGGAATGCAGTATGGACTTGGATGCAGGTGATCAGACAGGATGTTTACGTACCTGTCACCTGTCAGAATCGTTTCCAGATGTATCAGGGGTCCCATATCACTCCAGCTGCACACGCCCCACAGGCCGACACCATTACAGAACTTCCACCAGCTTGAACAGTTCGCTACTGATATGCAGGGTCGATGTATTCATGAGGTTGTCTCCATACTGTTACACGGCAATCGGCACGATACAACTTGAAACGAGACTCGTCCGACCAGGCAACACGTTTCCAGTCATCAACAGCCCAGTGGAGGTGTTTCTGGGGTCAGGTGAGTGAGTCTTTGGCTCCTAAAGCCCTTATAGATCATCTTTCATTGAATGGTTCGCACGCTGACACTTACTGATGGCCCGGCATCGAAATCTGTAGATATTTGCGGAAGGGTTGCACTTCTGTCACGTTGAACGATTCTCTTCAGTGGTCGTGGGTCCCGTTCTTGCAGAATTTTTTTTCCGGCAGCAGCGATGTCAGAGATTTAATGTTTTACCGGACTCCTGATGTTCATGGTCACTCGTGAAATGGTCGTGCGGGAAGATCCCCACTTCATCGTTACCTCGGAGATGCTGTGCCCCATCGTTCGTGCGCCGACTACAACACCACTTTCAAAATCACTTAGATCTTGATAACCTGCCATTGTAGCAGCGTAAACCATCTGACAACTGCGCCAGGACCTTGTTGCTTTATATAGGAGTTGCCGACCGCAGCTTTGTATTCTGCCTATATACACATCTCCGTATTTAAATACGGATGACTATACCAGTTTCTTTGGCACCGCAGTGTATATGGATGTTATATAGTACGGAACATCCCAACTATCTAAATTCCTAGGTTCGTTTCAGACAGATATTTCTTTTAAAGGCAGCAAAATTTTATTGCTTATCCGGCTCAAAGACATAGGCTTCAGCTATTCATTGTTTAACTGATGGAGAGCATTAATGGAAAGGTCAAATGTTGCTCCATGGTGTTGCAGATTGCGCAGAGTCATGGCTGTGGCATTTGAAAGTATATTGTGGCCAGGTGAAACTTGGATTAATACCAGCCATTCAATGCGTAGTTGCTGGAGTGATGGAACGCCTGAGTGGACAATGGTAAAAACTATTGGAAAACGAGGGTGGATTATTGATTTATATGGAGGTACACGATCCGTTTTGTGCCAAACTGCCTGTTGTTATGGAAGCAGGGAGTAGGGGCCAGAAATAATTACTCGTGGAGTTTCTTGGTTGAGTATACAGTACAAGGTCATATTTATTTTTCGAATTGCACAATAGTAACCTCAAGTACAAATAGCTTACTTAGTGACACGTAATGACTGCAAGTTAATATAAGAATAACTAACAGGATGAAGCAACTAAAAATTGAATTTATGCAGCAAAATCGTATCAAAAGACAGTTTCCAACCTTTAAGAGCTGCAAAATAGTTTCTGATAGTCAGGTGTTTCTCCATATAAATCTAATAACAGGATGAAGCTACTAAAAATTGAATTTCTTCAGCAAAATCTTATCAAAAGACAGTTTCCAACCTTTAAGAACCGCAAAATAGTTTGTGATAATCAAAGACAACAGGATGTTTAGACAATAATCTTTAAAAAGAAGAAATCCAGAATCCAAAGTTATTACTTTCATAAAACAGTAGTACAATCATACTTTCATAAAACAATTGTACAATCCTCCTTACAAAACGAGCCTTATTAATGGAACCATCTGCTCTTTCGATCCAGAGCAGAACTCCGCAGCTGAACACTGTTAACACAAAATACAGAAATCTGTAAGGAATACAAATTGATACTTGCCTTCTGTTGTGGCACGCCAAAACCGCTGCCACTATCCTGTGCATTAAGTCAGCAGCATAGAACGCGTACATAGCATGTTATTCTTTTACGGTGGAGTTTATTGGCAAAGACCATGCCCCCATATACACAGGACATAGACACTGGTTTCATAAACCTGCAATGGGCGTATGTTATCACTGGAAACAACAACATTTCATCAGCTGAACAAATAATACGCTAACACACATAATGATGTCAGTGGCTTCAGAGTGCTACCAAAGCTATTAGAGAAACACCAGTCTGCTACTGTGGCCCTTAAAAGTATATCTTTAGCGTTCCATTTAAAACACCCCTGACACATTACAAAGGACTGACCGCTATTAAATTCAGCACCTTGTCTCTGAACCACAAACCGTACTCGGTATTTCACAAGAGATAGCGGCGGTGAACAGTTCCAAGGGCCTTCTTCAGTAATCTAACTGCGGAGGCACAGTGCAGTTACTCCTTAATTCAAAAGTCGGCTTCTTACGTGCTTACTTCGCCACAAAATGCAGATATCACGTTGTCCGACAAAGTATTAATACTTCTGCAGTGACACTGTTTGAGCAGATGTCCAGGCCTACCACCTGTTGCCGGGAGTTCGTTCGACTCGCCACCCACGCCACGTCCGCCATGCTTCCGGCTTGCCCCACTCCAGTCAACCACCGCGCCGAAGAGACTCCCAGAGTTTCCCAGCCCGGAGACAGGTCATTGCCCCTTGATGTGACTGTCGATTAGTGCCGACATGGAGCGGCGCTAACGTTTCGTTTCGAAAACACAGGTAATTGTCATGAAGGGATGACCAAATTAGATCCCAAGAAGTTGATCCAGACACTGCTTATGACAAACCTGACAAGGCATCGGTGACTGTTATGTCAAGTGGCACATGTCATTCCGCTGTTCACGGCAAAACACCAACTTCAGGAACAACATTATTTTGTGGTTGAGAAGTGCATCGTAAAGCAGATTTGAGGAAGGCTGAATTGTTCGAAGTTGAGGCACAAAAGAAACCACAGTTTTCAACATACGTAACTGACAGATTGCTGAAAGGCACAAGCATGAAACGTGTGGATCCACTTCCACCACACCATTATCATCTCAGTTCCACCGAAGGGGGTATGTGCCCACATAAAAAAATTATTAATAACTTTTTGCTAACAACAAAAATTTTCCAAGAAAGATTTGTACTTACAGCGTCCTCGAGAACTCTGGAAACGACTTTCTAAGTAGCTATTGTAACTAAAGTGTATGGGTTTTTGCAATTCCGTTAGTTTGATTGTGACCGTCGAGCAGTCCTCGGCAGTTGCACACATACAATAGGTTCCAAATGCAGGTAAAATACTCCCATCGACGGAGCAAAAAACGTCACATCCCGAGAAGACTGCTTCAAAGTGCAATCCATTGTAAATCAACACTTTTCCTCGCCAGTATTTGCCCGAATTATGCGTCACGCGTTGTTTTCTGCCAAAATGTGCATGTATAACAAGTTTGTTTTCCATATAAATTTTTATATTAATTGTAAAAATACGGCGTTTATAACGTATATAAAATCCCAAGGTACCCACTGCTTCCCCTTATTTATGCGATCACCCAGCCAAGCGTATATCGTCAACTGCAAAATAATAAATGTATCGAATTTTACATATGAAGTCATCGTGTACAACTTACAATCCCTTCTTGGAAATTTGCAATCCAAAATTTTTCTTTGCCTTTATTTTTCTCACCTTTTAAGAAACTCTTGGTAAATTCAATAGACTGAACATTATTTCGATTTATTTGCAGTATAAGAAACATGTTGTTGTTGTGGTATTCAGTCCAGAGACTGCTTTGATGCAGCTCTCCATGCTGCTCTATTCTGTGCAAGCTTCTTCATCTCCCAGTACCTACTGCAACCTACATCCTTCTGAATCTGCTTGGTGTATTCATCACTCGGTCTCCCTCTACGATTTTTACCCTCCACGCTGCCCTCCAACACTAAATTGGTTATCCCTTGATGCCTCAGAACATGTCCTACCAACCGGTCCCTTCTTCTAGTCAAGTTGTGCCACAAATTTCTCTTCTCCCCATTCTATTCCGTACCTCCTCATTAGTTATGTGATCTACCCATCTAATCTTCAGCATTCTTCTGTAGCACCACATTTCGAAAGCTTCTATTCTCTTCTTGTCTAAACTATTTATCGTCCACGCTTCACTTCCATACATGGCTACACCCCATACAAATACTTTCAGCAACGACTTCCTGACACTTAAATCTATACTCGATGTTAACAAATTTTCCTTCTTTAGAAACGCTTTCCTAGCCATTGCCAGTCTACATTTTATATCCTCTCTACTTCCAACATCATCAGTTATTTTACTCCGCAAATAGCAAAACTGATTTATTACTTTAAGTGTCTCATTTCCTAATCTAATTCCCTCAGCATCACCCGATTTAATTCGACTGCATTCCATTATCCTCGTTCTGCTTTTGTTGATGATCTTATACCCTCCTTTCAAGACACTGTCCATTCCATTCAACTGCTCTTCCAGGTCGTTTGCTGTCTCTGACAGAATTACAATGGCATCGGCGAACCACAAATATTTTATTTCTTCTCCATGGATTTTAGTTCCTATTCGGAATTTCTCTTTTGTTTCCTTTACTGCTTGCTCAGTATACAAATCGAATAACATCGGGGATAGGCTACAACCCTGTCTCACTACCTTCCCAACCACTGCTTCCCTTTCATGCCCCTCGACTCTTATAACTGCCATCTGGTTTCTGTACAAATTGCAAATAGCCTTTCGTTCCCTCTATTTTACCTCTGCCACCTTCAGAATTTGAAATAGAGTATTGCAGTCAACATTGTCAAAAGCTTTCTCTCAGTTTACATATGCTAGATACGTAGGTTTGTCTTTCCTTGATCTATTTTCTAAAATAAGTAGTAGGGTCAGTATTGTCTCACGTGTTCCAACATTTCTACGAAATCTAAACTGATCTTTCCCGAGATCGGCTTCTACAAGTTTTTCCATTCGTCTATAAAGAATTCGTGTTAGTATTTTGCAGCCGTGGCTTATTAAACTGATAGTTCGGTAGTTTTCACATCTGTCAACACCTGCTTTCTTTTGGATTGGAATTATTATATTCTTCTTGAAGTCTGAGGGAATTTCGCGTGTCTCATACATCTTGCTCACCAGATGGTAGAATTTTGTCAGGACTGACTCTCCGAAGGCTGTCAGTAGTTCTAATGGAATGTTGTCTACTCCCGGGGCCTTTTTTCGACTTAGGTCTTTCAGTGCTCTGTCAAACTCTTCACGCGGTATCATATCTCCCATTTCCCCTTTATCTACCTCCTCTTCCATTTCCATAATATTGCCCTTGTATAGACCCTCTATATACTCTTTCCACCTTTCTGCTTTCCCTTCTATGCTTAGAACTGGGTTTCCGTCTGAGCTCTTGATATTCATACAAGTGGCTCTCTTATCTCCAAAGGTCTCTTTAATTTTCCTGTAGGCAGTATCTATCTTACCCATAGTGATATATGCCTCTACATCCTTGCATTTGTCATCTAGCCATCCCTGCTTAGCCATTTTGCACTTCCTGTCGATCCCATTTTTGAGACATTTGTATTCCTTTATGCCTGCTCTATTACTGCATTTTGGTATTTTCTCCTTTCATCAATTAAATTCAATATTTCTTCTGTTACCCAAGGATCTCTATTAGCCCTCTTTTTTTACCTACTTGATCGTGTGCTGCCTTCACTATTTCATCTCTCAAAGCTACCCATTTTTCTTCTACTGTCTTTCTTTCAGTCATTCTTGTCAATCGTTCCATAATGCTCTCCCTGAAACTCTCTACAATCTCTGGCACTATCAGTTTATCCAGGTCCCATTTCCTTAAATTTCCACCTTTTTGCAGTTTCTTTAGTTTTAATCTACAGTTCATAACCAATAGATTGTGCTCCGAGTTCACATCTGCCCCTTGAAATGTCTTACAACTTAGAACCTGGTTTCTAAAACTCCGTTTTACAGTTATATACAACCTTCATTTATGATTCTTGAACCAAGTGTTAGCTATGATTAAGTTATGCTCTGTGGAAAGTTCTACCAGGCGGCTTCCTCTTTCATTCCTCACCCCTAATATATATTCACCTATTATATTTCCTTCTCTTCCTTTCCCTACTATCGAATTCCAGTCATCCATGACTATTAAATTTTCTTCTCTCTTCACTATCTGAATCAATTCTTTTATCTCATCATACATTTCATCAATCTCTTCCTCATCCGTCTCCCTTCACTATCTGAACCATTTCTTTTATCTCATCATACATTTCATCAATCTCTTCGTCACCTGCGGAGCTAGTTGGCATATAAACTTGTACTACTGTAGTACGCGTGGGCTTCGTAAGTAACATAAAAATAAGAAAAAAGAATCGGCACGGGGACTCTACACAACTAACCTCGGAATAGCTTTCTGTACTCTTTCCGTAACGCCAACCTCTACTTGGTACCTACGCCCACATATACTGATGTGACAAGTCATGGTATAGCTCCTGATACCGGGTCGGACTTGCTTTTGACCAGCATAGTGCAGCAACTCGACGCGGCGTGGACTCAGCAAGTCGTTGGAATTCTTCCGCAGATATACTGAGCCATGCTGCCTATACTGCGAAAGTGTTACTAGTGCAGGACCTTGTACACGAAATGACCTCTCGATGACGTCCCGTAACTGTTCGATGAGTGGGCAAGTAATTCGCTCGAACTATCCAGAATATTCTTCAAACAAATCACGAACAATTGTGGCCCGGTGACATGGCGCATTGTCATTCATAAATATTCTATCGTTGTTCGGGAACACGACATCCATGAATGCCAGCAAATGACTTCCAAGTAGCGGGGCATAACCATTCCCAGTCAGTGATAGGTTCAGCTTCACCAGAAGATTCAGCCCATTCCATGTAAACACAGAACCACCAGCAGCTCGCACAGTGTCATGTTGGCAACTTGCATCCTTGGCTTCACGGGCTCTGCGCCACACTCGAACCCTACAGTCAGCTCTTAGCAAGTGCAGTCGAGGTTCATCTGACCAGGCACCGGTGATGCGGTCGCCTAGGGTCCAACCGTTACGGTTGCAAGGCCACGAGAGGCGCTGCAGACGGTGTCGTGCTTTTAGCTCACAAGGGGGGCCGCCAATTGTGAAATTCAGATTCGATTCATACTGCGCATAATAAAAGATCATGGCCAGAGGTGTAATGTGGCAAAGCACCAAGATGCACTTCTCAGCCGTTGTCGAGAAAATCGACAGTTAAAAGAAACCGTTGCCGTGAAATACTCTCTACGATTAGTAATTTGCTATAGCGTGGTGGTGCAGCGGTAAGCGCTGGGGTTCGTAATCCGAAGGTCGCCGGATCGAATCTCGCCCCATGCGACTTTTTTTTAGTATTTGTTTTTTGTAATATATATATATATATATATATATATATATATATATATATATATATAATTCCCGGCAATCAGTTGCAACAATTATGGATATAATAAGTTGTTGAAAGGTCGTTTGTCGTGGAAAAACTGGCGACTTCGAACATCATTATGTTTTCCGCAAACAAAGTTGTATTTCACAAAAGTTATTAACTGTCTTCATAATGTTAACCACGTATAGTTAACGGAAGACGTAGAAACGAATACGTCAAACGTTTGAATTAGAATAGAGACCCCACGAACACAAACTTGCTGTGGCAGGTATGAAATATAAACTCCGTTACTCGCTCGTTACACTTGAAGGACAGATGTTGAATCGGCCGAAACGAGCCGCCACATAACAGCGTAGTTGCCTGCTAACTTCCAAAGAAGGTAGATGCGGTCCCTAGCGCAACTTATAACATCGTCGAAAATCAGGGCAGACGGGACAGCTTTGGTACACCCTGTTAAACAAACGGAAAAATGGGGGCGGTACAATTGGAGAGCGATCCGCCTTCACCAACATGCATATGCAATTCATTAATAGTTTATATATATATATATATATATATTTGAATTGCAAAAAACTAATAATAAAAAAATATTGCACGGTGCGAGATTCGATCCGGCGACCTTCGGATTACGAACCCCAGCGCTTACCGCTGCGGTATAACGCTGTAGAAAAATCATTAATCGTAGGGAGTATTTCACCGCAACGGTTTCTTTTAACTGTCGATTTTCTCGACAACGGCTGAGAAGTGCATCTTGGTGCTTTGCCACATTACACCTCTGGCCCTGATCTTTTATTATGCGCAGTATGAATCGAATCTGAATTTCACAATTGGCGGCCTCCCCTTCTAAGGCACTCCTGTCGGTCGTCTGTTGCCATAGCCCATTAACGCCGAATTTCGCCGCACTGTCCTAACGAATGCGTTCATCGTACGTCCCACATATTTTTCTGCGGTTATTTCACGCGGTGTTGTGTATCTGTTATCACTGACGTCTCTACGTAAACGCCGCTGCTCTCTGTATTTAAGTGATGGCTGACGGCCCACTGCTTTGTCCGTGCTGAGAATTAATGGCTGAAATGTGTTGTTCTCGGTTCACTCTTCGCACTGTGGATCTCGGAAAACTGAATTCCTTAATGATTTTCGCCGGCCAGGGTGGCCGAGCGGTTCTAGGCGCTACAGGCTAGAACCGCGCGACCGCTACGGACGCAGGTTCGAAACCTGCCTCGGGCGTGGATGTGTCTGACGTCCTTAGGTTAGTTAGGTTTAAGTAGTTCTAAGTTCTAGGGGACTGATGACCTTAGAATTTAAGTCCCATAGTGCTCAGAGTCATTTGAACCTTAATGATTTCAGAAACAGCACGTCGCATGCATCTGGCTCCAACCATCATTCCCCGTTCAAGGTCTCTTAATTCCGGTCGTGAGGCCATATTCACGTCCGAAACCTTTTCACGTGAATCACCTGAGTACGAGCAACAGTTGCACCATTGCACTGTTCTTTCATAGCTTGTGCACCCGATACTGTGACCCTCTTTATAAGTGCGTATCACTATCCCATAACTTGTGACATCAGTGTAAATGGCGCATGCCATGCATTTAATTTTTAAACCCATGGCAACCTGGAGCTCCTTCCGTTATCACTTTCATTTGTGGCCAAATCCTGAATATACCACAAATTTGGACGAAAACGGCGTTGACGAGTAGGCGCGTCCTCTTCTTCGTGGTTTTCAAGCCTTTAATTGCTCATTTAAAGTGAACTTCCTTTCATTACCGTAACAGATTTGTCGAAATTACTGCTTACATTCTTGTAATTGTCACAAATTCAATAGGCCGAATGGAATTAATCTTAGAATTATGCGGATGCAGACGTTTATGCAACCGATTGTGCATCTTGTTGGAACTTTCAGCAGGCATCCAATAGAAATTAAAAGAAAAATACTTGCCCTTGTAGCGCCATAGTTACTCAGACCGTACCTTAGGAGCACCCAATAATTCTCGATGTTGTTTTATCGGAGGTATTTAACGGATTTTGTGACGCTCTGGTCTTAAAGACATCAGTAACGTTCGCTAAGTTCACAGGTCTCGTGACACCTTCGATTGCTACCAAAGGTCAGGTCAGGTCAGGTCAGGTAAATGTTCCTTGTAGCATAATACCGCCATGACCGACCTTGGTCGGTGTAGCGGTGCATGTTTCGAGCACCTGTTTGCCTAGCATAGCAAGAAACGTGACTCACTCTATCAGACAACATGTTTCCATTGATCCTAGACCGAATCTCGGCGATCACCTGCCCCCTGACATCGTTACTGATAGTGTCTTTGGGTTTACGTGGGTACACGGATGTTCAACAATCTGCACTGAACGGCGCGCTGCGAAACACTTATGCGAGAAGCAGCATTTTACTACGGAGATATATCTGCCTCAGATAGTCGCCTATCTGGATTTCGAGAACAGGCGATCCCCCAAACTCTACGTTCTGTGACGAAGTTGATGCCCAGTGACTTGGTCAATACGAGATTTCACTGTCCTTCAACCACTTTCCGTACATGCTCACGAGAGTAGCACTCGAACGTCTGATTAGCTTCGCTGATACCGACATGCTCGTTATAAGCAACGGACGCTAGCAATCACCCTTCGTCAGTCTCGCTCAAGTTACTGGATTTTCCCATTTGCTGCCCGTACCGTCACGAGGGCTGATATGTGCTGTGCACCAAACGCCACTCAATCTCGCGCCAAAGAGTGGTCATGATATTTGGCTCATCCATCTTTGTTGATGTAAATGGATGCTCTATATCCAGATTGTAAATCAACGATGTGTTTAGCCACACCACGAAGACTGGAAGGATAACGACAAATCTCTATACTCGTTTGAAGCAAGAGTTGTTACGAAACTGTTCATTACTTCATTTTTAAACGCAGAAGTGTCAGCAGATTGGTGGAAAGAGTACACTGAAGACGTCTATGAGGAGGAGGGAGTATTAGAAGAAGAAGTAAGAGCCGATAGAGATAACATAGTGTGTCCAGTACAATATTTACAAGAATCAAGAGAGAACAATAATACTGGAAGACAAAGAACGATGTTATGGGACTGAAGAGGTTGTAAGAGACGAATTCAATCTTTCGCAACTACTGTTCTATCTATACATCAAAGAAGCAATAACAGCAATAATAGTAAGGTTCAGCAGTGCGATTAAACGTTGGGGTGAAAAGGTAGCAATGATAAGATTCGCTGATGACGTTGCTATCCTCAGTGAATCTGAAAAAGAGTAACAGGATCTACTGAAAGGAATGTACAATCTAATTGGTACAGAATAAGAATTGACACTAAACTGGAGTACGAGAAAGGAAATGAATTGTGATAGAAACGAGAATGACCAGAAACCTAACATGAAAATTGGTGACCACGAATTACACGAAGTTAGCGAATTCTGCTGCCTTTGAAGCAAAATTTCCCCTGAGGGACGAAACAATAAGGACATAAATAGCAGCATAGCACAGAGAAAGAGGGCATTCCTCGTTAATGGTCCCAGTAATTGGCCTTAATTTCAATAAGAAATTATTCAGGATGTACGTTTGGAGCTCAGCATTGTATGGTTGGAACTAAATCATGGATAGTGGGAAAACCGGAAGGGAGTCGGAACGTCTGAGACGTAGCTCTACAGAATAATGTTGAAAACTGGATGGACTGAACGATGGGATATGCTTAGGTTCTCCACACAATACATGAAAAATACTGACAAGAAGAATGGAGAGGATGATACAACACGTGTTAAGATAATAGCGCTTCACAACAAAATATGTTGGACAACGCTACAGGATTTCTACCAGGAAGTCCTTACACATCCTCCGTACAGTCACAGATCTCTACCCTTGCGATTTCCATAATCCTCAAGCTCTGCAGAAAGATATTCGTGACTGTCGACTTGCTTAACACGGAGAGCTGCATGTCTGGTTACATCACCGTTTTGTACGCAACTGAAAGTATTTTTGCATGAATGCATTGACCGTCTTATCGCACAGTGTGATAAATACAATTAAGGAAAAGAATCGCAAGACCAAGAAAATACATAAACGAAAGTTGGTAGGTGTGTTTCTATATTCTGAAAGGTGTCTATTCAAATTTCGCGCCCGCCAGTCACGTGAGAGTGGCACAAGTAACGTCACTATGATGATGCAAATCAGGTTTGCTTTAAATATACGCTGTAACTGTCTTGAGCGTTAATTACCTTTGAGATTGAACGTGGTCAGTTGATGTTAATCAGTAACACCTTTATCACGACAAAGATGCCATTATAGCACCTCACTCAGCTAGAACGGGCAGTATCCTGCCCACTCGTGTAATATAGTCTGGTACCGCGCGCCGCGGAATTTGAATCCCTTCCAGACGCCATGGACGTCGAAGAGCCATGGAGGTCTCTGCACCGTCGCGCCGTAAGCTGTGGCGGCGCGCGCCTCCTGACCCGCATTTAGAGTGAAGGCGCCACAGTGGAACACGTGGTTGCAGCGGCCAATAGCGGCGTCCCCGATAGAGTACCTAAGTGTCTGCTGTCGCTCAGCTTATCGCGCCTATGACCGTGTGTGGCATTCCGGTCTCCTCTTAAAGCTCCAAACCTTCGCCCTTTCTATTAACTACGTCCGTCTGATCGGGTCCTTTCTCTCCCAACGTCCTTCCTACGTCACCATCCACAACACTGATTCCTACACCTTCTTCTCCTCCGCCGCTGTGCCCCAAGGTTCCGTCCTCTCCCTTCTTCTGTACCTCTTGTATACGGCGGACATGCCGCCGCCTTCACCCCCCATCCACCTTCTCCAGTATGCCGATGACACTGCCTTCCTTGCTCTTGCCCCCACCCTGCAGCGCTGCCAACACCTTCTCCAATCCCATCTTGACCGGTTCACCAATTGGTGCAACCAGTGGTTGCTTAACGTTAATCCTTCCAAAACACAGGCGATCACTGTAGGCAAAACCATCCCTTCCTTCCGCCTCCTCGATTTCTACATCACCATCTATGGCCGTCCTATCGCCCTCACCCCCATCCTTAAGTACCTTGGTGTCACCCTCGACCGTCGCCTCTCCTGGACCCCCCCCCCACCTAAGGACGATCCAAGCCAAGGCACACTCCCAACTCTGTCTCCTCAAGCTCCTTTCCCGCTGTACTTGGGGTCTGGACCATTCCACCATCCTCCATACCTATAAATCCCTCATTCGCCCTATCCTTTGCTACGCCCACCCTGCCTGGATCTCCACTCCCCCTATCTTTTATAAATCCCTTCAGATCCTAGAACGCCATGCTCTTTGCCTCGCCTATCGCATCCATCTCCCCTCCCCCATGCGGATCCTGTACGACCTTATCCCCTTCCCCCACCTCCTCCTTTTCCTCGAACGGATACGGATCCTCTACATCTCCCATAAACTCGATCCTCCTCACCCACTGGTCTCTCCCATCCTCTCCAGCCCCCATCTGCTGCCGCGCCTCTACTTCCAGGTCCCACCTGCTCTCCATCTCTCCACTCTCCATACCCTCTCCAAAGGTGGCTTCCGCCAGCTCCCCCTCCCTGATGATGCCCTCCTCCCCTCCATCTACCCCTCCTACCAACTTTGATACTCCCTCCCTCTTCCTGTGTCTGTTCTAATGGGCACCCTCTCTCCCTTCTCTCCCCCTTCCCTCCCTCCTCCCTTTGTCCCCACTTCTCCCCCGGGTTTCCCCTACCTCCATACCTTCATTCCTCCTACCATCTTCTCTGCCATCGGCATCTTTGCTCTCCCCTCTCCCCCCACCCCCTTCTTCCCCTCTCGGCAGGTCCCGAGACTCGCACACATTAGTGGACATTCGCGCGCCGAAGATCATCGCCATCAATATCTCGTGTGTGTGCCATTGTGTTTGTGTTTTAGTGTTCTTCGCCTTCACGCTCCTTCGTTCACCTGTACCGTCTACGTCGTCAGTGTTTGTGTGCAGTGCCGACACTTTTTAGTGTGTTTTCGTCGAGTGTGAACGACTTCGTGTTCTTTGTTTCCGTGTCTACTAATTTTTGCCCCCTGCTTTGTTCAGTATCTTATGTGTCTCCTTTGTATTTTCATTGTCAACTTGTGGCTGAAGAGCAGCGTAGTATGCTGCTGCCAGCCCACCTTATGTAAGGTGTTTAAATAACAATAAAGAAAAAAAAGCCCAGCTTATCCTGTGCCACTGGCATCTACACACTCCCCTCTCCCTCCTCTCCCATCTTTTTTCCCCTTTTGGCCCGTCCCCGGACTCGTACATGTATAATGAATTTTCCCGCGTCGGAGATCATCTCCTAGCGTTTGCGTGTGTCGTCGTGTTCGTGCTCAAGTGTTCCAGTGTTTAATCGTTTGTGCTCCAACGTTCGCGTGTGTCATCTGTCATCTCTGTGAGTGTCAACGTGTCTGAACATTTTTATTTTGGACTCTGCGCCCATGAACGGCTCTATGTGTTTTAATTTTGTATGTCTATGTTTGTATATCCATCAGTGTGCTCCCTGCCGCCGTTGGATAAGCAGCTGAGCAGCAAGTCGTATACTCCTAGCTCACTCATTTGTTACATAGTTTAATTCTTAATTTCTTTGCGTGTTTTTGGTACTTGCATTGTTTAATTCATAAATTTCGAGCGTATTATAGTATTTGAGAGTTGTAGCATCGCGTTTTAGTACCTGAATAGTGTAAATTCGCGTAGTCGTTTGTCTACTGTTTTGTTTTGAACGGCCAGTGTCGGTTGGTCGCAGTCAGTGTGCTCCCTGCCGCCGTTGGATAAGCAGCTGAGCAGCAAGTCGTATACTCCTAGCTCACTCATTTGTTACATAGTTTAATTCTTAATTTCTTTGCGTGTTTTTGGTACTTGCATTGTTTAATTCATAAATTTCGAGCGTATTATAGTATTTGAGAGTTGTAGCATCGTGTTTTAGTACCTGAATAGTGTAATTTCGCTTAGTCTCCTTCCGCCGCCGAGCAGTGTCAGCAGTGCGCAAGTAGCAGCATTACTGCATTTACTAGGCAATCTTGTATTTTAATAACCGTTTAAATTTTGTCGATTTGTTTGCGCTCTCTGTAGGTTAGTTCAGACGTTCTTAGCAAAACAGTTTTTAGCATGGATAGGAACTGCAACTGCTGTGTTCGGATGCAGGCTGAGTTGGCATCCCTTCGCTCCCAGCTTCAGGCAGTGTTGGCTTCGGTCACACAGCTTGAGGCTGTTGCCAATGGGCATCACTGTGGGGGTCGGGATGGGAGTTTGTCGGGGACGGCCAGCTCGTCCCACGCATCCCCTGATCGGACTACGACTGTGGTTGCCCGGGATACTGCCCGCATTGAGGCTGATCCCTCACCTGTGGTAGAGTGGGAGGTCGTTTCAAGGTGTGGCAGGGGGCGAAAGACATTCCGGAGGGCTGAACGGAAAGCCTCTCCAGTTTGTCTGACGAACCGGTTTCAGGCTCTGTCTCAGGCTGATACTGATCTTCGGCCTGACATGGCTGCTTGTCCTGTTCCAGAGGTTGCCCCTCAGTCTGCAAGATCCGGGCAGTCGCAGAGGGTGGGCTTACTGGTAGTTGGGAGCTCCAACGTCAGGCGCGTAATGGGGCCCCTTAGGGAAATGGCAGCAAGAGAGGGGAAGAAAACCAATGTGCACTCCGTGTGCATACCGGGGGGAGTCATTCCAGATGTGGAAAGGGTCCTTCCGGATGCCATGAAGGGTACAGGGTGCACCCATCTGCAGGTGGTCGCTCATGTCGGCACCAATGATGTGTGTCGCTATGGATCGGAGGAAATCCTCTCTGGCTTCCGGCGACTATCTGATTTGGTGAAGACTGCCAGTCTCGCTAGCGGGATGAAAGCAGAGCTCACCATCTGCAGCATCGTCGACAGGACTGACTGCGGACCTTTGGTACAGAGCCGAGTGGAGGGTCTGAATCAGAGGCTGAGACGGTTCTGCGACCGTGTGGGCTGCAGATTCCTCGACTTGCGCCATAGGGTGGTGGGGTTTCGGGTTCCGCTGGATAGGTCAGGAGTCCACTACACGCAACAAGCGGCTACACGGGTAGCAGGGGTTGTGTGGCGTGGGCTGGGCGGTTTTTTAGGTTAGATGGCCTTGGGCAAGTACAGAAAGGGCAACAGCCTCAACGGGTGCGGGGCAAAGTCAGGACATGCGGGGACCGAGCAGCAATCGGTATCGTAATTGTCAACTGTCGAAGCTGCGTTGGTAAAGTACCGGAACTTCAAGCGCTGATAGAAGGCACCGAAGCTGAAATCGTTATAGGTACAGAAAGCTGGCTTAAGCCAGAGATAGATTCTGCCGAAATTTTTACAAAGGTACAGACGGTGTTTAGAAAGGATAGATTGCATGCAACCGGTGGTGGAGTGTTCATCGCTGTTAGTAGTAGTTTATCCTGTAGTGAAGTAGAAGTGGATAGTTCCTGTGAATTATTATGGGTGGAGGTTACACTAAACAACCGAACTAGGTTAATAATTGGCTCCTTTTACCGACCTCCCGACTCAGCAGCATTAGTGGCAGAACAACTGAGAGAAAATTTGGAATACATTTCACATAAATTTTCTCAGCATGTTATAGTCTTAGGTGGAGATTTCAATTTACCAGATATAGACTGGGACACTCAGATGTTTAGGACGGGTGGTAGGGACAGAGCATCGAGTGACATTATACTGAGTGCACTATCCGAAAATTACCTCGAGCAATTAAACAGAGAACCGACTCGTGGAGATAACATATTGGACCTACTGATAACAAACAGACCCGAACTTTTCGAATCTGTATGTACAGAACAGGGAATCAGTGATCATAAGGCCGTTGCAGCATCCCTGAATATGGAAGTTAATAGGAATATAAAAAAAGGGAGGAAGGTTTATCTGTTTAGCAAGAGTAATAGAAGGCAGATTTCAGACTACCTAACAGATCAAAACGAAAATTTCTGTTCCGACACTGACAATGTTGAGTGTTTATGGAAAAAGTTCAAGGCAATCGTAAAATGCGTTTTAGACAGGTACGTGCCGAGTAAAACTGTGAGGGACGGGAAAAACCCACCGTGGTACAACAACAAAGTTAGGAAACTACTGCGAAAGCAAAGAGAGCTTCACTCCAAGTTTAAACGCAGCCAAAACCTCTCAGACAAACAGAAGCTAAACGATGTCAAAGTTAGCGTAAGGAGGGCTATGCGTGAAGCGTTCATTGAATTCGAAAGTAAAATTCTATGTACCGACTTGACAGAAAATCCTAGGAAGTTCTGGTCTTACGTTAAATCAGTAAGTGGCTCGAAACAGCATATCCAGACACTACGGGATGATGATGGCATTGAAACAGAGGATGACACGCGTAAAGCTGAAATACTAAACACCTTTTTCCAAAGCTGTTTCACAGAGGAAGACCGCACTGCAGTTCCTTCTCTAAATCCTCGCACAAACGAAAAAATGGCTGACATCGAAATAAGTGTCCAAGGAATAGAAAAGCAACTGGAATCACTCAATAGAGGAAAGTCCACTGGACCTGACGGGATACCAATTCGATTCTACACAGAGTACGCGAAAGAACTTGCCCCCCTTCTAACAGCCGTGTACCGCAAGTCTCTAGAGGAACGGAGGGTTCCAAATGATTGGAAAAGAGCACAGATAGTCCCAGTCTTCAAGAAGGGTCGTCGAGCAGATGCGCAAAACTATAGACCTATATCTCTTACGTCGATCTCTTGTAGAATTTTAGAACATGTTTTTTGCTCGCGTATCATGTCATTTCTGGAAACCCAGAATCTACTATGTAGGAATCAACATGGATTCCGGAAACAGCGATCGTGTGAGACCCAACTCGCCTTATTTGTTCATGAGACCCAGAAAATATTAGATACAGGCTCCCAGGTAGATGCTATTTTTCTTGACTTCCGGAAGGCGTTCGATACAGTTCCGCACTGTCGCCTGATAAGCAAAGTAAGAGCCTACGGAATATCAGACCAGCTGTGTGGCTGGATTGAGGAGTTTTTGGCAAACAGAACACAGCATGTTGTTATCAATGGAGAGACGTCTACAGACGTTAAAGTAACCTCTGGCGTGCCACAGAGGAGTGTTATGGGACCATTGCTTTTCACAATATATATAAATGACTTAGTAGATAGTGTCGGAAGTTCCATGCGGCTTTTCGCGGATGATGCTGTAGTATACAGAGAAGTTGCTGCATTAGAAAATTGTAGCGAAATACAGGAAGATCTGCAGCGGATAGGCACTTGGTGCAGGGAGTGGCAACTGACCCTTAACATAGACAAATGTAATGTATTGCGAATACATAGAAAGAAGGATCCTTTATTGTATGATTATATGATAGCGGAACAAACACTGGTAGCAGTTACTTCTGTAAAATATCTGGGAGTATGCGTACGGAACGATTTGAAGTGGAATGATCATATAAAACTAATTGTTGGTAAGGCGGGTACCAGGTTGAGATTCATTGGGAGAGTGCTTAGAAAATGTAGTCCATCAACAAAGGAGGTGGCTTACAAAACACTCGTTCGACCTATACTTGAGTATTGCTCATCAGTGTGGGATCCGTACCAGGTCGGGTTGACGGAGGAGATAGAGAAGATCCAAAGAAGAGCGGCGCGTTTCGTCACTGGGTTATTTGGTAACCGTGATAGCGTTACGGAGATGTTTAATAAACTCAAGTGGCAGACTCTGCAAGAGAGGCGCTCTGCATCGCGGTGTAGCTTGCTCGCCAGGTTTCGAGAGGATGCGTTTCTGGATGAGGTATCGAATATATTGCTTCCCCCTACTTATACTTCCCGAGGAGATCACGAATGTAAAATTAGAGAGATTAGAGCGCGCACGGAGGCTTTCAGACAGTCGTTCTTCCCGCGAACCATACGCGACTGGAACAGGAAAGGGAGGTAATGACAGTGGCACGTAAGGTGCCCTCCGCCACACACCGTTGGGTGGCTTGCGGAGTATCAATGTAGATGTAGATGTAGATGTAGATGTAGATTTCTGTTCTGCGTTTGTCTTCTTTTGTATCATTAGTTTCATCTGTGCGGAGCGGTTCTAGGTGCTTCAGTCTGGAACCGCGCGACCGCTACAGTCGCAGGTTCGAATCCCGCCTCGGGCATGGATGCGTGTGATGTCCTTAGGTTAGTTAGTTTTAAGTAGTTCTAAGTTCTAGGGGACTGATGACCTCAGATATTAAGTCCCATAGTGCTCAGAGCCTAACCAAGGTTAGAGCAGAGTCTACAAAGATGCCATGGATTACCTCCGATGGTAGTGCTTAGAGCCATTTGAACCATTTTATCTGTGGGCAAAGAGCGGCGTAGTATGCCGCTGCTGGCCCACCTGTATCAGGTGTGAAATTAACAATAAAAAAAGAAGCTCAGCCTGCCAGTCTAACCTCGCGTGCGTCTCACGACATATCGCCTCGCATTAGACAGCGTATTGACTTTCGTGCTTTCTTTACGAGTGGACGTGGTTTTTTTAAATCTTTATTTCCAAATCTTAGTAGTTATACAATTTTTAACCCACTACCTTATATGATTAGTGGGCCCAGGTAGTTATACAAGGGCAGTTCAATAAGTAATGCAACACATTTTTTTTCTGAAACAGGGGTTGTTTTATTCAGCATTGAAATACACCAGGTTATTCCCCAATCTTTTAGCTACACAACACTATTTTTCAACGTAATCTCCATTCAATGCTACGGCCTTACGCCACCTTGAAATGAGGGCCTGTATGCCTGCACGGTACCATTCCACTGGTCGATGTCGGAGCCAACGTCGTACTGCATCAATAACTTCTTCATCATCCGCTTAGTGCCTCCCACGGATTGCGTCCTTCATTGGGCCAAACATATGGAAATCCGACCGTGCGAGATCGGGGCTGTAGGGTGCATGAGGAAGAACAGTCCATTGAAGATTTGTGAGCTCCTCTCGGGTGCGAAGACTTGTGTGAGGTCTTGCGTTTTCATGAAGAAGGAGAAGTTCGTTCAGATTTTTGTGCCTACGAACACGCTGAAGTCGTTTCTTCAATTTCTGAAGAGTAGCACAATACACTTCAGAGTTGAGCGTTTGACCATGGGGAAGGACATCGAACAAAATAACCCCTTCAGCGTCCCAGAAGACTGTAACCATGGCTTTACCGGCTGAGGGTATGGCTTTAAACTTTTTCTTGGTGGGGGAGTGGGTGTGGCGCCACTCCATTGATTGCCGTTTTGTTTCAGGTTCGAAGTGATGAACCCATGTTTCATCGCCTGTAACAATCTTTGACAAGAAATTGTCACCCTCAGCCACATGACGAGCAAGCAATTCTGCACAGATGGTTCTCCTTTGCTCTTTATGGTGTTCGGTTAGACAACGAGGGACCCAGGGGGAACAAACCTTTGAATATCCCAACTGGTGAACAATTGTGACAGCACTACCAACAGAGATGTCAAGTTGAGCGCTGAGTTGTTTGATGGTGATCCGTCGATCATCTCGAACGAGTGTGTTCGCACGCTCCGCCATTGCAGCAGTCACAGCTGTGCACGGCCGGCCCGCACGCGGGAGATCAGACAGTCTTGCTTGACTTTGCGGCGATGATGACACACGCTTTGCCCAACGACTCACCGTGCTTTTGTCCACTGCCAGATCACCGTAGACATTCTGCAAGCGCCTATGAATATCTGAGATGCCCTGGTTTTCCGCCAAAAGAAACTCGATCACTGCCCGTTGTTTGCAACGCACATCCGTTACAGACGCCAATTTAACAGCTCCGTACAGCGCTGCCACCTGTCGGAAGTCAATGAAACTATACGAGACGAAACGGGAATGTTTGAAAATATTCCACAAGAAATTTCCGGTTTTTTCAACCAAAATTGCCCGAGAAAATAAATGTGTTGCATTACTTATTGAACTGCCCTCGTACAATGGTTACAGTTGCAGCTGATCTAAGTTAAAATTAAGTAACTAGTTAGTATGTAAGCTACGGGATAAGTGCAATGGACAAGTTGATTTAGTTAATTATATGTGAATTAGTTAACCTAACCAATAACTAGTTACTAATGCCCACAGCGTTACATATGTGTCAGTCAAAAGTATAAACCTACTATAAGGCCTTGCTCATTGAGCTAAACCCAATGAATGTGCCCCTGACACTGGGCAGGCCAAGATGCTGATCGCTGCAGGTTCCTAGAAACAGTACCTAAAACTGTGTCCTACAACTAAACCTATCCCAAAGTCAAGTTCGGTGGACGTGGTAGTCTTGTTTGGTTCGTGACTGTGTTGTCTGTTCTTGTTTTGTGTCGTGTCCACCCTCTCCCGTTGTGTTGTTGTTCGCCGGCCGCTCCGCAGTTCCCGCCGCGTTTCCGTCGCTTCAACCCCGCGACCGTTCCGGCACATATAGTGTGCCAATGATACTGGTTTCCCAGATAGCTAAGCAACAATTCAAGTAAATAACAATAACGATTTTTATTACAATAAAGTAGGTTGACAATACTCAACTTGGTGTCTTAACAGAGATTAGTCGCAAGCAACTGGCGACATGCAAATAATCAATGTCCTTCAGTGTATGCAATTTTCATGCAAGTAAATGATACTGTTCACAAGTCACGGCTCGTCTTCCAGTGCGGCTCTTCTAGTGGGGCTCTTCTATTGCGTCCGAGGCTAGACGCCGCGTCGCTTTTATTCTCTTCGTGTAGAGGCCGCTCCTGTCTTGGTACATCCCAGTCAGCGTGGTATAGACTGACGTCGTCTCACAGCCCTCTGTGCTGTATCGTTCGTGTCGGCGCTTGTCGTTATGCCAGACATCCCCCCTCCCCCCCCCCCCCAATGTGACGCACTGTCGTCGTGTAGGGAGCACGTCGAGTGGTGGGGAGGCAGGAGCGTCAGCGCATTGCTGGACCTGTAGCTGTGGCTGCAAGGGACGTTAAGCTTCCGGCGATACCCAGCCACTCACCCTTCGCTCTGGCAGAAACGTCACCCGGAAAACGGCCTAAAGGGTACGGGTAAACCTCGTGATGCCATAAACCAGATGAAGAACGCGGTGTGGGCGGGTCCAGCTCCACCGGTGGAACGAGAGGAGGCAAAGACTCGCTCTCCCTGGCGTCGTCCCGTGGTGCCGTGATGACACCATCTGGTGCTGCTGTCGCCGTGCTGTCCTCTGGATCCGTGCATCTGGGACAAGAGACACAGAGGGATCACCGTGCAATGACAGTTGTTGTTGTTGTGGTCTTCAATCCTGAGACTGGTTTGATGCAGCTATCCATGCAACTCTATCCTGTGCAAGCTTCTTCATCTCCCAGTACCTACTGCAACCTACATCCTTCTGAATCTGCTTAGTATATTCATCTCTTGGTCTCCCTCTACGATTTTTACCCTCCACGCTGCCCCCCCAATACTAAATCGGTGATCCCTTGATGCCTCATAACATGTCCTACCAACCGATCCCTTCTTCTGGTCAAGCTGTGCCACAAAGTTCTCTTCTCCCCAATCCTATTCAATACTTCCCCATTAGTTATGTGATCTACCCATCTAATCTTCAGCATTCCTCTGTAGCACCACATTTCGAAAGCTTCTATTCTCTTCTTGTCCAAACTATTTTTCGTCCATGTTTCACTTACATACATGGCTACCCTCCATACAAATACTTTCAGAAACGACTTCCTGACACTTAAATCTATACTCGATGTTAACAAATTTCTCTTCTTCAGAAATGCTTTTGTTGCCATTGGCAGCCTACATTTTATATCTTCTCTACTTCGACCATCATCAGTTATTTTGCTCCCCAAATAGCAAAACTCCTTTACTACATTAAGAGTCTCATTTCCTAATCTAGTTCCATCAGCATCACTTGACTTAATTCGACTACATTCCATTATCCTCGTTTTGCTTTTGTTGATGTTCATCTTGTATCCTCCTTTCAAGACGCTATTCATTCCATTCAACTGCTCTTCCAAGTCATTTGCTGTCTCTGACAGAATTAAAGTGTCATTGGCGAACCTTAAAGTTTTTATTTCTTCTCCATGGATTTTAATACCTACTCCAAATTTTTCTTTTGTTTCCTTTACTGCTTGCTCAATATACAGATTGAATAACATCGGGGAGAGACTACAACCCTGTCTTACTCCCTTTCCAACAACAGCTTCCCTTTCATGTCCCTCGACTCTTATAACTGCCATCTGGTTTCTGTACAAATTGTAAATAGCCTTTCGCTCCCTGTATTTTACCCCTGCCACCTTTACAATTTGAAAGAGAGTATTCCAGTCAACATTGTCAAAAGCTTTCTCTAAGTCTACAAATGCTAGAAACGTAGGTTTGCCTTCCCTTAACCTTTCTTCTAAGATGAGTCGTAGGGTCAGCATTACCTCACGTGTTCCAGTATTTCTACGGAATCCAAACTGATCTTCCCCGAGGTCAGCTTCTACCAGTTTTTCCATTCGTCTGTAAAGAATTCGTGTTAGTATTTTGCAGCTGTGGCTTATTAAACTGATAGTTCGGTAATTTTCACATCTGTCAACACTTGCTTTCTTTGGGTTTGGGATTATTATATTCTTCTTGAAGTTTGAGGGAATTTCGCCTGTCTCATGCATCATGCACAGCAGATGGTAGAGTTTTGTCAGGAGTGGCTCTCCCAAGGCAGTCAGTAGTTCCAATGGAATGTTGTCTACTCTGGGAGCCTTGTTTCGACTCAGGTCTTTCAGTGCTCTGTCAAACTCTTCACGCAGTATCGTATCTCCCATTTCATCTTCATCTACATCCATTTCCATAATATTGTCCTCAAGTACATCGCCGTTGTACAGACCCTCTATATACTCCTTTCACCTTTCTGCTTTCCCTTCTTTGCTTAGAACTGGGTTTCCATCTGAGCTCTTGATGTTCATACAGGTGGTGCTCTTATCTCCAAAGGTCTCTTTAATTTTCCTGTAGGCAGTATCTATATTACCCCTAGTGAGATAAGCCCCTACATCTTTACATTTGTCCTCTAGCCATCCCTGCTTAGCCATTTTGCACTTCCTGTCGATCTCATTTTTGAGACGTTTGTATTCCTTTTTGCCTGCTTCATTTACTGCATTTTTATATTTTCTCCTTTATCAATTAAATTCAATGTATCTTCTGTTACCCAAGGATTTCTACTAGCCCTCGTCTTTTCACCTACTTGATCCTCTGCTGCCTTCACTACTTCATCCCTCAAAGCTACCCATTCTTCTTCTACTGTATTTCTTTCCCCCATTCCTGTCAATTGTTCCCTTATGCTCTCCCTGAAACTGTGTACCATCTCCTTAAGATTCCACCTTTTTGCAGTTTCTTCAGTTTTAATCTACAGGTCATAAGCAATAGATTGTGGTCAGAGTCCACATCTGCCACTGGAAATGTCCTACAATTTAAAACCTGGTTCCTAAATCTCTGTCTTACCATTATATAATCTATCTGATACCTTTTAGTATCTCCAGGGTTCTTCCATGTAGACAACCTTCTTTCATGATTCTTAAACCAAGTGTTAGCTATGATTAAGTTGTGCTCTGTGCAAAATTCTACCAGGCGGCTTCCACTTTCATTTCTTAGCCCCAATCCATATTCACCCACTATGTTTCCTTCTCTCCATTTTCCTACTACCGAATTCCAGTCACCCATGACTATTAAATTTTCGTCACCCTTCACTAACCGAATAATTTCTTTTATTTCAGCATACATTTCTTCAATTTCTTCGTCATCTGCAGAACTAGTTGGCAATAAACGTGTTCTACTGTAGTAGGTGTGGGTTTCGTGTCTATCTTGGCCACAATAATGCGTTCACTATGCTGTTTGTAGTAGCTTACCCGCATTCCTATTTTCCTATTCATTATTAAACCTACTCCTGCATTACCCCTATTTGATTTTGTGTTTATAACCCTGTAGTCACCTGACCAGAAGTCTTGTTCCTCTTGCTACCGAACTTCACTAATTCCCACTATATCTAACTTTAACCTATCCATTTCTCTTTTTAAATTTTCTAACCTACCTGCCCGATTACGTGATCTGACATTCCACGCTCCGATCCGTAGAACGTCAGTTATCTTTCTCCTGATAACGACATCCTCTTGAGTAGTCCCCACCCGGAGATCCGAATGGGGGACTATTTTACCTCCGGAATATTTTACCCAAGAGGACGCCATCATCATTTATCCATACAGCAAAGCAGCATGCCCTCGGGAAAAATTACGGCTGTAGTTTCCCCTTGCTTTCAGCCGTTCGCAGTACCAGCACAGCAAGCCGTTTTGGTTATTGTTACAAGGCCAGATCAGTCAATCATCCAGACTGTTGCCCTTGCAACTACTGAAAAGGCTGCTGCACCTCTTCAGGAACCACACGTTTGTCTGGCCTCTCAACAGATACCCCTCCATTGTGGTTGCACCTACGGTACGGCTATCTGTATCGCTGAGGCACGCAAGCCTCCCCACCAACGGCAAGGTCCATGGTTCATGGGGGCAGGACAGTAGCGAAGTTGATTGTGATGTCGCTGCTGCAAGCCATCTACACCTGATATAAGATACACTACTGGCCATTAAAATTGCTACACTACGGAGATGACGTGCTACATACGCAAAATTTCACCGACAGGAAGAAGATGCTGTGATATGCAAATGATTAGCTTTTCAGACCATTCACGTAAGACTGGCGCCGGTGGCGACACCTACAACGTGCTGATATGAGGAATGTTTCCAACCGGTTTCTCATACACAAGCAGCAGTTTGCCGGCGTTGCCTGCTCAAACGTTGTTGTGATGCCTCGTGTAAGGAGGAGAAATGCGTACCATCACGTTGCCGACTTTGATCAAGGTCGGATTGTAGCCTATCGCGATTGCGGTTTATCGCATCGCGACATTGCTGCTCGCGTTGGTCGAGATCCAATTCGGTGGGTTCAGGAGGGTGATACGGAACGCAGTGCTGGATCCCAACGACCTCGTATCACTAGCAGTCGAGACAACAGGCATCTTATGCGCATGGCTGTAACGGATCGTGGAGCCACGTCTCGATCCCTCAGTCAACAGATGGGGACGTTTGCAAGACAACAACCATCTGCACGACCAGTTCGACGACGTTTGCAGCACCATGGACTATCAGCTCGGAGACCATGGCTCCGTTTACCCTTGACGCTGCATCGCAGACAGGAGCGCCTGCGATGGTGTACTCAACGACGAACCTGGGTGCACGAATGGCAAAACGTCATTCTTTCGGATGAATGCAGTTTCTGTTTACAGCATCATGACGGTCGCATCCGTGTTTGGCGACATCGAACTGAGCTCACATTTGAAGTGTGTATTCGTCATCACCTGGCGTGATGGTATGGGGATGCCATTGGTTACATGTCTCTGTCACATCTTGTTCGCACTGACGGCACTTTGAACAGTGTTTTACGACCCGTGGCTCTATCCTTCATTCGATCCCTGCGAAACCCTACATTTCAGGAGGATAATGCATGACCGCATGTTGCAGGTACTGTACGGGCCTTTCTGTATACAGAAAATGTTCGACTCATGCCCTGGCCAGCACATTCTGCAGACCTCTCACCAATTGAAAACGTCTGGTCAATGGTGGCTGAGCAACTGGCTTATCACAACACGCCAGTTACTACTCTTCACGAACTGTGGTATCGAGTTGAAGCTGCATGGGCAGCTGTACCTGTCCACGACATCCAAGCTCTGTTTGACTCAATGCCCAGGCGTATCAAGGCCGTTATTACGACCCGAGGTGGTTGTTCTGGGTACTGATATCTCAGGATCTATGCACCCAAATTGCTTGAAAATGTAATCAATATTCTAGTATAATATTTGTGTCCAATGAATACCCATTTATCATCTGTATTTATTCTTGGTGTAGCAACTTTAATGGCCAGCTGTGTACATGCAAGCGCCAAGTCGACGAACGATCTCCCCTCGCGCCTACCGTCTGCTGCCGCTAAAAACCCTGTGAAGGACCATATCAAGCGGCGCGAAGCGGTACTTGCGGCCATCCTTTAGCGCTGGATGCTGAGGAGGGTGGAGCAGGCGAAGCAGCGTCCGATGGCGGCGGCCGTGAAGCAATTCCGCCGGCGGTGGTCCATCTCGTGGGCGCGAACGATAGCAGGCGAGAACCAGTTGCAGTGCTTCATCCCTGGTGTGTCCGGAGTGAAGTTTGGCCATCTGCTGCTTGAAGTTTCTGACAAAATGTTCCGCTTCACCGTTTGACTGTGGATGGAACGATGCACTGGTTTGAAGCCATAAGCGATTGCGTTCGTAGAGTGTTTCACTTTCATTTGACGTGAACTGAGGGCCGTTGTCTCATGTCATGACGTCAGGTAAACCCTCGAGTCAAACAATAGAGGACAACATCTGAATTGCGCCACATGACGTCGATTTCACTGGTGCAGAAAAAGGGAACTTTCTTACACGAGTCAACCATCATAAACCAACGAGTGTTCCAAAAGGTCCCGCAAAGTTGCCATAGTGATTGCGACTTAGGCCAAGCAGAAAATTTTTGTGATAGGGCCGACTGATTTTCTGCACATGCGTGACACTGTGACGTCTTCTGTTCCATTTGGGTTCCCATATCCTGCCAAGTACAGTGTCGACGCGCTAACTATTTCGCGCCAAACTCCTTGGTGTAGTAACTGCAACAGATCTTTTTGCAAAGCTATAGGCTTCAACACACACGGCTGTTCACAGTCATTTTGAATCAGAATCAAATCTTTCTGTATACCGCACTACACAGTTCTTGATGCTATGCAAGGAACGAGGCCATGATGTGCGAATGTATGTTAGCTAAATATTCAAATCTGAATCAGCGCCGCGCGGGATTAACCGAGCGGTCTCGGGCGCTACAGTCATGGACTGTGCGGCTGATCCGGGCGGAGGTTCGAGGCCTCCCTCGGCCATGGGTGTGTGTGTTAGTCCTTACGATAATTTAGGTTAAGTAGTGTGTAAGATTAGGGACTGATGACCTTACCAGTTAAGTCCCATAAGATTTCACACACATTTGAACATTATTTTTCTGAATCAGCTTTCGTGGCATGTGCAATTTTCCTATAGTTCAGCAGTAAAGACTGAAGCAATTCAGAATCCTCGGCATCGATGTGACAAGATGCAGCTGATGCGTCAAAGTCGGTATCAGGGCCAAATGGAAGACGTAAAAGTGAGTCTGCATTACCATGCTGAGGTGTCGGACGATACGCAATCTTGTACTGGTACTGAGACAACAACAATGCCCATCTTTGCAGTTTTTGGGCAGTTCGTACAGGAACCGATTTTGCGGGTGAAACAAGGACTGCAAAAGCTTTTGATCAGTTACTGAGTAGAATTTTCTGCCGTATAAATTGTTGTGGAATTTGGTGACACCATACACAACAGCCAAAGTCATTTTTAAATTTGGGAATAGTTGCACTGTGCTTTGGACAACGCATATGATGCGAAAGCAATAGGTCAGTCTTTATCACCTATTCGGTGTGAAAGCAGTACACCGATCCCGTAAGAGGAAGCGTCAACTTGCAATAAACAGGTGTGTCAGGATCAAAATGAACTGAGCATCGATCACTGAGCAATGCATTTGTAAGTTTATGATAAGCTACTTGGCACTCGTATGTCCAAACAAAGGGGACATTCCTGCGATGCAAGCGATGCTATTGAGCTGCGATTTGTGTACCATTCGGTATGAACCGAATATAATAGTTCAAATTCCCTAAGACTGACTGCCATTCTGTGACATTGCTAGCAACTGTCAAATCTCGTATGGCTAACAAATGCGACTGAAGAGGATGTACACTTTGACTGTTTATGACATGACCAAGATACTGTAACTCAGGTTTAAAAAGATCACACTTGTCCAGTGTACACTTTAGTCCTGCACCAAATAACACACTAAACAAAGCACGCAAAATTGCAAAATGTTCTTCAGGTGTACGACCTGCTACGACGCTTGGACGGTCAGCTGTTCCAAATACCGTTGGAGAAACGTAAATATTTAAATAAGTCCCAATGAGTTTTTACTACACACGCTATTTGACATTCTTCATCGAGCAGTATCTGAAGATATACGTGGCACAAATCAGTTTTTGGGAAATAGCGTCTAGCGAGTAACCTGTCCATGAGATCCTCTGGGCGTGGCAGTGGATAAGTATCAATCGCAGTTTGAGTGTTGGCTGTAAACATAAATTCAAGACAGAGGCGAATGTAACCTGAAGCTTTGGGAAGCTAAATCAGTGGACTTGCCCACAGACTAGCTTGTATGGGCGCAATAGCTCGGCTATCCCTCAATTCTTTAAGTTCAGCAGTGACTTTGTCTCTTAATGCAATGGGAATAGTTCTGTACCGGCAAAATTTCGGCTGAGCATTGTCTTTAAGAGTAATATGTGCGACAAAATTGTTGGCCTTGCCTAATCCTTCACAAAAGAGCTCTGGGATTTGTTTTAGCATGCCAGCTACACTGTCTTTTGCATGGAATGGGGACACTGACGACACATTGTCCTGAATGTTAAAGGCAAAGAAATCAAATCAATCATAACCAAATATATTCTCACAATCACGCGATTGTAGCACTCACTATAAGTACGCTTTCTGGGAACCGGACTGTCTTGCCCATTATAAGCCGTCGTCATTTGTGTGCTAGTTTTAGACATACATATGTGAAGATTTAGCAGTGTGACAGAGGCACCGGTGTCCAACTGAAATTTCCCACATTTCCCACAAAGAAGCAAATGTGCAAAAAGTTTGTTGGACTAGTGTATTACTGAAGAAACTGCTCACTTGCTGGTTTTGCTAATGCCTGTTGCAAACTTTGAGTATACTGCATTAATGACAAGGGGCCTTGTGACTAGATTTCAGTGAGTGGGTCGAATTCTTATATTTGTTCCTTTGCAAACATGCAGAGTGTACATGTCCTTTCCTGCCAGAAGCGTAACACTGAAGTTGTCGGGAGTGGCAGTTATAGTGTTTGGGCTTTGAATAACACTGAGGGCAAGACTTAATTCTGTTCGCCTGTGTAGCCGCCTGTTTAGCGAGCTGCCTGGAGCGAGCGGCGTGGAGCGTTGTTTACTCGGCGTGGCGAGCGCATGCTGCTGTTGAAAGGGTCAATCGCAAACAAGGGACTCAACCCGACGTATTGATGGCTGCTCAGATTTATCAGCTGACAGGGCAACTGAATCGTACTGATCTAGTATTTGCACTACCTGCAGAAATAATGGACTGGATTGTTAGAAAATCTGTCCTCTGAGTTTGACATCAGGTATATTGTACACGATGACATTACGCTACATAGCCTCTGAATATAAAGCAGTACAAGTGCATTTGGATTTGTATTTCCTCACCATACCCTGCGAATGTGTTACCCACGAATGATAAATTTGTTTTGGCCATTTTTTGCAATTAAAGAATTGATACCCAGCTGCTGCTACATTCACTTGTTGGTCGCAATAGTTAGTTAGCGAATCAAATTAAATGATTCAAATGGTTCTTAGCACTATGGGACTTAACATCTGAGGTCATCAGTCCCCTATAACTTAGAAATACTTAAACCTAACTAACCTAAGGACACCACACACATCCACGCCCGAGGCAGGATTCAAACCTGCGACCGTAGCGGTCGCGCGGTTCCAGACTGAAGCACCTAGAACCGCTCGCCCACACCGGCCGGCAGTTAGCGAATCCAAAACCTATTCATGCCAAAGTTCACTCTGAGTGATGTTAGAAAATCGCTTTGAGTTAATCGGATCACTACACTTTCTACTGTGGATAATAAATAGAAAAGTTTCACAAAACCTGGTACGTTTTGAGCGATTACGTGTTCTTCAAATTGTTGCAAAAACTTGAGCCATTCCACTTCACCAAACTGGCGAAAATGAAGTATAGCAGCTGTAGGTGGTGCTTGTTCCGTCAGGCACGCAGGTGGCTGTGGCACCTTAGCAGGGGTAGGATAGGTGGGGTGAGCATTTTAGAAGAGACAAATGCAAGAAACAGACAAGACAAGCAGGAAAAATAAGTACAAAACAAAGAACATTTCTGCAACGCCCACCTGAAAACACTGATTATCAAAAAGAGACTTGAACAGTGATTTATTTTGAAAGAATATTCTTAAGAATTTATTTTATTTACTAGCGATTCATCAAGAACATTAACACATTTAATCACACTATGTAAGCATGGAAGTAGTTGCCAGGGAGTAACTGATGAAATCATAACCAAATTCCTCTTAACAAATGAGAATTTTACTCACTTTAATAGTGCCTAAAAGCATTTTTAAGGAAAACAGATTTAAAATTATAATCAGAAAGCACTCTCTAAATATCAAAGTTACAATTTATACAGAGAGAGGAAGAAACAAGTTTGCTGTATGAGCTTTCGGGCAGAGAACCTTCCCGCTCCCTTTCGACACGGCCGTAGTTACGACAGCTCACAACAGCCTCTGAAAGACTACACTGGTGCAAATCTGCAACACACCAGATAACTTTAAACTAAGAGTTATAACAATTTACACAAGCACACAAACTATTCACCCCCCGTAGGAGAGATGGAAAAGGTACAAAACACTAACAATTAAAATATTAACCTTGCCACCGATGGTGCAACTTGATTTAACTTGTAAGACAAATCTTACGGTGAAATGGTGGCAACTTTATATACTAAAATAATCATTTAAATAAAGGCCCATGAAATACAATCTTATATAAAGTTCTACAAGGTTGGCCAAACAATAGTTAAAATGCTCTATAGTACACAGACACCGCCTCTCAAGATCACAGGCAATAATATCAGAGTTTCCAAAGATCAAAACATATTTCAGGTATTTGGTCGTTGCACTCCGAGCAATAAATTCGTTAACACACCGAATTCGGCAAACATGACAGAGGCAGCTACTAACGTACGGTAGATTTATAGGGAGATTACCGAACAACCCGAACCGCAGGTTACTCTAACCAGCCCCTACTCCACAAGGGAAAACGGACCACCCAATTTATAAACAAGCACCTTCCCGCGGGTGGGCAAACGGAGAAGATTGGTGGGACGACCCCAAAGCAAAACGGCTGGTGACCTCACCAAGAAAACAAGTAGAATTTAACAAGAGTAAATCAAACAACATATCACCAATCACTTAATTTCTAATAAACTGCGATTTCTCGAGAAGACCTGGCGCAGCACCCCCAAATCGCTCTCCCGAACCGTCCGCTGCCAGCCGCTTCAAAGGACGCAGGAAGGCGCGCTGATCTCCCGTCTCACGGCGTCGCAGCTCGCACCGGCCAGACTGATGTCGTGGGTTGACTCCTGTTGCTCTCGTGTCGACCGCGAAGTCACTACCCCTCGCTATACGGCGCGGCCCACTGGACTCACGTGGCGACCTCACATGCACCATAGCTCAAGACGGACACGTCATCTTGTGTCTCAGTGCGCGACCGACCAACCGATCTATCCAGCCGCCAGTGACCATTGCCTTAGCAAACTCGTGCAGACTGGCGGCCTAACGCGTAGACTCTGATGCAGGAACTAAGCCCCGAGCGGGCGACCACTCGCTGACTTCTCTTACTGGCGGAGTGGCGGGCTTTAAAGGTTGATAACGAACGACAGACATACTAGCACTCCGAACGACGGACAGACACTGACTGCCTAACAAATGCGGACGAGAGACAGACTAGCAAGCTGGAGACGAGAGACTGACCCAGACTGACTGACTGGCGAGCTCATAGCGCCCCTTAAATGCACGTGAACAGGTTCCCCTTGCCCACCAGAGGGAGACACCAAAGCTGCGATTGCCACAGCGGCGCCACCGCCAGAAACGGAGGGCGCCCTCTTCAAAATAGCAATTTTTACCACGGCTCAAGACTGTTAAAGCAAGTAAACTCCGCTGGAAAGGAAAGACGAGAGAATTAAGGCGCCAGCAATACAAAAAAATATTCCGTGGCAACGAGTCATGGCATTTGTTTGTAAATCCTCACTGCCAATGTGGACTTCTGCCCACACGTGTAATATACGGTGCCTATGATGCTGCTTTCTCGGAGAGCTAAACAACAATTCAAGCAAATCATATTCATGGTTTTTGTTACAATAAAGTAGATTAACAATACTTAACGTGGCGTCTTTAAAAAGACTGGTCGCAAGCAAATGGTGACATGCAAATAATCAATATCCTTCAATGCATACAATTTTCATGCAAGTAAATGATACTGTTCACAAGTCACAGGTCGCCTTCCAGTGCGGCTCTTCTAGTGTGGCTCTCCTAGAGCAGTCGGCTCTTCTAGTGTGGCTCTTCTTGTGGTGTCACCGCCAGACGCCACACTTGCTAGGTGGTAGCCTTTAAATCGGCCGCGGTCCGTTAGTATACGTCGGACCCGCGTGTCGCCACTGTCAGTGACTGCAGACCGAGTGCCACCACACGGCAGGTCTAGAGAGACTTCCTAGCACTGGCCCCAGTTGTACAGCCGACTTAGCCAGAGATGGTTTGAAACACGTATGTAACGCAGCAGCGATGGCGAGGCATTGTAGCATCTGTGACCTGAGAGTATGCGCTTGATCGCGCGAGTGTTGCGAGCGGTTCTCAGTCAGTAGTAGTCTTTGCGAGTTAGTTGTCGCTATGCAGAGTAGCAGTCAGTCAGTCGTTGCGAGTCTGTAGCTCTGTCTAGTTGAGAGCAGTTCTCAGTCTGTAGTCGTCATGCAGAGCGGTCGGTCAGTAGTAGCAGCCCAGTGCGGTTGTGTGATGTAGGCGGTCGGCAACAATGGTCAAGATGAGGAATAAGGTATACTGTTAATTAATATAATCATTATATAATGAAAAATTTTATTTATTGTAATTATTCTCCAACAAGTCTCTCAATAATAATTTTTATTTCAAAAGTATTTTCTCAAAAGTTTAATTTTTTTTGAACTAAAGATCTCGTTGCACTTCCCATTTCATTCCACTTCTTTTTGAAGAAAAATTCCACTAGAATTACAAAAAAAAAAGGAGAATATTATTATTTGCAATGCAGTTCCTCCAAGTGGTGCGCAACAACAAGAGCAGATATGTGACATCCATTTATTCTGAGGTAAGACTTTAATTCTGATTGTTTTTACACAGGGCCAAAGACCGATATTTCGGTTTAATTGAATTTTCTTGTCACTGAATGGACTTTAATTTTTTGAAGGATTTATATTTGAGTCAGATTGCGAATTTCACATTTTTGTTGCCATTGTCAGTACATTTGATTGTGGGCAGGTTACGCATAGAGCCATGTCCATCAGCATTTCTAATTAGTATCGTTATTTTCTTTTAAAATTTTTGTGGGGAGGTTACACTTGGCTCCCATTTCTATTAAGTATTGTCCATTTTCTTTCTTTAAAAATTGCGGTGGGGAGGTTACACTTGGCGACACCCAGTCCAGGATCGTATTTCGTTGAGAGTCTTTTGAGCGACAGTCAGATATCTGCTCTTATTTGCTTAGATAATTAGGATTTGGCGCAACGCTTTTAATAATATTGTGACTTTCTTTCTACAGGTCAACGGCAATTTGCTGCTTTGTTGTATTTGTGTGTTGCTTTTGCATTGTGCTTTTTTTGTTTTGTGAATAATTGTGACTATTGCAAAAATGCCGCGAAAGACTGTGAATAGTGTATCGCGAAGTATTGTGAATGAAATTACCGACTTAAACAACGTGACCGATAGTAATTGTGATACGCAGCGTGGTGATGACAATCCTGCGTTCACTAACAATCAGTGCATTCCAACCACTAATGATGACTTCTACCTTGATGATGAACAAACGAACTCAATTGTCTCGTCTGTTAATTTGACAATTGATGACGCAGAACGCTCTATTGTAATGAGCGCTGCCCAGCTTAACATACCCGATTCGGAAAACTCAAGTAATGTACAGACAAATCTGTCTAATGAAAATGAACAGATCACAGAAAGTAGGACGGATTTATTTAATTGCGAAATAATGACTGATAATGTGCATTCGACTGACAAACTTTTTTCTAAATCTCAGAATAACCAAATGGTTACAGTAAGCGAGAAAGTTCCAGATCCACTATTAAACAGTACAGATAATAGGAATGGTAATTTTGAATCGGATCCAAGTATGGCATTTTTGCGGGAGAATTTCAAACAACTTAGGGAAGATAACAAACACTTAAATGAGAAACTTGACAATAATGACGAAAATCTCAAACAACTTAGGGAAGATAACAAACACTTACATGAGAAACTTGACAATAATGACGAAAATCTCAAACAGCTTAGCGAACAAATTAGAGCCGTTGCCGCGCAGTGCCATGACACTAAGGAACAGTTGCGCGTGGAAATTGAGGCTTGTTCACAAAAAAATAGCGAAGAAATAAAGTCGGTTGCGCAAGAATTAAGGGAAATGCAAACAGCCGCGACAGATACACTCAGAGACGAAATTAGCGGAGTCGCCAAACAATGCTCTGAAAAAGCTGCACAATTACGGGACGAGTTTAAAGCAATGACGGTAGAACTTTCGCGCACTATGGACGCAAAGATAGACGCGAAATTCGAACAGCAGAACACTCAGATTAACGAGCGCTTTAGTCAGCACATACAGAACAGTGATACGCGTTTCCGCAGATTTATTCAAGATCAAAACAAAGTAAAACGACAAGTCATGGAAACAATCACTGCACAGAGACAAGAGGACAAACGTAAAATATTCGCAAAAGCGAAGACGTATGTAGACAATAATATTACTACAGTGTCCGACAAAATTAATACCATAGAACAATTGAACGCGGAATTACGGGATGAAATTTCTGATCTTAAAGCAAAAACGGATACACACACAGTAAATATTCAAACAGTGACAGATAGATTCGAACAACTAGATCTAACACAGGATTGCGATGTCATCAAAGCTGATGTTAAAAAACTGAGCGAAACTACGCGCAAGTTGCAAAAACAGATTAATGCGTCTGATTCTAAAACCGATGATCAGGTTAAAATACTGACTGAAAAATGTGATGAATTGGCCAGTCGTATTGATGTTATCGAAAATACTAATGACAATAAATCAGACGATACTGCACCGGTTTCTTTTATCCAAACACCTGAATTTCAAAATTTACAGCTGACAATTAATGAAATCGATTCATCTAACAACACGTTACGTAGGAAGTTATCAAATTTACAACAAGAAGTAACAGAAATGAAAAACACTTCTGTTAATAATACACAACAGACGCCACTTTATGAACATGTGTCAGACTCACGCAGCGCGTATAATTTGGGTAATCTACAGAGAGTACGGGACTTAGATTCCGATCAACCGCAGTTCAATAGATTCTCTTACGATCCTGAACCTGTTTCATTACACAGAGATGATAATTTCGACTATAAACATTTTCTGTCAGTAAGAAAGTTCAAAATATTTAAAAACGATAGAACGCAGATTCACCCACTGGATTGGATTCAACAGTTTAGCTTTGCTCTTCCACCGACTTGGCCTGTAACACATAAACTTGAATTTATTTGCAGTTTTTTGGAAGGCGAACCGGCAACTCGTATGAGACCGATCGCGAGACAGTGTTACTCGGTAGAGGAATTTCAGAATGCTTTTCTGTCAGCGTACTGGTCGAAGACGACACAGCGCGGAATTAAAGACCAACTAATTAGTTTGCCAAACTATGAAAACTCAAATTTTCCCAGTGTAACGCAATTTTTTGAGCATATGGTACAACAAAACCAGTACCTAAGTGAACCGTACAGTGAATCCGCACTTATACAACTATGCATCTCTAAATTACCACGGTCATTACGAGTGTCACTTCTAACGGGCCAGCAAAAAGAAAACATTTCAGCATTCAGAGATCTTTTACAGCTCTTGGAAGTACAGCAATCTGATTATTCTTTTGTAAACAAAAACTTTTTGAGTAACAACCAAGGTCAGCAACAGTACTACAATTATGATCAGGGACGTAATTCCAGTCGGAAAGATAACAGACGTTTTAGGAACGACAATTACCAAAACTTTAATAACAGGCAAAATTCGAATTATCAATACCGTCAAAATTTTCAGCAACAGGAACAACACTTTAGTAACAATAGAGGTGTTTCACAACAACAACATCAAAACCAGCCGGTTAACATACCTAACCAACAATGGAATACACAAGGTCAACCAGGCTTTAATGTTTCGCCGCGTGGACGTATAGCCCCTGGTACAACAAATAGTAACGTACGTCAGCAAGGAAACAACTACGTACAAAGAAGACAGTATTTCAATTCCTATCGTAATGCACCGTATAGGAATGACTATTACGACAGACGTAAAAATAATGAGGACAATTTTCAGCGAACATCTAACAACAGTCGGTCATACCAGCAGCAAAATCATACGCAAGAACATATTCTCATGAATGAACCCGACAGTAGGTACCATCCAGAGCGTAACACGCCTGGAAGAAGTAATAGGACAGTTCAAATAGTCGAAATGCCACAGAATCCTCCTAATAATAATAACACGTCAGATAGAATCTGACTAGATAATGTACAGGACGCATCTTGCAATAATACAAGCACTACCTTAGACACGCAAAATGTTGTTCACGAAAATGTAATTACTTTTGACGACATCAGAGACACTCTTTTACAGGAAAGACCAGTTATTCAGAAAACCATTTCACATCCTGTTATCGAAATTAAAATTGGTTCATCGAAATTCTCAGCAGTAATTGATTCCGGATCACCTATATCAGTAATAAATGAGGAGACTTTTAATGAGTGCAACAAAGAGAATACTTATCCGACATTACCTTTAGGCAAAACAAAAGTGAAAGGAGCAGTATCGAGTAAAGGAGTAGACGTTAAATTACAGACGCATTTATCATTTTGTATTGGAGGTCATACTTTCCACTCTAATTTTTGGATTGTTCCTTTATTGACAACAGACATTATTTTAGGCACGAATTTTCTGGTACAACACGACGCAGTTATCGATTTTCAGAATTCTTATTTAATGTTAAAGGATGAAAACGTACAACTTGCTTTAGAATTTCAGCACTCACTATCTGCGGAAGAGCAAACAATTAACCGCACAGAGGTCATTTCCGCAACACGTGACATAGACTGTAATCCCACATTGTTCACGGATACGTACGTACATAACTATAATACTCCAGACGAAGCTGACTACGACGTTATGCAGTTAATTTCTGATAAGGTTAAAGAGAGCAGTGCAACTACAGACGACGAACGAACGCAATTACACAAAATTCTTTTACAGCAAGCTCCAGTTTTTGACAACATTCCTGGTACTATGTCCGGCTTTATGTATGAATTTCAAGTCAAACCGCATGACACATTTAAAGCAAAGCATTATCCTATTCCATGCATTCACAGAGAACAGGTTAAAAAAGAATTGCAGGATATGCTCGACCAAGGAATTATAGAACCAGCAGTTAGTCCGTACATAAACCCGCTACATATTGTTAAGAAAAAAGATGGCTCACTTCGCCTTGTACTTGATTCACGTCACATTAATGACATTATTATTAATGAAACAGATCGACCACAGACATTAGAGGAACTTTTACAGAAATTTCACGGTACAGCTATTTATTCCACATTAGATTTGAAATCGGGATTTTGGCAAATTCAACTTCATCCGAATTGTAGAAAATATACAGCTTTTCTCTGTTTCGGCGACTGTTATCAATTTTGCAAACTACCGTTCGGCTTAACTATTTCTTCTGCAGCTTTTATTCGCGGTTTGAACACAATACTTCCGACAGAACTTAAAGACAGAATTACGACGTATGTAGACGATATTCTTATCGCAGAAGCTAACTGGTCTGAACACAATATGATTCTTGAACAACTGTTGCAAACTTTCCATGCACAAGGACTTACAGTTAACCTCAGTAAATCGCATTTTGGCAAAACTTCTATAAAATTTCTTGGACACGTAATTTCAGCAGAAGGCATTGCACCTGATCCAGAAAAACTTCAAGCTCTACGTGATATTACTGTTCCTAGCACAAAAAAGCAATTACGCAGTTTTTTGGGCTTCATTAACTTTTTTCGCAAATTTATTCATCATTCTGCTTTAGACACGCCTAGACTATGCCAATTAACAGGTAAAAACAATATTTGGTCTTGGGATAAGCAAGCACACTCTGAATTCATGAACCTGAAACATGCTTTGTTGAATGCACCACTTTTATCGCATCCAGATCTTACTAGAAATTTTTCCATTGCTACCGACAGTTCCAACACCGCTTTAGGCGTACACATCTTCCAGGAAATAGAAGAAGATGGTTCTACAGTAATTAAAAACATCGCATTTGCAAGTCGCATTTTGTCACCCGCTGAACGAAATTATTCCGTCACAGAACTTGAAACATTATGTGTTGTATGGGCTTTCACGAGATTTAGGCACTTTCTTTACGGCAGACATACCACCGTCTACACAGACCATAGAGCGATACAATTTTTACTTTCAGCTAAATTCACTCACGACAGGTTAAGCAGATGGAAGCTATATTTACAGGAATTTAATTTTACAATAGTTCACATTCCCGGTACGCAAAATGTTATAGCAGACGCACTATCGCGTTCTCTCAGTAACAATCAGCAAGACGTAGCAACCAACTTCTGCAAAGCAAATTTCAGTGTCATGTACATTCAGCAGGTTGCATTTGAAAATTTTATTTCATCGTCATTACAGGACATAGCACAAGAACAAAATAAGGACAATGTGTGGAAAGAAATTAAACACCTTTGGCAAGATAGGAAAAATGTTACGATTAGGAACCACTACACTGTACGCAATGACATTCTGTTTCGCCGCTCTCATCCTGACAGCAACATTTGGTTATTATGCATTCCTGACGAACTGGTTAACAAACTAATTTGGTACACTCATTTAAGTTACGCACATTACGGAGCACGAAAATGTTTTCTTATACTGAGACAGAACTGTTATTTTACCAACATGGAAAAACGTATACGACGAGTTTTAGCGTCTTGTAAAATTTGCCAGAAAGCTAAATCAGACACCACTTCACATATTCCTCCTTTATATCCCATTATACCTGTGAAATTAAGACACATGGCCGCAGTAGATATTTTTGGTCCGATTCCGAGAACTAACAGAGGTTTTTGCTACATTTTTGTCGCTGTTGAGCTCACTTCAAAATTTGTTACTTTCACTCCGTTACGCAAAGCTACTGCTAAAACTGTTTCGAAAGCATTTGTAAAACATTTTCTATTTCATGTAGGGCATGTAATGAAAGTAATTTCTGATAATGGATCTCAATTTCGTAGTAGTGTATGGACACGCATGTTACGAGCTAGAAACATTTCTCCGATTTATATATCCAAGTACCACGCTTCTTCGAACCCTTGTGAAAGATTAAGGAAGGAAATTGGTAAGCTGTGCAGAATATACTGCCACAAAAGACATATTGATTGGGATACACACATACTCTCATTCCAAGATGTAATTAATTCCATTCCAAATGAATCCACTATGCTATCTCCGACTGTTATACTGAAAAACGTTGAACCACCGAACAAAATTAAAGAATTAATAGAATTCCCCAAAAATCGTCGCCTACGACACCACGAAATAATTGACATTGCGCTGAACAACATCAAACGTGCCGCAGAGCGCCGGAGAAGACAGCAAAAACAGGTTTGTACACGCCGCGACTTTCACGTTGGACAGAAGATATTAGTACGTACACACTATTTATCCAGCAAATTAAAAGGTAAGTGCAGTAAATTTGAACTTCTATACGCAGGTCCGTATCGGATTCGCAGCATCCCTCACCCCAATGTTGTACACGTCGAAACTTTGAGAACCAGAAAATCGAAAGGCAATCACCATATCTCAAACATTAAACCGTTTATTGAGTGAAACCACTGTATGATTCAACACACTATGATGCCATTTACTAATGCAATTAATTCACCTGACTAATTATTGATGATTATCGTATTTTTTTCTTGGCAAGTGCCCGGCAAGGTAAGGTTAGCAGGTCGCTCTTCTTGTCGTTACACATCAGACCGTGCATATTTTTCCAGATGAATTTACACATTTACGACTATTTCTGCAATTATATTTATGTGACTACTTATTGATGATTATCGTATTTTTTTTTTCTTGGCAAGTGCCCGGCAAGGTAAGGTTAGCAGGTCGCTTTTCTTGTCGTTACACATCAGACCGTGCACATTTTCCATTTTTTGTGTATATGACTGTACTCCAGTTTTGTTTGTATGCACTATGAAATAGTTAAGATATAACACACACCAGTCGACTTTGACATTTTTTTTTTGCCTTATGACATCTCAACATCGTGACTGTTTCACATTTTTTTGCTACTGCATTGTATTATTCTGTGTACATTTTTTCGCATCCGAACACTGTCAATGTCTTGGACATATTACGTTTTCTGTCATGTTATGCTGTACGGTTAATTGTGTCACCATGAACCAGTCATTATTTAGTGGGTATAGGATTTAAATGCAAGACATTAATCTTTGTTCATCAATTTCAGAAAGGAATGATGATTCTAAGAAATAAATTTAACATAAATGGGAATTTCACCTACGGAATAAACGAAAGGAGATGCAATAACTTTATGAGGAAGAGTAAAGGGATCAGGATTAACAAGCATTAACAAGACTATACTATACTCATCACAGAATAGCAGTCTTAACTAATTTTTTCTTTCAGAATACAAGGTGATTGATGCAGGCTGTCAGAGAGAACTACACATCTTAATTTTAGTGATGAAATATGCTAGAGATAAGGAATAGTTAGGTAATGAGTAATGAAGTGATTTTTTGCAGATGATAGTGAATACTGATGAATAATGATGAAGGAAATGGTATTATGAATAATGAAGTTTTTTCTTTACAGATGAGGATAATGTTGAAGTAATGTATTTATGCTACGTAGTTATTTAAGTATTTGTTGCAGTTTGCTTTGACAGCAGGTGTTACATTGCATAGTAGGATGACGGAAAGTTTTGGAAAGGACAGCTATGGAACACATTTTATACACATTTCACTACTTGTTAATTCGAAGTTCACTACTTTTCAGCATAGTGTGCGTTTCTTCTTTCAGGTCAATAATCCGTTTTTGTATTTTTTCCAGGAGAAGTTTTTCATGACACTTACTAAACCTGTTACTTATTTTACCTGTTCTAGTACTTGCATTTTTATATTTTTTACCCATTTGTGTTTATCATTTATAAATGTGATCACATGTACTGCCTTGTTACATAATCTTGCTACAGCTGACTCATGACGAATGACGTTACCTATCCTCATTTGCAGCAATAGGTCAAAAGCAAAAAGTATTATGCCTCAGCAATTAATTATCGATCCCAACGCAATGCATTGCTACCAAAAAAATGTATTACCAGTCCCACATAATGTCACTAGTTTATGATAATTCTGATTAATACTGATCAACTCTGAATAGCATGTCACTCGAGTAATGACCTCTTAATGAGACTATATTCAAAATAATGCTTTGTCACTAGCTAATAACTGCCACTGTTTATTGTAATGCCTGTGATTACTAATGATTTGACTGTAATTAACTGATTTTTAATAATGACTTTGTAATGATCTGAATAATACTGAATGATGAACTATGTTTTATTCTATTCAATACTTGATGGCCACTGAGTGCCAATAATTAATGTCACTCCACGAATTGTTATTAATTATGCCATTAATTAGCTCTTGTTTCCAATGTTGATACTTTGTAATTTGAAATGAATGTGACGGTTTAATAATGCTTTGTAATTAATTAAGGCTAATAATTCTTAGTATATTGAAATGACAAATGATTAATTAATTAACTGTAATTAGACAAATGATTAATTAACGACAAATGATTAATTAACTGTAATTATACAAATGATTAATTAACTGTAATTAGACAAATGATTAATTAAGGACAAATGATTAATTAACTGTAATTAGGAAAAGGTTAATGATTCTTAATTATACTCTGTAACTGAAAAGAATGCGATTATTTCATAATATTTTGTAACCAGGAAAAGAAGGCTACTGATTCTATGTAAAACAATTAATGAACATTTTTCTGTAATACTACATACTTGGTACAGAAATGTTCAATAACTGGGCTATGAATGCCACGAACTATCAATGAAGACTGTAATTGTCAATATTATGTGACTTGATGTCCTTCACCTCATAAGCTGACTACCCTGAATTACTGCAATGTCCATTTGTCCTGTTTATCCCAGTGATCATGGAGCACTATATTTGGTTTTGCACTAATTCTACGTTGGTGTGCCTTGTAAGAGTGTGGTGTTGACACGACATGCTGTCCACCACCATGAGCGATGAAGACATTATTATGGTCCCACTGTTTGGTGTACCTAATGTACTGCCAAAATGAAAACATGGAACATTGCTACGACAGTTCAGTGTCTTGGCTACACTGATAAATTCTGATGGGAAAAGAACTTCAAGTTGTGTCACTTGGTGTTGTACAACTGTGGAAAGATATGGACTTTCAGAGCAGCTGTGTGCAATCTAAAGTGCTACAACCATGATGCAATCCTTCCCTTTCCTATCCTGATTCTTGTCACATAAAGAAAAAATTTTTTTTGGTAACATCATTTATGTTCATAGGTTATACATTTTTCGATTCGCTAAACTCCAGTGTGAGTACACTTATGTCACTGGTCGACATGATGTTTGCCATTATGTTTATTTGTTGTGAAAATACTAAAGACATTTTTCAGTGCATGTGCACTTTGGACATGAATTTTTTTTTTGCCATTATGTTTATTTGTTGTGAAAATGCTAAAGACATTTTTCAGTGCATGTACACTTGTCAACATAATATTTTTTGCCAGTCTGTTTATTTGTTCTGAATATGCTAAAGAATTTTTTCAGTGCCTGTGCACTTTGTTATCTGTCAAATAATTTGTATATACTTTTCTGATTTGCTACTATGTTTTGTACTCACATTTTGTCTTGGTCTGATATATTTTGTACTTAGTGCGTGTGCACAACATTTACTTTATGTACTACATCTAATTATTCTTGCCAGTCTGTTTATTTGTTCTGCATATGCTAAAGAATTTTTTCAGTGCCTGTGCACTTTATCTGTCAAAAAGTTTGTATATACTTTTCTGATTTGCTACTATGTTTTGTACTCACATTTTGTCTTTGTCTGATATATTTTGTACTTAGTGCGTGTGCACAACATTTACTTTATGTACTACATCTAATTATTCTTGCCAGTCTGTTTATTTGTTCTGCATATGCTAAAGAATTTTTTCAGTGCCTGTGCACTTTATCTGTCAAAAAGTTTGTATATACTTTTTTTGATTTGCTACTATGTTTAGTATTCACATTTTGTCCTTGTCTGATATATTTTGTACTTAGTGCGTGTGCACAACATTTAAATATTCTGTAAGTTGTAGGATTTTGTTAATTAAAGAAAAATTTTGCCGCGCTTGGCAAGTCCAAATGACTCACCATCGCTGCCAAATTTTTGCCCCCCGAGTGGAGGGTTATGAAACACGTATGTAACGCAGCAGCGATGGCGAGGCATTGTAGCATCTGTGACCAGAGAGTATGCGCTTGATCGCGCGAGTGTTGCGAGCGGTTCTCAGTCAGTAGTAGTCTTTGCGAGTTAGTTGTCGCTATGCAGAGTAGCAGTCAGTCAGTCGTTGCGAGTCTGTAGCTCTGTCTAGTTGAGAGCAGTTCTCAGTCTGTAGTCGTCATGCAGAGCGGTCGGTCAGTAGTAGCAGCCCAGTGCGGTTGTGTGATGTAGGCGGTCGGCAACAATGGTCAAGATGAGGAATAAGGTATACTGTTAATTAATATAATCATTATATAATGAAAAATTTTATTTATTGTAATTATTCTCCAACAAGTCTCTCAATAATAATTTTTATTTCAAAAGTATTTTCTCAAAAGTTTAATTTTTTTTGAACTAAAGATCTCGTTGCACTTCCCATTTCATTCCACTTCTTTTTGAAGAAAAATTCCACTAGAATTACAAAAAAAAAAGGAGAATATTATTATTTGCAATGCAGTTCCTCCAAGTGGTGCGCAACAACAAGAGCAGATATGTGACATCCATTTATTCTGAGGTAAGACTTTAATTCTGATTGTTTTTACACAGGGCCAAAGACCGATATTTCGGTTTAATTGAATTTTCTTGTCACTGAATGGACTTTAATTTTTTGAAGGATTTATATTTGAGTCAGATTGCGAATTTCACATTTTTGTTGCCATTGTCAGTACATTTGATTGTGGGCAGGTTACGCATAGAGCCATGTCCATCAGCATTTCTAATTAGTATCGTTATTTTCTTTTAAAATTTTTGTGGGGAGGTTACACTTGGCTCCCATTTCTATTAAGTATTGCTATATTTTCTTTTAAAAATTGCGGTGGGGAGGTTACAGGATCACTGACAAATACGCTCTCATTTGCCGAGACGATAGTTAGCGTAGCCTTCAGCTACGTCATTTGCTACGACCTAGCAAGGCGCCATAGCATTTAATAATTAATATTGTGAAGCATGTACCGTAACGAGAGATGTTCTACAATTGTAGATTAAAGTTAAGTATTATATCAACTACGTACTTTATTTGCTACTATTAATTCTCTTAACTGTTCCAGACCTCGCGCCAGTCAGCGTGTAATTAAACGCGTGCATTTCGGCCTCCTCTAGCAACACGGTGTTGGCTGTTCTGCCAACACTTCACTTCTAATGCGGCCGCTCTTCGTGTAGAGGCCGCTCCTGTTGTGGCGACGTCCTAGCCAGCGTGCTGCTGGCTGGCATCACCTCACAGCCGTCTCTGCTGTATCGGTCTCTATCTTCGTGCCGCCACTTGTCATTACGCTGGAACAGAGCAAGGTCGTGTGATAGGGCTACGAGCAGCTGAACGTTCCTAGGGCCGATTTTACAGGAAGAGTGGACAGAAATGCAGCCACTGTACATGACTGCTGGCCACGGTGGCCACAGGGATGTACGACTGCAAGAACACCGTGCTCTGGATGGCCACATAACACACTACCGAGAGGGAAGACCATCGTGTACAGCATTTAGCCCCGGCACATGGTACTGTAGGTGCATCTGCAACCGTTGCGACCACAGTGACATAACGAACTGTTCTGTAACAGGTCCGCAGTTCGTGGTCTCACGGTAGCGTTCTCGCTTCCCGTGCACAGGGTCCCGGTTTCGATTCCCGGCGGGGTCATATATTTTCACCAGCCTCGAGATGACTGGGTGTTGTTGTATCGTCTTCATCATCATCATTCATCCCCATTACGGTCGGAGGAAGGCAATGGAAAACCACCTCCACTAGGACCTTGCCTATTACAGCAATGCAGTCTGCCGCATCGTCCCCTACGCTCTGTCAACGAGGATGGGACTTCGTCACAATCTGTAACAGAATTACCACAAGGACACCTCCGAGCCAGACGCCCTGTACGGGTCATTCCACTGATCCCAAACCACCGCCATTTGCGACTTCGGTGGCGTCAAGCGAGGTCTCGTTAGAGGGCGGGGTGGAGGTCTCTTGTGTTTTATTATGAAAGCTGCTCCTTTCTCAGTGCTTTAATGGCCATGATGGAGGCCAGTTGAGGGCTACACACACTGGACCTAAAGTTATGGTCAGGGTTGTGATTTTCTGTGACAACAGGAGCACTCTTGTGCTTATCCCATGCACCATGACTGCAAATTGATGTTCAGTCTCGTGATTCGACCTGATGTGCAACTATTCAAGAACATCTTTCCAGAGCGTGTTTTCCTACAGGATAACGGTCGCCCACATACCGCTGTCGTAACCCAACATGCTCTGCCGTGTCGACACGGTGCATTGGCTCGGCCACCAGATTAGTTTCCAATTGAGAACATATGGAATACCGTCGGCCGAAAAATCTACGGTCATCCACAACAGCATTACCCGATCCTGTAGTGATCGACCAAGGGCAATAGGCACGGATCTATCCCACAAACTACCATCTGCCATCTGTGCGGCACAATGCATGCACTTCTGCACCCTTTACACCAGTTATTAATGTACAGGCATTTCACACTTGCGTTGGCTAATATCACGCTTATATTGACCTGTGTTCTTGCAGTTAGTCACTTAAATATGTTAGCTAGACAAATGTATTCCCGATATTTCCTTACTCTACTGTTGGTGTTTCGGGTTTTTTTCTGCCAATGTATATCGACAGTTTTACTTCCGAAATTATAAACAGTTTACGCTACTTACGCTACTGCCCATTACAATTGCTAAACCACGAAGATGACGTGCTACAGACGCGAAATTCAACCGACAGGAATAAGATGCTATGATATGCAAATGATTAGCTTTTCAGAGCACTGACACACGGTTGGTGCCGGTGGGGACACCCACAACGTGCTTACATGAGGAAAGTTTCCAACCGATTTCTCATACACAAACAGCAGTTGACCGGAGTTGCCTGGTGAAACGTTGTTGAGATGCCTCGTGTAAGGAGGAGAAATGCGTACCATCACGTTTCCGACTTTGATAAAGGTCGGATTGTAGCCTATCGCGATTGCAGTTTATCGTATCCCGACATTGCTGCTCGCGTTGGTCGAGATCCAATGACTGTTAGCATGATATGGAAGGTAATACGGAACGCCGTGCTCGATCCCAACGGCCTCGTATCACTAGCAGTCGAGATGACAGGCATCTTATCCGCATGGCCGTAACGGATCTTGGAGCCACGTCTCGATCCCTGAGTCAACAGATGGGGACGTTTGCACAGCATGTACTATCAGCTCGGAAACCCTTCACGCTGCATCACAGACAGGAGTGCCGGCGAGGGTGTACTCAACGACGAACCTGGTTGCACGAATGCAAAACGTTATTATTCGGATGAATCCACATTCTGTTTAGAGCATCATGATGGTCGCATCCGTGTTTGGCGACATCGCGGTGAATCCACTTTGGAAGCGTGTATTCATCATCGCCATACTGGTGTATCACCCGGCGTGATGGTATGAGGTGTCATTGGCTAAACGTCTCTTTCACCTCTTATTCGCATTGACGGCACTTTTAACAGTGGACGTTACATTTCAGATGTTTTACGACCCGTGGTTCTACCCTTCATTCGATCCCTGCGAAACCCTACATTGCAGCAGTATAATGCACGACCGCATGTTGCAGGTCCTGTACGGGCCTTCCCGGATACAGAAACTGTTCGACTGCTGCCTTGGCCAACACATTCTCCAGATCTGTCACCAACTGAAAACGGCTGTTCAATGGTGGCCGAGCAACTGGCTCGTCACAATACGCCAGTCGCTACTCTTGATGAACTGTGTTATCGTGTTGGACCTGCATGGGCAGCTGTACCTGTACACGCCATCCAAGCTCTGTTTGACTCATTGCGCAGGCGTATCAAGGCCGTTATTACGGCCAGAGGTGGTTGTTCTGGGCAGTGATTTCTCAGGATGTATGCATCCAAATTGAGTGAAAATGTAATCACATGTCAGTTCTGGTATAATATATTTGTCCAATGAATTCCCCCTTATCATCTGCATTTCTTCTAGGTGCAGCAATTTTAATGGGCAGTAGTGTAGAGTACTTTTGTCGCCACTTCCGACTTTATTTGAATATCCCTTATAGCACGAAGTGCGACAAAAGTCTAGGTATTGCATAGGTTGCAACCCTGAAACAACATCTGCAAGTGTCGTTGTTGTTGCGACAGCTCGGCGCAGGTGCGCTACTGCGGCTTCCGGCCGGCCTCGCACGAGGTGCTGCGAGACACCGCGGTCCACACAGAGGTGCGCCGGCGCATCGCGCTCGTCTTCGGGCCGGAGCGCACGCGGCGCGTCTTCTGCCTGCTGGAGGGGTGCGTGTCGTGCGTGCTGCAGCACCTGCAGGCGGCCTGCCGCGGCGCGCCGGGACCCGTCGAGCTGCGCCCGCACCGCGTCTTCGCCGGCTACGCTACTGACGTCATCGGCCGCTGCGCCTTCGGTGTCGAGTGTGGCGCCATCGACGACCCGAGCTCGCAGTTCCTGCGCATCGGCATGGAGGTACGAGCAGCGCCAGCGCTACTTGCTCCCGTTAACCAGTGGCAGTCGTCGTAGTACATGGGGATGAAGGTCTCCTATCGACCAGTAGCAGTTACGGAAGTATCAGCACATTGGGATGACATATGCCTGGACACACAACTACTAGCTCTCATTGACTGTAGCAGTAGTAGCATCATGCGAGTTCTAGCACATTGGGAAGAAAGTAAGCCTGGAGGCATCACTACTTGCTCTTATAGATCAACAGGAATAGTAGCATTTACAGAAGTTTCAGCACCGCGAGATGACGTATGCCTGAACATACTACTACTTGACTCACTGACTGGTAGCAGTAGTAGTATTTGTGGATGTCTCAGGATATTGGTTTCCAGGCACGCCCGGAAGCTCCACTACTTGCCCTTATCTACCAGTATCAGTATAAGCATTAACAGAGGCCTCAGCACTGCAAGATGATGTGTGCAGAACACACTACTACTTGACTCATTCACCAGTAGCAGTAGTAGAATTTATGGATGACTCAGGATATTGGTAAAGAGGCACACCCGGAAGCTCCACTACTTGCTGTTATCTACCAATAGCATTAGTAGCATTTACAGAAGCCTCAGCACGGTGAGATGATGTGTGCCTGAGCACACTACTACTTGATTCATTGACCACTAGCAGTAGTAGTATTTATGGATTTCTCAACATATTGGTTAGGAGACACGCCCAGAAGATCCATTACTTCCCCATATCCACCAACAGCAATAGTGGCATTTACATAGGCCTCAGTACAGCGAGATGATGTATGGCTGAACAAACTGCTACTTGACTAGTTGACCAGAAGCAGTGGTAGTATTTATGGAAGTCTCAGCTTATTGGGAAGGAGGCATGCCTGGAGGCACCGCCACTTGCCATCATCAACCAGTAGCACTAGTAGCATTTACGGAAGTCTCAGCATATTTGGATGAGATGTACATAGTTGCACCACTACCTGCCCTCATTATTCAGTACCAATAATAGCATCTGTGGAAGTCTCAGCACGTCGGGCTAAAGGGTGTCTCTAGGCGCCACTACTCACTGTTATTACCTGTAGCTGTAGAATCTCTTACTGTGTCTCAGCACACTGGAGTGGAGGTAGGCCTTTAGCCATCACTACTCACTCTCACTGACCAGCAGCAGTTGTGGCATTTGTGAAGTCTCAGCACAGCAGGATGAGGGATACCCACATGCACCACTGCAGCGCAAGATAAGGCACTGAATATCTGAAACGTTGGTACATTGGTAATCGGTGTAAACGCCAGATTGTTGAACGCAACCATCCAAACGTACATGCAATGTGCTGTACAGGTGACAGATGTCAGTTTGTGGGAGAGAGATCCATTCCTGTTGCACTTGGTCATTCAATACAGGGACCGTTAATGCTTCTTGTGGATGAAAATGAATTTGTCATTCAGTGATGTGCCATATGTGCTCGATTGGAGACAGATCTGGTGACTGACGTGCCAAGGCAACGTATCGACTCTCTGTAGAGGACGTTGAGTTACAACAACGGCATGTGGGCGAGCTTTATCCTGTTGGAAAACAACTCTGGAAAGCTGTTCTTGAATGGAAGCTCAACAGGCTGAATCGCCAGACTGACATATCGAGCAGTAACAGTAGTAGCATTTACGTAGGTCCTAGCACATTCGGATATATGTACACCTGGACACACCACTACTTGGTTTCATGGAGCGATAGTAGTAGTCATGGTGGTACTACCCAAACACTGGTGTGGATGCAGCATAGTGTGGTGGCAGCATTACTTGGCCTCATTAACAAGTATCAGTAGTTATGGCAATTACAGAATGCTGGAAGGGAGGTACACACCCGTTTACGGCTCATTCCTTCTTAACAACCTCTATTAGAATTCTTAGTGGTCCTAACATATACACATAATTATGCCCTAAGGCTAAGTGCCCTCACTAATTAGTAGCAAGTGTAATAGTAGTCGTGGACATTATCCTAATGGAGGAACATCCAGAGGCTACTTGTCATGATTAACCAGTAACAGTAGATTTAACTTTTCGAATTCTTGTACATTGGGATGGAGCTACACACAAGTCTACCCACCCTCATTATTCAGCAGAAGTACTAGTGGTTTTGATAGCTCCTGTGCATCATCATTGAGGTTCATCTGTAGTCACCAATACTTACCCTAAGTAACCAGTAGTAATAGTAGTATTTTTAATACAACATTCCCTAGGCCCACCTAATATTGAGACACATACGTGTGCACCAAACCTATCTCTCAGAGAGAGAGAGAGAGACACTTTATAATTAATAATAAGTCAATCTAGAGATTCTGGACCCTTTCCTAATGAGCAACCCATAGGTGAATTCACCTTTGAGCTGCCAATTGTATTTAGAGCCTTATTGAATTATAATTGCAATTCAGATCCTTTAAAAAATCCGAGGAGAATGTATTTAACTCATTCTTGTAGCAGTGGGGGACAGTAATCTGAAACCGGACTGCAGCTGCTGCCAAACTGGGACAAGTTATTACTTTGCTGATAATGGATACAGTCTTTCAAAACTCTTCAGATTTTACATTCTTATTTCTCAAACCGGCGTAGGGAGACAACGAGGAACACTCTCGGACCACGATATGAACTGAGACAGAGTCTGATAGAAGAAGACGGGTTCAGTACAGTTTTCAACAACCAGAAGTCATGGGTCCCCGCCCCTCCCAATCTTTGGCTGTGGCTCTAAGTTTTGGTGTCGGAAGCTGCCTAAACAATAGTAATTCCAACACTATAAAAGCGGAGCCAAACCACCCCATTCCCTTTAGCTTCGATTTGGAACCAGTACCGCCCCCAATACGCCAGTGCAAACACGTATGGCTCCAGGTGTTTCCTCCCTAGCAGAGGGCCGCAGTTTTCCTGGCCAGTACACTAAGCAGAACACCATATCACTCACGTACAAATGCACTTGTTCTTACTCAGATTGCAGGACTGCGTCACACTTCAGCCTAGAGCTGGCAGCGCAACAGTGTGATAAGAAATCACATCACCCACCTGCCTTGCCAGTTCTTTTAGTCTGTCATCGGGTTCTGTAGTCCCTCCAGCACAGGACCAGTCACGGCTTGCCAAACAGCACGCGGGACTGTGTCTGGGCTGCGTGCAGGTTGAGTCTCAGCTTTGCTCGGTCATTCTCGGAAGTACCCGGTACAGAGCGACATTTTAGTTAGTATTGTGGTGTGGCAGTTTTCGAACAGCCCAACTATCTTCGGTAGACTCGTGGTGTTGGCGCTGTTTACCCATCGTTGTATGTTTATGGTACGAAAGACGCTCACAAGTCTACGCATTCTAGCGGTCTAGCGTAAGACTCCTTTAAAACTGAATGGGAGTGACAGTAGAGAGGGACGAGATTTATCGATGTCTGTTATGCAGTCACATAAACAACAGGTGCTGTAGATTTCCTGTGAAAGGACATTACAGTGCCATGTAGAAAGATTTCAATGATTTAGATTACAATGAAAGAGTAAAAAACTGCGATTGTTAGACGGGACTTATTGCTCTGTACATCAAGAAGCCCTTTGTGATAAATTTTCAGATATTTAGCACGTGAAGAAATTGGTGGTACAAATAATAAAATTTCTGAAGTCACGTACATTATTCCACTGTCAGATGCAACAGTTTTTGACGATACTGAACTAAGGATATGTGTGTGTGTGTGTGTGTGTGTGTGTGTGTGTGTGTGTGTGTGTGTGTGTGTGTGTGTGTGTGTTTTCAGTGATAGTAACATACACAGATATGCAGATATAAATATAATGCAAAAAAAAAGGATGTTAAAATACATGACGTCATTCAGTTACAAAATCTTCGAGGTGATAGCAGAACAGAAGCCAGCAAAATAGTAATACTAACAAAAACCAACGTTAGACAATGTGAAGAGGTTCTTAACAAATGTATTGAAGCTGTTAACGTAATTTTAAGGTAAGCTGTGGAAAAGTGCGATACATCTTATAAAAGATTTTACTGGGTTATGCCAATGTGCGAACTTCCCTAAAGTGCCGCGTAAGTTAATCACAGAAAATATTACATACGGTATACAACTGACATGGGAAATGATTCTGAGTACTAGTGAAACAGGCCGGAAAACTGGTGCTCGAAATCAACGTGAGCTTATGGTTACAGCAGACTCTGGCGTAACACAGAATTCTGATTAACAATTTAAAATGCCCATTTGGTGCTCAGAGTCCAATTGACCTAAAATATGACAAATTGATTAGACCACGTAGAATACCGGCTAAATGAGGAGGTACCAAGCGCGGCAAAGTCAGTGACAAGATTCGGTCACGCTTAAAATCTAACATTTGAACGAATTCAAGTTCTGCACGTAAAAATGCCAACTCTTGGTGGAGGAAGTGTAGGTAAGTTAAATTACAGACTATGCTAAACCAAGATACAATACAGCTCCCACAAGTGGGTTGGAATACAAATTGTGAAAGAAACGGAAACAAAGAGTTGTGATATAAAAAGCGATAACAGGCATATTGAAATTATAATATACTGTAAAAAATACTAAAAAATTTAAGACTTTATGAGGCCACTGTCTATTCCCAGTGTATGGGTATATCTGTAAATTTCCCAATAGGTGCAGTTTCTTTCATCTAGGTACTTTCATGTTTTATCGAATGTCTGTTACTTTATGCTTCGTATTTTTTGTATACAGTCCAAACACAGTTTTGTTTTGTGTATTAGTGTGCTCATAGGATCTAGTACTGACGGATAGTCTGGTCTGCACAGTACAATGTAAAGTTTGTTACAGTCCTCACACTCCAATTTGTATACTCAAAACCAAAACCTCTTCTTACTTCGTCTACGTGATAGCGCAATTTTAATATCCAAGTATTACATCTATTACAAGGTGGTTTGACATTGGGTTTTCGAAAACTGTGCTCAGTTTGGTCAGAGATTTTCCCTCCATATGTCATTTCCACATACTTCATTTCACCAGTATTTACTCTTACGTTTTTGGTAGTGGTTTCGACCTGTAAATGTCTTTTCTTTAATTTCCTATAGTCTTTATTAACTACTTCTCCTCTGTAGCCGTTAGCGACTGCAGTTTGCTTCAAGATGATTAACTCTTTGTTTACATTGACCGAGTAAACAGAAAGTTTCAAGAGACTTTATATCGTAGCAAAGAAGAAACTCATATCTTCGGCGAGGCACGAATTAGCATTTGTAATGACGTCACATGTTTGTTGGTGCCCCATTGATGCAAAAATTATGTTTACCATCTCGTTTACTACTTGTTACTTCTAAGAAATTTATGGCGTGATTTCTTTCCAATAGTAATGTAAATTTCATCTTGGGCAACATGCTATATAGGTCAGCAATGAATCTCAGTTTAGATTCCTTTGAGCAATATTAATAGATTATCAATGTACCTTCTATAATATATATTTTCTCCTCCATTGCTTTATGTATGTTAAAAAATTTATCCTCCAGATTGTTGAAAAGAATTTTAGCTAATGTGTCTGCCAAACTGTAACTCATTGCCAGACCTTCTGCGTGGTAATTGATTTTATTATTAAATTCAGAATAATTTTAACTGAGAGACAAGTCAAGCAGTTCAATAAGCTTTATTATTTCGCCAATAAACATATTTAGTACTGACTAGGTTTTCTTTAACTATATTGACATATTCTTGTTTAGATATATTACTGTTGAAGTTAGTTATGTTAAAAGACGCTAAGATACAATCTTTATGGATTGTAGCATTAGAAACAAATTATAATAGTTCATAACTGTCATTTGCACTAGTACGGTGTGTCAAAGTGTATGAATCTCTCAATTTTTTATTTACTAATTATTCAGATTGTAATTTGGAGAAGTTCTGTTACCAATAACTGAACGTATAGATTTATTTTTTTAATAGTCTTAATTTTCGAATTTAACTGTGGCACAGTTACTTCCGTCATTTTAATATTTTCCTTTTCTTTATCTGGGAAGAGGAAACTGGAACCATCGCTTTTCTTCTTTAGTGTATGTTCAAATGTAGGTGTGGGATTTTCTTTGACTTCAGTTGTATTAATGGTCACAGAGAAATTTTCAATTTTTGCTATGTAATCATGATCTTGGATACTATCGATTGCGTTACCCTTGTTTACTTGCTTCTACAATGGCCTTAGCATCATGAAATTTGTCATTTACACATCTTAATATTAGTTCATCTTAATTCCATTAATGATAATATTTGACTTCATTTATTATGATTTCACTAATTTTTACAACTACAATTGTTGCCTGATAGTCACTCATTTTTGTCTCTTATGGTGCAATTTTCGTATCAATTATAATTTCCTTAAGTCCATTTCGTATGAAATTTTTCCTGGATATACACGATAAGCCTTTCGATAATATTGCCTGTTGATCGTCTGAGAAAGGAATGTTACTGATGTTTACTACTCATTATGGAAATTTGTGCTTTACAGTTGGGATAGCGTCGGGTTTTTGATTAGAAATATGACAAATCTTTAATCCTTTTTTCATGTCTAATTTGAGTTGGTATTGAATGATTGTTGACACTGTTACAAACTGCTCACCTCATATTGTGCAACTCAACTTTTATTAATTGATTTTTTTAAAATTTTTTGTAGTTCTGTAGCTATCCCTTCATAAGACTCTCTTTTCTGTAGCTCAAGTCATAAAATTTCAGACTTAGCCTTAATTTTTTTTGCAACTAAAGTGGTGCTATTAATTTTCACTTTAGCACAGTTAGGAATTAGATGCAACAGTGAACATCTCTTATTAAGAATTACGTGTAGGCGATTTTTAACAATCATCATTTGTAATTTAAAAAACTTCTTCTCCTTTCTTCTGGATCGCTATTGTACTGTATTTACCCGACTTATTTCTATGCTTTATTTGACAACTCTGTGCATTGCTGATACAGTTATGGCTGTGAGGGGAACGTTATTTAGGTCTATGACGGTGGAGCGCTTCCTTGTATATAATACTTTTAATTTCACAATTTACCGTTATGTTGTCAATGGCAAGATGGTAATATGCCACAGGTAGGGGCTCCAAATTCACGTGCCAGACGTTATGGATAACTGAATTAATGTTGTTCCTAAATTACATATGATAATGACACTGAAGAGCCAGAGAAACTGGTACACCTGACTAATATGATGTAGCGCCCCCACGAGCACGCAGAAGTGCCGCAACATAACATGTCACGGACTCGACTGATGTCTGGAGTAGTGCTTGAGGGAACTGACACCATCAGTCCTGCATGGCTGTCCATAAATCCGTAAGACTACGAGGGGGTGGAGATCTCTTCTGAACAGCGCGTTGCAGGACATGTTCAATAACGTTAATGTCTGGGGAGTTTGGTGGCCAGCGAAAGTGTTTAAACTCAAAAGAGTGTTCCTGGAGCCGCTCTGTATCTATTGTGGTCGTGTGGGGTATCGCATTATCTTGCTGGAATTGCCCAAGTCCGTCGGAATCACAATGGACATGAATGGATGCAGTTGATCAGACAGGATGCTCACGTACATGTTACCTGTCAGAGTCGTATCTAGACGTACCAGGGGTCCCATATCACTCCAACTGCACACGGCCACAAAATTACACAGCCTCCACCAGCTTGAACTGCCCCCTCCAGAGATACAGGGCCGTTGGACTCATGAGGATGTCTGGCGAGTTTGGTGGCCAGCGAATGTGTTTAAACTCAAAAGTGTTACTGGAGCCGCTCTGTATCTATTGTGGTCGTGTGGGGTGTCGCATTATCTTGCTGGAATTGCCCAAGTCCGTCGGAATCACAATGGACATGAATGGATGCTGGTGATCAGACAGGATGCTCACGTACGTGTTACCTGTCAGAGTCGTATCTCGACATACCAGAGGTCCCATATCACTCCAACTGCACATGGCCACACCATTACACAGCCTCCACCAGCTTGAACTGCCCCCTCCAGAGATACAGGGCCGTTGGACTTATGAGGTTGTCTCCATAGCCGTACACATCCATCAGCTTGTTACAATTTGAATCGAGACTCGCCCGACCAGCCAACATGGTTCCAGTCATCAACATCCAATGTCGGTTTTGACGGTCCCAGGTGAGGCGAAAAGCGTTGTGTCATGCAGTCATCAAGGGCACACGAGTGGGCTTTCAGTTCCGAAAGCCTAATCGACCATGTTTCGTTGAATGTTTAGCACGCTGACACTTGTTGACGGCCCAGCATTGAAATCTGCAACAATTTGCGGAAGGGTTGCACTTCTGTCACTTTGAACGATTCTCTTCAGTAGTCGTTGGTCCCGTTCTTGCAGGATCTTTTTCTGGGCGGAGCCATGTCGGAGATTTGACGTTTTATCTGATTCCTGATATTCACGGCACACTCGGAAAAATCTCCACTTCATCGCTACCTCGGATATGCTGCGTCCCATCACTCGTGCACGGACTGTAACGCCTCGTTCAAACTCAGATTTTGATAAACTGCCACTGTAGCAGCAGTAACCGACCTAACAACTGCACCGGACACTTGTTTTCTTATACAGGCGTTGCCGATTGCAGCGCCTTATTCTGCCTGATTACATATCTCTTTATTTGAATACACATGCCTATACCAGGCGCTTCAGTGTATAAACCCTGTGACAAATTTGTAACACAAATCTGAAGATGGCAATCTAACATTGCTGAAACTAGTATTATCTGGTGTACTTAACATCTCTGTGATATATTTATGGCTTAAATTTAAGTGTAGTATTGCATGGGAGTGTCTCTTCTGTGAGTTTAGATACATGTTTTCAGCTGACGGGTGGCAGTTTGACACACGTATATGATGATATGAAGATGTCACTATAACTTTGCTGAAACTACACTACTGGCTATTAAAACTGCTGCACCAAGAAGAAATGCAGATGATAAACGGGTATTCATTGGACAAATATGTTGTACTAGAACTGACATGCGATTACATTTTCACGCAATATGGGTGCGTAGATCCTGAGAAATCAGCACCCAGAACAACCACCTCTAGCCGTAATAACGGCTTTGATACACCTGGGCATTGAGTCAAACAGAGCTTGGATGTTGTGTACAGGTACAGCTGCCTATGCAGCTTCAACACGATACCACAGTTCATCGAGAGTAGTGACTGGCGTATTGTGACGGCCAGTTGCTCGGCCACCATTGACCAGACGTTCTCAATTGGTGAGAGATCTGGAGAATGTGCTGACCAGGGCAGCAGTCGAACATTTTCTGTATCCAGAAAGGACTATACACGACCTGCAACATGCGGTCGTGCATTATCGTGCTGAAATGTAGGGTTTCGCAGGGATCGAATGAAGGGTGGAGCCACTGGTCGTAACACATCTGAAATGTCACGTCCACTGCTCAAAGTGTCGCCAATACGAACACGAGGTGACGGAGACGTGTAACCAATGTGCGTTCATAACGATGTCGCCAAACACGGATGCGACCATCATGATGCTGTAAACAGAACCTGGATTCATCCGAAAAAATTACGTTTTGCCATTCGGGCACCCAGGTTTGTCGTTGAGTACACCATCGCAGGCGCTCCTGTCCGTGATGCAGCGTCAGTGGTAACCGCAGCCATGGTCTCCGAGCTGATAGTGCATGCTGCTGCAAAAGTCGTCCAACTGTTCGTGCAGATGGTTGTCGTCTTGCAAACGGCCCTATCTGTTGATTCAGGGATCGAGACTTGGCTGCACGATCCGTTACAGCCATGCGGATAAGATGCCTGTCATCTCGACTGCTAGTGATACGAGGCCATTTGGATCCAGCACGGCGTTCCGTATTACCCTCCAGAACCCACCGATTCCATATTCTGCTAACAGTCATTGGATCTCGACCAACGGAAGTAGCAATGTCGCGGTACGATGAACCGCAATCGCGATAGGCTACAATGCGACTTTTATCAAAGTCGGGAACGAGATGGTACGCATTCCTCCTCCTTACACGAGGCATCACAACAACGTTTCACCAGGCAACGCCGGTCAACTGCTGCTTGTGTATAAGAAATCGGTTGGAAACTTTCCTCATGTCAGCACGTTGTAGGTGTCGTCACCGGCGCCAACCTTGTGTGAATGCTCTGAAAAGCTAATTATTTGCGTATCATAGCGTCTGTAACACGTCATCTTCGTGGTGTAGCAGTTTTAATGGCCAGTAGTGTAGTTATCAGGATGTGTATGAAATGCGATCTGGGCAGTAGACCTTCTACTTGGGAAGCCTTTATTGTACATTAATGTCTGTGTTTCTTCTCTCTGAACGTGAATTCTTCCCCGCCTCTCCTGACCTCGCCGCTATTCGCCAGGTGTCGCAGCCCTCTCGCTGGGACCCTCTGCTGCCGTGCCTGCGGCCGCTGCTGCTACCCCTGCGGTACCTGCTTCCGCGCTGCACCATCATCTCGGAGGGCCATCAGCTGTTCCAGCGGCTCTTCCGCGAGACCGTGCAGCACCGCGAGCGGCACGGCATCCAGTGCGATGACGTCATCCAGCTGCTGCTGCAGATCAAGAATGGCGGACTCGTGTCGCCGTGCACCAGCCATGCCCGTAAGTCGTTCTTACTGAGTCCTCTAAGCCTCCGCCCCCCCCCCCCCCCTCCCACATGATCCACATGGTTTCCACACCACCACTTATCACCGTTCCGTTCGTACAACTGACTCACAAAAATACGCAGGTCTGCTGAAAAGTAATGACTCCATGTTTTTTATTCTGTTCTCAGTAACGGTTAAGACATAGATGTCATGCTTTGTACTCATTTGGGGAATTCAGATATCCAGAAATGGAATGGAATGTTCGATATACGTTACGTCATTAAATTAGATTGACCCAATAACTACGAGATCCTAGTGCGTGGGAAATATGTTACGAAGAATTTTAGAACATGTTATTTGCTCGAGTATCATGTCGTTTTTGGAAACCCAGAATCTACTATGTAGGAATCAACATGGATTCCGGAAACAGTGATCGTGTGGGACCCAACTCGCTTTATTTGTTCATGAGACCCACAAAATATTAGATACAGGCTCCCAGGTAGATGCTATTTTTCTTGACTTCCGGAAGGCGTTCGATACAGTTCCGCACTGTCGCCTGATAAACAAAGTAAGAGCCTACGGAATAACAGACCAGCTGTGTGGCTGGATTGAAGAGTTTTTAGCAAACAGAACACAGCACGTTGTTATCAATGGAGAGACGTCTACAGACGTTAAAGTAACCTCTGGCGTGCCACAGGGGAGTGTTATGGGACCATTGCTTTTCACAATATATATAAATGACCTAGTAGATAGTGTCGGAAGTTCCATGCGGCTTTTCGCGGATGATGCTGTAGTATACAGAGAAGTTGCAGCATTAGAAAATTGTAGCGAAATGCAGGAAGATCTGCCGCGGATAGGCACTTGGTGCAGGGAGTGGCAACTGACCCTTAACATAGACAAATGTAATGTATTGCGAATACATAGAAAGAAGGATCCTTTATTGTATGATTATATGATAGCGGAACACACACTGGTAGCAGTTACTTCTGTAAAATATCTGGGAGTATGCGTGCGGAACGATTTGAAGTGGAATGATCATATAAAATTAATTGTTGGTAAGGCGGGTACCATTGGGAGAGTGCTAAGAAAATGTAGTCCATCAACAAAGGAGGTGGCTTACAAAACACTCGTTCGACCTATACTTGAGTATTGCTCATCAGTGTGGGATCCGTACCAGATCGGTTTGACGGAGGAGATAGAGAAGATCCAAAGAAGAGCGGCGCGTTTCGTCACAGGGTTATTTGGTAATCGTGATAGCGTTACGGAGATGTTTAATAAACTCAAGTGGCAGACTCTGCAAGAGAGGCGCTCTGCATCGCGGTGTAGCTTGCTCGCCAGGTTTCGAGAGGGTGCGTTTCTGGATGAGGTATGGAATATATTGCTTCCCCCTACTTATACCTCCCGAGGAGATCACGAGTGTAAAATTAGAGAGATTAGAGCGCGCACAGAGGCTTTCAGACAGTCGTTCTTCCCGCGAACCATACGCGACTGGAACAGGAAAGGGAGGTAATGACAGTGGCACGTAAAGTGCCCTCCGCCACACACCGTTGGGTGGCTTGCGGAGTATAAATGTAGATGTAGATGTAGATGAACAAAAAGGAATGCATATTTACAGGAAAATTAGGGTATGTAGATTTTATATCCGAATATCCAGATGGAAAGAATCCTAAAATTTCCTCAGTAACGGTCGTCACAGATGTGGTATAAGCTAAGAATCCGAATACAATTCCACTTGCTACACGCTCATTAACATTAATATTTCCATGAATATCTATATAGCAGAATGCTTAATAAATTAGTAGGGTTGCTGTAGTGTAGATCGTAAAACACAATAGGGTACAGGACTTCGGTATATAAATTGTTGGTCTCCGGATTTGCAGATGACGAAATGTGCTGCAGATTTCAATTATGTGTTCTTAACAATATAACGTGTGCTAAAATATTCGTCGCTGGTGTTCAGTCAAGAAAGTCATGTTCTAAAAATCATCGACAGCCGCTAAGAGATTGCTCATTTGCGGATTCCGTCTTGATTCTTAAGAAAGTTTGAGTTTTCCGAAATGTCGTAGCACACAAGCAAAAAGAGTGTTTCATAATTCTAAAACAGCTCTATTTCAGTGATGTAAAAATGTAATTATATTACTTGCGCCTCTTCGACGCCCCTCCTTGAATTCAGAAAAGCTTGGAAGCTTTCGTTCCTTCTGCTGGTAGGGAGGGCAGGTCTTTCTCATAACCTATATAGATTTTAAGAGCTTCTGTTTAGCCTTAGATGCTTTTCCTCTTTTGAGCGATTTTAATTGGTTTTCTATTCCACGATTACTTATCTCAGTTACTCCCATTTCGGTGTTCGTGCAGTGATTGAAACGACGAAGGAAAATAGAATCATCTGCAGTGTACTAATTTCGGACGTCTGAGTTCAGTATTTTTGTCCTCCATCTTCCGTTCCGGTAGCATTATGGTAACTGAGTGACCGACAGATAATTCTGGTTCTTTTACTAATAAAGAAAAATCATTACCTCTTAGTTATTTTCGTCAAATTAGTCGGTAAAATTTTACTTTAGAATTTAGTGAATGCTTCTCGCACTATCCCATTAGCCTATTTTGTCTTAGTTTGGCGTTTGCTTATCAGCATTGCTTTGACTTCGCTTAAATCTGTTTGATGCTTCCTTCGCTGTGTCAGAAACTTTTTAACGCTGCTATTTTGACAGGGAGTGCTGAAAAGTTGTGACTCCAAATCTGTTTTCTGTTCTCAAATTCCCATCAGATCACCTTGTTAAGCGCTGTCTGGCTGGGCTAGCACTTGGATGGGTGACCATCCAATCTGCTGTGCGCTGTAGGCAAGTGGGGTGCACTCAGCCCTTCTGAGGCAAACTGAGGAGCTACTTGATAGACTTGATAGAGAAGTAGCGGCTCCGGAATCGGAAACCGACATACGGGCGGGAGAGCGGTGTACTGACCACATGCCGCCCCTCCCCCCCCCCGTGTCCGCTTCGGGTAACGCCTGTGGTCTGAGGACGACACGGCGGCCGGTCGGTAGCGCTGGGTCTGCCAGGGCCTGTGGACGGAGTTTGCGAGTTACGTTTTAAGTTCTCTGAATCGGTTTGGATATTACATGTCACGCACATTATTCACTAGCCTTTCCCCCATCACTGACACGAGTCGCAACTTTCTGCCGCTAGAGGGCTCCGAATTGTAGACTGTAACAGCGCGGTCTATCAAGAAACGACGACGGTGTGTGAGAAACTGCGTGCTGTAATCGAGTTTCTAGCCGCAGGAAACGCGCCTCCAATTGAAATTTTAGGTGAATAAAAGATGTGTACGGTGATGATTGTATCGACATGAGTAATATGCCAATGTGGGTTGTTCACGCTCGTAATGAAGGAGATGGTGGTGCTAATCGCATCGTGTATAACAGCGCTCGGAGTGTTTCCGAAACTTAAAGAACACGTTCGTGGTCTTCACTCTGATAGTGATGCAGCAATGCAACTAGAGGTCAGGTTGTTGTTCGGTCAAAAAAGGTCAAAAGTCCTACAGCGACGCTATCAGCAAACTAGTCTCTCATTGGGAGAAATGTGCTCGTCGCCACGGTGACTGTGTTGAGAAGTAAAAGCCTGAAGAATAAATACGTAGAATGTTAATAAAGGTTGTTTTATATAAAAATCTTTAAGAGTTTTCACGTAAGAAATTCGGAGTCATCACTTTTCAGCACGCCCTCGCAGGTAGGGCTAATCCTATAATCTGACATGGAATGGTGATAAAGGACTGAAAACTGCTAAAACGAACACTTGCAAAACATGCAATACATGGTGTTTGCAAACCTCCAACATTCTGATGGCGTGTATCGTCTCATATGACAATGATTCCGAAACGTAGCTCTGTCAGATTTATGCTTACTGTCGTTTGCGGATCGTCCCCCCCCCCCCCCTTCCCCGCTGTAACTTCTACTACATCGAACACTTACCGATTTCTTACACTATTCGCAATCTTGACACCTACCACCAAATTATTTCGTCCCTAACATTCGTATTCTCCCATACCTACACCACGAAATGTTTCCAGCTTTATGTATACCGACACTCCACATCCTAACTCAACGAAGGTTTATCCGCCTACCCCAACCAGGTCACTAAACGTGCCTCAAGATGTACCCATGCTCCTACGGGCTCTTACCTCACCTTTAAACTTGAAGTAATTATGCTTTCTTATGTAACTATTATCAATAACTTCGATTTCTCTGGCAGTAAAGATGGTTAACACTTATATGAGTAGATCGACTCCTCCCCCCACCTCTCCCCGTCGACTGGAATGATGCTGACGTAATAAAAACGAAGTGAAAACAAAAATACGTCGTTAGGCCTAACACCTACCCAAAAATCTACTCTTATCATAGCTTGAATAATAGTTCACGCACTCTCCTTTCATCACTAAGAAACCTGCTATGAGGGCACAAATGTGTCAGCAGGCCCCACGTATACAACATTTATTTAGCTAAGATCAAGATTTCGAGACATTAATGTCTCGCGCAGTTTCGTTAAGCCTATGCAAGACGGTCTTCCTGTACTGGATACTTGTTTTGTTAACGCCACATTGTTATTTAGTAACCATTTAAAATGATCGTTCTAAGAATTTAAATACAAGAAAGGATAGCAGTAATTAAAAAAAGGAGCGAAGTAGGTCTGTATCCTGCTTCCCGTGTTATTCAGTCTATAGCTTTCTCGTGCGGAAATCGGTAGTATGCAGACATTTGGAAAGGGGATTGATATTGACAAACAAGAAAAAGAGTCTATGGTTTGAGAATGCTGATATCCGTGGTACATGTCCATAGACAGAATCTTCTCTTAGCAGTAAGATGTGAGTCTGTGCGTGGTGCCCAGATAGGGCTCTTGTACTGCCAGCGATGAAAGTAGCTGATAGGCATCACATAATGCCATGTTCTTTCAGGAACTGAAGTTCTCGCAGAAAAAGCTTCCCCATCTATAGTATCGCTCTTCTTAGCGTTATGAAAAAATTCAAAAAAAATGGTTCAAATGGCTCTGAGCACTATGGGACTCAACTGCTGAGGTCATTAGTCCCCTAGAACTTAGAACTACTTAAACCTAACTAACCTAAGGACATCACAAACATCCATGCCCGAGGCAGGATTCGAACCTGCGACCGGAGCGGCCTTGCGGTTCCAGACTGCAGCGCCTTTAACCGCACGGCCACTTCGGCCGGCTGAAAAAATTCGTCTCGGCATATTCTTCAGCTAACCGGTTATGAAAAAATTCCACTCGACATGTCCTTCAGCTAACTGCTTAGTTCTAATATTTATTATCAACAATCAAATTACTTGATAGCAACTTTTCTATGATAAATGATGTAGGACGCAGAAAAAGCATTCCTGTGTGCTCTTTTCCAACTTTAGCAATATCTGTAAATTCCAAAAGCAACAGAACTATAAATTTTACAAGGTATCTTCGGTCACCTCCTATGTTGTACAGGATGTACATAAAGTCCGGGAACACTTTCAATTATTTATTGCACAAGAACCAAACGTTGTACAGATATCATACATATGTCAATTTGAAGAGAAACCTACTGTCGCCTGTTTGAATCCTGCCTCGGGCATGGATGTGTGTCATGTCCTTCAGTTAGTTAGGTTTAAGTAGTTCTACGTTCTAGGGAACTGATGACCTCAGAAGTTAAGTCCCGTAATTCTCAGAGCCATTTGAACCATTTGAAGAGAAAACCTGAAAGTCTTTTATCATACACTCCTGGAAATGGAAAAAAGAACACATTGACACCGGTGTGTCAGACCCACCATACTTGCTCCGGACACTGCGAGAGGGCTGTACAAGCAATGATCACACGCACGGCACAGCGGACACACCAGGAACCGCGGTGTTGGCCGTCGAATGGCGCTAGCTGCGCAGCATTTGTGCACCGCCGCCGTCAGTGTCAGCCAGTTTGCCGTGGCATACGGAGCTCCATCGCAGTCTTTAACACTGGTAGCATGCCGCGACAGCGTGGACGTGAACCGTATGTGCAGTTGACGGACTTTGAGCGAGGGCGTATAGTGGGCATGCGGGAGGCCGGGTGGACGTACCGCCGAATTGCTCAACACGTGGGGCGTGAGGTCTCCACAGTACATCGAGGTTGTCGCCAGTGGTCGGCGGAAGGTGCACGTGCCCGTCGACCTGGGACCGGACCGCAGCGACGCACGGATGCACGCCAAGACCGTAGGATCCTACGCAGTGCCGTAGGGGACCGCACCGCCACTTCCCAGCAAATTAGGGACACTGTTGCTCCTGGGGTATCGGCGAGGACCATTCGCAACCGTCTCCATGAAGCTGGGCTACGGTCCCGCACACCGTTAGGCCGTCTTCCGCTCACGCCCCAACATCGTGCAGTCCGCCTCCAGTGGTGTCGCGACAGGCGTGAATGGAGGGATGAATGGAGACGTGTCGTCTTCAGCGATGAGAGTCGCTTCTGCCTTGGTGCCAATGATGGTCGTATGCGTGTTTGGCGCCGTGCAGGTGAGCGCCACTATCAGGACTGCATACGACCGAGGCACACAGGGCCAACACCCGGCATCATGGTGTGGGGAGCGATCTCCTACACTGGCCGTACACCACTGGTGATCGTCGAGGGGACACTGAATAGTGCACGGTACATCCAAACCGTCATCGAACCCATCGTTCTACCATTCCTAGACCGGCAAGGGAACTTGCTGTTCCAACAGGACAATGCACGTCCGCATGTATCCCGTGCCACCCAACGTGCTCTAGAAGGTGTAAGTCAACTACCCTGGCCAGCAAGATCTCCGGATCTGTCTCCCATTGAGCATGTTTGGGACTGGATGAAGCGTCGTCTCACGCGGTCTGCACGTCCAGCACGAACGCTGGTCCAACTGAGGCGCCAGGTGGAAATGGCATGGCAAGCCGTTCCACAGGACTACATCCAGCATCTCTACGATCGTCTCCATGGGAGAATAGCAGCCTGCATTGCTGCGAAAGGTGGATATACACTGTACTAGTGCCGACATTGTGCATGCTCTGTTGCCTGTGTCTATGTGCCTGTGGTTCTGTCAGTGTGATCATGTGATGTATCTGACCCCAGGAATGTGTCAATAAAGTTTCCCCTTCCAGGGACAATGAATTCACGGTGTTCTTATTTCAATTTCCAGGAGTGTATATACCGCCACAGCGTAGTTTGGTAATTTGCCGATAGTCAGTGCTAGTCGCAAAGATGGCGAGTTCAGGTGAGGCGCGAGCTTTCTGTGTGTTGGAGTTCGACAAAAACAAGTGTGCTACAGCTGTTTAGCGGATGTTTAGAACCAAGTACGGTAAGAAGCCACCAACAAGGAAGGCCATTTACCACTGCCACAACAGATTCGTTGCGGCGGGTTGCTGGTGCCCGGAAAAGAGAAGCGGACGTCCCAGTGTGAGTGAACTGAATGTGGAGCGCGTACGAGAGTCATTCATAAGCAGTCCAGAGAAATCAGTCGGTCTCCCGTGAACTCGAAATGGGTCCAATGACAGTGCGGAAAGTCCTGCGACAGAAGTTGTCCACGAAACCATTCAAATTAGACCTAGTGGAGAAGTTCAATGACGATGAAAAAGACAAGCGTTTTGAGTTCTGTTCGCAGTTGCAACAACTGAATGTGGATGGGGCATTGTTTATAACTTAATTTTTAGCTACGACGCCACTTTTCACACTAATGGGAAAGTGAACAGGCGTAATTATCGAATCTGGGGCACAAAGTATCCACACTCATGCATTGAATTTGAGCGTGATTCCACAAAGGTAAAGATTTCTTATGCCTTGTCACGTCGAAAACTGCACGTGCCATTCTTCTTCTCCGAGAGCACTGTCACTGGATATTCCTACTTGGACATATTGCAGCAGTGGCTGGTGCCTCAAATGCAATCGGACTCTCCGTTCATCTTTCAGCAGGATGGGGCTCCACCCCATTTTTATCGTGAATTTCGTGCGTACCTGAACACTGAGCGGCCGCATCGATGGCTCGGACGTGCTACAGAAGGAGGCAGCTGATTCATGAAATGGCCCTCCAATCACCAGATCTCACTTCGTGCGACTTTTTCTGTGGGGACACATTAAAGATCTGGTGTATGTGCCGCCTCGACCACGTGATGTAACAGAGCTCCGGGAGAGAATACGGGAAGAGATTGCCACAGTCGACGATGCCATGCTGCGACGTGTATAGCGAGAATTCTATTACCGTATTGACGTCTGCCGGGTGAATCATGGATAGCATATCGAATGTCTGTCAAAAAAAAAAAAAAAAATCTTGCACATTTTCTCTTCAAAATGCAGTATGTATGACATCTGTACAATGTTTAGTTCTTGTGTAATAAATAATTGAAAGGGTTCCCAGGCTTTATGTACATCCTGTACTAACATCAGTGACCTTGCAGGCAGAAATAAGCAACTGGTCGGTGCCAACTCTCCAGAGTTAGTACAAGAACTGTGTTCCCTCTCTCCAGCTGCCACAACAGCTTGCATGGTTCCTTCCTAGCATTGTACACTAAGACGACAAAAGCCATAGGTTAGCGACATGCACATGTAGAAATGGCGGTAGTACCGATACACTGGGTACAAAACGGCAGTGCATTGGCACTCAGGTGACTGACGTCAAAAGGCTTCAAATGTGATTATGGACGCACGACGAGAATTAAAGACGTTGAATGCTGAATGATAACTGGAGCTAGACACATGTTACATTCCGTTTCTGTAATCGTTAGGGAAGTCAATATTCCCAGATCCAGAGTGTCAAAAGTGTGCGGGGACTACCACATTTCAGGAATTACGTATCATAACGGACAAGGCCATGGCCGACGGCCTTCACATAACGACCGAGAGCAGCGGCGTTTGCGCAGACTTGTCAGTGCTAACAGACAAGCAACACTACATAGAGTAACCGTACAAATTAGTGTGGGACGTAGGACAAACTTATCCGTTAGGACAATGAGGCTAAATTTGGTGTGAATGTGCTATGGCAGTAGATGACCGATGCGAGTGTCGTTGCTAACAGCACGATATTGTGTGCAGCTAATCTCTTGGGGTCGTGGCCATATTGTTTGGACGGTAGACGACTGGAAAACAGTGACCTGTTCAGATGAGTCTCGATTTAAATTGGTAAGACGTGATGGTAGGGATCGAGAGTGGCGCAGACACCCCGAAGATATGGAGTTAAGTTGTGAAAAAGGCTCTGTGCAAGTTGGAGGTGGCTCCATAATGGCGTGGGCTGCGTTTACATGGAATGGACTGAGTCCTTTGGTCCAAAAGAACGATCGTTGACTGGAAATATGTTCGGCCAATTGGAGCCCATTTTCAGCCATTCATGGATGCCATTCATGTTCCCAAGTAACGACGACATGTCAGCGGGCTACAACTGTATACGATTCGTTTCAAGCGTAATGTGGATAATTCGAGCGAATGATGTGGCCACCCAGACAGTCCGATATGAATCCCACAGAACAAATATGGGGCACAATCGAGGCGTCAGTTCGAGCAGAAAATCCTGCACCGGGAACACTTTCGTAGTTGTGGTCGGCTATACAGGCATCATGGCTCATTATTTCTGCAGGGGCTTCCACCGACTTGTGGAGTCCATGCCAGGTCGAGTTGCTGCACTACGACGAGCAAAACGAGGTCAGACGTGGTATTAGGAGGTATCATACCAGTTTTGTCACCTCAGTGTACCGTGCGCCAAGAGTCACAACGTCCCGTCAGTCCCAAAAACAGTAAGAAGAATCGCGCACACCTTCTTCCTGTGCGTACTGCATTTCTTCTTCATCCTATTTGGTATAGGTCTGACGTACTTCAGTAATATATTATAGTCTGTCGCGCGAGTGTTTAGTATGATACTTACTGGTTTCTCCCAATATCTTACCAATGACCTGAAGACTGCGCCCCTCCCCCTCCAAAAAATGGTTCAAATGGCTCTGAGCACTATGGGACCTAACTAACCTAAGGACATCACACACATCCATGCCCGAGGCAGGATTCGAACCTGCGACCGTAGTAGCCGCGTGGTTCCGGACTGAACGCGCCTAGAACCGCTCGGCCACAGTGGCCGGTGATCGTTATGTCAATATTACTATGGAAATGAATAGTTACCAAATTTTTCGATCATGTTACTGTTACGCATTGCACGCTGACAAGTGCCTTTCGCCGGAGGAAAATGTACGAGGCTGGTGACAAGTATTACAGAAGTAAACAAACCCTCAATCAATGTTATATGGGCCTCAACAGCCTTCAGCTAGTGCAAACGGAGTACAGTGACCCCTGTAAAACACGTAGCTGTCTTGACATCCGTGGTTAGTAATTGTAGTGGGCAGTCTGCTCTGAAGTAACCCGTAAGTACGAGTAACGTTAAATGCCGTAAGCAAAGGGATGTATGGGGTTGTTTGTTATTGCCTTTGCCAGTGGTTTGCAGTCTCCAAACGTACACGAACCTAGAACTTGCGACAGTACCTTACATATACGGTTTGGTGGATGGCAGTGCACTTGTGCGAGGAACGCTGCCCATTGAGCAGATTACAGGACCGAAAGACATTTGAAGGAATTCACCACCGCCTCTCTGAATTCAGGAGTTTGACAAGCCCACCATGCAGCGGGGGTCGACCAGAACGTAAAACACCAGATGATGAGGAAGTTCTACTCAGCGCTGTGGAACAAATTGCTGGAATCAGCGCAAGGTGATTACGTTTGCAGAGGAATGCGCCGCACTTGACGATCTGGAGACGTTTATGTGAAAACGTCCTACATCCATACAATCTGCAGCTGGTAAAAGCCTCTGGCTCCTGTGGATAATCCTCTAAGAGTAACGATCTGCCAGTGGTTCCTGCGGCAATGAGTTATGTCGCCCAACTTTGCAGCTGTTGTTTTATCCATTCACGAGGACGGAGTCGATAGTTTGCATAAGCGGCACGTGTGGGCGGATACAAACCATCCTGCAAGTATCTTATCGTCTCAGCAGCAGAGATTCTCCGTTAACATCTGGGCAGTCATTGTTGGCGAATACTTGTTAGGACCGTAGATCGCGCAAGGAAGACTCACTGGGCAGAACTACACAGATTTATTGCGTACTGCATTGTCTGAGAAGTGCATCTTGTCGACAGTTGTACCTCAAGCATGAGAGTGCTCTTGCACTTTTCAGTCTGTCTACCTGGAGGCACCTGAACGCTCATTTTCGTTGAGCTTTGGGTAGGTGCGAGTGGATCGATTCCTTGGTCATCCCATTCACGCGTTTTAAACACCTGGACTTCCACATCTTGGGACACATAAAATCTCTCATTGTATTAGACTGCAGTTGTGGATGATCCTACTCTCCTGCACACATTCCGGTATCCTCTGAGACAGTACGGACTACACCAGACATTTTTCCTGATGCTCGGAATTAAGTAACCTGTATTCAGGAACGATGGGATCACTTTCAACATTTCCTCTGATACGTAATCAGAGTGTACCAGTTGGTGCTACAGATGTACAGCGCAGCTGGTAGGAATTGAAGGTTGGATAACTCTTTATGATACATTTTCAGATCGATGTTGATGTAGCCTCTTCTTGTTACGAAGGCTATTCGGAAAGTAAGGTCCAATAGATCGCGAAGAGGACACCTTCCAACTACTTCTCTACACAGTCGCCACTCCGACTTAAACATTTGTCGTATTCAATGAACTGTGGACGAAGCCCGGCCAACAGGAATTACATGCATTGACCAAAAATGATAGCGCACTGAGAATGCCTAGTTTCTAGCTGTAATCTAGATTTGCCAATAAAAAATTCCAAAGGACGGCCCATAACTGAAATTCATTATTTACAAAAAAAAATTCGTCGTAGCGTTGCACCAACTCTCCAATACCCTCGTCACAGAAGGCAGCCGCCTGTGCTTCCCGCAATTTCCCCACCTGCAGTTTGTCGTCTGTGCCGAGATGTTTTCTTCATAGTCAGTGGTTTATGGGAGCCAAGCCTAGGAAAAGAATGGTTCAAATGGCTCTGAGCACTATGGGACTCAACTGCTGAGGTCATTAGTCCCCTAGAACTTAGAACTAGTTAAACCTAACTAACCTAAGGACATCACAAACATCCATGCCCGAGGCAGGATTCGAACCTGCGACCGTAGCGGTCTTGCGGTTCCAGACCGCAGCGCCTTTAACCGCATGGCCACTTCGGCCGGCCCAAGCCTAGGATATATGGTGGCTGATCAAACACTTTACATCGAAAACGCTGCACGGGCGTCCTCGTTGCCCCTACAGTGTACAACACTGGACTCGCATTCGGGAGGACGACGGTTCAATCCCGCGTCCGGCCATCCTGACTTAGGTTTTCCGTGATTTCCCTAAATCGCTTCAGGCAAATGCCGGGATGGTTCCTTAGAAAGGGCACGGCTGATTTCCTTCCCCATCCTTCCCTAATCCGAGCTTGCGCTCCGTCTCTAATGACCTCGTTGTCGACGGGACGTTAAACACGAATCTCCTCCTCCTCCTCCTACTGTGTACAGCCGAGAACTGTCATGAAGCAGGAAATTTATGACAGGTACGTTATGTATGGTTGCATGAAATCAGGCGAAAACTCGCAGTTGGCACCTATACTTTGCGGAGACATTATTGTTCTATGCATCTCTACATTCTCAGTGTGTGGTCAGGAAAGAGCACCGGCCGGAGTGGCCGAGCGGTTCTAGACGCTACAGTCTGTAACCGCGCGACCGCTACGGTCGCAGGTTCAATTCCTGCCTCCGGTATGTATGTGTGTGATGTCCTTAGGTTAAGTTATAGGGGACTGATGACCTCAGAAGTTAAGTCCCATAGCGCTCAGAGCCATTTCAACCATTTTCAGGAAAGAGCGAAGTGACACGATCAACAGGCATACTACATCTTCATCTACATGGATTATCTGCAAATCACATTTAAGAGCCTGGCAGAGGGTTCATCGAACCACCTTCACAATTCTGTATTATTCTAATCTCGTACAGCATGCGGAAATAACGAACACCTATATCTTTCAGTACGAGCTCTGATTCCCTTATTTTATCATGGTGATCGTTTCTTCCTATGTCAACAGCGTATTTTCAAATTCGGAGGAGAAAGTTGGTGGTTGGAATTTCGTGAGAAGATTCCTCCGCAACGAGAAACGCCTTCGGTTTAATGATGTCTATCCGAATGCCTATATCACTTCTCCTCTATTTCGCGGTAACAGAGAACGTGCTGCCCTTCTTTGAACTTTTTCAATGTACTCCGTCAGTCGTAACTGGTAAGGATCCCACATCGCTCAGCATTATTGTAAAAGAGGACGGACCAGCGTAGTATAGACATACTAGAGATACTGCCATCTATGTAAAGAAAGCTTCTTCGATTTTTTACTGTCGTTTCCATTTCGCGATCTCTCGGAACTTAGTTTCGGAATAGCCCGCTTATACACTACTGGCCATTAAAATTGCTACACCAACAAGAAATGCAGTTGATCAACGGGTATTCATTGGACAAATATATTATACTAGACCTGACATGTGATTTCACTTTCACGCAATTTGGGCGCATAGATACTGAGAAATCAGTACCCAGAACAACTACTTCTGGCCGTAATAACGGCCCTCATACGCCTGGGCATTGAGTCAAACAGAGCTTGGATAGCGTGTACAGGTACAGCTGCCCATGCAGCTTCAACGCGATACCGTAGTTCATCAAGAGTAGTGACTGGCGTACTGTGGGAGCCAGTTGCTAGGCCGTCATTGACCAGACGTTTTCAATTGGTGAGATATCTGGAGAATGTGCTTGCCAGGGCAGCAGTCAAACATTTTCTGTATCCAGAAAGGCCCGTACAGGATCTGCAACGTGCGGTCGTGCATTATCCTGCTGAAATGAAGGGTTTCGCTGGGATTGAGTGAAGGGTAGAGCCACGGGTCTTACCACATCTGAAATGTAACTTCCACTGTTCAAAGGGCCGTCAATGCGAACAAGAGGTGACCGAGACGTGTAACCAATGGCACCCCATAACATCACGCCGGGTGATACGCCAGTATGGCGATGACGAATACACGCATCCAATGTGCATTCACCGCGATGTCGTCAAACAAGGATGCGACTATCATGATGCTGTAAACAGAACGTGGATTCATCCGAAAGAATGACGTTTTGCCATTCGTGCACCCAGGTTCGTCGTTGAGTACACCATAGCAGGCGCTCCTGTCTGTGATGCAGCGTCAAGGGTAACCGCAGCCATGGTCTCCGAGCTGATAGTCCATGCTGCTGCAAACGACGTCGAACTGTCCGTGCAGATGGTTGCTGTCTTGCAGACGTCCCCCTCTGTTGACTCAGGGATTGAGACGTGGCTGCACCATCCGTTACAGCCTTGCGGATAAGATGCCTGCCATCTCGACTGTTAGTGATACGAGGCCGTTGGGATCGAGCACGGCGTTCCGTATTACCCTCCTGAACCCACCTATACCATATTCTGATAACGGTCATTGAATCTCGACCAACGTGAGCTGCAATGTCGCGATACGATAAACCGCAATCGCGATAGTCTACAATCCGACCTTTATCAAAGTCGGAAACATGTTGGTACGCATTTATCCTCCTTACACGAGGCATCACAGCAACGTTTCACCAGGCAACGGCAGTCATCTGCTATTTGTGTATGAGAAATCGGTTGGAAACTTTCCTCATGTCAGCACGCTGTAGGTGTCTCCACCGGCGCCAACCTTGTTTGAATGCTGTGAAAAACTAATCATTTGCATATCGCAGCATCTTCTTCCTGTCGGTTAAATTTCGCTTCTGTAGCACGTCACCTTCGTGGTGTAGCAATTTTTATGGCCAGTAGTGTAGGAGGAATCCTTCCCTGAATTTTTGCCGTAGAGTTTTCAAACATCCTGGCGATTGGAACGTCGTGGCGCAGATCAGAATCATCCTGTCAGATAGGCATTTTGCACCAAGAGATCAGCGCTTTTTTGGACCTGAAAAGGACCACTGCAAATGCGGTCGAAACGTCGGTTTTAATAGTTTCAAACAACCTGCAGGAGGCTGTTATTGAGGTTTGGCATGCTGCTGATGTATTGTACCGCGTGCCGCAGTGCCCGACGCGACTGTGGACGAGGCGCTGGCCTACAAGCTGTTCGGGCTGTTCCTGGTGGGCTTCGAGATGACGTCGTCGGTGCTGAGCTTCTGCGCGTTCGAGCTGGCCGCCGATCAGGCCGTGCAGACGCGGGCGCGCCTCGAGGTGGACGCGGCGCTGCGCCGGCACTCGGGACGCCTCACGTACGACGCGCTGCAGAGCACGCCCTACCTGGACGCCGTCATCACCGGTCAGTGCGGTCTGCGCTGCAGCGCGCCCTTTAATTTCCCTCTAAGTGGGGTTGTTTTGGGGGAAGAGACCAAACAGCGAGGTCATCGATCTCATCGGATTAGGGAAGGACAGGGAAGGAAGTCGGCCGTGGCCTTTCAAAGGAACCATCCCGGCATTTGCCTGGAGCGATTTAGGGAAATCATGCAAAACCTAAATCAGGATGGCCGGACGCCGGATTGAACCGTCGTCCAGTGTGCTACCACTGCGCCACCTCGCTCGGTCCGCCACCTCTAAGTCGTCAGTCCTCTAACTTTTTTGATGGACATCATCTCTCCGCCAGTGACTGTTATAAGTTTTTATTACACTACTGCAATTTCGGCCTTAGGCCATTATCAAGTACTGATATTACGGCTTTAAGACTTATAACAGTCGCTGGCTCCTTAAAGATATTTTTTATGACTGTTAATCCAAGCCACAACAAGTTTAGTCCTCTAACTGGGTTGATGCGACCCGCACAAATTTCTCTCTTGTGCCAACCTTCCCATCTCGGAGTAACTCCTGCACCCAGTTCCTCAATTATTTATTGCATGCATTACAATAACTGTCATCGCCAACAGTTATCATCTGTACAGCACTCTCTAGTGACATGGCAGTTATTCTCTAACGTCTTAGAGCACATCATGCCATGCTGCACATTCTGCATAGCTTAGCCAGAATTTAGATCACAGTCAACCAGTGCTTCTTGTTGGGTTCAGCACAATTTTGACTTTCGCCCGTCAGAACAGCATCTCGTTCTGAAGCTACTGCACCGTGTCGTCGCCGGGGTCGCATGATTTACAGTGTGTACATTTTGGAAGCAGTGAAAGGGATCAATCTAAATTGAGAAAGCTTTTAAAAGACCGTGGACTAGCCACGCACTCCGTCGTCAGACCAGGAGTACACTGGACTCGCATTCGGGAGGACGACGGTTCAATCCCGTCTCCGGCCATCCTGATTTAGGTTTTCCGTGATTTCCCTAAATCGCTTCAGGCAAATGCCGGGATGGTTCCTTTGAAAGGGCACGGCCGATTTCCTTCCCCATCCTTCCCTCACCCGAGCTTGCGCTCCGTCTCTAATGACCTCGTTGTCGACGGGACGTTAAACGCTAATCTCCTCCTCCTCCTCCAGACCAGGAGTGGCCTAGCGGGACCATCCGACCGCCGTGTCATCCTCGATGGAGGATGCGGATAGGAGGGGCGTGGGGTCAGCACACCGTCCTCCCGGTCATAAGATGGTATTCTTGACCGAAGCCGCTACTATTCGGTCGAGTAGCTCCTCAAATGGCATCACGAGGCTGAGTGCACCCCGAAAAATGGCAACAGCGCATGGCGGCTGGATGGTCACCCGTCCAAGTGCCGGCCACGCCCGACAGCGCTTAACTTCGGTGATCTCACGGGAACCGGTGTAGCCCCTGCGGCAAGGCCGTTGCCCATAAGTTTTTATTACACTATTGCAATTTCGGCCTTAGGCCGTTATCAAGTACTGATATTATGGCTTTGAAACTTATAGCAGTCACTGGCGGAAAGATGATGTCCTTATGACTATGACTATGAATCCCAGCTACAACAAGTTAAGTGCTCTAACTGGTTTGATGCGACCCGTTCAAATTTCTCTCCTGTGCCAACCTTCCCATGTCGGAGTACCCAGTTCCTCAATTATCTATTGCATGTATTCCAATAACTGTCATTGCCTACAGTTATCATCTCTCTCTTGTGACATGGCAGTTATTCTCTAATGTCTTGGCGCACGTCCTGTCATCCTGCACATTCTGCCTGGTTTAGCCAGAATGTAGACTACCGTCAACCAGTGTTTCTTGTTGCGTTCAGCACAATTTTGACTTTCACCCACAGATCAGTATCTCATTTTGAAGCTTTTGCACTGTGTCGTCGCCTGGGTCGCATGATTTACATTGTGTACATTTTGGAAGCAGTATAAGGGATCAGTCTAGTACCCACAGGCTGTAAAAATTATTTAATTGCAATGGTGCATATTCAGTCTTGTGTCGTTATCAAATTCTATACTGACAAAGACTGTGCTTTAGCACACGACTACATGAAAATCCATGTCATTGTGGTATTTGTAAGTTGACATTGTTCACTTCAACAAAGGTCAGCATTAGACGAGCATGAAGCTAACAAGGGAACCTCTCCATCGCACCCTCCCTCCCCCCCCCCCCCCCCAGATTTAATTATAAGTTGGCTCAGTGGATAGGCCTTGAAAAACTGAACAAGATCAATCGAGAAAACAGGAAGATGTTGTGTGGAACTATGAAAAAAATAAGCAAAATATACAAACTGAGTAGTCCATGTGCAAGATAAGCAACATCATGGGTAGTACAAGCTCAGGAGCGCCGTGGTCCCGTCGTTAGCGTGACCAGCTGCGGAACCAGAGGTCCTTGGTTCAAATCTTCCCTCGAGTGAATAGTTTACTTCCTCTATTATCGCAAAGTTATGATCTGTCCGTTAGTTGATTGACGTCTCTGTTCATTGTAATAAGTTTAGTGTCTGTGTTTTGCGACCGTACCGCAAAACCGTGCGATTAGTAGACGAGAGGATGTGCCTCTCCAATGGGAACCGAAAACATTTGATCGCAAGGTCATAGGTCAACCGATTCCTCCACACGAAAACACGTCTCATATATTCTATACGACACTGGTGACGGCATGTGCGTCACATGACAGGAATATGTTGTCGACCCACCTAACTTGTACACTTGGCGAATGGGTAAAAAGATTCTTCTACCTTGCCCGATTTAGGTTTTCTTGTGGATTTGATAATCACTCCCAAAAAAGTGATGAAAACATAAGAGTTTGTCACATAAACTGCAACAAATGAATGTAATTGTTTCACAGTCGCACAGTTTACCCTGTGCTCTGTCAAAACATATGTTTTTAACGTTCTCAAATTTTTCCGTGTGTAGACAGTCAAATCCTGCATATGTCGAAGCAAATCTGAACATGTCCTGGAATTTTGGAGAGCGAAGTTGATTTTGTGTGAGTGCCTGAACTTTGATAATTGTCTGAAAATAAAAAATTAAACTCTTCACTCGAGAGAAGACTTGAACCAAGAACCTCTCGTTGCGCAGCTGCTCACGCTAACCACGAGACCACGGCGCTCCTGAGGTCACACTGTCGTTGATGGACACTCAGTTTGTATATTTTGCTTATTTTTTTCATAGTTCCACACAACTTCATCCTGTTTTCTCGATCGATTGATCTGTGTTCAGTTTTTCATGGCCTATCCACTGTGCCAACTTATAACTAAATCTGGGGTGGGGGGTGCGATTGGGAGGTTCCCTTGTAAGTACATCATGACAAGAATATACGTTATTCATACCGTTACCGATAAGATAGTGTTTATTGCATATACTGTTATCGATGTGAACATTCTGTCTTTTTAAGATGTCACCATCAGGCAACAATATACCCGCCAGGGTAGCCGAGAGCGCTAACGCGCTGCTTCCTGGACTCGGGTAGGCGCACCGGCCCCAGATCGAATCCGCCCGGTGTACTGGCCAGCCTGGATGTGGTTTTTAGGCGGTTTTCCACATCCCGCTAAGTGAATACAGGGCTGGTCTCTACGTTCCGCCTCAGTTACACAGCTCGCAGATATCTGAACACTTTGACACTATTTCATGGAGTCCACTAGACACAGACAGTTGGGGTACACTAATTCCGTCCTGGGGGGTACAGGGTGGCGGCAGGAAGGGCATCCGGCAACCCCTTACAATTAAGAAGCCACATCCTATGAACCATGGCCGACCCTGCGTAACCGCGGGACAAGGCGCAAGCGACATAATAGAATAGAGCCATCAGGTAACAGTATACGCAATACATGTCATTTTCACTATTTTCGTAGTCGGGTTGTCTTTTAATGTTGACAAATTCTACCATTTAAAACGCACAGCACACACTGAGATGACGGAAGTAACGAAATAGCGATATCCACATATAAAGATGGCGGTAGTCTCATAAGAGGTATAAAAGGACAATGCACTGGCGGTGATGTCGTTCGTACTCACATGATTCTTGTGAAAAGGCGTCCGACGTGATTTTGACCGTACGAGGGGAATTAGTAGACGCTCAACACGCAATTGTAGTTGGAACTGGATGCAATGGGACGTTCTGTTTCGGAAATCGTTAGGGAGTTCAGTATTCCGATCTCTGAAACGTCGAGACTGTGCCGAGAATACCAAATTTCACGCATTTCCTCTGACCACGGACAACGCAGTGGGTGACGGCCTCCAATTACTGACTGAAAGCAGCGGCGTTTGAGTAGAGTGTTAACAAAAAAAATCTGTGTGAAATAACCGCAGAAATACGTAGGTTGGAACTTAAATAGTGGCAACACTGCTGTGGAGACCCTATGCAATGGAATCTACTATTGCCGCTGACAACACACGTTGTTGACGTACCTACCTTACCTCCGAGCAAATGGACTCGCCCGTCCCACGTCACCGGCGTGCGCACAATCGAGGGAAACACACTCACTTGTGAGTGAGATATCTGATGGGACGGTGTCACTATGTTTTCCAAACAGGAACAACGAAGTGGGCTCAGATGGTTCAAATGGCTCTGAGCACTATGGGACTTAACTTCTAAGTTCAACAGGCCCCTAGAACTTAGAACGACTTAAACCTAACTAGCCTAAGGACATCACACACATCCATGGCCGATGCAGGATTAGAACCGGCGACCGTAGCGTTCGCGCGGTTCCAGACTGTAGCGCCTAGAACCGCTCGGCCACCCCGGCCGGCTCAACGAAGTGTAATCAAGATTGAATGTGCCAGAGGTCGTACAGCACGACAGTGTCATCAAGGTCTTCAAGAGGCGTGCGGCGAATCGGCATTGCCTTACAGAACAGTGGCACGTCGGGTAAAAGCCTTCAACGAAGGTCTGCAAACTGTGGCAGACATGCATCGGGCAGGTCGTCCTAGCGTCTCTGAAGAAGAAGTGCATGCTGTTCCCACGTTCGTGGACAGTGATCGACGCCATACGATTCGTGAGCTCGCCCACGAAACCGGATTAGCGCATACGGCTGCGCTTCGCATCCTGAAGGAACGCCTGGGAATGCGAAAAATTGCACCACGATGGGTTCCGCATGACTTGACGGAAATGCAGAAATGGATGCGTTAGGACGCTCCTCAGACGTACGTGCTATCAGCGCGAAAGAGAGGCTTTCTTACGCTGTATCGTAACACTGGATTAGACATGAGCCACACCGTACGAGCCAAAACTAAAACGCCAATGCAATGAATAGCCTCATTATGGGTTGCCGCGAAAGTCGAAAGTGCGTCAGAGCCTCAGTATGGTGAAAGTTATGGTGATTCTCGTGTACGGTGTTATCCTGACGCATTACGTTCCTCCACGGCAGACCGTCAATGCACAGTATTATTGTTCGTTTTTGAAGCATCACCTGTGACCACATTTTGCGAAAGAAGCGGCGACACTTTCTGTGCAACCAACCCATCATTTTGCACGACAATGCACGGGCGCATACAGCGAAAGCTGTGGTCGCTCTGTTCGGTCTATGGGACTGGGAAGTACTGTACCATCCACCATATACCCCGGACGTAAGTCCTTGTGACTTTGATTTGATTCTGAATATGAAGCAACCACTTCGTGGCATTCGCTTCAGAACTGTTCCAGAGATTCGACAGGCAGTAGACCGCTCCATTCGCACCATCAACAGAACACGCTCTGCTAACGGTATACTACGCCTTCTATCGCTGGCAAAGGGTTCTACGCAACGCTGGTGACAACTCTGAAGGACAGTAACAGGCGAAAACATATACCTCTTTTGTATCGGTTGTGAATAACCACTATTTAAGTTCGAACCCTAGTAAATGTTGGGCGTACGACGACCGTATCCATTAGCACTGTCCGGCAAAATTTGGCGTTAACGGACTGTGGCAGCAGACGACTGGCGCGAGAATCTTTGCTAACAGTTCGACAACGCCTCTGCTGGTCCCGTGAGTATATCGGTTGACTCCTAGATTAGCGGAAAGCCGTCACCTGGTCAGATGAGTCCCGATTTCAGTTGGTAAGAGCTGATGGTGGGGTTAGAGTCTGGCTCAGACTCAACGAAGCCAAGGAGCCAAGCTCTCACCATGGCACTGTGCAAGCTGGTGGTGACTCCCTAATGGAGTGGGCTGCGTTTTTATGAAATGGACTATCCTCTGGTCCAACAGAATCTATCATTGACTGGATCGTGGTTATATTCCGCTACATAAAAACCATTTTGAGCCAGTCATGGACTTCTTGTACCCAAAAAACCATGAAATTTTTATGGATGACAATGTGCTACGTCACCAGGCCATATTGTTCGCGTTTGGTTTGGACAACTTTGGGTACAATTCGAGCGAATGACGTGCCCACCCATGTTGCCCAACATGAATCTCATTAAAAATTTATGGGATATAATCGAGTTCAGTTCGTGCAGAAACTCCTGCACCAGGAACACTTCCACCATTATGAAAGGCTGTGGAAGCAGCGTGGTTCCGAACTTCTGCAGGGGACTTCGAACTACTTTTTTGAATCCACGCCTCGTCGAGTTGCTGCACTACGCCGGAAAAAACGAGATCCGATACGATATTAACAGTTATCACATAACCTTGACATCAATGTACAAATAAGACTCTGATATACATACTCGTCACTTGATTTTTAGATTTGACCTATGCTAGAGCACAGTTTTTCTTTTTCGGTGTTCCACTTGATAATGGCCATAAGGCCGAAATTGTATCGGTGCAAAGAAATCAGTTTTACGCTATTTTAAAAAGTTCTAGGTGATTGTAAACCCCAACCACGAGAAGTTATACTAGAAAAGTGAATTAAAGATCAGAGAGAGAAAATAATAACTTTGAAATTTTGCACTAACGTAGCAATTCAATTCTATCAGAGACTGCAGGATACTTGGAAACTCAGTTAAACGCTAACTGTTATAAACAGAAGTGAATCAAGGATACTGGAGTTAAATATGGGAAGGAATAAGACTGGATAATGCTATTTGGGCATAAAAGTTACTAATTATGAGCGAAGCATTGATCATAGGAACCACGAACTGGCAATCGCAAGAGAGCTTTTCAAACAGAATATTATTATTACATCTAATGTAGATATAATTCTAGAAAAAAAGATTCCATTTAAGGACAACGGTGCTTCTGATTTTGATTGATACTATCACTTTTATGATTAGGACCCACAATGTCCATATTCAGAAGCTACATAGGGCAAAAAGAGAAGAACAAAAAATAAACCCGGAATGAAATACCAATAATAAAAGTTTAAAACTAAAACCATTATTTTAGAGTTAGATCTGCTTGTCAGTTAATTCATGTACAGTAACAATATCTGTCGTCAGTAGACCTCTTGGTCATGAGCGGCAACTGCTTAGTAAATGTTAATGCGTTGTCAAACTGAACGTAATACTAAAAACTATTTAACTATATAGCTTTAACTGCCAATCTTGGCAGTTAAAGTAGTAGAAAAAGAAACAGAAAAGCTATATAGTCACATAGTTTTTAGTATTACGTTCAGTTTGACAACGCATTAACATTTACTAAGCAGTTCATAAAAAGTGATGATCTCAATAAAAACCGAAAGCTCACAAACTCAATTGTTAGGAAGTCTTTTCTGATGTTAATGTGATTTAAAACACTTAAGACTTCACTTATATGTATCACTTAAGAAAACTGTTCAGCAAATAATCTCTCATCAAGACAACTTTAGGCAAAATATCTATCAATTATTTGAACAATTTTTACAGTAGCAGTGAATTCAAAAAATGCTTCCAATATTAGAAAAAGGAAACCCTGTCACATAAGCCAATCGTCAAAAATCTAATCCGAAGAAAGAATTAATGTCTCTGAGGAACATATACCTCTGTTAACACAGGCTGGCAAGTGCTGCTTTTGGAAAGGATGAAATTGAACACCAGACAACACCTGTTTTTGTTGTGGTATTCATTCCTGAAACTGGTTTGATGCAGCACTCCATGCTACCCAATCCTGCGCAAGTTTATTCATCTCCCAGTACGTACTGCAACCTACATCCTTCTGAATCTGTTTAGTGTATTCATCTCTTGGTCTCCCTCTACGATTTTTACCCTCCACGCTGCCCTCCAATGCTAATTTTGTGATCCCTTGATGCCTCAGAACATATCCTACCAACCGGTCCCTTCTTCTCGTCAAGTTGTCCCACAAACTCCTCTTCTCCCCAATTCTATTCAATACCTCCTCATTAGTTATGTGATCTACCCATCTAATCTTCAGCATTCTTCTGTAGCACCACATTCCGAAAGCTTCTATTCTCTTCTTGCCCAAACTAGTTATCGTCCATGTTTCACTTCCATACATGGCTACCCTCCCCACAAATACTTCCAGAAACGACTTCCTGACACTTAAATCTATACTCGATGTTAACAAATTTCTCTTCTTCAGAAATGCTTTCCTTGCCATTGCCAGTCTACATTTTATATCTTCTCTACTTCGACCATCATCAGTTATTTTGCTCCCCAAATAGCAAAACTCCTGTACCACTGTAAGTGTCTCATTTCCTAATCTAATTCCCTCAGCGTCACCTGACTTAATTCGACTACATTCCATTATCCTCGTTTTGCTTTTGTTGATGTTCATCTTATATCCTCCTTTCAAGACACTGTCCATGCCATTCAACTGCTCTTCCAAGTCCTTTGCTGCCTCTGACAGAATTACAATGTCATCGGAGAACCTCAAAGTTTTTATTTCTTCTCCATGGATTTTAATACCTACTCCGAATTTTTCTTTTGTTTCCTTTACTGCTTGCTCAATATACAAAATGAATAACATCGGGGAAAGGCTACAACCCTGTCTCACTCCTTTCCCAACCACTGCTTCCATTTCATGTCTCTCGACTCTTTTAACTGCCATCTGGTTTCTGTACAAATTGTAAATAGCCTTTCGCTCCCTGTATTTTACCCCTGCCACCTTTAGAATTTGGAAGAGAGTATTCCAGTCAACATTGTCAAAAGCTTTCAAAAGCTTCCTCTAAGTCTACAAATGCTAGAAACATAGGTTTGCCTTTTCTTAATCTTTCTTCTAAGATAAGTCGTAAGGTCAGTATTGCCTCACGTGTTCCAATATTTCTACGGAATCCAAACTGATCTTTCCCGATGTCGGCTTCTACCAGTTTTTCCATTCGTCTGTAAAGAATTCGTGTTAGTATTTTGCAGCTGTGACTTATTAAACTGATAGTTCGGTAATTTTCACATCTGTCAACACCTGCGTTCTTTGGAATTGGAATTATTATATTCTTCTTGAAGTCTGAGGGTACATCGCCTGTCTCATACATCTTCCTCATCAGATGGTAGAGAATTGTCAGGACTGGGTCTCCCAAGGCCGTCAGTAGTTCTAATGGAATGTTGTCTACTCCCGGGGATTGTTTCGGCTCAGGTCTTTCAGTGCTCTTTCAAACTCTTCACGCAGTATCGTATCGCCCAGTTCATCTTCATCTACATCCTCTTCCATTTCCATAATATTGTCCTCGAGTACATCGCTCTTGTATAGACGCTCTGTATACTGCTTCCACCTTTCTGCTTTCCCTTCTTTGGTTAGAACTCGGTTTCCATCCGAGCGCTTCATATTCATACAAGTGGTTCTCTTTTCTCCAAAGATCTCTTTAATTTTCCTGTAGGCAGTATCTGTCTTACCCCTAGTGAGATAACCCTCTACATCCTTACATTTGTCCGCTAGCCATCCCTGCTTAGCCATTTTGCACTTCCTGTCGATCTCATTTTTGAGACGTTTGTATTCCTTTTTGCCTGCTTCATTTACTGCATTTTTATATTTTCTCCTTTCATCAATTAAATTCAATATTTCTTCTGTTACCCAAGGATTTCTACTAGCCCTCGTCTTTTTACCAACTTGATCCTCTGCTGCCTTCACTACTTCATCCCTCAGAGCTACCCATTTTTCTTCTACTGTACTTCTTTCCCCCACTGCTGTCAATTTTTCCCTTATGCTCTCCCTGAAACTCTGTACAACCTTTGGTTTAGTCAGTTTGTCTAGGTCCCATCTCCTTAAATTCCCACCTTTTTGCAGCTTCTTCAACACCTACACGTAGCTATAACTACCACAGGAAACTCTTAATCATATGGTTCTCTTCTGCATGTTATTACGGAAACATATGGAACGAGGCTGCTTAGAGACTGTTGTAGCAACCATAAGGACAGCTATCTCTCAACCCATCGAGCTAACATTAGAGAATGCTATTAATATAGATATAATTCATTCAAGACAATACGACTATAAAGCATAAACAACGATGGCTTCCCTTGTTCATAGTCCGGAATCGCTCTCCTTCCCAAGTGCGGCAGGCATTCAGCACATGTACTTTTCACATTGCAGCTTTATTAGCCTACGTTTTTATGAAGGATACTGTAAACTTAATCCCTTCTAATTACTATTGACTTCATACACTACTGGCCTTTAAAATTGCTACAACACGAAGATGACGTGCTGCAGACGCAACATTTAACCGACAGGAAGAAGATGCTGTGATGTGCAAATGATTAGCTTTTCAGAGCATTCACATGAGGTTGGCACTGGTGGCGATACCTACAACATGTTGACATGAGGAAAGTTTCCAACCGCTTTCTCATACACAAACAGCAGTTGACCGGCGTTGTCTGGTTAAACGTTGTTGTGATGCCTCTTATAAGGAGGAGAAATGCGTACCATCATGTTTCCGACTTTGATAAAGATCGGATTGTAGCCTATCACGATTGCGGTTTATCGCATTGCGACATTGCTGCTCGCATTGGTCGAGATCCAATGACTGGTAGCACAATATGCAATCGATGGGTTCAGGAGGGTAATACGGAACGCCGTGCTGGATCCCAACGGCGTCGTATCACTAACAGTCGAGATGACAGGCATGTTATCCGCATGGCTGTAACGGATCGTGCAGCCACGTCTCGATCCCTGAGTCAAGAGATGGGGACGTTTGCAAGATAACAACCATCTGCACGAACAGTTCGACGACGTTTGCAGCAGCATGGACTATTAGCTCGGAGACCATGGCTGCGGTTACCCTTGATGCTGCATCACAGACAGGAGCGCCTGCGATGGTGTACTCAACGACGAACCTGGGTAGACGAATGGGAAAACGTCATTTTTTCGGATGAATCCAGGTTCTGTTTACAGCATCATGATGGTAGCATCCGTGTTTGGCGACGTCGCGGTGAACGCACATTGGAAGCGTGTATTCGTCATCGCCATACTGGCGCATCACCAGGCGTGATGGTATGGGGTGCCATTGGTTACACGGTAACCTCTTGTTCGCATTGACGGCACTTTGAACAGTGGACGCTACATTTCAGATGTGTTACGACCCGTGGCTCTACCCTTCATTCGATCCATGCGAAACCCTACATTTCAGCAGGATAATGCACGATCGCATGTTGCAGGTCCTGTACGGGTCTTTCTGGATACAGAAAATGTTCGACTGCTGCCCTGGCCAGCACATTCTGTAGATATCTCATCAACTGAAAACGTCTGGTCAATGGTGGCCGAGCGACTGGCTCGTCACAATACGCCACTCAGTACTCTTTATGAACTGTGGTATCGTGTTGAAGCTGCGTGGGCAGCTGTACCTGTACACGCCATTCAAACTCTGTTTAACTCAATGCTCAGGCATATCAAGGCCGTTATTACGGCGAGATGATGTTGTTCTGGGTACTGATTTCTGAGGATCTATGCACCGAAATTGCGTGAAAATGTAATCACATATCAGTTCTACTATATTTGTCCATCTGCATTTCTTCTTGGTGTAGAAATTTTAATTGCCAGTAGTGTATCAATACGTTGAACTACTCCTTCACAGAACGCTAAAACGTACTTTCGTATACACTGCGGAGCACAATTGAAAGATCGCTTTTTCTAATGCCCCATCATTGTCTCCCATTGCAAGGAAGAAACATCAGATTTGACTCAAACTTGCCTACGGCATTCTTCTGCAAAAGCATTACCTGCGACGTCACCCTCGGCCTCGGCGACGCTTCAAACAGCAAGACGTCGACAAACGCTAAATAAAGATGATGGCTCAGACGCTCATGTCAGCTGAAAGGAGGATCAGTGATGTAGCATTGGCATGAATTTTCCCAATACTAAAAACGCCACCGTGGACATGTCACACGATGGGAATAACGTTACACCCACTCTTAGCCCTATTTCGCCCCCTTAGTTTGACGTCTCTGCGGTGGAGGTCAAAACCGTGACGCCCAGCGTCGATACCGCTCGAGTTCCTTCTGAGTCGTCGCGGAAATCATTTCAGACACATCGCAACTCACAGTCGACACGTAAAGGCCTCGTGGGGTGGCGTAAATGGTATCAATAAAACCACCCCTTTCCTTTGGGCTCTGATTCCCTCACATTTCGCCGTCGAAAACGACATTTCGCTGTGCGACGACCAGCTGGACGATGTTCTTGCAATCTTTGACACTGCTGACATCCCTCGCGCGATTCATCCCTTCTGTAAGGACATCGTGGACCTGCAACCCCAATGAACGTGATGAAAATTGCTCGGAGTGTGGCTTGACAGCAACGTTTTCTCTGATGTACTTGTTGGAAACAGAGGGGACCGTTAAAAAACATTCAGAGAAATTAGAAAGTCATCCACAGCAGCTAAATGTGCTTCTACTTCTCCACAGCTACTTAGGGCCCTCCTGTTGCGTGTTGACGGTGGTGTGCGAAGTTTAAATAGGAAAGCGCCCTTCTGAGACTCTAATTCAGTAACACCCTCGGTGCCACCAGGACACTTACATTGAGCATTTTGAAAACGTACATCTACAGAGAAAACCTGTGACGAATTCATAGATGGATGCAAGCAGGGAATCCCTAGACACTCTTCCGACTCTCCACGACCGCTGGCAGGGGCTAGAGCAATAGTGTTCTTTGCCTACAGGCACGTAGGACTTGCCGCGCGGGATTAGCCGAGCGGTCTGAAGGCGCTGCAGTCATGGACTGTGCGGCTGATTCTGGCGGAGTTTCGAGTCCTCACTCGGGCATGGGTGCGTGTGTTTGTCCTTAGGATAATTTAGATTAAGTAGTGTGTAACCTTAGGGACTGATGACCTTAGCAGTTATGTCCCATAAGATTTCACACACATTGTTTTGAACGTAGGACTTCATCATGGTAGAGATACATTTTCAGTGTGTTCAACAAAGATGCGTGGGTGGCACTGAGGGACGTAGCCGAACTGCGCGGTCTCAGAGGGGCCCATCGCCGTTTTACTCCCACATGTGTCAGTGTCGCAGACCTCTGTAACATACCACAGCGGGGCGCGTAAAGGAAGGGCTATTATTTTTTTTTTTGCCGTGTGACTAGAACCTCCCCTCGGATATACCGTTCACCGGGTGCAAGTCTTTCGATTTGACGCCACTTCCGCGACTTTCGCGTCGAAATGGAAGGGCTGAAAAAAACATAAACAGCCTTTGCTGCTTCGGATCGCGTTCACATTTCGTCGAATAACTACGAACGTTCCCAGCTTGTTCTGGCATCTACATAACTGCAAGAATTTCTGTCACGCTACGCTCAAAAGTAGTGCGATCCCGTCCAGTGGGGTTGCAGGCCCACGATGTCCTTGCAGAAAGGCTGAATCACCCGTGGAGGGACTGGGGTGCCAGTAATGAGAAAAGGTATCAAGAACGTCCACCTGTTGCCCATCACACTGCAGATAGTGGTTTCCGCCTTGAAATGTAAGGCTCTGAGCACTGTGGGACTTAACTTCTGAGGTCACCAGTCCCCTAGAACTTAGCACTACTTAAACCCATCTAACCTAAGTACATCTCACACATCCATGCCCGAGGCAGGATTCGAACCGGCGACCGTGGCGGTCTCGCGGTTCCAGACTGAAGCGCCTAGAACCGCTCGGCCACTTTGGCCGGCGAAATTTAAGGGAGCCGAAGCCCAACAAATATGGGTACTTGTATTGACGAACATTTACATCAACCCCTGAGGCCTTTTCCTGTCGATTCTGAGCGGCGGTGTGTCTGAAATGCTTTTCGCCGCCAACTGTAAGAAAACCGCTCCTATTGAACGCTAGGTGCCGCGGTTCTGATCTCCATCGCAGAGGCTTCACAAAAAGAGGTGAAATGTGGGCTATAGTGGCTGTGACTACCTTCCCATCGTGTGATACGTGCACAGTAGCATTAGGAAGCGCTGTGATGAAATTTGTTGCAAATGTGACATCATTAATCCACCGTACAGCTCACATACAACTGCTGAGCCTTTAGAGTTTTTCCCTCATGTGTCGACACCTTGCTGTTTGGAGGGTCGTCGAGCCCAAAGATGACGTCCAAGGGTCGCCAGGCTTTTGCATCATTGCATGGATAGATCATAGTCATCTTTGAGCCAAATTTGAAACTTGTACGTCGCAATGGGATATCATCACAGAGTTCCGAAAAAGTGATGATTTAATCTTATTGCGCAATGTACTTATCATGTCAGTAAATAACACTTGTCATCAGCTAACTCGTACAGATATCCGGCTGTATCAAATTTTGGTGGCAGGTAATATAGTGATGGCACACAGTGATCAGCCAGAACATTACGACCACCTGCCTAATACCGGTTTGTCCACCTGTGGCACTGATAACAACGGCGACGTGTCGAGGCATGGAAGCAATGAGGTCTCGTCACAGTGCTGGGGGGAGTTGGCACGACTGTGGAATGGTTTCGCTCATACCTGACGCCTGGTCAGCAATGCGTCATGTGCGGCGCAACAAAGTCACAACGGCGACACGTGGTATCAGGCGCCCCACAGTGTACTGTACTATTTTCACTGTACATTTTGTCCTGCTGCAAATACCACATGTTCGTCAATGACTTCAAGTTGTATCTAACAAGGGGAGGCCGCCAATTGTGAAATTCAGATTCGATTCATACTGTGCATAATAAAAGCTCATGGCCAGAGGTGTAATGTGGCAAAGCACCAAGATGCACTTCTCAGCCGTTGTCGAGAAAATCGACAGTTAAAAGAAACCATTGCGGTGAAATACTCTCTACGATTATTAATTTTCTGCAGCGTCTTGGCGCAGCGGTAAGCGCTCGGGTTCGTAATCCGAAGGTCACAGTCTGGAACCGCGTGACCGCTACGGTCGCAGGTTCGAATCCTGCCTCTGGAATGGATGTGTGTGATGTCCTTAGGTTAGTTAGGTTCTAGGGGACTGATGACCTCAGAAGTTAAGTCCCATAGTGCTCAGAGCCATTTGAACCATTTGATATTAAGGGGCACCATTTAAAGTGTTTTTTGTGTCTAAACAATGAAAAAATTATCTTAACTCTTGCAAAGTGTAATAGTAAAAGTGGCTAATTACCCTAATCAGATAAGGTGAAATGAATAGATAAGTAAATAAAAATAAAGTGGCAAGCACCGTCAGCCATGTACTTCACAGTAGTTTGTAGAGAATGGATAGAGATGTAGATTTAGTGGAAGATGTGTCTAGCTAGATGTAAGTATGGCGTCATGGGCCGCCCTTGCCCTGGGTAAATATCTAATTAGCGTGGGAGGCAATAAATTAGAGCGGCCCGCTGGTGTTTGTTTGCTGTGCCCACACAGAGACGCTGCGGCTGTACCCGCCGATGGGCGTGGCGTGCCGGCAGGTGGCGGCGCCGTACGAGGTGCCGGGGGCGGCGGCGGGGGCGGCGGCGGGGGCGGCGGCGCGCCTGCGGCCGGGCGACTGCGTGTGCGTGTCGGTGGCGCAGCTGCAGAGGGACGCCGCACACTTCCCGCAGCCGCTCGCCTTCCGGCCGGAGCGCTTCTTGAGCGGGCGGCAGCAGGCGCCGGAGCACCAGTCCGGAGGCGGCGGCGGCGGCGGCGACGGCTGCTACCTGGCGCTCGGCTGGGGCGCCAGGCCTTGCGTGGGTGAGTGCCCGCCGCCGCTAAGCGAGCTCTGTAGCGGTTCCCCAGTTCCCGTCGCTCCGAGTCCCCTAGGGCTCCGTTTTGAGTCCAAAACTATCATTTTACGATTCTTGTATCAATCTTTTCATAGACTTCAATTTTTTCATCGTCTTCCTCTACGTAGAGCTAACATTATATCTCTGAATAACTATCACGTCCAACATCTTTTATAATCTATTTTGCATGTACATGCCTGGGGTTGTGAAGCAGCTGAATGGGTTGAAAATAAATAAATCGCCAAGTCCTGATGGGATTCCAATTCGGTTTTCTGGGAGTACTCTACTGCATTGGCTCCTTATTTAGCTTGCATTTATCGTGAATCTCTTGCCCAACGTAAAGTCCAGAGCGACTGGAAAAAAGCGCAGGTGACGCCTGTATATAAGAAGGGTAGAAGGACGGATACTCAAAATTACAGACCAATATCCTTAACATCGGTTTGCTGCAGGATTCTCGAACGTATTCTCAGTTCGAATATAATGAATTTCCTTGAGACAGAGAAGTTGCTGTCCATGCATCAGCACGGCTTTAGAAAGCATCGCTCCTGCGAAACTCAACTCGCCCCTTTTTCACATGATATCTGGCGAACCATGGATGAAGGGTATCAGACGGATTCCATATTCCTAGACTTCCGGAAATCGTTTGACTCAGTGCCCCAGTGCAGACTCCTAACTAATGTACGAGCATATGGGATTGGTTCCCAAGTATGTGAGTGGCTCGAAGACGTCTTAAGTAATAGAACCGAGTACGTTGTGCTCGATAGTGAGTGTTCATCGGAGGTGCCCCAGGAAAGTGTGGTAGGCCCGCTGTTGTTTTCTATCTACATAAATGACCTTTTGGATAGGGTGGATAGCAATGTGCGGCTGTTTGCTGATGATGCTGTGGTGTAAGGGAAGGTGTCGTCGTTGAGTGACTGTAGGAGGATACAAGATCACTTGGACAAGATTTGTGATTGGTCTAAAGAACGGCCGCTAACTCTAAATGTAGCACTCCGCCGTCAGGCCACATGTGGCCCATCGGGACCATCCGACTGCCGTGTCATCCTCAGCTGAGGATGAGATTAGGAGGGGCTTGTGGTCAGCACACCGCTCTCCCAGTCGTTATGATGGTGTTCTTTGACCGGAGCCGCTACTATTCGGTCGAGTAGCTCCTCAATTGGATCACGAGGCTGAGTGCACTCCGAAAAATGGCAACAGCGCATGACGGCCCGGGTGGTCACCCATCGAAGTGTCGTCCACGCCCGACAGCGCTTAACTTCGGTGATCTGACGGGAACCGGTGCATCCACTGCGGCAAGGCCGTTGCCAACGCTAAATATAGATAAATGTAAATTAATTCAGATGAAGAGGAAAAAGAATCCTGTAATGTTTGAATACTCCATTAGTAGTGTAGCACTTGACACAGTCACGTCGATTAAATATTTGGATGTAACACTTCAGAGCGATATGAAGTGGGACAAGCATGTAATGGCAGTTGTGGGGAAGGCGGATAGTCGTCTTCGGTTCATTGGTAGAATTTTGGGAAGATGTGGGTCATCTGCAAAGGAGACCGCTTATATAACACTAATACGACCTATTCTTGAGTACTGCTCGAGCGTTTGGGATCCCTATCAGGTCGGATTGAGGGAGGACATAGAAGCAATTCAGAGGCGGGCTGCTAGACTTGTTACTGGTAGGTTTGATCATCACGCGAGTGTTACGGAAATGCGTCAGGAACTCGGGTGGGAATCTCTAGAGGAAAGGAGGCGTCCTTTTCGTAAATCGCTACTGAGGAAATTTAGAGAGCCAGCATTTGAGGCTGACTGCAGTACAATTTTACTGCCGCCAACTTACATTTCGCGGAAAGACCACAAAGATAAGATAAGAGAGATTAGGGCTCGTACAGAGGTATATAGGCAGTCATTTTTCCCTCGTTCTGTTTGGGAGTGGAACGGGGAGAGATGATGCTAGTTGTGGTACGAGGTACCCTCCGCCAAGCAGTGTACGCTGAATTGCGGAGTATGTATGTAGATGTAGATGTAGGGTACTGCAGGTGCGTGCTCGATCGATGTGATCTTCGTTTGGTTGCAGTGCCTTACAGAGAGGGGAACTGACTTCACATCTTTAGCGTAGCATGGTACGTAAGTGGAAGATAGAGCAATGGAAATCCAGAGAAAAAAGACAGCTATCATTTTAAATTTCGTGCTACCGTTAAAAAATTCACAGGGAAGATGAAATACGAAATGGACAAGTACGAGAGAAGATTTGACGAGCAAAGAAATCTCTCGAAGGCCTTACGAAAATGAGGGAGAGATTAATGGAGATTTACCAGGACATCTAGAAATAGATAATCTGTTGCCAGACGACTGGAAGGGCCATCCTAGAGCACTGCACGTCCATAATGCTTTTTTCTCTGTTTATCTTTAAGCGGTGTTCTTTGCTACTAAGTACGTCGTCCACTACGTCAACATTCAAGCCTTACTAGGGCTGGTCAGATGGCCTATCAAATGTATGGGTCATGGCTTACTATCTATTTCTCGTAACTGTCCACTATTTTTCCTAAGTTTCTTGCACCTCCATTATTTCTTCTTCGAAGTAAAAGTTGAGCGACAATGGTGATAATTCCCAATTCTGTTTTATATCCTTCTTAACACAAAATTACCTTCCATTTTTTACATTTTTTATTATCACCTGCTGTGTTTTGCAGATGTTTTGATATATGTGTCCGTAAGTGTACTGGATCCTTTATCTGTATCTAAATTTTATAAAAATTGTGCTCATTTTTGTTCGAACTTCTAGTATCCAAGGATTTCTCAAGGTTAACAAATACCAACATCTTATCCAGATTTCTCTTCTTTTGCCTTCCACAGTCAAGTACTTTCTCTAGCACTAAACGTATTTACGTTTCTTTCCCACCTTCCCATGTTATTGAAATAAATTATTTACAAGCATGACTTCTCAATCTAACTGTCCAATAATTTTCGTATTGTTTCTGATCTTCATACTTTGGTAATGGAATGGTAACGCACTTCTGAAAACTTCATGATAAATCATTCGTCCCATTGACATTTGAGGGGTTGGGTTGGGTTGTTTTGGGGGAAGAGACCAAACAGCGTGGTCATCGGTCTCATCGGATTAGGGAAGGATGGGGAAGGAAGTCGGCCGTGCACTCTCAAAGGAACCATCCTGGCATTTGCCTGGAGCGATTTAGGCAAATCACGGAAAACGTAAATCAGAATGGTCGGACGCGGGATTGAACCGTCATCCTTCCGAATGCGAGTCCAGTGTGCTAACCACTGCACCACCTCGCTCGGTCATTGACATTTGACTCCAACGTCATTAAACGTCAAGTTTCTGCGTCTCTCGCAGATTTCAGTAACTATGACAATACGAGGTGCATTCAAGTTCTAAGGCCTCGGATTTTTTTTCTAACTGACTACTCACCCGAAATCGATGAAACTGGCGTTACTTCTCTACGTAATCGCCCTGCAGACGTACACATTTTTCACAACGCTGACGCCATGATTCCATGGCAGCGGCGAAGGCTTCTTTAGGAATCTGTTTTGACCACTGGAAAATCGCTGAGGCAATAGCAGCACGGCTGGTGAATGTGCGGCCACGGAGAGTGTCTTTCATTGTTGGAAAAAGCCAAAAGTCACTAGGAGCCAGGTCAGGTGAGTAGGGAGCATGAGGAATCACTTCAAAGTTGTTATCACGAAGAAACTGTTGCGTAACGTTAGCTCGATGTGCGGGTGCGTTGTCTTGGTGAAACAGCACACGCGCAGCCCTTCCCGGACAGTTTTGTTGCAGTGCAGGAAGGAATTTGTTCTTCAAAACATTTTCGTAGGATGCACCTGTTACCGTAGTGCCCTTTGGAACGCAATGGGTAAGGATTACGCCCTCGCTGTCCCAGAACATGGACACCATCATTTTTTCAGCACTGGCGGTTACCCGAAATTTTTTTGGTGGCGGTGAATCTGTGTGCTTCCATTGAGCTCACTGGCGCTTTGTTTCTGGATTGAAAAATGGCATCCACGTCTCATCCATTGTCACAACCGACGAAAAGAAAGTCCCATTCATGCTGTCGTTGTGCGTCAACATTGCTCGGCAACATGCCACAAGGGCAGCCATGTGTCAGCATTCGTGGCAGCCACTTTTCGCATTTTCAGGTCGTCATGCAGGATTGTGTGCACAGAACCCACAGAAATGCCAACTCTGGAGGCGATCTGTTCAGCAGCCATTCGGCGATCCCCAAAAACAATTCTCTCCACTTTCTCGATCATGCCGTCAGACCGACTTGTGCGAGCCCGAGGTTGTTTCGGTTTGTTCTCACACGATGTTCTGCCTTCATTAAACTGTCGCACCCACGAACGCACTTTCGACACATTCATAACTCCATCACCACATGTCTCCTTCAACTGTCGATGAATTTCAATTGGTTTCACACCATGCAAATTCAGAAAACGAATGATTGCACGCTGTAAGAAAACGTCGCCATTTTAAGTATTTAAAACAGTTCTCATTCTCGCCGCTGGCGGTAAAATTCCATCTGCCGTACCGTGCTGCCATCTCTGGGACGTATTGACAATGAACGTGGCCTCATTTTAAAACAATGCGCATGTTTCTATCTCTTTCCAGTCTGGAGAAAAAAAAAATCGGAGGCCTTAGAACTTGAATGCACCTCATATATCATCGAATTCAGATGGTTTGTTTGTGCTTCACCTAGTGCTCTGTCACACTCAGACCGCTCTTCTCGAGCATATATTTCTGCTTCTTAATTTACTCTTCACTTTATGCCATGCATCGTGATAGTTTTTTACCACCGTTCAGGCCTTCGATGTAATCTTCCCATCGTTATATCTTTTCATCTAAATTTCATACAGATTTTCCATTGGCAACTCATTGTTTAACATTTATGTCTTTTACTTCCTCAGAGTTGTGTAACATATTTCTGTACGCTCTGCTGAGTTTTTCTTTCCGGCATCTGCAGATGTTTCTCACATCTATTTTCATTCAGAATGTTTACGCTACCGTTTATTTCATTCGTAATCAACTTATGGTGGTACTCTACTACCTTTTTCGTGAGAACCTTATGTTTTCTTGTTTTGTACGTAACCTCGAGTACTTCCTGAGCCATCCATTGTTTCTTCGCCTCCATTTTAACTGCACCTTTTACGTATTATCTGACCTTCTTACTGCCATTCCTATTAAATTGTGTTCCTCTTGTTCTGAGCTACTCTCGAAGCTGTTACCTAGACCGTTGGTCAAAGCATCAACAAGCTCTTCAGTTCGTTTGACTTCATCTTAAGTTCTCGCTTCTGGATTTCATTATGTAGTCCTTCTTAGTTATATTCAAGAATTTCAGCCTGTTGTTCGTCACTACGATGGTATGGTCCCAGTCATGTTCCTTGCATTCATATACAGGGTAGTCCACTGATAGTGACCGGGCCGAATATCTCACGAAACAAGAGTCAAACGAAAAAACTACAATTAACGGAACTTATCTAGATTGAAGGGGGAAACCAGATGGCGGTATGGTTGGCCAGTTAGATGGCGCTGCGATAGGTCAAACGGATATCAACTGCGTTTTTTAAAGTAGGAACCCCCATTTTCTAATACATATTCGTGTAGTACGTAAAGAATTATGAATGTTTTAGTTGGACCACTTTTTTCGCTTTGTGGTAGATGGCGCTGTAATAGTCACAAACATATGGCTCACAATTTTAGACGAACAGTTGGTAACAGATGGGTTTTTTAAATTAAAATACAGAACGTAGGTACGTTTGAACACTTTATTTCCGTTGTTCCAATGTGATACATGTATCTTTGTGAACTTATCATTTCTGAGAACGCATGCTGTTTTAGCGTGATTACCTGTAAATACAACGTTAATGCAATAAATACTCAAAATGATGTCCGTCAACCTCAATGAATTTGGCAATACGTGTAACGACATTCCATTCAACAGCGAGTAGTTTGTGGTGTCTAATGTTCGCACATGCATTGACAACATGCGCTGACGCATGTTGTCAGGCGTTGTCGGTGGATCACGATAGCAAATATCCTTCAACTTTCACCTCGGAAAGAAATCCGGGAACTTCAGATCCGGTGAACGTGCGGGCCATCCACCTGTCATGAAATATGCTCTTCAATACCGCTTCAACCGCACACGAGCTATGTGCCGGACATCCGTCATGTTGAAAGTACATCGCCATTCTGTCATGCAGCGAAACATCTATTGTAATATCGGTAGAATATTAAGTAGGAAAACAGCGTACATTGCACCATTTAGATTGCCATCGATAAAATTGGGGCCAATTATCCTTCTTCCCATAATACCGCACCATACATTAACCCGCCCAGGTCGCTGATGTTCCACTTGTCGCAACCATCGTGGATTTTCCGTTTCCCAATAGTGCATGTTATACCGGTTAACGATACCGCTGTTGGTGAATGACGCTTCGTCGCTAAATAGAAAGCGTGCAAAAAATCTGTCATCGTCCCGTAATTTCTCTTGTGCCCAGTGGCAGAACTGTACACGACGTTCAAAGTCGTCGCCATGCAATTCCTGGTGCATAGAAATACGGTACGAGTGCAATCAATGTTGATGAAGCATTCTGAACACCGACGTTTTTGAGATTCCCGATTCTCGCGCAATTTGTCTGCTGCTGTTGTGCCGATTAGCCGTGACAGCAACTAAAACACCTACTTGCGCATCATTTGTTGCAGGTCGTGGTTGACGTTTCACATGTGGCTGAACACTTTCTGTTTCCTTAAATAACGTAACTATCCGGCGAACGGTCCGGACACTTGGATGATGTCGTCCAGGATAGCGAGCAGCATACATACACTCCTGGAAATGGAAAAAAGAACACATTGACACCGGTGTGTCAGACCCACCATACTTGCTCCGGACACTGCGAGAGGGCTGTACAAGCAATGATCACACGCACGGCACAGCGGACACACCAGGAACCGCGGTGTTGGCCGTCGAATGGCGCTAGCTGCGCAGCATTTGTGCACCGCCGCCGTCAGTGTCAGCCAGTTTGCCGTGGCATACGGAGCTCCATCGCAGTCTTTAACACTGGTAGCATGCCACGACAGCGTGGACGTGAACCGTATGTGCAGTTGACGGACTTTGAGCGAGGGCGTATAGTGGGCGTGCGGGAGGCCGGGTGGACGTACCGCCGAATTGCTCAACACGTGGGGCGTGAGGTCTCCACAGTACATCGATGTTGTCGCCAGTGGTCGGCGGAAGGTGCACGTGCCCGTCGACCTGGGACCGGACCGCAGCGACGCACGGATGCACGCCAAAACCGTAGGATCCTACGCAGTGCCGTAGGGGACCGCACCGCCACATCCCAGCAAATTAGGGACACTGTTGCTCCTGGGGTATCGGCGAGGACCATTCGCAACCGTCTCCATGAAGCTGGGCTACGGTCCCGCACACCGTTAGGCTGTCTTCCGCTCACGCCCCAACATCGTGCAGCCCGCCTCCAGTGGTGTCTCGACAGGCGTGAATGGAGGGACGAATGGAGACGTGTCGTCTTCAGCGATGAGAGTCGCTTCTGCCTTGGTGCCAATGATGGTCGTATGCGTGTTTGGCGCCGTGCAAGTGAGCGCCACAATCAGGACTGCATACGACCGAGGCACACAGGGCCAACACCCGGCATCATGGTGTGGGGAGCGATCTCCTACACTGGCCGTACACCACTGGTGATCGTCGAGGGGACACTGAATAGTGCACGGTACATCCAAACCGTCATCGAACCCATCGTTCTACCATTCCTAGACCGGCAAGGGAACTTGCTGTTCCAACAGGACAATGCACGTCCGCATGTATCACGTGCCACCCAACGTGCTCTAGAAGGTGTAAGTCAACTACCCTGGCCAGCAAGATCTCCGGATCTGTCCCCCATTGAGCATGTTTGGGACTGGATGAAGCGTCGTCTCACGCAGTCTGCACGTCCAGCACGAACGCTGGTCCAACTGAGGCGCCAGGTGGAAATGGCATGGCAAGCCGTTCCACAGGACTACATCCAGCATCTCTACGATCGTCTCCATGGGAGAATAGCAGCCTGCATTGCTGCGAAAGGTGGAAATACACTGTACTAGTGCTGACATTGTGCATGCTCTGTTGCCTGTGTCTATGTGCCTGTGGTTCTGTCAGTGTGATCATGTGATGTATCTGACCCCAGGAATGTGTCAATAAAGTTTTACCCTTCCTGGGACAATGAATTCACGGTGTTCCTATTTCAATTACCAGGAGTGTAGAACACGCCCGTTGGGCATTTTGATCACAATAGCCATACATCAACACGATATCGACCTTTTCCGCAGTTGGTAAACGGTCCATTTTAACACGGGTAATGTATCACTAAGCAAATACCGTCCGCACTGGCGGAATGTTACGTGATACCACGTACTTATACGTTTGTGACTATTACAGCGCTATCTGTCACAAAGCGAAAAAAGGGTTTCAACTAAAGCATTCATATTTCTTTACGTACTACACGAATATGTAATAAAAATGGGGGTTCCTATTTAAAAAAACGCAGTTGATATCCGTTTGACCTATGGAAGCGCCATCTAGCGTGCCAACCATAGCGCCATCTGGTTTCCCCCTTCAATCTAGACAAGTTTCGTTCTTTGTAGTTTTTTCGTTCGATGTTTATTTCGAGAGATATTGGGCCCGGTCACTATCAATGGACCACCCTGTATACTCAACTCGCGCGCATCCGAGAGAGAGAGACAGAGAGAGAGAAAGACTGAGTGATTGGCGAGGACGAGATGAGTGTGTCTTTGGAGGGGGGGGGGGGGGGGGCAGTAGGCGATATCCGTGTTCTAACCTACTTGCTGAATACCAGATGCCACTTTTCCTGTATTGTAACAATCTACTAGTAGTTGCAATGAAATGTCACTAATTCGGTTATGTATATTGTAGTCTATGTACTCCCACACAATTTCTGCCCACTATGGCTCCCACTAAAACCACAGAAATTTCTTGCCTAGTTTACATACATCAATTACTCTTAGTACTTCTGGAACTACCATTAGGACTTAGGCGTTTTAATTCATTCCAAAAGAGTCTATATTATGAATAACTTTTCTTAACAAAATTATTACACGTTTTTAAACAAGTATCGTTAAATTTCTAAAAGGAAGCAAAAATCAATTTTTTCCTGAAGAGCGACTTAGGTAAATGTGTGTTTTACAGAAATTTTTCTTCAATGTGCATATGTTCTGTTTTTGGTTTAGGTTTGAAAGTGTCACCTCGAATTTCTTCAGTACCTTACATCATGGGCATTGATGTGGGGCACTCTCAATTACCTCGACACAGTTGAAGATTGACTGTGCCGATCAAATAGATGTTATTTGAAACAGAAGCTGGTGATTAGGAGCATACCATTTCTGTATAATAGAAATAATACGTGTGCATTATGGTTATCCACCCATCCGTATATTCTGGATGGAACGCAGACACTATTTTGCTTTGACTATAGCACATTGTGTTGCAAATCCACTTACCCTGCACGCAGTGAGATATCGAAGTCTTGTGCCTCGTAAAACTCTGCAAATTTCACTACCATTGGATCTTTGCGCTAATTAACGGAGAAACTATGATTGGTTTGCTTTTGCATCTGTAAACGAAGTCTTTCGCGACGGCACTCATATGTAAAACATTCTCGGTTTCCTTGCCACGTCACTTCGTGATAAAAGCTGGAGCTTTCGTCGATAGCCTCCATCGTCATCGTCAGTAACAACTGACTGTCTTCAGTGCTGCTGTGGCGGCCTTATATAGCCCTTGGACGGCTTCTGATTGGTCGGCTTGTGATTGGTCGGCGACGGTCACAGATGGTGTCAGCGTCTGCGCTGGTGGCGCCACCGCCTCTCTGGGAACGTAAACACTGCAAAGAATGTCTCTGCTACTTCTCTGCCTCAGGTTCCCTGGAATTTATAATATCCTGTGTGAGTGTGGCAGCAGTTCTATGGGGAGACCATTGGTACCGTTTCAGACTGCTGTGCGTAGCACCAACGGCAAATTAAAAATAGAGAATATTCAGGATCCACTAGCTGTCACGAACTGTTACAAAAGTATTCTGCAATTACTCGAAACCTTTTCTCAAACATCAAAACATGTTCTAACCAGAGAACGCCCACACAACACGCTAATACAAGCCGACGAAGGAGATGTCCCTTTCCCAAGCATGGAGCATACAATCATCTTGAATTTTTCGGCATCTGTTTCCACGCTTGCGTAAATTACGATAACCAATATAGACCTTGAACCAAAATACACTCTACATTGTTGCGAAGAACAAACGAAAAAGGGATGCGGCATTGATTCTGGTGTAGGCTACTCTGGAGCTGAAAAGTACCGACGCTTCTATAAATGTTTTTGTGAATGCACTTACTGACTCTTATATGCTAGAAGTTGGCGAAGATCTGAGTAACGATTGCTTTACATCATTTCATTAAAAGGGTACCTCTTTTCAGGTTTTTTCGACTTTGAATCACTTCACCGTTATTCAGACACCAGAAACAGTGCCACTTCCATGGTGTGAAGTAGTTGTGTTTTTTATCACTGTGATTAACAGCCTTATCATTATTTACAGTACCACACTTCGGGAGATTGGGAAAAAATTTTCCGAGCATCTATTACTCCCTTTTGCCCATAAACTCCACTGACTTTTTTGTCTCTAAAATCAGTTCCACTCAATTCACACCTCAAAACTCTCTAACAAAACATTATTGTCGACCGAATAAGCAGTGTATCTGTTTCGAAGATGCTGAAATAAGATGCTCATCAACCGAGAGTATTCCGACGCTGGATGAAAATTTCATGTTGCTAGCGCATTTCTTACACGTAAACCCATTTCCATAAAACAGAAGTTTCAATTTTTCCACAGTTCATTGAATTACTATAGATTTCCTGACTGTTATTAGGACTTCCAGCTCAGTAGGGCTCCCTTCCTCACACAGTAAGAATGTTGCATATTGTTTTTATCAAATGTGTGTCGAAATTATTGCAGTGGAAGTTAGACACTTCTGATTTTGGATGCTTTTTGTTGTGAGTTAGCAAGACAGCCAAGTCACTATGCGAGGATGCCGAAAGGCACGCGTTAAGCTCACGCAGACTGGCGTGAGGTCTGGAACAGTTAAGGGAATTTATAGTAGCAAATAAAGTACGTAGTTGATGTAATACTTAACTTTAATCCATAATTGGAGAACATCGCTCTTGTTGATACATTAATAACAATCTCAATATAAACTGGTAATGGCGCCTTGCTAGGTCGTAGCATATGACGTAGCTGAAGGCTATGCTAACTATCGTCTCGGCAAATGAGAGCGTATTTGTCAGTGTAGCATCGCTAGCAAAGTCGGCTGTACAACTGGGGCGAGTGCTAGTAAGTCTCTCTAGACCTGCCGTGTGGCGGCGCTCGGTCTGCAATCACTGACAGTGGCGACACGCGGGTCCGACGTATACTACCGGACCGCGGCCGATTTAAAGGCTACCACCTAGCAAGTTTGGTGTCTGGCGGTGACACCACATTCCTCCCCCGCAAATCGGCGTGCGGTTGTATTATAAGGCTTCCGCCCGCCGTGGGGAGGACCCCATGTTGACGTATGCGGCGAGGTGGGGAGCCTAACAACAGGTGAGGCTGTGCCACCCGCACCCTGTCATTCGGTCCGAGGGGAGCTAGGAAACGCCTGAAAACCTAGTCCAGGGTGCACGCCAACATGCGGTGTATGCACCCGTAAAGAGACAGGAGGGGCCGAAGGGTCGACCTCCATCTGGTCGGGGCACCCGACGGGCGAAGACGCCATGTGGTCCGGAGCGGGCAAGAGTTCCATGACGGAGGACAACTGGTCACGGGAAGCGATCGGCGGCGGGTGACCCAGGGAGGCGCCCGGCGGCTGCAGCGAAGCGTCCACTGCGGGCGTCGCCGGCGGGAGAACAGGCGGCGGCGCGTCGCGCCATGGGGCAAAATGGAAGGCAGCGTCGGTAACACCTGGGGATGAGGCGAACCAGTAGATGGGTCCCCAGAGCGCTGACCGGATGGCACCGTCGCTGAAACCAGACGGGGAGCAGCAGAACCCGTGCGACGACAGAGGCGCAGCTGATTGAGATGCCGACGCACCTCACCAGAGGCCCCCAGAACCAGATACATAGCGCGGCCGAGGCAGCGAAGAATGCTCCCTGCGAGCCAACGCCGTGAACCTCGATAGTTGCGATAGTATACAACGTCGCCTGGAGCAAAAGCAGGTGGCTGCCGCTGCACAGGAACCTGATGCGGCGGATGTAGCAAAGACATCAAGGTACGCTGAGGGCGACCGTGGAGCAACTCAGCCGGCGAGCGACCATCGCGGGGCTGAGAGCGATACGACGACAAAAAGAGCAATAACGCGTCCTCCCGAGAATGCGACTCTTTCAACTTCAACATCTGTGACTTGAAAGTCCGGACCAATCGTTCAGCGGCACCGTTTGACGTCAGATGTTGAATACCATTGGCCTTGCAGAATGACTGAAATTCTGCGGACATGAATTGTGGGCCATTGTCGGAAACAATAGTCTGTGGTTGTTATGAGAATGTACGGTCGCAAGGAGACCGGCCTCCGGGCGGCCATGTGGCACTACCGAGAGGGAAGACCATCGTGTTCGGCGTACGGCAATAGCCCATCGTACTGGACCTGCAGCAACAATTTGAGCAGCAGTTGGCACCACCGTGAAACAACGAACTGTTACTAACCGGTTACTTCAGAGACAACTCCCGAGCCAGATGCTCGGTAGCGTGCATTCCACCGACCCCAAATCACCTCTATTTGCGACATGAATGGTATCAAGCAATAGTTCACTAGATGGTTCAAATGGCTCTGAGCACTATGGGACTTAACTTCTGAGGTCATCAGTCCCCTAGATCTTAGAACTACTGAAACTTAACTAATTTAAGGACATGACACACATCCATGCCCGAGGCAGGATTTGAACCTGCGACCGTGGCAGTCGCGCGGTTCCAGACTGTAGCGCCTAGAACCGCTCGGTTACAGCGGCCGACTCACTGGAGGGCAGGCGGGAGGTCTGTTGTGTTTTCAGGTGAAAGCTGGCTGATTCTTCGTGGGTGTCAATGTTAGACGTGTGTTGGTTAGAAAGAGGCCACCTGAGGGCCAGGAAACAACCTGCCTGCATGCTAGATACACTGGGCCTTCATCTGGGGCTGTGGTCTGGGGTGCGATTGCATATGATACTCTCGTGGGCATCCCACGCATCCTGACTGCAAATCGGTACGTCAGTCTGGTGGTTCGATTCGATGTGCTGCCATTCATAAACAGCTTTTCATGGGTCTTAGAAGAGGATGACGCTAGCCAAAATACGGCTCTTGGCACGCAACGTGGTCTACAGAATGTCGACGTGTTGACTTAGCCTACTCGATCACAAGATCTGTCCCCAGTCTAGACTATGTGGGACATTGTTGGACGACTACTCCAGCGTCATCCACAAACAGCATTAACCGTCCTCGTATTGACTGAAGAGGGGCAGCAGAGCATCCCACAAAATGACATCCGGCACCTGTACAATATAATGCATGCACGTTTGTATGCCTGCACTCAACATTCTGGAGGTTACACCGGTTACCAATGTTTCAGCATTTCACATTTGCAATGGATTATCTTATGCTTATATTACGCTGTGATCTTACAATGTTAATTTCGCTACTGTACGTTATTTTTTGGTGGCGCATTTTTTTCCGTCAGTGTATACAGAAAATCAGAATTTCAATGACTAAATCTGGTACAGGTACAAAACAAGAAATATTCCGTAATGATCTAGTATATATGTCATCAGTGGCTGAAGCTGGTTTGTTTCTCAATACTTTGCGAAACTAATACAGTCGACGGCCGCTGTGACCGAGCGGTTCTAGTCGCTTCAGTCCTGAACCGCGCTCCTGTTGCGGTCGCAGGTTCGAATCCTGCCTGTTGCATTGATATGTGTGATGTCCTTAGGTTAGCTACGTTTAAGTAGTTCTAGGCGACTGATGACCTCAGATGTTAACTCCCATAGCGCTTAGAGCCACTTGAAACATTTTTAATACAGTCACAGCGACAACACTGCCAATAACGAACAAAATTAAGTCACTCTAAAACATAACGCAAAGCGGAAGCTGCAAGCACTGGAACAATACTGATATCCGTCTTTTTCGATTGGAATTGTTACAGAAGTGCTTACCATAATTAGATTCCGAACAATATCATTGTCTATACGAAACCTATACGAACAAGGTATTGTGTAAGAAATTATATGTAATAAAAGTAGCCAATGAGAAATACTGTTAACGGTGAAGAGATTAAATGAAAGCAGTTGACTAAATCGCAGGCTCCTCGACTGAATGAATTGGTTCGTTTTCTAGTTTGTGAGAGGGAAGGGATGAAATGTGAAATTACTTCTAATTTTTATTTGTCCATGTTGATGAGAATTTAAAATGGTGGAAGTACGTTTTGGGACCTCCTGAAACAACTCCGTTTAGCCACATTTGCACTTTTAATCGTTGCAAATGATTATCTGAGTTTGTGTCTAACTAGTGTGCACTGCCAATTATATGAGCTACAGAATATGCGACATTCTTATTCTGATAGTTGTACAGGGTGTTTAAAAAGGAACGCTACTTGATGAACAAAGACTAAGCCCAAACGTAGTTAAGAGTGAGCTGCGTTAAGCGATTCATGTAACTGAATATAACGATGTACGTTGTTACATAGACGTGGTAGCGATTTCTCAAAGATATTTGAGAACATTATAAGGGTGCGTTTTTGAAGCAGCACCCTTAACGCATTATTTCTAAATCACTTCCGCAGGAAATCAATAGCGGAAACTGTTATGGTGTTTTTGGCTACATGAGCCGTGATGTCATGGTGAAACCTAGTCTGAAACGCATTAGCTTAGTCTTCATGTATGATGTCTACAAATTATTGGTTCATCTGTATGTAGTACTTATTGTTCACCGTGCCAAGAAAGGGCTCGATAATTTTGGGGCCGGCCGGGGTGGTCGAGCGGTTCTAGGCACTACAGTCTGAAACCGCGCGACTGCTACGATCTCAGGTTCGAATCCTGCCTCAGGCATGGATGTTTCTGATGTCCTTAGGTTAATTAGGTTTAAGTAGTTCTAAGTTCTAGGGGACCGATGACCTCAGAAATAAGTCCCATAATGCTCAGAGCCATTTGAACCATTTGATGAATGTTGTGCTGTGTGTCACTGAACATCAAACATATACTCCCTTTTTGCTCAGAAGGAACTCGTAAAACTGGCATGAATTTTCAGTAGCCCAAATTTGTAAATTCTGTACATATACGTATCCACCAAACTGACTGTACGTTCTTCCAAATGTACCATTATAGACAATGTGTACCACTGACAGAAAGCTAGAGTCTTCATTTGTCTTAGTTAAGAGCACATCAAGATTTCCAATTCTGCACGGGTACATATTTAGATGCTATTGAAATGCACGTAGCTATGTACAGACAAAAATAGCTCAGGCATGACACAGACTGTTGAACGCAAGGAATACGCAGTGCTTTCATTGATCAGCTTAGATGGTTTGGACGGGCCGGTGTGACCGAGCGGCTCTAGGCTCTTAAGTACGGGGCCGCACTGCTGCTGCTGTCTCAGGTTCAGTCCTGCCTCGGACATGGATGTGTGTGTGATGTCTTTAGGTTATTTAGATTTAAGTAGTTCTAAGTCTAAGGGGTTGATGACCTCAGATGTTAAGCCCTATAGTGCTCAGAGCCATTTGAACCACTTTTTAGCTGGTTTGAATCTTTCTCACAGATCAAAATTATGTGCTGGGGCTTTGCCCATACAGCCACACAGTTTGAATCTGCCACGAAGTTTCGAATTAGCGCACACTCCGCTCCAGAGTTTTGGGATCATATGAAGTACCTGAAAGCAAGGGGAAACTACAGACGTAATTTTTCCCGAGGACATGCAGCTCTACTGTATGATTAAATGATGATGGCGTTCTCTTGGGTAAAATATTCCGGAGGTAAAATTGGCCCCCATTCGGATCTCCGGGCGGGGACTACTCAGCAGGACGTCGTTATCAGGAGAAAGAAAACTGGCGTTCTACGGATCGGAGCGTGGAATGTCAGATCCCTTAATCGGGCAGGTAGGTTAGAAAATTTAAAAAGGGAAATGGATAGGATAAAGTTAGATATAGTGGGAATTAGTGAAGTTCGGTGGCAGGAGGAACAAGACTTTTGGTCAGGTGATTACACGGTTATAAATACAAAATCAAATAGGGGTAATGCAGGAGTAGGTTTAATAATGAATAAAAAAATAGGAGTGCGGGTTAGCTACTGCAAACAGTATAGTGAACGCATTATTGTGGCCAAGATAGACACAAAGCCCATGCCTACTACAGTAGTACAAATTTATATGCCAACTAGCTCTGCAGATGATGAAGAAATAGACGAAATGTATGACGAGATAAAAGAAATTATTCAGGTAGTGAAGAGAGACGAAAATTTAATAGTCATGGGTGACTGGAATTCGTCAGTAGGAAAATGGAGAGAAGGAAACATAGTAGGTGAATATGGATTGGGGGCAAGGAATGAAAGAGGAAGCCGCCTTGTAGAATTTTGCACAGAGCATAACTTAATCATAGCTAACACTTGGTTCAAGAATCATAAAAGAAGGTTGTATACCTGGAAGAATCCTGCAGATACTAAAAGGTATCAGATAGATTATATAATGGTAAGACAGAGATTTAGGAACCAAGTTTTAAATTGTAAGACATTTCCTGGGGCAGATGTGGATTCTGACCACAATCTATTGGTTATGAAATGCATATTGAAACTGACGAAACTGCAAAAAGGTGGAAATTTAAGGAGATGGGACCTTGATAAACTGAAAGAACCAGAGGTTGTAGAGAGTTTCAGGGAGAGCATAAGGGAACAATTGACAGGAATGGGGGAAAGAAATACAGTAGAAGAAGAATGGGTAGCTCTGAGGGATGAAGTAGTGAAGGCAGCAGACGATCAAGTAGGTAAAAAGACGTGGGCTGATAGAAATCCTTGGGTAACAGAAGAAATATTGAATTTAATTGATGAAAGGAGAAAATACAAAAATGCAGTAAATGAAGCAGGCAAAAAGGAATACAAACGTCTCAAAAATGATATCGACAGGAAGTGCAAAATGGCTAAGCAGTGATGGCTAGAGGACAAATGTAAGGATGTAGAGGCTTGTCTCATTAGGGGTAAGATAGATACTGCCTACAGGAAAATTAAAGAGACCTTTGGAGAGAGGAGAACCACTTGTATGAATTTCAAGAGCTCAGATGGCAACCCAGTTCTAAGCAAAGAAGGGAAGGCAGAAAGGTGGAAGGAGTATATAGAGCGTTTATACAAGGGCGATGTACTTGAGGACAATATTATGGAAATGGAAGTGGATGTAGATGAAGACGAAATGGGAGATAAGATACTGCGTGAAGAGTTTGACAGAGCACTGAAAGACCTGAGTCGAAACAAGGCCTCGGGAGTAGACAAGATTCCATTAGAACTACTGATGGCCTCGGGAGAGCCCATCATGACAAAACTCTACCATCTGGTGAGCACGATGTATGAGACAGGCGAAATAGCCTCAGACTTCAAGAAGAATATAATAATTCCAATCCCAAAGAAAGCAGGTGTTGACAGATGTGAAAATTACCGAACTATCAGTTTAATAAGTCACAGCTGTCAAATACTAACGCGAATTGTTTACAGACGAATGGAAAAACTGGTAGAAGCCGACCTCGGGGAAGATCAGTTTGGATTCCGTAGAAATGTTGGAACACGTGAGGCAACACTGACCTTACAACTTATCTTAGAAGAAAGATTAAGAAAAGGCAAACCTACGTTTCTAGCATTTGTAGACTTAGAGAAAGCTTTTGACAATGTTAACTGGAATACTCTCTTTCAAATTCTGAAGGTGGCAGGGGTAAAATACAGGGAGCGAAAGGCTATTTACAATTTGTACAGAAAACAGATTGCAGTTATAAGAGTCGAGGGTCATGAAAGGGAAGCAGTGGTTGGGAAAGGAGTGAGACAGGGTTGTAGCCTCTCCCCGATGTTATTCAATCTGTATACTGAGCAAGCAGTAAAGGAAACAAAAGAAAAATTCGGAGTAGGTATTAAAATTCATGGAGAAGGAGTAAAAACTTTGAGGTTCGCCGATGACATTGTAATTCTGTCAAAAACTGCAAAGGACTTGGAAGAGCAGTTGAACGGAATGGACAGTGTCTTGAAAGGAGGATATAAGATGAACATCAACATAAGCAAAACGAGGATAATGGAATGTTGTCAAATTAAGTCGTGTGATGCTGAGGGAATTAGATTATGAAATGAGACACTTAAAGTAGTAAAGGAGTTTTGCTATTTAGGGAGTAAAATAACCGATGATGGTTGAAGTATAGAGGACATAAAATGTAGACTAGCAATGGCAAGAAAAGCGTTTCTGAAGAAGAGAAATTTGTTAACATCGAGTATAGATTTAAGTGTCAGGAAGTCGTTTCTGAAAGCATTTGTATGGAGTGTAGCCATGTATGGAAGTGAAACGTGGTCGATAACTAGTTTGGACAAGAAGAGAATAGAAGCTTTCGAAATGTGGTGCTACAGAAGAATGCTGAAGTGACGGTGGGTAGATCACGTAACTAATGAGGAGGTATTTAATAGGATTGGGGAGAAGAGAAGTTTGTGGCACAACTTGACTAGAAGAAGGGATCGGTTGGTAGGACATGTTTTGAGGCATCAAGGGATCACAAATTTAGCATTGGAGGGCAGCGTGGAGGGTAAAAATCGTAGAGGGAGACCAAGAGATGAATACACCAAGCAGATTCAGAAGGATGTAGGCTGCAGTAGGTACTGGGAGATGAAGGAGCTTGCACAGGATAGAGTAGCATGGAGAGCTGCATTAAACGAGTCTCAGGACTGAAGACCACAACAACAACAACAACAAGATGTAGTACCTGCACTTTTGATCTACCACTTTGGTAGGAGCCCCTCACGCATCTTGTCTTTTGAATATATTGACGGTGAACGTGACTGGGTCACCTTTACCATAATTGCCTACGAAGGAACTCTCACTTCCGTATAAATGGCACACCTAGCGTCCTGGATGACAATGAGTACTCTCCGCCAAACGCGTAACTTATTCCATCGTCAGTATCGTACATGTAGTAAAAATGAAATTATCTTGTATAAGGTTGCATCACTTTTTGGACACCCTGCAGTAAATGGAGCCACAGGCCTGAAACAACAGCAATCGCTACAGATCCGCCTTCTGTCTTTGCTGCAGGGAAACACTTCGCTTTGGTGGAGATGAAGGCGGTGTTGGCAGCCCTGCTCTCGCGCTTCGAGCTGTACCCGAGCCTGCGCTCCGGCCGCAGGCCTGCCAACCCTGAGGGCGCCGGCCGCGACCTGTGGGTGCGCGTCACACCGAGGATCTGGTACAGTGACGACTGACGTCCAGGTCTGCCAACTCTGCGAGTGCAGACCAGACCTCTGGGTGTGAGTAACGCCCAGATGGGACACCGATGGATGAAGCCATACCTGACACCCTCAAGGGACCCAGCCACGACTTGTGGGTGCCACTAAAGCCAGGGATATGGCACATCGACCGCTGCCAGCTCTGAGAACGATGACAGCGACCTTCTGGTGCTGGGCATGGACTGCATCTGGTACTTCAAAAGATTATGTTCATGCCAGCCAGTTTTAGTGGCGACAACCTTGGTACACCTGAGTACACTTGTTGAGCCACACCGATGATGACATTCTTTGACCACTGCAGAACTGTTACTCTCATCAGAAAAGTACCTGTGCCTAACGGCATAAACACTCGTTTTTCCATGACATGCAATGTTCTTCGGTTTTTTAGTATGATACCTGCAGTAGCGCGCAGAGGACGTATTAACGCTTGTGTCTGACACAGTCATTGTAACGAGGTTATCCTGAACATACATCTGAGAGGATCTTAATAAAAAAATATACCTTTAAACATTAATCTCTTTGGATTCAAGAGTTGTTGACGGACCTTTCACAGTTCCTGTTATTTTAACTGTGCCACATTTTATACTTTGGGATAAAGTAAAAGTGCCACAATTGATGAAATGTGATAGGAAGACAGTCTGCAGTGCATAACGTGCAGTTGAACATCTTCCCTTAGAAAATTCCTTGTATTCCCTGTTGGCACCAACTTAAAAAGTGTGAGTTATTAAGAGCTCAAGGTAAGTTCACTCAATAACATATGGTAATCACGCCAATGAGCAGGAGGTTAAATCATTATCACAAGGGGCATAAAAATCTAAGCCGCCAAGCTGCATTATACACTCCTGGAAATTGAAATAAGAACACCGTGAATTCATTGTCCCAGGAAGGGGAAACTTTATTGACACATTCCTGGGGTTAGATACATCACATGATCACACTGACAGAACCACAGGCACATAGACACAGGCAACAGAGCATGCACAATGTCGGCACTAGTACAGTGTATATCCACCTTTCGCAGCAATGCAGGCTGCTATTCTCCCATGGAGACGATCGTAGAGATGCTGGATGTAGTCCTGTGGAACGGCTTGCCATGCCATTTCCACCTGGCGCCTCAGTTGGACCAGCGTTCGTGCTGGACGTGCAGACCGCGTGAGACGACGCTTCATCCAGTCTCAAACATGCTCAATGGGGGACAGATCCGGAGATCTTGCTGGCCAGGGTAGTTGACTTACACCTTCTAGAGTACGTTGGGTGGCACGGGATACATGCGGACGTGCATTGTCCTGTTGGAACAGCAAGTTCCCTTGCCGGTCTAGGAATGGTAGAACGATGGGTTCGATGACGGTTTGGATGTACCGTGCACTATTCAGTGTCCCCTCGACGATCACCAGTGGTGTACGGCCAGTGTAGGAGATCGCTCTCCACACCATGATGCCAGGTGTTGGCCCTGTGTGCCTCGGTCGTATGCAGTCCTGATTGTGGCGCTCACCTGCACGGCGCCAAACACGCATACGACCATCATTGGCACCAAGGCAGAAGCGACTCTCATCGCTGAAGACGACACGTCTCCATTCGTCCCCCCATTCACGCCTGTCGCGACACCACTGGAGGCGGGCTGCACGATGTTGGGGCGTGAGCGGAAGACGGCCTAACGGTGTGCGGGACCGTAGCCCAGCTTCATGGAGACGGTTGCGAATGGTCCTCGCCGATACCCCAGGAGCAACAGTGTCCCTAATTTGCTGGGAAGTGGCGATGTGGTCCCCTACGACACTGCGTAGGATCCTAAGGTCTTCGCGTGCATCCGTGCGTCGCTGCGGTCCGGTCCCAGGTCGACGGGCACGTGCACCTTCCGCCGACCACTGGCGACAACATCGATGTACTGTGGAGACCTCACGCCCCACGTGTTTAGCAATTCGGCGGTACGTCCACCCGGCCTCCCGCATGCCCACTATACGCCCTCGCTCAAAGTCCGTCAACTGCACATACGGTTCACGTCCACGCTGTCGCGGCATGCTACCAGTGTTAAAGACTGCGATGGAGCTCCGTATGCCACGGCAAACTGGCTGACACTGACGGCGGCGGTGCACAAATGCTGCGCAGCTAGCGCCATTCGACGGCCAACACCGCGGTTCCTGGTGTGTCCGCTGTGCCGTGCGTGTGATCATTGCTTGTACAGCCCTCTCGCAGTGTCCGGAGCAAGTATGGTGGGTCTGACACACCGGTGTCAATGTGTTCTTTTTTCCATTTCCAGGAGTGTATTTACTGAGAAATGGTTGTAAATTAACTCAGCTTCATGAAACAAGACTAAATTATCGACATTTCTAACCAAATGGTAAGATCAAGTTTACTGGATGTAATCTTTCGCATACTATCTAATAACGTTTCATGTATGAGGGAGTCACACTTATCAAATCATCTGACACAAAGCGAGCATTCCCAGATTTTCACTTATCACAGTTCCATGCTACGCAGCTTAGTTTCCTCTTGTACAAATAAAATATGCTGTCACCTCATAAAGAAAGGTTTTTCGCTGTTAGCATCATGGTGCTCATGGTTAGGAGTTTGTGCCACAGCGTATACTCGTCACAATGCCGATTTCACAAAGTTAATAAAACTGTTTCTAGCTTCAGTGTACTCTATCAAGGCGTTCCTGCTCATCCGACCTGTGCCTAAATTTTCAACATAACTACCCAGTATTATCAACCGAGCACGGGCAAAGCATCCAAAACCCATTGTCTGCAACACTGACTGTCACTGCGTTGACGCCCAGAAAGTCTTGGGTCGCTAGTGACATCGCAGCATGGGGAACCGGCTGCCGTACTTTTAGTCTGTAGTCTTACAAATGAGGGTGAGCTTTCTCATTGACTGCTTAATCTACGATAAACCACCTGCTTTTCTCGTTCTGAACTTCTGGTCACCAGGTTTGTACTGTCCACAGGAAACGTTTGCTGAGATACCTGGCAATTAAACAACCATTCCTCGCAATGCGTTGCCGGAACAAATCCATGAGAGTAAAAACAATCACGAAATGATATCGGTCTGTCTCCTTACAGCAAGTCAGTGCGCTCACACACATGCACAAACATGAATACGTTGATACACATAACTGCGACACTTTCTCAAAGGATGACTTGGATTCCGAGATAAAGCATCCTGAAGTTTGTGTTCTGAAATAACAGTCTGGGACTCAGCATAGTGAGTTTAGTTGTCTCAAGAAAACAGAAACGCCAAAATGTGCCTAAATCTTTACACGATTTCGTTACGATTCTCAGACACATGCTACTGTTCACCGGACCTCTTCTTCCATAGCTTAAAAGCCCGGGATAGATTCTATAAGAGAAATAGTTTCCTAATCATTTATTTTTTATAATCTTTGACGGTTTTACTAGGCTGCATCTTAGAAGAAAAGTGCAAGTACAGAATTTCAATGTACTTTTAAATTATAAACATATTGGTGAAATTATTTACTCGTAAAGAAGACTCCTTTTCTCAGTAAATTGTTAACTTTTAACAAACTGTGTTGTTGTATTTGTACAGTAAGGTTCTTCGCGTAACAGGAGGAAATGAGTTGTTCTGTGATTACACTCTGTGTTAGCTACAAATTATGTCATAATGTAATGGAATCTTTAAAATACATAAAAATAATAAATACAATTTTTATAAAAGTAAAAGGATCGTCCAATTTTGTTCCTAACGTTTCTATAGGAGATACATGTAGGAAAGTTGGTGAGCTCCTAGGCACACAAGACGTAAGCTCTATCTTTCGGTACTACTGTTTCACCAACTGTTGTAGGATAGAGAATGGACGGACTGAGTACAAAAAGTTATTAAATTAGAAATATGCCTGTTAAATAGCCACTTTCAGTATTCAGTTTCATTATTTCTTTACTTCGCGAAATACACTCCTGGAAATTGAAATAAGAACACCGTGAATTCATTGTCCCAGGAAGGGGAAACTTTATTGACACATTCCTGGGGTCAGATGCATCACATGATCACACTGACAGAACCACAGGCACATAGACACAGCCAACAGAGCATGCACAATGTCGGCACTAGTACAGTGTATATCCACCTTTCGCAGCAATGCAGGCTGCTATTCTCCCATGGAGACGATCGTAGAGATGCTGGATGTAGTCCTGTGGAACGGCTTGCCATGCCATTTCCACCTGGCGCCTCAGTTGGACCAGCGTTCGTGCTGGACGTGCAGACCGCGTGAGATGACGCTTCATCCAGTCCCAAACATGCTCAATGGGGGACAGATCCGGAGATCTTGCTGGCCAGGGTAGTTGACTTACACCTTCTAGAGCACGTTGGGTGGCACGTGATACATGCGGACGTGCATTGTCCTGTTGGAACAGCAAGTTCCCTTGCCGGTCTAGGAATGGTAGAACGATGGGTTCGATGACGGTTTGGATGTACCGTGCACCATTCAGTGTCCCCTCGACGATCACCAGTGGTGTACGGCCAGTGTAGGAGATCGCTCCCCACACCATGATGCCGGGTGTTGGCCCTGTGTGCCTCGGTCGTATGCAGTCCTGATTGTGGCGCTCACCTGCACGGCGCCAAACACGCATACAACCATCATTGGCACCAAGGCAGAAGCGACTCTCATCGCTGAAGACGACACATCTCCATTCGTCCCTCCATTCACGCCTGTCGCGACACCACTGGAGGCGGGTTGCACGATGTTGGGGCGTGAGCGGAAGACGGCCTAACGGTGTGCGGGACCGTAGCCCAGCTTCATGGAGACGGTTGCGAATGGTCCTCGCCGATACCCCAGGAGCAACAGTGTCCCTAATTTGCTGGGAAGTGGCGGTGCGGTCCCCTACGGCACTGCGTAGGATCCTACGGTCTTGGCGTGCATCCGTGCGTCGCTGCGGTCCGGTCCCAGGTCGATGGGCACGTGCACCTTCCGCCGACCACTGGCGACAACATCGATGTACTGTGGAGACCTCACGCCCCACGTGTTGAGCAATTCGGCGGTACGTCCACCCGGCCTCCCGCATCCCCACTATACGCCCTCGCTCAAAGTCCGTCAACTGCACATACGGTTCACGTCCACGCTGTCGCGGCATGCTACCAGTGTTAAAGACTGCGATGGAGCTCCGTATGCCACGGCAAACTGGCTGACACTGACGGCGGCGATGCACAAATGCTGCGCAGCTAGCGCCATTCGACGGCCAACACCGCGATTCCTGGTGTGTCTGCTGTGCCGTGCGTGTGATCATTGCTTGTACAGCCCTCTCGCAGTGTCCGGAGCAAGTATGGTGGGTCTGACACACCGGTGTCAATGTGTTCTTTTTTCCATTTCCAGGAGTGTAGTTGTCGCAGCGTTAGTGCAAATATGATTCAGTACCCAGTATCGGCTACAAACACGGTATCGTTATAGGTTTAGTCTGTGAGGATTTTGGAAGCGTACTTTGCAGTGCTTACAGTAGTACAGGTCAAAGGGCAGGGGTTCAAACAAATTCTGTTGGCTGCTGCTCTGTTGGCTGGTCTGGTGTCGACAGCAATGAGGCGAGGATGTTTCCAGTCGAATGTGGCTATTCGCTGAGCTGTTATTTCGTGAGATGCCTCAACTTCTTGGGGTCATCCGTAGGCATTGCCTGTCTGCATTGTTATTCCATTAACCATTGTTGAGATGCCTACTTTCGGTGATTAAAAGCCGGCCGCGGTGGTCTCGCGGTTTTAGGCGCTCAGTCCGGATCCGCGCGACTGCTACGGTCGCAGGTTCGAATCCTGCCTCGGGCATGGATGTGTGTGATGTCCTTAGGTTAGTTAGGTTTAGGTAGTTCTACGTTCTAGGGGACTGATGACCACAGAAGTTAAGTCCCATAGTGCTCAGAGCCATTGGAACCATTGGTGATTAAATTTTCACTTATTCGCGTTATGAAATCCTGGAGTTCTGTTTGACATGCCTTTGCTAATCCATTGGGTCTTGGTGACGTCACAAGCCACGAGGCTTGGTACAGAATACGACTTTCGTCAATCCTGAAAGTATTACAGTCAACTCGGCCACCCTTCTTTTCAGTTTTACCGTATTAAATTATTCGTACCGTGAAGCGAAACTTTGTTTGTATGATGATTATGCAATTGCATTTACGTAACATGTGCTGTTTGTGGTCTTTATTATTATATTTATTAATACACGTATTACTCTGTTCATTTGTTTTAACTACCAATTTATATGCAGTCGTAGATAAACATTTTCTGTGTTTGATTTCACTGTCCGTGTATTAAATATACGGCCAGTGAAATCAAAAACACAAAATGTTTATGTACGACTGCATACAAATTGGTAGTTAAAACAAATGAACAGAGTAATACGTGTAATAATAAATATAATAATAAAGACCAATGCCTAACTGTATTACCGAGACCGGTACTTTGTAGCAATTATACTATCGCTCAATGCAATATATAGCCTTTTGCTGCACTGGTTCATTCATCCTACGTTTACCACATGCTACTAGGGGGAGTGAAATGAAAACCAAACACCTGCCACAAAGGGATCATGGAACAGATCGGTTCATAGGCAGTTACCACATACTTCATGACACTTATTTCACTGCCAGACGAGACAATCAATTCCTGTTCCGTGCGAAGAGATTTCGGGATTGCAGCCGGTCGTCGCAAACTTCACTCCATAATATTTCAACTAGACGCCTGCCATTCACCTTCAGGCGAGCCATCTAAGACTGACGAACACAGGTCACTGGTCATTGGTCACGATCATCACGAGCAAAACCAGAGTTCGTCTGTACGGAGGGTAAGCGTACTGACGGGGACATTCTCCGCTCCATCTTGACACAGTCTTGCCCCGCATGCGCCAGAGTCACGGTGACTGAAGGACATTTCCCGGCGGCAGCGTCCTCGCTGATGGAACTGCGAGGATCAGCTGTCGTCGGCGTTGCCGCTCCTCGCAGTCATCGGATTATTCTGGCGTCTTCGTCTGGAGCAATGCTCGGTGATGACGGGATTCCCCTTATTATCCAACTACGAGGACAGTTCAATAAGTAATGCAACACTTTTTTTTTCTGAAACAGGGGTTGTTTTATTCAGCATTGAAATACACCAGGTTATTCCCCAATCTTTTAGCTACAAAACACTATTTTTCAACGTAATCTCCATTCAATGCTACGGCCTTACGCCACCTTGAAATGAGGGCCTGTATGCCTGCACGGTACCATTCCACTGGTCGATGTCGGAGCCAACGTCGTACTGCATCAATAACTTCTTCATCATCCGCGTAGTGCCTCCCACGGATTGCGTCCTTCATTGGGCCAAACATATGGAAATCCGACGGTGCGAGATCGGGGCTGTAGGGTGCATGAGGAAGAACAGTCCACTGAAGTTTTGTGAGCTCCTCTCGGGTGCGAAGACTTGTGTGAGGCCTTGCGTTGTCATGAAGAAGGAGAAGTTCGTTCAGATTTTTGTGCCTACGAACACGCTAAAGTCGTTTCTTCAATTTCTGAAGAGCAGCACAATACACTTCAGAGTTGATCGTTTGACCATGGGGAAGGACATCGAACAAAATAACCCCTTCAGCGTCCCAGAAGACTGTAACCATGACTTTACCGGCTGACGGTATGGCTTTAAACTTTTTCTTGGTGGGGGAGTGGGTGTGGCGCCACTCCATTGATTGCCGTTTTGTTTCAGGTTCGAAGTGATGAACCCATGTTTCATCGCCTGTAACAATCTTTGACAAGAAATTGTCACCCTCAGCCACATGACGAGCAAGCAATTCCGCACAGATGGTTCTCCTTTGCTCTTTATGGTGTTCGGTTAGACAACGAGGGACCCAGCGGGAACAAACCTTTGAATATCCCAACTGGTGAACAATTGTGACAGCACTACCAACAGAGATGTCAAGTTGAGCACTGAGTTGTTTGATGGTGATCCGTCGATCATCTCGAACGAGTGTGTTCGCACGCTCCGCCATTGCAGGAGTCACAGCTGTGCACGGCCGGCCCGCACGCGGGAGATCAGACAGTCTTGCTTGACCTTGCGGCGATGATGACACACGCTTTGCCCAACGACTCACCGTGCTTTTTTCCACTGCCAGATCACCGTAGACATTCTGCAAGCGCCTATGAATATCTGAGATGCCCTGGTTTTCCGCCAAAAGAAACTCGATCACTGCCCGTTGTTTGCAACGCACATCTGTTACAGACGCCATTTTAACAGCTCCGTACAGCGCTGCCACCTGTCGGAAGTCAATGAAACTATACGAGACGAATCGTAAATGTTTGAAAATATTCCACAAGAAATTTCCGGTTATTTCAACCAAAATTGGCCTAGAAAAAAAATGTGTTGCATTACTTATTGAACTGCCCTCGTAGTAACCGCTGTCGCAGTTCATTGGATTCCCCGCGAAGCGTATTTCAAGCGATTCCTTTATAATGAAGTATCAACAAGATGTCGCTGCGGCCAAAATTAATGTTTTGTTATACTCCACTGAATATCTGTTGGAGATACAGTTGAAGGCTTGTTGGAATGCTGAATGTGAGTGTAAAGTTTATGTTCTGTTCAACATTCTTCCACTGTCCGTGTTTTTTGTCCTGTACGGGCCATACACACTGGCAAGGAATATTGTAGATTCCACCCTTCCGCAATAACAAGTTATCCTTCACTGATTCCAGCAGCTTCGAAATCTTAGATGGAGGGCGGGAAATCGCTTTCACCTGATAATTGCTAATGATTCTCGCTATTTTCATGGAAATATTTCACAATTCGTGTTTCACTGAATGCAGTCGGCCGCTGATGGATCCACAGCCTCATCCACTCTTGCATTTCCTTGTCCGACTGGAACCGACATCCACGCATGTCTTTCTTCACCAGATATGTGAAAATCACGTGCTTAACGATCCGGGCTTACGGAGGATGTAGCAGTGTTTCCCAGCGAAATCACTGAAGCATAGCCTTCGTCCGACTGGCTGTGTGGGTGGGGCCGCTATGGTGCAACAAGATGATTCCATCCGACAGCGGTCTGACAGTCCGAAGCCATCAGTGGAACATTCCACATCTCCCCCACCAAAGAAATCCAAAGCTGAAACTTCCTGGTATATTAAAACTGAGTACCGGATTGAGAGTCGAACGCGGGACATTTGCTTTTTGTGGGCAAGTGCTCTGTCGAAAGAGCTACCCAAGCACGACTCACGACCCGTCATTACAGTTTTGCTACCGCCTGTACCTCGTCTCCTACCTTTCAAACTTCACAGAAGTTGTCCTGCGAAACCTCAGGATTAGCACTTAGAATATTGCTGTGACATGGTCAGCCACAGGCTGTGTATAGGAAACTACATAGATACTCTTCAAAGGGTTTTTACTACAACTGCTTGCATCCGACCGACGATCCTTCTCTATAATCTGAATGACCTGCTCTGGAAATTCCTCAGGGTTTGCTCCGTTATAACGTATACACATAAATATATATATGATTACCCTGAAACTACCATTTAAGCTCTAGACAGGGGATTCAGGACATCACATTCAAACTGTGTGCCGTTCATTCTTAAAAATTTCCGTGTTAGCTTCCATTTCTCTCTCTCTCTGTCTTTCTCTTTCCTTTTTTTATTGCGGTGGACATTACTCATTATATAAGAGATTCGGAATAAACAGTTGATTATTTAAATTTTTGTGAAACCTTTTGATGCTAGTAATAACACTGTTAATTTAATGTTCCCTTTCCAATTCATTTATCCTACTGGGACATTCCTTCCGCTATTTCGTAAGGAAAAACAACAGTCCACTCCTATTTGAAATTCAGCGATGTTTAATAGTGTCCATTCGTGTGTTGTGTTGATTCTTGTTTCCATTTGATACGTAGAGTGGATACATAAACTAGGCGAAACATGTGGCAGGACAGTAATAATCACTTGCACCGAGAAAGTGTGAGAAATCGATGGAATTTTTTCTGTTTGTTATATTTAGTATTTATCCCACAGTGCCTAGTTATAGTAAAGAAGAGGAAAGAATGGCGTTGCATAAACAGTTTCGCTCGTGATTAAAGTCCAATGTTCGTGCCTCTGTTTGTCCACACATTATAGATGATTAATTGGATACAGCACCCATCTTTCTACCAGTTAACGTTTATTCCCAGTTCAGTACCGTGAGTGAAGCCTCTTCTCGCACTTTCTTTCTTGATGAATATCTGTACGACAGACTCAAAGCGACAGCTAACATGCAGTTCGGGCTCTTTCGTTTTCATGCTGCAACTACCACAGTATAGTGACACCATAAAGTCTCCATAAAAATTTTGTTCTGTTTCTTATTTATCTACTACTTAGGCTTTGCAGTAAATGAAGGGTTAGCGGTGGCTATGTTGCTGTTTTTCAATCTCTGACTGAAAAAAGTAAATAAATATCATGATAAATCTTGTCTATGAAGATGATGTAGCGTTAAAAAGTAGTTCCAAAACAGATTAGCCAAAATGATGCAACCTAATGATGCAAGGTCACTGAGAAAACAGGATTACGTGTTAATGAAGAAAACGCAGGATGTCTTGTCATCAGTAAGAAAATCAGAAGTCATGCACCTTTGGGTAGAGATAGATTAGCTTTCAAGACTATTGATTGACTGGTTCAAGCACTTAAATAGTCTCCACAGTAACAACAACAGAACGGTATATAATGAGACGATCGTCTAGCAGTAGCAAACAAACAGTTTTTTCTTTCATAAAAATTCTAAATAAGAAATCACTTAGTACTAACTTCAAAATCCGCTTGTATCAATTGTCTATCATACTGGTAGCACTATATGGATGTGAAACATTAATATTTAGAAAGGAAAACAAAGAAAAGTGTTGATGTTCGACAGAAAAATATTAAAGAAAAGTTTTCTACCAGTACATGATGAAAATTCTATGGCATGGAATGAAGAGAACTGTACAAACACCATAATGTGAGCGAAATGCTTGAGAACAGAAGGTTGAACTAGGCAGGCCATATAGGTGATGGAGAAGAGACTGCCTAGAAGAGCACTCTGCAAAATTATAGATGGAACGAGAGGAAAAGGAGGAACCGGAATTAGGTGGTGAGATAAGTCCAGGGGGACACAGGTGGAATGAATATCAACGCCCAATTCACAAGCAGTGCACTCGACACAAAGGAATGGAAGACGCTCGCAGAGTTGTTGGTGTTAGAGCTGCCCCACTTTTAAACTGATGTCAGCTGATAGGCATACCTGCTTAAAGGAAGCCCTCTAACTAAGAGCTCACCTTCAGGGAACGTCATGTTTCCAAGTAGAGAAGGAATTAGTATATTTCATCAAAATATAAGAGGTATTGGAGATAATGTTAATGAAGGGCTTATAGGTGTTGACTCAAATTATTAGTGTATCGGAGCACCACTTAAATATATAAACTTAGACAATTCAGAGTCTTCCTTTACCAGCGTACAGATTAGCTGGTTGTTTTTCAAGGAGTTCCTTGCGGGAGGGGGGGAGTGGCTCTGTACGTAAAGAACAGTAATCAATTTGAGTACATAGATGTAACACGGCACTGCACTGAACAGATATTTGTATGTTGTGCAGCACAGTTGAATTTAGTGAAACTAAACTTCTAATTGTTGTTGTTTATAGGTCCCTTAACTCTGACTTCAGAGCATTTCTCCTCAAGCTAGAGAGGGTTCTTGATTGACTTTGTAGGAAGTACCAGAAATTAGGTATATGTAGTGAGTTCAATATAGATTTTGTGTATAATGGTGCAAGAAATAAGATGTTGGTAGATTTCCTAAAATCATACGCTCTGATGCTGAATTTGTTTTTTCCCTAGGGTGCAGGGGAACAGCAGCGCAACCATAGACAATATTTTTATTCATTCTTCATTACTAGATGGGCATGCTGTTAGTAAAGAGTGAATGGCCTTTGAAACCACTATGCACAAATCTTAATATTAAAAGGCTTTTGTACTCAAACCAATGTCACATATAATTACAAACTGTGTAGGAAAGTTAATCCAGGCGCAAAAGAGAGTTGTTTAAACCTTAACAAGGAACAAGAGTGGCAGGATGTTAACAGTACCGATAACACAGATGATAAATATATTTCTTTCCTTAACTCATTTCTCGTGCTCTTTGAGAGTTGCTTTCCATTAGAACGTTCTAAACTGAGCACTAGCAGTAACAGGCAGCCCGAGTGGTTGACTAGTGGGATAAGGATATCTAGTAGAACAAAACGGGAATTATATCAAAATGTTAGATGTAGTCAAAACCAAGCTACAGAACCCCGTTACAAACAGTATTAAAAGGCGTTTAAAATGTTGTTAGGAAGGCAAAGAGTATATGGTATGCCAATAGAATAGCTAATTCACAGGATAAAATTAAAACCATATTGTCAGTTGTGAAGAACGTATCCGATCAGCAGCACAAGGTCGATGATGTAAGGTCAGTTCGTAGTAAAAATATTTCTATTACTGATAGATCAGATATACATACAGTATTTAACAACCATTTTCTGAGCATTGATGGTGAATTAAATAAAAATTTAATTTCTACAGGGAATCATATACTTTCTTGGCAGATGCCTTTCTGAGATTGATGTCCAAAATTCTCAACTGTGATACAGTCAAGGGGAGATCGAGTCAATAATTAAATTACTGAACGCTAAGGACTCTCACAGATACGATGGAGTGCCTATTATTATACTGAAATACTGTGCTGCAAGTGTTAGGGCTGTACTTACCTATATTTGTAAATTTTCTTTTAAGAATCGTCAGTTTCCTGAAAGATTACAATACGCAGTAGTAAATCCGCTTTATAAACAGGAGAAAAGTATAATGTAGACAATTTTCGACCTATTTCTATTCCCTCATTGTTTGCTAAAGATATTGAAAAGGTTGTGTATGTAAGGATAGTTGATTATTTTGTATCACACGATTTGCAGTCAAATGTACAGTTCGGCCTTAGAAGTCGTTTAACAATTGAAAATGCTATAGTCCCTTTTCTCTGTGAGGTACTGGATGAGTTAAACGAAACGTCTCGAACTCTAGGCATGTTCTTTGATTTAACTAAGGCGTTTGATTGTGATCACTAAATATTGCTCTGTAAGTTGGAACATTAAGGAATATGGGGAGTAGCTCAGAATTGGTTCACCTCTTACTTTAGCAACAGACAGCAAAAGGTCATTCATTATTCACAATGTTGGAAATGGCTGTGATGTGGGGTCTGAGTGGGGTACAGTTAAGTGGGAAGTTCCCCAGGAATCAGTGTTTGGGGCCACTCATGTGCCTTATTTATATAAATGACATGCCCTCTACTATTATGGGTAACTTTAAAATATTTCTGTTTGCTGACTTGGTAGTAAAGGATGTGTACAACATTGGCACAGTTTCAAATAGCGCAGTTCATGACCTAAGCCCATGGCTTGTAGAAAATAAACTAACGCTAAACCACAGTAAGGCTGAGTTTTTACAGTTTCTAACACACAATTCAACAAAACCTGACGTTTTAATAGCACAGAATGGGCATATGAGTAGTGAAACTGAACAATTCAAATTTCTAGGTGTTCAATTAGATAGTAAACTGTCGTGGAAAGTCATCATTTAGGATCTTGTCCAAAGATTTAATGCTGCCATGTTTACTATTCGAACGGTATCTAAAGTGAATGATGGTTCGACACTTTGTTTATTTTCATTCGCTTATATCGTATGGTATTGTATTTTGGAGTATTCTTCCTATTCTAAAAGGATATTTTTGGCTCAGAAAGTGGTGTAAGTTCACGAAGCTCTTGTCGTCCCCTGTTCGCGTTTCTGGGTATTTTTACATTGGCCTCTCAGTATATACATTCCTTACTGTCATTTCTTGTTAACAAGATCAGCTTATTCCCAAGAATAAGCAGCTTTCACTCAGTTAATACTCGGCAGAAATCAAACCTGCATTTGGATCTGACTTCCTTGACTCTCGTGCAGAAAGCTGTGCAGTATACTGCTGCATCCATTTTCAATAAGGTACCGCTCAAATTCAAGAATCATAGCAGTAATCAGCGTGCTTTCAAATCGAAACAGAAGAGTTTCCTCGTGGGTCACTCCTTCTATTCTGTCGAGGAGTTCCTCGAAAAATTAAGCTGCTTCTTGTTGTATAGTTGATAACGGTTACTTAAACTTATAGACTGACCGTTTTCTGGTTTCATAAACACTTCATTTTTATCTGTTATTACCTTTATGTTGTAATTTCATGTAATGACATGTTCCATTACCTTGGAGATTAGCCCCTCGATTTGGTCCTACTGAACTTCTGTAAATAAATAAAAAAATAAAGCAAGCGAATGGTCGATAAGGCTCTTGCCACATGTAGAGTGAGTAAGGGATATGAGGAAAGAGGGTTAGAGTTTATTATTTTCATTGTACTGGAGATGAACGTGGTTAGGAGTTGATGATCAGCGAAAAAGTTGGGACGATAGCTACACTGGAAGTCTGGGAGAGGTAATTGGTATTTATGTTGCTTGTGGATTCGCTACGAAACGATGCTTTCGACGTCGGTACTTCAAAGGCCACATCAACAAACATTGCTTAACGGCTAATCTTATCCGGGAACGACGCAGTTGGTCGCTACCGTCGAGCAGGTGGCGGCTGCCGAAAGAAAGAACTCGGTCCGACAGACACGCCTCGCTGTCCCGCAATAGCAACCGCAGCGGCGAATAGATACGACCACTCCACTTTGGAGCGCCGCCGCTGCCTGTCCGCCACAACGCAAATAGCGCGGCCGCGGCCGCTAGGTTCGAAATATGACGACAATAAACAGGTTGGGCAGTGCCACGGCGCACGCCGCTGGGCTGTTTACGTGTGGGCGACGCCGTGAGTGGTCGGCAGACGGGTGAGGCGTTATAGGGGGGGTGGGGCCCCGGGGTGGGGGTTAGCTCCGCCAGATTAGCGGCCTAAGCCTGATTTACCGGCGAGTCGCCCTGGGGACCCCCGTTCCTCGCGTGAGGCGCTAACGTCCGCCCACGGGGCTGGCAAAGGTCATTCCCGTCTCAGGATCAACATTCTGACAGGTGGACTAACCAGGAGTGCGTATCGCCCACGCCATCTTACGTAGAATTTTACTCCACGTAAGATACGAGTGTGTATTAGCAACTAAGCCGCTACGAATGTTGTTTTAAAGTTTTCGTCCGTTTGTTTCCAATAGGTGGAAGATAGCAGATACATAGTGGCCCGCAGCTAACGTTTAGTGACCTGCAGGCGGTTCCAGAAGGCAGAGTGTGTCCGACTATAGGCTCGCTGGTTGGTTGATTCGGGGGATGGCACCAAACAGATAGGTTATCGGTCCCAAAGATTAGGGAAGGACGGGGAAGAAAGACGGCCGTGCCATTTCAAAGATCCCAACATCTACCTGAAGCGATTTAGGGAAATCACGGAAAATCTAAATCAGGTTGGCCTGACGCGGGTTTGAATCGCTGTCCTAAAGAAAGCGAGTCCAGTGCGCTAATCAATGCGCCACCTCGCTCGGTGACTACAGTTCTGTTCTAAAGTACTGCACGTCATTGACTGCAGTGACGTTCTTTTGTCAGTTACACATCTAAGCACAGAAATGTACACTACTGGCCATTAAAATTGGTACACCACGAAAATGACGTGCTACAGAAGCGAAATTTAACCGACAGGAAGAAGATGCTGTGATATGCAAATGATTAGCTTTTGAGAGCATTCACACAAGGTTGGCGCCGGTGGCGACACCTACAACGTGCTGACATGAGGAAAGTTTCCAAACGATATCTCATACACAAACAGCAGTTGACCGACGTTGCCTGGTTAAACGTTGTTGTGATGCCTTGTGTAAGGAGGAGAAATGCGTAACATCACGTTTCCGACTTTAATAAAGGTCGGATTGTAGCCGATCGCGACTGCAGTTTATCGTATCGCGACATTGTTGTCGCATTGTTCGAGATCCAATGACTGTTAGCAGAACATGCAACGGTGGGTTCAGGAGGGTAATACGGAACGCCGTGCTGGATCCCAATGGCCTCGTATCAGTAGCAGTCGAGATGACAGACATCTTATCCGCATGGCTGTAACGGATCGTGCAGCCACGTCTCGATCCCTGAGTCAACAGATGGGGACGTTTGCAAGACAACAACCATCTGCACGAACAGTTCGACGACGCTTGCAGCAGCATTGACTATCAGCTCGGAGACCATGGCTGCGGTTACCCTTGACGCTGCATCACAGACAGGAGCGCCTGCATGGTGTACTCAACGACGAACATGGGTGCACGAGTGGCAAAACATCATTTTTTCGGGTGAATCCAGGTTCTGTTTACAGCATCATGATGGTCGCATCCGTGTTTGGCGACATCGAGGTGACGGCACATTGGAAGTGTGTATTCGTCGTCGCCATACTGGCGTATCAACCGATGTGGTGGTATGGGGTCCCATTGGTTACACGTCTCGGTCACCTCTTGTTCGCATTGACGGCACTTTGAATAGTGGACGTTACATTTCGGATGTGCTACTACCCGTGGCTCTACACTTCATTCGATCTCTGCGAAACCCTACATTTCAGCAGGATAATGCACGACCACATGTTGTAGGTCGTGTATGGGCCTTTCTGGATACAGAAAAAGTTCGACTGCTGCCCTGGCCAGCACATTCTCCAGCACATTTTCTCAGCAATTGAAAATATCTGGTCAATGGTGACCGAGCAACTGGCTCGTCACAGTACGCCAGTCACTACTCATGATGAACTGTGGTATTGTGTTGAAGCTGCATGGGCAGTTGTACCTGTACACGCCTTCCGAGCTGTGTTTGACTCAATGCTCAGGCGTATCAAGGCTGTTATTACGGCTAGAGGTGGTTTTTCTGGGTACTGATTTCTCAAGATCAGTGCACCCAAATTGCGTGAAAATGTAATCACATGTCAGTTCTAGTATAATATATTTATCCAATGAATATCCGTTTATCATCCTCCTTTATTCTTGGTGTAGCAGTGTAGCATTTTTAATGGCCAGTATATATATATATATATATATATATATATATATATATATATATATATATATATATATATATATATATTGGGCGGGGGGGGGGGGGAGGGGGTGGCTGCCTTGTGACAATGCCTAACATCGGTGTGAGCTCAGACTGCTCATTACTATCGCAGAAAGTGCACTGTGTTCGGCGTTCGCTAGCTCTGGTCTGATAGTATTGCTGCATTTCTAAAAAAATTTCTTCCTATTGTGCACGTGGGCATTTATTGGCATGGTGAAAACTCATGAATTAACCTCCAGAAAGAAAAAATGCATCGAAGTTTTACACAAAGAATGCCTAAAGAACACTGGAATTGCGAAGACATTAAACCGTTCGAGGTCACCTGTCAAGGAGCCTAATGTGTGGAGGTCAGCTGGAGTAATGCGTGCGAACGAGCATAGCAGAATCCCGGATAGCTAGTCAGCTATTGGCGTGTTGCTGTTGCGAGGATCTATGGAACATCGATCGCTCACCACACAATGAGGATGTCACTGGCTTACACGAGTTGTAAGGCAGGACACAAGACGATGCATGGCTGGTCTGATGAACAATGCTATGCTAGCGCAAGAGCAAGTATTTTGGAGCACACTATTGAGCAGAAATTGTTGAACAGGGGCTGTGCAGCAGACAATCCGTACGTGTTTCTAGTAGTGTACTATCGAAGATATTGAAACATACGAGGATCTACAGCAAAAGAATATGGGTCTGTGATCAAGTTTCGCATCGATGTGCTACAGAAGTCTACAGTGAAAATTTGCCTAATCATAGTAATACGTTTAAGACAACTGTGATTATTGAAAAGAAGTTTAAATGAACATTTGTGAATGAAATGGTATGTTTGATAGGTCTTAAACCATAAAACCACGAATATGGTAGGAAAACATATTGGCTTTACCATTTAACATCTGTTAAACATACCATTTGATTCAAACAAGTTTCCTTTAACCTCGTTTTAATAATAACAGTTGAGTTAAACGTTTCCTGTGATTAGACGCATTGTCACTATAGGCTTCGATAGGAGATCGACGTCATATGGAACATGTGGCACCATCTACTCAACACTGGCTTTTGGTGAAAAAAAAAAAAGAGCGTGTCTGATAGCGCTTTTACAATACTTCTAAGCGTCTGTAGAGTTATAGTTGTGTTTTGCCGTGTCCTCTATTTATGTTGACTTACTGTTTTGGAAAAGCACTCCCATTTCTTGATTGCGCTTAATTTTAGATCGCTGCTCTGGATGAGACGTGTAGTGACAACCGGAGGACAGATGACGCACAAAGCGAGTGGCAGCATTACTGTTCCCAGCCCTGGACGGTGACGACTGGGTGCACGGCTGTCCCTGGCTGCGAACGCTCGGCCGGTGGACCCAGCGTCTGACCCATCGGACCGGCTAATCTTAATCTGCTTAGGGAGATCGCCGGTGCCAGCCCATTAGCGAAGAACTTTGGCCCTAACCAGTGCAGACCCTGGGCTGACAGCCTGTGGCAGATGGGAGAGGCGACCGCCTAATTTGTAATACCACACCTGTCCAACACGTTAAACGCACAAACTACATTCAAACTTAAACTGCGTCTCAATTCCAAAGCATCTAAAAATCATAGAAGTATTAAGTTTCAACGGACTACGTACAGCGATGAGCCTAAACATTATGACCACCTATTTAATAGCGTATTGTTCCACTTTTGAAACACAGTACAACGGAGATTCTGCTCGGCATGGAGTCTACAAATCCTTGACAGGATTCCGGAAGTGTGTGGCACCTGATGCTGTAAGCGTATTATCATATCGCTGGCTTAGTTGTGGAGCATCTTTGCGGGCAGCTGCGTCTAGAGAGTCGAGCGCGGGACACAGTACTGTTACCCGTATGTTGCGTAGTGTGAAGCTCTGCATGTGAGAGACATTGTTAGCGTGGAAGCGGAAGTGTTGCTACAAGTGTTATTACAGTAAAGTGATAAAATATGCACCTGATTCAGAGGAAAGTGCGTCAGGAAGTAATTCAATAATGAGCAGTGCTGCTGGTAACGTATTTGCGTATCTTCTCGTTGCATGTCGTACCGTACAGTATCAATCACCCGCGCCGTGTTCGGTCCCTCAGAATGAACTAATGTGAATCAGGAAAAATTAGTTACCACAAAAGTGCCAGTGTCTTATAGTGAGCGTGAGGACGTGCGTTCGATCATCGCGTTTCCGCATTATCAACAATCAGCCGGCCGGCCGCGGTGGCCGTGCGGTTCTAGGCGCTGCAGTCCGGAACCGCGGGACTGCTACGGTCGCAGGTTCGAATCCTGCCTCGGGCATGGATGTGTGTGTGATGTCCTTAGGTTAGTTAGGTTTAAGTAGTTCTAAGTTCTAGGGGACTGATGACCTAAGATGTTAAGTCCCATAGTGCTCAGAGCCATTTGAATTTGAACAATCAGCCGCGCCGCGACGGTTACGCGCACGCTCGTACAACTGAGAACTGTGAACTGTAAATTTAACTTGTGAACAGTGTTAAAATATCATTACTAGTGTCCAGGAGGACTGGTACCAAATATCTGTGTATGCGTGACGGGCGTAAGAACTTTCGTGCGATCATTCGGCTTGCACATCATCAAAAATCACCCACGTCGTGTCGGTTACGTGTACGCTCGTCCGAATGATATTTTGGACTGTTAATCATCAAGATTGTTAATTGGGGAAAACATTTACGATTTAGAGTGTAAACAGTGCAACCTGTGGATTCCTTATCGTCTCATAATATAGACGTTCATACCAGACGTAGGACAGTGTTGTGCTTGACGTTGAGTGGCTCTCCTACACCCGCTTGCATATTTTGGTAGATAATTTGAGGCAAGCCAGCAGCAGTGTCGAGCAGAACAGTACGACCGCCGCGGGATTATCAGGTACGTGTTGTGGACAGGGCGCATGGTCAAGAAAAGCATAAGCGACAACCAGTTAAAAGAGTACCCCCCCCCCCCCCCCATTTGTACTCCCGGGCGTGTTACAATGTCTACGCACAAGTCAAGCAATTCCTGCAAATTACGGGACTGTGGTTTACAAGCACTCAGTTGGCGCCCGATATGGGATCGGTTGGTAGGACATGTTCTGAGGCATCAAGGGATCACCAATTTAGTATTGGAGGGCAGCGTGGAGGGTAAAAATCGTAGAGGGAGACCAAGAGATGAATACACTAAGCAGATTCAGAAGGATGTAGATTGCAGTAGGTATTGGGAGATGAAGAAGCTTGCACAGGATAGAGTAGCATGGAGAGCTGCATCAAACCAGTCTCAGGACTGAAGACCACAACAACAACAACATGTGTTCCAATGGCTGCAGGTCAGGCACATTTGCCGGCCAATCCATCAATGTAAGTTCACTACAATCCCCCTCAAACCACCGTAGCACGGTTCTGACCTTGCAACACGGACAGTTATATTGCTGGAAGACGTCATCGCCGCAGGGGGAGACTTCATGCATGAAATGATGCAGGCGTTGCGCAATAAGGCTCAACTACTTCACCACCACAGGTCTCACGGAAGGCCAACACAGCGTACCCCATAGCGCATTTCTGCCCTCATCAGTCTGCAGGTATGGCGCGATGCACGTTTAGTACAAACAGTCACCTAGGTGTCGGCGTGCGGGGTTCCAAACCATCGATCTGGTGTAATAAGAAATGCGATTCATTCAACAGTCGACACGTTTCTATAGATCCCCAGTGAAAACTCAATGCTGCTGTGCCCACTGCAATCATAACTGACGGTGTCATTGGGTAAACACACGAACACGTGGGCATCTTGTGACGTGGAGCTCCATTTTCAACAATGGCTTTTGGATGGTGTGTTCCGAAACGGTTGTGCCTACACCAACATTGCACTCTGTCACCCACAGATCTCTATGTATCCTGGATGACACAGCAGGGGATCCTCTGACCTCTACATTTTGTGGTGAGACGTGATCGTCCAATACTATACGATTGTTATTCCTCAATACTTCAACCACTTTTCATAGGTTCTCACGACAGTAGTACATCAACAGGCGACCAGCTTCGCCGTTTCACGGCTTCTTGTTTCCAGCAGCATCGCCACAACAATGAGCCCTTTGTCAAAACCGCTTATATCAGGAGATTTCCAAAATTGCGGCCCGTTCTGAGCTATATTGACCGTCTGTCTTCCGCATCCATTCTTTCCTTATTGCGTCACATGTTGTGACGGGGCGGTAAATATGAAGAAGTAGTGCGGTTGCGAATGAGTTCACACGAATGTGCATATACAAATGTTTGTTAAAAATGTTATTGCAAATTTTGGCTCCCAAGTAAGTCTCAGAGGATGATTTCCACACTTGGTGCATTAGTACACTTCCACACCCCTGCATTTGTTGTAGTTTTTTGAATTAATTGTTCACTCAGACATAAGTACAGCTTATGCTAGGGAACAAGAATTAGGCGATTATTATAATAAAATCAGTTTTTCACGACACAGTTCAATCACTGTTAAATTGAGTTGTTCTCTTCTTTCATACAATGAATTTAGCACTGCTGAGACAGTTTACAGTTTTACTTGGATAATTATTTGACTACGAGCCCCCAATAGCAGCAATGTAGGCTGCTATAAACGAAAATTATTCAAATAACTCGAACACAACCACAAGTCCCACTGTCCTCTTTGTTCTAACAGTTTTGGCGCGAAATCACAGTTCGCAACATGTTCACTTACGACGATGTATACCTCGTAAATCGTACTCACACAAATAATCGTAACACTTCCAGTTCACCAAATATATGCTTGCATATATTTGTCGAAATAAATCGGCGCGAAAAATTCTTACTTAAACGACCACATGGGCCACCCACCCTCCAAAACGACTGACTCCTACCCAAGATGGCCGCTAGCTTATATAGGCCCGGACGTAACCCCCCGTGGTTATTTAAGTACCAATCTCACCAGTTAAGATTACAAATTTTGATACATACATCCCTCGACAGAAAGAAGTTCACCATCAGAACCGCGCTAAGAAGTACATCCTATGTGCTATATTACATTAATTTCTAGGATTATTCTATTGCCCGTAAATCAAGTTTTAGGTTTTGCAAAATTTCACCACTTAGCGCAAATTTGTTTACATCTGTGCTGCAAAGTTTTAACATAGAACTGCACATAGCACTGTTTTTAGACATAGGCTATAGCGACCTACACATTGCGCTGCTCAAAATCTGCATATCTATAATAATTAATTAATTATTGGCGATAAATGTTAATAATAACTTGCAAACAATGAGAACTATTACTGATGATTTTCACGGGTTTGCAGCCGGGTTCCATCGTCCTAACGACAACACGATATTTCGGCGGGCCATCTGGCCGCCATCTTCAGGTGAGATTGAGTGCACAATCACGCCGGAACTGAAGAGACCTCATTTTTTTTTTCTTTATTGTGATTTCATGCCCCTGCCCCATATGGGCAGCGGAGGGCTGTCAGCAGCACAATCCGCAACTCTTCAGCCGAGTGACATGACAACTAAAAAAGAATAAAATAATACATACATAAGGAGGTAAAAAAGGGGAACATAAAACAGAGTGAGGGGAGAAAATGGAGGTAAAAATACACTGACATGTAGACGTTCATTGGGGACAGTTAAAAAAAGTCACCGGAAAGTGAAAAAACACAGTTGGCGATTCTTAAAACACAGAGAAGACACTGGATGCGCATGCACAGGTTAAAAGTTGGCCACAGTATTAAAAACACTCCGAAACAACACACTTAAAACCCACTCGGAGCACACACGATGAAGAATAAAACTACCGGGCGGGACCTGCCGAGGGAAAGGTCAGAGAGGATGGAAAAGGAGGGGAGAGCATGGGGCAGCTGGGGAAACGGCGGGATGAAGAGAGGAGGGGCAACCGTGGGTTCACGAAGAGGCAGGAGACACATGGGGCGGGAGAGGAAAAGGGAAGACAGGGCAGGAGGGAGCGCAGAGACACTGAAAGAAGGCACAAGAGATGGACAGGGAGTAGGAGGGGAAATCCGCTCAGAAGGAGGGAGGGGGAGGAGAGGGAGCCCTGAGGAGGAGGCAGGAAGAGGGGGTTAGAGTTGGTAGGAAGGGTAGATGTCAGGGCAAAGCTCATCAACCGGGAGTGGTAGACGGTGGAAGTTGTGTTGGGAAAGGAGATGGAGGGTGTGGAGATGGAGAGAGGGAGGGACACAACGGTAAAGGCGCGGCAACTGGTTGGGAGTGGAGAGGAAGGGAGACACCATGGGGTGAGGGGGATCAAGGCGGCGGACAATATATAGTGTGCGGATGTGTTCAAGGAAAAGGAGAAGGTGGAGGAAGGGGATGAGGTCATAGAGGATGCGCATGGGGGACGGAAGGCGGATGCGGTATGCGAGGCGGAGTGCATGGCATTCGAGGATTTGGAGGGCTTTATAGAACCGGGGAGGGGCGGAAATCCAAGCGATGCTGGCATAACAAAGGATGGGGCGGATCATGGATTTGTAGGTGTGAAGGATGGTGGAAGGATGCAGACCCCACAAGAGACCTCAGATGCGGCGGCTCCTTTATACCGCGGGTACTGGCCGTTGCGGGTGCGCGAGCAACGGAAGAGCTGCCCTCTGTGAGGCGAAGAATTGCAGCAGCGCCAGCGGTGTAAACTGGCAAAAGCGAGGAATCGCAAAATTAAAATGCAGCCGGTCGAAAACCAGACCGCTGTTGTTTTATCTGTGATATAATAGGATTCCACGTCTTGCTTAAAGGAAAACCTTTGTCTCTATTAACAATATAATCAGACAGACATATTTCAATTGATTCTTTCAATACACAATCCCAGTAACGGGAAGCAATAATTTGCGTCTCTTTGAAGGACATATTGTGCCCTTCATTAAGACAGTGTTCGGCAACGGCTGATTTTTCCGGCTGGAGCAGACGTGTATGCCGTTGATGTTTCACACATCGATCTTGAACTGTACGAATAGTCTGTCCAATGTAGGCCTTTCCGCAGTGACAGGGAATCTTGTATACCCCAGGCTTCCTCAGTCCCAAATCATCTTTAACCGATCCAAGAAGGGATCTAGTTTTGGCCAAAGGCATAAGGACGCTTTTAATATCATATTTCCTGAGGATTCTTGAAATTTTCGAAGAAATGCTTCCCACGAAGGGTAAAAAAGCAACAGATTTGGAAGTGTCCACCGTTCGTTCTCGTGGGGGTCCAAATTGAAAAGCACGAGTAATTTGGTGATCAGAATACCCATTCTGCCTGAAGACAACCTTGAGGTGATCCAACTACTGTTTCAAGTTATCGGAATCCGAAACAGCATAAGCCCTCTTGAGCAGTGTGCGTAAAACTCCCAAGCGTTGATGTAGTGGATGACAACTTGTGGCATGGAGGTAGCGGTCCGTATGCGTAGGTTTTCGGTATACACTGTGGCCGAAAGTCCCATTTTCTTTCTTATGTATTAAGACACCCAAAAATGGTAATTTGCCATCATTTTCAATTTCCATCGTAAATTTGATTCGTGGATGAAGGCAGTTAAAATGATCTAAAAATCGATGAAGAGATTCCATTCCATGTGGCCAAACGATGAAAATATCATCCACGTATCTCAAAAAACATGTTGGTTTAAGAGAAGATGTCTTAAGTGCCATATGCTCAAAATCTTCCATAAAGAGATTGGCGACAATAGGGGAAAGAGGACTCCCCATAGCCACACCGTCAGTTTGTTCAAAAATTGCTTCATTAAATAAAAAATACGTCGATGTCAATACATGGCGGCACAGCTCACTAGTCTTGTCATCCAAGAGTTGACCAATTAGCAATAAAGACTCCTTCAAAGGTACCTGAGTGAAAAGTGAAACAACATCAAAGCTCACTAGAAGGTCAGATGTTCCAGGGCATAGAGACGTCAGGCGTTGAATAAAATCGGACGGGTTGGATATGTGGTGTTCACACTTCCCATTTCCGGCGTGATTGTGCACTCAATCTCACCTGAAGATGGCGGCCAGTTGGTCCGCCGAAATATCGTGTTGTCGTCAGGACGATGGAACCCGGTTGCAAACCCGTGAAAATCATCAGTATTTGATACGCCGGGAAAATCTACGCTATCACAATGAGAACTATTGCAAGTTACCAGTATAGTATAACTTAACGAGTTTAAAATACGTGTGATGACACCCAAAATATTATATAGTGCCGTTCTTTACCTCATGAATTTTCTATTGAATTTTATAAACAATTTCCCCTTAAACTTTGTGTATTGCTCTTTACAGGCTTCATTATTTATGAATCTTAACATATGACTACGGCACTTGATCCGCTGTGACGAGACGTTTTTAATGAGTGCTCGCTCATCCCTGTAAGTTGTTATTTACTATCGTTATTAATCTTCCAGTATCATGTTATTAACTGATTTTAAGGTTACTATAACTTTTGTGTCTCGTGACTTGAAATAAAGATCGATCTCTCAGAAGGTGCATATTGCTGACCACAATCCACCGCCGCATCGCTCTTCACCGTAAGTTACACAGTTTTCGCGTAATGCGCGAGAAACCAAACAATGCCCCAAGCTGCGGGCCACATGGAGACATCCCACCGACCATTGCAAAACTCGCGCGGGCGCGCCACGCGCTTCCGCGAATCGCACACCATGTCGCGCGCTCGCTCTCCACAAAGCAATCCTTGCATACTAGAAATATTCATCTAGTAACGGGGTTTGTACCGTCACAATGCCCGCAACACCAGTAAGTATTATTAATCCCACTTTCTGTTACTTATGGAATTTATCACTATACTTCAGTAATTATTTAAAGAAGACACTCATATGTTTCAACAAGGATACAAAAAAATATTAAACTTATAGCTATCATTCATATGACCAAAACTATTATTTAACACGACTAAATTTCATTTCTTTAGGACTGTTTTTTGTTAACGTTTTACTAACACCAATATTTGTCTGGCTTCCTTTGACACGGAGAAGCAACACGAACAATTACTGTTACGATTGTTGCAGTTAAACATTTATATTACTTTACTTTCAGAAATGCTGTTGAAAACTTATCCTCATGATCACGCTAGGCGGTGGCCCTTAAACTGATACCTGCAAACTTTAGTATTTAATAATGATTTTCAGAATTTACTACCAAAACAGTAGTATTGCCAGTAATTTACTATTATTCAAGCATCAATAAACATCAGGATACTCGGAATAAATTCGTTTAGGTAAGAACCCTACTGAGGAAAATGAAATAGGAAATTTACGGTTAAACACAAAGGTACATTTAACACTTATAATCCGCTGATTGAAGATGGATGGTTCATACTGTGATACACTTCTAAATGAAGTACTTTGCCTGTAACTGATGTCGAAGGTGGCGTGAGGCGGTGCTGCGTAGTAACATTGCACAGGTACGGCTCTTGATGTACATAGCTCTGTCTTCCACTTGGTGGCGACGATAAAATAGCAAATTTCGGGGCTATTAATTTATTGCCGTACTGCGCCAATCGTGTAGAACACGTCCGAGACCAAAACCCAGTCTTGCAGGGGAATTCGGGTCCTCTAGTGCTTGACCAACGTAATGCGTGTTCACCACTTGCAGGGCAGCTACCGACTGTCTCAGACACTTGCGCGCCAATTCTCACTCGTTGCCCCACCACCTTCTCCATTGCACCACAGAACGGAGTTCCGTTCTACCTATGATCCCTACACCTTTTCAATTTACAGTTCTGCTTAAAAAAACCGTAATTATGAACCATCTACAATTGCATGACAGCATATACGTACAAAATTGACATAATTAATTACAGTAGTACTTGAAATATTACATAATTACTTCCAAAATATGTTTCAATACATTTATTCCACCTACGTCAAAGAGGTTATTTTAAACAGATAAACTACACTTAACAAAAGCTTACTGTCGTTGTAGTATTTGCTTAATTTTTCAAAATTATTACGGAGTAAAATTTTTTTAAATATACAGATTAATGGCAGTATTATATTTACAATAGCATTACAACTTCCGCACCCTTTCATGACTCAAGCTACTCTGCCTCCCCTCTGCTCGCAACGCGACACAGACTCTCCATACGCAAAGATAAATAACGGCACAGCTACAGTCATTTCGTCGTTGCTATGGGTATATTTCAATAAAGTTCCCTTGGCTATTACCTAGCAATTTACGATATTTTCATTATAATTACAATTAATTACATACAGTCAGAAATAAATACACTATTATATCGATTACGTGTTAAATATAGTTTCTGTAATAAAGTTTACAGACTCAGAATCAGAAGTGCAGAACAAGTTATCAACCGATATTAAAGGGCAAAAATTTTTGGTGGCGCAGAAAGTATCTTATCTGCATTTTCGGTGTAACACGATCTTGACGCTACGATTCGTTCATGAAAATCTAACTCAGCATCTATGTTGTCATGGGAAAAGCCTTCCTTGGATTTACGGGAATAAGAAATTAAATATCGGAATGTGACTCACACATTTAAAAGGATTTTAATAAGATATTTAAGGCTACAAAGACTGAGGGTCTTAGGGTACGATCAAGTGGCAATCATCTCTGTCAGTACTTTAAGAACTCAGTGCACGTGACCCAAGTATTCGAGCCTCGCACAAAGTGGAGAATCACATCTCCGGAGATATTAGCAATAGGACTTTAAAACATATCTCTGGTAGATCTCATGAATTAACTCGAGAAAAAGTAACTGCTGTCACACTGTTGCAATGGCTACAGAACATATCGTTCTTGTGAAACACAATTAGCTCTTTATTGACACGAAGTTTTGGGTGCTAAAGGTTGGTTCAAATGGCTCGGAGCACTATGGGACTTCTGAGGTCACCAGTCCCCTAGAAATTAGAACTCCGTAAACCTAATTAACCTAAGGACATCACACACATCCATGCCCGAGGCAGGAGTCGAACCTGCGACCGTAGCGGTCGCTCGGTTCCAGACTCTGGTGCTAAAGGTAAAGGTTCTCAAACTGATTCCAACAGTCTAGATTTTAAAAAGCCTTTTGGTACCTTTCGTCGCAAGGACTTCTAATCCAATGAAGTATGGAGCATCGTCCCAGTTGTGCGAGCCAGAAAGGTCACAGTTTCTGGTAAATGACGGAAAGTCATGGAGTGAAGCCGAAGTGATATCTGGCGTTCGCCACTCAAGTGTTATAGGCCCTCTGCTGTTTCTAGTCTATGTAAATGATTTAGCAGACAATCTGAACAGTCCTCTTAGGTTTTCTTGCTTGTAACACTGTTATTTACAATCTAGTCAAGTCAGCAGAAAAAGGAAAGCAATATCAAAATTATTCAGACAACATATATGTATGGCGCGACAGGTGGCAAATGATCCTAAGTAATAATGATGAGTGTAAGGTCATTCACATGAGCATTGAAAGGAGTGCGTTAAATTTTGCTTATACGACAAAATCAAACTTACAGGCTGTGAATCCAACTAAGTTCTTAGGGATTACAATTACACATAACTTAAATTCTTACGGGCACGTAGATAATGTTATGAATTTATTAGCAGAACACTTAGAAAATGCAGCAGCTCTACTACAGAGATGGCCTACACTGCGCTTTCCCTTCCTCTGCCAAAGTATTACTGTGCAGTACGGTATCCTTCCGTGATTGACGATGGGCATCGAAAAAGTCAAAGAAGGGCAGCTCGTTTAAAACAAGGTCTTGTTTAGATGTCGCGAGCCCTTTTCACGAAATTTCAGTTACTAACATTCGCTTCAGAATGTGGAAATGTTTTGTCGACACCTACTTACATAGCAAAAAATATTCATTGTAGTAAAATGAGAGAAATCAGAGCTCGCACGTAAAGATTGTGTTTGTTTTTCGCTCGCGCTGTTATATATTGCAACAGAAGAAAAATACTGTGAAAGTGGTTCGGTGAACCCTCTGCCAGGCTAATAAGCATTCGAAAGCCAAGATCACATTTTTTTTTTATTCAATACAACCGGTTTCGACAGTATTAGCAGTCATCTTCAGGCCTGTAAAGAAATGCAGTACATGGAATATCTCTCAGTTACTATAAACGTTTTAGTTTAGTATTCCAAGGGGACTTCATTAAAAAGAAATGACTAATATTAATGAATAAATGCAATAATTTTACTAGCTGTGTGAACGGTTACGAAGTCTCGTAACCGGTTGGCCCTCACTAGTATTACCACGCAATCTCTCTGCATGAAATGAAAATAAAGAATGACAAGGAATTACCATCAATACATTTGATTAATTAAGTCCCCTGCAACTATAAAAGCTACGAAACAACAAAGCACAAGTGTAACTGTTCTGTGTGTGGTAGTGTGACTAAACGTACATGTATCTGGCTCGGTTCTTTCTCAACATGCAAAATATTTTAAACACCATTTAAATGAACTAGTTGAAAAACCAGAAATACTATAATTGCATATACAAACCAGGATTACAAGTCTAATAAATGAACACGAGCCATATGCTTTGTTGACTGTACCTGTGAGCAAGAGGGATTGTTATTAAAGAAAACTGTAATACCTTTTTACCTCGTTATATATTGACGAAAATATTGCATTACACCAGCGTCATAAATTAAAGGCCCATCTTCTTTCTCAAATATATTCTGACAACTGCATCTTCTTCCATCTATACATTGCACCAACCGAACAGTACAACATTTCAGTCAACACTCAGATCGTCTACTCTATCGCCCAACAGATCAACGACTGCTCTCGCCATCCTCTGAACTACTACTGCACCCAGTGGAGGCGGCGGAATAATAATCTTTGGCGGAATCCCTAGCGCTGTGACTCAATGTGGCCACCTTTCAGTATTACAAAAAACGAAAACAGGAAGTGGAGCTTTACATTTACATACGTTAAACGCTTTTCGTAGTAGAACGTGTTCATTTTACAATGATCTCCTGCACAAGATGTCAAGTGGATAAAGCTCGGCACATTAAAAACGTTTGTCATCGTAAAAATTTTTGAAAACACACAGCACCTTGTCTAAAAGACTATGTTCATATACATATTCCTCAAACATGGTTGTTATATGGTACAGATACATACACAATAGTACACGTCCACAGCTCGTGGTCTAGTGGCTAGCGTTGCTGACACTGGATCACGGGGTCCCGGGTTCAACTCCCGGCCGGGTTGGCGGTTTTCTCCGCCCAGGGACTGAGTGTTTGTGTTATCTTCATCATTTCATCATCATCATTCGTGACAGTGGCTAAATTGGACGGTATAAAAATTGGGATCTTGCACGGGTGCTGATGACCGGGCAGTTGAGCGTCTCAGAATCCAAACATCATCATCACAATAGCACATCTGTTTACATATGCTGCACTCACAGTAAACAGTCGAAATCCACTTTAGATGGCGTACAAGGTACAATTACCTTTTACCTTGTACCTTGTACGCCATCTAGATGTAAGTGTTGCTGAATGTCCTCGATGGTGAGTGTTCATCGTAGGTGAGGATATCATCTGGAGTGCCCCAGGGAAGTGTGGTAGGTCCGTTGTTGTTTTCTATCTACATAAATGATCTTTTGGATAGGGTGGATAGCGATGTGCGGCTGTTTCCTGATGATGCTGTGGTGTACGGGAAAGTATCGTCGCTGAGTGACTGTAGGTGGATACAAGATGACTTGGACAGGATTTGTGATTGGTGCAAAGATTGGCAGCTAACTCTAAATATAGACAAATGTAAATTAATGCAGATGAATAGGAAAAAGAATCCCATAATGTTTCAATACTCCATTAGTAGTGTAGCGCTTGACGCAGTCACGTCGATTAAATATTTGGGCGTAACATTGCAGAGCGATATGAAGTGGGACAAGCGTGTAATGGCAGTTGTGGGGAAGGCGGATAGTCGTCTTCGGTTCATTGGTAGAATTTTGGGAAGATGTGGTTCATCTGTAAAGGAGACCTCTTATAAAACACTAATACGACCTATTCTTGAGTAGTGGTCGAGCGTTTGGGATCCCTATCAGGTCGGATTGAGGGAGGACATAGAAGCAATTCAGAGGCGGGCTGCTGGATTTGTTACTGGTAGGTATGATCATCACGCGAGTGTTACGGAAATGCTTCAGGGACTCGAGTGGGAGTCTCTAGAGGAAAGGAGGCGTTCTTTTCGTGAATCGCTACTGAGGAAATTTCGATAACCAGCGTTTGTGGCTGACTGCAGTACAATTTTACTGCCGCCAACTTATATTTCGCGGACAGTCCACAAAGATAAGAGAGATTAGGGCTCGTACAGAGGCATATAGGCAGTCATTTTTCCCTCGTTCTGTTTGGGAGTGGAACAGGGAGAGAAGATGCTGTTGTGGGACGAGGTACCCTCCGCCACGCACCGTATGGTGGATTGTGGAGTATGTATGTAGATATAGATGGAGAAGAATACGGCGCGAGGTCTGTGCACCACTGTTGCCATAGCTTACTGAGAGAGAAAATACGATTTACAGTAATTCAGATCGAATTATAATTAATACTGACGTAGTGGCAACTGTTATTTAGTACTGGGGGCAGCAGTGTGACACATGAAAATAGGAAACTTATCATCTAAATGATGGCATAACCGTATGAAAAGAAGCCAGCATGTAGGGCGATAGCCGGTCTGCGATCGCATGGCATTTCTTAGCGGAATGCTACCATGGTGGCCATGCCCACGAGATTATTGCGCGCATATAGGCAGGATCAATTACGAGATGTCTTCCTCGATTGCACACGGCGCGTCGCGCACCGCTCACATCTCCGTACAAGTAACGTTCAAGGGTTGTTTCCCTGTCTCTGAGCCTTAGTTCATGGTCACTATCAAAATTTTTTAAACTTATTTTTCATACAAATCTGTATCAACAAAAAATATACATATCTTAAACACTATGTAAATTATTTTTGCCCTGTAAATTGATGTGCCTATGAAGAACAAAATGGCAGCGCAAGTAAACGGTTCGCTCGAATGAGGATGAAGTATAGGTCCGCAAAGATAATTTAACGTATGCAGATTTCAGACTTAAATTCTCTATGGAGCGAATCTCCAGAATCAAATTTCCTTATGTGCATTTCAAAACGGCGGTCACCGGAAAACGTAGGTACTGAAAATCGACATATTATGTTGCCTTTAAATGTAAATAAGTGACTAACGTTATGAAAAATGCATTGCTTTCCAGGTTCACGACAAACATACAAGTTTCATTTTATTTAAACCAAAACGGCATCGTATCTTACCAATTAGTTTTTTCTTAAATCTTGGGAATCAGTTTAAAATACGTTGTCTCGAGAAATAGAAAAAGATGGTTCAAATGGCGCTGATCACTATGGGACTTAACATCTGAGGTCATCAGTCCCCTAGAACGTAGTACTAGTTAAACCTAACTGACCTAAAGACATCACACACATCCGTACCAGAGGCAGCATTCGAACTTGCGACCGTAGCGGTCGCGCAGTTCCAGATTGTAGCGCCTAGAACCGCTCGGTCACCCGGCCGGCTTCGAGAAATACACATTTATAGGTTTAAGTTCGATTCCTGTGGATATAACTTTAAAATTTTTCTGCTTACGAATAATCTGCTATTGGTGTGCCATTCAGTAAATCTTGGTCGTCTTTGAAAATCTCATTTTCTAGACTGCGACTCTCTGTAGCCGCAATCCCAGCCTCGACACTGCTCAGGACGGAGTGCATCTCCGAACGCTTCAGACGTTTCTCGTCCCTTTTCGTGGTGAATGAGCCAGCTGTGACGCCGATAACGACTGCCATGACTTTCGTATGATACCGGACACCCTTAAATCCGTCGTTAAAAATGGCGCATTCCAGGTTGTTAGCAAATTGGAGGACTTTTACGCCCGAAAACATGTGTTTTGGAACGTAGGTCCAGATTAATGAATTCACTGTTCTTCTATATACAGGCTTCAAGGCATCTTTCCATCAAACTCGTCAGTCACATGTTTGTATACATGAGCAATAGCTTCAGCTACTTCATCCCTAAATAGCGGTGACTTACGATCAGTAGTATGTAGTGTCCCTTTCATCTGAGATTACTTGAAATTACATTGACAGTTAAAACAGCAGTCGTGCTGCGGATTGTCATTCGGTCATCTGTGATAACGTGTCACCATAATCATTTTTTTTTTCATGTCAGTTTTGTTGAAAGCATACACGAGGTGTGATGAAAAAGTAACGATACTTTTTTTTTTAATAATCTTGATTTACTGATCAATATCAACTTTGTCTCCTTCAAAGCAATTCCTCTCCGATACGGCAGAATACACTCGTTCGTGCGCTTTTTCCAGTCTTGGAACAACTTCTTGAAGTCACTATTCCTCATGGTGTTCAGCTACTTCAGCGATTCTGTTTTTTATTTCACCAATCGTGGCCAAACGACGTCCGCTCATGGTCGTCTTCAGCGTTGGAAATAAAGAAAAGTTGCAGGTGACAATGTCCGACAAATACGGTTGCTGATTCAACATTACGATTCTGTTTTTTGCCAAAGATCACCAACCAGCTTTGAGATATGAGCGCAAGCATTATCGTGATGTAATTTCAGCTAGTGGTTTTGCCACATTTCTGGTCGTTTTCTTCGGATTGCTTCACGCACTTCCAGGTAGTATTCCTTATTGACCATGTGACCATAATGCAGGAACTCGTGATGCACTATGAGACTCTAGTCAAAGAAAACAGGGGGAAGAACCTTCACATGTGACTGAAATTGAATGAAATTAAAATTGTCGATTTTTTTTTTTTTTTTTTCTATTCGGGCAGTTTCCATTATGGCGATTGGGCCTTGGTTTTGACGTCATACCTGTACACCCATATTTTGTCAAAGAAAATTGGCTCTGAGCACTATGGGACTTAACATCTGAGGTCATCAGTCCCCTAGAACTTAGAACTACTTAAACCGAACTAACCTAAGGACATCACACACATCCATGCCCGAGGTAGGATTCGAACCTGCGACCGTAGCGGTCCGTCGGTCCCAGACTGACGAGCCTAGAACGGCTCGGCCACACCGGCCGGCGTATTTCGTCGCTTGTTACAACTTTTTTTAGAAGTTTGGAACAGCTGTCGATCGCATTCAACAATTCCTGAGCGATGTCTTCGCAACGTCGTTTTTGTTCGAAATCCAGCAATTTCGGAACAATCTTTGTTGCTACCCGTTTCTTGCCCAAAACAACCGAATGGTGACATCACAAACAACCTTTCTGATGGTGATTCAGCGATTTTTCAGAACCACTTTCGTTACTTCTTCCACTCTGTCGTCAGTAATTGATGTTCTATGCCGTCCAGGGCGGTCATCGTCTTCAACGTCTCCTCGACCCTCTTTGAAGCCTCTATACAACTCGTAAACTCGTGTTTTATTCGTAAAAGATCCTCCAAAAGTCACAGTCAACGTTTCGAATGCGGTGCTCAACTTTATTCTATTTTTCAAGCATAAATTAAATTCTGTGATCCATCTCTTTAGAAAGTAAAAATTTCCGAGCACTCGGACATATAAACTTTTCAGCTGTCAGCAGCAAACTAAATATCCGATACAGCAGAAAATGCAAACAAACGTCAGGAACACGTGTACGAACGAGATATAAAAAGTGAAAATGTCATGTGTAAATTCCGCGAAATTAAAATGTGACGTTACATTTTTATCAGCGCCCAACTGCGATAATTACTTGAGAGGGCGACAACTTGAACATCACCCACGGAGTTTAGTAAGTCGCATGCGTCTTAATGAAGCATTTTGAGATGGCCTCCGAAGTCTCCAGCCATGACACACCATGCGACCTCTTTTTATGGGGCTTTGTCAACGACCGCTCTTTGTCGCACTATTGCATAGAGGCCTTGCGGAGTTGCTAGAGCAGACCACTAATTCCTTTGGCGCTGTTACAAAGGACATATTGGTTTGAGTATGGGAGAAATGGACTGTCGACTAGATATCTGCCGAATAGCTATCACGAAGGGCACACATGTTGATTATTTGCAAGTTAGGTAAATACTTCGATATTTTATCTTATTTGTTATGTACAGGGTAAAAATTATTTAAACCGACAGGTTCTCGGAGGTTGCGCGGGAGACCAAAACAGATGTCTTTCTCCTAAGTTATAATTTTCCTTGAGAATCATTTAATCCGGTAGAGGGCGTATCAGCTCTTCAGTCGTAATGAACGGTTTGTTGAAACGGTTCTTGTTGTACCGGTAGAGGGCATACTTCGATCTTCAGTTGTAATAGGTGTTTCACATTCACGTTGAGTTGACAATCTTAACGCAGCACAGTACGTGTCTTCTAATGAAGAGATGAAACTTGAGTAAGTACAGCCATATGGGTGGTGCTTAGTTAATAGCGAACGACAACGGACGAACAGCACAGTGAGTTTATCAGCAACCGTATCCCAGTCACCACACCCCTCATCTTTCGACATTTACTGCTCTGTATCACCGTCTGCATGAGATGGTATCATTTAGCAAATTAACTGCACAGGGACAAAGTCGTACAGTAGGAACTCTGCAATCTGAGGTAACTGTCCTGCAGCATGTGAGGCAAGCTCCTTCCATCAGCACTTGAGAAATGGCGCGTAACATGGGGACGAATCGGATGAATGTAATAAACTTCGCATCCAGAGTGTGCCCAACTTATCAACTCAGAGCACAGAGATCGCAGTGATACCAGAAAGAGTGCCAAATGCCTCCGACGTTTCTAGTTTCTGCGCTGTTTACAGATGAAGCAACGTTCGGTGTGATGGAGTCTTCATCATCCACAGTTCGCATGTTTGGAGTGAGTTTTGCTCACATGCCACATTTACTAGCGCTCGTCAAGTGCTATTGTACATGAAGGTGTGGTTAAGTTTAGTCGGTGATTCTTTAATTGAGCGATTTCTCCTAGCTAAGCCATTAAATGAGATACATTATTGTAACACCCTCGCCAGAGCCTTATCGATATTACTGGGTGATATATAACCCGCTACAAGACAGTGCACACCGTTCCAGCATGACGAGGCGCCGGCATATTTCGTCAGTTTCCAGAGAAAATTGTAGTGGCACTAGTGGTTCTGACCCTGTGTACCCTTCTAGAGATTTCTGTGCGGGAGAGATGCGCAACCGTTTTTACAAAACCCCTTTTCAATTAGAAGAGAATCTGCTTTCCCGGATAGTTGCAGCAATGGGAGAAATTAGACAGAACGCTGCCCGCCGGTGTAGCCTTTGTTCAAAAGTAAGGGGAAGCATTTTTATCCCTATTGTAACCGGAGTAATTGTATTAAGTTAATGTTGTTGTCTCTTGGATTAAAGAATTACTTTTTGTTTACTGTAAGATTCCATGTCCTCGTAAAATGGTGCCTCAGAGAGAAAACTGTCTCCATCAGTTTAAAAAATGCTCAAACGTAAATATGAAACTAGAGAAAAATATTTGTTATGCGGTCCTGTACTGCCTTCAAGAGCACGTTAGTTTAAATATTTTAACCTTTATAAAGGATTCTAATACCACGTCAACGGAGGAGGGAACGCATTTTTTTTAAAATGGTAGTCTTCTTCAGACACCTTGTATTACAGAGCGGCTGATTCGGAAATGATATTTTATTCTAATAAGTATAGCTGCATTCATAGGGTACGTATACTTTCGCTCAACCCCGTCTTACGTACTCTGTAAACAGTCGTTATTTCAAAGGCGTCCACCAGATGAGGAAATACGAGTTTGGTGTGTAAGCAGCGCAACAGTAATTACTGGGCGTATTTTTCCTACGGGGTGTTATCCATAATAGGATTGTTACTGCTCACCTCACAACACAGAATAAATCCAAGGGAATTTTTTCTTGGTGGATGTCGAGAGAAATTCTCGAAATTCTCCAAACACCCGAAGTGTTAGTATTTAGTTACTATTATCAAAAAATTCGGCATTAGAATTCAAATGAAAGTATGACATGAAACTTCCTGGCCGATTAAAACTGTGTGCCGGACCGAGACTGGAACTCGGGACCTTTGCCTTTCGCGGGCAAGTGCTCTACCAATTTTTTTTATTTTTTATTTTTTTATTTCTTTTTATTTTTTTATTATTTTTTTAATCGACTGTCAGGCTTACCACCTTTGCTGACATACATTTTATTGTACTATCGCATAAATAGTGTTTACAAAGTCCATATGTTGGCAAATAGTGGCTCATTAGAAATTTAATTAATTAAGGAAATGAATAAAACTGAAAATGCCCAAATGAAAGACATGAAGACATTGCGGATAGTACAAATACAAAAGAAACATGCTCCTGTAGCAATGAAATGAAATTCGTGTCGGGGGCGACACCTGCTCACGACCCGACGTTCGATAGAGCAAGAGAGCCATCTATCGACTCGTTCTCCAGACGTTGGTGTAAGACTGGGTCGTCTTCTCCAAATTAACTAAGGGTCCGTAAGAGTGATCGATGTCTATCACGGCTTCTTCGTCTATCTCATCTCTCACCCGTCACACCCCATCTGGCCGGCGGGTCGGTAAATGTAAGTCGCAAGTAATTAGCGAAGTCTTGCCTATATTTCTTATGCTGTTGCAGCTTCGTGTGTCCATCCAGGAGAAAATGCCAAACATCAATTTTGTCCTTTTCCGATTCGTTATACACGTAGCCCACCACCATTCCCCGCACCCATATCACTGCATTGGTTTTTTGGACCGGGAAATAAGATTCTTGGGGGAAAAAAGTGTGTCTGATGAAATTGTGTGAGAGGCGGAGCGTAACAGGAACGCCAATATCTGTTGTGCCAAGTGCCACACTGGAGCCGTCGCACTACATGCTAAACGATGTTCATCAGTGTCCACTGTTGCGCAGCCTAAACATAGTGGACTGTCTGCCAAATGAATCGCGTGCCGCCGTTGATTCGTTGCGAACTTCCTATTTATCACCATATACCATGTTGAGCGTACCGACGTTGGGAGGTAAACGTTCCGTATAACGCACCATATCTGTCGCCAGTTCTTGTCTGGGTACTTCTTTTCCAGGGTATTCCTGGGGCACCGGCGCAGTAAGAGTTGGTATACGTCTCGCGTCGTCGGTAGTCGTGTTGTTGGGAAGGATACTATGACACAGCTAAGCTCCAAAAAAAAAAAAAAAAAAAGACTTGAAATGTGACAGCTTCGGTGAAATATGGCCCACATTGACTGGGGGCAGCATTGAAGTGGGCGCTAGTACATCGGCCAACGCACCCGAGATATTGCGAAATTGACCGCGCCACTGTCGGAAAATCGTACTGACGAATAACGCCCGTGCCTTTTCATATACGTTCACTAGACCAAGTCCACCCTCTCCAGGTGGTAGCGTAAGCGTTGTGTATCGGATCTTAAACAGGTGTCCCACACTCACGTAGGTTCCGAAAGTTGCTTGTATCCGTGATGCCATTGTGCGCGTTAAAGGCAGGACATGCGCAACGTGAGTCTCGGTGCTAGGTATACGTTAACACAGGTCACCCTCTGAATCATATCCAACGCTCTTAGTTTCTGTAGCAGCACCATTGTCCGCATCAGCTTCAATATGCGTCGGTAGTTATCCGCTGCTGTCCGCTGCACATCCGTGTGGAACGTAATACCTAGGCATTTTTTGGTCTTAACTAACATGAGCGGGCCTTCCTCCCCCGGTTGTAATCCTCGACCGACATTCATGTAGCGTGATTTTTGTAGATTAAGCACGCTTCCTGCCGCCATCCCGTATCGCTGTATCCATGCCAACGCCGTACGTACTTCTTCGCCTGTCCGTGCCACCAGCATGACATCGCCAGCATAAGCGCGGCAATGAAAGGTCAGTTGTGGCAACGGCACTCCCTCCAACCGTCTTCGGAGACCATATAGACAGTTTTCCAAAGCCATTGCATACAAAAATATCGAAAGGGGGCAACCTTGACGAACTGATCTTGAAATAACAATGTAGTCAGTGCCCCGCCCATTCACCGAGACCTTTGATCGTACGCCGTGTAACAGTCGCATGATCACTAGGATGAAGGCCTGTGGGATTCCCAATCTGCCCATCACCGCATGCAAAAAGGTATGATCCACGCTGTCGAACGCATGATTGAAGTCAATAGCGACGAGTGTCCCACGCACTCGGCATGCCGCTGCTAATGCGATGATATCTCGGTAGTCACTGAGCGCCGTATGTACGTTACTCTTACCGCCGAGGCAAGTTTGATCTATGAGGAGTCTATCAGAAAGTGAAGACCGCAGGCGAGCCCCAAGGATGCGCGCGAAAGTCTTATAGTCGCAGTTCAAGTCAGTGAGTGGTCTATAATCTCCTGGATTTCTGCCACCACGTGGTTTGGGTATTGGGATGATGATAGCCTCCGTGAATTCGGCAGGTATCTCAGTCTGCGGTAACAGGAGTTCGCTGTACATCTGAATCCAGGTCCGTCCCATGAGGTATGCAAAGGCGCGGTAAAATTCAATTGGGAAGCCGTCCTGTCCTGGGGACTTGTTCGGAGCCCCCCTGGCAATTGCGTCTGTCAGCTCGTCCTCTGTTATCGCTGTGATGAAAGTCTCTGCATCCAGTGGTGGTCCTCTATCTGGCATTTACGAGATGACATCAGGTAGTGTCTCGTGGTTCACTTGTACAGGTCCATATAACTGGCGGAAACAGTCGGTAAACACATGCGCAATATCACGCTGGTGCACAACTTGCTGGCCAGTTGCAGAGATTAGTTCCCTGATCAATGTCTTGCGTCGTCGTTGGCGTTCACGTACCACGTGGTGCATGGAGGGGGTTTCGGCAGCAACTGTGTCCGCCAATCTCGCCCGGACCATTATACCTTACATTCTCAGTCTCGTCAGCTGTAATAACTTGGCTTTTATCCTGCGCATGGCCGTGTGCCTTTCCGGCGATGGTTGTTGGGTCATCAGCTCCCTCAGGGCTGTAAAATAAAAATCAGCCGTCGTGCGGTTCCACTGCGATTTGTCCTGCACGTATCGTATCAACGTTCTCCGTGACGTTGGTTTTGCGCATTTAATCCACCACTGGAGAACCGAGGTGTATGCTCGTGGGCGGCGAACGCAGGTCTCCCAGGCCGCCTCTATCGACCGGTGACATTCAGTGTCACGTAAAAGTGCACAATTCATTTTCCAGTGACCCTTACTACGCCATATCTTCTGACGCGTTAGTGAAATCGTACAGACGTACGCCATATGATCCGTAAAAGCCGCTGGGCAGATTTCGGCATCCAGTATCGCCGTCCGTAGAGCTCGTGTCACGTACACTCTATCAAGTCTACTCGCCGAGTGTCCCGTAACAAACGTGTAACCCGGTCTGTCACCATGCTGCAGTTCCCAGGTATCCAGAAGCGCCATTTCGGTAATAAACGCACGCAGTTCCATGCATGGCACACAATGAGGTACTTGGTCCTTTTTGTCGACGACACAATTAAAGTCGCCGCCCACTATATAGTTATCATAGCGTTCAGCAAACAATGGTGCTATCTCTTCGGTGTAAAAAGTCGCCCTTTCTCTTCGTTTTGTGGAGCCAGATGGCGCGTATAAATTGATGAAACGAACGCCCTCGACAGTGATCGCTATGCCACGTGCCGAAGGGAGAGACCTGACGTCCTCCACTCCTATTCCTTCCCTGGTGAGAATCGCCACACCGCATCCACTTTCATCGTGCACTGAATAATGTGCCTCGTAACCGTAGAACTCTGGCGGCGATGTGAAACGCACTTCTTGTAGGAGTACAATATCCACGTCCGCAGCGCGTAACATATCTTTCAGCATTTGAATTTTAAGCGGTGTCCGTATGGCATTAATGTTTATCGTGGCAATGCGGTACGCCTGGCTTGTGTTCATCAGTTGTAGGGCGGTGTCATCAAGCGTCTATCTGCACCATTGGCGCTCCTCACCACACTAAGTTGTTCAACATTTGCCGACCCCTCCCGGCCTGTGGCCAGGACTATCCTCAATCGTCGCGTTCCTATTTTCATTCTGTTCCTGTTGGTCCATTTCATGCGCCCAGTCCCCCAGTATATTTCCGGAACTGGTCGAAGGATGGGAGGCAACGTCGTCACCGCTCTGATGTCGGACAGTTGGCGTCTCCACTTCCGCCTTCCGGTCACCAGAAGGAGAGTTCAAGTTATCGTCGCTGTTTAGTTCCTGCATCGTCATCTCGGTATCTGTTGAATCCACTGGTCTCAGGTCGATACTGTCGTTGTCGTCCACTGTCCCCTCGGGACTATGGCTATCGTCAGCAGAAGTCAGTCGACGCTTCTTTCTTCTCTTCGGCGAACGCTGTTTCCGTTGCTTTGCTTCCGCATCGGCTGTTTGGGTTGCGTATCCTCCGTCTTGATCCTGGCCTATCACGCTCTCGGTGGAAGCACTGGCAGCCACCACGGGTGAGCCTGGAGCGGCCGTCAGCTGCATCTCTTGTGTGGTGTCCTGTGTCTGCTGTGGTGGAACCGGTGGTCGGAGTTCCAGTCCGTTGGTGTCCATGTTCTCTGTAGGGGGCAGCTGCTGGTGCCCATCGGAAATCTCCCTCACGTCGCCTCTCAGGGCTTCCACAAAGGTCAACGGTAAGACAGTCGTCTGTTGTGGCGCCTGAACGTCATCCCGTGGAGTTTGCACTAAACGTCGCTGGAGGCATTCCGAGCGGACGTGACCTCCTTTCCCGCACCCCGAGCAAGTGCGAGGTTGCCCATCATAGATTATAATCGCTCGACAACCTCCTATGTACAAATAAGAGGGGACGTGCTTGCGTAGTCCTGTCCGTATTTGTCTCACCCCATTTAAAACTCGTCCATTTTTCGGCCACATGGGATAGAACTGTACCGTATGGTCGAAAGGCGTCGGTAACAAGTTCAGACGGGACCTCAAACGGATGTTCGAAGACTCGTATAGTGCGGATCCCCATTCCCGCGTGATCGACTGTAACCGCACCAACATTCCCGTCGGCATGACAGAAACGATACCCGTTCGGTGATCGTTGTAGAAGTCTTTCGCAAGCAGCCTCGTCAACAAGCTTGCCATAGACGACGCTTGAAACGAGCGATAAATTGATTCCCACGATTTCCTGTGGATCGATTTTGACCTCTTCTCTTAACACATTCGCTGCCACTGTAATTGGCCTTGCGTTGCCACGTAACCATTTATTTTTTTAATAGAATCTCAAACTGTATTGCTAAAAGCAATATAAAATGTATTTATTTTATAAGTAAAAGATAAAATTTACTCTCGTGAATCAAACTTTTTTGGGGGCGCACTAAGGCGTCAGTGGCATATCTGGCCACATTCGTAGCGGGTGGCCATGGACGCGCTAGTGCGTCTCGCTTAGTTTTCCTGAAAATTGTGGCAGTTTGGAGTATTACATTTTTATTTTATATTCAAAAATATAACGAAACATCCTACTTACAAACGACAGATTTATTGAACAAAAATATAGTAGAAACAGCATTCAAAAACAAACACAAGATCTTGAAGAAACTTCTGAAATACAATGTATGTCAAATGTCAGAAAAGATACAATTAAGAACTTTACTATTACACTCAAACAAATAAGTATTAGAAGAAAACGATTTCGTGAAATACTATCGGCAACTCCTTTCACGTGAAATAAAGGGTCCTTTTTCCAATAGTCCTGCAACTTCCTCATCCTTACATTTCTCATGTGCAAGAAAACTGGCAGAGCGGTTCTAAACGCTTCAGTCCGGAACCGTGCAACTGCTACGGTCGCAGGTTCGAATCCAGCCTCGGGCATGGATGTGTGTGATGTCCTTATGCTAGTTAGGTTTAAGTAGTTCTAAGTTCTAGGGGACTGATGACCTCAGATGTTAAGTCCCATAGTGCTCAGAGCCATTTGAGCCATTTTTTTTGCAAGAAAACTCCTAAGAACACTAACAATTCGCCAGCCGTCACATCTTTCCAACAATTTAGTCGTGATAGTTCTTTGGTTCCCACAGGAAGGAATAATTCAATTGCGTTTCGATTTGTTCCTTCTACAACTTTCAATAGAAATTCGTCCGACAGCAAAAGACGAAAATAATCTAAAGGAGTGTTTCCCGTTTGTTGAATTAGCAGTCCCTCACGGGCAGTTTATCATTCCAACTGGCTCGCTTTCCCATGCAACACTTGTATCAACTACGTTACCACTTGTTACCACCCCTTCTGCCCTTTCCCTGTCTCTTGGATTCACAGTCATTGCTACAGTCTCATCTAAAGCAAACTCGGCTCCGTCAGACTCTTCACTGGATTCACACCCGTCCTCCCCACTGACAAATTCTGTTTCCGAATCCTCTAATATTCGTAATAATTCCGCATCCGTTAGTTTTTGTACGTTTATTGTGTCCCGTATTTTACGTTTGTTAGATTCTGAAGGGCCCGCCGTGACACGATTGTTTTCCATTTTCAGTCCCACAACAGAGAAAAACTACACCGAATGGCTGTGCCTCGCGACAGCTGAGTCTCTCGCCGCGCAGGCGCGTCCACGGCAGGTGCACCACTATCGGCCGGGCGCACTGGTGCGCCGATGGCAGCGAACGTGTTAAGCAACGTTCAATCTCGTGTGCCTTTGGTCGTGTATAGTCGTTCGCAAAGCTGAACTTCAAAGTCGTTTTTCTGTACGAGTGTGCCATCTCGTTCTAGACTCACAACACCGCACACGCGAAGCTGCTCCGGCGTAAACAAACAGGCGCGCCCACCACAGCGCGGCCGGCAGCCAACACGGTCCGCACTGCGTTACTGCCGAAGGCAGACTGCGCCCATCTGAGCTACTGAAGTACGACTCACGCCCCGTCCTCACAGCTTTACTTCTGCCAGTACCTCGTCTCCAACCTTCCAAACTTCACAGAAGCTCTCCTGCGAACCTTGAAGAACTAGCACTCCTGAAAGAAAGGATATTGCGGAGACCTGGCTTAGCCACAGCCTGGGGGATGTTTCCAGAATGAGATTTTCACTCTGCAGCGGAGTGTGCGCTGATATGAAACTTTCTCGCATATTATAACTGTGTGCCGGACCGAAACTCCAACTCTGGACCTTTGCCTTTCGCGGGCAAGTGCTCTACCATCTGAGCCACCCAAGCACGAAACCTCATCTAGTTAGATTTAGCCACTTCTCACCTTGAAATGTATTACTTCGGAGAAATCCATTTAAAACGCAAGGTCTGTAATCCATTCCCAATGTTTTGATTTTAGTTCCTACAATCCTTTTTCCTTCATAAAATGAACAATTGTTGGTTTTAAATCGAAACATCATTGTATACTGGTCTCTTGACTTAACCAAGATACTTGGCACTAATATACAGGGTGGACAGAAGCACTCTGGAAAGCTTGTTCAGGGTGTCTCAGGGTAGGTTGTGCTAAGATAAAAATTCGGTACGTTGCGCCGTTTCCGAGATAATTAGCACTGAAAGTCAATCAGGCCGTTGCGCTCGCATATTCAGGCAGCCAGATACGATTATTGTCAGTCGTACTCATAGCGTAGACGATAGTGCACGAGAATAGCCGGTCTTTGGCTCGGGTTCGACTCTAACTGCCCTCCCCTTTCCAGATTCTTGTCTCGCTCTCTTGTTTGGTTTTAGGAAACCAAACGAAGTACACGTCTGGTGACACCATCTCTGGCGGCCCGCTTGAATTTTGCGCGGGCAGCGGCTGCACTGGCTAACTTCAATGCTAATTAACTTGGAAGGGGCGCAACGTGTCGTTCGGTTCCTTAACAATTATTTCTCAGAGCAGTCTACCCTACAACATGCTTATAAGCTTTACAGACTGCTTCTGACCATCGTGTGTAAAGTCCATAATCATCTTTCAGTTCCACCAGAGACTGTTGCAACTGAAAGTGGTATAATTTCTATGATTTCAAAAAATTAACTATTCGTACAACCCATTCATGATGTGTCCATGCCCACATATTTAGCACAAACTGTAACTTGAGATACAGAACAATAAAGCCGTCTGTCGATCGTTGTACATTTTTGCTGTTTCCTTGTCACTTAAATCTTAAAACGATGTTTCATAGAAAATTTGCGGCACCAGCGGATTTTTCGACTTCATAATAGATACTGAGAATTCCCATCCCTCTTTCCTGTCATTCCCATTCACTTCTCAGTACTTGTGAAAACACATCATTAGACTTCGTTGTTTGTGCAAACAGACAATGGACATGTGGACACCCATCATACCACGTACATACAGCGAGGGGTAAACAGTAGAGTTGTGGCGATTCGTGAATGAGTCTTTCATTTGAACGACTCTAAATAAAGAATCCTAAGAATCGAATCGTGATGCGGACGAATCGTCGTTTCAAAAGAATCGTAATAACGATTGCGTGCTTCCGAGTCGCGACGATTCCAAGTTCCAACGATTCATCGATTCTTACAAGGGAACCTCCCCATCGCACCCCCCTCAGATTTAGCTATAAGTTGCCACAGTGGATAGACTTTGAAAAGCTGAACACAGATCAATCGAGAAAACAGGAAGAAGTTGTGTGGAACTATGAAAAAAATAAGCAAAATATACAAACTGAGTAGTCCATGTGCAAGATAGGCAACATTAAGGACCGACAGAACAGAGGAGCGCCGTGGTCCCGTGGTGTCGTGCTTCGGTGGGCGAGCTGTGCGGACGGGCCTTGTTTACGTGCTCGCTGCGGCCGGCCGCGCGCTGACAAGTAAGTGGGCGCTCTTGTGGCTTACACGCCAATTGTATATTTGAAAATGAATCGAACATGAAAATGACGCAACCGCTTCGCGAAGATACTTTGAAGTTCACGTTCGATGAACGCTTTGCACGACCTAAAGCATTCGAAGTAGAACAGTTCTTGCGCGATGTAGTAAAGCTCAGTTCCACTGATATAATTGGGATCCACTTATCGATTGTGAGTAGCACAGTTTATGTAAAGATGGTGAATGCTAAATGCTGTGATAGGATTATTGAAGGATGTGGAGGATCTTTTAAATTTAATCACTGTGATGGAAACGTCGGTGATGTCAAAGTAGATCATGCAGGTTTCGGGATAAGAACAGTCCGTATTTTTGAACTTCCCTTTGAAATAACTACGGAACAAATTAATTGCGTCCTCAAAGCATATGGGAAGGTCATTAGTAATGTTGCGGAAAAGTGGACCACCTTTCAAACGTTTCCAGTTTTAAATGGTGTCAGGCAAATAAAAGTAGATCTTCAGCAGCATATTCCCTCGTATGTTTACGTATGCGGTTATAGAGCTATTGTGATGTATGATGGACAGCCGCGTACTTGCTCCGACTGTGGACAGACTGGACACGTACGTTCAGAATGTATACAGAGGAGAGTGACGCAGGTACCGGCGGAGGAAGTAGTCCCTCCCATGACGATGACGACCTTACCAGTGACATATGCTACGGCCACCCGTGGCCACTCTGCTACGACACCGAGTTTCGCTTTGGAGAGCAGTGGCGACAGAAAAGACGACGACCAAAACTTGTCAGTGACCACTAGCTCTACTGAAGTAACGACTGTCGTTCCGTCGCCTGAAGCGGCGCCCATTACAGAAGCAGGATGTCTTTCCAAAAATGACGGAACTACTGAGCAAGATGTACAGAGAGACGAGAACGAGGATGCTGCACAAGATCCCAGCACGGCTTCCGAGACTGAAGAGCGACAGAAATCCGGATCTCTTCCCAAAAAGCATAAAAAACGGAGGATAGCTCCACCTGACGCTCCTCAAAAGGTACAATCAGTGCGTGAAAAGGCACAACAAATTGGTTGCAAAATCAGTGGTATGTCATCCGTCAATTTTGACGTAGACCCACAGACCCCGCATACAGCGGGAAAAGACGAGTTTCGAAAAGTGAAAACGCAGACGCAACACGATGGTGAAACGAAACGGTCCACAAGTAAAGAAACAAAGAACAGAACTCCATCTCAACGTGGGCCAGAGATAGAGTTGTCTCAACGCAGTGATACGAAAAATTGGGCAGATGACATTGAAGAATTTCCCGCAGATGAGGAAATGAAGGAAGTGTCACACCTACCAGGAGGAAAGATTCCAGTGCAGAAAGACAAACAAATGAGTCATAACGACTTGTATACTTACTTAATTAATCATGAATTCGTTACAAGCTTATAGAATCGGGACTTTGAATCTAAACAAGATCCGTAGCGAATTAAACCTTAAGAACTTGCAAGACATGCTCTACGCCGCTGATATTGATGTTATTATGTTACAAGAAGTAACAGATATTAGACTGGATGCCATCACAGGTTACAATGCAGTCGTAAATCCAGGGAGCGACAGTGACCTCGGAACTGCGATACTCGCCAAAGAAGGAATTATCATCAAAGATGTGGAGAAACTGGTAAACGCCAGAGGTCTAGCTGTCACCATTCACAATACGCGTTTTATAAATATTTATGCACCATCTGGCACCGGGAACAGGAGGCAAAGAGCTGAATTTTATAAAGATGATATAGTTCCCCTTTTCGGTGGCCGCTACGAGCATATCATTTTTGGAGGTGATTATAATTGTGTGCTGTCTCCAAAAGACCAGACGCCGCATTTTAATAACTGTGCAGAACTCGGAGCCGTAATTACAGAACTCCGCTTAATTGACACCTGGGAGCTCAAGAACGGTGCATTGCCGGGTTTCACTCATATTACGAATCATTCCGCTAGTCGCATCGACAGGATCTATGTAACAGTCGACCTGGAAACACACGTTCTCCAGACAGAGTTATGGCCCACTATCTTTTCGGATCACGCTGCATACATATGTACCATGAACTTAAAACGGCAAGAAACGTACAGGGGACGAGGCTTGTGGAAGTTGAACGTGGAACACCTAAAAGACCCTGAATACCACGAAATATTCAATAACGTATGGAACGCGTGCGAGAACAAATTCGCTTCATATGGCACTGGCATGGTGGATGAAATGTGTGAAACCCGCGATAAGAAAATCGCTGATGAATTACTCCCGCGAGAAAAGTGTTTGGCAAAAACGGACGATAGAATATTACTTCCAAGTCCTTCGTGACCTATATCAATCTGATGAGTCCGTAATCGCCAACTACGTGGAAATAAAACGGATTCAGGCTAAACTTCTCGGACTGAAGCGGAAACAGAGCTGGAAGGTCATCAAGTAAGAGCAGGACTTCACGATGCTGTAAAAGGAGAGCAAACATCTATATATCATGTGATTAATGAGAGGAAGGGGCAACGCAGGAAAATAATAACCGAACTAAGATCTTCTGACGGTAGGTTACTGACGCAGCAAAGTGACATCAAGAACGAAATTCACAAGTACTTCGCAGAGTTATTAGGCAAAACGACAATGGATATCCCGGTGGACAATGACATCATGACGGGATTCACACGCGGGCTCGACCCGGTAGAAGCAAACAACTTGTTAACTGAAATCACAGAAGAAGAAGTCGCAGACGCTATAACACGAAGCCCGAAACATAAGTCTCCTGGGCCTGACGGAATCCCGGCCGAGTTCTATCAAATGTTCAGAAGACAGTTGATTCCTAAATTAGCGTGTATCTCTAACGAATTAATGAATCCCGCCAATGGCATCCCACGCGACTTCCTAGAAGGAACCATTGTTCTAATCCCGAAACATCCTGCAGGAAAATCTGTAACAAATTTTAGGCCTATCACTCTCCTAAATTCGGACTATAAAATATTTGCCCGCATCATAAACGAAAGATTAAAATCAGTATTGAGCACAGTCACTGGATCATATCAATCGAGCGTAGGAAAAGACAGATCAATTTACCAAACACTGTGCGACTACAGAGATATTATTTCCATTGTCGCAGCCTGTAAAATAAAATGCGCCATCGTATCATTGGACTTTGAGAAAGCATTCGATAGAGTCGATCATGCTTATCTTTTTCACACCATGCGTGCCATGAACTTCCCGCAAGGTTTTATCAACATTATTACAAATCTTCTGCAGAAGTCAACATCGATAGTTATGGTCAACGGTCAGTCCAGTAAGCCCATTCTAATGAAAAGTTCGGTGCGACAAGGGTGCCCGATGTCTATGTCACTCTTTGCAATAGCAATCGAGCCATTGCTTTTTCGCCTCATCCACAACCTACAAGGATTCACTACACGCGGCCGTAGGATTGTCTGCAGAGCATATGCCGATGACGTTGCATTTATTGTCAAAGACAACGACGAGATAGAGAAAGCACTCGACATAATAAACAAATATGAACAAGTATCTGGTGCGAAAATGAATAGGAATAAGTCTGGCATAATGAATATTGGAAGCGGATTAGGAGTTCCCATTCATGGGCCAATAAAGGAAATTGTCACCATGACATGTCTTGGAGTGGAATACACAAGAAATATTCGGCAGACCATCGCAGTTAATTACAGAAGAATCCTCAACACCATCCGTGCCTGTATACGTCAGCACAATCTGCGTACTCTTGATGAGATACAAAGAGTGGCTCTCGTCAACATCTATTTGTCCTCTAAATTAAATTACGTGGCTCAAGCCCTGCCAATGCCCAGGGAAGTGGCGAACAGGATTTTGGCTGCTTTTGGCCATTTCGTCAGCCGCGGCCACATCTTCAAAGTCAAGTACCAGACATTGACTCTACCGACTGGGAATGGTGGATTGAATCTCACAGACGTGTACAATAAAGCACAAGCATTGTACGTCTGTAAAACATATAAACTGTGGAAGCGGTCATTCGACAGTGTCACCGCATTCTTGTTAAATGAAATAGCGCCGGTCAGCCAGGTCGCCCCAATAGACGTTCACCACATCCCAAATGAACTTTACCACCTAAAACATTTCTTCGTAGAGTATAGCTACATTGGACTGGGAACACCCGAGAAAGATGTCATCAAAGTCAAGAAAATATACCAAAACTTAATGAACTTTCAGACCAAGAACATCATAGAACAAAAATACGTTGGCATGATATCTGGAGGAACATACATCACCCATATTTACCAACAAAAGTGCGGTCATTGTGGTACTACTTTGTGAATAGGAAATTTCCAACGAACTCCAGACTACATTCCATTCACCTGGCTGATTCCCCTTTGTGTACCATTTGCAACCTGACTGATACAGATGAACATCAATTTGTCTGTGGAAATGCGAATAATATATGGTTGTCAATCAGAAAAAAATTAGCAACTATGCAGAGAAAACCGCCGTATTTGATAACGCCAGCGTGCCTTTTATACCCGGAAGAGGAGTTATACCCCACCTGGAAGAAAAATGCCGTCAACTGGTTGAAGGGACACGCAGTATTTTACCTGCTGTCCAGTAAAGAAAGGAGCGAAGAAGATTTTTGGACATACATTTGCGACCAGCATCACAAGCTACTACGCATGAATAATTATTATGATACATACGCCAACTTCCTCAGAAGAACAGTCATGTGAACTCCATTTTCGATGATGCGATTCAGAACATGAAGAAACGAGAGACAATTTGATCTTTGAAAAACAAATACGATCAAGTGACGAACATCACTATCTGGTTTAGACTTGGATTTTTTTTTTTTTTCTAAAATGCCAAGGAACCTTTGTTTTATTACTTTTAAATGTCAATTGAAAAATATGTACTACTGTAGAATGTTATGACTAAAAAAAAAAAAAAAAAAAAAAAAACAAGCGGTAGCGTTATCGCTTCACACGCCCGGGTTCTCAGGTTCGATTCCCGGCGGGGAGTACCTTGGTTTATTTTATTATTTTTAACTTATTTGTTTTAATGTTTAAATATGAGGGAACTTGGGCAATATAGAGCTTCAGTGATTATTCTAAATACATTGCATGATTTAATTTTTTTTTAAGTTATTGGTTATAACGTTTAAGGAAAAGGAAATTTTGTTTAATTTAGAATCTCAGTAACTACCTTTAAATATTTTGAATAATCTTAAGTTTTTTAAAAGGTTATTGCTTCTGATGTTTTAGAAAAGAAAAGGAAGTTAACATTCTAAAAATTTGCATGTTAGTACAGTTTGAAGCATTATGTGTTTTAATGTTCAAGAAAAGGAAATTACAAGTTTTCTGTATACCTGTGTATCCCTGTGTAAACTAAGAAAACCAATAAATGTTCTGTCACTGTGAAAAAAAAAAAGTGGTTAGCGTGAGCAGCTGCGGAGCTAGAGGTCATTGGTTCAAGTCTTCCTTCGAGCAAAAAGTTTAATTTTTTATTTTCAGACTTATGAAAGTTCAGGCACTCACACATAATCAACTTCGCTCTCCAAAATTCCAGTACATGTTCAGATTTGCTTGGACATATGCAGGATTTGACGGTCTACACACGGAAAAATTTGAAAACATAAAAAACATATGTTTTGACAGAGCACAGGGAAAAGAGTGCGAGTGTGAGACTTTTGGATTCATTTGTTGCAGTTTATGTGACAAACTCTTATGTTTTCATCACTTTTTTGAGAGTAATTATCACATCCACAAGAAAACCTAAATCGGGCAACGAAGAAGAATCTTTTTACCCATTCGCCAAGTGTACAAGTTAGGTGGGACGACAACATATTCCTGTCATGTGACGCACATGCCGGCACCAGTGTCGTATAGAATATATCAGACGTGTTTTCCTGTGGAGGATTCGGTTGACCTATGACCTTGCGATCAAAAGTTTTCGGTTCCCATTGGAGAGGCACGTCCTTTCGACTACTAATCGCACGGTTTTGCGGTGCGGCCGCAAAACACAGACACTAAACTTATTACAGTGAACAGAGACGTCAATGAACGAATGGATAGATCATAACTTTGCTAAAATAAACAAAAATTTTTCGCTTGAGGGGAGACTTGAACCAAGGACCTTTCATTCCGCAGCTGCTCACGCTAACCACGGGACCACGGCGCTGCTGAGTTCACCTTATCCTTGATGTTGCCTGTCTTACGCATGGGTTACTCAGTTTGTGTATTTTGCCTATTTTTTTCATAGTTCCACACAAGTTCTTCCTGTTTTCTCGATTGATCTGTGTTCGGTTTTTCAAGGCCTATCCACTGTGCCAACTTACAACTAAATCTGAGGGGGGTGCGATGGGGAGGTTCCCTTGTTTGTACGCTATGCTTCGAAGGCAACTTCCGAATCATGCCGAGTCGTGCCGAATGACTACGACCGCCAGATGGCAGTCAAGTGGAGGATGCGTGTGAACAAAGGAAGCTCGTAACGAACAAACGAAGTTCGTGGGGCGTAATCTTACTCGTGAAAACCAAGCTGACACTTGGCGGTGGCTGACGGGAACGAGCGTGAAGGCATTTCCCATTTACTATAGCTACCATCAGCCACCGCGCCGACGACAGCTTAGTTTGCGCGAGTAATACACGAACTAGTGGTGACAGAAACGATATACAGTGAGTACACAGCTCCCAATACACACGATTAAAATCAAGAAATCCAAGTATGATGAATAAATACGTATCTCTTATTTGTTGCAGACTCACTGCAAAACACACACACCTTCTTTACACACGAGCAGTAGCACTTGGATTATGTATTATATTTCGCGTATCTCGAAAACGGCCCTAACGATTTGGATGAAATTTTGTATTTAGACTGGTTTTTGGTATTTGAGTTCAGCTACATAGTTCCACTCTTTCGTAAAAAGTCAATTTTACAATGTATATATATCCTACGTAGTTCCATTCGTAAAAACGCAATTTTGTATTATAAAAACGCTATTTCACGTGTTTTTATAACGCCATCTCGTAAATGTTGGTACGTAATAAAAAAATAGATGCAATAAAATCAAACGTGACATTTAATCAATTAAGGCATTACATGTGTAAATCGAGAATCACACTTGTAACGTCATATGCATGTTTACTCATAAATAAACTATTTCTGGCCTATCTTATCATGACACAGTTCGATTCTAACCCCATTGACAATTTCAGACATGTCCTGCCCTCTGTGAGTAAGATGTAGAACTATTTGCATTCCGTTAAGAATCGTGCCATCGCAGACTAGAATGAATCGTGAACGAATCGTAGGAATCGATTCGCAATGTGAGATTGAATCGTAGGAATCGAATCGGGGAAAAGAATCGTGTTGCCCAACTTTAGTAAACAGCACTGACACCACGATTATTCCGAACTGAAGACAGCTGTACCGACCGAAAAACTCCACTCTGCAAAACTGAGTCAAATGTCGCACTGTAGCAGGTACTTCCGAGAAGGATCGAGCAAAGTCAAGACAGGCGAAGGCTTGGGTCTCACGCGGCCCGCGTATGTGGCATACATGCAGTTCGGCATGCCGTAGCAGTCCTAGCTCTAGATGACAAAGACGGAGTCGTAACCACCTTTGTACCTTAGCAGCAACGATGGAACAAAGCAAGAACTAAATTTACTTAAATAGTTTTAAGGCGTGATAATTGAACCTCAGTCGTCCTAGTCTACTGCTGTGTCATCCGAACAAGACACAGTCAGGGCAAAAGCACTACATGCGCAAAGACGCAAGCTGGTGCAAGTGCCATAGAGACTCACCACTTAGGCGAGCTCCACCTGCGCCACGGGCGGCGTTGAGGATAACGATATTGACTTCGCCTCAGCCAATTCCCGGCAGAGTACTAACCGCCAATGACCGGACGACAACGGACAGAAGCCTACTCGAAAGACAGAACAGCAGTTCTCGCCCACTTGGTTACAGATCATCGTCCAGAGCTGCTTCATTCAGGGAACGTCGTTCCGTGAGCTCTTAGAAGTGAACAGACCGTTGTTGTAATTCAACTTGCTATGTACTGTGAAGTTTACCTACGATTATTGGCGCTTATCAATGAGGGCCTTTTCTGTGTTGTATTACAAGCAGTGTTGCAGACATCAATAATCAAATCATCAGAAAGATAAGTAAACCCATTTAACTCATTTGTGTGAGTTTGTCAGTCGTCTCTTGGAGTGTTGTAGAACCTTCGTTCTCCTATTCCATTACCTGAACCTCGCAGGAAGAAACTGTTTTAGAGGTGTACTACTCGAGAAGCAGTTTCACGAACTCTCATACTCGATCTAACGTAACAACACTGGCAACTCGGACTCCACAGCAGTAGCGACGAGGCCTTTACAAAACTGGCGACGAGGCTAACAAATTCTACAGCCCCAATTCCTGGGGTTCGTCTCATCGTCACTGCAAGGATATTTTAGCTGTCACGTATCACTTTTCTCAACTGTGACCACTTTTGTTGATGCAAAAAATGTGGAGTTGCACTATGGCCGGAGTCCACATTTAAATGTAGGTCCGGCTTGCCAAAATAATGAGCCAGCACAACAGTTGGAGGATGGAAAAGGCGCACAACCTGATTTTGGACCATTTAGGTTGATGACACTTTTCTCTTTCTTATACTTTAAGATGGATTACTGTTTTACTCGCTTAAAGAGCTTCACTCAAATGTTTCTATGTAAGCAACGCTCAAAATCAGCAAAAACCAAAAATGTTGTCAATATAATGTTCTGGATGTAAGCAATGATAATATAAGATTACCACCTTCATGGAAGAATAGTTAGTATTGCTGTTTTCGGTGCGGAAAGGTGTTCGATACCCGGTACTTCTCATGTTTTTTCCTGGGGCAGGAATGTGTGTGTTGCGTACAACTTCGAACACAATGGTGAGGCGAGGTCAGCTACAGAGTGGTTCGACAACTCTCTTCGTAGGAAATATGAACAGTAGTAGAAATTATTAGCGAACAAGTCAGCACAATAAACAAGGACTTACTTAACCTGTATTTCTCCAAGCGTAGAAAGACTCGTTACAAACTGTGTTTCATATTGTCAAAATATTAATTTACAATCTTAAACACGTTTGTTCCACAACCTAGATTACTAGTGCTCAGTTTGACAGTTCTCAACTACTTTCACCTCACAAAATATGGCATCATAACCATATAACCTGTATTAACGAAAGAGTGGGTATCTTCATTATTGTGTATAATATAATAAATTGCCTAAAGTTTAGTTTACAATGTTAAAAAGCATGTTTGTTGCAGAACATAAATGAACAATTCTTAATTTCCAGAATGAGATTTTCACTCTGCAGCGGAGTGTGCGCTGATATGAAACTTCCTGGCAGATTAAAAATGTGTGGCGGACCGAGACTCGAACTCGGGACCTTTGCCTTTCGCAGGCAAGTGCTCTACCAACTTAGCTACCGAAGCACGACTCACGACCGGTACTCACAACTTTACTTCTGCCAGTACCTCGTCTCCTACCTTCCAAACTTTACAGAAGCTCTCCTGCGAAACTTGCAGAACTAGCACTCCTGAAAGAAAGGATATTGCGGAGACATGGCTTAGCCACAGCCTGGGGGACGTTTCCAGAATGAGATTTTCACTCTGCAGCGGAGTGTGCGCTGATATGAAACTTCCTGGCAGATTAAAACTGTGTGTCCGACCGAGACTCGAACTCGGGACCTTTGCCTTTCGCGGGCAAGTGCTCTACCAACTGAGCTACCGAAGCACGTCTCGCGGCTGGTACTCACAACTTTACTTCTGCCAGAGTGAAAATCTCATTCTGGAAACATCCCCCAAGCTGTGGCTAAGCCATGTCTCCGCAATATCCTTTCTTTCAGGAGTGCTAGTTCTTCAAGGTTCGCAGGAGAGCTTCTGTGAAGTTTGGAAGGTAGGAGACGAGGTACTGGCAGAAGTAAAGTTGTGAGTACCGGCCGTGAGTCCTGTTTCGGTAGCTCAGTTGGTAGAGCACTTGCCCGCGAAAGGCAAAGGTCCCGAGTTCGAGTCTCGGTCGGGCACACAGTTTTAATCTGCCAGGAAGTTTCAATTCTTAATTTATCAGTTTCTCAGCCAATTTCAAGACCTCATGAGCTTTAGCGTTATAACTATTCAAACTGTGGCATCGGTTAATTAAATTATTTATTGTGTTTCATGTTCTCCAATGTGTCAAGTGTAATGTCAACGTTAAAAAACCGCCCTCTATGCACAATCCTCTACGCAAATGGATTGTCTCTCGTGTCTTTGCTAATAATGTTTGAATATCTAAGAACTAGTGTTCGTCTCAGACGCTAGTCAGTTCCCTGAGGAGGGCCCAACAAGCCGAAAACTAGTTTGAAATAAACAAAAATCAGTAGAAGAAAGAGACTGTGCTTCTTATTTAATCTTAAAAATCATTACTAATAATGCAGCAAGAAACAGAGTCCAGCTTTCACAGTGTCAAAGAGCACGAGGCTCCCTAAAGTAAGCACGACTGATGGTGTCATATCTACGCGGCTCCAAGTGCCAGCCAGCCGCCTGTTTGGCGCCACCCAATGACTGACACAGAAGTGTGGTTTACAAACGGCCCCAGACGCAAGAAAATGTATAGGGAAACCCGTGAACATCGTCGTGCGCAGCTGTTCCCCCACTTCCCATTCCGCCCGGCCGAGCTTCGCTGTGCAGCACAGTAATGGCTCAGCACCCGTCCGAGATGGAGGCGCTTATTGTTGATCCCGTTCCGTATTTTTTTTGTTTTTTATCACGCGAAAGGGACGCCGACCACGGATATTCATCGACAGTTGACACAAACGTATGGCGACAAGTGTATGTTCGTTCAACTCGTCCGAAAATGGTGCAAGGAGTTTAGTGCCTGTTGGAAGGAGGACCACGATGACGAATGGATTGGAAGACCTTCAGTTTCGGAGGCGGTTATCGAGATGGCCCAACCGAAAGTCTTTCAAAACAGGAGGAACGCCGTTCGTGAACTTGTTGCTCGGATTCCTGGGAATTCTTACAGTACAGTTGAAAGAGCTCGGTGGAAAAATTGGAGTATCACAAGTGCTTCACTCGATGACTACCGCTTTGCTGACAGAAGAACGCAAGGGGACATGCCTTCGCTGTGTTCCCAGTTACTTCAGATATATCAAGAAGATAAGGAAGGATTGTTGTACTCCAGTGTACCGGGAGATGAAACGTGAGTGTTTAATTTCAATCTAGAAACTAAAGATAATATCTAAACACTGGCATTACTCGGGATCACCAGTCTCAAAGGAGTTGAAACAAACTCGTTCTGCGGACAGAGACAGGGCCACTCTATTTTCGGATCGTGAGGAGATACTGATGATTGATTTCATGGAACTTGGGACAAGAGTCAACTCAGACAGTAATTGTGAAACACTGTGAAACCTCAGGTGAGCTGTCCAGAACCGCCAGAGATGGACGACTGATGTAAGGTATAGTGCTGCTTCACGATAATGGCCGACCTCCAGTCTCCTGCCAAACCTAGGAACTTCTGACAAACTTTGGTTTTACTGCCATACACCCCAAACTTTACAGTCGGGATCTCACACCTAGCGGTCATCGGTTTTTTCTCAAGTTAAAGGAACGTTTGGGTGGCCAACGCTTCACCAGCGATGATGAAGTCAAAGTAGAGGTGAAACGCTTCCTCAACGAGTCGGTGGTGGAGTTCTACGACATGGGGATACAGAAACTGGAGCACCGCCTACAAAGACGCATAGAAAAAGATGGCGATTGTGTAGAAATATAGAGCTGAGTTTCTTCTTTCCAACGATGTAAACTTCTATGAGAATAAACAATATCGTCTATTGGTAAAACTGAAGGGAACCCTTTCTTCTTGATCAATGCTTGTATATTGCAGTGACAGAGGGCAATCGTAGTCCAGAGCCACAGCAGGCATGGCTCGGCGGTCGCCAGATATCACGCGGCTCCTATCGACGTCAGAAGGAAGCTTGCAATTCCGTTGCCAGCTGAAAGGCGCCCATAGTGTGGTATCGATACGTGACACCTCAGTCTGTAATGGTGTTCTCTCAGCCTCGTAATGCCAGATGAGGTGCTCCTTGAATGAAGAAGCAACCACCACATTAGCATTCATATAATAGTGATAACCGCTTGAGGTACTGACGACATGCTGATCTCATGTTCCATGAGAGATCCTCTAATATTTTCCTCCACTACACTCAAACGGAAGAAGAATAAGTAACGTCTCATCACCAAAAGGGCCACAACTCCGTATCCACAAGACATCATACCACAAACAGACAAGCGAAAATATGTTGCATGTATTTACACATCAAAGCAGTTCCTTTCGTGCCCTTATACAAGATTCAAGAACGCCATTCCTTCGAAATTCATATATAGGCATCCAGTATTCACAAAGCCCAAATTACTACCTACAAACATTGCATTTTCTTCAAACACGGGCTCCATGAGTATCATAAACACGATCCACTCTCTTTGGGTCAGATGCCTCCCTTACAGCGATAGAAAGTCCACCTTCCTAGTGCCCCGACATCAATTTACTTTCACTGCCATCATTAAAGGTATCAAACTAGAAACAACACATGCGGAAATAGGGAAACGCATGGAGTCCATTTCCCAATGGGAAAGCATTGTACTTTTTCAGAACCTACGTTGTCACCTATTTATTTACAAAATTCGCTAAAACATTCATCGTTACTGACCCTCTCATTTTACATATTAATATTTCATATATCATTGAAGAGAAAGAGTCTAAGTATCTAGAGCTGCTCCTCAATCAATACGTTACTGATGGCGGCTTACAGATACCAGTGACTTCAATGACAATTGTAAAATCCCTTCTCTCTGTCCTCCTGAATGAATCAACTTCCACAACCGTAGCTGAAATCTCAATTCTCACCAACCTTTGTTACCACCAGCACCCTAACATCCCACACAACTGTAATTATTACATCCATGAGCAAAACCAATCTCATTATACCCATATGATCAACTGATGATACTCGGCATCAAAATGATGTCCTTCATTTTACGCTTAAGGTAAAAGATGTTGTAATATCTCTTTATATTCGATGAATTATTCTGATACAATTCTACCCTTGAATTACGTTTACTAATTTTCTATCTTCATACTCGCAGAATCCATGCGAAAAGTAGTTTCATACAATAGCTATGCCATGAGCGCATAATTATTCTTTGTAGTACTCTCTCTGGTGGTTGTTAAAAAAAAAGATTCCGAGATTGTCTTCGTGCCGATTAGCCTGAGCTTTGTTTGAAGAACTGTAATCTGATTATTGAGATTTTATGACAAAACATAACTGATACGAAATTGTACGATTAAAAGGGAAATATATATTTTGCTCCTTCATACAAAAGTTGTGTATTTGACATTTGAGAATTAATGATATTCATCGATATATTGCGTAGTCGTTAATCAGAAGGGAACTTCCGAAAGACTAGATACGAACCCGCATTTAATAATCCAAGAGCTCCATTACTTCTTCGAAAGGTTAAACTTCATCAAAGCCAAATATCCGCTTGATCTGAGGTTTCCCGACTGATTATACAACGCTCCCAAAATTACGAGGCATTTTATTTGTACAGATTAGCAGACTGCCGCAAAGCACGAGCCTGCAGAGAAGAAGAATCATCGCCTGATTTCATTCTAACAAGTAAAATTTCTGAATCATTTTTAGTGACTGAGCAATGACTGTGTTTCCTATCATGAATGATTGATTGCTCGAACGAATTGAGAGCTACAGAACTACATAGATAGGAGGAAAAAATTACAATGTCATCCGTTAAAATAAAAATAAAAAAACGCTGTTCATCTCCTACAGCTCCCGAAAACTCCTAGCTGTCTGCTCCATTTCCCATTCAAATTTAAAGACCAACTATCCCCATAACCAACCTCCATGTGGCCCAAGGGTGAAGAGCCACTACAATGCAGGGGCCGGTTCAGTGGCGAGTTGTGGCAACAATACAGGCTGTTGGTAGCTCAGGAAAAAAGTATCACTAAGTTAGAAATTTTATTAAGGTTTGAGCTACCATATTTTTATTGTTGTTGCACTGCAACCACAAATTTTTTAGCATTTGGCTTTGATGGCCCACGGTGCGCAGTGTTGGTCAGTTGTTGGCCGAAAAGGCAGCTTTAACGTCTGCGACCAGGAATGCTTATGCCCCTAAGCTCACTAAGTCGTGTGTGCACCTGTTAGGTTGCATTTACGTGCCACTTAACTGCTGGGCGGCAAGGCCCAGCGATGATGAACCAAGCCCACAGAGCCCCTAGGTGCATTTAACCTGAACCGTCGTTGCTCTCCCCACTGCTCACTATGATCCTCAACAAGCGATAATGTTGAGTTGGGTGACGTTTCATGCCACAAACGTCGCTCCATGTCGGGATACTCGAGCCGTGACTAGCTGCTTCAAGGTCTCTCCAACAGTGCTGCGTTTGACTCTGCTAGCTATGCGAACAGCTGCGTGGTAATTACGCCTGACGAGCAGCGAGGCTGCAGCGTAAATGTTAACACCACTATCACCGATGCGCTTTGTGCCTGCAAAGAGCAGCCATGCGCCAACAGCGAGGGTGAAGCATTAACTTACCCTAAGGACGCATTTATGCTGTAGCCCCGCCTTTGGAAGCTCGCCGTTCACTGTTGGCACATTGCATCTCACTACTCACTATTAAATCATGCAGCACTTACTCTGCAGCCTCACTGCCGGTACATTGGTGCTCGCTGGAACATGAAACTAACCAAGCAACTGGTCATGAAAGTATCTTACTTCTCACCCGAAAATTTAGCATGTGTCTTTTCACGTCGCTAGCTGAGTGGATTACTTACAATGTGTGAAGCTAAACAATAATCACGGCATCAGCTGACACTGGTAATAATAGTTCGTTACACAAAGAATGTGGATGTTAAAAAGGAGAAAGAAGAAGAGAATGAATCCATCCTTTCACTGCACACTGTCCACATTGCTGACACTTTCGCTTGTCCTATCATGGCGACTAATTTCCGAAAGTTATTACATATACTGTTATCAGTAATGAAGAGGGAGTGATGAGCCGAGTGCGAAGACTCCCAGATAGTTTTTCGTCCAAAAAAGTCTGAAATAAGTGGCTGCTGGCTACTTTCACCTGTAGTTCTCATTCTCAAAATTACCTCGTAAGCTACCCATATGCGTTACTGTCTGGATATGGTGGTTTCATTGGTGGGGTACTGTGAAAATGCAGCCAACCTACAGAGGATATGTCTCACATGGAATATTATCCTCAAGTGAGTAGCATCCACACGAAACTGGATCTCAGGGAATATTAAACGTATAAAAAGAAGGGCAGTACCAACAGTTGCGTATTAGTTACACCCACAAGACAGCATCATGGAAAACCTGAAAAACCGGAGCTGGCAGATCTTTGAAGTAGAGGCAAACCATTTCTCGTAAGACTATTACAAAATTTTAAAAACGAGTATCAAGTGAGGGATCTAGGAAAATTAAACGGACTCCTGCACATCACTCCTACAATGATCGCAAAGATAAGAGTAATCTAATTACAGCTTGCGCAGAGGCATTTAAGAAGTTATTTTGCCCACACTCCATATACGAATGGAATGGAAAGAAACTTTAATTTGTCATGCAGTTGGTAGTACCCTACGCCATGCACGTCCCAGCAGTTTGCAGAGTATGAATGTATATAGAGATATATAGAGTAGTAAATGTATGGTGTATGAGACATCGCACAACGAAGAGCAGTCGAACATGGAGGTGCTAGATTGACCTTGAAGCAGCAAATCACGGTTCAAGTTTCAGGACTACATGATGGTCGCGGTGTGGAATACAAACCATCTTAAAATCATCGGCTGGTGAGGATTGTAGTGAGCAGTACGGCTAGCATCGATGGTGTAGATTAAAAGGGCCAGTGAGGCACAGTAGGTTTGAGTCGCTTTCCCGAACAGCGAGGTGACAGCAGAAACGCATCTTAAGGTGTGGCAAGCGTGACTGCAGAGGACGCCATCAGCGCAGAAACCTGTTTGGACCCTTGTCACAGATGAGAGCTTCTGGGAGTGGAACTCGCTCCAGTGAGTGAAAATGCAAGGCATCAGGTGATTCCCACCAGCACAGGAGGGTGCGTCTCTACCGCCCTGGTCACGATTTTTTGCCCCCCACCTCCCCCCTCCCAAAGCAGAAATCCAGCTGCTGATCTAGTGGCCCTAGAGGCAACCCACCAGTAGAAAGCAGTCAAGTTCAGGAAGGAGGGCATGGAACTTTAAGATTGTCCAGCAGTGGCTTCTGCTCAAATGTGTGGTGGCTACTTGTTGACCTGTAGTGCTCCAGTACTTGGCACAGTCCTCTCGTTGAAGTAGCGGCTGCTGGAGAGCTAATATCCTTTCTGGAATCAACAGTTACTTATACTAGCTAGAATCTCGTTTGTGGTGGTGATGTACTGCCTCCAGCCATTTACGAAATAACAAACCCAATGCTTCACAGTGTAGTGAAATGTCCTGTAAGAGACCTGCCTTCACATTGTGTCAATATGATTCTTGGTTTGGCCCATCTCACAAGGCATAAACAGCTCTATTGCTGCAACTGGTACGCTCACGCCCTGGCTTCTGCCAGCTGCTTGTGTCTCCTTCAGTTACTGCAGCTGAATTGCTATTTTCCACAGTATGCTCAAAAAATAATGATGGTACTACATTTTTTTCTGTTAGATTAATTAATAACAGATTGCAGTTAATTATTTCCTACCTAAACTTCCTTAATAGCACCTAAATTTTACCATAATCGTACTCACCCACTAACACCCTTCTCGTGCACCTCCACCCTCCCACCATCTACAGCACGCAAGCCTTGCCTCTTTCATTCTTATGGCCTTGTCATTCACCTCGCTTTCACTCATCTGCAGCCACTTGGGTGTAATATCCAACAACCTGTGAATGACAGCGCTATCCTGACTATTGACAGAAGCATCATGCAACATCCCGAATAGCTGTACCTGCAACAGAATTGCAAGCTAGGGGTCATCAATATTCAGTATCCTCAGTAGTATTCCATATCAGTGCAAATCACCACACACATACTGCATGTCAGTACAAGAAAATAGTGTCTGGTAAGATGTGGGAGAAAGGGAGAAAACCAGGGCGCTACTGTCAGCCTATTCCCAAGGGAATAAAATAAACAATAAAGGATAAACAAGAAACTGTTATCCTCCACACTTCCCATCATGACCATGTAACCATAATATAATGCCTGAGGATGTGTCGTATGAACCTAGACTCTTTTAGTCATGTTTACCGTGTTGTGCGATGAAACTCATATTTCAATGATACAGATTAGCACTTGATCCACCCATCCATTCTTCTGAATATTTCTATGAGTCCACATTTCCAAAACCCCTTCCGTCTTCTTGTCTGTACTGACATCATGCACACTAACTCCCAAAAAAGATGTATTCCGGACAAAACTTTCAGAAAGAACTAGGTAACACTTGAATTTTATTCAATGATACAATATTTCTGTTTTTGTGAAACGTTTTCCGTAGTATTGATAGCCTACATTTTCAGGGACCTCAATGAGTAATGCAAAACATTTTTTTCCTTGGCCAATTTCGGTTGAAAAATTCGAAATTTGTTGTGGGTCATTGAGGCACATTCCAGATTGAACCACTGTAGTTTCATGAAGTGCTATTCGTATCCTTCAAAATGGCATCTGTAACAGAGCTTCGTTCTAAGACGAGAGCTATCATTGAGTTTCTTTTCGTGGAAAAAAACAGATATGCACAGATATTCATAGGCGCGTGCAGAATATCTACGAAGGTCGTTTGTTATCATTGCAACAATGTCGCGCAAACCTTTCCGATCTCCCGCGTTCCAGCCAGCCACACACAGCTGGACTTCAGTCTGTTTATCGCCACAAAAATGCAAACGAACTTCTCCTTCTCCGTGACACCACAATGCGTCACACGTGTCTATACACCAGAGAGAAGCTCACAAAACTTCATTTGACTGTTTCTTCCTCATCTGCTCTACAGCCCGGATCTCGCTACTTTCGACTTCCATCTGTTTGGCCCAATGAAGGATGCACTTTGCGGGAAGCAGTACGTGGATGATAAGGTTGCTATTGATGCAGCAAGACGTTGCCTCCGACATCAACCAGCAGGGTGGTATCAGGTGGGCATACCACCCTCCCAGTAAGATGAGGTAAGGTCGTTGCATTGAACGAAAATTTTGTTGAAAAACAGGATTTTACAGACCTAAAGAGTGGGGAATAATATGGTGTATTGTAATCCTAAATAAAACCGACCTTCTTTCAGAGAAACATATGTTACATTATCTACTCAACGCCTCACGTAGTACTTTCTTAATTTCGGCCGTCGTCTACGTTTCCCTGCCAAACCTGCAACCCTTGTCTACTGATTCAAGAGCTTCATTCCCTACTCTGATGGCTTCAGCGTTACCTAAGGTAAGCGACTACATAATATTATACGTGATTTAGCTATGCTCATCTTATAAGCTCTTTCCACGACGAGTAGTAATACCACCGAGTAGCTGGCGGGCACAAGCAGAGAACAGCAACGAAATTTTATTGTCCTATTGGAATGTATGTCGCAAAGATAGTCCGAACGCCAGTGGTGGAGGCATTTTTATAGTCTTTACTGACACTACCAACTGAAAAACCGTTCGTGTCAGAGCACAAAAAACGCGAATATGCCGCTCTTTAAAAGACTCTGACAGAAAAGTGGGGAACCAGCTCCCTCAATACTTACTCCACCATCCACATCAAAAATTTTGCCATGCGACCATACTGGAGCTCTTTTACACAGAACATTCTAAATGTTCTTACTCTGTCTCTCTTTGTAGTGAAGCCTTCATATCATTACTCTCTCATTCCCATTGACTATATACGTCTCTCTTCCACTGTCTCCTTTTTCTCGCACTGATTTACAGAACATTTCCCTGTAATAGTGTCCTTTGTCACTGTCTCTTTGTCCTTCTACCATTGACTTGGGCGCATTCTTTTTCTCCTCCGTTGTCACTGTGTTTTCATTTTTCCCTTACACTCTGCTGTTTTGCTCTTCAACCCCTATTATCTCTTCTCCATGCATGCCTGTGGGAATGGTTTGCTCGGTGTTTTGACCCCTGGACTCTACTCATCTCTCCCTTTGATTTCCATTATCTTATCTCTCTTTTGCTCCCCGATGCTGCTATGAAAGTGATTGCTTCTGATGATATGACTTGCAATAACGACTGCGCGAAACGCCGCTATCTCGTTCGGGGTGCCACGGCAGACACCCTCTCAAGCACCCCGAAGACTTCTCTCATTCTATTGTACTGCCTGTGTCGGTGACTGATTATCACTGTTTTCTCCCTCTTTGGCTCCCACTGCTGTTCTCTTCACCCACGTCCTTTTTTTTTCTTTCACTGCCACATTCTGTCTCTGACCATCACTGTTTCTTTCTCTCCCACCCTGTCTCCTTTCTCCTCCACCATCAGTGCCTCTCTCCTACACTCTCTCTCAGCACAAGAAAGTGAGAATACGTTTGATTGTCAAAATTTTTGATGAGGACGACGGAATGGGGATCGAGGCAGTTGGTTCTGACGAGAATATTTTTCAGTTGGTTCCCTTCTTTTCCCTGTTATTGCACGGTGTGCTGCTTGTATAAAACGAATGCTATCGGTCACTAAAGTTTTGACAGTTTATGTATTTACTTCGACACATTTACATGCTTACACATTCGCATGAATATAAATACCAGGCAAGTATGAACAACATAAGAATAAAACAAAAGCATTTCCCTTCCAATGGAAGTTCATTTTACGCTCCTTTTCATAAAAATGATCAGTATTTCTAGGCTATATAGTACACCAAAAAGTCCGATGTTTCATTGTCAGGTACAGAGAGCTTCGAATGACTAAGCAATTTCTTGTAAGACAGCCTGTTGGGCATGAAGTGCCCGCCATATAGAGACAGTTCTTTATAATGGTTTATTGGTGAAAAACTGGTTACTGGAAACATGGTTAGGTGACCTCAGAAACCTTGTGATATCCAGATAAATCTTGTCACCTATTCAGTACATCAATTAAAACTACATTTACTCGTCAGCCTGGCTATTACGTTCACATTTTACATGCCTAAGTACGATAAATTTGAACCTCTGCTTCTTGGTAACTGACAACGATATCCAAACTAGTTTCAAGGTTCCCCAAGAATACCATCTTAAGAACGTATTATAAACATTTCGAAGATCTGTCCTAAATAGAAATTATAGAAGTGGCCATCGCTGCTACCCAAAAATATTCGAGTGTATTCGATAACGGATAAAGATTTTCTACAACGGGAAAATTGCGTTTCGATATAAACGACTAAATAAAGAACAGCTAAAATTTGAGGCAATTTCTGTGGTTAGTTCTCTAGGTAGTTGCTGTTAACGGTGCAAAAACGGTTTAAAGCCGGTTTTTTGCGGGTTTCTGCATAAGCTCAGTAACTTTCAAACTCTGGATCGCCGTAAAGCATATTGATATACGTAAGGCTCTGAGTATTTAGGAGAGCTGGTTGCCGGCCAGTATTGGTACAAGGCAAAATGGAAACTCTGGACGTACCGCAGCAGTCCTGGTACTTGTGATTCCAGGTTTAATGACTAGTAACGAAGTACCAGATGTACAAGGTATTTTGGTCACGGACTGTACCTTAGGACGAAACACAATACTCCAAGAAATGGCCAAGTGTCAGATAATGTTAAAAATGGCGGAGTTAAGGCTGAAACGTCCCCTTAGAAAAAGTATACATGACTGTGCTTAAACACACAATATTTTTTTAGCGCAACGCCATCTGACTTTCAGTAATCCCTACAAGAGAATGGCCCTGACTAACAATAACCTATACCTTTCACACATCACTTACCTCACAAAAATCTTCGTTACTCGAACTACTGCAATACAGCGAGTGCCACTACTGCCAGCTAAATAAAAGATTCAAACTACGGAAGGCACTAACTACTGATAGGGATAGTTAGCAAATGAAAGATTTTGATAGAGAACAAACAATGTATTTACCTCAATAGTGTTCAAAAGTCATAATATATATATATCAGTTCATGGCATCCAGTCTTACAAATTTACTGTCTATGTCCAAAACTCCGCCATCTCACTCCCCACATCCACCACTGCTGGCGGCTCACCTCCAACTGCGCAACGCTACGCGCTGTTAACATCCAGCTGCCCAACACTACAATGGCAGACAACAATGAAAACTGGCCACAGACTGCACACAGCACAGCCAGTGATTTTCATACAGAGCGCTACATGGCGTTACCAATATAAAAACCTAAACAGCCTACTTACAAGGCTCTTTGAACTTTGACATTAAATCACAATTACGCATTAAAGCGAATCTGAATAGATCTGTGGTCTCAGAACAATAAGGCACCTCCAGTGATATATCAGTATTTCAATATCTTTAAAACTACAGAAGTTAATATTTCACAGCGAATAAACATTTACACAATAAGTTTCTGAATTAACAATTTTAATTGCTTCATGCGATTTCAGTAAACAATATCTCAGAAGATAGGATTGAATTTTAGCTATCATCCATAAACTCTACGTATCTGTATTTATTGTATTGATTGTTTTATTACGTATTTTACACATTTTTTATTACACAGATTTTCGTCGCAACATCGTATTGTCCACATTTACATAGGTAATGAATACAGCATGAAAACCTCACATGTTCTCATACTTGTGTAGTTATTTAATGAACAGTTTACTGTTTTACCAAGCAATTAATTTAAAAGTAGATTGCAAGTGCTTTTAGAAAACTGTGCTAATTTGAAGGCAGTCAGTTGCATGAGTTAGCGGGCACAACTGGAAACAGAACTAAAAGATTCCTGTGTCAGAAAGGTATTAGTAATTGTTTAAATAATATATAATGTTAATCTGTTGTCATCTATCGTGAACGCACCTGAACAAGAATAATGGCTTATTTATTTATGGATAGATCTTTATTTATGATTATTATCAATTATGTGAGTGTGACAGAATTTCTATAAGCCTAATATCACACATATTTCTAAGATTTATTTATTTATGCATTGTTGTAATACACCCTGCAAAAAAGTTTTGCATCACCTCGGTTCCGAGTGTTCCGGAACCTGTACAAAAAATTGGAATAAAGATCAACATAAACATCAGTTCCGCCCTTTTTATTGCACATGAAAACCACACATTGCATGTTGTACAAGCAGACACCGAGACCTTCAGAGGTTTTGGTCCAGATCGCTCTACACACCGCCGGCCTGGGTGGCCGAGTCTGGAACTACAGTCTGGAACGTGCGGCCGCTACGGTCGCAGGTTCGAATCCTGCCTCAGACATGGATGTGTGTGATGTCCTTTGGTTAGTTAGGTTTAAGTAGTTGTAAGTTCTAGGGGACTGATGACCTCAGAAGTTAAGTCCCATAGTGCTCAGAGCCATTTGAACCATTTTTTTGCTTTACACACCGGTACCTCTAATACCTAGTAGCATGTGCTCTTGCACTGATACATGCCTGTATTCGTCGTGGCATACTATATCCACAACTTCAATAAGGAACTGCTGGTCCAGATTACCCCACTCCTCCACAGCGATTCGGCGTATATCCCTCAGAGTGGTTGGTGGGTCACGTTTTGGTCCAGATCGCTCTACACACCGCCGGCCTGGGTGGCCGAGCGGTTCTAGGCACTACAGTCTGGAACGTGCGGCCGCTACGGTCGCAGGTTCGAATCCTGCCTCGGACATGGATGTGTGTGATGTCCTTAGGTTAGTTAGGTTTAAGTAGTTTTAAGTTCTAGGGGACTGATGACCTCAGAAGTTAAGTCCCATAGTGCTCAGAGCCATTTGAACCATTTTTTTGCTTTACACACCGGTACCTCTAATACCTAGTAGCATGTGCTCTTGCACTGATACATGCCTGTATTCGTCGTGGCATACTATATCCACAACTGCAATAAGGCACTGCTGGTCCAGATTACCCCACTCCTCCACAGCGATTCGGCGTATATCCCTCAGAGTGGTTGGTGGGTCAAGTTGTTCAAAAAACAGCCCTTTTCAGTCCATTCAAGGCACGTTCGATAGGTTTCATCTCTGGAGAACATGGTGGCCACTCTAGTCGAGCGATGTTATCCTGAAGGAAGTCATTCAAAAGATGTGCACGATGGGGGTGGGCATTGTCGTCCATATGCTGCCGATATGGTTGCACTATTGGTCGGAGGATGGCACTGACTTATCGTGCAGCCGTTACGGCACCTTCCATGACCACCAGCGGCGTATATCGTACCCACATAATGCCACCGCAAAACATCAGGGAAGCTGTACCTTGGTGCACTCGCTGGACAGTGTGTCTAAGGCGTTCAGCCTGACCAGTTTGCCTCCAGTCACGTCTCTGAAAATTTTCTGGTTGAAGGAATATGCGACGTTCATCGGTGAAGAGCACGTGACACCAATCCAAAGCGGTCCATTCGGCATGTTGTTGGGCCCATCTGTGCCGCGCTGTATGGTGTTGAGGTTGCTAAGGTGGACCATGCTATGGCCGTTGGGAGTAAAGTAGCGCAACGTGCAGCCTATTGTGCACAGTTTGAGTCGTAACACGACGTCCTGTGGCTGCACGAAAAACATTATTCAACATGGTGTTGCTCTCAGGGTTCCTCCAAGCGATCACCCACTGCAGTAGTAGTATTTGGAAAGCCTGAGTGAGGCATGTCATCGACAGTTCCTGTCTTTCTGTATCTCCTCCATGTCCGAACCACATCGCTTTCGTTCACTTTGAGACACCTGAACACTTCTCTTGTTGAGAGCCCTTCCCGGAACAAAGTAACAATGCGGACGCGATCAAACCGCGGTACTGACCGTCTAGGCATGTTTGAACTACAGACAACACGAGCTGTGTTGCTCCTTCCTCGTGGAATGACTGGAACTGATCAGCTGTCCGTCCCCTCCGTCTAATAGGCGCTGCTCATGTATGGTTGTTTACGTCTTTGGGCGTGTTTGGTGACATCTCTGAACAGACAAAGGGACTGTGTCTGTGATACAATATCCGTAGCCAACGTCTATCTTGAGGAGTTCTGGGAACCGGTGTGATGCCAAACTTTCTTTGATGAGTGTATATTTGATATTAGTTTAGTCCAGGAAGTGGTAAAATAGAACCAAACAATGTTGTTAGAGCTCTAGGATGACGCATTTTTGGTGGGGATAGCCATCAGCCAATGGAAAAGCAGATAGTAGCGGAACACTACAGGAGTCAAGTGGAGACGTACTTCTCGTGTGAAGACCTCAAGGGAGCGATTCTGAACTATGTGGCGAGTTTTGGCAGAAGGCCTACCCGTCTAGACTAATGTGCACAGTTCAATCATATATTACTTTAACTTTTGGTGGAACTTTATATTTTGAGCGACTTGCATGTGCTCCAGAGTAGCACTCTAATTTTATCGGCTTGTGTTATGGAACTAAGGATAAACAGAGAATGGGTGACTGTGCTTGGTATTGTGTGTATTAATATTTGAATCATCATTTTAACTCTGAACTCATTTGAGCTGATGAATGTTTTCTATAATGAGATCAACAAATGGACTTAATTTTCGCGACTCTTTGATAACTGTTTAGTTTTGGGATTTAGCTTTCATTCTCATAACACTCTCGAAGTAACTTTACTACATATGATAGGGGTTTTTTCTGTCTCTATTTTAACTGAACATCGTAGGACTACTTATTGTCAATTTGAAATCTTCTTTGCTGAATAAAAATTAATTATAATAATTCGTAGTCGTCTTCATCCATTACAGACGTTAGAATAGAACCTTTTTTACTGACTTATTCGTTTATCTTTTATTTTATATTTCAGTGTATGTTGTTAACTTGCAATACTAGCCAATCCATAGACTATTTGACTGCAAGCCTACAGCTATAAAGCATTATTTGCAACGAATTAGCAGTGGAGCTTGAAAGTAGAAGTGCGTTGTTCGTCTGTATCGATCTATTCTTTATAGACAGAGCTGTATGTAGCTCGGGTACCTAAAGTAGGAGTAACCACAGGTAAAGACCCAACTGGTTTTCTTGTCTGGGAAGCTGTTTGGAAGAACAACTACACATGCAGTAATTATTAAGTAGAGTCGAATGTCATCGTGTTTAGAGCATATTGTAAAAGTTTCGACTGTTTGTCCTGAATAAATATTATAGAAGTGACCATCCCCAAAAATGGTACTTTTGATACCCAAAAGCCGTGATTTTTCGGAGTTTTATCAAGAATTGCCAGTTAACAAATGGTGCTTTTACAAGCCATCTAAGGCCATCGGTATAATTCACCTAATGCTAAAGAACGAACCGATTTTCTCAAATTGCCTGAGAAGGGGGAAGTGGACAGTGTTTAAATTTTGACCCTGTGATGTACGGTAGCTACAGTATGCCCGTTTTTCCAGTTGATATACAAATGGTCGCTAGGCCAAGGGCTACCCAAAATACTTGACCTTTTATTTTTATGATCAATAGAACTCGGAATACGGTCCCCTAAATAGTCACATTTTCATGTGTGGTTTTTTGGAACATACTGGTAACTTGTACTGCCATGCTCGGACCGATAATTCCCCGCGAAGTTTGTACAGTTCCCAGGTGAGATATAAATTGGGTGGAGATAAGCGATGAAGGTGACAAAATATGGTAATCTGAGGGTTTTTTTATATTCTCAGCTTCGCGAGGCACAGTGGAGGAGCATTTCAGCGATACGTTGGCGAAGATACGGTCTACTTTTCTTAAGCATATTATACTATTATATGCATCAAGAATAATGAATAAAAAAATAGGAGTGCGGGTAAGCTACTACAAACAGCATTGTGAACGCATTATTGTGGCCAAGATAGACACGAAGCCCACGCCTACTACAGTAGTACAAGTTTATATGCCAACTAGCTCTGCAAATGATGAAGATGTTGATGAAATGTATGATGAGATAAAAGGAATTATTCAGGAAGTGAAGGGAGATGAAAATTTAATAGTCATGCGTGACTGGAATTCGACAGTAGGAAAAGCAACAAAAGGAAACGTAGTAGGTGAATATGGATTGGGGCTAGGAAATGAAAGAGGATGCCGCCTGGTAGAATTTTGCACAGAGCATAACTTAATCATAGCTAACACTTCGTTCAAGAATCATGAAAGAAGGTTGTATACATGGAAGAACCATGGAGGTACTAAAAGGTTTCAGATAGATTATATAATGGTAAGACAGAGATTTAGGAACCAAATTTTAAATTGTAAGACATTTCCAGGGGCAGAAGTGGACTCTGACCACAATCTACTGGTTATGAACTGTAGATTAAAAATGAAGAAACCACAAACAGGTGGGAATTTAAGGAAATGGGACCTGGATAAACTGAAAGAACCAGAGGTTGTACAGAGATTCAGGGAGAGCATAAGGGAACAATTGACAAGAATGGGGGAAGGAAATAGAGAAGAAGAAGAATGGGTAGCATTGAGGAATGAAATAGTGAAGGCAGCAGAGGATCAAGTAGGTAAAAAGACGAGGGCTAGTAGAAATCCTTAGGTAACAGAGGAGATACTGAATTTAATTGATGAAAGAAGAAAATACAAAAATGCAGCAAGTGATGCAGGCAAAAAGGAATACAACCGTCTCAAAAATGAGATCGACAGGAAGTACAAAATGGCTAAGCAGGGATGGCTAGAGGACAAATGTAAGGATGTAGAGGCTTATCTCATGAGGTGTTAGATACTGCCTACAGGAAAATTAAAGAGACCACTGGCACGAATATCAAGAGCTCAGATGGAAACCCAGTCCTAACCAAAGAAGGGAAAGCAGAAAGGTGGAAGGAGTATATAGAGGGTCTATACAAGGGCAATGTTCTTGAGGACAATATTATCGAAATGGAAGAGCAGGTAGATGAAGACGAAATGGGAGATATGATACTGCGTGAAGAGTTTGACAGAGCACTGAAAGACCTAAGTCGAAACAAGGCCCCGGGAGTAGACAACATTCCATTAGAACTACTGACAGCCTTGGGAGAGCCAGTCCTGACAAAACTCTACCATCTGGTGAGCAAGATGTATGAGACAGGCGAAATTCCCTCAGACGTCAAGAAGAATATAATAATTCCAATCCCAAAGATAGTAGGTGTTGACAGATGTGAAAATTACCGAACTATCAGTTTAATTAGTCACAGCTGCAAAATACTAACGCGAATCCTTTACAGACGAATGGAAAAACTGGTAGAAGCCGACCTCGGGGAAGATCAGTTTGGATTCCGTAGAAATGTTGGAACACGTGAGGCAATACTGACCCTACGACTTATCTTAGAAGAAAGATTAAGGAAAGGCAAACTTGCGTTTCTAGCATTTGTAGACTTAGAGAAAGCTTTTGACAATGTTGACTGGAATACTCTCTTTCAAATTCTGAAGGTGGCAGGGGTAAAAAACAGGGAGCGAAAGGCGATTTACAATTTGTACAGAAAGCAAATGGCGGTCATAATAGTCGAGGGACATGAAAGGGAAGCAGTGGTTGGGAAGGGAGTGAGACAGGGTTGTAGCCGCTCCCCGATGCTATTTGTATATTGAGCAAGCAGTAAAGGAAACGAAAGAAAAGTTCGGAGTAAGTATTAAAATCCATGGAGAAGAAATAAATTTTTAAGTTTGGCCGATGACATTGTAATTCTATCAGAGACAGCAAAGGACTTCGAAGAGCAGTTGAACGGAATGGACAGTGTCTTGAAAGGAGGATATAAGATGAACATCAACAAAAGTAAAAACGAGGATAATGGAATGTAGTCGAATTAAGTCGGATGATGCTGCGGGAATTAGATTAGGAAATGAGACACTTATATAAAATGTAGACTGGCAATGGCAAGGAAAGCGTTTCTGAAGAAGAAAAATTTGTTATCATCGACTATTGATTTAAGTGTCAGGAAGTCGTTTCTGAAAGTATTTGTATGGAGTGTACCCATGTATGAAAGTGAAACACGGACGATAAATAGTTTCGACAAGAAGACAATGGAAGCTTTCGAAATGTGGTGCTACAGAAGAATGCTGAAGGTTAGATGGGTGGATCACATAACTAATGAGGAGGTATTGAACAGAATTGGGGGAGAAGAGGAGTTTGTGTCACAACTTGACTAGACGAAGGGATCGGCTGGTAGGACATGTTTTGAGGCATCAATGGATCACCAATTTAGTACTGGAGGGCAGCGTGGAGGCTAAAAATCGTAGAGGGAGACCAAGAGATGAATACACTAAGCAGATTCAGAAGGATGTAGGCTGCAGTAGTTACTGGCAGATGAAGCAGTTTACACAGGATAGAGTAGCGTTGATAGCTGCATGAAACCAGTCTCAGGACTGAAGACCACAACAACAACAACATGTATCAAGAGCAGATTTGAACTTACCGTCTGTATACTGGGTGACTGAAGGGATTACTGTTGCGGGTACAGACAGGTACTTGCGTGATACTGTTCTAAATGCCTTATCTGACCATCAGATATTGATTCAGTAGGACACTGTCGAACAATCAAGAAACCTGTTGTAACAGAACTGTGATAAATTCCATTCACATAGTACGTTGTCGGTATCTGAGGTGTATATACAGTGATTCTTTAAAAGTGTAATGAATGGGAGAACGTAATTATTTTATTGTTCCATAATTACAATATAAATAAACGATTTATGTGCCGTCTGAGCTAATCTTTAACTTGATATCTGTTACGGAATAAAAGAGGATGATCTTTTCCTCTCGAGTTCCGTTTGTTAAAAGCGCTTCCTACAAAGGAAAAAGGTTCGTAGGCAGCCCCGGCAGACACTCACGAGATGGGGCAAAATCCAGCCTCACCACGTTCCGTTTTGGCGACACCTTTTGTGTGGTAAGTAGTTCACCGCACACGAACTTGATAATGAGGAATAGCCTATCAGCAGTGATATTGGAAGGACGTGTTTTTGAGGACTCGGCATGTGCTACCATATGCAAAAATTATTTCAAGAACACGTTTTTTAATACTTCTGCATTAAGAAGTCATCTCTGGCAACCATTAGTCATGGCTGCAAGACTTCCCAGAGTAAGTTATGGTGTTATAACGTTTGCAGCACTCTGTTTCAAGCCGGTTGGTTAGCTGCCAGATCTCGACAACACACTACGTCAACGGAAATTAATCCAGTTCCTTTACACCATATTGGTAATCAGAGAGTGTTAGAAGTTGTCATTATGAAAGAATTTTGTGTCAACTTGTGAAGCTGGCTGTCATATAAGACGTTTAGAACAGTATCACGATAAACTCTGCCTTTAAAGCCTTCAGTAGCTAGTTGGGTGTCCCAGTCTACAGTTGTCCTGTTAGAATCTACCCTTAATACCCTTAATACACCTAATACTATAGCATGTTCAAGAAAATTAGACACCTTTGTCCTATCATTTTAACAAGAGAAGTAAAGAATTTGCAGAAGCATCTTTGGCAGCACATCCTCAGTTGTACTGATTCTGCCAGGGGAAGCTACAGGCAATTTATTCGTTCTTCTTGTAAAAGGAGAGGCAACGTTACTTGAACAAATAATGTGAGCAAGTGCGTTTTATGGGCAGTATAGTGGCATTTACATCTAAAGTTTTGTAGCGTTAAGTTTCAAGTATCTTTTTCATTTTCCTTCATTCCTGTCTTAATACTTATCAAAGCCGTGCTTAAATGCAAGAGCAATAATTTAATGTTGTAGATCAGTTTAATGAGACAGAGTAGTACATATTTTTTAGGGATCACTTTGTTGCAATATCTGAGAAACAATTGCTTACTGTCAATGCATTTGCGTAAAATCATATGCTTAAAGTTTCAAGAGTAAATCATTTTCACTCAGATGACAACTATTAACTTCAAAAGTTCTTTCGAAAGTGTTAAAGTGGCGACAGGAAGTCGACAAATATATTTTCTTTTTCAGTCTGATTCTAAAACAAATTGTTATTATGCTCGTATTAAAGCGTCATTTAAATAACTGTTTCAAGTTAATTGAGAACATTTACATTCCATTAGCACAAAGCAATGAAATAGCAAGTATTCCAGTTGTTCTGAAAGTTCTGAGTTTAGTCACAGTTTCTGTTCCAGTGGAGAATGCAGTCACTATGTTTACTGGAGAACATACATTATCAAAACAGTAATTCAAGGCAAGCAGTGAAGTGCAGTGAATACTTTCTTTCTATATGCAGCGGCCCAATAGCTCGTCCAATAACGCTTCAAAAGTAGTTCAGTAGTCAAATTGAAACTCAAGTCACGTAACCACGTGGCGAAATTTTACTCAAGGAGTGCCGGATAAGTCAAGATAGTGATAAAAAGCAGGATAAATTAACACAGTGTTTAAAGTATTGATGTTGTTGCTCCGGTTCTCACGTGCGAAATTAGACGCTGTGGAAGAAAGCGAAATTCGTAGCGATGTCACACTATTTCACAGACATGACCAGACTCTCGTGTATATGGAAGTAAAGAAAACACTACTTCAGATCAGAAAAATGGGTAACTTTTCGATAAAGTTCAGGTAGAAACAGAGAATCAGAGACCGTAAGTCCTTCACAATGACTATGGCGATCAATAGGAATGATGGTATAAGGCCACCGGATCTGTTAAGATCCCATATTCGTGTTTGAGAATATAAAAATTGCTCAAAATTCGAAAAGTGTTGCAGAAATTTGGCAAAATAGGAGAGTTCTGTGCAAAACACTTTAGACAGCTGTGTCCCAAGCACTCTGGATGTCTAGGACATAACGGGTGACCAAAAAGTCAGTATAAATTTGATAACTGAACTAATCACGGAATAACGTAGATAGAGAGGTACAAATTGACACACATGCTTGGTTTGACATTGGGTTTTATTAAGACCAAAAAAATACAAACGTTCAAAAAATGTCCGACAGATGGCCCTTCATCTGATCAGAACAGCAATAATTAGCATAATAAAGTAAGACAAAGCGAAGACGATGTTCTTTAAAGGAAATGCTCAATATGTCCAACATCATTCCCCAACAATAGCTGTAGTCGAGGAATAATGTTGTGAACAGCACCGTAAAGCATGTCCGAAGTTATGGTGAGGGATTGGATTCAGATGTTGTCTTTCAGCATCCCTAGAGATGTCGGTCGATCACGATACACTTGCAACTTCAGGTAAGCCCAAAGACAATAATCGCACGGACAGAAGTCTAGGGACCTGGGAGGCCAAGCATGACAAAAGTGGCGGCTGAGCACACGATCATCACCAAACGACGCGCGCAAGAGAACTTTCACGCGTCTAGCAATATGGGGTGGAACGCCATCCTGCATAAACATCGTACGTTCCAGCAGGTGTTTATCAGCCAGGCTGGGGATGATGCGATTCTGTAACATATCGGCGTACCTCTCACCCGTCACGGTAGCAGTTACAAAACCAGAATCACGCATTTCCTTGAAGAAAAAAGGCCCGATAACAGCAGATGTGGTAAAGCCAACCCATACCGTGACTTTATCGTCGTGCAGTGGAGTTTCCACGACATTTCTAGGATTTTCGGTAGACCAAATTCTGCAATCGTGGGCGTTGGCCGACTCTCGGAGCGTGAAATGAGCTTCGGCGTTCCACAACACGTTACTCAACCAACTTTCATCTTCCACCATCTTCTGAAACGCCCACACCGCAATTGCCCTCCTCTTCACTAAATCACCAGGTAACAGTTCATGATGCCAATGGATTTTGTACGGATAGCATCGGAGGATACGCCTAAGTGCCAACCAAACAGTAGTGTATGGAATGCCGGTGCGACGTGCGACTGCACGAGCGCTGACTTCCCCGTGCATAGACGAACCTGCTACAGTCTCCATTTCTTCCTGAACTGTCTCAGCAGCATTACGCCTTGTGCTCGGTCTGCCACTACGGGGTCTATCGCCTAAACAACCCGTGGCTTCGAACTTCTAAATCATTCTCGCCACAGCTTCATTTGCCAACGGACCTTTACCCGTTAGAATCCCCTTCCTATGGCAATAGGATCGGAACGCTGAATTAGCACGCTCTCCATTCTGATAATACAGCTTCACTAAAAGCGCCTTTTCAGGTAACCTCAACATGCTGCGACTACTGGCGCATTTGATTCTCTCTCTCATTACAGCTCCTTTTATACACGATTGTCGTGCGCCATCTGTCGGACATTTTGTGAACTTTGTCAATTTTTACCTCTCTATCTACATTATTCCGTCGTTAGTTTTGAAATTTATGCTGACTTTTTGATCACCCGGCACTTGCTGTCATTCAACAGTCGTGTTAAAAAGTTGCTCTAAAACCATAGAGAACTTCAGTATACTTTTGAACGCAGCCATAGCGTTGAGACCAAGGGAAACTGAACGAAACCAAATTGAGCATAGAAATAGCCATTCATGACAAGCTTGACAGTAACTTTATTTCTGCTTATCTGGAAAAAAATTCTAAAAGGTGTCAGTGTTAGGTAAATTAAGTCTACGGATCTAGGCCCTGTGTCCAGTCACTTCGTCACCATACTGGTACTGAAAATGAGCAAGGTGGAACTAAAATGGAATTACTAAATTTTGTTTTCTGAAATTATTTGACTGATAAAGATCGTATTACTTTTATTCTGTTTTTGAAGTGATCTAAATAAATTGCGTGTCATTTTCGTTTGCAAGGAGCATCGTTGAACAGATTCACACAACTCAAACGCTATATTTCCGGCGTCAGCCTATTGTAGAATTAAGACACAAAGAAATTAATGACATTAGGTGTAATGGGCATTGATTTAAATGAATGAGGAGACTTGAAAATTGGGACATGTCCGAAAGAACAGACACTACATATACACTATTATAGAATTTTAGATCACGTTTTACGCATGCTTAGTACGACTTCTCTCGAGACTGAAAATCTCCTCTGTAGAAATCAACACGGATTTCGTAAACGAGGATGTCATAAAATCGAGCACTTTCTTTTCATTTACTAGACACAGTAGGAAGTAAAGACCGGCACAAAAGATGAAAACGTATTTTTTGACTTGCCGAAGGCATTAAATACAATTCTGCATATTCGCATAACGGCCAAATTACGCGCGTGCGGAATATCCAAATGACTTGGCGATTGGTTAAGAGAATTCCTATCAAACAGGACTCGTTACGTCGTTCCTTACCGTGAGGAAACTTCAGGAGTAGAAGTATCTCCGATAATACGTCAAGAAAGAGTTATGCGATCATTACTGTTCACAATACATACGTTGGGTGATAAAACAAATTAAGCACCCAGAAGACATGGTCGGACGTCAACGTAAATTTTTACTCGTATTCACCGTCGGCGGGAATGTAAGTGATTAGAGGTGAATTTCTCTGTGACAGGTAGAAAGACTACAAAAGTCATTAGTGTGAGTATAAGGCCTGGTAAGCTCTGTAAGGAGAGCGAAGGCGTCAGATGTTGACAACTGTGGAGGATACGGAGATGCCTTGTACACGTGTGAGTCAGCGTTATCAGCACATACCTTGTCGGTCTTCATTTGACGAATGACAGAACTGTCCATTAACCATATTTGTGGGTGATTCGCATGTGACAGTGACCCAAAGCTAGACTGCATGTGAACGAGAAGTTTCGGTCTACCGCATCTGACCACCACAGGCGAGAAACTTCAAAATGGTTCAAATGGCTCCGAGCACTATGGGACTTAATATCTGAGGTCATCAGTTCCCTATAACTTAGAACTACTTAAAACTAACTAACCTAAGGACATCACACACATTCATTCCCGAGGCAGGATTCGAACCTGCGACCGTAGCGGTCGCGCGGTTGCAGACCGAAGCGCCGAGAACCGCTCGGCCACATAGGCCTGCCGAGAAACTTCGAATTGTGCACTAAGCATATTGTAACCTCTTCATACTTGCACTTGTCATGCGAGAAGAAGTAATGGATTCCTTGTAAAAGTTTGTGTCATCCTGTACCACCGACTGGAAACTTGCAGCAGCCAGATTATGAATTACCGTCCTATGCGCAGAGATGTGCAAAATAGGTTATTAAAAGTGTTTAAGTTCAAAATGCAAATACTTGTTTTTTTTATTTCAGGAAGAAAGACAAACTGGTAAATAAAAGTTATTATATCCAAATGCAACATACGTACTTTAAAAAATTAATTTTTTCAAATTAAAATTTTCTCGTTTCTGAATATTTTACATGCCATTTATTTCATTAATTGTGACACAAATAATTGTTCAAATATTTCATATTTCATGTTCCACTTCAGAGGTCTAATTATTATTCCACCAAAAGAAAATACTCGTTAAAAAGGAGCATAACTTGGCAAACAAGTATATTTAACGAAAAAATTTTGAAGCTGGATATCTATTCAAAGGATCTAAAATACTGTCATTATCCTTTAAATGTTGTAGTAATGGCACTATCACTGGCTACTGAAGGATCAGAGTCCTGAACAAACATTAATGATAATAAACCTTTGTTTTGTCAGAATGTTGTAAGTTCTACCCATCTGCTTCTCCTTATTTCATCTTACGCACTTCTGAAATGAACACTTCTTTAACACGTTCTCTCTAGCCTTCGATTCTCATTTCAGTTTGGAAAAAGGATAAGATATCCATACTAATATGCCATCCTTTTATTTTGGTTCATCTGATTTATAGAATGTCTCAAACCGACTGTTAATATTTTATTTAATAGCTTTTATCAGCACGCGACTGTGCATAGGGTTATCCATTTGGACGCTGCTTAGCATTCTTTGCGTTCTCATTAGTTCTAGCAGACGACATCCGTAATAAGTATCTTTTCCACCTTCTAAACGTCTGATGCCGTAAGGAATAGGTTCTGAACAGCTTGTGCATTCATTAAGAAAAAGTAACTCAATTTCTTTAAAAGCTGCTAATCAGAGTTTTCTTAAGTTTTATTTGAGTATCCTTGAGGTGACTAGGTCTGTAATAGAATTCTAACATGAATTCCATTGTGTTGGGTACGGATAGGTAAAGTATTTTACGGGTGATTCTAAATAGGTTTCAAAAACTTTAGTACACCATGAATGCAGATTGCAAAGTGCTTCATATTTTGACATGGTGGCATCATAAACTTCTTTGTCTGAGTTACTATGAGATCTGCCTTTACACATAGCTCTTGAAGCTATGACCTTGATCCCTCCTCCATTCAATTTGTTTGCAGTTATCACATGATTTCGGTACGTTTTACATTAAACAGACAATAATGGTAAATATATTAAGTGTACTCAAGTCGTAGGGACTTTTCTAATAATTAGGATCATGGTCCTATTCACTTTACAGGTATGCATCTGGCACTTACTGAGGCATCTGTATCCATCGTGGAACTAATTTTGTTTAGACAAATGTGTCATTAAATGAATGAAAACTACGAAGTATGAAATAAAAAAATTAAAGAGAAGCATTTTGCACTTTACAAATACGAAATATCTGTATTTTAAGTATTTTAAATATAATAGAAAATGATTTTTGGAAAAAGTATTTAAAATACAGAATAGAAATAGGTATTTTGGATTTTGAATATGCATTTCGAATTCATGTATTTCACATAATTTACATCTCTGCGCTTGAATAGGCTGCCGATAGCACCACAGTACAAACGGATGGGTTTGGAGTGGTGTAGTCACCTGGAACTATGGGCTACTGAATGAATGGCGTCGGTTTGTGTGCAACAAGGAATTGTGGTTCTCGCTTGCGCCGGGTGATCACAGTCGGTATGGCGACGACACACGGAGAGGTCCCATTCTTCTAATGTTCTGACGTCACGATGTGCAGGCCGAGGTCCACGAAAAAGATGGCCGCGGCGCGTGCTTCACGAAGGTAGGCCTGAACTCGCTCGCTCAGCTCAGCAGTCAAAATGCGTTTCTAAACATGTTAACTCGCAGCTGGGCGTGCATGTACCAACGAGAATTGCATCTTCTACTAGAATCCGCTATTATGATATCTTACTGATTAACAGTACTACAACAAAATTTAAGATCAATACTCGATGTAAATGGTATAACGGCTTGTTTACAGCATTTAGTCTCTTCTGTTTAACAATTCTCATTTCATGCAAGAAGAATTGCCTTATGCAACTGATAATCATTTTGGCATAATTTTAATTTAATGTAGGCCAGTACAGCCGTAACAAACTATAAGTTGCCCTATGGGCGTCCGAACATTCTAGGACTAATAACAGTAAGACTCCATAATAGCGGATTCCAGTAGAAGATGCAATTCTCGTTTGTACGTACACACTTAGTTAAGAGTTAACAGGTGGAGAAACGCATTTTGTCTGCTAAGTTGAGCGAGAGAATGAGCGCAGGCCTACCTTCGTGAGGTACAAGCCTGGGCCGTCTTTATAGTGGGCCTCGGTGGGCAGCCATCGGTCGTGACTTCTGGTTATAACACTCGAGGCTACTATTGAGTTTGCCACAGCCGATAATGTTTCTCCTGCAAATGGGTTCGAGATGGCCTTGATCGTGTGTAATGGAAAGGTACTGGACTGCTTTCCGTTTGTACAAAGATTTCTATTCAAAGGAGTAATAGCAGAACAAACGGAAATCAAACCAAAATTCTGTTAGCACTAAAGTGAACTGCAACTAAGCAAAATGAAACGGTCGCCTTTCTAACTAGGCAAAGTTCACCATGTACTAGCACTGTTCATAAACAAAGTTATTTATTGGTATTTACTTAACTTGTCACTATTTTTCATTAGGGACACGAGAGAGTAGGACATTTTAGCAAGCATTACACCAGTGGTTTGGCATGAATAACACAGGAGGAGTATTAAAAATTTTTGGCCATAAATGGCTCTCAGTAACACTTGATATCTCTATATTTAATCAGCATAAGTAAATGATTATTAATGGCGGAGCACTACTAACTTGGGCATGAGGTTCTTTAATTATCATAATAATTGAAAAATACTGTCATTGAAGTGGTTTCCCGACCATTATATTCTCTATTCTCATTAATATTTGTTTTCTCAAAGAGCATTCACTTCTTTATACTGTATGGCTCAAATGAAGCTTCTGGTCGCTAGGTCTGTTACAGACTGAACAGTGTTAGCCAGTTACTTGTTATAGCACTTTCAAGTTATAAGAATGAAAGTTGCGCTTCGTTAGTACTGTTATTCTAATATATACAGAAAAACTGGTTCAACAACTGGCACGGGGTCCCAGAAACTATTCTACAAACTGACTCAGATCAAAACTGAAAATTTTAATTAAGAAAGAATAAGAGAAATACATTTTAACTACATACACATTCAAGTATAAACACAATTGCAAACCTGTGCAGTATATTTTATTCTTAACGCTGGCTCTTGAGTTTTACTAATCAGTAACTGCTCTGAATAACCCCAGTTTTATTCATGTAACTTTAATACTGTACTGGGATTTCAAGAAGAACATTTATGCATAACGCCTTAGATCATCTCTTTGCAGCTGTACACCGGTGAAACTACATATATCATTTTTTTAAGAGAGAGTACTTCTAAAATTAGGCTCGCTGAATAATTATGAAATTTACTAATCCAGAAATTTTATTAAATTTTGTTACAGAAAATATTTACTTTTCATTTCAATAAACTAGGATGCTCGGGAACACTGCAGCTTTGGAGAAGAACCCTGCCTCGGTAAAAGACTCGGGATAAAATATGCGTCTTCGACACAAAGTTTAAACAAAATAGCATTATTATTTGGTGAAGTAACCACATAACTGGTCTACGCAGTTCTACAGTACCCCCATGATAATTTGACACGAAGGTGGTGACTGTGGTGATCTCCTGTGGCTACTCGAAAAGACAGCAGAAGAATCCATGGATGTCGCTGAGTAACAGGATCTGAAAATTTTCTTCTTAGCGTCGGATTTTCGTAATACACAGCTAACGAATGTATGCCATGAACAATCAACCAAATTTCTTCCTTATCTGAGACTATATTGTATAATCTTACTGCTCATCTAGCCTCGTTCTACACACAACGTGCGAACACTCTGTCTGCTAGCTACCGACTGACACTTGCCACTAAAGGCCCTTGCAGTTCGAGGACCAAACCCATCTTTTCTATTTCCGGCAAGTTAATTTCGTTACAAGGGGACTTCCCTCCGTGTTTCTCATGATTTCAAAGCAACTTTCTGTATGCATGAACCAGTATTATAAGTAAAGTTTTAATTTTTTCCATTCCTCTACAGACCATTTGTTTTAAAATTACGTCAATAGATTAACTATAGTCACATAAATAATGAATAAAACATTTACATTGATGCTACTTCAAAGATCATCGTGATACATAAATTACATTAAACACAGGCCAACGATGAAGTTGTGGGAGATAAATGTAAGTAACATAGATGCTGGGGTTACAAGGTGACGACTATTAGTGATGGAGGAGACTCTGGCTGCACAACGCTAAGTGACGGACAACCTGCGCTTCATGTATCTCTGATGTGACAGTACCTTGATGCCATTTTCCTACAGTACAGTATTATAGAGCATTAGATTCCTTTTCGTAATACATTTTGTAGTCAAGTTTCACGTTGGATATGTGAGGTCTCTGTTCGCACATTCAACTTTTCAGAGCATGTGGGATCAATATTCATTATGATTTCGTCTTCGTAGGAGTCAAGTGGTTTATATCATAGCTTATCCACCATCAAATAGTACTTCGGACATTAATGCCAAATGTAGTCATTTTCTTTTGTCTATTTCAACCGAACGATGATGCAGATGCACATGTTCAGTGGAATTGGATGTTTCATATGTGAAATATCTCTTGTGCTCACATATGAAACATCCAATTACTTGTGAGTAAAATTTGTGATTTCTCCGAGCTAATTTTCAAATCCCATGGCTAATGTGCAGTTTAGCATTGCATGGAATCCATACCCCCATATGTGTTCACTCAAGAACTACGTTCTCGATACGTATTACATTCGGCATAATTGCATTTAAAGCCCTGAAAGAAGAATCTACCTCAAGCAGAGACTGAAGTTATGTTACAGACTGAAAAGCTAAAGAAACTGGTACACCTGCCTAATATCGTGTAGGACCCCCGCGAACACGCATAAGTGCCGCACCACGACGTGGCATGGACTCGACTAACTTCCGAAGTAGTGCTGGAGGGAACTGACACAATGAATCCTGCACGACTGTCAATACATCCGTAAGAATACGAGGTGGTGGGGTTCTCTTCTGAACAGCACCTTGCAAGGCATCCCATATACGTTCAGCAAAGTTCATCTGGAGAGTCTGGTGGTCAGCGGAAGTGTTTAAACTCGGAAGAGTGCTCCTGCAGCCACTCTGTAGCAATCCTGGACGTGTGAGGTGTCGCATTGTCCTGCTGGAATAACCCAAGTCCGTCGGAATGCACAATGAACATGGATGGATGCAGGTGAACGGACAGGATGCTTACGTACGTGTCACCTGTCTGAGTCCTAACTGGATTATCAGGGGTCCCACATCACTCCAACTGCACACACCTCTCACCAATCTCACCATTACAACGCCTCCACCAACTTGAACAGTCCCTTGCTGAGATGCAGGGACCGTGGATTCATAACGTTCTCCCCATAGCCGTAGACGCCCATCCACTCGATACAATTTGGAACGAGACTCGTCCGACCAGACTAATTGTTTCCAGTCATCAACAGCCCAATGTCGGTGTTTGGTGACGGGCCCAGGTGAGGCATTAAAAATTGCGTCGTGCAGTCATGAAGTTTATACTAGTGGACCTTCGGCTCCGAAAGCCAAAGTCGATGATGTATTTTGAATGGTTGGCATGCTAACACTTGTTGATGGCCCAGCACTGAAATCTGCAGCAACTTGCGGAAGGGTAGCACTTCTGTCACGTTGAACGATTCTCTTCATTCATCACTGGACCCGTTCTTGGAGAACCTTTTTCCGGCCTCAGCGATGACGGAGATCTCATATATATACCGTGATATTCACGATACAATCGTGAAATGGTCGTACCGGAAAATCCACACTTCATCGCTACCTCGAAGAGGCTGCGTCCCATCGCCGCGTTCAAACTCACTTAAATCTTGATAGCCTGCCATTGTAGCAGCAGTAACGAATCTAAAAACTGCACCAAACACTTATTGTCTTACATAGGCGTAGCCGATTGCAGCGCCATAGTCCGCCTGTTAACATATCTCTGTGTTTGAATACGCATGCCTGTACCAGTTTCTTTGGCGCTTGAATGTATAACTTTTTCAGCTATGTAGATAAGTTTATCACTTTGTTCAACTTCGAGACACGAACCAGTGACGACAGGGACGTCGGGACGATTTCTGGTACCACGCTATCTCAGGGCATTTTCAATTGTTAGGTGTTGTAGGACACAGAAAGCAAAAACATTTGGGCAGTACGAACTACATGTATAAGACGCACTTTTGTCATAGTGAGTAGTTGTGTGAGGTCTATTGTAGAAGTTATAGTTTCAGCTTTGCTTTGGTTAACTCGTGTTAAAGGCTCTTTAATTATTTCGTCGCACTTTGGCAATATACACTACTGGCCATTAAAATTGCTACACCACGAAGATGACGTGCTACAGACGCGAAATTTAACCGACAGAAAGAAGATGCTGTGATATGCCAATGATTAGCTTTTCAGACCATTCACACAAGGTTGGCGGCGGTGGCGACACCTACAACGTGCTGACATGAGAAAACTTGCCAACCGATTTCTCATACACAAACAGCAGTTGACCGGCGTTGCCAGGTGAAACGTTGTTGTGATGCCTCGTGTAAGAAGGAGAAATGCGTACCATCACGTTTCCGACTTTGATAAAGGTCGGATTTTAGCCTATCCCGATTGTGGTTTATCGTATCGCGACATTGCTGCTCGCGTTGGTCGAGATCCAATGACTGTTAGCAGAATATGGAATCGGTTGGTTCAGGACGGTAATACAGAACGCCGTGCTGGACCCCAACAGCCTCGTATCACTAGCAGTCGAGATGACAGGCATCATATGCGCATGGCTGTAACGGATCGTGCAGCCACGTCTCGGACGACGTTTGCAGCAGCATGGGCTGTCAGCTCAGAGACAATCGCTGCGGTTACCCTTGACGCTGCATCACAGACAGGAACGCCTGCGATGGTGCACTCAACGACGAACCTGGGAGCACGAATGGCAAAACGTCATATTTTCGGATGAATCCAGGTTCTGTTTACAGCATCACGACGGTCGCATCCGTGTTTGGCAACATCGCGGTGAACGCACATTGGAAACGTGTATTCGTCATCGCCATTCTGGCGTATCACCCGTCGTGATGGTACGGGGTGCCATTGGTTGCACGTCTCGGTCACCTCTTGTTCGCAATGGCGGCACTTTGAACAGTGAACGTTACATTTCAGATGTGTTACGACCCGTGGCTGTACCCTTCATTCGATCCCTACGAAACCCTACATTTCAGCAGGATAATGCACGACCTCATGTTGCAGGTCCTGTATACGCCTTTCTGGATACAGAAAATGTTCGACTGCTGCCCTGGCCAGCACATTCTCCAGAATTGAAAACGTCTGGTCAATGGTGGCCGAGCAACTGACTCGTCGCAATACGCCAGTCACTACTCTTGACGAACTGTGGTATCGTGTTGAAGCTGCATAGGCAGGTGTAGCTATACACGCCGTCCGAGCTCTGTTTGACTCAATGCCCTGTCGTATCAAGGCCGTTATTACGGCCAGAGGTGGTTGTTCTGGGCACTGATGTCTCAGTAACAATGCACCGAAATTGCGTGAAAATGTAATCACAAGTCATTTCTACTATAATATATTTGTCCAATGAATACCCGTTTATCATCTGCATTTCTTCTTGGTGTAGCAATTTTAATGGCCAGTAGTGTACTTGCCACTATTAAAAGTAAAGCTAATTCCATTTATAAAATTTGGGTCAGATTTTATATAAAGCTGAAACATTTCAAGGCTTAAAAACCAAAATGAACTCACATGTTGAAGCAGACCGTAGTTGCCGGTTTTCAAACTATATATCAGCCGTAAGTTTTATGGGTTTAAAAGAGGAAGTGATAAGATATTAGGTTTGTGTGAGCGTTGGTATACAGTATATTGACTGCTGCAGTGCAGCTTCATAATTTTGCAGCAACGTCCTGAGTAATACGCCTGCGCTTCACCCCTTTGATGCAGTCCTCAGTGGTAGTCGGAGATATCTGGATTTAGGGGCTCAGTTTTTCGCGACACCGACGCCCTCCTACGAGCCCGCTACTGGCCGGCATGTTGGTAGCGCTGCCGCATGGGGGCCAGCTGCCGCTGCGCCTCTGAGACTGAATATCCAATTTTAAGCCTCACTTCCCTCACAGTCTCCAAGTTATCAATGGACACACACAATCCAATTTAGCGGCAGCGCCGGCCGGCTCGCTGTGGGTGGGAAGAGGGCGCCCCCGCGCTGCGGGTGGGTTGGGCGGCTGCGGCGCTCGCCAGAAAAGAGCGCAGGGTTTCTCAATTATAGCGGCGACCAATCAGATGCGTGCCCCGACTGCCAAATAGGTTCCGCTGCCGCAGCTCCGCGGCCGTCCACTTGATGAGCGAGCAACTCTGGCGATCGTAATATTTGTCTCGGTAACTGCATCGCTCACGGCACTGCGCGTTGCTTGCACGATCGAACCGGGAGGCAGCGATAGCCGCTGGAGGTGGTAGCGACATTCAGCTGTTCCGGTGAGAAATATCTTTTCTGGTTCCCATGGGTCCCGACTATTCCACACAGTCCCAATTTTTAACAAATTATCCTAGAATCCGTGAACAGTCTTTAGAACAGGAATGTCTTCGTTTTTCTTCTTATGTATCATTTTCGTAATTGCTTTTTTTAAATTTTTGTTTTTATTCTACTAACCGATCTTATAGGATGTGGTTCTTCATCAGAATACTGGACAACATACCCTCAGGTTACTTCGATTATAGCTTGAAGCTCTTAATCGCTTACCTCGCTCGAAAAATTACGTGACATGCCCAAACGTGGGTGTTCCATTGCCGCTGCTATACGGTCGTTTTCGTATTGTATCATACGTTAGATTTCAAATCGTAGTTGCCGGCTGAAGTGGCCGAGCGGTTCTAGGCGCTACAGTCTGGAGCCGCGCGACCGCTACGGTCACAGGTTCGAATCCTGCCTCGGGCATGGATGTGTGTGATGTCCTTAGGTTAGTTAGGTTTAAGTAGTTCTAGGGGACTGATGACCTGAGAAGTTAAGTCCCGTAGTGCTCTGAGCAATTTGAACCATTTTTTTAAATCGTAGTTGATTGCAGCACTTGCAGCTCTCATTTAGATAAATTCTGGTATACTGTTTTCACATTTATCACCGGAAAACGAAAGTGGAAGTTGCCGTCTACAGGAGACAGGGTGAGAATTTTAATGTATGAGGTGTGTTCAAGATATTCCGGAACTTTTTCCGCAAAATTTTTATACGCTTATCTTTTACTTATTGTGCATCGTCTCGTTCAAAATACTCTCCTCCACAACTTATAGGCCGCTCTCAACGCTGTTTCCATCTCCGGAAGCAGTCTTGGCACGTCTCTTGCTGGATGGTGAGAAACGCCATGTGTGAATTTTTTTTTTATCTCGTCTATTGTTCCTCCCCCCCATGAACCATGGACCTTGCCGTTGGTGGGGAGGCTTGCGTGCCTCAGCGATACAGATAGCCCTACCGTAGGTGCAACCACAACAGAGGGGTATCTGTTGAGAGGCCAGACAAACGTGTGGTTCCTGAAGAGGGGCAGCAGCCTTTTCAGTAGTTGCAAGGGCAACAGTCTGGATGATTGACTGAGCTGGCCTTGTAACAATAACCAAAACGGCATTGCCGTGCCGGTACTGCGAACGGCTGAAAGCAAGGGGAAACTACAGCCGTAATTTTTCCCGAGGGCATGCAGCTTTACTGTATGATTACATGATGATGGCGTCCTCTTGGGTAAAATATTCCGGAGGTAAAATAGTCCCCCATTCGGATCTCCGGGCGGGGACTACTCAAGAGGATGTCGTTATCAGGAGAAAGAAAACTGGCGTTCTACGGATCGGAGCGTGGAATGCCAGATCCCTTAATCGGGCAGGTAGGTTAGAAAATTTAAAAAGGGAAATGGATAGGTTGAAGTTAGATATAGTGGGAATTAGTGAAGTTCGGTGGCAGGAGGAACAAGACTTCTGGTCAGGTGACTACAGGGTTATAAACACAAAATCAAATAGGGGTAATGCAGGAGTAGGTTTAATAATGAATAGGAAAATAGGAATGCGGGTAAGCTACTACAAACAGCATAGTGAACGCATTATTGTGGCCAAGATAGATACGAAGCCCACACCTACTACAGTAGTACAAGTTTATATGCCAACTAGCTCTGCAGATGACGAAGAAATTGAAGAAATGTATGATGAAATAAAAGAAATTATTCAGATTGTGAAGGGAGACGAAAATTTAATAGTCATGGGTGACTGGAATTCGAGTGTAGGAAAAGGGAGAGAAGGAAACATAGTAGGTGAATATGGATTGGGGGACAGAAATGAAAGAGGAAGCCGCCTGGTAGAATTTTGCACAGAGCACAACATAATCATAACTAACACTTGGTTTAAGAATCATGAAAGAAGGTTGTATACATGGAAGAACTAAAAGGTATCAGATAGATTATATAATGGTAAGACAGAGATTTAGGAACCAGGTTCTAAATTGTAAGACATTTCCAGGGGCAGATGTGGACTCTGACCACAATCTATTGGTTACGACCCGTAGATTAAAACTGAAGAAACTGCAAAAAGGTGGGAATTTAAGGAGATGGGACCTGGATAAACTAAAAGAACCAGAGGTTGTACAGAGATTCAGGGAGAGCATAAGGGAGCAATTGACAGGAATGGGGGAAATAAATACAGTAGAAGAAGAATGGGTAGCTTTGAGGGATGAAGTAGTGAAGGCAGCAGAGGATCAAGTAGGTAAAAAGACGAGGGCTAGTAGAAATCCTTGGGTAACAGAAGAAATATTGAATTTAATTGATGAAAGGAGAAAATATAAAAATGCAGTAAGTGAAACAGGCAAAAAGGAATACAAACGTCTCAAAAATGAGATCGACAGGAAGTGCAAAATGGCTAAGCGGGGATGGCTAGAGGACAAATGTAAGGATGTAGAGGCCTTTCTCACTAGGGGTAAGATAGATACCGCCTACAGGAAAATTAAAGAGACCTTTGGAGATAAGAGAACGACTTGTATGAATATCAAGAGCTCAGATGGAAACCCAGTTCTAAGCAAAGAAGGGAAAGCAGAAAGGTGGAAGGAGTATATAGAGGGTCTATACAAGGGCGATGTACTTGAGGACAATATTATGGAAATGGAAGAGGATGTAGATGAAGATGAAATGGGAGATACGATACTGCGTGAAGAGTTTGACATAGCACTAAAAGACCTGAGTCGAAACAAAGCCCCCGGAGTAGACAATATTCCATTGGAACTACTGACGGCCGTGGGAGAGCCAGTCCTGACAAAACTCTACCATCTGGTGAGGAAGATGTATGAGACAGGCGAAATACCCTCAGACTTCAAGCAGAATATAATAATTCCAATCCCAAAGAAAGCAGGTGTTGACAGATGTGAAAATTACCGAACTATCAGCTTAATAAGTCACAGCTGCAAAATACTAACACGAATTCTTTACAGACGAATGGAAAAACTAGTAGAAGCCAACCTCGGGGAAGATCAGTTTGGATTCCGTAGAAACACTGGAACACGTGACGCAATACTGACCTTACGACTTATCTTAGAAGAAAGATTAAGGAAAGGCAAACCTACGTTTCTAGCATTTGTAGACTTAGAGAAAGCTTTTGACAATGTTGACTGGAATACTCTCTTTCAAATTCTAAAGGTGGCAGGGGTAAAATACAGGGAGCGAAAGGCTATTTACAATTTGTACAGAAACCAGATGGCAGTTATAAGAGTCGAGGGACATGAAAGGGAAGCAGTGGTTGGGAAGGGAGTAAGACAGGGTTGTAGCCTCTCCCCGATGTTGTTCAATCTGTATATTGAGCAAGCAGTAAAGGAAACAAAAGAAAACTTCGGAGTAGGTATTAAAATTCATGGAGAAGAAATAAAAACTTTGAGGTTCGCCGATGACATTGTAATTCTGTCAGAGACAGCAAAGGACTTGGAAGAGCAGTTGAATGGAATGGACAGTGTCTTGAAAGGAGGATATAAGATGAACATCAACAAAAGCAAAACAAGGATAATGGAATGTAGTCTAATTAAGTCGGGTGATGCTGAGGGAATTAGATTAGGAAATGAGGCACTTGAAGTAGTAAAGGAGTTTTGCTATTTGGGGAGCAAAATAACTGATGATGGTCGAAGTAGAGAGGATATAAAATGTAGGCTGGCAATGGCAAGGAAAGCGTTTCTGAAGAAGAGAAATTTGTTAACATCCAGTATTGATTTAAGTGTCAGGAAGTCATTTCTGAAAGTATTTGTATGGAGTGTAGCCATGTATGGAAGTGAAACATGGACGATAAATAGTCTGGACAAGAAGAGAATAGAAGCTTTCGAAATGTGGTGTTACAGAAGAATGCTGAAGATTAGATGGGTAGATCACATAACTAATGAGGAAGTATTGAATAGGATTGGGGAGAAGAGAAGTTTGTGGCGCAACTTGACCAGAAGAAGGGATCGGTTGGTAGGACATGTTCTGAGGCATCAAGGGATCACCAATTTAGTATTGGAGGGCAGCGTGGAGGGTAAAAATCGTAGAGGGAGACCAAGAGATGAATACACTAAGCAGATTCAGAAGGATGTAGGTTGCAGTAGGTACTGGGAGATGAAAAAGCTTGCACAGGATAGAGTAGCATGGAGAGCTGCATCAAACCAATCTCAGGACTGAAGACCACAACAACAACAACATTGTTCCAATTCTTCGTCCTTTCAACGAGGTTTTGAAGTTTGGAAATAAAAAAAAAGTCCGCAGGGGCCAGGTCTGGGGGTATCGAGGATGAGCCAGCACAGTGATTCCGTTCTTTGTGCAATAATCACTCACCAACAGGGATGAATGTGCGCGTGCGTTATCGTAATGCCAGTCCAATATGGTGTGTCAGGTTTTCACGATATGAGGTTTTCATGATATGATCCAACTGAAATGTTACATTCTTCTGAAATCTCTCGGACAGTAAGTCTTCGACTGGCACGCACAATTTCATTGACGTTGATAACACGAACGTCGTCGGTAGACGTCGAAGGGCGTCCTGAAAGAGGCTCGTCGTAATTACCGTCCGGTCATTTTTAAACCGTGTGAACCATTCGTAACACTGAGTGCTCATCACCGTAGGCTTCCTGCATCATTTTGTGTGTCTCTGTAAAGGGTTAGATGAGTCTCACGCAAAATTTCATGCAGAGGCGTTGCTCCTCTTGCTTTTCCATATCCAAATTAGCGATTTGTGGGAGACAACGTTCTACTCAATACAGCATGAACAATAATTGAAAGCTGTACAGCGACGAAACTTCTAACAGTTACAAACTCAACACAGGCGTGTGCAGGGATGCCAACCGCATTTCCCACCAACACACTATTAGGGCGACATAACGTATTGTCGTGTGAAATTTAGTATTGAACGCGAAGGACGAACTGACATTACACCCCGTGTGAAGTGAAAAAACATGAAGTAGCTGATCATATTAAATAGCTGACACTTAAAATGAGTAACTATATGTATTTTGTGAATTAAAGTACATCGAATGTCTATATTTCTTTTTGTTTGTTTCCATTTCCAGTACGTATTTCGGTGCCAAAGCTGCATGGCAGGGGCTTCCAGGAATCACCTGTTCTTTTGTGCCACAACCTGGTGAAGTAGGCGCACCCGAGTCATGTTACTGTTGCTTTATGCGTGCAGAAATATGCAGCACTTGTAAATAACGTACAGGAACGCTCATATTTCGAGAATCTCCTCCACTGGTGCTCCATAGCATAGCGAAATTCCACTTTTGATTTCGACTGCATGCACAACCCAAACAGAGCTGTGCAGACTTCGAAAATAAGCATATTATGTGAGCAAAATTACTCGCTCTCAATAGTTTTGCTCGGTAAATAAGACACAACACAATATAATATTAGAGATGTTTCTGACCTCCTACGGAATTTATTTTCCTTGGGGAAGATGGAGCATTTGATGTGCGAGACGCCGACAGACACCGCAGAACAACTGGTTGGTCGTTTGGTTGAAGTTTCTGCCATTTTTCTCCAACCACCTTGCTATTTCGATCGTGTTAGACAATCGATAGCATGCGATTACTAGTTGAGCATAAAAGCAAACGGTCTACATTTCCGCAACTTCTCTAAAATAATGTTCATCAAATGTCATCTTCAGATGGTTCCTGACGAATGCTGTGCTGTTCCTCTCGGCGCCCTGTGTATACTAGCCGTTACCCCCTCCACCGTTCCTCTCCTGGTGTCTTCGGTGCGGCCGGCGCGGCGGCTACTGGAGGTGGTGGGGGAAGCGGCGCCTGGGTGTGAACTGGGGTCTGCAGTCTCCCTGTTGCCGCCGTCGGGGGCGGTCCTCGATCCCTGGGATCGCATCGTTCTCAGACTAAATTGAAAGCCGCTGTCTTTATTAATTAGATCGTCATCTGGGATTGCGTAACTAAAGAGGCCATCGAAATCCGACAACAGGGCGATCTAATTAATAAAGACAGCGGCCTTCAGCTTAGTCAAGCTTGGAACCCTGCACTCAGCCTGGAGAGAAAGATGCGGACCGCCCCCGACGGCGGCAGCAGAGAGACTGCAGACTAGTGGTGGGCAGGAAATCGCGTATCTGTTAGAAATCGCAGTGACTGAGAAGTCACAGATATCACAGTAGCAACTTTACAGAATCTAACTGCGATTTCAGTCACAGTTAGCAGTCGCAAATAGTATTTCACATTCAAAGACGTGAGCCATCTATTGGTCGAATTTAGCACTGCTTTCTGCGATTTCAGTGACAAGTCGCAACTAAGAGTCGCAAGTAGCAACTAAAAAGCGCGGTTAACAGTGGCATCTGTTGGCCGAAGTTCGTACTACGTCCATCTCTGCGGTACGCTATGGAGTCTAACTGCGATTTCCGTGACAAGTCGCAACTAAGAGTCGCAAGTAGCAACTAAAAAACGCGGTTAACAGTGGCATCTGTTGGCCGAAGTTCGTACTACGTCCATCTCTGCGGTACGCTATGGAGTCTAACTGCGATTTCCGTGACAAGTCGCAACTAAGAGTCGCAAGTAGCAACTAAAAAGCGCGGTTAACAGTGGCATCTGTTGGCCAAAGTTCGTACTACGTCCATCTCTGCGGTACGCTATGGAGTCTAACTGCGATTTCCGTAACAAGTCGCAACTAAGAGTCGCAAGTAGCAACTAAAAAGCGCGGTTAACAGTGGCATCTGTTGAGCAAAGTTCATACTACGCTATTCGCTACCGAGTCAAACTGCGATTTCTGTGACAAATCGCAACTAAGAGTCGCAAGTAGCAACTAAAAAGCGCAGTTAACATACTTTTCCTAGTGTCATCTGTTGACCGACGTACGTACTTCGTTATGAGAGCCTTGTGCCTCAGGAGATCGATGTGCTGTGTGTGCATATGAAGGGCTTATTTCAATAGTGGTACAAGTCCATTTTTGTTAATTTTAAGATATAGAGTCGTGAAGTTAAATGAGTGCTGAAAAATCTGCAGTTGAGATACCAGAAATATTCAAGCATATGGCTTCTTGCTAGAGATGAACCTTTATTTATGTTTCTTTGGATCACTAATTTCAGAAGCATTATAGACAGAAAAGTGTAGGTAATGAACTTGTACCACTATTGAAATAAGCCCTTCATGTTATATGACGACATGCACATTCAGCATCAGTTATGGTTGGTCAAATTCTACTGTGACTCTGAATGTATTATATTAATAAGAAGCAACATTGCCTTTTTCTCCTGAAAATATCAAGTAACATAACAAATGTGTTTGATTCTGCTTCCAATATGACAGTTTTGGTTAATACTCCACATGCCTACAGGACTTTGCAATGTTAACACAGCAGAACTCAGACATCTGTATAAGTGTAGAGAAATGAAAACAGTCATATGAATGCCTCACTTTTGTTCTGACACAGTTCAAGACTCGGGAGAAAAGTTTTACACCTGGTGTTCTACATGGCAACTTCACACACAAGAACTTTTTGCCGACACTACTACCACCTACATAAGTAAGCTTTTCCTGTGTCACTTTCAAGTAATGCACTTAAGCTATTCCTGATTTAACTGGAAGATCTGTAATTCCCACTTTCATATCAACAGCCTCAAAATGCATATTGTAGACTTCTATGTTACAGGTCAGTGTCACACCAAGATTGTGGAGAGAAAGGGGGGGGGGGGGCAGCACGTCGGTATCCAACAAGTGTTTACCAATAAATAAGTGGCGGAAAATTACGGGTATAGGACGGCTTAACATGTGGAAAATGAGATTTTTATTATTCACTCAATGTATTTAACATTTATTATTCCTTTAAAATCGCACAACAACTTCAATAAAACACTTTAATCAGTCACACACTTATTTCATAATTATTTCACTTTTAAACTTCAAATCCTCTAAGAGCTGTCTTGAATCTTCACGAGTCTCTCTCAACAGCCTTGATGTGGATAGATATGTACAGCAACAGTAATCAGTCAGAACTGCGTCTGCAAAAACACAAGGATTATTAAACAATTTTTGCTGTCACTAATTACTAGCAATATAATTGACAGAGTAGATTGCTAATGTTTGCTATATCACATTTGCTAATATTTGCTATATCACATTCGCAAGAACGATCTCACTGAAGTAATTAAGTCCATCAAAACGCTTAGAAACTAACCTCTCCTCTGACGAAAACGGTCTAAAGACTGGCAATTTCTTCAGATCTGTTGACAATGATATTTTGAATTATCACTTTACTGAGTGACTGAAATGTAGTTCAGGTACCTATGAACATAACAATATGTTAGACTTCATTTTTTAAACACGAACTATTACGGTACTGTGCGGCTACTTACATATTAATTACACTATTAATATTTTCACAGTTGTTTCTTTAATACAAAATTAAAGCCAACGGAAGAATAAACGTAAAACATACTTACCAATGACAGGTTTGTTGAGATGCAATTTTCTGTGTGGACAGACGTAACTTTTTCATACCGTGGTACGTCGCAGAAATAGCAGGAGTCACAGAAATCGCAGAAGTCACAGAAATCGCAGAAGTCACAGAAATCGCAGAAGTAGCAGAAATCGCGGAAGTAGCAGAAATAGCAGTGGCGGAGGGATACGCGACTTAGGTTCCTTAACTGCGACAAATCACAGTTAAGAATAACAGATACTGAAAAGTAGCATTCACAGAAATCACTGATATCGGAAAATCGCAGTTTAGCCCATATGTACTGCAGACCCCATTCAGACCCAGGCGCCGCTTCCCCCACCATCTCCAGTAGCCGCCGCGCCGGCCGCACCGAAGACACCAGGAGAGGAACGGTGGAGGGGGTAACGGCTAGTATATACAGCCTGCTCTCCCTCCACGCGCTCCTGTCGTCGTAGCGGAAGGAGCTCTCAGCCGGTGATGGCCGGTGCAACGGTAGCTATTGGGGTTTAGGCCTCGCTGACCGCTCTGCTCTACAGAGAGTTCCTTTCGAGGCGCCAGTATCGCTCGGTGGATCGGCGGAAGGTTGAGCTTGCTCCCTTTCGTCGAAAAGCCGCGTAGCTCGCGGAGAAGCTCTATTGTCGTCAAGAGTCACTGACTCACAGTAACCCGTAACTTCGGTTACAAACCTAGCGAGACTCTCTCGTTCTGTGTTAGGGTTGATCAGTGCCAGGGGCCCGTTCACGTCGGACCACCCCGCGTACTGTAGGCCACTTCTCTTCCTCCGCACCTCCTTTAGGTGCCGCGCCACTGCACCAACGGCGCACGCTAGGCCGTAGGGCATTCCCCCTCTTCTGTATGACCTACTATTAGCCTTTTCTTTTCAGAAAAAGCATAATTGTCGTGTCCACCCATACCAAATAAAGCTCCTGCAAACACACGATGGCAGATTCCGCCGGTGTTTCCCCCGCCCTAACCCGCAGCAAGGCTGCAGCTAAAGAGGCGCGAGAGTCGGCTGTTCCCGTCGACGTCAGCGTCCCGCTTGCCGCCGTTGAGGAGGTGTTGGCCGACAAGGACCGGCAGATCGCTGCGCAAGCGCAGGAACTGCTGAGCCAGCGTCGATTGATAACCGACCTCTGCGGCCCAAGTGAGTCCCCCACGCGGACAAGTACACTGCACATAACACTACATTCACCTGCATCTGGTGACTCATGCACCACTGTCCCACTGCGGCAGCCGACTCCAACGGCGGAACCGGCAGCTGCAGATGCGGACACAGAACAACACTACACTCGGCCCTGGCAGGTGGAGGGCCCACGACGCAAACAGAGAAACACCATGCAAACAAGCGAGCAACCACACTCGCAAGGTAGCCGAAAGGCGCTGCTACCTACACCAAAACCCGCGCTTCCGGTTAGGAACACCAATACAACAACAAACACGACCCGACCTGCGGTCCGCAACACCACACAAGTACCAACCGCAGCTACGCCCACACAACAGAAGACTGGTTTTGCCCCAGTCGTAATCCAGAACTACGGGGACCTCAGCGTCCTCAACTCAACATTCGCGGAAAGGCACTCACCTTGCACGCTACACACGAAGTACTCTGGGGATAGGGCCTCACTGTACGTATCAACTAACAGTGAATATAAAGATCTCCTTATCTTCCTCAAAGAAAAGGAAATCGAGCACTATACGTACAGGACCGCCGAAGAACGGACACAGCAGTACGTGGTAAAGGGAGTGGACCCCAACACCCCAAACAACACAGTACAAGCGGCGCTTAACTTCCTTGGATTCGACTGCAAAAGTGCTTCCAGGATGACAGGCTTCCGCTCCCACCACCGTCTACCACACTACCCGGTCGAGATGGCCGACACGGCCACCTCCCGCGGCCTTCTGCAGATAAAAAGCCTTCTGCGGATGGACGTAAGGGTAGAGACATACGAACCGCCACAGGTCCCTCAACAATGTAACAACGGTTCGGTCATTCGGCCCTCCGCTGCGGCCTGGCACCCCGTTGCCGCGGATGCGCTGGCAAACACGCTTCCAACGCGTGCACACTAATACACGAAAACATACGCCGTTGCGCCAACTGTGGCCAAGCCCATGCGGCCAACTACAGGGGCTGCGACGTGTACAAAGAGGCGCAGAGGCGCAAAAACCAACAGTCGAAGCCACCCAACGTCATAACACGACCAAGGCCCGCACCAAACCCTGTCAGGAACGGAGTGTCGTTCGCCATGGCTACACGCGCTGGAGGAGCAGTGCAGGCCGCAGAACCTCTGCGCCCAGCACACACACCTATCACAACCGCTGCGACAGCAACACAATCGTCTCAGCCAACACACGACACTGCACCCACACCGGTACCAACACCAGCCCCCAGAAACAACACGACCCCACCCCCTGTAGCCACTGCCTGCGAACCTACACATGACACACAAGAAAACACACTAACACAGGGAACCCCAGAACCAAAAACCCAGAGAAGGCGTAGGCGAACACGTGGAAACAGGAGCGGGAACACACGCGCACCACAACAGAATACCCAGCGACAACAAAACAATGCCACACAGACACACAGTCAGCAAGCCAGCAACACCAGCACACACACTACTCCTCCCCCCACCACATCTAATACACAGGCACCTCAAAATGTTCCACACAACAACAAAAGCGCCAGACCATCCATAACGCCAACACCCGCATCAGCGGCCGCTAACACCACAACTGAGCCACAGGCCGACACACACAACGCCAACACAACATCTGGGGGTTTATTGGAAACACTATTCCCCCGTCACACGACCACCCAGATCCTTCACAAGATCTGGGCGGCCGTCGCCACACTCTTCACACAGCTCACGACTGCCCAACCCGGGCAGTACTGGGCTGCCATACAAACAGCGTTCACCACACTGTTTACACACATACATGGATAACACACCACACCCCGCCCCCATCGCAAACAACCAGACACTGACACAGATCCTGTTCTGGAATGCAGACGGGATCAATAACAAAAGCGCGGAATTCGCCGCGTTCATGGAGCGTAAGGGTATCCTTATCGCACTGCTGAGCGAAACTAAGCTCAAACCACGCAACCAACTAAACTTCACCGGCTACTGCGTCTATCGTACCGACCGACCGGACGGCTCCGGTCACGGCGGAACAGCCATCATCATACACAAAGACATAGAACACACAAACATAGTGCTCCCTGAACTCGAAAAACTAGAGGCAACCGCCGTCAGGGTCATGTTCAACGGAGCCTACACTACACTGGTGTCAGTATACAACAGCCCTAAAAACATCAAAACACGCGACATCAGCATAATACTCAACATATCACCGCGCGTAATAGCCGCTGGAGATCTTAACGCAAAACACCCGGACTGGAACTCACGAATACGAAACTCCAACGGCAAGAAACTATACGAACATGCACTAGGACGAAACTACATCACACTAGCGCCGACCGAACCGACGCACATTCCCTACCGGAGGGGACACAGGCCAGACGTGTTAGACATGGCCCTCATCAAGGGCATAACAACGACACTCAACGTTGCCGTTGAAAACGATCTGCCCTCAAATCACCAACCCGTTATACTGTACATTGAAGAAACACTGCAGAACATGGAACAACGCAGGATGTTAGACTACAGGCGCGCGAATTGGACCCAGTTCAAGGAAACGCTTGACAGTCGCTTACCACCAACCCACGCGATTAACGAGACAGCCCAAATTGACGAGGCAGTCGAAACCCTCACCGGCGCCGTCCAGGACGCAATAGCCAACACCATACCAATCCGCACGCCACAACAACACAGTGCTGCCCTGCCCCAGGAAATCCTGGGCCTAATCTCAATGAGGAACCGCCTCAGGAGACACTGGCAGCGTACCAGGCGCCAGCACTTCAAACGGCACATTAACAGGCTCCAGGGTATAATCCGGGAAAAAATACAAACATTCAAGACACAACAGTGGGACCAGAAACTCGAAGGGCTAGACACCACGCGTCCTGGCGTGTGGCAGCTAGCCCGACACTTCACCAGGGAGAAACTGTACACCCCCACGTTACAAGGGCCAGACGGACCAGCATATTCTGCGGAAGAAAAAGCGGAACTGATGGCCCTCACACTCGCAGCGTCATTCACACCGAACCTGGATCCCTCAGACTCAGCATTCACACTTGATACGGACCAGGAGGTCACACGCATCTTGGCCCAACCAGCGCGCAACAACATCCGACAAGCTAGTACAGCAGAAATCAAATGGGCCATCATGCATACCACCGCTAGGAAGGCCCCTGGTCACGATGGCATTCAAAACCGTGTCCTCCAGGAGTTCACGGACAAAGCTGTAGACTACCTAGCACACATTACGAATGCCATACTCAAACACCAACACTTCCCCGCCTTTTGGAAGACGGCCAAGGTCCTGATGTTCAGGAAGCCGGGGAAAGACCACTCCCTCCCACAAAATTACCGACCCATCAGTCTGCTGAGCGCGCTCAGCAAGATCGTTGAGAAGGTAATATTAAAACGACTCACCAGGCACTGCATCACAAACGACACCCTGAGACCGGAGCAATTCGGTTTCAGGAATCACCACTCAACAACACAACAACTCCTCCGCGTCGTTGAATACATAACACACGGATACAACACAAGCAAGGCAACTGGGGCGGTGTTCCTGGACATCGAGAAGGCTTTCGATCGTCTATGGCACAACGGCCTAATACGCAAACTCAGTGACGCAGGGTTCCCCGACGGGCTCGTACGTCTCATACACTCATATCTCACGGACAGGAGTTTCAACACTGACGTGCAGGGCAAACAATCGACACGACATGGTATACAGGCAGGAGTACCCCAAGGAAGTATCCTAGGGCCCTTACTGTTTAACCTCTACATCAACGACCTCCCAGCTACACATAACACGACGGTAGCAATCTACGCGGATGACACTGCCATCCTTGCGCAAGATTGGAAGCCGTCTAACATTAACTCACGACTACAGACCGCACTCAGAACGGCGGAGCCTTGGCTGGTGAAATGGCGTGTTAGAGTAAACGTCGACAAGTGCGAGGCCGTTCTGTTCACTAGAAGACCGAAGCAACTGCGCAAACATCAGCACTGCAACCCAATAACACTACACACACGCCCAATACGTTTCCGCGAGAAGGTCAAATACCTCGGTGTCTGGCTGGACAGGAAACTACTCTGGGGGTACCACATTCAACACGTGACCAACAAAGCTAACGCGAGGCTCAAACAACTCTACCCTATGCTTAACAGGCGTAGCACACTAAACAGGAGGGTGTCTAGGTCCATGTACATGACACTTATTAGACCCCTGATGACGTACGCAGCCCCTGTCTGGGGATACGCTGCGCCAACTCGCCTGCGCCGTCTGCAGCTCATACAGAACAAAGTACTCAAAATCATAAGCAACGCTCCGCGCTACACACGCATCGCGGACCTTCACCGGGAATACCGGCTAGATACTATCTTGCAGGTATTCCAAAAACTCTCCACACGACTGTACAATAACACGAGACACTCGCGCAACCCGTTTATCCTTTCTCTGGGTAACTACGACCACAACCATAGATGGAAGCATAACAGACCAAAGACATTACTGGCTAGGAACTGAACATCTATGGTCTATAGAACGCTAACACGACAGTACTGGCGAGCCCCTGCAACACAGTTATTACTGGAAACCCAGATGTGCGACTAGCCGAAAAGCAGGCAACCGCAGGGAAACCGTACTGTACACAGCACGCAAACCAGCCAAACACACCCCCCTACACAGTCCGTGAGCCGATCTATGGCCGATCGCCCACTAATCCACAACGACCTTGAACTGTTGCAGGGACGCAGCAACTGCAGCAAGCGCCGCAACAAGCTCCAACAACGACAAAGGTAACGATGCACGATACCTCGAACTAACACAACCACACCTTGCATGCACTGTCGCAGATAGCAAGCCGCTACTGCCCTTACAACGCGTCCTACTGTCGCAGAGGTTTTTTTCCCTTGGCGCTAGCCTTGGCACTTTTTTTCCTCTGCTCTTACAACCGCTACCCTTCGATCGTTTTCGACCACTTCTATCTCCTGATGGACCATGTTAATGAGTAGCCTTACCCAGACGCATGGATAACATCACAGCCTGCATCCTGTGACGCCTGATTCAAAAGTAACATGCATACGGAGGTGACAGTAGAACTTTTGTGTTGGTCACCATGTTGGTGCGGGCGTGGAGGGGCCCCATCCCGACGGGGAGGTCGAGCCGCGGGCACACGACGAGGAGACGCACACTGAGACACCCCCACTTGCTGCGGCGGAGACTGAATGTCTGCCGCTCCCTACGGAGCACAGCGTTCAGCCTGTGCTGCGGAAGGTCGCCGCGTCTCTTCGTGACGGGACATACCCGCACCTGGACAACCCCTATCCATTTACCCCACCCGACAGGACGAAACCGGCCCTTCCTCACCAGCCCTACGGACCAGTCAGGAACAACAAGGCTCTCAGAGGACGGGTATCGAGGAAGGACCTGACCATCATCAACCAACACCCTGTCTTCACGCCCACGGACTGGGAACACATCTTTGAGGTCTCAGCCCAGGGCGCGGCGGCTGGGGAAGTGCGTCCGGAAATCCAACAGCATCCAGCATACCAGCAATTCCTGGAGCTCGAGAAGAACTACACTGTGGACGGAATGAACCGATTCATTGATCAGAATCCAGACTTCATACGCGTATTATGCCGTCTGGACAATCCGCCTACTTCGCCAGTCTAAAACTAGCGAAGTAGCCAGAGGCCCATCCCATCGAGAGGCCACACTGACGACAACAGAGCAGTCAAAGGAGGAACAGCAGCATCGCTGCTTAGCCTCCATCACCTCCGGACAGAGGAAGTCCGTGATCTCGAAGACTGTGCGAGACTGTACAGCGCAGAATTCGTCAGCAACCACCTGCAGATGGCAGCGTGTACGTCTGCCCAAATATTGTGGAGAAATTATGACGCTATCCGGTCGGATACCCGAGAACTGTTCAAAAAAGTAGTTTCTTACACTCCGTATAGTGGCGGTATCTCTCTTATGGGTCATCAGAGGTATTTTGCCTGGTCTTTCGGCAGATATTTGCGGTTTAGATTTTGTAGCGTGTACCTCGAATCAGCACAAACAAGTACTGTTCATCACATCTTTCATGAGACGCCCAGGTAGATGGAAAGTATCGGTTTGTTTCCCGTCATGAGCAAAGTAATTTTCGGAGAGGATGTTTGCGGGCCCGTTCGATTGAGCGCTCCCAAATTAGTCTAGTGCGACATCAGATTTATCCATGTGTATTGACAGGGACAGTAAAGTGTTAAGAACACCCCGTGCTCTAGCAGCGGTGGCGCCACCCAGACGCTACCACCTTGCTTCAGCGTTGCTCAGCCGCTGCTGGACCACATGTTATTCATCCTATTTTACTGACACTGTCAGTACATATCGATAAATGAGATATCGAAATAGATTAATTTTGGACCGCTCTATCAAATTATCACATGAAATTTTCCTGGCATGGGGAAACAAAGCGACGCTTTGAATCAGCACTGGGCGTCGCACGAAAGACATGATGGGTAGCATTTGTCTGGGCTGACTCCAGCTACACATTGCAAAGTTGAAAATGTAAATGTCAGCCGAAACATCAGAGACAATGCCCCAGACCACTCTGATCAGCCAGAAAATTACGACCAACGACCTACGCTCAACATAAACGCGTCCAGGCGATAGCAGCGTCACGGAAAGACTGCTAGTCAGACACAGACACATTGCATGTAATTAATATCAGTGAGCTTGCTGTCCGTGTGTAGAATGGAAAGGGCGACGTCCTCTCTGCGTTTGACCGACGTTATAATCTGATGGCCCGGATGCTCGGTTCCAGCATTTCGGAAACACCACGACTTGTCGGGTGTTCGAGGAGTGCTGTGGTGAGTATCTTCGACACGTGGCGAAACCAAGGCGGAACCACGTCCAGATATCGTGGGGTTGGGCGGCCACCTCTCATTATACAGGGTGAGTCACCTAACGTCTCCGCTGGATATATTTCGTAAACCACATCAAATACTGACGAATCGATTCCACAGACCCAACGTGAGGAGAGGGGCTAGTGTAATTGGTTAATACAAACCATAAAAAAATGCACGGAAGTATGTTTTTAACACAAACCTACGTTTGTTTCAATGGAATCCCGTTAGTTTTGTTAGCACATCTGAACATATAAACAAATACGTAATCAGTGCCGTTTGTTGCATTGTAAAATGTTAATTACAGCCGGAGATATTGTAAGCTAAAGTTGACGCTTGAGTACCACTCCTCCGCTGTTCGATCGCGTGTATCGGAGAGCACCGAATTACGTAGGGATTCAAAGGGAACGGTGATGGACGTTAGGTACAGAAGAGACTGGAACAGCACATTACGTCCAAATGCTAACACCTTTTTATTGGTCTTTTTCACTGACGCACATGTACATTGCCATGAGGGATGAGGTACACGTACACACGTGGTTTCCGTTTTCAATTATGGAGTGGAATAGAGTGTCTCCCGACATGTCAGGCCAATAGATGTTCAATGTGGTGGGCATCATTTGCTGCACACAATTGCAATCTCTGGCGTAATGAATGTCGTACACGCCGCAGTACATCTGGTGTAATGTCGCCGCAGGCTGCCACAATACGTTGTTTCATATCCTCTGGGGTTGTAGGCACATCATGGTACACATTCTCCTTTAACGTACTCCACAGAAAGAAGTCCAGAGATGTAAGATCAAAAGAACGGGCTGGCCAATTCATGCGTCCTCCACGTCCTATGAAACGCCACTCGAACGTGTACCTCACCCCTCATGGTAATGAACATGTGCGTCAGTGAAAAAGACCAATAAAAAGGTGTTAGCATGTGGGCGTAATGTGCTGTTCCAGTCTCTTCTGTACCTAAGGTCCATCACCGTTCCCTTTGCATCCCTACGTAATTCGGTGCTCTCCGATACACACGATCGAACAGCGGAGGAGTGGTACTCAAGCGTCAACTTTAGCTTACAATATCTCCGGCTGTAATTAACATTTTACAATGCAACAAACGGCACTGATTACGTATTTGTTTATATGTTCAGATGTGCTAACAAAACTAACGGGGTTCCATTGAAACAAACGTAGGTTTGTGTTAAAAAAACATACTTCCGTCCATTTTTTTATGGTTTGTATTAACCAATTACACTCGCCCCTCTCCACACGTTCGGTCTGTGGAATGAATCATCAGTATTTGATGTGGTTTGCGAAATATATCCAGCGGTAATGTTAGGTGACTCACCCTGTATATGTCGGACGTCAGAGGCTGGTCAGACTGGTAAAACAGGACAGGCGGAACTAACATGAGGCTTTAATACTGGGCAGAGTATAAGTGTGTCTGAACACACAGTGCATCGGACGTCCATAACAACCGGCATTTGCACCTGACGATCCATGCACTTGCCAATGTTAAGGGGCTCCGGAAAGGCTCAAAATCATGAAAAGTTCAATTTTTACTTTTTTGCGTTTTCTGAATCTGCAGACTATTACCTTTTAATAGATATATAATTTACTCAATTCCGAATACTACAACTATTTTTAAATTTTTTTTGAAATGTGTTCTACATGGGCGTGACCCACTGTGGCGCTGTTAAACTGCTGTCAAATGGTGTTATTATTAACGTCCGTGTTCATCAGGTACATTTTAGTGATGTGAGATAAAGTATGTGTTGTGGCTAACCTGTGATGGTTCAATATATATCGCTGGTGTAATTGCCGATTGTTTCATGTTTAACAGAATCTTCCGTCGGTTCTTGGTAGAACAACATTATAATAATAAATGAAAAGCACCAGTTGGCTTTTGTTCTACAATATTATTTTTATTGCTAACCGGTTTTCGGCTTACAAGGCCATCTTCAGGCATTTACTGAGTATTATCACCAAAGAAGTTAAATGTTAGCAGACAACACTGGAAGAGAAGTAACACATCTAGAGTGAAGTAGAAACATACAGTGAGTAACATCTTTGGAATGAAATAGTAAAAACTGAACAGTACATAAATAACAAAACGGTCAACATAAAAATATCCAGTTCACTATGGAAATTGGCAACAAATCCATAAACTTCTTAGATCTCACCATTGACATCAGTACACACACACATTGTTTCAAAATTTACAGAAAAACAACAACTACAGACACAGTAATACCTTCTTGCTCACAACACCCCATAGTTCACAAACATGCAGCTTTCCACTCAATGGTACACCGTCTCATATCCATCCCCATGTCCAGAGATGATTTTAAAGCAGAGTTAGATACAACAAAATTTATTGCCTCAGCCAATGGCTACAATCCAGTTCTTATTGGCCACATCTTGCACAGGAAACAAAAACGGAAAATTATACCCCTCCTCTATGCCCCACCTGCTTCCCCATCCACTGCCTGCAAGAAATGGTGTACTCTACCATTTCTAGGTAAGGTATCACAGACTATAGCCAAAGCACTGAAATCCTGCAAGTATAGGGTTTCCTACTATGTCAGGAACACTACAGCCCAGTGTGTTTTTAATAGCAAAGATAAGATCCAGTTATTAGCCAACAGTGGGGTATACAAAATCACCTGTTCTGATTGTGACAAATTTTACATTGGTCAGTCAGGCAGAGACATATCAACTAGGCTGGCTGAACATGAACGCAGCTGGAGGTTGCAGAATTCAGATTCTGCATTTGCTGAGCATGTACTGAGTGAGGGTCACAACTACCAGCCAGTGTCCCATGTACTTCACTTAGCAAACAAAGGCCATAAACTCAACCTGCTGGAAGCCCTGGAAATTAACAAACATCTTGCTCACAGTCCAGATCTCATCCTAAATGACCAGACACAACTCAACACTTCCCCTCTCCTAAACTTCATATAATCATCTTTGTTGTTCATTGCTTCCCACACCCTCTCTTCCTACATATTCCCATTTTCCTGTAGTCATTAAGTTGTTTTATTTGTTGCAGTTGTCTTTGTATTCCACATATGCTGTAGTTTCAATAGTTAAGGGTTTGCTTTTAACTTGTACTTGTATTACTGTCCATGTTTAACTCCCCTTGTAGTTGTCTCATCAAATACTGTTCATATTTTACTTTGCTCATTTATTTAATGTAAACTGGTATACAGCCACTGCTTTGATTATAAAGTTAATGTTAAAATGCAGTACCACCACACTCTCAAACTGTAGGTTCCCTCAAACACCTCAATTTTCCTGCATTTATTAATTTCTGTTTATCGTATTGATATAGCTTAAGTTCATCGTGTATTCTGTATTTACATTGACAACTGTCTCTTCTTTTTTAATTGGTTGTGTATCACTCTCCATGTTTCATACCTCTTGATGCAGCCTTGCCTAGTACTAAGTTTATCTTATTTCAATAGTTTTGTTTATCAATAGATTCCGTTCTGTAGGCATGTTATTCTTATATTGTGCTAAATGTTTTCCTGTCAACTCCATTGTTATTTATGTGCTGTTCAGTTTTTACTATTTCATTGCAAAGATGTTACTCACTGTATGTTTCTACTTCACTCTAGATGTGTTACTTCTCTTCCAGTGTTGTCCGCTAACATTTAACTTCTTTGGTGATAATACTCAGTAAATGCCTGAAGATGGCCTTGTAAGCCGAAAACCGGTTAGCAATAAAAGTAATTGGTGTTTCATGTTTATTTACTCTGTCGTTATCTCGAAAATATTCGTAATTAATTCTGTTTCTTAAGTCTCTGTTTTGTTGAAGTATAATAATGAGTAAAAGTAAAGTTATTAGAAATCCTCTGAAGGCTTTTAAGAAAAGGAGAAATGTTGGAAAGCCAAAGGTATGTGTTATTACTGTAAACAATAAAGACAATAACCAAGTGAGTGAACCTAACCTCTCAAGTACACCTGCCCATAGCAGTCAAAGTGGGAAAGAAAATACTTCACGGAAGAAGCTTGGTTCAATGAGTGAAAACTATGAATATTTTATGGGCGAATCGGATGTGAATGAAATATTTGATATGTCGGTTCTCAAAGGAATTTTTTCAAACTGTGTAAGATGTATTCATTGTAGTGAAGTTGGTCTGGAACTCTCCATAATAAAGCACGTAGGACTTGCTAGTGACATACAACTGAAATGTGATAAGTGTTCATACATGACCACCTTTTGGAACAGTGTTGCAGTAACTGCAACTGAAGAAAATGGTAGCAAAATCTACGAACACAACAACGAGCGATGCTTGCTTTAGACAAGGAACGCCTTCGGGCTGCAGACAGGGCTGTAAAGAGTCTAGAAATACAAGCAAGAGTAAACAGGAGGAGGAACAAGAGGAAGCTGGAGGAGGAGTTTGCAGAGGATGAAGATAATCCATCCTATGGACCTGGAAAGCACTAAAAAGTTAATCTAATCTTTGTCGCTCGATTCCCAAAACTTTTATTTTCTCATGCTAATTACATGTTTTCTATGGATCTTCCAAACATATTTGTTTCAAACTTTCAGTAAATGTTACACAGTACCTTCTGCATAATTTAACACAGCCTTTTTCCAAAAAACTGTATATTTTTGAATATATAAATAAAAAATTGCAAAAAAATGTTGTGAATTTTCATTACAATTGAAAAAAAATCATCTTTAGTAACTGAACTAAAATTTTGTAAAATCCCTGTGTTAAGTTGTAGCCCATATTCCAATAAATAATCTGTAAAAAGTTCAACTTCCTACCTCAAATACTTTGTGAGGAAATATGTAATTTTTAAGCGTTATTTTAACATTGCAAGTATAGGGCGTTCCGGAGCCCCTTAACACCACGACATCGGCTACAACAACTGAAATGGGCACGTGACCATCGGCACTGGATGTTGGCACATTGGCTGGACATGCATGGTCTGATGAATCCCGACACCTTGTTAATGAAACCGATGGGAGGGCGCGAATTCGTTGCCTTCAAGGGGAACAACTCGACACCTTTATTGCAGGACTGAGACAAGCTGTCGGTGACTCGTTCATGCTCTGGGGAACTCATGTGGGCATCCATGGGTCCACTGTACCGCATGCAAGGCACCATGATGGTTAAAGAGTGTCGTACACTTGTTGAAAACCACGTACACCCCTTCCTGACAATCATGTCTTTCCATGGCAGTGTCATTTTTCAGCAATGTAATGCATCATTCTACAAGACCAGGAATATGATGGAATGGTTCGAGGAACACAGTGGCGACCCATTGCAGTCACATTCTGTACACACGAATACCAGGTGATCTGACAGTAGCGTTGAAGATCATAGTCACGAACAATCCTATTAAAGACGTCTGCACTCTGTTACTCAAAAGAGAGAGCAATTCAGCTGCGAGTACTTGCTGTGTTAGCTGCCATAATATTATCTCGTAGTCTATTATTACGTCGTCGTGCTGCGTCCTCGGGTGCCCTGCAATTTGCCCTACACCTCTCATTTAGAGCTCTGTAGGGAGACATTGAACCACACTGCCCTGCCCTGTCATGAGCGCCTACGGTAGCAAATGCATGTGGAAAGCGCTGCGTCGGATATGTAATAACATTTATCATTATCCGTTCTTGCGTATCTCGTACCTGATTGGCCTTAATTTTCGCGTTCGCTTGTAGTATCTGTGTTAGATTTTACCAAAAGTCCAAGAGAGACAGCCTTGTTTCCACAAAAGCTATACCTTTGAAATTAGCATTTTAGTTTTATTCTGGACTAAGGACTGGTTTTTAGGCATTTGCGCTGTTATCAACTACAACTGTAACCCAACAATGAACACTATTAGGACGCAATGAAAAGCTTAAAATGTATAAAGCTGATCTCCTTGTAAAGTCATCAGATAAAGACAGTTAAATGCCTCACGTAGTTACTTAACTGGATTGCAACAACTGTACATGAGAACCAAGCGGATACGGAAGTAATAAGTGTTTGTGCATATAGTTTTTTCTTTACTTGTATTTCATTTTTTCATTTACGGGTGCGTGGCGGCATTGCGTTAATGCTCCTTACAGAAGACCGTTAATAAAATATGTTAGTCTCTACAGCAGTAAAATTCATATACAACTTCCGAGGTACTGTAGGGATAACGTTGACGGAATACATCGGAGAAGTTCTGAGAAGGGCCGCAAATTTTGTGTTGTCACGATACGTGTGGGAGAGTGTGCGGCATAGGAGCGAGCTGGAATGGCATTTACATAAAGGCTGCTAACAATCCCGTGCAATATTTTAATGAAATATGAACAAACAACTTTCTGCTATCGCTTGGAAAAGTTGAGCTTGCGAATTGTGAATTCTTAGAGATTTCTTGGTACTTGTAAGGGATCCGTGATCCCACGAACTAGACTCTAGTATCCGACACTCAGGTCGATAGCAGACAGGAGTCGATTGTCGAGTGCGGCAGAAGGCAGTGAGACGAGTGTTGAGTGCAGAGTAGTATGGGAGACTGTCGAGTGAGAAGTAGTGCGGGAAGACGGGCAAGAATGGTGGTCGAGTAAAATTCACCGGAGTATGACGAGTGAGCACGTCCCCCTGATCGTCGTGGGGTTGACCCTCACTAATACCGATTCGCGAGTGTTATGAAACAGAAAGTGACAAGTGCCGAATTACGTGTTTCACGTCAACCAGGTCGGCCAGCAACAACCATGGATTGCAATGAGGATTGTTGTGAATGTTAACCATCAGGATTGCGTGTGACGAAGTACTGAAATCAGCAATCAATATAAAGAGATAACCGCAATTAGACGTGTAAGTCAAAGGTAGCAACTGCCTCAGAATTTGTGTGTTAGTAGGAAATATATATCAGTTTGCACATCGCAACCTTTGTGGTACTTAGTAATAGACAAACTTTCGATCATGTCCACTACTGAATCTCAGAACAGTCGCACTCGGTTGAAATACCCCCAGAAACCAGCAGAAAAACCGATAGCCTTTCTTCCATTAAGCACACGGTCATATAATCATAATAATTAACTGTTTGGCGGCTATGATAAATTACACAAAATCCAGTAAAGGAATTAAATGGGGGTGTTTCATACTGCAGATAAGACAGCAGCTACTGGTTGGTATTGTTGACATTAAGTCAAAACACTCTGGTCAGATGGGGGTTTGTGACAGAGGGCCAACGGTTGGGAGCACGGAACAGCTAACACCGTGTTACCCAGAGTGACTCAGTATTCTGTAACTCGGGCACTTGCATGCTATCGAGAAACTCAAGACACTGAACATCTAACCAGGCCTAGCCACCCATGGTCGGGGCAGAGCGAGCTGGGAAAAACTGATGGGAAAAGTAATAGGAAGGAAACAATCGTCCTCCTCCAGTAGTACCGCGTCAGAATTGCAGCTATCAGGATACAAATATGCGAGCTTAGCATCTCAAGGATTTCAGACGCCCCGACATTCTGTTTGCGTCGTGCACCGGAGAGAATGACGGGTTTCTGAGTTTCAAAGAAACCGGGACACAACCTTGCTGATGATGACTGGCGTACTACCTGCTCGCAGACTGACCATCGAGTTCTGGCGATGGTGTCCTAGCTGTGGAGTTGCAACCGAGGGACTTGCGGAAACTTCACCAACGCAGGGAGCTGGGGTGTGGCCAGCCTTCCCCCTCTGAGGGGCTTCGGCCGATGCACGCCAAGTTGTCTACGAACCGGCTGCATTTGCCATGTATACGTCATCAGTTATAGTTCGCGTCGATCCCTGGGGAGATGGGGAGAATCTGGGGCATTGCTGCTTGGCAAGGGACATTGCTGGCGCCTACTGCATCCAAGTGCACGACATGAGCACCACGAGTGATCACGGGTGTGCGTAGCGGCCACAACAGTGGATGTCACCGGAGGATCAGGGCGTCAGCGCATTCCGCAATCGGCTGCATTTTCAACACACAGTACGACCGTGAAGACAGCCAGACTACTGTAGAGGGCTGCTTCAACATTTGTGTATGGTGGCGCCACTCTCAACCAATAAAAAGTTGGAAGGTTCACATTATTTTTTACGCAGAAGCATAGGGTGCATAAGAAAAGTTCAAATGGTTCTAATGGCTTTCAGCAGTATGGGACCTAACATCTGAGGTCATCAGTCCCCTAGAACTTATAACTACTTAAACCTAACTAAGAACATCACACACATCCATGCCGAATCAGGATTCGAACCTGCGACCTTAGCGGTCGCACGGTTCCAGCGCCTAAAACCGCTCGGCCACACCGGCCGGCAAGTAAAGTTTATGGGGAATATATAGTACTAGTTAGCACTGATAACGTCAGCAGTGGTGAAGTTACTCTGTCAAAATGTGTAGTTATAGTCACTCTGGAAGTATTAGAGGAGGCAGACTTCAATATATCGAGTCCGAACAGAAGCCATAAGCAAACTGTCGTCAAAACAGCATTTAGTGGCAAGCTGGATCAATTGGAGATTATTTATCGCACAGCCGCGGAAAAAGTGTTTTTGAAGTTTAGCGGTATGCTTTTTTTTTTTCCAGATGGGTGTTACCAGTTACTGCAGTAACCTAGTACCATGTACCTGCAGTTGATAGTACATCTATTTATAGAAAACCTTATCATGTAGTGAGACATTTACAATCATTATTAGATGAGTTCACTGAATAGAAACTACGAGATGGGATCATAGAACCTAATAACAGTCCTTGGGCCACAAATGTCATAATCGTCCCTAAGAAATCATTAGAGGGAACGAAGAAACGTAGGTTTTGCTGTTATCATATGTTTTTGAATGCTCAGACTGTTGCAGATACTTATCAAAACACAATACTACGAAAACCTTGAATAATTTGGGTCAGTGTCATTAATGTACTACAATGAATCCAAAAAGTCGTTACCCATTTGTCAGAAGCAGCATTTGAGGACAGGACAAAGAGAGCTTTTACTGTGCCATGTGGACATTATTAGTATGAGCGAATAACATTCGGTTTAAAAGAGGTACATACAACTTTACGGTATTTGTTAGATGGAGTTTTAAGAGGATTAAAGCCCAGCAGCTATATGGTGACATAATAGTCTATTCAGAGGGTATATCAGCACATGTGAAATGACTGGGGAGGTTTTTATTACGGTACAGTCAGTATGTTTGATGCTGAGCATGGACAAGTGCCATCTGGCTCAAAATCGATTTAAATACCTAAGAGACATAGGTAGTGACTGTGGTGTGCCAACCCACGCTCATCCTAAAGTTTAAAATTTTCCAGAAATGCGAATGACCAAACAGATACAGTGGTTTGTCCGTTTGTGCCACTGCTACTGTACATTTGTAAATGATTCCGCAAATATAGCTGAACCTTGAAACAGATTATTCTAAACAGGTGTCAAGTTTCAGTGGACACAGGAGTTTTGGATACTATTCGAGAAATTGAAGGGGGCATTGATTTTGCATCCCATACTGGTTTAACCAAATTTTGAAAAAGAGTTCGTTCTCTCTTGTGATACTTCTAATGAGATAGTCGTCTGTATCTTGGGTCAGATAATTGATGGACAGGAGCTTCCAGCAGCGTATGCTTCGAGGCAGATAATAACGCGCAACGTAACTACTCAACAACTGGAATGGAAATTTAGTGGACATATACGGTATTAGATATTTCCAGTTTTACTCCCATGGTAGAAGTTGTGATTTATTATGCATCAGTGAAATTGTTGTTTAGTCGGAAAGGCTATTCTAGTCGTTTTACACGTTGGGCTCTCAGGCACAGCGATTTCGATTAAAAGATTGTCCATAAGGCACATAGAAAGCACAGAAAAGCAGAGACACTAAGTCATAAGGTAGTCATGTTGACTAGACTGGAAGCAGAGGATAGATTGTCATTCACAGCCGCTCTTTATCATAGCTGAGGATTTGTTGTGCAGAGTCACGGATCACGTGTCGTGTTTTTTGCAGTTGTTCTAAAGGAAGCGTTACATAGGCTCATGGCCGTGAGTTGACAGGTCATGGTGGTCGATGAATGAGAGACAGGAATGTTGTGCAACGGTTTTGGTGGAGTAATAGGAAACGCGATGTGGAGCAATATGTCCCATATGTACGATACGCACAGAGAGCAGATAGTTCACATCAAAAGATCCCTTTCCTTAGGTTGCCAGAGGTGTGGACGCCATTTCAAATGCTTGGGCTTGACATCTGAGCAACATATAACAGGAAATCTGCAGCAAATAGGAATAAGCTTATGACCATTGACCATTTCCATGATCTCTAGTAACGACAGCAGTTCCAGACCAACAGGCCAGTACTGTGGCATATCCTTTAGTTAGCAATTGGATGCAGCAGTTTGGAGTGCCCTATGCCTTAGTCACTGATCAGAGTACGAACTTGGTTTCGGAACTTATGAAACAGCTATGCCATATGTTGCATATTCGGAAGTTACGAACGAGACCGTTCCACCCTCAAAGCAACGGTTGGGCGGAGTACGACCGTAACACCATTTAGAAAATGCTAAGCTTTTGCATGAATGCTAGACACGACGACTGGAATACCTATGTTCCATACGTGATTTGTGAGTACAAATCCAAGGTTCGTATGGGAACAGATATGTAAGCATTTGAGGTATGGTATTGGATGAAGATACTATCCGTCGGATTTATTCTTGATATTTGTGTTAATAATATGTTACTCATTGTGTTCTGATAGATTTTGTGTTTTCATATCATTGCCTCGTGCATCTTTCTTTTCTTGTTGTCGAGTGACTGTCAGGTTTTTGTTGTTGTTATTTCTTGTTTCTGCTTGTCGTTAATTACTCGTTTCGAAAGGAGAGAAGGGATGACAGACGATTCCTTTCCTCAGGTGGTGACTTCATGAGGTCACCCTAGATGATAGGAATGGTCCTGGGTTCACCACACATCATCGGGAGTAGAGCGAAGCGATTAACTGTCGTTGAACCATTGGAATCAGGTGTTTTGTGCTCTAGGCAATCTTGCATTAGAGCTATCAGTGGACGCAGAAATCAGCTGTAGAGATGTGGGATATTAGGAATGAACTTTGGAGATTGGAAGACGTTTCTCTGTGAATTCTATGAATAGGCACAGGGAAGTGACGTTTTTCAAATAGTTCAAATGTCTCTGAGTACTACCGGACTTAACAGCTGAGGTCATCAGTCCCCTAGACTTAGAAGTACCTAAACCTAACTAACGTACGGGTATTACACACATCTATTCCCAAGGCGGGATTCGAACCTGCGACCGTAGCAGTCGCGTGGTTCCAGACTGAAGCGCCTAGCAGTAGTAGCCCTTAGGCGGCCTGAGCGAGACATGTCACCGATAGTTCCTGTCTCTCTGTATCTCCTCCATCTCCGAACAACCTCACTTTATTTCACTCCGAGACACCTGGTCACTACCCTGGTTGAGAACCCTTCCTGGCACAAAGTAACCATGCGGACGCGATCGAACCGCGGCATTGACCGTCTAGGCATGGTTGAACTACTGAAAACACGAGCCGTGTACCTTCACCCTGGTGGAATGATTGGAACTGATCGGGCTGTCGGACCCCGTCCGTCTAACAGACGCTGCTAATGTATGGTTGTTTGCATCTTTGGGCGGATTTAGTGAAATCTGTTCAGTCAAAGGGACTGTGTCTCTGATACAATATCCACAGTCAGCGTCTATCTTCAGGAGTTCCTGGAACCGGGGTATGCAAAACTTTTTTTGTTATGTGTATGTTGACATGCCAAAATTTTAGAAAATTTTTAAGTTTGTTAAAGAAGGTGGAATGAGATAGCTTCTACCCTACTTTTCCGTCAGAGCATTTAAACAGGAGCTCCAATCGGAGCAATTTTTTGTTAGTTGAAATATGACTGTTGGGGGCTGAACGAAAAGAATTACTAGGTAATTTTACTCACAAGCTACTCGGGAGTCAGATGTTAGAGATATAGTTTGAAATCGTTATACGGCACATTCTGCGAAAACACTGAAGTGTGAAATTAGACGTTGTGTTGTAGATCATAGTTTCTTAATCATTGTTCAGCGGATCCCTGAGATTCTGTGGCGTTACTCAAGGGTGTTCCAAAATTTACGTACTTCATTCTTAATATTAGAGTAAGTAAATGTTGTTGTTGTTATCCACAGTCCTGAGACTGGTTTAATGCAACTCTCTAACGCTACCCTATCCTGTGCAAGCTTCTTCATCTCCCAGTATCTACTGCAACCTACATCCTTCTGAAATGAAATATAAAAAATCTGTATGTGCAGTTTGGGTCGCTTCTGTAGATGGAGCATGAAAACATCGGGATCAAATCATAACAAGTGCCACTCATTACTATGTAATTAAATCGTCAGTCTCTATAATAAAAAAAATGGCTCTGAGCACTATGGGACTTAACTTCTGAGATCATCAGTCCCCTAGAACTTAGAACTACTTAAACCTAACTAACCTAAGGACATCACACACATCCATGCCCGAGGCGGGATACGAACCTGCGACCGTAGCGGTCTCGCGGTTCCAGACTGTAGCGCTTAGAACCGCTCGGCCACACAAGCCGGCAGTCTCTATAATAGGAGGGGCGTTCAGTAATTAATGCAAAACATATTTTTTCTCAGCCATTTTCGGCTGAAAAATGCGGAATTTGTTATGAGACATCGTGGAATATTGTCACTTCAGCCTCTATAGTTTCCAGTAGGTGGGGGAGCTAAGCGTAGTCTTCATAATGGTGTCTGTAACAGAGGTGCGTTCCAAGCATGGAGCTGTCACTGAGTTTCTTTTGGAGGAAAACGGAGCATTCCACTCATTCATAGACACCTGCAGAATGTCTGCGGAGACCTGGCAGAGAACAAAAGCACGGTGAGTCATTGGGCGAGGCGTTTGTCGTCATCGCAACGAGGTAGCGCAAATCTGTCCGACCTCCCGCGTGTTGAACGGTGGAACACAGCTCTGACTCCTGCAAAGTTGGAACGTGTAAACACTATCATTCGAGTTGATTGATGGATCACAATCATATGCCTCGCTGCTCAACTCATCTTCTACTTTAAGTGTCTCGTTTCCTAACCTGATTCCCTCGACTGCACTCCATTATCCTTACTTTGCTTTTGTTGATGTTCATCTTATATACTCCTTTAAAGACACTATCCATTCCGTTCAACTCCTCTTCCAAGGCCATTGCTGTCTCCGACAGAATTACAATGTCATCGGCTAACCTCAAAGATTTTATTTCTTCTCCCTGAACATTAATTCCAACTTCAAATTTTTCTTTGGCTTCCTTTACTGCTTTCTCAAGGTATAGATTCAATAACATCGCCGACGGGCTGCAACAGTGTCTCACTCCCTTGTCAACGATTGCTTCTCTTTCATACCACTCGCTCAAGATTGTTGAAAGCGTTCTCTAAGTCTACAAATGCTACTAACGTAGATCTGTCTTTTCTTAACCTATTTTCGAAGATCGATTGTAGGGTCAACACTGCTTCGTGTGATCCTACAGTTCTCCGGAATCCACACTGATCTTCTCCGAGCCTGGCTTCTGCAAAGAATTCGTACTGACTTTTGTAACCATAACTTATTAAATTTGTAATTCGCTAAGATTCACCCCTGTCAACACCAGCTTTCTTTGGAATTTGAATTACTATATTCTTCTTGAAGTTTGAGGATATTTCGACTAGCTCACCAGATAAAAGAGTTTTGTCACTGCCCTGTCAAATTCTTCTCGCAGTATCGTATCTGTCACGCCATGTTCATCTATGTTCCCTTCCGTTTCTGTAACATTGCCTATATGTATTCCTTCCATCTTTCAGCTTTCTTTTCTTAGGTTAGGACGGGTTTACATTTATGCTCTTAATATTCATACAGCTACCTTCCTTTCCTGCGAAGGCCTGTTTAACTTTCATGTAGGCGGCATCTGTCTTTCCCCTAGTGATATATGTTTCTAAACCCTTGCGTTTGTCCTCTAGCAATTCTTGCGTAGCCATTTTGGATATCTCTCAGTCTCATTTTTTAGACGTTTGTATTCCCTTTCTACTGCTTCATTTACTAAATTTTTATATTTTCTCCTATCATCAATTAAACTGGATATCTCATGTGTTATCCAAGGATTTCAGCTAGGCCTTACGTTTTTACCTATCTACTGCTCTGCTGCCTTCATTATTTCATCTCTGAAAGCTATCCATTTGCCTTCTACTGTATTCCTTTCTCCTGTTCTTGTCAATTTTTGCCTAATGCTCCTCCGAAACTTTCAGAAACCTCTGAATCTTTCAACTTATTCAGGTCTCATACCCTTAATTTCCTACATTTTTTGTAATTTCTTCAATTTTAATCTACGTATCATAACCAATAATTGTGGCCAGAGTCCATGTATGTCCGTGTAAATCTCTTACAATTTAAAACCTGGTTCCAAATTCTCTGTATTACCATTATATAATCAGCGTGAAACCTCCCGTTGCCTGCACATCTCTTCCAAGTATACAATCTTCTTTCATGATTCTTAAACCTGCTCTGTGCAGTAATTCTGAAAGGCGATTTCCTCTTACATTCGTTTCCCTCAGTCCATATTCACCTACTATTATCCAATCTGTTCCTTTTCCTACTGTCGATTTCCAGTGCACCATGATACCTAAATTTTCGTCTCCCTTAACCCTCTGAATAATTTCCTTTATGGCATTATACATTTTTTCAATCTCTTTTACGTTTGTGGAGCTAGTTGGCGTATAAACTTGTACAACGGCTGTAGATGAGGAGTTCTTGTCTGTCTTGGCCACGATAAAGCTTACAGTATGCTGTTCATAGTAGCTACCAGAATTTCTTATTATTAGTGCATTACCCCTATCTGACTTTGCATTTTAACCCTGTACTCACCTGACTGGAAGTCCTGTTCCTCTTGCCTGCAAACTTAATTAATTCTCACTATATCTAACATCATAAAATTTTCTAACTTACCTGCCCGATTCAGGGATCTAACATTCCACGCTCCTATCTATGGAACAACAGTTTTATTTCTCTTGATGACTATATCCTCCTGAGTAGTCAGCGTACGGACATCCGAATGGGGCGCTATTTTAGCATTTTATTCACAAGGACGCCATCATCATTTAACCATATAGTAGGGCTGTATTCCCTCGGGAAAAATTGCGGTTGTAGTTTCTCCCTGGCTTCAACCGTTCGAAATACCAGCACATCGAGGGTGTTTTGGATAATGTTAAAAGGCCAGATCAGCCAGTCATCCAGACTGTTGCCCGTGCAACTACTGAAAAAGCTGCTGCCCCTCTTCAGGAACCATACTTTTGTGTGACCTCTCAACAGGTAGCTCTCCGTTGTGGTTGCACCTACAATATGACTGGCTATCTCTGTCGCTGAGGCACACTAACCACCCCACCGACGGCAAGGTTCATGGTTCGTAGGGAGTTGTTATGTTAAGAACATAAACTTCTTTTTGTACTGTGCGGCTGATCCCGGCGGAGGTTGGAGTCCTCTCTCGGGCATGGGTGTGTGTGTTTGTCCTTAGGATAATTTAGGTTAAGTAGTGTGTAAGCTTAGGGACTGATGACCTTAGCAGTTAAGTCCCATAAGATTTCACACAGATTTCTTTTATTTTTATATTAATGAGTTTGTAGCAGTTACGATTTAGTTTTGGCTGTATATACACTCCTGGAAATTGAAATAAGAACACTGTGAATTCATTGTCCCAGGAAGGGGAAACTTTATTGACCCATTCCTGGGGTCAGATACATCACATGATCACAATGACAGAACCACAGGCACATAGACACAGGCAACAGAGCATGCACAATGTCGGCACTAGTACAGTGTATATCCACCTTTCGCAGCAATGCAGGCTGCTATTCTCCCATGGAGACGATCGTAGAGATGCTGGATGTAGTCCTGTGGAATGGCTTGCCATGCCATTTCCACCTGGCGCCTCAGTTGGACCAGCGTTCGTGCTGGACGTGCAGACCGCGTGAGACGACGCTTCATCCAGTCCCAAACATGCTCAATGGGGGACAGATCCGGAGATCTTGCTGGCCAGGGTAGTTGACGTACACCTTCTAGAGCAAGTTGGGTGGCACGGGATACATGCGGACGTGCATTGTCCTGTTGGAACAGCAAGTTCCCTTGCCGGTCTAGGAATGGTAGAACGATGGGTTCGATGACGGTTTGGATGTACCGTGCACTATTCAGTGCCCCCTCGACGATCACCAGTGGTGTACGGCCAGTGTAGGAGATCGCTCCCCACACCATGATGCCGGGTGTTGGCCCTGTGTGCCTCGGTCGTATGCAGTCCTGATTGTGGCGCTCACCTGCACGGCGCCAAACACGCATACGACCATCATTGGCACCAAGGCAGAAGCGACTCTCATCGCTGAAGACGACACGTCTCCATTCGTCCCTCCATTCACGCCTGTCGCGACACCACTGGAGGCGGGCTGCACGATGTTGGGGCGTGAGCGGAAGACGGCCTAACGGTGTGCGGGACCGTAGCCCAGCTTCATGGAGACGGTTGCGAATGGTCCTCGCCGATACCCCAGGAGCAACAGTGTGCTGGGAAGTGGCGGTGCGGTCCCCTACGGCACTGCGTAGGATCCTACGGTCTTGGCGTGCATCCGTGCGTCGCTGCGGTCCGGTCCCAGGTCGACGGGCACGTGCACCTTCCGCCGACCACTGGCGACAACATCGATGTACTGTGGAGACCTCACGCCCCACGTGTTGAGCAATTCGGCGGTACGTCCACCCGGCCTCCCGCATACCCACTATACGCCCTCGCTCAAAGTCCGTCAACTGCACATACGGTTCACGTCCACGCTATCGCGGCATGCTACCAGTGTTAAAGACTGCGATGGAGCTCCGTATGCCACGGCAAACTGGCTGACACTGACGGCGGCGGTGCGCAAATGCTGCGCAGCTAGCGCCATTCGACGGCCAACACCGCGGTTCCTGGTGTGTCCGCTGTGCCGTGCGTGTGATCATTGCTTGTACAGCCCTCTCGCAGTGTCCGGAGCAAGTATGGTGGGTCCGACACACCGGTGTCAATGTGTTCTTTTTTCCATTTCCAGGAGTATATATATATATATATATATATATATATATATATAACTTCCCATGTAGCTGATCTACTTTTATTACTCGTAACTTCAAAAATGGTTCAAATGGCTCTGAGCACTATGGGACTCAACTGCTGTGGTCATAAGTACCCTAGAGCTTAGAACTACTTAAACCTAACTAACCTAAGGACAGCACACAACACCCAGCCATCACGAGGCAGAGAAAATCCCTGACCCCGCCGGGAATCGAACCCGGGAACCCGGGCGTGGGAAGCGAGAACGCTACCGCACGATCACGAGATGCGGGCTACTCGTAACTTCCCCACATTGTCTATGGAACATGATAAAGAGATCTATATTTGGCATCTGTTCAAGGCGAAATAAGAAAAATTAAATTCTGCATTCCAAAGCGTGATGAAATTTCAAAAATTATGAACGCCTATGGTTCACTTAACTCCAAATCCTTACTTTCTGTACTTGTTTCATTATTTTACTTGAAGGTACGGCAGCGACACGGATGTATGTGCGAAGGAACGTCGCATCGTACTTCTAAACAACACGTGGTTGACGACGTATGGGAGTTTGAGTGTGGCGATCAGTCGTACTTGGACAGCTTACTGATAAGGGGACCGCCCGCGAAAAGCTGCAGATCCTGGTTCGTATCCCGGTCCCGTACAAGTCTCTATTGTCGTCATTGCGTAATGCAGTAGAGGGTGGTCCATCTTCTCAAGTCCGAATCATTTCAAGTCGAAGTAAAATAATTTGGAACTTGCTGATAGCGGCAATAGTGCATGGCTCGAACACACGTAAGGCATTTAGTGATGTTTAGGGTACATCTAGAGATGGAAGAATAACCAACGAAATGAACAGGAGGTTACAGAAGGGAGTCAATTTCTACCAAACAATAAAACACCTGATTTGGAAAAAAAAATTAAAATAAAAGCAAAACTCCTTATGTATAAGAGTTATTACTTCCCTATTGTCACCTATGGAGGAGAAACATGTACAGTGACGGAATAGGACTGGAACTTAAATATCTTCAACATTTCGCAGCACTGTCAGCAACTGCATAAATATTAATTTTAATTTTAATAATCAACAGCCTCAGTTGCACCGTTTACCTAGAATTTAACTAGGTTTCAGTAGGGATAACCCAACCTTCTTCAGAATAACAGCAACTACCGTTTGTCCATAGTGGACATCGTCAAGCTAAAACTACAAATCCATAAATTATCGTCACACTGTAAAAACTTATCTGAAACTGCCTCGGCCCCACTTCGCAACCGTGATGCGGCAGCCACGATAGCTGTACTAGAACATAAAATTAAAATTAAGAAAGGGACGGGAACAGACTGCAAGCAGGGGAAATGAAATTTCTCAGAGCAGTCAAGCGAAAAACAAGAATGGACAGAGTTAGGAATGTAGATATTAGAAAGGACCTTAATCAAGAAAGCATCAGAGAAGAAATTGAGAAAAAGAGATTAAGATGGTTTGGGTATGTTAAGAGAATGCGTGGGCAGAGACTCCCCTAAACTATGGAAGAAATAAAGATGGATAGAAAAAGACCTAGACTGCGCCCAGGAACACGGTGGAAAACGGGAGTGAGAATATCTGTGGAAAGGAGAGGTGTGACCTGGCAGCAAGTGAAGGAAGAAGAGTGGTGGGAGGACCGAGCCAAATGGAGAGGACTCGTCAGCACCCAGACCCGGCAGTAGCTGGAGCGGGATCCGGATGAAGATAGATAGATAGGGTTCATACTGGTACCTATTCTTAGTACTAATTACATGTAGAACATGTCTGTATTACAATGCATACAATAGCATAACTATCAGAACAGGAAAAAAATAGTGCGAACGAAAGTCAATGCCACCATTTGTCTTTTTTCAGATAACAGGATCTAGTGGAAAGAGACAGCAATTTTAGAATACCACGCTGACAAGTGTTTATACTACTAGAGGCTGAAAAACAGGTTCATAACCGACGAAAAAGCTAAAACGAAAACAGTGGAACTTCAAAATTAACTTACACTGAAGATTCTTAAATACAGTTAAGCAACGAGCCTGTAAATAAACCGATGTCGTATTTATTGAGTTGTACACAGATATACCCTTAAAATGCTCAGTGCAATATTCCCAGTTTAGAAGCGTAACTTGTAACATTTACTGACCTAAAGGTTTCCCACTTCTGTGCTCGCATTTTACAGATAGCACAGGGAACAGTTTCCAGTACATAAGGCAGTCCCCGTTTCTTTGACTGCTTGTTATGCCGGATAAAGAACTGCATAGAAAGCTCACGTTTTGTCAGATCAAGAAAGCGGCTACGCTTTGAACTGGGCAAGGCCGCCAGTGTGTGCCTAGTCCTGCCAGTTGGGGGGTAACGTGCCGTTGTGAGCGCTCCCGGGACTTCAGCCCGCCTGGGAGGTAGGCGCGCTGGCAAAGGGAATACCGGATGAGCGCGAGAATGCGCGATCCGACGGGAGGGTGGGAGCAGAGGGGAGGTACTAGGAGTGATAGTGACCTCACAGCGCAGCGGCGTGGCCAGTGGGAAGTGTACTCTGTCCCCCAGTCCTCCGTCACACACACTGGTCGCCGAGCCACTCGACCAACCAACTTCATCCACATTTTCTCATCGTGTAACTGATATTTTTGAAAAAATTGAATCGATGTCTTAACAGACTTTGCACAATTCCACTCATTAACGCCGGCTGCTGTGACCGAGCGGTTATAGGCGCTTCAGTACGGAACCACTCTGCTGCTACGGTCGCAGCCTCGGGCATGGATGTGTGTGATGTCCTTAAGTTATTTAGGTTTAAGTAGTTCTAAGCTCTATGGGACTGATGACCTCAGATGTTAAGTCCCATAGTGCGTAGAGCCATTTGAACCCTTTGAACCACTCATTAACGTACACTATCATGAAAAACTTAAGGACAAAAGTAAGTTTCGCAAGATCTGTCACTGCCTCCTAACGTAGCTCAATGAAATTTGGACCATACAAAGAACTGCTATGTTACAGCAAAGAAAAAAAACTAATAGAAATATGCAATCATAAGAACGGAAATGACAGTTTTGTCCAAGGGCAATAACATGATTGAAGTCACCGCGATTTATGACGCTCTGCTGGACATTACAAAAGGTGGGAAATGGCTCTTAATATGGCGTGGGATCATCGCGGACGGCAATGCAATGTGCTCCCATACTGACCACAAGGCTGTTGGGGAGTTATTGTGGTAGCGCATTCCATTTGTCCGCCAGCACAGTTAGCATCTGCTGAATAGTCGTTGGTGCATCGCAGACGTGCTCGATGGAATTGAAATCGAAGGAACGAGCAGGCCAGCCCATTCGCCGCATATTCCAAGATTTCCTCCACCTGCGCTGTTCGATTTGGTCGCACATTGTCCTCCATAAAAATTAATTCAGAGTCGAATGGCTGCCCGCAGTTTTAGAGCGGTTCTAGGCGCTTCGGTCTGGAACCACGCGAACGCTACGGTCGCAGGTTCGAATCCTGCCTTGGGCATGGTTGTGTGTGATGACGTTACATGAGTTAGGTTTAAGTAGTTATAAGTCTAGGGGACTGATGACCTCAGATGTTAAGTCCCATAGCGCTTAGAGCCATTTGAACCATATGAATCATTCATTAACGCACATTAGCATGCAAAACTTAAGGACAAAAGTAAGTTTCGCAAGATCTGTCACTGCACCTAACGTAGCTCAATGGAATTTGGACCATACAAATAACTGCTACGTTACAGCAAAGAAAAAAAAACTGATAGAAATACGCAATCATAAGAACAGAAATGACAGTTTTGTCCAAGGACAATAACAAGATTGAAGTCACCGCGATTTATGATGCTCTGCTGGACATTATGAAAGGTGGGAAATGGCTCTTAATATGGCGTGTGATCATCGCGGACGGCAACGCAATATTCTCCCATACGGACCACCAGGCTGTTGAGGAATTGTTGTGGTAGGGTGTTACATTCGCCCACCAGCGCAGTTACCGTCTGGTGAATGGTACTTGGTGCATCGCAGACGTGCTCGATGGAATTTAAATCGAGGGAACGGGCAGGGCAGCCCATTCGCCGTATATTCCAAGATTTCCTCCACCTGCGCTGTTTGATTTGGTCGCACATTGTCCTCCATAAAAATTAATTCAGATTCTAATGCACCTCTGAAAGGGTGCAAATCGGGAAAGAGAACAGTGTCGCAATAACTTTGGTCGGTGACTGTATTACGTTCAAGGTCAGCACGCCCACGCAGTATTATTCCCACACCATAACATCTGGACCCCCAAAATGATGATATTCAACATTTTTTCCCACCTGTGCATTATACGTTCCCACCTGTCGCCATATGAGGGTACGTCCAGAATCACTACTCGGACTGAATCTGATCTCATCCGAGAACAACACGATACTGCACTCCTCCATGCGCCAGTCCCTATGCTCTTGGCATCTAGAACATCTACATCTACATTTATACTCCGCAAGCCACCCACTGGTTTCTGGTGGAGGGTACTTTACGTGCCACTGTCATTAGCTCCCCTTCATCTTCCAGTCGCGTATGGTACGCGGGAAGAACGACTGCCAGAAAGCCTCCGTGCTCGCTCGAATCTCTCTAATTTTACATTCGTGTTCTCTTCTGGAGGTATAAGTAGGGGGAAGCAATATATTCGATACCTCATCCAGAACCGCACCCTCTCGAAACCTGGACAGCAAGCTACACCGCGATGCAGAGCGCCTCTCTTGCACAGTCTGCCACTTGAGTTTGCTAAACATCTCCGTAACGCTATCACGCTTACCAAATCCTCTATCAACCCGACCTGGTACGGATTCCACGCTAATGAGCAATACTCAAGGATAGGTCGAACGAGTGTTTTGTAAGCAGCCTCCTTTGTTGATGGACTACATTTTCTAAGGACTCTCCCAATGAATCTCAACCTGGCACCTGCCTTACCAACAATTAATTTTATATGATCATTCCACATCAAATCGTTCCGTACCCATACTCCCAGATATTTTACTGAAGTAACTGTTACCAGTGTTTGTTCCGCTATCATATAGTCATACAATAAAGGATCCTTCTTTCTATGTATTCGCAATACATTACATTTGTCTATGTTAAGTGTCAGTTGCCACTCCTTGCACCAAGTGGCTATCCGCTGCAGATTGTAGTGCTACAACAATGAAAATTAATATTACGACGATGTCAAACCTGATTTTCATCATTGAAAAAAGTATTCATGATATTAAAAATGTGGTTATAAATTTATTATTTTCATTTTTGTGCTCTGTGTATCAAAGACTTTCTAGTGCACGGCATAAATTAGCATTGTTTGTAGTACGAAACTATATATGATTGTTAAGCGTTAAGCATGTAATAATTCGATGTAAGACATTTTGTTGAGTCTGAATTTTGTTCTCGTACTGGTCGGTAAAGAAGGAAAAGTTCCTTAATCGATGTGAAGGTATAAAGGCTGTAAAAATGAGAGAGAGAGAGAAGGTAAATACAAGTTCTTCAAAACAAATATCTCCCAAGTGTAACGTCTTGTGATTTCCTACAACTAAAAATTGCAAGGTCTAATCTGAGCCTGTCCTGAGTAACAGCGAAGAATATTTATGTTATCATATATTTTCTTCGTTTGATCGCGGTTGTGCCGGCCGGCCGGCCGGCCGGTTCTAAGCGCGCCAGTTTGGAACCGCGTGACCGCTACGGTCGCAGGTTCGAATCCTGCCTCGGGCATGGATGTGTGTGATGTCCTTAGGTTAGTTAGGTTTAAGTAGTTCTAAGTTCTAGGTGACTGATGACCTCAGTAGTTAAGTCCCATAGTGCTCAGAGCCATTTTGAACCATCACGGTTGTGATTCGCATGTTTCTTTTTGTTACGCGACGTGTTATGAATATTTTCATTTTACGCGCAAAAGTGCACACAGCTTTAATCGAACCTGCGTCTTTCGGAAACGATAACTTTTAATCAGTACAATTACGCGAATACCGTCTAAATCGCAGCCGTGATCGCAAAAGTGTTTCCTGGACCAAGTAATTCTTATGAAATGTGAATTCTCCAAAGCGAGCAGCTTTGCACTATCGCTGACTCTCAACAATCGAAAGAGTAAAAGCGGTGCTTAAATAAAATTGCCACCTTTTAACAATTACTATTATCCCATTAAATAAATAAATAGCAATTCAGTGGCTATTCAATCAGTAAACAGAGGGGGCAATTCAGTGGCAACCTATTGACAGGACTAGCTTATATGTGTGTGCTAATGTATGTTTTTTCTATTTGTTTCATGCTGTAATGAACGGAAATCTACGACGACCCTAAGCACGATATTTTTGCTGTACCATTCCTTCCCAGCGGCAGCAGAACGAAGCACTGCGTAAGGCAGGCACGACATCTTCTTCTACCTGAGGATCCTTCTTTCTATGTATTCGCAATACATTACGTTTGTCTATGTTAAGGGTCAGTTGCCACTCCTTGCACCAAGTGCCTATCCGCTGCTGATTGTAGTGCTACAACAATGAAAATTAATATTACGACGATGTCAAACCTGATTTTCATGATTGAAAGAAGTATTCATGATATTAAAAATGTGATTATAATTTTATTATTTTCATTTTTGTGCTCTGTGTATCAAAGAGTTTCTAGTGCACGGCATAAATTAGCATTGTTTGTATTACGAAACTATATATGATTGTTAAGGGTTAACCCTAGCATTACCAACGTATTTTTTGTTACATGTAATACCAACGGGGGGGCCTCAAAGGCCCATAAAGAATACCACAATTTATTTTATCATAAATCAAGTTTATTTACTTCTGATACCTCTAATAACAATTCAAAATGCTTAGACATTGTTTTTGTATACTGGATAATAAAAGATGTTATTATAATAGGAATAAAATGAACAAATCACGAGATTCAGTTTATATATTTTTTGAAATAATGTTTCAAAATAGTGTTTTCTTATAAAAACGACTTTTTTTAATTCGATACACTACATGAAGCAAACAAAATTTACTGTCTCATTCTGCAACGCATTTTTCACACAACACTGTCTTCCTGCAGTGTTTCCCACAGACGTGTTTGTGGCACTGAGAGCAGGTAACAGTTGACTTTCCCAGCTTGTTGTACATGATCTTTTTAGATGCAGCTTCTTGGCAGCATAGGTGGCACCGTCCACGTGTTCCTGGTTCTGCTGTTGAGGATGATGGTTCTACAGAGCAGCTGAGCTTCCGTTGTGTGATGCTTTCCATTGCCATTATTACTGGCTTCTGAAGTCCATACAAATTTTGTGCCCGTTTATCTACTTGAGATCTTATTAGTTCGAGACCTAAGTTAGTGATAAAAACTCTTCTGCGGTTTAGCAAATTCTTTTTCCAATTCGGAAAGTTGAGGAGGAAGAGTGAATATGCATTTATTGCTGCTATCTCAATGAGTGTGTAGAGGAGGGACAAAGGCCATCTTCTTGTTCCTCTCTTTGTGCTGTAGTGTCTTGCCATCTGGTCTATGGTGTCCACGCCTCCCTTTGTAGAATTATAAAAAAGATTTATGTTAGTTTTTTTTTTAGTCTTCATTCAACACCCCTTCTGAGTGATAAGTTGAAAGCATCAACAGCAGTCGTTTTGGCTTCTCGCGGACTAGCGTTGAAGCAAGAGTAACTGGTGGCCTCTGTGTCTGAGGGTCAGTATAAGCAAAGATGGAAGAGTGTAAACTGCGGCCAGTTGTAGTCTTCAGCTCTTCAGGTATGTGTCGTCTGTTAGACTGTAGGGTGCCAACAAGTGTGAGGTGAAAATCATTCCATAGAGTCTCAGCAAGCTCCACTGAAGTATAGTACCGATCTGTGGTAACATTACGGCCTGATTTTTCAATAGGTTTTATTGGTCTCTTTACAATTTCCATCGGTCCATTTGAATGCTGTGTATTTCCTGACTTGCTTGTATAGATGTCCATGCTGATCACATATCTAGTCTCAGAATCAGACAGCATTCGAATTAGAATGCCGTATTTTCCAGGTTTTTCTTTTAGAAACACCTTGAATGGACAGCGACCACGGAACAAAGACAACATCTCATCCACTGTTGTATGTAGACCAGGAATGAAATACAATGGAAGTGAAGAATTGAAGCTTTCAAAAATTTCCCTCATTGGAGCAAACTTGTCAGTCTGGCGACGAATTTCTCTTGTGTTCTTATCATCAAACCTCAATATTTTAGTCAATTCGAAAAATCGGGTCCGACTCATTGATCCATAGTACACTCGTCGGCCCTGAAGCAAAGACCATAAATCTTGGACAGGTATCTTATTGTCATGATTTGAACCCATGATTAGCAAGAGTCCTATTTAACAAAATAACTCATCTTCATCTGTGTGCTGAATACCTAGTCGAGAAGCCTCTTCATTTGAGTGTAGTTTTATTAGATTCATAATTTGAGGTGTAAAAAAGAGCTCTATAGCCTCTTTCGGAGACGCAATTCTTCCTTGTTGTCCTAGCCCCATTCTTTCTCGCACTATATTTTGTACAGAACGCCGATATTGTCGAGATGGCTTCGTAATATACTCTCGTCCACTTTTTGCAATGAATTTATCACATTCCGTATCATTATCATCTGGTGGATTGGCTTCAACCTCATCTTCATTCTCAGACGATGAATCAGTTCTAATTTCTTCCACATCATCATCCACTTCACTTTCCTCTAAATCTGATTCGTTCAAAACTTCTTCTAGCACTCTTTCAATGGAACTATCACGTAAACGATGTCTACTCATGTTGCTGGTTCAACAGCAGCAGAAACACTGAAAATAACAATGGTCCGCTTCATAATAATATATCTGAAGGCAACAATGCCAAAATTCGTTTCATGGTAAGAATTTGAAACGAGAGACTCAACCTCGTAAATCTTTCCTTGCTATTACCAACGGGTGGGCTTCTAAGGCCCACAGAGAATTAAATCAACTAAATGAATTTTAATTACATTTTTATTCCGAAATTCTGTAATGACTCAATAGTACATTCAATAACGAACAATTACCTTTGCTTTCAAGTTCATATATCAAAGGGTGTGGATACAACATAGAAAAACTGACTCAGTGGGCCTACGAGGCCCCCCCGTTGGTAATGCTAGGGTTAAGCATGTAATAATTCGATGTAAGACATTTTGTTTGGTCTGAATTTTGTTCTCGTACTGGTCGGTAGAGAAGGAAAAGTTCCTTAATCGATGTGAAGGTATAAAGGCTGTAAAAAGGAGGGAGAGAGAAGGTAAATACAAGTTCTTCAAAACAAATATCTCCCAAGTGTAACGTCTTGTGATTTCCTATATCTAAAAATTGCAAGGTCTAATCTGAGCCTGTCCTGAGTAACTGCGAAGAACATTTATGTTATCATATATTTTCTTCGTTTGATCACGGTTGTGATTCTCATGTTTCTTTTTGTTACGCGACGTGTTATGAATATTTTTATTTTACGCGCAAAAGTGCACACAGCTTTAATCGAACCTGCGTCTTTCGGAAACGATAACTTTTAATCAGTACAATTACGCGAATACCGTCTAAATCGCAGCCGTGATCGCAAAAGTGTTTCCTGGACCAAATAATTCTTATAAAATGTGTATTCTCCAAAGCGAACAGCATTGCACTATCGCTGACTCTCAACAATCGAAAGAGTAAAAGCGGTGCTTAAATGAAATTGCCACCTTTTAAAAATTATTATTATCCCATTACATAAATAAATAGCAATTCAGTGGCTATTCAATCAGTAAACAGAGGGGGCAATTCAGTGGCAACCCATTGACAGGACTAGCTTATATATGTGTGCTAATGTGTGTTTTTTCTATTTGTTTCATGCTGTAATGAACGGAAATCTACGACGACCCTAAGCATGAAATTTTTGCTGTACCATTCCTTCCCAGCGGCAGCGGAACGAAGCACTGCGTAAGGTAGGCACAACATCTTCTTCTACCTGGTGCTGTATCTTACTAGAACTGTTGTGACTTGGCGAGACAGCCAAGCCACTATGAGGTAGCCGAAAGGGCACGCTTTTATGCTCACGCAGGCTGGCGTGAGGTCTGGAACAGTTAAAGGAGTTGAGTCTAGTAAAAAAAGTACGTAGCTTCTGGAATACTTAACTTTAATCCATAATTGGTGAACATCGGTCTGACAGTACATGCATCACAAGATAAATAGCAAATGATAATGGCGCCTTGCTAGGTCGTAGCAAATGACGTAGCTGAAGGCTATGCTAACTATCGTCTCGGCAAATGAGAGCGTAATTTGTCAGTGAACCATCGCTAGCAAAGTCGGCTGTACAACTGGGGCGAGTGCTAGGAAGTCTCTCTAGACCTGCCGTGTGGCGGCGCTCGGTCTGCAATCACTGACAGTGGCGACACGCGGGTTCAACGTATACTAACAGATTACGGCTGATTTAAAGGCTACCACCTAGCAAGTGTGGTGTCTGACGGTGACACCAGAACAAAATAATTTCATTTTGTAGACGTGTCCTCTTAGGAAGTTATAAGAGTCAACTATATTTAAAGAACTGCGAGAAGGATCAGTAAAATACAGCATCAAGTGTTTTCAGTAGAGGTTAACTGAACGAGATTGGAACTCAATTTTAATCAAACGAAAGTGAACATTTATAGTACTGATTCCAATCTGGTGCAGTGTAGTGATTGTTTTATGTTTTGTGTGACGGAATAATTGTTGTGTTGCGTGTGACGTATTCCCGATTAGACTTGCACCCAAACATTTGCAAACATGGTGAAAACAGTGCAACGTGTAAGAAGAGCTACACACAGCAGGAAGTAACTGTAGAACATTCAGAGGAGGAAGGAATAACTAGTGATGTAGAAATTGATAATATTTTTTCAGATCAGACAGAGGATACAGAACAGGACACTAATATTAAAGTCAGTGATCCATCTGCTGTAGAACACTCAGGCAGAATACAGACGGTAGTTCAAGTGCGTGCTGAAGCAGAACCAAAAGAAACACCAGTTACAGTCGATTTACCACCGGTAGAGCCAACACAAACAGTAATGGATCCATTTTCTCTCTTAATGATGAAAATGGAACAAATGTTTAAAATACAGGAACGATCACAGATACTGCGTGAACAAGAAACTGCTGAACAGCTTGCAACTGAGATTAATAATAATTTAGATAAACGTATTAGCAGAGTAGATGAACTGATTAGGACCTTGGATGAACGCATCAGTCAATTAGACGAGCGTACGCAGTTAAGCTTTTCACAGTTCTCAAAAGAGATAGATCAAAAGCTTGAAAACCGGTTAAAAGAACACGATCGCCAGCTGCGACAGCAAATAGATGCCCAGTTGTCTGCTATACAGAACGACATTTCAAGTATGCAACAAACATACCATGACTTACCACAGATTGTAAAGCAAGTAACACAGGATGTGGACAAATTACAACAAACACACACTTCTTTGGAAGCGGAAATACGCAACATAAGTACACGTATAGAAAACCTTACGGTTGATAATCAAAACGTAATAGAACAAAAATGCAAAGAACAAGAAGAACGCGTTGTGACCACATTCAACACATGGCTAAATGACAAAGACAAACAAATTAGTACTGTTATACACAAGGAACTACCTGTGATGTTACAACGAGCAGGAACACAACTGATACATGAAAACAACACAAAGATTCATGAACTCCAGACTGAATTATAAAACGTGCAGAAAGTGCTTAATGAAACACGTATGCAAACATCTCACAACTGTTCACCGGAGTGTGTTAGTATCACAGAAACACACCATGATCATTATGAAAAGCCTTTAACTGAAAGTAGGGGGCAGACGGGCAATAATTTCAATCCAACACGTGGAGTAACATCCGTTTATCCGGACCATACACAATCACTGGCGACTCAGGATGCTTTAGTGAAGAATTCACATTTTCAGAAGTTTACCAATGATAAGAACGGACCACATCCAATTGTGTTTATCAAAGGGATCCGCGGAATAATGCCAAAAAGTTGGAACGAAAGGGAGAAAATTGTCTGTACCATTACCCTTATTCAAGGCGAGCCAGCGTTGTTCGCGACACAGAAAGCTGAACAATGCAGCTCCTTCGATGAATTTGAACAGGCTTTTCTAAACAAGTATTGGTCGCGTGGGGTACAAGAACGATTAAGAAAAGAAGTTTATAGTCCTGAGCCATTTAATAGAAAAGGCAGTACTTTGCGGAAATATTTCGAAAAGTATCTGGACAAAGTGAAATATTTATCCACACCAATTCCTGAGTGTGATGTTTTAAAGATATTAAAGGAGACGTTACCGCGTGGTCTAAAGGAGAAATTTTTTGACATTCCTGAAGACAACGTGGAACATTTTCTATCTGTACTGGACTCTTTAGATTTGGTTATCGAAGAGGACAGACACCATTATGGGAATAATTCGTCGAATAATGGTAATGGTAATGGCAACGGGCGAAACCACAAGAACAATAGTAATAGAAACACCTACTATGGGAATCAAAATCATTGGAATAGTCCGAATTATTCAGGAGGGCAGAACCACAATATGAACACAAATGGACAGTACAGTAATGCACCGAGTCACAATTATCATCCACAGAACAATAGTGGACAAAACAATAACGGAAACTTTTCAAAGAAACGGAAACGAAATTTTAGAGCTTACGCCAATTAAAATAACGGTAATTTTTCAAATAATCAGCAAAACATGCAACCACCACGTAACTGGTCAACACAGAATTATGCACAACAGCAATGGCAGCAGCCTAGGCCACCGCAATATCACAACAACAATCATGTACAACCTCCGTACAATACAAATATGTCAAATAACATGCAGCAGCATATGAATGCGCAGCCATGACAACCACCGAATCAAAATATCAAGATCATTGAGGTAAGTGAACCGCAACCATCAACCAGTACCAGTCAGTCAAACTAGATGCGATGTCATTCTGCTCCCGTGTGTCAGTCGCAGGGTGTCTAGGGGGCACTTGCATGAATGATGTTAGTAATAACGAGCAACCAAGCATGCAGACAACCAGCTGTAGTAACAATGAGAATGCGTGTCGCATAGAATCAGCAGCGATCGGGTCGAACGACGCGAAAGATGCAGTGTAGGAATAATTCTGTTGATGTTGCTCAGCAACGTAGTTCAACTATGCAGATGTTAAGATATAATGACGGAGTCGATATACGAGAGGAATTATGTCAAGATTTCCGGAAGAAGTGTAATTTGTTTGAACGGGAAGTTGTACAAGCAGCTATAGTTTGTGATATTTATGGTATTCGAACTACGGTGATTTTAGATACTGGAGCATCTGTTTCTGTGCTGAATGAATCGTTCTTTCTTCACTTAAAGAAGATTAGAAAGATCCCGGTTTTTCCAGACACTAATTGTCGAGTTACAGTAGCCATTAGTCAGAAAGCCTAACTAGTTCGGGAACAGACACTGATTTGTATTAATTTTGGAATGGGAGCCAAAGATCGCACCTTCCCTATTGTAAAGAATTTAGCCGTGGACTGTCTCCTCGGATTAGATATTTTGCGAGAGACGGAAACTATAATCGATCTCGCAAAGGGTGAATGCAGCATGTGTTTCGGTGACACGAGAGTCAGGCTAGACTTGGTAAAGACCAAAGAATTGCATGGCAAATATTGTCAAATTTTAAGGATAGAACCGATTCGCGCACATTTATGGCGGCTTCAAGATAGTTTCAGTTGCAGTACATTCCCGGTCATGGAAGATGTGAAGGACGAGGAGAATATCCACCTCTCTGAAATAGTAGAAAAAGTACAACAATCCTCTGGTCTTCACAGTCTGCAACAAAAGCAATTATTAGACACACTTATTAATTATAGTAAAGTATTTTTGAAAAAACCTGGACTAATTAAAGGTTACGTGTACGACATGCAAGTGTTTCCCCATGAAATTTACTGTCATCAAACGTACTCAATACCCAGCGCGAAAAGGGAAGCAGTAACAAAAGAAATTAGACGAATGCTGAAATGGGGAATTATTGAGACCTCGTTATCACCATATAGTAACCCACTTCCAAAACTAAATACCGAACCGGAAGACTGGGAGGACAAAGTTAGACAAGCATTGGTCACACTATACGAGAATGCACAGAAACGGCAAGAATCACACAATCGGAGACTACAGAATACTCAACAATTTAACGTGGAAGATATGGTGTTAGTAAGGAATTATCCGAAGTTGTCAATAGTAAAGAGAAAACTGAAGAAGTGGATTCCGTTATATTCAGGACCATTTGTGATCTTAGGTACACCACATAAAAATAGTTATTTCTTGGTCTATCCCAACTCAAATAGACAGAAAGGACTATACAATAACAAAGACTTGAAAACATATGTATCTTAAGTACTGAAGATGACCTTTTACGTGTGTCGTAATGAGGTGAAGTCGAACATCGAAGACTCAAGTACTGTGCGAGTAGGCTAAGTGACAATTATTAATTAATGGACTAGTGTATAAGTATTTCATGGACACACTGCGATGTGGCGTGTGGGAGAATAAGAACATACAACACTGGAAGTATCAGTACTGCTTGGAGGAAGAGACTCTCAGAATACCAATTAGTTGTAAGAAAATTTCAGCTCCAGTTTGACGGAGAAAAGGGCGCCGAGCTGCAGCAAGGATAAGAATTGCTTCAATATGGTTCCACCCTAAGACACTTAATCAAACATAATACAAACTTGTTGAGATTTAGTAAACTTTCAGAAACTAATGCGTGTGAAATTACGAACAGTGAACAGAACTGCATATTTCACACAACAGTAGGATATAGTGACTTTAGAAAATAAACGTTTCATTTTGTTGATTGTTAACTATTTTGAACTCACTAGGGTGAGCAGGTTATGTTCTTTTTTTTCTTTCAGACTGTGTACAGGATACACTTACAACATGTAAGGTTTACGCGAGTTACGTATAGTTTTAACAAATTTTCCACCGTAAGTTTGTGTTCGGACTTGCATGAGCTATAAACCAGGTCGAACAAGATGTTGTCCATGACTGAACAGATCATTACACAGACAAACATATACAGACTTGTATTTATCACTGCACAATTCTTTGTAAGTCCAGGAGCACCTTTTCGAGAAAATATATGACTTACGATTTGCTTTTATATTGTAAATGACTACAATTATGTACTTCCTTTGATATGTACAATCATTCAGTTATTTATCATTATATAACTAGACTGTGTAAAGACATTCTTATGGGCAGCACAAGGACTTTACCTTGTCAGACTTGATAACTGTGATCAAGTGACTACGCCGGCCGCGGTGGTCTCGCGGTTCTAGGCGCGCAGTCCGGAGCCGTGCGACTGCTGCGGTCGCAGGTTCGAGTCCTGCCTCGGGCGTGGGTGTGTGTGATGTCCTTAGGTTAGTTAGGTTTAAGTAGTTCTAAGTTCTAGGGGACTTACGACCACAGCAGTTGAGTCCCATAGTGCTCAGAGCCATTTGAACCATCAAGTGACTACGTGGTGGAGTGAACATGTCACAGATGACCTATGATCAAAGACTTCCTGTGAACATTATCCTCTACGCGTACGAACGTTATTTCACTGGCGAAAGAGTGGAATTTAACACAAAAGTGGACGCTCGATGAGTGCGTTGTGTTACCATGATTTCGTTTTTAAATTTTGTGCTACGAGTGTTTAGTAATGCCAAATATTCAGAGTGTTATTGGGACGACATGCGTGGACGTAACATTCCAGGCAAACTAAAACTCAAGAGCAAGTGTTTTTATCGATCAGTCAGCAACAGTGGTGAGTCGTAACAGTGTTGGGAACTGCTACTGACTATATCATTAAACCCGTTGCAGAACTGTATCAATGTTGGAACGGAATTACATGAACCTTTAATTGCAGATAGTCGTCAGTTACGTCGGAAGGACGAATGGACTTGCATCATGATAAAGAAACTCATAAACAGTCGAACACCTCACAAAAAAAACCACATTTTTCTTGTTGAGTGAAAGAGTGCATGAAATATGATGTAATTTAGATGTTAATTTAAGGAACTGATACTGCTGTTTGAATTTCATGTGACTGTATGCTGGGATGCTGAGCACACGTGTCGGTGAGGGCAGCATACTGCAGCGACATCATCCGTCTTCCCTTGCCGCACTCTGCCACGTCATCGCAGTCCATCGCAGACTTACTTGATGGGGCGAGACATCGGTGTTGCAGTACACCAAGTCGCCAGCCGTCGTCACCAGCAGCACTATCACGAAATTGTACAATTATTAAATGTCATACGAAGTGAATATTCAAATGTTGAAAATTAAAAAAGAGGGTATGCAAGATGTGCTCGCTCCGCCGTGGTTTTTTTCCAGCGTTTTTCACAGTGGCCTTTGCCCGAATGGGGGAGCGTAATTCAAAATCCCTGAGACTTAAAAGTAAACAAAGCACATGCTTCCAAGTGAAAGAACATAGGGAACATTAAACAGAACAGACAAGGAAAATAAGCCTGCTTGGATGTCCAGTCAAACAAGTGTGACTGTACATCCAAAGGGGGCAATGTAGTGCTACAACGATGAAAATTAATATTACGAAGATGTCAAACCCAATTTTCATGATTTAAAGTAGTATTCATGATATTAAAAATGTAATTATGATTTTATTATTTTCATTTTTGTGCTCAGTGTATCAAAGACTTTCTAGTGCACGACATAAATTAGCAGTGTGTACTACGAAACTGTATATGATTGTTAAGGGTTAAGCATGTAATAATTCGATGTAAGACATTTTGTTGAGTCTGAATTTTGTTCTCGTACCGGTCGGTAGAGAAGGAAAAGTTCCTCAATCGATGTGAAGGTATACAGGCTGTAAAAAGGAGAGAGAGAATACAATTTATTCAAAACAAGTATCTCCCAAGTGTAACGTCTTGTGATTTCCTATAACTAAAAATTGCAAGGTCTAATCTTAGCCTGTCCTGAATAACAGCGAGGAACATTTATGTTATATTTTCTTCGTTTAATCACGGTTGTGATTCGCATGTTTCTTTTTGTTACTCGATGTGTTATGAATATTTTCATTTTACGCGCAGAAGTGCACACAGCTTTAATCGAACCTGCGTCTTTCGGAAACGATAACTTTTAATCAGTACAATTACGCGAATGCCGTCCAAACCGCAGCCGTGATCGCAAAAGTGTTTCCTGGACCAAATAATTCTTATAAAATGTGTATTCTCCAAAGCGAGCAGCATTGAACTATCGCTGACTCGCAACAATCGAAAGAGTAAAAGCGGTGCTTAAATAAAATTGCAACTTTTTAATAATTATTATTATCCCATTAAATAAATAAATAGTAATTCAGTGGCTATTCACTCAATAAACAGAGGGTCTGCATTTCGCTGCAATTTTCTAATGCTGCAACCTCTCTGTATTTTACAGCATCATACGCGAAAAGCCGCATGGCACTTCCGACACTATCTACTAGGTCATTTATATATAGTGTGAAAAGCAATGGTCCCATAACACTCCCCTGTAGCACGCTGGAGGTTACTTTAACGTCAGTAGACGTCTCTTCATTGACAACAACATGCTGTGTTCTGTTTGCTAAAAACTCTTCAATCCAGCCACACAATTGGTGTGATATTCCGTAGGCTCTTACTTTGTTTATCAGGCGACAGTGCGGAACTGTATCGAACGCCTTCCGGAAGTCAAGGAAAATGGCATGTACCTGGGAGCCTGTATACAGTATGTGCGTTGTCAGCGGAACACAACGTACTGGTCGTCGGTCAAAGATACTAGCCCCATGCTGTCGCCATGCTACTGCTCAAATGGTTCAAATGGCTCTAAGCACTATGGCACTTAACATCTGAGGTCATCAGTCCACTAGACTTAGAACTACTTAAACCTAACTAACCTAAGGACATCACATACATCCATGCCCGAGGCAGGATTAGAACCTGCGACCGTAGCAGTAGCGCGGTTGCGGACTGAAACACCTACAACCGCTCGGCCACAGCGGCCAGCCATGCTACTGCGGCGAGTGGGATGACGTGCCTTGCAGCCCTGTTATGTTTGATTGGAATTGCACCCATTGTTTAACGTGGGTCCCTTCTTCCCTGTTGCACAATGCAGAGGTCGTCTAGTGATGTAGCTGACCGTGGTCGACCACCTCCTCTTCTGTTTGTGGCTTGGAACACTCACCATTCACGTGAGCAGGACCAAACATCTGCGCTACACCGGCAGCACTTCGTCCCTCTTCCAGTTTTCCGACGATTCTTTCCCATATGAACTCATCCAAAAGTTATCTCCTGGGCATACTGTAATGAAGATCACCATAGAGACTTTTGATGTAACTCTTCAGGCTTTCCCGGAGATCTAATGACATCTTGGGTTGTGGGGTGTTGTGCCGGATATCAGCGTCGTGCTTGCACGATATTTCGGTCACGTAGCTCGTAACCTTTATCAGGTGCGACCTGAGACAGCTCCTCGAGTGGACCTGGTCCAATATTTATGCCTATGGCCTTCCCTCTCCACCAACGGCTGCAGGCGCTTCCTCTGTGGTCCGCGCCCATTCCCTGCGACCTGCTGGAGCGTTGCTGCTCCGTTTTCCGTCCACCGCGGTTGTAGGTGTTCCCTCTGCGGTCCGCGCCCACCAAACCCGCTCCTGGAGGTTTCATCTACGGTCTGGGGTACCAAGCGTTCCCCCTGCGGTCCGCGCCCGCTCACCACGACCTGTTGGAGCGTTGCCGCTATTGCGGGAACTTCGATGCCAGAAAAACAGACACAGAAAGCTGTGGCAAAGAAGCAGGGACCCGCGGGAGCGGAGAGAAATGAACAGACTGTCTCGTGAGCTTGAAAAGCGGCTGAAAGAATGGCGCGCTGAAACCTGGGAAGACAGGATGGAGACACTCTGCCTCCAAACCCAGGACGAGTGGCAACTAGTCAAACACATTCGACAGCAGCGACCAGCTAAAAGGGCTATGCTAGGACCCCAGGGAACCGTGTTTGATGCCTTGTCGAAAGCCGAACTGTTTGCGGACACGTACGAGGAGCAAAACACAACACCACAGATCGACCTCACAGCTGCAGAACAACTTCAGGAAGAGAATGTCACACAAACAGTTCAAAATCTCCGAGACACACCGACACAAACAGCACCAGAACTCACAACACCGACACACATAAAGAAAATAATAGCCTGCAGAAAGGGCAGATCCGCACCAGGACTAGACAAAATTTCAAATTTGCATCTAAAGAACCTCTCTAGGAAACCACTAGTCCTGCTAACACGCATAATAAATAGCTGCATGCTGCTACAAAAATTCCCTGCGGCCTGGAAGGCAGCAAAAGTCATTACAATCCCAAAGGCAGGGAAAGACCCAAAACTACCGGCGAACCACCGCCCAATCAGTTTACTCTCCACAATGGGGAAAACACTTGAAAGGGTAGTATTGGACAGGATCAATAAATGTCTCATAGACGATGAAACCATCAGACCGGAACAATTTGGGTTCCAGAAAAAGGTCTCTGCAGAGCTACAAGTCCTTCGACTAACAGAACATATCACACACAATTTCAACTACACAAACTCAACAGCAGCAGTATTCCTCGATTGGGAAAAGGCTTACGACAAGGTTTGGCACGACAACCTGACCTTCAAGATACACCACAACACGACGATCCCCGATGTGTACACAAAACTAATAGACAGCTTTCTGACAGACCGGACGTTCCTTGTTGAGGTAGACGGAAAACGCTCCTCAAGAAAGACCCTGAGGACCGGCATACCCCAGGGGTCGGTGCTATCACCTACACTTTTCAACATATACGCAAACGACATCCCCCTGTCACCGCATGCCAGGATAGCCCAATTCGCGGATGACACAGCCTTCTACACGAGTGGCAGGCAGCATCACTCAAACATAGCACGCCTCCAAAGGCAGCTAGACATGGTAGAAGACTGGTGTAGGGGAAACAAAATGACATTAAACGCAGACAAAACTACAGCTGTCTACTTCACAAGGAAGCGGCCGGTACTCAGAAACCAGCTGTCCCTAAACGCCCAGGAATTACCGTGGAGAGACTCCGTGAAATACCTGGGCGTAACATTAGACAAAAAGATGTTGTTTCACCTTCACATCGGGGAAAAGCGAGAGAGAGGTATAAACCTCGCAAAAGCCCTCCTGCCCTTCTTCCTCAGCAGGGAGATGTGGATGGAAACAAAACGAACACTGTACAAAACAACAGTCCTCCCAGCACTAACGTACGGGTGTTCTGCGTGGGGAATCACGTGCCAGACAAACCACAAAAAATTGCAAAGGGTGCAAAACAAGGTGCTAAGGTGGATTCTGGACGCCCCACCGTGGACACCCGTACAAGAACTCCACGAAACAGTGGAAGTCGAGAGGATACAAGACACAGTGCAAAGACTGGTAACAACACTGTTTGACAAACTTGAACAAACCAGAGAAAACTGCAGACAACTCAGGGGCACAGGTACTGTGATACCCCGAACGTGGCACAGGCAGAGAGTGCCACGCCGAATCATACAAGCCCCCATAGACTAGTAAGAAAGTAGTAAGCAATAGTAAAAACACAATAGTTAATAAGACGTCGTTTTAGTTTAACATAATACACTGTAATTGTCCTTAAAAATCCATGCTCCCTTGGTGGGAACCAATAGGAAATAGGAATATGTCTATTTATTTGTGCATTGATTGTTAGTTTAAATTTTCTTGCTGATTATTAGCGTAGGACCAGAACTAAGTCTAAGATGTAATCACCAAGCCCCTCCCCCACTCTCTGTCGGCTGCACGACCACCCTTAGCTATATAGAATAAACTAGAGTTAACCACTTGACAAAATGTTGTAAAAATTAATGTTAAAGTAAGACGCAGATCCTCAAATGTACGACGCCGTACCCAGTGGGCAAGCGGCGGAAACAACGGGCACAGCGGCCGCCACGGAACGACGACCTCATCTCGCCGAGCGGCCGACTGGCACAACTTCACAAAAGGAAAGCAGTGGGAAGCAGCACCCGCTGCACCCACTGCACAGAACCCACGCCTCAAAAATCGAGGATGGTCGGGGGCCGCAAGGCCTTATTGTTACCGACCATGCCCTCCAAAGCCTACGATTTTGTTTTTGTAAATAAAAATTTAATCACAGAGAACAACAAACCAAACCATACAAATACACGTAGATTCGGCAAAGCCGAAGGAACTGAAAAACACCACGTGACACAAAAAAAAAAAAAAAAAAAATGCCGCTCCGTTTTTCGTCCGCTGCGGCTCTGGATGTTCCCTCTGCGGTCCGCGCCCACCAGGCCCACTTCTGGGTGTTCCATCTTCGGTTTGTTGCGCCTGGCAGTCCGTCAGGGGCTCGTTTCCCATCTCCATGTCTCTGGTTCTTCTGTATGTGTAGTGTTGCAGCTGGCCCCGTTGCTCCTTTAACAATTCCAGAGCCGGATCCCAGGCTCTGCTTAGCTGGTACTCTGTGTCACGGTTCATAAGATCATCAGACATTTTAATTTCTATCGATTCTCTTATAACACTGTCCCAAAATCTGGGTGTTTGTGTTAGAATCTTGGTATCTTCATACTTCATGGCATGATCTAGTTCTAGACAGCGTTCAGCAATGGCTGACTTAGTCACCTGTCTTAATATAGTGTGCCTCTGATGTTCTTTGCACCTGATCTCCACAGTTCTTGTCGTCTGGCCAATGTAGGACATGCCACATTGACAAGGTATATTGTAAATCCCTGGTTTTCGTAACCCCAGGTCGTCTTTGACACTCCCCAACAGTCCCCCGATCTTGTTGGATGGACAGAAAACACACTTGATATTGTGTTTACGGAGGATCCTACCGATTCTGGCAGAAATAGAGCCAGCATAGGGCAGATATGCCACCTTCTTTGCTTCATCTTGGTCTTCTTCAGGAACCTGTGGTATAGTGGCTGGTTGGAGTGCCCTCTCAATTTGTCTGTCTGTGTATCCATTCTTGGAGAAAACTGTTTTGAAACGTTCTATCTCTATAGGTAGATTCTCTTGGTCTGACAGGACACGTGCTATGTGGACCAAAGTCTTCAGAACCCCACTCTTCTGTGCAGGGTGGTGACAGCTGCTGGCCTGCAGATATAAATCAGTGTGTGTTGGTTTTCGGTACACACTGTGGCCAATTGATCCATCTGCTTTCCTCTGGACTAGTACATCCAGAAATGGCAGCTGGCCATTCTTCTGCGGACCGCAGGGGGAACGCTTGGTACCCCAGACCGTAGATGAAACCCCCAGGAGCGGGTTTGGTGGGCGCAGACCGCAGAGGGAACACCTAGAACCGCAGCGGACGGAAAACGGAGCAGCAACGCTCCAGCAGGTCGCAGGGAATGGGCGCGGGCCACAGAGGAAGCACCTGCAGCTGTTGGTGGAGGGGGAAGTCCATAGGCATAAATACTGAACTAGGTCCACTCGAGGAGCAGTCTCAGGTCGCACCTGATGAAGGTTACGAGCTACGTGACCGAAATATCGTGCAAGTACGACGCTGATATCCGGCAGAACACCCGACAACCCAAGATGTCAATATCACCATACTCCACTGTAACTGCCCGCCGATTGACTGACATCGTCTTCTCCCCGTTCGTTCAGCTGCCGCTTTCCTTGGGGTCATCCCCATTTGGCGCTGTAATCAGGCTCACGTCATCTCATGTGACGTCCAAATTTCTGTGCCCGACTGGAACGACCCTGGGTGGATTTATTCCGCACTTTCATTCATTTTCACCAAGTTGCTGTAATGTTACATTACTTCATGAACTTCGGCCTTAAGTTTTAGAGAGCATTATGTTATGACATAATTATTCATTACCTCGAAGAAGAGTACTGTTTGGATAATAGCGAGCAGTGCGATAAATATGTGGTGTTGACCCAAAATCGTGTTCTTGACTTATCTTCAAGATGTTCAGTATCTCTACCGCTCCTTCAGAGTATGTTTATTCTCTACTGGATTTACTGATAAATAATACGATACGATTTCATAATGATTGTGATGTTCACAGCTGGAGAACTAAAACGAAACAATGGCCTGATGACACTGACTATGCAGTCGCAAAAATGTCTGCCCATTTCTTTCATGAACATAAAATCTGTCACAAATAGCAAAGAAAGTTTAAAATCTAGCGAAAAACCATTTCGTCTGGACGATGCGTTCTTTTACATAGACCAATTCCTGATTAAAAACATTTGTATCATTAGCAACTAAAAGGCTTAACTTATGTGTATTTCCGGTTACAGGAGTGATTTTCAGCCTGTAAATGTTGGAAACCGCTATATCGCTTTAATATATTTCTTTAATCACAACTATATTTCTTTAATTAGAACGACATTAAGTCTAATGCTACTATTAAATCTGTAATTAAGGGTGGAAGAAACAATACTAAGAGGTGTTAATTGTACATTACCAATACCAGACAACTTCAACTGTAACTAAATTTTTGTTAGTAAGTGCTGGGATCTACATCTACATCTACATCCATACTCCGCAAGCCACGTGACGGTGTGTGGCGGAGGGTACTTTAAATACCTCTATCTCCCTTCTATTCCAGTCTCGAATTGTTCGTGGAAAGAAAGATTGTCGGTATGCCTCTGTGTGGGCCCTAATCTCTCTGATTTTATCCTCATGGTCTCTTCGCGAGATATACATAGGAGGGAGCAATATGCTGCTTGACTCCTTGGTGAAGGTATGTTCTCGAAACTTCAACGAAAGCCCGTACCGAGCTACTGAGCGTCTCTCTTGCAGTGTCTTCCACTGGAGTTTATCTACCATCTCCGTAACGCTTTAGCGATTACTAAATGATCCTGTAACGAAGCGCGCTGGTCTCCGTTGGATCTTCTCTATCTCCTCTATCAACCCTGTCTGGTAAGGATCCCACACCGGAGAGCAGTATTCAAGCACTGGGCGAACAAGTGTACTGTAACCCATTTCCTTTGTATTCGGATTACATTTCCTTAGGATTCTTCCAATGAATCTATCTCGGTCTGGCATCTGCTTTATCGATGATTAATTTTATATGGTCATTCCATTTTAAATCCCTCCTAATGCCTACTCCCAGATAATTTATGGAATTAACTGCTTCCAGTTGCTGACCTGCTATATTGTAGCTAAATGATAAACGATCTTTCTATGTATTCGCAGCACATTACAGTTGTCCATACCGAGATCCAATTGCCATTCCCTGCACCATGCAGCAATTCGTTGCAGATCCTCCTGTATTTCAGTACAATTTTCCATTGTTACAACCTCTCGATATACTACAGCATCATCCGCAAAAAGGCTCAGTGAACTTCTGATGTTATCCACAAGGTCATTTATGTATATTGTGAATAGCAACGTTCATACGACACTCCCCTCCGGCACACCTCCCTCCATTGAGAATGACTTGCTGCGTTCTGTTATCTAGGAACTCTGCAGTCCAATCACACAATTGGTCTTATAGTCCATAAGCTCTTACTTTGTTAATTAAACGACTGTGGGGAATTGTATGTAACGCCTTGCGGAAGTCAAGAAATACGGTATCAACCTGGCAACCGGTGTCTATGGCCCTCTGAGTCTCGTGGACGAATAGCGCGAGCTGGTTTTCACATGATCGTCTTTTTCGAAACCCATGCTGATTCCTACAGAGTAGATTTCTAGTCTCCAGAAAAGCCATTATACTCGAACATAATATGTGTTCCAAAATTCTACAACTGATCGACGTTAGGGATATAGGTCTATGGTTCTGCACATCTGTTCGACGTCCCTTCTTGAAAATGGGGATGACCTGTGCCCTTTTCCAATCTTTTGGATCGCTACGCTCTTCTAGAGACCTACGGTACACCGCTGCAAGAAGGGGGGCACGTTCCTTCGCGTACTCTGCGTAAAATCGAATTGGTACCCTATCAGGTCCAGCGGCCTTTCCTCTTTTGAGCGATTTTAATTGTTTTTCTATCCCTCTTTCATCTATTTCTATATCTACCATTTCGTCATCTGTGCGACAATCTAGAGAAGGAACTACAGTGCAGTCTTCCTCTGTGAAATAGCTTTCGAAAAAGACATTTAGTGTTAAGGCTTTTAGTCTGTCACCCTCTGTTTCAGTACCATTTTGGTCACAGAGTGTCTGTATATTTTGTTTTGATCCACCTACCGCTTTGACATAAGAGCAAATTTCTTAGGATTTTCTGCCAAGTCAGTACATAGAACTTTACTTTCGAATTCACTGAACGCCTCTCGCATAGCCCTCCTCACACAACATTTCGCTTCGTGTGATTTTTGTTTGTCTGCAAAGCTTTGGCTATGTTTATGTTTGCTGTGAAATTTCCTTTGCTTCCGTAGCTGTTTTCTAACTCGGTTGTTTTCCATCTCTTACGATTTTGCTTGGCACATACTCATCTAATGCATATTGTACGATGGTTTTGAACTTCGTCCACTGATCCTCAACACTATCTGCACTTGAGACAAAACTTTTGTGTTGAGCCGTCAAGTACTCTGAAATCTGCTTTTTGTCACTTTTGCTAAATAGAAAAATCTTCGTACCTTTTTTAATATTTCTATTTACGGCTGAATTCATCGATGCAGTAACCGCTTTATGATCGCTGATTCCCTGTTCTGCGTTAACTGTTTAAAATAGTTCGGGTCTGTTTGTCACCAGAAAGTGTAATATGTTATCGCCACGAGTCGGTTCTCTGTTTAACTGCTCAAGGTAGTTATCAGATAATGCACTTAAATAAATTTCACTGGATTCTTTTCCCTGCCACCCGTTATAAACGTTTGAGTCTCCCAGTCTATATTTGGTAAATTAAAATCTCCACCCAGAACTATAACATGGTCGGGAAATCTGTTCAAAATATTTTCAAAATTTTCCTTGAGGTGCTCTGCCACAACAGCTGCTGAGGCAGGGGGCCTATAGAGACATCCAATTACCATGTCTGAGCCTGCTTTAACCGTGACCTTCACCCAAATTATTTCACATTTCGGATCTCCGTCAATTTCCTTCGATACTATTGCACTTCTTGTCGCTATAAACACGCGTCCCCCTTCACTGTCCAGCCTGTCTCTGCGGTATACATTCCAATCTGAGTTTAGGATTTCATTACTGTTTACATCTGGTTACAGCCACCTTTCCGTCCCTAGTACTATAAGGGCATCGTGACCGTTTATTAATGAGAGCAGTTCTGGGACCTTTCTGTAGATGCTCCTGCAGTTTACTATTACACAAAACGGAATTCATAACGTAACCACTGCAGAATCAGAACACTGTGTTGAAAAGAAATTTTGTGAATAATACGTAATTCAACTGTTGCATTTAGTAACATTATTTTATCGTGACTCTAGGTATCGACACTATTTTGTGCTGTGCTGCTTATGTTGAGAATTGTCGAGCCCAAATTGCTCTAAGTTGTGCTGAAGGCTCCCCGAATGTTCACCTTAAGTTCATATACAGTTGAGATCAGATGCATAAACTCTCTCCCTTGAGCAGCCCAAAGGCAAATTGCACGCACACAACTCTGAAGAACCCGGAGGCCAAAGAGCACTGCCGACATCCCAGTCATTTGTGCACGCGTATCAGTACACTTTTTGTGAGTGACACGTTGTTCCGTCTTGTTGGGTAAAAGCTGTTTTTTTTTTTTTTTTTTTTGTAAATAAAAAACCGCCTACTCTTGCTGCGCTGTATCTTATTCTCCCACACGCGTTTCACCCTTTCTCACTTCAAGGTATCATCGGTCGGATCTATAAAGATATAGTTATGATACAATTTGGTTTTGATAGGTACTGTTTGTAGGTTACAAAACAGTGCACTTCTCGCTTTTTACGTAAATAAGTGATTGCTTACAGTTCTTCGCGTTTCTAGTTGTCATCTGCGTTTCTTATCATGTGGTCACATGGAAGTCGCACTACCTCTCGATTTTCGAAACATAAGCATCTTTTTATGTTTCAACATTTTTTCCCACTTTTCATTTTGTTTGCCCCCGTTGTTGTGATGCGTATCAGTCTTCGGTCACTAACATAGACATTTGATCGAAAACTGTGACTTCAAGACGTAACTACTTTGAGTTCACTGTCTATCTCGTCCTGTTTGTTATGCTGAAAACTAACGTCTATTCGTTTCTCTTAGGTTTATATCTGAGTGTGGGTGTGTGTGTGTTTGTGTGGGTGTGACAGAGAGAGAGAGAAAGTGAGAGAGAGAGAGAGAGAGAGAGAGAGAGAGAGTATACATGCATAGATGTTTTTATTATTTTGTGGAGAGGTTCGTGGACAAGGTGAGTCGAAAGGGAATTGGACAGTGATATTTATTATTATTATTATTATTACAGCAGTCCTCTGTTGTAGTGTTCCTCTATTATTTTGTCTATTAGTGTAAACAGTGAGTTGTTTGTCATATCTACTTAATCACTCAACGGGATTTTCATTTCTGCTTTGGTTTTCTGTATGTTGTAATTTTATTGAAGAGTTAGGAGTAATTTTTTTATTGTTGATTCCGATTATTTTCATGTCTTCTTCTCTAGTGGTTTATTTGTGATTGTCTTCTCTTAGATGTTCTGCAAAAGTGGAGTGGTTTGTCTCATATTCCCAAGTTTTCATGTGTTCTTTGTGTCTGATACCACATGTTCTGCTTACCTGTCCTATGTATCTGCCATCACAAGTGCTACACTGTAATTGCTTTCTGTTTTTTTTTTATTCACAAAACAAATATTTCTGAGCGTGCTGCGGAAGGTGGGCACGCAAACAGACTCGTTAAGCTGTATTCCATCTCACTACCAGTTAACTGCGCATAGAATTGTCATTTCTTGCATGGTTAACGTGTTGCAGTCGTGAAATGACGAGAGGCGTCTTAGAAAATGTAGTCCATGAACAAAGGTGGTGGTTTACAAAACACTCTTTCGATCTATACTTGAGTATTGCTGATCAGTGTGAGATCCGTACCAGGTCGGGTTGACACAGGAGATAGAGAAGATCCGAAGAAGAGCGGCGCGTTTCGTCACAGGGTTATTTGGTAAGCGTGATAGCGTTACGGAGATGTTTAATAAACTCAAGTGGCAGACTCTGCTAGAGAGGCGCTCTGCATCGCGGTGTAGCTTGCTGTCCAGGTTTCGTGAGGGTGCGATTCTGGATGAGGTATCGAATATATTGCTTCCCCCTACTTATACCTCCCGAGAAGATCACGAATGTAAAATTAGAGAGATTCGAGCGCGCACGGAGGCTTTCCGGCAGTCGTTCTTCCCGCGAACCATACGCGACTGGAAAAGGAAAGGGAGGTAATGACAATGGCACATAAAGTGCCCTCCGCGACACACCGTTCGGTGGCTTGCGGAGTATAGATGTAGATGTAGATTTGTGAGGGGAGGTAACGAGAAATCCGTTGACTAAGGTTCAAATGGCTCTGAGCACTATGGGACTTAACAACTGAGGTCATCAGTCCCCTAGAACTTAGAACTACTTAAATCTACTTAACCTAAGGACATCACGCACATCCATGCCCGAGGCAGGACTCGAACCTGCGACCGTAGCGGTCGCGCGGTTCCAGACTGAAGGGCCTAGAACCGCGCAGCCACACCGGCCGGCCGTTGACTACGGAAGTGATGAATTGAACAGAGCGTGTATGAGATTTTGGCTTGCACGTCCAGATATTGGGATAGTGTTATTAAGGAAGGACTTTCAAGCAACCTTATTAACAGAGATGGTGGATTTTGTTTAAATGCTGCTTGGAATCCGGCTCTGTCTCTCATCGAAAAACAGAGGGACAGAATTAGTGCTATCTCACCTGTTGATTAATAGTAACTATCGATATTCTGATGTTGGTTATCTTTGGTTGTTTTGACACTTGTTCTGTGTGTGGTGTCTTCCTTGTTTCTCCTCTATGAACCGAGGTATTAAATTTGCTTGCAATTTGAACTCGAAATATCATTCTAAATTATTTAAATTGCATTTGGTGGGGGGAGAGAGATTTCCAACAAGCTGCAGCAGCTCGTCCTTCTCACATCAGATGTTCATCCAAGATTACACCGGAGATTTCTAGTGTTTTGTTCAGTTGGATAGCAATGAGAAGTATTGGAAGGACTGTGTAACGAAAATGTTCGCTGATCAACTGTCGGTGAGATATGACGATGAGCTGTGGCTGCTTGGGTTTTAGTTCAATACCCAGATTTTGCGCTCATCGTAATACTGAGCAAATATCGTCACACATGCCTGATGCAGCAACAGCAGTGTTCTTATGGCCGGCACTTATGTGCAACTGGATATCGGCAGCATATAAGTGGAAGCTACAAGAGTGCAGCACAGATGAAATATCACTGATACACAACGAGGAAAACAATCGACCAGGACATCACACTCGGGCGCTATAGAGGGCACATTTCTCCACGACGACTTCACCGATCCACGGATGTTTCGTTGACATCTGTACTGTCCCTCCACAGTATTGCACTGTTTGAAAAATTCGGGTGTTCAGATGTTTCAAGTGGCTCTGAGCACTATGAGACTTGACATCTGAGGTCATCAGTCCCCTAGAACTTAGAACTACTTAAACCTACTTAACCTAAGGACATCACACACATCCATGCCCGAGGCAGGTTTCGAACCTGCGACCGTAGCAGTCGCGCGTTTCCGGACTGAAGCGCCTAGAACCGCTCGGAATTCGGGTGTCTCATTTTGATATGTGGTACAATTAAGAGCTAATATGTGGAAATCACAAGTATAAAAAGCTTTTCTGAAATCACGCAATGTTAAAATGGTTGCTTCGTGCCTGTCTACGACGTGTTTGACGTCCTCAGTCTTGTAATTGGCTCTGAGCACTATGGGACTAAATATTGTGGTCATCAGTCCCCTAGAACTTAGAACTACTTAAACCTAACTAACCTAAGGGCATCACACACATCCATGCCGAGGCAAGATTCGAACCAGCGACCGTAGCGGTCGCGCGGTTCCAGACTGTAGTGCCTAGAACCGTTCGGCCACAACGGCCGGCTTGGGAGTCGGGCATGAGTGGCACTGTTTAAAAAACTCGGGTGTTCAAATGGTTCAAATGGCTCTGAGCGCTATGGGACTTAACATCTTAGGTCATCAGTCCCCTTGACTTAGAACTACTTAAATCTAACTAAGGACATCACACACATCTATGCCCGAGGCAGGATTCGAACCTGCGACCGTAGCAGCAGCGCGGTTTCTGACGGAAGCGACTAGAACCGTTCGGCCATATCTTTTGTAAGGTTTGAGAAACTATGGTTAGTATTCTGGTCGGCCTATAGTCATCTGGTGGTTTTACGTTATCGTTCTTGGCTACTAGTTGAATTAAGCTTTGCTTCCACTCGCTGGGAGACGTACCACGAACTATAGAAAGACTGAAGACGTCTGTGAGACCTGGAATAATAGTAGTGACAATGTTTTCAATCACATCTACGCTCGTTTCATCATTACCTACTCCATTGGGAGAAATTCTCTTGATTGCTTTCAGAACCGTTCTTTAAAGCCACGTTTTAAGGAAAACCCGTCTGTCGACAAGTTGCTATGCTGTGGCTGACATTTTAACGCAGCTTGATTGCTATCGATAATAAAACCATTTGATTCTTCACGACAGACTTCAAAAATAGTGTTAGATATAATTTCCTGTGCCGAAGGTACGCATGTTTTCCCACAACACTGTAGGATTCGGAACGCTGCATTTAGCGGAACGGACATGCCTGACTTTTACATTGGGTACGTTTTGCTTTGCTTTGTTTCGCAGCTTCCAGAACACTTCACGTAGCGCAAGAGTTGGATTTCACTGGAATGTTCTGTGTGCGAAATTACGTTTATCCTCTATCTCGCGTAGTTCTGTAGCCAGCCATGGAGTAGGAGCTCCCTTTAGGAGTGTCGGAAGTTCCATGCGGCTTTTCACGGATGACGCTGTAGTATACAGAGAAGTTGCGGAATTAGAAAATTGCAGCGAAATGCAGGAAGGTCTGCAGTTGATAGGCACTTGGTGCGGGGAGTGGCAACTGACCCTTAACATAGACAAATGTAATGTATTGCGAATACATAGAAAGAAGGATCGATTATTATATGATTATATGATAGCGGAACACACTGGTAGCAGTTACTTCTGTAAAATATCTGGGAGTATGCGTACGGAACGATTTGGAGTGGAATAATCATATAAAATTAATTGTTGGTAAGTCGGGTGCCAGGTTGAGATTCATTGGGAGAGTCCTTAGAAAATGTAGTCCATCAACAAAGAAGACGGCTAACGAAACACTCGTTCGACCTATACTTGAGTATTGTTCATCAGTGTGGTATCCGTACCAAGTCGGATTGACAGAGGAGATAGAGAAGATCCAACGAAATGCGGCGCGTTTCGTCTCAGGGTTATTTGGTAAGCGTGATAGCGTGACGGAGATGTTTAGCAAACTCAAGTGGCAGACTGTGCAAGTCAGACGCTCTGCATCGCGGTGTAGCTTGCTGTCCAGGTTTCGAGAGGGTGCGTTTCTGGATGAGGTATCGAATATATTGCTTCCCCCTACTTATACCTCTCGAGGAAATCACGAATGTAAAATTAGAAAGATTCGAGCGCGCATGGACGCTTTCTGGCAGTCGTTCTTCACGCGAATCATACGCGACCAGAACAGGAAAGGGAGGTAATGACCGTGGCACGTAAAATGCCCTCCACAACGCACTGTTGGGTGGCTTGCGGAGTATAAATGTTGATGTAGATGTACTTTGACAGAACGTTTACGGTCATGTTTGTCGTACAGTCTGTGATTCAATTCTCGGAATTTACCATCTTACGTCGGTTCATTGATTATATCATGCCATAGAATACCTGAAGAGTCCTTTTGTAATGCATCTCGATTAACTTGTTTTAAGTTTCTGTAGAGTATTGGGTGAGATTTTTCTTCGGTGCTGTGTACTGAGTTCGTTAAAAATATCATATCATGTGCGGAAATTCCTGCTGACTGGAGAAATATAATTTAACCGTCATCCTTGTTGGTATTATCAGGATGTGCCTGTCAATAAATGGATAAAGTTTTAAATATTGAATGTGCACTATGACACGCTCTGACAGTTGAAGCTAACCTAATAGTAAAAATGATGAACTCGTTTCCTGCTTTGAACGGACATCAACTACTGAAGACAGCTAAGGCTGGTATTTGCCAACGCAGATAGCGACTACTGGATCAGAACTGTGAAGAAGTGATAAAAAAGTATGACTCCTACGTGCAAAGTTTATGTCGAGATGTGGCGAACGGTCAGTCCGATCGGCTGGGAAAGAACACAGGAAACAAAGGACTGCGAGAGAGAGCTGCATCCCCAACCCTATATGCAAAAGTCAACGTCCCGACTGACTGATCGACTCACTCACTGATTCATCATCGCCAACCCAAACCACTGAGGACATAAACCGGAAATTACCAGATGTTGTAGATCTTATAATGTAGTAGTAGTTTAAGAAGGAAGTTTCTGAAATTTCTTGCCTAAGGGGATGAAATAGGGTATGGAAGATTTTTTGAAAATAAATGTCACTATTAAGATAATATTGAAGCCAGACCTACGAAAATTGGTCGGTCACATATAAAGAAAATCGTGTTTCACTATTTTTTGAAATTCAACCGCTCATCATTCTTAGCACAAACCGCTAATGATGGAAACTTGAAATTTGGAGAGAATGTTGATCTTATATTGTAGGTTTGATTTAAGAACGGATTGTTCGGAATTCCGCTCCTAAGAGGGAGGAGTAGGGGATAAAAATCGTTTTGGGAATGATAGTATTGAGACAATTTGGAAGCTAGGACAACGAAACCTGGTATGTGGTTTTTTAGTTAAAAATAAAGAAAATATGTGTTTCAGCATTTTTGGAAATTCAACCAGTGAGGGGGTAAATAGTGGGTGCAAGATTTATCTTCCATACATCACTATTAAAGAACTACTAAAGCATTTTTAGAGCTACGTCTATGAGAATTGGCATTTGACTTCTAGGTTAGAAATAAAATAATAGGTTACTATAGGTTATCCGTCCTGAGCTGACTACAATATAATCAAAAAGATGTACACCAGACTCGTTTCGCTTTTATTTATAAGCATCTTCCTTCGTTATTCCGTAAATTGGATACATATGTTTGTACATTTTTGATTGTTTTACGTTAAAAACAGCATCTTGTTTATAAAGTAGGTCTCCAAGTTACTCACGATGTCTCTTTACATACTCCACTCCTTCCCTCCCTGTTAGCAGCGGTTTATGTCAAAAGGCTTCATTTACTGTCAGCAGTTGGCTGTTTTTGGCATTCTGCAGTATTTCCCGCACTGCACTTTTACAATTCATTTTCTTAAACTGTTTCTCATTCTGCACTGCCACAGTGTTTATGTCTGTTCGTTTGTTTTCGATCACATTGTGATTGTTGCCAACCTGTGAAACGATTTTTGTTTGTTTGTGTGTGTGTGTGTGTTTTGCTATTGGGAGGGGCGGGGGGGGGGGGGGGGTGTCAGGAATGGGCCTGGACAGTGATCATAGGACAGAATCTGGGAAGAGATCGTAGTGGTAAACGGAGCCTATAGTTATAAGTGTACATGTAACGTTATATTACATTGTCAATCAGTTTGAAAGAGTGTGTGTGGTTTGACAAGTTGGACTGATCATTTGTGAGTTGTTTCTTCTCAGTTATGGCTTTTTGGATGTGCTAGTATTCTTGCAAGGTGGGGGGCGTTTTTTGTTCTTGTTTATCCTTATCATTGTCTCTGGTTGTAGTTCTATGTTGGTGTAAGTGTTCAGCAGAAGTTGAATGATTTGTTCTATACTTCTGTGCTCCTACATGTTCTTTGGTTGGTTGGTTGGTTGTTTTGGGGCAGGAGACCAGACAGCGAGGTCATCGGTCTCATCGGATTAGGGCAGGAATGGGAAGGAAGTCGGCTGTGCCCTTTCAAAGGAACCATCCCGGCATTTGCCTGGAGCCATGTAGGGAAATCACGGAAAACCTAAATCAGGATGGCCGGACGCGGGATTGAACCTTCGTCCTCCCGAATGCGAGTCCAGTGTGCTAACCACTGCGCCACCTCGCTCGGTCATGTGTCAAATGTCCTCCTGGTTTGAACTATGTATCTTCCATTACATGTATTGCATTTCAGTTGGTATATTCCTGATTTATGATACAAATCAGTTTTTCCTATTGTTTTTGGGAAGTATTTCTGTACAGTGTTGTCGGTTTTGTGCATTATTTTTATGCCTTGTTTTTCGAAACTATTGGATATTCTGTGGGTGTATTTGTGGTTGTATGTCATTGTGTACTATCTGTTTCTTTAACACACTGTGTTGTTTCTACTCTTGTATTTTGTGTTTTTGTTTGTGTGTCATTTGTTCCTTGTGTTTGTGACACTTATTTGTTTGTTCTTCTCTGTTTCTTGATTTTCTTGTTCGTCTTTGTTACAAACTTCTATTTTTATCCATTTATTGTGGTTATTTGTATTACAGTATTCATTTCTTTTTTGTAATTATCTGTATCTAATAGTACTGTGTTTAGTCTGTGGAGCATGTATGTAAGTGCTGCCTGCTTTTGAGAATTAGGGTTTTGTGATGTCTCATGTTTAATTGTGCCTGTTGTTGTCGGTTTTCGGTATATGTCAAATGTGTGTTGATTGTTTTGAATCTTTATGATAATGTCCAAGAAATTTAACTGTCTAATTTGCTCTTTCTCTATTGTTAAATGAACCTTATTATGAACAGAATTTAGCCTGTGGGTATAACTGGTCAGTTTTATTGTTTGGTTCATCTATTAGGCATAAGATGTCATCCATATATGTAAACCAGTATAGGTTGTTGTACATATCTGACACTACTTTGTTAAATATAATCTTTTCTACATGGTTCATAAATATGGTTGGTATGGTACCAGACACTGGGGATCCCACTGGTAATCCTTCATTTTGTAAATAGAATTCATTATTGAATTGAAAATAGTTCTGTTCTGTTATTAGCTCCTGAAGCCTGATTGTTTTTTTAACATATTGAAACATCCCCTTTTGAAAAATTATACATGACTGTGCTTAAACTGACACACAATGTTTTTAGCCCAACGCAATCTGACTTTCAAAAATCCCTACAAAAGAATGGCCCTGACTAACATTAACCTATACCTTTCACAAATCACTTACCTCACAAAAATCTTCGTTACTCGAACTACTGCAATATAGCGAGCGCCACTACTGCCAGCTAAATAAAATATTCTAACTACTGAAGGCACTAACTACTGATAGGCATAGTTAGCAAATGAAAGATTTTTATAGAGAACAAATGATGTACTTACCTTAATAGTCATAATATATATAGCAGTTCATGACATCCAGTCTTACAAATTTCAAAACTCCGCCATCTCTCTCCCCACATCCACCACTGCTGGTGGCTCCTGCCCAACACTACAATGGCAGACAATAATGCAAACTAGCCACAGACTGCACACAGCACAGCCAGTGGTTTTTATACAGAGCGCTACGTGGCGTTACCAATAAGAAAACCTAAACAGCCTACTTACATAGACCCCATGCTTCCCACAAAAAATTTTACAAATTTTTTTGGGCACTGGCCAATACATATTTGTTAAAATTTTTTTCACAATTACAATAACAAAGAAATCAAATGCACACAATTATTGACACAATGTTGGTCAAAAGCTAAAATTTTTTCACTGTCATAAAGACAGTCCTGATCATCCATCACAGTAAAATTGTAGTGTTTTTTCTTTCTCAAAGTCTGAGCAGTAAAAGAAAATGCGCATGGAAATAGTGGATTTCCATGCAATCTTGAAGAAGTAGTGTTGTCCTTCCAATGGAAAGACAGCACTGACTCTGGACATGCAGACAGGTATTGGTCCACAACAGAGGAAACCCACAGCAGAGTCAGTCGAAATTTTGAAGAGTATTGGTAGGTAGGTCATTACAGAGCAGACCCACTGTAGTCCTGGTAGAGATTACGGTATTGGTGGGCCCCCAGAGGTGCAGACCCACTGCAGTCCTTGTAGAAATAATGGTACTGCTGAGTCAGCAAAGGTGTAGACCCACTGTAGTACTTGTAGAAATAATGGTATTGGTGGGTCATCAAAGATGCAGACCCACTGTAGTCCTTGTAGAGATGGCCAGCAGCCATCTGTTGTGACTGTGCAGGTGCACAATCACCATTGAAGAGTCTTGCGGATAATATAGCAAGTCCATAACCATCACTTGTCCACTCACAAAGTTTTTGGAATTGTCCTTAGAACCGGCAATGCTGTTATCCAGTCGCTTGCTGAATTATTAACACATGTGCAAACACTAACAGTCCCTACTTCTCACTTATTGTCCATATACTATGACCAACAGAAACGTGTGCAGTGAAATGTAGCTTACAAGTTAATAATATGATGAACTGGTATCAATTACAATTTTATAACATAAGAATACAATCACAAAGGTACAAAATACATCATTAAAGAACATAACAATACAGATAACATTTGTAGTACAGGCTTTACGAAAGAATCGAAATAACATATACATCAGTGTTACAGGAATTATGACATGAGTACTTACATAAAAGATCAGAATAACTTTCCAAACATCACACATGAGCATTAAAACAAAACATAACAAATAATGTTTAAATATCTTTACAAAGTAAATAACATATTATTAACGCAAATTATATTTGAGGATAACAGTATTCCTCATCATAGTTCATGTAGCTGAGTATTAGAAAAATTCTACAACATAAGTCTTATCAGATAAACATATAAAGACAGGAAGAACATAAATACACAAGGGTACACAAACACATAGTGGGATAACACAAGGAAACGACAGGGTTTGTTTTACTGCAGTATTTTGCAAACAAAACTTTCTTTACTTCTCGGAGATCTCCCTTCGTTCATTATTTCCAAAAAGTCCTTTCTATACTTTTCTCGTATAGCCTCTCAGTGCATTTCTTCAAATTCATCACAACTCATTCACTTATAGGCTACCCCCCCCCCCTTATGCTAACTTAAATCTACTGAGCTCAGATGCTAAACTAAGGGACGAGGCAATGCAGCAGCACATAACAAATTAACACAAATAGCAATGACTAAAAAATTCAGAGTGCAAAGCAAGCAGCGGTAAAACTAAATTAACAGATAAAATGCAAAATTACAACTAATGTGAGCCAATGTGCAGCAACAAGAAAAATAAATCAGTGGTAAAACTGGCTTAACAGAGTAATGTAAAGTGAAATTTAGTAGCACTATGCCTGGCAAACAGCAGCAGCAAATGCAATAACTTATATCTGAACATGACATAGCTCAAGCAGAAAAAATATTACGCTAAAGACAACAATGCATACATGGTAAATGTGTATTCACATCTTAACATCTATGTAATTAAAGTGGTTCACTACAAGAAGTTATTCTACCAAAAAAATTACCACGTAGTTGAAAAGAAAATTCCGTAAGCAATTCCTGTGAAGGGCAATGTCTTTTTATGCTCCTTCATTTTTTTTAATAGATCATAAAATTATTTACTGGATCTGTAGCATAAAATATTTATATTAGTACATCTATTAAATTTTATTTTAACCAATGTTGCTGCAGCTAGAAACTTGATATTAAACAAAATGAGCAAACTCTCAACTAGAAAGACAATAGATGTAAAATGTTTCTTATCATTTCATTAGGCATTGTAGTAAATATCATAAATTAAAAGCTCCACAGTATAATCATATGTTTTCAAGTTTGAGCGTGTCATATTTGCGATGCTTCCTACAAAGAAATGTCAATAGCGAGGAAATGGCCTCCCTTTTTTTTCCACCTATGCCTCTGAAAGGCACACACAAATGGCTTTTTTCCAGGCAACTGTCGCGCAGCTGCCCACGACGCATTACGTGCAGGTGGTCACTTAAATTTCTTACAGAAATATTTACGACAGCAGTTTCCGCCACAGTGACAGTCTCATATAAAAATATTGCACAGGTGAAGAATTTGCGTTACAAATGTGTAGAAACAAAATCCTATTGATATAACAGAGTCCAAAAAATTTTTGTTGTCATTGTAATACATTCACGCCTTTACATACATTTCATAACTCTTAAAGTACGATTCTCGGTTTCCAACAACCTTTTTCACAAACCAGAGTCCCTAACCACTAATCATTATTCCTTACCTTATTCGTCGACACTTCTTCAATATTTCATCATAACAGATACGTAGCATACTCAAATAACTCATATAGCATCAGCTTATTGATCATAAACATACCGCAACAGCATAATACACATAGTCATCGTAATAATAACATCATAACACCTCAGTCAACTCTCAAAATCGTCGTAGCTTCCTCCAATAATTTCAAAACCTAAAGAAAATTCTCTGCTCATATCAAAAGTGTCATCTGCCTCAAATGTGCTTTAAAAATCATGATCCCATACCAAATACGTCATTCAAACCTCTCATAATATCACAATGGGTCCGAAAAAATATGAACAGTTCACAAAGTACAGACAAAATACAATTTCGTAAGTGTGAAGTTACCCAACTGTGTAATTGCATAAACATGTGTCACTGATGTAGTAAAAAAATGTTTGTTTCTCTGTTAAATAATCAGGTAGCTGTGTAATTCTGTGTTGGAGAAATATGGTACCGATGTGTAAAGTTGTATAAGCAAATACCATATTAGCTAGGGCTCCTTGTGCTTGCCACACACATGGTACACAAAGTAAGCGTGTACCCACCTGAGGATTAATGTAATTATACCCTCAGGTGTTACAGATTACAGCAATGGAATGAAATGTATCACGGAAAACTTTCTTTGTAATTCAAAAATCTTTAAAAATAAATGCTTTAAGTATAAAATTAACCACTCAAATACGTGTACCGTAGCGCTAAACTGTGCACCAAAATGGCTCTGAGAACTATGCGACTTAACTTCTGAGGTCATCAGTCGCCTAGAACTTAGAACTAATTAAACCTAACTAACCTAAGGACAACACACACATCCATGCCCGAGGCAGGATTCGAACCTGCGACCGTAGCGGTCACGCGGTTCCAGACTGAAGCGCCTTTAACCGCACGGCCACACCGGCCGGCAAAAACTGTGCATCTTGTTGCATCATAATCTCTGTGGAAGTGTCGTAGTTATCGTCCTCCGAAAGCTAAGTTCTGCAGAAGTCAATGTACTTACCTCATGATAAACAAAAGTGAAATGCTTTGCGTATAGATATCTTAGTTATTACGCTTATTGCCGTGATGAAGAAAGTACTGTGCTGTAACGTATTGTGCTACGGAAAAGGCTGTCTCATTGTAGCTATACCACAAAAGTTACTACTAAAACATGTTTTACTTTCCAGAATAATTCAGAAAAACTGTGCAGATATAAAACTAAAACACCGCAAAAGCAACATTGTAAATTGTCACTCATTAGTAGCGTCGTGATAAAATCGTGTAGCTGTCACATAAACTAACCACTGTGTCATCTGGTATCTCACAGGAAGTACTTTAAATCCAGAATGTATTTTCAAGTAAACCAAAATGTTGCATTAAAATCTCATTAGCAGTACATGTTCTAAGTATGTAAGCCTTATAGTCGTTACTTAATCGTGCAACTAAGGCACAAGAATGTACACACACAATGACACTGTGACATCTGTTCACTATAACACTGCATTCGTAATTTCTGTTTAAATAAGTTATCTTGGTTCTTGATTGGATATTTAATTTCAAACATTGTTGCATGGTAACAGTTTCTAAGTCTGACAATGCATACTAGAAATGTGAAGTGAAAAGTTATATGGCACAGACAAAGTTAAAAAGCAGATTATCTTTCAATAAACGGTTTTACATGTGAAATGTTATGTAAACCTTTACTCTTCCTAGTACGCAGAGTTTCAGCTTCAGTGGAATTATCATGTGGTATATGGTACATCGGTAAAGAATGCTAAAATTTTTCTCAAGCTTAGTGTCTATGTAATTTTTCCCTGAGCCAGCCGGCGCACGTGGCTGCCTGCAGTGCGAGTCATTGTCTGTCTCTTTGTTGGCGTGCGTCGTTATTGGGATTAGGAGACCTAACTTCTACAAATTAACCTTGTCGAGAGTGCCCTGCTCTGTTTGAATCCCGCTAGTTCTGATGGAATTCAGGTCTGTCGTTTTGTCGGTAGTTTACATAGTTTCTTGTTTGTCGGTCATGTGGTGGGGAATTTCTCCCTTAATCGTAACTGTGCACTGAACTGTTGCGTCTCAAGTTATTCTGTCTCCCTTGATAATAATTGTTTTTGTTCATATATTGTCTGTTTCTATGGTAATCTCTGTCATATTCATTACTACGGAAATGCGATCTTTCTCTGTAACTATTATTACTCTTCCAGTGGTTGTCATATGGGTGGTGTCTGTTTTGGTCACGATTTGCGTTGTAAGAATACACTTGTAATGTCCAGTTACTGTTTCTGTCGTCACGGAATTGTGACGGATGTGACCTGTAGTGATTGTTTTCCTGTTTTCGCATCCCGCGATTGTCTGTGTCAATTTCTAATTCTTGTAAGAGTCCCTGAAAAGCTTCAATGTCGTCTTTGCAACGTCCTGTCAAAATAATATGTCGCAAATGTTCAGGTAATTTGATTAAGCAAATGCGGATGAGTTCTGAGGGGCTGTATGGGTTTGACAGGTACTGATTCTTGTGCAACAAGTCTTCAAAATATTTGACAAGACTGGAAACTTCAGATTGTTCAAAGTGTTTCATCATCATGATGCTATGTTTTACTCGGTCTTGTGTAGCTTGAGACCAATATGCTGAGAGGAAGGCATGGTAAAATTCTCCTTCACTGTGACAATTGTGAATGACCGATCGCATTCTTTCACCTGGTTCATTCTCTAAGTAGCCACACATAAATTCTAATCTGTGCTGTAACGACCAGTTGGGAGGAAAACAATGAGGGAATTGATGGAGCCATGCTTGTGGATGAATGTCGTTGCCAGAATTCTTAAATGTTTTGAATTTACGTGTAGTAATGAACAGCTTATAGTCAAAATCATCGTGTCGGCGAGGAGCATACCGGTCATTGTTACGTCGTGTCGGCGGTTCCATCTCTAAATTCGGTGCACCTTGCCAATTTCTTTCATAATTTCCGAAATGCCCTGTGTTATTATTTTGTGGCTTTTCCGTATTTCTATGTCCCTCTTGCCGTGTTGGAGCGCGAGTGTCCTCTGAAATATGTAATTTTTGTATTACTTGTGCCAACTGATCTTGTACTACCCGGATTTCTCTTTCGTGTTGTGTATTAATTTGATTCTGATTTTGTTTGAATTTCTTAATTTGTTCATACTCTTCTGTGTCAGTGATGGCTACAGGTCTTGTGTCATTCAGATCATCATCTACCTTTGTAGATAAGTTAGTGAACTGATCTGAAAGTTCGGCTACTTGATCCGTTAGAGAAATTATTTCCTCTGTGTGTTTTTCTGAACCAAGTTTCAGAGTGTCCATTTGTGTTGAAATCGTATCTACTGTGATCTTTAAGTTTTCCTGAGTTTTTGCAAGTTGCATAACCGAATCGGTAGATGCAACTGAGTCAATTTTAGCTTGCAAGGTCTCATGATTTTCATGAACAATAGTTTGCAGTTCTTTTATGGCTGTTTCGTGATTCTGTAATGCATTTTCATGACGCGAAAAAATAGGTTGGAAATGCTCACAAATTTGTGTTTTTACGTTTTTACAGACTTTTTGACATTTCGATTCGATTTTATGTAACTCAGTAGTTAAATCTTCACGTGTTTGCTCAAGTGTGGCGTCTAACTTTTCAAGATTTTGTTCCATTGCGTCTAACTGTTGCTGTGTTTGCCTCTGGTGTTGTTCCATTGTGGCTAACTTTTGAAGAATTTCTTCCATTGTGTCCAACTTTTGAAGCTTTTCCTGTGTTTGTCTCTGATTTTGTTCCATTTGTTGTATTAGCTGTAATAACAGTGCATTAATGTCTGGAATCTGTTCCTCTACGCTTTTCGGCAGTGCCTTTGCACCGGCAACATTCACATTTTGACAAGCAGAAAATGTGTCTTGACTTATTTGAGAAAACGGAGAGGACGCAAAACCTGAATCTACAGTATTTGCAAAATTGTGTCCTGTCATTTCGGATTCCTGAGGCGAGCTGTTGCCGAGCGATCGATCGACAGTGCTTCCCTGTTCACTAATTGTTTCACTGCCTACGCCATTGTTTGCCGCCCACTCCATTTCCCTATGCACAATTACCAAATTACTATGTTGAACATTAGTTAATTCATTACACGGTGGCGCTAACACACTGCTTTCGTCTTCACTGTCATTTCTCAGTTTACTTTGGAGCCTAGTATTACGTTTTTCACACGCCATTATTGTCACAATATTTCACACGACAACACAGAAAAACACAACTTGAAGAGCAAAAATAAGAGAACACATTAACATAGCACTGAAAATAATATCTAGTTAATTGCAAGCGCAGCTGCGAAATACTTGCTGCAAATCTACATGCATGCCACAACTGTTTTACTGTACAACAATGAAAAACTACAACTACAAAGGAAATTCTCTCTATAATTACGCGCTAGCAATAAACAAAAGCTACACTAATTACACAAACTACAAGAAAAAAACAGTAGATTCCAGTGAGGTATCCTCGGCTAAGGGTCGACATATGAAACGTCCCCTTTTGAAAAATTATATACGACTGTGCTTAAACTGACACACAATGTTTTTAGCGCAACGCAATCTGACTTTCAATAATCCCTACAAAAGAATGGCCCTGACTAACATTAACCTATACCTTTCACAAATCACTTACCTCACAAAAATCTTCGTTACTCGAACTACTGCAATATAGCGAGCGCCACTACTGCCAGCTAAATAAAAGATTCTAACTACTGAAGGCACTAACTACTGATAGGCATAGTTAGCAAATGAAAGATTTTGATTGAGAACAAATGATGTATTTACCTTAATAGTCATAATATATATAGCAGTTCATGACATCCAGTCTTACAAATTTCAAAACTCCGCCATCTCTCTCCCCACATCCACCACTGCTGGCGGCTCACCCCCAACTGCCGAACGCTATGCGCTGTTAACATCCAGCTGCCCAACACTACAATGGCAGACAACAATGCAAACTAGCCACAGACTGTACACAGCACAGCCAGTGATTTTCATACAGAGCGCTACGTGGCGTTACCAATAAGAAAACCTAAACAGCCTACTTACAATATTCATGTGGAAGTGTACTGTGTGTTGTAACCTCCCCACAAAAATTTAAAAATGACAATATTATTTAAGAATGCTAATGGACTTTGCGCTAAGTGTAACCTCTCCACCGTAATTTTAAAAACAGAAATAATAAATGAATGGGAGCCAAACGTAACCTCCCTAGCAATTAAATTTAATGACAATAAAAATGAGAATCGCAATCTGACTCAAGGTGTAAGCTCTCACGAAAATAATGAAAAACAATTCAATGCTAATGAAACTTCAGTGACAATGTAAGCTCAATTAAACCAAAATATCGGTCTTTGGCCCTGTGCAAAAAAATCAGAATTAAATTCTTACCTCATTGAAACTGCTTGTCAAATTTCTGCTCTTATTGTTGCGCACGGCTTGGAGGAACTGCATTGCAAATAATATTTTTTTTTAAATTTAACTGAAACTTTTCTTTAAGGGAAATGAAGGAAATCCTAATTAAATGATTTTTTTTTTTTGTAAAAATTGCTTTGAAATCAAAATTATTATTGGGGCACTTGTTGAAAATTAATTACAATAAACAAACTTTATATTCTCTGATGATTACCTTAATTAACAATATACCTCATTGAGCCTCCTGACCAGAATGCCATGTCGACGCTCACCGACTCGTCACACACACAACTCCACTCGACTGCTACTACCGACATACTGCACTGCTCACAGACTGCCCACTGACGGACTGCTCGCGACTGTACTGCACGACTACTACTAGCGTACTGCTGGACGCAACTGAACTGAGCTACTGCTATCGACAGACTGTACTGCACGACGACTACTAGCGTACTGCTCGCAACACTCGCGCGGTCAAGCGCAGACTAACCACGATAAAAGGCTCTCTGGTCAAAGATTTTATCATGCCTCACCATCGCTGCTACGTTACGTACGTGTTTCATAACCCTCCACTGGGGGGGGCAAAAATTTGGCAGCGATGGTGAGTCATTTGGACTTGCCATCGCAAGAAATTTTTACAATTTACAGAATATTCAACTTTACTACATAAATTAAATGTGGTGCACACGCTCCGAGTACAAAATATATCAGACAAAGACAAAATGTGAGTACAAAACATAGCAGCAAATCAGAAAAATGTATATAAAATTATTTGACAGATAAAGTGCACAGGCACTGAAAATATTCTTTAGTATTTTCAGAACAAATAAACAGAATGGCAGAAAATCATGTTGATAAGTGACATGAGTGTACTCGCACTGGAGTTGAGAACATATCAGCAAATGACGAAATGTATATACAATGAGTAACAAATGACATAAGTGCATACGCACTGTAGTATTGAACATACAGAATGAGTACAAATCATACTGAAAAATGAGAAAAGTGTACAGGCACTGAAGTTCAGTAGAAAACATATTAATACCTAACATAAGTGCACATGCACTGTAGTTCAGAACATATCATCAAAAATAAAAATGTATATACAATATAAAAGACAAGAGTGCACATATACTGTACTTCAGAACAAATCGAAAAATGTCTTTAGCATTTTCACAACAAATAAACATAATGGCAAAAAAAAAATCATATCGACAAGTGACATAAGTGTACTCACCCTGGAGTTCAGCAAATCTAAAATGTATAACCCATGAACATAAATGATGTTGGCAAAAAAATGATTTTCACTATGTGACAAGAATTAGGATAGGAAAGGGAAGGATTGCATCATGGTTGTAGCACTTTAGATTGCACACAGCTGTTCTGAAAGTCCATATCTTTCCACAGAAGTACAACACCAAGTGACACAATTTGAAGTTCTTTTCCCATCAGAATTTATCAGTGTAGCCAAGACACTGAACTGTCGTAGTAATGTTCCATGTTCTCATTTTGGCAGTACACTAGGTACACCAAACAGTGGGACCATAATAACGTCATCATCGTTCACGGTGGTGGACAGCATGTCATGTCAACACCACGCTCTTACAAGGCACACCAACGTAGAATTAGTGCAAAACCAAATATAGTGCTCCATGATCACTAGGATAGACAGGACAAATGGACATTGCAGTAATTCAGGGTAGTTAGCTCATAAGGTGAAGGACATTAAGTCACATACCATTCTTCATTAGTAGTTTGCGGCATTCATAGCCCAGTTATTGAACATTTCTATACCATGTATGTAGTATTACAGAAAAATGTTCATTAATTGTTTTACATAGAATTAGTAGCCTTCTTTTCCTAGTTACAAAGCATTATTAAATAATCGCATTCTTTTCCAGTTACAAAGCATAGTTAATTAATCATTTGTCGTTCCAATATAGTATTAATCATTAGCTTTTTCCTAATTACAAAGCATTATTTAACAATCACATTGTTTTCCAGTTACAAAGTATAGCATAGTTAATTAATTATGTGTCATTCCAATATAGTAATAATCATTAGCCTTCTCCTAATTACAAAGCATTATGAAACAATCGCATTCTTTTCCAGTTACAAAGCATAGCATAATTAATTAATCATTTTCCAAGTGACATATTATTCATTGCTGATCAGCATTACTCAGAACTGTCTTAAACTGGTATCACTATTAGGGTCTGTTAATACATTTTTTTGTTAGCAATGCATTGCGTTGGGATCGATAATTAATTGCTGAGGCATAACACTATTTGCTTTTGACCTATTGCTGCAAGTGAGGATAGGTAACGTCATTCGTCATGAGTCAGCTGTAGCAAGGTTATGTAACAAGGCAGTATATGTGATCACATTTATAAATGATAAACACAAATGGGTAAAAAATAAAAATGCAAGTACTAGAACAGATATAATAAGTAACAGGTTTAGTAAGTATCATGAAAATGCTTCTCCTGGAAAAAATACAAAATGGATTATTGACCTGAAAGAAGAAACGCACACTATGCTGAAAAGTAATGAACTTCGAATTAACAAGTAGTGAAATGTGTATAAAATGTGTTCCATAGCTGTCCTTTCCAAAACTTTCCGTCATCCTACTATGCAATATAACACCTGCTGTCAAAACAAACTGCAACAAATACTTAAATAACTACATAGCATAAATACATAACTTCAACATTATCCTCATCTGTAAAGAAAAAACTTCATTATCCATCACTTCATTATCCATATTATCATAGCTTCATTATTATCATCACCTGTAAAGAAAAACTTCATTATTCATAATAGCATATTCTTCATCATTATTTATCAGCATTCATTATCATCTACAAAAAAAAATCACTTCATTACTCATTATACAACTATCCCTTATCTCTAGCATATTTCATCACTAAAACTAAGATGTGTAGTTCTGTCTGACAGCCTGCATCAATCACCTTGTATTCTGAAAGAAAATTAGTTAAGACTGCTATTCTACGATGAGTATAGTATATTCTTGTTAATGCTTGTTAATCCTGATCCATTTACTCTTCCTCATAAAGTTATTGCATCTTCTTTCGTTTATTCCGTAGGTGAAATTCCCATTTCTGTTGAATTTATATCTTACACGCATCATTTCTTTCTGAAATTGATGGACAGAGATTAATGTCTTGCATTTAAATCATATACCCACTAAATAATGACTGGTTTATGGTAACAAAATTAACCATACAGCATAACATGACAGAAAACGTAATATGTCAAAGACATTGACAGTGTTCAAAGCCAAAATGTACAGAGAATATCACAATGCAGCAGCAAAATGTAAAACAGTCACGATCTTGAGGTGTCATATAGCAACAAATGTCAAAGTCAACTGGTGTGTGTTATATCTTAACTATTTCACAATACATACAAACAAAACTGGAGTACAATCATACACACAAAAAAAATGGAAAATGTGCACGGTCTGATGTGTAACGACAAGAAAAGCGACCTGCTAACCTTACCTTGCCGGGCACTTGCCAAGAAAAAATACGATAATCATCAGTAATTAGTCAGGTGAATATAATTGCATTAGTAAATGGCATCATAGTGTGTTGAATCATACAGTGTCTTCATTCAATAAAGGGTTTAATATTTGACCAATGGTGGTTGCCCTTCGATTTTCTGGTTCTCAAAGTTTCGACGTGTACAACATTGGGGTGAGGGCTGCTGCGAATCCGATATGGACCTGCGTATAGAAGTTCAAATTTGCTGCACTTACCTTTTAATTTGCTGGATAAATAGTGTGTACGTACTAATATCTTCTGTCCAACGTGAAAGTCGCGGCGTGTACAAACCTGTTTTTGCTGTCTTCTCCGGCGCTCTGCGGCACGCTTGATGTTGTTCAGCGCAATGTCAATTATTTCGTGGTGTCTTAGTCGACGACATTTAGGGAAGTTTACTAATTCTTTAATTTTGTTTGGTGGTTCAACGTTTTTCAGTACAACAGACGGAGATAGCATAGTGGATTCATTTGGAATGGAATTAATTACATCTTGGAATGAGAGTATGTGTGTATCCCAATCAATATGTCTTTTGTGGCAGTATATTCTACACAGTTTACTAATTTCCTTCATTAATCTTTCACAGGGGTTCGAAGAAGCGTGGTACTTGGATATATAGATCGGAGAAATGTTTCTGGCTCGTAACATGCGTGTCCATACGCTACTGCGAAATTGAGATCCATTGTCAGAAATTACCTTCATCACATGCCCTACATGAAATAGAAAATGTTTTACAAATGCTTTCGAAACAGTTTTAGCAGTAGCTTTGCGTAACGGAGTGAAAGTAACAAATTTTGAAGTGAGCTCAACAGCGACAAAGATGTAGCAAAAACCTTTGTTAGCTCTCGGAATCGGACCAAAAATATCTACTGCGGCCATGTGTCTTAATTTAACAGGTACAATAGGATATAAAGGAGGAATATGTGAAGTGGTGTCTGATTTAGCTTTCTGGCAAATTTTACAAGACGCTAAAAATCGTCGTATACGTTTCTCCATGTTAGTAAAATAACAGTTCTGTCTCAGTATAAGAAAACATTTTCGTGCTCCGTAATGTGTGTAACTTAAATGAGTGTACCAGATTAATTTGTTAATCAGTTCGTCAGGAATGCACAATAACCAATTGTTGCTGTCAGGATGAGAGCGCCGAAACAAAATGTCATTGCGTACAGTGTAATGGCTTCTAATCGTAACATTATTCTTATCTTGCCAAAGGTGTTTAATATCTTTCCACACGTTGTCGTTATTTTGTTCTTGTGCTATGTCCTGTAATGACGATGAAATAAAGTTTTCAAATGCAACTTGCTGAATGTACATGACACTGAAATTTGTTTTGCAGAAGTTGGTTGCTACGTCTTGCTGATTGTTGCCCAGAGAACGGGATAGTGCGTCTGCTATAACATTTTGTGTGCCGGGAATGTGAACTATTGTAAAATTAAATTCTTGTAAATAAAGTTTCCATCTGCTTAATCTATAGTGCGTGAATTTGGCCGAAAGTAAAAATTGTATCGCTCTGTGGTCTGTGTAAACGGTGGTATGTCTGCCATAAAGAAAGTGCCTAAATCTCGTGAAAGCCCATACAACACATAATGTCTCAAGTTCTGTAACAGAATAATTTCGTTCAGCAGGTGACAGAATGCGACTTGCAAATGCGATGTTTTTAATTACTGTAGAACCATCTTCTTCAATTTCCTGGAAAATGTGTACGCCCAAAGCGGTATTGGAACTGTCAGTGGCTATGGAAAAATTTCTGGTAAGATCTGGGTGCGATAAAAGTGGAGCATTCAACAAAGCATGTTTCAGGTTCACAAATTCAGAATGTGCTTGCTTATCCCAAGACCAAATACTGTTTTTACCTGTTAATTGACATAATCTGGGTGTGTCTAAAGCAGAGTGATGAATAAATTTACGAAAAAAATTAAGCCCAAAAAACTGCGTAATTGTTTTTTCGTTGTAGGAATAGTAATGTCACGTAGAGCTTGAAGTTTTTCCGGATCAGGTGCAATCCCTTCTGCTGAAATTACGTGTCCCAGAAATTTTATGGAAGTTTAGCCAAAATGTGATTTACTGACGTTAACTGTGAGTCCTTGTGCATGAAAAGTTTGTAACAGTTGTTCAAGAATCAGATTGTGTTCAGACCAGTTAGCTTCTGCGATAAGAATATCGTCTACGTACGTCGTAATTCTGTCTTTACGTTCTGTCGGAAGTATTGTGTTTAATCCACGAATAAAAGCTGCAGAAGAAATAGTTAACCCGAATGGTAATTTACAAAATTGATAACAGTCGCCGAAACAGAGAAAAGCTGTATATTTTCTGCAATTTGGATGAAGTTGAATTTGCCAAAATCCCGATTTCAAATCTAGAGTAGAATAAATAGCTGTACCGTGAAATTTCTGTAAAAGTTCCTCTAGTGTCTGTGGTCGATCTGTTTCATTAATAATAATGTCATTAATGTGACGTGAATCAAGTACGAGGCGAAGTGAGCCATCTTTTTTCTTAACAATATGTAGCGGGTTTATGTACGGACTAACTGCCGGTTCTATAATTCCTTGATCAAGCATATCCTGCAACTCCTTTTTAACTTGTTCTCTGTGAATGTATGGAATGGGATAATGCTTTGCTTTAAATGTGTCGTGCTGTTTCACTTGAAATTCATACATAAAACCGGACATAGTACCAGGAATGTTGTCAAAAACTGGAGCTTGCTGTAAAAGAATTTTGTGTAACTGCGTTCGTTCGTCGTCTGTAGTTGCACTGCTTTGTTTAACTTTATCGGAAATCATCTGCATTACGTCGTAGTCAGTTTCGTCTGAAGTATTATAGTTGTGTACGTACGTATCTGTGAACAATGCAGAATTACAGTCTATGTTACGTGTTGCGGAAATGACCTCTGTGCGGTTAATTGTTTGTTCTTCCGCAGATAATGAGTGCTGAAATTCTAAAGCAAGTTGTACATTTTCATCCTTTAACATTAAATAAGAATTCTGAAAGTCAATGACTGCATCGTGTTGTACGAGAAAATTAGTATCTAAAATTACGTCTGTTGTCAATAAAGGAACAATCCAAAAATTTAAGTGGAAAGTATGACATCCAATACAGAATGATAAATGCGTCTGTAATTTAACGCCTACACCTTTACTCGATACTGCTCCTTTTACTTTCATTTTGCCTAATGGTAATGTAGGATACGTATTCTCTTTGTTACATTCATTAAAAGTTTCTTCATTTATTACTGATATAGGTGAGCCGGAATCAATTACTGCTGAAAATTTCGATGAACCAATTTTAATTTCGATAACAGGATGTGAAATGGTTTTCTGAATAACTGGTCTTTCCTGCAAGAGAGTGTCTCTGATATCGTCAAAAGTAATTACATTTTCGTGAACAACATTTTCCGTGTCTAAAGTAGTGCTCGTGTTACTGGAAGATGCGACCTGTACAGTATCTAGTCAGATTCTATCTGACCTGTTATTATTGTCAGGAGGGTTCTGTGGCATTTCTACTATTTGAACTGTTCTATTACTTCTTCCAGACGTATTACGCTCTGGATGATACCTACTGTCGGGTTCATTCATGAGAATAGGTTCTTGTGTATAATTTTGCTGTTGGTATGTCCGACTGTTGTTAGATGTACGCTGAAAATTGTTCTCATTATTTTTACGTTTGTCGTAATAGTCATTCCTATACGGTGTATTGCGATAGGAATTGAAATACTGTCTTCTTTGTACGTAGTTGTTTCCTTGCTGCCGTGCGTTACTATTTGTTGGATCTGGGACTATACGTGCACGCGGCTGAACATTAAAGCCTGGTTGACCTTGTGCATTACATTGTTGGTTACGTATGCTAACCGGTTGACTTTCATGCTGTTGCGGTGGAAAACTTCTATTGTTACCAAAATGTGGTTCCTGTTGCTGACGATTTTGACGATATTGATAATCAGAATTCTGTCTGTGATTTAAGTTCTGGTGGTTATCGTTCCTAAAGCGTCTGTTACTTTTCCTATTTAAATTATTACGTCCCTGATCATAATTACTGTAAGTTTGTTGACCTTGGTTATTATACGAAAAGTTTTTGTTTACAAAAGAATAATCAGATTGTTGTACTTCCAAGAGCTGTAACAAATCTCTGAATGCTGAAATATTTTCTTTTTGCTGACCTGTTAGAAGTGACACTCGTAATGACCGTGGTAATTTGGAAATGCATAATTGTATAAGTGCGGATTCATTGTACGGTTCACTTAGGTACTGGTTCTGTTGCACCATGTGCTCAAAAAATTGCGTTACAATAGGAAAATTTGAGTTTTCATAATTTGGCAAACTAATTAGTTGGTCTTTAATTCCGCGCTGTGTCGTCTTCGACCAGTACGCTGACAGAAAAGCATTCTGAAATTCCTCTACTGAGTAGCATTGCCTCGCGATCGGTCTCATGCGAGTAGCCGGTTCGCCTTCCAAAAAACTGCAAATAAATTCAAGTTTATGCGTTACAGGCCAAGTCGGTGGAAGAGCAAAGCTAAATTGTTGAATCCAATCCAGTGGGTGAATCTGCGTTCTATCGTTTTTAAATACTTTAAACTTTCTCACTGACAGAAAATGTTTGTAATCGAAATTATCATCTCTGTGTGATGGAACAGGTTCAGGATCGTAAGAGAATCTATTGAACTGTGGTTGTTCGGAATCTAAGTCCCGTACCCTCTGTAGATTACTCAAATTATACGCGTTGCGCGATTCTGACAGATGTTCGCAAAGTGGCGTCTGCTGTGATGTGTTATTAACTGAAATACTTTTCATTTCTGTTACTTCTTGTTGTAAACTCGATAACTTTCTACGCAACGTGTTATTAGACGAATCGATATCATTAATTGTCTGCTGTAAATTTTGAAATTCAGGTGTTTTGTTAAATGAAACCGGTGCAGTATCGTCTGATTTATTATCATTACTACTTTCAATAGCATCAATACGACTGGCTAATTCATCATATTTTTCAGTCAGTATTTTTGCCTGATCATCGGTTTTAGAATCGGACGCATTAATCTGTTTTTGCAACTTACGCGTAGTTTCGCTCAGTTTTTTATCATCAGCTTTGATGACATCGCAATCTTGTGTTAGTTCTAATTGTTCGAATCTGTCTGTCACTGTTTGAATATTTACTATGTGTGTATCTGTTTTTGATTTAAGATCAGAAATTTCATCCCGTAATTCCGCGTTCAACTGTTCTATGGTATTAACTTTGTCGGACACTGTAGTAATATTATTGTCTACATACGTCTTCGCTTTCGCGAACATTTTACGTTTGTCTTCTTGTCTTTGTGCAGTGATTGTTTCCATGACTTGACGTTTGACTTTATTTTGATCCTAAATAAATTTGCGGAAACGCGTATCACTATTTTGTATATGGTGATTAAGACGTTCGTTAATTTGAGAGTTCTGTTGTTCGAATTTCGCGTCTATCTTTGCGTCCATTGTGCGCGAAAGTTCTACCGTCATTGCTTTAAACTCTTCCCGTAATTGTGTAGCTTTTTCAGAGCATTGTTTAGCGACTGTACTAATTTCCGCTGTAAGTGTTTCTGTTGCGGCTGCTTGCATTTCCCTTAATTCTTGCGCAACAGACCTAATTTCTTCGCTACTTTTTTTTGAACAAGCCTCAATTTCCACGCGCAACTGTTCCTTAGTGTCATGGCACTGCGCGGCAACGGCTTTAATTTGTTCACTAAGCTGTCTGGAATTGTCGTCTAATTTTTTATTTAAGTGTCTGGAATTGTCATCTAATTTTTCATTTAACTGTTTGTTCTGCTCACTAAGTTGTTTGAAATTTTCGTCATTATTGTCAAGTTTTTCATTTAAGTGCTGTTTGAGATTTTCGTTATCTTGTTTGTTATCTTCCCTCTGTTGTCTGACCTGTTCACTAAGTTGTTTGATATTGTTATCTATTTTCTCACTTTGCTTTTCATTGTGTTCTATCAATATTGCCATAAATTGCTCCAAGGTGACATTACCTACTCTATTCTCAGTACTGTTTGATGGTGTATCTACAATTGTCGCGTTTTGTGTGACCATTTGGTCATTCTGTAATTTACAAAAAGGTTTATCAGTCGTATGTACACTGTCGGTCACTAATTCGGAATTAAATGAATCCGTCCTACTTTGAGTATCCTGATCACTTTCATTAGAAGAATTTGTCTGAACGTTATTTGAATTTTCCAAATTGGGTGTGTTAAGCTCGGCAGTGCTCATTACAATAGAGCGTCCCGCGTCATCAATTGTCGTCAAATTAACAGAGGAGACAATTGAGTTCGTTTGTTCATCACTAAGATAAAAGTCATCATTAGTGGTTGGAATGCACTGATTGTTAGTGAACGCAGGATTGTCATCATTACACTGCGTGTCACATGTCCTATCGGTAAAGTTGTTTGAGTCGGTAATTTCATTCATAATACCTCGCGATACACTATTCACAGTCTTTCGCGGCATTTTTACAATAGTCAAAATTTTTCACAAAATAAATAAGCAGAATGCAAAAGCAACACACAAATACAACAGAGCAACGAATTGCCGTTGACCTGTAGAAAGAAAGTCACAAGTTAATAAAAGCGTTGCGCCAAATCCTAATTATATTTAAGCAAATAAGAGCAGATATCTGACTGTTGTTCAAAAGACTCTCAACGAAATACGATCCTGGACTGGGGGTCGCCAAGTGTAACCTCCACACAAAAATTTAAAAATGACAATATTATTTAAGAATGCTAATGGACTTTGCGCTAAGTGTAACCTCTCCACCGTAATTTTAAAAACAGAAATAATAAATGAATGGGAGCCAAACGTAACCTCCCTAGCAATTAAATTTAATGACAATAAAAATGAGAATCGCAATCTGACTCAAGGTGTAAGCTCTCACGAAAATAATGAAAAACAATTCAATGCTAATGAAACTTCAGTGACAATGTAAGCTCAATTAAACCAAATTATCGGTCTTTGGCCCTGTGCAAAAAAATCAGAATTAAATTCTTACCTCATTGAAACTGCTTGTCAAATTTCTGCTCTTATTGTTGCGCACGGCTTGGAGGAACTACATTGCAAATAATATATTTTTTTTTTTAAATTTAACTGAAACTTTTCTTTAAGGGAAATGAAGGAAATCGTAATTAAATGATTTTTTTTTGTAAAAATTGCTTTGAAATCAAAATTATTATTGGGGCTCTTGTTGAAAATTAATTACAATAAACAAACTTTATATTCTCTGATGATTACCTTAATTAACATTATACCTCATTGAGCCTCTTGACCAGAATGCCATGTCGACGCTCGCCGACTCCTCACACACACAACTCCACTCGACTGCTACTACCGACATACTGCACTGCTCACAGACTGCCCACTGACAGACTGCTCGCGACTGTACTGCACGACTACTACTAGCGTACTGCTGGACGCAACTGAACTGAGCTACTGCTATCGACAGACTGTACTGCACAACGACTACTAGCGTACTGCTCGCAACACTCGCGCGGTCAAGCGCAGACTAACCACGATAAAAGGCTCTCTGGTCAAAGATTTTATCATGCCTCACCATCGCTGCTACGTTACACACGTGTTTCAGTGTTACATAATTTTGTTCTATAATGTTTATTGTTTCAGTTATTGATATACACTCCTGGAAATGGAAAAAAGAACACATTGACACCGGTGTGTCAGACCCAACATACTTGCTCCGGACACTGCGAGAGGGCTGTACAAGCAATGATCACACGCACGGCACAGCGGACACACCAGGAACCGCGGTGTTGGCCGTCGAATGGCGCTAGCTGCGCAGCATTTGTGCACCGCCGTCGTCAGTGTCAGCCAGTTTGCCGTGGAATACGGAGCTCCATCGCAGTCTTTAACACTGGTAGCATGCCGTGACAGCGTGGACGTGAACCGTATGTGCAGTTGACGGACTTTGAGCGAGGGCGTATAGTGGGCATGCGGGAGGCCGGGTGGACGTGCCGCCGAATTGCTCAACACGTGGGGCGTGAGGTCTCCACAGTACATCGATGTTGTCGCCAGTGGTCGGCGGAAGGTGCACGTGCCCGTCGACCTGGGACCGGACCGCAGCGACGCACGGATGCACGCCAGGACCGTAGGATCCTACGCAGTGCCGTAGGGGACCGCACCGCCACTTCCCAGCAAATTAGGGACACTGTTGCTCCTGGGGTATCGGCGAGGACCATTCGCAACCGTCTCCATGAAGCTGGGCTACGGTCCCGCACACCGTTAGGCCGTCTTCCGCTCACGCCCCAACATCGTGCAGCCCGCCTCCAGTGGTGTCGCGACAGGCGCGAATGGAGGGACGAATGGAGACGTGTCGTCTTCAGCGATGAGAGTCGCTTCTGCCTTGGTGCCAATGATGGTCGTATGCGTGTTTGGCGCCGTGCAGGTGAGCGCCACAATCAGGACTGCATACGACCGAGGCACACAGGGCCAACACCCGGCATCATGGTGTGGGGAGCGATCTCCTACACTGGCCGTACACCACTGGTGATCGTCGAGGGGACACTGAATAGTGCACGGTACATCCAAACCGTCATCGAACCCATCGTTCTACCATTCCTAGACCGGCAAGGGAACTTGCTGTTCCAACAGGACAATGCACGTCCGCATGTATCTCGTGCCACCCAACGTGCTCTAGAAGGTGTACGTCAACTACCCTGGCCAGCAAGATCTCCGGATCTGTCGCCCATTGAGCATGTTTGGGACTGGATGAAGCGTCGTCTCACGCGGTCTGCACGTCCAGCACGAACGCTGGTCCAACTGAGGCGCCAGGTGGAAATGGCATGGCAAGCCGTTCCACAGGACTACATCCAGCATCTCTACGATCGTCTCCATGGGAGAATAGCAGCCTGCATTGCTGCGAAAGGTGGATATACACTGTACTAGTGCCGACATTGTGCATGCTCTGTTGCCTGTGTCTATGTGCCTGTGGTTCTGTCAGTGTGATCATGTGATGTATCTGACCCCAGGAATGTGTCAATAAAGTTTCCCCTTCCTGGGACAATGAATTCACGGTGTTCTTATTTCAATTTCCAGGAGTGTATTTGAATACATATTCTCTACATCAAATGACAGGAGAGTGGCTGTATCTAGAACTTGTATGTCTTTTATGCACTGAATCAATTGTGTGGTGTTTCTTATAGTTCTGTCTTCTGGCAAATTGTAGTTAGCCGATAAGATTTTAAATATTTATCTTGTAGGTGGGTAAGTGGGAGCGTTTCTATGATTCACAATAGTTCTGACGAGCATATCTTCCTTGTGTAGCTTTGGTTGGCATCGGAGGGAAGTTGCACTGGGTTTTGTTCGTTGCAGTTTTCCTTTTTCGTTATTGTCTATTGTATTTTCAATGACTTTCAGAGTGTTTCTCAACTTCGTCTGTAACCTGTTAGTTGGATCTGATTTTAGTTTTATAATTTTATTTTTTGTGATGAACCCTTGTGTCTTACTGATGTATTGCTCTTTACCCTTGAGAACCACTGTGTTTCCTCTATCTGTCTTCGTGATGATGGTGTTGTGTTCCTGTAGTTTCATTCTATGTTTTGTCAGTATTATGGAACCTGTATTGTTTCGGTTTCCTCTGTTTTCTGTCATCTGTGTTATTGTGTTTTTGATTTCGTTACTAACAAGCTCCTTCGTCAGACCAATGTTTACCCAACTTGTTTCGTTTCTGTTTTCCTGTGCGAGAACGCTTTCTGATTCAACTCTTACGTTTTCTGTGTACTTTTCGTCTATCTGTGTGCTCATGTTGTGTTTCAGACCTTTTTAGAGTTTTTTATTTCTTCTGTATGCAAAACAGTGTCAGTGATGTTTTACGTTAGACTGGCCACGCAGCAAACGTACTAAAAAAATAAGTCTTTCAGTTTATCTGCAAACTCAACCACATAAGGAAGTGAAATAGGAGATGAAAATTTGCATTACAGTATTCATTATGAAAGCCTTTCCAAAGGTGAATTTATGAAAATTCGTATTTGGCAACTCTGTTGAAAATAAGAAATACCTGTTTACCTGTTTTTGGAAATTCAACGCCCAGGGAGCTGAAATTGGGGTCGAAAACTTTTTAAGAACGCAAAAGCAAGATTAACTAAAACCTTGGACTCCAGTTAGCAGAATCGCTTTTTGGTCAGAAGTATATTAGAGAATAATCACCCTTCTGTGGCGTTAATTAGCGTAAAAAGTTTAATTGTTGCAGTCTGTGAACAACATAAAAAGTCGCTTAAAGATAACGAAAAACAGCCGTGCAGACCGTAGGAGCGCAAAGCAGAGGTCGCTAGGCTAGTCTACTCATAAATTCCATAGCGCATTGTGTACTGCGAGGGAGACGCTATATCCTACTAGCACCTCGCCCACTGCAAGACATTTGACAGTGGCGGCAGAGTTGTCGCATGGTCTTCGTCGGGTACCCTTTCCCCAAATTTATCCAACAAGATTTTATGACAAGAGCGTCACCCGATTTTTCCAAGGATTCCCATTTTTAAATTCCCTGAGCATCTGTGTTCCACTTTCGTATGGTTTATAGTGACGTGTTACGGACCTTAAAAAGTGGCTATTAATTCACTGGATTTCTGTTGTTATGACGACTTGATACGGACTCCAAACACTTTAGCAATGCTCTGGATTTGGCCGCCGTAGGGTAGAGTTTTGTTTGCGATTTCCTTTATATACAAAGGATGTCTGACACTTTTAGGTACAAACGAAAGGGAGGTTTAGAGGAGAATGAAAGAAGTAAACAATCTTAATAGACGTAGAACCGGAAACAAAAGGTTTCCTCTCATAAGAGATACATAGATTTGCAGTCATAGTAACATGGCAACATTGTTAATCTTATGGCTCTGGTAAGCCATCAAGGAAAGTGGGACTGCAGCAGGACACATAGTACTTAAGTAACGATAACAACACTAGCCACTGTATTTGAATCTAACGTTATTTATCCTTTTTAACACATGCTATCAGTTTCGACACCACATTGTATCATCTTCCGGCCGCGAACGGAACCTGCTATACACAACCGTTTCCATGTGCAATGAACAGAACAGTATACAGCGGGCCAATCCAGTTAACACAAACACACACACACACACACACACACACACACACACGCACACACACACACACATACACACACACACACACACACACACACACAAACACAACTAATGAGAAACATCAAACACAACGCAAACAAAAGGCAGACAAACACACAACAGCAGTTGGCAACAGTACACAACGAAAATACACATATGCTGATCACAAAATAGAAAGTGAAAGTGAAACATGCGTTGTGACAAATGTGGATAGAAGAACGCCAAAGATCGGCCAGCTGGAGTATGAAGACTAACAAATACATCTCCAGCAACACACACATGTGTTAACGGCACTGTAAATCGTAAGTAACGCCGAACAATACATTCACAATACGGAACTTGTGCTACAAAAGTTGGTTCTAACCTAAAAAGCAAGAGAAGAACACGACAAGATGTTATATAGCAGCATATTATATCTATAGCATAATACGTTTATTGTATGTATAAAAAGAAACATAAATTTCAGGCCACTGATGATGTTTCTGAAATAAAAGAATCGAAACGCGTATGTCAATAAACATACTGCCTTCATTTAGTTGCATAGACGTTGCATACCTCCATGGATTTAGAGGAACTAAGGGAAAGACAGAAAACAGATAAAGTATGACATAGTTAATTACGAGAGAAAAAAGGAAAAACAGATTTACTACCAAGTTCGGATCTCTTTCTACAGACAATGTCACAGGCTTTGCCATGGTTTCCCTCACAGTTTTAAGGATATTTTTGAACTCTCTTATCCTACAAAAAGAGCGCGCTGGAGTTGTAAAATTAAATACAGAAATGTGTGTACGATCTGTCCATGTACTCTGTTATTTGACGGTTAAATACTTTGGTTTAACGCATAACTCTCGTGTGGTACTGTTTTCATACTGACATTTACCAGTCAATTTTACTGATGATTCACAGTATCTGTACGTGTAGGTGAAGCTCATTACTAATGTACTCAGCAAATGATTTTATTGAAAAAACACATCAAAAAGCAATAACAGTGTGTGCAGAGGACACTCTCTGTAGACCGTATCTGCAGATCGTGAAGTCGGTGACAGCTGTCGTAACATAGACGCTCAGCATGGACCAATTCTCGCATAGTATGTTAAGTGCAATGTCCTCCCAACAAGCAAGAAAGACGTTTTTAACAACAGTGAGAAGCTCATGAGTGATTTATGTTGAAGGAAAGGAGTTTTATTTTGAGTTGAGCGATTAACGCTCCTTTGAAGCTTATTAGTGAAGGGTCTATTTTGGTAAAAAACATTAGGTACAGTGAAACATATGCTGAAAGTTTTATGTGTTTGAAAGAACTGTTTGAATTTTATTTCTGGAGAACTATTTCCTAATACATCCGAAGAAAAAGTACAGCGCTCACACATGTCACTGGCTACATGTTGCTTAAGACAATGTTTTAAAAGCGCACCAGACTCATAAGTTGTTCAAATTACCGCCAGCGCATAAACGAACTAGTACGAAACAAACATCAAAGAGCATGAAAACAAAAAAGGGACGTAGAATTTCCACATGGACACGTATGCATCTAGAACTGTCAGTCAACCATTACAGGTCGTCATATAATCACAATATCAGTTGTAGTAATTAGGTTAGATTATGAATTTAACGATTTTTGTCAGTCAGCAAAAGAGATCCTCACACATACTAAGGACATTTACACCACTAGATACTGATACAACTTTCAATACATTCCACAAGCTTGAGGAGAAACAGCGTTTCACTGGCTTCAACTTAATTGTACCGTTTGAATTTTGGTAAGTTCAAATGAGAAATTGGCTGATCGCCGTTTTGCGATACGCGCAACGCTATTGATTTTTTTTTCTTTTTTTTTAAAAATTTGGAAGTCTAGTGCATATGAAGCACATGGAAGCGTGTAGTCCCAGATCCTACAACATGTAAATCTCAGTTTATCGGAACATACGCAACTGCTAAAGCAGTAGGGGCAACGATGTCCCAATACGGGGTGTTCCACAAACGTCACAACAAGGGAGGTGGTAGGGTGCATCATAAGGCCTAGGAATTGCATAGAAAACCACAGCCGCAAAGGCCAGGGATAAGAGGCTGCAGAGGTGGAATACCGGGATGGAAACAAGAAAGTGAATCATTTGAAACATTTATTGGTCATCATGGATGCACATGGTGTACGACAAAAGTACAGCTCTAATGTTACAACAGATGCAGGAAGTTCTCACCGTCAGACGCCACTGATGCCTGACTCCCATGGAACACTGAGTACCGCACACACTCGGACACAGTGGGAGTTCGTTTGATTGAAGCAGCTTCGCAGACGGTTCTTACGACGAGACCCATTTTCGACTCTACAGATCGCCATACGAGAGAGATTTCGTAGCTCCCTACAGAAAGAAACAAAAGCTCGACAAAACCATTGTGCGTGGGGCCCAGGAAACCATTCCACCACGCCCTATCCATCGATGCGGGAGTGGCCTTTTCAAACACCTACGAGCAGCCAGTGCAAAAGCAGCAGGCATCCCATCATGCTGGAACAACATTCGGCGACTCACATTTCCTGGAACATATTCAAGCTTGTAAGCTTGTCCGAAAGAGCCTGTCCCCTCCAGTATTCTCACCACCTAGCGGCGTACAACGATTGCGCCCGTGGTTCGCTATTCATTTATAAATCCACTAGAAGTTTGACATAACTTTTCTGGGACACCTTGAGTATACAATTTTCAATATTTTTGTATCATGTTAAACAGAACTGCGGATGGTCTATCCACAGATTCCTACCTTGTTTTAGTTCCTTTATTACATGAATGATTCAGTTTATTTGAATGTACCTCAACATTCAATTTCCAAGATTATTACAAAAATAAAACGTTTGTCTTGGGTGAACCAGCACTATTATAGTAAGAATCTCGTAAACATCTTAATTAAACAGCATGAAAGTAATTACTGGGGCCCTAGAATAGACATGTGGCTAAAACAATCAAATTCTGCTGTTCCTGCTGTAGCTCAGTTCGAAAGAGTACTACCCGTTAAAACTAAGAATAAACTGTTTCACTCATTGGATGTAAAACCTATATACCACGTACACTGACTGAAGATAATACAAACATTTTCTTATGTAATCACTAGATGGGATAGATGAATGTTGAAAGGTGGCTACACTGTGCCACTGCGCCAGAGATTGCGCCAAAGAGTACTATTAAGCCGCCTCCACAGTGCGCGTTAAGAGTTCGTAGTAGTCAGTGCTTGTGAAGAGATCGTAGAAGTCAGTGCTAGTAGAGAGCTCGTAGAGGACAGTGCGTGTTAAGAGTCGTGCCGAGATGTGCTAGTGGGCACTGCTTGTCGTGAAGTCGGAGCGAGATGTTGTAGTAAAGAGTGTTGTTCCATGTCTTATGCAGTTATTTGATGGGAGAGATAGCAGATGTTTTTGTAATGAGTGCATTTCGTCAATATATATGAAGGTAAAACTTACAATGTTCTTTTATTGGTTGTGTATCTGAAATAATGTGTCACTACAGGTTCAGTCAACAAAGCATCTGGCTTGTGTTCTTGGATTAGAGTGTAATTGTGATTTTCTTGCGTAATTATAGTTTTTCTAAATTTCTTTTGTCACGTCAGTATAGTTGGTATTTAAAAATTCTTGTCTTGTTGGAAAAGAACCGTGCCAGATGTGGGCGTTGAGTCACACTCCCACATACAGAACAGTTACTCTTGTGCTTGGATTTTGTAGGTTTTATAGTTGCTGGGGACTTAATTAATTAATTGTGTTTACGAAAATCTACTTACATTGTTTGTTGCAGTCATATAGCGTAATAATACTAGTCAGGGCCAACCGATTACGAGACTTACGTAATCGGACATACTAAAATTAAAAATATTTTCAAATTTATTTAATTAAGCCCCCATGCACGTGGCGACCGCTGCTTCGGATCGTCCCTTGGATTCTTCTGATTGTGAAAATAGTAGACTGTAGTATTGTTGTAGTAATTTGAGTTTAGTGATTGTAGTCTGTATTGAGTGTGTAGATTTGGTAATTGTCATTCTTCTAATGGTATTTTTTTTTCTTTTTCTCAGAATTAAATTTGTTGTCTTGTCAACAGTTTGACAATTTAGTGCAATTATTTCAATTGTTCGATTGATCGTGTTTGAGGGAAACATCTAGTGTGAATAGTATTGTTGGAGATAAAGAGTCACGGTGTGTAATTTTCGTACAGTGACGAATCTTTCGTATATTTTGTAAATGATTACGCGATCGATGAAAAAGACAAAAATGATGAATAGTGAGAACGAAATTGTTGACATGGCGAACTCGCCAACACAGGACAACTGTATGATGAATAATGGAGTTGAAAATAATTTAATAAGTCGGGAAGACAGTCCGGAACCATTTCAAAATTTTTCTCAATCGGAAAATTCACAGAATCTGAGATTAACGACAGAAGATTCTGAAATAGTATCGAACACAGATAGCCTTACAGCTGTGACGAAGGAAGTTAGTTTTGCGGGAGATGTTAGGGGCGAAAAGAATTCTGAACAATTTAACATGGAGCAGTTGATGAGTGTAATATTAAATTTTCAATCTGAATTAAAAACTGATATGGGAACAAAGTTAGACTCACTGGGATCACAGATGGGAACAATTAAAACTGAGATGGGAACAATTAAAACACAGATGGGAACTTTGGAAACACGGATAGATTCACGAATAGGGACATGTTTCAAAAATATGAAAGATGAATTAAAGAAAGAAATCAGGGAAGAAGTACAACCGATTCTGAATTCTCACAATAATAGATTAATAGCAGTAGAAATCAGACAAAGGGAACAGGATAGAGAACAGGAAGAAAGAGATCGCGTGATAGTACAGAAATTTTCAGAGTTAAATTTACAACGTGCAAACGATAAGGAAGAAATATTTGAGAGAATCGAGGAATCCATACCAAATGACAGAATAAATAACTTAACACAACAATATGAACAGTTAACTACCAAATGTGTCAATACTGAAACCCGAGTCGCGACACTTACGGAAGACGTAAATAAACAGAAAGAACAATTTGGTGACTTATCGGAAAGAGTGGAGGAAATTTCAGATAAACTGACAAATCTTAGTTTACATGGGGACAGAGATTCGGATGATACAGCTCCATTACCATTTGCAGAAACCGAAGAGTATCAGAACATAAATAAGCATGTTGAAAATCAGGGAAAATTTAATGAACGCGTGAAAAGGGAATTTGAGGCATTACGAAAGCAAGTCAAGCAGATCGAAGGGGAAATTGTAAGAAAAGATAGCAGAAGAAATTTGGAATCACAGGTAGCAGAAGGGTTTGAAGAAAATAATTTGTTTCATTTACGGGATGCAACAAGAGAGCGCCAGGCGCGCGAACTTTACAATAATCGACATTCGGACTGGGACAGACGCGGTAGGTCTTTGTCGCCACGAGGCGAAAACTTTGATTATAAACACTTTTTGACTGTCCGGAAATTTAAGATCTTCCGCAATTCGAAGAACGACATACATCCATGTGCATGGTTAGATCAATTTACGTACGCACTTCCGCCAGATGTGCCACAAAGTCACAAACTGGAAATTATGTGCAGTTATTAAGGTCCTCAGGGGATTCACTACTCTAAGTGAATATGTGCCGTAGCGAGCATAGGGCCCCGAGCTGTAGTGGTGCTATTTCCCTTTTAGTTTTCTGCACCGCTGCCTACTCTTTTACTATTCTTTGCATCTGTCAAACCAACTCTTCGACTATCAATCTATCTAGACAGTAAGTGAACAATAACCGGATATGACTGTTTTACCCAAAAGTGACTTTGGAAATTACCGATTGGACTTACAGTACCTATTGCAGCATTCATTTGTAGTTGAATCGAAATTTTACCTGTTTATCTTCGTGACAACATTACTTCATATGTTGACGATATTATTATTGCTAAACATTCTTGGAGTGAGCACAACAAAATTTTGGATTCATCATTACGTATTTTTGCAAGAGTTGGCATTACAGTGAACTTAGAAAAATCTGAATTTGGTCGTTCATAGGTGAAATTTCTCGGTCACATTATTTCTACAGAAGGTATTCTTCCTGATCCAGAGAAATTAGACGCTATTCGTAACTATGCTGTTCCTACCACAAAACGTGATGTTCGTAGTTTCCTTGGTGTCTGTAATTTTCTTAGACGCTTTGTTAAATTGGACAATTTGGCCACACCTCGTTTATGTGAATTATCTGGAAGGAAATCTAATTGGTGTTGGGATGAGGAAGCTCAGTCAGAATTTGAACAGCTTCGTGATGCTTTAGTTGCTGCTCCACTTCTTTCACATCCGGATTTATCAAAAGAATTTTGTTTGGCAACGGACTCATCATACAAAGGTCTAGGTGCACATTTATTTCAAGAGATAGAAGAAAACGGCGTTGTAGTACAGAAGACGATTGCATTTGGAAGTCGTGTTCTTTCTAAATCCGAAAAGAATTATTCGATTACGGAACTTGAAGCCTTGGCTGTTGTTTGGGCTTTCACAAAATTTCGCACATTTTTGTTTGGCAGACATACTAAGGTTTATACCGATCATCGAGCTCTGGAATTTCTTATGTCAACAAAATTAACTCATGGCAGATTGTCACGATGGGCGTTGTATCTACAGGAATTTGACTTTAGTATTGTTTACATACAGGGTTCTTCTAATATTGTTGCCGATGCTTTATCACGTGCACCTATGGGTTTGAAACAAAGTGCTGAAGAGGACGGCATAGAAAACAATTATTGTTTGATGTATATTCAAAGTGTTGCGTTTGAGAACTTTATTTCGTCTTCGCTCCAGGACATCGCTAAGGAGCAAAATAAGGATCCAATCTGGAAGGACATTAAGGAGAAGTGGAGGAGAAAGGAAAGCGTAGCGATTAGACAGCATTATTTAGTTCGCAATGACATTCTTTTTAAACGAAAATCGGTCGACAACTCCGTTTGGTTAGTTTGTATTCCTGATGAGTGGGTCAATAAATTGATTTGGTATACGCATCTCAGTTATGCACACTTTGGTCCCCGAAAATGCTTTCACAAATTACGAGAAAATTGCTACTTCTGTAATATGGAAAAACGTATTCGATCTGTTCTTGCCAAATGCAAATTATGTCAAAAGGCTAAGCCGCCAACAGTTTCTCACAGAGCACCGTTGTTTCCTATCATTCCAGCGAAATTAAAGGAGATGGCTGCAGTTGATTTGTTCGGTCCAGTGGTTCGTTCTACTAATGGTTTTGCGTACATTTTCGTAGCAGTGGAGTTGACGTCAAAATATGTGTGTTTTACACCTTTACGCAAAGCAACAGCTCGTTCAGTATCTAATGCTTTTATCAAACATTTTCTTAAAGAAGTCGGTCACGTTGACAAGGTTATATCAGATAATGGATCACAGTTTCGTTCTAAAATTTGGCTTCGTACTCTTCAGCGTCGTAAAATTAAACCAATTTTCATTTCACTTTTTCACCCTCAATCTAACGCTTCAGAGAGATGGATGAAGGAAATCAATAAATTGTGCCGTCTTTATTGTCATCAGAATCACAGAACTTGGGATCAGTATCTTCATATTTTTCAAAACATTCTGAATGATCTCCCTAATGACTCAACTTCTTTACCGCCTCTATTGATATTAAAAAATAAGGTACCAACAAATCGCATATCTGAAATCATTCCTTTTCCGCCTTCACGGAAACTGCGGCATTCTGAAGTTGTCAACCTGGCTCTACGAAATATTGCGTCTGCGGCTGCTAGAAGAGAGAAATCAGCTAGACGTCCTGGTCGTTCAAAATTCTTGTCAGTTGGTCAGAAGGTATTAATTAAGTCCCACCGTTTGTCTCACAAAGGAAAAGGCTTGTGTCGCAAATTTTTTCTGCTTTATAACGGTCCATACAGAATTCGCAAAATTATTCATGATAACACTGTCGAAGTAGAAACTCTTAAATCACGACGCTCTAAGGGAATACATCATATATCTAATGTAAAAATTTTTGTAGAATGACATACTTGTGAGAAATCAACAGCTACATGTAAACATGCGGAGAGTACAAGGATACCGCGCTGTGTTTTGGTGGCGGCACATACTCAAAGCAACAGTCAAGTCTGCGCGCCGCACAAGGCAGTCGTTGACCGCGAACAATTGCTTCCTACGTCACGCGCCTACAGCTGATCGAGCGCTCAGTGCGAATGCACTGACAGCCGTAAACAAATACACAGTCTAATTTCTCCGACTAAATTCTGTATAAAGTTATAAGGACTTGTTGAATTGTGTTATTAACATTCAGTATTTTGCAGGATACGGTTGTATAAAGTATTTAAGAACTTCAGGTAAATTCTGTGCGTGTCCGACGTTAAGACGACCTGCTATCGAGAAAATTTCAGGAAGAATGTAATTTCGAAGAAGAAACTAATAAACTAAAAAGGTAACTATTAATTGAGTTCATTTTCAGGTAACATATTTCCACTTCGGTACGTACTTTAGACGTAATTTGCTGCTCGCGATTACGTGATTCAGACTTTGTGCTAATTTCATGTTCTATGAATTTACGTGTGAAGCGACGCGCTTGCGCACATTTACTGATTTTGACAATTATTGATTAATGAACTGGGTTGTAACTTGTATATTATGCATCGCTTGGCTGCTATGCTTTTTCACTGATGTCATATTTTTCTATTATGTGCCTGCTGTGCTTATTTATTTAATTATAATTGTCATCTGATTTATTGTGCTGATGTGTTTAGGTATGTAAGTTATACTTTGTCATTTATCTGCTTGCGCCTTCATGTTTACTTATTAAGATTACATATGAACATTTATTTGCTTATGCTGATATGATGCTAATGACCTGTTTATTACGTAAGATATATGTTTACTGCTTTTCGTATGGATTCATATTTACACATTTCTGTTTTGTTGCCATAACTGCTCTTTAATTTGGTGTAAAGAAATGCTGATATACTGTGTATAAACATAGAGTTTAGGTCACACTATTGGATTAATTATAGATTGTTCGCTTGGCAGAGCCTCGTTGTAGGTATTGTGCTGCATCCACTTGTTGACATTCTGTTCTCTACTGGTATATTTACTCGCTATTGCATGTTTTGCTTACGCTCAGTGCCTTATATTTTTAAGATAAGAAAATTAACTGCTATAATTCGACGAACGACATTAGTACAAGAAAGTCATAGAAGTCACATGAGCTGAGGTTTTATGGAAGCTGTATACATTTACGCTAATAGGAAGGAGGCTAACGACATGACATACCAAAAATAAGTTTAGACCATTGACAGTTATTACACTGCATTTTTTGTGAGCAATTGAAATAGGAAGTGACACTTGACACAAGAAATACTCCACATGTTTGCTTCTGCCATAATTCTTGAAGTGGTGTACACACTGTGAAATATTATGATCATTCACACTCCGTAATCGTACTTAATTACTGAGAGTTATTCGAACTACGTCTGTTAGAGGTCATGTATGCATTTCTTTTGTTTATAATTCATAATGAGTAGAAAATTTGGGTCAGATGGATTACACAGAGGTTGTGTGTTGACAATGTGTCTTCGGATTGTATGAGATGATGAGGTTTGCATTAGGATTTTATCTGTACTTGTTCAAGGAGACTGACTAGAGGAAAGAGTTGTTATGGTAGTGGAATGATATTGGTGCTGAGGTTTATATGTAGCGACGTATTATTGAGGTATAGAGATTATATGAAGTAGATGATTATTGGAGTTTTTGTGGACAAGAGGTAAGATAAATGATATTGATGATAAGAGTTATATGTATCGACGTATTGAAGAAGTATTAGTGACGTATTGAGATTATGTGATGCTGATGGTTATTGGAGTTTTGGTGTATAAGAGGTAAAGTAAGTGAGGAGCATATTTTTTTTTGGTTGGTCTTATGGAACAAAGAGGATGAAAATAGCAGACTAGAACACTAAAATAGAAGGAAGATAGTCTATACACACACTTTGTTAAATCACTAAGCAGTATATACTTTTTTTTTGGAGAGAGGAAGTAATTGCATATCTTGGCTCGCTGACAGTTGTTCAACAACAGTACATTTGATCTGGCTTGGCAGACATTGGTCTTGACATGATGACTATGACGTTGACTTAACTATTATTGACTGTGATACATTGCTGCCATTACTACTTGATACACATGATGAACATCAGATTTAGACAGAATTTCATTTACACAATTAACACTATTCAATTACACAGTAGTATTTAATGTGAATGAGAGATGAGTGAGTGTGTTTTGTGTGTTTTCCTTTCCTAATCCTAACCACCTATCTCGTAAATATTATTTTATTTGTTTGTAGTGGCTTGCACTGACACCCATGAATATTATAGGTTTACTGGTATTTGTGTATTGTAATAGTTAATAGGACAATTATCTGATATCATTTGTGTGTTTGTTATGATTTGTATGTTACTGTAAAAGCATTTGTATGTGCATTCAAACTATTGTTCATGCCTGAACTGTCTGATTAGTGAAGATAAATATTCTGAACTGTTACCTGCACTTTTCAACATGATGTGTGACATTTAGTCATGTTCAATTTCTGCTGATGAACTGTGTGATCAGTGATTGTAAAAAAAAAATTATGGACTGTTACTTGTACCTTTCCTTCATGATTGGTGCCACTAGGACATGTTTAATTTCTGCTCATAAACTCTGATGAACAGTGTGATCAGTGCTAGTGAATTTTATCGAACTGCTTCTGCTGAGAGAGGTGACTTTTTGCTGTCTGCACCTACTCAACATTGCTGGGTGCCTCTGATGGACTGCTTCTACTGAAATAATGTCACTTGTTGCTGTCTGCACCTGCTCAACATTGCTGGGTGCAACTGATGGACTACTCCTACTGAAATGATGTCACTTGTTGGTGTCTGCACCTACTCAACATTGCTGGGTGCCTCTGATGGACTGCTTCTACTGAACTAATGTGACTTGTTGCTGTGTGTACCTCTTGAACTTTACTGGGTGCCACAGATGGAACTGCTTCTACTGAAATGATGTCACGTGTTGGTGTCTGCACCTGCTCAACATTGCTGGGTGCAACTGATGGACTGCTTCTACTGAAATGATGTCACTTGTCGGTGTCTGCACCTGCTCAACATTACTGGGTGCCACAGATGGAACTGCTTCTACTGAAATGATGTCACTTGTTGGTGTCTGCACCTGCTCAACATTGCTGGGTGCAACTGATGGACTGCTTCTACTGAAATGATGTCACTTGTTGGTGTCTGCACCTGCTTAACATTGCTGGGTGCCACTGATGAACTGCTTCTACTGAACTAATGTGACTTGTTGCTGGGTGTACCTGCTAAACTTTACTGGGTGCAACTGATGAACTGCTTCTACTGAAAAGATGTCACCTGTTAGTGTCTTTTTTTTTTGTTTGTATAAACTAATCATTGAAAGCATTTTATGTGAACATTTGTATAAACTGATTTTTTGTATATTGTGTAAACTATTATGTAAAGTCACATGTATGAAAAGAAGTTGTATTGCTTACTGTATTTCATACATTAGGTTAGTATAAGGTCAATGCAAAGCCAAAATTTTTAACTAATTATGTGATATTTAGGTATTAATATTATCTTTTATTTTTGTCTGTATTTTTCTGGACGAATTTGGTGGTATTTTCACCACCAATGCTGGCAAAAATACCATCAAATTCTGGCCTGTGGAGGAGGGGCATATGAAAGGTGGCTACACTGTGCCACTGCGCCAGAGAGTGCGCCAAAGAGTACTATTAAGCCGCCTCCACAGTGCGCGTTAAGAGTTCGTAGTAGTCAGTGCTTGTGAAGAGATCGTAGAAGTCAGTGCTAGTAGAGAGCTCGTAGAGGACAGTGCGTGTTAAGAGTCGTGCCGAGATGTGCTAGTGGGCACTGCTTGTCGTGAAGTCGGAGCGAGATGTTGTAGTAAAGAGTGTTGTTCCATGTCTTATGCAGTTATTTGATGGGAGAGATAGCAGATGTTTTTGTAATGAGTGCATTTCGTCAATATATATGAAGGTAAAACTTACAATGTTCTTTTATTGGTTGTGTATCTGAAATAATGTGTCACTACAGGTTCAGTCAACAAAGCATCTGGCTTGTGTTCTTGGATTAGAGTGTAATTGTGATTTTCTTGCGTAATTATAGTTTTTCTAAATTTCTTTTGTCACGTCAGTATAGTTGGTATTTAAAAATTCTTGTCTTGTTGGAAAAGAACCGTGCCAGATGTGGGCGTTGAGTCACACTCCCACATACAGAACAGTTACTCTTGTGCTTGGATTTTGTAGGTTTTATAGTTGCTGGGGACTTAATTAATTAATTGTGTTTACGAAAATCTACTTACATTGTTTGTTGCAGTCAGATAGCGTAATAATACTAGTCAGGGCCAACCGATTACGAGACTTACGTAATCGGACATACTAAAATTAAAAATATTTTCAAATTTATTTAATTAAGCCCCCATGCAATGTCTGCAGAAAACGACGTCAGCTACATTCTTCATTAAAGTTGAAGACATTGTGGCTGTGTGGGGGTTCCAAAGATCTTTATTGACGACAGGTATTGATAAAAATGGTTTCTCTCACTTGCAACGCTTTACATGGCACTCTGTTTCAACTGAGTATTAAAATTTTCTTAAGTTTAAAATTAATACAGGGTTATTCCAAATGATGGACCCATTTTCAAAACATCGTATTTATTCAAGTAAAAATCCAAAATGAACAAACTTTATACCAATGAAAAGAGGAAGTTCAATTTTTTTTGGTAAAATTTGATATCAATTTAATAAATTTAATAATTAGTAATAACTTATAATTAATTGCATTTTAGTAATTATTTAAGATTTAGAAATGTAATAAATGTTGTAGATGTTCAATGTGGCCACCGTTGGTTGCACGGCAAACATCGACGCGTAGCCAAATACGTTCCACACACCCGAAAGCCTACCTGCTGTTACTGAGTGCACGGCAGCAGTGATCCGGTTCCGCAGATCGTTCAGAGCAGTTGGTAGAAGTGGGACTTAAACAGCTTCCTTCATGTCACCCCATAAGAAATAGTCACAGGGTGTGAGATCGGGAGATCTCGGTGGCCAGAAGTGCAGAGCCAGGTCCTCCAAGTCCCCTCCGACCGATCCAGCGCTGAGGAAGGGAATCATTCAAAGAGTCTTCGTACCTCACTGTGCCAATGGGGCGGAGCTCCATCCTGTTGGATAACGAAGTCCTGGGAATCTTCCATACCTTGAGGGAACAGTCATTGTTCCAACACGTCCAGGTACGTGATACCCGTTACAGTTCTTTCCGCAAAGAAAAATGGACCATAAGCCTTGTACAGTATACGGCACAGAACACGTTGATCTTCTGTGAGTCTGTTTCGTGTCGCAATGGTGAATGTGGATTTTCCAAAACCCATATGCTAACATTCTGCCTGTCCATCTCTTTGCTAGCACATGACCACAAAATGCGAGACGCTTCTCTTTGTCGTAGGGGTGGAGAGTCGGCAGAAGTTGTAATCGGTAGGGCTTGTAAAGCAAACGCTGTCTCAGAACTTCCTGTACAGTTGGTTGGGTTATTCCAAGTTCTCGACTAGTTCTATTGGTAGACTTACTGGGACTGCGCGCAGAACTGGCTTGAATCAGTCGGGCATCATCCTCCGACACACGCGGTCTATATGTGCTTTTTCCTTTGCACACACTGCAAATCTGTTTAAATTGCTTAAATCAACGGCTAATGCTCTTGCATGTTGGTGGTTGAATACCGAATTTGGTACGATATGCCCGCTGCACTGCAATTTCCGACTCACTTTTCGTGAACTCCAGAACGCAGAAAACCTCGTGCTCCAGAGTCGCCATCTCACTCACAACTGACTAGACTTGGCCACTGTATCTATGTTTCGATACAGTGTATCGATACGTGGAACTGTTTCAGTGTTTCGAAACGGCTGTGGTTCACTGTTTCGAAACAGTGGTGTTTCATTCCGCCCCTGTCTCGGATATCCGGACCAGATTCGATCTCGAGTCAGACACACAAACTGTATCGTTGTTTCAAAATAAGGCTGTTTCAGTCCACCTGTGCTTGGAACGGACTGATTGTATCGAAACAGTGATGTTTCATTCCGCTCTGTGTCGGACGAGATTCGGGCACAGGTACTGAAACACAACATACCAATTCGTGAAACACTTTCAAGAGTGTCGAAATCGTTTTGACAAGCAATAGCATGAAGCTTAAGATATCCGAAAATAAAGCTTCGTTTCTAGATGACTGTCCTATTCTGAAATGGCATAACATTTGCTTTATAAACATTAACCAAACAATAAAACAACGCATACTATTCACATTCAAAATAAAAAATATGTGAATATCATTCAGTTAAATTACACTTTTTTTATAACATACGTTTCTCTGTTCAAGTAAAGTAATCATGTTAAGAAACGCAAGTAAGCCTAGAACATTTTGAATAAAAAAAGGCGTAGAGTGACAGTTATTATACATATACATAAATTTAATGTAGGTATAATTGCAAGCAATCTGTTTGACATATCACTGATAGTGTAATGGTGAACGGGAAAGGCTGGGAAACATGGTGAATTTATAGTAACGGTTCGAAACACCTTAAAAGACAAAAATTTTTCTGTTATATTTTGTTATTTATTCGAATTATTTGGGATTATTTGTGAGTCTATAGTCACTGTGCCTATTATCCACAATGATTCCCTTTGTGTGCATGGGAATTAGCAGGATGGGTATATTCCCATACTAGCGGAATGTGGGAATCCCAGTAGCATATCTGTTGTTTCTGCAGTTCGCTCCCACCTCCAGTTCCGTTCGTGGTGGCTCTTCTGTCTTCAGCTATGGCTGTCCTCAGCCAATTTAAAAGAATGAAAGTCACACGAGACGAAAGCAGCGCGTTTGCTGCATGAAATACGAAACTGCCAAGAGGCCTAAGTGATAGTTTCATACTTTCTGCGATATGATTAGCGCTCTCGCACCTCATTTGTGTTTATATGGACATACCTATACAGTAGACATTCAAGAAGATAAAATGTCTAGGTTTCTTAGATTACAAAACACAAACTGTTTCACTGTTTCGAAACAGCGTATCGAAACATAACATTGTACTGTTTCATTTGCTTCGAAACAGTTACGTGTTTCAGTTTGCCCATCTCTACAACTGACAGTGAAACGGAATGACGGCCCTGTTAGCGCGCGAACTCTACCGGTTGCATCTGAAACAATTATCGCCCTCTCGCCGCCACCCGCCAAAAACTTTGAAACTTCCTCTTTTCATTGGTATAAAACTTGTTCATTTTGTATTTGTACTTGAATACATAAGAAGTTTTGGAAATGGGTCCATCATTCAGAACTACCCAATACTTTACTAGGAAAAAAAAAAGTATGAAATTGGGCCGTCACATTATTTGAAACATTTCAATCATTTCAGCTCCTATTGCTATAAAACTGCATGCGCAATGAAACTGACCTGCCTAGGTGTATTCCTTCCTAGCAGCACCACCTGTTCTCTTTCGAAAATCCACAAAAGCTCTCGTGCGCACCTTGCTGGACTGCCTCTCCTGGCAGAAAGGATACCGTGGAGAAACGTCTTAGCCTCAGCCTGCTGGTGTTTTCCGGAATGGCTCCTTTGTTATACCGTTGGCACGCCAGAGGTCACTTTCGGTGTGCTGACTTATCATTCCCGGGTATAATACGCGAATTTTCAGGTGCTCTGCGGGTTTCGTCCTAGCGCCGTCGTTCTCACGCAAAGCTCCCTAGCGTCGCTGTAATTGGTTCTGCGCCTCTGAATATTTATGCCGGGGCCCTCTCGCAACAATTAGCACACTATCGGCGCCCAGGAACGGGCAGGGCGCCCCTGTCTATTGGCGATATTTCCCCAGAAGAGCCGGCCTGCCCGTAAAACACCCGGCGCGGCCATAAACGTCAGCGTGCGAGGGAAGCTTCGCCCGCGGCCACGCCCACCTCCCGCGCTACCCACCCCCACCCCCGCCACGCCAGCGCCGCTGCATACATTTGGCGCTTCGTGCACGCGCTTCCTTTTCCGCTTTGCTACCGATAACACTAATTCAGTGCTGAGCCGGATTTATTCGCGACGAGCAATGCAGTGCACCGCGGTGCACGGCTGGCGCATCTGCGCAATCGATGGTCGCGATGTATTACAGCGGCTGCAAAATCTCGCGACCGGCCCGGATTATTCGCCGATGAATGTGATCACATAACGGGCGTCCGAGGGGTTCCTCTGCTGCGCGCGTTCTCTAATTAATGCCGCACGCGGACTTAATTCCAGATACGCCGATTCGGCTTATTCACAGAGGACGGCACGGACAATGGTCACCGCGCCGCGGTTCTGTTGCTTTTGATTATCTTGCAGTACTCCGCGCAAGACCCGAGTCTCTTCTGTTCGGCGGCAAATTATCTGCTGCGCTCGCTTCTTCCCTGTACAATTAGTTGACGTCAAACAAATGCCGGGGAGCCGCTGCATACCGATACATTTTTATTTGTTACATTGTTTGGTTCTTTGCGCGGTAAAATATATCTCATTTCATACACAACGTAAAAAGTATAATACTTTTTAAAAACCGAAACTGTCGCCCATTATGACGCGTAAGTTTGATAATGGGCTCAAAGGTGCTTACAATCTTCGTTCAAGCAGTAAGGTGTCGACACACGCGATACTTATGCCACAGCTCTGAAGTTCATGTTATACGTTGTTCATCGTAAGAATAAACCAGATGTACACACTACGCCATGTATTCTTCCGCGTTTGCTTGAATCTCACTGGATTTCGTTTCAAGTGGAGCGGAAGCCAAGCTGTGACCATTACAGTCAAGTACGATAACAAGGATCCGTTATATGCTGATTTACACGCACATAGACTGAAAGATAAAGCAGGACATCAGCTTTACCGGCACAATGAACTTGGACAGCACTAGTCAGCTGGTCCAATTAACCTGCAATGAACTATGCATTGCAGTTCAGATGTAGAAAGAGACGAGCAAAGAAACGATATAGCCTCGAATGTCATTTAATTTTTAAAGAGAATAAAGTAATATTCGGCAAAACTGCAGCACTACCGCGCGCTTCTTAGGTGACCAGACGGAAATCATAAAATGTTCTCGTTCTCACCCTACATAGTATCCTAATTACAAACAGGAGTGATGAAAAATCTTAGCTTAAAAACAGGGTACTTCGTCTGAGCGAGCTACGTGTAATACAAAAGCGTACTGTACGGATTTCGCCGTACTATTGAATATCGAAGCCAGTGAATGTATTAATTACAGTCAGACGTCAGGTAATCTCTTATCTTCTTCCTTGTCCGAAACCGAGAAACACGTTTCAGCTCTGGAACTGTCATTTGCTACGTTGATAACGAGTCAGTCAACAACAGAGTGGACGAAGCGACCCAGCCGCTGCATTCTCTCCTCTTGTTTAATGACGTACCGTTCTGCATCCTGCCAACGTTCGGGAGTGACGTGTAAAAAAGCTGCGTGCGTTAGTTCCGGTACGTCTGCCATCTTAACAGTCTTGTTATTTCTCGGGCCAAATCCCTTAACTTGGCTCCAGATTAGTTCTGTTGGATTAATATTGTACTGGAACAGTGTGCAATGTAAAAATGCAGCTTTGGTATGGTGTGCTGGATGATGTGAAAATGATTGTATTCCATGTAACACGCCCGGGAGTACAAATGGGTGGGATACTACCTTAAACTGACTTCCCGTTTCGTGACCCTGCGCCCTGTCCACACCACGTACCTGATAATCCCGCGGCGGTCGTATTGTCCTGCTCCTCACTGCTGCTGGCTTGCCTGAAATTATCTGTCGAAATATGCAAGCGAGTAAGGAGAGCCACTCAACGTTAAGCACAACACTGTTCTACGTCTGGTATGAACAACGATATTCTGAGACGATATGGAAATCACAGGTTGCATTCTTTGCACTCTAAATCGTAAATGTTTATCCCACTTAACAATCTTGATGATTAACAGTCCAAAAATATCATTCGGACGAGCGTACACGGAACCGACACGACGCGGGTGATTGTTGATGATGCGGAAGCCGAATCATCGAACGAAAGTCCTTACGCTCGTCACACATACAGATACCAAGTAATAGTCCTCCTTGTCACTAATAATGATACAACACTGTTCGTAAAGTTAATTTTTCAGTTCTCAGTTCTCTCTTGTACGAGCGTGCGCGTAACCGTCGCGGCGCGGCTGATTGTTGATGATGCGGAAACGCGATGACCGAACGCACGTCCTCTCGCTCGCTACAAGACACTGGCACTTGATTGCACTCTTTTATGGTAACTAATTTTTACTGATTCACATCAGTTCATTCCGGGAGACCGAAAACGGCGCGGATGATCGATGCTGTGCGACACGCAACGAGAGGATACATAAATACGTTATTGACGGCACTGCTCATTTTTTAATTACTTCTTGACGCACTTTCCTCTGAATCACTTCCATATTTCATCATAACTATAACAGCACTTGTAGCAACACTTCAACCTGAATACTAACAAAGCCTCTCACATGCAGAGCTACACACTACATAACATAACAGTACCGTGTCCGCCCTAAAACCACAAGGAAAAAAAAAAAAAAGTACCGTGTCCCGCGCTCGGCTCTCTAGACGCGGCTGCTCGCAAAGATACTCCACAACCAGCGATATGACAGTACACTTACAATGATTCTACTACACTTATCTACATCTGTTGTATAAAACAATGGACATAGTCCAAATAAAGAGTACTTCGGTTTTCATGTTTGCCTTACAAACTATTTGTAATGTTTCCTTAATTAAAGCAACCTTTATTAATGGTCTTTCATAAATTATCGATAGTGAAGAATTCATATTTGAAATGAAAACAAGAATTTCGCGTGCGATATGTAATTAGAAACAAGAAGACGTGCATTATTCATAAAAAAAGGATGAAGAATTTTACAATTACGAGATGAAGGTACTTCAAACTGAACGAGCTATCGGGCAATAGGGGTGAGAGTGTCTCTGATATGATACGCGAGTTGGGGTGGCAGTCATTGAAACAAAGGCGGTTTTCTTTGCGGCGCGATCTATTTGCGAAATTTCAATCACAAACTTATTCTTCCGAATGCGTAAATATTTTGTTGACACCCATCTACGTAGGGAGAAATGATCATAATAATGAAATAAGAGAAATCAGAGCTCGAATGGAAAGATTTACGTGTTCTTTTTCCCACGTGCCATTCGAGAGTGGAATGGTAGAGAAGTGGCATAAAATGGTTCGATGAACCCTCTGCCAGGCACTTAAGTGTGAATTGCAGAGTAACCATGTAGATGTAGATGTAGAAAAAAATGACTCTGGAAAGATTTTTACCAGTGAAACGTTGACTACAATAAGGTAACTGACTACTACGCTATCGAGAGCGCTATACAAAGAATGGTGGTTATGTCTCAGTCGTATCTAATACAGTTCAAATGGTTCAAATGGCCCTGAGCACTATGGGACTTAACAGCTGAGGTCATCAGTCCCCTACAACTTAGAACCACTTAAACCTGACTAACCTAAGGACATCACACACATCCATTCCCGAGGCAGGATTCGAACCTGCGACCGTAGCGGTCGCGCGGTTCCAGACTGTAGCGCCTAGAACCGCTCGGCCACTACGGCTGGCTCTATTACAGTTCCTCGAAACCATTTATCTCTGCAATTTCATGAAAAACATTAAGAACATCCTGTTCCTCGGCACTTCTTAACCATGTTCCACATGCCTTTTCACTACGGAACAGTAAGAAGCCTCAGCCATTTTCATACTGTGTCTTAACAGCGCCAAAATCAGAGCACAACAGTGCTGAGACTCTGACTGTACACGATTTTTGAAATACAAGTTACATAGCTCAAGTGTGATTAAGAAATACGTTGATGATGGCTGTTAATACGTTTGAATATCTTAAAGTTCCATTTAGCGTAAATTAGTAATAATGTATCTCATACATAAGTAGGACCTACTTTCAAGAGCGTAACAACACCAATATACGACTTCTGACCAATCAGCATGTTTTTGTTTGATTACATCAAGTTTATTCGTTTGATGAACGGAGTATAGATGTAAGGTGGGTTAATATTCCGACATTCGCAGCAAATTTCACGGGAAGTCTGCTCAAAGGTCATCACAAACACTTACATTTCACCCCTTCTTTCGAATTCTCTGGGGTGGAGAACAGGATCACAACACCCAGCGTTTAAATCACTCGGTTTGTTATGGCAGGCCGAGGAAAACATTTCAGACACATCGCAGCTCAGAAAAGCCCTCAGCAGGTGGCATAAGGGTGTCAATGGAACCACCTCTTTCCTTGGAGCGTTGATTCCCACACATTTCGTGGTCGAAACGACTGTTCGCAGGCAGTGAGCAACAGAACGATGCTCTGGACTCTCGAGTCAGTCCCCAGACGATTTTGTATAATCTGGTGAAGCACTTAAGAAAGCCACAATCTTTGACGTTCATTCAAGAGTTTGTCCGACAGGTACTCGGACAAACACGGAATGAGTACTATTGTGTCCGGCTTTCGACTCTGCATTCATAGCCCGGCGAGCACTTCGTGGCTTTTGCCAATCGCTGACATACCACACAGAGGAAGAGATAGTGAGAATAGATGATTTAACTTCTCTCCCCATTAAACTGCTGTGTAATTATTATGACTGAATAATATATCGTTACTTGAATGTAAAGTTTTGGGTGAGAGAATCGCATCCCCAATACTTTTAACAGAAATATCTCCCACAACCCCAGGTAGAATGATTAGGCAGTTAGAGTTCATAGTCATACTCTGTCTGCGTCTTGATGTCGAAGTCAGCAACTGGAATAAAATTTCCGTGGATCTGCAGAATTCCGGCTATCGTCAGCTCTGAAAATTCTTAAAATAGTCAGAGGGACACTCGCACGCCGTGGGGAACCCGTCTTCGGTGCTATGACGTAATCACTTTACAGCGTGAGAATCAGAGTCCGAACTGTGTATTTAAAGTCCAGCAATCAATCCCACTGCCGTGGTGGAGGCTTTACTGATTTCCCAGGATCAAAATTTCCCTCAAATAACGACACACCAAATAACGTTCCGAGGTACAGACAAGGGAGAGATTGATTAAAATAACCATAACATTAAACAACCTTGCCCTTTCATGAAATTATATTTTTTCCATAAATGACTTTCATAGCTACATTTCATGATTCTTCACCCTCTTGTATGAGATGAAATGTTATCATAATTAATCAAATTACATTATGTATTCAGTATGACAGTTCATAACAACGACACTAATTACAACTCCCCTGCGATCCTACTCTCCGCAGTTGCTAAACCACAAGTAAGTAAGTCCACGTCCTGTTCCACATTATATCTACAGAGTTTTTATATCACAAGTTAGAGATAAGCTGCCTATCGCAGTCGTAATGAGTCTTTGATCCATATAGTTCACTTCTGCTGTTATGCATAAACATTTGCGCTAAAAGAGAAAAGAAGTGGCAGAAAAAGGACGATGGTACAATGAGGAAACGTTTTCGGAGGACAAGATACAGATTATCAAGGAAAATGAAATATAACTGGGCGTTAACCGAACCTCCTTCATGTGTTGTAAATTTATAGCACATAGGGACTGGTAACAACCTTCGAGACGCCCGTTCAGTTTTGGCCTTTTATTAACAGATTTAATCGCATCTCTCACATCGGACCAGGGTTTCACACATCCAGCAGCCTTCCCACATCATAGATACCCAAGAAATAACACTTTTAATATGACAAATAGTACAAAAAATCGGATCTTCTGTACTTACAACTGGTGTAAATGATACTATGAAATAACTAAGGTGATACTGGCAGTACTTGTACTACAACTATCGCTGTCAATAATAGTAATAATAATAATAATAATAATAATAATAATTACTATTATTATTAATATTATTATTGATACATGGTACTTACTGGAATTAAGGAAAACATGGAAGGGAGGACCTACCAATGTAACTTTCTTTTCACACAACCTATTTATTTAACAATATATCAACTGTGTTTTACAGATAATCGAAGCCTTTAACCATAAAATTTTCTTCAACAAAGTGAACAAATTTGCAAAATTCTTTTGACCTTAAACCTTAGGTTCAATAAGCTTTTAATCTTTGCAAAAGATATCTGAAGTGCTGTATTGCAAAACAGCAAACAATATGACAATGATTACAAGACGGCCGGATCTGCAGCCACAGCGCCATATTCTGCCTGTTTACGTATCTCTGCATTTGAACCGACCATTATCGGTGAAACAGCGGTGTTTACTACCGCACTGGACACAGTCTGCCTTATGAAATGCCCTTCTGCAACACACGAGAACTATATAAGCTCCACTTATGACAATACTGATTCGATTACTCGAAACAATGACTTATAATTTGAAAGCTGTAGGCCTATATCGAAAGGTTCGGGCTTAAGATGAGCACCTGTGCTTAAAGGTTAAGCAGATTGGGAAACAATATGACGATGATAAGGCTTACTTCAAAGCAACCAACCTCAAAATTTCAATCGGCAACCGAGGTGTGACTGGATCCCAGCCCTCCCAACTGAAGAATTTTATTTTGACTAAAGCACTGCTGACAGTTGGCTGTTAATATTTTCAAAGTTATGCTGATTGTCAGTTATTAAGACGGCTCTGAAGAAACGTCTTAAAACATTACTTATGAGCACTTATTACAGTAGAACTTACTCGACGGAACCACAAGATGCAGCTAAAATACACCAATAATGACACGGTCTTTTAAAGAAAGCAACGAACAGCTTAGTACAAAAGGTGGTTCAAATTATAACTAATAACTGAGAAAAGCAATTATAATCAAAGAACTGAACCAGTTAGCATCTAACTCTAACCACAAGGTCTCCCTTTTGGTTAACAGTGACCTGAGCCTTAGCACAATTGTTCCTGTTGTATTTACGACCAATGGCTGATTAATTAGAACATTAATGATCGGGTACAAAACAGAAAGGAAAGGCAGTATAATAGCGGGATGGATTTTCAGACGACAGCTAGTGTCTTAGTACAGTACTACTGCCTATATTTACGACCAAAGAGCCGATCGAGTAAAACTCTGAGGGTCGGCTACAAACCAAAAAATAACAAGGAGAATAGATAGACAAAAAGAAATTACAGACTGTTATTCCCCTTACATTGTTTTGTATTGTATTGAACTGGGGCCTAGAAACGACAGAGGGGCTTCGTCCCCGCCGTAGCCTCAGTGGTACGCAACCCTACAACAGGACACAGCAGTCCACTCACCCCTCCGTGGCCCCACACCGAACCCAGGGTTATTTTTCGGTTCGGCCCCTAGTGGACTCCCCGGGGAACCTCTCACACGAGACGAGTGCAACCCCAATGTTTGCGTGGTAGAGTAATGGTGTTGTACGAGTACGTGGAGAAAGTGTTGGCGCCGTAATCGACATAGTGTAACTGAGGCGGAATAAGGGGAACCAGCCCGCATTAGCCGAAGCAGATGGAAAACCGCCTAAAAACCATCCACAGGCTGGCCGACACACCGGACCTCGACACAAGTCCGCCTGACGGATTCGTGCCGGGTAACGGCGAGCCTTCCCATCCGGAATACTCCCCTTTATCAGCAAGCAGTTCCATGGATCCACGGTGCGTCGCAGCGGTTACTGAGTGGTGTTGATGAAAGCCAGAAAGAAGAGGGCAGCCAGACCACGAGCGGTCGTCCGACACGAATGTTGCCAACCAACCTACGGGATGTCGGCCTGCTGCTTGTGTTCGACGCTGACCCCGGTGAAGTAATTCGGTATCTTCGCTCTGCTCAGGCCCTCCTTCTGCAGCTTGTGGCTCCGGCCGCTCGGACCTCGTGACCACCTCTTGTCGCGACGCTACCGCCAATCCCCAAATTTCGTGCCTCCGTCTCGGGCCGGCGAACTCCGTATATATGTTACTGGTCAAACCAGGAGGGAATTTAAAATTCATTCTAGTTTACTATCTCACAAAATTTGTTCTCCTTCGTGAGTTAACATCAAAGAGGGCTGAAGAAGTGGCTTATCATTTGAATGGCATATTCCTAACTGTAGGCGCGCCGTGCATTATTCAGTCTGATAACGGCAGAGAATTTCTCAAAAAGTTTATAAGTGAACTCGCAAAGCTTTGGCCAGAACTGAAAATATTGCATGGAAAACCAAGGCACAACCAAAGTCAGGGTTCTGTTGAACGTGTCAACCAAGACATTGAAAATATGATAAGTGCTTGGTTAAAGGACAAAAATTCGACGAAGTGGTCCGAAGCATTACGGTATGTTCAATTCATGAAAAATCGAGCTTACCACTCTGGCAAAAAGCAATCACCGTACAAAGCATTATTCGGAATCGAACCTAGAGTAGGACTTTCCACTTCCTTGTTGCCTCAAGAATTCATAAATCATATTCAGGATGAAGATGACCTAAAGAAGGCAGTCGAGGATGACAGCAATACTGAACAGTACGAAGACGATGATAACAGTGTGAAAATTGATACAAACGACATTTAAAATGCTAGAAAAATCGCGACATAAAATTTAAAAAAACAGTCTAAGACAATGAAACCTTCCAGTGACAAATCCCATCCGCCAGCTGACGTTTGAGACAACGTAACCATACCAATTCCAGACGTAGATAATGGCAGAGTTGACCTTCGAAACATAATTCGAGTAATAGTTAAAAAGACTGATGGAGGCCTGTACAAAGTTGACACCAGACATGGCATACTTCAAAAACATTATTTCAGGTGTAGTTTTATTAAAATTTTCCATAATTTTTTGTAATAAAATATCGTCTGCATTCAGAAGTTTTTAGATGTGGGAGATACCAGCCAGGGTACTGAAATATCTTTAAGGACTGCAGCCACAAAACATTCTGTCGGATTAGGGCAAGGCTTCGTGAAATGAAGTTGAATGAAAAACTGCACAACAAGCATATGCAACTGTAAGAACAACAAAGTACTCTGCAATTCTAAGAGCCACCAAAGTGAATCTTGCTAAAATAAGTAAAGAAGCAAACTGCAGATAAGGTGATTTCTGTGGATAGATATATGTAAATTGATCTAGTGATAGATGTGAAATTACTGATTAGTTAATAAATAACTTGAAACACGTATGTAACATAGCAGCGATGGCGAGGCATTGTAGCATCTGTGACCAGAGAGTATGCGCTTGACCGCGCGAGTGTTGCGAGCGGTTCTCAGTCTGTGAGTAGTCGTTGCGAGTCAGTCATTGCGAGTCGGTAGCTCAGTTTAGTTGAGAGCAGTACTCTGTCAGTAGTCGTCGCGTGCTGTACGCTAATAGTCGTCATGCAGAGCGGTCGGTCAGTAGTAACAGCCCAGTGCGGTTGTATGATGTAGGCGGTCGGCAACACTGGTCAAGATGGTGAATAAGGTATACTATTAATTAATATAATCATTAGATAATGAAAAAATTTATTTATTGTAATTATTCTCCAACAAGTCCTCCAATAATAATTTTTATTTCAAAAGCATTTTTCAAAAATTTAATTTTTATTGAACTAAAGATTTCGTTGCACTTCCCATTTCATTCCACTTCTTCTGAAGAAAAATTTCACTAAAATCACAAAAAAAGAGAATATTATTATTTGCAATGCAGTTCCTCCAAGCGGTGCGCAACGACAAGAGCAGATATGTGACATCCATTTATTCTGAGGTAAGACTTTAATTCTGATTGTTTTACACAGGGCCAAAGACCGATATTTCGGTTTAATTGAATTTCCTTATCACTGAATGGACTTTAATTTTTCATGAGGAATTTATATTTGAGTCAGATTGCGAATTTCACATTTTTGGTTGCCATTGTCAGTACATTTGATTGTGGGCAGGTTACGCATAGAGCAATGTCCATCAGCATTTCTAATTAGTATCGTCCTTTCTTTTAAAATTTTTGTGGGGAGGTTACACTCGGCTCCCATTTCTATTAAGTATTGCTTTATTTCTTATAAAATTTCGGTGGGGAGGTTACAAACTTAATGAATCACATTGATTATTTTATTTCTATTAATGTATTCTGCTTACTTTGAAAAGATTATAGAAGACACACACCAGGCGAAATTGGTTCAGACTAGGAAGCACCAGTTTATCCTAAAGCATATAAATTCTAACTAGGATAAACCGATTCGACCTAGGCTGTTTTATCCTATCGGTAACAGGATAAACGAGTTTGACCTAGGCGAAACTAGTTCATCTTAAAAACGGGTTTGGTCGGTAACATATATATCGGCAAGCAAAGACCTTCTAAGGACACAACCCACAGATACCAGCTCTTCCTCATAGATACTGGTAATGGGGCCGCAATACCCTGAGCCATTGACGCCAGACAGAACAGTCTGCTAATTCAATGGTGCCACGGCTCAATAATAGTAATAATAATAACGACTATTATAACAATAATAATAGCGGCAGATATAAAAATAATTTATAGGCGTACAAAATAGATTTTCTGTGATACAGCGGGGACTGGGGAGAAGAAATTTAAGGAGACTGCATCGGTTAAGAATACTGGGAAATGACGAAGGCCGGCTAGAAACAGCAATGTGTAAGGGTAACGAGTGCCTGCAGGGACAACGGTAATCGGTATTGTTTCTTTAATAGATACGTCATTAACCGTCTTCTGGAGATGGAGATGTTATTCAGTTCTCTAATGTAATGCAGGAGGCTATTCTAGTGTCGGGTTCCTGCTACTGAGGAGGACTTGGGGAAGGTGGCCGAACGATGGAGAGGGACAGAAATGATTTTCCTCTGACGCGAACTAGTGTTTATGGCATATCGTTCAGACGAGAGTGTTAACGTCGAGGAGAGATATGTGATACCCTGTACATTGATAAGACAGTAGAGAGGACAAAGGGTATCGAAATCTCTTTGCTCGTCAGCACGCATCCAGATAGTTGTGTGGACGGTGCTGAAATTTGATCACTCATGATAATGTCTAATCTCACTTTGTAGATGAGTTTTGTAGCCATTACCGCACGTTTCCGCATGCAGACTGGAGCTCAGTTATTGCATTTATTTAACTTGTTATGTGATATATTTATTAGGTTTCACTTTGTTTTAGTTAGGTAAAAGTTACCTTTGCAGAGGTACTCCTCTCCATATCAACACATACTGCGGGATAAATAACTGATAACCTGGAGAACGTAGGTGTGTGGAGAATACCTAGTTTAGCCATGAAAGATACGCAGATACGCCTATTATGGTTGTAGTAAGTAACCGCTTTAGCGAACCATTTAGTGACGTGAGATTTGCCTATCAGCTGAATCATATGTTGCACACATTTTCAAACAATGTCTCTATGTAGTTCTTCCATGTGATACAGAAGGTCATTTCGAATTGTTCGGAGTCCCCTGCAGAATGCCACATTGCTCTTTATTACCTTTTTAATGCCAGCAGTACATGTACACCTATGCTTAGAACTTCCAACATACTGCATGAAGATATAAGCCTTATATTCCACACTCTTTGTGTAGGACATAGTTTTAAGGCTTACCATTTTTATGGCGTCTGTGTGTCGAACAGTTGTCAGCGGATAGCTTCGTACTTCAGTGATGGTTCTAGGACGACAGATGTGGTCTCAAGATGCAGCAGTTCATAATAATTAGGCCTTTGGCCGAAAGGTGCTAGCACTTAAATCATACGCACACAAAACAGTGATATCTTCTGTAACTATCACGTCTTCTATTAATAGTTGTTGATTTAATATGTTCCATTATTATTGCGAACGATGGTGTAAATATAAAGTGGTTCAAATGGCTCTGAGCACTATGGGACTTAACTGCTGAGGTCATCAGTCCCCCAGAACTTAGAACTACTTAAACCTAACTAACCAAAGGACATCACACACATCCATGCCCGAGTCAGGATTCGAACCTGCGACCGTAGTGGTGGCGCGGTTGCTGACCAAAGCGCCTAGAACCGCTCGGCCACATAGGCCGGCCGAGAAACTTCGAATTGTGCACTAAGCATATTGTAACCTCTTAATACTTGCACTTGTCATGCGAGAACGAGTAATAGACTCCTTGTAAAAGTTTGTCTCTTCCTGTACCACTGACTGGAAACTCGCAGCAGCCAGATTATGAATTACCGTCCTATGCGCAGAGATGTGCAGAATAGGTTATTAAAAGTATTTAAATTCAAAATGGAAATACTTGTTTTTTAATTCAGAAAGAAAGACAAACTGGTAAATAAAAGTTATCATATCCAAATGCAACATACGCATTTTTAAAAAAACTTTTTCAAGTAAATTTTTTCTCGCGGTTCCAGACTGTAGCGCCTAGAACCACTCGGCCACACCGGCCGGCAAATATAAAGTAATATAATAAATGAATACTGTTATGTCTGTGAACTGTGTAAATGGTAGTGTGGCAATTGTATCAGTACGAAAAGAGTGAATCTTACTATCTATTTTTTGTAAACTATAACTATAGAGCCTATGATACAGGGAAAACGAGAAACACTTTATGAAGATTCAGTTATTTAAAGAGGGAGTTAATTTGTAAATTTTGGATTTTATGAATTTGTTCGTTCAATAAATTGCTCATTAAAGCTGTTATGTTCTGATTACTCAACTGTAAAAGACGCGGGATTGCACGTTTTAATACTGATATCGGATTGTCTACGATGCATATCAGCAAATCAGAGGACAGTATGTTCGCGTGTATTTTGGGAGCTAAAGAATTGCTTTATGATGTCTAAGCCTTCACCATGCGTATTAAGACCTCTGAATAGATGTGGTAATTGCGCGAAACTATTTGTTAATCTTGACTGTGGAGTGTCGCAAAGTGAACGCAAACGATTTCTGAAGATTAATGTGCGAGATTCCGGATTTTATGTGTAAACTGTGGCTTCTCAATTAACTAAAATCCTCGTGGCATGTTGTACAAGTTGTGATCGAGAACTGAGCGTTATATGAAGTCGATCTGGATTCTTCTGGAGGGAGCATTTTGTCAGAGAATATCCGTTTTGTAATTTTTCCTATAAAACCTGAGAACTATACAGGGCGTCCGAAAAGACTTTCCCTGATTACATAAATTGATAACTCAGGCTAGAAGTAAGATACAAATATGAAACTTGTGTCGAATTGTTTACAACTATCAATTTTTTTTTTCTGTTTTAAATTCGCAGTAAGTAAGTAGTGGTTGAGGTGCAGCGTCCAAGAAGCCATGTTAACCAATCAGGAGAAGGCACAGTGTGTCCTGTGGTACCATGAGACATGATCACCAGCCACAGTGCAGAGACACTTCCAGACAACATTTGGAAGGAATCCACCTGATGTCAAGAGCATTAAAGCCTGATATGAGAAGTTCAAGAACACAGGATCGGCTGCTGACCTTCCGAAGTCTGGTCGACCAAGAACGGCAGCAGACAGGGTGGAAGCTGTAAGGCAGTCTTTTCTGCGAAGTCCGAAGAAATCGGCGCGCAGGGCCTCAGGTGAATTACAGATGCCAAAAAGCTCTCTCCATGACATTTTACACAAACGTTTATTGTTTCGTGCATACAAAGTACAAATCGTTCAGGCCTTGTTGTCCAATGACAGTACACGTCGATATGACTTTGCGGTCGAAATGCTACCACGTATTGAGGGCGATGATGGTCATCTCACACGAATTGCCTTTTCCGACGAAGCGACCTTTTAAGGCAGTGGAGTAGTGAATCGCCATAATGTGCGCATTTGGGGTTCACAACCCTCTGGAGAGATCATGGAGTGCACCAGAGGCAGTCCAAAGGTGAATGTTTGGTGCGCGCTATTGCACGATCGAATTATAGGGCCATTCTTCTTCGCTGAGGCTACCATCACATCTGCAGTGTATCTCGACATGCTGCAACTGTATGCTGTTCCTCAGATGCTTCAGTGTCACCCCGATGTCTTGCTTCAGCAAGACGGTGCACCGCCTTATAAGGGTTTGGACGTCCGTGCCTATCTCGATATGACCTTTCCTGGGCGATGGATTGGTCGTGATGGGCCAACGGTCTCCTGACATAACCCCATTAGACTGCTTTTTATGACGAGGTCTACCGAACAGGTGTACCAGATCTTGAAACCCTGCGGCAAAGGATAGACACAGTCGTTGAATCGATCCCTCCAGTGATGTTGGCTAATGTGTGGACGGAAATTGACTATCGCCTAGATGTGCTACGTGGTACCAAGGGTGCTTACGTGGAAGTTAACTGATGTGTGAAAAAAGTTTTAATAGTTTGTAAACAATTAGACACCAGTTTCATACTTGTATCTTACTTCTAGCCTGAGTTATCAATTTATGTAATCAGGGAAAGACTTTTCGGACACCCTGTAGCCTGGGTTTCTTTTATGATTGGCTGTGATTGCGTGTGTGTGTGTAGCTGTGTGTGCGCGCGAGCGTGCGTCAGTGTTTGTGTGTGTGTGTGTGTGAGTGTGTGTGTGTGTGTGTGTGTGTGTGTGTGTGTGTGTGTGTGTGTGTGCGTAAACTGCAACTTCAGACTGCCATGGAGTTAGCGGTAAGTAACAATAAACTGAAGTTATTATTTATAAACTATTTATGTTTAATAGAAAACAGCTTATACAATTTATAACGGCATGTAGTGCGGCTACTTTCCGATACTGCTTTCTCGAGCATTACATATTTTTATGTTTTGTAGCCTTATCGCCCTTAGTTGCGTATGACATACGATATAATGATAATTTTATTAATCGCGCGATTTATTTAGGGCCGTGTAATTATAACTGAGTGAAACACAGTTTTTGTACTCTTCGAGCTTCGCCTTTATTCTTTACAAGTCATTTTCAGTGACGTGGAATAAGTGCATATTTTTTTTATACTATGTAGTTTGCATTTTGGACATTCTATATATCGGTTATAAACAGTTCTTGCCCCGTTTGCTTTTCTATGATGCAGTAATAATTTATGTTTCTGCTTACGGTCTCCGTGGATGTTGCTCTACATGTTGTGTTTTCTATTCTTTCTTATTGGTTTTCTGCTTCTTAAAACCGCCACTTGAAATTTTGTTTAAGACATCGCAGCTCTAGGAACCGAACCCTCATTCTGATGTTTTCGTTTTGTTGATGTTGCCAATTGTTGAATGTTATTGCCAACAATCGAATGTTATTACCAACTACTAAGAGTGTTTTGTGATGTCCGCATTTTCAAAACAAACCATCAAAACGAGTGTTCATTTGCTACTGCTGCGAAGTCTGAAAATAAGGTTTCAAATGGCACTTAGAGGAAACAGAACCGCAATAAGAAAGCAACGGAAACACAACAGGGAGGCCAACATCCACGAAATCTCTAAGTAGAACTTAAAATCATAACTGCTCACAGAAAAGCAAAAGATACCAGAACTGTTTATAACCTTTACATGCACTGTCCAAAATATAAACTAAACTGTATAAACAATGATATGTACATATTCCAGGCCACCGAAGATAACTTACGAAGAATAAAGGCGAAACGCTTGCAACACAGAAACAGTGTGTCATTCAGCTGTAATTACACGGTCCCAAAATTACGAAAACATCAAAACATTACACATTTTCTGACAGGTCAGACATGTGTACTGGACTCCAGAAGAAGGAATTCACTGCAAGGTGAGTCAAACGTAGAATAGCGCCGTTGCAGTTTGTTCTTCATATCTACAACCAGCTACTATTCAGTCCAGAAAAGGTACTTGTATAAAACGTTATTTGTACTGTTAGACACAAATTTCTCATGGTTACGAACACCTTAGGGTTAGGATACTACCAAGGTTATTGTACATGTATACTGCTACGCCTGTTGCTCAAACTGAAGCTAGGCGAAGTCTTGCCATAATAATAGTGTTATCACTTTATTAGTTTTTAAACCAAGTATTGAGAAATACACTCCTGGAAATTGAAAAAAGAACACCGTGAATTCATTGTCCCAGGAAGGGGAACTTTATTGACACATTCCTGGGGTCAGATACATCACATGATCACACTGACAGAACCACAGGCACATAGACACAGGCAACAGAGCATGCACAATGTCGGCACTAGTACAGTGTATATCCACCTTTCGCAGCAATGCAGGCTGCTATTCTCCCATGGAGACGATCGTAGAGATGCTGGATGTAGTCCTGTGGAACGGCTTGCCATGCCATTTCCACCTGGCGCCTCAGTTGGACCAGCGTTCGTGCTGGACGTGCAGACCGCGTGAGACGACGCTTCATCCAGTCCCAAACATGCTCAATGGGGGACAGATCCGGAGATCTTGCTGGCCAGGGTAGTTGACTTACACCTTCTAGAGCACGTTGGGTGGCACGGGATACATGCGGACGAGCATTGTCCTGTTGGAACAGCAAGTTCCCTTGCCGGTCTAGGAATGGTAGAACGATGGGTTCGATGACGGTTTGGATGTACCGTGCACTATTCAGTGTCCCCTCGACGATCACCAGTGGTGTACGGCCAGTGTAGGAGATCGCTCCCCACACATGGTGCCGGGTGTTGGCCCTGTGTGCCTCGGTCGTATGCAGTCCTGATTGTGGCGCTCACCTGCACGGCGCCAAACACGCATACGACCATCATTGGCACCAAGGCAGAAGCGACTCTCATCGCTGAAGACGACACGTCTCCATTCGTTCCTCCATTCACGCCTGTCGCGACACCACTGGAGGCGGGCTGCACGATGTTGGGGCGTGAGCGGAAGACGGCCTAACGGTGTGCGGGACCGTAGCCCAGCTTCATGGAGACGGTTGCGAATGGTCCTCGCCGATACCCCAGGAGCAACAGTGTCCCTAATTTGCTGGGAAGTGGCGGTGCGGTCCCCTACGGCACTGCGTAGGATCCTACGGTCTTGGCGTGCATCCGTGCGTCGCTGCGGTCCGGTCCCAGGTCGACGGGCACGTGCACCTTCCGCCGACCACTGGTGACAACATCGATGTACTGTGGAGACCTCACGCCCCACGTGTTGAGCAATTCGGCGGTACGTCCACCCGGCCTCCCGCATGCCCACTATACGCCCTCGCTCAAAGTCCGTCAACTGCACATACGGTTCACGTCCACGCTGTCGCGGCATGCTACCAGTGTTAAAGACTGCGATGGAGCTCCGTATGCCACGGCAAACTGGCTGACACTGACGGCGGCGGTGCATAAATGCTGCGCAGCTAGCGCCATTCGACGGCCAACACCGCGGTTCCTGGTGTGTCCGCTGTGCCGTGCGTGTGATCATTGCTTGTACAGCCCTCTCGCAGTGTCCAGAGCAAGTATGGTGGGTCTGACACACCGGTGTCAATGTGTTCTTTTTTCCATTTCCAGGAGTGTAATTAGGGAAAGTATCAGTGATCAATCACCGCTGTCCAACGGACCGCCTGTTCTAACTTATGCTGATTGCACCTAATTACATGCACCACTGAAAGTGGCCAGACCACGGGCATGAGTTTGACAGCTGACAGATGTATAAATATCCCAGGGAAATGGCTGTCCTCCTTTGCTTCGAGTGCCCAGCTACGCGTATCAGGCGACATGCTCATCGCCAGAACCCCTCTCTTCCCCTCTCCACCCACCGAGACACCCCATACTGAAGCCGCCAGGTGAAGCCAACACCCACATAACCCTTCTGCCCTCTTCCCTGTCACCCGTCATCCAAGCAGTGAGCTGCTGTGACGTCGGATTTCTCTGTACTATCTCATGTGAGCCACACAGACCTGTTTTCGTGATGGCGTTTGATGATAACTTGTGTCAGACCATGAGTAAATCAGTAGTCATTTCTGGCGTTCCCCAAGGTAGTGTTAAAGACCCTCTGCTTTGCCCGCAGCTCGTGGTCTAGTGGTCAGCGTTGCTGTCCCTGGATCACGGGGTCCCGGGTTCGATTCCCGGCCGGGTTGGAGATTTTTCTCTCCAGGGGACTAGGTGTTTTGTGTTGTCCTCATCATTTCATCGTCATCATCATTCGTGACAGTGGCTAGATTGGACTGTGTAAACGACTGGACTGAGAGAAAATTGTGACTTTGTACAGCGCCCCACAAACCAAACATCATCATCATCACCCTTTGCTTTCCTTATCTATATAAACGATTTAGGAGAGAATATGAGCAGCCGTCTTAGATTGTTTGCAGAAGATGCTTTAGTCTATCGTCTAGTAAATACATCTGAGTATCAAAACAAATTGCAAAACGGTTTAGAAAAGATATCTGTGTGCTGCGAAAATTGGCAATTGGGTTTAAATAATGAAACGTTTGAGGTCGGCCACTTAAGTGCTAAACGGGATCCATTAAACTTCGGTTACACGATAATTCAGTCAAATCTAAAGGCCGTAAATCTAACCAAACACCTACGAACTACAATTACGAACAATTTAAATTGGGAAGAACACATAGAAAATGTCGTGAGGAAGGCAAACCAAAGATTGCGTTTTATAGGCAGAACACATAGAAAATTTACCTGATCTAAAGAGACTGCGTACATTACATTTCCCCGTCCTCTTTTGGAGTACTGCTGCGTGGTCTGGGATCCTTACCAGATAGGATTTTCGGAGTACATCGAGAAAGTTCAAAGAAGAGCAGCACGTTTTGTATCATCGTGAAATAGGAGTGACATTGTCACTGGCACGATACAGGATTTGGGGTGGACACCATTAAAACAAAGGTGGTTTTCGTTGCTGCGGAATCTTCTCACGAAATTTCAACCACCAACTTTCTCCCCCGAATGGGAAAATATTTTTTTGACGCTGACCTACATAGGGAGAAACGATCATCACAATAAAGTAAGGGAAATCAGGGGTGTCACGGAAACATACAGGTGTTCGATTTTTCCGCGCACTGTTCTAGATTGGAATAAAAGAAAATTATTGTGAAGGTGGCTCGATGAACCCTCTACCAGGCAGTTAACGTGTGATTTGGAGATTATCCGCGTAGATATAGATGTACATGTAGATGTAGATGAACTGCTACTAAGTAAAGTGAAAATAGTCAGTAATGGGGTGGTCTGCAAATACGCATTGTTAACACAGGTTATTAGCATGCGGAAAGGTTAATACTGACGAGTATCAGACGATGAAGACCGAACCACAAGCAGCAATAAAATGCGTAAGTGAGTTGTGAGTCGCTTTGGCATTACCAACATTAAAATGACTAGCCCTTCGTTCAGGTTTCCTCTGTGCTGAGCCATACTTATTCCCACTTTCATCAATTACGCGATAGACAGTGTGCGTCACACCACGCGTGCCACCTCTTACGTAACATATACGCAGGCCGACACAGGTGTGACGTAGGGAATCGCCACGAACTTTAGTCTTCCTAGAATCGGTTCGCGCTAAGGAAAGTATTGCCCTGCTCTCATGCCTGCGATGGGAACCCCTGAATATGTGTGAATGGGCAGATACACTATTTACAGGTGACAGCAATGTAATGTAACTGGCAAAACTACAGTAAGAGATAGACGCATTATGCAAACTTATCTATATCGGATGAACTCGACCAGGGACAGCACTGGTATTGGATATTTTTGTGAACCGTTTCTGCTCATCTGTACTTGTGAATTCAAGACGTTTCACATAAAGTTAAAAGGTACATAGTTTCATTATTTGAAAAAATTAATATTTCCTTTAGTATCTCGGTTGACGCAAGAATTGTGCTTATTACTCACACTGTAAGGTTACTAGTATGGTTCAAATGGCTCTGAGCACTATGGGACACAACTGCTGAGGTCATTAGTCCCCTAGAACTTAGAACTAGTTAAACCTAACTAACCTAAGGACATCACAAACATCCATGCCCGAGGCAGGATTCGAACCTGCGACCGTAGCGGTCTTGCGGTTCCAGACTGCAGCGCCTTTAACCGCACGGCCACTTCGGCCGGCTTACTAGTATGTGGGGGAGTTATTCGTCCATCTAGGCTTGGTATTGAGGAGAGATGAATTGGCTGAACGGTAGTTGGTCCAGAGCCAGCCTGGCTATGTTGACAGTGTCCGGCCAGACAGAAGCAGAGATGAGCAGCATTACCGGAAACGGCTGAATCCCAACGCTGGAAATTTGCACTGCTTTCGATGTGGCCCTTTGTAGGAGAAAATGCTCCAACAAATAGCCGAGTTTCAGACAATCTGAAATATGGCTCCTTAAAGCTCTTTGGCAGTCTATAACAATTTACAGTCAAATATCAATTCAAATCCTAATACGTCGGCTATCCCAGAAAACTGAGGCACATCCAATGACAAATTTAAGCATTTTTAAAACTACGGACGTTAATATTTCCCTGGGAATAAACATTTTGACCATAAACTTTCATATAACCTCTGAATTAACAACTTTGAACGCTTCATGTGATTTCAACAAACGATATATGACATGAGAGCACCGCACTGTAACCATCATTTCTGTATCTATTTTATTTCTTGATTAATTATGTCTTTTATATCTTTTGTATTATGCAAATGTTTCTCAGAACAACGTATTCTCCACATTTACATAGCAAATGGACACAGCGTCAGTACCTCATATTCTGTCGTATTTGTGTATAAACAAATAGTTTACTATTTGGCCAGTAACTTTATTCAGAAGTTGATTGGAATTGCTATTAAAAACTGTGTTAATTTAGGAAATGGTGAATGACACGTGTTAGATGACACCATAATTGAAAAGAGAACCAAAAAAGCTTCTGCCAGGAAGGTATAAACAATTGTTTACATGAAATGAAATGATCGTGTGGCATTGACGGCCAGCAGGCCCCATCCGGGAAATTTCGGCCGCCAGGTTGCAAGTCTTATTTCAAGCGACACCACACTGGGCGACTTGCGCGTCGGTGATGATGAAATGATGGCGAGTACAACACTTCACCCAGTCCACGAACGGAGAAAATCTCCAACCGAAAATCGAACCTGCGTGGTAGCCAAAAACTCTACCACACACATAAGTATGTGGACAGTTGTTTAAATAATACAGGGTCTTTATAAATGAATATCGGGGTTTTCACGCTTTTTAATATTTATTGCATTAAACTTACAGTTATAAATGATATGTCAAATGAAAGAGCAACTCAAACAGTTTTACCAAGAACCTTATAAAAGTTCAATGTGAGCTCCATATGTCACACGGCACACATCAAGTCTATAGCCGAGTACTTACCAAACGTTGATAAGTGTCTCTTCAGTGATTGTAGCAACAGCTGCTTCAGTCCGGTTTATTAATTCAGGGAGGTCTGCTGGTAGCGGAGGCACATACACACGATCCTTGATGAAGCCCCAAAGGAAAAATTGCATGGCGCTTGGTCGGGTAAACGTGGAGGCCATGCAAAACAAGCCCTGCCATTGGGCCCCTTGTGGCCTATTCAGTGCTTGGGCTATAGACTTGATGTGTGCCGTGTGACAAATGGTGCTCACATTGAACATTTGTAAGGTTGTTGGTAAAATTGTCTGAGTTGCTCTTTCATTTGACATATCATTTATAACTGTAAGTTCAATGTAATAAATATTATAAAGCGTTAAGACTTCGATATTCATTTATAAACACCCTATATTTAAGGACAGGTTTCTGTCGTTTGTAGTGAGCACGCTTGCACAAGAATACTGGCGTATTACTTACATTTACTGTACGTGATTTGAATGTAACCGATTGTTTATCGCATTTGTTCGTTTAAATATTGTTGTAATATACTGGATGTTCAAAACGTCTCTCCGCAGTGCCGTATGATTGTTAGCCGCCCGTGCCTTATGATTGTTCGTCTGCCTTGGTTGGTTACTTCCTTTCAAGTGGGCTCTCCCAACATTACACTCTGTTTAGTTTTTCTCAGCCAGCGTCAGCAGCATCGTCGGTGTGTGTCGTTACGTGTTAACGTGAACGTTTTATTTCCTTTGTTCGTTTGTTTCGTTTTTGTCACTGTTAAAATTCTAACCATTGAAGATAGTGTGTTTTTTGTCGAACAAGTGTTCAAAGCTGGCGGTAAATACACAGTTTCAGTTCGCCAAACATTTAATTCAGTTTTCCCGGAGACAACACTCCCACATTGCGCTACTGTGCGAGATTTGGTTAACAAATTTCGAAGTACGGTTTCAGTGACAGTTGCACCGAGAAGTGGTCGTCCTAGCGTTTTGTCTGAGGATAAAGTACTCGATATTTCCGATAAAATGTCCATGAGTCCGAACAAGTCAGCAAGAAAACTCGGCCAGGAAATCGATGTTAGTGTCGGAACGGCCCTCATAGCTGTAAGGAAAAAAATTAGAACTTTTCCTATACAAAGTGACAGTCGTGCAAGAATTGAAAAATACTTATCATGGCCAGAGACTGCATTATTGTCAATGGTTCAAAAATTTCGTTCAACGAAATGGAAGGGATATCTTAATGAAACGTTTTTCACTGATTAGGCGTGGTTTCATTTATCCGGGTACATGAACTCGCTAAATTCTCGTATGTGGAGTACTGCAAATCCGTTGTGTATTCATAAGGAACCACTTAAAATAGGAGTTTGAATTGCAGTTTCTAGACGTCGGATTGAGGGCCCCATGTTTTTCATCGAAACAATAAACGCACAACGATACTGCAGTGATATTCTGTACCCATTCCTAGGAGAACTTGTTTTAAGTGAAATACTGAACGATTATTTTCGACAAGATGGTGCAACCGCGCATACAGCTCGCGTTTCAATGTCACTGCTTGCTGATGCTTTTTGGTGATTGCATAATTTAAAAAAAAATGGTGCAAGTGGCTCTGAGCACTATGGGACTTAACATCTATGGTCATCAGTCCCCTAGAACTTAGAACTACTTAAACCTAACTAACCTAAGGACAGCACACAACACCCAGCCATCACGAGGCAGAGAAAATCCCTAACCCCGGCGGGAATCGAACCCGGGAACCCGGGCGTGGGAAGCGAGAACGCTACCGCACGACCACGAGATGCGGGCGCATAATTTCAGAGGGACTTTGGCCTCCACGATTGCCTGACCTAACACCACCTGAGTTTTTCTTCTGGGGTGCAGCGAAAACAACTGTCTATAAAAAACCGTCCAGAATCCATCGATGAATTCAAAACTGCAATATCCACTTTCACTGCTTCTGTTACAGAAGAAATGTTACACCTTGTGTTTGGAAACAAGATTAGACGCACTGAATTGTGTATTCAATAACAGGGGGGAAACTTTCAACATTTAATGTGAAATTTTGTAAGTAAAAATGAATACTCAAAAATTTAATAACTTCTGTTTCACTAATTTTAAACCGAGAAGTGAATCGAATGTAATCGTGCTTGTGTAGCTTAAGGAAGATGCATTTTTGTGGAGACAACCTTCAGCCAATAGGAAAGCAGGCTGTTTTGCGACTGTACAGGGTTCGAGTGGAGATTGTGACTTCTGGAATGAAGAGCTGAAGGGAGCTTATCTTGGCACTTGTACTCATGTTCTGGAATAAGTCAGACCCGTACAGAGTAATGTGTGCAATACCGTCGTCTAGATGATTGATTCTGGGAAAGGCCGCTACCACACTTTAACTTCTGAAGGGACTTTATATTTCGAGATGTTTGAATGTGTTCCAGAGTAGGATTCTAACTGTTTTCCCCGTATTACGGAACTGAGGGCAGACAAAGTATGAGTTACTATTCTTTTGATCATGTGTGCTCATTAGTGAATCAGGGTGAATGTTTAATCTATTGTGATCACGAAATGGAGTCAGTTTTCGCGAGTCTTTGATGACTATTTAGTCTGGGGAGTTTGCTACCATTCTTGTAACGCTTTCAATATAACTTTACTGCATTTTATAAGAGTATTTTCTGTCTATATTTTGACTGACTATTTATCTGAGATATCCTTTCTTGAATACACATTATTCAAAATAATTCTGTGTCGTCTGCATCAATTACAGACGTTGGAATAGAACCGTTCTCCTAAATAATTCATTTACCTTTCACATTATACTTTCGTGTATTTTACGAACTTGCAGTGGTAGGTAATGCGTAAACCGTTTGACTGCAGGATTACAGCTACAGGTTATTATTTGCAGCGAATTAGCTGCGGGGCATGAAAGCAGACGTTCTCGGCCCCACTCTATGACTACATGGTGCTATTTTTTTTTTTCAAACAGAGCCGTGCATAGTCTAGATACCTAAGGTACGAACAATATCACACACTCGCAATTGGTTTGTTCCTATGGGATACAGTTTAGACGAGCAACTACACTAAGCAGTGACCGTCAGGGACCATTTCAGTACGTCTAAGTTACGTGCTCCGCTGACTACTACCATCTGCCGAACACATCCTGTTGATATTTTAAAACGTTCATTAAGTAAAATCGATGCACATCTTAGGTGATTCACTCTGTGTAGAGAAATTTAACTCTTTTTTCCCTATGTAACGTAGGACTGGATTAAGTAAGTGAGTCGGTGGGATAGAGTAATTATCTAGGTGCCTTATGAAATGCGCTATAGAAATGAGTTTCACCGATTTCCAGGGGGCGCTCGCAGCGTTACCCCTTTGAATAATCACCCACGTAGCGAGACTGTACCGCCGCTGCCCGTTGAGGAATACGATGCAGTCATGCAGTAACTGCACGTCAATCAGCCTCGAGTTTCTGACGCCAGCAGCCGCCACCTGCACACGATTTGCAAACACTAACGAACCTGGTGTACAACAGGCATCAGAGGTGCACCGAAATAGGTGCTCGCAGGAAACCGTTAGCACCTCATGCTGATTCATAAATACGTGAATGCAAATTAGAAATTCATGTAAAACAGTTGGACCACGCAGCATCCAATCCTATTTTGTTTTCAGTGCGAAACGAAATAACAGTATTCCAACATGAACTCACTCAGGCTGAAATATGGGGTTTGCTGGTTTAATGGCATGCAATGTGATGTGATGCATCTGCTGCAAGCTGGAATTCCTGGTCCCAATTTTTGATCCCTTCACCACTATTCGCGTTTAATTTGCGTCAGTAGATTTTTTATGTAAATGTGACAAATACTTCTGAAACTCTGTCACTCATCTCCGAACGCTACCACCTGTAATGGGAATTATTTACTCTTCCGAATTTGCCCAAGTACGTACCGCTTAGAACTTACTGTTCCTTCTCCTTTCTTTTTCTTTCTTCCAACACCTTTTCTTTCTATCCCGTTTAGCTGGTTTTTTTTTCAACTGATTTTATGCTTTTGACTTTCATTCTGAACTGTATTCTGTTTTATATGGTGTCTAGTGTAATACCAGTTTCTTGTGCATCTCCTTTAACCTCTTCTACCCACTTAGCTGTTGACCTTAATGATGTGATGTAACTGAACATCTTGTTGCTTAATCGGTTTTCGTCCAGTCTTACTTTCAATCGTCGTTTCCGCATTGTGTCCGCAATTTTTTTCTGTGTGTTCCTGTGGAACTCCTCGCTTTTCCTGTGGGTTTCCAGAATTTTTCTTCTTTCCAAGTTATTCCAACTGTCTTTTTTTACTTAAAATAGGACAGAGGCGTAGTGTCCTTCTGGTCTTATAAGTGAATGATAGTGCCTCATTTTGACTTAGTCGGACATCGCTCGTTTTTTTGTACCTATTCTGTGTTAGTTTACAAATAAGGTCTGATTTTCTGGTTCTTCCTTTGACAGCCATTTACCCAGTCCACTGGATTGGATCTATTCTCGTAAGTATTTGAATTTATCTGTCCTTTTAGACTTCCGACATTTTACGTACAAGTAGTTCCCCCATGGCGCCTATGTTCTACATATTCCGTCTGCCAGCCACTTAATTGTGTACTGTCGAGTAGTCACGTAGCTGTCGATGCAGAGACTGTAAGACCCGTTTTTCCAGTAAGGACTCCAGAATTCATTGTGCAACCTTAATTTCCAAGATCTTTCCTTTCTTCCCAAAGTGCTTCTTGTACCGTCCCAAATTCAGGGTTTCTTCCCGGGTATTCAGTATTTTCTCCAGGACGATACTGAAGAGATATGGGGACAATCCATCTCGTTGCCTGAACGCTCTCCTTATTTCAAAGTGCTCAGAGATTTCTCTGTTGAACCTAACTCTCGAGGTACTGTCTGTCAGGGCTTGTTTTACGATTTGCCTCGTTTTTCTATAGAGTCAGGTTTTCTAACATTCTGTGTGGTGTCTGTTTGTTCTAAGTCGTGTCTCCCTACCACTTTCGCGCAACGACGCACTGAGCGTGTTTTTTAGGGAATTGACTAGTTTGAACCTGGGACCTGCTGCTGGTAAGGAGACGCCAGACCACACATGACATGTAGAGTTCAGAAGAGTTCAGTGAGACTAGCGATGATATAATCAAATACTTAATGATTTCAGCGTCAGCTCCACAGCACTTCCTGTAAAAGAATCTTAATACTAACTAAATTTAGTGGAGGGGGTTCAAGGCTTTCCTATCTTTAGTTAGCTGGTAAAATAACGTCGAAAAAGCAGTTAAGTTTACCATTGGAAATTTTATTCTACCCACAAAACATTGTTTATAAATTGCGCTATTGATAAAAGGAAATATTTTAATACAGGATGATAAAAACCAACTGCGTTCAACAAAAATGTGAACGAATATTCCCTGAATGGGTTTCCAAGTTCTACAATGGATCGAAGGATGACCTATGCCATATCACATCTATAATCTAGGTTTATGTTAAGTTTCATAAAAGAGAAAACTATCAAAATGGTCTACATTGACCCTCAATTATCTTTAATTACGTATTTAACTTGTCGTAAATTACAGTGGCTGATGCGGCTTCTCAATAATTATATTACAGAAAAATCATCGCGTTTCAGATTTTAACTTCAAGTAGCAAATGTGAATACCATGAGCTTTAATTGACGATCGACACTAGTATTACGCAAGAAGGGGGTGTAACAGATGAAACTTCTGCAGTTCTGAGTGAAGCTTTATGCGCTGTTATGCGGCATCGCGTTCGTTCATTACCTTGTCGGTGTTCGTCAGGGGGCGGCGGGCAGCACAGCTCCGCTCACCTCGCTGTCTCGGAAGCAACTCCTCTCTAACCGCTCCTTACTACCATTTACCAAAGTTGGTTTAAGAAAAAGGTATCTGGCTGTGTTTTCAACTGACCAATCAGGGTCTCAATGTTAACCTTAAGCTCCGCCTACAAAAATTCTGTCTGTCCAATGAGAAACGTTATACTTTTCGTGGTGGGGCAATGTTTTTAATGTTTGCTGCGTAACAGAGACGTGAAAAAGTCTCACGCTAAGACTTGCAGCTGGTGTGGCCCTTTTAGTGTTATCGTAAGATCTATACTGTTCTTCTGGAGGGCTCTATCATTTAACATGGGCTGAGGGGTGGTCCTGGTGGTCGGCTGGCCACGTGGTGTCCGTCCCTTATCGTAGGGCCTCCTAGCCTACACGACTCTGCTCTCGGCTTCTGTTGTCGTTTCTCCCCTCGGAACTGCGTCTGTTTCACGGTGGGAAGGTATGAAATGCATTTAGGCGTTCTTGTGTTAGTCTGTGGCATTCCATTTGCTCACTCGTTGATCGTATTACTCTGGTTAATTTAATGTCAGGATTTATTCGAAGCTATGTGACATACTGTCGGATTTGCTATCATGTCAGTGTTTTCATGGAAGGTGTTGGATTTGCCTGACACCTTACAATTTCCTTTAAAATTATGAGTAAAGTTTCTTTGGCAGTTGAGTCATACATTTTTCGAAGTTGACAGAAATTACTACTGTGTTCTGGCTTTTTATTGCTCTGGTTCTTAGATGGCCCTTACGGTTGAGTATTTATTTCCATTCATGACCTGCCGTTTCGGAAACCAACTTGATATCCTCCAAAGAGGTGGTCAATCTGTTCGTCAACTCTTCTCAGCAGCATTTTAGAGAGTAACTTATAAGCATGTGAAAGAAAGGAGATTCCTCTGTAGTTGGTCGCATCCGTACTGGCACCTTCCTTATGGACTGGGTATTTAAGCACAAATATCCAGCCCAGTATCTTTTCAGTTATCCATAGTTCTTCTATAAGGCGGTATATTCCATCTGCAGCGACTTTCTCTCCAGTCTTCCACATTTCTGCCCAATACCATCTCCACCTGCTGCTTTATTACCCTTGAGCTCCTCGATTACCTGCCTGATTTCACCGAGTATTGTTGGTTTGAAATCTTAATTCTTATGGATTAGTTTCTGAATATCCAGTCTTTTCCGAGGCTCTTTGTAGTTTAACAGCGTTTTTAAATAGTCTCCCAAGGGATGACAGATTTCTTTCACATTAGTAACTACTTTCTATCCACCAGCATAAAGCACTGACTTGGTGACTGATACCCTCGTGGCTCCTCCTCGATAAACCTCCTCGTTGGTTTCTTTTTTAACTCTTTTTCCGCCTTCCCAAAACTTCCTTCGTCGCATTCCGTTTTCTCTGCTTTATAATCTTCGCTGTTTCTTTCCTTTCATGCTTGAAGTCTTACCATTTTTCGTCAGTCTTGTTTGAGTTCAGTCTTCTCGTAAGTACCGATACTTCTTCACACTTTTCATTTCATCACCTGTACTTCCGTTTTCGTGGAGGGCATACCAAACCCCGGAAGCTTCGGTTAAGGCTTCTTTGATTTCTTCCCGGATGTTTATTTCGATATGATACAGATTTTTGCTGAACTTATCTTTGTTTCGCTTTAGTGTCTCATGTTGATATTAGGTTTCTTTTTTATCTTCAGGTTTGGTCTGTGTGGCTGCACTCTTTCATTGATCTCACAGAGGTCTGAGTCGATTTTGCGTTCTCTCTTTTCTTTTCGATTACGTGGTTAATCTGGAACTCCCTTAGCATTGTGTTTTGAGAAACCGACGTTTTCTTTTTCCTTGGGAGGGCTTTGAGGTATGTGGCCATTACCTGCAGGTTGAATATTGTCTGAAGAAGGTGAAAAGTCTTCCCTCATTTCTGTTGGTTCTTATATCTGAGAGTTATCCCCCACTATTTTTCTGTAGTTCTTCGCCCTACGTCGTTCGGTACTGAAGCAACGGAGCAATATTTTAACATAATGTTGAGAATTTTGGATACTGCGCCTTCCAGAGTTTCCCAAAAGTTGTTCACTTTTTTGTCATTCTCTTTTTATCCTCATTTATAGGGCATGCGCATCTATAATAAAGAATGCTTTGCTTCCAGAAACGAAGGAGAGAAGTAAAACTCCCCATGATGGTGACATAATACAGCTGATGGAGTCAGTTACACGAGGGGGTACCCGACAGAAACCAAACTAAACTTTTTAACTTTTTCATTCAAATTTTAAGCACAAACCTTCAGTCTACTTCAAAGTAGTCTCCAACTGCACTAAAACGCTTGCCTTTCATTCCATTTTTCAAAACTTTGTTTAAATTCTCCTTTCTGATGCTTGACAGCGCTTCCGTTTTTTTTTTTAAAGGTTCAAATGGCTCTGAGCACTATGGGACTCAAATTGTGAGGTCATTAGTCCCCTATAACTTAGAACTAGTTAAACCTAACTAACCTAAGGACATCACACACATCCATGCCCAAGGCAGGATTCGATCCTGCGACCGTAGTGGTCTCGCGGTTCCAGACTGCAGCGCCTAGAACCGCACCGCCACTTCGGCCAGCATTTCTTTTTTTTTTTTTTTTCACCTCAGGAACATCAGCAAAAACCTTTCCTTTCATGTCTGTTTTCATTGTAGGAAACAAAAGAAAGGTCCCAAGGTGTAAGGTCGAGTGAGTATGTGGGTAAGGAACAGGCGCCATATCATTGTTGGGCAAGAACTGTCATAATGGAGAAACCAGTCACCAGGCTGCCATAAATCTGGTCGCTTACACCATACACTGTTACGCAATCTTTTCAAAACTTCCAAGTGGGAAGTGTGGTTAACTGTCTGACACTGCAGAACAAACCCTGAGACTCTGAAACTCCTCTCAAATTAAAAAAAAAAAAAAAAAATCAGTGTTGTCGTAATGTTTGATACAATCTGACGAGCATTCTTAGGCGAGGCGAACTTGAACTCTTCCACTGGCTTGATTCTTGCTTTGATCCAGGATCGTGAGTATAGCACCAAGTTTCATCACCTATCATTATTTCGGAAAAAAATTTGGATCATTTCGGGACTCTTGTTTCAATGCACAACATGCTTCCAGGCGATCTTGTTTTTGTTCAACAGTCAGCGGTGGTGACACGAACTTAGTAGCCATCCTTTTCATTCCAAAATCATCCGTCGCAATTCACTACACGGAACTCCAAGTCACTCTCGATAACTTCATAATTTCTTCACTTGCTTCGGTAACAGCACTCAGCTTAGTGACTCCTGAATATTCGCTTTATGCCCTTATTGCGGCAAAACGCGGTACCGCAAATGCTCTGCCTATCAGAAACTTCGTTCGGCTACTATAGGGTAGTCCCTCGCAGTCCTTCTGATTACAAAGGCTGTTTCTGTAATTGTTACATCTGAGCTGTTTTTGCCTCAACTTTTCCCTTGTACAGTCTGTACCTTACGGAATCTATAGGGTATTCAAACAGTTATCTGGTCTCACGCAGAGCGTTTATGTAGAAAATTCTATTGATCGTTTGCTTTAATTTTTCTGTTATCAGCAGCGTGTTGATGTTCAGGGCTCCGAACAGATGTGTTCGTTTGATTCCCATCTTCTGTGTTTTAATGTGGATTCCATAACTGATGCGTGTTATAATACGTACGTGTACGCTAGAGATTAATTTTCTGTCGTTCAATAGACAGTAAAGTCCTGGGAGAATAGGTTTTTGGGGTTCCTATGAAAAGTGACAATCCGTATGTCCTGAAATGGAACTGAATGTCTGATATGCACTGAAGCGCCAAAGAAACTGGTATAGGCATGAGTATTCAAATACAAAGATATGTGAGCAGGCGGAATATGGGCCTCTGGTCGCCGACGCCTGTATAAGCTTACATAAGCCTGGTGTGGTTGTTAGTTCGGTTACTGCTGTTGCAGTGGCAGGTTATCAAGATTTAAGTGAGTTTGAACGTGGTGTTAAAGTAGGAGAAGAACGATGGGACACAGCATCTCCGAGGTAGGGATGCAGTGGGTATTTTCCCGTACGACCATTTCACGAGTGTACCGTAGGTATCAGGAATCCGGTAAAACATTAAATCTCCGACATCACAGTGGCCGGGAAAAGATCCTGCAAAAAAAAGACCAACGACGACTGAAGAGAATCGTTCAACATGACAGAAGTGCGACCCTGCACTGCAAATTGCTGTAAATTTCAATGCTGGGCCGTCAGCAAGTGTCAGCGCGTGAACCATTCAAGGAAACATCATCGATATGAACTTTCTGACCCGAAGGCCCTCTCGTGTACCCTTGATGACTGCACCACACAAGGCTTTACACCTCCGCTGGGCTCGTCAACACCGACATTGGACTGTTGATGGTTCAAAATGGTTCAAATGGCTCTGAGCACTATGCGACTTAACTTCTGAGGTCATCAGTCGCCTAGAACTTACAACTAACTAAACGTAACTAACCTAAGGACATCACACACATCCATGCCCGAGGCAGGATTCGTACCTGTGACCGTAGTGGTCGCTCGGCTCCAGACTGTAGCGGCCAGAACCGCACGGCCACTCCGACCGGCGGGACTGTTGATGACTGGAAACATGTTGCGTGGTCGGACGAGTCTCGCGTCAAACTGTATCGAGAGGATGGACGTGTATGGCTATGGAGACAACCTCATGAATCCATGAACCCTGCATGTCAGCTGTTGGCTGTTCAAGGTGGAGGAGGCTCTGTAATGGTGTGGGACGTGTGCAGTTTGAGTAATATAGGACCCCTGATACATCTAGATAGATTCTGTCAGGTGACAAGTTCGTAAGCATCCTATCTGATCAGCTGCATCGATTCATATCCATTGTGCAATCCGATGATCTTAGGCAATTCTAGCAGAACGATGCGACCCGCCACACGTCCAGAATTGCTACACAGTGGCTCCAGGAACACTCTTCTGACTTTAAACTTTTCTGATGGCCACCAGATTTTCCAGAGATGAACATTATTGAGCGTATATGGATTTCATTGCAACGTGCTGTTCAGAAGAGATCTCCGCGCCCTCGTACTCTTACGAATTTATGTACAACACTGCAGAGTTCATAGTGTCAATTCCCTCAGCACTACTTCAGACACTAGTCAAGTCCATGCCACGTCGCCGGCTGCGGTGGCCGAGCGGTTCTAGGCGCTTCAGTCTGGAACCTCCCGACTGCTACGGTCGCAGGTTCGATTCCTGCCTCGGGCATGGATGTAGGTGATGTCCTTATGTTAGTTAGGTTTAAGTAGTTCTAAGTTCTAGGGGACTGATGACCTCAGATGTTAAGTCCTATAGTGCTCAGAGCCATTTGAACCATGCTACGTCGCACTGCGGCACTTCTGCGTGCTCGCGGGGACCCTACACGATATTCGGCAGGTATACCAGTTTCTTTGGTTCTTGAGTGTAGAATCACGTAGAATAACGTAGACCCACTAAGAGACCCACGTGCATGGTAAATACGCTAGGCAAAAAGGAACGTACATTTACAGGAAAATATGCCTATTTAGATTTAATATCGGAATGTGCAAATTTAAATAATCTGCTAATTTACTCTTTAATGCTTCTCACTGATGTGGAATAAACCAAAAATCTGACTACAGTTTCGTTTCCTATATGTTCATTAACGTTATGATCCCTATTATTATTTACGTAGAGGAATGCTTAATAAGTTAATAGTCTGTCGTTGCACAAATTCGTACAACACAATAGATTACAGTACCCTGACAGATAAATTATTGGCCTCCGGATTTGCAAGCATCAGTGTCGTGTAGATCTCAATTATAAGATGTTAACAGTAAACAGAGTAGATTGTAACCAAATATTCTTAGGTGGTGTTCAGTTGGGAAAACCATGTCGTCAACCACATCGACAGCTGCTAAGTGATTCCCCATTTGAGGATTCCGTCTTGATTCTAATTGAGAGAATTTTCGTTTTCGGAAATGGCGAAACAGAAACAGTATTCCATAATTCCACTACAGCTCGATTTTTGTGATACAGAAATATAATTAAATTACGAGCGTCTTTTCGATGACATTTCTTGAAATCAGGAATGATGTATTTCATTTCCCAGTTGCTTGGGAGCTTTCGTTGTTTCAGTCACCAACAATAACCTGCTGCTGGAAGGGGAACCACGTCTTTCTCATAACTTGTATAGATTTTAATGGTTTCATATTAGCCAAACATGCCGTTTCTTTGTCAAGCGATTTTAATTAATTTTCGATTTAGCGATTACCAATCTCAGTGTATGGCATTTCGGTGATCGTACTATTATTGAAAAGAAGAACTAATCTAGAATTTTCTACAGTTAAACAATTTTGGAAGTCTGAATTCAGTATTTTGGTCGACCCTCCTCCATATTCCGTATCGGTAGTATTACGGTAACTGAGCGACCGGGTGGATGACTGTGATCGGCTTACTTCTTAATCATCTTAGTCAAATTAGTCGACAAAATTTTACTTAGAATTTAGTCAATGCTCCTCGTACTATCCTCCTAAGCTCATTTGGTCTTAGTTTAGAGTTTATTTGTCAAAATGGCTTTACATTCGCTTAAATCTGTGTTAAACTTCCTTCGCTTTCGCAGAAAGTTTTAAGGCGGCTATTTTTAGAGAGCGTGCTGAAAAGTATTTATTCTGTTCTCAGTAGCGGATGAGGTATGGCATGTCATGCACATTACTCGACTTTCCCATTTCGCTGACGTAAGTTTGAACCCTCCGCCGCTAGAGGGCTCTGAATTGTAACGTGCAACGTAACTACTGTATGTCGGTGCGTTAGAAACATCGTGCTGTAATCGAGTTTCTAACCGCAGGAAACGTTCCTCCTACTGAAATCCATAGAAGAACGAGAGCTGCATTCGGTGACGATTGTATTGACATCAGTGACAAGTGACATGCGTTGTTCGCGGCGCAAAGAGTGTTTCCTAAACTTTTAAAGAACATCTTCGAGGAGTTCACTTTGGTAGTGATAAAGCGATGCAAGCAACGTTAAGGTTGTGCCTCCATTAAGAAAATCAAACATTGGGAGATGAAGAATCTTGCACAGGACAGAGTAGCATGGAGAGCTGCATCAAACCAGTCTCAGGACTGAAGACCACAACAACAACAACAGTGACGGTATCAACAAACTCGTCTCTTGTTGGGACAAATGCGTTCGTCGACGAAGTGACTATGTTGAGAAATAAATGTGTAGATATGAAGAACAATGACGTAAGATGTTAATAAAGATTTTTTATTGAAAAAAGGTTTTAGAGTTTTCACATAACGAATTCGGATGCATACCTTTTCAGCACTTGTAATAATGGACGAAATATCGTCGTGACATATGTTGCAACTGTACCCTTTTCTCAATGATTGGTTGTAACAATGTCTGCTGCAGCCGGTCGGTGTGACCAAGCGGTTCTAGGCGCTTCTGCCTGGACCCGCGCGACCGCTACGGTCGCAGGTTCGAATCCTGCCTCGGGCATGGATGTGTGTGATGTCCTTAGGGTGGTTAGGTTTAAGTAGTTCTAAGTTCTAGGGGACTGATGACCTCAGATGTTAAGTCCCATAGTGCTCAGAACCATTTGAACCAACCCATTTCGCATCATACGGAAACACGTTTCATGGCTGATGGACAGGGGTGGTGGTGGAAGGTGAAAGGCAAATGGACAGGAGCTAATACCGCGTGGTAATACAATGTAAGTAAGATACTGTCTAAACCATGTAACGTAATTAACGTAAAACTAAGGTGCTCCTTCGAAAATAGAAAATACAGGATACATCTCGTTGAAATTCATAATCAAATTAAACCATTAATGTAACTAACTGAAAGTACGCAGTTTTCGCCAGAGTGCGTTTGAGGTACGTTTTCCCACTTGTGTATATTGAGCACAGTGTATCCCCTGTCAATCATCCACGACAACTGGGCTTATATGATGCAAAATGGTTTATTAAAATGCTGGATACCATTAAATGTTGTGGTTACCACAGTGTTGTTCATTTCAAAGAAATGACTAATTAAATTCACTTTTTACTGCCACTTTATGTTATCCACTTATTCAAGAGCAATTCTCGTAATTTTCCATTTTAAATATCTTCTATCTTCATTATCTACTAAGGTATTAGTTATTAATGTTTTATTCTATTTTTTGGTCTTAAAATGATCATTAACTCATTGAAGCTAATTAATATGTATGACGATAACTGTTAAATAATTTTTTTAAGAAATAGTGAAATTTGTTATCATCGAACATAAATGTGTTAGGAATACTTTCTGGCAGTATTGATCTGGCGTGGATCTTTAGGCATGAAATGTAGCGATTAACAGTACTGAAAATAGAGGATAAATGCTTTTGAAACGTTATGCTACAGGAGAAGGCGAAGGGTGAGATTGATAGATAAGATAGCTAATGAAGAGTTAGTTAATGGAATTCGATGAGGGGGGAGGGCGGGGGGGCGATTTATCTCACAACTTGACTTATAGGTGGGATTGTTTAGCATGTCGGAATGTGACGTATCTAGGGCGAGTTAATCTGATAATGAACGAAAGTGTTGGGTAAAATGTTTGAGGAAGCGAGAAGGGGAGGGGGTGGGAAGGGGGGAGGGGGGGGGGGGAGAGCAGGACGCTGAAGTCTCGCTACGCCAACCCGGTTCAAGTAGTTAGACGTGGGAGTAGATGTGCATTGATAAGAGACTTGGACAGAATTGACTAGTCACTGAACACTGCCATTTACAGCGTCCATATAGCATTTTGACTATTTTTTATCTAAATATGTAACGAGACACTCTACAGGATATGTATACATGATTACTTTTAACATTAATGAATGAAGAGACATACTCTTTCGATCGTACTCGAGCAACTTCACTTAAAAGCTCGATTTTTTTATTACAGACTACCAATTCTTAAATATAACTTCCAGAAGAAATGATTTTACATTAGATTTAAAATTTGTTTTGGTGCCTGTCGGTATTTTGTGTTTAGGCGTATGAGCAAAAGCTTGTTATGCATGTTAACCTCTTTTCTGAGCCACAACAGCTTTAATGATGGGCAGTAGAATCATTTTAGAGGTTCCGTACTGCAACCGGTAAAAACAGAACCCTTGATAGATTATTTTGTTTATCTATCTCTCTGTTCCACCGTTAAGCCTCCTTTTTCTCAAGAAAGAGTGACTTACGAGGTCTGCTCAAAAAATTCGGGAACATTCTTAATTAACTCCAATTCAGTGTTGGAGCGAAATGTGGTTGGCATTCCTGAATACGCCTGTCTTTATTGTGAAACTGACGGAAGTTTCGTTGTTGTACGTCTGTTAGTTATTGTTCAGTGGTGTACTGAGTAGAAAACTGTGTCGCACAGTTTGCAAATTTCGAGGTGTCAGAGTTAGAGGAGCAATGCGTCTGCGTTAAATTTTGCGTGAAACTCAATAAGAGTTTACAGAGACACAGAAAATGATGCAAGGGGCGTACAGTGATGATTGCTTAAGCCGTAGTCGGAGTAACGAATGGTTCACACGGCTTAAAAATGTCGGGACGGAGGTTAAAGACGACCTGCGTCCACGACGCCCTTCGACGTCTACCGACGACGCTCATGTAAGTAACAATAACGAAATTGTGCATGCCAATCGAAGACTGACTAACGGAGAGATTGCAGAAGAGAGTAACATATCAATTGGATCATGTCATGAGATCCTGTCACAGAATCTTAGAATACATCGTGTTGCCGCCAAGCAGTTCCCACGAGTCAAGACCAGTAATCTGCGGAGAGCTTTTGGTACAAGTGAGAAGTAAAAAAGCTTGGCTTTGACATTTGACCTGACCTGACGAGGTTTATTTGGTCTTGGAGAACCTTTCCCGACCCTTTGTGAAGGTGAAACGTCCCCTTTCAACAATTCCACATGACTGTGCTTAAACTGACACACAATATTTTGTTAGCGCAACGCAATCTGACTTTCAAAATTCCCTACAAAAGAATGGCCCTGACTAACATTAAACTATACCTTTCACAAATCACTTACCTCACAAAAAATCTTCGCTGCTCAAGCTACTGCAATACAGCGAGCGCCACTACTGCCAGCTAAATAAAAGATTCAAACTATGGAAGGCACTAACTACTGATAGGGATAGTTAGCAAATGAAAGATATTAATAGAGAACAAACAATGTATTTACCTTGATAGCATCATGTATAAATATACCAGTTCATGACAAATTACAAATCTCCGCCATCTCTCTCCCCACATCCACCACTGCTGGCGGCTCACCTCCAACTGCGCAACGCTACGCGCTGTTCACATCCAGCTGCCGCTGCCCAACACTACAATGGCAGACAACAATGCAAACTAGCCACAGACTGCACACAGCACAGCCAGTGATTTTCATATTGAGCGCTACGTAACGTTGCCAATAAGAAAACATAAACAGCCTACTTACATAGAGAAAACATAAACAGCTTACTTACAAAGGTTCAACCTTTGTCTCAACAAAATAACCGTAGACCCACGTCTCATGACCGGTTTTGATTCTCTTAAAGAACATCTTTCAGACTTTTTTGAACCGACCTCATAAAATTTGGGATGTAGCAAAGTTTCACAGTACCTGTAAAGGAAAAATTTAGAAAAACGTTAATTTAATATTTTTTCTCATTTGGTGACTGTCCGTCCATTTGTGAAGACTCCTTTCTCTCAGGGACGAGTGAAAGTATCAAGTTGAAATTAATGACAAATACTAAGGAATAAAACATCAAGCTTTTAACTCAAGGCAGTTAAAATATACGACCATGTATGTTATATAGTTTGATACTCGAAAACTCACTCATCAGAACCTTTAGATCGACTGCGTAAATGGATGTGGGGCAAGGTGGTCCAGCGATAATGTGCATGCCTGGAAACAGAGGTCGGGGGATCGAGCCTCAGTCAGCCAATGGATTTTCTCTCTTCGTTTTAACCTGGCCCTCACCTTTCAATGAGCTCCCAGAAACAACGCGTTGTTCGGGCTCAACGTTAATCTTTAGGTCCCTTTCTAGGTTGTATGAGGGGAGCACGCTAGATAAAGGCAAGTTACGAACGTAGAGTCCAGTATAAATACTTGCGTAAGGGCATTGACCAACATCAAACTATTGTTATTATCTATATACACAATTAAGTTTGTACGGAACCCTCAGAGTGCGGGTTCTACTTGTACTCATCCAGTGAAGTGTTGTAGGTACGGACATCATAATTTCTCTCAAATGATGATTAATTATTTACAACGAATTTCGTTATTTCTACGATGAAGACGCAGTTATCATGCCCTGTTCCATGAAAGGGTACTTGCAAGATGGTTACAGATGAACACTACATATTATTCTTACAGTTCGCTTTTGTTTAATCAGTTCTTTCTTTCTCTGTGGGCAGCTAGCCATAAATTCATTCCTTAATGCATTATTGAGCGTAAACATGCAAATTCGTTCACTTGTTTTCAAGACTAGCAATTAAACTAGGAGCAAAATTAACTATGCATAATTGCTTGAGCAGTTCAGTATTTGTAACTTGCGCTTCGAGACTTCATCAAAGATTTGGAGCATTTTACAGTTTTTACTGATTCCTGTTGATGTGCTACACCACTTGTTGGTATAACTATACTTGTTAAACAGAACGGAATACAGTGTGCTTTTTCAAAATGAACACAGAATACATTTTAAAAAGAACAACTAAATAATTATTTGGAAACATGATTATTAATCTCTTCCGTGGCTTTATCAGTAATGCGATCTAAACAGCTAAAGTGGAGACCACTAACACAGTTGCAGGTGGCGTATTTAATGGTTTCCAAGGACAGAAATTTTATTATCAGTGCTTCATGTAATGCTACATTTTGAACATGTCTGCGCTCAGCAAAAGGTCAGAGTTCAGTAAATGAATCCAAAAAAGCCGACCGGTTTCAACGTAAGGTGATTTTACTCAACCTTTTAGTCAATGAGATAGGCAGCGCACATCTTACATTGGCTTGGTGCTTCCATTAAAAACTTAAGGATTCGTTTGTATATGAACGTAACTTCTCTACTAAAAATAGTAATAATACACTTCGTAGCTGACACAAGACTGATTTCCTTTTCTGTTGTTAGTTTATGCCTGAACGTGCCTGTCGATATAACTATAGCCAATAATCTGCTACTACACGAGAAAATGAATACAGTTCACATTGTTGAACAGATCAGATTACTTGAAGTTATTCACAAACAAAAGTACTTCACGTTCAACTGCAAAACTTGGCTATAGTTAGTCCGCTCGCTGGCATTTTGGCAGATGTTTTCATCAACGTTCTTGAGACAAACCTTTTCAATTTCATATCGGAATGAAGTAAAAAAAATTGTTTTTAGGAGTGATATGTTGGCATATTATCGTTGCGTTCGACGGTAATGATCACGAGTTGGTTCTTTTCAATACATTTAGTGATTTTCATGAGAAATTTGCTTTACGAAAGAACTTCAAAATGAAAAATGTAAACTCAATTCTCTCGATTTAATAGTTTCAGGAGAAAATGATTCTGTCGGTTTTAACATGTTCCGTAAGGGAACATATTCAGGGAATGTCATCCCTGCCGACTTGACTCATCCAAAAGCGTATAAACTTGCGTTTTTCTTTCATTCCGCAATAAGCAGTAAGATAACCACTCCCTTATCGTCTGCCAATCAGAAAAATGAGCTAAATGTGATTAAATCCGTTGTAGTGAACAACGGATATGACAGGGGCATTGTAGATTTCATCTTCAATAAGAAACATCCCATAAATGCTCGACTTTGAGCTGCAATACTTCTTCCAAAAATTACAAAGATGCCAGTAAATTCATATCTATTCGATTGTTGGGAAACGTTTCTTGCAGTGTCTTCTAGTGAAAAACTGTATCGGTGATGGTTCCTTCTCTACCGACAGTACTTTAAAGAAAAAGTACTGCATATAGCGGTAAACACTAGTGATTGGTTTTCCAACAAAGGCGTCTATAAATTTACCTGTAACGATTGGCCGTGATGTTACATCGGTCAGACGGGGAGAGTTATGAAGACAAGACGTAAAAACATCTGACCCCGACAAATTAGGAAGACACTGTTCTTTAGCACAGAGAAATCAGAGGACACAAATTGGATCTTCGCAAAGAATCAGAGATCTTTAAACATCTAGAGCTCAGAGACGGAAATTTACTGAATGAACAGCTGCACATCTCGCTCGCAGACAATTCTCTGAACGCTTCGAACCTGTATGGTGCATAACCGATTGCCGGTAGCCTTTGCAAGTTGCTCATTCCTCAAAATTATAATATACATTATTTGTGCATACATGTTTCTATCGCCGTTTTATATTTTGTGACGACATTGAATTTACCTGCTTTTGTTGCTGTATGTTTTTCAATATACGATGACCTATGCACTTATCTTTTTCATGGTCACATAATTTTATCACACTGTGTTTAGGCATTGACTTTATCACTGTTCGTACGATAATGTACTTGTGGTCTTACAAGAATTTTAATGTAACTTAGCATATTTTACTTTACAATAGTGTCCCTTAATATTCTTTAATTCTTGCTACTCTTTTACTCCACCTCCCCCACCCCCCACCACCTCCATCAGTGCATTTCGCTTATTGCCGCAAGTGTACCTCGATCTTGTTTCCTGGTGGTCGCGCTGTCCGTTTTCTGTCAGTTGTCTTGCGGATCATAACATGACCTGACGTTTTATTTGATTGGTTTTCTTTCTGGAATTTTAACAATTTTTACTTGAGAAGCCTTGATCATAGGCACCAACAGTTTCTATACCGTATAAAATGGTGTGCGCTGACGGCACATTTTCTATGGACGAATGTCATATTGATCCATTATTTAGATTTCTAGTATGAAATTCTTCATATGTTCGTTACGTTTTATGATATATGTTGTAGTCCACCCCTTTGTGGGGATCCAGTCTCAGTATGATGCATAAATTTGACATTTTATTTCCGAGTTTGTAGTTATTACTGTTACATTCCCCTCAGGTTAAAAGACGGGCTCACATCCGTCGAAACCATGGTAAAAAGTTGAATAAAACCACCTTTCGTCGGAACTGGTTGAATACTTTGCATTCATTTACTGATTTCATACAATTGTTGACCTAATATAAAATTTAAAATGCAGTGACACTGTACTACTTAAGGAATATAGCACTAGTATTCTCTATAATAAAATACCACTTCTACCTGATGAACGTTAAGTGGAATGTCATTCACATAGTACATGGTATGAAGGGTGTGTAAGTGTTGATATACGTGTTGGCGTCTGAGGACAGTAAGTATTTACTTAATTTGGAATCTAATAATTACAGCTATTTCGAGTAATATGATTTTACGTTGGTTAGTACTCCCAAGAACATACAGCAGTGACAAGCCATTAACGCTTACTTTTCCCTGGGCAGCAGCTCAGGTGTCGAAGTGTGGACGCATGGACGCAAAACGGTCGTCTGTATTAACAGACGTAGTTCACTTAGTAGCGCCAATACGACTCAGTAAATTATGAGATGTATTTGCGGGAAGACTGTTACATGCAGAGAAAAAAACCACTAACGCGCTGAAGTAGGTAAGTAGTAAGGTACAATTGATCTCAGTTTCTTCACTTATACCCCTAACACCCGGCATAAGATATAGCAGACCCAAAGGCGAACTCCGTGGATATCCCTCCTTGATTTCTCCCTGCCCACTAAAATTCTCTCTCCTTCCACTAACGTTTCATTTATTCAGGACGACGTTTAGCATAGTTTTTTGGTAAATATGTTTCAAACCATTTCCTTGTAAATCTAGTAATCCCAAAAACTGAAATTTTTGTAAACTAATAGCATGACCGATGCAATCAAACGCCTTCGATACGAAACAAAATACCAACTGGCGATATTTTATAATTTAAGGCTTGTAATATCTAGTTATTAAAAGTATAAATAGAATTCTCATTCCAGCAAGCCGTGTGGAATCTAAACAGTAATGCGGACAGGTAAATTTCTTCTACTTAAATATGAGATTACTTCTTAGTCCTTTGCTTTTTTCGAATATTTTGACAAAAAACATCAGTAGAGAAATTGGATGATGATTATTTGGGTCTTTCTTCCCACGTTTCCTATAAAGACCATACCATCTGCACAATATGTAATCCGCAGCATTCAGTCTTTATCAGCATCTAACTCAACTCAGATCCCATGAACTAATATTCAAATGCACTAAGCACCTTAGAAACTACAATACTGTTTATCTTGAAGCTGTATCATACACCAACATATGAAGAAATATTTATAGCAGTTGCAGGATACTGTATTAGGGTTGTCCCAGGCACGTTAACATTTACAGTGGAAGATAGAATGTGCATGGCTGTAATATTATACGTTATACCAAAATCGAATGTTTCCAGAACGATTAGCTATTGAAATAGTTGAATGCATAGTAAATTATGCATCTTTTGATCTTAGGATGGTCAGAATATAACCGAGATCGACAGTAAAAAAAAAAATTAAAAAAAAAGTACAGCTACTTGTTGCATCATGCAGTTCGTAACCTTCATGATAGCTGTTCGAAACAGCCTAGACAAAATATTTATCAAGAAATCTATTAACTACTATCATTAATAAACAAAATAATTCCGGGCTCCTTGACATGTATGCTAAGTCGCATTGCACAAAATCTACATCGGCTACTATATTACATCGTCATACACTAAAATACAAATGCAATAACATTCTGCAGTGCGTCTTAAACAGAGCTCCTGTTAAATATAGCTCTATATGCAGAAATATATGGTTATCTTACTTCAGACGGGGCAAAATCAGAAAGTTAGTCCTAGGTTTTACTCCCAGTCTACTGCTTTCTGTTAACAAACTTTCTACAGTATGTCAGCTTCTGTTTGCAATGGCTTGTTCTGTAAGCACAGTACACTTCAGATTTCTTTTCTGTTGTATCAGTGGTTTCAGTTAGTACTTCTGAACTACGTGATACCAACTTACAATAAAGATTATCAGAATTCAAAGCAGATAATGCTACGTTGGATAACAATTTTGGTGTGGCCGAGCTGTGCTAGGCGCTTCAGCCTGGAACCGCGCGAGCGCTACGGTCGCAAGTTCGAATCCTGCCTCGGGCATGGATGTGTGTGATGTCTCTAGGTCAGTTAGGTTTAAGTAGTTCTAAGTTCTAGGGGACTGATGACCTCAGATGTTAAGTCCCATAGTGCTCAGAGCCATTTGAACATTTTTTTTTTTTTTTTTTTTTGATAACCATTTCTCCAAAGGAGAACCATTATATTAAACATTGCTGTCATAAAGAATATCTCGTTCAGCTTCTGGATATCAAAAGCTTCAGTTCTCTCCTTCATTTTAGCATATAAAATAGAAATATCTGACCATTGACATATTTTCACCTACACAGTGTGAAACATTGTAATGCAAAGCAAATGTCAATCATATCATTACCTGTCAACACAACTGTATTCTCTAAGAAAACAGCAGAAATAGCATAGTAGCAGTACTATTCTACAATCCAAAAAGAAAGCACACTTCAGTGATATCGTGGGTGCAAATCACCACTGAATGAGGATAACTCGCTAGCTAGTATCATTGATATAAGTAGCACTCTAGCTTACAATGACATACCGATAGACTTTCGACAACAGTCCTCATAAAGAGAGCAAACTGTCAGTAGGTCTGACCTGTCATAAATATTAACCCTTTAATAATTTTGCTGCAGCATCTGAAACATATTAAAGCGTTGGTTACACGCTATGTATGTATCTGCCACACTGTGGCAGATGTTCGTCGAAGGTTTTTCATATGACCATCACTACTACTCCCTAAGAGATGTCGGCCCTCAATATTATGCTGTTTTATGTGTCACGTATTCTTAGGACCTTCTTCAAAAAGACCAGGAATTTATGTACATTGTGCATCTTTAGTGCAGTGGTTCCCAATCAGCATGAGGTTATTATCCCTAAGTGTGATCAGTTGACAACGAATACTCCCACCATCTACCGTCACCAGCATTAGTGCCTCTCTAAAAAAACGGAATGAAAAACAGAATGAAAAAGAACTTTCCCTGAAGACTTATTTAACACAAACGATGTTAGGTTTTAGCAGTTATTTTGTTGAAGCACAAACAAATGAACCAATAAAACAACTGGTACTGTTTTTTGAAATAACCATTCTTATAGAATGTTGAACCAATTGCCTGTGTATCGCGAGTTTTACCAACAACTGCTCAGAAACGAAAGTAAACTATCCACATGCTTCCTCTCCAACAGTCGTCGCCTTAGCGACTCTTGCTTCACCCACATCAGGGGCGGCTAGAAATTCTGCATGCGTGCGGTGCTCCTGCACATGTGCAACTTCCGGGTCACAGCGTGCATTCCTCAGCCGTCAGCGTTCATGTAGTGCATGTCTCTACGCACAGATGTCGCTTTATCCACTTGCTGGGATACTCTGTACCGGCGCGTTCTAGTGCTCTTTCCACAGCTTGCAAGCCAAGCATGGGAAGGTATTTCACGTGTTAAACATTTAAAATACTGTCACGGTCTACACATTGAGACGTCTACTTTTATGTTAACAGTTTAACCCAGTAAGACAAGTAATACAGTTAACAACCGTGGGTTTTTATTAAGGCAGCTTAACTGACGGCACGTAAATACGCGTAATGTTTTTGATCTAGTATTTAAGAAAAAGAGCATTTAGCGACTTCAAACGAACCTTATTCGTGATTTTAAATAACATTAAACTAACGCAAGGTTTCCTATAACTAATTCTCGGTGCCCTCAGTTACATCCACATAATTTCTGTCTCACTGACTTCTGAACAGAATGATAACCGCAGACCTCTCGATGATCACTTGTTATTTCAATAACATTATTGCTATATCTTTCATCGCTTCCGTCTGAAATATGCATAACAACCGACAATTAGATGTTATGTTTTATCGACTTCAGCTGAACATAGCCCTTCACACATTAAAAAAACCCTAAATGTAAGTATACATTGGAACAATCGGTTTAGTGGCCAATTTTCCTGATAATAATGTAACATGGAGCAGAATGAGGCAATAATGCACAGTTATTAAACAATAATTTTTACTTATGAAAGGAATAAATCCAAACACGTTTATCACTGGTCATGAGAAATGATATACTTAATATCGGGCACAAAAGCACGGCTCATTGACAAAAGCAAGCAGTAGCGAAGATTCATCGTTGATCGAAACCTTGATTTATTCAATTTCATCACCGAGAAAAATCTTTCACAAAAATATGTCGACCCGAACATGGACATAACTCTCGCGGCTTCTCGGTGCAGACGTGGAAATTCTTGTTGTGAAAGATTTTCGTAGAATTCTTTTGTACTTCGCACTGCAAAGAACTTGTCCTTCAGTCATGTATCGCACTGTAGGTCGATCAGTTACATCTGTAGATCATTCGGAGCATCTTCAACTGACGACGAGGACGGTCGAGCAAAGAGGCGAATGACAGGAGACAAACTCGTAACATCTGCAAATCGTGCTCGAAATTGTTCTTTAATTTTTACAATTATTGACACGTATTCTTTAAATGTAGCACTTTCATGGACCAGTCCAAGAGTCGGAAAATGTGCAGTGTTTTCTGTCAATAGCTGGCTCTCCCAAAGCGCAAGCTTCCTTTTTCCAACATGTCAGAAATTAAATTATTTTCACCTTGCAAACTGACGTTCAGGCTGTTCATTTGATACGTAATGTCCACGAGAAGTGCAAGATCTGATATCCAACAAGGGTTTTCCAAAATATGTTCACTTTTTCCCTTCTAATGTAAGAATGTTACTATGACCAAACGTAAATCAAAAAGTATTTTCAGGATTTTACCTCGACTGAGCCAGCGTACTTCGGTATAATAAGGTATGTCGCCGTACTCCGCTCCTAATTCCTCCAAGAGCCGCCGAAACTGGCGATGCGTAAGCCCATGTAGTTTACAGTACGCACAACAATTTGCATGACGTTTGCTAACGTTACTGATTTTGCACAAAGCGCCTCTCGATGCAGAATGCAGTGAATTCCGTACAATGTCTCGTCTGTGCGCCCTAGCTTTTTGCGCATCCGTGCTATGAGTCCTCTCAGATGGTGCTCCATCTGTGGTCACTGAGACTAACCGATTCCAGTCCATACCGACACCATCAATCGCTTGCTTCACAGTTTGGAGTAAGTCCGCACCTGTAGTAGCCCCTTTCAAAGATACTAGGTCCAAAACGGTCTCTGTTATACAAAGTGCGTTATCGACACCTCGTATGTGTATCACAACCTGGGCTGTATCTGTAAGATCTGTTGCTTCATCGAGCGCAACAGAGAAAGCAACAAAGTCTTTAGCCTTATTTATTAGCTGCCTGTGCACATCGCCGGCCATAGCACTGATACGTCTTGTCACTGTTTCTTTGGACAGATTGAAAAACCTGAAACATGCTAACGTTCGTGGGACACACAAGTTCTGCAGCATCAGTCAGACACCCTTTCACAAACTCCCCTTCGGAAAAGGGTTTCCCAGATTGTGCAATTCTTAATGCGATTTTTAAAACTTACTCGCAGTGAAGATTTAGTGTGGTTGTCATTCTGGAAAATTGAAAACAGTACATTGTACAGCGTACAGTAAAATAGACATAAATGTAACACAAGAAACTAAGAGATCAAGAAGTGTCAGTTACTTTGACGTATAGTAAAATCGATTTGATGTGTCTCATCCACTGTCTTAAGGACATTTAATTTTGCTTGCCGTCCTTGACTGTTGAGTACACTACACTCGTCTTTGTGATGTGTATTGTAGTGTCTTTCAATTGAAAACTTACGCTGTCCGCCTATTATTCGGCGGCGCAGGAAACACTGTGAGTTTTCACCAACGGCTACAAAAAAGATTTGCAGTTCCCAGTCATTTTTAAACGACTAAGAACATAGATCTCCCGTCCTTTGCTTTTTCACAATACCTGCCATTTCTCAGTGCTTCTCTGTTAAAGTTACTGTCGTCCGCAGCTCGTGGTCGTGCGGTAGCGTTCTCGCTTCCCACGCCCGCGTTCCCGGGTTCGATTCCCGGCGGGGTCAGGGATTTTCTCGGCCTCGTGATGACTGGGTGTTGTGTGATGTCCTTAGGTTAGTTAGGTTTAAGTAGTTCTAGGGGACTGATGACCATAGCTGTTAAGTCCCATAGTGCTCACAGCCATTTTTAAAGTTACTGTCACCAGGGGTAAACGAGACGGGGTATGTTGTGCTCTTGCTTGTACCACATAAACAGGGAAGTGGAGCCGCCGCCGTTCATTTAGGACACATGTCTAATAACACATGTCGCTGTCGCACATGTGCAGCACTTCCGCACGTCTGCACACTGTGCAGCGTTTGGCCTGCCCTGACCCACATCCTGCGCCTCCTCTTAAATCTACTCTGATGTTGCTGTTTATAAATCACTTGACTGCTGGACTCAGACTGCCAATGCTTTGTGTCTGACCACTGCCACTGATAATAACAAGATAATAAGGAACTGTGTAGCTCCTACAACAAAGTAGTTACATAGTTACTACTGCGTTGTGTTCTCAGTTAGTCCATTTATCTGTTACGAAGTGAATAATGAGGCAATTTCTGGTCCATTGTGGGAACTACCGGCAACTCCAAGAAGGCATTGTCATGAGATTTTTAAGCATATGTGACATTTATGTCTCAATTTTACTGTCACAGACTCATGGTAAAAAGTATGTTTGTAGTGGGATGATGATGTGAAAGTCTTAAACATTTTGTAAAAGAATCTACAGAGTGATTTGATCCCGCTGACTGGAACTTGGAAACTCGTTACTTTTAACCAGAAAATCTTCCATAGGCACTGTATTACAGATATAATACACGGACGACAGTACACTGACATGCCGCTCTACAATCCACTTAACACCTTTCAACTTTTCACTATGTCTGGCTTTATACCCGTATGCTGTGTTGTCGCTAATAGCATGAACGCCTGAATCAGTTCTGAGTGCTGTTCCTCTTTATTCCTATTGCTGTCACTATAACCAGCAGTTTTTTTCTCATTCTTTACGAGTATCCTCCGCTTAGGTCCTAACACTACACACTTAATCCATATTTCTTAATTTTGCTGTATCTTTCTACCGGAAAAAGTAATCACTTTCCCTGAGTTCTTCGCCAATGAAGATATGTCTTTGAGCAACGTAAAGTTCTGACCCAAACGTGAGAAACATACTTGAAAATGTCTAGTCCATGCAACAAGTCCACTAAAGAGACAGCTTACACTACACTCGTTCGTCCTCTGTTAGAATATTGCTGCGCGGTCTGGGATTCTTACCAGGTGGGATTGACGGAGGACATCGAAAGGGTGCAAAAAAGGGCAGCTTGTTTTGTATTATCACGTAATAGGGGAGAGAGTGTAGCAGATATGATACGCGAGTTGGGATGGAAGTCATTAAAGCAAAGACGATTTTCGTCGCGGCGAGATATATTTACGAAATTTAAGTCACCAACTTTCTCTTCCGAATGCGAAAAGATCTTGTTGAGCCCAACCTACATAGGTAGGAATGATCATCAAAATAAAGTAAGAGAAATCAGAGCTCGAACAGAAAGGTTTAGGTGTTCGTTTTCCCCGCGCGCTGTTCGGGAGTGGAATGGTAGAGAGATAGTATGATTGTGGTTCGATGAACCCTCTGCCAAGCACTTAAATGTGAATTGCTAAGTAATCATGTAGATGTAGATGTAGATGGTCCATACACCAAAAAAATACTTTTTCTGCTTAAAATATTCTGAATTACGCATAGCGTAATGATAGGAGAAATCTGGTTCGTAGGTAACAATCTCGATCGCAAAATTATGTCATCTTTCGACTTTCTCGCGTCCTGTACACGAGCCAACGCCACTTCTGTCACTGCTTCCGCGTCTTGAGTCACATCAAGTTCAGTCTTACTCTCTAGTAACATGGCAACTGAGTACTCTTAAAAGCTTATATTCGGAGAATCTCCTACAAAATCTGATAGTGTTCAGAGCATTGTCATTTCTCAGATTGGCAGGATCTATCCTTGCTTCCCACACAACAAAAGTAGGTTCACTAGATCATGATAAATTTTTGGTACTTACCTTATTACTTATTTCGTGGACTTCTGTCAACTTTATGTTGTCACCTTAGTACAACAACTAGGTAATTCAATTTTTTACGCCTTTGTGTATGTTGGATCGCCAGAAATTGTTAGTGAAGCTAGTAAGAGTGTTGCAGCCTAGGTTGTGCTGAGAGATAATTATTAAGAAAAAAATCGATACCTCGAGCAGTTTCCGATTTAATTATCATTGAAGTTCCAGAATGGTATTTTCACTCTGCACCGGAGTCTGCACTGATATGAAACTTCCTGGCAGATTAAAACTATGTGCCGGACCGAGACTCGAACTCGGGACCTTTGCTTTTGCGGGCAAGTGCTCTACCAACTGAGCTACACAAGCACGACTCACGGCCGGTCCTCACAGTTTTACATCCTGCAGGCTGTGACTAAGCCATGTCTCCGCAATATCCTTTCTTTCAGGAGTGCTAGTTCTGCGGGGTTCGCAGGAGAGCTTCTGTAAAGTTTGGAAGGTAGGAGACGAGATACTGGCAGAAGTAAAGCTGTGAGGAATGGCGTGAGTCGTGCTTGGGTAGCTCAGTTGGTGGAGCACTTACCCACGAAAAGCAAAGGTCCCGAGTTCGAGTCTCGGTCCGGCACACAGTTTTAATCTGCCAGGAAGTTTCATCAATGAAGTTAGCCAATCAGGCCGTTGCATCCGCAAGGTCAAGGGCCTGTGAGTTACGATGTCGCCAAACTTGTACATCGTTTGGTTTCCGAAAACCTAACAAGATAGCCATACGAAAGTTACACTTGGGACGGTAGTGAGGATCATACTCGAGCCAAAGACTGAGAAGTCTCGTGCGCTGTCATCTAGGCTATGAGGACAACTGTCAATAATTGTATGTGGCGGAACTCTTCAGCCGGCCGCGGTGGCCGAGCGGTTCTAGGTGCTTCAGTCCGGAACCGTTCGACTGCTACGGTCGCAGGTTCGAATCCTGCCTAGAGCATGAATGTGTGTGCTGTCCTTAGGTTAGTTAGTCTTAAGTTATTCTAAGTTCTAGGCGACTGATGACCTCAGATGTTAAGTCCCGTAGTGCTCCGAGCCATTTGAACCATTTGTTACTTTTTTTGGAACGCTTGTATTTCGGCGCGCAGCTGCCTGATTGGCTAACTGTAACGCAAATTAACTCGAAAACGGCGCAATGTATCGAATTCTTTTCTTAACAATGACTTATCGGCACGAAGTACCCTGCAACACCCTTACAAGCTTCTATGACTGTTTCTGACCGCGGTGTAGAACTCTTGCCTACTTGGTGTATTCTGTTCTATACCACAATTCCACATCTCTCAGGATTTACTGTTGGAATACAATATGCGCAATAGGTACGAGGGAATATTTCTGTGCTATGTATAGATATCTTGCCTATCTGTGCTGTAATATGAACTGCCAAAAGTGAATAACTGTGATGCTATAAATTAGTGTTCTGAGTTACCTTTTGTAACACTTAACTAGCGTAAAGCATAGAGTTATTGATATAGTCTGTGTGTCAGTAATTTAATTTATATTATCAACAAAGTTTGACGAGCACCGTTTTTCCACATCCTTCACGTGATGCTCGAGTTAATGCTGTAAAGACAGAATACGTCAGTTATATTTGTTTTGTTTCAGATCCCTCTTATACTGTTAATTATGGAGTTATGAAATCCAGGAGGAAGAAATTTTAGAGGCTTTTCTACATAATTTAGTCTCATGCACGTACATATTGCAATATTCTTCTAAAGTACAGTACCATATTCTTGACTTCATGTTGAGATGTTTACTTCACTTCTATGTTCTATTTTATTTTATACACACACTATGTGGAAACACTGAACATCATCGTCTAGTTTTGTTGTAATATCTGAATAAAAAGTAATATTTCTGGTTTGAAATAGACAATAAACTAAAACATGTTCATGTTCTTCTGTAGCTGGCATTGATTCTTTAAGTGTCCTGAGGGAAAAACCATTCGAATCAGCCACTTTACCTTCTACTTAGCTTGGCCGTGACGACACTCTAAATTAAGAATCACCATCTACTTCAGAATATTAACCACCATCTAATGATAAATTAGATGAAGAGCCACAAAGCGGAGTGAGTGCCAATTTGAAGCATTTGAAGCTAACTTGTAGTCTAATGAATCTGAACAAGAGCCATTATAAAGGGCGACAAGGTGACATTACTGATGTGCAACCATTTAACGAAAATAATTTAGAACACTGAAGAAACACCTTCATTAACCACCAACGAGATCTATCTCGAAACGATCGCAGAAAGAAAAGTTAGAAAAGTTTACACAAGCAGATAGGGGACTGATGACCACAGAAGTCAAGTCCCATAGTGCTCACAAGGTAACCTCCCCATCGTACCCCCCTCAGATTTAGTTATAAGTTGGCACAGTGGATAGGCCTTGAAAAACTGAACACAGATCAATCGAGAAAACAGGAAGAAGTTGTGTGGAACTATGAAAAAAATTAGTAAAATATACAAACTGAGTAGTCCATGTGCAACATAGGCAACATCAAGGAGACTGTAAGCCTTGGAACGCTGTGGTCCCGTGGTTAGCGTGGGTAGCTGAGGAACGAGAGGTTCTTGGTTCAACTCTTCCTCAACTGAAAATTTTACTTTCTTTACATTCGCCAAGTTATGATCTGTCCGTTAGTTCATTGACGTCTCTGTTCACTGTAATAAGTTTAGTGTCTGTGTTTTGCGACCGCACCGCAAAACCGTGCGATTAGTAGACGAAAGGACGTGCCTCTCCAATGGGAACCGAAAACATTTGATCGCAAGGTCATAGGTCAACCGATTCCTCCACAGGAAAACACGTCTGATATATTCTATACGACACTGGTGACGGCATGTGCGTCACATGACAGGATATGTTGTCGGCCCACCTAACTTGTACACTTAGCGAATGGGTAAAAAGATTCTTCTACCTTGCCCGATTTAGGTTTTCTTGTGGATGTGATAATCACTCCCAAAAAAGTGATGAAAACATAAGATTTTGTCACATAAAGTGAAAATAAAAAATTAAACTTTTCGCTCGAGGGAAGACTTGAACCTATGACCTCTCATTCCGTAGCTGCTCTCGCTGACCACGGGTCCACGGCGCGACTTGACTCCCAGCGTCCTTGATGCTGCATATCTTAGCATGGACTACTCAGTTTGTACATTTTACTAATTTTTTTCATAGTTCCACGCAACTTCTTCGTGTTTTCTCGATTGATCTGTGTTCAGTTTTTCAAGGCCTATCCACTGTGCCAACTTATAACTAAATCTGAGGGGGGTGCGATGGGGAGGTTCCCTTGTGAGCACTATGGGACTTAACGTCTGTGGTCATCAGTCCCCTAGAACTTAGAACTACTTAAACCTAACTAACCTAAGGACATCACACACATCCATGCCCGAGGCAGTTTTCGAACCGGCGACCGTAGCGGTCACACTGTTCCAGACTGTAGCGCCTAGAACCGCTCGGTACACCTACCGGCAAAGCAGAAAGACTGAACATTTTTAAAACATGTTATAAATAGGAGATGAACGAGAGAAAATGAGACTTTACTCACAGTAACACAGAGAAGACTTTTAAAAATACTGGCACGTAAGCGAATTCAAAAAGAAACTTCACTGTTGTGTTCAGTCTGATACGAAGGAGAGAAGGAATTAAAGTTTTTAAGAACATGCTTTTGAGTACTTCTGGAATCTGCAAACGTGTTGTGGATATAGCAGTGAGGAAAAGCACATCCGAAAACACAAGTGAAGGAAAAAAAGGGACCATCGCGTAAATTCAGTTCGCCAGAAATTATTTGATGTTGTGAGGAATCGCACTGGAAGTTATGCAGTTGTTGAATTCCACTATAGTCGCTGTGGCACAAAAAGAAAATTCCGAAGTCTATCACTTATTATAAACTCATGTGTCTCATCCACACATTTGGGCTGACATAAAATGTGTTGAACCAGCTAAAGCTCATGTTTATAGGAAGTTATTTTCAGAGGAATATCATTATACCAAAGTGATCACTGTTGTCTATGCATGGGCTACAACACCGCCGGGGTCACTACTGTATACTTTTCACCCGTAGCAAAAATCAGGGCTCGAGAGGAGAAGAAATGGGACAAGAAGCGAGGACAAAACTCAGATGTGAGACAATTCCTCTTTTTAAACTTAGTGGCATGTTTAAGGGTGAAAAAGTGAATGAATGACACTGGAGTCACGACTTGTAAAACATAATTAAAATAATGTTTGCAAATTTCTAGATTATGCTCGCTCTATATTTATTTGCAAATGAATATGTTTATGTTGTTAAGCAGTTTGTTTATTTCACAAATCGCAAGTAGATACCTCGTCATCTGAATCAGTACAACCGGTAGGTCTCTCCTTTTTTTTTAATAAAAAGAGATCAGTTTTGAAAGAAAAATCGGAACTAACCAAAAAGGACTGACCTTTCCAATTTACATTAACACATGAGATCAGGATTGCTTTGAACACTTAATGTAAAGTGAAGTTGTAAAATTCAGTGAAATATTCGAATGCTTGTATTTCAATAAATGCTAACTAAGTCTGGTTGTACTAAGATAGCAGTATTTTATAATCGAGAATTTTTCCTACCTTTCGCTCCACACATCGTCCGCTTCATTACGACTCCAATGCTGTATGCTCCGGCTATACCGCTTTGCTTTTGTTCTGAAGCCGTTAGTCCCTGAACCAAGGAAGTTCCTTGCAACAGGCTTTGCGCATCTCTGAAAATCTCACGAAGAAGCAAATTAATAGCAAGCGGCAAACTGAGGTCGCTCCTCTTACACGTTACTCAAAGAACACGCAGTATCACTTCATCTCTCGGGCCGTATACACCAATACTGCTACACTGTGGTATTTGTCTATACCATTTGGTATAAAAATTTATTAATTCGCACGCGGTAGTAAACAGGGAAGGATTCTTATCTCACTTGTTAGCAGTTTAAGTCGGTTTGAACAGAGTTGGTTTTACTTCCGATCGTTCTTTCATTTTATCACTAACAGATATTTTCCATATGTTGTGCCAAATATAATTTCGTATTCTAGATAACCTGAGTAATTAAATTAAAGCCATATTCCAATTCACAGATTTTGTGTTTTAAAATATTTGTCCTTACAGCTGTTCTCGAATATCATTTAGTAACTGATGGGGTAATTAATCTCAAGAAACTTCACAATCGACATTTTAAGGAAAATAATTCGAAGTTCATATAATATCTTAGTGAGCGAGACTTCGTGCACGTAGCAAAACAGCCCAACGTGAAGCGAAAAACTGTTTTGAACTGAACTGTTGAAACTTAAATTACATAAGGCATTTAACCTGCAGACGTTTATGTAGAATAGTACTAAGCGCTATTAAATTAAGAACAATTACCATAGAGTAGATGGCGGCATCACGACGTGAGGTGGCCAGTCACGGTATACAGGGTGTTACAAAAAGGTACGGCCAAACTTTCAGGAAACATTCCTCACGCACAAATAAAGAAAAGATGTTATGTGGACATGTGTCCGGATACGGTTAATTTCCATATTAGAGCACATTTTAGTTTCGTCAGTACGTACTGTACTTCCTCGATTCACCGCCAGTAAAGGTGAAAGTACCGGGCGTGAGTCGTGCTTCGGTAGCTCAGTTGGTAGAGCACTTGCCCGCGAAAGGCAAAGGTCCCGAGTTCGAGTGTCGGTCGGGCACACAGTTTTAATCTGCCAGGAAGTTTCATATCAGCGCACACTCCACTGCAGAGTGAAAATCTCATTCTGGATTTTGAACATTTCCTGTAACAAAGTGTTTGAAGTCACGCTGGTACGTTCTGTTGCTGTGTGTTTGCATTCCATGATTAATGTGATTTGAAGAGAAGTAATGAAATGAGCTCTAACATGGAAAGTAAGCGTTTCTGGACGCATGTCCACATAACATATTTTCTTTCTATGTGTGTGAGGAATGTTTCCTGAAAGTTTGGGCGTACCTTTTTGTAACACCCTGTATTTCCAATTATGTTTTATGATAAAGATAAGAAAATTTCCGTCTTTTGCGACAAATTTATTCTTAAATACCAGAAATAATTCTGTTTATGTAGCCATTTGTTGTTCTATATGTGTCGCATGAACGGGACACTAAAATGAAGCTGCCTAAGACAAACAGGCGAAACACGCCTCGTCCTTGCACTCAGCAATAAATTTCAGCTGCAAAATATATAAAACATAATTGAAGTTATTATTAGCAAATGAGGGAAACGACGCAAATATTAACAGTTACTTGGTATGTTAATTAAATGAGTCGAACTGATATAATGCCGTATAATGAGGTGACGTAAGGTGGGCAAGTAAAGTAACAGTTGCAAAGCAATTGCGCGAGTCATTTTAAACTCCCGAAATTTTATCTGTAAGTACTTCACTACAGTTTCACATGGCGTATATGGTTTCCAATAAAAGTTGCTTTTTCCAGGGCTCATATGACTTGTCGGATAATACAGCAGTGAAACCTTAGTCAGATGAAGGCTTACGATACAACCTAAAACGATCCAGTAGACATGGATCTGCAATAGAAGCGTTTTTTATGTAATTAGAAATGCGTGCTTACAAGCCACTACTACTGTATGAAACATGTCCTTGTTGGTACAAGTGAATCAGAAATGCAGATTTTCGATTATGCCTATATGCAACTGAACTACAATTTCTCCGGCGGCGTACATTAAGTCCATGTTACTATACTCACGTAAAATCTACTATTGCAGTTGGTATCTCCTCGCAGTTCCCGCTACTGTCGACACATGAGCGATATGTGCTCTTGAGTACTTCTACGGCAAACATTGTAGTGAAAAAGAACATGATTTTGCAGCACGTTACGTTATGCAATGTACTGTATACTCAAACCTGTAACGGGAAGTGTTCCACAATTTAATTTTTCTTTGCATTTCGATGCAATAATGCCCTCACCTCTGCAGTGAGCTTCGAATTTTTTCGAACTCTCCCGTATCATCTGGAAAATTTCACAGCGCTGTAAACTTCGCTGCTTCAGTTTGTTAGCTTTGTAGGTTTGCCTCAATTGTTGGAGAACAGTGGAGGGTAGTATATTTATATGAATCAACAATGTGGTAAGTGACTGTTGCAGGCTCAACAATACGAGAATATACGTATGGCAACTGCAGCTGTGAGCCAGCGTCACTTCCATTCGAGTTCTCTGGTATCAATTTTCAAAGAGTGTTGTCTCGGCCAGGCTTTCACTTTTTATACGACAGAAACCCTCTCTATAGCGTGACTGACCCCTTTGAATATTCGTGAATAAGACACGTTACACTTACGCAGTTGTTTAGAGGCACAGGATACGGAATTGTGTGTCGAAATAGCACATTTTTGGGAGGAGGGTTACCAGTCCTCTGACTGGTTTGATGCGGCGCGCCACTAATTCATCTCCTGTGCCAGCCTCTTCAACTCAGAGTACCAGTTGCAAACAACGTCCTCAATTATTTGCTGGATGTATTCCAGTCTCTGTCTTCCTCTACGCGCCTGCCGAAGTGGCCGTGCGGTTCTGGGCGCTGCAGTCCGGAACCGCGAGACCGCTACGGTCGCAAGTTCGAATCCTGCCTCGGGCATGGATGTGTGTGATGTCCTTAGGTTAGTTAGGTTTAACTAGTTCTAAGCTCTAGGGGACTAATGACCTAAGCAGTTGAGTCCCATAGTGCTCAGAGCCTTCCTCTACGGGTTTTGCCCTCTGCGTCGTCTGGTACCATGGAAGCCATTCCCTCACGTCTTAACAATGTCCTGTCATCCTGTCCCTTCTCCTCGTCAGTGTTTTCCACGTATTCCTTTCCTCTCCGATTCTGCGCAGAACTTCCTCATTCCTTACCAGTCCACCTAATTTTCAACATTCGCCTGTAGCACCATATCTCAAATGATTCTATTCTCTTCTTCTCGGCTTTTCGCATAGTCCATGTTTCACTACCATACAATGCTGTGCTCCGGACGTACATTCTGAGAAATTTCTTTCTCAAACTAAGCCCTCTCTTTGATACTAGTAGACTTCTCCTGACCAGGAAAGCCCTTTTCTCCAGTGCTAGTCTGCTTTTGATGTCTTCCTTGCTTCGTCCATTATTGGTTATTTTGTAACGTAAGTAGCAGAATTCCGTAACTTCATCTACTTCGTGACCATCACTCCTGTGTTAAGTTTCTTGTTGTTCTCTTTTCTGCTACTTCTCATTACTTTCGTCTTTTTACGATTTACTGTACTCATTAGATTGTTCATCCCATTCAGCATATCTTGTAATTATTCTTCACTTTCACTCAGAATAGCAAAGTCATCAGCGAATCGTATTGTTGATATCCTTTCACCCTGAATTTTAATGCCACTCCTGAACCTTTCTTTTATTTCCATCATTGCTTCTTCGATGTACAGGCTGAACAGTAGGGATAAAAGATTACATCCCTGTCTTACACTCTTTTTAATACCAGCGCTTCGTTCTTAGTCGTCCACTTCTATTATTCCCTCTTGGTTCTTGTACTATTGTAAATTATCCGTCTCTCCCTACAGCTTACCCCTATTTTTCTCAAAATCTCGGACATCTTGCACCATTTTGCATTGCCGAACGCTTTTTACATGTCTACAAATTTTATGAACGTGACTTGGTTTTTCTTTAGCCTTGCTTCCATTATCTGCCACAGCGTCAGAATTGTCTCTCTGGTACCTTTACCTTTTCTAAAGCCAAACTGGTCGTCATCTAGCACATCCTCCATTTTCTTTTCCATTCTTCTGTATATTTTTCTTCTCAGCAACTTGGATGCATGAGCTGTTAAGCTGACTGTGCGATAATTCTCGCACTTGTCAGCTCTTGTAGTCTTCGGAATTGTGTGGATGATATTCTTCCGGAAATCAGATGGTGTGACGCCAGACTCGTATATTCCACATGCAACGTGAACAGTCGGTCTGTTGCCATTTCCCCCAATGATTCTAGAAATTATGATGGAATGTTACCCACCCCTTCTGCCTTATTAGATCTTAAGTCCTCCAAAGTTCTGATTCTAGTATAGGATCCCGTATCTCTTCTGAATCGACTCTTGTTCTTCTCCTAATACATCAGACAAATCTTCCCCCTAATAAAGGCATTTAGTGTACTCTTTACACCTATCCACTCTCTTCTCTGAATTTAGCAGTAGAACTCCCGTTGTACTGTTAATGTTACCTCGTTTCCTTTCAGTGTCACCGAAGGATGTTTAGGCTTTACTGTATGCTGAGTCAGTCCTTCTGACAATCATATGTTTTTCGATTTCTTCACATTTTTCATGCAGTCATTTCCTCTTAGCTTCCCGAGACATCCTATTTATTTCATTCCTCAACGACTTGTATTTTTGTATTCCTGAGTTTCCCTGAACGTTTTTATACTTCCTTCTTTAGTAGATCAATTGAAGTATTTCTTCTGTAACCCATGGTTTCTTCGCAGTTATCTTCTTTGTAGCTGTGTTTCTCCTTCCTACTTCTGTGATTGCCCTTTTTAGAGATGACCATTCTTCTTCAACTGTACTGTTTACTGAGCTATTGGTTAGTATCTATAGCCTTAGAGAACTTCAAGCGTTTCTCATCATCCTTTAGTACTTCTGTATCCCACTTCTTTGGGTAATGATCCTTCAAGACTAATCTCTTGAACTTCATCCCACTCTCCATCACTACTATATTGTGAACTGAGTATATATCTGCTCCCGGGTACGTCTTACAATTTAGTATCTGACCTCGAAATCTCTGTCTGACCATGATGTAATCAAACTGAAATCTTCCCGTATCACTCGGTCTTGCCCAAATATGCTTTCTCTTGCGATTCTTGAACAGGGTATTCACTATTACTAACTGAAATTTATTACAGAACTCAGTTAGTCTTTCTCCTCTCTCATTCCTTGTTCCAAGCCCATATTCTCCTGTAACCTTTTCTTTTACTCCTTCCCTACAACTGCATTCCATTCACCCACGACTATTAGATTTTCATCTTTCTTTAAGAACTGTATTTCCCTTTCAGTATCGTCATACACTTTCTCTTCAACTTCAGCTTGCGGCGTCGGCATGTATATAAAAAGTACTACTAAGTACAGTTCAAGCTGTATCGCTGAGACTCTCTGGTTAATTAACTGATTCATACAGAAGGTAGCGGCAGTTTCTAAAACACACACTCGTAGTTTTTTCACAACCGGCTCACTTGTCGATCCAGGTCTTAGACGAAGTTTTTAGTTCTGTGTATTGACCTATATTTTTACTTGTGTCAGTTTTTGCTGTTAATTATGTTACGGGCTGCATAATAATAACTGCTGTAACTGCTACACGAGACCATGACGAAAAGTCTCAACTGAAACTTTGAATCGCTGTTCACGGTGCTTTCAGTTCGTAATACGTATAATAAATAAAAGATTCGAAAGCATGACAACGTTAGTATCTTTATTTATAAAACTTATATCTGTTTTAATGTGAAATAACTGGTTTATTTTTCAAGTACTGTGGAATAGTTTGAGTAGAAGAGAAAGCAACAGCATCTATACTCATTATCGTTGTTTCAAATAGCCAAACAGGCGAAGTCACGAAATTTTCATAAAATTGCTTTCGCCGAAGTTCGATCTCCTGCTCAAGGCGAAATAGAGCATCGACGGGTGTCCAAAAGTCATAGTTTATCTCAGTCTTTGGAGGATTTCAGTTTAAGCTCCCTAAGCATATCCATTTCGTTTTCCGATGAGCTAAATTTTTCCTGACCATAGAAGCAGGGACACTGCAGTCCAAAAGTCAAATGTAGTAGCACTGTTTGGAACAGACTAGTCTTGTATTCGGGTGGGTGGAGGCTTCGGACTTCTTCCGGATGTTCTGATTTAGATAGTCCGTGGTTTCTCTCAATTATCTCAAGCGAGTGTCGGGATGGTTCCTGCCTGGAAATATGAATCACGTTGCTTTTGTTGCTTTTATACTGTAACACTAAGACATGTCAAATGTCCTTGTAAAAGTGGCCTACGGATGAGTAAAACTACATTGGTGTGCAAAAGGCATTGAGGTAAGTAACTTACGTACGTAATGTTGCTGCCAAGTAACATAGTTCGATGACAATTGGCCTAAACTAGAAACTACTGCTATGGTACAGTAGAGAAAGTAGCAGAAAACACTACTTGATGAGAAGCGGAGAACTGACACTGTAATTCAATGTTTCTCTTCCGTCGAATGTGGCTGAGTTTCCTGGAAGTTATTTTCGAAGGGATCCAGTATCTTACTGGAGTATTGTTCAGCAATCGTTTCCCGTTTTCCTCTTTTAACTTTTACCAGTTGCCCTATGAGTATCACTTCAGACGGCTCCAAAAAATTCGTCGCAAAAGCACGGCACTGCCTACGGATTCTTTGACGTAGATTAATCGGAAACAACCAATTATGTTAATAGTTGCTTGGTTTCTTGTGTGTAATGATGGATCCAAGACTCATCAACGGTGACAACGCGGCGCAGAAATCCTTCGGTTTTCCTTTAAATTACAGCAATCAGCTTCAGTTTGGAAACCAGAACGGACAACAATTGTGCCACCTCCCGGGTCGACAAGCGTTTCATCGTCAGCGCCATCTTGTCGACTCACGTGCTACTTCCTGTACTTACATTCGCCGATTATCGTGAATCATGTCTTGGACTCTTTGATGATTTCTTGGGTACGTCAGGGGTCCTGGGCTATCTTCATAAAAGACGGATGTTGGACAACACTTAAAGTCATCGAACCAACATTTGAATGTTGTCACTGGTGGCGAAGGTTCACCATAAACAGCTTTTAATTTCGATTTCAATACGTCGCACATTTTTCCACAAAAAGCAAATGTGTTATTGAACAATGCTGCACTTTCACAATATCGGCGAAAACTACGTAGCGCAGCAAACTGAAATGGCTCAAAAGTCCGAATTAACATAAAAATCGTTTTTATTTTCATGTCACCTACCAGAGAGAGAGAGAGACACAAAATGGCAATATCAACTTCCAGTAGCAGCAGGACCTGTTTTCTAAGGAGAACTTACTGAACAGCCACCGTAAATACAAGTATTTTGTTGAACATAGTGATGAAAGAGAAATGAAACATGGAACCATGGTGCCTCTACCACGCAAGCCGTGCACAAAACAAGCAGAAATTTCTGAATAATGAGTTCGCAAACTTCTCTGAATTCTTAGGACTGAGAAGTCATTTCACATTTCCGCCTGGCCGAAAGTCTGAAGCTTTTAATTGGAATTAAGGAAGTCCCGAGAAATTACAGCTTTACATACAAATTAGGAGATTACCATAAAAAGAAGGATCCAGGACTAAGAGCCAGCTGCCTAATTTCAGTTTGTTCGGAGGAAGTGTTTAAATCGAATAGAGCGTTAAGTTCGCAGAAAGCAGTTCCACGTTCCTTGGACCGTTGACAAATTCTTCCAAATGCTTTGAGGTGAAACTATTACTGGGAGTTACAAATTGTTGCTGTAATGAGCACGACGTTTAATACGTAGATATGATATAATTGTTTACACTTGTACGACTTTATTTACGTTTATATGATAGTGCGAACGGAAATATTATTTACGGTATTGGCCCTGTTACAGTTATGACTACGCCCAAGAAAGAAAGTTCCGTTTTGTGTCTTTACTTCGAAAGATATCTATCGAAACGAGAACTAATGCTGGTTACTATACATTTCTACTCGATGCAGCAAGAGGCTCCTCGCTCCTTGAAGATGTAACACGCAAGTCGTCATATGTACCGTGGACAGTGTTGCCTCTGAAACACATATTTACACGTCTTGAATTGCAGCTCGGTACGTAACTAACAATACTCCCCTTAATATGTTGCCTATGGATCCTCGGGCCAACTGTTTTGGTCGGATCACAAGATAACTTGGCTCTGAGCACTATGCGACTTAACTTCTGAGGTCATCAGTCGCCTAGAACTTAGAACTAATTAAACCTAACTAACCTATCACACACAGCCATGCCCGAGGCAGGATTCGAACCTGCGACCGTAGCGGTCGCTCGGCTCCAGACTGCAGCGCCTAGAACCGCACGGCCACTCCGGCCGGCCACAAGATAACTCTTGTCTACAACACGCTGCCTGTAAACTTTATCTAGTTAGCTGCTTACACCCGTAAGCAACGTAGCAAGAGTGATTGTCTTTGTGTACCGATTGCTTATTTAGCACTGAGAGTGTGTTCTGATATTTCACATAGTTACCGTTTCCGTCATGAAGTTCCTCCTGCTTTTAGAGATGGTGTCATCCAGAAACCGGAAAGAAATGGACGACTCTGAGGTACTAGTGGAGGATTTTGCTGACGAGTAGTCAGATGTTCCTTGTGAAATTGACTGTATAATACAATATATTTATGGATTTGAGGGCGTTCCCAGTTACAGTGACACTTTTACATTTCTAAAGAAGCGTAATGTGGCAGTCCTGTCAAGTGATACCGACAATAACGCAGACGGCACCTCTGTTGGTGGGAATTATTCATTTTGTCGTAATGATAACAATGACTGGCGTGAAACTGATATTCAGCCTCAATTGTAACCACTTGAAAGTAATTCTGGAATCATTATATTTCCAACGCTACATGACTCTGCGTATAACCTGATGTTTGGTGACGACTTGTTTGAACTATTTTGCAAGGAGCTTTGCACCTACGATGACCAAACCTCAGTGGAACGTAGAACGCCATCTAAAGCACTCGAGTTGTCTCTTGTTACTCAAATAGTTATGAGGAAATTCCTTGGTGTGCATTGTGATTATAACTAAAGTTAAACTATAAAAACACTGTAGAAATAACACCACTGCTCAGAATGACGCCAAATTACAACGGAATATTATCGGAGACGGGGGCAAACGTATGGCACAAGAACAAAATAGCGTGATAATTGAACAATAGATGGCGTTGTATGTGTCAGAATACGTAAATGAAAACACCTGTAATGCGCACGGCTCACTGAAGTTGGTATAAACACACCGGATACACGGCTTTTCTTCCGTTCACCATGACTGTCTCAATGCAGGATAGCGCACTTCTTGTATAGATATATTACAAGAATTTTGACTGTACACACGTCGCTCTGCAGAAGTTCCGGACAGTAAAGGATTTGAAAAAACGCTTTGGTCCGATGACTGCCGTGGGTCTGCAGAAAATGATTCGGAAATTCCAGAAGACGGGTTCTTTTGGTGTGCAACCTGGCGGAGGGAGGAAATGAACCGATTCGACGTCAGTGGAAGCAGTGACCACAGCAATGCAAGAGGAGATGAGTGGTGGTATGCAAACGTGTAGTTCACGGAAAATTGCCCGAACATTGGACATTCCCGAGAGCACGTTTCGTAAAGTCCTACGAAACATCCTTCTTCGCTATCCATTCAAAATTACCCATGGGCACGAGTTGCTTCCTGTTGACCTGGCAGCAACAGATACCTTTGCTTTAGAATTTCTTGCTCGCATGGTGGTAGACAATGATTGGCCGTGGAAGATATTGTGGAGGGACGAAGCTCGCTTCCATCTCACAGGATGTCAATACACAGAACTGTCGAATATGGCCAACGGAAAATCCACACGCAAATCAACCAGCACCACTTCATTCTGAAAATGTCACTGTGTGGTGCTGGTTTACAGCATCATTTATCATAGGGCCACAGTTTTTCGAAGAGACAAGTGCTTCCGGTCCTATTACCCGTACCGTCACTGGTAAGCACTACGAGTGTCTTTTGCGCAACCACGTCATTCCAGCTCTCCAACAGCGTGGATGTGTGGATAGGATAGTTTTTATGCAAGATGGCGCACCTCCGCACATTGCAAATCCAGTCAAGCAGCTGCTGTTGCACCATTTCGGTTGGTTGGTTTGTGGGGATTGAAGGGACTAGACTACAAAGCCCATCGGTCCAGCACCATTTCGGAAATGCTAGGATTATCAGCCGTCTTTTCCCTACAGCCTGGTCGTCCCGATTACTTGATCTTAACCCGTGTGACTTTTGGTTGTGGGGCTGTCTGAAAGATATGTTCAGTGTTCCGACTGCAGGCTTAGGTGCACTGAAGTCACGTATTGCGCAACACATTCTGAACGTGACCCCAGAAACACTCTGATCAGTTGTGGAACATGCGTTTCCTCGATTTCAACTTGTTACAGAAAACGGTGGACGGCATACTGAGCATGTTTTGCGCCGTCACACGGATATTAATAATCCGATTTTGATGATGCTTTTTATGCGGTTTTTGGCCCCAGGCCAACTAAAAACCTATGTGAGCGATGCTTATTATGCGGTTTTTGGCCTCAGGACAATTGAAAATCGATGTGAGTGATGGTTTTTATGAAATGTTTGGCTTCAGGACCATTAAAACCTTTCTTACCATTCGATGTGAGATTCCAGAAAAAGAGTAGTCCCCCAGGGGGCCACGTGGACACATAGATAAGGTGACATTACTGCCGCTTACTTGCGTCAGGCCTCTTCTGTTTTCTTACTTTTTCGACCAAAACGGTATTAGGTTTCGTGGCCCGAGAGTGTCTTTCATTCTTCTTTTCTATCTCCAACGTAGAGGGCATGGAAGGCTCTAGAGACGTGCTGAAGCCATCCCATCTTTCCTAAGGTAGTAATCCCTGAGAAGAAATCCTGCCAGCTCAGGGCAGAACAGTGGCAGCCCTACTACTCGGATAACCCTGCGCAGCGCCTGTAACGCGGCCCACAAAAAACCTAACAAATGTACCTCGGAATAGTATGAAATCACCACATAAGTCGAAAACGGCTAGGTGCACTTGTTTACGACTTGGAACGTGGAATAATAAAAGTCAGTATAGACCTGTTGCTGTTCAGACAGTAGTCTCTGAATTAGAAGAGTATAAAATGGAAGTGACCTATTACAAGAAACAAGATGGCTAGGGGAAGGCATATTAGGTGAGAAGAAATCAATAATGTTTTATGGAGGTTGTGAGGAAAATGGTAAGCATGAACATGGAAAGGGATTTGCAGTGAGTGAGAGGGTGATTAGGCAAGTGAAGGCCTTCAGTGCAGTCAGCAACAGGATATCGTGTGTAACTATTATGCATAGGTACGGCGATCTCACTGTTGTTAATGCAAATGCACCAACAAACGCAAGTGATGAGGAGGACAAGAGTGAATTCTATGAACAACTTGAAAGAACAGTGGAGAGTATTAGCAACAGAAATCTTAAGATTATTATGGGAAACTTCAATGCCAAAGTGGGAGAAGATGACATGTATAGACCAACAATTGGAAAAGAGAGTCTACATGCAAAAACAAATGAAAATAGCCTGCTGCTAATCAGTTTTGCATTAAGTCAGAATGTTGTGGTGAGCTCAACATCTTTCGCCACGAAGGCACCTGGATTTCCCCAGATGGTGGCACAGTTAAACAGATAGATCATCTGCTGGTAGATGAGGGGCACAAGAAGTGTGTGATGGATGTGAGATCATACAGAGGAGCAGATGATGACACAGGTCGCTTCCTACTCACATTCAAATTACGGTTACAGCTGTGCTTCGAAATGAAAGGCAACAACACGACCTAGAGTTGGTTTGATATAGAGAAGCTTAAAGATCCAGAGATATGCAAGCAGTATAACGCTAAAGTGCGTAACAAGTTTGAAGGTTTGGCATCAGATCACGCCTATGAGATAAGTGTTAACAAGCAATGGGAAGAAATAAGGAGCTCTGTAACTGAAGCAGCTGAAGAAATTCCTAGCTAACAACGAAGAAGAAATGGTTCAGTCAGACATGTGAACAAGCTGTGAAGGCCAGGAAGAGAGCAAGGGCGGTGCACATGCACGACAGACAATGTGCGATACTACAGGAAGCACTCAAGACCGTAAGAAGAGAAACAAATAGCGCAAAGTGTAACGAAGATCGGGTTGCGGATTAATGCGGAAAAGACCGAGGTAATGGGCGTATCAAGAGAAGCCCCTAATGACATCCCTTTACAGGTAGGGATATGGAAATTTGCTGAAGCGAAAAATTTTAAATACCTTGGTACATGGTTCAACAGGCAAAATAAGTTAAAACTGGAAATAAACTAATGTATTGTGGACGGGTCTAAAACTTATTTCAGTCTAAAGCCGATAATGTCATCCTATAATCTGTCAATTAAAACCAAACTTAAAGCATACAATGCCGTGATAGTGCCAGTATTGTTGTATGAGACAGAACCCCTAATCACCACAAAGCAGGCTGAAGAAAGCTTGATGGTCCTCGAAAGACAAATTATGAGAATGATCTTTGGTCTAAAACTTATTTCAGTCTAAAGCCGATAATGTCATCCTATAATCTGTCAATTAAAACCAAACTTAAAGCATACAATGCCGTGATAGTGCCAGTATTGTTGTATGAGACAGAAACCCTAATCACCACAAAGCAGGCTGAAGAAAGCTTGATGGTCTTCGAAAGACAAATTATGAGAATGATCTTTGGACCTGTCCTGGAAGGGAGCTCGTGGAGACGAAGAAAAAAGCAAGAACTGTATGGGATGATGAGGCAACCGAACATCGTTCAAAGACTGAAAGAGCGGAGAATAAGCTTGGCAGGCCACAATGCGAGGGGCCCGACACCTCTCGGGCAAAAGCCGCACTTACGGGAAAACGTGATGGTACCCGTCCAATCGGAAAACCCAGGAAGCGATGGGAGGATGATCTACAGAAAGATATTTGCCAACTAAGAGTCAGTGGCAACTGGATCCAAAGTGCACAAGATCGCTATCTATGGAGGAGCAATGTGAGTTCGGCGTATGATCTACACGGTTCTGGATCGCCGATTTGATTTGATTGATTGAATGATCTGATATGACCTTGCCGTAGTGGAAGGGATTGCCTAACTAACATTATCACAACTGTACTCCCATGTGCACTGAGTAGTACAGTTTGTTTAACGTCAGAAGTACTCCTTAGGCATTGTTGTATGATTCATTTGTCATTTGTAATCGACCACTATTAAATTATGATACTTACAGCCCCGTCTATTGTTACATTTTGTAACTATTTATTTTTCTTCTGCCATACGTTTTCCCCGTTCTCCGATAATATTCCGTTGCAATTAGACATCATTCTGACCAGGGGTGTTATTCCTATAGACGTTTGAGCTGCTGCTAACTACACATAGCTGTGGTGGTGCAGTCCGATCTCTTAAATACTTGCACTCCAAACATGGTTCTCAGAAAATTTCGCTCTCGTAAGAATGAATGTTCTTCAGCTAATGGAAGCTGGATAGCTACACAGGATAACCTGAGTTAATGTATGGACAAAAATTCTTCTCAAGAAACTCTTTTGAAAAAAATTCATCACAAAAAAGTTTCTTGACAGTATTCCATTCAAAAAACTTCACCACTGAAGACTTAGCAAACAGTTAAGAAATATTACAGGTTACAACTTCATAAGATAAAAACTGGAGAAATACATGAAAAATTATTCTAACATAAAAGTCCTTTCGTCTTTCCAAATCTATTCACATTGGCTCTGACGAAACGTTCTAAAAATAGCAAGGAATTCCTGATTTGGATGCCTGTTTTGAAGCAAGAATGCCGAACTAAATGCTGCCACAATAAAGTAAAATACATTCGTTACTTTAAATCTCAGTCTTTTCAAAACAGTATATAATCTAATAAATCCGCCTGTGCCCACTGATAATATTTCCTTTGTAGTAACAATATTTTCCATCAGATCTATAAATTCCCAAGAGCACCATGTTCTGCGTCCTTCCTGTAGAAGCCCACTGGCACGATACCTCACTTCACTTCACTGTCTCCTCCCCTCGCGTTCAACCTTCACAGAACAAAGATAACCTAATTAGCCAATGCGTGTCCTAAGACATCCAAAACAAGAAAATAGCCTTTAAAAATTATATACACACACCTTTCATATCGGTCTGATGCTGCTACACAGCTGTCCACTTTAATCTGTACTGCCTGAGAAATATCTAAGTTCGAGTGGTCATCTCTATTCCCGTAAGGTTGGTTGGTTTGTTTGGGGGAAGAGACCAAACAGCGAGGTCATCGGTCACATCGGATTAGGGAAGGATGGGGAAGGAAGTCGGCCGTGCCCTTTCAAAGGAACCATCCCAGCATTTGCCTGGAGCGATTTAGGGAAATCACGGAAAACCTAAATCAGGTTGGCCGGACGCGGGATTGAACCGTTGTCCTCCCGAATGCGAGTCCAGTGTGCTACCACTGCGCCACCTCGCTCGGTATTCCCGTAAGGAAACCTTCATTTGTGTAGTGTGACGTGTACCAGTCCATATTTTTAATTGAAGTTAAAAAACGTAATCTGTTGATACCTTCTTCTTCCGTATCATTGCTATGTAGTGAAATGCATGAATTGCTGAAATCAAGAATGGCTTTATGTCTCGCAAGAGGTCCACACCAAGAGTTGCTTCTGTCGTAAGTAAAGGAACACTCAGAATGTTTGTATTAAATGTGTGACTATGCACTGCGAATTCAAAATGTGTTTGCATTTTGACATCAACGACTTTTTACAAAACAGAACCTCTTACTTTGGTATTTTGTAGGGGTAAATTTCGACAAGCTTCATGGGAATAATATTTGTTAAACACTGAATCACTGGTTACTTTGATAGGAGAGACTGAATCTAGAACTGTATTCAAGGTGTATCTTCGCATCTGATTACTGATAATAGCATGGTAAATGTGTTTCTGTGGTTCTTTATATTCATGTAACAGCGTATCCTTAATGTCTTCTAAACAGATAATATTTTCAGTAATATTATCAGAATTAATAATACATTGCGTTGTCTCTACGTGAGCATCTTCCGGACTCTGGACTACTAGTCACTATAAACCCCGACCGTCACGTCTCTGTGAGTTGGGCGAGGAAACTTCGACTATTTGTACTGATCGTTGTAGTTGGATGTAGTTGCCGTGGATGGAAGCAACTGTCTGACACATGCACTGAAAAGTTCTGCTGATTTCTGAAATTGGCCCTTCTCCATATGTCATTTCTGCAGTATGCGTATCTGTAATTTTCCCTGTAATTACAGTTTTGTAGCCTGTGTTGGTAATGACTTTGTCGGTACGGCTGACCTATCAAATTTTGCATATCGTTTTTCTGTGTGATGGTATTGCGTCGCGACTTGCTGTGTGACTGTAGTGCACGGCTTGATAGTGATAATACAAAAATTAAGAACAAATAAAGGAAATGCAAAATCTGTCCCAGTAAATTCAAAAGAAATATAAGTGGTTAGGAAATGGCGAAGCGGCAAAGCAAAATTATAAAAAAATAGCAGACAAGAGCAATGCACTTAAACCGACTGCAAAAAAAGTCCCTGGCAAATACCCGAGCCGTATCCTTGGAGGAAAGTCACCAAATGAAAGCTGTCTTCGTAAGTAAAAAAGATAAAGAAGATTACGTGAATATACACGCATTTGCTTTACTTCTGGATTATCTCTTTCTTAATCTATAGTCTCTTTATGAATGTAAGCTGTTACATACCAAACAATTCCATTCATAGAGAAGAAATTTGTTCCTAAGATAATCCCACATTTACAATTAAGAACTAGATTTCTCCGCGAGAATGTTAAGCAAACCTGAATGCGAGAATGTAAATGAAACAAGCCTTGTGTGCACCAACAATATCTGTTGCAAAAAATTGACTCTGAACTTTAATGAGAACAATTTTAACTCAGAACTCTCAACTGACTCTGCGGAACGGGAAACAAATATCTCTTATATTTAGCTTGCCCGTGTCGCAATGGGAAACGCTGTGCACCTGCTCTCGTAGAAAAAGATGGAAAGGTGTATCTCGGTTTCTGAGCTGTTACTATCGCGGTAGTGCAATGGGATCTCTGAAATGTATGCAGTTCATACGTAGTTCTCATAAAATATATCTCTCGTATAAAAGAATGTCCATCAGGTAATTGGAGCCGAATAATGTCTCAGTAGAATCTGAGTTAGTCTCTAGACAAAAAATTCTTCTCAAGGATCTGTACTAAAAAAATTATTTCAAAAAAATTTCTTGACATTATTCCATTTACAAAACTTCGCCACTGAAGGCTTAGCAAGCAGTAACAAAATATTTCATTACAAATTACAATTACGTAAGCTCAAGAATGGAGAAATATGAAAATATAACTCAACATGAAAATTTACTCTAATACAAAAGCACTCATTCCGCTAATTAATTTCTTTTCGTCTTTTCAGATCTATTAACAAGGACTCTTAACAAGACTTTATAAAAATGGCAAGAAATTCCTGATTCGGGTGCCTGTGTTGAACCAACAATGCCTATCTAAATGCTGCTGGAATAAAATACCTTCATTCGTTACCTTAAATCCCTGTTTTCTCAAAATGGTATCTATCTCAGTACGTTAGTCTCATTTAGCGGATAAAGTTAATATTCCTTTTGTAATAATAAAATCTTACATCAGATGAACGAAATAATGCCTAAGAGCACCACGCTCTGCGTCCCTCCTGTACAAACCCACCGCCATGACGCCCTTTTACCACACCCTTTCTCCTCCCCTCGCAATCAACACTTAACACCCGCGCATCTTCGCAGATCAAAGATAACCTAACTAGTCTATGGGCAGTGCAGGATCTCTGACGAGGCTGCGCGCACATAACTCAACGATACAAATATTACATGAGTGTCCTAACACATACAAAACAAGAAAATTACTTATAAAATTATATACACACACCTTGCACGTGAGACTAAAGAAGAGCACTGGGACTCTTCAAAGTTCGTCCTGTGCTGTACTAATTCCTCAGTAAGTTCAGGACATTACAAACCAAATCAACAGTTGTCTTTGGACGAGCAGATGGTTCCATGGAGAGGATGCCTTAGGTTTCGAACGTGCAACCATGCAAAGACTATTAAGATACATGTTACCTGTTACGATTTTATGCGAGAGTTGCACAAGCTGTATATGCAGTATGGGAGTTTACGCTGGGGAAGAGACGCAACTAGAAGAAATGGTTTTCTCAGTTCTTGATCCTTACCTTAGTACTTGGCACCGTGTCTTACCTTTGCTGCAGAGCTACCACTCGAAAACAAAACCGGTGACTGTGGTGCTGTTAGAGTGAACAGAAGCTTAGGCGAACTGTTTTTGAAAGCCGATGCTCCAAGAATGAAACGGTGACACAGTCTTCTGTAAAAAAAAAAAAAAAAAAAAAAAAAAAGATGATATTTCTCTTCTCGTATGGAAAGACAATCGGAACGTCAGAATGATATAAACAAATCATGACGCTTGAGTCGCAAATATAAGAAAGAAAAACAGAAAAACCGGAGAGAACCTGTTGTGTGTAAAACAACACAATGCCCACATGAAAGGAGGTGATCGTGCAGTACAATACCTTTATCCCTAATCTGTTCTAAGCTGGTCGATGAAACACAAACTGTGGAGTTTCCAATTCGTTCATAATTTACGATGCCCTGAATCCAGAGGAAAAATAAAGTTTATCTAAACGTGTGCATGATCAGTTCGGATTTGTCATGCGAAGCGCTGCTGGGTGTAGCCGAGAGCACGTACGTCAAACGAGACACTAACGACATCAGTCATTTTCCTATGTAGCTGACTCCAGCGCTAGTCCTCGGTGTAGTTCAACTGCTTCTCACAAATACGGCTACAATGCGAAATTGATCTGACAAGCACTATAACTCAGGTATGTTACAGCCTGGTGAACAACTGCTGAAATCTTAAGAACTAAATTTTATTTTCGAAATTTTATTTTTTATGTGTTCTGCTAAGTGTTATGGTTTTCAGCTTTAATAGGCCTGGCTATATAATGAACTAGGTGGTTTTAAAAGCCGCCAGCTTAATAAATGGCAACGGTGACGGAATTACATTGTATTACTATCAAAGTTGTTTGTCCTGCCATTACTTCATATTGGAAATATGCAAAGTATAAGCACTGACTTTGGGTGGTGAAATACTGGATCGCCGTGTATGACAACGAAGGCTGTCCAGACCCTAACAGAATCTTGCCCAGCCCAGCCGGTACCTCGTGATGACTGGGTGTTGTGTGATGTCCTTAGGTTAGTTAGGTTTAAGTAGTTCTAAGTTCTAGAGGACTGATGACCTCAGATGTTAAGTCCCATAGTGCTCAGAGCCATTTGAACCAGCCGGTACTGGAATAAGAAGAGCACCACGTAGAAGCCCACCTGGAGGGCTGTCTGGTGACATGAAGCACCATGAACCTGCATCCATTTCAAACCAATGCCTACCGAATCCGTTGAGTTGGTGCTGCCCGCAGGAAAAGAGGTGAAACATGGTATATTTGCAAATTTTGCACGGGCCTGCTTCATAGGGAGAAATGTTTCACGAAATACCATGTATTAAAAAAATTATCTGCATACTTCGTTTACAAATGCCTCCGAGCTAAATACAACATATAATTATAAAAAATTGGAAATTTGTGAAACGATCTTATGAGGCCAAACTGCTGAGGTCATCGGTTTCTAAGCCTACACACTACTTAATCTAACTTAAACCAACTTTACGCTATACACAACACACCCATCCATGCCCGAGGAAGGACTCGAACCTCCGTCGTGGGGAGCCGCACGAACCGTGACAAGACGCCTCAAACCACGCGGCTACCCCGCGCGGCCCATATAATAGTAACATCTACATCTATGTGATTACTCTGCTATTCACAGTAAAGTGCCTGAAAGAGGGTTCAATGAATCACCATCAAGCTGTCTCTCCACCGTTCCGAGCCTTGATTTCTCCTATTTTATCGTCATGATCATTTCTCCCTATGTAGGTGGGTGCCTACAGAATGTCTTCGCAATCGAAGGAGAATACTGGTGATTGAAATTTCATGAGAATATCCCGTCGCAACGTAAAACGCCTTTGTTTTAATGATTGCCTCTCCAATTCACGTATCACGTCTGTGGCACTATTCCCCCTATTTCGCGATAACACAAAACGAGCTACCCCTCTTTGTACTCTTTCGATGTCATCCGTCAGTCCCATCTGATGCGGATCCCACACCGCACAACAACACTCCAGTATAGGGTGGACAAGCATGGTGTAAGCTGTCTTTCTAGTAGACCTGTCGCACCTTCTAAGTGTTCTGCCGATGAATCGCAGTCTTTGGTTTGCTCTACCCACAACACTATCTGTGTGATCGTTGCAATTTAAGTTATTTTTAATTGTAATCGCTATATATTTAGTTGAATTTACAGCCTTCAGATTCGTGTGACTTATCGCGTAAGCGAAATTTAGCGGATTTCTTTTAGTACTCAAGTGAATAACTTCACACGTTTCTTTATTCAGGGTCAGTTGCCACCGTATATGATAAAGTGTTCTCGATAAATCAAACCAAAGGGCTGAGGGATAATATCAGCAAATTGTACTTGTGTCTCAGTGTACTACTAAGCGTGTAGTTAAAGGTAGTAAGTTTTACGAACAGATTAACAAATGGACACTGCAGAAATAGGTGGATGTTTTGTATATGTGATATGATGCTGTTATTATTATGCACACTAGTAGGGTGCATTATGATGATTAGCTTAACTCGTAGCTCGCAAAACATCACAATTACAGTTTACAAAAAGTGGTACTTGTGTGAATGCATTAACAACTATGGTTTCATAATGTGGAGAAACGTTTCATGTTCCAAAGCTGATAGTTTAAAAAAAAAAAACAGCACGAAGTTAATGAGATGTAAATTGGTTTATAATTACAAGCAAAAAAAAAAAAAACAGCTACAAAGCCGTACCGTTTTGTATAGCCAGACGACCGTAGCGAAATGTGATTACAGCGTCTGCAAATCTGGCAGCACTTAATACCCGTCCACTGCGAAAAGTTGAAACAAAAATATCTGGTCTTTAATTTGTTAAGATAGTATTTAATAATAATAGGCTGTTTCCATCCACTGTACGTTCCCTACGTCTACTACGGTTTGGAGTTAAACTCAATTTCTGTTTTCTTTAGTTACACTTTTGGTTTATATTAGCTTCATGTTTTGAAATAACCTTAAAAGAAAACGAGATTATGCTAATTTTGTGCGAATGCTGTCACGGATTGAAGTACAGTGGAAAAATATTGTTTATGAATAATAGATTTTTCCGTTTGCATGAACGGAGACCTTTTACACTGAACTTAATGAAAGTAGACATTCTCATGCTAATTAGAGCCTACAATGTTGGCTCAGAACTTTTTCTATTATTAAACTATGTGTATCTGCGAATTACAACAAGTTATAACACTTTAACCGTTTATTTTGTGAATATAGGGGAGAGTCCTCGAAGTTGGAACATTGCCTAAGTTGGAACACATTCGTATTTCGCTACGTGTCGGTAACTTGAGCTTCGAAGTTGGCTCTCCTTGTGAGAATAGTCAGGTTGTGTGGCCCTATTGTCAGTCGATTGTAGCTACCGAAGCAAAAATAACTGCCACTGTCGTATTCTCTTCATTCTTGTTGCAAGCGCCGTACTGAAATCATAAACTTCTGTATGCAGTGCGATTAAGTAAATAAATTATTTGCACTATAGTTTTGAAACGCATGTCATTAATTGTTAGCAAGAACACGCACGGTTTACTTTTGTGTGTTCCTGTAGCATTATCTTTTCTCGTAAAACGTCCAGCTGACGAAGTAGGATCGCTGAGCGTTTCCTGATTTACACGGTCCATTTTAGGAGACACTCGCAGTAGTTAATATTGAAGTGCAGTTTTACAATACGTAAGAGGCACGGGTGATGTGTTTTCAAGATGGAAAAGAGCGGAATGCCCGGGAAATGGACAGAAGATGAGCTGAACGTCGCAGCGCGCAGAAACGTGGCAGTGCACTTAATGAGTATGCTGATGTTTATGGAGTACCTAAAGTTACAATAAGAGAGACACACTGATAGCGAAAACACGTCCCCAATTTCGGAATGCAATCAATTTTTGCGGATGAGATGAAAATAAGTTCTTGCAGAGCACCTTCTATTTGAAGAGAAGTTTTCTCGGACTTACCAAGTATGTTCGCAAACTTGTATTCGATGTAGCTGAGAAAATTGCATTACTTCATTGTATCAACACAGAGAAAATGTGACGGGGAAAAAGTATTTTCATTTATCTATGGGACGTAATTCTCAGCTTTTCCTCCGTCTGGAAGAAGAAATATCATTGGGCAGAGATAAGAAGTTCAACGATGAGAACGGGAAGCGGTTCTTCTACTTCCTTGAGAAAACTGTCGGCGAGAATAGAGTTGAAACTAACATTGTATTCAATACGCTAGTTGTTTGTGCTGTCAGTGCGGCTGCATACTTTGTTCCACCTGTGATTGTGTTCAAGTGTAAGAGGAGAGAGCGAGAACTTGAAATTAGTGCCCCTCCAGGAAGTGTAGTTCACACCTCAGATATTAGCTACATGAATCCTGAGTTGTTTTTGTTTAAATCAAATACTTCAAAAATAATGTGAACTACAGCAAGGACTCATCGGTGCTCCTTCTACGTAATGGTCACACAACACAAAGTAGAAACCTGGAAGAAGATGAGTGGTCTCTTGATATCGGTGTTATCACTGCACTAAACTACACTACACACAGAGTGCGATCATCTAATGTTTCGTTTTTTGCAAACGTAGGTAAATCTGTAACGCAGTTTTAGATACCTGGTCAGTTGAATGAAGCTTATGACGAGCAACAACAATTGAATGTATGATAATGTCTTCCGCCCAGCAGGAATTTTGTCTGTGAATAGGAATGTGTATTCAGATTATCATTTTTCATCTGGTGATTACTTCATATCTGATGACAACTTCGTAATGAAACCCTCTTCTTCTAACAATCTTGCATAGAAATATTCTTCAGAAGTCACTTCAAGTGTTGACCGTTGTACGACACCTATAAAATTTTCAAGTAGACTGTCAATAAGGTGTCATGGCTTGAAGATGCCTACAAGAAGCCTGCTGTTCGAAGTAGAGGGAACACACAGAAAGCCACTGCAAACACTAGCACCCCTTATAACCAAGAATTAAAACAATCGAATGGTCAAGTAAAGAACCAAAAATAAGTTAAGACAGCTTTATTTCCCAAACAGCAGAATACAAACAAAATTGCTGGCATTCAATAGGATTCTGCGTAAGAAGACAAAAGAAGATGACATGATTCGATGTATGGACTGTGGACCAGGGCAGCGTGCTGAGTTTTTGTGACAGAGTCGGTTGTACTGAAGCAATTTTTTATTTAATTTATCAATTTCAAATTTCATAAGTACAGAGTTCGGCCAACCAATGACTTCAGAGTCACCTAGGAACCAGCCAGTAGATCCTGAACCAGCTAGACCCCCGAAATTACTGTTAGTGGAAGACAAATGGAAGGCAAAAGCTAGTTTTTTCTGAAATAGAGATCTGAATAACTAACGTGATCAATTGAACTTCTTCAAGTTCCTTCTCACTCAAACTAACAGCACATCTGAGTGAAAAACCTTCCTATTTAAAATACGCGAAATAAGAAAGCAATTAACCAACTATTTGAACATCTGATCTGCAGTGTTTTGAATGATCACATTAAACTGAACACTTCGAGAAAATAAAATTCTGATCTTAATGAAAATTAAAAACACACTTCAAGTCAAAATATAATAAAGCTGATCATTTTTCAGGGATAATCAGTGTGCGCCGCTTGACATAAGCACAACCAGAAAGTGGCACTGAAATACACAGGTTCAATGGTCACCACAGGTAACTAATGAATTACCAGATACATAGCAGAGTTAGTTAGCTACATAACAGTATTACCGTGTAACCAGCTGGTAGTAAATGTTACCATGAAGTAGTAGCCACAGTAACTGCCGCTCACTAACCTACATCAAAACTGACTATTAACCCAGAGCGTTCACGTAGATACAGATGTACTCTTAGTACGTCATTTCCTAAAATAATTCTATTAGCAACACATGATCTGATTCAGCTAAGTACCATTACCCTTGCTCTAATTATGTTGATATTCATCTTATAACTTCTTTTAGAGACACTATCCATCCCATTCACTTGCTCTTGCAAGTCGTCTGCATTTCTGACGGAATTACAATATCACACGGCAATAGGCAAAATTTATACTTCTCCTCCGTGAACTCTAATTTCCCTTAGAAATTTTTTCTTGTTTCCTTTACTGGTTGCCCAGCGCACAGATTGAATCACACTTGGGAGATGCTACAAACTTGTTACAAGCGCTTCTCATTCACTGTTCACCGTTCACCTTCCATGCCCTTCGACTCTTAAAACTGGAATCTGGTTTCCGCGTAAGTTGAAGATAAATTTTCGCTCCCTGTGTTTGCCTCTGCTACCTTCAGACTTGCAAAGAGAGTATTCAGGTCGACACTGTCAAAAGCTTTTTCTGAATCTACGAAGGTGAGTTTGCCCTTCGTCAATGGTCCGGTTAAAATGATAATACGCGATGAATAGATTAAAAATAGCTCTCCTTTTCACACTTGTGCTTGCAAGAAGAACGCTTGTTGAGTTCCGTAATTCTACGCGAGAGGGGAGTTCTGTGAAACTTAGATGACTCTTAGATACTGGAATTAAGGGCAGCTCTTTCTTTTCTCAAAAGTAACAGCGGGAGGAACGGTTCTTTCTTCTAGTGCTAGATTTAATTCCGTAACTCATCTAGCGTGACTCCACACTCCACAGTGCGCTGTTTCCCTTCTCAGACTGTGCCAGAGAGAGAGAGAGGGAGGGCGAGAGAGTATGAAAGGGGGGGAGAGAGAGAGACAGGGACAGGTTGACTGGTATATAACACCTCGGAGGCGGCGACCTGTGGTGTGTCTGCTCCCCAACTGCTGTACGAGCGGAAAGCCCGAGCGCTCTCGGCCGACGGGCCGTAAACTGCCGAGACAGTAACACCATCTCCCCCCTCCCCCCCAACCCCCATCCCACCAACACAGCAAGGCTACCACCGCGCCGCAAGCCCCACTCCCTGAACGGCGGAAGGATTTTCACGGCGGTAAGTCCCGATAGCGCAGCGTTATGGCTCGCTAAGTGAAATACCCTCCATTAATTTCTCTAGCCGGAAGACGTACGTCGTTCGCAGCATGTAGGGGCGCTACTTCACCATGTACGTCTACAGCTCGAAAGCTACGTTACGGTGAGTGATGGAAGATATTTCTGGTCCTACAATAACGTCCCCCTTCTCCTGTACTTTTCGTAAACTGTGCGTGGGAACAACGACTGTCCCTAATCCCTTGTATGAGCAGGAATTCCTCTGAATTTTGTCGTCGTTATCATTTCGCAAGCTTTGTGTGCGGGGAGGTAATACGTTGCTCGACGCTCTCTGAAACATACTGTGGAAAGCCATTCTTCTGCATTAATTATTTGAAATCAGGTTATTATTTTTGAGCAGTCAGACTGCGTTGCGCTGGGATATTGTGGGTCAGTTTTGAGATGATAAGAATAAGCAAAGAGACAATATAGTCAATGTGCGTGTAAGGAGGCCCTGATTACTCTCACAGGCTGTGCTAGATGAACCCTCATACTTTGAAAGTGTAAAGAATGTACATTTCTAGCCGACCGGGGTGGCCGAGCGGTTCTAGGCGCTACAGTCTGGAACCACGCGACCGCTATGGTCCCAGGTTCGAATCCTGCCTCGGGCATGGATGTGTGTGCTGTCCTTAGGTTAGTTGGGTTTCAGTAGATCTAAGTTCTAGGCGACTGATGACCTTAGAAGTTAAGTCCCATAGTGCTCAGAGCCATTTTTTCTTGTAAATTTCTAATACCCAAGAGAGCAAACGTAGTAATGGAATGTGACTCGAAAACAAGTAGCGCTTTGCATTATGAACACTGACAGCGCTCTAAGCACTCTGTAAGAGAGACTTTGTGGCTGGTCGGACTGGCAGTTGGAAGTTGACAGTCACCCTTGATGGCAGTTGGAGGTGAACAGCCAGCAGAGATGGAAGTAGGGAGTGAGTGATCAGAACTGATGGAGGTTAGAGGTTAATAATTGGCAGTGTTGGAGGTTTGCAGTATTAGCGCGAGCAGACGGTCTGAATGTATATCCGTAATTGAGATTTATTACTGATGATTATACAATTTTTGAACTGGTTGTCACTTGATTGAGGTAAAACTTCGTAAATACATTGTTTGCTCTGCAACAAAATCTTTCCTTTGCTGACCACATGTCTATTAGTAGTTGGAGTCTTCTGTAGCTAGAATCTTTTATTTAGGTGGCTGTATTGGCACTTGCTGTATTGCAGTAGTTCGTGTAATGAAGATTTTTGTGAGGTAAGTGAGTTATGAAATTTATAGCTTATTGTTAGGATTTTCTAATAATTCAGGGCCATTCTTCTGTATTAATTATTTGAAGTCAGGTTATCATTTTTGAGCAGTCAGATTGCGTTGCGCTAGGATATTGTGGGTCAGTTTTGAGATGATAAGAATAAGCAAACAGACAATATAGTCAATTTCACTTAGCAATATAAGCAGAAACTCTTTATTAGGAAGTTTCACCATCTCAGTTATTTCAGTCTAAGTAAGCAAAACCCTTTTTAAGAAGTTTCAACTTCTATAAATTCAGCACAACCGAAGGAAATGTGATCATACGTATCTAACAGGCGTAAGTAGCATGTAAATTAATAGGCTGGTGAATGCAATAGATTTCTTTGAATATGTGTTAGCTTTCTGCATATAATGTGTATCTCTGGAATGCAGTTCTCTCACCTTTTGCATATACATAAATTACATATGCAATGAACAGTTTTTAGATGATCAACTGCAATCTTCATACGCTTCGTACATAACACTGTATATATAAAAGAGTTAGAAGAACCATTGAGAAAAAAAAAAACGAAGTAATTCCTAAGGAACTGCTGAAATGCTGAGGAATGCCACAGAAATATGGATTTTTGCATTTGATAAATATGTACTGGCATGCAAACAGGATACTGGAGGAGTAGAGGTTAGCAAATATAGTCTGAATCTTCAGGAACGGAGACAGATGCAGCACAAGAAATTACAGAACAATAAATACCTTCAACAGGGAATGGTAAGTATATGGCAAGATACTTAATGCTCCTTTGCAGCCCATACCAAAATCTAAGTTGTCTGAACTTCAAAACAGGCTTGGGGATAGAAGATCTTGGTCCCATAATGTACAAAAAGTTGATAGAAGATTGGAGAAGTGGAGAGACTAAAACCATCCTATATATATATATATATATATATATATATATATATATATATATATATATATATATATATATATATATATATCACGTTCATCGATTTTAAAAAGGCGTTCAGACAAATGAAAGATTGAGAATAAAGTAGGGAAAATTTTACAAAAAGGATGGATACCCTAAGCATCGTACTGTATATCAGCAATAAAGAGCCCGTATAACTCAGAAAAATAGAGAGAGCAGTGGTATTAAGTATAAATCAAGAAATAAAACAAAGTTGTAGCCTTTCTCCGACACTGTTTTACATAGATTTAGGTGATGCCACTCGTATGTGTCAAATTACACGTCCAGCACAATGTATTAACCTAGGAAAAGGCGTATTTACTAATACGCTGGTATTTGCTGACGACCTGCTGCTTATAGAGACAACAGAAAATGGATTCCAAAGAGCATTATATAAGCTGCAGCTGTGCTCAACTCAATATACTCTGAATATCTGAATACTAAAAAAAAGAAAGAAAAGTGATGTGTCTCTTGGGAAGAAAACCGCTAAGATCCAAAATAAAGCTGAATAACCAATCAATTGAACAACACATTTAGCTACGTTGAACAGAATGTATCTTTTGTCGACAGACAAATAGATATCACACTAATTAAGCTGCAAATGATACGCGACACCATGAGAGGAACACTAAACAACAAAACCCGGAATAATACTCAAGTTCTATAATGTAATGGCTGGAAGGGAGTCATGGATTAAGAGAGAGAGATAACAGGTCAGTAAAGGAATGATCGAAATTGATTTGGAAATGCGGATTTACAAGGTAAAGTATAAAATACAACTACATAAAAAGTGAAAGAATATTACCAAAAGCAGCAAGTAAATTCAAACCACTCAGAGTAAGAATTTTTGGAAGACAAATGAAATATTGAGAATAAATCCTATGAAGCTGGAACAGGTCATGAAAGCCTAATCGTGGTTGGGAAGAAGAAGAAGATGAACAAATAGACAAAACAATGAGTTAGATAAGTGAGGCAATACAAAGCGATGTCTAGCAGTAGCTGCCTGCAACAGAACACATCATAATCTACTTCTTCTTTTATCACCACTTCAAAAGTACTTGTCATGCAGAAAGATTCTACTTAATATTATTAATAATTTCTAGTGCCAGCTGTGTATTCTAACGGCTATTAATTAAAGTGAGTGTGTAAGTAGGCTGTTTAAGTTTATATGTTGGTTCAAAAATAGTTCAAATGGCTCTGAGCACTATGGGACTTAACATCTATGGTCATCAGTCCCCTAGAACTTAGAACTACTTAAACATAAGCAACCTAAGGACATCACACAACACCCAGCCATCACGAGGCAGAGAAAATCCCTGACCCCGCCGGGAATCGAACCCGGGAACCCGGGCGTGGGAAGCGAGAACGCTACCGCACGACCACGAGATGCGGGCTTTATATGTTGGTAATGCCACGTAGCGCTCTGTATGAAAATCACTGACTGTGCTGTGTGCAGTCTGTGGCTGGTTTGCATTGTTGGAATATTTGCTATTTTTGTGTTGGGCAGTTGGCTGTTAACAGCGCGTAGCGTTGCGCAGTTGGAGGTGAGCCGCCAGCAGTGGTGGATGTGTGGGAGAAAGATCGCAGAATTTTGAGAGCAGACGATCTGGACGTGTGTCCATCTGAAAGAGTAAATTTGTAATATTGGATATCATGAACTGATATATACAGAGTGTTACAAAGAGGTACGGCCAAGCTTACAGGAAACACTCCTCTCACACAAATAAAGAAAAGGTGTTATGTGGACATGTGCCCGGAAACGCTTAATTTCCGTCTTAGAGCTAATTTTAGTTTCGTCAGTATGTACTGTACTTCCTCGATTCACCGCCAGTTGGCCCAATTGAAGGAGGGTAATGTTGACTTCGGTGCTTGTGTTGTCATGCGACTCATTGCTCTAGAGTACTAACATCAAGCACATCGGTACGTAGCATCAACAGGGTAGTGTTAATCACGAACGTGGTTTTGCAGTCAGTGCAATGTTTACAAATGCGGACTTGGCAGATGCCCATTTGATGTATGGATTAGCACGGGGCAAAAGCCGTGGCGCGGTACGTTTGTATCGAGACAGATTTCCAGGACGAAGGTGTCCCGACAGGAAGACGTTCGAAGCAATTGATCGGCGTCTTAGGGAGCACGGAGCATTCCAGCCTATGACTCGCGACTGGGGAAGACCTAGAACGACGAGGACACCTGCAATGGACGAGGCAATTCTTCATGCAGTTGACGATAATCCTAATGTCAGCGTCAGAGAAGTTGCTGCTGTACAAGGTAACGTTGACCACGTCACTGTATGGAGAGTGCTACGGGAGAAACAGTTGTTTCCGTACCATGTACAGCGTGTGCAGGCACTATCAGCAGCTGATTGGCCTCCACGGGTACACTTCTGCGAATGGTTCATCCAACAATGTGTCAATCCTCATTTCAGTGCAAATGTTCTCTTTACGGATGAGGCTTCATTCCAACGTGATGAAATTCTAAATTTTCACAATCAACATGTGTGGGCTGACGAGAATCCGCACGCAGTTGTGCAATCACGTCATCAACACAGATTTTCTGTGAACGATTGGGCAGGCATTGTTGATGTCTTGATTGGGCCCCATGTTCTTCCACCTACGCTCAATGGAGCACGTTATCATGATTTCATACGGGATACTCTACCTGTGCTGCTAGAACATGTGCCTTTACAAGTACGACACAACACCAATTCCATTTCTTCCACGCTCTCCTGACCTCAACCCTCTTGACTTTCATTTATGGGGGCATCTGAAAGCTCTTGTCTACGCAACCCCGCTACCAAATGTAGAGACTCTTTCGTGCTCGTATTGTGGACGGCTGTGATACAATACGCCATTCTCCAGGGCTGCATCAGCGCATCAGGGATTCCATGCGGCGGAGGGTGGATGCATGTATCCTCGCTAACGGAGGACATTTTGAACATTTCCTGTGACAAAGTGTTCGAAGTCACGCCGGTACGTTCTGTTGCTGTGTGTTTCCATTCCATGATTAATGTGATTTGAAGAGAAGTAATAAAATGAGCTCTAACATGGAAAGTAAGCGTTTCCGGACACATGTCCTCATAACATATTTTCTTTCTTTGTGTGTGAGGAATGTTTCCTGAATGTTTGGCAGTACCTTTTTGTAACACCCTGTATATGATGACCTTTGAACATTATGAAGGTAAATAAATTATTTGTTCTCTATCAAAATCTTTCATTTGCTAACTATGCCTATCAATAGTTAGTGCCTTCAATAGTTAGAATCTTTTATTCAGCTGGCAGTATTGGCGCACGCTGTATTGCAGTAGTTTGAGTAACGAAGATTTTTGTGAGGTAAGTGATTCATGAAAAGTACAGGTAATTGTTAGTCTAGGCCATTCTTTTGTAGGGATTATTGAAAGTCAGATTGCGTTGCGCTAAAAAAATATTGTGTGTCAGTTTAGTGTTGATCAGAATAAGTAAAGATAGAAATGTCTGAGTACGTTCAGTTCTGCTCAGCTGTTTGAAAATCAAATAACGTAAGAGGTTTACCAGCACAGTAATTCATAATTTTTCTAAGGGGATGTTTTAAGTGTGACTTGCATCGGTGACATTTGGGAGACAGGAAAATGGCAGCCGGTCAGTATGGGACTTTCAAATAGATCATATACGAGGAGTGATAGTGCTCTGACAAGTTAATTCATTAGACGTCAGTTTAGCGAGCAATATATTGGCATCAAAGTCAAGAGAAAGTCTTTACAGACCTATAGTGATATTGCAACCTACAGGCCCAATATTCTACATTGCAAACTACAGCAGTATCGACTGGAGCACGTGATTCTAAATCTTTGATAAATTAATCTATACACATGACGAGTGGTTAACACTACTGAAAGTATAATAGAACGAAATGAGAAAAAGTAATATGTGATGCAATAACAAGCTTTCAAACCGTTCGTGATAGCTACTTTTGAGCACGTATTGCACTCTGCGGAAACACACCGTCGAATACCTACACGGAGAGTAATATACAAGCAATCATTCCCCTGGCTATTGTTGCTGCATAAAAATAACCTTAATCACAGTAAATAAATTGAGTACCGCTGAGCCGATTCTTACGTCCTACGATGTCTGCGTAAAAGCGTAGACACCGATCAGACAGACGCAGCTTCCTTTTCAACATCAGAAACGCAGCACAAAGCGCATCTTCTCCGAGCGTAGACATTAACAGACAAAGGCTGACGACGAACGGAGCAAACTGTCTCGCCAAAGTTTATCCCGGTCACAGCGATCAAGCAAAGAGTTTGCTTGAGAGCTCGTGTCTACATACCGAAACTGGTTAGAGCTAGATGTTATAGATCATAGCAAATATAAACATCGCGATACAAAACCAGGTAAAATATAACATGAGGAAGAGAAAGTGCCGAGTAACAGGCACCTTTCAAGGTGCCACTGCGTACTCAGTGGTATGGCTTCTAAACTATTTCCTGCCCTGACCGCTCTCACAGTTACAGTGGTTAGGTTTAAGGTGGGAAAAGGATGACACAACTTTACTTAAATAAAAATGCAACCCAGACACTATTAAGTATGTAGATTTCTCATAAATACCCACGAGAATATTGACAATTGAGCCCATAGTTCGACCACTATCAAAAGACATTGAAATAGGTGACAAAGGAGCCAGGATAATAGGAAATGCTTACTGAAACGATGGATAACGCCCGTCACACAATTGAAAAACAAATTTTTTATGGTTATTTCACCCCCTTACCCAATACGTGATGGGGGGAGGGGGAGGTGGGAGTCTTACGCAGTATGTTCTTCGCTCTTCAGCCAAACGAATTAACAAAGATTTATATCGAGAAATAGAAAATAAATTTGCAGCGATTTTCTATTTTAAATTTAAAAAATCAAAGACAGACGAGTAAAAAGACATAAAAAATACAGACATTTTAAAAACTTATAGCAGGAAGGTGAAATTCTTTTGATAAAAACACTGAAGCACTGTACTTTCACTTAAAATCTGGAGAAACTGCAAGAGGGTGAGACTTATTGTAAGAGAAGAGAGTATGTTCCTCAGCTTTGAGGGATTGGGTAGAAAGCTGGGGGACGAAGATGAGTTTTAGGAATATTGTGTTGTGTGGGTAGGCACTGATTTCAAGATGAAAGAGATGGAGAGGGGAAAGAAGAGAGGATCCGTAATGTGGAGTGGGATAAGGTGGGGAAGAGTTGAAATTGGTGGGAGTGATAAATACCAGTGCCGATCTCATTGTCTGGAAGAAGAAGTTTGTTGAAATTGCACTGGTATAGTATGTAGAGTGTGGGTAGGTGCAGGGACGGAGGGATGAGTTTGTGAAGGCGCAGCAGCACATCATGGTTACTGATCGGAGTGGGGTCAATCAAGTGATTGGAACCTCGTTTGATGGTGGTACATGAGATGTGGAGGTATTCAGTGTAGGTGAGGAGGGGTGGGAGTTTGGAGAGATGGTAGAGGATTAACTGGGGGAAAGGAAACGGATGCGGAGAGTGAGACGAAGTGCATGGCTTTCGAGGATTTGGAGGGACTTATACAACTTTGGTGGGGCGAAACATTTGCATAGCAGGGGATAAAATCAGATCAGGGTTTTGTAGATGTAGAAAACAGCAGAGGTGTGTAATCCCCAAATTCGACCCGTTAGTAGTTTTAGTAGCTTTAGTCTATCTTACCATTTGGTGGATGGCAAGTAGGTAAGTTTTCCACGTTAGTGGCCGGTCGAGGGTCAGTCCAAGATATTTTACTGTGTTAGTTAACTGGATAGGATTGTTGTAAATGATAAGGTAGAAGTCATGGAGGCAAAAAATATGGATGGTTCCTCTAAAATTATTGCCTGGGTTTTAGAGAAGATGTTCTCAAGGAGCTGTTAGTTACATCAGGAGGTAAAGTGATTAAGATGGATTTGGAGGTGTCTTCGGGATTACTAGAGTGTAGGGTAGAGGCCGAGGAAAGCAGTGTCATCAGCATACTGAAGGAGGTCGACTGGTGGTGGTGGTTTCTTCATATAGCGGTCATAAATCGCTCAAAAAGGTGACACAGACGATGAAAAGAAATACATAAACTGTAGTGAACATGAGAGTCAGTAATGACGGCACATGGCGGTAGAGCATGGCAGATTACCATAAGCCTTCAACACACGGACCGTTCTTTCGAAAGTCAACAATGAGCGCGGCGATTTCAACGCGCTGCTGAAGGATCAGAAATGATGTGACTTGTGCATACGGTAGGTTTACGTGTTCTTTGGCGTCGTATGCTCGATCGCAACGCGATCCAACTGACGTAGCCCGCCAATCACATAGCAAAATTCCAACTTTAGCTCTATTAAAATGTACATTTCTTCCCTTGTCCACTGCTACCTATATTTCTCTGTCTGTAGTATACATAAATAAAAACTTAAATATCGATGAACAAATTGTAAGGCAACAAAGAAGGTACCATATCCATTCAGTAAGGTCAGCGGCATATAAAAGTTCAATTACAAACAGTGCGATACAATTTTACAATACTTCTCCACACAAGACAAAAATTATTTCATCATTCCCACTTTTTAGTGAAACCGTAAGATCATTTTTACTTGATCACTGTTCTTATTCAGTAGCACAATCATTACAACAGGTGAAATACGAAACTTGCAACAAGGAAGTGGAGCATTGCTTGGTGCAAGTAGTGCAAGCTGCCTTGTAGATTAAGCCAATCGACCGCTCAGTCCTCGTAGGATATTGTACAATATTCATTTACTAAAATAATAAGAAACTATCAGAAACTACTACTCTATACCGTCCACGAATAATTTAAGGCAATATTTTTGCGTCTTACCAGCTTTAATTGCAGATATGTTATTAATGGAGTTCTGATTATGCTAAATGGTACAAATAACAATGCGTTTTTGATGGAGGCTCAATGTTCCTCTGCCTTCAAACGGCATACTTTTATAAATACGCTAGTTACTACACACATCGAAAAATGTTTTGCATCATCCTGGTTCCCAGAACTTCTGAAGATAGACGTTGATTGTGGATATTGTATCACAGACACAGTCCCTTTGTCTGTTTAGAGATGTCACTAAACCCGTCCAAAGATGTAAACAACCATGCATGAGCAGGGCTTATTAGACAGAGGGGGTCCAACAGCCGATCAGTTCCAGTCATTCCACCAGTAAGGAGCTACACGACTCGTGTAGTCAGTAGTTTAACCACGCCTAGACGGTCAATACCACGGTTAGATCGCGTCCGCATTGTTACTTTGTGCCGGGAAGGTCTCTCAACAAGGGTAGGGTCCAGGCGTCTCGAAGTGAACCAAAGCGATGTTGTTCGGACATAGAGGAGGTACAGAGAGACAGGAACTGTCGATGACATGCCTCGCTCTGGCCTCCCAAGGCCTATTACTGCAGTGGATGACCGCTACATACGGACTATGGCTCGAAGGAACCCTGACCGCAACGCCATGTTGAATAATTCTTTTCGTGCAGCCACAGGAAGTCGTGTCACGACTCAAACTGTGCGCAGTAGGGTTCACGATGCGCTACTTCACTACCAACGTCCTGAGTGAGGTCCATCTTTGTAACCACGACAGTATGCAGCGCTGTACAGATGGGCCCAATAACATGCCAAATGGTCCGCTCAGGATTGGCAACATGTTCTTTTCACCGATGAGTGTCGCATATGCCCTCAACCAGACAATCGTCGGAGACGTGTTTGGAGGCCACCTGGTCAGGCTGAACGCCATAGGCACAACGTCCAGCGAGTGCAGCGAGGTGCAGGTTCCCTTCTGTTTTGGGGTGGCCGACGTACGCCACTGGTGGTCATACAAAGTGCCATAACGGCTGTACGATACGTGAATGCCATACTCCCACCGATAATGCAACCATATCGGCAGCATGTTGCCGAGGTGTTCGTCTTCATGGATGACAATTCGCGCCCTCATCGTGCGCATCTTGTGAGTGACTCCATTCAGGACAACGACATCGCTTGACTAGAGGGGCCAGCATGTTCTTCAGACATGAACCCTATCTAACATGCCTGGAATGGATTGAAAAGAACTGTTTATGGACGATGTGACCCACCAACAACTCTGAGGGATCTAAGCAGAATCGCAGTGGAGGAATGGGACAATCTGGACCAACAGTGCCTTGATGAACTAGCTGATAGTAAGCCACAACGAATACAGACATACATCTATGCAAGAGGACCTGCTACTGGGTATCAGAGGTACCAGTGAGTACAGCGGTCTGGACCACCACCTCTGAACGTCTCGCTGTATGGTGGTGCAACTTGCAATGTGTGGTTTTCATGAGCAATAAAAAGGGTGAAAATGATGTTTATGTTGATCTATGTTCCAATTTCCTGTACAGGTTCCGGAACTCTCGGAACCGAGGTGATGCAAGACATTTTTGATGTGTGTATAATTCTTTAACCACCCATATGACGTTATCCATAATTTTTTTACAACGAGTCGAACAATTAACTACGGGTTTTCAAGAGACCCTAAATTTGCTATTGCTTAAAAGCGGCATATGTACGTTGATCAGCTGGATTATTTTGACCACCTTCGTAATAGCTGGTGTGTCCACCTTTGGGACGGATAACAGTGCTGGCGCGTGGTAGCATAGAATCAGTGAGGCGTAGGTAGGTTGATGGAGGGAGATGGCCACATCTGAACACATAGGTCACCTATTTCTCGTAAATTCCGGGGAGGGGTGGGGGGGGGGCGATGAACTCTGATGCCATGTTCAATCACATCCCAGATGCATTCGATCGCTTTCAGATCTTGTTAGTTGGGAGTCAGCACATCAACTGCATCTCTCCACTGTATTACTCGAACCACGCTCTCACAATCTTGGCCTTATGAGGTGGCGCGTTATCTTGCTGAAAATTCCCGCCTCCGTCGGAAACATGATCCTCATGAAGGGGTGTACGTGGTCTGCAACCACTTGGCCTTCGTGGTGCCTTGACAAGCTCCGCTGGACCCGTGGATGCCCACGTGAATGTTGTGCAGGGTATAATGGGGCTGCCGCCAGCTTCACTCCGTCCAACACTTTAGGTGTCAAGGAGCTGTTCCCCTGGAAGACGACGGATTCCCCCCTCGCGTTGGCACGATGTAGGTGGTATGGAAATTCATCCAACCATGCAACGCTCTGCCACAGCTCCGACGTCCAGTGCTGATGGTTACGGGTTTATTTCAGTCATAGTTGCCGATGTTGTGGTGTTAGCAGCGGCGCATGGACGGGTTGTCAGTTGCGGAGGTCCGTCGTTAGGAGTGTTCGGCGCAATTTGTGTTCAGACCCACTTGTGCTCTGCCCAGCATTAAAGTCTGATGTTAGTTTCGCCATAGTTCGCCGCCTGTCCTGTCTTACCAGTCTGGCCAGCCTATGACGTTAGATATCTAAGAGGGTTTGCCGCTCAACCCCACCACTTGCACACGTGCAAGGTGTTGAAGACACTCACTTCAGAATTCCTCGAACACCTGACAAGTCGTACAGCTTCCGAAATGCTCTTGCCGAGCCTTCGGGCCATCAGAATCTGCTCCCGGGCAAACTCAGATAGATCTCGAGCATTCGCCATTCTACACACGGACAGCACGCTCACTGGTACTACATGCGCCATGCGTGTGTCTTAGGTAGCCGTCATTCGTCGCCAGGTGACGTTGTTACCGCCTTGACGGGTTTATATGGATGGTAGGTCGGTAGTCATACTGTTCTGGCTGATCAGTTTACAAATGAGCTTGAACTGAAATCCACAAGGCGTTTCGGGATTCTGGACTGAGATGACGTGCATCTGACGTAGATGCCGCTCTCCCATCTGACTGGTCTACGTTCAGGGGTGTGTTCAGAAACTCTGACATGCTAGATACTGTTCTGCAGATTCGGGAAGACTCCCCAACGTGGTTTTTCCACTTCATGACGTTAGAAACTCGGCACGCTGAACGTTTGAATGCACGGTCCGTGTGCCTATGACTTCAGCGGTGGCACAGAAGCGGCGGTGGTCACTATGTGATCGTAATTACAACTTCCTACAGTAATTGTAGATGATCTGATGGTCGCAACTACCGAGCAACAGTATCATTAAATGCTCATCTTATTAACCGTAAATCTTTTATCGTCCTTTTCGGTGCATATAGCACTCGCAAGGGGAGGCCGCCAATTGTGAAATTCAGATTCGATTCATACTGCGCATAATAAAAGCTCATGGCCAGAGGTGTAATGTGGCAAAGCACCAAGATGCACTTCTCAGCCGTTGTCGAGGAAATCGACAGTTAAAAGAAGCCGTTGCGGTAAAATTCTACGGTTAATTATTTTCTACAGCGTCGTGGCGCAGCGGTAAGCGCTCGGGTTCGTAATCCGAAGGTCGCCGGATCGAATCTCGCGCCATGCAATTTTTTTGGCGGATCGCTCTCCAATTGTACCGACTCCATTTTTCCCTTTTTTTAACAGGGTGTACCAAAGCTCTCCCGTCCGCACTGATTTTCGACGATGTTATAAGTTGCGCTAGGGACCGCATCTACCTTCTTTCGAATATATATAATTTCCGGGAATTTTATATATATATATAAAATTCCCGGAAATCAGTTGCAACAATTATATATATATATATATATATATATATATATATATATATATATATATATATATTTGAATTAGAAAAAACAAATAATAAAAAAAAACGTTGCATGGCGCGAGATTCGATCCGGCGACTTTCGGATTACGACCCCGAGCGCTTACCGCTGCGCGACGACGCTGTAGGAAATTATTAATCGTAGAGAGCATTTCACGCAACGGTTTCTTTTTAACTGTCGATTTTCTCGACAACGGGTGAGAAGTGCATCTTGGTGCTTTGCCACATTACACCTCTGGCCATGAGCTTTTATTATGCGCAGTATGAATCGAATCTGAATTTCACAATTGGCGGCCTCCCCTTATCAGTTAAACTGGCTCATCATGGCGTCTGAGAGCTAGGACCGTGTGGCCTGGAGACTGACCTTACCAGCGACGGAAACGCGTTCTGGCGGCGGAACGGCTGGGGTCTCAGTGAAGCAGAATTCCTGCTAGGACTGTTATTTAACACTTTCGATTTTTAAGAAAACAACTGACTGCATAGAGGCTCCGCTTTTCGTAGCCAACCCAGCTGTGCCCATTTGCTTTTGGCAGGTGGCTTAGTTGCGTCAGGTTGGTAGACACTAACTTCTTCTAACTAGCCAGAACCGCTTATACTGTGTTCCTGTTCGACGGACCTTTCTAACTTGGCGCAAAAAGCCTCCTTACCTCCTTACCACGGAAAATTACGAGCAAATGAATAATTGCCATTACGACTGAGAACAATAATACTGGACAGTATCGCTGTTCAACGCCGTTTTATCCCGTATGATCTGTGAGTTTCATCGTCAATGTTTTTATTTGCCTTTGTGAATATATACGTATGTGATGGAGTTTGCGTGTCGATTTTTGTTTAAGAAGAGTTGTGTCATCCCTTTCTGTCCTTAAACCTATTCACTGTAGTTTTGAGGACATAAAAATACTCCAGTGGTAGGAGATAGAGTCGATGATTTGGGCACTGTCAAGTAGGAGGTTGGGTAGCAGGTACTAGTTTCCAAGTGCAGTGACGCTGCAAGCGTGTTGTTACTGGGCACTATAATTTTCTCATACTACATTTTACCTTTTTCTGTATTGTGACGCTTTTATTTGCTAAAATACGTGAGATCTTGCTCTAACTAGTTTCGATAGATTGCTGCAAGCTCTCTAGCATGCTCTTTGCTTGATCACTATGAAAAACATAAGGCTCTGGCGATTCGGTTTGCTCTCGGCCAATAGTACTCACTCAAACGTGTTGAATGGGGCATCTTCCTATTTTGAAAGTAAATCGCCATTACCTTTGGTCACTTAATGTTTCGACTGGAAACAGTAAAGGCGAAGGGGCACTATGCCTGTCATTTTGGTATCTCTTCTTAAACCTCGCAACAAACATAAGATCAGTGATCAAACAATTGGGTTGGTGCGTAGGTTCGTAGAGTTATCCATAGGTTTAATAGTCACAACAGATACACATAACCGAGCCTTTAGTCATCCAGAATATGTTCTCCACCACTATATACAACAGCTTTCCAGCACTAACTTCTCGACCCCGCGAGTGTAGAACTCACGAAGTTTTTGAGGGAAGAACTCGTCGACCCATGTTTGGAGCCCATTTTCCGACGGAGAGGAAGTTCCTTGAAGGCTGTTCCACGGAGAGCGGAAAAAAATGAATGTCTGAGGGCGCAAGATCAAGCGAGTAAGTTGGGTGTGGAATGACCAAATCAACTCCAGTATAGTGTTTCTTGCCAGTCTGCCAGAATGAGGGTGGGTGTTATCGTGGAGTAACATCGCTTCACGCAGTATCCCTGGTCGTTGCTCTTGTATTGCGTCTGCAAGACGTCTCAGTTGTTAACTATAAATGTCACCAGTGATTGTTACACCTCGGGGAAGTAATTCTCAGTACACCACACCGTCGCTGTTCCACCAGATCCATAACAGTACCTTTTGTGAATACGCGGAGGCCTTTGTGCGGGGAGTTGCTCCTTTGTTTGGGTTCAACCAATCTTTTCTTTTTCTTATGTTAGCAAAAGACACCATTTGTCGTCACCCGTAACGATACAGGCCAGGAATGGTGGGTGTTATTCACGAGCCAATTGATGACGAGCAAGCAGACACGCGCACAAGGCCATCTGCTAATTTTTGTGGTTTGGGCTTAGAGCATGTGGTGGACATACATCCTATTTCTCAACTTCCCCCATTGCATGCAAATGTTGCACGATGGTAGACTGATCACAGTTCGTCACTTCTACCGGGTCTCGAGTACAGTAGAAACGTCCCCTTAGAGAATTAATGAATAACTGTGCTGATAAACGTCTTATATTATTCGATTTTCAAACAGCTGAGAGGACTGAACGTACTCAGACATTTCGCTCTTTACCTATTCTGATCAACACTAAACTGACACACAATATTTTTAGCGCAACGCAATCTGACTTTCCACGGAGAGCGGAAAAAATGAATGTCTTAGGGCGCAAGATCAAGCGAGTAAGTTGGGTGTGGAATGACCAAACCAACTCCAGTACAGTGTTTCTTGCCAGTCTACCAGAATGTCGGTGGGTGTTATCGTGGAGTAACGTCGCTTTACGCAGTATCCCTGGTCGTTGCTCTTGGACTGCGTCTGCAAGACGTCTCAGTTGTTAACTATAAATGTCACCAGTGATTGTTACACCTCGGGGAAGTAATTCTCAGTACACCACACCGTCGCTGTTCCACCAGATCCTTAACAGTACCTTTTGTGAATGCGCGGAGGCCTTTGTGCGGGGAGTTGCTCATTTGTTTGGGTTCAACCAATCTTTTCTTTTTCTTATGTTAGCAAAAGACACCATTTGTCGTCACCCGTAACGATACAGGCCAGGAATGGTGGGTGTTATTCACGAGCCAATTGATGACGAGCAAGCAGACACGCGCACAAGGCCATCTGCTAATTTTTGTGGTTTTGACTTAGAGCATGTGGTGGACATACATCCTATTTCTCGACTTCACCCATTGCATGCAAATGTTGCACGATGGTAGACTGATCACAGTTCGTCACTTCTACCGGGTCTCGAGTACAGTTGAAACGTCCCCTTAGAGAATTAATGAATAACTGTGCCGATAAACGTCTTATATTATTCGATTTTCAAACAGCTGAGAGGACTGAACGTACTCAGACATTTCGCTCTTTACCTATTCTGATCAACACTAAACTGACACACAATATTTTTAGCGCAACGCAATCTGACTTTCAAAAATCCCTACAAAAGAATGGCCCTGACTACCATTAACCTATATGTTTCACAAATCACTTACCTCACAAAAATCTTCGTTACTCGAACTACTGCAATACAGCGAGCGCCACTACTGCCAGCTAAATAAAAGATTCAAACTACTGACTGACATTAACCTATACGTTTCACAAATCACTTACCTCACAAAAATCTTCGTTACTCGAACTACTGCAATACAGCGAGCGCCACTACTTCCAGCTAAATAAAAGATTCAAACTACTGAAGGCACTAACTACTGATAGGCATAGTTAGCAAATGAAAGATTTTGATAGAGAACAAACAATGTATTTACCTCAACAGTGTTCAAAAGTCATAATATATATAGCAGTTCATGACATCCAGTCTTACAAATTTGCCGTCTCTGATGGACACACGTCCAGATCATCCACTCTCCAAACTCCGCCATTTCTCTCCCCACACCCACCACTGCTCGCGGCTCACCTCCAACTGCGCAACGCTATGCGCTGTTAACAGCCAACTGCCCGAAGCTACAATAGCGAATATTCCAACAATGCAAACCAAACATAGCCTTCACTCAGCACAGCCTGTGACTTTCATACAGAGCGCTGCGTGGCGTTAGCAATATAAAAACCTAAACAGCCGACTTACACAGTGACGTGGATCATTGTGAATAAATGCGATTAAACGATCTTCGCTAGACCCCAAAACTCCCCCTGAACGCGAGAGTCTTTAATGTTAAAACGATATTCCTAAAAAGGGGAAAACCATTTTGTCGCCGTACTCTCTCCGATGGCTTTATCTCCATATACGCTGCCAATGTTCGTGATTGCCTCTGTTGCTGTCACCGCGCTACTGAACTCAAACAGAAGAACTCTACTTGGCACTTCATTTTCTATCGTACACAGCTCTACTATCTCCAGATGACAAAATGGCAATATATAACTGAAACAGCAACAGTGAACCACAAATAAATAATGGTAATTGAACAATAAGTCCATAGCAACGGGAATACCAACACCCAAAACAGGACACTTAGAAGATGCAACAAGTCCACTAAAGAGTAGGCTTACACTACACTCGTTCGTCCTCTGTTAGGATATTGCTGCGCGGTGTGGGATCCTTACCAGGTGGGATTGACGGAGGACATCGAAAGGGTGCAAAAAAGGGCAGCTCGTTTTGTATTATCACGTAATTGGGGGGAGAGTGTGGCAGATATGGTACGTGAGTTGGGATGGAAGTCATTAAAGCACAGACGTTTTCTGTCGCAGCGAGATCTATTTACGAAATTCCAGTCACCAACTATCTCTTCCGAATGCGAAAATATTTTGTTGAACGCAACCTACATAGGTAGTAATGATCATCAAAATAAAATAAGGGAAATCGGAGCTCGAACAGAAAGATTTAGGTGCTCGTTTTTCTCGCGCGCTGTTCGGGAGTGTGTAGGGAAGCAGCCTACTCACGCTGTAGTAAATTCACATCAGTTTCCATTGTGTGCCAACCAGTCTGCTGTAACTAGCTCTGACGTCATAAATGTTGCGCAATACCTTAAAAATCAAGCAAATGAACTAAAACTTTTCTAGCATGTCAGGAATAATACTAAATTAATGTGTGTTAAATATCAGTTCGATAACTTCAGTCATTTTCGAAATTTGGACGTTTTTCTGAAAAAATCATTGGCGCAACAGAAAAGAGCTAGAGACTTCAAAATTTATATTTAGATTCATCTTTCGTAACGATTTAATAAAAACAGTACTTTGGATTTCACAAATTAAGATTTTAGTGGAAATTCATGATTTTGTGGTTTTCGTCTCAAAACTGAAGGAAGCAAGATAGATTAAGTAGGCTAATAAATAAGGCTAGGATGTTTAGATTTAAATAGGTTGTAGGTCCGCTATGACTATGAAGATGTGTAAAGTTTCCTTTTAGTACCTATAAAATTATAGCGATAGCGGATCTCAAAAGGGCCAGTTCTGAGCTCATCTACTGCGTGCAGTGTAATTTAATTAATTCTCTCGCCCAAAATATTTAACTTAGCCACGTCAAAATTTTATTATCAATACTTACCTGCGTGCTGAATGCACGTTTAAATTAAGAGCTTCATCGGCCATCAGCCAAAGAAGCTATAAATTATTATGTAACCTGAAGTGGTGCGTTACTAGCCCAGCGGCTAGGCGAGAGAACCGATTTGATCAGGCGTTCCCTTAGCCGTCCGCACCGCGGCTATATATATATAAGAACGCTGCGCGAGGAAGGAAGGCCCCAGTTCTCTCCAGACGCTGAATGACACGCCATCTGTGTCGGTAGTCGCGTCGCATCAGTGTATCTGCTACAAACAGCCTCGGGTGCCGTATTAAGTTACTAGAGATACGCGGAACCATCAAAACATTTCATGTGAAGTGTTAATTCTGGGATGATTTTCATTATCTAGCTTCAGTTTGCGTATTGTCGTATTTTCACGTGCCGTCGCGGGACAGACATTCTACCAAATATTTAGCGTGGCGTTTGATGAAGTATTTTCATCAAATTATGGCGAGCATACTTTTTAACATTTAATTCGGACATTTATAGTTGCATCAGCGCATTAGACTCTGAACTGCTCTGTTAGTTAGGTTGTAGGGATACTTGTGTTTTTTTTATCAGTGAATTTCAGAATATACTCATCTATTTTGGAAAACCGTTTTTTGATTAGAAATCCCGGACAATCTCCTAATTCCTCAGAGCTATAAGCTGCAGCTATAATAACATTCTCAGATAAAGTGGGCACTAGGATCTCTAATTACTGGTTCCATGTTTTATTAAATCACTTTCTGGGTGCCAAAAAGTAAATAGAGAGCCAGTGTTGAGAACGGCGAAAGACAGCATTAACAACATTCTAAAAGCCAGAGACTGATTCAACTTGCAAGTGTTTATCCAGCAAGCATTTATTTTTACAAACTCATCCGCCGCCCCACATATGGTGCATCGGCCGGGAAATCAACTAAGTGAAAGTGATTTTTAACTATTCGGATTCGCGAGTGAAATGCGACACGCAACTGAGTATAAAACAGTGAAAGTGTTACGTGTGTATGTGGACGACGCAATTGGATTAACAACGCATCTGGATTGACGGAGCTGGCACTGAGTCTAGCGGTGCTGCCGGCATCGCGAGAAGCCAGTTTCGCCTCACCGCAGTCGTCCGCTGGAGCAGCCGGCGCAGCGCCTGAAATTGCGGGCCACGCAAACACACAACAGCCGTCGGAGAGCCGTCTGCAGTGCAACGTGCCACGTCGCATCAGGAATCCTGGTACGCCGAGCCGGCAACGCCATACGTCGTGCAGAAGGAACTAAGTTAAGTGGAAAGCTGTTAAAAATTTTACTAAACTGCACTAAAAGACTGTCGGCGATGGAACCGCCAAAAGAAATTGAAGTTAAAATTATATCAGAACCCATGTCTGTTGAAGGAACTGTAAATCCAGACAACGGTTCAAGTGTAAATATGCATGAAAGTAGTAATGTTAAAGTGAAAAATGAAGTATTGTCTCCTGACAGTAGTGTGGGAAGGGGCAATGATTCAATAATAGAGACCCCTGTAGTGAAGCGGAAAGTAGAAATTGTAAATTTATGGGATGATAGTTTCTCTGATGAATTAAAAATGAAACAGTCATCAGAGATGGTAGAGTTTAAGAAGGAGCAGTTGGATATGACTAATCAATCAGAAGTTTCATGTAGTTTTGATGATTCTGGTATTGGAGCTAGTTTTTCGTCACCTGGGTGTGATAAAAAGCCAGCTCGTGAGCAACCCAAAGATGCTGGGGCTGTTGATTTAAATGTTATATTACAAGCAATAGCTGCCAGCAATGCTGAATTAAAGTCTGAAATAACTAAGGTCAAAAGCAGTAATGCTGAACTAAAGTATGAGATCATGGCCAGCCAAACTAATTTTAATAAACAATTGGAGGTAATGGACGATACTTTCAAGGCTGGTTGCAATAAGTTGAAAGAGGATCTAGACAGTTTGAATTGTAAAATTGATTACAATCATGAGGATATTAAGAAAAAGGTTGCTCAACAGTTTTCTGAAATGTATAAAACAGTTAAATCCGAAGTTGCTGAGGTTCGCAAAGACTTCCAAATGGAAGATGCGAAGCTGGAGCACAAGTTAACAGAAAAGATCGAGGCGGAGTCTGAACTGTGCTCAGATAGATTTAAAGATGTTAATATAAAAGTAAACATATGTCAAGCAGAAGTAGAAGCAATCAAAACTGACACTACTCATATTGTGCAAAGAGTAGATAATGTTGAAATGAAAGTAGAAAATATAAGTACTAACATTGCTAACATTGAGAGTAAAATAGCTTCAGTAACTTCTGGTAATGGTAATATACAACAAGTTGTAGCTGCAAACGCCGCTTTTATCGGGTGTCGGCAGTTCTTGCGGTTCGATCCAGATAAAAATATCCACCCGCTAGATTTCTGGAACGATTTTGAAGATGTGATTCCACAAACTTGGTCTGAACGAGAGAAAATCTCGTTTATTAGAAGCCATTTAGCAGGTGACGCCATGCGTTGGTCAGCTGATGTTATGTTAAAGTGTAAAACATTAGCGGAATTTAAAACAGCTTTCATTAATGAGTATTGGTCTAGCAATAAGCAAAATGAAGTGTTGAGAGAATTTTGGAGTGGAAAACGCTTCAATGCAGGCAAGGAATCAATTAAAGAGTTTGCTAGGTCATGGATTTCACGTTTGTCACATTTGGCGGAAAAGCTAAAACCAGAAATGATTATACTAGGTCTTGAAGCCAAACTGCCATGGTATTGGCAAACTAGAATTATATCAGCCCCTAGAGACAATCTGGATCGTTTCATTGAGTATTTGGAACGTGTAGAACGTGTTGCTGCCAATGAGGAGCAAGCACGTAATAACCGAAATGCCAATAACAATAATAGTAGTTTTAGGAACGAGAAAAATGGCAATGTAAACATCAGAACAGTAGGTGTTCGCCATCCTAAGAGAGGTAGGAATTGGGGAAATAATTATCAGAACCAACAATGGCATCCAAGGGATAATAATTTTGTTCCAAACAGAAATATGCATGTAAACAACAGTACGGAAAGTAAGGCTATGCCAGCTAACTATAATGAAACTAAAGGAAACATTAGTATGCCGAGGCTGGAAAACTAGTTCCCGTCTATGAGGACACTGGCGCTCACCAGGCGGTTACTTTTCCTACGCCAGTAGTTACGGGAATTGGTAAGACAGATCAGAATACTCAAACTGAACATGTGGATGAAGAGTCGGTAGCACCTAAGGATACAACAGAAATATTAGATCACTCACAGTATTTGATAGATACCGTATTAGAGACGCTTTCTAAGTGGGAAGAGAAAGAGAAGGCGCAGCAGGGTAACAGTAGGGAAGAGCTACAAAATATTGAATTGTCAGGTGAAGAAGCAGAAGAAATTCATGCTTATATTTACGATGAGGATGATGTGCTCTTATCTAAAGTGCCTGTGCAGGATGTTGATAATGTACTAATAGATTTGGGACAGGAGATAAGTGGGAATGTAGAGGGTAGGCTGTTAAGGGTCGATGTACCCAGTAGCTGTGACCAGTTGTCACTTGAGAAGGAAACCGACGATAATGGTAAAAGTGGTTTAGCTGTAACTAATGTTATGCCCGGTCTGGAGGCGCAGAATCGCTCAGACTATAGTAATTTGGGTCATGTTCAGCAAACTAAATGTAATGAAGTCGTGCGGTGTTTTGATTTAAAATTAATAGACCGACTGGAAAAGGCAGCTGAAAATGTAATTCAGGAAACCCCTACACACTGTGACCTAAATGTAATGAAGACAGATGTCGATCACTTTAGTTGGAGACAAATCCAAAAGGAACTACTAGATGAATTTGAGGAACCACCTGTACAACCTAGAATAAGCCACCCTATAATATTAGTGAATATGTTGGGTATCAATGTACGTTGTCTCTTGGACAGTGGAAGTGAGGTGTGTGCGATATCTCAGTCCTTCTTTGATGCATTACCTGGTAAAGACAAACTTACTGTAATGAGGGTATCAGGACTAAGAATAATTGGTGCTACTGGCAAGGTGTCAAAAACGGTAAAGCAAGAAGCTTTACTACCCTTTAACATTAATGGTAATTTAATTGATCATCCATGTTTAATTGTAAACAATCTTAGTATTGAGGTTTTAATTGGCATAGATTTCTTGTCGAAATATCAAAGTGTTGTTGACTTTGAAAGAAGCCAGTTAAAAATGGTCTTGCCAATAACCGGAATAATTATAGTACCTTTTAGTGACAAACATGTAGTAACTGATGTTGGAACTTGGGAACTGCCTATACGAGTTCTGAAAAATAGGAGGTACTGGGACGAAGGTGTTAATCTTAATAACAGTAAGCTGAACACAGAAGAAGAAGAAGAAGAAGCAATTATTTTAGACAAAATAGAAACTAAATTGCAGGAAATCGATAGGATTTCAGCCAATCAGAAGGAAGAACTGAGACAGGTTCTAAAAAGGCATCATAAAGTATTTTCAGATCGACCTGGCATAGTCAAAGGTTATGAATGTCAATTACAGGTGAAACCCGGCCAAGTGTTTTTCAGGCAGCCATACCAAATACATGTAGCTAGGAAGGAGGCAGTTCGGAAGGAGATACAGAGAATGCTAGAGTGGGGTGTGATTGAAAAAGCGGTCAGTGAGTACAATAATCCTCTTGTTGTTGTACCAAAAAGAGACGGGAGTGTCAGATTGGTCTTGGACGCTCGTTGGTTGAATGAAATAGTGGTTAGGGAAAGTGATAGACCGCAGAACATGGACGAGTTATTGCAAAAGTTCCGGGGAGTAAAATTCTTAACTTCTATGGACATCACGTGTGGGTATTGGAATTTGCCACTGGCGGAAAGTTCAAGGAAGTACACAGCTTTCTTGTACGAAGGAGTTTGTTACCAATACCGTGTGGTACCTTTCGGACTTAATATCTCTGTTTGTGCCTTCGTACGTGTGATGTGCCATGTTTTAGGACCAGCTTTAAGTAATAAAATAACAGTCTACGTAGATGATCTGTTAATAGCAACTCCTACCTGGGAAGAACACATAGCTTGATTAGAGGAAGTGTTAGAGGCTATTGAGAAAGGTGGCATGAAACTAAAGATTGAAAAGACAGAGTGCGTTAAAGAGGAAATAGGTTTCTTGGGATATAGGATAAGTGGAAAAGGTATTCTGGCTGACCCAGGCAAGCTAGCAGTCATTGAAAAATTTGAGGCTCCCAGAAACAAGAAGCAGTTGAGATCAATGTTCGGTCTTTTCGGCTCTATAGGCGTTTTGTTAGTGATCAGGCTTTTAATGCTCCCTGTCTTCACCTCCTGCTGAAAAAGAATACCCCTTGGGTTTGGACAGCAGAATGTCAACAGGCGTTTGAGGTGCTTAAACAGTCTTTAATTAATAGTCCTATTTTGCATCATCCTGACTTTGAGAAACCATTCTGTATGTCTGTTGATGCTAGTGGGTATGGTATAGCTGTGGAGATATTCCAAGTAGAAAGAGAGAACGAACAAGAAGTGCACAAGACTATAGCTTTCGCAAGTCGATCTTTACAGGCAGCAGAGAGAAATTATGGCATCTCAGAACTAGAAGCGTTGGCAATTGTATTTGGGGTACAGAAGTTTGAGCAGTATCTATTAGGCCACAAGATAATAGCTTACAGTGACCATAAGGCATTGACCTTTTTAAAGACCTGTAAATTGAGGAATGCTCGTTTGGTAAGATGGTCATTGCATCTCCAGCAGTTTGACCTTGAGGTTAGATATATTCAAGGGAAAGACAATCTGGTAGCTGATGGGTTATCTAGAAGTGCGGAGCTATGTGATAACGCGGGAATTATAGCAACAGACCCAAATGAAATTCGAATGTTTGCATTGCACGAAGTAAAGGAAGAAAGTGCATTAAAGAGAGTGATTAAGAACTTGAGACGTGAGCAGAATGCAGATGACCAACTGAAATTAGTGAAGAGCTATTTAGGAAATACGAACTATCCTAAGGTTTTACAATACTATTGTCTGCATAAAGGTATTCTGTTTAGAAGGAAGAAGGTAGGTGTTTCTGAGTGGAAGCTGTGCTTTCCCTCACAACATGTAGACTTACTAATCGACTATGTACACCTGAGGTATGGGCACTACGGTGCAAAGAAGTGCATTGCAAAATTACAAGAGAAGGTTGTGTTTGACAACATGTACCGCCGTGTGGCCAAGCGTCTAGCATCGTGTGTAGTGTGCCAGAAAGTCCGTGCTGCCAACACCAGAATACAAGGGGATATGCATTCAGTAGAGCCAACTGAAACCCTAGAATTACTGGCTTGTGATTTGTTTGGCCCTCTTCCTGTTTCGAGAGGTGGTTGCACCCATGTTTTTGTTATTGTGGATGGATTCAGTACATATGTTAAGCTATACCCAATTAAAAGAGCAAATGCAAAAACATTGGTTGAAAAGTTGGAAAAAGATTTCTTCGTGATCGTTGGCGTTCCGAAGAATTTGCTGTCAGACAATGGACCTCAATTTACGTCTGATAGATTTAAGGAATGTCTAGATAAGGCCGGCGTGAAACATCTGAAAATATCTGCGTATTTCCCCCAAGGAAATATGAGTGAACGTATTATGAGGGAATTGAATAGGCTTTGCAGAACTTATTGTGCTCGGAAACACTCAAGTTGGGCAGAGCACATTAAGTATTTTGAGAATGTAATTAACAACTTAAGACATGATGCAACTGGTTTTGCACCTTACGAATTGATATTTGGCCAAGAACCACACAATGTGATTGCAGATATGGTAGAATTCCCTATTCTAAAGCAAATATCCACAGACGAGAAGAAACTAAAGGCTAGGGCTAATATGAGAAAAAGAGCGTTGGAAAGGAAGAAGCGTCATGACGCAAAAGCTGTACCTACTAGCTTTGAAATAGGTCAATTAGTCCTTGTCAAAACCAAAGAAAAATCAAAGAAAGTAAATGCAGAAACAAAAAAATTCATGTTCATATACCAAGGACCTTTCAGGATCATAGGAAAACCACATGCCAATGCATATAGGCTAGAGTACCCTAAAAGTAAGAAGCTATTAGGTCTCAGGAACGTGATTGACCTAAAGAAATTCATAGGTAGTGAATGAATGCTGTAGGGAGGAGGTTGTTCTGTAACCTCTACACAGTGTGGCAGCTGTGCAGTCCCAGCTGTGTGAGATCTTCTTTCCCTTTCAGGTCTCACTCATTCTTCCTCTTTCCTGTCCACAAAAATTTCGACCTCTTCTTTCCAGACATGAAAATTTTATGTCATGGCTATCAAGCCATGAGTTATGTAACCATTCTATCTACCGATTAGTGACAAAAAAATACCTAATGTGACAAACCTAATAGTGACAAACAATAGAGAAGTATGACGTAATTAAAATACAAATGTATTTGAGTAACAATTATGGATAGTACCCTGGTAATATAGTAAGTACAAAGTGTTGTTTTATTGGAAATGGTCCACCAACAGTAATTTAAAAAGATATATGAATTCATGTACAAGCAGGATCTGAAGTGGTAGTGAAACCCAGTGTATACATTAGAGCTAACTAAGAAATAGTAAAGGAGATTGCTTAGTGTTATGAAAAATATGCAGATAAGTTGTAAGGATAAACTCACCTTGTGTAGCCAGGAATAGCAGTGTAATAGAATTGAGCAGTGTTTGTGGTTGAGACGTGAAGGACACGTCCCTGAAGTATTTATAAGGTTGGAGCTGGCCATTATTTTAGTGTAGTGTGTGACAGGATACACCTACACGTATTGAGGTTATGAGTTGGAGGCGTGAATGCGACCATAGGTACCCTTATGTTAGATGAGACAGAGCAGCTCATCGTGTCCTATAGGTTTAAGGAATTTAGCATTACGTTCGTCCATAATTACTTGATGCACTTTAGTGGTAGGTCTGAGAGAGACTACCTGAGGTTTCAGCGTCCGATCGAGTGGAAATGGATTGCCACGTGAGCAAACTAATCAGCTGCAATACACTATGAATATGAAATAAATGTGCTATCCTATGCTTTAAATATTAATAGAGTGAGTGTTAAATAAGTACATACACTAGCAAAATGAATAAATAACATACTGACAGGTGTGAAACATTATTTTAGATCAGCATAAATACACTTCAAAGTAAGTAAGTACCTAATTGCAGATGTGGAACTGACAACAGCAGAGGACCAATAAGTGGATTTTATTAGTCAATTGAACGTAGTGTGTTTTGAACACTCACAACTGTACTATTACCAAAAGTTACTCACATGTACAAAGAAGCTGAGAAAACAACCACTAATCATACTCATACTATCTCTAAGAATAAGGTAATCAAAGATGAGTCAGTTAAGTGCTTAAAATACAAATGTATCAGGAATGTAACGAGCATTGGTTCAGTGTTCCGGCCCAGAAATAATAAATTCAGATTAAATATGATTTATGATTGTATGCCTTGAGCATAAATTTTCTCAAGTACATCATTGACGGCGTTTTAAGCCATTTGTTTAACGATTTTATGACAGTTAAGTAACCGTAAGAGTAGAAAAAAAAATTCTGTTAACTTGGTTCCAGTAACATACTGAAGGATAAAATGTATATATCCCCATTTCATTGTGACCCACCCTTAGACATTAAGTGAACAGAGTCTGAGGCACTCTTTTTGTTTGTTCTACAGGACAAACCAGATAATGGCAGCCTGGTAGCTGCGTGAAAGCGTGGAGTGACTTGGACACAACTCACAGTGACCCCTCCCCTTTCCCCCATGTAATTTAGAGTGAATGTGAAGGACGCACACCATAGCAACTTCCCCTCCTCTACCCTTGTGAATGGAAGTGTAGGACGCCAGCCAAAGCAGCTACAACCACGTGTGTAAAGATTATTTGTGAAATTTTCTTTCAGGTTTAGAAAAGACTGCTAAGAGATATTCATCTGTTTATGTATCATGTTATTTTCTTTGAATTTGTGTATGTAAAAATGTATTTAATGTATTTAATGGAGCTAAGATTTTCATAATTTTTCAATTTGTATGTGTTTGTTTGTCTAAGGCAATATGTATGCCAAAATATTTCATTGACTTTGCTTAAAATTTTGAGTAATAACATTGTTTAAAAGGCAGTGAACATGCCCACAATTTTAATAGTTAATGTAGGTAATCAGTTTTCTTTAATGTTTCTACAGGTTTATATTTCAATTTTGATTTTTCATAGGGAGTTAAACTGTACTCTTGCTTCCCTTTTGTAATTAAATTTTTTTTCATTCATTAACATTCATAAACAAAAAAAAATTTAAGTAGAGGGTGATGTAGGGAAGCAGCCTACTCACGCTGTAGTAAATTCACATCAGTTTCCATTGTGTGCCAACCAGTCTGCTGTAACTAGCTCTGACGTCATAAATGTTGCGCAATACCTTAAAAATCAAGCAAATGAACTAAAACTTTTCTAGCATGTCAGGAATAACACTAAATTAATGTGTGTTAAATATCAGTTCGATAACTTCACCCATTTTCGAAATTTGGACGTTTTTCTGAAAAAATCATTGGCGCAACAGAAAAGAGCTAGAGACTTCAAAATTTATATTTACATTCATCTTTCATAATGATTTAATAAAAACAGTACTTTGGATTTCACGAATTAAGATTTTAGTGGAAATTCATGATTTTGTGGTTTCCGTCTCAAAACTGAAGGAAGCAAGATAGATTAAGTAGGCTAGTAAATAAGGCTAGGATGTTTAGATTTAAATAGGTTGTAGGTCCGCTATGACTATGAAGATGTGTAAAGTTTCCTTTTAGTACCTATAAAATTATAGCGATAGCGGATCTCAAAAGGGCCAGTTCAGAGCTCATCTACTGCGTGTAGTGTAATTTAATTAATTCTCTCGCCCAAAATATTTAACTTAGCCACGTCAAAATTTTATTATCAATACTTACCTGCGTGCTGAATGCACGTTTAAATTAAGAGCTTCATCGGCCATCAGCCAAAGAAGCTATAAATTATTATGTAACCTGAAGTGGTGCGTTACTAGCCCAGCGGCTAGGCGAGAGAACCGATTTGATCAGGCGTTCCCTTAGCCGTCCGCACCGCGGCTATATATATATAAGAACGCTGCGCGAGGAAGGAAGGCCCCAGTTCTCTCCAGACGCTGAATGACACGCCATCTGTGTCGGTAGTCGCGTCGCATCAGTGTATCTGCTACAAACAGCCTCGGGTGCCGTATTAAGTTACTAGAGATACGCGGAACCATCAAAACATTTCATGTGAAGTGTTAATTCTGGGATGATTTTCATTATCTAGCTTCAGTTTGCGTATTGTCGTATTTTCACGTGCCGTCGCGGGACAGACATTCTACCAAATATTTAGCGTGGCGTTTGATGAAGTATTTTCATCAAATTATGGCGAGCATACTTTTTAACATTTAATTCGGACATTTATAGTTGCATCAGCGCATTAGACTCTGAACTGCTCTGTTAGTTAGGTTGTAGGGATACTTGTGTTTTTTTTTATCAGTGAATTTCAGAATATACTCATCTATTTTGGAAAACCGTTTTTTGATTAGAAATCCCGGACAATCTCCTAATTCCTCAGAGCTATAAGCTGCAGCTATAATAACATTCTCAGATAAAGTGGGCACTAGGATCTCTAATTACTGGTTCCATGTTTTATTAAATCACTTTCTGGGTGCCAAAAAGTAAATAGAGAGCCAGTGTTGAGAACGGCGAAAGACAGCATTAACAACATTCTAAAAGCCAGAGACTGATTCAACTTGCAAGTGTTTATCCAGCAAGCATTTATTTTTACAAACTCATCCGCCGCCCCACAAGTGGAATGATAGAGAGATAGTATGATTGTGGTTCGATGAACCCTCTGCCAAGCACTTAAATGTGAATTGCAGAGTAATCATGTAGATGTAGAACTCAGTGAACACACGCACCAAACTAACAAATTATCAACCTTTGGAGTGAAAGACTTGATTAGCTCTCATTACCATAATTCTGACATGGAGGTAGTAGTTTACCGCATATGGAGAACGATGCTTCACAGTATGCGTGCGGAATTTCCACTGTAAGCTTCTGCGTGATTTGCTCAAAAATGGTTAAAATGGGTCTGAGCATTATGGGACTTAACATCTGAGGTCATCAGTCCCCTTGAACTTAGAACAACTTAAACCTGACTAACCTAAGGACATCACACACATCCATGCCCCAGGCAGGATTCGAACCTGCGACCGTGGCGGTCGCGCGGTTCCAGACTGAAGCGCCTAGAACCGCTCGGCCGCAAAAGCCGGCCGTGATATGCTACACATCCCTTGATGCTTCTGCCACTGACGCACCCTCACCGACTACATGATGACGTGACGAAACGTGCTGCTCTTCTTAGTGCCTTCCCTACGTTTCCTGCTTCGTATTTCTTTCATGGGTGCATTGCATTTCCTTATTAATTTTCCAATGAATCTCAGTAAGGAATGTTCTTTTGCTACTACTCGTTTTATGAGGGTGCTCTGACATGTTCTACTCTTCAGTATTTTACTGTTGTAACTGTTTTTCAGTGGTTTCCGCCATCTTGCTGAGAAACGCAGCTTCGCCTAGGTATTTGTTTATGGATCTGGCTGAAAGTTGGTACACGTGGAAAAAATTTGTTTTCTGTGCAGCTCCTTTGTATACAACTTTTGAAGTAATGTGATTCGGGGCATGAATGCAGAGCTTGTTTCATTCACTAACAAGGGAGAAAGACATTTACATTTGGCCTTATCGTGCGACGTCTGGCCGTGTGCTTTGTTTATGGTCATGGCATAATGTAAGCTCGCTAGGAATCGTACTCGTTTAAAGCGAAATGGTGTATTGTTACAAATAAGTGGAATTGGGGGTACAAGCACTCGCATTTTCCAGTTCCCGTAAAAATTTCCTTTTCTGTGGTATTGCGTTGGACAGAGGTAGTTTTAATCCTAGGTACATGAGGCGTACACAGAAGTGAGACAATGAGTGAAGCATTCGACCAGTGTTCTGCTGCGCTCTGCTTTCGGAAGGAGTTCCAAGAGTGACCTAAATCCTGATGATCTCACGCTGCAGCAGTTCTATCCATCTTCATTGGATTCTTAAGACAGTGAAGTCCTCAGTCTTTCAGCCGCCCTACTGTATTCACAAAAGACTAGGAATTATCATTTGTAAACAAAATGAAATCACATGTAGTGAGTAGGCATCAAAATTACGAAACAAATTTAATAAATTCGTTTTTTCTACCCAAGAATATACATATAAACTATCGAAGTAAATCAATGTCCTTAAGTTTTAATAAACAAAGCGAAATCAGTAAATCCGTATATCCCAGCCAAACGACTGCGGTGCCTCATTTCGTCTCTGACGTACATTTCCGAACATATATCTGTCACCGAGGTAAAAAAGAAACGTTAGCTGGGACCTCTATTGATTCTTTGGTGTACTACGCCGTGATGATCAAAGATCCGGTTTCGATGAAGTAAGACCGACATGTTCCAAACAACACTCAAGCTACCTAAGAAAACTCCATGAAAATTCGCCTAGTAGTTTTGGAGATAACCGTGTTCCAACTGGCAGACACGATGGCTTCACTGTAGATATAGTCATGGGTGACTGGAATTCGAGAGTAGGAAAAGGGAAAGAAGGAAACATAGTAGGTGAATATGGATTGGGGCTAAGAAATGAAAGAGGAAGCCGCCTAGTAGAGTTTTGCACAGAGCATAAATTATTCATAGCTAACACTTGGTACAAAAATCATGAAATAAGGTTGTGTACATGGAAGAATCCTGGAGGTACTAGAGGAAATCAGATAGATTATATAATGGTAAGACAGAGATTTAGGAACCAGGTTTTAAATTGTAAGACATTTCCAGGGGCAGATGTGGACTCTGACCACAATCTATTGGTTATGAACTGTAGATTAAAACTGAAGAAACTGGAAAAAGGTGGGAATTTAACGAGATGGAACCTGGATAAACCGAAAGAACCAGAGGTTGTACAGAGTTTCAGGGAGAACATAAGGGAACAATTGACAGGAATGGGGGAAAGAAGTACAGTGGAAGAAGTATGCGTAGCTCTGAGGGATGAAGTAGTGAAGGCAGCAGAGGATCAAGTAGGTAAAAAGACGAGGCCTAGTAGAACTCCTTGGGTAACAGAAAAAATATTGAACTCAACTGATGAAAGGAGAAATATAAAAATGCAGTAAATGAAGCAGGCAAAAAGAAGTACAGACGTCTCAAAAATGAGATCGACAGGAACTGCAAAATGGCTAAGCAGGGATGGCTAGAGGTCAAATGTAAGGATGTAGAGGCTTATCACATTAGGGGTAAGATAGATACTGCCTACAGGAAATTTAAAGAGACCTTTGGAGAAAAGAGAACCACTTGTATGAATATCAAGATCTCAGATGGAAACCCAGTTGTAAGCAAGGAAGGGAAAGCTGAGAGGTGGAAGGAGTATATAGAGGGTCTATACAAGGGCGATGTACTTGAGGACAATATTATGGAAATGGAAGAGGATGTAGAAGAAGATGAAATGGGAGGTACAATACTGCGTGAAGAGTTTGACAGAGCACTGAAAGACCTGAGTCGAAACAAGGCCCCGGGAGTAGACAACATTCCATTAGAACTACTGATGGCCTTGGGAGAGCCAGTTCTGTCAAAACTTAACCATCTGGTGAGCAAGATGTATGAGACAGGCGAAATACCCTCAGACATCAAGAAGAATATAATAATTCCAATCCCAAAGAAAGCAGGTGTTGATAAATGTGAAAATTACCGATCTATCTGTTTAATAAGTCACAGCTGCAGAATACTAACGCGAATTCTTTACAGACGAATGGAAAAACTGGTAGAAGCCGAGCTCGGGGAAGATCAGTTTGGATTCCGTAGAAACATTGGGACACGTGAGGCAGAACTGACTGTACGACTTATCTTAGAAGAAAGATTAAGGAAAGGCAAACCTACGTTTCCAGCGTTTGTAGACTTAGAGAAAACTTTTGACAATGTTGATTGGAATACTCTCTTTCAAATTCTGAAGGTGGCAGGGGTGAAATACAGGGGGCTAAAGGCTATTTAAAATTTGTACAGAAACCAGATGGCAGTTATAAGAGTCGAGGGGCATGAAAGGGAAGCAGTGTTTGGGAAGGGAGCGAGATAGGGTTGTAGCCACTCCCCCATGTTAGTCAATCTGTATATTGAGGAAGCAGTAAAGGAAACAAAAGAAAAATTCGGAGTAGGTATTAAAATCCATGGAGAAGATATAAAAACTTTGAGGTTTGCCGATGACATTGTAATTCTATCAGAGACAGCAGAGGACTTGGAAGAGCAGTTGAACGGAATGTACAGTGTCTTGAAAGGAGGATATAAGATGAACATCAACAAAAGCAAAACGAGGATAATGGAATGTGGTCGAATTAAGTCGGGTGATGCTGAGGGAATTAGATTAGGAAATGGGGCACTTAAAGTAGTAAAGGAGTTTGCTATTTGGGGAGCAAAGTAACTGATGATGGTCGAAGTAGAGAGGATATAAAATGTAGACTGGCAATGGCGAGGAAAGCGTTTCTGAAGAAGAGAAGTTTGTTAACATCGAGTATAGATTTAAGTGTCGGGAAGTCGTTTGTGAAAGTATTTGTATGGAGCGTAGCCATGTATGGAAGTGAAACATGGACGATAAATAGTTTAGAGAAGGAGAGAATAGAAGCTTTCTAAATGTGGTGCTACAGAAGAATGCTGAAGATTAGATGGGTAGATCACATAAGTAATGATGAATTATTGAATAGAATTGGGGAGAAGAGGAGTATATGGCACAACTTGACAAAAAGAGATATAGATAGCACAACCCAGTAGTAATGAAGCATGTTCATTATTTATAAGAAAACATTAGATATGTACGTGCCACAGCATCGTCCTCACGGAAATTCAAAGTTGTCCTCCATGTATTCTTTTTTTTTGTATGTGTTGAAGAGTAACGCCATGTTTATACTTCAAGATGTATAGAGATGGAAGATGGTTGTAAATTTCAAAATAGTATGCGTATGCTGAAGGAAAACGCGAGTAACATACAGTGTGGGTAGTAAAATGGATAAAAATTACGAATGGAAGACCAAGATTGTTGCGTTTCCATATACAATGCAAGATAGCCTTAGTCATTTATTATGACTTTTTGTGTTTCTCCTCGACCTGAAAATGCGAGAAGTAAGATTCAGGAATGGAATCAAGTTCCAGGTTAATAAGACACACTGATAACAGTGGTGTCATCTGTGAAACTGAAAATTAATTTCAGTGGATATGGATTGAAATGAACAAACTAAAGCACAAAAAAGACTGAAACAGGACCAAAGTCGAAGGAGAAGATTAAAGCAGTAGAAATGAGATGAGTGACAAACTTATAGTGAAATTTGGGTACCATGAGATAGACGAGGCTAAGGAATTCTGCTACCTAGAAAGTGAAACAACGCATGATGGATGAAGCAGGGAGGATAGAAAAAGCAGAGTGTTACAACTAGAAACGGCACCCTTTGCCAAAATAGCTCTTTTAGTATAAAACGTTGGCGTACGCAGTTAGGAGTATAGAAGTGTATGAGAGATGATCAGGGATTGTGGGAAAAAAGGAAAATTGGAATCGAAACATCTGAGATGTAATGGTACAAACGAATGCTAAGACTTAACTGGCCTGATGAGATAAGAAACGAGGATCAGCGTGGAATCAGCATGGAAATGAGTAGGGTGACTAGAAGAAGGACACGACGGTAACACGTGTTAAGACATCGGGGAATAGCTTCCGAGGTACTTGAGATGTCCGTATAGCGCTACAATGTTAGAGGAGGACAGCGATTATAATACGTTGAAAGCAGCCAGAGAACTGGCAACCCCCCCCCCCCCCCCACCCCCACCTTCCCTTCCCCCAAGCAAAAATGTTTCCTAACAGTGACATTTCATTTACATTTGATGTCACACAAAATTAAAAAAAAATACTTTTATGGGAATGAACGTGTCAAGTTTATTTTATGATCTGTCATAATGACGCTGGTTTGATCGCATGAAGCGTTTCGTAATCAATGTTAGAAGTCGTCGGCTTACTATCTTACTTATTGTGTTCTGTAGGTCTCACTATGGAAGAATACCTGCGGAGCTATGTAACGAATCAAAATATACATTAACACAACCGAAATTAACTAATTCGAAAGGCACACTAAATCCACTACTCTTCATTTAATTTCGCCAATCGTAATGTGTTCTCCCGGGGATACAGTATCCACATGACCCGTATGTCTTAGATTGTAAGGGATATTAATTTAAATTTCACCTGAAACAAGCTGTTCAAAATTTTTAAGGCTTGACATGACTTGGCAAGCTTGTTCCTGGAGTATCTTGACTTCAACTTTTCATAGCCACTATGATGGTAAAATACATTTTATTTAACTGAGTTGGGTAGTAAATGATAGTACAGTTTATTGGTCAATTATCTGATAGATTTTGTTCCGTCGATTCCAACATTTAGGAATATGGAACGATTCAAGATATTGATACCCTTCTACTACTTCTTTGAACCAAATTAAGTACATAGCTGATATGACTTCAGGCGAAATGCCCTCTTCATGCAAAAGAACGAATATTAACGCAATCTGACTTCGATGCTATTGATGCGTTTAGAAGTAGGGAGAGATTTCGTAGCGCAGCGAAGAATGTAAGGAGGACTAGGAACATATTGTAAAACAATGCAACACTATAATCTGACTTTCTAATTTGCTATTAAAGTCCGTGAGTGTCTTTGTGCATTTCGTTATAGAAAGAAAGCGTGGCAAGATGACGTAAATTCCCACTTTGTAAAATACAGCAGCCGTTCACTGATGTGCCACATATATATTACCTACGCTAAACATATTCAGATTAGCATGAAATTTCGAAGTTCGCGGAAACAATAAGTTACCTCGTAATGGCTGTAAGATACATGAAAATAATTGATAAATGTGGCCATTGAAGGCAGATTGTTGTTATAACGAACGTACGTAAGAGTGTGTGCTCCCTCAAGTGCTGGTTTAATAAGTAGATACGAGCATACGATAACAACCGATAAAAGCGTTATAAATTTAATAAATGACTGTGAGGTGCAAATGAATCAAGAGACATTGCAATGACTTCGTTTTATTACTCAAAAGCCCACTAAGAAAGTCCATTATTTAGACTACAGTCTGCCATAACCCCACTAAGCAAGAAAATCAGTACAGAAGAGAAACACTCTTCAATTAGCAATTCCCACCATAATGTTGAATATACGGCAAGCAGTGCTTGAAAGCAGCGGTATCACCATAAAACAATCGTTCTGCAGTCAGCTTAAAATTCTTTCTTTCTTTGGGCCTTATCCTGCTTCAACATGGGGTCGGCCTTGTCATTACGAATTTGGCAGTATTAGTGACAGAGGATGGCCCGATGTTCTTCCTGCCACCACCCCGAACCCCCGGGGGCGTAAGTAGTGAACCTGAACTGTCTGCATCTAGTGTAAGCCATGAATGAGCGCGAACGTCAGCAAATGTCTGTGAGTTGTGTAACTGATGCGGAACGTGGGGACCAGCCCGGTATTCACCTAGCAGGATGTGGAAAACTGCCTAAAAACCACATCCACGCTGGCCAGCATACCGGTCCTCAGGCGGATTCCGTCCGGGGCTGGCACACCTACCCAAGTCCAGGAAGCAGAGAATTATCACTCTCAGCTACCCTGGCGGGTCTGCAGTCAGCTTTTCTCTACAGTGTTCCACGAAAAGTCCGTTAGCTTTCTTGGTAATGCTTGTGTGTTGTTCGGACTTAAAGGTAGCGTATCTAGCAGCCTGGCTCTGAATTGCTTCGATGTCTTCCTTCAACCCGAGCAGGTGGGGATCTAAAACACTCTCGCAGTACTGAAAAATGGATCGCACTTGTGTTCTATACACTGTCTCCTTCACATGTGAACCACAATTTCCTGAAATTTTCCCATTAAATGTAAGTGGACCATTCACTTTCACTACTACGTCCATACGTACTCATTCCATTTCACGCAACTCTACGAATGCTTTAGGCGAACGTTGCCACCTAGTTTTTCCTACTCATCTGCTTTAACTTAAATTTATTTTCACATTCAGAGTAATGTGCCATTCATAATACCGACCAGGAACGTTATCTAAGTCATTTTGTATCCTCCGCCTGTCACTCTACGGAGCTACCTTTACGTACACCACATCATCATCAGCATCTAAGAGCTGCACGTTGCTATTCACGATGTCTGTCGGATCATTTATGTATACAGAGAACAACAGCTGTCCTATTGCAGTGGGGAACTCATGAAGATACCATTGTCTCTGAAGAATACATTCTGTCGAGGTCATTGCACTTTCTGTTATTATTTAAGACGTCTTCGAGGTATCCACATATCTGGGATCATATTCCGTCCTGACGAAGCGTTTAGTCTCTAGAAACAAGAGAGCACAGAACAGCATACAGACGCAGAAAATGCTAAAAACAGAGCCCTTTTGCCCTTTCAGTCTACAAGGGCATGATTGCAGCGAACTTTTGGGCGCTGGAAACTTGTAACCAGGAGATTCTCGCGAGACGTATATAGGACGTTGAGATGTTTCAGCAGCTGTACAGTCCAAACCTCTTAAAAAGAAAGAGAGTTGAATAAAATAGTAATCGCGTTTCGTATGATAGTTTCTTGCTTCTTAAACACTCACGACTTCAGTGGTGTAGCCACAGGTCTATAAATAAGTTAATTAAAAAGTGAATGGAACTGATTTCCTATTTATTTATTTATTTATCGCAGGGCAATGCGTATACAAATATTACAAGAATTTTATATGTCAACATTTAAACACAGTTCTCCAGCATAAAATAACACGCCAAGAGCCATATACGGAAATCAAGATGTTTTATGTATTTTGTCCCATAACTGCCCCGCAAAGGGTCTTCCGGTCAATGACGCCAAACGCTCATTTCCCTTTCCACTCGTCGCTGTCAGGATAGCTTCACAAGGTCCCTTGCTGGCACGTGCGGGACACGTTGATACAACGTGAGCAACTGTCTGTCGCTCCTCATTACAATCACACGATGGCGATGGAGGTATACCCCACCCGTAGAGAGAGTCTACACATCTTCCCAGACCCATATATGCATGGCTGTGTTGACTTCTCTGCTGCAGCTACATACAGCGCCTGTGGCTACGTAGTTCGCCTGGCTGCCGCTAGAGCTCGCAGGATCGCGCTATAGTTTCAACTAAGCGCGATCCGCTGGAAAGAGTCTGCTTCCGGCCGCCATTGCTGTTTTTCTGCACGCTACTTCCTGCCACGCCCAGGGAACTTCCTGCCGCGCCTTGGCTACTGCTAATTATCTGCAGGAAGTGTGACGTATGGCGCAGCTCTTATCAGTACTTGCAGGCATGTACGTCACGTTCTGACTACTTCTAGTGGCTTTATATTACGAGGCTACTGCATTTAATTTAACATGAGGCTACTGCATGTTTTACACAGCCATGCATCCTTTTTTTAGTTTCATTGATTATATCAATTGATTGATTAATTATGCAGCAGTTCCGACTGCTGGGGAGGTGGGTGGGTTATTTAATATTTATTTCTACACATTGATCTTGCCAAAAGCCGAGAAGCGATTCTTCTTAGTGTTGTAGCCCACTGGGGCAGTCTGGGATGCTCTCTGGGTTACTCTGGGATGATCTCTGGGTCAGTGTTGCAATCTTTCTATAGGACACACGGTTTTTAATTCTTACTTGTCAATCCAGGGGGTTTCTTCTGGATGCAAGGCAGTTTTAGGCACTGTGGAGGATAGTTTTGTCGCCAGCACGGGAAATTCATTTATGGTATCGAATTAATTTTCCTTGAGAGATCAGGCTGTGATGAGAGTGGGATGTCTTGGTCTTAGCATTTTTCGCTCTGCAGGAATTACATCGTTCAGTATTGGAAGGTCGGTACTATCAACAAACTTCTGATATTTACTCGGTAGCACCCTCTTCAGTCTGTTATCAGGCGTAGGAATGTGTCTCAAGATAGGTAGCTAGTATGTGGCAGTAGATTTTGTTGACACATTGGCAATATGCCTGACTTTGTTAAGTTGTACGCCTATTTGTTGACTATTAAGCCAGACAGGTCAGACATGTGAGCACTACTGTGTTGCTGAGTATGGCAATCCGAGTGCTGATACCCAGCGAGAGCCACAGTGTTTATGGATAGTGTTGTTTCTGCTTTTGAGATCCTGAAAAGAAGGTTTCCGGTATAACATGACCCCAAGGTATTTTGGATGCATGCTACAATGAAATTCATCTCTTTCAAAATAGATGTCGAGAGCTCTGTGTGCCTGTCTTTTGGACAGATGGAAAAATGAGACTGCTAGTTTCTTTAAGTCTGATTGTAACCTCCACTCAGGAATTATTGGCTTTAGATGTCTAGATCGTAAGTTAGCATTTATTCATTTGTTTCAAAGGTTTTGTGTTGGTCGGCTAGTTCCCAGTCGAAGAGACCGCTAGTCTTTTCCCGTAGTTACTGTAAATGTCCTTCCAGCTAACATGTTGTCAATTAATTTTGTGGCCCGTCTGCATGGGAGAAGTTGTAATAATCTATAAAGCAGTCCAAGCCTGCAAATCGTGTCGTATGCTGTGCTTATGTCATCGAAAGCAACTAATGTTTTCTGCTTCATTTGGCATCCTGCGTTAATAAATGTTGTTAAAGATAAGGCTTGATCAGCGCAGCTCTGTCCTGGTCGGAATCCAGCTTGCTCAGCAGGATGGTTCTCAAAGATCACTGGACTAAATCGACTGTAGAGAATTCTTTAATGGAAGCTATAAGAAGTGCTTAATAGTGCCATTGAGTGATAGTTCTCCGGTTGGTCTGATGCCTTGCCGGGCTTTAGCATTCCTACGATTTTTTATTGCTTCATTTTTTGTGGGATTGAACCAGAAGTCATAACGTCAGAAGAAATCTTCCAGCCATCTCTTTGCGTAGTTGCAAATATGCAGAAGAAACGCTGGATTGATTCCATGATTTTCCAGTGAGTTTCAGATACAGAGAAGATTCTCGAGTACTCAGATTATTCATTAATGTTCTTTTTCGGCAATGTAAGATTTCGCTTAATATTTTCTGTATGAGTTTTATCCCTTGGTACTGTTGATGTGGATAGTAAATATGATGCAATCCTATTAGCTGATAAATGAGTGTTGTCCCTTACTTTGACTTTATTTCCATACAACTTCCCTTGTAATGACCATGCTCCTGTGCTTGATGTTTGAAAACTGAGTGAATCAACAGTTTCTATTCACCTAGCATGTCTGGCTGTGTCGAGGTTATGAAGAAAGTTATCCGCTGTTGCCTGATCCCAGCACAATGAACTGTGGGTGAAGCCCGATCAACAGGGACTTACATACATTGGGCGAAAATAATAGTCCATTGAGAATGGCTACCTTCTAGCCGAAATCTAGATCTTCACAATAAAATTTTAAATAGGACAACTGATTGCTGCAATCTATAATTTACAAGTCAATATAACAGTTCCTCAGTGCAACAGCTTTCTGAATGGAAGGTAACCTGATACATGGTTCTTGTCAGGACCCTCCAGTTTCGGACCAGTTATCAAGGTCTGTCAAACCAACATCGAAGGCACAAGTAAATGCCAAGACTCGGCACCAGTTAAGGTTACAAATTTGGATACATACATTCCTCGACAGAAATAAGTACACCATCGGAACCCCGCTAAAAAGTACATCTTATTTACTATGTTACATTAATTTCTAGGATTATTCTATTGACCGTAAATCAAGTTTTAGTTTCTGCAAAATTTCGCGAATTAGCGCAAATTTTTTTGTTGGCATCTGCGCTGCAAAGTTTTAACATGGAGCTGCATATAGCACTGTTTTTAGACGTAACCTATAGCGATCTGCACATTGCGCTGATTAAAATCTTAATATCTATAATAATTAAGTAATTATGGGCGATAAATGTTAATAATAATTTGCAAACAATGAAAGCTATTGCAAGTTACATGTATAGTATAACTTGATGAGTTTAAAATACGTGTGATGCCACCCGAAATATTATATAGTGCAGTTCTTTACCTCATGAATTTTCTATTGAATTTTATAAATAATTTCCCCTCAAACTTTGCTTATTCCTCTTTACAGGCTTAATCATTTATGAATCTTAACATATGACTATGGCACTCAATCCGGTATGACGAGACGTTTTTAATGAGTGCTCGATCATCCCTGTAAGTTGTTATTTGCTATTTTTATTAATCTTTCAGTATTCTTGATACTAACCGATTTTGAGGTTATCATAACTTTTGCGTCTCGTGACTTGAAATAAAGATAGATTTTTCAGAAGGTGCATATTGCTGACGACAATACACTTCCGCATCGCTCTTCACCGTAAGTTACATAGTTTTCGCGTAATGCGCGAAAAACCAAACAATGTCCCAAACTACGGGCTACGTGGCAGCCGGAGACCATCCCACCTACCGTTGCAAATCTCGCACGGGCGTGCCACGCGCTTCCGCGAATCGTGCACCATGTAGCGCGCTCGCTCTCCACAAAGCAATCCTTGCATACTAGAAATGTTCATCTAGTAACGGGGGTTTGTACCGTTACAGCACCCAGCATTACGCTTCCACCAATGTTAGAGTGGAAAGTTCTGCCGTGGTGCCACTAAATGTGTACTCGTTTTGGATGACTCCTCAATGGCTAACAGCTTTCGTCCGTGATACTCAGGTCCCAAGATTCATCCCTGTTTCTCTCCCATTGTCACTCACCCTTAGGGACTCGACCAGTTATTGTTGTTTCTCGGTAGATTCTGATTTGTTTTACGTACATTTAGCTTGACCTACATCGAGACGGCGGCTCATCTTAGAACCTAGAAATGGGGACTGGCTGAATCCATTTATTTTTTCAGAAGACTGTCTCACATATGTGTTTTTGTCAAGAATTCATTTGCTTTAGTTACACAGCAGCTGACTGACATCTGTGACGGTTAGTACTTTGGTATCACAAATCCTTACTACTCCACAGGCGGAATTGCAAGTTTCCATCTGCGCCGACAGCTGTTGCGTGGGATCTGGTGGAGCCATTGGTGCGCGCCCGCTGAGCCACACCTGCAGCGGTTCTGCACTGCGAGCGCCCTCTGCCGCTGCAGTACAGGACGGCCGGCAGCAGCCATTCAGTGCCACCCGCACTTGGAGCCACTATGCTATGACATTTTCGTTCGTTCTTCTTCCTTGTAACATTGAGGGCTGGGCTGTATTCCTTGTTGCATTATTGTTTATGTGTCCTCCTTCGCTTGGAGAAATACAGCTAAAGTAAATCTTCTGTTTGCTGTGTTACCTCGTTCACTAATCATTTCTGCTCCTCTTCAGCTTTCCAACGACGATAGTTGCCGCACCACTCCGTAGCCGACCTCCCCTTACTGTTGTGTATAAAGTAGAACATGTCCTGTCTCTTGATCGTGCCTACTATATAACACTGCTAACCTTCAAGTCCCTTTACCTGATTTTACTTCTTTACTGTTCTTTTGAACCTGACCTTCCTTTGTCGCCGTCTTCTTCATTCCATCTTCCCTTATCTTCACATTCGTCACTATTCGTCGAATTTCTTGTAATATAAATGGTAAAGATGTTATGTCCGATGCATTCAGCTTTCTTCTGTAAATGATCTTAAAGTCACTTAGCGGACTGCTATATTCAAATCTGCTTTTGTACGTTACATATTTTACACATCATGTTATAATGCTTCTGCCTCAATCTTGTAATTTATAAAAAAGACTTTATAATTTTTCATTCCGCCATATGCCACTCTTCTTTATTAAACGTATCTGAATACGAGACTTCGATGCTGTGCAACTCGTACTATTAAAAAGATCATACAACAGCTACTTGCAGTTTACTTTTCAGGAAAGCTTTAACTGTGGCTCTATGTCTGTCACGGTCTACAGTTCTCACCATGCACCCATCAATAATCAGGTCATTTTTGTGGGAAAAATAAATCACAGCAGTAGATAATGCACTGTGATGTCTCCACGGTACAGATTAACAGATCGTTATTATCTGCTAGTAGGGGAAATGGTGACAGGCAGCATCTCTCATTTACGTCCCACCAAGTTTCGGTAGATTTCGCAACCTGTTCAGCTGGTCCGCTGATACTTCAATGTTTGGCGTACACACTAGGCAACCAAAGACTGTAGCATGCTTTACAGACGAGCATACAAGCATAGAGTGTATTCACACCTCGCCAGCGACATATAACTTCCATAGAAATAAATTATTTAAATGACGTTGCATAATGCACCGCTAACAACGTGCATTAACAGAAGTGTAACTACTGATTTATAGGGCACGTTGAAAACTAGTTGACCTTTGAAAATCATTAATAACAGAAACAAACTAGAACTGTTGTTATGAATTCTACGTAATGAGAAACATTTCCAAATATGAACGTCTTGTATACCTATTTTCTGTAACCCCTTTCGCTCACGGTTGCTAGTGAGTAATTCGTTACTTTTTTAATAAGTAGCTACACTGGAACCTAGCGATAACTGTATTCCTTAAACAAGTTTGTTTCGACTCGATTTTTCCTTGTAATCTGGCAAGGCATAATTTTGTTCTGTACAAGCAGTTTGTCAAAAATCTGTCAGGCATAAGTGGGTCATTAGCTTATTTTGAGAGTGATTGATGCGGTTTCTCTTGAGATTTAATTTTTTTCCTTGAATACGATTACTATTCAGGTATATGTAGCCTCCGTAAGTATCCCATGAAACGATTTACTGTTACGAAATGTACTAAACGAAACAAGTTCAAATGGATCTTGGCAGCAGTAGTTATTCGGAGACGTACAAGCTAGCACATGGTAGAGTAGCATGGAAAGCTGCATCAACTCAGTTTTCGGCCTAAAGACCGCAACAAAAAGAACACTTCTGTATTCTGTTTGTTTTCATACTTCAAGCATGTGTTGATGTTTGTGATTTGTAGTGTTGCCAACATAACCTTCCCACTACTTTTTCTTTGACCTACAAATATTCTTTTGTTCTTCTTTTAGATGATCCACAAATGTTGAATGACTTGTACCGTATTTTAATGCTCAGATGTGTTCCTTATATCTTCTGTCAAATGTCTTGCCAATCATTGCAGTGTATATCTTCTCACAATCTCTGCAACAGAGCTGATAGATACCACATTGTTGGTATCTGTCTAGTTCTGATTTTAGTTTTGTGATGTGCTTTTGTATGGAATTGTTTGTTTTTAAGCAATGTTCATGCCTTGTTTTTTGAATACTTTTTCTATTTTATGATTGAATTTGCAGTGGTAGGTCACTGTATGACTTTTTTTTGTTGTAGTGCAAATTGTACGAGTTAGTGTGGTTTGGTTAGTTTCCTTCCTTATTTGTCCTTTTATTATTTTGTTTATTTTGTCTACCATTGTTTCTTTGTGTCCATTTTTAATGCTATTTGTTTTATGATCGCTAACTCTTTTTGGTATTTAGAAGTACTTAGGAGGATCCTGTTCAGCCTGTTTAACATGTATCTGATTGCTGCTGGTTTGTGATTCTAGTCACAGTAGTAGTAGCAATAGCTTTATTCACCTGTAGATCTCTTTTTACAAGGATATAGGACATGTCAAAGTATTTATAAGTTTAGACCAATTTAAAATAAGCTAATTCATGTACACATAAATATACAAACTTCTAGTTAGAGACAATCATTAGATCTACTCCTGGTATACAAATAACTTATTAAATAGTGTAATGCCACACTATTCACTCATATCTCACTATCAGTCACTGCACAGACTATACACACGTTTCATACCACTTCACTCACTACACACACAAACACACACACCCTGGTGATCTCTGGGACATTTTCTGTAGCAATAGCTTTATTCACCTGTAGATCTCTTTTTACAAGGATATAGGACATGTCAAAGTATTTATAAATTTAGACCAATTTAAAATAAGCTAATTCGTGTACACATAAATATACAAACTTCTAGTTAGAGACAATCATTAGATCGACTCCTGGTATACAAATAACTTATTAAACAGTGTAATGCCACACTATTCACTCATATCTCACTATCAGTCACTGCACAGACTATACACACGTTTCATAACACTTCACTCACTACACACACAAACACACACTCCCTGGTGATCTCTGGGACATTTTCTGTAGCACAATTTCCCATTTGCTATCCTGAAAAACTGAGTCCGCATTCCTCTATAATGAGTGAGATGTTGAGCTCAGAAACAGGAAGAAGTGTTAGTACTGTGCAATGCATAGCTTGGGGATAGGTTTTTCTAGAGAAGGAAAAAAAGGCAAAAAATATAGTGTGACGGTGTTATGTAGAATGTTGGATGTTTTATAATCAGTATTATTATTATTTATTTGTATAACATTTTTTTACCAAACCATTACTCTGTTTTATCTAAGTAATCCTTTATTGTATAAAATCTATTGCATAACAGGTACTTTTTAGCCGCCTTTTTAAGTAAACGTAATTTTGCAATTTATTTTATCGCTTTTGGTAATTTATTGTACAGTTTTACTCCTTAGTAGAAAATGCTGTTTTGAGTTTTATGTTTCTTTTTTCGTGGCAAATGTAAGTTGAGTCTAGCTCTTGTTCCATGGTCATAGACAGAACAGTTTGTGCAGTAATTACCAATGTTATTTTTGATGTGTACAACTGAATAGTAAATGTATTCACATTGAGCAGCTAAAATCCCCAGTATTTTGAACAGATCTTTACAATGAGATCGACTACCACTTTTGGTTATAGTTCTTACGTCTCTTTTCTGTAGTCTGAAAATTGTGTTCATACTGTGTGCATTTGTTCCCCAAAAAAGAATACCATAGCTGAGAATCGAATGTATATGCTGTATGTACAGCAAGTGAAACATATATGTTAATTTAGTTAGGGCCATTCTCTTGTAGGGATTATTGAAAGTCAGACTGCGTTGCGCTAAAAAATATTGTGTGTCAGTGTAAGCACAGTCATGTATAATTTTTCTAAGGGGATGATTCATATGGCGACCCTGCCAGCATTCGAACACAGAATCTTCTGATTTTTTTCCTTGTAATTTGTGTAATTAGTGTAACTATTGTTTATTGCTAGCGCGTAATTATAGAGAGAATTTCCTTTGTAGTTGTAGTTTTTCATTGTCGTACAGTAAAACAGTTGTGGCATGCATGTTTATTTGCAACAAGTATTTCGCAGCTGCGCTTGCAATTCACTAGATATTATTTTCAGTGCTATGTTAATGAGTTATCTTATTTTGCTCTTCAAATTGTGCTTTTTTGTGTTGTCGTGTGAAATATTGTCACAATAATGTCGTGTGGAAAACGTAATGCTAGGCTCCAAAGTAAACTGAGAAATGACAGTGAAGACGAAAGCAGTGCGTTAGCGCCACCGTGTAATGAATTAATTAATGTTTAACCTAGTAATTTGGTAACTGTGCGTAGGGAAATGGAGCAGGCTGCAAATAGTGGTGTAGACAGTGAAACAATTAGTGAACAGGGAAGCATTATCGAACGATCGGTCGGCATCAATTCCCCTCAGGAATCCGAAATGACAGGACACAATCTTGCAAATACTGTAGATTCAGGTTTTGCGTCCTCACCGTTTTCTCAAATAAGTCAAGACACATTTTCTGCTCGCCAAAATGTGCATGTTGCTGGTGCAAATGCACTGCCGAAAAGCATAGAGGAACAGATTCCAGACACTAATACATTATTATTGCAATTAATGCAACAAATGAAACAAAATCAGAGACAAACACAGCAACAGTTAGGCACAATGGAACAAAATCTTCAAAAGTTAGACACAATGGAACAAAACCTTCAAAAGTTAGACACAATGGAACAACACCAGACACAAACACAGCAACAGTTAGACACAATGGAACAAAATCTTCAAAAGTTAGACACCACACTTGAACAAACACGTGAAGATTTAACTACTGAGTTACATAAAATCGAACTGAAATGTCGAAAAGTCTGTAATGACGTAAAAACACAAATTTGTGAGCCTTTCCAACCTATTTTTTCGCGTCATGAAAATGCATTACAGAATCACGAATCAGCCATAAAGGAACTGCAAACTATTGTTCATGAAAATCACGTCACTTTGCAAGCTAAAATTGACTCAGTTGGAGCTACCGATTCGGTTACGCAACTTGAAAAAACTCAGAAAAACGTAAAGGACACAGTACATACGATTTCAACACAAATGGACATTCTGAAACTTGGTTCAGAGAAACACACTAAGAAAATCTGTTCACTGTCGGAGAAAGTAGCCGAACTTTCGGATCAGTTCACTAACTTATCTACAAAGGTAGATAATGATCTGAATGACACAGGACCCGTAGCCTTCACTGACACAGAAGAGTATGAACAAATTAGAAAATTCAAACAAACTGAAAATCAAATCAATACACAGTACAAAAGAGAAATCCGAGAAGTACAAGATCAGTTGATCCAGGTAATACAAGAATTACATATTTCAGAGGGCATTCGTGCTTCAATATGGGAAGAGGCAAATAGAAATGCGGAACAGCCACAAAATAATAACATGAGGCACTTCGGAAATTACGAAAGAAATTGGCAAGGTACACCGAATTTTGGGATGGAACCGCCGGAACGACGTAACAATGACCGATATGCGACTGGCCGACATAATGATTTTGATTATAAGCTGTTTATGACTACACGTAAATTAAAATCACTTAAGAATTCCGGCAACGACATTCATCCTCAAGTGTGGCTTCATCAATTCTCTCATTGTTTTCCTCCCAACTGGTCATTAGAGCGCAGATTAGAATTTATATGTGGCTATTTAGAGAATGAACCAGCTGTAAGAATGCGATCGGTCATTCACGATTGTCACAGTGAAGGAGAATTTTATCATGCCTTCCTCTCAGCATATTGGTCTCAAGCTACACAAGACCGAGTAAAACATAGCATCATAATGATGAAACATTTCGAACAATCTGAATTTTTCCAGTCTTGTGAAATATTTTGAAGACATGTTGGACAAGAATCAGTACCTGTCAAACCCATACAGCCCCTCAGAACTCATCCGCATTTGCTAATTACCTGAACATTTCGACATATTATTTTGGCAGGACGTTGTAAAGACGACATTGAAGCATTTCAGGGACTCTTACAAGACTTGGAAATCGACACTGACAATCGCGGGACGCGAAAACAGGAACACAACAATTACAGGTCACATCCGTCACAATTCCGCGATGAAAGAAACAATAACCGGACACGACAAGGCTATTCTTACAACGTCAATTGTGACCAAAACAGACACCACCCGTATGACAACCATTGGCAGAGTAGTAATAATTACAGGGAAAGATCACCTCTCTGCGGTAATGACTATCACAGAGACAATCAGAGAAACAGACAATATGGGAACCAAAATAAATATTATCAAGAGAGACAGAATAACTTCAAACGCAACAGTTCACCACGGGGTTACGATTCAGGGAGAAATTCTCCACCATGTGACCGACAAGAAAGAAATTATGGAACCTACCGACATGACGACGGATGATGTAATCGTAACGACAGACCTGAATTGCATCAGAACTGGCGGGATTCAAACAGGGCAGAGATCTCTCGACAAGGTGAATTTGTAGTAGTTAGGTCTCCTAATCCCAATGACGACGTGCGCCAACAAAGAAACAGACAATGACTGGCACCGCAGGCAGCCACGTGCGCCGGCTGGCTCAGCGAAAAGTAACATAGACGCTAACCTTGAGAAAAATTTTAGCATTCCTTACCGACGTATACAGCATGATAATTGCTTTGAAGTTGAAACTGCGTACTAGGAAGGGTAAAGGATTGCACCACGTTTATTGAGAGATAATCTGCTTTCTAACTTGCTTGTTAGTAGCACAATTACGTAACGACAATAAGACTCACATATTTAGAACATGTACCGGTACTGCTAATGAGATTTTGATGCAACATTTTGTTTTACTTGAAAATACATTCTGGATTTATAGTACCTTCTGAGAGATACCAGATGACACAGTGGTTAGTTTATTTGACAGCTACACGATTGTATCACGATGCTACTAGTGAGGGACACACTTTATATCACTGCTTTTACGTTGTATCTGTTTTATATCTGCACAGTTTTTCTGAATTCTTCTGGAAGGTAAAACATGTGTTAGTAATAACTTTTGTGGTATAGCTACAATGAGACAGCCTTTTCCGTAGCACAACAATACGTTACAGCACAATACGTTCTTCATCATGGCAATAAGTGTAATAACTTAGATATCTATTCGCAAAGCGTTTCACGTTTGTTTATGAGGAGGTGAGTACATCAACTTCAGCAGAACTTTGCTTACAGAGGACGATAACTACGACAGTTCCACAGAATTATCTTACAGCAAGACGTACATTTAGCGCTACAGGACACGATTTGAATGATTAATTTTGTACTTAAAACATTTATTTTTTTAGATTTTTGAATTACAATGGTACAAAGGTTTTCCGTGATACATTTCATTCCATTGCTGTAATCTGTAACACCTGAGGTCATAATTACATTAATCATCAGGGGGCTACACGCTTACTTTCTGTTCCATGTGTTTGGCAAGCACAAGGAGCCCTAGCTAATATGGTATTTGCTTATACAACCTTACACATTGGTACCATGTTTCTCTAACACAGAATTACACAGCTATCTGATCATTTAACTGAGAGAGACAAACATTTTTTTTACTACATCAGTGACAGATGTTTACGTAATTACACAGTTGGATAATTTCACACTTATGATATTGTATTTTGCATCTACTTTGTGAACTGTTCATATATCTTTCGGAACCTTTGTGATACTATGATAGCTTTGAATGATGTGTTTGGTATTGGATCATGATTTTGAAATACGTTTGAGGTAGATGAGTTTATTGAAGGTCTTGAAATTATTGCAGAAAGCCACGACGTTTTTGAGATTTGACTGGGGTGTAATGATGTTATTGTTATGACAACGATGTGTATTATGCTGTTGTGGTATGTTTATGATCAATAAGCTGATGCTATATGAGGAATTTGATTATGCTATGTATTTATTATGATGAAATATTGAAGGAGTGTCGACGAATATGTATATGTGTAATAAAGTAAGAAATAATGAGTAGTGGTTAGGGACTCTGGTTTGTGAAAAAGGATGTTGGAAACCAAGAATCGTACTTTAAGAGTTATGAAGTGTGTGTAAATGCGTGAATGTATCACAATGGCGCCGAATATTTTTTTGTCTCTGTTATATTGGTAGGATTTTGTTTGTACACATTTGTAACGCAAATTCTCGACCTGTGAAATTTTTTTATGAGACTGTCACTGTAGTGCAAACTGCTGTCGTAAATACTTCAGTGACCTTGACATAATGCGCTGTAGGCGCCAAGCAATGCAACAGTCGCCTGGAAAAAAAAGGCCCTGCCTTTCAGAGGCAAAACAACAAAAAAGGAGAGGCCATTAACGTTGATATTGACATTCCTTTGTAGAAAGAATCGCAATTACGGCACTTCTTGATATTTACTGAAATGACTAATGGCATTTCACAGCTATTGTCTTGCTAACAGAGATTTTTTACTGCCTTTGGAGACGCCATTTGCGTAGTGAACGACGTATATATATATATATATATATATATATATATATATATATATATATATATATATATGCTCATTTTGTTTAATATCTAGTTTCTAGCTGCACTGCAGCATTGGTTAAAATAAAATTTAATAGATGTACTAATACAGATATTTTATGTCAACAGATCCAGTAATAATTTTATGATCTACTTCCAAAAAAACGAGGGAGCACAATAAGACATTTCCCTTCACAGGAATTACATACATAATTTTTGTCAATGACTGGGTAACTTTCTTTCAGAGGAAGTTATCATGATGCATCACTCTAGTGTTAAGATGTGACATAGGTATTAAACATGGCCATTTTTACTGTAATATTTTTTCTATTTGTGGGTTTGTCATGTTTAGATATAAGTTATTGCATTTGCTGCTTTTGTTTGCTATGCATTGTTCTACTGAATTTTGCATTGTATTAAGCCAGTTTTACTACTGATTTATTTTTGTTTTTGCTGCACATTGGCTCATATTAGTGGTAATGTTGCATTTGCTTTGCTAATTTAGATATACTGCTGCTTGCTTTGGCAATTTCCATTTCTTTGTCATTGCTGTTTGTGTTAATTGTTTTGTGCTGCTGCATTGCCTTGTCCCTTACTTTAGCATCTGAGCTCAGTAGATTTAAGTTAGCTTAAGATGGGGTAGGCTATATAAGAGAACGAGTTGTGATGAATTGGAAGAAATGAATTGAGAAGCTATAAGAAAATGGTTTGGCCAAAAAAGTATTTTGAAAGAGGATATGAGCAAAAAAGTAGGGTTTAGGGACAACATGTTTAGGTAGGATTTTCTTGGATATAAATGATGAGGTAAGATAATGGAAAATAAATAATGAGGTAAGAAATATGTGAACATATAAATACAGAAAGCATGCTTGGATAGGATTTTTTTGGTGGAAACAAATGTTGAAATAAGACGAAAGATCTATGGAATGAAGTTTTGGGTTGGACTGCAGTACCAAATGTTACACTGAAAACAAACCCTGTCCTTTCCTCCTGCGTTATTATGCTATGTGTTTGTCTACTCTTGTGTTTTTGTGTTTCTCCTGTCTTTATGTGTTTAGGTAATAAGATTTATGTTGTAGAATTTTTCTAGTACTAAGCTACATTCACTATGATGAGGAATACTTTTAGTCTCACATATAATTTGCATTAATAATATGTTATTTACATTCTAAAGATGTTTAGACATTATTAATTCTGTTCTGTTTCAATGCTCGTGTGTGAAATTAATGTTTCGAAAACTATTCTCATTATTTTATATATTTACTTATGTCATAATTCCTATAACACTGATGTATATATTTATTTCTATTCTTTTGTAAAGCCTGTATTTCTACAAATGTTATCTGTATTATTATGTTTTAATGATGTTTTCTGTATCTTTGTAATTGTATTCTCATGTTATAAAATTGTAATGGACTCCAGTTCAGCAAATTAAGTAACTTGTAAGCATTCATTTCAGTGTACACGTTTCTGTTGGCAATATAATATTCACAATATGTGAGAAGTTGGGACCATTAGTGTTTGCGTGTGTGTTGATAATTCAGCAAGGGACTGGTTAACAGCATTGCTGGTTCTAAGGACAATTCCAAAAACTTTGTGAGTGCACAAGTGGTGGTTTATGGACTTGCTATATTGTCTGCAAAACTCTTCGATGGTGATTGTGCACCTGCACAGTCGTAACAGATGGCTGCTGGCCGTCTCTACAAGGACTACAGTGGGTCTGCATCTTTGATGGCCCACCAATACCATTATTTCTACAAGGAGTGCAGTGGGTCTGCACCTCTGGTGGCCCACCAATACCGTAATCTCTAACATGACTACAGTGGTCTGCTCTGTGATTACCTACCTACCAATATTCTTCCAAACTTCGACTGAATCTGGTGTGGGTTTGCTCTGTTGTGGCCCATTACCTGTATGCATGTCAAGAGTCAGCACTGTCTTTCCGTTGGAAGGACAACACTACTTCTTCAAGACTGCATGGAAATCCACTACTTCCATGTGCAATTTCTTTAACTGCTCAGACTTTGAGAAAACACTGCAATTTTACTATGATGAACGATCAGGACTGCCTTCATGTACTGTGAGAACATTTTAGCTTTTGACCAACATTGTACCAATAAGTGTGTGCATTTTATTTCTTTGTTATTGTAATTGTGAAAAAATTTTAACAAATATGTATTGGCCAGTGCCCAAAACAATTCGTAAAATTTTTTGTGGGGAGGGTGGGGGCCATGTAAGTAGGCAGTTTAGGTTTTTTATTGGTAACGCCACGTAGCATTCTATATGAAAATCACTGACTGTGCTATGTGCAGTCTGAGGCTGGTCGGCATTGTTGCAATAGTCGCTAATGTAGTGTTGAGCAGTTGGCTGTTAACAGTGCGTAGCATTGCGCAGTTGGAGGTGAGCCGCCAGCAGTTGTGGATGTGGGCAGAGAGATGGTGGAATTTTGAGAGCAGACGATCTGGACGTGTGTCCATCAGAAAGAGTAAATTTGTAATATTGGATATCATGGACTGATATATATATATTTCGACTTTTGAACACTATTAAGGTAAATACATTGTTTGTTCTCTATCAAAATCTTTCTTTTGTCAACTATGCCTGTCAGTTTGTTAGTGCCTTCAGTAGTTTGAATCTTTTATTTAGCTGGCAGTAGTGGTGCTCGCTGTATTGCAGTAGTTCGAGTAAAAAGGATTTTTGTGAGGTAAGTGATTTGTGAAACGTATAGGTTAATTAAGTTAGGGCCATTCTCTTGTAGGGGTTATTGAAAGTCAGATTGCGTTGCGCTAAAAAATATTGTGTGTCAGTTTAAGCACAGTCATGTATAATTTTTCTAAGGGGACGTTTCAATGCGAATAGTATATAACTGACAGACACTGCATATTACACACTGATGGTAGGATTCTAAGGGCATATCGCACTGATGTTATTCTGTTTGTAAATACCTTCGAATGTTCACAGCACTTCAACTCAGAATAAATATTCATTCCTAGAAATTTTGCATTTGCTATATAGTCAATACAGGTGCCATTTACGTTTAATTTAACATTGTCATTTTCCCTCTTCAAACTGAAATTCGTGGCATTAGTTTTCTTTATGTTCAATGTCACTTTACTGCTTATTGACCAGTCGTTAACTTCCTAGAGAGCTTTATTTGCTTTCTCTGCAAGAGTTCTCTTGTTTTCTCAGTTGTGGTCCCCTTCGTCTACTGATATTTGTGGTCCCCTTCCTCTACTTTTAGTTCTGAAGACACGTTAAGAATGTTGCTTAAGAATAACGTCTGCAGTCTATTCTAAGGTAGTAAAAATGATTTTAACCATGTGTAGCTAGACCGGTTAAAAATGTGCCAAAGTGTATTTCAAGAACGTGCAACGTCGCATTCCAGTATATGAAGTTGTTATTTGAGGCCACTTTCTACGACTTTTGCACCTTAGCTACCTTACCCTAAAGTTGCGTTACTTCTTTTATCACCCTGTACTGCCAAACTCGAATCGCTTGACTACAGCTAGGATATCGTTGTCTAAGAGCCGTTACGTCTGCCACATGTATCGCCAATCGAAAGTCAGTCAAATCGAACGACAAATCACAGTAATCACGTTTTCTGAACAGTTACGCCTCAAAACCAGTGTCATTTACTGGCCTAGTTCTCCTGAAACTCAACTTAATCAGTCAAGTCAATTTGAGAAGCTCCACTCCTCCACCAGTCTTTTTCAAGTGGCTTGTCCATACCGATATCGACGACGACGAGGCCTTAAATTGTGGAGTCCCCTATTTTAATTGGAAAACAGTTAGCGATCTGTGTGCATAGCAGCATATGGTGAGAATATGTCCGACCGCAATTCTGAGGATGCCTCACTGTATGTTAGCCTCCGATAAACCGTGTACTCCCTGTGGAGGGACCCGATGGAGCATTACGCTAATTACGTGTACAGGCCGTTGTAACACATGCTGTGAGGCAGAAATCGTAGCAATCGCTACCTTTCACCTTACGGCACCGACAACTGCCTGCATGTGACTTCGGACTTCCATTCTCAGAAGCTACATGATGCGGGGCATAGTGTTATTAAAGTGTAAAAGTATTTCTGCATCTTTCCCAGCTGTACTGCTTGTTTCTCTTATGTTACCATCCACTTCTTCCATACTTGTGCTTTATTTCGTCAACATCCTGTACCAGCTGCTATCCATATAGCTGGGTTTGTGAGTTTCTTCTACTTTTCCGCACTGCTGGGCCATCCAGTGCCAACTCCACTACTTTTGATAGCATAGCAGATTTCCCACCTATCTGTGTGTTCTTCTCATAACGGGAATCCAAACTTGCTTATCGCGTATACTTTTTAGTACCTCTTCATATCTTTTTTTATCTGTCCACTTAACTTTTAAAATTTTTTGGTAACATCACATGTTTCAAGTATCTTCTTTAAAGATTTTCGAAGTTCAATTCGTACTGGAATTTGGTGACAGCAGCGTTCTGGATATGGTCTTCTTCATCCTCTACATTCCTAAAATGAGAAAAGAGACAGAACATTTTTCTTTTCATATTTACCGGCAAACTAATAAACAAGCATGGCACAAATGAGAGTGAAATGTTTTTTGATGATTCACTGAGACACAAAAGAGGTCCACATATGTGGACCTCAGGTCTCATTTATCGTGAAAACGTACTAGCTTTTACTTTGCAGTTTCTTTCCCATTTCTTCAAGACATACGTTTTATTCAGCAATGCATGTATTTTATCCCAAACAGTGAACTAAGTATGCTAATACACACACAAAATAGTATTGTTAACTTTGTTTTTGAAATATACGATTTCCAAATCAGATTTCTGGTAATGTTCTAAAATAACTTCACAAACGCAAGGAAATAGTAATCATAAAACAATTTTTGGCAAGTAATAATTTTCCACTGCCAATAAATATATATTTACGTTCGATGATAAGCTTCGAGAGAATTATTTTTCATAAGACACAAATACATTCCATATTTGACGTGTGTGTCTCTTATCATGGAACTGCAGCCTGGTTTCCTGTGTTTTGAGACATTCCTTGTCCGAACAAATTTTTGGAGTTGGCCAACATTGTAAAACCTTGTAAGTAGCCTGTTTATGTTTTCTTATTGGCAACGTTACGTAGCGCTCTGTATGAAAATCACTGGCTGTTGAGCATTGTTGTCTGCCATTGTAGTGTTGGGCAGCTGGATGTCAACAGCGTGTAGCGTTGCGCAGTTGGAGGTGAGCCGCCAGCAGTGGTGGATGTGGGGAGAGAGATGACGGAGTTTGGAAATTTGTAAGACTGAATGTCATGATCTGTTATGTATATTATGATTTTTCAACACTATTAAGGTAAATACATTGTTTGTTCTCTACTAAAATCTTTCATTTCCTAACTATGCCTATCAGTAGTTAGTGCCTTCCGTAGTTTGAATCTTTTATTTTGCTGGCAGTAGTGGCGCTCACTGTTTTGCAGTAGTTCGAGTAACGAAGATTTTTGGTGAGGTAAGTGATTTATGAAAGGTATAGGTTAATGTTAGTCAGGGCCATTCTTTTGTAGGGATTTTTGAAAGTCAGATTGCGTTGCGCTAAAAATATTGTGTGTCACGTTAAGCACAGTCCTGTATAATTGTTTAAAGGGGACGTTTCATATGTCGACCCTTAGCCGAGGATACCTCACTGGAATCTTCTGATTTTTTTCTTGTAGTTTGTGTAATTAGTGTAGCTATTGTTTATTGCTAGCACGTAATTGTAGAGAGAATCTCCTTTGTAGTTGCAGTCTTTCATTGTTGTACAGTAAAACAGTTGTGGCATGCATGTAGATTTGCACCAAGTATTTCGCAGCTGCGCTGGCAATTAACTAGATATTATTTTCAGTGCTATGTTAATGTGTTCTCTTAGTTTTGCTCTTCAAATTGTGCTTTTCTGAGTTATCGTGTGAAATATTGTGACAATAATGGCGTGTGAAAAACGTAACACTAGGTTTCAAAGTAAACTGAGAAATAATAGTGACGATGAGCGGAGCTTATCAGCACCACTGTGTAGTGAATTAACAGCCATTCGAAGTAGTAATTTGGTAACTGTGCATAGGGAAATGGAACGGGCGGCAAATAATGGTGTAGACAGTGAAACAGGTAGTGAACAAGGAAGCATTATCGATCGATCGGTCGGCAACAGCTCGCCTCAGGAATCCGAAATGAAAGAACACAATTTTTCAAATACTGTAGACTTAGGTTTTGGGTCCTCACCGTTTTCTCAAATGAGTCAAGACACATTTTCTGCTTGTCAAAATGTGAATGTTGCCGGTGAAAATGCACTGCCAAAAAGCATAGAGAAACAGATTCCAGACACTAATACATTATTATTGCAATTAATGCAACAAATGGAACAAAATCAGAGACAAATGGGACAAAGGGTTCAAAAGTTGGACACAATGGAACAACACCAGAGACAAAGACAGCAACAGTTAGACACAATGGAACAAAATCTTCAAAAGTTAGACACCACACTTGAACAAACACGTGAAGATTTAACTACCGAGTTACATAACATCGAATCGAAATGTCAAAAAGTCTGTAATGACGTAAAATCACAAATTTGTGAGCATTTCCGACCTATTATTTCGCGTCATGAAAATGCATTACAGAATCACGAAGCAGCCATAAAAGAACTGCAAACTATTGTTCATGAAAATCACGACACCTTGCAAGCTAAAATTGACTCAGTTGCATCTACCGATTTGGTTACGCAACTTGCAAAAACCCAAGATAACTTAAAGGACACAGTAGATACGATTTCAACACAAATGGACACTCTGAAACTTGGTTCAGAAAAACACACTGACGAAATAAGTACACTATCGGAGAAAGTAACCGAACTTTCGGATCAGTTCACTAACTTATCTGCAAAGGTAGATGATGATCTGAATGACACAAGACCTGTAGCCATCACTGACACAGAAGAGTATGAACAAATTAAGAAATTCAAACAAAATCAGAATTAAATAAAAATGCAATACAAAAGAGAAATCTGGGAAGTACAAGATCAGCTGGCACAAGTAATGCAAAAATTTCATATTTCAGAGGACACTCACGCTCCAACACGGGAAGAGGGACTTAGATATACGGAAAAGCCACAAAATAATAACACAGGGCATTTCGGAAATTATGAAAGAAATTGGCAAGGTGCACCGAATTTTGAGATGGAACCGCCGACACGACGTAACAATGACCGATATGCTACTCGCCGACACGATGATTTTGACTATAAGCTGTTCATTACTACACGTAAATTCAAAACGTTTAAGAAATCTGCCGAAGACATTCATTCACAAGCATGGCTCCATCAATTCTCTCATTGTTTTCCTCCCAACTGGTCATTGGAGCACAGGTTAGAATTTATGTGTGGCTACTTGGAGAATGAACCAGCTGTAAGAACGCGATCGGTCATTCACGATTGTCACAGTGAAGGAGATTTTTATCATGCCTTCGTCTCAGCATATTGGTCTCAAGCTACAGAAGACCGAGTAAAACATAGCATCATAATGATGAAACATTTCGAACAATCTGAATTTTCCAGTCTTGTGAAATATTTTGAAGACATGTTGTGCGAGAATCAGTACCTGTCAAACCCATACTGCCCTTCAGAACTCATCCGCATTTGCTTAATCAAATTACCTGAACATTTACGACATATTATTTTGGCAGGACGTTGCAAAGATGACATTGAAGCTTTTCAGGGACTCTTACAAGAATTAGAAATTGACATTGACAATCGCGGAACGCGAAAACAGGAACACAACAATTACAGGTCACATCCGTCGCAATTCGGCGATGAAAGAAATAATAACTGGACACGACAAGACTATTCACACAACACAAATCGTGACCAAAACAGACACCACCCGTATGACAACCGTTGGCAGAGTAGTAATAATTACAGGGAAAGATCACCTCTCCGCAGTAGTGACTATCACAGAGACAATCAGAGAAACAGACAATATGGGAACCAAAATAATTATTATCATGGGAGACAGAATAACTTTAGACGTAACAGTCCAGCGCGCAGTTACGATTGCGGGAGAAATTCTCCACCCCGTGACCGACAAGAAAGAAACTATGGAATCTACCGACATGACGACAGACGATATGATCGTAACGACAGACCTGAATTGCATCAGAACTGGCGGGATTCAAACAGAGCAGAGCCCTCTCGACAAGGTGAATTTGTAGAAGTTAGGTCTCCAAATCCCAATAACGACGCGCGCCAACAAAGACACAATAGGCAATGACTCATACCGCTGGCAGCCACAAAACGTACTTATGAAACTGACAACGCAGCTGCTGTAGCTAGTAATTACGTAAAAATGGAAGACATTAGGGACATCTTACTCTAGGAACACGACCCTAAAAAATAACAACATTGCATATCCAGTGATTCACATTACTGTAAATGACGTAAAATTTACGGCAGTACTTGACACTGGCAGTCCCATTTCAGTAATTAGTGAAACAGCTTTTAGAAAATGCAACATATCGAACGATTGCCAAACACTTCCGTTACGTAAGATTAAATTACAAGGTGCAATCTTTGGAAAAAGTGTAGATGTACGCCAACAAACCAATTTAGAATTCTTTTGCCAAAGCCACAGCCTCTCTATGAACTTTCTAATTGTACCATTATTGTCGACGGAAATTATATTGGGAGTAGACTTTTTGAATGAATACAAAGCAATCTTAAACTTTCACGATGCTGAAATAAGTTTAGAGAAGGAAGGTAAGTCAATAGCTTTGAAATTTGAAGATTGGCTCTCAAACAATGACGAGGAAATTAATCGGCTTTACCTTCTCTTAGACAACAGTTCGGAATTTTCTACAGAACTAGACACTAACAATCACTCTGCAAGTACTGACAGGGATGATATCGACGACATATTTGATGCTAATGAGTTAATTCAGAATAAAATTCAAACAATTGAGAATTGTAATGACACTGATAGGCAGGACCTTTTTGAGATTTTACATGCACATTCCACAGTTTTTACTCACAAAATAGAAACAATCAAGGGATTTCAATACCAATTTCGTGTTCGTGAGCATACTAAACTTTGAGTTAGACCATACGTAATTCCAGCACATTATAGGGACCGTGTTAGAACAGAAATACAATCTATGCTTGATGAGGGCATTATTGAGCCTGCAGTAAGCTCATACAACAATCCATTACATGTTGTCGAGAAGAAAAATGGATCGATCAGGCTTGTCTTAGATTCGAGACAAATCAATACTATCATCATTCCTGAAACAGACAGGCTGCAGACGATGGAAGAACTTCTTCAAAATTTTAATGGTGTAAAAGTGTTGTCTTCCATTTATCTCAGATCCAGCTTTTATCAGATCGAACTTCATCCAGAATGTAGAAAATACACAGCTTTTCTTTGTTTCGGCGTTTGCTATCAGTTTCGGAAACTTCCTTTTGGTTTGAACATTTCTTTGGCAGCATTCATTCGCGGGCTAAATTCCATATTACCTGAGTTCTTAAAACGCCACATCACCTTATATGTGGATGATATTTTAATAGCAGAAGCCTCATGGGAACAACATAATCGCATCCTAAACAGTTTGTTACGTGTTTTTGCAGAATCTGGAATTACAGTTAACCTGGAAAAGTCTGAATTCGGTAGGTCAAAGGTGAGGTTTTTGGGACATATTATTTCTTCTGAAGGCATTCAGCCGGATCCTGAAAAGTTAGAAGCAATCAGAGCCATTCCAGTTCCATCCACAAAAAAACAAGTCCGAAGTTTTCTAGGTCTCGTAAATTTTTACCGTCGTTTTCTGAATATGCAAATTCTAGTTACACCAAAACTTTGTTCTCTCACTGGAAAAAATACTATTTGGAACTGGGACGAACGGGCACAGTTGGAATTCAATTCTTTGAAAGAATCGCTACTTAACGCGCCAATACTAGCTCATCCAGATCTCTCACAAGATTTTTCCCTTAGCACGGATTCTTCTAAAGTCGGTCTTGGTGCCCACTTATTTCAAGAAGCCATAGAAAATGACACTACTGTTCAGAAAACCACTGCTTTTGCTAGCCGAGTGCTAACAAAATCTGAAAAATATTATTCCGTTACTGAATTAGAAGCTTTAGCTATCGTTTGGGCATTTAACAAATTCCGTTTCTTTCTTTCTGGTAAGCACGTAAAAGTATACAGTGATGATCGTGCATTACAATTTCTTATGTCTTCAAAATTAAATCATGACAGGTTAAAACGTTGGGCATTGTTCCTTCAAGAATTCTGCTTCACAATAGTCTACATTCCCGGCAAGGAGAACATTGTTGCGGACGCACTGTCACGCGCACCGGCTGGGCTTGAGATAAGTAACACAGAAGGCAACCTCGAGAAAAATTTCAGTATTCTTTACATTCAGAAAGTCGCCTTTGAAAACTTCATGACCACATCTTTAAAGGACATTGCTAATGAACAAGATAAAGATCCGATTTGGAAAGACATCAAGAGCAAATGGCATGAAAAGACACACACACAGATTCGGCATAATTATCTGGTTAGAAACAACAGCCGGCCGGTGTGGCGAAGCGGTTAAAGGCGCTACAGTCTGGACCCGCGTGGCCGCTACGCTCGCAGGTTCGAATCCTGCCTCGGGCATGGATGTTTGTGATGTCCTTAGGTTAGTTAGGTTTAAGTAGTTCTAAGTTCTAGGGGAATGATGACCTTAGAAGTTAAGTCCCATAGTGCTCAGAGCCATTTGAACCATTTTAGAAACAACATACTGTTCAAACGCTGCACTGTTGATGACAAGCTATGGATACTTTGCATTCCTGACGATTTTGTTAATAAGCTCATTTGCTACATTCATTTCAGCTATGCACATTTTGGCCCACGAAAATGTTATCATATTCTTCGAACGACTTGTTCTTTTAACAATACGGAAAAGAGAATTCGAAGAGTCTTGTCTATTTGTAAACTTTGTCAAAAGGCGAAACCATCTACTATCTCCCATCGTGCTCCGCTGTTTCCTATCATTCCTTCTAAATTAAAAGAATTTGCTGCTGTTGATCTCTTGGGACCCCTTGTCAGAACATCGAATGGATTTTCGTACGTTCTAGTCGCTGTTGAACTTACTTCAAAATTTGTTTCTTTCACACCATTACGTAAAGCCACTAGACGGTCTGTATCCAACGCCTTTGTTAAAAATTTCTTATGTGAAGTTGGACACGTTAGTAAAGTCATTTCAGATAACGGACCGCAATTCAGATCTGGTGTTTGGTCACGCATGCTTTGGAATCATAAAATCAAACCTGTTTTTATTTCATTGTACTCACCACATTGTAACCCCTCCGAACGGATTATGAAAGAAATCAATAAGCTTTGCAGACTTTATTGTCACAGAAGGCATCAGCATTGGGACAGATATATACACTTATTTCAAAACGTGCTGAATGAAATGCCTCACGACTCCACTGCTTTACCACCTACTCTTGTACTGAAGAATGAAGAACCACCGAACAGAATCAGAGAGCTTGTACCTTTCCCGAATACACGTAAACTTCGACACAAAGACATAATTGATTTGGCTATTAAAAATATAAAATCTGCAGCAGACAAAAGGAGAAAACTACACGACAAAGCAAATGCAAAGAAATTATATATTGGTCAGAAAGTTCTCATTAAAGCTCATTCATTATCATATAAGAAGAAACACTTGAGTCACAAATTCTTTCTAGTTTACAATGGACCTTACAGAATCCAACGTATACCACATGATAATTGCGTTGAAGTTGAAACTCTGCGTACTAGAAAGAGTAAAGGTTTACACCACATTTCACATGTAAGACCGTTTATTGAAAGATAATCTGCTTTTTAACTTTGTCTTTGCCATAAAACTTTTCACTTTACATTGCTAGTAGGCTTTGTCAGACTTAGAATCTGTTAATATGCAACAATGTTTGAAGTTAAATATCCAGTCAAGAACCAAGAGAACTTACTTCAACAGATATTATGAATGCATTGTTATAGTGAACAGACGACACAATGTTGTTATTTGTACATTCTTGCTTGTTAGTTGCACCATTACGTAACGACTATAAGGCTCACATACTTAGAACATTTACCAGTACTGCTAATGAGATTTTAATGCAACATTTTGGTTTACTTGAAATTTGGTGTATCATGAGGTAAGTACATTGGCTTCTGCAGAACTTAGCTTTCAGAGGACGATAACTACGACACTTTCACAGAGATTATCTTACAGCAAGACGCACATTTAGCGCTACAGGACGCGTATTTGAGTGATTAATTTTGTACTTAAATCATTTATTTTTAAAGATATTTGAAGTACAATGATACAAAGGTTTTCCGTGATACATTTCATTCCATTGCTGTAATCTGTAACACCTGAGGGTATAATTACATTAATCCTCAGGGGGGTACATGCTTACTTCGTGTACCATGTGTTAGGCAAGCACAAGGAGCCCTAGCTAATATGGTATTTGCTTACACAACTTTACACATCGGTACCATATTTCTGTAACACACAAATTACACAGCTATCTGATCATTTAACTGAGAGATAAACTTTTTTTACTACATCAGTGGCACATGTTTACGCAATTACACAGTTGGGTAACTTCACACTTATGAAATTGTATTTTGTCTGTACTTTGTGAACTGTTCGTATTTTTTCAGTACCATTGTGATACTATGAGAGCTTTGAATGATGCATTTGGTATGAGATCATGCGTTTTAAAGTACGTTTGAGGTAGATGACACTATTGAAATGAGCAGGGAATATATTTTAGGGTTTGAAATTATTGAAGGAAGCCACGACGTTTTTGAGATTTGACTGAGTTGTTATGATGTTATTATTATGATGACTATGTGTATTATGCTGTTGCGGTAGGTTTATGATCAATAAGCTGATGCTATATGAGTTATTTGATTATGCTACGTATCTGTTATGATGAAATATTGAAGAAGTGGCGACGAATAAGGTAAGGAATAATGAGTAGTGGTTAGGGACTCTGACTTGTGAAAAAGGATGTTGGAAACCAAGAATCGTACTTTACGAGTTATGAAATGTGTGTATATGCGTAATGTATCACAATGCCGGCGAAAATTTTTTGGACACAGTTACTTGCAACGCAAATTCTCGACCCGTGAAATATTGTATATGAGACTCTCACTGTAGCGGAAACTGCTGTCGTAAATATTTCTGTAAGAAAGTTAAGTGACCACCTGCACGTAATGCGTCGTGGGCACCCAGCTGTGACAGACGCCTGGAGAAAAAGCCATTAGTGTGTGCCTTTTCAGAGGCACAGGTAGAAAAAAAAGGGAGGCCATTATCCTCGCTGTTGACATTCCATTGTAGAAAGCATCGCAAATACGACACACTCAGACTTGAAAACATATGATTACACTGTGGAGCTCTTAATTTATGATATTTACTGAAATGCCTAATGAAATAACGAGAAACATTTTACATTTATTGTCTTGCTAGTTGAGAGATTCTTTTGCCTTTGGAGACAACATTTGCCCAGTGAACGACGTTTCATGCATTGCTCTATATAGGCTATATATATTTGCTCATTTCGTTTAGTATCTAGTTTCTAGCTGCACTGCAGCATCGGTTAAAATAAAATTTAATAGATGTACTAACGTAAATATTTTATGCCTACAGATACAGTAAAAAATAACTTTGTAATGGATGTACTCCAAAAAAAATGAGGGAGCACAAAAAGACATTTCCCTTCACAGGAATTGCATAAATAATTTTTTTACGATTTGGTAACTTATCTGCTAGCGTAAGTTTTTCTGATGCATCACTCTAGTGTTAAGATGTAACATAGGTATTAAACATGGCCATTTTTACTGTAATATTTTTTCTGCTTGAGCTTTGTCATGATTAGATATAAGTTATAGCATTTGCTGCTGGTGTTTGCCAGGCATAGTGCTACTAAATTTCACTTTACATTACTCTGTTAAGCCAGATTTACTACAAAGTTATTTTTCTTGTTTGCTGTGCATTGCCTTATATTAGTTGTAATATTGCAATTGCTTTTCCAATTTGAATTTTTTTGTCCTTGCGGTTTGTGTTAATTTGTTATGTGCTGCTGCATTGCCTCGTCCATTGGTATATATATCTTAGCTGAGTTTAAGTTAGCGTAAGAGGGGGTAGACTATATAAGAAACTAACTATGATGGATTGGAAGAAATGCATTGAGAAGCTATAAGAAAATGGTTTGACCAAAAAAAAGTAGTGTGGAGTGGAGAAAAACTATTTTTGAAAAAGGATGTGAACAGAATACAGAAAGCATGCTTGGATAGGATTTTTTTTGGCTGGAGCAAATGTCGAAATAAGAGGAACGATCCATGGAATGAAGTTTTAGGTTGGACTGCAGTACCAAATGTTACACTGAAAACAAACCCTGTCCTTTCCTTTTGTGTTATCCCACTATGTGTTTGTGTACCCTTGTGTATTTGTTTTCTTCCTGTCTCTGTGTAGTTTCATAGATTTTTTTTCTTCTAATACTAAGCTACATTCACTATGATGAGGAATACTGTTATCCTCAAATATAATTTGCATTAATAATATGTTATTTACTTTGTAAAGATGTTAGACATTATTAATTCTGTTCTGTTTTAATGCTCATGTGTGAAGTTGATGTTTCAATAATTATTCTGATCTTTTATGTATTTACTTATGTCATAATTCCTGTAACACTGATGTATATGTTTATTTCTATTCTTTTGTAAAGCCCCTATTACTACAAATGTTATCTGTATTGTTATGTTTTTAATGATGTATTTTGTACCTTTGTTGTTGTATTCTTATGTTATAAAATTGTAATTGACACCAGTTCATCAAATTAAATAACTTGTAAGTTACATTTCACTGCACACATTTCTGTTGGTCGTAGTATATGGACAACATGTGAGAAGTAGGGACTGTTAGTGTTTGCACGTGTGTTACTAATTCAGCAAGGGACCGGATAACAGCATTGGTGGTTCTAAGGACAATTCCAAAAACTTTGTGAGTGCACAAGTGGTGGTTATGGACTTGCTATATTATCTGCAAGACTCTTCAATGGTGATTGTTCACCTGCACAGTCACAACAGATGGCTGCTGGCCATCTCTACAAGGACTACAGTGAGTCTGCATCTTTGATGACCCACTAATACCATTATTTCTACAAGGACTACAGTGGGTCTACACCTTTGCTGACTCACCAGTACCATTATTTCTACAAGGACTACAGTGGGTCTACATCTTTGATGACTCACCAATACCATTATCTCTACAAGAACTATAGTGGGTCTGCATCTTTGATGACCCCCCCAATACCGTAATCTCTACCAGGACTACAGTGGGTCTGCTCTGTGATGACCTACTTACGAATATTCTTCAAAACTTCGATTGACTCTGCGGTGGGTTTGCTCTGTTGGGGACCATTACCTGTCTGCATGTCCAGAGTCAGCACTGTCTTTCCATTGGAAGGACAACACTACTTCTTCAAGATTGCATATTGCATGGAAATCCACTACTTCCGTGTGCATTTTCTTTTACTGCTCAGACTTTGAGACAATAAAAAAAAAAAACACTGCAATTTTACTGTGATGGATGATCAGGACTGTCTTAATGGACAGTGAGAAAATTTTAGCTTTTGACCAACATTGTATCAATAAGTGTATGCATTTGATTTCTTTGTTACTGTAATTGTGAAAAAAATAAAAAAAAAAATATGTATTGACCAGTGCCCAAAAAAATTTTTAAAATTTTTTGTGGGGAGCATGGGGGCTATGTAAGTAGGCTGTTTATGTTTTCTTATTGGCAACGTTACGTAGCGCTCTGTATGAAAATCACTGGCTGTTGAGCATTGTTGTCTGCCATTATAGTATTGGGCAGCTTTATGTGAACAGCGTGTAGCGTTGCGCAGTTGGAGGTGAGCCGCCAGTAGTGGTGGATGTGGGGAGAGAGATGGCGGAATTTGGAAATTTGTAAGACTGGATGTCATGATCTGTTTCGTAAATTATGATTTTTCAACACTATTAAGGTAAATACAGTGTTTGTTCTCTACTAAAATTTTTCATTTCCTACCTGTGCCTATCAGTAGTTAGTGTCTTCCGTAGTTTGAATCTTTTATTTAGCTGGCAGTAGTAGCGCTCGCTGTTTTGCAGTAGTTCGAGAAACGAAGATTTTTGGTGAGGTAAGTGATTTGTGAAAGGTATAGGTTAATGTTAGTCAGGGCCATTCTTTTGTAGGGATTTTTGAAAGTCAGATTGCGTTGCGCTAAAAATATTGTGTGTCAGGTTAAGCACAGTCCTGTATAATTGCATAAAGGGGACATTTCAACCTGTCTTCTGAAATCGGTCTTAACACAACTCTTCTTGGCTTTTCAGTCATATTTTCTACATCATATACATGTTCACTGTTAGAGGATTTCACTATACAGGGTTGTTGTCTTTTCCTGCCTAATGGGACGACATATTAACATTCTTATTGTTCATTCTTATCAAGTTCAGCAAGTCAATCTTCAGTACAAAACGAGAAATCGTCATCTTTCCAGTCGGATAATTATGGATTGATGTCATTAAGAAGAGCCTTCCCACGAATCTTAACGTTTTCTGGGGCTTTATAAGAAACGCGGTTAAGCTAGTGCAATGACTTTCTCCCGCGCGAGGGCAAACACAGAGACACGATTGGTGGGTTCAATTATGTACGGAGTTTCAGTTTGTTGAACATTCTAGGCGCAGAATGTTTTAATTGGCTGGAAGAAGCCAGGAAGTAATAGTGGGAGCGAAATGTGCTGTTCTGGAGCAACGGGATTGGCCACCTCGAAAAATAGCGTGGGCGTACTGATTTTTGCAGAGGGAAGCTTTTGGAGCTGTTATCGGGGAGAAGCCTCTTAGCTCCTGTAGCGAGCAGACGTCGTGCTTTCGGCTCTGCTGTAGGAGAGTAGATTCTTTTCAGTGTGCTGTGCAGAACTTTGAATAAGTCTGCCAGCTGCAACTGAAACTAGTATTCAGTTAGGGGAACTGTCGTGTTTTACTGTTAGAGACAGGCTGATTCCGCCAATTACGGTTGGGAATACTGTCTCACAGAAAGCAGGCAGGAGCAGAGCAGTTTCCTTGAGCTAAACTTTATTAAAGACGTTACTGGATTCCGCCTTTGGGCTTGTGAGTCCCGTCTTAACGAGTGCGAGACGATTGGAAAGAAAGCATAATTAGCTTTTGAATAGGAGCTTACGAACAGGAAGCCTGTTCCCGTAAATAAATTCATTTTTGTTACAATTGGGGCTCCTCGTCGACGCAGACGCCATCGGCAGCTTGCTGACCTGTCCACGACGCCGCATTTGGTAACGTGATGCTCAGCTTCGGCATTTAATCCGATATTACGCACGCCTGTGATTACCAGAGCTCAGTTTTCCAGCCACGCTCTTATTGAGAATTTGTTAATTGCAGTAGGTTTGTCTGACGTATTTTATGCCCCCTGACAAAGGGAGAGAGTAGAAAATAACAAGTACTGATGCGCTATCCGACCTTAAGAGTTAGTTTTGGAATTTAAGGGCCATTGCCATTACTAAGTTAATTTTATAACTTATAAATGTCTGTCATCGTTCAGTTTGATGTTAGCAAGATTGTTGTTCAATAAATGTGTTCAATGCTATCCTTGTTTGTTTAGTAGTGATCAGTTCCCTGAACACTATTTAGTTATTAAATATTAATCAAAATTAGTGAAGGGGCAGTTTTAATTAACAGGTTGGGTCACATAACAGGCCTTCAGCCAGAGCCAACGACCCGATCCAGGAGGGAAAGTGAACAAGTAAAAGCATTTTTGTTAAAACCTCCCGATATTTCGCTGACCCGCTTAGGGTCCCTTAATCATTATTTTATTGAAAGAAACCCCTTCCAAAATTAACAAATTTATATTATGACCAGAGGCCCACGTACGCGGACCTTCAGAAAATGTACTTCATAGTAACGAACATAATTTATAAGAGTCTGGATCGATTATCAACCTCTAGAATAGTTAGCGAACGCCAGATATAAAACACAAATTCTCTGTCTAATATTTATGCATAAGAATTATTTACAAACCTTCTAGATTCCTAGAAGTAACCGTTTCTTGTGTACGACCTGCTGCAAACTAATACACGAGACGTTCCTCGACAAGTATTCGCCCTAGCTTTAAAACGAGGAAACTCTCTGACCATAGGTCTAAAGCAAAAAAATAGACCTATTTACGGAGAAAAAAAAATGAACGAAGTTCCACATGTGAGGACCGGGGGAACGAAGAGGTTAAAATGGCGCTACGAGTTTCCAGAACTTTCCCAATAAACTATAGTTTGTATCTCACCTTACTACGACTGAACTTAGGCTGTTTCTTTGCGTTTTACACCACTTCGCTTAGGTATGTAGCTGTTGTGATATACTCAAGCGACATACTATTAGCACTATAATTGTAAATTGGAGCCCAGTTTCTCTCACCCATCTGGATTATTAGACAGTTACATTTATACACATCTGAACTACGCTGCCATTATAGCACCGAACAGAAATTCTGTTCATCTCTTCCTGAACACCCGTACGATAACTAGGTGGTGAAACAGTTCCGTACACTATAGTGTCGTCAACAATCTCAGGTTGCTGCCCGTCCTTTATATACAAGTTGAGAACATGAGCAGTCCTACCACATTTCCCTGGACCACTCTTGATGCTGTACTCTCTATTAACCTAAGATTGTAGAATATGATCTAACGGAAACGAACCAAAGAACCTGGTACACCTGCCTAATATAGTGTAGGGCCCCTGTGAGCACGCACAAGTACCGCATCAAGACGTGGCATGGGCTCAGGTAATGTGCTGGAGGTAACTCACACCATGAATCCTGCAAGGATGTCCATAAATCCGTAAGAGTGGGAGGGGGTGGAGATCTCCTCTGGACACATGCTGAAAAGCATCGCACATGCGCTCAATAATGTTCATGATGTCTGTGTTCTGTGGTTAGCGGAAGTAATTAAACTCAGAAGAGTGTTCCTGGAACCACTGTGCAGCAATTCTGGATGTGTGAGGTGTGGCGTTGTCGGGCTGGATTTTCCCAAGTCCGTCGGGATCCACAATGGAGATGAGTGGGTGCAAGTGATCAGGCAGGATGCTTACGTACGTGTCACCTGTCAGACTCGTGTCTAGACGTATCAGGGGTCCCATATCACTCCTACTGCACACGACCCACACCATTACAGAGCCTCCACCAGCTTGAACTGTCCCCTGCTGACATTCAGCGTCCATGGATTCATGGGGTTGTTTCCATTCCAGTACACGTCCATGCACTCGATACAATTTGAAACGAGACTCGTCCGACCAGACAACTTGTTTCCAGTCATCAACAGTGCAATGATGGTGTTGACGGGCACAGGCGATGCGTAGTGCAGTCATCAGGGCTCACGAGTGGGCTTTCAGGTCCGAAAGTCCATATCGATGATATTTCGTTGAATGGTTCGCACGCTGACATTTGTTGATGGCCCAGCATTGAAATCTGCCGCAATTTGCAGAAGAGCTGCACTTCTGACACGTTGAACGAATATCTTCAGTGTTCGTTGGTCCCGTTCTTGCAGCATCTTTTTCCGGCCGCAGCGATGTCCGAGATTTGGCGTTTAACCTTATTCCTGATATTCACTGTACACTCGTGAAATGGTCGCACGGGAAAATCTCCATTTCATCGCTACCTCGGAGACACTGTGTCCCATCGCTCTGCGCTTACTACAACACCGCGTTCAAAATCGCTTAAACCTTGACAACCTGCCATTGTAGCAGCAGTAACCGGTTTAGCAACTGCGCCAGACACTTGTTGTCTTAGATAGGAGTTGCCGAGCGCATCGCTGTATTTTGCCTCTTTAGATATCATTGTATTTGAATACGCATGCCTACGCCAGTATCTTTGGAGCTTCAGTGTATATATGTACAGGGTGGTCCATTCATAGTGACCGGGCCAAATATGTCACGAAATAAGCATTAAACGAAAAAAACTACAAAGAACGAAACTCGTCTAGCTTGAAGGGGGAAACCAGATGGCGCTATGGTTGGCCCGCTAGATGGCACTGCCATAGGTCAAACGGATATCAACTGCGTTTTTTTAAATAGGTACCCACATTTTTTATTACATATTCGTGTGGTACGTAAAGAAATGTGAGTGTTTTAGATGGACCACTTTTTTCGCTTTGTGATGGCGCTGTGATAGTCACAAACGTATAAGTACGTGGTATTACGTAACATTCTGCCAGTGCGGACGTTGTTTGCTCCGTGATACATTACCCGTGTTAAAACAGACCGTTTACCAATTGCGGAAAGGTCGATATCGTGTTGATGTATGGCTATTGTCACCTAAATGCCCAACGGGCGTGTGCTATGTATGCTGCTCGGTATCCTGGACGGCATCATCCAAGCGTCCAGACCGTTCGCCGGATAGTTACGTTATTTAAGGAAACAGGAAGTGTTGAGCCACATGTGAAACGTCAACCACGACCTGCGACTAATGATGATGCCCAAGGAAGTGTTTTAGCTGCTGTCGCGGCTAATCCGCACATCAGTAGCAGACAAATTGCGCGAGAATCGGTAATCTCAAAAACGTCAGTGTTGAGAATGCTACCTCAACATCGACTGCACCAGTACCATATTTCTATGCACCAGGAATTGTATGGCGACGACCTTGCAACGTCGTGTACAGTTCTGCCACTGGGCTCAAGAGAAATTACGGGAGGGTGACAGATTTTTTGCACGCGTTCTATTTAGCGACGGAGCGTCATTCACCAACAGCGGTAACGTAAACCGGCATAATATGCACTATTTGGCAGCGGAAAATCCACGATGGCTGCGACCTTGGCGGGTTAATGTATGGTGCGGCTTTATGGGAGGACGGATAACTGGCCCTCAGTTTATCGATGGCAATCTAAAATGTGCAATGTATGCTGATTTGCTACGTAATGTTCTACCGATGTTACTACAAGATGTTTCACTGCATGACAGAATGGCGATGTATTTACAACATGATGGATGTCCGGCACATAGCTCGCGTGCGGTTGAAGCGGTATTGAATAGCATATTTCATGACAGGTGGATTGGTCGTTGCACGTACACCGGTTCTGACGTCCCCGGATTTTTTTTCTGTGGGGAAAATTGAAGTATATCTGCTATCGTGATCCACCGACAACGCCTGACAACATGCGTCAGCGCATTGTCAATGCATGTGCGAACATTACGGCAGGCGAACTACTCGCTGTTGAGAGAAATGTCGTTACACGCATTTCCAAATGCATTGTGTTCGACGGACATCATTTTGAGCAGTTATTGCATTAATGTGGTATTTACAGGTAATCACGCTGTAACAGCATGCGTTCTCGGAAATGATAAGTTCACAAAGGTACATATATCATATTGGAACAACCGAAATAAAATGTTCAAACGTATGTACGTTCTGGATTTTCATTTAAAAAACCAGCCTGTTATCAACGGTTCGTCTAAAATTGTGAGCCATATGTTTGTGACTATTGCAGCGCCATGTATCACAAAGCGAAAAAAGTGGTCCTACTAAAACATTCATATTTCTTTACGTACTACACGAATATGTAATAAATAATTGGGGTTCCTATTTTAAAAAAACGCAGTTGATATCCGTTTGACCTATGGCAGCGTCATCTAGCCGGCCAACCATAGCGCCATCTGGTTTCCCCCTTCAAGCTAGACAAGTTTCTTTCTTTGTAGTTTTTTCGTTTGATGCTTATTTCGTGAACTATTTGGTCCTGTCACGATCACTGGACCACCCTGTATATATATACCGATGTGCAATAAATAAGGACGAAAGTAACTTCCGCTTGATGTATCATTGCCAAGTAACATAGCTGAAGGAAACTTGGAACATAAATGGAAAGACCTGCTTCAATATAGAACAGAAGGTAAGGGAACTGGCATAAATACGCAATGAGACGAACAGAAATGAAACTTTTATTCATTGACAGTTGTTACACAGAAATCGCCACCATCGACGATGGTCCGTCAGGTATTACAATAGGCGAGACATGGTTCACAGTAAAGTATGTTATTACAATGGACAGCTATGCCTGCACTGCAGCGTACTCCCACGCCGGCCACAAAGTTTCTAATGAGTTCTTGTGCCAGGACATTCAATTTCTCCTACAGCACGATTAACAACTGCTGCATGGTCGTCGAAACGTGTGGACGTGCTGCAATACCTCTTCCCCATGCATCATACAAGTTCTCGATGAGACTTCAGCCGGGAGAACGGATAAGACAGTCCATTTGCCGTTTAGACACTCATCCCAAGAACTCTACCTGCGCTGTTCGAAGCGGTAGCGCCCTGTTATGCATAAAAATGAAGCCAGCGCACGTGCACCCTGAAAAGACGCAAGTGGGGAAGGAGTACAGTGTCAGAATAGCGTTTACTGGTGAGTCTACAGAGTAAAATGATATGGAGCTCAACATCCCCATGCCACATTATGCCTCCCCACAACCAAACACTGGAACCACCAAAACAATCGTATTAGACATTGTTACTGGGAGCGTTACGTACCCTCTTATGGCAAGACGCAGGATCGCCTCGTGGTTTTTGAAGGTCCCGTTTGACTTACGTGGTCCGTCTTGTTGTTACGTGACCCCTCGCACATTTTTATGTCAGAATTCTGTTGGCTAAGCATGTTGTTGGTGGCGTGATGGTGTGCCTGTAAAACTTTAAGCTCCTTTTTGTGGCATCTGCTGCTAAGATGACATCTTGTGTCAGCTTTGGGTCGAGAATCTATAGCTCGATTTTCTGTGCTCCCTTCAGTATGCTATATTATACAGCTTTTCGTATGAATGTCTCGCTTGAGCACAGTTTTCCAGGCTTGATTACTATGTCGTAGTGTCTGATCCTTATGTTAACGTTACGGTTCTAGGCGCTTCGGGCAACGGCCTTGCCGCAATGGACACACCGGCTTCCGTGAGATCACCGAAGTTAAGCACTGTCGGGCGTGGCCGGCACTTGGTGACCGGCACTTGGTGACCATCCAGGCCGCCATGTGCTGTTGCCATTTTTCGGCGTGCACTCAGCCTCGTGATGCCAATTGAGGAGCTACTCGACCGAATAGTAGCGGCTCCGGTCAAAGAAAACCATCATAATGACCGGGAGAGCGGTGTGCTGACCACACGCCCCTCCTATCCGCATCCTCAACTGAGGATGACACGGCGCTCGCATGGTCCCGATGGGCCACTTGTGGCCTGAGGACGGAGTGCTCTCTAGGTGCTTCAGTCCGGAACCGCGCGACTGCTACGGTCGCAGGTTTGAATCCTACCTTGGGCATGGATGTGTGTGATGCCCTGAGGTTAATTAGGTTTAACTAGTTCTATGTTCTAGGACTGATGTCCTCAGATGTTATGTCCCACAGTGCTCAGAGCCATTTGAACCATTTTGTGTGAACGTTAACCTCCGCTTCCATATCGGTCTACTGGATTGCGATATGGGCTAATTGACCGTGATGGAATATGGCTAATGAAATTTTACAATTAGTAAGGCTATCGTTACCAAAGGAGAATAACGCTCATTAGTTGGAGGGAAGTGTACAACAGACTCTTCTGAAGGAAAGATCTATTCTAAAGCTGAATACTGATAATAATTTTAAGGGCAATGAATCTCATCTGCGCAATCTTGTGAAGGTATTGGCAAAGAAATGTAAGGAGATCAGCAGTGGCGTGGTAACAGAAGGTTGTTACGCTTTTCCACAGCACAACAGTTCACTACAAAATAAATGAATCAGAAAGCATTGAGTTTGAAGTTACTTATTCCGAAATACTGAATTTTGAAAGTAACTTTAAATGAAATTACTGGTTAAATAAATGACTGGCTTAACTTGAACTTTGTTATGTAAAAAAATAACTGTCAGTAACCTCAGTATAACATAATGCTAAATTTTTTAAAAAAGCAAGCAATTTATTTTTGATTGTGGAAAGATTGAACTGAATTTACTTTCAGCAAATGAACGACTGCTTTTACTTTTAAGATAACAACAATAAAATACGTGCTAAGCCAGCAGAAGTCACTTGTTAAACTAAATACAGAATAAATGAAATTGCACACTCTTAATTTTCGCTGTATCCTTAGTTATTAGTTTTTCCAGTGAATTTTTTTCTTTAAGTAGCCTCTGTTATGCGGTACAAGAATCAAAAGTTGCTGTGGCAGAAAATTTAGACTCAAATTGGATTTTAACGCATTAACTGGCAGTAAGTAATTATTCAGTTTTCATATTCTTACGACACTCGGTGATTGCATGGAAAGGAAAGGGACACGGCTTGAAAATAATGTCTGAGTACAAGTTTTAACTATTGTTTCTGGACAAAGCCTCTATATTACTATATTTGTCAGTTAACAGTCTTACGATGTTGCAGCTCTGCGGACGACGAAGAATGTAGCCGGCGACAATGCTGAGATACCATGGTTGTTGCTGCTGCTGTTCGATGAGAAGAACCCTGAGTCGTCTCCAGAGCCACGGATAATTATGGGACAGGCAGCAGTTGGAATTGCAGCTTCCTCCGCCTATCCACTCCTACCGTACTCTCAATAATCGTGGGTTAACGAATCAGGCGCGTCTACATTGGAGCGAGCATAGCTGCAGACTACGGCGACGTCCGCCTCCGTAGCGTAGCGGTAGCGCTACCGCTTACCACGCAAAGGGGCATGGGTTCGATTCACGGCAGGGGTGTGTGCCCTTCATCATTATTTCATTATTGACTCGCAAGTCGCCGAAGTGGCGTCAACTGAAAAGACTTGCAATAGGGCGGCCGAACCCCAAAGGGGTTATCCCGGCCAATGAACGGCATACGATCATCTCATTTCATTGCGTCGGGGGCGCCCAAAAACCACTTCCGCACTCTTTCATAACTCAAGCTGCTCCGCTTCCTCTCTACTTGCAATGCGACTGGGACTCTCCACACGCAAAGATAGACAACGGCACAGCTACTACCATTTCGTCGTTGCTATCAATACATTTCAATAATATTCCCTTGGTTATTACCCAGAAATTTACAATATTTTCATTGTAATTACAATCAATTATGATGATTGTGGTGTCACCGCCAGACACCACACTTGCTAGGTGGTAGCCTTTAAATCGGCCGCGGTCCGTTAGTATACGTCGGACCCGCGTGTCGCCACTATCAGTGATTGCAGACCGAGCGCCGCCACACAGCAGGTCTAGTCTAGAGAGACTCCCTAGCACTCGCCCAGTTGTACAGCCGACTTTGCTGGCGATGGTTCACTGACTAGTTATGCTCTCATTTGCAGAGACGACAGTTTAGCATAGCCTTCAGCTACGTCATTTGTTACGACCTAGCAAGGCGCCATATTCTTCCAAAATGTATTCTGAACTGATAGTATTGTGAATCACGTACCGTCAAGCGCGACGTTTATCATTAATAGATTAAAGTTAAGTATCAAACTAATTACGTCCGCTTTCTGAATTCTAATTCCTTGTCATGTTCCAGACCTCACGTCAGTATAGTCCTTCCCTCCTCACACCAGACTGCGTGAGCTAAAACGCGTGCATTTCGGCCCCCATTCGCAACACGGTGTGGGTTCTTCTGCCAACACAACAATGATGATGATGATGATGAGGTCACATACTCCAAGGAGCTTAGGGGACGATGCGAGAGACCCGCACCGCTGTACTAGGCAAGGTACTAGTGGAGGTGGTTTGCCATTACCTTCCACCGACCGGAATGGGAATGAATGATGATGATGAAGACGACACAACAGGTAGGAAAAATCCCTGACCCCGCCGGGAATCGAACAGGGGATCCCGTGCGCGGGAAGTGAGAACGCTACCGTAAGACCACGAGCTGAGGACCAGTCAAGTACATTCAGTCAAAAATAAATACACTAGTACATCGATTACGTATTAAATATAGGTTCTGTAATACTGCTTACATTTTCAGAATCAAAAGTACAGTGCAAGTTATCAACGGATATTAAACGGCAAAAATTTTGGATGGTGCAGAAGGGATTTTGTCCGAATTTTCGCTGTTAGGACGTACATTTATTTTTATTTATTTATTTATTTATTGTTCCGTGGGACCAAATTAAGGAGAAGTCTCCATGGTCATGGAACGAGTCAATACATGAAATTATAACACGTTATTAGAAACAGATAAAATGAAATATAAAAAAACATATTCAGGTGACAAGTCGTAAGTTTAAATGAAGAAAATCAACAATGTGACACTGGAATTTGCTTAATTTTTTAGCTCTTCCAGGAGCTCCTCGACAGAATAGAAGGAGTGAGCCATGAGGAAACTCTTCAGTTTGGACTTAAAAGAGTTTGGGCTACTTCTAAGATTTTTGAGTTCTTGTGGTAGCTTATTGAAAATGGATGCAGCAGAATACTGCACTCCTTTCTGCACAAGAGTCAAGGAAGTGCATTCTACATGCAGATTTGATTTCTGCCTAGTATTAACTGAGTGAAAGCTGCTAACTCTTGGGAATAGGCTAATATTGCTAACAACAAAGTCCAATAAAGAAAATATATACTGCGAGGGCAATGTCAGAATTCCCAGATTTTTGAATAGGGGTCGACAAGAGGTTCTCGAACTTACACCACATATAGCTCGAACAGCCCGTTTTTGAGCCAAAAATACCATTTTTGAATCAGAAGAATTACCCCAAAAAATAATACCATACGACATAAGCATATGAAAATATGCGAAGTAGGCTACTTTTCGTGTTGAAGTGTCACTTATTTCAGATACTGTTCTAATGGTAAATAGAGCAGCATTTAGCTTCTGAACAAGATCCTGGACTTGGGCTTTCCACAACAGCTTACTATCTATCCGAACGCCTAGGAACTTGAACTGTTCCGTCTCGCTTATAATATGCCTATTCTGTCTGATCAAAATATCGGTTCTTGTTGAATTGTGAGTTAGAAACTGTAAAAACTGAGTCTTACTGCGATTTAGCATCAAATTATTTTCCACAAGCCACGAACTTATTTCATGAACTACATTATTTGTTACTGTTTCAATATTACACACAAGATCCTTCACTATCAAGCTGGTGTCATCAGCAAACAGAAATATTTTTGAATCACCTGTAATAATAGAAGGCATATCATTTATATAAATAAGAAACAGCAGTGGCCCCAGCACCGACCCTTGGGGAACGCCCCACTTAACAGTGCCCCATTGGGACTGAACATCACTACCTCTCTCAATATTGCGGAGAATTACCCTTTGCTTTCCGTTCTTAAAGTAAGAGGCGAACCAATTGTAAGCTACTCCCCTGGTCCAACTTCTGCAGTAATATTTTGTGGTCAACACAGTCAAAAGCCTTCGTTAAATCAAAGAAAACACCTAGCGTTCGCAACCTTTTATTTAATCCGTCCAAAACCTCACAGAGAAAAGAGAATATAGCATTTTCAGTTGTTAAACCATTTCTAAAACCAAACTGAACATTTGACAGCAAATTATGTGAATTTAAATGCTCCAGTAACCTTGTATATACAACCTTCTCCATAACTTTAGCAAACACCGATGGCATAGAAATAGGTCTAAAATTGTCAACATTATCAATGTCTCCCTTTTTATAAAGTGGCTTCACTACAGGGTACTTTAATCGGTCAGGAAACTGACCACTCCTGAAGGAAAAGTTACAGATATGGCTGAGAACTGGGCTAACATACATAGAACAATACTTCAGTATTCTGCTAGATACCCCGTCATATCCATGAGAGTTCTTGGTCTTTAGTGATTTGATTATTAACTCAATCTCCCTCTTGTCAGTATCATGGAGGAGCATTTCAGGTAACAGTCTCGGAACACTTTTTTCTAAGAGCGCTATATGATTCCCTGTTGGGACTAGGTTTCTATTTAATTCACCTGCTATATTCAGAAAGTGATTATTAAATACTGTACATATATGCGACTTATCAGTAACACGGACATTCCCACTACGCACTGATTCTATATCCTCGACCTGTCTTTGCAGACCAGCAACTTCCTTTACGACTGACCATATGGTTTTAATTTTATCCTGAGACTTAGCTATTCTATCTGCATACCACATACTTTTTGCCTTCCTAATAACATTTTTAAGCACCTTACAATACTGTTTGTAATGGGCTGCTGCGTTTAGATTTTGACTGTTTCTAATGTTTTGATATAATTGCCACTTTGTTCTACAAGATATTCTTATCCCTCTAGTCAGCCACCCAGGCTGCCTGTTTGTGCTAGTACCCTGTTTTAAACGTTCTAACGGAAAGCAACTTTCAAAGAGCATGAGAAAAGTCTTGAGAAAAGCATTATATTTATCGTCTACTGTATCAGCGCTATAAACATCTTGCCACTCTTCTTCCTTTATAAGGTTTACAAAGGTCTCTACAGCAACTGGATCAGCTTTCCTGAACACCTGATGACTATATTTAACACGTGTTGCAGCACAAAAATCTTTTAAAGTTAAAATTTGTGCATCATGATCTGAAAGGCCATTCACCTTTTTGCTAACAGTATGCCTTTCTAGTAATGAGGAATGAACAAAAATGTTGTCTGTGGTTGTTCTACTGTTCCCTTGCACTCTCGTTGGAAAGAATACGGTTAAGATTGTATGAATTAAAGAGGTCTACCAGCATCCTCTTCCTTGCACAATCACTTATACAATTAATATTGAAGTCACCACATGTAACTAACTTTTTGTATTTCATATAAAGTGAACCAAGAACCTCCTCTAGCTTTAGCAAAAATGTTGTGAAATCGGAGTCTGGGGATCTATAAATAACAACAGTTAGAAGTTTAGCTCCATTAAATTTAACCACACCTGCACAACATTCAAACACCTTTTCAGTGCAGTACTTTGAAAGATCAATTGACTCAAATGGGATGCCGTTTTTCACATACATGGCTACTCCCCCACACCGCAAAGAGCTCCTCGAAAAAATTCTTATTATACATTCTGTTTCTTGCTGTAAGCTTCCTTCATTTTTGGAAGTCTTCTGTGAGACCTCCTATGAGGCCTTTCTATCGTGACACTAGCGTTTGCTTCCAGTATCCTTGGAATTCATTAGTTTTTCTCATCCTCCTCTACTTTTTCCAGGACTTGGTTGGACCTTAGTACTGATAATCTCACCTAGGTGTACACTAGTTTTGATCATAGATTTCACGAGTGAAATTTGCTTTCCACGTTGTGCCAGCAAGTGTCTGCCTGATTACCTGTGTTCTTGGGCCGAGTCCCTGTTGTTCTACGATACTGAACACCGTTTTTCGGCCAACGGAATCGCGTGCCGTCTTGAAATCTATGAGGGTGCAGACTATTAGAGCATTCCAGATTGCCCATTTTAAACTTGTTTTCAGAGTGATCTGTTCTGTACAAGAACGAACTGGGCGGAAACCTGCCTGTTATTCACCAATTTTGTGTCTGAATTATTCTTTTGTTCTCGGAATAAGTGTTGTGAGAGAGTTTTGTAGGTAACTTGTAGCAGGGATAGTACTCTATAGTTGTTCAAATTCGTAGAATTTCATTTTTTGTGGAAAGGATGTATATATATATTCTGGGGTTGTACTTGGTTTGATTACTTCTCCGCTGCTCTTGCGCACCCTGTGACGTGAATAAGCAGCAGAGGCGGGGCACATCTACACCAACGGGGGAACGTGGGCGCAGACTCAATTGCTCCTCCTGCAGATACAAAGCTTCGGAGACAGCAAGTGAATTAACCCCTTACCGGAGGACGTGCAGTGGAATTAAATTTCTCGGAAGTTTCGGGAAGAGTTGACGCGTCTAGCTGCGGCGCAGATCTGCACGCGAGTTGATACCTCTTGAGACCCAGCCCTCGGCGTCTACCGCGTGCGTCGCTTTCCTCGAGCAGTGAAACAAATTAACCTGACAGAAAGCACTGCTCACTAACAAGGGACAAGCCCCAAGTGCCAATCAACGATCTTGATGAAACTTGGCGGGTGTGTAGAAAAGCCAAAGTAGTGCAATATATTTTTTTATGTTTGTGCAGAATTTCACAGTTAAGGCGTAAAACACACACCGAAAATTAATTTTGCATTCACGAAATGATGACATATAGAAAATGTTTTTCATGTAAAAGTCGATATGAAATTACTGGTCTTGAAAGGTGTATTATAAACCTTTGTAATAATTAAGAGATTTTGCAAAATACTCCACCACCATTAATTAATTGCTTTTGAACATTGAAAACTTTTGTTACAACTAAATTCAAGAAACTTTCTAGGTGCGTGCATCTCTGTGTAACAAATCTGGTTTCTGAAATAGCATTTTTCGAAAATAAGCTGTATACAGTGTGCTGTTGTCGAATTTTCAGCATACTTAATTATCTAAACGTTAATTCCCTTTGTAATCATTTATTTTACTTGTAACTCTGTTATATTTTAAATTTTTTGGTTTTTAGTTCACCACTTCACATAAGTGTACTTTGTTAATTGAAAATAATAAGTAAAACTTTATTTTGACAGAAAATACTTACAATAATGGTAATCTCTAAGGAAATTCTTAAAAATTTCGCTATTTTACAACGTTCACATAAAGTGAACGAAACTTCTTCTCGTAATATGCACGACGGAGGAGACAATATAAAACAAAATTCAGCAGAGCTTCACGTTGTCACGGGTCATTATTTAAATGTCCTGATTTGTTTCAGGTATATTTCAGTACATTGATAAGCTTTGGAGAACAGAAATGATTGTGTACTAGTGACAGCAGCTTAATTTTATTGTGAGATTGTCATCATAATCATTCACTGGACTCGCATTCGCGAGGACGACGGTTCAATCCCGCGTCCGGTTATCCTGATTTAAGTTTTCCGCGATTTCCCTAAATCGCATCAGGGAAATGCCGGGGTGACTCCTTTGACAGGGCACGGCCGACTTCCTTCCTCATGCTTCCCTAATCGTATGAGACCGAAGACATCGCTCTTTTGTTTCTTTCCCCCGAATCCACCCAACCATAATCATTCAAAAGGACTATATCTGAAAATCTTCATCCAACATCGAGAGCTGTATACGAGGGTCACTCCAAAAGAAAGGCACACAATTTTTTTTAAATCCATCTTTTATTCTACATGTTTCAAACTTTTACAGTGTGTAGACACATCCTTTCGGAACAATGTTTTCATTTCTCCACATAATTTCCATCCCTCTCAACCGCCTTACGCCATCTTCGAACCAGCGCCTGTATACCCGCACGATAAAAAATTCTGGACCAACCTGTCGGAGCCACAGTTTGGCAGCGTGCACAAGGGAGTCATCATCTTCAAACCTTGTTCCTCAAAGAGAGTCTTTCAGTTGCCCAAAGAGATGATAGTCACATGGAGCCAGGTCAGGACTGTAAGGCGGGTGTTTCAGTGTTGTCCATCCGAGTTTTGTGATCGCTTCCATGGTTTTTTGACTGACATGTGGCCGTGCATTGTCGTGCAACAGCAAAACATCCTACTTTTGCCGATGTGGTCGAACACGACTCAGTCGAGCTTGAAGTTTTTTCAGTGTCGTCACTTATACATTAGAATTTATGGTGGTTCCAATTGGCGTGATGTCCACAAGCATGAGTCGTTCGGAATCCCAAAACACCGTAGCCATAACTTTTCCAGCAGAAGGTGTGGTTTTGATTTTTTTTTTCCTTGGGTGAATTTTCATGATGCCACTCTATTGATTGCCTCTTCGTCTCTGGTGAAAAATGATGGAGCCATGTTTCATCACCTGTCACAATTCTTCCAAGAAATTCATCTCCACCAACCTCGTACTGTTCCAAAAGTTCGCTGCATACCGTTTTCCTTGTTTCTTTGTGAGCCACTGTCAACATCCTGGGAACGCACCTGGCACAAACCTTTTTTAACGTCAACACTTTCAGTACTCTGCAAACACTTCCTTCACCTACCCCAACGTAGCGTGACAATTCGTTCACTGTGATGCGTCTGTCAGCAGTCACGTATTCTTTAACTCTCAGCACATTGTCTGGAGTGTGTGCAGTACGAGGCCTGCCCCTTCGAGGACAATCCTCAATATTTCATCACGTAATCCGCTTGCCCACCGACTAACTGTACTGCGATCGACAGCAGCATCTCCATACATCTTTTCCAACCTCTTGTGGATGTTTCTCACTGTCTCGTTTTCACAGCACAAGAATTAAATGACAGCACGTTGCTTCTGACGAACGTCAAGTGTAGCAGCCATCTTGAAGACATGCTCTGACGGCACCACTCACGGGAACAGGTTGAACTAAGTTTGAAAACATGCGGGAAGGATGTATCTACGCACTGTAAAACTTTCACACATGCATAATGAAAACTGTATTTTTACAAAAATAGTGTGCATTTCTTTTGGAGTGACCCTCGTATGTTTCAAGAAAATGCGACGTAAAATATTGTCGACGTAGCGCTGTCATGTAAGAGTGCCTCCAACGAACAGCCAGAGTGGTCCTGCAATGAAAAGGAAAGGCTCCCCGGACCATCACATCCTGTTATCGTGCTGTATGGTGGGCGACCGTCAGGTTGGTATCTCACCACTGTAAGGGGCGTCTGAGACACGGTTTCTGCCTGCAGTCTCATTGCCACATTAATGAACTGAGCCTCTATGAACAGTGGGGACATATCCGGAGATGCTCCAGTCAGCGGTGGGGCAACCTGATTGTCGTCGGCCTTACGACGCGACAACAGGGTGTAGTGGTTTGGGGTCCCATTTCTTTCTGTTCCTCTCTGGTTGTCATTGTGGACGACTCTATACGGCCCGTTTTGGTGCCCTTCATGCGAAGCCATCCTCGGCTCAAATTTCAGCAAGATAATGCCCGGACTTAAGCTGTGGGAGTTTCTACTGCTTGCTTTCGTGCTTGCCAATTCCTAACTTTGCCAGCACGATCGTCGAATCTTTCACCAATTGAGAACGCTCGGAGCATTATTTCAGCTGTGCTGCTGGTCCAGGCCGAGGTTCGAGTCCTCCCTTGGGCATGGGTGAGTGTGTTTGTCCTTAGGATAATTTAGGTTAAGTAGTGTGTAAGCTTAGAGACTGATGACCTTAGCAGTTAAGTCCCATAAGATTTCACACACATCTGAACTTTCTGAACATTATTCTAGGACAATCCAACCAGTTCAGGATTTTGGCGACCTGACGCACCGGTTATCAGAAATTGCTACGATGTCACTGAGGAGGGTATACAACAACTCTATCAATCAATGCAAAGCCGAATAAGTGCCAGAGGTGGACCAGCGCATTATCGTCTTACACAGTTTGTGAAGCTGTTTCTCTAGAATAAATCATCCAGTTTTTCAAAAATGGTTCAATTGGCTCTGAGCACGATGGGACATAACATCTGAGGTAATGAGTCCCCTAGACTTAGAACTACCTAAACCTAAGTAACCTAAGGACATCACACACATCCATGGCCGAGGCAGGATTCGAACCTGCGACCGTAGCAGCAGCGCGGTTCCTCACTGAAGCGCCTAGAACCGCTCGTTCACAGCGGCCGACATCCAGTTTTTCTGAAGTTGTGATCATTTGCCTGTCTGTACAAGTACATCACATCTACCGCATTCCGTTCCATTCGGATAATTCTTACGTGGTGCGTCTTCTTTTTTTTTCTGAGGGTGTATGTTTCACGTGCGTGTGAGGCCAAATCCGCGGGTAAAACCACCTTCTAAAGCCTTGGATCGATTTCAGCCAAACTTGGTACACATATTACTTACTAACTGGAAGGAAATGCTCTGTTATAAGAACCAGCAGTCTTGTATTGTATGGGGCTGATAATTTGGAGAGAGAAGGGAAAGAGATGGACTGAGAGAGCCCTGGAGAAGATGGACACATATACTGGGGATGAGGAGAGGGAGAAGGGGAGGGGAAATGGGCATAGAAAAGAACGAAAAGGAGATGGACGGATTGTGGGGTGGAGATGATATGGGGAGAGAGAGGAAAGAAGAGTATATGGACTGAGAGAGGGGGAGGAACAAGTGTTCTTATAGAGGGTGAGGAGGAGATTGATGGAGCAGGAGGAGATAGGCTTAGAGGGGGGAGGAGGAGATGAACAGAAGGGAAGGAGCAGATGGCCAGAGATGTGGGGGGGGGGGGGGGAGGGCAGATGGCCAGAGGCAGGGGGTGTGGTAGTAAATGGACAGAGAGAGGGGAGGAGGAGACGGACAGAGTGTGAGGGAGGGGTGGAGGACGAAATGGGCTAATAGAATTGGAATAAATACATTCTTCGACAATCCTGAGTACTCAGCTAGCGCCTAATAAAATAGTCGGTTGCCCTTTATCAGACTATCGTGTCGAAATAATGACGCTATGATAACGGAAGTATATGCAACGCAAAACCTGGTAGTAAGGATTGGCGCTAGAAGAAACACGTCAGATGGATATTGAAAGAAATGTTAGACAGGGGTGTCATCTGTCATCAACACTGCTCCGTATTTAGTCTGAGAAACTGACGGATAAGGCAGACCCATTCGAGGAACGACTCTATGTATCGATTGCAAAGAAATGTGCCATTGTGGCTGCGGTGCGGACCCTCTGTTGTCAACAAGCAGGTGAACGTGACGTCAGCTGCCTCCAGCAAGTGCGCGCAGTCCGCTGCTGCGAGAGAGCGTCCGTCCTCGGAGCGGCGTGGGCAGACAGACGGTGGCGCCCATGCGGTCCTGCATGTGGACAGCGGACAGCGTGCTGGTACGAAATGCGTGGCGGCGATGGTTACATGCCACAGTGACGGTCAGCCGTCGTTGCCAGCGGAATTGTCCTGCAAGGAGCGAACGAGAGGACTCAGTTTGCTAGCGAGCGGAGCTCAGTAGTGTTTGTCTTACTGTTAAAAGCTATCCATGTGTTATTACTGCAGTGGGAGTACAGCACTGTGACTCCAACGTTACACACTAGGAGACAATCTGAATAGACCTTTTAGATTGTCTGCAGGTGATGTTCCCATTTAACGTCTTGTACAGTCACCAGATGACCAAAACGAATTTAAACTGACTTAGATAAGATATCTGTATGGTGCGAGAAGTGGCAATTGACCCTGAATAAAGAAAAGTGTGAAGTTATTCACATGAGTACTGGAAGAAATCCGGTAAATTTCGATTACGCGGTAAGTCACACAAATCTTAAGGCTGTAAATTCAACTGCGCTACTGGCCATTAAAATTGCTACACCAAGAAGAAATGCAGATGATAAACGGGTATTCATTGGACAAATATATTATACCCAGAAAGGCCCGTACAGGACCTGCAACATGCGGTCGTGCATTATCCTGCTGAAATGTAGGGTTTCTTCGCAGGAATCGAATGAAGGGTAGAGCCACGGTTCGTAACACATCTGAAATGTAACGTCCGCTGTTCAATGTATCGTCAATGCGAACAAGAGGTGACCGAGACGTGTAATCAATGACACCCCATAACATCACACCAGGTGATACGCCAGTATGGCGATGACGAATACACGCTTCCAATGTGCGTTCACCGCGATGTCGCCAAACACGGATGCGACCATCATGATGCTGTAAACAGAACCAGGATTCATCCGAAAAAATGACCTTTTGCCATTCGTGCACCCAGGTTCATCGTTGAGTACACCATCGCAGGCGCTCCTGTCCGTGATGCAGCGTCAAGGGTAACCGCAGCCAGGGTCTCCGAGCCGATACTCCATGCTGCTGCAAACGTCGTCGAACTGTTCGTGCAGATGGTTGTTGTCTTGCTAACGCCCCCATCTGTTGACTCAGGGATCGAGACGTGGCTGCACGATCCGTTACAGCCATGCGGATAAGATGGCTGTCATCTCGACTGCTACTGATACGAGGCCGTTGGGATCCAGCACGGTGTTCCGTATTACCCTCCTGAACCCACCTATTCCATATTCTGCTAACAGTCATTGGATCTGGACCACCGCGAGCAGCATTGTCGCGATACGATATACCGCAATTGCGATGGCTACAATCCGACCTTTATCAAAATCGTACGCATTTCTCCTTCTTACACGAGGCATCACAACAACGTTTCACCAGGCAACGCCGGTCAACTGCTGTTTGTGTATGCGAAATCGATTGGAAACTTTCCTCATGTCATCACTTTGTAGGTGTCGCCACTGGCGCCAACCTTGTGTGAATGCTCTGGAAAGCTAATCATTTGCATATCACAGCATATTCTCCCTGTCGGTTAAATTTCGTGTCTGTAGCACATCATCTTCGTGGTGTAGCAATTTTAATTGGCCAGTTGTCTAAATACTTTGTGATTACAATTACTAATAACGTACATTGGAACGTTCACATAGATACTGTTGTGTGTAGAGCAAACCGAAGACTGCCATTAATAGGCAGAACACTTAGAAGGTTCAACAGGTCTACTAAAGAGACTGCCTATACCAAGCTTGTCCACCCTATTCTGGATTGTTGCTGTGCAGTGTGGGATCCGCATCAGGTGGGACTGACGGATAACATCGAAAAAGTTCAAAGAATGGTTGCTCGTTTAGTATAGGGGAGATAGTGCCACAGACATGATACGTGAATTGGAGTGGCAATCATTGAAACAAAGGCGTTTTTGTTTGCGACGGGGTCTTCTCATGAAATTTCAATCACGTTCTCTCTTCCGACTGCGAAAACATTCTATTGGCACCCAAATACATAGGGAGAAATGATCATCACGATAAAATAAGAGAAATCAGGGCTCGCACAGAAAAATTTAAGTGCTCGTTTTTCCCGGGTGCCGTTCGAGAGTGGAACGGTAGAGAGACAGCTTGAAGGTGGTTCATTGAATCCTTTGCCAGGCGCTTTATTGTGAACAGCAGAGTAATCACGTAGATGTGGATGCAGATGTAGATCCCGTTTGGTGTTCTAGTGACGTTCTACCCCATCCGTCTGGCGTCCATGTGGCATTCGTCTACTTGGGTATGTCGCTGAATTCGAAGACCCGTTGCTTCCTAGAATAAGATAGTGTACGTTTTTTCTTAAGCTATACAGTTAACGAGCTTTCGTGGTTAGCATAAGTTGAAAAAAGTTCTGGCTTTACGATAAACGAAGGTTTTGGTTTGTTCCAGCATTCTGACGATGATTAGTATCAAATTTATAGTTTTGATATTGGTTACTTACGTTCCCATTGTGTGCCTTTTAGACTGCAGTTTGTTACCAAAGGCATTATTTATCCGAAATGAATCCAAAATATTGGCGTAAGATACATATTGTTTTATTCGGGGTTATTTAACTGACTTCTTGTAGAATTTTTGGTGCGCCATTGGCGCCATAATTACCACAAGGCTGGTTCCACGTACTGTTATTCTGTAAAAGGTATTCATGTGTGATCGTAATTTTGTGCTCGATGATTTAGTTTTGAAACTTAGTTGTAAAACTGGAGGCTATTACCTTTGGTAAATGCCTTTAGTGTTTTAAAGATCGATATTAATGTATCTTAACTTTAATTTGCCTGAGCATATTTTGTTACTGAGGTGTGGCATTTTTACCTGATATAATTATTCCAATGAGGTATGGTTCTTCTACTTGGATTCATTAACAAATTTGATTTAATTCTTGTGCATGTTTTAAACAGCTCACTGTACTTTCCATGAGCAGACTCAATACCATTTCGAAGGAATTAAGATAAAGGAGAATGTTTATAGTGGGAGTAGAAATGGTTAATGGCATTACGCATTTAGATAATAAATCAGTGTGGGCAGAATATGGGGAGAAGTATGGTTTGTGTCAAAGAGGACTGTATAAGTGGGGAAAGCGATTGCAATGAGGGGGAATGTATATAAGGGGAGGCCATGGAATCTGCAAACATTGTTAGTGAGCCTTGTCGACTCGTTTCCCAAGCTGTTATATCGTTGCTTACTGGCGCAACCCGTTTTCTTGCCACGCCACCGGATGGCGCTTCGGTCTTCTTGTAGTTGGCTCTTTGGTTGGAGGAATTTGGAGGCAGGTGGGCAGACGATGGGGCAGTGAGAGACAGTAACGGGTGACGAACGGCGGCCGTGCGATTACGAAGCCTGATCGGCGGTCGCTCGTCCAAGAGTGTGGCTGTTTGTACATGACCGTTTGTTAGTGTGGAGTATCGGGCTCCCCATTGACTATCCCAGTTTGCGAGTTATCGTCTGATGATGTGGGTGTCGTGTTCACGTTGATTTTCTCGGGTAACCGCCTGTCTTACACTATATTTGGCTGACGTACTTCTGTTTGTGGATTTTGGCACCTTTGCTCCTGTTAGGCTGGTTTGCCCGCTGTTCTCCGTCACTGAGCTACTAAATTCGCCTATCCAATCTCTGCGTGAACTCTCCTTATGCATGTATATTTGAGTGTATTTAAAGTGATTTCCTTTTATTGCAATTTGTTCAACATTTCGGTGATGTTGTCATTATTGTTTGGATGTGAAATTTGTTGGTTGTAATATGTTCTAGGGAATGTATTAGTGACCACTGAGGTCGTATATCGAGCTTAACCTTCAAGGTGGCAAGTACTTGTTTGCCCGACATGTGTATGAATTGTAACATCGGGCGTGGTCGTGACAAGCAAACACCAACCGTTCGATGACTGTCGGCTCGTTTTCTGTGTTCACGTTGGAAGATCTTGGTAAGATCCAGCACTTCTCTTAAATGGATGACTTATTGTCTTACTGTTGTATATTTTATTACGACCGTAATGTCGTACTTAGGTATTAGCGCTTAAGGATTTCGTCTTACTTTTAAAGGGAATTGGACGCCCTATCCCGACAATGTTAAATTTAGTGACTTGGCTTTACTGTATTTGAGGAAGCACTGCAGCCACTGGCACGAAACTTTTACAGGACATTAAACTGTATGTTCTAAGTCTACTGAACTATAAAAATTGTATTTCAGCCACTGGTTTCGGAAATACAATTTTTTAATCAAATGCTTAAAATGTTGTGTACTTTTTTTCTACATTATCTTAAACAATTTTAATTATACATAACGTTCTGTTCTTCTTTTAGTTCAGTAGACTCAAGATATGTATGTTATTACTGCCTGAAAATTTGAATACTCTACACGAAGTGGTTTCTAAGATTTAAGGAAAAATGCAACAGAAAATGTAAATTTTCAGGGACGGATTCTTAAGTTCCGAAAGAATGTACCTCACTATTATAAAATTATTTTATATTTTTAATCACTCAGAAGCACCCTGCACCATAATGTATATCATCCTCTTGACCGTTTTCCAAGTTTTTTCTTCTTTTCTTCTTTCTGGACTCCTTAGTGGCCAACTGAGCTGCATACTCTGCTTTATCAATGTGAACCTTGTCCAACCGTTCAAGTTATCTGATGCAGTTTGCACCAGGATTAAGTCCCATATGCTGTACCACTGTCACTCTACCAACTTCTCCATCATTAAAGGCAATAACAGCATCACGGACCCCCCCCCCCCCTTTAGTGTATTCATTTATACAAAAACATTTTTTGGTAAGCGAATCCATATATAAGATTAGTGTACGACTCACTGGGATTTTGAGTCTGACCATGCAGACACTTCTTCACTAATTCAGGATTTGCCAGGTCTCTGTAAATAGGTTTTATGGAATCCATGACTGTATTTGGGATGGAATGTTTATTGCTGTATGAACTGTTTCAGGACTGGGCGTTTCGGTATTTGCACCAGGAATCAGGTCCAGGAGGGCAAATGTGGTGTACTGGTTTTTCATCAGTTGACAGTCTATGGAAGAAGCTAGCCCATACTACATGCTTGATTTTCAACAAATCCTCAGTATTATTTCTAATGTCTATCCCATAATACTGCTGTACTTCATCAATCATTTTGTCTGTCAGCCTGCCTCTTACGTTTCTTGTTTCTCAAACTTTGTTTCAACTTCCTCAACCTGGTGCCCATCCTCTTCTGGACATAACCAACACATTCCAGTTTTGTGAGAATCTTCTCGACATAAGGCTGAACGGCTACTACACTGTTATATGCTTTTGAGTCTCCATCAACTAAGAACTTAGTGTAGCACACTCCCCTTTAGTTCACAGATCGACTAAAAATTTCAGTAGCTGCAGAGGCCTCCATACCGCCACTTGTTAATTCATAATTTCTGTCACAGAATTGCTCTTCTTGATTCCCTGATTTACACTTATAACAATGTTTGGTTAAAATCTGGAAATCTATTACCTTTCCAGTATCCACACTGGTCACCATAGCAAGAGAATTCTTAGAACTGTAGCCGTGCTTGTGACAAGTGCCATCAAAAGCTGCTGGTATGTCAGTCATACCATCATTTATTTCAACAGCTACGTTCGCAGCGCCCTTCATTGACTCACATGCAACAGATTCCACAGTAGCTCCAACTAATCCTACATACTTGTCGGTTTACAAGGTCGGCATGGCACATTCATCATGGCACACATTGTTTCTGCTTTAGTGTTTCCTTTGCCAATTGACCTCAATCCATAAAACCAGCTAACATTTACACCAAAATAATTATCTTTACACTTACAAGAATTCCAAAATGAATGAGTGTATTTACATTGGCATCATTGACTATAAGTTTCCTGGCTAGTCTATTGGTACCTCACTGTCTTCAAGTGAACTAACTGGCCCTCCACATATTTTATAACACACATACACCTAAACCCTTATTACGATGTGTACATCTATCAGAATATAACCTAACCTACCATTTCCATCACTTTCGTTTGGAGAAAGCTTAGCGACAGAAAATGGAAGCCATATACACTCCTGGAAATGGAAAAAAGAACACATTGACACCGGTGTGTCAGACCCACCATACTTGCTCCGGACACTGCGAGAGGGCTGTACAAGCAATGATCACACGCACGGCACAGCGGACACACCAGGAACCGCGGTGTTGGCCGTCGAATGGCGCTAGCTGCGCAGCATTTGTGCACCGCCGCCGTCAGTGTCAGCCAGTTTGCCGTGGCATACGGAGCTCCATCGCAGTCTTTAACACTGGTAGCATGCCGCGACAGCGTGGACGTCAACCGTATGTGCAGTTGACGGACTTTGAGCGAGGGCGTAAAGTGGGCATGCGGGAGGCCGGGTGGACGTACCGCCGAATTGCTCAACACGTGGGGCGTGAGGTCTCCACAGTACATCGATGTTGTCGCCAGTGGTCGGCGGAAGGTGCACGTGCCCGTCGACCTGGGACCGGACCGCAGCGACGCACGGATGCACGCCAAGACCGTAGGATCCTACGCAGTGCCGTAGGGGACCGCACCGCCACTTCCCAGCAAATTAGGGACACTGTTGCTCCTGGGGTATCGGCGAGGACCATTCGCAACCGTCTCCATGAAGCTGGGCTACGGTCCCGCACACCGTTAGGCCGTCTTCCGCTCACGCCCCAACATCGTGCAGCCCGCCTCCAGTGGTGTCGCGACAGGCGTGAATGGAGGGACGAATGGAGACGTGTCGTCTTCAGCGATGAGAGTCGCTTCTGCCTTGGTGCCAATGATGGTCGTATGCGTGTTTGGCGCCGTGCAGGTGAGCGCCACAATCAGGACTGCATACGACCGAGGCACACAGGGCCAACACCCGGCATCATGGTGTGGGGAGCGATCTCCTACACTGGCCGTACACCACTGGTGATCGTCGAGGGGACACTGAATAGTGCACGGTACATCCAAACCGTCATCGAACCCATCGTTCTACCATTCCTAGACCGGCAAGGGAACTTGCTGTTCCAACAGGACAATGCACGTCCGCATGTATCCCGTGCCACCCAACGTGCTCTAGAAGGTGTAAGTCAACTACCCTGGCCAGCAAGATCTCCGGATCTGTCCCCCATTGAGCATGTTTGGGACTGGATGAAGCGTCGTCTCACGCGGTCTGCACGTCCAGCACGAACGCTGGTCCAACTGAGGCGCCTGGTGGAAATGGCATGGCAAGCCGTTCCACAGGACTACATCCAGCATCTCTACGATCGTCTCCATGGGAGAATAGCAGCCTGCATTGCTGCGAAAGGTGGATATACACTGTACTAGTGCCGACATTGTGCATGCTCTGTTGCCTGTGTCTATGTGCCTGTGGTTCTGTCAGTGTGATCATGTGATGTATCTGACCCCAGGAATGTGTCAATAAAGTTTCCCCTTCCTGGGACAATGAATTCACGGTGTTCTTATTTCAATTTCCAGGAGTGTAGATGGAAAATTAAGTAATATATCTTTGACTATAATGGTTGGTAACATCAGAAACGGTTAAAGATACATGAAGGGGCTCGCAAAATGTTGTGTATACAGTTTAGTATCATATCGCAGCGAATCATATACCATCAAAATGAAAGAGGAAAAATATATGAAAAGTTTTGTAATGTGTAACTTGTTGACAGAGTAAAACTGTGTGCAAGACCAGGACCCGAACTCACAACCTCTGCCCTTTTCAGGGTAGTGGCGGAGGTAACGCTGTCAGTCGTGCTTGTATAGTACTTTCCCGTGAGAGGCAGAGATCAATGTTCGAGTCCCGGTCCGCCGCATAGTTTTTATCTGCCAGGAAATTTCATATCAGCGCAGAATCCACTGTGAAGTGATATATTCATTCTGAATTTATGGAATGTTGTTCCGGATAGAAATACTTAATTTCAAATGTAGTTAAAGAATATGAAACGGAGAAGTACTTCTAAATTAAAGAATATGTAACGGAGAAGTACTTCTAATAATAACGTAGGAAGATAAGGATCAGGGAAAACATCTTGGGTGGTACAGTTTTTCGAAAACATCGCCTACAGAGGAGGGTCATCGAAGGAAAGACTGCGGTGAAGACAAAGAGAGGAGAAACCTGAATGTTAGGAGACTTTAAGAATTAACGAAGTTACCAGCAGATTGCGGAAGAGTTATAAAAGCGAGAACGCAGGAGAGCATCCAGTCGATATCTCTCGTATGACATAGCTGATGAAGTTTTATTCTGTGCAGGAGTTCGTGGAGAGTCAAAAAGAAATTAGAAAAATATTGGGATAGATTTCATTGCGGTTATACAGAATAGCTGACTGAATGATTCTTTTTTTTTTTCATTCAGTCGACAAAATCTTGTTAACTCTACTTCAGCTATTCCCATAATCTACAGTACTACGTTTACTAGGAACAGATGGTGTATCTCCACTGATCTTTTAGCGTCATGAAGATGTAACAGTTCTTGCTCTTACGACGTGAGCCTCACCGTCACACTTACTGAAAAAGCGTTAACAGAACTTCGCCAAAGTAATGAGAACTCGCGACATCTCGCGGCTAAACAAAGAAAATAAGTTCACATTTTCCTTGAAGTTGTGTGGGTGTATTGTGTATACATACAGCTGTGCTTCAATTATCGTACCCAACTATTCGAGGTGAAATAATCTCTCCTAACACTGATTTTGCAAAGTAGCTCTTGTCGATTCCCCACAGGATTCCATTTATTTTATTTGCGTCTCTTACTATTGTGGCTACAACATATGTGCGTTACAGCATCAATACAGAAAGTTTAAAAACAAAAAATTATTACTTTTATCCCATATTACAGTAGCTGCTGCAACGCAAAAATTCGCTCAAATTAGAATTTTTCCGCTATTCATCTAACGAAGAGTCGGATATGGAAAAGTTTCTGAGTGCTAAATTTCATATTTGTCAGGAAAATTAAAAAACAATATTTTTTTATTTACAAATTAGTTGTATAGAAGAAATTGGGAAGCTATCCTGATGTGACAGAATTATGTACGCATTTCGTCACTGCAGATAGTAATGAGACCAGCTGGGAAATGAACAGTGGCTTGAGAACTTCCTAAATGTCATACTGGGAAAGACTGGCTCCAAGCGCGAATAGCGTAGTTTTTGTTTCAAGTGTGGTTACTGCACAGGCACTATGTTCCATTTGTGGTAATGCAAGTGCCGAACTGCAGCAATAATTTGTTAACTAGTAGAACTATAGTCAACAAAACCATCTCTCATTTTCCAGACTTTTCACAAGAGAATAACAAGATTAAATTAAAGAAAAATCTCTCAGTGTCTCCTTCCATTATTCGACAGCTGCAATCTTGGGGTCCTATGTTGCAATGTTTACTGTAACACTCCCCGTGCAGTTGATGAAGAAATAGCAACATCGGCAACAGCTTAGCTGTTTAGCAACTGATAACCATAGATGGTCTTTCTGACTGTGATGTCACTTAGTAGATTATAAAAATCTTTGTAAAGAAAGAGGGGATCATCCTAAAAATTGGTAAAAGGAAGTACATATTAATTGGAGAAATATAGCAGTTCGTTAAGTAACAAACGTAGTATAATTACTGAAGTTGCCAGAAATCGCTGATGTAAAAAAAAAAAAAATGTTTTCCAATCCCGTTTTGTTACTCTCTTCTTGCAGATCATTTCTTGCTATTTTCTGATAAGTATAAACTGTATCATCCTTTTCATTTGTAGGAGAAAACGAAGAAGCGTTTTATGTACTCCATACGCAAATATACAGTATAAAACATGTGAGTTTATGGGTTTATTAATCACCCTGTTCTTCATCAACTCAGTTCACACAATAGATGACTTAACAGTTATGATGTTCAAATCACCTCCATTACGGCTGATACGACAAAAGCTATTGAAAGGAGTGGTTACATAATAAGCCAAACAAAGAAACACAAGAAACCAAAAGGTAAAGGTCGAACTTTTTAATATTTACGAACACTGGACTGTGTCAGTACGTTGTAAGATGAAGTACGGCATGGCATACATCCACCATTGTCCTATTTTAAATTCATTGACATTTTTCCATTCTTACCTACCAGAGTAATAATTTTTATGGAGCTGGATGAGTATGAGACACTTTGGTCATACTGAATTTAGAGATCTTACAGGGCTGCATTGACAGCTATATTTCAGCAGCGTCTTTAAAATCAAGGAAGTCAGTGATGTGTATTGGAGTTAAATGTAATGGGTTCATAGCTGTATCTGGGTCAAGAATCTCGCGTAAATCTTGCGGAACAAAAGCCTTGATTACCTTCCTAAGTTTCTCTATAATTACAAAATCCATTTTGCAGCACAAAAAACTGACGATACTCACCAAAGCTTGGATACTCTGTCTCTAGACCTTTCTTTCGCCAGTGCCTGTGTCCCGCATTCTGTGCAGGGTCAGCATGGTTAAGTTCGGATTTGGCATGGTGAATTTTTTCAAGGGGTGGCCGGATGCCCTTCCTGCCACCATCCCTCCCCTACCCCCCCCCCCCCCTGGGTCGGAATTAATTTACCCAGCTGTCTGCATCTAGTGTAAACTCTGAAGGAATGCGAACGTTTGGCAAATGTCAGCAAAGCGTGTAACTGAGGTGGGAGGTGGGGAACAGCCCGGTATTCACCTAGTGAGATGTGAAAAACCGCCTAAAAACCACATACAGGCTGACTGGCATGCCGGCACTCCGTCGTTAATCCGAAGGGTGGATTTGATCCGACACCGGGGTGCTTACCTGAGTCCAGGAAGCAGGGCATGAGCGCTCTCGGCTAACCTGGCGGATCGTTCTGTCAGTAGACCATGCCAGTCTAAATGGGAGAGACATTGACTCATGGCACTTGGAACTCGACTGGGAACCACTGCCTGGCACAAAGACCATGCGAACTTTGATAATGAATGTTTGAAAAACTTTTCTCTCTGTGATTTGATACTTCGAAGAAGTCTAGGGACATGCAACAGAGCACCGAGAATAATGAAGCACTGAAAAGACTTCCGTCAAAAAATGGCACTTAGAACAGAATGAGATTTTTACTCTGCAGCGGAGTGTGCGCTGATATGAAACTTCCTGGCAGAGTAAAACTGTGTGCGAGACCGAGACTCGAACTCGGGACCGTTGCCTTTCGCGGGCAAGAGATCTACCAACTGAGCCACCCAAGCACGACTCACGCACCGTCCTCACAGCTTTACTTCTGCCAGTACCTCGTCTCCTACCTTCCAAACTTAACAGAAGCTCTCCTGCGAACCTTGCAGAACTAGCATTCCTGAATGAAAGTAAGGGCGAAGATCTGCTGAGAGGTGGACAGGTTTCACGGAAGTAAAGCTGCAGCCTGATTCATACTTTTGTCGGCAGAGCTGGCGCTAGTCCTAGCTCTGAATGGAAGGTGCCACTCCATCACTGCCACCACCTGAGAAAAAGGGAGCACGATATTTTTGCATGTTCTGTTCGGACATAAATGGAGGAGATACGAAGTTGTCACCCAACCAGTGTGGAAAGGTAGGTGCCTCTCGCTATAAAATTTCGTGTTCGCAATCAAGCTGAGTCGTTTCATCACCGTGCCTGGGGCAAACAAGTAGTCTAATCGATGGGACATTGCTCCAGCCCATTACCAGGTTCTTATTTGTCAAGTTTCAGTCTGTATGAGAAACGTGGGACGTTTCTTCCCTGTTTCTATGATTTTTCGTGAAATAAGGGCAGCCTCATTGAAACAGAGCCGCATCACGAAGGACTTATCGGAATGGATCGCAAATCGTTAGATGTGACGTACATATACAAACAAATGATTAAAATTTTGGAAAAATTGGATAATTTATTCAGGAGAGAGGGCCTCACTAATTGAGCAAGCCGATAACGAGATGGTCAACGTTTGGTTCTTTTTCAAGGAGTTATTCGGCTTGGCATTGTTTGACAGAGTTGTCAAATGTCCTAATGAGAGATACAGTGACAGATTCTGCCCAACTAGCCTGTTAGATAGAATCCTGAGATGATTGGAGAACCTTACCCTTAATGCTTCTAACGTCCACAATTGGGGAGAGATTCAGCGACCTTGCTGGCCAACGAAGTATTTGACACGAACGAAGACAGGCAGTAGAAACTCCCGACACATGTGGGTGGGCATTTTCTTGAGGAAATGTAAGCCCAGGATGGCTTCATATGAAGGGCAACAAAATGGGGCGTAGAATTCGTCTACAGTCCCGCCATAGCAGTCCATAGAAAGAACTGGCAGTCTATACAGAGCACTCCTGGTTGTCGCTCTGTGGGGCGGCGGGTGGAATTATGTCAATTTTATGTTGTTTATATAAATGTTAGGTTTGTAGAATGTAAAACCAGTTCCTATTATTTAGAAGGTTATTTATGCTGTCTTTCGCCGTTCTCAACACTGGCTCTCTAACTACAATATTGGCAACCAGAAGGTGATTAGCAAAACGTGAAGCCTGTAATTAGAATTCCTAGTGCCCACTTCATCTGAGAATACACTTATAGTTACAGCTTATAGCTCTGATGAATTAGGAGATTGTCTGGGATTTATAATCAAAAACGGTCGTGAAAAAACGTTCCATATTCTGAAAGTCACAGATGAAAACAAAAGAATCCACACAATCTACCTAACAGAGCAGTTCAGAGTCTAATGCGCTGATGCAACTATAAATGTCCAAATTAAATGTTTAAATGAATGCTCGCCATAATTTGATGATTAGGTTCATCAAACGCCACGCTAAGTAATGGTAGAATGTTTGTCCCGCGGCGGCACGTGAAAATACGACAATACGCAAACTGAAGATCGATAATTAAAGTCATCCCAGAATTAAGACTTCACTCGAAAATGATTTCATGGTTACGCGTATCCCGAGTAACTTAATACGGCATCCGAGGCTGTTTGTAGCAATGATACCGACGCGACGCGACTACCGACACAGATGGCGTGCTATTCAGCGTCTGGAGAGAACTGGGGCCTTGCTTCCTCGCGCAGCGTTCTTATATATAAAGCCGCGGTGCGGACGGCTAAGGGAACACCTGATCAAATCGGCTCTCCCGACTAGCCGCTGGGCTAGTAATGCACCACATTAAGTTACCGAATAAATCATGGCTTCTTTTGCTGATGGCCGATGAAGCTCTTAATTTAAATGTGCATTCAGCACACAGGTAAGTAATCATAATAAAAGTTTGACGTGGCTAAGTTAAATATTTTGGGCGAGAGAATTAATTTAATTACACTGTACGCAGTAGACGAGCTCTGAACTTGCCCTTTTGAGATACGCTATCGCTATAGTTTTATAGTTATTTAAATGAAACTTCTCACATCTTTATGATTACAGCGGATCTCCATTCTACTTAAATATAAACATCCTAGCGTTATTTATTAGCCTACTTAATCTATCTTGCTTCCTTAAGTTTTAAGACAAAAACCAGAAAATTATGAATTTCAACTAAAATCTTAATTTTTGAGATCCAAAGTACTGTTTCTATTTAATTAAGATTGAAAAGGAATCTAAGTATAAATTTTTAAATCTCTAGCTCTTTTCTGTTGCGACAATGATTTTTACAGAAAAACGTCCAAATTTCGAAAATGGTTAGTTATTGAACTGATACTCAACACATATTAATTTAGTATTACTCCGGACATGCTAGAAACATTTTAGGTTATTTACTTGATTTTAAAGTATTGCGCAACATTTATGACGTCAGAGCTAGCTACAGCGAACTGGCTGGCACACAATGGAAAGACTGATGTGCATTTATTACGGCGTGAGTAGGCTGCTTCCCTACAGCTCCGTGTAATGGGTGACAGTCAGACTGGTAACCTACCACCGTCTGTTGCGACTCCAGACACATCTTCAGCCTGGACTCTCATTAACTTGAGTAGAATTGTCCTCAGCGATGAGTCCGGCTTCGAATATTGAGCCGTAATGTCCACCGAAGACGAGTCTGGAGACGCCTCGCTCAGTGGCGGGCTACAACAATTGACTGTCGCCAGCTACACGGCTCGAAAACCAGGAGTAGTGATACGGGGTCTCATTTCTTTCATAGCAGGACCGTCGACGATATTTTACGTCCCATTTTGTTGCCCTTCATGGGAAGCCATCCTGGGCTTACACTGCAGCAACATAATGCCGGCCCACATGCGGTGAGATTCTCTACTGCTTGGCTTCGTTCTTACTAAACCCAGTCCTGGCCAGCAAGGTCGCTGCATTTCTCTGCAATTGAGATCGTTTGGAGCATTATGGCCAGGGCCCTCAAACAATCTCGGGATTTTTACGATCTGACTCCCCAGTTCCACGCAATGATATCCCTCTCGAGGACATCCATCAGCTCTGTCGATCAATGCCAAGCCGAATAACTGCATGCCTAAGGGGCCAGAAGAGGACAAACGTGTTACTGACTTACTCTATTTATGAAGCTCTTTCTCTTGGCTAAATCAGCCAGCTCTTCTAATATTGCAATCTTTTTTGTCTGTACTTGTACATCACATCTACCTAAATCAGTCATTTGTGGAGAGGGATCTACGTTTCGAGATCATTTGATCGCTGCCTCCCGTGAGGGTCACTCGCCTACCAGTCAGCGCTGCTTACACTATTTGCTAATTTTGGGAAAATGTAAGTGTCACAATTGTTGTAGTGCGATACATATTGTTAGCAGCTCGTGACAAGCTTACTTTGCCACGCAATACCTGTTCGCTTAATTTCCTTACAGTTGGCATATGGTCGTTTTGTTGAGTTTGATTTCATAAGCTACCCAGATGATCAGATCTTGTTGCACTTTCTCCGTCCAGTCCTCCACGCTTTTTCGTATCCTACCACAGTATCTGTGTCATTTTGCAATTTGATTTGAGTTTCTGAGAAGTTTGTTCGTTGTTAATTTTCATTGGAATTTTTGTCAGTCATTAGAGCAAATAAACATCTGTTAAACTCAGCGTTGGGTTACATTCCAAGATCCGTTATATTTCCGTACAATTTTCCATGGTCGAGCGACCCTGTAATAATAAATCTAACCTGGCGCATACGTAGGCTTGCTGTTCTCACTGTGGTGGCGTTATCGTTGTGTACAGTGGCCAAAGTCAGTTGTGATTTATGTTACGAATTCAGAGGGAAGAAGGAGCATAGCATTCGCTCCTCTTGTATGATGGAGGATTTGTTTTATAATGAGCATTGAAATTAGGCTGCTCAGCCCCGATCGAGAACGGGAACGCAAATTTCAATGCAAAAGCCGAAATTGCATCACGACAACAATGAGCTGCCTAGCTTCTGAACCAGACAGAGTAAAGCAAGAGTCTATTCGCTGGTTCAGAGACACAGATGTGGCTGAAACGCTGAGAAGCCATCCTCATGATACGAAAACGTTGTGGCATGTGTTTTAGAAGAGCGTAATCTACTAATAAAAGTGAACCTAGTAACACTTTCGTGTACTTTCTTTTTTACGAGCAGAATGAAATTATGGCCACCCTTTTATGAAGGGTTTGAATTATTTGGATCTAACATGGTTGTTTTTATTTATCATCACTGCTGAAGAAAACTGAAAAAAAGCCGCAAAAAAGAGTGAGTGCACTACTGCCGTAGGGGAAATATACACTCCTGGAAATGGAAAAAAGAACACATTGACACCGGTGTGTCAGACCCACCATACTTGCTCCGGACACTGCGAGAGGGCTGTACAAGCAATGATCATACGCACGGCACAGCGGACACACCAGGAACCGCGGTGTTCGCCGTCGAATGGCGCTAGCTGCGCAGCATTTGTGCACCGCCGCCGTCAGTGTCAGCCAGTTTGCCGTGGCATACGGAGCTCCATCGCAGTCTTTAACACTGGTAGCATGCCGCGACAGCGTGGACGTGAACCGTATGTGCAGTTGACGGACTTTGAGCGAGGGCGTATAGTGGGCATGCGGGAGGCCGGGTGGACGTACCGCCGAATTGCTCAACACGTGGGGCGTGAGGTCTCCACAGTACATCGATGTTGTCGCCAGTGGTCGGCGGAAGGTGCACGTGCCCGTCGACCTGGGACCGGACCGCAGCGACGCACGGATGCACGCCAAGACCGTAGGATCCTACGCAGTGCCGTAGGGGACTGCACCGCCACTTCCGAGGAAATTAGGGACACTGTTGCTCCTGGGGTATCGGCGAGGACCATTCGCAACCGTCTCCATGAAGCTGGGCTACGGTCCCGCACACCGTTAGCCCGTCTTCCGCTCACGCCCCAACATCGTGCAGCCCGCCTCCAGTGGTGTCGCGACAGGCGTGAATGGAGGGACGAATTGGAGACGTGTCGTCTTCAGCGATGAGAGTCGCTTCTGCCTTGGTGCCAATGATGGTCGTATGCGTGTTTGGCGCCGTGCAGGTGAGCGCCACAATCAGGACTGCATACGACCGTGGCACACAGGGCCAACACCCGGCATCATGGTGTGGGGAGCGATCTCCTACACTGGCCGTACACCACTGGTGATCGTCGAGGGGACACTGAATAGTGCACGGTACATCCAAACCGTCATCGAACCCATCGTTCTACCATTCCTAGACCGGCAAGGGAACTTGCTGTTCCAACAGGACAATGCACGTCCGCATGTATCCCGTGCCACCCAACGTGCTCTAGAAGGTGTAAGTCAACTACCCTGGCCAGCAAGATCTCCGGATCTGTCCCCCATTGAGCATGTTTGGGACTGGATGAAGCGTCGTCTCACGCGGTCTGCACGTCCAGCACGAACGCTGGTCCAACTGAGGCGCCAGGTGGAAATGGCATGGCAAGCCATTCCACAGGACTACATCCAGCATCTCTACGATCGTCTCCATGGGAGAATAGCAGCCTGCATTGCTGCGAAAGGTGGATATACACTGTACTAGTGCCGACATTGTGCATGCTCTGTTGCCTGTGTCTATGTGCCTGTGGTTCTGTCAGTGTGATCATGTGATGTATCTGACCCCAGGAATGTGTCAATAAAGTTTCCCCTTCCTGGGTCAATGAATTCACGGTGTTCTTATTTCAATTTCCAGGAGTGTACATGATAAAAATAAAAAAAATTAAATTTGCAGAATGCTTGGACACATTCTCATTTCGAATATAATAAACGTATTTGAAATAGAAAAGCTTCTGTCCACAACTCGGCACGGTTTTAGAAATTATCACTCGTGCAAAACTCAGCTTACTGTTTTCTCACATGATATCCCGCAAACCATTGATGATGGTGAACAGGCAGATTCGGTATTCCTCGATTTCCGAAAAGCATTTTACATAGTTATGCGCAGCAGGCACGAAGGTACGAGCATACGGGTTAAGTTCCCCGGTATGTGATTGGCTCGAAGATTTCTTAAGTAAAAGAATCCAGTATGTTGTCGACGACGGAGAGAGTGCATCATAGATATGGGTATCGCGAAGAGTGCTCAAGGAAGTGTGATGGGACCTCTGTTACTCTCAAGATACATAAATGGTCTCGCAGAGAGTGTGGGGAGCAATCTGTGACGGCTTACTGATGAAGCTGTCGTATATAGGAAGGTGACGTCGTTACATGACTGTAGGAGGATACAAGATCACTTAGACGAAGTTTATAGTTGGTGTGATGAGTGGAAGATACCTCCAAATGTAGAAAATGTGATTTAATGTAGGTGTTAAAATGAAGCAGTAATAGTGTTCTGCTTGGCACAGTCAAGTCGTTTAAATATCTAGGCGTAAAACGTGAAAGCTATATGAAATTGAATGAGTACTTAAGATTGTTGTAAGAGTGGCCAATGGTCGACCTCCGTTCACTGGGAGAATCTTAGTAGAGTGTTATTCTTGTGTAAAGGAGACTGCATATAGGACACAAGTACATCTTATTCTTGAGTACTGCTCGAGTGTTCGGGATTCCCACCAGGTCGTATTAACTGAACACATCGAAGCAATTCAGAAGCGTGCTGTTAGATTTGTTACCGGTAGGTTCGAACAACATAAAAGTATTACGCAGATGCTTCGAGAACCAAGGCGAATCCCTCTAGGAAAGTCGACGTTCTTTTCCAGCAACACTGTTGAGAAAATTGAGAGAATCGTAATTTGAAGCTGATTGCAGAACTATTCTACTGCCGCCAACATAGGACCTCGAAGATAAGAGAAATTAGGACACTTATGGAGGCTTATGGATAGTCGTTTTTCTCTCGCTGTATCTTCGTGTGGAACAAGAGAGGCTACTACCAGTAGTGGTACAGGGTACCCTCTGTCACGCAACGTACCGCGGTTTGCGAAGTATGTAGATGTAGATTTTATGGGCCAGTTCCACAGTCCATTACTGAGAGACGAGGCAGTGTTACTTTGATTTTATCTATACTGGATGAGAGGTCGTGGTTGTGAATGTCAATGTTAAAAAATATATCGGCTCAACCACTTGTTTATAGTATAAAACACTAAGATTGACGCGTTCCGGAAGTCAAGCTTCCATCATCAGAATAATAAAAAGTAAAAGAACCTGTTAAAACTCGCTAAAATGGAACATGCACTTACCACAATAAAATTGATAATAAAATTAAAACAAAACATCGTGGCTACTTCCCTTGTTGCAGCCGTGTCTTCCAAGGTGCATCTCCACATAGTCGTCAAAATATAAAAAACTTTAAAATGGTGTCGCCTATGGTGTTCAACATCTAACCACATGGCTCTCTCCTCTATCGTCGTAAACCGCCCGTGCGTCTTCGTTGATACCACACACCACGCAGACAAACACGACACTGAAACGCGAGTGAGCTCACACGTAAGTAAACAAGGAAGTCACAGAGATGTCTATACAAACAGATAACGTATACATGTTCCAAGGACCTCACGAAATGGTGGTATCCTGCCAATTGCTAAAAATGTAGTTACTAAAAGAAGCCAGTGAAATGTTTGAAAAAGTTATTTGCATCACCAGTTAGCTGTTCATTCAGTGTGTTTTGATTATCCACGCTATGTATCGTAATTTCCAGCTGTTCTAGTAGATCCAGCTTTTTACCTTTGTCCTGTCTATGTAAAACAACGAGATCCTGATCTATTCCCAACATGGGGTGTCCCGTTTCCCAAATATGCGTGGCTACAGCTGACTTTTCGAAATTATTAAGCATCGCTATGTTCTTTGTAACGTACTTTAAAGGACCTACCAGTTTGGCCTACATAGCTTGCCTTGCACGTGTTACACTGAATTTTATATACCCCAGCTCTCTCATATTTATCGCGTTCCGGCTGTAAATTATTTCTTAGTTTAAATCGCAGCGTATTATTGGTCTGAAAAGCGGCATCAACTTTAAAAGGTTTGAAAATGTTAGCCACGTTTTGCGAAATATCTTCGAAGTATGGTATTGTGACTCTCGTAATATTATTTGTGGTATTCTTCCTTGCATTCGCGCGCTGTTTCTGTCGTATTAATTTATTGACAACGTTTTGGTGATATCCGTTAGCTCTGGCTAGTTGTTTCACGATGTTCAGCTCAGTTATTCTGTCTTCTTCATTCATAGGGACTCTAAAGGCTCAGTCTATCAAAGATCTAAAAGCAGAAAGTTTCTGGCTATTAGGATGGCAGGAATTATTTTGTATCAACACATCAGTTGTGGTTGGTTTCCTAAATATTTTAAAAACATGCTTACTATGCTCTATGACTTCCTTGTTTACTTGCGTGTGAGCTCACCCGCGTTTCAGTGTCGTGTTTGGCTACGTGGTGTGTGGTATCAACGAAGACGCACGGGCGGTTTACGACGATAGAGGAGAGAGCCATGTGGTTGGATGTTGAACACCATAGGCGACACGCCGGCCGCGGTGGTCTAGCGGTTCTAGGCGCGCAGTCCGGAACCGCGCGACTGCTACGGTCGCAGGTTCGAATCCTGCCTCGGGCATGGATGTGTGTGATGTCCTTAGGTTAGTTAGGTTTAAGTAGTTCTAAGTTCTAGGGGACTGATGACCACAGTAGTTAAGTCCCATAGTGTTCAGAGCCATTTGAACCATAGGCGACACTATTTTAGAGTTTCTTACATTTTGACGACTATTTGGGGATGCACCTTGGAAGACACGGCTGCAACAAGGGAAGTAGCCACGATGTTTTGTTTTAATTTTATTATCAATTTTAAGGTGCTTGGTGGATGTTTCATTTTAGCGAGTTTTAACAGGTTCTATAACTTTTTATTATTCTGATGATAGAAGCATGACTTCCGAAACGCGTCAATCTTAGTGTTTTATAGTATAAACATGTGGTTGAGCCGATTTACAGGGCTATTACAAATGATTGAAGCGATTTCATAAATTCACTGTAGCTCCATTCATTGACATATGGTCACGACACACTTCAGATACGTAGAAAAACTCATAAAGTTTTGTTCGGCTGAAGCCGCACTTCAGGTTTCTGCCGTCAGAGCGCTCGAGAGCGCAGTGAAACAAAATGGCGACAGGAGCCGAGAAAGCGTATGTCGTGCTTGAAATGCACTCACATCAGTCAGTCATAACAGTGCAACGACACTTCAGGACGAAGTTCAACAAAGATCCACCAACTGCTAACTCCATTCGGCGACGGTATGAGCAGTTTAAAGCTTCTCGATGCCTCTGTAAGGGGAAATCAACGGGTTGAACGCGTGCGTGCGGGCAAGTTTCACGCGTAGCCCGCGGAAGTCGACGAATAAAGCAAGCAGGGAGCTAAACGTACCACAGCCGACGGTTTGGAAAATCTTACGGAAAAGGCTAAAGCAGAAGCCTTACCGTTTACAATTGCTACAAGCCCTGACACCCGATGACAAAGACAAACGCTTTGAATTTTCGGCGCGGTTCCAACAGCTCATGGAAGAGGATGCGTTCAGTGCGAAACTTGTATTCAGTGATGAAGCAACATTTTTTCTTAATGGTGATGTGAACAGACACAATGTGCGAATCTGAGCGGTACAGAATCCTCACGCATTTGTGCAGCAAATTCGCAATTCACCAAAAGTTAACGTGTTTTGTGCAATGTCACAGTTTAAAGTTTACGGCCCCTTTTTCTTCTGCGAAAAAAACGTTACAGGACACGTGTATCTGGACATGCTGGAAAATTGGCTCATGCCACAACTGGAGACCGACAGCGCCGACTTCATCTTTCAACAGGATGGTGCTCCACCGCACTTCCATCATGATGTTCGGCATTTCTTAAACAGGAGATTGGAAAACCGATGGATCGGTCGTGGTGGAGATCATGATCAGCAATTCATGTCATGGCCTCCACGCTCTCCCGACTTAACGCCATGCGATTTCTTTCTGTGGGGTTATGTGAAAGATTCAGTGTTTAAGCCTCCTCTACCAAGAAACGTGCCAGAACTGCGAGCTCGCATCGACGATGCTTTCGAAATCATTGCTGCGCCGAGTGTGGGAGGAACTTGATTATCGGCTTGATGTCTGCCGAATCACGAAAGGGTCACATCTCGAACATTTGTGAATGCCTAAAAAAAATTTTGAGTTTTTGTATATGTGTGCAAAGCATTGTGAAAATATCTCAAATAATAAAGTTATTGTAGAGCTGTGAAATCGCTTCAATCATTTGTAATAACCCTGTATTTTTTAACATTGAGGTAGCGTTACTTCAATGTGTCAGAATGGAGCCGCTGGTCTCCCAACCGGGTATTGTGGGTTCGTTTCGAGGGCTGAGGGAGAGAGGCATCCTTCAAAAGTAAGTGTGGCCATATCAAAATAGCTACGATAAAGCACTTTATTGTTACAGCCAAGCTGGAGTAGACACGGGTGCGCTCCTTCCGCCGGTGGGCACACCCTGATGTCGATCCATAGCCTCACCTAACCTGGTGCAACAGTGGATGACGTACCTGTAGCCTTTTTTTATGCTGCAGCAGAGCGCTGACCGGGCTCTACAGTGATGGGGGCCTGTGCGCCCACCGCGAGCCTGAGGCTGAGAGGACGTGGTTAGCACAGATGGCGGCGGCTTCATACAGGTTGGGCAGCCCGGCAGCGTGGAAGCTCGGAACTCTGCCTGACGATAGGTGTATGACTCAGTAAATGGATCTGATGAGCTCTTTCACCCAAATCTTCTCTGGCCTGGCTGTCCAGTGACCCCGCACTGAGCCGTGCTGCTGTCTCGAGGTGATAGCATGCAAAACCGATTTACGTAGTACGGAGTCAACGCAGTAGGCGAGTCTCGTGCCACAGGTTGACGTAACGCAGAACGCAGCGCCAGGGGTGGGGGAGGGGGGGGGGAGGCAGCAAGTCAGGTTTGTCGTCAGGTCACGTGCCTCCGCAGCGGTAAGGGGAACATCACTCAACGAAATTCCTCCTCGTCGCAGTATCCTCTCTGCTGCGCTTCAGAGAAACTTGGTCGTGAAATTCAGCGTGCTGTTCCTCTCTTTCTCGAATGATAGTCCCCTTGGAAAAGAACACAGGTAGTCCCAGTCTTCAAGAAGGGTCGTCGAGCAGATGCGCAAAACTATAGACCTATATCTCTGACGTCGATCTGTTGTAGAATTTTAGAACATGTTTTTTGCTCGCGTATCATGTCATTTCTGGAAACCCAGAATCTACTATGTAGGAATCAACATGGATTCCCGAAACAGCGATCGTGTGAGACCCAACTCGCTTTATTTGTTCATGAGACCCAGAAAATATTAGATACAGGCTCCCAGGTAGATGCTATTTTTCTTGACTTCCTGAAGGCGTTCGATACAGTTCCTCACTGTCGCCTAATAAACAAAGTAAGAGTCTACGGAATATCAGACCAGCTGTGTGGCTGGATTGAAGAGTTTTTAGCAAACAGAACACAGCATGTTGTTATCAATGGAGAGACGTCTACAGACGTTAAAGTAACCTCTGGCGTGCCACAGGGGAGTGTTATGGGACCATTGCTTTTCACAATATATATAAATGACCTAGTAGATAGTGTCGGAAGTTCCATGCGGCTTTTCGCGGATGATGCTGTAGTATACAGAGAAGTTGCAGCATTAGAAAATTATAGCGAAATGCAGGAAGATCTGCAGCGCATAGACACTTGGTGCAGGAAGTGGCAACTGCCCCTTAACATAGACAAATGTAATGTATTCCGAATACATAGAAAGAAGGATCCTTTATTGTATGATTATATGATAGCGGAACAATAACTGGTAGCAGTTACTTCTGTAAAATATCTGGGAGTATGCGTGCGGAACGATTTGAAGTGGAATGATCATATAAAATTAATTGTTGGTGAGGCGGTTAACAGGTAGAAATTCATTGGGAGAGTGCTTAGAAAATGTAGTCGATCAACAAAGGAGGTGGCTTACAAAACACTCGTTCGACCTATACCTGAGTATTGCTCATCAGTGTGGGATCCGTACCAGATCGGGTTGACGGAGGAGATAGAGAAGATCCAAAGAAGAGCGGCGCGTTTCGTCACAGGGTTATTTGATAATCGTGATAGCGTTACGGAGGTGTTTAATAAACTCAAGTGGCAGACTCTGCAAGAGAGGCGATCTGCATCGCGGTGTGCCCGCATCTCGTGGTCGTGCGGTAGCGTTCTCGCTTCCCACGCCCGGGTTCCCGGGTTCGATTCCCGGCGGGGTCGGGGATTTTCTCTGCCTCGTGATGGCTGGGTGTTGTGTGCTGTCCTTAGGTTAGTTAGGTTTAATTAGTTCTAAGTTCTAGGCGACTGATGACCTCAGCAGTTGAGTCGCATAGTGCTCAGAGCCATTTGAACCTGCATCGCGGTGTAGCTTGCTCGCCAGGTTTCGAGAGGGTGCGTTTCTGGATGAGGTATCGAATATATTGCTTCCCCCTACTTATACCTCCCGAGGAGATCACGAATGTAAAATTAGAGAGATTAGAGCGCGCACGGGGGCTTTCAGACAGTCGTTATTCCCGCGAACCATACGCGACTGGAACAGGAAAGGGAGGTAATGACAGTGGCACGTAAAGTGCCCTCCGCCACACACCGTTGGGTGGCTTGCGGAGTATAAATGTAGATGTAGATGTAGGTACGCGACAGTTCATCTGCGAAGCTGGGAGGTTGGAGATGTACTGGCGGAAGTAAAGCTATAAGGGGGCGTCGTGAACTCGATAGTTCGGTCGGTATAGCACTCGCACGCGAGGGGCAAGTGTCCCATATTCGAGTGCCTGTCCATCACTCAAGTTATAATCTGCCAGGAAATTTCAAATTTGCCTTGGTGTCGCTCCAGTGGAAGCTAAATGAGAAGGGGCTATAAATAGACGCTCAGTCACATTTACGAAAACAACATTTCACTCCAGACTTCGTTGAGTTTTAGTTACTAGCTGGTTCTGAAGACTACGTACATGTGCTGAGACCAGAGTCTGAGGTAGCTCATTCGTTTACACACGAGGACTCCAATTATTACTTTTGTACACTCTCTTCGCAGTCATTTTAACTTTGCTGTCTCCTGCGACGTCACTTGTTGATACCAGATGGCCATTAATGTCAAATCTACTTGCCTCTCCGAAACAGCGTAGCTACGGGCTCGTAGGAATAAGGTTACATACGTCTGGACACGAGGATTTTCTTCCTCACCTACAATCATTAAATCTACACTACATGTTCTCGAGGATATCAATAGTTATTTGCACATTTCTGTAAGTACTGACACTGTTGTATGGAAGGGCTAGACACTGGATTGCATAAAGGCAGCGTCAATAGCAGCGATCCTGTCAGTTCAAAAGTGGCTCTGAGCACTATGGGACTTAACATCTGAGGTCATCAGTCCCCTAGAACTTAGGACTACTTAAACCTAACTAACCTAAGGACATCACACACATCCATGCCCGAGGCAGGATTCGAACCTGCGAATGTAGCGGTCGCGCGGTTGCGGACTGAAGCGCCTAGAACCGCTCGGCCACAGATCCTGTCAGTGTGTAGGGATTGAGACAGATTGCTTCACAGACAGTTTTATTAAACAATGAAACATCTCTCTCGACAATACAGAAACAGTAGTACAACTGAACATAATAATCAGCGCAATTGAAGTTACTAAAGCCAGGGAAAGCGCAATTGAGGAATAAAATTCCTCTAGCGCAATGATAGCACAACTTAAATTAAAAATGAGTGCAAGAATACTAAAACTAGGACTACCAAAAATAATCCTTTTTTCTTGGAGTGTTAATTCTGCAAGGTTTGCAGAGAGCTTCTGTGAAATTTGGAACGTGGAGACGAGGTACTGATAGAATTGAAACTGTGAGGACTGGTCGTGAGTCGTACTTGGGTAGCTCAGATGGTAGAGCACAGTCCCGCAAAAGGCAAAGGTCCCAAGTTCGAATCTCGGTCCGGTACACAGTTTTGATCTGCCAGTAAGTTTCATATCAGCGCATACTCTGTTGCAGAGTGTAAATCTCTTTCTGGAACAATACAAGAGTTTTCATTTCCAGGCTCTAGGAAAAAATACAATAGCCACATGTGAAATCAGAAAAACAGACCTCTGCCTTAGCTGGGATCTCTTGCATTTACACTCAGACTAAATCAGTATTTACTAACCGTTCCCATCATAACCTGCCCTCGACAGCGACACTACAGTCAACCCCGTAAAATACTACGTATGCAAATTTAGAGATTATAGTTCTGTTTACAAAGCCATATACTATTACCGCTACTTGTTAAGACCTCAGGAAGTAACTTCCATGGTATTATTGGGAGCTGAAGAGGGTAAAAACTGTTGAGGAAGAATGAGATCGGAATACATGCATGAAGTGATGGTGGAAATAAGTTGCAATCCCTACTCTGAGATGAAAAGGTTCGCACAGGAGAGGAATGCGTAGCGGGCTGCATCAAACCAGGTCTTTAGTTGAGTTGATGTACATATACGTTAGAATGTGTACTAATTGAAATATTTACTCCAACGTAAATATTCATGATCTCAGCATAAGATTTCTACCATGCTTTAAAACTTACTCTGAGATAATAGTGTTGTTTTGCTGTATGTCCTCTGTACTTCGAAACAATGTCTTTGTTAATTCTACAAAGTTTTTGATCCGAGAAGATTTTAGATATCTTCTTTGTTTGCAAATAGTGTAGGTTCACATGTGATGCATTACGACAAAGGAGCCTGTGACTAGATGAGGTATTCTGATTTACTTGTTTAATGTCAACAATTACTTTTAGGTTTAGTTCCAACGAGAAACCTCACAAAAACCATGTTGTGCAATTGTGTTTTGTTTCTCCGTTAGACGGTGCCACAGATTATTCCGAAGTCGTAAGACAACACACACACATCGTATTAACACATACCAATCAGCCTGATGGTGAATGTTTAAACCTGTGAAAGGCATTGTAGGTATAAATAAACAGTGCAAGTTAACAGTAAACTTGTTTCATTGGATGGTAAGGAGCTCTTGTGGTAGGGCGTTCCATTCTTCAACGAACACAGTTGGTGCAATACATCTCCCAACGCATCCCGCACGTGCTCGGTTGGAGTTAAGTCATTGGAACGGGCAGGCCTGTCCACTCACAGATTGTCCTCACGTTGGAAGAGTTCGTCTACCTGCGGTCTCGCATTTTCGTCCATAAAAATGAATTCAGGTCCGAATGCACTCCTGAAGTGATACACATGGTGTGGAAGTACAGTCTCACAATAAAGTTGACAGGTGGGCGTTCAAAGATTTGGAAGTCTGTACGCCCAGGAAACTACCGTCCCACACCACAACAAGTGGACCACCAAACCAATCATGTTCTACAATGCTGTTCGGTACATTAACTATTCCCACCTCTCGTCATATGATGGTTCAAAATGGTTCAAATGGCTCTGAGCACTATGAGACTTAACATCTGTGGTCATCAGTCTCCTAGAACTTAGAACTACTTAAACCTAACTTACCTAAGGACATCACACACATCCATGCCCGAGGCAGGATTCGAACCTGCGACCGTAGCGGTCACGCGGCTCCAGACTGACGCCCCTAGAACCGCACGGCTACACCGGCCGGCGTCATATGATGGTGCATGCATCATTGTCGAACAAGATTGGTTTGGTGGCCCGGGTGTTATGATGTAGGTAACGAGAGAACTGGCACCGGAATGCTTAATACGAACCCTGCAACATCGTTTAACATGATCGTTTTGGTGCTCCAGGTGTCATGGTGTGGGGAGGTATTGTCCTGGTCGAACTTGCCTCCCAACCTCTGAACACGTTTCAGACGTGGGTCAGCGGTATTGTGAGAGTCTGCTCCTTCCCAACGTGTCTCTTTTCAGGGGGCGTCGCCGAAGACATTTTTATAGAAGACACTGCTCGATCGCATCGAACTGCCCAAATGGAAGAATTCTTGGAATCAGAGGACTGGCTGGCTCCTTCCCACAATCTAAATCCCACCGAGCACGTGTGGGATGTGTCGGGGAGACCTAAAGCAGCACTTTCACATGCACCAAATACCGCCCAGTAGTTGTCAACCGCGATGGAAAGGGAACGCCCTTTCACAAGAGCTCCTTCCCAAGCTTGTGGTCAGCATGGGACCACTTCCCAAAAAATGCATTGCCGTTCGTCGTGATCGCACACCCTATTAAGAAACATGTACCGCTTTTTGTAATGTCCTGAGGAGCGGCGGGTTAAGTGTAGCTATTGATTCTGACAAAGTATCATTTCTATTCGTCCCATTGCGAATTCCAGTTTTATTCCACATTGTACTGTAGCAGTTCTTTCTACAGGCTGACAATTAATGAATTATAGGAAAGAAAATCGTCATAACTTGTGAACTATTTGCGTTAGGGTCTTCAAACAGCACGGTTGGCTGCGGAGCATGAATGGAATTTGTGTGCGTCGTATGGTCTGGTTTCGCGACGAAGCCCACTTTCATTTTGACGGCTTCGTCAGTAAGAAAAACTGACGCATTTGGAGGACTGAGAAGCCGCATTTCGCGATCGAGAAGTCTCTTCACCCTCAACGAGTAACTCTGTGGTATATAATCACGGAATAATCGGTGCGGTATCCCTTGATCGCACGGTGGTTACCGAACTGTACGAGATGGTTTTGGAACATGATATAATACTCACTACCCAAAGTGACTCTGATTTCGACAACATGTGGTTAACGTAAAACGGAGCACGATCCCATCAAAGTGGGAGAGTGTTTGACGTCCTGGAGGACCATTTTCGTGACGGCATTCTGCCTCCGTCGTAACAGGGTTTACTGGCATGGTTCTCGACTGGCCGCCACATTTTCCGGATCTGAACACTTGCGACTGCTTTTTATGGGGCTATGCTAAAGACAAGATGTACAGCAATAGCCCCAGAACCATTTCTGAGCTGAAAACAGCCATTCAGATCATCGACAGCATAGATATTCCGACACATCAGCGGATCATGCAAAATTTCCCTATTCGTCTGCGCCACATCATCGCCAACGATGGCAGGTACATCGAACATGTCATAACCTAAATGCAAATATCTATAGTGACGTTTACATGTTAAAGCGTGCACACACCGTAGTTTGTAAATAATTTACTTTTCTTTTTCACATAGTTCAATAATTGTCCCCTGTAGATATCGTCATAGTTTTATTAATTTACCTTACTTGGCAGTGACACATCATGCGGAGGTTACTATCTTCCTTATGTTTCGTACACCAGTGTACGTAAACACTCACAAGGAATAAGTAAACACTACTCAACACAAGGTGTTTTTCGCTTCTCTGAAACACGTAAGGAAACTAACAACGAAAACTTATGAAAACTTCCGAATACTGAACTCCGCCTATTTCGTGGCTTCATGTCTTCTATCCTTAGGTGATATTCCACTCATCAATAGGCCTGCACTTTATTAGGTATTACCTTTTCCGCTTATGGAAGTAGTAACGTACGGCCTTCACAATGGGAAGCTAACAGTTAGCGTAATAGTCCGATATCATTGCGAAACCATCACAAACATCGATATTGATCCTGGATAAGGCAAAGAAAAGGTATCCCACTCCATTCCATATTTTTTCGCGAAGAAATCTATTTATATTGTGAAGCAGACACGTATCACTGATACCCTTATCACCAAATTTCATGAAGGTCTTAAAAACTTCCCATTCAAGGCTTTAAATGCCGGACCCTTCCATTAAACCCTCCTTCAAGGCTTTGTATGCCGTACCTTTCCATTAAACCCTCCTTCAAGGCTTTAAATGCCGTACCTACTGTTATGTTAACAGATGAGAAATATTATACTATGCTCCTTCACAGTGGTAAATTTTCCATATCGTATCCCGCAACGCTACTGATCACAAACAAGTGTTTCACTGGCTGTTCTTTTGTGGGTCATTCGTATGTCAGACATGTGCTACACCACCGCCTCAGCTACAACTGCAGTCCAGTAACAAACCTTTCCAGACTGGAAATAATAATACTACAGCCATGCTCCACAATGAAGAACAAACCGAAGCAAAAGTAACTCTGTCTATTCCAGGAAGTCTCTGACGTAAGCCACAGAATTCAGTATGGCCAGTCTCACCACAAAGGAGCGGAAACCAGCACTCGCCTACGCACAACGGCCTGTAAACGCGAGCTACAGTTCCAGCTCTGCCCAGTGTACGAAGGATAATCCGATTAATGCGCGAGTACTGCGCAGCTGTATCTATTATTCCGTCTGTACTGCGTTCGCGCGTGGAGCTGACAAGCCCTCCGATACCGCATGCAGGAGTGCGCCAGCTGTTAAGCTGAGGCGGACACGAAGCGGCACTTTCGCAGACATCGACTGTATCCATATCAGAAACACTGAATTTCCTGATCTGAATCGAAATTTAACATCGTCAAAATGAGGAACGAAAACGAACCATTGAAATCCAGTATTCTTTGTAATAAGAGATATCCACGTGCGTCGCATTCGTCATCGCCAACTGACAACTATACTGTCATCTGCGACAGCTCATTGTGCTAGTTTTTGGACGAGCAAACCAGTGGCGTGCTCACGCAGGTACTATTAATAGCAATACTCTGTGACTGGGCCAGCACACAACCTACAACGATCCTTTCTGCACTACATCTAACGATCTTTTTTTTTAATGCTCATCAGTCTTCTGACTGGTTTGACGCAGCCCGCCACGAATTCATCTTCTGTGACAAACTCTTCATCTCAAAGTAGCACTTGGACCCAACGTCCTCACTTATCTGCAGGATGTATTCCAATCCCTGTCCTCCACTACAACTTTTGCCCTTTATAGTTCCCTATTAGTACCATTCCCTGATGTCTTAACAGATGTCCTACCACCCTGTCACTTCGCCTTGTCAGTGTTTTCCACATATTCCTTTCCTCTCCGATTCTGAGCAGAACCCAGTCATTCCTTACCTTATCAGTGCACCTAATTTTCAACATTCGTCTGTAGCACAGATCTCAAATGCTTTGACTCTCTTCTGTTCCGGTTTTCCTATAGTCCATGTTTAACTACCATACGCTCCTGTACTCCAGACATATGTTATAGGAAATTTCTTCCTCAAATGAAGGCCTATGTTTGATACTAGTAGACTTCCCTTGGTCAGGAATGCCCTTTTTGCCAGTGCTAGTTTGCTCGGTTCAGTACTGTGTAATGATTTTTTTTCCAGTAAAATTCCAAAATACAATAACACGATAGAGTTTCATTTTGTCGCCGTACTTGGGCAAAACGTAAGGTGTGTAAGAACACTGATTTTCTAATTCGTAATAAATAAAGAATATCTTTGTCTTTTGACTACGTGAAAGGAATAATACCTGTTTGTTCTTATTATTTTCTTGGATATGGTTAACAATAAACGTGAGTCATATGTAATATTCTATTAAATATCAATCCATCTGAGCCAGCCGCGGTGGCTGTGCGGTTCTAGGTGCTGCAGTCCGGAACCGCAGGACTGCTACGGTCGCAGGTTCGAATCCTGCCTCGGGCATGCATGTGTGTGATGTCCTTAGGTTAGTTAGGTTTAAGTATTTCTAAGTTCTAGGGGCTGATGGCCTAAGATGTTAAGTCCCATAGTGCTCAGAGCCATTTTTTTTTTCAATCCATCTGAGCGTTGATGGTGTCGTGATAATGCTTCAAAATTTACGTATAAAGAAATACGAATGAGAAAATCAGTTGAATAATTCTAAATTTGGATATCTTTAAAATGGAATTCATTCGTTTCGCGTAAAACTTTTGCGCAACCTTTGGATCCAGTTCATTCACTATAATTTTTAAAGTTGGATCTACAGAATTAAGAAGTCAGAATACTACACTAAAGTAGATTTTCATGTTAGGAATAACGTTTAGTAATCACGCGATCGAGCAGTTATTAAACAGTTCGATTCCATAAAGATTATGAGCCTAGTTGACGTCTTCTGATTGCATAAAGCTACATGAAAACCGCACCGATATTTACAGGCAGTAATATCCACTACAGATATTGCACTTGGACTTATAGTGAAGACATAGGTCAATTTAACTTTTTTGATGCAGCTTAACAATTCTATCGTAACTTTCGATTAACGAAGGGTGGGAACTACTTATACAAAACAGTAACAGGCATTATTAGTAGACGACCGGAGTGGCCTAGCCGTTCTAGGTTCTACAGTCTGGAACCACATGACCGCTACGGTCGCAGGTTCGAATCCTGCCTTGGGCATGGATGTGTGTGATGTCCTTAGGTTAGTTAGGTTTAAGTAGTTCTAGGGGACTGATGAGCTCAGAAGGTAAGTCATATAGTGCTCAGAGCCTTTTGAACACTTATTAATAGAGCTGAATTTTGGTCCAAATAACAGTTGAGCATTGATGGGGCTTAGCACAGTAGTATATAGGTTTATGAAACACGCTTAAAATCAGATTGATTAAAGGAATGAAATAAGGTATTGTACTCCGAAGGATAATTATGTGCTCTGTAGCATTGTTTTAAATTAACTTTGTAGGTTTATGACAAAGAGAAAAATAAGAAACACATGCGGAAAGGTGGATATACAATTGTAATGGATTTACCGCAAATATTATAATAAATCGATGGACAGAGCAGAGACGCGTAAAGCTGAAATACTAAACACCTTTTTCCAAAGCTGTTTCACAGAGGAAGACCGCACTGCAGTTCCTTCTCTAAATCCTCGTACAAACGAAAAAATGGCTGACATCGAAATAAGTGTCCAAGGAATAGAAAAGCAACTGGAATCACTCAATAGAGGAAAGTCCACTGGACCTGACGGGACACCAATTCGATTCTACACAGAGTACGCGAAAGAACTTGCCCCCCTTCTAACAGCCGTGTACCGCAAGTCTCTAGAGGAACGGAGGGCTCCAAATGATTGGAAAAGAGCACAGGTAGTCCCAGTCTTCAAGAAGGGTCGTCGAGCAGATGCGCAAAACTATAGACCTATATCTCTGACGTTGATTTGTTGTAGAATTTTAGAACATGTTTTTTGCTCGAGTATCATGTCGTTTTTGGAAACCCAGAATCTACTATGTAGGCATCAACATGGATTCCGGAAACAGCGATCGTGTGAGACCCAACTCGCTTTATTTGTTCATGAGACCCAGAAAATATTAGATACAGCCTCCCAGGTAGATGCTATTTTTCTTGACTTCCTGAAGGCGTTCGATACAGTTCCGCACTGTCGCCTGATAAACAAAGTAAGAGCCTACGGAATACCAGACCAGCTGTGTGGCTGGATTAAAGAGTTTTTAGCAAACAAAACACAGCATGTTGTTATTAATGGAGAGACGTCTACAGACGTTAAAGTAACCTCTGGCGTGCCACAGGGGAGTGTTATGGGACCATTGCTTTTCACAGTATATATAAATGACCTAGTAGATAGTGTCGGAAGTTTCATGCGGCTATTCGCGGATGAAGCTGTAGTATACAGAGAAGTTGCAGCATTAGAAAATTGTAGCGAAATGCAGGAAGATCTGCAGCGGATAGGCACTTGGTGCAGGGAGTGGCAACTGTCCCTTAACATAGACAAATGTAATATATTGCGAATTCATAGAAAGAAGGATCCTTTATTGTATGATTATATGATAGCGGAACAAACACTGGTAGCAGTTACTTCTGTAAAATATCTGGGAGTATGCGTGCGGAACGATTTGAAGTGGAATGATCATATAAAATTAATTGTTGGTAAGGCGGGTACCAGGTTGAGATTCATTGGGAGAGTGCTTAGAAAATGTAGTCCATCAACAAAGGAGGTGGCTTACAAAACACTCGTTCGACCTATACTTGAGTATTGCTCATCAGTGTGGGATCCGTACCAGATCGGTTTGACGGAGGAGATAGAGAAGATCCATAGAAGAGCGGCGCGTTTCGTCACAGGGTTATTTGGTAACCGTGATAGCGTTACGGAGATGTTTAATAAACTCAAGTGGCAGACTCTGCAAGAGAGGCGCTCTGCATCGCGGTGTAGCTTGCTCGCCTGGTTTGGAGAGGGTGCGTTTCTGGATGAGGTATCGAATATATTGCTTCCCCCTACTTATACCTCCCGAGGAGATCACGAATGTAAAATTAGAGAGATTAGAGCGCGCACGGAGGCTTTCAGACAGTCGTTCTTCCCGCGAACCATACGCGACTGGAACAGGAAAGGGAGGTAATGACAGTGGCACGTAAAGTGCTCTCCGCCACACGTCTTTGGGTGGCTTGCGGAGTGTAAATGTAGATGTAGACGTAGATGTAGAAAAGCAAGGAAAGCTACAAATGAAAGCTATGGACGATAAATAATCTCACAGTTTTTAACACATGTACCACAATGTCGATAATTGGCAATGATCGCAAAAGTTACTAAAATTCGTTAAAAGATCAAATTAAGTCATCGTGCTGCTCACCCGCATATTACTGTACACTGAAGTGGAATACCACTTAATATCGTCTCGGACTTCCTTTTGCCCAACACAGTGCAGCAAGTCGACGTGGCATGGGCTCGGCAAGTAGTTGGGCACTCCTGCAGAAATACTGTGCCGTGCTGCCTCTACAGCCGTCCATAATAGCGAAAGTGTTGCCGCTGCAGGATTTTGTGCACGAACTGACCTCTCTATTATGCCCCGTAAATGTCCGATGGGATTCATGTCTGGAGCTCTGGGTGGCCAGATCGTTCACTCGAGTTGTCCAGAATGCTCTCATCAAACCAACAGCGAACAACTGTGGCAGAAGACATGGCACATTGTCCTCCATAATTGTTATTTGGGAACACGAAGTCTATGAACAGCTGCAGATAGTCTACAGTTACCCGAACGTAACCATTTACAGTCGGTGATTGGTTCAGTTCGGCCAGAGGACCCAGTCTATTCCATTAAAACACAGTCCACATGATTATGGAGCCACCACCAGGTTGCACGGTGCCGTGTTGACAACCTGAGTCGATCGCTTCGTGAGGTCTGCGCCACAACCGAGCCCTGCCATCAGCTCTTACCAACTGAAATCGGGACTCATCTGACCAGGCCACGGTGTTGCAGTCGCCCAGGTTCCAACCGATATGGTCACGAGCAGAGGAGAAGCGCCGCAGACTATGTTGTCCTCTTAGCAAAGCCACTCGTGTCGATTGTCTGCTGCCACAGCCCATTAACGCCAATTTTCGCCGCTCTGTCCTAACGGACATGTTCGTTGTACGTCCCACATTGATTTCGGATGTTTTTTCATACAGTGTTGCTTGTCTGTTAGCACTGTCAACTCTACGTGAACGCCGCTGCTGTTGGTCGTCAAGTGAAACCCGTCGACCACTATGTTGCCCGTGGTGAGGGGTAATGCGTGAAATTTGGTATTCTCGGCACACTCCTGATGCTGTGAATGTCGGAATACTGAATTCCCTACGATTTCTGAAACAGAATGTCCCAAGCGTCTAGTTTCAACAACCATTCCGCGTTAAAAGTCTGTTAATTCCCGTCGTGCACCAATAATCAAGTCGGAAAACTTTTCGCATGATTCACCTGAGTACAAACGAGAGATCCGCCGACGTACCGCCCTCTTATACCTTGCGTACGTGAGACTTCCGCCATCTGTATACGTACGTATCACTATTCCACCACTTTCGTCACCTCAGTGTGATGTCCCAATGCGTTCACCTATAAACGCGCCACGTCCGAAATACAAATATCCTGAACAGTTTTAACAGTCCCAGCTCAACGACTGTCCCATCTCACCCAGATAACACCGACAAAAGACCACCAAAGTCAAGATCCCTTCTGCCTGCTTGCTCCAGTCAAGAAAACTACTTTTCCTGGGCCAACCCATTAGGAACAAATTTCTCTGCATTTATCTGCATAAATTGTTCATAAGTAAGAGAGAGATTCATAAAACTCCGAATATTTACACCTTCTCCCACACCTAAGTAATTTTCTTATATTTGTTCTGAGATGAAGTTACAGTACTTAGTCAAGTGAATATCGGCATTCTACTAGGCAGTGCTGTACTGTGTGACCAAAAGTATGTTCCATAATTCGTTTCTTTTTAAGTCATCAATTTTCTGACTGGCTCGATGCAGCCCGCATTGAATTCCTCTCCTGTGCCGAAGTTTTCAGCTCAGAGTAGCAGTTGCCACCTACACCCTGAACTATTTGGAGAATGTATGCATATCTCTGTCGTGCCCTACAGTTTCTACCCTTTACAGCTCCCTCTAGTGGTTGTAGGTTTAGCAGTAGAGGCGAAAGACTACATCTCTGTCTTACACCCTTTTTAATCCGTGCACTTCGTTCTTGGTCTTCCACTCTCATTGATCTCTCTTGGTTTCGTAGTCAGATGGCCTGTCGAATACAACGGTGTAATTGCTTATTTTGTGCTGTTAAAATTTACAAAAATGTCATTTTTAAAATTTGTTAATGCTCCACTAAGCTGGTGGCATAATAAGTCCACTCAATAAAGACCAAAATGTTAGGCGTGGAAAATAATTAGTGTGGTAAGAAATATTTGTGCAACAGTAGTAGAGGGAATACCATGAACAGCGTGCGTACTAAATATTCTGACCTCTGTGGGAGGAGTGTGGAAGAAGGCGTGCGTTTGAAGGTTACTTTTGAACGCTTTTATTGAATAACTCGGAAATTGTGGACCCTTGTAAAACATATCCCAGTATACAATTTAGCTACACTAAATTTCTTACCCAACCCCCATTTTCATTTTTTTCTGTACGGATAATAGTTTGCTCGGAGAGAGCGAGAGAATATGAAAATCTCGCACTTGGTTTTTCAAGGCAAATAAAATAACATTGAGGGTTGCGTATAACGACACGGTAGTGGCAGCTGATTTACCCTGTAGACAGTCGTTCTTCTCTCGATTTGTTTGCGAGTGGAACAGGAAAGGAAGGTGGTAAGGGCACCATCAAGATAATGAGAATATGCTGTAGAATTTTGCAGAAAACAGTCTGTAATTTTGCGGGTCCGTTCCTTTACGCTTCTGCCCTGTCGCCTGTCCTTTTCTCCAATCGCTTGGAACTTTGCGCTGGGCATATTCGCTATAAATTCAAGGTAAGTAAGCGACAATATCGTTGAGTACTCTTTGTAAAACGGAACTGGGGAACATCCGGATCTGGCGACTTACTTGTTCTAACTCTTTCAGCTGTTACCCTACGATAGTATTGTCTATTATCAAATCATCCAAAGTGGAGTATGACGACCGTTCAGTTTATCATACAAATTGTAATACTCTTGAGCCGTCGCCAAGGTAGCCCCTGCCGGCCGGCAACACATCTAACACCACACTGGACCGAGGATGTCTACAGCCCAAGGCGTAAGCAATGGTAAACATCGGCTGTTTTGGAAACTGACATTCCGTTTACTACTTCCTGCAGGGGGAGTTCGAGATGGCCTGCAGGAAGTATTACTACACCAACATCTGATTTTTTTTTTTTTTTTTTTAGCGGAGGTGGAGCCCCTCCACGCCCACACCGGCATGATGGCCAACACAAAAGGTCTACTGCCATCTCTGCGTAAGGGTTAGTATTCACTAATGTGAGGTGTCGCAGGATGTGGGTACTGCGATGTTTGCGTACGTCTGGTTAGGATTAACCATTAATACGCGCTCATCTGGAGATAGATTGGTCGAAATCTGACGAAGGGTAGCGGTTTGAAGGGCAGAGGAAAAAAAGTGCCAAGGCAAGAGCCAAGGGAAAAAAACCTCTGCGAAAGTTAGGTCGGGCGGCAAGAGCAGTAGCGGTTGTCTTGCTGCCTGCGATAGGTTGTGCAAGGATAGGCTTTGTTAGTAGTGGGTATCATGCATGTCGATACCTTGACGTTGTGCGTTTGTGTTGCTCGGCGGCTGGCGCTGGGTGCTGGTACAGAGTCCTCGTTCAGCGTCCTGCAACCTGCAACAGTTATGTTTGTTATCGGGCTTGTGTCCGATAGGTCATATACCGGAGCATCTGATTGGCTGACCAATACTATTTAAAAGCTAGAAGCAGCACCGGACGTCAGTCCACGCCAAGTACTGACCTCCAGGACGTCACCCCAGAAGACTACGTCTTCGCCATTGGAATAGGACTTTGAATTACGTGTATGTGTGTTACCACGGACTCTTTTGTTGCCTCTAGTAGGAAATTCTTACTGGCTTTGTGATTGTGACTTTTCGTTGTTATTCAGTCATTTCCATGTAGACTCACGTAAATTAAAGTTGCGTCGAAAAACTTTCGAATTGTCAGTCACAACACAAGTGGCGACGAGTTTGTGCCCGCATGTGTCGTCATCACGGCGGAAATAGTGCTTCATCTGCTGATCAAAAGTGTGCACGAATTACTACAAGGTGTTAAACGAGGATTCTGAAGACTGGGAAACATACGAGAAGGAGCTCCTGCAGCATTTTCACATCCACCAGCTTGTCCAAGAGGCTTTGTGATTGTGACTTTTCGTTATTATTCAGTCATTTCCATGTAGACTAATGTTAACAAAAGTTGTGTTGTAAACCTTTCGAATTGTCAGTCACAAAAAATGTCATGTATTTTATTTTTCATCTGACAATGAAACAGGTATGTAGAACTACACTATAACTGGAAATTTCAATATGACATTTACTGTACGACAAAAAGTATAATTCATGATACCACAGTTTGCAAAAGTAAGCATTCTGCCATAGTCCTAAGAAGTGAACGATCCTCATTCTGTTACTTATATTATGCCCCACTTGAAGTCGTTCATTCAGCCTTTAACAAATGTTTAATGTTAACTACCTCATTGGAAATAAATTTTTTGATGTTAAAAATCCACAAAATATTATTAACTATTTTATTTACCATTTTACGTGACTGACGACTGAGCCATGCGTGGCTAGTGTTGGTGCCATATATCACGTGACGTCCTGTTTTTACTGTACTACCATCTCGTTATGTTAATTTCAATTACTGTTTTCACTGAGTTGCCGCCTTGCCTGCCCGTGAGCGGCAGCAGCGGCGCTTATCGATATAAGCCCTGGTATATTATCTTTGCTGTCTGCTATTACTTCCCGGTTGGCGTGTGTTAGGAGTTAGCTGGGATCTGCCAGTGAGTTGTGAGGCGCTAGCAGTGCATTTTGCACCTGGCAGTGTTTGACTTAGGATGCGGAGAGGTTCAGTCGGGTCGCGGCTGCAGTGAGGTCCAGACAACCATGACTCACCCGTCAGTTGCCGATTCATATTACTCGTGTGCGGACTACCTTGATGGGTCGTCGGTTGGTCGTCATGTCGGACGACGTGTATGTTGACCGGCGATCGCTTATGGTTTGCCTGCGTGAGCCGACTCGTGATTCATCCTTGTTGTTGCACTGTCGTTGCCGTTAGTATTGTCTAGCCCTTCGTGCAAGTGTTTGTGAAACTGTGTGTAGCTTGTGATGCCGACTGCTCAGTTATTTTTGTGTTGTCTCCGTGCTGATGTGTGGGAGTCGGTCAGTTGGCGTGGAGCAGCGAGGAAATCTCTGCGGGGCCTGGTTTAGCCTGGACCGCTTGTGGTCTCAACGCAGTGTCGGAGTGTGTGGGTCTGTTCCCATTGCTATGAGGCCCATGGCTCACTGACCCTGGACACGAAAGTAGAATTTGGATTTAATTTACCAGCAAGTCAATACTGTTCACATTGTGCCATTTGGTTCTCATTGTTGGCTGTTGGGAGATTCCCACGAGCAACAACATGTGTGTTTGAGTTGGCGAAGGTTTAGCCACCGTCTGGTGGAGTCTAACTGTATTTGATTCTTTGCAATTGAAGTGCACCAGCGGAAGTTTCTGCCTTGTGGCCGTTAACATTCCGGTTACTTGCCCTGGCCATTGACGTAAATTTAGGCAGTGTGCTTTCCTCACCGTGTTGTCGCTGTCCAGCATGGTGTGTAGTTCGACAGCTTAATGTATGCTCGGTTGTGGGCGTCCATGCCTTTTACGTTTGCATTGAACTCCCTGTTGTGTGTTCGTCGAGTGAAGCGCAAGTTACCTTGGCGGTGGGTGTGTTGACTGTCTGTTGGTTGGGTTGTCATCAGATCTAGAATGGTTGGGCTGACAGCCTGTCTCACCTAAAGTGAATGTTAGTATTTCAAGTGCTGGCCGACCCCCAAAACTTCTTATTTTACGTTGTGAGTATTTTTGTATGGCTCATAGCCGATGGTTTTGAATTAAATTTGAATTGTTTTTAGTGGTGCTTAAAGTCATGGGCCTTCAGCCGCATTAAAATTATAGTTCCTTGCTTGTCAAGTATAATATTGTTTGCGCCTTCAGCCTGATTAAAATAGTGTTTACAGATAAAGCCTTGGGCCTTCTGCCTAATAAAAATTATTATAGTTACGTTTTAAGTCATGGGCCTTCAGCTGTTTTAAAATTAAAATTCCTTTCTTGTTAAGTGTTAGATTGTTTGGGCCCTTCAGCCTAATTTAAGATGAGGCATTGTGGTTTAAATTTATTTTACCTTGAGTTTTGTCACGGGGCCTTCAACAGTTTTTAAAGTAACGATCTTTGTCTTTCGAGCGTCAGACTGGGGCCTTCAGCCTAATTGAAGATAAGGCCTTGTGCCTTGTGTTTTTTATTTATTTAATTTTACCTTGAGTCTTAAATCATCGCCCTTCAGCCGTCCTTAAATTAAGGTTATTGCTTTTCAAGTGTTAGATTTTTGGGCCTTCCGCCAACTTATACCACTTACTTAACGTGAGAACTTCTGTCTTCTAAATATTCTTTTTGGCGGCTGAATTTTGAGTTAATGGCATTTAGCCGTTTTTCTTTTAAATCAAATTGGTTGTGCCCTTAAGGCATAAGATAGTGTGGCGTATTCAGCTGATAACTGAGTTCAAGAATTTGTACTGTAATGTTTGGTCAAATAAATGAAGTTTTATGTGTTCGGGTGTAACTTACAGCCACTAATTTGGCCCCATTCCACAATTCCAACTACCTGTCCTGTCCTCCATGTTTAGCAGTTGTACTACTTTCCATTTTAAATGTATGTATATACTGTAAAAAAACATTAGAAAATATGTATTATTATTCATGAGACTGTTGCCATCTTGTGGTACTCTTCCTTATTGTTCTATTAGCCCCTCTGGTATCCGGCAGTATGTAGCTGGCAGCCAACCCAAACACATGCTACACTTGTGTGACTCTGTATTGTCATGAGGACACAGTTATATTTATTTTAATGTTGTACTCTCTTTTCATCATAAGATAAAGTTTTCTTATATATATGTGAAGTGGGATAGCTTAGGCGAAGATAATCTCATTTTTTATTTCAAATTCACAGTGCGTTACGATGGTATAAAAAGACAGGTGCAGTTTCCCGCACAACATGATTTCATAACCTGTACACTGAGATCATGTCAAAAAGAACTTAAGTAAAATCGTTTAATTTACTATTACAGCTACAGCAGTGTAATATTTTTAAACTTGCAGATCTGTAGATGGCAGCTTATCTCTGCCGAAACTAATAACGCAGTGTAGCAGCATGCTACCGAGGCAATAAAGGCGTCATATCTGAAACTTTCTTTACATTACAAGCAATTACGGCTGATGAGATCTGGTACTAGCTTCAGTGCCTAGTACAACGGAAGGCTGGATGGTCGGATCTCACCTCCAGCGATTTGCTTTTATCCCCTGCCGCCACCGGCTGTTATCCAGCTGGCGTCCCTTTTGAACTCTGTAATGAGGACTTGGAGCTTCCCCGCAGTATGGAAGCACGCGGAGATGTTGATCTTGGTCATCCTCAAGCCTGGAAAAGACGCCAGATCCCTGCAAAGAAATCGACCGATCAGCTTTACGCGTGTTCGAGCGCCTCTTCCTGCGACGCCTGCTCGAGGATGTGGAAATCGAAAACGTTGTACCAGATGTCCAGTCTTGATTCCGGATAGGACATTCTACAACCCACCAGGAGCTGCACTAGGTGGAGGATGTAATGGAGACCCGAGAGGTGTCTGGAGCCTTGTTGCTCGATCTCACCAGAGTCTTACACTACATATGACATGTGGGACTACTGTGTAAGTAGCTAACATGTGGAGTCCCAACACCAGGTGAGAGAATACTGCGTGACTACTTGGATGGAGGTACCTTCTGCGTGGTCGCTGCTGATTAACTGTCACATGTTGCCCATCGCCGCCGGCGTTGTATTTCTACGGTCGGTTCTTGGCCCAAACGTATATACACGGTACAGTCACATTAATAAGACGTCACATTTCCAATACGTGGCACCAACACATACAAATAGGTGGGAGTAACCTTTGACGACTCAGAAACCTCTATCCAATTCTCAGCTCTCAGCCTACACGTCCACTCACCCCAGTCTTGATGTTGGCAAGTGCCTCATACGACGTGTCGTAGAGTATGCAGTAGTTTGACGCTGATATCTGCATCCAACGGCTGCAACAACGTCAGAACAGGTCTCTGTAACTGGTTCTCCCACCGTCCTCGGCACTATCCATCGCGGGAGCTGCACGCAATGGCTGATGTACCGCTACCGAAAGGACAACCTCAAGAAGCTATAACGAAGCTCTACCAATATTTTTCTAGCTCTGCTAGAAATCTGGGGAACAGAGGCAAGTACAAGCTCATTCTACGATGGGACTGAAATGGAGCGATACTTAAGAAAATCATAACAAAAAAATCAGTAAATAACATGAAGTACAGCAAAACTGCGTCTTAGATAGCAGCGATAGCGTCCGACTAAATTTGCTTCAAGTAATGGCAGCGATACGTATGAACGAGAGATAGAATCACTTAAGAAGATTGCAGGCTAAACAGGAAGTATTAAAACTTTATTTGGAACTGGAAGTCCAGAGTGTCCAGCGCTGAAGCTTGCGATGACGGCTCTTCGTCCTTTGGAACAGGTTGTTCGCAAGGTGACCGGCATATGAGCGGCGCGGGCAGCTGCAAAGGGCAGAGAAAGGTTCGCGTGGCTGGAATTTTCCTCGGTATAAATCTGGGGACTTGGAATACTGTCAAGTATTACGTTTGAGGAACTGCAGAGTTTTCTGGTGTTAACTAGGTGTCTCTAACTCTGAACGGGAGACCAGTTAACAAACTTTATATGTTTCGTAAGGGAGTGTAGCGTTGCGGTAGTCAGTTGGAGCTTGGGCTCTGAACGTTAACAGGAATTACATTTATTTGTTTATTTTATTTATTTATTATTCTACTTCGTCTGATTCTGGTCGGCAAGTCCTCTCTTACATCGGACCAGTGTCTCACACATACATTACCTTTTTACATCACAGTTACCCAAGAAATAACAGTTACCCAAAAAATAACAGTTTAGAATGTCTATAGTGACAATATGAGTAAGTAACACCGACTACGATCCAACAAAATTAACAGCTGAAGCGCTTGTACTGCTACTGCTGCGGTAACCAATGGCGATAACAGTAATAATAATAATAATAACAATAATAATAATGGCAATAATAACCAAAATTATACTGGCAGATATGAAAAGAATTCATGAGTGCGCGGAATAGATGTTTTCTGATGTAGCGAATTATGGGGAAACGAAGGATACTGCATTAACTAAGAATACTGGGAAATGAGGAGGTCTGGTTGGAAAGAAGAATGTATAGGGGCTACGGGTGCGTTCAGGAACAACTGTAAACCTTAATGATGCTTTTGCAGGTATGTCATTACCTGTTACTGGAGCTAGAGATGTTATTCATTTCCGTAACATAATGCGGGAGGTTATTCTAGAGTCACTTTCCTGCTACTGATAAGAAATAGCTGATCAAGGATTTTGCCCTGATGGGAGTGGGCGTATCTGCTACGTTGTTGACACAAGAGCGTTGAAGTCAAGAAGTGATATGAGGGACTGTGCTTGTTGATAAGACAGTGTAGAAGGGAGGGGGTATGGTTGTCTCTGCGCTTGTCTGCCCGTAGCCAGAGGAGCTGTGCATCTGATGGTGAATTGCGATCGAAGTGTTGAAACTCACGGCTATTACGAACACAGGCATTCGTAACCAGTTCCAACCGTCCTGAGATTTCCTGAGAAGGGTTTTGCAGGGTTCACAGGTAGATACCGTGTTTCTTGACTTCCGCAAGGCGTTCGATACAGTTCCCCACAGTCGTTTAATGAACAAAGTAAGAGCATATGGACTATCAGACCAACTGTGTGATTGGATTGAAGAGTTCCTAGATAACAGAACGCGGCATGTCATTCTCAATGGAGAGAAGTCTTCCGAAGTAAGAGTGATTTCAGGTGTGCCGCAGGGGAGTGTCATAGGACCGTTGCTATTCACAATATACATAAATGACCTTGTGGATGACATCGGAAGTTCACTGAGGCTTTTTGCAGATGATGCTGTGGTGTATCGAGAGGTTGTAACAATGGAAAATTGTACTGAAATACAGGAGGATCTGCAGCGAATTGACGCGTGGTGCAGGGAATGGCAATTGAATCTCAATGTAGACAAGTGTAATGTGCTGCGAATACATAGAAAGATAGATCCCTTGTCATTTAGCTACAAAATAGCAGGTCAGCAACTGGAAGCAGTTAATTCCATAAATTATCTAGGAGTACGCATTAGGAGTGATTTAAAATGGAATGATCATGTAAAGTTGACCGTCGGTAAAGCAGATGCCAGACTGAGATTCATTGGAAGAATCCTAAGGAAATGCAATCCGAAAACAAAGGAAGCAGGTTACAGTACGCTTGTTCGCCCACTGCTTGAATACTGGTGTGGGATCCGTACCAGATAGGGTTGATAGAAGAGATGGAGAGGATCCAACGGAGAGCAGCGCGCTTCGTTAAAGGGTCATTTAGTAATCGCGAAAGTGTTACGGAGATGATAGATAAACTCCAGTGGAAGACTCTACAGGAGAGACGCTCAGTAGCTCGGTACGGGCTTTTGTTAAAGTTTCGAGAACATACCTTCACCGATGAGTCAAGCAGTATATTGCTCCCTCCTACATATATCTCGCCAAGAGACCATGAGGATAAAATCAGAGAGATTAGAGTCCACACAGAAGCATACCGACAATCCTTCTTTCCACGAACAATACGAGACTGGAATAGAAGGGAGAACCGATAGAGGTACGCAGGGTACCCTCCGCCGCACACCGTCAGGTGGCTTGCGGAGTATGGATGTAGATGTGGATGTAGATGTAATATCCCTGTGATTAGTAACTGAAAGTATGTGAGTTTGGGCAAGTTTCTTTCTTATGTCAAAAGAGGAGAGTTTTATACATACTTCATAGGGCTTGAAGAGATGCTGATGTATTCTTGCAGACTGCACTTACATGCTCTGGCCAATTTAGATTTTCATTTATTCTTACTTCTAGGCTCTTTACTGAAGGAGATAGTTTGGTATTTGTCCCACTTATCTTTAAAGATGGCAGGGATACCCGATAGCCGGCCGGTGTGGCCGAGCGGTTCTAGGCGCTGCAGTCTGGAACCGCGCCACCGCTACGGTCGCAGGTTCGAATCCTGCCTCGGGCATGGTTGTGTATGATGTCCTTAGGTTAGACAGGTTTTAGATCTAAGTTCTAGGGGACTGATGACCTCAGGTGTTAACTCCCATACTGCTGAGAGCCATTTGAACCATTTTTTGATACCCGATAATTCGGTATAATGAGCCTAGAATGACCAAAAAGTACCGCTTGGGCTTTGGATGGGATGAACCTTAGAGCTACAGCCTGCAGCCACTTCGATTGTGCACACAAGTTGGTACTGAAATTCCCGTTAGCTGTCTTTAAGTTTATTGATCTCTCACACTTAATGGGAGTCCATCAGAGTACCTGTGGTATTTGCAGTAGGACAAAAATGATGACACACAATTGACATAAAATGAAAGGACTAAAGGACCTAATACTGAACCCCAGAGGACGTCTGACAGTACGTGCCTCGTTTTGTGAATTTATAGTGGCAGGTGTAACGCACTGCTGCCTATATTTCAGGGATGAGTGACAGAATTGCATTCCATTGATGAGAAATGTAAATTGCTAAGTCTGGCAAATAAAATATCGAATTCAACAGTGTCGTAGGCCTTGCTGATGTCAAAGAAGCACATGGGAAAATTCATGGCGTCTGCTAAAGCAGAGGTTGTGCTGCAATGTTTGCGGAGTCCTGATTGGTGTTTGTGTACTACGTTGTTTGTAGTTCAGTACTTGATTATCAGATGGCGGATTACATATTCTATTGCCCTGGATATTGCAGGAAGATTGCAAATATGTCTGGGTGCTGCGGCAACGTTCTTCTTACGTAGGGACTTAACTACTTCCCGTTTTTAGGCTTGAACGAAAACATTTGAGGGCAAGGAGTGGTTGAAGATACCTATTACAGTGGGCAGCAGTGGGTCAATAATAGGTTTCGTCATTTGACTGTGATGCCGTAGTGTCCTGTAGATGCTGATCTGATACACATAATGGCTTTTTTACGGTATTGCACGTAACAAGCTCTAGATAGAATTTTTAGTGACTAAAGTCGTGTACTCCGACTTTGTGCTTGAATTGAAGTTACAGATAATGTGAAGTGCCGGTACAGTTGCTCGACCAGGAAAGTTATAGGCATTTAGTTGGTACTAACTTGAAGTTGAAGACTTACGATTACAATGTTTCACAAAAAGATCAATCTCTCTCGCATTTATTGTTGGGATACATACTTGGAAGTAAACTTTTAGATTGGTGCGTAGGTTAGTAACGTTTTCGTTTTGCATGTTGGTATTGTGGTAGCAATGGGTTTATTTATCGATGTTGGCAGCAGGTAAGGCAGCCATAAACATTAGCGATAGTGTCGTTGGACAGAGCACGCCAAGAAAATGCTTTCTCGTTTTAAGGAAGATCGTTTGGACAGTACTGATGCTCCATGTTCTGGAAGACCTTCGGGGTTTGGTGAAGATCGTTTAAACGCACTAATCCACCGAAGGTACAGGTCACTGTACTCGAGAACTGTCGTGCCACATTTGCATGAGGGGAAGGCTCAAAAATCGGATGGTATGGGTACCACTCACTCTAAGCCAAAATCACAAAGTTTAGTGGGTGGCCACATGTGCGTTTCTTCTTGCTCATCGTCCACTGGCTCTTGAAGAACACCGACCATTGCTGCCCTGTATCGCAACTGGTGAGAAACGGCGTCTTTACGCAAATGTAAGGAAAAATGGGAAATGGCTGAGCCCAAAGAAAGCACCAACTGCCAGTACAAAGACCTGTGCGCATCCACGAAAGATAATATTATGCGTCTGGTGGAAGAGCAACGGTGTGTTGTACTACGAATTGCTTCCCTGAGGTGGCTGACATGTATTGTCAACAACTGAGACGTCTTGCATACACAGTCCGAGAAATATGATCACGACGAAGGCGTGAAGAGATGCTACTCCATGATAACTCCAGCCCGCATTCTGCTAGACCGACGAAAAACACTACGCAGGAATTGCGTTGGGAAGGCATTCCTCACCCACCTTAATCAGCTAATCTTGCGCCCTCAGATTTTCGTCTTTTCCCTTTCATATTGAATACCGTTCAAGGAACTTCTTTCCCTGGCGAATATGTGCTCCGAACATGGCTCGATGATTTCTTCGCCTACAGGCCACGTAATTTCTACAGTTGCGGAACCGAAAAGTTACCCAAGTTTTGGAAGACTGTTGTTTATAGTGAAAGAGATTGTATTATAGGTTATCAAAGTCTCTAAAAAAGTGGCTCTAAGCACTCTGGGACTTAACATCTGAGGTCATCAGTCCCTCAGTCTTAGACCTACCTAAACCTAACTAACCTAAGGCCATCACACTCATCCATGCCCGAGGTAGGATTCGAACTTGCGACCGTAGCAGCAACGCGGTTCCGGACTGAAGCGCCTAGAACCGCTCGGCGACAGCGGCCGGCTCAAAGTCTCTGTTACTTGTATCTGGTATGTGTATAAAACGTATGGGAAAACTTTTCTGATTGATGCACCAACCTAAAATAACGAAACTGTGATACAAAATTATGCCCTGTAAAACAGTGTTAACCAATGTGTTGTGGCAGGTAACAAACATATTGGCAGATAAGAAATTAAAAAGTTTTATTTAGATAAATTTGATATGTCTTGAAGTTAGTTATCACCCATAACTTCATAAAGCCTGCGTTTCAATACACATTTATAAGCACTGCTAACATGGCTTTAACTTTAGGTTGGCCATCTGACAGCTGTGAAATAGCGCCCCTAGGCACAGTATGTAAACAATACCATATACAGGGTGATAATTATTGAACTCTATCAAATAAGATAGTCATAACTTCTGAAAGGTTTGTGTCAGGACATTGAAACTACGCAGTAGGCCGCAGAGCATGATGGGAATTGATAGGCGCATGCACACGCACCGGGCTATGTGCATGCGCACGCACCGGGATGCTGTCAGCCATTTCCACGTAAAATTGTCACGGTAAAGATATTCCTTGATGGCACAGCGACTACCGAACGGTATGTGGAGGTTTCGGAAGATGATTTCATCTCCATTACACAAAGTGACATGTGACCATGATTTCGACAAAAGTGGTTCATGGACGACGGAGCTCGACCCCATCGAAGCAGGAGAGTGTTTGATGTCCTGGAGGAACACTCTGGGGACCGCATTCTGGCTCTGGGGTACCCTGGGGTCACAGACATGGGCCTCGATTGTCCGCCAAATCCTCCGGATCTGAACATATGCGACTCCTTTTTGTGCAGTTATGTTGATGAAAATAACCCTAAAACCACTGCTGAACAGAAAACAGCCACTGAGGAATTCATCGACAGCATCGATATTCCGACACTTCAGCGGATCCAGAATTTCGCCATTCGCCTGCGCTATGTCACTGCAAACGATGGCAGGCATATGGAACATGTCATAAGCTAAATCGGAATATCTGTAGTAACGTTTCCATGTTAGAGCTCATTTTATTACTTCTCTTCAAATCACATTAATCATGGAATGGAAACACACAGCAACAGAACGTACCAGCGTGACTTCAAACACTTTGTTACAGGAAACGTTCAAAATATCCTCCCTTAGCGAGGATACATGCATCCATGGAATCCCTGATGCGTTGATGCAGCCCTGGAGAATAGCGTATTGTATCACAGCCGTCCACAATACGAGCACGAAGAGTCTCTACATTTGGTACCGGGTTTGTGTAGACAAGAGCTTTCAAATGCCCCCGTAAATGAAAGTCAAGAGGGTTGAGGTCACGAGAGCGTGGAGGCCATGGAATTGGTCCGCCTCTACCAATCCATCGGTCACCGAATCTGTTGTTGAGAAGCGTACGAACACTTCGACTGAAATGTGCAGGAGCTCCATCGTGCATGAACCACACGTTGTGTCGTACTTGTAAAGGCACATGTTCTAGCACAGGTAGAGTATCCCGTATGAAATCATGATAACGTGCTCCATTGAGCGTAGGTGGAAGAACATGGGGCCCAATCGAGACATCACCAACAACGCCTGCCCAAACGTACACAGAAAATCTGTGTTGATGACGTGATTGCACAACTGCGTGCGGATTCTCGTCACCCCATAAATGTTGATTGTGAAAATTTAGAATTTGATCACGTTGGAATGAAGCCTCATCCGTAAAGAGAATATTTGCACTGAAATGAGGATTGACATATTGTTGGATGAACCATTCGCAGAAGTGTACCCGTGGAGGCCAATCAGCTGCTGATAGTGCCTGCACACGCTGTACATGGTACGGAAGCAACTGGTTCTCCCGTAGCACTCTCCATACAGTGACGTGGTCAGCGTTACCTTGTACAGCAGCAACTCCTCTGACGCTGACATTAGGGTTATCGTCAACTGCACGAAGAATTGCCTCGTCCATTGCAGGTGTCCTCGTCGTTCTAGGTCTTCCTCAGTCGTGAGTCATAGGCTGGAATGTTCTGTGCTCCCTAAGACGGCGATCAATTGCTTCGAACGTCTCCCTTTCGGGACACCTTCTTTTCTGGAAATCTGTCTCGATACAAACGTACCGCGCCACGGCTATTGCCCTATGCTAATCCATACATCAAATGGGCGTCTGCCAACTCCGCATTTGTAAACATTGCACTGACTGCAAAACCTCGTTCGTGATGAACACTAAACTGTTGGTGCTACGTACTGATGTGCTTGGTGCTAGTACTGTAGAGCAATGAGTCGCATATCAACACAATCACCGAAGTCAACATTACCTTCCTTCAATTGGGCCAACTGGCGTTGAATCGAGGAAGTACAGTACATACTGACGAAACTAAAATGAGCTCTAACACGGAAATTAAGCGTTTCCAGACACATGTCCACATAACATCTTTTCTTTATTTGTGTGTGAGGAATGTTTCCTGAAAGTTTGTCCGTACCTTTTTGTAACATCGTGTATTTCAATAACTGTCACGGTGTTAAGTCGATCCCACGTTTTTATTAGAAGGCCTGATTAACTCCTTTTAACATACATGGCACATCATCCTAATTTCCTAATCTAATCCCCTGGTATGAGTTGACACAATTTGACTTCACCCCATTAATTATATTCTACTTTCTGTTCTTTTCTTCTTTTTGAAACTCTTGCCTTTCTGTTTAATTGATCTTCCGTGATAGCGGTGGGGACGAAAGACGGTTTAAACCAGAGCAGGGAAACGCCGCTCTCACTGCTAGAACCGCCGTGGGCGCGTTTGGCGGCCGAATGAAGTTTCGACAGTAGGTCCCCCAAGCGCAGCAGCCCACCAGCGAGGTCGCACGGTTTCCGTGCCAGGAGGTCTTATGGAATTTTTCCAACAGCCCCTCTCGCCTATATACACACACGTGCCACTGGCGGATTCTTCATATCAGGAGACGCACGCTGGGTCAACAGGCAGCAGATGTGTTTACTCGCGCACCACGCGCGGCTGCGGGTAGGGGTGGGGTGGACGGATTGTGGGGGACCCGCTGTCTGGGCAACACCGCTGCCGTTTCACCTCGCTGCAGCCGCAATCCAACAGCAGCAGTCAGTCATTCGTGGTTTACTCCTCCAGCAGGGTATTGAAACTGGTGCTGCACACCTGTGAAACCGTCGAACAAATCGTACAACTGTGCTAGGGGTCTCTGAAGATTTTTAATGAAAGAAAAAGATCCAAATTGCAATGTTATTACAAGGCAACGCAGAGAGAAAAGTACCTAAATAATCAGCGCAATTTGAGAAGTGATAAAAAATCCATTAAATTGTATTACTAAGAGTTCCTGTACCAAACTGCCTACTTATTGTCTTCACACTCCGACTGGTTTCAGTAATATGCCTTGCGGAAAGTTTTGTACATTACTGTCTTTTGGATACGGGCATACATGACATCCTTTACGATTTGAAGAGATGTACTGCTCAGTTGACGATGTGAATGTCTTCTCAATAAATGGTTATAAGAAGAGCGGGTACTAAAGAGACAGCCGGCAGCTGGTGGCCGAGCGGTTCTAGGCGCTTCAGACTGGAACCGCGCGACCGCTACGGTCGCAGGTTCGAATCCTGCCTCGGACATGGATGTGTGTGATATCCTTAGGTTAGTTAGGTTAAGTAATTGTAAGTTCTGGGGACTGATGACCACAGATGTTAAGTCCCATAGTGCTCAGAGCCATTTGAACCATATTTTTGTTTATTCGTTATGAAGCCCACGATATTTAGTCGTTTCTACAATCCCTCTAGCTCGGCTGCGCCGAATCTGCCATTCTTCTGTGGCCATGGTCGGGAGTTTAATACTGATTGCTCTTTAAATAACTTCAATAGCATTATTTTGTTGTATTTGTCTCAATAACGAGTACCAGCTTCTGTCATATTTCGAACATCTGCAGATCATTGGAGTTGCAGATCATTGTAGTCGGAGTTCTCCATGCGGTGTACAGCTTCCGTAACTGGCTTGTGTAAGCAGCGCAGAGCAAGTAATTCTGACGGGTTGCTCTGAAATTACGATAGAAATTTGAGCCATTCCGATGTTTAGAGGAAGTTGCTGCTGCTATGTACCTGTCACGAATGCAACAGGGGATATGGACAATGATAGTCGTACTAAAAGTACCCTCCTCCACACACCGCGAGGTAGTTTGTTGATCATGGTTGCAGACAAAAAAGGTACAATATTCAGGACGGTTATTTGCTAGCACCGCCTGCTGATAATTCACATAACTAAACATTATACTGGTCGGGTTAGGTGATACAATAGTAGGACACTCGACCTGTGTCCCGGGGGAAGACCGTTCAACTCAACGTCCTGTAATCCAAAGTTAGGTCTCGGTGATTTCATTAAATCGTTGCAAGGTTGGTCTTTTGGAAACACACGGCCAACTTCTTTCCCCATCCTTTTCCCAATTCGAGATGTCGTCCATTTCTACTGACGTCGCCGTACGTAGGACATTAAAACCTAATCATCCTTCCTTTTTGAACACCTTTTACATAGCCATGAGAACTGCAGTAAATAATACCTGCGTACGTTCTCTAAACCAACTCAACTGCACTCACAAGTAGATCTGTGGGGTTACAATATTATCTTTTATTCTTCACTTAATTTACGTTAGGATGAAAAACTGCCTGTTGGCTTCTGTCTCGGGTTCATCAGGCGATGTTTGTTTGATAGTTTTTCTGACGTTTCGCCAGCACGAGTGGCTGTTGTCAAAGTGTCACCTTTCGTTGCTGATGTTGGACTGGAGTCGAGTTGGTACCAGCATATTATACATTATGACCATCTACCTAATAGTCGGAATCTCCACCTTGAGCACGAAAAACAGCGTCGACGGGTCGTGGCATGGATGCAATGAGGCCTTGGTAGGTCGCTCAAGGGTGTTGCCACCACATCTGCACACACAAGTTAGCTAATTCCCTTAAATTCTTTGGAGGGAGCCTCATGAACTCCGACGCCACACTCAATGACATCTCAGATGTGTTCCATCAGGTTCAGATTTGGCGAGTCCAGGGGGCCAGCACGTCAATTGGACCTCGCCACTTTGTTCCTCGAACCACTCCATCACTCTCCTGGCCTTGTGATTTGGTGCATTATCTTTCTAAAAACTACCACTGCTGTCGGAAAGATGATCGTCATGAAGGGGTATATGTGGTCTCCAGCCACTGTACAATACACCTCAGCCATCATACTCCCTAGCGCGAGCCCCACTGGACCCATGGATGACCTTTTGAATTCTCCCCGGAGCATAATGGAGCCACCGCCCGCTTGTCCCCGTCCCACAGTACAAGTGTCAACGAGCTGTTCCCCTGCAAGACGATGGATTCGCGTCTTCCCATTGGCATGACAAAGAAGGTAATGGAATTTAACAGACCAAGCAATGCTCTGCCACTGCGCCAACATCCAGTGCCCATGGTCACGTCCCCATTTCAGTCGTAGCTGCCGATGTTGTGGTGTTAACAATACCAAGTGGATGGGTCGTCAGGTGCAAAGGCACACTTGTGCTCCGCCCAACTTTCAAGTCTGATGTTAGCTCCGCCACAGGTCATCACCTGTCCTGTTTTACCAGTCTGCCCAGAATATGACGTCCAACATCGATAATGAGGGGCGGCCGCCCTACCACACGACCTCTGGACGTGGTTTCAGCGTCTTCCGCCATGTGCTGAAGACACTCACCTCAGCACCTCTCGAACACCCGACAAATCGTTTCCCAAAATGCTCGTGCCGAGCCTCCAGGAAATCACAATCTACCCTTGGTCAAACTAAGATAGATTACAATTTAGTATTAAGAAAACGGTCTTAATCTTTTTTTTTTTCATTTATTTTGTGCCGATAGGTTTTAGGCCATCGCAGGGGCCATCTCAGGGTGAACATACTGTGAAACTACAATATATATCTTAGACAAAACTAATGACAACCATCTTATAAGAGTGGATTACATAAAAACAATGTTTTATCCGCTGGTCAACTGCTGGTGGCGTCACGTTTACCAAGGTGTGGCAGGAAAAAAATGGTTCAAATGGCTCTGAGCACTATGGGACTTAACATCTGTGGCCATCAGTCCCCTAGAACTTAGAACTACTTAAACCTAACTAACCTAACGACATCACACACATCCATGCCAGAGGCAGGATTCGAAGCTGCGATCGTAGCGGTAGCTCGGTTCCAAACTGCAGCGCCTAGAACCGCTCCGGCGGTGTGGCAGGAGACTGTAAAGAATTTACCTTATGCCTGGGTATATGTAGCACGCTATGAGCACGTGAGCGCAAGCAACGCGTCCAGCAGTGACCAATGGTAGACGTCTAGGCTTAAAATCTGATGTATAAATACGAGGGCAGTTCAATAAGTAATGCAACACATTTTTTTTCTCGGCCACTTTTGGTTGAAAAAACCGGAAATTTCATGTGGAACATTTTCAAAAGCACGGTGAGTCGTTGGGCAAAGCGTGTGTCATCATCGCCGCAAGGTCAAGCAAGACTGTCTGATCTCCCGCGTGCGGGCCGGCCGTGCACAGCTGTGACTCCTGCAATGGCGGAGCGTGCGAACACACTCGTTCGAGATGATCGACGGATCACCATCAAACAACTCAGTGCTCAACTTGACATCTCTGTCGGTAGTGCTGTCACAATTGTTCACCAGTTGGGATATCCAAAGGTTTGTTCCCGCTGGGTCCCTCGTTGTCTAACCGAACACCACAAAGAGCAAAGGAGAACCATCTGTGCGGAATTGCTTGCTCGTCATGTGGCTGAGAGTGACAATTTCTTGTCAAAGATTGTTACAGGCGATGAAACTTGGGTTCATCACTTCGAACCTGAAACAAAACGGCAATCAATGGAGTGGCGCCACACCCACTCCCCTACCAAGAAAAAGTTTAATGCCATACCCTCAGCCGGTAAAGTCATGGTTAGAGTCTTCTGGGACGCTGAATGGGTTATTCTGTTCGATGTCCTTCCCCATGGTCAAACGATAAACTCTGAAGTGTATTGTGCTACTCTTCAGAAATAGAAGAAACGACTTCAGCGTGTTCTTAGGCACAAAAATCTGAACGAACTTCTCCTTCTTCATGACAACGCAAGACCTCACACAAGTCTTCTCTAAATATTAGGACCGTCATATCAATGATGCACGCCACGACGTTCGTCTTATGACGCAGGAAACACGTTTCCTCTGGCAGAAAGTACTATGTCGGAAGATAATGCCGTATGTATAGTGCATTGCATGAAGACTGTGGTCTTCCCTGCCCAGAGTCCAGACCGTCAACGCCTCGCCGCCGACCAGCCGGTGGTCGTCCGCAGCCAGCAGACCGCATTGCTGACACATGGATGAATCCGCCGAGTGTAGTGCGTACTTTTTGTCATCCGTTGGATACTCCCGGTTCGCTACAATATATCATGTTGACCGAACTGTTGTAAGTAGGTGGGAGTGGTGTACCATGCGCCACAGCGCTTGCCAATTAACGGCAGGATGTTTCCGTTCCACCCTGTCCGAGCGATCTGTCGAAGAAGCAGATGGTACACGTCCTTCGATGTCGGCTGCCGGGACGTGTTCGACGATGAACGTGGGCACATGCGAGCGTTATCCCAAAAGTTAGGTCTCCCATTTTTGTATAAGTACAGAACTCTGTGTGGCAGTTGGTCACACTGTTATGAAGAGTGCTTCACGCGCTGTGTGGAAACATGCATACGCCGCGATGAGGCTTTCAGTCTCGGTTTGGCAGCCGTTGAGAATGGAGCTCCAGTTGGATGTTACCGCCAAGTGCGAATTGCGCTCAGTTATTCGGTTTTCGGGCGCAAAGGGCACTGCGCCGATTGATATCCATCGCCAATTGACGTAAATGTATTGAGTGTCGTGCTTGGATGTCAAAAATGTGGGTGTAGAGAGTTTGCAGCTGGTCAGACGGAAATTCACGACGATCAAAGGAGCGGGAGACCGTCAATTTCTGCGGAGACAGTGTTCATGGTTGAGCAAAGCATGCTTCAAGATCGGCGGATCACCCTGGATGGTCTGTGCACGTTGGTTCCTGAGGTTCATCGAAGCACCACTCACAGAATTTTAACGGAAACATTGAACTACCGGAAGGTGTGCGCAAGATGGGTGCCACGCATGCTGACTGAGGACCACATGCGGCAACGAGTTGATGCTTCCCGCGCATTTCTTCACCGCCTGGCAGCCGAACAGGTTAACTTCCTGGACTCAATTGTCACGGGTGACGAAATTTGGGCATACCACTTTACACCTGAGACTAAGCAACAGTTACGCCAGTAGCGGCATCCTTCTTCGCCCAAGCCGCGGAAATTCAATCAAACACAGTCTGCCGGTAAAGTCATGACAACCGTCTTTTGGGATCGCAAAGGGGTATTGATGGTCGACTTTATGCCCACTGGGACCACAATTAACGCTCACAAGTACTGTGAGACTCTGAAAAACTCAAAAGGGCAATTGAGAACCGGAGAAGAGGAATGTTGAGCAAGGGCGTACACATTTTCCATGACAACGCTCGCCCACACGTCAGTCGGCAAACCGTTGCTCTCCTGCAACAGTTTCAGCGGAACACAATCACCCGGCGTCCAACCGACTACCACCTGATCCTTAGGTTAAATGAACATTTGGCCGGAAAGCGATTCAGCTCCGACGACGAGCTGAAAGGAGAGGTTCATAGCTTTCTGAACAGCATGGCGGCGAGCTGGTATGACATGGGCATACAAAAACTACCACAGCGTCTACAAAAATGAACCGACAGAAATGCTGATTATGTCGAAAAACAGCTAAATGTTGAAGCTGTAAACTGTTGTAAATCATTCTAGAAATAAAAAGGGTCTATGTACTTATAGAAAAAATAGGAGACCTTACTTTTGGGATTATCCTCATACGTTAACGGTGGCGATATATGGCCGACACTGACCGGGGGAAGATGCGATTTGGTACCAGTACTTCGATGATCGTTCAAGTAAGGCAGTGATTCCTGTTGCGCCAACGTTTTAGCATGGTGTTCATACGCGAGTACATGGCTCGCGCTTTGTGTACGTCGACTAAAACAGCGCCGCCTTCTCGGGCTGGGACGGCAAGCGTGTTTTACTGTACCTTAAAGAGCTGCCCCAAGGTTACATAGTACCCAAAAGCCCCCTGAATCCTCAAAGCCATCCTGCGCATCAAGGAAAAACGGTGTGTCAGGTGACACATAATGGGAGCGAGATAAAGGTTGACGAGTGATACTCGCTGCAGCATATCCAACGACCATAGAGCGCTAATGTCCTACTGGCGTGCGAACTCAAGCAACAGTCACCGGTAGTTGTCCGCAGCCGTTCCTGCCGTCTCCCTATGAAAGGTAATACCCAAACATCGGAAAGCTTGAACCACAGGTAAGACTCCTTCTATTCCTGGTTCTAGTCCATGCCCAATATGCCTCAGTTGCGGTTTTCGGAAGTTGACCTTGTTGCCAGCTGACATCACATACGTCTGTAGCCAATTCATTGCTGATCGAATCTCCCGCTCATTCCCGACGGGGAACAAAATGTCACCTGCGTATGCCATATATTTGAGTGACAGATGCCGCAGGAGATCCCGGTAAGTCGGCGGCGAAGGCCTGCGAGACACGGTTCTAAGGTGACCGCATATAGGAGGATCGACAAGGGGCAACCCTGTCTGACAGATTTAAGATTATCAAATACTCTCTTCTCCCTCCATTGATCACCATCGCCGATCTGCGCCGTGCAACAGCCGCATCACTGTAGTAGTCAATAATGGCGAGGCACCCATCCTGCTCATCTCCGCCGCGGGGTACACGATCGAAATCTACAGCAACCAGTGACCCCCAGAGGCGGCATGCAGCTGCGAGGGCGACGACGTCACGATAGTCTCCCAAGGCTGTATGGATATTACTCACGCCGTCAAGACAAGTCTGATTAGCATGTGTTCGAACCGCCAGCGATTTTTTGGTACGACTGCCCGGAATGAGCATAAAGTTCTTGTATTCGCTATGAAAAATGGTCAACTGACGATAATCACCAGGTCGTTCGCCGCCACGATTCTTGGATATTGGGATCATGAGCCCTTCCTTGAATTCTACGTGAACCAGGATTACTTGCCGCAGAAGCTCATTACACATGCATAGCCACATCGATGTCTTAATGGTCAGAAAGGCACGGTAAAATTCCAGCAGGTATACATCAGGGCCTGCGGACTTGTTGGAGGCACCACGTGCAATCGATTCTTCCAGCTCCTCTCACCTACTTTCAGATAACACGTCCGCATCCCCGTTCACACGGATCGAGTCTGTCTCGTCAAGGATGGACCCCAGCTCCCTCTGGATTTCCTCGTCGCTGACATAGAATGATCCGTGAACGCCTGTGCTATGCCGCTTTGTGTTGAAAAACGACAGCCATCGCCGAGATCGATGTCATGAGTTAACGTCCTTTGTCTCCTTCTTCTTTCCTTTAGCACATAATGCATCGAGGGAAGTTGGTTGAGAAGGCTTCCTGCGACCTCGCGTGTATCATCGTACCTGCCATCCCTAGCGTTAAATGTTGTGCCAACTTCGCCTTGACTGTGTGGACCACTGTCTGATGCTTTGGTGTAGGTGGTTGAGTGAACAGTACCCGGAGAGCCGTAAAGTAAAAGTCACAGATCGGCCTTGCCGTCGAGATACGTTATTCTATTAACCTTATTAACTTCGTCCGTAAAGTTGGCTTCGCGCACTCGATCCACCACTGTAGGACAGAACCGAAAGAATTTCGTCGACGGAGGCAGCTATGCCACGTGTCCTCCAGCATAAGTCGGCATTCTGCATCACACAGGTGGGAGACGTTCATCTTCCAGTTACCCCTCCAAATGGTTCAAATGGCTCTGAGCACTACAGGTTTTAACAACTGTGGTCATCAGTCCCCTAGAACTTAGAACTACTTAAACCTAACTAACGTAAGAACATCACACACATCAATGCCCGAGGCAGGATTCGAACCTGCGACCGTAGCAGTCGCGCGGTTCCGGACTGAAGTGCCTGGAACCGTTCGGCCACACCGGCCGGCAGTTACCCCTCTGTCTCCATACCTGCTGTCTAGCAGAGGTAACCGCACAAATATATGCCTCATGGTCTTTAAATACGGTTAACCAGATTTCAGCGTCCATCGTCGACGTAGCTAACGCCCTTCAAACATAGATACGATCCAACTGGTTGGCGGAGTGGCTCGTAAAAAAATGTGCACTGTGTTTATAATTAAAGTTAAATTTTCAAACCGCTGTAGAAATAAAACAACTGTGCAGAATGACGCAAAATTGCAACGGAGTATTATCGGAGGTGGGGGATAACGTACGGCAGAAGGAAAATAAATAGTTACAAAATGTAGCAAAATATAGCACTGTAAGCATCATAATTTAATAGTGGTCGACTACAAATGACAAATGAATCATAAAACAATTCCTACGGGGAACGTTTGACGTTAAACAAACTGTACTCCTCAGTGTGCATGGGTTACCTTTAACGGTAACAGTTTCCAGAGAGACGACTGCCGCGTAATCAAGCAACAGCCGCCGGTAGTTGTCCGCAGCCGTTCCTGCCGTCTCCTTATGAAAGGTAATACCCAAACATCGGAAAGCTTGAACCACAGGTAAGACTCCTTCTATTCCTGGTTCTAGTCCATGCCCAATATGCCTCAGTTGCGGTTTTCGGAAGTTGACCTTGTTGCCAGCTGACATCACATACGTCTGTAGCCAATTCATTGCTGATCGAATCTCCCGCTCATTCCCGACGGGGAACAAAATGTCACCCGCGTATGCCATATATTTGAGTGACTGATGCCGCAGGAGATCCCCGTAAGTCGGCGGCGAAGGCCTGTGAGACACGGTTCTAAGGTGACCGCATATAGGAGGATCGACAAGGGGCAACCCTGTCTGACAGATTTAAGATCTTCATATACTCTCTTCTCCCTCCATTGATCACCATCGCAAATCTGGCGCCGCGCAACAGCCACATCACTGCAGTAGTCAATAATGGCGAGGCACCCATCTTGTTCATCTCCGCCGCGGGGTACACGATGGAAATGCACAGCAACCAGTGACCCCCGGAGGCGGCACGCAGCTGTGAGGACGACGACGTCACGATAGTCTCCCAAAGCTGTATGGATATTACTCATGCCGTCAAAACAAGTCTGATTAGCATATATTCGATCCGCCAGCGTATTTTTGGTACCACTGCCCAGTATGAGCATAAAGATCTTGTAGTCGCTATTAAAAGGGATCAACAGGTGACAATCACCAGGTCGTTCGCCGCCACGTGGCTTCGGTATCGGGATCATGAGCCCTTCCTTAAATCTACGTGAACCAGTATTACCTGTCGCAGAAGCTCATTACACATGCATAGCCACATCGGTGTCATAATGGTCACAAAGGCGCGGTAAAACGGCAGCGCGAATACATCAGGGACTGTGGACTTGTTGGAGGCACCCCGTGCAATTGATTCCTCCAGCTCCTCTCACGTAATTTCTGATACACGTCCGCATACCGGTTCACACTCGTCGTGTCTGGGATCTCGGCAAGGATGGACCCCAGCTCCTTCTGGATTTCCCCGTCGTTGACAAAGAATCTGCTAAAATGATCCGTGAACGCCTGTGCTATGACCCTTTGTGTTGAAAACCGACGGCCATCGTCGACATCGATCTCATAAATTAACGTCCTTCGTCTTCTCCTTCTTTCCTTTATCACATAATGCATCGAGAGAACTGTGCTGGGAAGGCTTCTTGCGACCTCGCGCGTATCATCGCACCCGCCATCCTTTCCTTTGAAAGATGTATCAACTTCCCCTTGACTCGGTGGACGACTGTCTGATGCATTGGTGTAGGTGGATGAGTGAACAGTTCCCAGAGGGCCGTAAAGTAAAAGTCAGAGATCGTCACCGCCATCGATAAACCTCCTTCCCGTAACCTATTAACGTCCTCCGTAAAGCTGGCTTCGCGCACTCGATCCACCACTGTAGGACAGAACCATAAGAATTTCGTCGACGGAGGCGGCTATGCCACGTGTCCTCCACCATGCGTCGGCTCTCTGCATCACGCAGGTGAGAGACGTTCATCTTTCAGTTACTCCTCCGTCTCCATACCTGCTGTGTAGAAAGAGTAACCATACAAATATATGCCTCGTGGTCAACAAGATTTCTGCGTCCATCGTACGCATAACAAATGTTTTCATTTACGTATTCTGAAATATCCGTGCCATCTATTAATCAATTTTCACAATATTTTTTTCTTCTGCCATACGTTTTCCCCCTTCCCTGATAATATTCCGTTGCAATTTGACTTCATTCTGACCAGTGGCATTATTTCTACAGCGTTCTTAAAGTTTAACTTTAATTGTAATCACCCTGTATATCCCAGTTGGTTGCTATATTTCAGGCCCCATATATAGACTAATTCAATCCAGTTCATCAGCTCCTGAAGTTCTTGGCTAGGAGTATAGTTAGTGTGTGCGCCCTTTCTATCGAGTACACATTTAAAATCTTTGTCGAGTATTCAAGCATCGTATCGTCCCGAAACAACGGTGTAACCTCATGGTCGTAAAATTCTGCTCGTTCCCTTCTCTTATCAGAGCCTGACCTTGGGGACATATTAATCAAACGTGTTCCACCTATGGTAACGACCGTTCCATGGGCCGAATGTAAGTACTCCACTTCATCTGCACGTATCCCTTCCCTCAACAGTATCGCAGCGCCAACGCCCTCTCGTCTAACGGGGAACAGTAAATATTGTAACCGTAAAGTCTGAGGGGGTAGCACCCGAACTTCCTCTCCCATCGCTATGTCTAGGTCTGCAGTCCTTATGATGTAACTTATCATCATGAATTTTGCAGGGATCGCAATGCTATTGATTTTAACAGACCCCACCCCATAAGCTTGTTGCGTGGCTATCAACATAAATAGGGCACGGTCGCTAATTCTTCGGTGCACAGTCTGCTTTCTTGCTACCGTCCCCCTCCGTTCTCTCAAGTGGTCTTCCGTTTTTTCTGTGCACTCTTCCGGTCTTACAGCGGGAGAGTGTGGGTGCACTTCCTCCAGCATCATCTGTTTCCCACGGGGGTGGATCTTGTGACCATTCCACCAGCGTTCCATTGTTGTCGTGCGTTTAAGCCGCCCTAGCCTCTCCAGTATCCTGTTGCCGTCGATCGGACTCCCCCTCTGTTTCTGGAGCATCGTCGTGGGAAGGTCGTGTCGCCGATCCGCAGGACACCTCTGCATCCACGCTAGGTAGTTCTTCTATATCCGTGGTCATCTGCTCTGTACCAGAAAACGCCTCAGCATTGCCTGCTACATCTGGTTGGTCGTTGTCCACCGTGAGGCGGCGCTTCTTCCGGGTTATACTGATCGCTGCCTCGGAATCAGATGTCAGCATTGCTTCTTGATGTTGTTCGGAGGGGTCTTCGGAATCGTGCGCCGTCGAATTATCGACGTCCGAAAGTGCCGTATCCCAAGAGGCCGCAAGGAGTAACGAAGAAAGGGCGTCGTGTGACTGCTGTAGGCGGGCATGTGCAACGTCTTCCTTCCGTGATTCCCCACGGTCTGCTTCTGTCTATACGTTCCGGTACGTTTCTGTCGCGCGGTCTACGTCATCAGTTCGTAGTTCGATCCATATTTGTCTAACGCCATTGGGGACAGCATACATCTTGATACTCGCCCATTTTTTAGCCACTTGGGATAGAACCGTTCCTTAAGGACGCAAGATGTCTGTCACCAATTCGTCCGGTTCTTCGAATGGATACCTCACAGACGCGGATCGTTCGTAGTCGCATACCGGCGTGTTCAACTGTAGCCGCTCGAACATTCCTGTCCGAATGACAAAAACGAAGTCCTTGTCGGCGTAGCTCGTCACATGTCGCTTCGTTGATGAGCTCCACAGAGACCACGCGGCTGACTGTAGATAAGTGTATTCCAACTAGAACGTCGGGTTCGATTTTTGCCTGGTCCGGTAAATAACATTCTATTTCGTAGACCTTCGGTGGAGAAAATTAGTTAATTTCAGTGTCGATTTGCGGAACGGCAAGGCCGTGATCCGTTCTGTGTATTACCGTGGCGCACCACTACACTCTTAACGTTAACATCTCTCGCTCACACGTGCGGCAGGGAGGTAAACAGCGTCCGAACCGCTGCACCGCCGATGGCTGACTCGACTGAGCTACACAAGGACGACCCACGACCCCTCCTCACAACTTTACTTCCAGCCGTACCTCGTCTCCTACCTTCTACACTGTTCTCCGAAAACGTCGTGTAACTCCTTGTCATTCATCACTTGTACTGTCAACAATATGGTACTGTTTGCTAACATTCGCCAAAAGCTCTGAGACGGAACTTATATGCATTACTTGGCTGTCGTGTGTCTGAATACTGTTCCTGATACAGCCGTAGAGTGGGTAGCACAAAACGAATAAAACGACATCAGTACGGGAAGCTGAAGCATCGTTATGTGCCACATTTTATCTGAACACATCCTAGGCTATTTCAGTTGGAACTTTTGTTTAGAGGACTCTATATTAAGTCATTATATCTAGCATATTATTAATTACGTTGTCCCTTGATTTGAATTGTATTTTAAAGTAACCGAATAAAAATTAAAACAATTATTGTCATCATTATTGTATACACACCCACACACACACAAACACACACACACACACACACACACACACACACACCACACACACACACACACACATACACACACACGCACACACACACACACACACACACACACACACACACACGAATCAGTAGTTTGGAGAAAATGCTGTTAAATGACTGATATTTTTGGACGTTTTGATGTCACACACACAAACACGAATCAGTCGTTTGGAAAGAATGCGGTTGAATGGCTGTGATATTTTAGTAAGTTTTGACGTGGTCCCTCTCTTCATTCGTGTTCCTCTGTCGGATTCGTTACGATTGATTGAGGTTAGGTTTGGTGCTGAATTAACTATTCTCTTTCGGCATGTGTTCACATCCACTTAATTTTTATTCAATGGCCAGTATTACGAGCAAACAGATGGAGTTGCGATGGGTAGTCCGTTGTCTCATGTGATCGCAAATTTGTTTATGGAAGACTTCGAGGAACGTGTATTGGCGTCGGCGCCTTTGAAACCCACCTGTTTCTTTGGATACGTTGATGATACTTTTGTTGTATTGCCTCATGGTAGGGAGAATTTGAATGCCTTTTTAGAACATCTGAACTCGATCCACCCAAACATTCGTATTAGATGGAGGTGGAACAGGTTGCCCTACCTTTCTTGACGTTTTTGTTAGGAGGAAGATTGATGGATCACTGGGCAGGCAGTTTACAGGAAACGTACTCAGACCAAATCGTATTTACAGGCTAATAGTTGTCACCATCCGGCTCAGCGTGAAGGGTTACTTGGTACCTTGGCACACAGGCCACTTGTCGATTCCGACACTGAGGACTTTGCCAGTTAAGCTGTCCCATCTTGAAGCTACGTTTCGCCAAAATAATTATAGTGAAAGGCAGATTGAACGTGCGTTGCCCTATCGACCAACTGTGCATTGCGCTATTGATGGCAATACTGAGGCGACACCTAAGTCTACTGCCTTCTTACCTTACGTAGGAAGCACTTTCAACAAGATCGGTCGTATTTTACGGAAATACGATGTGAAATGTGTTTTCCGACCTCCATCTAAAGTTGGAGTGCTTTTGGGTTCTGTTAAGGATGATCTTGGTTTGCGTAAGGTGGGTGATATCGCATTCCTTGTAGCTGCGGCATGGCATGTATTGGTCAGATTGTCAGGACCGTGGAGGACCGAAGTACTGAACATAAACGGCACGCACGATTACAGATACCAAGTAAATCTGCTATTGCCGAACATTGTTTGGATACTGGTCACCCTATGTTATATAACAATACCGAGATATGCGCATGCACGTTCAGCTATTGAGACAACGTTATTAAGGAGGCTGTTGAGATTAAATTAGGGAGCTATCTTGTAAACAGGAATGAAGGTTTTTGTTTAAACTATGCTTGGAATCCTGCTCTCTCCCTTGTCGAAAAACAGGGACAGAGTCAATGTTACCTCACCTGCTAGTTCGTAGTCTTTCACTATAGATAATTCTGACTTTGGTCATCTTTGGTGGCACTAGTGTACAGTGTGTGTGTGTGTGTGTGTGTGAGAGAGAGAGAGTGTCTGTCTGTGTGTGTTACCTTTCCTGAATTACTCCAAGAACCGAAGTTATAAATCTGTCTGTACATCGCCTGTCCGTTGCACTTTGTGCCTTGAAAATGGCGGGGTGTTCTCCCACCGATATATCGGCGGTCGCTGTAAATATTACCTGGCTGAGTTTCCGTAAGTTGTTTGAAAATTGTATACGCCAGGAGAAACTCTGGTCTCACGAAGGCAGATTTGTTGTTGTCACTATCTTATCTAATAGTAGACCTTTTACTCTCCTTCTTCTTGGCGTAGCAAAGAGAAACCACTTATGAATTCCATAGTACTTTAAAAAGTACTCTTAGGTGTCCTGTAGGTGGTCGGCAAATAAAGTGAAGACATAAAGAGCCGCTGAAGTTTAAAATTACAACGTTCATTGTATATAGCACCACTTTCAATTGAGAAGTCATAGCCCCGATTGATCAGTTTATTGTTTCCGATAGTGATAGTGTGAGCACAGTCCAGTCAAATCCCTGACATGCCTCCTGGAAATTGTTTTGGACATAGCACTACTGAAATATGAAATTCTCATTACTATTTTCAGTTACCCCCAAAGGAATGGATTTCCCACCAAACAACCCAAATGTGCCAGTATTCACCATTAGGAGGCAACGAAAACCCAGAAGCGGGAAGAGTAGGGAAGAGAAATCAGGCAGTTGCAGGATTGAATCCTGGACAGCCCCAGAATTTCCCACCAAATGTACCTGTCCTAGTACCCACCAACAGAAGGGTATCGATTTGATTAATTAGTCAATCAGTTTGATAGAGTGCGAATAGCACAAATGTACATCCACAGCCCAGCATATGGGTGTGTGTGTGTGTGTGGGAGGGGGGGGGGACGGCTGGGCCATTTATCAGGTCTCCGCAACTTGGTTCACGATAAAAAAAGGTCTCAGCGTGATTTCCAGTGGGATGTGACAAACACCCGGTGGTAAGGAAGCAGACACTTTAGAGAGAGAGAGAGAGAAAGGGAGAGAGAATGTACGAGAGTATGTTTCTCTAGGAACCTCCCAGGTATAAGTACCAAAGAGTTCCTGCCACCTGATGTTTTCTCCGACAAAAAGCAACGCGAGGGGCGAGGAGGAAGGTGAGAAAGGCATTGGAGAGAGGGGAGTCGCGGAGGCTGCTTCTCCCAGCGTCCTCTGCTGGTGTTATTGTCAACTGACTCAGTATCTGCACAGCATGTGAAGAGTCAAGTAGTTACCAGATTCAAGCAATGAAATGTGAGTTGTTATAGTAGACTGTGGCTTTGCTTACAAATTCTTCCAAAGACACTCCAGTGTGTGTGATGATAAGTAGTATATACAACTGTCAAGAATCTAGCAAGATTTGTCTGCAGCAGCATTGTATAGGTTTACAGTAATTATTTGTTCATCCTAGAATTCTGTTTGTGCTGTAACTAACACCTGTCTTAGTTTTAGTCTTTACTATATGAAATATTCATTTGTTAATTTGATCTGCTTGCTTTATGTCAGCATTCTCAAAGAATTGTGTAAAATGCTGTTTCATTGTTGTTAAGTTCATTTGTACTGTTATATGATGTATCCAATTATTCATGTCAAATAGTCTGAATAGAAGTTTGAATACTTTAGGGCAATATATATACCCATGACATGACCTAGCTTTATGACGTTGGTTGTCTCACATGAGTCAATGACATTTTATCTTGAGAGGTTCATGGGAACATCTCATGATAAAATGGGGGGCATATGTGAATGTATTGCTAATTACGCATATAAAATTTTTTTTCGTGATTTTCTTTAGATTTCTATTCTTCTTCTTTTGTTCATATGGGAATTTCTAATTGTGATTATGTAACATTCTACTGTGGTTTTTAAATGTAAAGATGTAATTGTGATTATTTCGTTTGCCAGTGGATAATTATGTTTCTTGCTTTGTAACTGTGGTAAAGTTTGTAGAGTTCTCTTTTGGAATATTATTAATTATGAAAATTGGAGTCAATAACATTTATAAAGGTTTATGTAATTTACGATAACGGTATAACATCTATAGACAGGGGACAGCGATAGTGATATCGAGAGTTGAAAGGTTGTTGCGTAGGAGAGGGGATGGTGGATGGCGTATCTGTGAAGCGTGCGCGGGAAAAATAGTACTGTGTTCCATGAAAAGCATACGTAATTGCATGGACAGTGATACCGAACTATCAGATTGTTAATTCTCTTTACCACTGCGGTATGTAATGGCATCTCCAGCGAACTTTAAGAGCAAATAAACCGGACTGTGGAAGTGCCGCTAACATTACTTTGTTGTGGCCGACACGAACTGTGCCTTTATTCGAATGAACTTTGCTGGTATTGGTTTTTGGTGGTGGAACTGTTGTCTATCACATTCTATCAAGCTATGAAAGTGAAGACTAATTGACTGTGCAATATAAATGGCTTTCAGTGACGTTGTCGATGTTTGAAATGCGAGAACAGAGTGGACATTGTTTACGGTGTGCTTCACATACATGAACACTTCTATGAACTGTGTGTTTGTGGCTAAGACTATATGAATGTGACGAACCGTGTAATTATGGACGATAGCGTCACGGACTGTGCATAAAGTGTAAAAATGAGCGATGTCTACTTCATGTACTTTGAAAGACAGGACATGTCAACAACGTTCGTATACTGGCGTCTTGTGGTTTGTTAATCACCACGGGGTTAATGATACAGCTGTGCCGGAACTCTATTTGCGTTTCGCCGGAGAAGATTAACCATCGGAACTGTCTGTATCCTGCTCTCATCATCGTAACCCGCCGACATCGTGCTGCCCAACGCAACGCTTCGTATGCAACAAAAAGTTAAGAGATTTCGGTGAACGCTAACCCCTGACCTAGAAACTTTCTTTCTCTATTAAAAGTATAAGAATTACAGACTCTGTTTAATTAAATTCTTTGTTTAGTTTGTTTGCTTTCTGCTAACGAAAATAAAGTTACAATCAGTGAATTAAAAGTTGCCTGGTAGTCATCGTTGAAACACCAGTAAATATAAACTTCTTCCTCTCATTAGGACTAATTCTCCTTGCATGTCAAAATTATTGTAGTTATTTTATGTAGTTTTATGTATTGTTATGAGACTAGATATATGACAGTCACTAATAAGAGTATTTTGTCGCGAAGTATGGCTTCGCGCGAAAATTGCGGCGACCGCCATAATTGCAAGCGTTCTGACCAATAACGTAAAAGATGCTATTCCCGTATTGGTGCTTTTCCTGACATAAGCGGGAATTATAATTGTCAGCTGTCAAATCACGTAGGGACTGTTTACCCAGGAATAAAAGTTTTTGATATTGTATTGCTACGATTCGTAGTGTTAAGAGACACTGGTTATACTCAAAAGTGGGTAGATGTATGGTGAAACCCCCCAGTGTTGATGCGATTGTTAACAGTATTGTGCGTGATTCACGAAATTTTGTCACTTTTTCTAATTGCTTACAGATATTGTCTTAGATGTCTTTGAAGTTTCAGAGAATATATACACAATTTTGTCGGTTCATGTTAATTTCAGAACAGTTTCTCGTGAGTACTAGAGTTTTCAGTTCATAAACAAAGTGGGATCGTGACCAATTGAGAAGTATAACAGAGAGTGTGATTTTCAAACTAGCATTTTTGATGACTTCAGATTTTGATAATTATTTTTCCTGTGGGTTGAGGTCATCACAAGCAGAGCGAACACGTAGACCACCTGCTTCCACTGACCTGTTGTGGAAGTTGTGTGTTTGGGGGTAAATCAGGTAGTGAGTCTCGTATCAGATATCAAAGGAAGCCGACATCTGGTATCACGTATTCCTCCATAGGCGACTGGTGCCTCACAGTCCAGTACTTGGTACTCAAAAGGGTTGCTGGCAGTCTGGTATCTGTTGTGTAGTGCGGCACATGTGAGGACACCATTGGGAGGTTTTTTGCCAGATATGCTCGGGCGCCGCAATCTGTAACAGTGTGAATACATGTACCCGTCCTAGTACCCACCAATAGGAGGGTATTGATTTGATTAATTAGTGAATCAGTTTGATAGAGTGGGACTAGCACAAATGTACATCCACAGCCCAGCATTTGTGGGTAATCCTTGTGCGATCCGAAAAAAGTGATCTGTTTGCGTATTTAATTACATCTTTTCGATGTATTTTACGAGTCCTGCATCATCCAAAATTAAATAAACCGCTGAGAATGATGAGCTTTTCTTGCGTAAGGAAGAGATACAACCACTGTGAATTTCTATGCAAATTACATTTTTTTATAAACAATATATTATTATACCCTCTGTAATGGGATCCTTTCAGTCCACCAACTCAGCACAGACTGAGCGGTTTTTCCTGCCAATTTTTTTTTCAGGGAAGTGTTGGGAGGGAGGGGGCAAAGGGTGTGGTGGGCAGGTGGGACATCCTCTGGTGGTGGCATCGTGCACATGTTCAGTCGATCCCTTCATGTCAAGGTGGCCACAGTCATGTAGATTTTACAACGAGGTAGCACTTCCAATCTGCAGCAGTGTAATTATGTAATTAGTTCATATAGTTGCTGGATGTGAGCCCTTCCTACCACACTGAGAGATCCAACCCATGAAAATTGAATTTTATTAATAGATAGCATATTCTCTGCTATATAATTGACACTGATTCGAATTTCATGTTGTGAGATTCTTTCTCTCCAGCACAGACTGAAAATTTTTCCAGCCAGTTTCCAGATGGTGTCGGGAGGGTGGAGTGAGATAGGTGAGGAGAGGGCTAGGGGATGTTCCAGAGGATAGGGAGTAATTAATTAATCAGTTTAATTAATTAGTTAAGTATTTTGATTGATGAGGAGGAGGGGAGTGGGTTGCGTATTTAGCAGAGGGATTGGGAAAGAGGGGGAGGGTGGGAGTTTCTCAGAAGGTCAGATTAACCCAGAGGGTCTTTAATCAACTCCATCTGGGTCGTAATGCTGTTAAGAGTACAATAGGTTTATGCTTGCCCCTGAGTGTATGCAATCCATATAAACAAAGTGGCCTGGAAATAAGTTTGTCCTACTACTCTGGTGTACTGACAAATAATCCTTTCAGCTTAAATATTACCTGACATTGTAATGAAGTGCCTTCTTCCATATACAGTAATATTTGTCAGCATCCGTTGGGGTTCTCAAAAGCATATTTGCATGCAAACTGCCATCAACTGGCCCAAAACTACTCATCGTTCATCTCCTTCTTCACAAAAAAAAAATCTGTGGCCCCGAACAGTGTAGCTCTCTCTCTCTCTCTCTCTCTCTCTCTCTCTCTCTCTCTCTCTCTCTTTCTCTCTCTCAAATTTAGAAAAAATATTTATAATTGAATGTTATAGGTGGAACTAGATGTTCACCAGTTTCTGTGTTATTTAATTCATTAACAGAATAATCGAAAACGTGACAATGAAAAGTGATTAGGAATTATAACAATTCAAATACAATACAAATATTTGTTTACAGTGCGCTTGAAAATGAAGGATAAAGTATTAACTACTTTGTGCAAATGATTGAAAGTATGTGGACATGTAGCCAGAGGACATCCAGGCGTCCACACAAAGTTGGACGTTACATGGCAGAGAGTCAGCACGACTATAGCGCCAAAAGCGGCTGGCTCTGAAACACGAGGCTGTTGAACGAACGGGAAAAGACACTGTGTGTGAATCAGCTAGCAGTTATAGTGCACTGAGGTGGCGTTCATCATTGCAACATGGTTCAGAGACAAAGCCTGGATGACTTCACATGTGGAACAACATTGGGACACTGGGAGACAGACAAAGTGTGAAGAGTGGTAGCCCAGGAGTTAGGTATTGCCCACAGCATTGTTAAAGAGGCATGTGAACCATTGCAAACCACAGCCGTTGCTGCCTGAAGAAGAGGAGATGGTTGACCAGGGTCACTACAGCAGCAGATGACCAACACATTGTGCAAGAAGTACATGTGCAACAGCAGTTGCAGCTGAAACCACATTTAACAGGAATGTAATGCATCAAAACTCATGCATCACTGTGACACTGCCACTGCATAGCGTGGTCATTGTACCCGACGACAAGTACCCTTTAATGGTTGTTACAGTATGGGAAGAGGCAGTTTTGTTGGTGACACCGGCCACAGATTAAATTTATGCTGAGTGCATGTATGAAGGATATCCTCAGGATTCCAAAGACCATTGTTGGTGGAGTAGTCTGTTTGTGCTTGTAGAGACTGATTAGAAGCAGATGTACACTGGTGTGAAAGTCAAACTGCGAAATGCTCTTAAATTAGTCGGAATTTGTTAAATAAGGTAATAACAACCAGATATTTGCTAGCGCCAGAATGTATAAAGCTACAGTTAAACTCAACTTGAAATGGTTAAAAAATTTTATTTGTTTAAATGGTTTTGAATCAGAATGTACTTAGTAAGATGATCGATCTTATACTAAAGGTTAGTGTTAAGGGAACTTCTATAATTATGTAACTATGTCAAGATGTAAAAGTGTTACTTCTGTGATAAATGTTGGAAGGAGGGTTTGTTTAGTGAAAACATTAATAATACATTTGAAAATTGAATATTAAAATGAATTTAAGTTGTAAATTTACTGACTATAAGATTCTAAGCGAATTAGAACGTGTAATTCATCTAAACGAATTGAAATCATGAAGGTAGGGAATGCACTATGTGTTTGGGACCTCCACTCTTTTGCATGACCTTGGCGTGAGCAGAGCAAGAGAGGAAAAGAACAGGAAACCAGAAGAGTAGCAGTTGAGCTTGGCAATGTAAGTATCACGTCGTGGGGTGTGGGGCGGCGGGTGGAATAATAGAATTAATGTTTTGTATTTATGCTGTTTGCTGTTCTCAACACTGGCTCTCTAACTACAATATTGGCAACTAGAAAGTGATTAGCAAAACGTGAAGCCTGTAATTAGGATTCCTAGTGCCCACTTCATCTGAGATATACATTTATGGCTACAGCTTATAGCTCTGAGGAATTAGGAGATTGTCTGGGATTCATAATCAAAAACCATTCTCTGTAAAATGTTCACTATATTCTGAAAGCCACAGACCATAAAGAATCCACACAAACAAACTACCAGAGCAGTTCAGAGTCTAATGTGCTGATGCCACTGTAACTGTTCAAATTAAATGTTTAAGTGAATGCTCGCCACAATTTGATGATAATGTTCATCAAACGCCACGCTAAATAATGGTAGAATGTCTGTCCTGCGGTGGCACGTGAAAATACGACATACGCAAACTACAGATAGGTCTGTAATGTCATCCCAAAATTAACACTTCACTCGAAAACGATTTCATGGTTACATGTATCCCGAGTAACTTATTACTGCATCTGAGGCTGTTTATATCAACGATACCGATGCGACGCGACTCCCAGCACAGGTGGTGCGCTAATCAGCGTCTGGAGAGAACTGGGGCCTTCCTCTCTTGCACAGCGTTCTTACATATAAAGCCGCGGTGCGGATGGCTTAGGGAATGCCCGATAAAATCTGCTCTCCCGATGAGCCGCTGGGCTAGTAATGCACCACTTTAAGTTATCGAATAAATCATTGCTTCCTTTGCTGATGGCCGATGAAGCTTTCAATTTAATTGTGCAATCAGCACACAAGTAAGTAATCATAATAAAAGTTTGACGTGGCTAAGTCAAATATTTTGGGGAGACAGAATTAATTTAATTACACTACCCGTGGTCTAGGTGTAGCATCTTTGATTCATAATCAAAACGTCTTCGGTCCTGGGTTCGATCCCCGCCACTGCCTAAATTTTGATCAATAATCAGCACTGGCGGCCGAAGACTTCCGGCATATGAAGTCAGCCTCATTCTGCCAACGGGCTTGTCAAAGAGGGTGGAGGAGCGGATGGAGGTTCAGGGCACTCTCTTGTCCTAGGGGTGGGAAATTGCCCCTAAAGGCGGAAGAATTAGCAATTATCAGTAGGGGTCAGTGAAGTGAAGTGGAAGGAAGACAAGGATTTCTGGTCAGATGAGTATCGTGTAATATCAACAGCAGCAGAAAATGGTATAACAGGTGTAGGATTCGTTATGAATAGGAAGGTAGGGCAGAGGGTGTGTTACTGTGAACAGTTCAGTGACCGGGTTGTTCTAATCAGAATCGACAGCAGACCAACACCGGCAACGATAGTTCAGGTATACATGCCGACGTCGCAAGCTGAAGATGAACAGATAGAGAAAGTGTATGAGGATATGGAAAGGGTAATGCAGTATGTAAAGGGGGACGAAAATCTAATAGTCATGGGCGACTGGAATGCAGTTGTAGGGAAGGAGTAGAAGAAAAGATTACAGGAGAATATGGGCTTGGGACAAGGAATGAAAGAGGAGAAAGTCTAAATGAGTTCTGTAAAAGTTTCAGCTACTAATAGCGAATACCCTGTTCAAGAATCACAAGGGGAGGAGGTATACTTGGAAAAGGCCGGGAGATACGGGAAGATTTCAATTAGATTACATCATGATCAGACAGAGATTCCGAAATCAGATACTGGATTGTAAGGCGTACCCAGGAGCAGATATAGACTGAGTTCACAGTATAGTAGTGATGAAGAGTAGGCTGAAGTTCAAGACATTAGTCAGGAAGAATCAATATGCAAACAAGTGGGATACGGAAGTACTAAGGAATGACGAGATACGTTTTAAGTTCTCTAACGCTATAGATACAGCAATAAGGAATAGCGCAGTAGGCAGTACAGTTGAAGAGGAATGGACATCTCTAAAAAGGGCCATCAGAGAAGCTGGGAAGGAAAACATAGGTACAAAGAATGTAGCTGCGAAGAAACCATGGGTAACAGAAGAAATGCTTCAGTTGATTGATGAAAGGAGGATATACAAACATGTTCTGGGAAAATCAGGAATACAGAACTACAAGTCGCTGAGGAATGAAATAAATAGGAAGTGCAGGGAAGCTAAGACGAAATGGCTGCACGAAAAATGTGAAATCGAAAAAGATATGATTGTCGGAAGGACAGACTAAGCATACAGGAAAGTCAAAACAACCTTTGGTGACATTAAAAGCAACGGTGGTAACATTAAGAATGCAACGGGAATTCCACTGTTAAATGCAGAGGAGAGGAGCAGATAGGTGGAGAGAATACATTGAAAGCCTCTATGACGGTGGAGATTTGTCTGATGTGATAGAAGAAGAAACAGGAGTCGATTTAGAAGAGATAGGGGATCCAGGATTAGAATCGGAATTTAAAAGAGCTTTGGAGGACTTACGGTCGAATAAGGCAGAAGGGATAGATAACATTCCATCAGAATTCTAAAATCATTGGGGGAAGTGGCAACAAAACGACTATTCATGTTGGTGTGTAAAATATATGAGTCTGGCGATATACCATCTGACTTTCAGAAAAGCATCATCCACACAATTCCGAAGACGGCAAGAGCTGACAAGTGCGAGAATTATCACACAATCAGCTTAACAGCTCATGCATCGAAGCTGCTTACAAGAATAATATACAGAAGAACGGAAAAGAAAATTGAGAATGCGCTAGGTGACGATCAGTTTGGCTTTAGGAAAAGTAAAGGGACGAGAGAGGCAATTCTGACGTTACGGCTAATAATGGAAGCAAGGCTAAAGAAAAATCAAGACACTTTCATAGGATTTGTCGACCTGGAAAAAGCGTACGACAATATAAAATGGTGCAAGCTGTTCGAGATTCTGAAAAAAGTAGGGGTAAGCTATAGGGAGAGACGGGTCATATACAATATGTACAACAACCAAGAGGGAATAATAAGAGATCAAGAACGAAGTGCTCGTATTAAGAAGGGTGTAAGACAAGGCTGCAGCCTTTCGCCCCTACTCTTCAATCTGTACATCGAGGAAGCAATGATGGAAATAAAAGAAAGGTTCGGAAGTGGAATTAAAATACAAGGTGAAAGGATATCAATGATACGATTCGCTGATGACATTGCTATCCTGAGTGAAAGTGAAGATGAATTAAATGATCTGCTGAACGGAATGAACAATCTAATGAGTACACTGTATGGTTTGAGAGTAAATCGGAGAAAGACGAAGGTAATGAGAAGTAGTAGAAATGAGAACAGCGAGAAACTTAACATCAGGATTGATGGTCACGAAGGCAATGAAGGAATTCTGCTACCTAGGAAGTAAAATAACCAATGACGGACAGAGCAAGGAGGACATCAAAAACAGACTCGCTATGGTAAAGAAGGCATTTCTGGCCAAGAGAAGTCTACTAATATCAAATACCGGCCTTAATTTGAGGAAGAAATTTCTGAGGATGTACGTCTGGAGTACAGCATTGTATGGTAGTGAAACATGGACTGTGGGAAAACCGGAACAGAAGAGAATCGAAGCATTTGAGATGTGGTGCTATAGACGAATGTTGAAAATTAGGTGGACTGATAAGGTAGGGAATGAGGAGGTTCTACGCAGAATCGGAGAGGAAAGGCATATGTGGAAAACACTGATAAGGAGAAGGGACAGGATGATAGGACATCTGCTAAGATTGAGGGAATGACTGCCATGGTACTAGAGGGAGCTGTAGAGGGCAAAAACTGTAGAGGAAGACAGAGATTGGAATACGTCAAGCAAATAATTGAGGACGTAGGTTGCAAGTGCTACTCTGAGATGTAGAGGTTACCACGGGAAAGGAATTCGTGGCGGGCCGCATCAAACCAGTCAGTAGACTGATGACCAAAAAAAAAAAAAAAAAGGATAACGCTCAGTACACGAGCTCTGAACTTGCTCTTTGGAGATACGCTTTCACTATAGTTTTATAGTTATTCGGTTGGAACTTCTCACATCTTTATGATTATAGCGGATCTCCCTTTTACTTAAATTTAAACATCCTAGCTTTATTTATTCGCCTACTTAATCTATCTTCCTTCCTTGATTTCTAAGACAAAAACCTTAAATTCATGAATTTGAACTAAAATTTTCATTTGTCAGATCCAGAATACTGTTTCTACTAAATTATTATGCAAAAGGAATGTAAATATAAGTTTTTAAGTTTCTAGCAATTTTCTGTTGCGCCAATGATTTTTACAGAAAAACGCCCTAATTTCGAAAATGGTTAAAGTTATTGAACTGATATTCAACACATATTGATTTAGTCATACTCCTGACATGCTAGAAACGTTTGAGGTTATTTACTTGATTTTTAAAGTATTGCGCAACATTTATGACGTCAGAGCTTGTTACAGCGGACTGGCTGGCACAAAATGGAGAGACTGATGTGAATTTAATAAGGCGTGAGAAGGCTACTTCCCTACATGGGGCATAAACAATATAAACTGTGGTGTGAAACTGCTTAATATTTGCTATGGGTATGGCTCATAGTTCCTGAAGTCGTCTCCAGTTTATTTTTTGTTGGAAAGCAAGAATACCAGATTAGTTTTATATGATGGAATATGGAGCCAATGATACAGCAGGCTAACATGGCCACCACATGTGTATGGTAGTTATAAATTATTATACGTGAAGAGCCTATCCAAGCATGAAGTTCAACATCGATACGACTGCAATCAACAAGGCATGACATTTTCGTATTAAGTATACTTAGCAGTGTATAAAGATGTTACGGTCAATCCCATAGTTTCCGAAATTTTTAGTATATTTTTGTCGAAGTATTTGTTAGAATCATTGTCCCAAAGATATATACCGATCCAAAGTCCCCAGTCCAGTTCGTTAAATGTAAATTTTGTGTCACTCTACGTGGCCAAAAGATCGTAGTTAATTAATTTGGTGTTACTACAGTCTTTCAGTGTCGTATAAAAATAATTTCCAAGAATAATTGTTTACTTTCATTTTGAAGAGACAATAAATGTGGTCGCTTTGATATGTTATTGTAAAGTTTAATTTTATAAGATTTATTACCTTCAAAGTTGCTTTAGCAGAATATTAATTTCACGTAATTATTCGAAATCTAGATGGCAGCCATTAAGCCACATAAGAATATCTCAATCGGCCTCCATCTTGTTTCCAAGTAAAATTGTTGACGCGAAAGTCATTAACGTAAATATATTTCTGGCAAATTCAGAAACGCAAACTGAAAGAATGTATTTAAATTGATCTTTCAGAGCTGGTGACCAAAACAGCCTTCGTAGATAAGTTTTTTTCCGGTGGATCTGTCGTAAGGTAAAACTACGTAGCTGCAAGCTGTTTGCTTCATAGATGCGATTAAGAACAAATCCACGTAGGCCGTAGAAACTGTTGTGTGTGTAATTTTAGAACATGTTTTTTGCTCGCGTATCATGTCATTTCTGGAAACCCAGAATCTACTATGTAGGAATCAACATGGATTCCGGAAACAGCGATCGTGTGAGACCCAACTCGCTTTATTTGTTCATGAGACCCAGAAAATGTTAGATACAGGCTCCCAGGTAGATGCCATTTTTCTTGACTTCCGTTCGATACAGTTCCGCACTGTCGCCTGATAAACAAAGTAAGAGCCTACGGAATATCAGACCAGCTGTGTGGCTGGATTGAAGAGTTTTTAGCAAACAGAACATAGCATGTTGTTATCAATGGAGAGACGTCTACAGACGTTAAAGTAACCTCTGGCGTGCCACAGGGGAGTGTTATGGGACCATTGCTTTTCACAACATATATAAATGACCTAGTAAATAGTGTCGGAAGTTCCATGCGGCTTTTCGCGGATGATGCTGTAGTATACAGAGAAGTTGCAGCATTAGAAAATTGTAGCGAGATGCAGGAAGATCTGCAGCGGATAGGCACTTGGTGCAGGGAGTGGCAACTGACCCTTAACATAGACAAATGTAATGTATTGCGAATACATAGAAAGAAGGATCCTTTATTGTATGATTATATGATAGCGGAACAAAAACTGGTAACAGTTACTTCTGTAAAATATCTGGGAGTATGCGTGCGGAACGATTTGAAGTGGAATGATCATATAAAATTAATTGTTGGTAAGGCGGGTACCAGGTTGAGATTCATTGGGAGAGTGCTTAGAAAATGTAGTCCATCAACAAAGGAGGTGGCTTACAAAACACTCGTTCGACCTATACTTGAGTATTGCTCATCAGTGTGGGATCCGTACCAGGTCGGGTTGACGGAGGAGATAGAGAAGATCCAAAGAAGAGCGGCGCGTTTCGTCACAGGGTTATTTGGTAACCGTGATAGCGTTACGGAGATGTTTAATAAACTCAAGTCGCAGACTCTGCAAGAGAGGCGCTCTGCATCGCGGTGTAGCTTGCTCGCCAGGTTTCGAGAGGGTGCGTTTCTGGATGAGGTATCGAATATATTGCTTCCCCCTACTTATACCTCCCGAGGAGATCACGAATGTAAAATTAGAGAGATTAGAGCGCGCACGGAGGCTTTCAGACAGTCGTTCTTCCCGCGAACCATACGCGACTGGAACAGGAAAGGGAGGTAATGACAGTGGCACGTGAAGTGCCCTCCGCCACACACCGTTGGGTGGCCTGCGGAGTATCAATGTAGATGTAGATGTAGCACTTATGTGTTGTATCAGCCCAGAAGATCAAGCCCTATCATCCACACGTCACGTTGGACCGAAGTTTAAATCATTAATAGCTGTCTTGCCGATAACAGTAGTCTGTTAGATAACATTTGACAAATTTTTTGTAAGCGAGTGTTGTTAATATTACTAAATGCAGTGTAATGATGTGCTGTTTTAATTAAAATGCTCTAGTGGGCAATCTAAAATCTGTACTTTTCTGAGAAACGGCATGCAGGCAGCGCGGGAGGATCTAAGGTTCGTTTTTGTAAGGAGTCCCAGTGGGTAGCGACACAAGCAAAGCGCTTTATGTCGTAATCCCGACCGCCAACCGGGTTCACTTTGCGTAGCGCAGTCAGGGCCAGATTTCACATTCTGGAGAGACACCAAACGTATTCTGTGCGCTATTAATTTTATTTAGAGCAGTATTAGAAGGTACTATGTTTATATCTTGCCACTGTCATAGGTAATAAGCATTCCTTTCCCAGCTAGGTAAAGTTAAGAATCGGTTTGATTACACACGATTCGAACATTTGAAACACAAAAGCGAATCAGTCACAGAACCTGCCGGTTCGGTTACACGTGGCGACCATTAAGCGAATTAGCTCTGTTTGTGAGGGAAGTAGAAAATGATAGTACAGTTCCCAATAATCAGTATGGTGATACAAAACAAACAACAGGGACAAATTATCGACTGTCTACCTCTGAATTAATGGAAATGTTGCAAAACATGTCCAAGAACTTGCTGGAAATGAATTAAAACATGGGGGGTGATACAATCCAATACAAAGTCTCGCACTCAGCTGAGACACAAAACTGGAAAATAGAATTATAACTCATATTGAGACAAGAATTTCCAAGTTAGATGACAACCTAAAATGTAAAATAAAAGCGAATTTAGCCGTTCTCCATGTGCAGACACAGAGAATCACTGAACTCAGTTATTCTATTCCGTTAGTAAAAAGTGACTTGACGAAGTCATTGGTATCAGCGAAAGGTTTGATTCTGAATTGCAAAGAACAGAAGAGGGAATAGAACCGATAATAGTAAACAAATTGCAGGAACTAGTGGCTATGATTACAGGCAAGACGAAAGGAGGCATCATGGCACTTCAAAATACTGTTACAGTAGTAAAAAAACAGTAAAGGTGATGAAAACACACAAATACACAATGAAATCGAAATATTACGAATCTAGATCCAGAAAAAAGTGAGTAATACCCTCTTGGTTGTGCAAAAATCTGAATTACTGAGCAAAGACGAAAAATACAGTCCTCAAACAAAACAAGGAATTTGATATCCAGTCGATTTCACAAAAAACTGCAAATGGATGTTACCCAAGGACATGAAGGATATAGAAAAAATAATTTTGTTAACAGATGCTTTGCCAAGTGCTGCACAGAGGTGAGGTTTGAACCTGGATACGTCTAATATGACGTTTTTTCACTTCAGGGAAAAGTTTCTAGAGGAGTTTTATCCTGTGCATAAGCAGGAAAAATTGTGGCGGGAATTTGCCGTCGCAAAAATTCCAGACAGTCATGGATGGAGTACCATAAGAGATTACTGTGAAAACTGGTTCAAACGATTAGAGTATCTGGAAGATAGGCGATCAGAATCTGAAATCATGTGGGAGTTATAGAAGAAACTACATGACAATTCAAAATGACATGTCGGCAGTAATCACAAAACGTCGATGATTTCTTGGAGAAGCCCGAAGATCGGTGGCGAGAAATTCACGACCAAAGGTTTTACAGGAATCACAATATATCTGAAAGAGGAGGCAGAATGGGGCATCAGGTAAATGTGATGAGAGAACGCGGTCGAAGCCATGGCAGAGGTAACTTCAGTAATAGTAAAGGGTGTAGAGATGAGGAAAACTTCAATAATAGTAATGCAAGAAAAGACGAGAAGCGACCTGTTATTAGTATAGAGATAGGAATAGGGAAGTCAAGAGTGGTTCTGCTTGAAATACGTTTTGCATCAGTGACAAGGTGAAAGAGAACATCACAAGGTGTCGTAGGCCAAACAACAGTCATGCAAATAGCTGGAGTGGAGATTATTCAAACGTGAAATGTGAAGAGATAGAAGGAGAGGAAGAGAATTTTGATTAAGGAGTAGGTGTTTCGAAAGTATTGAAGGAGGGGTATGCTGTTGCCAACAGTAACAATAACTGCAAATTAGAAGACAGATCTGAGGGTGTTGACAATTTTTGGAAACTTTGTCATGTATATGACGGATTGAAAGTTGGGAAAGTCGAACAAATTACGAGAGGTAGTGACCTGGAAGAGGCGCTACCCTGTGGAGTAGAAAGGAAGGAAAGGAAAATGCAATGCACAGAGATGCATGCACAAATCGATTTGGACGAGATAATCACTTCTCTAAATATGAACAACGATTTGGGAACACAGTCACAAAGCTGGTAACTTTCAAAAGAGTTAATAAACTACATGATCCAAGAATCAAAGTGATCGAGTCCCATATCGATTTTGAGGTTTTGCAGTAGAGGAGGAAGTTTATTACGAGGCTAGTGATTCCGAAAATGAGAGTGATCTGGTAGCGTGCAGATTCGATGAAGTAAACGCTTTACAATCTGATGGTATTTCCGCTGAAGTCAATAATGTCCAACGACCAATAATATCTGCACAGGAAGAGGGGAAGATTTGATGTATGATTCTGACTTTAACTTGTTAGAGGAAGATGAAGGTGATCAAGAGATTTGTAGACTAACTGCGGAAGTTTTGGCGTCAATTAGAGCAAAAGAAAGTATAAGTGAGCTTCATCCGGAGACTGATGCAGCCGAAAGTAGTAGAGATGGTAAGTTTCTTTCCTCCAGGATTAATTGACACTGTATGCTTTATTGACCTGTGTGAAGCCAAAAGGAAAAGGACAGGGTTAGTCAGGGAAGCCAAAGCCGAAGTTACCTTATCTCCACAGGGTCCAGAGGTAATGATAACTGCTGAAAGCGACGAAGACTTAGAAGAGGAACGATGTATCTAACAGAGCACATGTAGAGGAGATGAGGAGGAAGAAACCTCCAGATAAAGAGACAGATGAAAAGGTAGGGCAGATTTGCAGGCAGAACCTAGCTATTGAAAAACTGTTATACAGACAATAATACCAACTGAACTACATAGTCATGAATTTAATGTTGTTCTTGATACTGGGGCATAGTTAATGACGTATCTAATGCGCTCTCTGAAATGATCAAAGAACAACCAGACATGGAGTACGCTTCTGTGCAAGCTGTAAAAGTAATAGGAAATACCGAAAAAGAGAGCAAAACCAGTAAAATATCTGATACTGGTCTATTTTGAAATACAGCGACAGTCATTTTAACATGTCTCCTTTGTGGTCCATGACCTTAGCACAGAGATTATACTGGGCATAGATTGGTTAAATAAGCGAAAAGTGCTGATCGATTGTGGACAGGAATGATTACCTGTCAGGTAGAAGACATATTTGCCAATTCCTTTCGAAGAGACGAGTGCCTTAGAGGAATGCCAATTAACAAAACTGGAAATCAACCAGTTAACAGCGAATGATGGATTAGGATTCAACCTGGAAAATTACCGTGAACAAGCCATGACTGACGATACAAATGAAGAGCAAAGCTTTATGAGAGTGGTAGAATTAACAGAAGGAATAACATCATATCAGAAGGAGAGTTACTTTGTTTGCTGATGGTGAACGATAAAGTATTTTCTGATATACCAGGTAGAGTAAAAGGTTACTAGCACCATTTAAATGTAATTTAGAACGAACCTTTGTTTCAGAAAAAGTAATGCCATTCCAATATCCAAAAAAGTGTAAGTTCCGAAGGAGACCAATAGAAAGTTTGAGTGGGACGTAATAGAATGTAACAATAGTCCAAGTAATAACCCGTTGGTTCTGATAGGTAAGATGGATGGTAGTGTGAGTGTAGTTGTTGATACTAGGACATAAATAAGATCGTAAAAGCAGAGGCAGATCGTCCCGAAGATGTAGATAAACTTCTTCAAAAGGTTCAAGATATTCAGTATATGACAAGACCTGATTTAACTACTGGCTATTGGAACATCTCGTTAGACGGTTAATCGCGGGAATATATAGATTTTCTCTTCATGGACAGTGCTACCAAAACAAAGTAGTTCCCTTTGGGATGAATACGTCAATTTCTATGCTCATCAGGGCATTAGATGGTATAACACGTAACGAATTGAATTCACAGATATCAGTACACGTCGACGACCTGATGATTTCCACTAACACCTTGTATGAGCATTTGACATGGTTGGACAAAGTGTTCAACGCGTTGATAAATGTGGTAATAACGTTAAAGCCAAAAAAAATGCGACTTCGTGAAAAAGAGAATAATTTTCCTGGGGCACGTTATAGCTGCTAACAGTACTGAGAAGACTCCAGAAAAAGTAAAAGCAATAAAGGATTACCATAGGCCCAGGTCTAGAAACAGTGAAAAACATTTCTAGGCTTGTATTCTTTCTATCGTAAGTTCATAGATGTCCAGGTATTTAACGATCATCACTTGAACAATCTCATAAAAGGGAAGTGACCTTCATGTGTAGGAAGGAATCTGAGGCAGCCTTCAATAATTTGAAAGAGAATATGGCGAAGAATATCCAGTCATGTCATCGAGACTTAAGTACATCTACGTCTACACTCTGAAAATCACAGTGAAGTGAATGGCAGAGGGTATGTCCCATAGCACCAGTTACTAGCGTTTCTACCTGTTTCATTTACGTATGGAGCGAGGGAAGAACGATTGTTTGAATGCCACTGTGCATGCAGTAACTATTCTAAACTTATTTTCATGATCCCTATCTGGGGTATATACAGGGGACTGTAGGATATTCCTGGAGTCACCATTTATAGTGGGTTCTTGTAACTTTGTAAAACATTTCCTCAGGATGGTTTACATCTGTCTTCAAGAGTCTTCCAGTTGTATCTTCAAGATTCTTCCAGTTCTCTTCCTTCAGTAGCTCTGTGACTCTCTACATTTAGTTAAACAAACAGGAGACAATTCGTGCTGCCCTTCTCTGTATACTTTCAACAGTCCCTTTTAGTCGTATATGGCATAGGACCCACGCAAATGAGCAATACTCCAAGATGGGTCGCAAAAGTGATTTGTAGGCAATCTCTTTTGTAAACTAATTGCACTTCTCGAGTATTCTACCAATAAACTGAAGTCTGCCACATGCTTTTCCCACGACTGAGCCTACATGAACATTCCATTTCATATCCCTACAGAATGTTACACGAAGGTATTTGTATGAGTTGGCCGATTCCAACAGTGACTCAGTGATAATACACTCATAGGATACTACGTTTTTTCGTTTTGTGAAGTGCGTAATTTTACACTTCTGAACAATGAAAGAAAGTCACCTGTCTTTGCACCATTTTGAAATCTTATAAAGATCTGACTGAATACTTATGCAGTTTCTTTAAGATACTACTTCATTATAGCTAACAGGATCATAATTTCAAATGGCCACTGATATCTTGGATTATGGACTAGAAGTGTTGAAGTTTTAAGAGAAGGTTGTAATTGGCAAGGCAGAATATGGACCAATTGCATTTACCTGACGCACGCTAATCACGTTCGAGAAGAATTGCGCTGTGTCAGAGAAGGAGGCAATAGCCACTATTTGGGGGTTCAGAAAATTTAGAAATTACTTTTGGCGGCCTAAAATAATTGTTTATACAGACCAGTGGATACTAACATTGCATAACAGGATGCTGCACTATCACAGTTACCCAAAAATGTAAATGTACCAATTAAAGTGGAAGAAAATGATGGACCATTCAGGAATAACTGTGATGTAGAAGCTAAAGTCATAATAAGATATGTTTTCAGAAATGTGAGGAACGTTCAGAATGACGATGTTGTTGTTGTTGTTGTTGTTGTGGTCTTCAGTCCTGAGATTGGTTTGATGCAGCTATCCATGCTAATCTATCCTGTGCAAGCTCCTTCATCTCCCAGTACCTACTGCAACCTACATCCTTCTGAATCTGCTTAGTGTATTCATCTCTTGGTCTCCCTCTACGATTTTTACCCTCCACGTTGCCCTCCAATGCTAAATTTGTGATCCCTTGATGCCTCAGGACATGTCCTACCAACCGATCCCTTCATCTAGTCAAGTTGTGCCACAAACTTCTCTTCTCCCCAATCCTATTCAATACCTCCTCATTAGTTACGTTATTACCCACATAATCTAGAATTCTACTTTACTGTAGAATGACGATGAGGCATTAATATTGCTAAAGAAAATAATGGTATAGAGGAACTGACAGATTGTAAGCTCATTGCAGAGCCAAAAAGTCTGCAGAAAAATTGTTAGAAAGCAATTTAGCAATCTGGTACGAAGAGTCTCACAAAGAGTAAAATCGTGTGACACAAGCAAAACAGCGAAAGTGACAAATGCTACAAGCAGACAACAGCTCTCATTTTTGTTCAAACTTGTGGAAGGATGATATGGCGAGCAACCAAGTACAGGTTGTGCTCAGAACTGCATGCCATCTGTCAAGTAATCTGGCTGAGAGATGTATGTGCCAGATTGGGAGATTGTGTCGGACTTACTGCCATGTAAAGCAACGAGCATGGACAAAATGTGTAAATGAATTTGAGCAGTTGATGAATTCATTAAACCATGAAAGCACGGGATTCATTCCTGAGAAAATTTTTAAACAAAATAAAACAAAAAAGTTTGGTGGAATAATTATTAGAGTTTCCTCCTTGTCAAGAGATGACAATGGACGAGAAAAAGGAATTAGTTAGAAACAAGATGGTAAATCAAGCTGAGAGTAGGATTCTTTGGCATGACGAAAACTGAAAGCTTCAAAGATTTAAAAAAGACAATTTGGTTCTCATGAAATCTTACGATAAATCAAATGAGATAAGCAAATTTAAATTTGTTTATAACAGATACAACACATCAATGTTTATTATTTAGAACACACTATATCAAAAAAGAGTTTCGGTATTCAGAATGTGATCTTAAAAGATATGAACAAAGGATTCGAAACGGCAGTGGTGAGAAAGTTAATCTGGAAAGAAAGAAGGAGGATAAAGTATAAAACCAGTATTCTAATTAATTAAAATATTGTAGTATTATGTGGAAGTGTATATGTGTTATTAGTAGCGAACAATGTGTAAGTAATTTACCAGTTTTCAGGAAAATGTTATATAAAGATACTGTAGAAAGGATACAAAACATACAGTTTTCCTTGAGGTACTGTATGAATCGAAAAGGAAGGCTTTTTGTCCTGCAAAACTTACTTTCGGCCCATGATTTTACGCTTGTTCAACGAAATGGGGTCCTTGTATAATTATACAGTTAAATTCATATGGAACCATCAAAAAAGTAATTCATGTAAATGGTTTCAAAGGAAAATCGACTCAGTAAAATCACTGATTTTAAATTACAGGTTAGTGTTAACGGACACTTGAAAGTTGCTATCAAAAATTGTAATAATTATTATTAGTCTGCTGAAAGATGTTCACAAATCTGTACATTCCATCTCATATTATCGTTATGTATACTTCCATCTAAATATTGCAAGGCAATCAACAAAAACTTTATTATTGCAATCATAAAATCTAATATATAGCTATACAACTGCTATTGTAAAACTGTTATTCTAACATGTCATTAATCAAACGTTTTCTGGAACCTCCAGCTATTGGACAAGTCAGTATTCCGATAGAGAACATAAACAGAAATTAATTACTTTTCATACAAACCTTGGAAAATCTCTTGATGCCATGCTGCATCGGACTACCCTCAACAAATGTTCACTCACTACCACTCGAGAAAAAAATATCTCAGACTCAGAGTTTTTGGATACAAGCGACAGGAGGGAATCAGTACCCAACTGTCCAAAACATTATGAACATCCAAGTTTCATAGCTCCCATCCTCACTTTTAAGAATTTTGAGGCGAGATTCTTGCCTAACACGTCGACAAGGAGCAAATGCAAGATTCTTACATACAAAACTGAGAAAAATAGCATCACATGTCTTATAACAGTAGAAAAATACATAAAAATAAGCGTAGAATTTCATAAATTATGTACATAATATGAAACTGAAAAGCTACACAATGTAGTCAACGAAAATAATATATAACCATCATCTTACGCATGTCAACATACATATCTGAATGACACTGATAGTACTTCTTATAACAGAATAACAAAAACGTTATTTATAGTTCTCCAAGAGCGTAAAAATGATCTTTCAGTTGCGTAGATAAAAACATTACTTAGAATTGCAAATAGTGCAAAGAGAAAGAAAGTAAATATACAAGTACCATAGCACAGGTGAGCACTCAGGTCTGCAGCACATTTGTGGTAATTCATTTGACAAGATAACTGAAAGCTATTTACAGTTCTTCAAGAGAGTAAAAATCATCTGGCAGTAGGAAATCAGGAAAAGAAACACCTATTTCAGGTGTAGCACACTCAGGGACAACTCACACTACCTCCACAGATAACCACACCGAAACGTTAATAAATTCATTTGAGGAGACACGCAGTTTGAGACGTAAGCAGACTCATGGACTAACTACATACGTTACAAACACTGACAACTACACTAAAATGTTAATATTCATTTTTGAGCACACAGAATTTTGAAGTGTAAGCAGACACAGAGACGAGGTACAACCACACCAAAATGTTTTAGTGAGTCGCATCTTTTTATATACAAATAAAGATACTGTGCAGAATCAGTAGGTACATGCATAAAGCACAAGTATACCTTGTTGAATATCAAACAATTCTTGATAAGATCATAGAAGCAATGCAGTTTGTTCTCTTTTGGAAACTAGGTTCTTGTAATTGACATATAACATTAAAAGTCTCATATAACAGAAACAAATTGTTGTTGTTGTTGTTGTCTTCAGTCCTGAGACTGGTTTGATGCAGCTCTCAATGCTACTCTATCCTGTTCAAGCTTCTTCATCTCCCAGTACTTACTGCAACCTACATCCTTCTGAATCTGCTTAGTGTATTCATCTCTTGGTCTCCCTCTACGACTTTTACCCTCCACGCTGCCCTCCAATGCTAAATTTGTGATCCCTTGATGCCTCAGAACATGTCCTACTAACCAGTCCCTTCTTCTTGTCAATTTGTGCAAAAAATTTCTCTTCTCACCAATTCTATTCAATACCTCCTCATTAGTTATGTTATCTACCCATCTAGTCTTCAGCATTCTTCTGTAGCACCAGATTTCGAAAGCTTCTATTCTCTTCTTGTACAAACTAATTATCGTCCATGTTTCACTTCCATACATGGCTACACTCCATACAAATACTATCAGAAACGACTTCCTGACACTTAAATCTATACTCAATGTTAACAAATTTCTCTTCTTCAGAAACACTTCCCTTGCCATTGCCCGTCTACATTTTATATCCTCCCTACTTCGACCATCATCAGTTATTTTGCTCCCCAAATAGCAAAATTCCTTTACTACTTTAAGTGTCTCATTTCCTTATCTAATTCCCTCAGCATCACCCGATTTAATTCGACTACATTCCATTATCCTCGTTTTGCTTTTGTTGATGTTCATCTTATATCCTCCTTTCAAGACACTGTCTATTCCGTTCAACTGTTCTTCCAAGTCCTTAGCTGTCTCTGACAGAATTACCAATGTCATCGGCGAACCTCAAAGTTTTTATTTCTTCTCCATGGATTTTAGTACCTGCTCCGAACTTTTCTTTTGTTTCCTTTACTACTTCTTCAATATACAGATTTAATAGCATCGTGGAAAGGCTACAACCCTGTCTCACTCCCTTCCCAACCACTCTGACATAGTCCCATAGTGCTCAGAGCCATTTGAACCATTTTGAACCAGAATTTCGTGCACGAGGCAATACTGCATTGCTCAAATGGCGCAGTGCTATAGGACAAAAATATGAAACGTCTTAAATGAAATTGCTCCATACGAATCATAATGGCGGGTAGCTGCAACGAAATACGAAAAGCACAGCATGGAACTGGAGTGAAAACGATGCGCTGGTATGTGTTAATCATGGTTCCAAAACATATGAAAAGTTATCTTGTAAAGGAACGGTTTTAAATGGCAGCAAACACCAAATAGTAAAGTGCAACGCGGAATATTTCAGTGCACCTTTAACCTTGCTTAACTTGTCAGTGATGTGAAGTTTCACCGGGAGAAAGACGTTGTTGGGATTGCACTTTCTACTGTCGGTATCCTGCCTCCGTTAGGTTTATTGTAGTTCGTTAACAACACTCTTGCCGCCGACGTCGCGCCAGTTTGAGCTTGTACCGATTGTTGAGCCACCCGGAGTGATAACTCCATCGCAATAACAGACTTAAAATACGTCCCATGAAGAAGGTGACAGCGTAATCTAAGAAGCGACGGTTGGAGAAAGTGGTGGAGGGGAACTGCAAAGCTTCAGGCCTCAAACCCAAGGGTGCGGTCAGGAAGAAACTGTGGCCGTAAGTAATCACGTAAGCAGACCATGTACCAGTGGGGGAGACAAATTAGGACAGAAGTTTTAAATCATATTACATTTTCACCAAAATTAACGGATTAAATTTATTGCTCTGAGAACAACATAAGTCCGAAACTAGAAGGCGAATGTAATTATTAAATACAGTGGTGAACAATCATATCAGTTTTTGAGTGTAAGTGTGTACTTTGACACTGAACTTACGACACGAAGCTATCTCCAGAACATTATTATACCTCAGTGCCCTGATTTACAAATTTATTCCAATTTTGACATGCATCGTGTTTTAGGGCTCTAGTAGAAACAGAAGCTACACTGTTGCCATGTTTTATTCGGGTTACCATTCTGAGATGCCACGTCTTTTGCCTTAGTTGGTGTGTCGGTACCACCAAATACAAAGAAGTGCGTCTACCAGACTATCAGTCTTAAAATAAACTTTCCTCCAGTACACCGCATTTGTGAACAGTCTCTCTTAGCTGCATCAAGCTGGAACGCCCCATCAGACTGACGCAACAGTTCCCCGTAACAACACGACCTTCCGCATCAGGTAAATTCTAGTATTAATTTTAAATTCCTTCTCCGGAACTACTAATCGGATTTTGAAGACTGAAACACCACTCAGTTCATCTCTTTTAGGGCTACCACACAGGCAGCAGAAATCTCTTCAGCTTAATTTTAATAAAACGAAGTTGATATCGATATTCTGTAATTAATATGGCGTTTATACAGTTCATATGCGTGGAAACAGTAATTTTCCGCCCACCTGGTTGGGAGAGGGCACAGTGTTCCGGATCTGAACTCGGTACTGAAACTGCTTCATGGGTGGTGAAATGCAGATTTGTTGGTTGTCTTGAGGGGCTGAAGGTATTTGTCATCAGAGACCTCGTCGCTCTCTTTTGCTCAAAGAACAAGAGGCAGTAACAAGCACCCATTTTTCGGAGCTTTTTGAAAATCGCCTTATTGATAGAAGGCGTGATGGCGACCGGCGTAGGATGCATTCAACCTAGCGGACCCACACCTATGCAGTAACATTTTGACAGTGTACCACTCGAGTATAAACTTAGAAATATTTTTGCCTAGCATTTGATGTCCAGGACCCAGTTACTATAAGAAATAGCCACCACAGTGTGGGTTGCGCCATCAGTGCTAGGCAGTTTGGGAGTAGTAAATATCATTATGAGTTTTCTTTCCACAAATATTGGTTAATATTATGCACTGTATATGTTGCACCGTATCAGAAGCATATCTGAATTAGGGCTGGAGTGTAGAGGCTAATGTACTTCGATTCCTAGCCACATCATCGTTAAATGTAAGATAATGTAGATAGTTACTGGTCCCTTTCCGCCCATACGTTTCTGAATACAATAATTTTGAGTGTCGTGTCTCGATTACGTTATTTAGCAGGTACGTGAATTATGTGCCACTGATTACTGCGATAACTACCATTGCCGTAGTGTCTCACGATCAGAAGAAGATGATAATGAAGTAGCAGAGCGAAGGGTAGTGTTGCAACCACTAGCACTTGGTCATCCTCATTCTGCCAACGGCCTTGTCAAAGAGGGCGGAGGAGCGGATAGAGGTTCAGGGCACTCTCTTGTCCTAGGAGTGAGAAATTGGCCCTAAAGGCGGAACAATCGGCAATGATCAACGACATGAGGATGCAGAAGGCAATGGAAACCACTGCATTAAAGACACGTAACGTGTATCCACAGGACATGTGGCCTGTAATTGAAGAAGCGTCATGATGATCTCTCCATCGGCAAAAGATTCCGGAATAGTCCCCCATTCGGATCTCCGGGAGGGGACTACCAAGGGGGAGGCTACCATGAGAAAAAGATTGAATAATCAACGAAAGGATAACGTTCTACGAGTTGGGCCGTGGAATGTCAGAAGCTTGAACGTGGTAGGGAAACTAGAAAATCTGAAAAGGGAAATGCAAAGGCTCAATCTAGATATAGTAGGGGTCAGTGAAGTGAAGTGGAAGGAAGACAAGGATTTCTGGTCAGATGAGTATCGGGTAATATCAACAGCAGCAGAAAATGGTATAACACGTGTAGGATTCGTTATGAATAGGAAGGTAGGGCAGAGGGTGTGTTACTGAGAACAGTTCAGTGACCGGGTTGTTCTAATCAGAATCGACAGCAGACCAACACCGACAACGATAGTTCAGGTATACATGCCAACGTCGCGAGCTGAAGATGAACAGATAGAGAAAGTGTATGAGGATATTGAAAGGCTAATGCAGTATGTAAAGGGGGACGAAAATCTGATAGCCATGGGCGACTGGAATGCCGTTGTAGGGGAAGGAGTAGAAGAAAAGGTTGCAGGAGAATATGGGCTTGGGACAAGGAATGAAAGAGGAGAAAGACTAATTGAGTTCTGTAGCAAGTTTCAGCTAGTAATAGCGAATACCCTGTTCAACAGTCACAAGAGGAGGAGGCATACTTGGAAAAGGCCAGGAGATACGGGAAGATTTCAATTAGATTACATCATGGTCAGACAGGGATTCCGAAATCAGATACTGGATTGTAAGGCGTGCCCAGCAGCAGATATAGACTCAGATCACAATATAGTAGTGATGAAGAGTAGGCTGAAGTTCAAGACATTAGTCAGGAAGAATCAATACGCAAAGAAGAGGGATACGGAAGTACTAAGGAACGACGAGATACGTTTGAAGTTCTCTAGCGCTATAGATACAGCAATAAGGAATAGCGCAGTAGGCAGTACAGTTGAAAAGGAATGGACATCACTAAAAAGGGCCATCACAGAAGTTGGGAAGGAAAACATAGGTACAAAGAAGGTAGCTGCGAAGAAACCATGGGTAACAGAAGACATACTTCACTTGATTTATGAAAGGAGAAAGTAAAAACATGTTCCGGGAAAATCAGCAATACAGAAGTACAAGTCGCTGAGGAATGAAATAAATAGGAAGTGAAGGGAAGCTAAGACGAAATGGCTGCAGGAAAAATGTGAAGACATCGAAAAAGATATTACTGTCGGAAGGACAGACTCAGCATACGGGAAAGTCAAAACAACCTTTGTTGACATTAAAAGCAACGGTGGTAACATTAAGAGTGCGACGGGAATTCCACTGTTAAATGCAGAGGAGAGAGCAGATAGGTGGAAAGAATACATTGAAAGCCTCTATGAGGGTGAAGATTTGTCTGATGTGATAGAAGAAGAAACAGGAGTCGATTTAGAAGAGATGGGGATCCAGTATTAGAATCGGAATTTAAAAGAGCTTTGGAGGACTCACGGTCAAATAAGGCAGAAGGGATAGATAACATTCCATCAGAATTTCTAAAATCATTGGGGGAAGTGGCAACAAAACGACTATTTACGTTGGTGTGTAGAATATATGAGTCTGGCGACATACCATCTGACTTTCGGAAAAGCATCATCCACACAATTCCGAAGACGGCAAGAGCTGACAAGTGCGAGAATTATCGCACAATCAGCTTAACAGCTCATGCATCGAAGCTGCTTACAAGAATAATATACAGAAGAATGGAAAAGAAAATTGAGAATGCGCTAGGTGACGATCAGTTTGGCTTTAGGAAAAGTAAAGGGACGAGAGAGGCAATTCTGACGTTACGGCTAATAATGGAAGCAAGGCTAAAGAATAATCAGGACACTTTCATAGGCCTTGTCGACCTGGAAAAAGCGTTCGACAATATAAAATGGTGCAAGCTGTTCTAGATTCTGAAAAAAGTAGGGGTAAGCTATAGGGAGAGACGGGTCATATACAATATGTACAACAACCAAGAGGGAATAATAAGAGTGGACGATCAAGAACGAAGTGCTCGTATTAAGAAGGGTGTAAGACAAGGCTGTAGCCTTTCACCCCTACTCTTCAATCTGTACATCGAGGAAGCAATGATGGATATAAAAGAAAGGTTCAGGAGTGGAATTAAAATACAAGGTGAAATGATGTCAGTGGTACGATTCGCTGATGACATTGCTATCCTGAGTGAAAGTGAAGAAGAATTGAATGATCTGCTGAACGGAATGAACAGTCTAATGAGTACACAGTATGGTTTGAGAGTAAATCGGAGAAAGACGAAGGTAATGAGAAGTAGTAGAAATGAGAACAGCGAGAAACTTAACATCAGGATTGATGGTCACGAAGTCAATGAAGTTAAGGAATTCTGCTACCTAGGCAGTAAAATAACCAATGACGGACGGAGCAAGGAGGACGTCAAAAGCAGACTCGCTATGGCAAAAAAGGCATTTCTGGCCAAGAGAAGTCTACCAATATAAAATACCGGCCTTAATTTGAGGAAGAAATTTCTGAGGATGTACGTCTGGAGTACAGCATTGTATGGTAGTGAAACATGGACTGTGGGAAAACGGGAACAGAAGAGAATCGAAGCATTTGAGATGTGGTGCTATAGACGAATGTTGTAAATTAGGTGGACTGATAAGGTAAGGAATGAGGAGGTTCTACGCAGAATCGGGGAGGAAAGGAATATGTGGAAAACACTGATAAGGAGAAGGGACAGGATGATAGGACATCTGCTAAGATATGAGGGAATGACTTCCATGGTACTAGAGGCAGCTGTAGAGGGCAAAAACTGTAGAGGAAGACAGAGATTGGAATACGTCAAGCAAATAATTGAGGACGTAGGTTGCAAGTGCTACTCTGAGATGAAGAGGTTAGCACAGGTAAGGAATTCGTGGCGGGCCTATCAAACCAGTCAGTAGACTGATGACCAAAAAAAAAAAAAAACCGAGGGAATTAACGCACGCTTGTGGGTTGTGTTGCGCGGCTCGGAGCTCTACAGTTTGAGTGGTCGTCGTGGAAGGAATTTTCACCGCTAGGTTTTCAACGGCGTTCAGGTGGAGGACGGGTGATCGTATAAAGTTACTGGTAATAAGACTTTGCGTCAGAGTCCTGAGTTAATTTTAGAATCTGTCCGCACTGTCTCATGGAGTGAGGTTATGTTGTACTGTCGGTGGCGATCTGTTGGTCCGTTGAGCACATTAAGCTCGGTGGGCCGAGTGGTGCAATTCTAGGGGAGAAGGCTGCGTGTGGGCACTGGGTTTAAATTACTGTCTTGAAAAGACATTTTACAACACACGACACCGCACTGTGTGCGTACACTATTGAGTTATCTACACTCAACAGATACAACACCCACATGCAGCAACAAAAGGGGCAGTTGCGTGCAGAAACAGTCAACAACGCTTTCTCGATATTGAGGTCAACGTACCCCGTGGGGTCTCAGCAGATACAAATGTCTTTTGCTTGTCTGCAAGTGGTTCAAATGGCTCTGAGCACTATGGGACTTAATATCTGAGGTTATAAGTCCCCTAGAACTTAGAACTACTTAAACTTAACCAACCTAAGGACATCACACACTTCGATGCCAGAGACAGGATTCGAACTTGCAACCGTAGCGGTCGCGCGGTTCCAGACCGAAGCGCCTAGTACCGCTACGCCACAACGGCCGGCTGTCTGCAAGTAATAACATAAAATGTTTACAGGCAGTAAGGCAAATTTTACTTCTAAGCTAAAATATTTGTTCTGGGCGGCTTCTTCTTCACAAAGCATTTTTAGGTGAATAATCGAAGCATTGGTAGGTAAAATACATTTGACTTTATAAGTACATCTACAAGGCACATCTGCGGTTTCAGTCATTCAAATATGTAGGCCGTTTTTCCGCTGTCTGGAAATTTTGCCTCTACCATCGCTGTACGTATACACTCAGCCCACCTGCTCTTAGAAGTTTTAAAACCCTCGAAGATGGGATTTCTTGTTGACGGTATTGACTAACCCACAAGAAGTTATATTATCAATTCACTGAACAACAGAGAGAAAAACGATTTGTGCGTGAATAACACTTCCCAAAGCATAGTAGAAAAAGGGGCAGACCGTCCAACGTCTTTCATATTGAATGGGCTTCCAGAGAAACGGAACAAGTCGAGTGAAAAACCGCTTGTCTGCCAATACAATTTGGAAAGTTTCCTTGTTACAAATTCCTTATATTCTGTAGAGGAGTGCCTCGTAGTAATTGAGAAATTTTCTCTGTAATGCATTGTTTATTCGTACTCTGACTCAAAAATTTTGTGTGGTATTAATTCTTTAATACCTTTCGTTTATGAATTTTCTGATCAACGTTCCGTATACTAGGAACATCGTTCCAGGACCAAGTAGCTTTGGGTCTCTTGGTGACAGGAAACCTCATAAAGAAACAATTAAATATGTCTACTAAAAACTTCTACGTTCACTGTTATCCAGTTTTCGCCATGTGTTTTTCGGTATCACGTAAATGAATAGCTTTTAGTAGCTCTTACCGACCATGTAACACCTAAATCACCTGAAAATCGATTTGTGGTAAATAATTTCAATACAAACACGGCACCTGATGTACAGCGTAGGTAAATAACTGACTAATCAGCTATATTTATTGATAATCGATATACCGACTGTCGAAAGTATGCTGTTTCACTTGCCATGATAATTCTCAGGTAGTTTTGGCCATAAATGTGAATGAAATTGTGAATCTGATAAATGTACTCAACGCCCGTAGTAACGATATAACCATATTATTTGTAAGTCAGTTCCTGAGACCACAGATGCTGGTCAGAGAGGTTTTACGTTATCAGAGTAGCAGTAAGTGTGCGTTAGACAGTCTGGCTACGTAGTTGCTTTGATAAGGGTGGAAGCTGGCGTGCCGTGTAGTGGAGGCGGCGTTATTTGAAATGGATTCCGGGTTAATATTCTGAGGAAAAATTTTTTGGAACTAACATGATATGAATGCAGGAATTTCAGAAGGAAAGTATTCAAAGGTAATCCACAGTTTTTTATATATTCGTAATTGTGTAGTTTCGTATTGTTAGAACATCGTGTACAGTTAAAGTTCACTGTACAAATTTTATAGTGAAGCACTGGATTTGTCTTATAATTGGAACTAGTGTCAAGTAATATTTTGCTACCTTTTGTTGTTGTGAGAACTTTATGAAAATGTGTATTACTTTTCTGGCTGAATGAACCATAGTTATGCTTGGAGTCTTCTCGTTTACCATTCATTAAATTTAGTTCTTCATTTTTCATTCTTTGCCTTTGTGAATATGTTTTCTATACTCGCCATGAAAATTGCGAAATGTGTGCTGCAGAAGCTTTTTTGTAAAAATTTGTGAGATACCGTCTTGCACTGCACATCGCAAACACGGTGAATAAAATTGGTTTTGGACAGGGAGATCAATATCTCTAATAGTAACGGTTTCCATGGCGGACCAGCGTTTCGCGAGGATAGGTGAGCCACTTCATTTAATTATCATCAAAATGCATCCCCATTGTAAGGCACAGTGATTGTCAGAGTGTTGTTTCCGAAAATAATATACTAGTTCAGAAGCTGAATACCAGCAGATCACGGTAAAGTGTTATCTTGCGAATTTTCGAGCATTTCATGAGAAAGTCAGATGAGTTAAATTTCATGTTCATTTGCTGTGTAATTAAATTAATAGTTCTGATACAGTTACTGTTTGCAAGACTAAAGATAAAGATTAATAATATTCAGGGCCAGCATATTTGAGTCATCTGTTTCGCAGTTAAAAAGCATAATCATTGAACACGGATTGTTCTCTCGCAGGCGAATTTTTGATGTACTGGTTAGCCTGGATTTCGCATTGTGTAGCATGAGCACCGCATATTTCAGTTCAAAATTTAATTTCATGTTTGTTACCCTGCACTGAGATTTACGTATTTCGACATCAAAATAACTTTCATACATTTGTCAGAGACCAACCAGGCGCAGACACTTGTTTATATAACATTTTTTACCCTAATGTTTCGCTGTGGTCGAAGGGTTTTAACGAATGACGGGAATGTTTCTAGTTATCCTTGTTGGAGGTGCTCTTTGAAAGACTGACTGCGAAGAGAAGATATTGGTTCGATAGGAGTTTTCCATAGACATGAAGTAATATAAAACTCTCTTAAAGATGTAATTAAAGCTTTACGACGTCATATTTCATATAGATGGTGAATCAGATATATCGGTCTATTTGTATGGCTCTGAGCACTATGGGACTTAACATCTATGGTCATCAGTCCCCTAGAACTTAGAACTACTTAAACCTAACTAACCTAAGGACATCACACAACACCCAGTCATCACGAGGCAGAGAAAATCCCTGACCCCGCCGGGAATCGAACCCGGGAACCCGGGCGCGGGAAGCGAGAACGCTACCGCATGACCACGAGCTGTGGACTCGGTCTATTTGTCTCGCATTCGCTATGGAATAATTAAATTCCGCTATTTCTCATTAAAAACGCAGAGAGCAATGCCGTTTCAACTAGCGACTGACAGACTGTATGAAAAAGGACTGCAGTTTCACGGGATGAAACTGACAGGAGTCCAAGCGTCATACAGTTCACGTAACTAAGGCCATAGGTAAATAATTATTGTAGGCCGAGCCGAGCTTTGAAACCAACATCAAAGTCTCGTGACGGGTGGAAAAAGGAACGGTACCTCTGCTCTAAGCCGGCAGTCGCAGTGATTTTAATAACTGAGCGTCTTTTTCCACATGTTGCTCTGAAATTAACACACTATTATTAAATTCGAAATATCAGAGGGATTGTTACCACTATACATTTGATGAGGTAGAGTACTAACAAAAAAAAGTTTGAAATTACGAGGGTCGTTCAATACGTAATGGTTCAAATGGCTCTGAGCACTATGGGACTTAACTTCTGAGGTCATCTGTCCCCTAGAACTACTTAAACCTAACTAACCTAAGGACATCACACACATCCATGCCCGAGGCAGGATTCGAACCTGCGACCGTAGCGGTCGCGCGGTTCCAGACTGTAGCGCCTAAAACCGCTCGGCCACCCCGGCCGGCGATAAGTAATGTCCCACATTTTTTTTCTCATTTGTTGTTAAGAGTCATTATTTGGTTACAATATCAAAACGTCTTGTCCATGTCCTACGTGGCCGTTCTATGGCCGTACCCCAACGTTGTGGAAGAGCATGTATTCCCTGCTGGTAAAAGATCTTGTCCTGTAGACGTAACCATGTTTCGCTGCATGACTGAGACTCTCGTCATTCTCAAAGCGTGTTTCCCATTGGTCTGAAAGAACTCCCACAATTCAGATGAAATGGACTTTCTTTGAATCTTGTACTCCGCTGACAGCATTCGTGGAAAGCATCGTGGGCATCTTTTTGAATATCTGGGAGTCTCGATCATTGCAGACGCACTTCCATTGCTGACCGACAACTGTAAAGCCCATTATCGAGTTATTACGCAGTGGCCGGCACGAATAATGGCATCCGCACTATTAGTTTTGTCTGGAGCAGTGGCTGATCATTGAGCTCTGCTGCTGTATTTCCTGGGGCTGTAACTTTCTTTATCCATGCCCAACATACACTGAACATGCCATACACTGATGTTCATCACTGTTTCTTTTCTTGCACACAAGAATTCAATAACAACGCACTGCTTGTAACGTGAGTCGGATGTAGACGCCATTTTGACGCTGTACTACCGCTCTGTCATCTGCCAGAACGTTCCGAAACTTCATCGGCGCACAGAACGAACGTCAAATGTTAAGCACCAACAATGACGTTTGACTGTGTATATTAATGGCTTCTTAAAAAATGTGGGGAATTACTTATTGAACGACCCTCGTACATAACAATTTGTACCTGAAACTGTTCCCGATGTACCGAGAGTATCTGGTTTGCAGCTAAGGTCTAAACCGGAGACTCAACCGATTTTGTGTTAATCTCGGACGTGGATTCTTCGACATCTGCTATCGCATAGAGAAATATATTCCCGCTAAATTGGTGGAGGTGCATTACACAAAGAAAGCTGATACTCGTCGGATAATGGACTACATGTGACTTGGAAGTGGTTTCTTTCTTTTTTTTTTTTTTCTTTTCAAGTTTTCATAAGTGATTATCGAATTTCCTGCTGTATTCAGAGACAGACCATCCATGTAAGTCTAGGAGAATGTACGTCTTCGCAGTTCAGAAAGACAAAATATTGATGCAGGAGCTACCATGGAACAATCCCAGAATGTGTTTCACTTTTTAATAGTACTACTGTCCACACAGCATCCCTAAGAGAAATCGGATTGACATCAACAGTAAACAGCCATGAAGCATTAAATTAGTATATTAGTTTGGTACAAAAGTTCCTAGCGTTTATGTTTTTCATGTTGGTATTCCTGCTGCTATTGCTTTATTTATCGATTTTGATTTTTATATGTAGTTAAGTGTTGCTATCTGAGTTTACATATTGTCATTAAGGACATAGTTAGACGAGCTGTGGACGCTAGAAAATGGTGTGTCAAGTGGAGAAATCTGAACATTTCTCAAATACTCTTCTGCTTGAGATCAATAGCGATGGCATCAGCGGAGGCAGCCAAAAACATGTGAGTCGCGTATGGGGACAATGCCACTGGACAGAGCACGGGAAAAATGGTTTTCTCGTTTTAAAGACTCAGTGACCCTTCACTCTAGGAAAGCTTCCATGTTTTCCGTGTTTGATGACGATATTTAAACGCATTGATGAACAATGATCAACGTCAATGTACTCGAGAACCAACAATTGTGATGAACTGTGATCACTCCACCATCGTATGACACTTACGTGCAACGGGTAATATTCAAAAATCGGGTGTATGTGTACGGCATATTGTAAGCCGAAATTACAAAAATCGTCGGGAGGCCACACGCGTATCTCTGCCTGTTCGTCCCCCAGGCTGTGGCTAAGCCATGTCTCCGCAAACCCTTTCTTTCAGGAGTGCTAGTTCTGCAAGGTTCGCAGGAGAGCTTCTGTAAAGTTTGGAAGGTAGGAGACGAGGTACTGGCAGAAGTAAAGCTGTGAGGACGGGGCGTGAGTCGTGCTTGGGTAGCTCAGTTGGTCGCCGGCACGGTAGCTCAGCGTGTTCGGTCAGAGGGTCAGCTGCCCTCTGTAATAAAAAAAAAAAAACTGAGTGACTGGATCAATAATGAACTTCAACGGGCGTCACGGGACGTCCGCCACGAACAATTACAACGAACTGTAAAGAACAAAATGAGATTAAAAAAAAAGTTATTAGAGCACTTGCCCGAGAAAGGCAAAGGTCCCGAGTTCGAGTCTCGGTCCGGCACACAGTTTTAATCTGCCAGAAAAGTTTTATATCAGCGCACTCTCCGCTGTAGAGCGAAAATCTCATTCTGAAAGTAATGTTGATGAAATACACTAATCAGGTGCGCATATTTTTAGAGACCACCTGCTTCAGAAACAGTAGCCGTAGAGTGCCTCCTGGAAAACGTGAATCCTACAGCGAAAATGGATTCCTAACCGTTCTATTGCAACTGGTGGAGAGTTTAATTTGCCAGTTACAAAACTTGAAATTCATGTGACTGAAACTAGTACCAGCGACGTAAATTCATGAGAGACCGTTCTGCTTGTTTTGTAGGAAAACTGCTTCTAGGAGACGGAGAATGGCATCGCGAGGACATCGCACTGGACGTCCTAGTATAACGAACAGACACCAATACTTATCGAATCCGTTAACACAGAACGTCAGTCATCATAATGCTGCGATGCCCCAGTGCTACGTACTGGTATAAGGAGAGTGCTAAGAAACGCAGCACCTATTTTTGCTTAGCAGAACGGACACAGAATAAAAGTGAATAATCAATATCAAATAATCAGCTCTTTGTGGAATAAAACTGGATAAAATTCGAAGGTACGATACACTTTACTCTTAGACCAGTATGTCTCGGACTAGGTTTAACGGTTGAGGAAGGGCGGCAGTGGTACAATGGAGGTGTTAGAAAGTTGCTAAGAAACCAAGTAGAGTCTATTCACAGACATAAGTAAAGTCGAGGTCTAATCAGCAAATAGAGGCTGGGAGAAGAAAAATTGTTTCTCGGAGTGCGATATGCTAGCTCCTTATAATATTTCAAGCAGTGGCAGAATAGTAAATATTGGAATGAGTGATGGTGCAATAGAAAACCAAATAAAATCGTTCAATATGGAAAGGCGATTTAACCAGGTAAAATAACTGAGAGATTCGACTGAGCTTATGCGAAATAGCTTACTCCCGTTCTAGTGATAATTTACGGCAGATGCTGGACAAACTGAGGCTCCCGAGATATTGCAAGAAATAGTGCAGTTTATTCCCGTTTTACAGAAGGGTTGTCGTACGGATGCACGTAACTATAAGTCTAATGTTACTACCGCCAATGTGTTGCTCATATGTGTTCGTCTGCAACTGGGATCGTATGCTGTTCAAATTCCAAGCGTACTTTCTACAGCAGCGTCCTCTTGCTCCACGACTTGCGAGTTCAATAGTTCAGAATGTTATTAGTGTCTGTGTGAATATTTATACGTACTTCTGACAGGGTTGCATACACTTCAATGTTTTGCAAGATTTTTTTCCATTTGATTAATTAGTAATTAATTTCATATTTGTGGTACTATAAGTAAATGTCAGTTTTCTGTTTTTTTTTATACTACATTTACATGTTATTTTATAAATATAGATGTTTGTGATTATTTTATGATTAATAACATACACTTTCACGAATCCATTCAGAGGTTATATCGTAAGTTTAACACACTTCGAAGACAATATGTGATACAGCTTGCTTCGAGAGCCTAGACGTGTACAGTAGGCTAATGAAGCATCGTCCACTTGGCAAATAACGCTGTTTTAGTGGCAGTCACATGGAAGATTGAATGATTTGTGTAAATATAAGTACTTTTTTCTTTACTTTTCTACCAAAATACTGAGTCACTTGTTCTAAGTCACTTGGACTCAAACGGATGAAATTCCAGAAACCCATGCTGTCGTCTGCTTTCAAAGTCCACAGTAAATTACAGCCAAAACGAGGCCCGTCCGATAGTAATTAACGTTTCCTTTAACGTCCGTTTTTAGATTTCTTTCGCTATACATGATTACTACTGCACAAACCACAATCCCAAGAAAGTCGGCCCTACATAGAAAATCCGACGGAACAAGGCATGTATGTATGTACAAGCTATAAAATCCCTTGACGTCCATGTACATTGTGTAGCTACATGCCTGTCGACAGTCCCTCTACATTGTCTACAGACAATCGCTCGATTTTGTATGCAAGCGTTTAACTACTTGTAGCCACTTGTTGCAATATAGCGACATTTAAACATTGTTAATTCCGTAATGAAAAATTACCACCAAAGGAAAAAAGTTGCGCGACATAAAGTTCGTAGGCGTGTATCTACATCTGAAAGATAGTGTCAAAATGGCTCTGAGCACCATGGGACTTAACATCTGAGGTCATCAGTCCCCTAAAGATAGTGCCCATTTCAATTTCGCGACAGTCGCAGACGAGTGGCATTAGCAGCCACGGCATGAGGATGCAATTCGGGTTTGCTTTAAATACAAACTGTAACGGACCTGAGCGTCAGTTATCTTTGCCATTGGACTTTTTGAGTTTATGGAGCGAAGAATGCCTCCAAGGCGACAAATATACCATTATCAACACCTCACTAACAAGGGGAGGCCGCCAATTATGAAATTCAGATTCGATTCATACTGCGCATAATGAAAGCTCATGGCCAGAGGTGTAATGTGGCAAAGCACCAAGATGCACTTCTCAGCCGTTGTCGAGAAAATCGACAGTTGAAAGAAACCGTTGCGGTGAAATACTCTCTACCATTAATAATTTTCTACATCGTCGTGGCGCAGCGGTAAGTGCTCGAGTTCGTAATCCGAAGGTCGCCGGATCGAATCTCGCGCCATGCGACCTTTTATTTTTTTTATTATTTGTTTTTTGTGATTCAAAAAAAAAAAAAAAAAAAAAAAATATATATATATATATATATATATATATATATAATTCCCGGCAATCAGTTGCAACAATTATGCATATAATAAGTTGTATTTCACAAATGTTATTGTCTTCATAATGTTAACCACGTATAGTTAACGGAAGACGTAGAAACTATATTTCGAAACGAATACGCATAGCGTAAGTGAAACGTTCGAATTAGAATAGAGACCCCACGAACACAAATTTGCTGTGGCAGGTGTGAAATATAAACTCCGTTACTCGCTCGTTACACTTGAACGACAGATGTTGAATGGGCCGAAACGAGCCACCGCATTACAGCGTAGTTGCCTGCTAACTTCGAAAGAAGGTAGATGCGGTCCCTAACGCAACTTATAACATCGTCGAAAATCAGTGCGGACGGGAGAGCTTTGGTACACCCTGTTAAAAAAACGGAAAAATGGAGGCGGTACAATTGGAGAGCGATCCGCCTTCACCAACAGGCATAAGCAATTCATTAATATATATATATATATATGTATGTATGTATATATATATATATATATATATATATATATATATATATATATATATATATATATTTGAATTATAAAAAACTAATAATAAAAAAAATTGCATGGCGCGAGATTCGATCCGGCGACCTTCGGATTACGAACCCGAGTGCTTACCGCTGCGCCACGACGCTGTAGAAAATCACTAATCTTAGAGAGTATTTCAGCGCAACGGTTTCTTTTAACTGTCGATTTTCTCGACAACGGCAGAGAAGTGCATCTTGGTGCTTTGCCACATTACACCTCTGGCCATGAGCCTTTATTATGCGCAGTATGAATCGAATCTGAATTTCACAATTAGCGGCCTCCCCTTGTAAGTTTGAATAGCGCTAGGAAAAGTTGGATGTTCTTTCTGCGCGTCCGCAGCTCGTGGTCGTGCGGGAGCGTTCTCGTTTCCCGCGCTAGGGTTCCCGGGTTCGATTCCCGGCGGGGTCAGGGATTTTCTCTGCCTTGTGATGACTGGGTGTTGTGTGATGTCCTTAGGTTAGTAACGTTTAAGTAGTTCTTAGTTCTAGGGGACTGATGACCATAGATGTTAAGTCCGTTAGTGCTCGGAGCTATTTTGTTCCTTCTGCGGTATTGCAGGAAGACTTGAGAACAATGTAGCCACTGTACTTGACTGCTGGCAGAGGTGAACGCGAGAACGTACAGACGCAAGAAGACCTGGTCCAGACGGTCACCTGTCACTACCGAGAGAGAAGACCATCGTGTTGAGCGTGTGGCTCTGGCGCAACTTACTGCGTCTGCAACAGCAATCTGAACAGCAGTTAGCGTCACAGTGACACAACAAACCGTTAGAAATTGGTTACTTCAAGGGCAGTGCATTCCACCGATCCCAAACCACCACAATTCGCTACTTCAGTGATGTCAAGTGTGAGCTCATGGAGACCAGGCTGGAGGCCTGTTGGTTTTCTGATGAAAAATGGTTCTGCCTCGGTGCCATGATGGCCGTGTGTTGCTTAGAAGGAGGTCAACAGAGGCCGGCAACCTTCCTATCTGCATGCTAGACACAGTGGACAATACCTGGAGCTACTGTCAGGATGCGATTTCGTATGACAGCTGGAGCACTCTCGTGGTTTTCCGTCGCACCCTGACGGCAAAATTGTACGTCAGTCTGGTGATTCGACCCGTTCATCCGAATTGTTGTGCTGCCATTCGGGAACTGCTTCCCAGTGGGCGTTTTCCAACAGCATAACGCTCGCCCACATACTGCTGTTATAATCTGACATGCTATATAGAGTGGCGACATGTTGCCTTGACCTGCTCGGTCTTCAGATCTGACTGCAATCGAGCACATATGGGACATCATCTGACGACAACGCCAGCGGACATTTTACGGTCACACAGTAAATGAATGCAGCAGGTAAAATTTCACATTGTACTATACACTACCATATTGTATTTGTCAAGACTGTCTAACATACTCCCCCGGTCGTTATGACCCATCCTTACTCCTTTCCACGCACGGGGATATCTGACAGAACTAAAGTGCCAGTTAACCCAGGCCCTGCAACGTAAGGAGATCCCTGATAAAGTCGTGGTTGGACATCAAAATAACAGCGGTTCTACGTGCCCTAAAATGTTTCAGTGGGGAGAGGGATGCCTCTACTCAAGAACACACAAACAACAGTTACCTGTTTTTATTACAGAATCACCATACACATTACGATCAAGTGTGTTGTTGATGACGTTGGAAAATCCTTTACGATTAGGCTCAAATGGCTCTGAGCAGTATGCGACTTAACTTCTGAGGTCATCAGTCGCCTAGAACTTAGAACTAATTAAACCTAACTAACCTAAGGACATCACACACATCCATCCCCGAGGCAGGATTAGAACCTGCGACCGGAGCGGTCGCTCGGCTCCAGACTGTAGCGCCTAGAACCGCACGGCCACTCCGGCAGGCTTTATGATTAGGAAGATCGTGACATTGACTTCACAAGCTAAATGAAATTAATTGTGATAAACATCAACACGTAAGAACCATTCAAAAGCGTTCCTACATGAGAAAAGAAACCCTAAAGTAAATTACAATACAATGATCAATGAGAAGAAAATACGTAACCAACTCCAGTCTCCAATGCAACTGATATACGCACACAAGCTAGTGACTCCCTTACTGAGCGCCTGACTGGTCGGCAGTAGCGTATGGCCGAGCGCTGTGACCGAGCGGTTCTAGGTGCTTCAGTCTGGAACCGCGCGACTGCAACGGTCGCAGGTTCGAATCCTGCCTCGGGCGTGGATGTGCGTGATGTCTTTAGGTTAGTTAGGTTTAATTAGTTCTAAGTTCTAGGGGACTGTTGACCTCAGCTGTTAAGTCCCATGGTGCTCAGAGCCATTTTGAACCAGTAGCGTACGATGACGGCGGCGCGTCGGTACTGTGCGGACCTGTAAACCTCAATACTCTTCTGGTCTTGACTGTAATAACAGTCGGACGTGCCCTGTTTTCGTGTGGTGAAAAACTGTTTTTCCTTAGCTAAACTACTGGCAATGTCTACTCACTCTGGCTTAGCGATGTGTACACCTCTGCCCTCTTTAACTGTTCCGCAGAACGTAACTAACTCTGGTCGAAATCCGTATTATCCACTCTGGAGATGTTACGAGATTTTCGAACACAGTGAACGCAACTGTTCACTAAAAAGCTCTTCTAGGCCGACAGAACGTGAACTACACACAACCATGATCTGAAGATACGTCTCTCCTTCAATCCACGGTCCCGATCTGTATGTTGCTGTGGTTGTTGTTGTTGTTGTGGTATTCGGTCCAGAGACTGGTTTGATGCTGCTCTCCTTGCTACTCTATTCTGTGCAAGCTTCTTCATCTCCCAGTACCTACTGCAACCTACATCCTTCTGAATCTGTTTAGTGTATTCATCTCCTGGTCTCTCTCTACGATTTTTACGTTCCACATTGCGCTCCAACACTAAATGCCTCAGAATATGTCTTACCAACCGATCCCTTCCTCAAGTCAAGTTGTGCCACAAATTTCTCTCCTTCCCAATTCAGTTCAATACCTCCTCATTAGTTATGTGATCTACCCATCTAATCTTCAGCATTCTTCTGTAGCACCACATTTCGAAAGCTTCTATTCTCTTCTTGTCTAAGCTATTTATCGTCCGCCGGCCAGAGTGGTCGAGCGGTTCTAGGCGCTACAGTCTGAAGCCGCGCGACCGCTATGGTCGCAGGTTCGAATCCTGCCTCGGGCATGGATGTGTGTGATGTCCTTAGCTTTGTTAGGTTTAAGTAGTTCTAAGATCTAGGGGACTGATGACCTCAGCAGTTGGGAAAGTCCCATAATGCTCAGAGCGATTTGAACCATTTTTTTATTTATCGTCCACGTTTCACTTTCATACATGGCCACACTCCATACAAATACTTTCAGAATCGACTTCCTGACACTTAAATCAATACTCGATGTTAACAAATTTCTCTTCTTGAGAAACGCTTTCCTTGCCATTGCCAGTCAACATTTTATATCCTCTCTACTTCGACCATCATCAGTTATTTTGCTCCCCAAATATCAAAACTCCTTTTCTACTTTAAGCCTTTCATTTCCTAATCTAATCCCCTCAGCATCACCCGATTTAATTGGACTACATTCCATTATTCTCGTTTTGCTTTTGTTGATGTTCATCTTATTACCTCCTTTCAAGACACTGTCCATTCCGTTCAGCTGCTCTTCCAAGTCCTTTGCTGTCTCTGACAGAATTACAATGTCATCGGTGAACCTCAAAGTTTTTATTTCTTCTCCATGAATTTTAATTCCTACTCCGAATTTTTATTTCGTTTCCTTTACTGCTTGCTCAATATACAGATTTAATAACATCGGCGATAGGCTACAAACCTGTCTCACTCCCTTCCCAACCACCCCTTCTCTTCATTCCCCTCGACTCTTATTTCTGCCATCTGGTATCTGTACAAGTTGTAACTAGGCGTTTGCTCCCTGTATTTTACCCCTGCCACCTTCATAATTTGAGAGTATTTCAGTCAAAATAGTCAAAAGCTTTCTCTAACTCTAGAAATGCTAGAAACGTAGGTTTGCCTTTCCTTAATCTATTTTCTAAGATAAGTCGTAGGGTCAGTATTGCCTCACGTGTGCCAACATTTCTATAGAATCCAAACTGATCTTCCCCGAGGTCGGCTCCTTCCAGTTTTTCCATTCGTCTGCAAAGAATTCGTGTTAGCATTTTGCATCCATGGCTTATTAAACTGATAGTATATTAGTTTTCACATCTGTCAACATCTGCTTTCTTTGGGAATGGAATTATTATATTCTTCTTCAAGTCTGATGGTATTTTGCCTGTCTCATACATCTTGCTCTCCAGATGGTAGAGTTTTGTCGGGACTGGCTCTCCACAGGCTATCGGTAGTTCTAATGGAATGTTGTCTACTCCTGGGGCCTTGTTTCGACTTAGGTCTTTCGATGCTCTGTCAAACTCATCACGCAGTATCATGTCTCCCATTGGATCTTAATCTACCTCCTCTTCCATTTCCATAATATTGTCCTCAAGAATATCGCCCTTGTATAGGGCGTCTATAAACTCATTCCACATTTCTTGATATTCATACAAGTCGTTCTCTTTCCTCCAAAGGTCTCTTTAATTTTGCTGTGCGCAGTATCCATGTTACGCCTAGTGATATAGGCCTCTGGTTCCTTACATTTGTCCTCTAGCCATCAAAGCTTAGTCATTTTGCACTTCCTGTCGATCTCATTTTTGAGACGTTTGTATTCCTTTTTGCCTGCTTTTTTTACTACATTTTCGTATTTTGTCCTTTCATCAACTAAATTCAATATCTCTTCTGTTACCCTAGGATTTCTATCATCTGTTATATCTGTATATCTGTTTTGTTCTCCCTCTGTACCTGGTGTTCATCCCCTACCACAATTCGTAGCAGCCAATGGTGATTGTGGTACGACTTGCGTCGTTTCTTGGCCCAATGAAGTTTGAGAAGCATACTGGGGGTGGAAACTATTTACCTTCTGGCCTACAGCTTCATGTTTTGCTCCTATACTCTCAGACTCCGCCTGTACACGGGCTGTCCACGTGTAACCTCGTGTTCTCCAAGCCTTCATCGCGTAGTATGCGAGTATTTGTTAAAAATAGCCGTGCTTTCCACTGTGGCCCGATTTCTGATGTGAAAAAAAACATAGGGACAATGTTTTCCACGCCTTTCTAAGACCTCCCATTGTCACTATGAAAGCATTCTTTTCCTAGAAGCTTTCCCAGGCATCAGGTGTCGTCTTTGTACATGTGCTCTGTCCAGTCTCTGCTCCGCTATTTACTTTATTGTGTGCGACTCAACATTTTTCGTAAATGCTAATTCCGTGTATTGGTGCTCTAAGAGCACCCAAGCGGACCCCTGCTATGCTGAGATCTTTCTTTCCGTTCCACGCAAGTGTGAGACAGAGAAGCTCGCTATATGGCTTATTGTTAGCTAATGGTGCCTGCCTCCCGTCTGCGAAGGGTGGGTTTCTATGGCCTGTCTCGAAATGCGTTCCATGTTCTACTTCTCTCGACGGCTGGAAACTCCTTGGGTCCTGTTCAGCGTGACTGCGATACTACATTACTATTAACATGTAAAATAGAGAATGCTTGTTAGTACGAGTTCATGTCAGCCTCTTAGGAGTGATTACTCTCCATACTGTGCAAATTAGTATCACTTTACTTGAAGTAGGGAATGTATGGTATCAGACTCTTCGGCTTGATGAGTAGATTACGTTTCTGATATTTAAAATAGTGTGTTAAGAGGCCAATTTATACGGCCCCCTTACAACTGATAATTAAAATCCAATCTGTTAAATGAATAGTCAGTTTCACCAGCATTAGAAACTATTTTGATCTAAATATCTTTATCATTTGCAGCTGTTATAAGCGCGAATGTGCTACTTACTTCATAAAGTGCTTAAGTGTAAACTCTTATAAATTTTACATAGTCTTTGGTATCAATAGAATCGTAAGATGACGAGCTGTAACTTAAAACATACGTCTGACTTGTATATTTGTTAACAATCAAGTAATGGTCTATTAACTACATTTTAAGTAGAACTGTGGAGTAGCGATTAGACGGTGAATGTTTCCCATTGGCGTGAGCTGTTCGGTGCGCAAGCGTCCTGATTGGTTCTAGCCAGCTAAGAAAGGTTTCTAAAGCAGTTCTGCGATACGCTCAGTCTAGGGACTCCAGAGAGATGACATGGTGTAGATGCGGGTGCGAGACTTTGTATGGAGTTGACTGTGTACCAGACGCTGAGGTCTGTCTGCACGATTTGGATGAGGTAAAGTGTTGAGTTCTGCGCGGCAAGGCACCTCAGGTACTTCAAATTTTGCTGATCCTTCTAAATTTTGCATGTGATTAATTTTGTTACATATTTTAAAAATCTGCAGGACTACCATTTTAACAGTTTATATGAATTGTCCGATTCTAGAAATTAATACCTACTGCTGAGATCTTTTGTTTTCGCTTACAGCAGTTACTCGTTTTTTATTATTAGGTTGGTGCATAAGGTGTAATGTTTCTACGTAAGTTTAATGACCATAATAAGTACATATAACAGATAACTGTAGTCACCAATAGTATATCGTCCCTGAGTGTTTGAAACAGTCTGCCAACCCTGGGGTAACTTTTCGATACCACAACTGTTGATGTCACGTGGTACTGAGGCGAGCCATATACGGAGCACTTTTTCATCCGGAAAGGAAGTTCCTTGAAGGCTGTTCGACAGAGAGCGGAGAAGGTGAATATCTGAGGGCGTAAGATAAGACGAATATGGTGGGTACGAAGTGGTTTACCAAGCCAATTCCTGTATAATGTTTTTTTTCTGATTCTAGCAGAAGGCAGGCGGGAGTTATCGTGCAGTAGCGTCACTTCACGCAGTCTGCCTGGTCGTTGTTCTTGGATTACGTCTGCAAGACGTCTCAGTTGTTGACAATAAGTGTCAGCAGTGACCGTTACACCTCGGCGAATCAGTTCGTGGTACACCACGCGGTCGCTGTTCCGCCAGATGCATTACTTTGTCCTTTGTTGATGTATGCAGGTCTTTCTACGAGGAACTTCCGCTCTCTTTCGGCTCAGCCATTCCTTTTTTCTCCTTATGTTACCATAGATATACTATCCGTCGTCGCCAGTAACGATACAAGAGAGGAATGGTTGGTGTTGTTTACGAGTTAATTAATGGCTAGCAAGCACAGAAAGAACAGATACTACATCCATATAAGTATATAGTTCTGGCAATATCGACCATGACCTTCTTCTTCTATGCGGATTCATACATATTCCCCGAACTCTTACGGGACTTGGTAAGAATGTCTTTCACGAGTAATGAATGTGTTTGGGTGGGACACTGCAAATGTAGTGTGTGGACATACAAGGTGAGAATGTGGGTTTTGCGGGAGGCATGCGCGAGATAGTCCCTGCAGTCGCGTTGTCTTCTGTCCCTCGGTGGCTCAGATTGACAGAGCGTCTGCCATGTAAGTAGGAGATCCTGGGTTCGAGTCCCGATCGGGACAGACATTTTGCTGAAGGTATTAATATATAATTCTAATTTAATTCAGATTATTTAATCTCTTTCCCAGAACTTCTGTTATCTTTGCTCCCTACATCAACTTAGACACTGCTTTTTTCTGGGACTGCTGGAAACACACCGACGGGAAGAATCGCTACGAGATTAAAAAAAAATTCACCTACAGTAGAGTAATGATACTTCGACAATACATAGGTGTAAGTAACTTTTAAGTGATTAACAGTGCAAGATGGTAGGTTAATGTAAGCATAATCCCAAAGGAAGCAGGTGTTGACAGATGTGAAAATTACCGAACAATCAGTTTAATAAGCCACAGCTGCAAAGTACTAACACGAATTCTTTACAGACGAATGGAAAAACTAGTAGAAGCCGACCTCGGGGAAGATCAGTTTGGATTCCGTAGAAATACTGGAACACGTGAGGCAATACTGACCTTACGACTTATCTTAGAAGAAAGATTAAGGAAAGGCAAACCTACGTTTCTAGCATTTGTAGACTTAGAGAAAGCTTTTGACAATGTTGACTGGAATACTCTCTTTCAAATTCTAAAGGTGGCAGGGGTAAAATACAGGGAGCGAAAGGCTATTTACAACTTGTACAGAAACCAGATGGCAGTTATAAGAGTTGAGGGACATGAAAGGGAAGCAGTGGTTGGGAAGGGAGTAAGACAGGGTTGTAGCCTCTCCCCAATGTTATTCAATCTCTATATTGAGCAAGCAGTAAAGGAAACAAAAGAAAAATTCGGAGTAGGTATTAAAATCCATGGAGAAGAAATAAAAACTTTGAGGTTCGCCGATGACATTGTAATTCTGTCAGAGACAGCAAAGGACTTGGAAGAGCAGTTGAACGGAATGGATGGTGTCTTGAAGGGAGGATATAAGATGAACATCAACAAAAGCAAAACGAGGATAATGGAATGTAGTCGAGTTAAGTCGGGTGATGCTGAGGGTATTAGATTAGGAAATGAGGCACTTAAAGTAGTAAAGGAGTTTTGCTATTTGGGGAGCAAAATAACTGATGATGGTCGAAGTAGAGAGGATATAAAATGTAGGCTGGCAATGGCAAGGAAAGCGTTTCTGAAGAAGAGAAATTTGTTAACATCGAGTATAGATTTAAGTGTCAGGAAGTCATTTCTGAAAGTATTCGTATGGAGTGTAGCCATGTATGGAAGTGAAACATGGACGATAAATAGTTTGGACAAGAAGAGAATAGAAGCTTTTGAAATGTGGTGCTACAGAAGAATGCTGAAGATTAGATGGGTAGATCACATAACTAATGAGGAAGTATTGAATAGGATTGGGGAGAAGAGAAGTTTGTGGCACAACTTGACCAGAAGAAGGGATCGGTTGGTAGGACATGTTCTGAGGCATCAAGGGATCACCAATTTAGTATTGGAGGGCAGCGTGGAGGGTAAAAATCATAGGGGGAGACCAAGAGATGAATACACTAAGCAGATTCAGAAGGATGTAGGTTGCAGTAGTTACTGGGAGATGAAGAAGCTTGCACAGGATAGAGTAGCATGGAGAGCTGCATCAAACCAGTCTCAGGACTGAAGACCACAACAACAACAACAAGAGAAGTCATATAAAAAATGTGAAATGCTGGTACATAATAACCGGAGTAACAGCCAGAATGTTAAACGCAAGCAATGACATTCGCATGCATAGTGCTGTACAAGTACCAGGTGTCAGTTTGTGGTATGGAGTTCCTGTTGCACTTAGTCTGTCAATAAAGGGACATTTAATGGCGGTTGTGGACGATGGCCAGCTCGGGGCTGTCTTTGGAGTAACCGATTTGTAACGGTTCTTTGTGTCACCGTGATGCCAGTTACCGCTCATATTGCTGCTATAGATTCAGTGTGATGCTCCAGATCCACCAGCCGAACGTTGCGGTCTTCTCTCACGGTGGTGCCACGTGGCCGTCTGGAGAACGATCGTCTTTCCACCGTACATTCCCGCGACCACCGCTGACAGCAATGCTGTACAGTTACTACAAGCCCGCCAAGTCTTTCACCAATATCGCAGAAGTAACATCGAGTTTCTCTTAGCCCAGTTACACCAGCTTGTTGAAATTCAGTACCTGCTGATAATGGCGTATTTGTCGCCCTAAAGGGGTTGTTGACTAAGATCAACTCTCCAAGTCCAGTGTCAAGGGTAACAAACGCTTTCGGTAGTTACAGCGTGTATTTAAAACAAACCTGATTTGTATCCTCATACTGGCGGTACTAGCGTCACTCTTACGCGACTAGCACTAAATCGGAACAGATATCATCTTTCAGGTGTAGACACACGCCTACCAAGTTCCGTTTGAGTCGCAGAACTCCTGCTTGGTGTTGTGATTAATTTTCCGCGAGTGTAGTTTTGCAAATATGGAGTCACTTTGGTGTTGACCTTTTTCAAAGGGAAATTCATTGATTTCTTCGACAATAATCACAACGCTGAGGAGGTTTTTATACGTTATATAAAACTTTAATACAGCCCTGTTCTGTTCCTTGCTTTGTTAGAGCTTCAAACACAGATGTGTGACTGATCGAATCGAGTGCCTTTCCTAAATCTATAAAGGGAAGACAGAGACGTAGATAGTATGAAATTGTTCTTCTAATTACAGGGTGATTCAAAAAGAATACCACAACTTTAAAAATGTGTATTTAATGAAAGATACATAATATAACCTTCTGTTATACATCATTACAAAGAGTATTTAAAAAGGTTTTTTTTCACTCAGAAACAAGTTCAGAGATGTTCAATATGGCCCCCTCCAGACACTCGAGCAATATCAACCCGATACTCCAACTCGTTCCACACTCTCTGTAGCATATCAGGCGTAACAGTTTGGATAGCTGCTGTTATTTCTCGTTTCAAATCATCAGTGGTGGCTGGGAGAGGTGGCCGAAACACCATATCCTTAACATACCCCCATAAGAAAAAATCGCAGGGGGTAAGATCAGGGCTTCTTGGAGGCCAGTGATGAAGTGCTCTGTCACGGGCTGCCTGGCGGCCGATCCATCGCCTCGGGTAGTTGACGTTCAGGTAGTTACGGACAGATAAGTGCCAATGTGGTGGCGCTCCATCCTGCTGAAATATGAATTGTTGTGCTTCTTGTTCGAGCTGAGGGAACAGCCAATTCTCTAACATCTCCAGATACTGTAGCCCAGTTACAGTAGCACCTTCGAAGAAAAAGGGACCAAAAACTTTATTGGCTGAAATGACACAGAAAACGTTCACCTTAGGCGAGTCACGTTCATACTGAGTTGTTTCCCGCGGATTCTCAGTGCCCCATATACAGACATTGTGACGGTTGACTTTCCCGTTAGTGTGGAAAGTTGCTTCATCACTAAACACAATCTTTGAAACGAAAGATTCATCTGTTTCCATTTGAGCAAGGATAAAATCACAGAAATCGATTATTTTAATCTTATCAGCTGCAGACAGTGCTTGAACCAATTTCAGACGATAAGGTTTCATAACTAACCTTTTTCGTGGGACTCTCCATACAGTTGATTGTGGAATTTGCAGCTCTCTGCTAGCACTGCGAGTCGATTTTCCTGTGCTGCGAACAAATTCTTGCTGGATGCGTGCTACATTTTCGTCACTCGTTCTCGGCCGTCCAGAACTTGTCCCTTTGCACAAACACCCATTCTCTGTAAACTGTTTTTACCAACGTTTAATACACCACCTATCAGGAGGTTTAACACCATACTTCGTTCGAAATGCACGCTGAACAACTGTCGTCGATTAACTTCTGCCGTACTCAATAACACAAAAAGCTTTCTGTTGAGCGGTCGCCATCTTAGCATCAACTGACGCTGACGCCTAGTCAACAGCGCCTCAAGCGAACAAATGTACAACTAAATGAAACTTTATAGCTCCCTTAATTCGCCGACAGATAGTGCTTAGCTCTGCCTTTTGTCGTTGCAGAGTTTTAAATTCCTAAAGTTGTGGTATTCTTTTTGAATCACCCTGTATATTCCAGAGATTGATGATACTACACGTTGTAATAAATCTTGTGAGAAAAGCAGCTAGCTCGGTAGGTTGAGCAAGGTCAAGTGTGGTGCTTGATTTGGTGGTCATAGTTCTGGTCAAAACTTTGTACAGTATGGACAAAAGACCGATAGGACGATAGTTCCTTACATGTTTAGTATCGTATGTATTGGGATTATTTAGGCTTGGTATGTAACTGAACAAATTCGTCACAAAGTGCGAATATTTTTGGCAGGGCCTAACGCTACTGAGGCCGGTAACAGTTTAATGATGAGAAATTAATCGCCATGTGGGATACGTCTATTTTGTGCAAGAGGGATTCAGTCACGCACTGTTGCTCTAAGCTCCTTAGAAGCAAGCGTCTATCATCAGGTGCATTGAAGTAGCAGATCGGTGAATTAAACAAATAAATTAACAATTGGGCTGAGAATATTAAAAGAGGAAACCTTAGGAATATGATCCCGTAAGATAATAATGTGCGCTACAAGCAAACTACTAATCATGACTATTAATTTATTTAAGTCAGACACAAATTTTCTTCGACGGGAGGCCTCACACAAGTCGTTCTTAAACGTAGTATAGAAATAAGAAAGCAAGTGATTGGCTTTAATAGGAAGAAGAGCGACAGCAGGCAGTAAAATGTATAGAGTAAAAGCATGGAGCGGTGAATTAATTCACTAAAACTGCGTCAAAAACATAAAGTACATTAAGTTCATTCAAGTGTTTGTAGAATAATAAAATTAATCTTCGCTCAAATGTTCACCACTGTTCACCCTGCTGTGAGTCTATGCCCATTGGCACTTACAGTCGCAAAATGTTTCTTAATCACGAACTGGTACACACTGAAATATTCCTAAGTGTGGGGCTGGTACACATCGAAATGTTTATAGGTCAAAAGACTTAACCCCAAGCTGCTCCGCAACACTTCCCAAAGTGAACCTCACCGACCAAGAGACGGAAACCAAAGACCAATTTGTACAAAAATATAAGCTGTAGATGTTACCGTAGGGCACGTTGTGCACATTAACGCCAGTTCGCGATCAGGGCTTACATCACTGTACAAATTTTTGAACGATGTGTTAGTTGATGCCCGAGTTTGGTATACTGAACCATGTTCTGCAAGTTCTAATCTCCCCAGCCGCGCGGGACTAGCCGAGCGGTCTCAGGCGCTGCAGTCATGGACTGTGTGGCTGGTCCCGACGGAGGTTCGAGTCCTCCCTCGGGCATGGGTGTGTGTCTTGGTTCTTAGGATAATTTAGATTACGTAGTGTGTAAGCTTAGGGACTGATAGGCTTAGCAGTTAAGTCCCATAAGATTTCACACACATCCAAGTTCTAATCTTTTTGGTAAATGTACTTTTAAAAATATTTTTAAATTTAAAGTAATCTTTAGTACGTTGTTGTTGTATAGCAAAAGCCTGTCGCTCGTTACGTTCCTCTAATCTTAATTGCATATACCGGACGATGACAGTTGCCCAAAACGCATAGTAAACAAAAAATAGCGATTTAGAATGTTTTGCTCACAAACTATTCATCATGATCGAGGACTCACACAAGAAAATGAATTCCTTGAGTAATGTATTTTTTGGGCTTGACACTTGTCTCAGATATCGTACTCATTGAAACATTGCGCCAAATATTGCAGGACAGTGGATTACTTTGACGGTTTGCATCCGCAGTAGAGATAAACCCTTTAAATTCGGATCAGGCACGGGGTGTTCTCTGTCTTAACAACACCCACTAAACTACACTGGTCTTCAGGATCGTATCAAGTAGCGAGTACTTAAGTTTCTCTACTCGACTTGGCTAGGAAAAATGGTTCAAATGGCTCTGAGCACTATGGAACTCAACTGCTGTGGTCATTAGTCTCCTAGAACTTAGAACTACTTAAACCTAACTATCCTAAGGACATCAGACACACCCATACCCGAGGCAGGATTCGAACCTGCGACCGTAGCAGCAGCGCGGCTCCGGACTGGAGCGCCTAGAACCGCACGGCCACCGCGGCCGGCGGCTAGGCAAACATTATATGAATTCCGACATATCGGTCCTTAGATTGGTCGGCGCCGCCATTCTTCTAATATGCCATAGTCTGGGAAGACAACATTTCGGTGCTACAGTCAGCTGTTAATGCGTTACATACAAAGTGGGTGACGCTCTAACTAGACAGTCAGCTGGGATTCGACAAGCTTTCTGGATTCAAACGTAGTCATCGAATAACACGCGCCCTCTCATGTTATATCTTACTACTGCTTGACAGCGGTACATCACAAATACTTGACTTATGTAATACAACTGGAAGTTATTTAATATTTTCCGAAACACGCCGTAATCCAATACACATTTTGCGGATTTTGAAACCTAGTCAGTTAGGTCAGACAAAACAGTAGTTATTAGTTGATACAAGGTGAGTGAACGTTCACCAGTACAAAACAGTCACATATTTTAGTAAGTAAGATAAGCGCGATCATTATACTCAAAGTTTCTACGAGTAAATTGAACTTTTTCACTAATTGTTACATATGAAAACTACTTCACAGAATGAACAAATCACTCCGGTAATAATTCTCCTGTTTTCTATGGAATACTCATCAACAACATGTCACATCATGACATTAATGTTTACGAAAGTACGCTTGATGTTTCTGAATAAATCAAAAAATGGTTCAAATGGCTCTGAGCACTATGGGACTCAACTTCTGAGGTCATTAGTCCCCTAGAACTTAGAACTAGTTAAACCTAACTAACCTAAGGACATCACAAACATCCATGCCCGAGGCAGGATTCGAACCTGCGACCGTAGCGGTCTTGCGGTTCCAGACTGCACCGCCTTTAACCGCACGGCCACTTCGGCCGGCGAATAAATCAACATAGGAAGTTTTCATGAGGGTTAAACTGCAGACCCACTTCCTTTGCATAGATACTATATTCACAAAAAAAAAGAATCGTAACAACAAGAAGGAGTTTTGCGACGTAAACGAAAGTTGGTGGGCGTGTTTCTACATCTTGAAAGTGACGTCCATTTCAATTTCGCCCGAGTCCTATAAGAGAGCGCCAATACGAGGATGCAAATCAGACTTTCTTTAAATACAAGCTGCAACGGTCGTGAGCGTTAGTAGTTACGTTCGACATTGGACATAGTAGTTTGATGTTACTGACGGATGTCTTTAAGGCGACAATGATGCCATTATCAACACCTCACTGAGTTTGAAAAAGGGCTTCTAGTAAGGTTACGAAAAGCTGGATGTTCCTACTGCGGTATTGCTGAAAGACTTGGAAGTAATGTAGCCACTGTGCATAATTGCGGGCAGCACTGGTCACGAAGATGTACGCTCGCAAGAAGACTGGCCTCCGGACGGTCATGTCTCACTTCCGAGGGGGGAGTGGCTCTGGCGCATCGACTGCATCTGCAGCAGCAATTGAAGAGTAGTTAGCACTAAGGTGACACAACGAACTGCTACAAATAGCTTACTTCAAGGAGAGTTTCCTGACAGCTGCGCCTGTAGCGTGCATTCTACCGATTCCAAATCACCGTTATTTGCTACGACAATGGTGACAAGTATGAGCTCACTGGAGGGCAGGGCGAAGGTGTGTGGTGTTTTCCGATGAAAGCTGGTTCTGCCTCGGTGCCAGTGATGGTTTGAAGAAGGCCAGTGGAGGATCTGCAAGCAACAGGGGTGCGCGCTTGACAGAGTGGCGCTGCACCTGTAGTTATGGTATGGTGGGCGATTTCGTATGAAAGCAGGTGCACTCCTGCGGTTAGCCCACGTACCTTGACTGCCAAATTGTACGTCAGTCTGGTGATTCGACCTGTGCTGTCATTTGTGAACAGCAATCCAAGGATTGCTTTCCTACAGCGTAACGCTCGCCCACATCATTCTGTGGTAACCCAACATGCTCTACAGAGTGTCGACGTGTTGACCTAGCCTGCTCGACTTCAAATCCGTCTCCAATGCAGCACATACGGGGCATCATCGGACAACAACTCCAGCGTCATCGACAACGAGGATTAACCATCCTTGTATTGACCGGTCAAGTGCAGTAGACATAGAACTCTATCTCCCAAACAGACATCCGCCACGAGACAATGCACGCATGTTTGCATGCTTGCATTCATCGGTCTGGAGGTTACACCGGTTATTAATGTACCAGCACTTCACATTTTCGCAATATCTTATCTCGTGCTTACATTAAATATGTTACCTAGACATATGTATTCCCAGAATTACATTACTCTACATTATTTATTTTTTGATGCTGCTTTTTCTTCAGTCACTGGTTCGTAGTAGAAGTACCCATTGTAGACCATACTCTGGCACACGTAAACAATGGAATTCTAAACAAAATTGAAACAAAATGGTTCAAATGGCTCAGAGCACTATGGGACTCAACTGCTGTGGTCATCAGTCCCCTAGATCTTAGAACTACTTAAACCTAACTGACCTAAGGACATCACACACATCCACGCCCGAGGCAGGATTCGAACCTGCGACCGTAGCGGTCGCACAGTTCCGGACTGCGCGCCTAGATCCGCGAGACCACCGCGGCCGGCAAAATTGAAACATTTATTTTAAATTTCTTGAGTATCTCTGTTATTTTCAAATTTATTACTGATTTATTGAATTTCAAACTGTATTTCAGTTCTGCCCAGTAGCTCACTTAAGCCATTTCTTCTTTGCTCAGTCTCTACATTATCTACACTCCTGGAAATTGAAATAAGAACACCGTGAATTCATTGCCCCAGGAAGGGGAAACTTTATTGACACATTCCTGGGGTCAGATACATCACATGATCACACTGACAGAACCACAGGCACATAGACACAGGCAACAGAGCATGCACAATGTCGGCACTAGTACAGTGTATATCCACCTTTCGCAGCAATGCAGGCTGCTATTGTCCCATGCAGACGATCGTAGAGATGCTGGATGTAGTCCTGTGGAACGGCTTGCCATGCCATTTCCACCTGGCGCCTCAGTTGGACCAGCGTTCGTGCTGGACGTGCAGACCGCGTGAGACGACGCTTCATCCAGTCCCAAACATGCTCAATGGGGGACAGATCCGGAGATCTTGCTGGCCAGGGTAGTTGACTTACACCTTCTAGAGCACGTTGGGTGGCACGGGATACATGCGGACGTGCATTGTCCTGTTGGAACAGCAAGTTCCCTTGCCGGTCTAGGAATGGTAGAACGATGGGTTCGATGACGGTTTGGATGTACCGTGCACTATTCAGTGTCCCCTCGACGATCACCAGTGGTGTACGGCCAGTGTAGGAGATCGCTCCCCACACCATGATGCCGGGTGTTGGCCCTGTGTGCCTCGGTCGTATGCAGTCCTGACTGTGGCGCTCACCTGCACGGCGCCAAACACGCATACGACCATCATTGGCACCAAGGCAGAAGCGACTCTCATCGCTGAAGACGACACGTCTCCATTCGTCCCTCCATTCACGCCTGTCGCGACACCACTGGAGGCGGGCTGCACGATGTTGGGGGCGTGAGCGGAAGACGGCCTAACGGTGTGCGGGACCGTAGCCCAGCTTCATGGAGACGGTTGCGAATGGTCCTCGCCGATACCCCAGGAGCAACAGTGTCCCTTATTTGCTGGGAAGTGGCGGTGCGGTCCCCTACGGCACTGCGTAGGATCCTACGGTCTTGGCGTGCATCCGTGCGTCGCTGCGGTCCGGTCCCAGGTCGACGGGCACGTGCACCTTCCGCCGACCACTGGCGACAACATCGATGTACTGTGGAGACCTCACACCCCACGTGTTGAGCAATTCGGTGGTACGTCCACCCGGCCTCCCGCATGCCCACTATACGCCCTCGCTCAAAGTCCGTCAACTGCACATACGGTTCACGTCCACGCTGTCGCGGCATGCTACCAGTGTTAAAGACTGCGATGGAGCTCCGTATGCCACGGCAAACAGGCTGACACTGACGGCGGCGGTGCACAAATGCTGCGCAGCTAGCGCCATTCGACGGCCAACACCGCGGTTCCTGGTGTGTCCGCTGTGCCGTGCGTGTGATCATTGCTTGTACAGCCCTCTCGCAGTGTCCGGAGCAAGTATGGTGGGTCTGACACACCGGTGTCAATGTGTTCTTTTTTCCATTTCCAGGAGTGTATCAAAGAAATCAACTAAATTTCCAGTCTCTGACAATCTATGCTTTTTACTGACTTTCATTACCTTTATAACCCTAAGATTCACAATATACATAAACGACCTTGTGGATGACATCGGAAGTTCACTGAAGCTTATTGCAGATGATGCTGTGGCGTATCGAGAGGTTGTAACAGTGGAAAATTGTACTGAAATGCAAGAGGATCTGCAGCGAATTGACGCATGGTGCAGGGAATGGCAACTGAATCTCAATGTAGACAAGTGTAATGTGCTGCGAATACATAGAAAGATGATACCTTATCATTTAGCTACAGAACAGCAGGTCAGCAACTGGAAGCAGTTAATTCCATAAATTATCTGGGAGTACGCATTAGCAGTGATTTAAAATGGAATGATCATATAAAGTTGGTCATCGGTAAAGCAGATGCCAGACTGAGATTCATTGGAAGAATCCTAAGGAAATGCAATCCGAAAACAAAGGAAGTAGGTTACAGTACGCTTGTTCGCCCACTGCTTGAATGCTGCTCAGGAGCGAGGGATCCGTACCAGATAGGGTTGATAGAATAGATAGAGAAGATCCAACGGAGAGCAGCGCGCTTCGTTACAGGATCATTTAGTAATCGCGAAAGAGTTACGGAGATGATAGATAACCTCCAGTGGAAGACTCTGCAGGAGAGACGCTCAATAGCTCGGTACGAGCTTTTGTTAAAGTTTCGAGAACATATCTTCACCGAAGAGTCAAGCAGTATATTGCTCCCTCCTACGAACATCTCGCTAAGTGACCATGAGAGTACAATCAGAGATTAGAGCCCACACAGAAGCATACCGACAATCCTTCTTTCCACGAACAATACGACACTGGAATAGAGTGGAGAACCGATACAGATACTCAAGGTACCCTCCGCCACACACCGTCAGGTGGCTTGCGGAGTATGGATGTAGATGTAGATGTAAGATGGATTTTAGGATTCGGACCAGAATACTATCAGTGTTTAAATTGCGTGAATAAGTGGCATGCTGCATACAAACATAGCTTAAAAATCTGACAATATATTCACAAGAACCATAAAATAATGTCTGATCCGTTCAGTTTTTCAATGAAAATAATAATTATCCAGAAATCGACGATGTGGAACGCTGTATCAGCGCCGGCGAGTATTATTTAGAGCACACCTCCACCTTTTGCATGTCTCACACATGCTTCTTCTTTCAGTTAACCGTTACCATGGAGCTTACTATCCGCCTATGCAGCTCAGAGTCTGGCGTAGATGACTGTTCAAAAAATGGCTCTAAGCACTGTCGGACTTAACATCTGAGGTCATCAGTCCCCTAGACTTAGAACTACTTAAACCTAACTGACCTAAGGATATCACACACATTCAAGCCCGAGGCAGGATTGGAACCTGCGACCGTACCAGCAGCGCGGTTCCAGACTGAACCGCCTAGAACCACCCGTCACAGTGGCCGGCGCATATGACTGTCTGAGGGAGGATCCGGGTGTAATTATTTGCCAGCCAGAGTGGCCGAGCAGTTCTAGGTGCTGCAGTCAGGAACCGCGCGACCGCAACGGTCGCAGGTTCGAATCCTGCCTCGGGCATGGACGTGTGTGATGTCCTTAGGTTGGTTAAGTTTAAGTAGTTCTAAGTCTAGGGGACTGATGACCACAGCAGTAAAGTCCCATAGTGCTCAGAGCCATTTCTGTAATTGTTTGTAATCGAAGACATTTGAGCCTCATGTCCAGATGGCAACGTGTACAGTGTGGTAATTGTCCACAGACTCGTCCATTGTTCTAATTTGGCGTGATCTCTTCATACCATCCACCTTTTCCTTTGTTGCATTCCCTCGCTAACATAGAGGGAACCCCTTCTGCTTTTCCTGTTCTAATAAGAGACCACACTACGATCAAATTTTTAAAATTATTTTATAGTTACGGTACGATAGGTTCAGAATTCAAATAACGGTCGCCAAAAACAGTGCGATCTAACTATCAAAATATCCCGAGGAAACCGGCTTCGAATTCTTACAACCATTTGTTTAATACGATAAAGTAACGTTGAGTTTTCGAGGAATACTGTGGCGTTGTGATAGTGTGCCTGGCTGCCACGTCCAGAAGGGGGGGGGGGGGGGGTTGATATGTGTTCTATTATAGGCTTGTAGAACATGCACTTTTCCTTAAAATTTTGAATTTAATTGGAATCGAACTGAGTGGGCAGGGCAGTCATTCGGCCAGTATCCTCTTGTTCCAAGACTTATTCGAGCTGTGAAGTTCAATGCAGTAGTAAGGCCACGCAAATAGAGGGACAAAGTTCGTATTGCCCCATTCTGCATTATTGCCAAATTTATTCAAGATGGCGGATCCAAGATTGGCGGCGATAGATATGGTAACGCCGGAATGACATCATGGACGGAAGTTCAAATTTTGGCGGGAAGATAGCTCACTTGGGTTACCTCCACTAACGTAACAGCGTCCCCCCCCCCATCCCCCCTCCCCTCCGACAGAAAATGGTGGGAAGTTCAAATTCCAGCAAGACAATGCAATGCACGATTGCTACCTACACTAACCTAAGAAAATTACGGGTAAAAAGTGCACTAGTGTTACGTCCACTAATGTAAGTCATCCAACCGCCACCTCTTCCTAGGAATTGGCAGGGAAAGGACACAGCCTCTGTTGGGGTGCTGGATAGCATGGACATAAGTCTTTATTATGCATGCAGTGTTCATTTAAGCAATTTGAGGTAGTAGCGCCATCCACTCTGTCCACCATGACGTCTGGAGCCCTAGTACACGGTACTGCCACCAGGTGGCGCTGTCATACCTCCCATGACGTAATCCATAATGGCAGCCTGGGGGCAAAATAGCGGGAAAAGGACTCAGCCTGCGCTGGGCTGCTGGAGACAGAAACGCGTGTACTTTATTTTTGGAACAATTTATTTACGGATTAATTACACATAGTGTATTTGTTACACTGATACAAAACACTCACCCTTACATGCTTGGGTTCACAATACACAGCCTACAGACCTGCTAAGAAGTCATAAATTACTGAAACAATGCAGTAGTATACTGATGTGCAGACACGGAATCAACTCGTAAATTATCAAAATAACACATGTAAAACATATTGCAGACACGTTCACTAATTACAAACTGTCCAAATAAGCTTACAGACCAGCAAACTCCTCGTAAGTCACCAAAATGAGATATATTACGCTCTGCCAACACGCGTACAGTGCTTGAAAACACAAAACAATGTAGTGCACAAACACTCAGTGCACATATAAAACTCTTTCGAACTATCATCAACCACAACGTATCAGGGTTTACAACACTCGCACATACCGAAGCCGCCGCAAGCCTCTGCCAGACAGATGAGTACAGGGGTGTTAGCCATTAGTCTCTGGCCGCTATCACCTACAACCAGCAGGTAAATGTGGTGTCTTTTTTCAGGTATACTGTTAGAGTTCTTCAAGCGTTACACTGGCATCACGTGTATACGTAAATAAGAAGCAAGTCACCCTCTGAGCTGCACGTGCGTGTTTACCTCTATAACTGTGGATATGACGTCACACGTCGCGCTATCGAAATCTGCTCCAAAGCTTCCCAAAATAGCACAGGCTGCATTGTTCCTAGTAATCCTAATGGGACTTGTGAGATGCCTCTGGCTGCGCACGTGTTTACTGAGAGCGACGTCTACCTGCAAGTCCAGCATCAAGCGAGAGATGTCTGCATAGCAGCTCACCCACGGAGATGCATCTAAAGGGTTCTTAGTGCTATACTGACATCACATTTCTATGTAAATAGGAGTCAAGTCGACCTCTTGGAAATTGTAAAGTGCCCAGAAATAGTTAACAGTCGCTTTTGTAGGGGCTTTCGTGATGTCTCAGCTTGTCCACAGGGAGACTCTAGCACAAGCAGGAGCTGTTTACAAAAATAGCTCAGAATAAAACCGAATGCATTCATTCAGTTTGTGCTTACGTGGCACCCCACCTGCCTTCAATAAATATCTCTGAAACAGCAAACGTTCTCACTTGTATGCAGAGGCTTCTATGTCCAGCACAAAGAATGTGAATGAATGGAGCATTCTGATTGACTCTTACTGAATTTACCCACCAACCTGCTGCTGCCAGCGTGGGAGCATTCTCTGCCTCTTTTTTTCTGCAGATAAGGCTTTCAGTGGCAAAACTATTTTGTACAGATTACGATATTGCACTGACAGTTAAACCCTGCCAAAATGGCATTCAGACTGTCAATTGCAGAGAGACATTTTCTCAGTTATGCTGCTCTGCCACTAACAATGGTAGCATGAACATTAGAGTGTAAAACCAGTCTCCAACCCGGCAATATATCGCTGTGTACAGTGTCGATGTAGTAAATATACAATTTGTATCCTTCGGTGTTGAAATTACTGTAAAATTGATAAAATTATTTGCACTATCAACTGTGATGTTTACTATTACAGTACATCGATGGTGTCTTTTCCATCCCCTCCATCCACTGGCACACTGCACTCGCATTCGAGAGGACGACGGTACAATCCCGAGTCCGGCCATCCTGAATTAGGTTTTCCGTGATTTCCCTAAGTCGCTCCGGGCAAATGCTGGGATGGTTCCTTTGAAAGGGCACGGCCGACTTCCTTCCCCATCCTTCCCTAATACGATGAGACCGATGACCTCGCTGTTTGGTCTCTTCCTCCAAACAATCCAATCCAATCCATCCACTGGTACACTGTTGGTTACCACATAATGATTGACTGACATAGCTTGTTGGAAATGGAGAAAGAGTTTTGGTGGAGGGGCAACACCTTTTGGGGATGGCAGCTCTGAAACAATGATCGCGTATGTGATTGCAATGTGAGGAACCTGTCAAAACGGAATCCAGAGCCATCAGCTATTCTGTCACTGTAACAGATGAGTTTAAATGTCAAAGTCGACAGTCACCTTCGTTCAGCAGATTGGAAACTCTCCATAATGATGCCAATCTCTTCCAGTTTCTTTAAAATCAGTACCGCTGTTAGGCTGTTGTTTATTTACAGTGTTACGTTTACACTTACACAATCATGATTTCGGCTTCAAAGTGCAATTATCAAGTGTTTTAAGTGTTATAAATTGCTCAAGATGGCATACTGTCCAGTTTCCTTATGTTGTAACTGTCTTTTCTTTAAAATCATCCATTGTGTTATGGTAGCAGCAGTAACAACATGACTTACGCCATGCGACATCTACTTTTTTGTGAGAAGCAATGGATCAGAACGTGTTAATGTCAGTTTTGAACCTCACACAGACCTCGAAGTCGTGGTGGAAAAAACAAAATGTATGACAGTGTACAAAGCATGCTACAGCAGAAAATATAACAATGTTCCAAACAACGACAGAGGGTCACAGGCAGGTTCTCTTTGACTTAAGTATAGTTTGTGGGATACAGTCATCTTCTTACAGTACAGGCGATGCAACTTTACAGTGGAGCAATACCCGCATATTTAATTGGATCGTCACATGTGCTCCATGCCGGCACAGAAATGGTATTAGTTTTCGATATATGGGAGGAAAAAGATTTGGTAAAAGTCTTATGGAGTTCTCTATTGGATTAAGTTAGTGGAGATTTTATAGTTCGTAATCTTGCTCTATTGGATGGTACAGAATAATGAAGATAGCATGCTGGGGTGACAGACGTGAATGGGTCCCGATGGATGTGAATCTGTTCAGAGTGCTGTACCCGTATGTAGTTTGGAGAAGAACCACAATGCAGTAGCAAAATCATCGTCCTTCTACCAGTTGCTGTGCTGTCTTTTATACTACCTCATGTTGCAGGAGCAGGTTTCGATTGGCGCTGACCTTACATCTCATGCATAGTTGTGGGAGCTACGACATGTTCCTGTTTCCAGTGAATGGTCAAAATACAGTAAAGTCACACTAACTCAGCTTAGCTTGATTCTATACAGGTTGCAGAAAGTGGTAGATATAGCTTTCTCACACTTCTACTTAGTTTCGACTTAAATTGGAACGATCACATACACAAAGCTGGAGGAATGGTAACGCAGAGCCTGAGGGGCAAGCTGCATAGAGGCTACCCAAAACCACGTTGGAATTTTATTGTAGCAGATATGGTCGAGAAAGGTGACTCGTATGAGATACGAGAGTTCAGAAAAATGACTCGCTAGTGGCTGTAATAAATAAATAAAAAATTCTCCATGTTCCCAGTTCCACTGAATGATCAAAACAGGGTCCTGTTGCACTAACTCATATCACTTTGTTTTTAAATACGTTGCAGAAGATAGTGGATATAGCTCTCTTCGACGTAAGCTCAGTCCTGACTTAATCTGGAACGATCACATGAGCATAGCTGCGTAAATAGCAGCATAGGGACTACCTAAAACCCCGTTGGAATTTTACTGTAGTAGAGAGGTTCGAGAAAGGTGACTCGTTTTGAGATATGAGAGTATAAGAAATATGATTCACTAGTGGCTGTAATCATTAAAGTAGCATAGGTTCCAACGCATGTGTGTGGTTGAGTGGAAAGACTTGATTCCAAATCCCAGACAGCATTTCTAGCAGATAGCGTAACACTAGAGATCTGAAAAGCCTGTGCATATTTCTTACAACCACAATCAGTACACCATCTACTGTTTGTGATCCTTCTAAATCACCCTTAGCCTATAACCCAGAGGATATATTGCAGAACCGCCGGCCGAAGAGGCCGTGCGGTTCTAGGCGCTGCAGTCTGGAACCGCGGGACCGCTACGGTCGCAGGTTCGAATCCTGCCTCGAGCATGGATGTGTGTGATGTCCTTAGGTTAGTTAGGTTTAACTAGTTCTAAGTTCTAGGGGACTAATGACCTCAGCAGTTGAGTCCCATAGTGCTCAGAGCCATTTGAACCATTGCAGAACCTTTGACATGGCAATGACACAGAATGCATTACAAATACTGGTGAATTGTGTAGCAGCAGCGTGAGGGAGTTGCAAATACTGGCTTCATACCATGTTCCTTTGCTGAATCACTTTGTAAATTCGGTGATTTATCACGAGGTTGCACTGTCAGCGACGTGTAACCGCACTGTTGGTCTGATTATATATACTTTGGCAATCACCGTCTGTATTCAGTGTCGTAGTATTTTGTCTGGAAAAACCACTTCGTTCGGAGGTAAGCCATAACTAGATTTATAAAGCTGGTATAACTTTTAACATGGATAGTTTTGTGCGTCTGTAGAACCAAGACCGATTGTGATAGTAATTTGGTCATTGCGATCGTGTTTTATAACATCTGGCAGTTTGTTAGACGATTATGCCTCTCTCTCTAAGACAGGGTGGTACCACTAGCAAGAAAATCGTATGAGATGTGTCAATCCATTGCTTACTTTCTCTCAGTATTATTTCGTGTCACCAGCAGTGTGTCTCTGTGTGTGTGTGTGTGTGTATGTGTGTGCGTGTGTGTATGTGTGTGTTCCGACATGTGCAAAGGAAATGACTATTGCCGCGCGGGATTAGCCGAGCGGTCTCATGGTGCTGCAGTCATGGACTGTGCGGCTGGTCCCGGCGGAGGTTCGAGTCCTCCCTCGGGCAAGGGTGTGTGTGTTTGTCCTTAGGATAATTTAGGTTACTTAGTGTGTAAGCTTAGGGACTGATGACCTTCGCAGTTAAGTCCAATAAGATTTTACACACATTTTGAACAAATGGCTATGTCCAGTAGTAAGGAAGGTATGGATTTCACGTGGAATACTGTGACACCAAAGGGAAGAGTATGTCAGGTCATAAGAACGGTACAGATTTTTCTATTTCCAGAGCCACAGCAATCAACAGGGTGTATTTCCGATACTTCGCTCATTATCCAATGTCGCCCAATTGAGAACTCAGTCGTAATGTTTCATTGTAAGTATAGTTCAAAAATGGTTCAAATGGCTCTGAGCACTATGGGACTTAACTTCTGAGATCATCAGTTCCCTAGAACGTAGAACTACTTAAACCTACCTAACCTAAGGGCATCACACACATCCATGCCCGAGGCAGGATTCGAACGTGCGACTGTAGCGGGCACGCGGCTCCAGACTGTAGCGCATAGAACCGCTCCGCCACCCCGGCCGGTGTAAGTATAGTGATAAAATGTATATGTGGCCAATATACCAGGATGACTCTGTCTATGCGCACTTGGCATGCAGCGCCAATGACCTGTGATGGGAATGATTCATGCTTCAGGCTAACAGTAGGAGCTGTCCAAACGTAGAGATATGTTGGGATGCAGGAAGGTAGCTGACTTAACTCTTTCGTCCTCTAGACGGACGAATAGCCAACTAATACTTAGTATGTGTTGAGCAGCTTTCATGAAGGCGTGTAAATTTGAGAAGATTCAATAGGGACATTTGTTTCCACTGGACCGTTATTCCCACCCATGTAAATTGTTTGATTGACTGCTTCTTCACATTTCCCATCTTTATTTACCTGAGAGTACATCGATTGTGGTATGCACATTTAGCATGTGAAAGAATGGTGGAAGACATGTTTGCTGGTGCTCTAGACATGAGAAACACCTTAGTTGACTTTGTAAATTATAGGGATGATTTGGAATCAGTTACATCACCGCAACTGGTATTCACGAGTGGAAATATCCAGTTTCCTATATTTTTTTCGAGTTTTCATGTAAAGGTCTTTGCAGACAGAATATGTTTCAAGTTACTCAGCGGTTTATAGCCCGCTGCTCCTCGCTAAAGTTTCATGTATCTAGAGAAATAATTTCCAGTCTGTATCTTAGGAATTATGTGGTGTGAGCAATACTGTTATGCAAGCAATATTGCTATGTGCTTGATATCGAGAAGTATCTCGTAAACAGTATAATATTCTGGTAAACCATATGAAAATACATGTGTTCTTGTAACCCCAGAGTCTGGAGGTTGATGTAGAAAACAAGCAGGCAAGAAGGTTGGGACTAGAAATGGTGAGGCCTTTATGCCCAGAAGAACTGACAACATTGTTCTCAGTATATGTATGAAAGTCTCGCGAAATTCTCATGATATTCTGGCATACCATGTGAAATCATGTATGTTCTTGTAATCCCAGAGTCTGCAGATTGGTGTAGAAAAGAAGCAAGCAAGCAGGTCAGGACCAGAAATGCTGATGCCTTTGTGCCAAGGGGAACCGACCTGCCTTTGTACAACAATTTGGACAGTGACTTCGGTCCGCCGAGGGCGCTCTGGCCACGTGTCACAAGTGGATGACTTGTGACCGTTTGCTGTGGGGAAATATCTAGTGCAGAGAGGAGTATATATGGTGCTCTCAGTCTTTGCAATATATGTAGGAGTGTCTGGCAGTTGATAGCTATATACCTGATGCATAAGGGGCTATTTTGTATCGCACAGGATACGAATTGTATGTTTACTACGTCGACATGGTACACAGTAATATATTGCCATGTTAGAGATCGTTATCTCGCTCTAATGTTCAAGCCTCTATACTCTGTGGCAGAGCAGCATAATTCAGCAAGTGTCTTTCTGTATTTGACGATTTGTATCCCACTTTTGCAGGGTTTAACTGTCTGTGCACTTTGGTGATCTGTACAAAATAGTTTTGCTGCTGAAAGCCTCATCTACAGAAAAAAAAGGCGGACAGCGCTCCCGCACCTGCAGCAGCAGCAATTTGGCCAGTAAACTCAGTAAGAGCCAATCAGAATGCACCATTCTTTCACAAGACATTCTTTGTGCTGGGAAATAGGCGTCTTTACATACCAGTGAGAAACTATGCAGTTTCAGAGATGTTTGTTGAAAGCAGGACGTAACGATTTCTGGAGGGGTAGCATGTGATGGGCTGGGTGCCACATTAGGACCATCAGAAAGAATGCATTCAGTGTTATTCTGAGCTGTTGCCATAAACAAGTCCTGTTTGGGCCAGAATATCCTTGCAGACAAGCTGAGACATCTTGAAAGCTCCTACAGAATCAACCATTAACTATTCCTGGGCACTTTACCATTTCCAAGAGCCATGTGACGTCAGTATAACAGTATCTTTTAGATGCACCGGTGCAGGTGAGCCGCTATGCAGACATCTCTCACTTGACACTGGACTTTCAGGTATATGACGGTCACAATAAGAACTTCCGTGGCTGGAGGCGTCTCACATGTCCCATTAGGATCACTAGAAACAATGCACTCTGTGCTATTCTGGGAAACATTAGAAATAGATTTGTATAGTGTGATCTGTGTGTCAGTATCCTCAGATAGAGGGGTATTGTGCCAGCAATGGTAAACGCGTGCGAGTGGGCCAGAGGGTGAATTGGTTCTTATTTACATATGCATGTGACATCAGCACAACACTCGAAGGACTTTAACTGTATAAACGAAAATAGACGCGACTTTTCCCTGCTGGCTGTAGGCAACTGCGGCCTGAGAGCAATGGCTTGTGCCCCTGCACTCATCTGTCTGACAGAGGCTTGTGGTGGTTTTGGTATTTGCACAGGTTGGAGCCTCTGATATGTTGGGTTTGATGACAGTTCTAAACCGTTTTTTATGTTCACTGAGTGTTTGTGCAGTACATTATTTTCCATTGTCTAAGCGTTGTAAGCATTTGGCAGAGAGTTATAAATGCATTATTTCAGTAATTTACGAGTAGTTTGCTGGTCAGTAGACTATGTACTAGATTATTTGGACAGCTTAGAATTGCTGAGCGTGTCTGCTGAGTGTTTTACATTCGTTATTTTGTTAATTTATGAGTTGTTTTCATGTCTGCATGTCAGTGTACTGCATTATTTCAGTGATCGACAAGTAGTTTGCAGGTCTGTGGGATGTCTATTGTGACCCCAAGCACGTCAGGGTGAGTGTTTCATGTCAGTATAGTAAATAAAGTATGTGAAATTCGTCCCTAAATAAATTGTTCCAAAAATAAATAAATTACACACCTTCCTGTCTCCAGCAGCCCAGCACAGGCTGAGTGCTTTTCCCACCATTTTGCCCCCAGAGTGTCATCTTGGATTACATCAAGGGAGGAATGACAGTGCCCTCTGGTGGCAGTACTGTGTACTAGGGCCATTGGGCTCCAGACATCGTGATGGACACACTGGATGGAGAACTTCCTCAAATCGTTTAGATGAACACTGCATGCAAGATAAAGACTGATGTCCATCCTATCCAGCAGCCCAGCACAGGCTGAGTCCTGTCCCTGCCAATTCCTAGGAAGAGGTGGCGGTTGGATGACTTAGGTTAGTGGTCGTAGCCCAAGTGTCCTTGTTTTCCCGCCATTTTCTTAGGTTATTGGAGGTATAAATGGTATGTTGCTTTATCCTGCTGGAATTTGAACTTCCCGCCATTTTCTGCAGGAGCGGAAGGTGGCGAGGTGGGAATGGTGTATGTCAGTGGAGGTAGCCCAATTGACCCATCTTCCCACAAAAATTTGAACTTCCCGCCATGATGTCATTGTGATGTGGCCATATCTATCGCTGCAATCTTGGATCCACCATCTTGAACAAATTTGGCAACAATGCAGAGTGGGGCAATACGAACATTGTGCAACTAGTCACACAACCTTCTGAGTGCCCACATCATAACAAATGGATCAACAAAATGACCATGGTGGACAAAATTCATGGGTGTGTTACGTTTTTCCACTTCTCACCTTATAAGGGAATGTCTGGAATACCTACTCAGACTAAATCTGCTGTCATTCAAGAAAAGTTCGTAACCCCATTCCTTCCTGGTCTAGTCTGTATGCCTTTGGCTCCATCACAGATGGTGCTACTGATGTACAGGTGTGAACATAACTGAAACTATAGGTCATGGAGCAAAGAACCACTGCCGTTGTGGAGCGTGACATTTCGTGCTTGCTCTGTTGTTAAATGTGACTGCAGTTGCACCTGCTGTGCACTTAAAAGTGGGTCCGTTTTTGGATGATGCACATTGTTGCTGTCATCTGCTGCTACAGCTGACTGTAGTCGACCATCTCCTTGTGTTCGGGAAGCAGTGTGTGTTTTTGGCAATACTCTTTATGCATGTGACACAATGTTGTGAGTAATAATAGATGCCTAATTGCGTTCCTCATACCTCGTTGATCATGGTATTTCTCGATGGTTTTTCGTGTGCCAAGTCATAGAGGTGTTGTCTCTAGGCCTTATTGTAAAGAAGGACATAACCACAGGCTACCATAACTGCTCACCTCCCTGATTGACACAAACTGTCTTTGCCCGTTCCTTCAACTGCCTCATATTGTAGAGGCAGTCCCATTTGGCACAGCAGTCATGTTCACCTCATACCATGTAAGGTCCAACATTCTGTGTACAAGTGGTGGACTTTTGGCATCATGCTCTCGCGCTTTCATTCACTTTCACTGAGTAGTTCTTACGATATGGTATTTCACCTATTCCATCCTTAAGTTTTGCGGAGCGGCGTATATTACACAGGTACAGAATTGCAGTCAAGAATGGATAGCGCACTTGGGATCTGTCAACGTTTCCCGGATTCTGTGCTACAATCTGACACTTGTTGCCAAGTAGAACGGCTCTGCCCTTGTCAGGCCCACCGTGCTGAGGAATACACTGGGATCAAATATACTGTGAAGAGCCAAAGAAACTGGTATACCTGGATAATATCGTGTAGAGTCCCGCGGACACGCAGAAGTGCCGCAGCACGGCGTGGCACGGACTCGACTAATATGTGAAGTAGTGCTGGAAGGTATTAACACCCATGAATCCTGAAAGGCTGTCCACAGATCCATAATACTACGAGGGGGTGGAGATCTCCTCTGAACAGCACGCTGCAAGGCATCCCAGTACTGCTCAATAAAATTCATATCTGGGGAGTTTGCCGAGCAGAGGAAGTGTTTAAACTCAGAAGAGTGTTCCTGGAGCCACCCTGCAGCACTTCTGGACGTGTGGAGTGTCGCAACTCCTTCGGAATCCACAATGGATATGAATGGATGCAGGCTATGAGACAGAATGCTTACATACGACTCCTCTGTCAGAGTCGTATCTATAACTATTAGGGCTCCCATAGAACTCCAGCTGCATACGCTCCACACCATTAGAGAGCCTCCACAAGCTTAAACAGTACCATGCTGACCTGTAGGGTCCATGGATTCATGAGATTGTCTCCATAACAGTTCACGTCCATCCTCTTGGTACAATCTGATAAGAGACTCGTCCGATCACGCAACATGTTTCCAGTCATCAACAGTCCAATGTCGCTGTTGACGGGCTGGGGCGAGGCGTAAAGATTTGTGCCGTGCTGTTGTCAAGGGTACACGAGTGGGCCTTCGGCTCCGAAAGCCGATCTCGATGGTGTTTCGTTGAATGATTCCCACGCTGACACTCGTCGAGGGCCCGCCATTGAAATCTGTAGCAGTTTGCGGAAGGGTTGCACTTCTGTCACGTTGAACCATTCTCTTCAGTCGTCGTTGGTCCCGTTCTTGCAGGGTCTTTTTCCAGCCGCGGCGATATCGGAGATTTGATGTTTCACCGGATTCCTGATGTTCACGGTACACTCGCGAAATGGTCCTACGGAAAATCAACCCTTCTTCGCTACGTCGGAGATGCTGTGTCCCACCGCTCGTGCACCGACTATAACGCCACGTTCGAACGCACTGAAATGATCGTAACCTGCCATTATACCAGCAGTAACCTATCTAACAACTGCGCGAGACACTTGTTGTCTTATACAGGCCATGCCGACAGCAGCGCCACATTCTACCTGTTTACATTTCTCTGCATTTGAAAACACATGCCTATACCAGTTTCTTTCGCACTTCAATGTATTTCAGTAGCGAGTAGATCGCGGACCTGTTGATGAATCGAGGCTGCCGAACGGAAAGTGTGTTTTGGAACGTTCAGATGGTGGCTTTACAGTAGTAAAGCACTTATTATACATTTCGTATCGATTCGTTTAAAATTACTAAAACTTTGACAGTAGGAAGAAAACTTTTCTAACAAAAATAGGGTAGTTTTGTTGATACTATCCGAAAATTAAATGGCTGGGGATAACTTGCTTTTAAAATTAAAAATTCAGTAGCTTAAAGCGTCGAAAGTCTTGTTTGTTTAGTATTGCTTAGTAGGTACGATACTGTAATAAATTGGTTTCAGTAGTTACGCTACATATGGCCTGTTTTAGTAACGGCGAAAGCCTCCACCTGCAGTCTATTTTCCTTTTGCAGAGTCGAAGTCCGCAGGGCGGAAAGCACCCCCAAAACGTACGCAAAGTGGGGAAGCCCCGAGCGGCACAACAAAGGCCACCGTCTCGGCTGCCCACCTCTCTCTCTCTCTCTCTCTCTCTCTCTCTCCTGACTGGAGAAGAGGGCCGTCGCGTGCTGGAAGGAGTAGACGGCACGTGCCGGCAAGACGAGGGGACGACGGGGAAGCAAAGAACGTGGCCGCACCTGTGAGGCTGCCACGAAGAGACGACGGCGGCGCGGGAAGACAGACACCTGGAGAGCTGCACAACAGGGGCAAACTGGCCGCCGCTCTATGCGGCGGTGAAGGCACAGGGACGCCAGCTGCAGCGAGGGCTACCAACACCGACTCAAAGGAAGGCCTCGGCGCTTGTTCGTGACGTCACGTCAGCTAGGCACAGAAAACGCCAGGTCTGTTGCAGGCACACTCATAATGGTGGTGACTCCCTCCCTGACACAGGAAAATGTGAAACTATTGGCGGTAGTTGACCAACACACGTTGTTCAAAAATGGTTCAAATGGCTCTGAGCACTATGCGACTTAACGTCTGAGGTCATCAGTCGCCTTGAACTTAGAACAAATTAAACCTAACTATTCTAAGGACATCACACACATCCATGTCCGAGCCAGGATTCGAATCTGCGACCGTAGCGGTCCCTCGGTTCAAGACTCTAGCGCCTAGAACCGCACGGCCACTCCGGTCGGCCCAACATACATTGTTCTGAGAGATTTCTGCAATCAATTAATTGTGCCATTCATTACACTTCTTAACAAATAGTGTACTCCTGATCTTAAATTTCCACCTGTTTTCAGGATTGACATACAAAAACAACTTCATGGTCCAGCAGCAACAGAATTCGTGCCTCTTTACCTTATTTGTAAATCTGAGGAAGTTACTGGGTTGCTTTTACAAGAAAATGTGAACATATTGGTGCTCTTCTTTAGGTATCTTGGCTGACTATGGGGTGAGGAGCACTTAATGTTAATAAAAATATCTTGCGATTGTACACGTTAGGGGGGGGGGGGGACAGAAGAAGAGGTAAAACAGAGATACTTCTTTTATCAAATAAAGTTTTTTTACTTATAAAGTTTCTCCTTTCAGTTGCAAGAGGGGAATATTTATCTTTTCTAATGTGCATGTTTAAAAATGTTTAAGCTCAGCAGTATTTTCGATGTATGAAGCTATTTTGTTTCCCGTTTAGAATTCTTTCGTTGAAAGCGACTGTAATCTAATGACTTGCAACAGTTGGACATTTACACATGTAAATTAGTTTACGTTTCCAGCTACGATGTCAAACGAAAATAAATAAATAAATAAAAGAAACGAGTTCATTGTACGGGGGTTGGGGTAAGTTTCGATAACAAAACGGATCAAGTAAATATAGTTACTTGAATGTAAAATTTCCGAAGCTTGCAATGGGGCAAAGCATCTTCTCATATTGATCAACGTTTGTTTCGACAGGATTCAGTAATACAGAACTATGATCTTCATTTGTAGCTTTACGACACTAATAAAATCTTTCATCTAAATAAAACTGCAGAACCCAAAACAATACCTAACATTTTGTCCAAAAATAAGAGATTTATAGTGATAAGCACGCCCAGGCGTTTCTGCCTGCAACAGACCTGGCGTTCGCCGTGCCTAGCTGACGTGACGTCACCAACAAGCGCCGAGGCCTTCCTTTGAGTCAGTCTTGGGTCTACACACTGGGTGGAGAATTTCTCCCGTTGTTAACAGAGCCAGAGGTCTGATTCTCTGAGGAGATGGTTCCACTTCAACGTCAACAGATCATGCTAGTTATATGAGCTTAATGCTAGCCTGCATTACCTGCTGAATCACTGAGCACACATTCCCACATCTGTTTGTCTGATGCCGGGAAGAGCGGTTGCAAAACTACTGTTCCCGACACGGCGACAGATGTGAAGCTCCTCGTCTCTCGTTAATGACTTTTTCTAGTTGATTTTCGTAGCTGCCGTACTCACGTATCGGAGCTTTGCATGGAGCTCACGATTCGTTATGAAAATAACCTGACCATGTGCCTAATACGAATACGTCTCTCTTATACGTTGAAAATATTGATGTAATTAAATTGAAGGATTGAAAATATCACTTCGAAATGATAAAGGTCAAATTACTTTGGTTTATTCTTCGTTTTTCACATACACACTTCCATAAGAATGTCTACGCTCGTCCAGTCTAGTGTAATAGTTATTCTTGTTTCACATTCGCACTGAAGTAACCATTTTTACTTTGCGTTTACACATTAATTGAAAAGGTAAGCACTGATCACGGATGCCTTTTCATTTACGTTCTACTAACAATATGTTTCTCCATGGCAATTATTGATTCTCAAACACGACACTGTATCAACCGTATATCTCTTAATTAATCGCTCACATCTTTCCGCGGAATAACTGAAATACTTTTCTGCTACCAACAAAGATCACCCTTTTAACTACTCATTCCACTTCCTAGGAAATTCTGCGCTGCACTTACCGTCAAGACGGCTTGGCACGTAGTGAAAGAACACAAAATAGTTGTTCTTCTGACTAAATTTTACCTACGGAGAGAAAAAAGAGAGTCGTAAAAGTCCAGTTCTCTTTAAATTTAATGGATTTACACAATTAATTTTTACATTTGTGTATATTCTGCTCTGATGTTACATGTATTTTTCACCTTCTTCTAAAAGATATTGTTATTAGTAAAATTGGATCAAAACATGAACATGTTCGTTCCCAAATTCAAGGGCTGCATGGCAATGGAACGACTACACCAAAATTGCTCATACATTGGGAGTTGATCAAAAAGACCTTCGTCGTACAAGTTGGTAGAGGCAATGATTACATTATTGACAGTAACAGAGTTGGAGGCCCGAGATAACTCACTCCAAACACTAAAAACGAAACTAGACATATCTGTCGTTGGTCTTGGGTCGGAAGACTGTATTTCTCAGGTGCCTACAAGCATAGACAGAAGACCACCTGTCCAGTAACTGTTAAAGACTATATTCATAGAAAAACCAACAAAGCCCATGTGGTCAGAAATAAAACTTTGTTGATCGCCATGAATTTTCTGAAAGAGTGATATCCAATGGTTTCTGTGATGCCGACCATGAAGTAAACAGGGATACGGGTACGTTTTGTTTCTAGACGAGTCTCCAACAGAACTTTATCTAAAGCTCAACAATCTTCGCAGTCCATAGACCAAAGTAAGGATGGAAGAAAATAGACGCTGATTAGAAAGAATTTATAACGAGCTTCTTACATTACATAGCGATTTTGAGCTGAAACGTACTATTTATGGAAAATGTTAATATAAAACATACTTTTAACCGTCATAGGCAAAAGGGTGTCATACCCATATATTTTTAACCAAGGATGAAAGACTCTTCTCGAATTATGACAATAACCATTTTATTTGTTATAAAGTACTTTTTAACTGGATAATTTGTGTATAGCAGTTTCACAGATAATAATCAAAACCACTGTGGCAGTTCATTATCTCTGCCTGTGGTACAAGTTTAGTTTTCTAAACTAATGTATTTTCCGAAGCGACAAACGTATTTTTCATTGTTGCTTTGAATGGTGTTTTACTTATTGCCACTATTGTCTAACGTCCTTACTGTATGTAATTGAAGGTTGTTCAAAATTATGTGCATAAGAATGTATATGCTAGGATGTGTCATAAATTTGAGATTATTTTTTCATGTCGTTACGTTCACTTTTAACTTGTAGGTGAGCAATGCTGAAACCAGAGAGGCTGGTAACGGGAATCCTTCCCTCCGCTGCATGCGAGGTGGACGTTCTCGAACAAGAAAACTGTGAGTTACACTCCTCTTGTATCACTGGACAAGAGTGTTCTGTTAATTTACTTCAAATCTGTTTTACAATTAATTCTTTTCGGTTCTTTACTCATGTTAGGTACAGGTTTTGTAATCCTTGTGCTCCTTTCCTATCCTTAATTTTCTTAAATAAATTCACGCGCTGAATGTGACTCTGTGTGACCTGCATTGTGTCGTTAGGGAAGCCGTTAAACTTATGCTCTCTTGGGTACAATGCTAAAGTATAATGGTCAGCTGTATTTGCAGTGTGTTGCTATTCTTTCCTTATTTGTATGCAGAGTTCTAAAGGGTGTATTTTCTCATATTTTCATAGAGTTTTCTTCGTCTGAATGATGGCCCTCAGCTGAATTCTTGGCCATTATTTAAATTTTATTGATTAATGGCCTAACGTAAACTATAGAACTTAAATTTCAGGCCATAAAGAGTACTTACTCGCAACTGAAAATTGTTTTCCAGTTTATGAAATTATTGGACTTTATTTAAATTCTGTCCCTTATCCAGTCACGCGGCGTTTTCTTGAAGTTTATTGATAGCTGTTATTGCTTCAACAATGGAACTGAAAGTGTTGAGAATAACGAATATTCACATGATTGACAAATTTCTATTTATTTCACGAATTCTGATTTTATTGTTGATAGCACAAAATTGTTGCTCTCAGTGAACTTTGTACACACAGGTCGCTCATCGCCAGCATCTGATGCAAATAGTGTTTGACACTGGTTAATTGTGAATATAGTGCCTACCTGTATATGTTTAACATTTCTTCAGTTTACTGATTTCTATGTATATATGTCCCACTTTGTTGAATGGCTGTAGCTGTGCCTCAGCCGACCAGCTGTATTCCCCTAAAACTCCTACTCACTCTCTGCGACTCAGTAAGCTGGTGTAAGGTAGACCTGAAGTTGTTGGGGACCTTGCATGAGTCAGTGTTTCAATAATAAATGTTCTCCGCTACAATTTCCTACATTGTTTTCGTGTACTTGTATGTGGGACTTGGCTTGATTAGGTGAGACATTTTGTTCTTCCCAGTTCATAAACCACTGTTCAAAATGTTCAAATGTGTGTCAAATCTTATAGGAATTAACTACCAAGGTCATCAGTTCCTAAGCTTACACAATACTCAACTTAAATTATCCTAAGGACAAACACACACCAATGCCCAAGGGAGAACTCGATCCTCTGCCGGGACCAGCCGCACAGTCCATGACTGCAGCGCCTAAGGCCGCTCGGCTAATCTCGCGCAGCAACTACTGTTCATTAAGAGTTCATAGCAGAACGGAATTATATTCATGTTGTCCATATGTGCCAACGGCCTTGTCGCAGTGGTAACACTGGTTCGTGTCAGATCACCGACGTTAAGCGCTGTCGGGCTGGGCTAGCACTTGGATGGTTGACCATCTGGTCTGCCGAGTGCTGGTGGCAAGCGGGGTGCACTCAGCCCATGTGGGGCAAACTGATCAGCTACTGGTTTGAGAAGTAGCGGCTCCGGTCTCGGAAACTGACATACGGGCTGGAGAGCGGGGTGCTGACCACATGCTCCTCCATATCAGCATCCGGTGATGCCTGTGGGCTGACGATGACACGGCGGCCGGTCGGTACCTTAGGGCCTTGAAGGCCTCTGCGAGAGGAAATGTCCATATATGGTAGGACTATGCCCTGTTACCCTTACCATGTTCTGTAATTAATAATGACAGATGAATGAAACTCATGTTTGTGATGTCCTTAGGTTAGTTAGGTTTAAGTAGTTCTAAGTTCTATTGGACTGATGACCTCAGAAATTAAGTCCCATAGTGCTCAGAGCCATTGGAACCATTTGTACTTAATGAACCTCCAAGTAATTGGTCGCATCCTAGTAGTCCATAATCTGTCTCCCACATCCGTACTGTCTGAGACTCGAAAGTACAAGTCTTTCTTTATACAGTGCCCATTCAAATTAAGGTGCCCGCGCGACAAAAGCCTGGACAGCCACCTTCTGCAGCACAAAATACTACAAGACGTGCAGCAAGAGAGTCGATTTGGCTCTGCAAGGTGCGGTCAGGGATGTGGGCCATGGTTGTTCCATCGCCGTGACCAGCTGCTCTAGGTTTCTCGGTTGAGGATCCATGGGGTGAACAGCCCGATAGAGGTGGTCCCACAGATCCGCGACTGGGGATCTTGGTGGCCAGTGAAGTACGGTAAACTCATCCCGGTGATCTTCGAACCATGCAAGTGTACTACGAACTGTGTGACTTGTTGCATTGTCCTACTGGTAGACGCCATAGCGCCGAGGATTATCAAACTCCAATCCTTTAGGATTGGACATAGTCGCCAAGAATAGTTGCGTACTTGTGTTGATCCCTTCCAGAATGACGAGATCATCCAGGGAATGCGAAGGAAACATTTCCCAGACCATAACGCTCCCTCCTCCGGCCTGGATGCATCTGACTACTGATTCAGGATGTTAGCTTTCAGACGTTTTACGCGTACACACATGCGACCATCTGTCATCTGAAATGGAAACCTGTCGCCACTCACTGGACATCCATTTGCGGTGCTGGGGTGCGGAGAACAGCCTTCGTCACCGCTTATCAGCAGTCAGTATGGGTGAGTGAACCAGGCATCTGCTGCGTTGGTCCATACGCAGCAGTGTTCGCTGTACGGCTTTTGAGGAGACACCGTTGGTAGCCCCTTGTTTCGTTAGGGTGGTCAGTTGCTCAACAGTTGCACTTCTACCTCCACAGCCGACGTTCACTCCTGTAATCTATGGCACGTACTGCACCAGTTTCCTGGTTCTGAATGAACCGAAACCGGTCATATGAATAAAAAATTTTCAATCAAGACGGATTATAAGTAACAGTTTAGGGATGATCTGAAGAAGTAAACTATAACATAGAAGTTTACCAGCACAGTCATTCATAATTTTTCTAAGGGGACGTTTCACAATTTTAGAGAAAGGAAATAAAATAACCCTTGAAGATAGCACAAAAAGAGCTGAAAGGTATCTGGGTAAAATGAAAACTCCAAAGATGTCTTGTGGAAGGCGGAATTCCTCATCCAATTATAAATTTTCTTGGGACCGGAACCTTCTACCTACCAATCACCGCGGTTTCAGAAAGCATCGCTAGTTCGAAATTCAGCTTGCGCTTTCCTCACATGATATTCTGCTAGCTATGGATGAAGGCAACAAGAAAATTTCATACTTCTAGATTTCCAAAAAAAGTTGAGCAGGGTTCTCCACTGCAGACTGCTAACGAAAGTAGGAACATACGGAATACGTCCGTCAGTAGTTCCTCACGCAAGGGCGATAGAACTGCTTTTTATTTTCTATATACGTAAATGATCTAGCGTACAGGCTGGGAGGCAATGTGCGTGGTTGTTTGCTGATGACGTTGTGGTGTATGGTAAGGGGTCAAAGTTGAGTGACAGTAGAAGGGTACAAGATCACTCAGCCAAAATTTCTAGATGGTGAGATGGATGGCAGCTTGCTCCAAAATGAAGAGCAATTCAGGTTAATGTGGTTGACTAGGAAAAACAAACCAGTAATGTTCGGCTACAGCATGAGTAGTGTCCTACTTGACACAGTCACATCATTTAAATATCTGAGCGTAACATTCCAGAGCGACATGAAATGGAGTCAGCATGCGAGAAACGTGTTGGAAAGGCGAATGGCAGACTTCAGTTCATAAATGTTCAAATGTGTGTGACATCTTATGGGACTTAACTGCTAAGGTCATCAGCCCCTAAGCTTAAACACTACTTAACCTAAACTATCCTAAGGACAAACACACACACCCATGCCCGACGGATGACTCGAACCTCCGCCGGGACCAGCCGCACAGTCCAAGACTTCATTTCATTCGAAGAACTTTGGGAAAGTCTCGTTCATCTGTAAAGCAGACCACATACAGGATGCTAGTGCGAACTGTTCTTGAGTACTGCTCGAGTGTTTCGGATACGTACCACGTCGGATTAAAGGAAGACATCGAAGCAGTTCAGAGGCGGGCTGCTAGGGTTGATGCTGTTATGACCGAACAACACGCAAATATTATGGAGATAATTCGTGTGCTCAAATTGGAATCCCTGGAGGGAAGGCGACGTTCTTCTCGAGATACGTTGTTGAGAAAATCTAGAGAACAGATATTTGAGGCTCACTGCAGAAAGATTCTCCTGCCGTAAACATACGTTTCGAGTAAGAACCACGAAGATGTGATACGAGAAATTAGGGCTCATACGGAGGCATATAGACAGTCGTGTTTCCCTCGCTCTGTTTGCAAGTGGAGCAGGAAAAGAAATGACTGGCAGTGGCAGAAGGCATCCTCTGCCACCCACCGTACGGTGGCTTGCGGAGTATTTAGGTATATGCAGATGTAGAACACTCACGTAACGCATTGCTTATGATGCCCATTCTACAGAGCACAAGTGTTGTGCACACTGCTAGTAAATATTACACGAGTTCACAGATGAGACTATTGTGAAGTCATGCCTTGGAGGATCGAATTTTTGGATTTATTGAAACTGACAGTGAGAATGAGGGGGACGCTAGAACCGATAGAGGTCATTCAGATGTCGCTCGTGACTATTATATTTACATCCCTGAATGCCCATCGGACAACCTTACGTTATAAAATTGTACCTGGCGCAATGAGTAAGACGTTATTCATCGTATTTCACGTGCAACGGATAACTAAAATGAGCACGTTCTGAATACTCGGAAGGCGTTTTGGATGAAGGAAGCTGTTGTCATGAACAGTGCAATACTTTCCTGTTTCGTAGTTAAATTTTCTGAAACGAAACCACCCTTTCTTTAACTCATGGTACATACACGATACAGTCACATTAACGTAACCACAGCCTATATTCGACGTCCATGTGCAGTAACCACTCACAGACAGCAGGTAGTAGCACCAGTAAATGTAGAAAACGAGGCGGTCGCTCTCGTAATGCGGAAACAGAACGATTTATCCGACGTAAAACCCGGCACGATGATTGGATTTCGGGACAAGAGTGGAAGCATTTCCGTAATGGTGAAGTTCTTAATCTCTTAAGCTGCCGAGGTGGTTGAGGTATCCGTGCGTGGCAGAATGTTGCTATCCAAAATTGGCGCTGCAAATTTCACATGCTGCGCCACAGCATGTGAAAGTTGCTGGACTTGGACGAGTTACTCCTGTAACTGAAATATCAGATCTGAAGATGGTTCTGAATGAACCGAAACCGGTCGTATGAATAAAAAATTTTCAGTCAAGACGGATTATAAGTAACATTATAAAATCACTGATAGCTGTTATCCCATCAAGCATTACGTCTGCTTTTGCATCACTAAACTGACACACAATATTTTTAAGCGGAACGCAATCTGACTTTCAATAATCTCTACATAATAATGGCCCTGACTAACAATAACCTATACCTTTCATGAATCACTTACCTCTGAAAAATCTTCGTTACTCGTACTACTACAATACAACGAGCACCAATACTGCCAGCTAAATAAAAGATTCTAACTACTGAAGGCACTAACTACTGATAGGCATAGTTAGCAAATGAAAGATTTTGATAGAGAACAAACAATCTATTTACCCTAAAAAAGTTCAAAAGTCACCATACATATATCTATCAATTCATGACATACATCTTTACAAATTTCCTTTTTCTGGCGGACACACGTCCGCTTATAGCAACGTCTCAAAACTCTGGCATCTCTCTCTCCACATACACCACTGCTGGCGGCTCACCTCCAACTGCACAACGCTACGCGCTGTCCACATCCAACTGCCCAACACTACTCAAGCGAATATTCCAACAATGAGTCCAGCCAACCACGGACTGCACACAGCACACTCAGTCATTTTCATACAGAGCACTACGTGGCGTTACCAACATAAAAACGTAAACAGCCTAGTTACAGTTGTTATTACATATTAGCGTCTGGAGAAAACATTTGGTACAAAGTATTTTCATTTGTGAATAAAGAGATTGTTGACAAAATATTATACATGGCTTGTTTACACTTCACAGTAGTGGTATCCATCAGCCCAGTAATACGTATTTCAACTGTGAACTGTAAACAAACCATGTGTAATACAGGGTGTTACAAAAAGGTACTGCCATACTTTCAGGAAACATTTCTCACACACAAAGAAAGAAAATATGTTATGTGGACACGTGTCCGGAAACGCTTACTTTCCATGTTAGAGCTCATTTTATTACTTCTCTTCAAATCACATTAATCATGGAATGGAAACACACAGCAACACAACGTACCAGCTTGATTTCAATCACTTTGTTACAGGAAATGTTCAAAATGTCCTCCGTTAGCGAGGATACACGCATCCACCCTCCGTCGCATGGATTCCCTGATGCGCTGATGCAGCCCTGGAGAATGGCGTATTGTATCACAGCCGTCCACAATACGAGCACGAAGAGTCTTTACAGTTGTTACCGGGGTTGCGTAGACAAGAGCTTTCAAATGCCCCCATAAACGAAAGTCAAGAGGGTTGAGGTCAGGAGAGCGTGGAGGCCATGGAATTGGTCAGCCTCTACCAATCCATCGGTCGCCGAATCTGTTGTTGAGAAGCGTACGAACACTTCGACTGAAATGTGCAGGAGCTCCATCGTGCAAGAACCACATGTTGTGTCGTACTTGTAAAGGCGCATGTTCTAGCAGCACAGGTAGAGTGTCCTGTATGAAATCATGATAACGTGATCCATTGATAGTAGGTGGAAGAACATACTGACGAAACTAAAATGAGCTCTAACATGTAAATTAAGCGTTTCCGGACACATGTCCACATAACATCTTTTCTTTATTTGTGTGTGAGGAATGTTTCCTGAAAGTTTGGCCGTACCTTTTTGGAACGCCCTGTATATTGACAACGCTTACTTCACTCACAAAAGTACATCTTTTTTACCAAATGTATTCTCCAGACTCTAAATTGTAATAATTTTAGAGAATGGAAATAAAGTGACAGACTGAAGATAGCACAAAAAGTGCTGAAGCGCGTCTGGGTAAAACAAAACTCCAAACGTGTCTTGCATAAGACGGAATTACTGATCCAGTGTCCTTATCAAGCACGGGAAATAAGAAGAGCTGCAACACCAAAAGATGAAAATCTATTATATTCGAACTGAGAATAATTTAAACTATTCCGCGGCAAATCGATGTTGGGAATATTGGGCTGTAATTTTAGCTGGTCCGTTCTTTTACCCTTCTTATACGGGGAATCAGCTGCGCTTATTTACAGTCTCTTTGGACCTCTGCGCTGTACGAGATACTCGCGATACATGCCCACGCCATAGTTTACTCTTTGTACAACCGAACTGGGATTCCATCCGGACCTGGTGACTGAACAGTAGGCGACTTTTCTCGCCTTGATGCGATGCGACGCTGCGAGCGGGGTATAGTAGATGCGACGGCAGGCGTTGTGTGGCGGGCTGCCGAAATTCCCGGCGCCCGGCCAGACCGCGAAATGAAGTATACAGCAAACTAGGTCGCCGGCGGCGGCGGCCATTAAATTAACCCCTGGCGTCGCTAAGCAGGCGGCGTTAATGCGGCGCCGGCTTAAGCCCGCTTTTTGCCGCCGCCCGCTGTCTGGTGGGCTTATCAGGAGGCGCGCGCCGCGTCTTACTGCGCGAGGAGGCGCTCCAGCAAGTGCTCCGGGTGTAAATCTGAGATTCCGCTGGAGATGAGCGCCAGTCTCCCTCTCTCTCTCTCTCCGGTACTACCACTAACGGCAGCCTCTGATGTTTCGTGTCACACTCGCTCTTTTGTCTAATTCTACAGTCTGGGGAGTTAGAAAGGATATTTCTTTTAACGTTTCCCGTATATTATCTCCCTTACGGAATTTGAAAGTTTGTTAATAAAACGGTATATAAGTCACACATGTTCATGAGAGACGTTTCATTTCCTTCATTCAAACTAAAAAAAAATCGTCTACATGTGTTCAGTGTGTTAAAAATTTTGCACGCATTACGTCAAGATCAAATAAAGACAGTAGCTTTATACACTACTGGTCATTAAAATTGCTACACCAAGAAGAAATGCAGATGATAAACGGGTATTCATTGGACAGATACATTATAAAAGAATTAACATGTGATTACATTTTCACGCAATTTGGTTGCACAGATCCTGAGAAATCAGTACCCGGAACAACCACCTCTGGCTTCAATAAGAGCCTTGATACGCCTGGGCATTGAGTTAAACAGAGCTTGGATGACGTATACAGGTACAGCTGCCCATGCAGCTTCAACACGATACCACAGTTCATCAAGAGTAGTGACTGGCGTACTGTGACGAGCCAGATGCTCGGCCACCATTGACCAGACGTTTTCAGTTAGTGAGAGATCTGGAGAATGTGCTGGCCAGTGCAGCAGTCGAACATTTTCTGTATCCAGAAAAGCCAGTACAGGACCTGCAACGTCCGGTCGTTCATTATCCTGCTGAAATGTAGGGTTTCGCAGGGATCGAATGAAGGGTAGAGCCAAGAGTCGTAACACGTTTGAAATGTAACGTCCACTGTTCAAAGTGCCGTCAATACGCCAGTATGGCGATGACGAATATACGCTTCCAATGTGCGTTCACCGCGATGTCGCCAAACACGGATGCCCCACCATGATGCTGTAAACATAAAAAATGACGTTTTACCATTCGTGCACCCAGGTTCGTCGTTGAGTATACCATCGAAGGCGCTCCTGTCTGTGATGCAGCGTCAAGGGCAACCGCAGCCATGGTCTCCGAGCTGATAGTCTATGGTGCTGCAAACGTCATCGAACTGTTGGTGCAAATAGTTGTTGACTTGCAAACGTCCCCATCTGTTGACTCAGGGATCGAGACGTGGCTGCACGATCCGTTACAGACATGCAGATTAGATGCCTGTCATCTCGACTGCTAGTGATACGAGGCCGTTGGGATCCAACACGGCGTTCCGTATTACTCTTCTGAACCCACCGATTCCATATTCTACTAACAGTCAATGGATCTCGATCAACGCGAGCAGCAATGTCTCGATAGGATAAACCGCAATCGCGATAGGCTACAATCCGACCTTTATCAAAGTCGGAAACGTGATGGTACGCATTTCTCCTCCTTACACGAGGCATCAGAACAACGTTTCACCAGGCAACGCCGGTCACCTGCTGTTTGTGTATGAGAAATCGGTTGGAAACTTTCCTCATGTCAGCACGTTGTAGGTGTCTCCACCGGCGCCAACGTTGTGTGAATGCTCTGAAAAGCTAATCGTTTGCACATCACAGCAGCTTCATCCTGTCGGTTAAATTTCGCGTCTGCAGCGCGTCATCGTTGTGGTGTAGCAAATCTTGATGGCCAGTAGTGTATATAGAAGGCCGTGGATTGCAGTAAAAGAAACGCAAAATTACGTTGTATCTGTTGGTAGCACTTTCGAAAATGATATTGTGGCTTTTCATAAGCGCAACGGAATTAAAGCATCACTTTCTTGAAACCTCGTAACAGTCTCCAATTCTGCATCTACATCTACATGGATACTCTGTAAATCACATTTAAGTTCCTGGCAGAGTGTTCATCAAATCACCTTCACAGTTCTGTATTATTCCAATCTCGTATTGCGCGCGGAAAGAACGAACACCTGTATCTTTCCGTGCGACCTCTGTTTTCCCTTATCTTATCATGGTGATCGTTTCTCCCTATGTGGGTTGGCGTCAATAAAATATTTTCACATTCGGAGAAGAAAGTTGACGATTGGAATTTCGCCCCTTCGTTTTAATGATGTCCATCCGAGATCCGGTATCGTACCAGTGACACTCTCTTCCCTACTTCGTGGTAATACGAAATGTGCTGCCCTTCTTTGAATTTTTTCGATGTTCTCCGCCAACCTCATCTGGTAAGGATCCCATACCGCACAGCAGTATTCTAAAGGAGGACGTAAAAGTGTAGTGTAGGCAGTCTCCTTAGTAGATCTGTTAAATTTTCTAAGTGTCCTGCCAATAAAACACTGTCTTTGGTTAGGCTTCCCCACAACATTTTCTGCTACCAATTTAAGTTGTTCGTAATTGTAACTCCTAGGTATTTAGTTGAATTTACGGCCTTTTGATTTGACTAATATATCGTGTAACCTAGGTTTAACGATTTCCTTTCAGCACTCTTGTGGATGACCTCACACTTTTTGTTATTTAGGGTCAAGTGCCATTTTTCGCGCCATACATATGTCTTTTGTAAATCGCTTTGCAGTTTCTTTTCATCTTCTGATGACTTTACTAGTCGATAAACGACAGCGGCATCTGCAAACAACCTACGACTGCTACTAAAAAAAAATGGCTCTGAGCACTATGGGACTCAACTGCTGAGGTAATTAGTCCCCTAGAACTTAGAACTAGTTAAACCTAACTAACCTAAGGACATCACAAACATCCATGCCCGAGGCAGGATTCGAACCTGCGACCGTAGCGGTCTTGCGGTTCCAGACTGCAGCGCCTTTAACCGCACGGCCACTTCGGCCGGCGACTGCTACTCAGATTGTCTCCCAAATCGTTTGTATAGATAAGGAACAGAAAAGGCCTATAACAATACATAGGGGAACGTCAGAAATCACTTCCGTTTCACTCGTTCACTTTCCGTCAATCACTACGAACTGTGACCTCTCTGAGAGGAAATCACAAATACAGTGACATAACTGAGACGATGTTCCATAAGCATGAAATTTCACTACAAGCCGCTTGTGTGGTACAGTGTAAAAAGCCTTCCGGATTTCCAGAAATATGGAATAAATGTGTAATCCCTTGTCAATAGCACTCAACATTTCATGCGAGTGAAGAGCTATTTATATTTCACAAGAACGATATTTTTTAAATCCATGTTGACTGCGTGTCAATAGACCGTTTTCTTCTAGGTAATTCATAATGTTCGACACATTATGTGTTCCTAAACACTGCTGCATATCAACGTTAATGATACAGGCCTGTAATTTAGGGAATTATTCCTACAACCTTTCTTGAATATTGGTATGAGCTGTGCTACTTGTCAGTCTTTGGGGACGGATCTTTCGTCAAGCAAACGGTTGCATATGATTATTAAATATGGAACTATTGCATCAGCATACTCTGAAACGAATCTAGCTGGTGTACAGTCTGGGCCAGAAGACTGGCTTTTATTAACTGATTTAAGTTACAACGGACAAGTTGCCTACAAGCTTCCTCTGTAAAGCTACAAAAGCCTGGAGCCCTGCTGCGTCATCCTTGGGCTCTACGACCCTTGAAACAGCAAGGTGTCGACACATGTGAAAAAATGACAGAGTTCAGAATTTCGTGTGGGGAGTAAACTGGGTTAATGATGTTGGGACCAAATTTCACCACAACTCTTCCCAACGCCAGGGTGCACGTGTCACTCCATAGGAAGGTACTCACTCATGGGGCTGTACTTCACTCTGTGAAGCCCCCCTTACCTACATTTCACCCCTTATTTTGACACCTCTGTGATGGAGGTGAGAACCGCGACGCCGAGCATTGAAATCACACGGTTTTCTAACGGGTGACCGAGGAAAATATTTCAGACACCCCGCCATTCGGAGCTGAAACGTAAGGCCTCAAGGTGTATCATAAAGGGTGTTCATGAAACTTTTGTAAATCCTGGTCCTCAGTTTTGTAAAAGCCTCGTCGCTACTGCTGCGCAGGCCGAGTTTCCACTATTGTTAACTGTAGGCCGAGTTTGTGAGATCGTGAAACGGCTTCTTGTGCAGTACACCGCTAAGACAATTTCTCCCTGCCACTACTACCCAGCTAACGCCCCAGAGTCAGGTAACAGGATAGGAGAACGAAGTTTCCAGAACATTCCAACAAATTAGTCTTTGTGACTAGTTGAATAATGAAGTCTGCAACACTGCAGGTAATATAATACCAAAAAGGCCTAAATGGCTAGGTGAAAATAATCGTAGGTGAATTTCACAGTACATAGGAAATGCAATTTACAACAGTCTGTTCACTTCTAAGAGCTGACTAAACGACGTTCCCTGTGTAAGTCAGCCCTGGAGGATGATCTTTAACCAAGTGGGCGATGTGGTGTCACCGCCAGACACCACACTTGCTAGGTGGTAGCTTAAATCGGCCGCGGTCCATTTGGTACATGTCGGACCCGCGTGTCCTACTGTGTGATCGCAGACCTAGCGCCACCACAAGGCAGGTCTCGAGAGACGGACGATCACTCGCCCCAGTTGTACGGACGACATTGCTAGCGACAATACGGACGAAGCCTTCCTCTCATTTGCCGAGAGTCAGTTAGAATAGCCTTCTGCCAAGTCCATGGCTACGACCTAGCAAGGCGCCAATTGTAACAGTGCATGTATCTTACGAGTCTCATTTGTATAGTCAAGAGAGATGTATCACAAGGAGTGAATAAAGTTAAGTATATTCCAAAGCTACGTATTTTCTTGATAGCAGTCATAACGTATCTTGTTCCAGACTTGACGCCAGTCGGCGTGTGCGTACGCGTGCCTTTCTTTCGGCTCCCTTTCCAGTGTGGCGTAGCAAGCTTGTTACGCCACAACAGGCGAGAGTTGCTCTTCTATTTTCCGAGTAGGCTTCTGTGCGTTGTCGTCCGCTCGTTGGCGGATTGTACTCGGCCGGCAATTTTCCGAGGCGAAGTCGACATCTTTATCCTCCGCCCGCCCGTGGCTCTGGCAGAACTGGACCAAGTAGCGAGTCTATAAGTCACTGGCACCAGCTCGCATTTATGCACCTCTGACGCTTTTTCCCTGGCTGAGTCGTGTTCGGAAGACACAGCAGCAATCACGCTTTTTCTTGGGACGTTGATTCCCACACCTTCCGCTTTCGACCACGACAGTTCGTAGTGTGATGAGGAGCACGAAGACATCCTTGACAACTTATGACGTCACTGACACCTTCGGACCTGCAGCCCCTCTCTATGGACTTTGTGAGGTTGCAAAACAATTGAACATCATCTCACCCCTTCGCAGCGCAGCGTAATTTTTTCTCAAGTGTACACGGTGGAACCACTAGAGACCACTGAAACTGATTCGACAGAATTTGAACGTTCTCTGAAGCCGCACATGCCCACCAGTAGAGAGAACTTTAAAAACGTGCCTTTACAGAAAAAACCTGCGAAGTGCCTGTAGGGAGGCCTGGCCTCGATGGCGCATGAACTGGTTCCCTACCTGCAGGTACCTCACAGCTTTTCTCTTTGAAAGTACCCTCCTCAGTTGATGTGGATGGGTGCCACCGAGGGTTGTGCGTAACTGGGGGGTCTTAGGGGGTCCTTTTGCCGTTTTACTCTCGCAAATGTCAATGACGCACCCCTCCATGGTCACACCACAGTAAGACGTGGAACAGAGACAAGGAAAAATCATAAGGACCCTTAGCTGCTTCGGATCATGATGGAATAACGTGGAATAGTTTCGAACGGTCCCTAGAGGTTCCATCCTGCACACAACTGCGGTCGTACTGCACTCCAAACGGGTGAGACGACGTTAAATAAGGTTCACGACTGTTATCAATATGGTCGAGTTAAAACGTCCTGGGGAATTACCGACGTCAAACATTGTCAACTACGTCTTCCCGTTTCTCACCGCACAACGGACTGTCGTTTTCTATCGCGAAATGTGTGGGAATCAACGTCCCAAGGAATGGGGTGGTTTCTCTGACTCCCTTTATGGCACCCCCTAAGGCCTTTTCATTTCGATTGTGAGCGGCAGTGTGTCGAGAATATTTCATTCTGACTTTCATAAGAAAACCGAATGATATCAACGCAAGTCGTCTCGCCGGCCGGGGTGGCCGAGCGATTCTAGGCGCTACAGTCTGGAACCGCGCGACCGCTGCGGTCGCTAGTTCGAATCGTGCCTAGGGCATGGATGTGTATGATGTCCCTATGTTAGTTAGGTTTAAGTAGTTCTAAGTTCTAGGGGACTGATGACCTCAGATGTTAAGTCCCATAGTGCTCAGAGCCATTTGAGCTGGTCGTCTCGGTTCTGACCTCCCTCGCAGAGGCGTCAAAAGAAGGGGTGAAATATGGGTAAGAGCGGCTGAGACTATCTTCCTATCGTGTGACACGCGCATGGTGGCACTAGGATCAATTTTGGTGAAGTTTGGTGCGAATGTGACATCGTTAACACATTTCAGACATCACATGAACTTCTGAGCTCTGACCTTTCTTGCCCACGTGTCGACACCTTGCTGGGTGAAGCGTCATCGAGCCTGAGGGTGATGTCGCACACTTTTGAGCGAACGTTCGAACTTATCCCTCGGAAATGGAAACATTAACGGAGTTACGATGAAGCGGTTCATTAATCCTTATGTGCAGTGTTTGTTAAAGTTCAAAGTGATCTGTTACTATGGTATCCAGTGTGGATACGGAATGGGTGATCGATTTTCCCTATGTAACAAACATTGTTATAAATGTAAATCAAGAAAGGAACTATGAAGGAATAAGTAAGGGGATGGAGGTGTCTGCAGGTATCGAAATTTTCAATCATTCCATAAATGAAACGGGTGTTTGTTGCTCTAAGTTCTCAGATGATGGTGACTGAAAAGTATACGACAGTGTTGTGGCAACTTACCCTTACTGTAACAATATTATAACAAAAAACTGAGTGTGTACGTCATTTGCAGGAGGGCGTCGGCACCACCAGGATGTGGAAGTTGAAAGAAAGTTTGAGAAACAAAAAATCTTTCTGATGGTAAAGCAATAACGGGTAGACTGGCAGACAAAATTAATGATGAACTACGGTGCCATGGGATAGCCTTTAGAAATAAAGCTGATAATTTGTTCAGAATGAGACAAGCAGTATGGACTGCCTTCTTCCACAATCTGTCAACGTACCAGATCCACGAAGCAAGTAATGCAACACCCAATACTCAAACCACTCACACAGCCGAAGTATTCCATTCCACAAGCAGTCATGGAAGTCTTAGAGCCCTTTTACAGAGCTTTGGCAGACCATCACTGGTTGAAAAAGTGTCTTTTAACGTGCATGACAGATTGACATACTTATCGTGTGTAGTCTGGAACATGAAATGTCAACCAGTTTTCTCGCTTCGCTTGTAAACACCTTGCAGCCAATGTTAACTCTACACTTTGTGTTGTGGCAACAACGTGATTTTATCTAGAGTTATAGTTGTTCGTAAAGAGGATCTGTCAGTTTCGTCCAAACAAAATCCAATTTCGTCAGTGCATACACCAAGCCCCCGATGACAGATTGACATACTTATCGTGTGTAGTCTGGAACATGAAATGTCAACCAGTTTTCTCGCTTCGCTTGTAAACACCTTGCAGCCAAGGTTAACTCTACGCTTTGTGTTGTGGCAACAACGTGATTTTATCTAGAGTTATAGTTGTTCGTAAAGAGGATCTGTCAGTTTCGTCCGAACAAAATCCAATTTCGTCAATGCATACACCAAGCCCCCGATGACAGATTGACATACTTATCGTGTATAGTCTGGAACATGAAATGTCAACCAGTTTTCTCGCTTCGCTTGTAAACACCTTGCAGCCAAGGTTAACTCTACACTTTGTGTTGTGGCAACAACGTGATTTTATCTAGAGTTATAGTTGTTCGTAAAGAGGATCTGTCAGTTTCGTCCGAACAAAATGCAATTTCGTCAGTGCATACACCAAGCCGCAGAAGCCCCGCGAGCTTGCGATGTGCTGCATACAGAACTTTAGGCGTACTTGTGGACTACGAGATGTAATGATTAAATCGGTTGTAGCCAGCACATTTGTTTACAATAGCTCAACAAATTCCTCAGTTTTACCTAAAGGAGCAACAACATTTACAGATCTTACTTATACTTTCTCTCTGTTGTTATTAAATGGGTTTACCACGTATTCTTCTTCTCTACAGGCTCGGTCATCCACAGCTGTCCAGAACGTATTACATAAATATCTCTAATCTCGCTATACGAAACGTTTCCTTAAATAAGAATTTTAAAAATCTTCTCTATTTCTTTTTTTTATCCTCTCTTTTTCTTCACTTTCACTTATTCGTAACCCTTGTAGTATGGGCTTCCTTTCTTTTCCAGAGTTTCGAAGTTTCAGTTGCTTACAAGTACCTAAGTATGCTCAAGCAATATTTACCGGCATTCGCTTGAATGAGTAAGAAATGTGACGACTTGAGACCTTAACTTTTCCCGGCGAATCGAATGTTCCAATAACTTACGGGTTTACTGCCGGGTGACGTCGTCGAACACCACCGATATTTCGGCAGGAGCACACCCTGCCATTCTCAAGGCACAAATTAAAGGATGAAAAAATGTGCAAGCAAATTTAATATCTCGGTTCACAGAGGACAAACAAAGAAGACACCATACACAGAACAAGTGTCAACACAACCAAAAGTAACCAACATCAGAAATATCGACAGTTACTATTAATCAACAGGTGAGGTAGCACTAATTCTGTCCCTCTGTTATTTGATGAGAGACAGAGCCAGATTCCAAGCGGCATTTAAAAAAAATCCACCATCTCTGTTAATAAGGTTGCTTGATATCAACAGCTTCCTTAATAACACTATCCCAATAGCTGGACGTGCAAGCCAGAATCTCCGTGTTGTTGTATTCCATAGGATGACCGGTGTCAAGGCAATCTTCGGCAATAGCGGATCTGCACGGCTGTTGTAAGCGTATGTTCAATACACCGGTCTTCCACAGTCCTGATTGTGTGGCCGATATATGACATGCCACAACTGCAAGGAATACGATAGACACCAGCCTTACACAAACCAAGCTCATCTTTTACGGACGCCAATAGGGCCTTAATCTTAGAAGGTGGTCGAAAAACACATTTCACATCATATTTCCGCAAAATACAGCCAATCCTGTTGGAAATGCTTCCTATGTAAGGCAAGGAGGAAGTAGACTTAGGTGCCACTTCGTTGCTATCGTCACTCACCCGTTGCACAGAAGGCTGATGGCGCAACGCACGTTTGATCTGCCTCTCACTATAACCATTCTGACGAAAGGTGACTTCGAGATGTGCTAGCTCAGCTGCCAAACTTTCGGGGTCTGAGATAACGTGGACCCTGTGAACCAAGGTGCGAAGTACCCCTTCACGCTGAGCTGGATGGTGACAACTATCAGCTCGCTGATACAAGTCAGTGTGAGTGGGCTTCCTATAAACGGAATGTCCCAACGTACCATCAGTCTTCCTTTTGACCAACACATCAAGGAAGGGAAGGCATCCATTCTTTTCCACCTCCTTAGTGAACTCCTTGGTTCACAGGGCCCACGTTATCTCAGACCCTGAAAGTTTGGCAGCTGAGCTAGCACATCTCGAAGTCACCTTTCGTCAGAATGGTTATAGTGAGAGGCAGATCAAACGTGCGTTGCGCCATCAGCCTTCTGTGAAACGGGTGAGCGACGATAGCAACGAAGTGGCACCTAAGTCTACTTCCTCTATGCCTTACGTAGGAAGCATTTCCAACAGGATTGGCTGTATTTTGCGGAAATATGATGTGAAATGTGTTTTTCGACCACCTTCTAAGATTAAGGCCCTGTTGGCATCCGTAAAAGTTGAGCCTGGTTTGCGTAAGGCTGGGGTCTATCGTATTCCTTGCAGTTGTGGCATGTCATATATCGGTCAGACAATCAGGACTGTGGAAGACCGGTGTATTGAACATACCTTACAACAGCCGCGCAGATCCGCTATTGCAGAAGATTGCCTTGACACCGGTAATCCTATGGAATACAACAACACGGAGATTCTGGCTTGCACGTCCAGCTATTGGGATAGTGTTATTAAGGAAGCTGTTAACATCAAGCAACCTTATTAACAGAGATGGTAGATTTTGTTTAAATGCTGCTTGGAATCCGGCTCTGTCTCTCATCAAAAAACAGAGGGACAGAATTAGTGCTACCTCACCTGTTGATTAATAGTAACTATCGATATTTCTGATGTTGGTTGCCTTTGGTTGTGTTGACGCTTGTTCTGTGTATGGAGTCTTCCTTGTTTGTCCTCTGTGAACCGAGATATTAAATTTGCTTGCACATTTTTTCTTCCTTGCATTTGTGCCTTGAGAATGTCAGGGTGTGCTCCTGCCGAAATATCGGCGGTGTTCGACGACGTCACCCGGCAGTAAACCCGTAAGTTATTTTAATGTGACGAGTGAATAACAATGTTCTTACGTCACCTAAAATCTCGGCAGATATTTGTTCTACCTATACTATGTGCGAATAACTTGATGGAGAAGAAGTTTAATATTGTTAACATTGAGTAATAAGTGACTAGTATCAATGTACGCAGCTGTACCTGGCTCATCAGCGTCCACAGCACATGTAATGGCAACAACAAGCGTGGCTCCTCGGCTCCTGAAACAGAAAGCAACAAGTAGAAATTAGTCGATGTTCCTCGTTCCTTCTGAGATCCCTTATGAGAAATAGTGCAAAAAATTTCGGGAGTACGTTTGGCTAGGTAACATATTTACCTTTTTATGGACTTGCATTACAAAAACTTGTCTCCGTTGGAAGGATGAAACTAAAATGGGGGACAAGTGATGCCGTTATTGCTTTTGTTGTATGCAGCTTCATACACAGCGGAAAGGAGAGGTGCGCTACAGAGTGGCGCGGTAGCTGTCGTCATAGGCAAGCTGGACATGAGTAGAAATGATTAGCGAACAAGTTAACGCAAGAAACAGAAGTGCTACTTGTTGTTGTTGTTGTGGCCTTCAGTCGTGAGACTGGTTTGATGCAGCTTTCCATGCTACTCTATCCTGTGCAAGTTTCTTCATCTCCCAGTACCTACTGCAACCTACATCTTTCTAAATCTGCTTAGTGTATTCAGCTCTTGGTCTCCCTCTACGATTTTTACCCTCCACGCTGCCCTCTATTACTAAATTGGTGATCCCTTGATGCCTCAGAACATGTCCTACCAACCGATCCCTTCTTCTGGTCAAGTTGTGCCACAAGCTTCTCTTCTCTCCAATCCTATTCAATACTTCCTCATTAGTTATGTGATCTACCCATCTAATCTTCAGCATTCTTCTGTAGCACCACATTTAGAAAGCTTCTGTTCTCTTCTTGGCCAAACTATTTATCGTCCATGTTTCACTTCCATACATGGCTACACTCCATACAAATACTTTCAGAAATGACTTCCTGACACTTAAATCTATACTCGATGTTAACAAATTTCTCTTCCTCAGAAACGCTTTCCTTGCCATTGCCAGTCTACATTTTATATCCTCTCAACTTCGACCATCATCAATTATTTTGCTCCCCAAATAGCAAAACTCCTTTACTACTTTAAGTGTCTCATTTCCTAATCTAATTTCCTCAGCATCACCCGACTTAATTCGACTACATTCCATTATCCTCGTTTTGCTTTTGTTGATGTTCATCTTATATCGTCCTTTCAAGACACTGGCCATTCCATTCAACTGCTCTTCCAAGTCCTTTGCTGTCTATGACAGAATTACAATGTCATCGGCGAACCTCAAAGTTTTTATTTCTTCTCCATGGATTTTAATACCTACTCCGAATTTTTCTTTTGTTTCCTTTACTGCTTGCTCAATATACAGATTGAATAACATCGGGGAGAGGCTACAAACCTGTCTTACTCCCTTCTCAACCACTGCTTCCCTTTCGTGTCCCTCGACTCTTATAACAGCCATCTGCTACTTAACTTGCATATTTCCAAGCGAAAGAAGAATCTTACAAATAAGAAACAATAGAGTCCAGCCTATACAACTGCAACTACCATGAGGCTCGCTGTCCAAAGCACGGATGAAGGTGTCGTTTCGTAGTGGTTCCACGTGCAAATGGGCAGAGCGGCTGCTGCCGGCCGTCCTATTTCGCGGTGGCAGAGGGCGCTCGTAGCATATAGCTACTGGAGGTGTGGCTCAGCGGGCGCGCACACTGGGTCCGCCGGATTCCACGTGACATCTGTCGGCATTAGACGGAAAATTAACATCCGTGCAAAAATGGTTCAAATGGCTCTAAGCACTATTGGACTTAACATCTGAGGTTATTAGTCCCCTACACTTAGAACTACTTACACGTAACTAACCTAACGACATCATACACACCCATGCCCAAGGTAGGATTCAAACCTGCTACCGCAGCAGCAGCGCGGTTTCACATCTGTCACCAGGCTTGATATGCCATGGGGGTTGGGGGGAGAGAATCGATGTATGATACCACAGTTTGTATCGATGGAAACTATGTTAGGATGAAAGTGTTACAGCATATGGGGCCTACTCCAGGAGTAAAGTGCATCAGAGAACTTCAACGGATGCACAAGACTTACATCGATAGAGCGCGGTACGTAGTCGAATTGGCCAATAGATGAAGCACACTATATAGCAGACATGGTCACTAAAGAGTCTAGAAAAGAGATCGTGGAAAATGATCAAGAGCATGATGCACAATATGGTGCAGAGTGCTGTAAAATGAGTAAATTAAAAAACTGAAACATGTATTAAATAATTTTCAATCATTTAAAACTGTTTCTGAAAAATTAATTTTTCTGTTGCATTTCTCCCTAATCCTCTACAACTGTTTGGAGTAAAGAATTCAAATGTTCAGGAAGTTGCAAGATACACAGACTGAGTTTGCCGAACTAAAATAATTATGTTAACAATAATTAAAACTATTTACGAGAAAGTACAAAAAGTTTAAAAAGATGTAGACGTATAGTTAAGAAATTCTGTTGCGCAAACCATGAGGTCAAATGCAGTTAGCCGGCCGGAGTGGCTGAGCGATTCTAGGCGCTTCAGTCTGGAACCGCGCGACCACTACGTTCGCAGGTTCGAATCCTGCCTGGGACACGGATGTGTGTCTCGTCCTTAGCTTAGTTAGGTTTAAGTAGTTCTAAGTTCTAGGGGACTGATGTCCTCAGACGTTAAGTCCCATAGTGCTCAGAGCCAATTGCAGTTGCTTTAGTGCAGTACACTAAGATTACAGTGCGTAATGTCGAGCAGAAGTTTTATGTCAGCTGTTATCATGTTTCCTAAAACACAGCGAAGCCACGTAACAAAATATAATATTTTTTGCCATAGGGCGTTCCAGGTCCCCTTAAGTGGTATTCACTCTTCATGGGTTTACACCGTTTCTTTTGTGTGCATTTATAACCAAAAGTTAATTGTCTTCTTGTTGCGACCTTTCGCCCGAATTAATGCAATCCATATCCACTTGAACCCGGTTGCTGTAGTCGAATCTAAGTCCCCTCTAAGATTTACGTCTCACCATACCACCCTCCACTAAAAAGTTAACTATTCTTTTATGCCTCACGATGTGTCATATCAAACGACTTGACCTTATTTTAGTCATGTTCCTTCATAAATTCCCCTTTTATCCCCATTTTTGTGTCTCACCTCTTTACTAGTTACTCCATGTAATTATATGACCGTATTTCCGACGCACCATGTATCTAAAAGTTTCTATTCTCTTTTTGTCTGAATCGTTTATTGTTCATGTTGGAAGTCCATACATGCTACACTCGAAACGTATTTTCAGAGAAGTGTTGCTCACGCTCAAATAGCATTTCATATCCACAACTTCATTTTTTCGGAGTCACTTTCCTTTCTGAGTGCCACATCGCATTTTATATTCACACTATTTCGACAATCCTCAATTACATTACTTCCCAAACACAAAATGTCATCTACTACACTGCGCAAAAAATTAAAGGATCATGGTTTCGAAACCACGTTCTTGTCTCCCAATGCGATGCCCAAGTTTGAAATTTTGCTGAAAAGCACCTACAAACTTCCTGTTTGTTGGTGCAAGAGCATGGTGCCCTGCTGAGCCACCCCAGGGTTCGGCGACCCTTCACACAGCAAGTTGTTGATGCATGCGAAAAGAAAAGGCCCCAGCTCAGAAGCTCATGCGAGTTGTAAGATGCGTCAGTTATGACACATTGGCACTAAATTTCACGGCAATTCCGCCCAATGCCTTCGTGGACGTGGTACACAACAGGAAAGTCGTATCACCCCTCCCCCCCCCCCCTTACCCACATTGCAACCCTTCGTTTGATGCCTCTGCAGTGGAGGTCAAGAACGAGACACTCAGTGTCGAAATCACGCGGTTTACTGATGGATGGCCGAGGGAAATATTTCAGACACACCGCTGCTCAGAATAAGCACGAAGATCTCTTAGAATGTGGCATAAAGGGAGGCAATGAAATCACCCCTTCCCGTGGGGCATTGGTTCCCACATATTACGTGGCTGAAAACTCTAGTTCGCAATGTGATGAGTAACAGGACGAATTTTTGGACAATGTCCGACGTTGCTGACATACTTCGATGATTCAACCCGCGTGGTCACAACCTCACTGAATGCTGTCTCACCCCTTTCAAGTGTTGTCCCCCCGTAGTTTTTGCTTAGGTACACAGTGTAGAAAGACAAGATACCGTTCACAACAATTCGAGGAAATCTGAACGTGATACAAAGTAGCAAAGGGGATTTTTGCATTTATAGGAGTCCTGTTTTGCACCCTCCTTTGCTGTGAAGATTTGACCAAAGGAGGCTGCAACATCGACGCATGTGTGAATAAAGTGGCAAACGGTCGCTCTAAGGCCCCAAGATCGGCAACATCCACACCTTCGTTGGGCATGTCAAAAATGTACCTCTGAGATCCTTGGAGACCCATTTAAGGCCTGGCCAGACAGAATGCGGCCTGGCCGTCGAGCCTGTGGCCTTGAACCGCAGCCGGCAGGCCGCACTGTTGAATCGCTCGTTGTTGTATGGCGGCAGTCGCACACAGTGCGGCTTTGACGCACCGGCATACGACCTGCCGCACCGGCCGCCGCCGGGTTGTCACAGACTACAGATTCGCCGCAAGCCGGAGCGGCTGCTTGGCTCTGTTGGCGCACTCAACTGCTCTGTGGTCACACTGGAAGCAGCGGCGTGGGCGGTTTTTGTCTCGCAGCTCGTAGTGCGTGCATCATGGACACAGAAAGACTTATAGAGGAGGTGAGACAATACAACTTTTTGCATGATACACGCGAACCTGATTTGGAGGTAGAATACTTTTGGCCTCGATATACTCCTGATAGAAAGCTGAATTCTCAGAAATAGTGTTGTCACTGTGACGTCCATAACTTCCAATATCAGCTACTGAAAACTCGTAGTATGGATCAACGATCTCCAGGAGAGCCAGCGAAAAGAACTGTTTGTAACAGAAGAACTGGGATCCACTATCATTCGGGCATTTTAACCTGATATGCTTTTCGTCTATGCTTCCAAGGCAGTTCGGAAACCCCCAAAGTTCTAGAAATCCTTCTTCAGATTTCTTCCACACCTCTGTTATAGGAATAGGTAAATACTTGGGTTGTAGAACAGTCCATATTGCCTGGGACACTTGTTTCACAATTACTTAGACCGTTGAATGTCCTAACCGAAAAGAAAAAGCTACGGCCTGTAGTCAAGTATCTGGAAAAGATTAAAATATATTATGCCTATAGAACGAATAGATAAGTTAACAACCAAAGATATGTTTGTTTAAATTCAATGACAATGTTATGAATACAATTAAACAAAACAATCTATTAAGTAGAAAGTTCTCTCTAAAGGAACTAGATGTTACTATCGTTTGCTGTATTCGTAAACACTGCAGATAAGTTTATCACTGCACTCGTAACTACGTTGTGGGATAGCACTTTCTTCCGCCGAACCTTTCATATCATACAGCAAAACTGAAATGGAATAAATTATATGACTTCTGTTTGAAGCACAAAGAGGCCACAAATGGTAAAACTTACCTCAAACAAATGGCTAGTCTGTGCCTTGTATCAACTGGCTTTCTTCAGTTCGTCGTGCACTTCTCGGTGCCACCTTTTTATCGGGCGACGCAGTTCCTCGAAACATTCTCGCGATGTACGAAAATATTTGAAGAACCCATCTTCGTCAGACTCTAGATCAATACACAGACGATGGTATTCTCCTAAGCTTTCTCTCTTGCAATTAATGTCGTGCATCCAACATCTCCTCTCCTTCGTGCCATTTCGTATCGCTAGTGCGAGTTACTCATTTCCTCGCACAAAGATAACGTGTTCCGCGTGAATCTTCCAAATCGTCTAACGCCAGGACAATCGCGCTACGCATGCAAGCTTAATAATGGGGTTCGGCCCTTTCCACAGTGTAACAGCTGACGCATCAACAGTCGCTGCCTGTGTGGCGTCCCTGGCCGCTGACTGGCCCGGCCTCCCGCTGCGCCGTCCGTCTCAGCGGCAGGCCGGATTCTGTCTGGCCAGGCCTTTAGTCCAGTGGTGGCCCACAACTGCCCTACTGTTCAAAGGTGTGAATTCCGAAGGGACCAAACTGCATAGGTTATCGGTCCCTAGACTTACACACTACTTAAACTAACTTATGCTAAGAATAAAACACACACCCATACCCGAGGCCGGACTCGAACCTCCGGCGGGAGGGGCCTCACAGTCCGTGACATGATGCCTCAAACCCCACGGACACTCCGCGTGGCGCTCTAATGCCTGAGGACACCACACAGTAGAATGAGTCTCCAAGGCTTTAACAGGCGCATTGTTAACATGTTCAACAACGGTACGTGGGTGCTATCGGTAGCCTTAGGCAGTGTTGTTATGAAATTTTGTGCCAGTGGGACCTTACGTCTCACATGAACTTCTGAGCTGTGGAATTCCTTTCCGAATGTGACGACACCATGCTGTTTGAGACGTTACCGAGCCCGAGAGGCATGTCGCAGGATGCCAAGCGTTCGCAGCATTACAAATGCAGGTTGTCGGCACTTTTGAGCAAAACTTCAAGTCTCTGCGTCGCAATGGGAGACAATTTCAGGGCTTCGAAAAACTGATCTCTAAATTGTGTTGTACAGATTAGTTCCAGTTAAACTTCCCCTTAGAAAAACTAATGAATTACTGTGCCCATGAAGCCCTTACGTTATTTGATTTTCAAACAGCCGAGCAAAACTGAATAGATAAGTTAACAACTCTTTACTTATTCTGATCTTCACTAAACTGAAACACAATATTTTTAGCGCAACGCAATCTGACTTTCAATAATCCCTACAAAAGAATGGCCCTGACTAACAATAACCTATACCTTTCATGAATCACTTACATCACAAAAATCTTTGTTTCTCGAACTACTGCAATACAGCGAGCGCCAATACTGCCAGCTAAATAAAAGATTCTAACTACTGATAGGCATACTTAACAAATGAAAGATTTTGATAGAGTACAAATAATGTATTTACCTTAATAATATTCAAAACTCATATTTATATATAATGATATACAGTATTACAAATTTATTCTGATGGACACACGTCCAGATCATCCGCTCTCAAAACTCCGCCATCTCACTCCCCACATCCACCACTGCTGGCGGCTCACCTGCAACTGCGCAACGCTACGCGCTGTTCACATCCAGCTGCCTAACACTACAATGGCGAACATCCCAACAATGAGTCCAACCAGCCACAGACTGCACACAGCACAGCCAGTGATTTTCATACAGAGCGCTACGTGGCGTTACCAATATAAAAACCTAAACAGCCTACTTGCACAGTTTCTGATTTCCTGGCCTAATTTTATCATCATCACCTGACATAATGTGACTACACTCCACTATCTTTGTTTCTATTGTCGAAGTTCATCTCATAACCTCTTTTCAAAACACTATCCATTCCCTTGCACTGCTCGTTCAAGTTCTTGACCGCCTATGAGAGAATGGCTTCCCTATAACAGTTCTCACATATCCGTTCCATTTCATATTGCTTTGCAACGTTACGCCCAGATGTTTAAACGAATTGTCAGTGTCAGGCAGGACGCTGGTAATATTGGATCCCAATATTACAGTACTTGTCGATGACTGTTTACATAGTATGTTAAGTACTTGAAACTTTCCACACTGCATGAGATAAAAGGGGCCTCTGTTGCAGTTCTCATTTATACATGCACCTGCTAAGTTTAATATCTGAATAGTGAATTTCTTCGTTATTTGGCTGGAATACGCTGATTGACATTCTGAGTGTGGTTCTGATATCTCTTACTGTATAAGAAACTTAATAACATTGATTCACTTTGTTCAATAGGATTTTTTTATATTCCTTGATAGGAAACAGGAAACTATTGAGTTAGCTTTGTGACTTGAGTTGGTACTCATTACATTTTGATTTTGTTTTGTTTACGAATGAAAGTCCCTTGAAAATGATCCAGTCCTTCTCGATAAACCAGAACGGTTAGAAGACTGCGGAACATGCGGTTTCAAGAATCCGATGAACATCGTGAGACGACAGTTGCTGCAGCTTGAGGTCGTCAGGCTTTAACTTGCTCTTTGAAAACTTCCGAGAGTGAGGCACGCCGTATCTCTCATCGAGCTTATCTCACTCCTGAGAACCTCTCACTCAAAGAGAAAATTGCCGACATTGTCAGCGTGTCCGAACCGCTGCTTCACAGTTTCTCTCTTTTTAGTGAGGCAAACAAACTCTTTGTTGACGTCTCCAGTCATGCTAGTTCAAATTTTGTGTACAAAGAATCTTTACAAGTCAAAAATGAATTGCAGACATTCGGAGTCACAGGCACCGCTATAAATAAATCTACAGAAAATGCTGGGTTTCTCAACTAGTTTGAAATATGGCCATGATAGCGAATAGAAGATTTTACAAAATGTAAGATGGAAAAACCTGCAAAATGGCTCTGAGCACTATGCGACTCAACTTCGGAGGTCATCAGTCGCCTAGAACTTAGAACTAATTAAACCTAACTAACCTAAGGACGTCACACACATCCATGCCCGAGGCAGGATTCGAACCTGCGACCGTAACGGTCGCTCGGCTCCAGACTGTAGCGCCCAGAACCGCACGGCCACTCCGGCCGGCGGATGAAACAGCAAATTACCAAGCTCGCTGTGTGGTATAAGACTTCAGGGTGATTCTTCATATGGATATTAAACTTGGCACGAAAGTATCTTCAACTTTTATAATAGAATAGACTGTGCAACAGACACTGTGTTTCAAACGTGTATTAGAATTACTACAAAGTTGTAATAAACTATGTTGCAATTAAATGTTATAAACAAGCCATTCACAGATTAAATCGTTATTTTAGAGGTTAACATAGTTCATACAATACTAGAAGTGTGTTGTCAAAACCAGGTTAACAATGAGTTCATCAAGTTGACGAACAATGAATTTGCGCTCCAGTTTTACTGATGCTTCAGAGAAGGTCGAAGAGCTACCCGGGTGATACGATTCACAAATAATGACTAGAAAAAAAAACCACAAGCACTTATCGTGAAAGCAGTATACACACATATCGATATACCTTTTGCACGTTTACCATAACGTTACGAAATTCTGAAAATATTTGACCAATAGCCCTTAAGCCAATGTTTGTAAGTTGCAATTTTCAGTTTACAGAAAAGAAAACGCAGCAATTGCTACACACAAATCTTAGTGCCACTGAAATCCGAGACTAACAATAATTCAAAAGAACTGTAGGGTAGAATGAACAAACAAACTGAAAAGCTACGCGGTGAAACTCATATCCTCTTTTGCAGACGAAGTTGAAATGCAGGCCCAGCTTACTCCGCCACTGCGTGGTACAAAAGTGTTCAAGGGAACAGACGATCACAGCAACATAAATCTCTTAGGAGTTAAATAAGTGGAAAGTGCACGGCAGCCAGTGCCAAATGGCTGAATGAAAAATATGAATAAATCCAAAAGAAAATGAACGTCCTGATGACTGTCTCAACATAAAGAAAGGTCAAAACAACCTCCGCTGAAATTAAAAGTTGGGGTGGTAATGGTACGAACACAATATGAATTGCAGTGATAACATGACACAGCCAAAACATTCATAAATAGCTTTTCAGAATCCAGCTGCCATCTTGTAGGAGCCTGCAGCAATACAGATATTGATGTACACGTACATCTCTTTGAATGGAGCTCATCAGTATTTATAAATGTTTCATATAAGTTGACGTTTAGCATCCCGTACTGGTCTACATATAGATCCATCTTGAACATTCATATGAGAAATGAAATGACAATTTACTGCATGGCATCACAGAGTAAAATGGGTAAAAAAGCAACCGTTTAGAGGTGGTACCATAAAAGTGCTTTACGCAGTGATCCCTTAAAATCAGTATGACAGTATTCCAGAATCATCAGTCGCATGGCGAGTAGTACCAAAAACGATATAGTCATTCATTGTAAGCGAAAAATCTTGATAAAAATGGCACGCTGTCCATGAGAATAAGTCACTAACACCGAAATAAAAGAAATTGTAGGTATTATCCCTTAGACATCCGTAAACACACTTAAAGTTACATACTGCAAGATATTCACAGCTAGGTTAACAGATCAAGCTGGTTGTTTCAGGCTCAAAAAATAGAACAACCCGCTGTGGCGAAATCATGTGCGAAGTTGATCACAGTGTTTTCTTTTCTGACTGTGAAGATACACCTTGAGACATGTAGCAGAAATGAAATAATTTTATTTCGATTCAAAAGAATTGGCTACAAAATCTGATTATACTGATTATAAACACAGTAATTCAAAATGTTTCCGTTTGTTAGTCAGTTAGTTGGTTGTATGTTCCACTGATCAGTGCATGATACGGTAGCCATTATGATGTGGAACGTGTCAAGTGCACAAGAAATGCACAGCTAAGGATTAATATTTCTTTTATTTACCCCATTCCCTTAAATGGGACAAAATGCATACACTATATTTATAGATTTATTTATTCCTATTCAAGAATTCATCTATGGTATAGAAGGAGCTGTCAAGGAGATATGATCTGAATTTTTTTTGGAGCTGTTACTGCTGCCTGTCAGAAATTTTACTTTATCTGGTAATTTGTCGAAAATTTTTATATCAGCATATTGTACCTCTTTCTGTGCCATTGATAGATTGAGTAAAGGATAGTGTAAATCTTTCTTTTTTCTGGTATTATTATCATGAATGTCACTGTTGTTTTTAAACTGCTCCATCTAATTGAGAACAAATTTCATTTGTGAGTAAATGTACTGTGAGGCTGTTGTAAGAATTCCCAATCTTTTAAAAAGATGCTTACAAGATGTGCGACCATGAACCCCACACATTATTCTAACAACTTCTTTTGAGCAGTGAATACTTTTTGTCTAAATGTTGAGGTACCCCAAAATATTATTCTGTATGACATCAGAGAGTGAAAGTATGTAAAGTAAGTTAGCTTACTAATTTCTATATCCTCAAAATTGGCAATTATTCCGATTGCAAATGTTGCTGAACCTAGTTGCTTTAGAAGATCCAAAATATGAATTTTCCATTTAAGATTCTCACCCAAAAACTTAGTATGCTCTACCCTGTCTACTGACTTCTGTTGATGTGTTATATTTATTGAAGGAACTGTACTTTTGGAAGCAGAAAATTGGATGTACTGTGTTTTTTCAAGGTTTAGAGTAAGCCCATTTGCAGAAAACCAATTAATGACTTTTCCAAAGATGTTATTTGTATCATTTTCAATTGGAGTTTCTTTTACTGGATTAATAATGATGCTTGTATCATCAGCAAACAGTGTCAATGCAGCTTCCTGTTTCAGATAGGAAGGGAGGTCATTCACATTTTTCATAAACAGAAGGGGACCCATTATGGAACCCTGTGGAACACCTAATGTAATTTCACCCCAGTTAGATAAAGTGGCAAACTTATTTAAATCACTTGACCCATATAAAGAAACTTTTGCTTCATGTTCTGTAGGTATGACTTAAACCACTCATATGCTATTCCATTTATACCATAGAACTGTAATTTTTGTAACATAATTTCATGGTTCACACAATCAAATGGTTTGGACGAGTCACAGAAAATTTGTATTGGTGACATTTTACTGTTTAAAGACTCTATTATGTGGACAGTGAAATTGTATAAAGCTATCTCAGTGGAATAGCATTTTTAAAATCCGAACTGTAATTTACTATGTATCCCATTAGCGTTGAAATGGCTAACCACTCTAGAGTACATTAATTTCTCGAAGATTTTTGAAAATGCTGTAAGCAAGGATACTGGCCGACAGTTATTGACATCTGTGGTGTCCCCCTTTTTGTAGAGCAGCCTGACAATGGCATATTTTAACCTGTCGGAAAATACCTTGAGTTAGTGATGCATTACATATGTTGTAAGTAGGCTGTTTATGTTTTCTCTATGTAAGTAGGCTGTTTATGTTTTCTTATTGGCAACGTTACGTAGCGCTCAATATGAAAATCACTGGCTGTGCTGTGTGCAGTCTGTGGCTGCTTTGCATTGTTGTAATTCTCGCCATTGTAGTGTTAGGCAGCTGGATGTGAACAGCGCGTAGCGTTGCGCAGTTGGAGGTGAGCCGCCAGCAGTGGTGGATGTGGGGAGAGAGATGGCGGAGTTTTGTAATTTGTCATGAACTGCTATATTTATATATGATGATATCAAGGTAAATACATTGTTTGTTCTCTATTAATATCTTTCATTTGCTAACTATCCCTATCAGTAGTTAGTGCCTTCCATAGTTTGAATCTTTTATTTAGCTGGCAGTAGTGGCGCTCGCTGTATTGCAGTAGCTTGAGCAGCGAAGATTTTTGTGAGGTAAGTGATTTGTGAAACGTATAGGTTAATGTTAGTCAGGGCCATTCTTTTGTAGGGATTTTTGAAAGTCAGACTGCGTTGCGCTAACAAAATATTGTGTGTCAGGTTAAGCACAGCCATATATAATTTTCTTTTCAAGTACATGGTAATATTTCTTTTTACAATCAGTTGTTGTGGTGCACCACTTTAATTACTTAGACATTAAGATGTGATTATACATTTGCCTTATCTGCATTGTTATCTTTAGTGTACTATTTTTTCTGCTTGAGCTATGTCATGTTTAGATATAAGCTGCTGTTTGCCAGGCATAGTGCTACTGAACTTTAATTTGTGTTACTCTGCTAAGCCAGATTTATTTTTTGTTTGCTGCATTGCCTCATATTAGTTGTAATGTTGAATTGCTTGGTAATTTAGATTTACTGTAGCTTGCTTTGCGATTTTCCATTTTTTTTATTGCTGTTTATACTAATTGTTTTATGTGCTGCTGCATTGCCTCGTTCCTTAGTTTAGTATCTGACCTCAGTAGATTTAAGTTAGCTTAAGAGGGGGTAGACTATATAAGAACCTAACTATGGAGAATAGGGAAAGAATGCTTTGAAAGTTATATGAAAACGATTTGGGCCTAAATGAGTATTGCACAATGAGCCATATTTCTTTTGAAAGAAATATGGTTAGAATACAGAAAACAGGTTTAGGTAGGATTTTCTTGGAAATAAATGTTGAGGTGAGAAATGTGTGAACATATAAATACAGAAAGCATGCTTAGATAGAATTTTTTTGGTGGAAACAAAGGATGAAATAAGAGGAAAGATATATGAAGTTTTGGGTTGGACTGCAGTACCAAATGTGACACTGAAAACGAACCCTGTCCTTTCCTATTGGTGTTATCCCACTATGTGTTTGTGTACCCTTGTGTATTTGTTTTCTTCCTGTCTCTATGTAGTTTCATAGAATTTTTTCTTCTTTTAATATTAAGCTACATTCACTATGATGAGGAATACTGTTATCCTCGAATATAATTGGCATTAATAATACGTTATTTACTTTGTAAAGATGTTAGACATTATTAATTCTGTTCTGTTCAATGCTCATGTGTGAAGTTGATGTTTCAAAAGTTATTGTGATCCTTTATGTATGTACTCATGTCATAATTCCACTGATGTATATGTTTATTTCTATTTTTTTGTAAAGCCTGTGTTACTACAAATGTTATCTGTATTGTTATGTTCTTTAATGATGTATTTTGTACCTTTGTAATTGTATTTTCATGTTGTAAATTTATAATTGTACAGACACCAGTTCTTCCAATTAAGTTACATTTCACTGCACACGTTTCTGTTGGTCATAGTATATGGACAATATGTGAGAAGTAGGGACTGTTAGTGTTTGCACGTGTGTTAATAATTCAGCAAGGGACTGGATAACAGCATTGCTGGTTCTAAGGACAATTCCAAAAACTTTGTGAGTGCACAAGTGGTGGTTTATGGACTTGCTATATTCTCCGCAAGACTCTTTGATGGTGAGTGTGCACCTGCACAATCGCAACAGATGGCTGCTGGCCATCTCTACAAGGACTACAGTGGGTCTGCATCTTTGATGGCCCACCATTACCATTATCTCTACAAGGACTACAGTGGGTCTGCACCTCTGGTGGCCCACCAATACCGTAATCTCTACCAGGACTACAGTGGGTCTGCTCTGTGATGACCTACCTACCAATATTCTTCCAAACTTCGAATGACTCTGCTGTGGGTTTGCTCTGTTGTGGCCCATTACCTGTATGCATGTCAAGAGTCAGCACTGTCTTTCCGTTGGAAGGACAACACTACTTCTTCAAGACTGCATGGAAATCCACTACTTCTGTGTGCAATTTCTTTTACTAATGAGACTTTGTAAAAAAAACCTGTAATTACTGTTATGATGAATGATCAGGACTATCTTTATGGACTGTGAGAAAATTTTAGCTTTTGACCAACATTGTATCAATAAGTGTGTGCATTTGATTTCTTTGTTATTGTAATTATGAAAAATTTTATCAAATCATTATTGGCCACTGCCCAAAAAAAATTTGTAAAATTTTTTTTGGGGAGCATGGGGGCTATGTAAGTAGGCTGTTTATGTTTTCTCTATGTAAGTAGGCTGTTTATGTTTTCTTATTGGCAACGTTACGTAGCGCTCAATATGAAAATCACTGGCTGTGCTGTGTGCAGTCTGTGGCTGCTTTGCATTGTTGTAATTCTCGCCATTGTAGTGTTAGGCAGCTGGATGTGAACAGCGCATAGCGTTGCGCAGTTGGAGGTGAGCCGCCAGCAGTGGTGGATGTGGGGAGAGAGATGGCGGAGTTTTGTAATTTGTCATGAACTGCTATATTTATATATGATGATATCAAGGTAAATACATTGTTTGTTCTCTATTAATATCTTTCATTTGCTAACTATCCCTATCAGTAGTTAGTGCCTTCCATAGTTTGAATCTTTTATTTAGCTGGCAATAGTGGCGCTCGCTGTATTGCAGTAGCTTGAGCAGCGAAGATTTTTGTGAGGTAAGTGATTTGTGAAACGTATAGGTTAATGTTAGTCAGGGCCATTCTTTTGTAGGGATTTTTGAAAGTCAGATTGCGTTGCGCTAACAAAATATTGTGTGTCAGGTTAAGCACAGCCATATATAAATTGTTCAAAGGGGACGTTTCAATGTGTCTCAGAACATCAGCTGTAATTGCTCCACATTGTTTTAATATCTTATTACAGATGCCATCTACTCCAAAAGAACATTTATTTTTCAAAGATTTAATATTTTACTTATTTCATAAAAGGTTGTTAGGTGAAACTCAATATGTCTAATTTTTTTTTCAGAACAGAGTCTCAAATGACGGCTCCAATTCCTAATCCTGTTTAGAGTATGTAGACAGTAGCGCCAATGATATGCAACAAAATTGGCTCTGCAGTTACTGCAGAGCAGATGATTAGCGTCTTTATGGTCTGCCACCATTATTTTCCCACGTCTCTCATGTCAATAATTCGATCTTTCTCAAAGAACGGAGATGGCGATAAGACGGACGTGCACATCGTGTTGTCATGCTGTTTGCCATCTCCGACGGAAGACTTCCATTCGAAAAATGAAACTGAATGAACGCACCACGTTACGTCAAACATGCTATCTCCATTGTGCGCTATATTTCCTTGCCTTTCGCTACAAGCTTCTCCCATACACACACTGCAGTTCCGTCTTCACTTCAACTATTTACAAGACTGCTCACTAACTCACCTTAAATACTGTTAACTAAATTGTGAATAAGTTTTGCTTCTGAATATGTGTTAAAGCGCCGGGATTAGTGTAATTTTGGTGGGCAACGTGTAGACTGTAAATAGGCCACTTAACGGAGAACTTTAGTTGCCAAAATGTGTCAAACTGCGTTAAGACGATGAGTTGAAGATAGGTTTAGCATCCTGCGGCCTGTTGTGAAGTCACCAAGCGGAAGAGTATGTATTGGTGAGAATACTACAGAGTCCGTTCTCTGCCAAGAAATCCTATACATAAGACGAGGCCCTCTCGAGTCCAGAAATAAGGCTGTCTGTTTCTTTCTACTGCCGCATGACCGTGTTTGACGACAAGTATTGCTTGGGTTGTACAAGATTGCCTCCATCAGCAGTAGATTTTCGACACATTATTGTTGATGGAAAGACAATTGTGCTCGAAGGATTTTTAATTCTGCACCAGCGTGAAGGTGGATTTATAAATCCAAAGCTTTAGAGATTCACACACATGCAGGACAGAGAGCTTTACGCCTCACCTGGGCACGTCAACATCGACATTGGTTTGTTGGTGACTGGAAACAATTTGCCAGGTCGGACGTGTCTCGTTTCAAATCGTAACAAGCGAATGGACGTGTACAGGTATGGAGACAACCTCATGAATCCATGGACCTTGCATGTAAGCAGGGGACTGCTCAAGCTAGTGGAAGCTCGGTAATGGTGTGGGGCGTGTGCAGCTGGAGTGATATGGGACCACAGATACGTCTAGATACTCTGACGGGTGACATATACATAAGTGACATATACGTAAGCAACTTATCTGATCACCTGCATGCATTCATGTGCATTGTGGGTTCCGACGGACTTCGGAAATTTCTGAAGGACAATGCAACACTCCACACGTCCAGTATTGCTAGAGAGTGGTTCCAGGAACACTCTTCTGAGCTTAAACACTTCCGCTGGCCACCAAACTCTCCAGACGTGAACATTATGGAGCATATCTGGGAGGACTTGCAACGTCCTGTTCAGAAGGGATCTGCACCCCTTCCTACTCTTACGAATTTATGGACAGCCCTGCAGGATTTAGGATTCATGGAGTCAATTCCCTCCAGCACTACTTCAGACACTGGTCGAGTCCATGCCACGTCGTGCTGCGGCACTCCTGAATGCTCGCAGGGGCTCTACACGATATTAGGCAGGTGTATCAGTTTCTTTGGCTCTTCAGTGCATAAAACACTGTTCCAATAAGATGCTCAAGTTCGCTGACAGTCACTGGAGAGCTTTGGCTGGATTCTTCTGAAGGGTATCGCAGTTCGACTGTTGAGTAATATGTTCCAGAAAATGACTGTGAAAAAAATGCCTGAAATACTCAACAGGTACCTTGATTGTTACCCATGCCGTTCATTCCCTTCTTGAAAATAACAGTACATTTGGTTTCTAAGTATAGTATGAAACCCACCACAAGTATTTGAAAATATACTGCCACAGAGCGTCATGGTGTTCGAAAACTCATATGAAACCGATCACAATGATCTGAATTCGTATTGGCAGAGACTGTCTCAGCGACGTCTCTATAATCAATATTCTTTCCAAGTGTGCCATTTGAATGGAGTCGGGGAGTCGTCATTTTTTAAGTGTAAAGCTTTTTGTGAATATCGGTCTTAGTATGCCTATTTGAAAAAGTTACAACCTGAGAAACGACCAACCCTTCCACTACTGCTCCAACACATAGCACCACTTTCTTGCTGTAAAGTGACTTACCTGGTGCTGTATAAAATGTATGGAAATAATAGCGCTAATAATGAAAAAAATTCCTGCAGTGGGTATAAGGAGGTCATAGCTGACTTAGGGAAGTCGGAGACATGGCACTTCCAATTTTGTACTACCTCCTAACAGTCTTGAACACGCCTTTTCGAGTCCCTTGGCACTGAAAAGCGTCTATAGGCTGTGTCCTAGCCTGGGGGTAGTTGTCGTAACACAGTACTTAATAACATAGGTGATATGTACAGGGTTATTACAAATGATTGAAGCGATTTCACAGCTCTACAATAACTTTATTATTTGAGATATTTTCACAATGCTTTGCACACACATACAAAAACTCAAAAAGTTTTTTTAGGCATTCACAAATGTTCGATATGTGCCCCTTTAGTGATTCGGCAGACATCAAGCCAATAATCAAGTTCCTCCCACACTCGGCGCAGCATGTCCCCATCAATGAGTTCGAAAGCATCGTTGATGCGAGCTCGCAGTTCTGGCACGTTTCTTGGTAGAGGAGGTTTAAACACTGAATCTTTCACATAACCCCACAGAAAGAAATCGCATGGGGTTAAGTCGGGAGAGCGTGGAGGCCATGACATGAATTGCTGATCATCATCTCCACCACGACCGATCCATCGGTTTTCCAATCTCCTGTTTAAGAATTGCCGAACATTATGATGGAAGTGCGGTGGAGCACCATCCTGTTGAAAGATGAAGTCGTCGCTGTCGGTCTCCAATTGTGGCATGACCCAATTTTCCAGCATGTCCAGATACACGTGTCCTGTAACGTTTTTTTTCGCAGAAGAAAAAGGGGCCGTAAACTTTAAACCGTGAGATTGCACAAAACACTTTAACTTTTGGTGAATTGCGAATTTGCTGCACGAATGCGTGAGGATTTTCTACCGCCAAGATTCCGCACATTGTGTCTGTTCACTTCACCATTAAGAAAAAATGTTGCTTCATCACTGAAAACAAGTTTCGCACTGAACGCACCCTCTTCCATGAGCTGTTGCAACCGCGCCGAAAATTCAAAGCGTTTGACTTTGTCATCGGATGTCAGGGTTTGTAGCAATTGTAAACGGTAAGGCTTCTGCTTTAGCCTTTTCCGTAAGATTTTCCAAACCGTCGGCTGCAGTACGTTTAGCTCCCTGCTTGCTTTATTCGTCGACTTCCGCGGGCTACGCGTGAAACTTGCCCGCACGCGTTCAACCGTTTCTTCGCTCACTGCAGGCCGACCCGTTGATTTTCCCTTACAGAGGCATCCAGAAGCTTTAAACTGCGCATACCGTCGCCGAATGGAGTTAGCAGTTGGTGGATCTTTGTTGAACTTCGTCCTGAAGTGTCGTTGCACTGTTATGACTGACTGATGTGAGTGCATTTCAAGCACGACATACGCTGTCTCGGCTCCTGTCGCCATTTTGTCTCACTGCGCTCTCGAGCGCTCTGGCGGCAGAAACCTGAAGTGCGGCTTCAGCCGAACAAAACTTTATGAGTTTTTCTACGTATCTGTAGTGTGTCGTGACCATTTGTCAATGACTGGAGCTACAGTGAACTTATGAAATCGCTTCAATCATTTGTAATAGCCCTGTACTTAAAGGAAAAGAAAGAAAAACTGAAACACAGACAATGAAATTCATTCTGCTGCAGAAACAAAGGCACATTGGCAGGTATGAAATAATACCACACAATCACTTCTAATGCCATCACCATAACCAGTACAGAATGCAGACATGAATCACAATTGCTTAGTTAGTTGCATGGTCAATACATCTTCTGAAAAGTTCTTTTATAAAAATGATGTGGTAAATTTACAGAAATGTATGCATTAACTATTTCAATATTAGTTAACACTTTATTTTCTAGTCGTGCAACTACACTTAAAAACAAGTTTTTTATACTGCCTACCAGTTTTAAAGCAGAAATTGGCCAACCGAATAGAAGAAGTAGTCCCAGATAAATGGTTTTATGTTAGATTTAAAACATGTTTTTCTACCTGTCAGACATTTTATGTTGCTGGAAAAGCTTCCGTTGCTGCATATTGATCTCCTTTCTGAGACATTGACACAATTACTCATGGGTAAAGTACAGGAGGGCGGCAGGGACCAGGGACTGTGACATTCTCCGGAACTGCGAGCAGCTATGCGGCGCAAGATGCGACACATTGACGATCAGCGACTGGGAGGGTGCGGCTGAGTTCCAGCTGAGCGACCTTGCAGGTGGCAGCAGTGATGTTGGCATGACAGGAGCTCCTGAGCCGGCTGGACTCGCAGAACAGCACTGTGGGCGGCACGCCGACACTGTGCTGCTCTCATCACAGTACTCTGAAGGATGTGAATGAGGAAACGCTTCCAAATACCGCTGCATCACTGGATGTATAAATTTAGCAATCTCTATTGAGCAAACCTTCTGGAATCCAAACTGTGATACGCCAAGTAAATTGTTTCCACTTATGTGTGAGACTAATTAGAGTATATTACTTTCTCGAATATTTCGGAAAAAGAAGTCAGCAAAGAAACCGAATGATAATTATTGAAGGTTGTCTTATCACTGTATATTTTAACCAGTGTGGAATAATTCTCTGTGTCAGTTATGCATTGTGTATATCACAAAGCACATTGCTTATTAGATAGCAACAATTTTTCAGAATTCTGTCTGCAGTTCCATTGACACAATGTGAGCTATTGTTTCTGAGTATTTGTATAATTCTGCTAATCTCAGTGAAGAATGTTGATACTATTTGCTAGTTGCTTAATATTATGTGAAATGATATTTTTTATGCTTTCTCTTGCCTCTTCAACTGAACCACTAAATCCTAGTTTTGCTGCTATAGTTAGAAAGAGATTGTTAAATGTACTTGCAGCTTCTGAAGCATCAGTCACAAATTGTCATATAATTGAATGTTATGATATCTTGTACATTGACCAGCTAACCTATCTTCCAATTGAGAACATTGTTTTGATCTTCTTATAGACATTATTTGTTTGATTCAAGATGTGAAGATATTTGAAGAATATTTGCTACCGACAGCGCCCGACAACGTGTGTCAGCGCATTGTCAATGCATTGTCAATGCATGTGCGAACACTATGGAAGGTATAACGATATGTTTACGTAATTTGTATACATAAACATACAGTTATAAATGTCCCCGTTAGTAGTCGCTAATTATAACAATATGTTTAAATTTGTGCTGTATCTTACAGCTACAATCAGCAGTGGAAATATATTTGCGAACGCCGACCGTGTGCGGCTGTTTCTTGTTGGATCGATTGATCAGTCGGAAGTTGCATTGCAGAGGAGAGTAAATGCCTATTCAAAATATAATTATCTTCGGATAGCTCAACATGAATTTCCTAAGGGACCGTAGTTTATCATGCATTTACCAGTAGAATATGGCGCGGAGAAAATATTTCGCCGCATGCAACTTTCGTACGGTCTCGACGAAAGAATTCGTGACTGTGAACTCTCTATTTGGCAGAAACATAAAGAAAATTAAATAACTTCATAAAGGAGTGAGACATAGATTCTATAATAAACAAATAGTCGATGCACCATTTCCCTTTAACTCTGAATTTATGGCAATTAAAAGATGAACTTACACTGCAATGAAGGATTTAACATGGATGGCGTTTTGACTGGCACTTCTCGTAATGAAAATAATTCCTTTGACGTTTTCACATACACATCGCACAATAAATCTAATGCTATGCAGTATTGCACTTTTAGCATTGCACTTTTACTTTACACTAAAATAATGTTATTTTTAACAATAATAACAAGCGGCAAGACATGCGCGCCCTACACAGGTTACAAGAGACAAGAGAGAAAAATGAGTAACTGTTCATCGAGAATATCTCGTACATAAAAAAAAAAATGTGTAAAAGGGTTCTTCTTCTGTCCGTTTTTCTCACCGCGGGTTTCAAAGTCAATAACTCACTGCATCTCTGACGGCGCTTCGACAATAAACAAGTTACGTCACGGGTCGTTCACCTTTTACATTCTCGCAACATTATTAGCTAACTGTAGCTGTTGTCGAGCGACTGCTCGATTAGTGAACGATTTAAAATGATAAGGCAATCACATAATGTTACAAAGGCGAGCTACTCACTGTTGAGAGGAATGTCGTTATACGTATTGCCAAATGCATTGCGGTTGATGGACATCATTTTGAGCATTTATAGCATTAGTGTGGTATTTACAGGTAATCACGCTGTAACAGCATGCGTTCTCAGAAATGATAAGTCTACAAAGGTACATATATCACATTGTAACAACCGAAATAAAATGTTCAAACATACCTATGTTCTGTATTTTAATTTAAAAAACCTTCCTGTTACCAACAGTTGGTCTAAAATTGTGAGACACATGTTTGTGACTATTACAGCGCCATCTGTCACAAAGCGAAAAAAGTGGTCCAACTAAAACATTGATATTTCTTTATGTACTACACGAATATCTAATAAAAAATGGGGATTCCTATATAAAGAAACGCAGTTGATATCCGTTTGACCTGTGGCAGCGCCATCTAGCGGGCCAACCATAGCGCCATCTGATGTCCCCCTTCAAGCTAGACAAGGTTCGTTCATTGTAGGTTTTCTCGTTTGACGCTTATTTCGGGAGATATTTGGCCCGGTCACGATCAATACACCACCCTGTATTACTGGAGGAAGCATCGCAGAAAAGACTTTATATAGTGACTGAAATAGACACGGTGTCATCTGCTGAAAATTGACTATTGACTGACAAGAGACTTAGATAAATAGTGCGACATTAAAAAAAAAAAAGTTGGAAAATATTGTTTTATGCAACGAAACCAGTGGACATTGGAGCGTTGTTTTTAATGACACGTAAAGGTTGAGATACTAGCGCCACCATAACTGCTCTGCCAAATTTAACAGAAGACGTCGAGGTTGTCAGACACACCATTGAAACGTGAAACACACTACAAGCAATGTAAGGCCCGTAGAAGATTGAAATGTCCCTGGACAAGAATCATGAGCAAATTAAATGTATGGTGTAAATAAATTTAAATTTTTGTTAGTTTCAAGAGCCAATATACTATTGTTCCTGCCTTCAGTTATTTTATGACCCACAACAAAAAAATTTACCAATCACCTGTGCTTGCATCAGTGAAATATAAAATGCAAGAAAGAAAAAAAGTGCCGAGTAACACTGGGTAAGACTCTTTACCTTGCGGCAGCTTTGCTGTGGACGTTTTAGTAAAGGGTTGGTAGAGCGTATCTGGGCACTCCTTCTTTAGGCCACAAGTGGCCCATCGGGACCATCCGACCGCCGTATCATCCTCAGTTGAGGATGCGGATGGGAGGGGCGTGTGGTCAGCACACCGCTGTCCCGGTCGTTATGATGGCTTTCTTTGACCGTAGCCGGTACTGTTCGGTCGAGCAGCTCCTCAACTGGCATCACGAGACTGAGTGCACCCCGAAAATTGGCAACAGCGCATGGCGACCTGGATGGTCACCCATCCAAGTGCCAGCAACGCCCGACAGCGCTCAACTTCCGTGATCTCATAGGAACAGGCGTATCCACTGCGGGAAAGCCATTGCCGAAATCTTATCTGAGGTAACCGATTTTTTCCATTACGTATACTAGGCGTCCAGGTCTCAGAAGACTCCTCACACTTACACAGAAATACAACCCCCTCCCCTCCATCGCTTCCAAGATCCTGGTTTCGTTTGTCCACATCATGATGCGCTCTTCGAATATAGCTTTAGAAAACCAGGTGACAAGATAATATCCGTCTTTAATATCCAACCAAATTGATTTCACTGTAGGTGTTCCCATATATTGAAGTTTCGCTTGTACAGCCTCATGTGTAGAAGCGGTCAACGTACTGTTATTTTGAGGCATGTATTGCAAACAAGTCGTCGCTCATTCCGACTGTATTTCTAAAGCTAAACTACAGTGTGCTGTCCCATTAGTGTGACCACCTATCCAGTGTCTGATTAATCACCTCTTGCAGTGCGGACCACTGCGAAAAGTGGTGACGTGGAGGAATAGGGTCGGTGACGTTTTGGAAGGTACCCACAGGGATATGGAGCTGTGTCGACTCCAATGCGTCGACTCAACTGCGCCAGGCTTTTTCGGTTAAGGATCCATGAACAGGGCAGACCGATCATGATCGTCGCACTGATTCTCGACTAGGTTTTAAATCCGGGTAATTTAGTGGGTGAATGAGTTCGGTGAACTCATTCTGTTGCTCTTAGAACCAATCACGTAAACCGCGAGCTGTGTGAGACGCTACATTATCCTCCTGGTACATGCCATCGTGCCGAAAAGAAAAAAAAACTGGCTACAGGGGTGGACATGACCCTCAACGATAGACGCGTGCTTGTGTTGGCTCACTGTGCCGCCCAGAATGTATGATCACCCTTGTTATGCCACTGAAACATTTACCAGACCATACGGTTCCCTCCTGCGACTAGGACGCTTCCGACGATTCTTACAGGATGTTTGTTTCCAAACGCATCACGTCATTTGGAGAGACGTCTACAGACGTTAAAGTAACCTCTGGCGTGCCGCAGGGGAGTGTTACGGGACCATTGCTTTTCACAATATATATAAATGACCTAGTAGATAGTGTCGGAAGTTCCATGCGGCTTTTCGCGGATGATGCTGTAGTGTACAGAGAAGTTGCAGCATTAGAAAATTGTAGCGAAATGCAGGAAGATCTGCAGCGGATAGGCACTTGGTGCAGGGAGTGGCAACTGTCCCTTAACATAGACAAATGTAATGTATTGCGAATACATAGAAAGAAGGATCCTTTATTGTATGATTATATGATAGCGGAACAAACACTGGTAGCAGTTACTTCTGTAAAATATCTGGGAGTATGCGTGCGGAACGATTTGAAGTGGAATGATCATATAAAATTAATTGTTGGTAAGGCGGGTACCAGTTTGAGATTCAATAGGAGAGTGCTTTGAAAATGTAGTCCATCAACAAAGGAGGTGGCTTACAAAACACTCGTTCGACCTATACTTGAGTATTGCTCATCAGTGTGGGATCCGTACCAGATCGGTTTGACGGAGGCGATAGAGAAGATCCAAAGAAGAGCGGCGCGTTTCGTCACAGGGTTATTTGGTAACCGTGATAGCGTTACGGAGATGTTTAATAAACTCAAGTGGCAGACTCTGCAAGAGAGGCGCTCTGCATCGCGGTGTAGATTGCTCGCCAGGTTTCGAGAGGGTGCGTTTCTGGATGAGGTATCGAATATATTGCTTCCCCCCTACTTATACCTCCCGAGGAGATCACGAATGTAAAATTAGAGAGATCAGAGCGCGCACGGAGGCTTTCAGACAGTCGTTCTTCCTGCGAACCATACGCGACTGGAACAGGAAAGGGAGGTAATGACAGTGGCACGTAAAGTGCCCTCCGCCACACACCGTTGGGTGGCTTGCGGAGTATAAATGTAGATGTAGATGTAGATTTGTTCGTTGGAGTATAAAATGTGATTCACCTGAAAAGTCACCTGACGCCACTCAGTTGACGTCCAGATGCGGTACTGCCGCGCAAACCTGAGCCTTCGCCGCCGATGAACCGCGGGCAGCATGTGTGACGAACCAGGCGCCTGTTGTGGAGCCCCACGCGCAGCTATGTTCGCTGAACGCTCTTTGGTACGTCTGGGCGGTCAGTCGCTAAACTGCTGCACGCCTATTCGCCCATACACCACGCAGCAGTTGTCTTTAACCCCTATCGTCCATGGCCTACGGATCTATGGCGCGGTATGCTTCGACCACGACAGCACGTGAACGGTTTACAGACTTAACTGTTTCATAAATACTTCCCTATTTATCCAGAAAGTCAATGATTGTGCCACTTTGACGTCAGACAAATCGCTCCCTTTCCGCATGACGTAACGGCTACACTATTTTCCGCGTCCGTAGCCCCCTCCGCCCACCCCTCTGCCCGCCACCGAATACACTTTACATACCCACAAGTGCTAGTAAAGAGAATTTACATACCCTCAAGTGCTAGTAAAGAGTATTTACATACCCTCAAGTGCTAGTAAAGAGTAAATACATACCCTCAAGTGCTAGTAAAGAGTATTTACATACCCTCAAATGCTAGTAAAGAGTATTTACATACCCTCAAGTGCTAGTAAAGAGTATTTACATATGCTCAATAGCTAGTAAGGAGTATTTACATACCCTCAAGTGCTAGTTAAGAGTATTTACATACCCTCAAGTGCTAGTAAAGAGTATTTACATACCCTCAAGTGCTAGTTTCTGAAGAAGAGAAATTTGTTAACATCGCGTGTAGATTTAAGTGTCCTGAAGTCGTTTCTGAAACTATTTGTATGGAGTGTAGCCATCTATGGAAGTGGAACATGGACGATTAATAGTTTGGACAAGAAGAGAATAGAAGCTTTCGTAATGAGGTGCTACAGAAGAATGTTGAAGATTAGTGAACGCATTATTGTGGCCAAGATAGACACGATTCCCATGCCTACTACAGTAGTACAAGTTTATATGCCAACTAGCTCTGCAGATGATGAAGAAATTGATGAAATGTATGATGAGATAAAATAAATTATTCAGGTAGTGAAGGGAGAGGAAAATTTAATAGTCATGGGTGATTGGAATTCGAGAGTAGGATAAGGGAGAGAAGGAAACGTAGTGGATGAATATGGACTGGGGGAGAGAAATGAAAAAGGAATCCGTCTGGTTGAATTTTGCACAGAGCATAACTTAATCATAACTAACACCTGGTTTAAGAATCATAAAAGAAGGTTGTATACATGGAAGAATCCTGGAGATACTAGAAGGTATCAGATAGATTATATAATGGCAAGACAGAGATTTAGGAACCAGGTTTCAAATTGTAAGACATTTACAGGGACAGATGTGAGCTTTGATCACAATCTATTGGCTATGAACTGTGGATTAAAACTGAAGAAACTGCAAAAAGATAGGAATTTAACGAGATGGGACCTGGATAAACTGACTAAACCAGAGGTTGTACAGAGATTCAGGGAGAACATAAGGGAACAATTGACAGGAATGGGGGAAAGGAATACAGTAGAAGAAGAATGGGAAGCTCTGTGGGATGAAGTAGTGAAGGCAGCACAGGATCAAGTAGGTAAAAAGACGAGGGCTAGTTGAATTCCTTGGGTAACAGAAGTAATATTGAATTTAATTGATGAAAGGAGAAAATATAAAAATGCAGTAAATGAAGCAGGCAGAAAGGAATACAAACGTCTCAAAAATGAGATCTACAGGAAGTGTAAAATGGCTAAGCAGGGATGGCTAGAGGACAAATGTAAGGATGTAGAGGCTTATCTCTCTAGGGGTAAGATAGATGCTGCCTACAGGAAAATTAAAGAGACCTTTGGAGAAGAGAGAACCACTTGTATGAATATCAAGAGCTCAGATGGAAACCCATTTCTAAGTAAAGAAGGGAAAGCAGAAAGGTGGAATGAGTATATAGAGGGTCTATACAAGGGTGATGTACTTAACGACAACATTATGGAAATGGAAGAGGATGTAGATAAAGTAGAATGGGAGATACGATACTGCGTGAAGAATTTGACAGAGCACTGAAAGACCTGAGTCGAAACAAGGCCCCGGGAGTAGACAACATTCCATTGGAACTACTGACGGCCTTGGGAGAACTATCAGTTTAATAAGTCACAGCTACAAAATACTAACGCGAATTCTTTACAGACGAATGGAAAAACTGGTAGAAGCCGACCTCGGCGAAGATTACTTTGGATTCCGCAGAAATGTTGGAGCACGTGAGGCAATACTGACCCTACGACTTATCTTAGAAAATAGATAAAGGAAAGGAAAACCTACATTTCTAGCATTTGTAGACTCAGAGAAAGCTTTTGACAATGTTGACTGGAATACTCTAAAGGTGGCAGGGGTAAAATACATGGAGCGAAAGGCTATTTACAATTTGTACAGAAACCAGGTGGTAGTTATAAGAGTCGAGGGGCATGAAAAGGAAGCAGCGGTTGGGAAGGGAGTGAGACCTGGTTGTAGCCTCTCCCCGATGTTATTCAATCTGTATATTGAGCTAGCAGTAAAGGAAAGAAAAGAAAAATTCGGAGAAGGTATTATAGTCGTTGGAGAAAAAATAAAAATGTTGAGGTTCGCCGATGACATTGTAATTCTATCAGAGACAGCAAAGAACTTGGAAGAGCATTTGAACGGAATGGACAGTGTCTTGAAAGGAGGATATAAGATGAACATCAACAAAAGCAGAACGAGGATTATGGAATGTAGTCGAATTAAGTCGGGTGATGCTGAGGGAATTAGATTAGGAAATGAGACACTTAAAGTAGTAAAGGAGTTTTGCTATTTGGGGAGAAAAATAACTGATGATGGTCGAAGTAGAGAAGATATAAAATGTAGACTGGCAATGGCAAGGAAAGCGTTTGTGAAGAAGAGAAATTAGTTAACATCGAGCATAGATTTAAGTGTCAGGAAGTCGTTTCTGAAAGTATTTGTATGGAGTGTAGCCATGTATGGAAGGACGATAAATACTTTGGACAAGAAGGGAGTAGAAGCTTTCGAAATGTGGTGCTGCAGAAGAATGCTGAAGATTAGATGGGTAGATCGTATAACTAATGAGGAGGTATTGAATAGAATTGGGGAGAAGAGAAGTTTGTGGCACAACTTGACAAGAAGAAGGGACCGTTTGGTAGGACATGTTCTGAGGCATCAAGGGATCACAAAGTTAGCATTGGAGGGCAGCGTGGAGGGAAAAAATCGTAGAGGGAGACCAAGAGATGAATACCCTAAGCAGATTCAGAAGGATATAGGTTGCAGTGAGTACTGGGAGATGAAGAAGCTTGCACAGGATAGAGTAGCATGGAGAGCTGCATCATACAGTCTCAGGACTGAAGACAACAACAACAACAACAACAACCGCTTCCAGGTTCAGCATGAAACTTTTTCCGACAGGTTTATCAACATGAATTTGTCCATTCTGCAGGTATGCTGCACATCCTAAAGAAACAGTTACAGATGGGAGATTTTATTAAAATATGGCTGGCGGCTGTGACTGAGCGGTTCTAGGCCCTTCAGTCCGGAACCGCGCTGCTGCTGCGGTCGCAGGTTCGATTCCTGCCTCTGGCGTGGATGCATGTGATGTCCTTAGGTTGGTTAGATTTAAGTAGTTCTATGTCTAGGGGACTGATGTCCTCAGATGTTAAGTCCCATAGTGATTAGAGCCGTTTGAACCATTTGATTAAAATATGCCACAAAATTAGACAGCAAGCAGTACACAGTTTATTTATTTCAAAATATTATAACAGTGTATTTTTGCAGTAAAGGTAGAATACAGAACGATGAATGATACACTGATTGGGACAGACACGGTGTCTTGTGCTTTTGTAGTTGGAGCCAGCACATCAAACGCCGACAGCTGTCCAGAGCAGCCATATGTAGGGTGCACTGTATGCCCGAGATGGCTTGGAGCCGTGACGGGTTGTCAGTCAGCCTATGCTGGGGCTGCCTCCTTGCGTCGCGTCACCCTGAGGTAGATGCCGCCCACGGGCGCCATGACGAATGACAGGGGTGCCAACTTTGGCGGCACAGCCGTCTCGGCGCACGTCTCGAAGCGGAACTTCTGCAGCATCGATGCCAGCCCCACTTTGGTCTGCAGTTGCCCGAATCGCATACCTGCCACAGAACAAAATCCGAAATGTTCAATAATACCTTAAAATATCCCTAGAGAGCGGAAATATCAAAGTCCGCAACCATCACTCAACAGTCGTACCGCTGCTGAGTTAGCTAGTAATGCAAGTAAGTAGACTTAAATCTGTACATCGACGTAAGGACCCAGGTCCTGACGGAGTGCCACAACAAACGGTGACATTTCGATTATATGACTCATCAAATGAAATTTGTGACTGGAATTAGGATTTCTTGATTTTCAGTATTTATCATGTTATATTATATGGAGAGTCACTGGAAGATGCAGAAGTAACTTCAGGCCTGTTTCTAACAGAATTAGCACCCTACTTATTCTTATACATTCCTGGTACCAATATCCCTCTTTTCTTTTACGATGTACTTTTTCTTATTTTATTTTATGTTAGTACTGAAAACACATTAGCAGCGAGCCTCTTGGTCAATGAGTAGCGTATTTGATCAGTAATCAAAACGGTCTCGGTGCTGGGTTATACCCCCTTCACCGCTTCAATTTTGAATAAAAATTTTCAGAAACAGCGGCCGAAGACTTGCGGTACAAGAAATCGTCCTCATTCAGGCTACGGCCTTGTCAAAGAGGCCGGAGGAGCGGATAGACGTTCAGGACACTCTCTTGCCCTTGGGGTGTAAAACTGGCCATAAAGGGGGAAGAATCAACAATGACCAACAGCATGAAGAAGCTGAAGGCAATAGAAACCACTGAAGTAAAGAAACATAATCCGTATCCACAGGACATGATGCCTATAATTGAAAAGGTGTCATGACGGACTCTCCATTGACAAATGATTCCCGAGTAGTCACCCATTCGGATACCCAGGAGGGCACTGCCAATGGGGGGAAGACCATGCGAAAGAGATTGAATAACCAACGAAAGAATAACTCTATACTAGTCGAGGCGTGTAATTTAGTTTCAGCGTGGTAGGGAAGCTTGAAAATCTGAAAAGGGAAATGCAAAGGCTCAGTCTAGATACAATGGGGGTCAGTGAAGTGAAATGGAAGAAAGGCAAGGATTTCTGGTCAAACGAGTGTAGTGTAATATCAACAGTAACAGAAAATGGTATAACGAGAGTAGGATTTGTTATGAACAGGGAGGTAGAGGACAGACTGATTTTCTGTGAACAGCTCAGGCATAGGGTCGTTCTCAACAGGTTCGACAGCAAATGGCTGGGAGACAAGGGAAGATTTAAGTTAGATTACGTCATGGTCAGTCAGAGAATCCGGAATCATATATTGGATTGGAAGGCATACCCAGGAGCATGTGTAGACCCAGATCACAATGTAGTAATGATGAAAGTAGATTGAAGTTTAATAGACTAGTCAGGAAGAATCAGTGCGCAAATAATTGGAAGTACTAAGAGAATGAACAAATACGACTGAAGTTCTCTGGTGCTCTAGACACTACCATATTGAGTTCTTCAGTTGGCAGTATAGCTGAGGAGGAATGGACATCTCTAAGGAGGGCAGTTGCAGAAATTGGAAAGGAAACCATAGGTACAAGGAAGGGCACTGCAATGAAACCATGGATAACAGATAAAATATTTCAGCTGATAGACGAAAGAAGGAAGTACTAAAATGTTCAGAGAAATTAAGGAATATAGAGATACAAGTCAATTAGGAACGACATAAGTAGGAAATTCAGGGAAGCTAAGACGAAATGCCTGCTTCAAAAAAGTCAAGAAATCGAAAAAGAAATGATTAACGGAAGGACGGATTCAGCATACAGGAAAGTCAAAACAACCTTCGGTGAAATTAAAAGCAAGGGCGGTAACATTAAGACGTCAATGGGAATTACACTGTTAAAAGTAGAGGAGAGAGCGGTTGGATGGAAAGAGTACACTGAAGGCCTCTGTGAGAGGAAGACTGCTCTGATGACGTGGTAGAAGAAACAGGAGACGACAGGGATGAGATAGGGGATCCAGAATCAGAATCAGAATTTAACAGAACTTTGGAAGAATTAAGGTCAAATAACGCAGAAGGTAACGCTCCATCGGAATTTCTATAATCATTGGGGCAGTGGCAAGCCGGCCCATGTGGCCGAGCGGTTCTAGGCGCTTCAGTCTGGAACCGCGCGACCACTTCGGTCGCAGGATCGAATCCTGCCTCGGGCATGGATGTGTGTGATGTCCTTAGGTTAGTTAGGTTTAAGTAGTTCTAAGTTCTAGGGGACTGATGACCTTAGATGTTAAGTCCCATAGTGGTCAGAGCCATTTGAACCATTTTTTTTTTTGGGCAGTGGCAACAGAACGATTGTTCGCATTGGTGTAGAACGTAGGAGACTGGCAATACGCTGTACCATCAGACTTTCGGGAAAACATCAACCACGCTATTCAGACGATAGCAAGAGCCGAGAAGAGCGAGAATTATCGAACAATCAACTTAAAAGTTCAATCATCTAAGTTGCTGACAAGAATAATATACACAAGAATGGAAAATAAAATTAAGGATCCATTAGATTATGATCAGTTTGGCTTTAGGAAAGGTAAAGGCACCACAGACAGTTCTGAAATAGCTTTTGATAATGGGTGCAAAAGTGAAGAAATATCGAGACGCGTTCGTATGATTTGTGGGTCTGGAGGAAGCGTTCGATCATGTAAAACGGTGTAAGATATTCGAAATTCTGAGAAAAATCGGGATAAGCTATAGGGAAAGGCGAGTAACGTACAATATATACAAGAACCAGATGGAGCAATAAGACTCGAAGACTAAGAACGAAATGCTCGGATTAAAAAGACTGTAGGAAAGGGATGTAGTCTTTCGACCCTGCTGTTCAGTCTACACATCGAAGAAACAATGACACAAAAATAATTCATAAGTTGGATTGAAATTAAGGATGAAGGAAGGTCAATGATAAGGTGAAAGTGAAGAAGAATTGCGGGATCTGTTCAATGGAACGAACAGTCTAATGAGTGCAGAATATTGACTGAGGGTAAATCGAAGAAAGAGCGAAGTAATGAGAAATAGCAGAAATGAGAACAGCGACGATCTTAACGTTACAATTGGTGATCACGAAGCAGACGAAGTTAAGAAATTCTGCCACCTAGGCGGCAAAATAACCCATGACGGACGGAGAAAGGAGGACATCAAAGATAGACCACTACTCGCGAAAAAGGCATGCCTGCGTAAGAGAAATCTGCTAGTATCTAATATAAGTCTTAACTTGAGAAAGAAATTTCTGAGAATGTACGTTTGGTGAACAACATTGTATGATAGTGAGACGTGGAATGTGGGAAAACCAGAACAGAAGAGTATCAAGGCCTTAGAGATGTGGGGCTACTAAAGAAAGTTGAAATATAGGTAGGGAACGAGGATGTTTTCCGCAGAGTCGGTAAGGAAAGGAATATCTGGGAAACTCTGACAGAAAGAAGTGGCTGAATGATAAGACATCTCTTAAGGGATCAGGCGATAACTTAAATGGTGCTGGAGCGAGCTGTAGAGGGTAAAAACTATAGAGAAAGACGTAGATTGGAATATATCGAGCAAATAATTGAGGATGCAGGGGGCAGCTGCTACTCTGAGAAGACTGATAACTCAGAAGAAAAATCATTAGCGACTAGTTTCTCATGAAAGTGCTATCTGACTAAATTTCAATATTCACAGTATAGTGTCCCGATTGGTGCTGGCAATACTCTCTTCGTTTTGAAAGATTTCATGTAAAGAAATACTCTTAATGTAATATATCTGTGAACCAAGTGCATGTCAAAGTTTCACCCGGCTAAAAATTGTTTGTGTCTGGATCGATGTAACTTATTTGAATGTTTACGTCTCCTCTTTCTCTTTCGAGCAACTGTTTTAATTATTCTGGAAGCATTGCGTTCTTCAAGGTATCGCTTTTAAAATTTTCGTTTTCATAATATTCCTACATTAAAAAGTTAGTCTTACTAAAATTCAGTGCTATAGTTAAGTAACCACGAACGTTCCGTTTGCAAAAATTTGCGTTATTTAAATAAATTGTTCATTTATCAGTTATTCCAATGACAATGATATATTTTCTAGAAATTTCCTGGCGAGCTTTGGGTATCCCCATGAGTATTAAAACTATTCTCCTACAAAAGACTATGTTGACATTTTATAATTACTCAGCTTATAGTTGAACAAATCTACTTCACTGTCTATTGTATCCTTGTATCGTTCATTCATACTATCTTTTATTTTAACTGGCAGCGAAACAGAAGCAAGAAAGTAAATTGTTTATTATTTCAAAAGAAATCGCCATAACTGTTATTCAAGTGTGAGTCAAGTGTGGTCAATGCTTTCATGAAAGAATGTTCAAAGTTGCCTATGGGACCATGATTGTACACAGGCCTGCTCCTCTTCGTCCGATGCAAATCGACGTGCATCAGTGCCTTTCTTCAGGGATCCATAGTTGTGGAAATCGCATGGAGAGAGGGGAGAAAGGTCTGGAGATCGTTTTCACTACGCTGCAGAAGTTTCGCTGGGAAGTCTCGATTTCTCCACATGCCGGTTTTCCTAATTTTCGGAGACCTGAAGTAAGACATTAGTGGCCGTCGATTGGCTTTGGGTGAAGAGGTGCACGCTTGGTTAGAATCTTGTTCCGTAGGCAATCGCAAACATTTTTTCACGAAGTCATTGACCATCTTGCCTCACAGTGGGATAAATGCATTAACAGTCACGACACTTAATTAAAAGTTCACCAAGTTTTTTTTTCCATCAGTGTCGTTTTTACTTGACTGTGTCTTACAATGGACATATATTTCACCGCTTTCTAAAGGCTCTGTTACGCGCAAAGCTCAGGCAATTGTGGATAAACAGTTGAAGTGCATAGTTAAAAAAAAATGGTTCTGAGCACTATGGGACTTAACATCTGTGGTCATCAGTCCCCTAGAACTTAGAACTACTTAAACCTAACTAACCTAAGGACATCACACACACCCATGCCCGAGGCAGGATTCGAACCTGCGACCGTAGCAGTCGCGCGGTTCCGGACTGAGCGCCTAGAACCGCTAGACCACCGCGGCCGGCGAAGTGCATAGTTACTGAGCGCCCGTTAACCGAAATACATAAATCTGTTTAAGTTCTGAACATTACGTGGTCTTCATGGAGCGCTCAGCCAGTGTTCAGTTCATTAGTTTTCAGTCCCGGTGAAGATACGTAGTGTTCAGTTCATTAGTTTTCAGCCCCGGTGAAGATACGTAGTGATCATTTCCACTTGTGAACTTTTCGAATTTCCTGCTAATCTGGGGAGCTTACCGGTCTGTGTAACGTTACTGACGCGCATACATTCTAAACGATGATCGCCTTGCTCACTAAGTTACACGATCCAGGGAAGTGTGTTGATACCCTTGCTGTTCTTGTGCATCAATATTGATGGAGAGGATATTAATGGATAGGCTTAAGTGTACATAGATTTAACTGGAATGAACTACTATCTGAAAATACTTGCGCAAATATTTAGTCAGATGCTGATAAGATTCGAAGGTAGTGTCATACGTTGGCATGTTTTTTCACAACGTTGTGTCATGCACTGGAATGAACACGGAGAGGCCGGATAACGTACGTCCCGGATCCTTGAAGATAGACCTCGATTATACAACGAAAGGCTATTCAAAAAAGTTCAAGGACCAGTATTTTAAACTCAAAACCATCTTAGAATAGCTAGAAATGACAACGACCGAATGAGACTGGGATACCAAAACCGCCCCGCCAATCGTCGTCCAACAGCCCTGTGATTCGCGGAGCACAGGTACAAATGCCGAGACCGCATTTCGCATTTATCTCGCTCTCTCTCTCTCTCGCTAACCAACTCTCTCTCTCCCTCTCTCTCTCTCTCTCTCTCTCTTTGTATATCTCTCCGCACACACACACACACACACACACACACACACACACACACACACACACTTACACACACACACTGGAATACCAGTAGTTAAAATCCGATTCATAATTTTTCCACTACAGTTCCACTCTAATTATTGCTACACAGTCCGTGCGAAATTTTGTACGCGGGACATTGTAACGAATTACGAACTACCAATCTGGACTGTCGTCATCTAGGTGTGACGGAATTTAATTGAAACTGTAATCGGATTTTTGCTGTACTGGCATGAGATATTCGATTCGTTTTGCAGTTGACGCCATCGATATGTAGCTGAGAAAAACTGCCTGACACGGGAAAGGTAGCGATGCTTAAGTCTTAACTGAAACATGGGTAATTTTAAAATGGTCTCAGTTCTAGTAGGTATGCTACGTATTTACGTATGACCGTCAGTTAACTGTGACGTCAGTTTCCTCAAAGTCTTTGCTTCTCCTGGACTTGGTGGTTCCACTGTCATTTATCGTAGAGAGTGGCAGCTACTTAAGCCCCTGATTTTGTTCAATTGTTAAAGTACTCAGTATGGAATATATCATACCGCAGAAGGGCATTGGGATAAATCCTATATAAACGTACGAAAAATATTATAACACTCAGATATAGATGGACCAGAAAGGTAGATAAAGTGTATCTATATCTATATCATCATCTACATGATTACTCTGCGATTCACAATTAAGTGCCTGACAGTGCGTGAATTTCTACACCGTTTCACGCTCTGATCTCTGGTGTACAGATTAGATGCGTGTAATTTCACTTCTAGAAGTAAGAAACTAGTCATTTACTATACAGGGCGTTACAAAAAGGTACGGCCAAACTTTCAGGAAACATTCCTCACACACAAAAAAAGAAAATATGTTATGTGGACATGAGTCCGGAAACGCTTACTTTCCATGTTAGAGCTCATTTTAGTACTTCTCTTCAAATCACATTAATCATGGAATGGAAACACACAGCAACAGAACGTACCAGCGTGACTCCAAACACTTTGTTACAGGAAATCTTCAAAATGTCCTCCGTTAGCGAGGATACATACATCCACCCTCCGTCGCATGGAATCCCTGATGCGCTGATGCTGCCCTGGAGAATGGCGTATTGTATCACAGCCGTCCACAATACGAGCACCAAGAGTCTCTACATTTGGTACCGGGGTTGCGTAGACAAGAACTTTCTAATGCCCCCATAAATGAAATTCAAGAGGGTTGAGGTCAGGAGAGCGTGGAGGCCATGGAATTGGTCAGCCTCTACCAATCCATCGGTCACCGAATCTGTTGTTGAGAAGCGTACGAACACTTCGACTGAAATGTGGAGGAGCTCCATCGTGCATGAACCACATGTTGTGTCGTACTTGTAAAGGCACATGTTCTAGCAGCACAGGTAGAGTATCCCGTATGAAATCATAATAACGTGCTCCGTTGAGTGTAGGTGGAAGAACAAGGGGCCCAATCAAGACATCACCAACAATGCCTGCCCAAACGGTCGCAGAAAATCTGTGTTGGTGACGTGAATGCACAATTGCGTGAGGATTCTTGTCAGCCCACACATGTTGATTGTGAAAATTTACAATTTGATCGTGTTGGAATGAAGCCTTATCCGTAAAGAGAACATTTGCACTGAAACGAGGATTCACACATTGTTGGATGCATCATTCGCAAAAGTGTACCCGTGGAGGCCAGTCAGCTGCTGATAGAGCCTGCACGCGCTGTACATGGTACGGAAACAACTGGTTCTCCCGTAGCACTCTCCATACAGTGACGTGGTCAACGGTACCTATTGCCCCGTGCTAATCCATACATCAAATGGTCATCTGCCAACTCCGCATTTGTAAACATTGCACTGACTGCAAAACCACGTTCGTGATGAACACTAACCTGTTGATGCTACGTACTGATGTGCTTGATGCTAGTACTGTAGAGCAATGAGTCGCATGTCAACACAAGCACCGAAGTCAACGTTACTTTCCTTTAATTGGGCCAACTGGCTGTGAACCGAGGAAGTACAGTACATAATGACGAAAGTAAAATGAGCTCTAACATGGAAATTAAGCGTTTCCGGACACATGTCCGCATAACATCTTTTCTTTATTTGTGTCTGAGGAATGTTTCCTGACAGTTTGGCCGTACCTTTTTGTAACACCCTGTATAACATAGGAATCAGCTTAATTTTTCGAGTAACTCCTGGACAGAATAAAAGGAGTGCGCATCAGGAAACTCTTCAGTCTGGATTTGAAAGCGCGAGGACAACTGCTAAGATTTTTGAATTTTTGTGGTAATTTATTGAAAATGGATGCAGCAGTATACCGCACATCTTTCTGCACAAGAGACAAGGAAGTGAGACGGAATGAAGACTGGATTTCTGCCTAGTACTAACTGAGTGAAAGCTGCTAATTCTTGAGAATAAGCTTATATTGTTAACAAGAAACGACAGTACAGAATATATATATATATATATATATATATATATGTATATTAAGGGGCCAATATCAGAATACCGAGACTAATGAACAGAGGTTGACTAGAGCTTCGCGTAGTTTCACCACTTATTGCCGGAACTGCCCGTTTCTGAGCCAAAAATGCCCTTTGTGAATGGGAAGAGTTACCAAAAACATAATACTATGGACATAAGCTCTAGTCAACTTCAGATACCGTTCGAATAGTAAAAATGGCAGCATTAAGTCTTTGAAGTGTTTCATCACTCACCACACAGTCGGGACATGTCTCCCTCTGTGTTTCATCTCTGCTCACACGAAACGCTGGCTATGAAGGCAACATCTTTACATAGAGAGTGAGCTACAGAGTAGCGTATAGAATTGATGTAATGCACGATTGGAACGTTGGTACAACGCTACGACAAATGTCATAGTAAGAGCGACGAGTATGTGGAGAGCTAGTTGCATCGTCAACTGTTGCAAGTACATTTTTGAGTTTCACCTTGGCTTCCACTTCACAACCCACCGGATCTTCATAAAGAAAGAGCCCTGCTAGATTTTCTTGTTTTTATATTTTCTTCGGTGTTTTCAGCTCTCATTCGTTGCACTCGCAATTTTGTGAAAGCATTTATCGTGATTATTAAGATATCATATTTTCATTTCTCTTGCACAGGGATACTATTGAATGAATTGGGTCAGGAACATGTTCACTATGACGAATAACAGTTCATAGCGCAGCCACAGGTGTCTGAACGTGGTGTCCTTTAAAATTCCAAAACTGTCAAAAGTGGAAACAACGCAGGACGAGCTTTGAGAGCAGGGTATCAAAGTGTAGCACAGTTGCAGTCACAGTCTTACCAATGCAGTTCCTCGGTCCCTCCCCAAAGGGAAGGTAGGCGTTCCGGTTGATGTTGGCCCTGTTCCGCTCGTTGAACCTCTCCGGGTCGAACTTGTCGGGTTGTGGGAAGTACCGGGGGTCGCTGTGGAGGCCGCTCACCGGAATGAAGACCCTGGTGCCGGGTTCGATGACCGCTCCGGACCCCGGCAGCTTGTACGGCACCTCGCACACGCGGTCCAGGAACGGCACCGGCGGGTAGATGCGCAGCGTCTCTGCAACGACGTCGAGGCTTACTGAGAGCTACACAGTAGCTTTACAAGCAGGTAGACATGAACTTACTGATGCAATCACATCGGGACTTTCCATTCCGCTCCTTCGTCACATTTTGTTCACCAGACTGTCACCACCCGTATGTCTAATGGTAAGAGAGAGGTGCAGGAGTGCTCAGCTCTCACCCAACCGTCTTTGTCTCCAGCCGAAAGGAAATTCCTGAGAGGATATAAGGGAATCGCCTGTGAAGAAATACCCAGATTTCCTTGAACCCCTGTTGTTAAGTCACACACGAATACTCAGCCTTTTTTTCCCTTTATTGTATTTCGATTCCCCCCCCCCCCCCCAAAGGGCAAAGGGGACGGGCTGGCAGCAGCTTATTACACTGCTCTGCAGCCTACAGGCTTTTTAAAATGTAAGGAGAAGTTAAGAAACAATAAAAGCAGGCGATAAAACGGGGACTTAAATTGTAAAACGGTGGAAAATTGGGGAAAGTTAAAACATAAATCAAAGGGTTGGCAACGCGAATAAAAATACACAGGATGCAGACAGTTAACATACTAGACAGGCAATTAAAAACATGGCGACAGTCTGGTTTCTGTTCGCAACAGATATAAAATCACACCCAGCGACAGTATGATTTCACAGCACTTCATAAAAGACACACAACACTTAACACTCACTGTAAACACTGAACTAAAATGTCGGCACAAAGAGGACACACCGTAGCCTAGGGCATATGGGGGGGAGTGGACCTGGACAGATGAGGAGGAAAACAAGGAGGGAGGAGAGGAGAAAGGAAAGGGGGGGAACCAAAGGAGGGAGAGGACTCATAAGAGGGGGGTGGGGCAGGGCAGACACGAGAGGGAGTGGAAAAAGGCAGAGGACATAAATGCAAAAGGACTCGTGAGAGAGAAGGGGGGCAGAGAGAGGGTAGGTGGGGAAGAGAAAAAGAAAAAGCGGATGGAAGGGTGGGAGAGGGAGCCCAGGAAAAGGACAAAGGAAAGGAGGGGGAGTGAGGATCAGAGTTGATATGAGGGATAAATGGAGGGAGAGAGGGCATCATCCGGGAGGGGGAGTTGATGGAAGCCACCTTCGGAAAGGAGATGTAGGGTGTAGAGATGGAGGGTAGGGGGGACACAACAGTGAAGACGTGGCAGGGGGCGGGGATGGAAGAGGAGAGGAGCAACCAGGGGGTGAGTGGGATAAAGGCGGCGGGAGGTGTAGAGTATGTAGATATGTTCGAGGAACAGGAGCAGATCGGGGAAAGGAACGACGTCATAGAGGATCCGCGTGGGGGACGGGAGGCATATACGGAAGGTGAGGCGAGGTGCATGACGCTCAAGGATCTGGAGGGACATATAGAATTAGGAGGGGGGGCAGATATCCAGGTGGGACTGGCACAACAGAGGATGGGACGGATTAAGGATTTGTAGGTGTGGAGGATGGTAGAGGGGTGCAACCCACATGTCCGACCAGAGAGGAGTTTGAGGAGTCGGAGGCGGTTGTGGGCTTTGGATTGGATGGAGCGGATATGAGGGATCCAGGTGAGGTGACGGTCAATGGTGAGGCCAAGGTAGGTGAGGGTGGTGGTGGTGTACTAAGCATAAGCTAATGCTAGTACCTGGTCGGCTGAGAAATAAGAGAACTGGCCGTTACTACTGGTATTCTTCCACAGCGAGGCTGCTTTTGAAAGGCTCCCTCACAAGTTAATTTGGAAATATACATGGTGGTCCATTGATCGTGACTGGGCCAAAGGTCTCACGAAATAAGCGTCAAACGAAAAAACTACAAAGAACGAAACTTGTCTAGCTTGAAGGGGCAAACCAGATGGCGCTATTGTTGGCCCACTAGATGGCGCTGCCGTAGGTAAAACGGATATCAACTGCGTTTTTTAAAACACGAACCCCCATTTTTATTACATATTCGTGTAGTACGTAAAGAAATATCAATATTTTAGTTGGACCACTTTTTTCGCTTTGTGATAGATGACGCTGTAATAGTCACAAACATATGGCTCACAATTTTAGACTAACAGTTGGTAGCAGGTATGATTTTTAAATTAAAATACAGAACGTAGGTACGTTTGAACTGTATAACTGTAACGTCTCCTTCTCTACAGATAACAGTTAAAAGAGAAATGTTGTACATTCAGTAGAGATCGCCGGCGATTGGCTTTCCAATTCAGGGGTTTACAAACTAACGTGTAACAACTGTCCTTCATATTATATTGGTCAAACAGGCAGAACTGTGAAAACAAGATATACAGAACACCTATTAGGTAAGAAAGGAGCGAATATACACAATTCTACTTTTGCTGAACTTCTCCTGATAGCCAGTCATACGCCCAAACATTTAGAAGACATTGTTATCCTACACAGAGAAGACAAAGGGCGTAGATTAGATCTGTGGCAAGAGTTACAAATTTTCAAACATCTTGAGCTTAAGGACGGTAATATACTGAACGACCAGTTGAACCTTGCTTGTAGACAATTTTTCAAAGGCGTTAAACCTGTACTGTTTACGGTATAACATTAATGCTGGTAATCTTAGTGGTTTATTTCCTCAGAAAGCTATGATGCACCTTCAGTGCGTTAAGCTTACTAACCTTTATATAATGCTGGCTTTGTCACGATGTATGTTTGCTACTACGTCGGCCGTTATGTGATTTTACCTGGCTCTAAAATTTTTGTTTTTCCTGTGAATGTGTATTTTCAGGATCGTGTACCAGTGTTCGTAATTCTTTCTTGACAAGAGCCATTATTGTCAATTTAATGTTCTGACATGTATACCGTTTGTGGGCTCCACTAATATAATAATGTAATTTTTTTATGTTTTTGGCTGTATATGCCACTGGGTGTAAGTTTCTCGGCGTAAGCGCCACCTGCTTTTTCTTATGTATAACTACATTATTTTGTACCAATGCTCCCATATTGTTATAACGGGAGTGTTAAACGCCTTCCATTTTTTATTGTTACTCTACCTAAGGACGTTATTAATATTGATAATTTACATGTTGCCTTTGTACGCCAATTGGCACATGTTTCTCGGCACGAACGCCACCTGCCCTGTTTCCAGAGTAACTACGCTCGCCGATTACACTCAGTTGGTTGTGAGCTCTGCAAGATCCATGAGCTATTTTATATTAACGTGACAAACCCTAATTCTAGGGCTATATTTTATTTTTGACACATGAATCTATGCCGACAACTGTAAAAACGGCGATGGTACATTAGTCCTTACTAATGTAAAACTGTAAGTACCAGTCGTCCTTCTCATACTTCTGTAACGCAAGAGTTCTCTAATCTGTCTTAAAATTTATTCTTGGCTTATAAGTTTCACACTTTTCTAATGTAAGCTATGATGTTCATTGGCCTTAGGTTACCTTCTGAAGAAGACAAATTTATATTTGTCGAAACCTAAGTAAAGGATTTCTTTATCCATTGCAACTGGTCGGCTGTTTATAATAATATTAAAAAAATTGTGAAAGTGGTAGAAGCCGATCTCCAAGAAGATCAGGTTCTATTCCGGAGAAATGTTGGCACACGCGAGGCAAGACTAACCCTATCATTTATCTAAGAAGCTAGTTAAACGATAGGCAAACGTACGTTTATAGTATTGGTATACTTGAGAAAGATTCTGACAATGTTGAGTGGAGACACTCCTTGATATTCTGAAGGCAGCAGTGGTAAAATATAGGAAGTGAAAGGCTGTTTATAGCATATACGGAAAAAAGACGGCAATTATAAGAGCCGAGGCAAGCAGTGTTTGAGACAGCAGTGAGAGAGTGTTGTAGCTTTTTCCGGATGTTATTCAATCCGTACATGTAACCAGAGGAAACCCAAAATAATTTGGGTCAAGAAATTAAAGCTCAGAGAAAAGACATAAAAATTTAAAGTTTGCCGATGACACTGTATTTCTGCCGCCAACACCAAAGGATTTGGAAGACGAGTTGAATGGAATGGATAGTGTCCTTAAAGGAGGATATAAAACCTCAACAAAAATAAAAGGAAAGAAATGGAATGTTGTGAAATTACATGAGGCGATATTGAGGAAATATGATAAGGGGACGAGACACTGAAAGTAGTAGCTGAGTTTTGGTATTTGGTCAGTAAAATAACTGATGATTGAAGTAGGGAAGATATATAATGCAGATTGTCAGCCGCAAGAAAAGATTTTCCGAAGAAGAGAAATTTATTAACATCGGATATAGACTTACGTGTTGGGACGTCTTTTCTGAAGGTATTTGTGCGAGAGTGTAGCGTTGTATGGAGTGGAACTTGGACGATAAAGAGTTCAGACAAGAAGGGAATAGAAGTGTGGTGCTATAGAAGAATAGTGGAAATTAGATCAAGTAACAAATGTGGAGATAATGAACAGAATTTTCCAGAAAAGTGTGACATAACTTCAGTATAAGAAGGGAATGTTTGATAGTGTACAATCTCGTATATCAAGGGGGTTAGCAACTTAGCGTTGAAGGGGAGTGTGGTGGGTAAAAACTGTAGAGAGAGACCAAGAGATGAACGCAGTAAGCAGGTAAAAAAGGATGTAGGTTGTAATAGTAATAGGGAGATGAAGAGGCTTGCATGTAATACAGCGCTTGTGTGTGTGTGTTCAAAATGGTTCAAATGGCTCTGAGCACTATGGGACTTAACATCTATGGTCATCAGTCCCCTAGAACTTAGAACTAATTAAACCTAACTAACCTAAGGACAGCACACAACACCCAGCCATCACGAGGCAGAGAAAATCCCTGACCCCGCCGGGAATCGAACCCGGGCGTGGGAAGCGAGAACGCTACCGCACGACCACGAGATGCGGGCAGATTGTGTGTGTGTATTTGTGTGTGTATAGAGGATATAAGTCAGGTCTCACTGATTATTCAATGACGTAACTGTTATAGGAAAAAATAAACAGAATAAGTTATTAAAACTTCCTGGCAGATTAAAACTGTGTGCCGGGCCGAGACTCGAACTCGGGACCTTTGCCTTTCGCTGGCAAGTGCTCTACCAACTTTTTTTTTTTTTTTTTAATCTCATTTTGTTCGCTTTTGTTCGTTGCATCTGCTCAGGGCGGACGTCGTAAGACATCCTTTTAACTTCGTTGTTGATCGATTAACTCAGTTTTTTTTATTACAGAGGGCACCTAACCCTGTGATTGAACACGCTGAGCTACCGTGCCGGCACCAACTGAGATACCGAAGCACGACTCACGCCCCGTCCTCACAGCTTTCATATCAGCGCGCACTCCGCTGCAGAGTGAAAATCTCATTCTGGAAACATCCCCCAGGTTGTGGTTAAGCCATGTCTCAGCAAAATCCTTTCTTTCAGGAGTGCTAGTTCCGCAAGGTTTGCAGAAGAGCTGCTGTAAAGTTTGGAAGGTAGGAGACGAGATACTGACAGAAGTAAAGCTGTGAGAACGGGACGTGAGTCGTGCTTGGATAGCTCAGTTGGTAGAGCACTTGCCCGCGAAAGGCAAAGGTCCCGAGCTCGAGTCTCGGCACACAGTTTTAATCCGCCAGGATGTTTCATATCAGCGCACACTCCGCTGCAGAGTGAAAATCTCATTCTAGAATAAGTTATTATTGTTAATTTTCTTTCATTATTGCTTTCTGTAGCTAGACTGAATAGTAATGGGAACAATACTGTAGCGAACACCCAACAGCTACATTACAGCAACACTGTTCAGAGAGATCGTTTCATCTCGAATACTGAGATAGGTTTCCTCAAGTTACACACAACTTTAAGAATGGTCTGGGTCCTTTGTTTGGCTACGAGATGTGAGTTTTGAAGGTCTCTGCAATAGAACCGCCAAGTTCTGTTAAGATCATTTCCTTAGATGTGATGTTATGCGCCATATAAAAAGAGGAGAAACTTGATAGCGTCTGCGTATTGCGTGAGTGGAGACGCACCCGCCACGACCTGGTCGAGGTAGGTCATGTCCTGGATGGCGTCGTAGGTGATGGCGCCGCCGTGCTTGCGCACGACCGCGTCCACCTCTGCCCGGACCCGCTCCTGGACGTCCTGGTGCACCGCCAGCTCGTGCAGGCAGAAACTCATCGTCGTCGACGACGTCTCGAAGCCCGCCGCGAAGAACACGAAGCACTGCGCCGTCATCAGCTCGTGCGTGATTTCTGCAAACAGGAAAACGCCGTCTATGTCTCGCCAGGACAACTTCAGCAGAGTGGATTCGCGAACTACAGATCGAGAGGTGCCAAAGAATACACGTTTGGCTGTCACACGAATTATGCGTGAAGCTCTAGCTGACTGCCTAGAAAAATATTACTGACAGATGTCTCGCAAAAACCAAAGCAATTGTGGTGACGCGTAAAGACTACGTAAGGTAGTTTGCAGACTCATAGGTACCAAAGGAACTGAAATTGGTGACACCAGTACAGAAGCGGAAATGCTAAACATTGTTTTCAAGTATCATTTACGAAGATCAATCCAAAATACTGCCACGATTTAATTTTTACACTACTGTCATTATAAACGGCGTACTATAGATGTCAGTACACTGGATTCTAAACTACAGGCCAATAAAATTGCTACACCAAGAAGAAATGCAGATCATAAACGGGTATTCATTGGAAAAATATACGAGTATTATACTAGAACTGACATGTGATTACATTTTCACGCAATTTGGGTGCATAGATCCTAAGAAATCAGTACCCAGAACAACCAGTGATGTAACTTGCCTCTGCTATTAAGCTGACGGCACTGAACTTGACGTTTGACCGGCTACGAAAACAACCTGCCTAGACCACCGGCCATCCGGTGCCAGACAGTCGCACCCAGCAGGGCACAGTCCACAAGTATCCTCAGAATCATGAGGACAATTCAGTCAGTCGTGTTGTGACTTGGCAAGACAGCCAAGTCACTATGAGAGGAAGCCGAAAGGCACGCGTTAAGCTCACGCAGGATGGCGTGAGGTCTGGAACAGTTAAAGGAGTGGAATCTAGTAAAAAAAGTACGTAGCTTCGGGAATACTTAACTTTAATCCATAATTGCTGAACATCGGTCTGACGGTACATGCATCACAAGATAAATAGCAAATGATAATGGCGCCTTGCTAGGTCGTAGCAAATAACGTAGCTGAAGGCTATGCTAACTATCGTCTCGGCAAATGAGAGCGTAATTTGTCAGTGAACCATCGCTAGCAAAGTCGGCTGTACAACTGGGGCGAGTGCTAGGACGTCTCTCTAGACCTGCCGCGTGGCGGCGCTCGGTCTGCAATCACTGACAGTGGCGACACGCGGGTCTGACGTATACTAACGGACCGCGGCCGATTTAAAAGCTACCACCTAGCAAGTGTGGTGTCTGGCGGTGACACCACAAGTCGGTGCCAGGAATCTTCGTTCTGGACGCGCCGGAACGGTAAACACATAAACTGCGGCGACACTCAGACGTCTCGCTGGTCGTTTCGCCCTGCATACAGTAGACGAAACTCGATCGACGTCAGTCGTTCCACCAGGCGCTTAAGCCTATTGTACCAACCCTTCAGAATTCGGGGAAGTGCAGCTCTCAACCGGAAACGCAGAGTGCCGCGTCCTACGATGCTCGCCTCGCCCAGGCCACACACAGAAGTAAAATAACATGTTTAGGAATCGAGTGAAAAGTATTTTTTGAGCTCTCAGTACAAATACTCTCATTACAATAACTTTATTCGGTCTGTTATTACAGTGCAATGACATAGAACATTAATAAAACTGATGAAAATGAGAGGAGACATGGGCATGGAACCTCTCATGGAAACAGGTTGGTTTAAAAGTTATCCTTCACTCTCAGATAGGAGAAACACTACAACTTACACTAAACTAACAGTTTTAGAACAATAGAATATTTTGCATTACTTTAACTCATGTTAGATCTGACTGTGCAGTGACAGCACATTTATACAGAATGTAGTGGGTAAAAGTGCAGATACTTTATATGTGGTACTTCTGTATGTACACACGTTAGTGTGTTAGTTGTTGAACTTCTGTGTTGAACAGTCTTCAAATTCACGTCCAAACTTTACAGCTTGATGTTTTTTTGCACAGTCGTACTGGAACACTACGTAGACCTCATCTGTCGGTACAGGCTGACCGTTTTGGGTCCATACTTCTTCACCCAACCAGTTGCCAATGGCAAAAGAAACATTAATGCCCATCTCTTGCAACATGTACTTTGAGGTGCTAATCAATGTAAAAGTATATGACTCTTAATAACTATAATTACTCTTACTCTAATGACATAAATGCTAATGCAATAGGTTTGGTACTCCTTCTTCAGACACCAACAGAAACATCTGTTACACACTGTGTATTCCATTGCAGTATGAAAGTTTGCTTAGCCCCAAATATTTCTCTAACACAAGTCAGATCGCCTTCTTGTTCGTTCTTGTCAAAATGCTCTAAAAGAAAGGAGATTTTTCAGGTCATTAGTACCAGAGTCTAATTAGTTACGCATTTAGGTTAAAGTGAAACAGATAATAACGTCTTTCACATGTGACAACCAGCGCTTCAAGTTTTGGGCACAAGATGTTCTTATCCAGTTATACAAACAAGTATTTTCTCCATATGTATAAAATATATTCAACTATTTACCACCTGGACGAACTACAATATAAGTAACTTAGATTGTTTATGGTTGCATCTAAGAGTGTAATCATTTGATTTAAAAACGTGTGAATGTGTGTGTACGCGCGCGCGCGCGCGCGCGCGCTTGTCTGTGTTTGTGCGTGTGTGTGTGTGTGTGTGTGTGTGTGTGTGTGTGCGCGCGCGCGCGCGCCTGTGTGTGTCACTACATACGAATCTATTTATTAATATAAGTGCTACACATTATGAGTTGTAGAATATAATTGGAGGCCATCACATCAGGGAGCTTCCACATCATCATCTTTATCGTCACCGTCGTCATTAGTCAGTTTACTCATTGCTGAGTGTCATGGCCTAACTTCTTCATTCATTTCTAAAGTTACTACACATTCGACTAGACGTCTCCACCTACAGTGAGTTTCAGCCTTTCTTAATGCGGAGACTTAAGGCAGGAAGCTTCTTAGTTTGATCCAATCGTCTACTTCCTGCTCTTTCTCACTGTCATCTGTCTTCGATTTTGTCTTTGCAAGTTACTCCCTTCTCTTCTGAAAAATTGCCCAATTGGAAGCATCTGTGGCTGACATGGGAAGATGAACTTGTTGTGATGCTTTCTTTAATGGAAACATTGATTCTTCTTTCTATCCAAGGTATGAGTAAAACATTCCGCCAAAGCCACATCTTGACGGGATTGTTGTGACCACGTGAAACTATTGTCGTGTGGCCACACCTATGGGTTCTTTGATTGGTCTGGGAGAATTCTCATCACACTAGATCCCAGGAAGTATTAGTGCAATTTATTACATAAATGATTGGCTTTGACAGAGTATTTTGCTGCATGTGTACCGGATAATTTGCAACTGTCGTGAACTAGCAAAGCATGATTTGACGTGCAGATTGACAAACTGTTCTCTTGCAGCAAAATATTTTAAATCTATGAGGCACATTTCACATGAACCGTTTAAATGTCACTGTCGTACCCAATTATGTTCAGTGTTCTAGCCGGTCGGAGTGGCCGAGCGGTTCTAGGCGCTACAGTTTGAAACCGCGCGACCGCTGCGGTCGCAGGTTCGAATCCTGCCTCGGGCATGGGTGTTTGTGATGTCTTTAGGTTGGTTAGGTTTAAGTAGTTCTAGGAGACTGATGACCACAGCAGGTAAGTCCCATAGTGCTCAGAGCCTTTTGAACCATCACTGTTGTAGCAGAGGTCTCGAATTGGCCGCAGCCCTTGCTAGCTCGACGCTATGTTGACCCCAGTTTGAGGGTCCTGCTGTGCTGAAAGGGAAGGTGTGGTCGTAAAAACCCCCCAGCCCCCCCCCCCCACCATGATGTTGCGGGCTTCAGAGAGCTCTCGCTAATGTCTTTGGTATCGATTTGTGTTGCCTACTGTGATATGGCACCGCGATCTCTGGGCGACACCGGAGGTATCATTTCTGCTCTTGGTAGCAGCATCCACGGGCGAGCTCTCGCAGTCATGCTAGAGCATAAGGAACACCAATGGTTCCATCAGGTTCATCTTCAGTGTTCTGGATATTGCTCTATTCTGCCATATCTTAGTACGTTTAATCATTGTGGATTTGCCAAGGACGATTCATTATTTTATTTCTTCTTCAATCTTTCCTGTGTACCTACACGTATCATAAATATATAAATAACAAGCGTTAGCCGGCCGATGTGGCCGTGCGGTTCTAGGTGCTGCAGTCCGGAACCGTGGGACTGCTACGGTCGCAGGTTCGAGTCCTGCCTCGGGCATGGATGTGTGTGATGTCCTTAGGTTGGTTAGGTTTAGGTAGTTCTAAGTTCTAGGGGACTGATGACCTAAGATGTTAAGTCCCATAGTGCTCAGAGCCATTTGAACGATTTTTGACAAGCGTTAGGGGACCCGCCAGAATGGTGAATTGAACAATTGGCACTTCTACAACTTTTCACATTATTAATAGCTCTCTACAGATAAACTTATTGAGAAGTTTCACAGTGCTTACCAATCGATTCCTCTGTCTGCACCAGAGCGTGGGAGTCACCCTCCAGGTGTCCCTTCTGCTTCAGCTGGATGAGCAGGTCGAGAAAGTCGTTCCTCTTGATGTTCTTCTCCAGCCGCTCGTCCACCGTCTGCCGGACCAGCTCGAGGAAGAAGTCGGAGACGGAGTTGTCTGTGAAGTTGTCCTTGAAGCGCTGCAGGAACGGCACCCCGTCGTAGAGGAAGCGCTGGACCATGCCACCTGTGGATGACGTCACGTAAATATTTCGCAAGTTATGCATGGTGAAGAAGTATTCCCGAGCATGGGCTTCCAAGCGCTGTTCCTTGAATATGGTCTATCTGCGGCAAAAAATTTCCCCGTGCATACTTTCTGTTTAACATTGTCAACAAAGAACTTTACATGCAATCACCTTATCTAAATGTACCACTACACATGTCTTTACTACTGATCGATAACAACCACGTACTTGCACTGAGTAACACATCGTTGGCTACCTAGAGCGTTAGAGACGGGGCACTGTCACGCCAACGGTTTAGGGGTAGCCTATTAGACCGCTCGCTTGAGAGACGATGGAGAATCACTTCAGTGGGTTATGAGTGGCCGAAGGTGATGGTCGGGATGTGGCTCAGAGGCAGGAAAGTTTAATATCGTTAAGAAAATATTAGTTCTATTGAAACAATGAGAAGAATCATGTGTAGAGGATATGATTTTGCAGACACAGATGACATTTTGTGAATTTATAAGGTAAGTGAAGCATCGAAAGCTGTAAGCAGTAAAAGAGAGTTATACGTGAGCACCTATTGGTGACATGAAAATTTGAATACAGGGTGTTACAAAAAGGTACAGCCAAACTTTCAGGAAACATTCCTCGCACACAAAGAAAGAAAATATGTTATGTGGACATGTGTCCGGAAACGCATACTTTCCATGTTAGAGCTCATTTTATTACTTCTCTTCAAATCACATTAATCATGGAATGGAAACACACAACAACAGAACGTACCAGCGGGACTTACGGGAAATGTTCAAAATGTCCTCCGTTAGCGAGGATACATGCATCCACCCTCCGTCGCATGGAATCCCTGATGCGCTGATGCAGCCCTGGAGAATGGCGTATTGTATCACAGCCGTCCACAATACGAGCACGAATAGTCTCTACATTTGGTACCGGGGTTGCGTAGACAAGAGCTTTCAAATGCCCCCATAAATGAAAGTCAAGAGGGTTGAGGTCAGGAGAGTGTGGAGGCCATGGGATTGGTCCGCCTCTACCAATCCATCGGTCACCGAATCTGTTATTGAGAAGCGTACAAATACCTAATCTGATATGTGCAGGAGCTTCATCGTGCATGAACCACATGTTGTGTCGTACTTGTAAAGGTGCATGTTCTAGCAGCACAGGTAGAGTATCCCGTATGAAATCATGATAACGTGCTCCATTGAGCGTAGGTGGAAGAAACTAAAATGAGCTCTAACATGAAAATTAAGCGTTTCCGGACACATGTCCACATAACATCTTTTCTTTATTTGTGTGTGAGGAATGTTTCCTGAAAGTTTGGCCGTACCTTTTTGTAACACTCTGTATAGTAAAGATGACCATCGACATACACAAATACCGGAAGAGTCATGAAACTTACCGACGAGCTTAAAGAGTCAATTAAATCCTTCTGAACGTAATTTGCATGGTGATATTTCGTTTTTACTGTACAGAATGAGTTGTGTAAGACTGTGTGAGATTGAGTAGAGACCATATACTTTTTCAAAGATAAATAAACTGTGTTGACATGTTGCGACTTTCGTTAATTAGTACCGCCGTTAAGCATAGTTCCTTATATGCACAACAAGCAGTACATAGGCTTTATAGTAGGTAACTTCTTATCTGGTACAGACGCTGCTCTTTTCACTCTTCTGGTCGGGTCCATATAACTGAGTGCGTCGCCATTAATAAAATAAGTATAAGAATAAATAAGATAGCTTCCCAACTGGACAAAAAATTAAACATACCCAGAATAACACTGTGCAAAACCAGTCTTATATATTAAGGTCGCCTCAGTTGAGCAAAGGAGAGAGTCCACAAGGGTACCATATCAAGCTGAAGAAAATACGGCTCACATCTCTTTGACTGACCGGTATACTACATTTCACCCACTGTTCCGAATAGTTTTCAGACATTTTCGGCGACATTAACACTGGCAACTTAGCTTGGTCAGTTGAGCGTGGTAGAGTACCTGAGTGTTCGCCAACTAGCGATATGGAAAACTTTGCACCATGACAGGTTCCTCTTGCTCTGGGTGGCTTTTTATTTTTTTAAATTTTACATTCCATTGGGATTCTGAAGGTACCAGAAGTATTTTTCTGCTTTAAGCCTGGCCGCAGAGAATAATTGCACCGACCGAGAAACTAGTTCTCATGTAGGCCTTGGTGACGAATAGTACATATGGCGCCGTAGTGAGCCACTGGAGGGGGCAGAGGTACGCAAGCCATGAGAAAATATCTTCTTTGACGATCCATACGTAGAGGAAGGCAAAAGCTTCCTTATTGTACTTCAAGATGCATCTTGGTCGTAAAATGGGTCTAACTGTTAGCAGTTAAATACTGTTGTTGTTGTTGAGGTCTTCAGTCCTGAGACTGGTTTGATGCAGCTCTCCATGCTACCCTATCCTGTGCAAGCTCCTTCATCTCCCGGTATTTACTGCAACCTACATCCTTCTGAATCTCCTTAGTGTATTCATCTCTTGGCCTCCCTCTACGATTTTTACCCTCCACGATGCCCTCCCTTCTTTCTGTCAAGTTGTGCCACAAACTCCTCTTCTCCCCAGTTCTATTCAATACTTCATCATTAATTATGTGATCTACCTATCTAATTTTCAGCATTCTTCTGTAGCACCACATTTCGCAAGATTCTATTCTCTTCTTGTCCAAACTGGTTATCGTCCATGTTTCACTTCCATACATGGCTAAACTCTATACAAATACTTTCAGAAACGACTTCCTGACACTTGAATCTATACTCGATGTTAACAAATTTCTCTTCTTCAGAAACACTTTCCTTGCCATTGCCAGTCTACATTTTATATCTTCCCTATTTCGACCATCATCAGATATTTTGCTCCCCAAATAGCAAAACTCCTTTACTACTTTAAGTGTCTCATTTCCTAATCTAGCTCCCTCAGCATCACCCGATTTAATTCGACTACATTCCATTATCCTCGATTTGCTTTTGTTGATGTTCATCTTATATCCTTCTTTAAAGACACTGTCCATTCCGTTCAACTGCCCTTCCAAGTCCTTTGCTGTCTCTGATAGAATTACAATGTCATCGGCGAACCTCAAAGTTTTTATTTCTTCTCCATGGATTGTAATACCTACACCGAATTTTTCTTTTCTTTCCTTTACTGCTTGCTCAATGTACAGATTGAATAACATCGGGGAGAGGCTACAACCCTGTCTTACTCCCTTCCCAACCACTGCGTCCCTTTCATGCTCCTCGATTCTAATAACTGCCATCTGGTTTGTGTACAAATTGTAAATAGCCTTTCGCTCCCTGGGTTTCCATCTGAGCTCTTGATATTCATACAAGTGGTTAAATACTAGGGTAGATTATTGGAATAACAATTTTTCAGTAGTGAAGGCGGCCACCTGCGATTTCCCTCAATATCGCACAGTGCCCTGCAGCTGCAGACTTTGCAAAATTCTCTCCTCATAGCCAGCAGATTGTGTGAAGAGATGGATATAAATCAGAGAGAGATAAGTCCGGACTATTTGGTGGGTGATCAAACACTTCCTGTCTAAAACATTGATGGAGCGTCCTCGTTACCCTACTGTTGGGGTCAAGAGCTGTCATGAAGAAGGTAACACATAACAGCTACGTTATGTTGGCTGCATTAAATCAAGCGAAATCCCACAGTAGGGTCTACTCTCGGCGGGAGACACTATTTTCTAGGCATTTTAATGTGCTCACATGGCACGTGGTAGACAGGCGCATTCGATACACTACCTTAAATACCTGCACAAAGCTTCAGAGGCTTTTCACTGCGATTTTAGTCTTAGGACAGATCGGAGGCGGAAAAAAAAGATACCCCTTGTAGATACAGGTCTAGTGAGGTGAAGGATAGATACTATTAATGATAAAATTGATGAACTAGAAGTAGATGTCAGGAATGGTAACAGTCTCATAGAAAGACGTTTCATGAAAACTTATATGAATACAATTGAAATATTTGCCTTGTATGAAATACTATCTATGAAGATGGGAAGAAAGTAATAAATGTCAAGATGAACAGGAAAAAGGGTCTCAAAGGGAAAAAAAATACAAAAGTAGAATAAACATGAAAAATCTACATCTGCATCTACATTTATACTGCTCAAGCCACCCAACGGTGTGTGGCGGAGGGCACATTACGTGCCACTGTCATCACCTCCATTTCCTGTTCCACTTGCGTATGGTTCGCGGGAAGAACGACTGCCGGAAAGCCTCCGTGCTCGCTCGAATCTCCTCGGGAGATATAAGTAGGGGGAAGCAATATATTCGATACCTCATCAAGAAACGCACCCTCTCGAAACCTGGACAGCAAGCTACACCACGATGCAGAGCGCCTGTCTTGAAGAGTCTGCCACTTGAGTTTGCTAAACATCTCCGTAACGCTATCACGCTTACCAATAACCCTGTGACGAAACGCGCCGCTCTTCTTTGGATCTTTTCTATCTCCTCTGTCAACCCGACCTGGTACGGATCCCACACTGATGAGCAATACTCAAGTATAGACCGAACGAGTGTTTTGTAAGCCAACTCCTTTGTTGATGGACTACATTTTCTAAGGACTCTCCCAATGAATCTCAACCTGGCACCCGCCTTACCGACAATTAATTTTATATGATAATTCAAATCGTTCCGTACGCATACTCCCAGATATTTTACAGGCGTAAGAGCTACCAGTGTTTTTTCCGCTATCATATAATCATACAATAAAGGATCCTTCTTTCTATGTATTCGGAATACATTACATTTGTCTATGTTAAGGGTCAGTTGCCACTTCCTACACCAATTGCCAATCCGCTGCAGATCTTCCTGCATTTCGCTGCAATTTTCTAATGCTGAAACTTCTCTGTATACTACAGCATCAACCGCGAAAAGCCGCATGGAACTTCCGACACTATCTACTAGGTCATTTATATATATATTGCGAAAAGCGATGGTCCCATAACACTCCCCTGTGGTACGCCAGAGGTTACTTTAACGTCTGTAGACGTCTCTCCATTGAGAACAACATGCTGTGTTCTGTTTGCTAAAAACTCTTCAATCCAGCCACACGGCAGGTCTGATATTGCGTAGGCTCTTACTTTGTTTGTCAGGCGACAGTGCGGAACTGTATCGAACGCCTTCCGAAGTCAAGGAAACTGGCATCTACCTGGGAACCTGTATCTAATATTTTCTGGGTCTCATGAACAAATAAAGCGGGTTGGGTTTCACACGATCGCTGTTTCCGGAATCTATGTTGATTCCTACAGAGTAGATTCTGGGTTTCCAAAAACGACATGATACTCGAGCAAAAAACAATTCTACAACAGATCGATGTCAGAGATATATGCCTATAGTTTTGCGCATCTGCTCGACGACCCTTCTTGAAAACTGGGACAACCTGTGCTCTTTTCCAATCATTTGGAACCTTCCGTTCCTCTAGAGACTTGCGGTACACGGCTGTTAGAAGGGCGACAAGTTCTTTCGCGTACTCTGTGTAGCATCGAATTGGTATCCTGTCAGATCCAGTGAACTTTCCTCTCTTGAGTGATTCAAGTTGCTTTTCTATTCCTTGGACACTTATTTCGATGTCAGCCATCTTTTCGCTCGTGTGAGGATTGAGAGAAGGAACTGCAGTGCGGTCTTCCTGTGTGAAACAGCTTTGGAAAAAGGTGTTTAGTATTTCAGCTTTACGCGTGTCATCCTCTGTTTCAATGCCATCATCATCCCAGATTGTCTGGATATGCTGTTTCGATCCACTTACTGATTTAACGTAAGACCAGAACTTCCTAGGATTTTCTGTCAAGTCGGTACATAGAATTTTAGTTTCGAATTCACTGAACGCTTCACGCATAGCCCTCCCTACGCTAACTTTGACATCGTTTAGCTTCTGTTTGTCTGAGAGGTTTTGGCTGCGTTTAAACTTGCAGTGAAGCTCTCTTTGCTTTCGTAGTAACTAACAAATTGTTGGTTCCAATAAATAAGAGGGCATGAGCACGTTATAAGATTACTAACAACAAAACAGAACCATTTTACAGGGATGCTAAGGGAAAGTTTGATGAACTAATGAAAGTTACGCCGGAAGGTGTTAAAGAGATTATGGCAATAGCAGGTCGGCAAATAGAGAGAATATGAGTGAAACTTTTGAGGTGAAATCTAGTGCCAAATCAATGAAAATGTGACAATGGCATTCATACTTTGCACGCTACTGCCAGTGATGGTAGTGAAGAATCTAAAAGGACATTGTTTGGTGTAAATAATAACTTAGTCACAGATAAGCAGATAAGATCTATACTAGCTCTTAAAGGAGATTATGTTAAACAATTTGATGTTAGTAATCCAAAGGAGGTTGTTTTAAAAGCAGCCTGGTTTCAGTATAGGATCAGTGCTTTTAATAAGTTAGACATTGAACTTTCTGCCGAAAATGTAAAGATAGAGATAAATTCTAAATCGAATAGTAGGGATAAAGGAAAAAATAATAGTGGAAATGTTAAAAAAGTAGACCACTTGTGAGTTAACGAGTATTGCGCTCTCATTTAAATATATGCCGGAAAGAGTCAGCCTACAGAAATTGTGAAACGAACCCTGTCGTCCAGGACCACGTGCCACAAAGATCGCAGATTCACCACGAGATGGGGAAACTCACAGGAGTCTATTGTCTATTGAAGCCTAAGCGGTGTAATGTGCGAGGCAGACAGATGAGAACCTACGTCATACGGATACCCAGTAGAAGGCTTTTGTGACCAAGAAGACGTAGCAGTGGTAAATATGGCGGACCTAAGGTCGGCCATAAAGGGAAACATTTATGAAAACTATGTATTTCTGCAGTAATGCAGGGAATGAAGCCACACTAATTTTGATCTGCCATCCTCCATAAAGTTTCATGGCAATGTCAATAAAACTTGAATATTGATAATATCTATAATAGTTTACGATTTACTGTTAAAGAGGAATTAACAAGTTTTGTAACAAAGACTTGAATGCTAAAATCTGAACGCCTTGGCCGATCTTAACGATCGACATTTCATATTGAAGCGCATCATCAAAATGACAAACGTTGTAAATATCAACTCTGTAACTTTATTTGTTTAAAAGATAAAGTAGATTTCAATTATCAGTATTTTCAGTTAAGCATCAGATCACGATTTCCTCCACACAAAACTCATTAAACGATGACAGCATGACACCTTCTTGAATCATTAGGTAACAGAATATTTATTGTAAAGTTTAGTGCGTAGACGTTACTTTTGTTCTGTATTTATTTACCAGAAAGCACATTGGCTGTGACAGTCAAAGTTAAGAAGGAAATTGAATTGGTTTAATGTAAAAGAATTTTACGTTTGTTACGTAATGGATATTATTGTTACTTTATTTAGAACGAGAAAGTGGTCAAGCTTTGATTATTTAGATATGTTAAAATGTAAAGTACTGTAGAATAAGCTGTAGCCAATCCGATGGACGGAGTCAGGAAAGGGAACTGCGCTAGTCAGTTCAGCGAAGGCGTTCGCCGCGCGGGATACGCTAGTCGGAGACGGGCAGAGGATAGTTCTGGTCTAGACACCAAAGAGTACAGTTCGTCTGGAGACACCAAAGGGTTCATTTCGGATTGAGACGCGAAAGTGGACAGTCGGTCTTTGGGTACCTGTGAAGTGAAACGACTTAGAAAGTTTCGTGTTTTGTGGTATTACGGGACTCTCTGAGCGGTCAGCAGCCACGCGCCTGGTACGAACTCCAACTTTTCGTGTAAATAACGAGGTGGAGTATCGGACTTGTAATTCGCGATGAGATTGTGAATGATCGAACTATTTCAAATGGAGATGCGCTCGAGTGTAACAGCAACTCTAAATACGACCACTTTCGCTATTCGTTTGCTTTATGAATAAACATTATTCTAACCAAATCGCAACTGCGTGGCCCACATGATTGATGGGTCGTTAATTTAGTTCCCGATATTGTTATTACTGTTATTATATGTTATGTTAAATTTGCATTTCGCAAACTTGCCATCAGCCAGACAAGGTAACCAAAGGGTCACAAGTGTCTAATTTAGGGCGTGTACTGCGACACGTGCTGTTCAGTTCTTAGATGAGTGGAACCGCATGTGAGGCCGAACATCTTTGGGATGTTAACTCGCACACTCTGTGAAAATAAGTACTTTCGACAACTTTTGTTGCTAATAGAGGAGTACGCGATATATGAAAGCACAGAAAGGAAAATGGAAATGCTTTACCAGAAAAGTAAGGAAAGGTAAAGGTTGGAAAGGCATGAAATAGAAGACAGAGGATAATGGGAACGAAAACAGTAACAAGGTAAGCAATGTTCCAACAAATTGAAACGAAAGACGTACTAATGGGTTCCGCAGAAAAGGAATACAAAGGAAACACTAATGAGAATTTACTTTTGCATGGTAAGAGACAATACAACGATTATTACAAAGAGGATCGTAATGGGTGTTCGGATTTTCACTTTAGTAGACGATAGAGTCAAATAAAACGTACATAGATGCAAAGACCTGAGGGATGAGATTATACGGGAGTACTGGATTATTGAGAGTGTTAAAGTAAATGGTATTCAAACAAAAGTGATCTTCAGAATCAGTATCAAATAAGACGTCACAAAAGGAAAATCTTACGAGCAAGAAATATGCGAAGAGAGCATACCAGTTTCCCCAGCGCAGATACTTGATGTCGTAGATGACATTGGAATTAAGAAATAAATATTAGTTAAAATCAGGTCTAATGAAAAATTTATGAGAACTATCTATCTATCTCTTTATCATGGGAAAGGATCTGTTGGTACACTATGCTGTATTATGAGTTTAGACAAGAACAGTATGAACATTAAGGTAGATGGTATGAAGAATAAGATAAAATTAGCAAAGATTACAAGTACTTGCAAAGGAACGCTAAATTGGTGCTATGTGACAATCATGGGCGAATCTTTTCAGTAGGAATGCAATGAAGACGAAACTACCTTACAGAGATAAAAGAAAATTTATTACATAAACACAAAATATGAAGACAGATGCCTTTATTAGCGACTGATTACTGTTCACGATATTCAGTCACACTACACAAAGGACATTTCCCCTTTTAAGGCGCCCTAGGACTTGTTTCAAGTAAATTAGCTACCCGCAAGGACACATAACCACAGGTCGGTTGATCGCATCTTCTTAAGATTCCAGAGCATTACAAGAACTATTTCGAGGGAAACATCAACGAGAGATCCACAGAAAACAAATAGGAGGAAATCCTACATGCCATTTCCATTCAGGAAAGCATTAACTTAAGCAGTAAAGTTTCGGGGTTGGAGCCACGACTAGTGATATTGTACATCAGCTACACGACTTTCTATGGACACGTGACTAAATTTAGAAACTTTTACAGAATTTTGGGATAATTCAAGCAAGGCACTGGAATAGAGAATTGATGTGGCTGGGAGTTGTGCGGGTGCAGTTATATTTCCAATGTAACACAACTTTACTACAGAAGAAAATTGAAGTATAGCTAGAATCTGTTTATGCACAGAAGTATGCCTGGTTTTAAGAATTAACAATAAGAATATAAGAATAAAATAGGCACAAACACTAAAATCCAGACAATGAAATAATCTTAAAAATAAATGGGCCAATGTGTTCTGTAACTAATTTCAACAACAATCTGGTTCACTGGCAGTAAAAAACACAGTAAGTGAACTAACGCACAAACCCATTCCACATCAAAAACTATGAGATCGTACATTCATTCTCTTCTCCATAAACTATTGAGAAAATTTAGGGAACTAGCATTTGAAGTCGTCTACAGAACTAATCTACTGTCAGCAATGTACATCTGGTGTAAAGTCCACAAAGATAAGAGTAATTTGTGGTATCATATAACACATGCCTCCATGGGCATTATGGCAATGGTTTTCCAAGTTTTTGTCTGACGCTGACAGCGATCACGCACGATCTGGCGGACCCTGTGCTGCGCGCCCGCTGAGCCACACCGCCAGGAGCTCTGCCACAGCGGCATAGGATGGCTGGCGGCAGCCTCTCTGCCCACTTGCGCTTGGAGCCTCTTGGCTCACAGACGCTACGATCACGCTGCCCAGTAGCCTGTCCTGACACTGACTTCACTTGCGAGAAGTTTAGACTGGGGAGCCTGCGGTGAAGTTCTTACTGTACCGACAGAGTGACTTCAAACGTCTCAGCCTTCGTTTTTGGTTTATCAGTCTTGAAGTCAAGAAATTCTTGAGTAACAGAAGAGATACTGAATTTAATTGATGAAAGGAGAAAATATAAAAATGCAGTAAGTGAAGCAGGCAAAAAGGAAAACAAACGTCTCAAAAATGATATCGACAGGAAGTGCAAAATGGCCAAACAGGAATGGCTAGAGGACAAATGTAAGGATGTAGAGGCTTATCTCACGAGGGGTGAGATATATACTGCCTACAGGAAAATTAAAGAGACCTTTGGAGAAAAGAGAACCACTTGCATGAATATCAAGAGCTCGGATGGAAACCCAGTTCTAAGCGAAGAAGGGAAAGCAGAAAGGTGGAAGGAGTATATAGAGGGTCTATACAGGGGCGATGTTCTTGAGGACAATATCATGGAAATGGAAATGGAAGAGGATGTAGATGAAGATGAAATGGGAGATATGGTACTGCGTGAAGAGTTTGACAGAGCACTGAAAAACCTAAGTCGAAAGAAGGCCCCGGGAGTAGACAACATTCCATTAGAGCTAATGACAACCTTTGGAGAGCCAGTCCTCACAAAACTCTACCATCTGGTGAGCAAGATGTATGAGACAGGCGAAAGTCCCTCAGACTTCAAAAGAATATAATAATTCCAATCCCAAAGAAAGGTGTTGACAGATGTTAAAATTACTGAACTATCAGTTTAATAAGCCATATCTGCAAAATACGAACGCGAATTCTTTACAGACGAATGTAAAAACTGGTAGAAGCCAACCTCGGGGAAGATCAGTTAGGATTCCGTAGAAATGTTGGAACTTGTGAGGCAATGCTGACCCTACGACTAATCTTAGAAGAAAGATTAAGGAAAGGCAAACCTACGTTTCTAGCATTTGTAGACTTAGAGAAAGCTTTTGACAATGTTAACTGGAATACTCTCTTTCAAATTCTGGAGACGGCAGGGCTAAATTGCAGGGAGCGAAAGGCTATTTACAATTTGTACAGAAACCAGATCGCAGTTATAAGAGTCGAGGGACATGAAAGGGAAGCATTGGTTGTAGCCTATCCCCGATGCTATTCAATCTGTATATTGAGCAAGCAGTAAAGGAAACAAAAGAAAAGTTCGGAGTAGGTATTAAAATCCATGGAGAAGAAATAAAAACTTTGTGGTTCGCCGATGACACTGTAATTCTATCAGAAACTGCAAAGGACTTGGAAGAGCAGTTGAACGGAATGGACAGTGTCTTGAAAGGAGGGTATAAGATGAACATCAACAAAAGCAAAAGAAGGATAATGGAATGTAGTTGAACTACTCGTAAGTCGGGTGATGCTGAGGGAATTAGGTTAGGAAATGAGACACTTGAAGTAGTAAAGGAGTTTTGCTATGAAAATAACTGATGATGGTCGGAGTAGAGAGGATATGAAATGTAGACTGGGAATGGCAAGGAAAGCGTTTCTGAAGAAGAGAAATTTGTTAACATCGAGTATAGATTTAAGTGTCAGGAAGTCGTTTCTGAAAGTATTTGTATGGAGTGTAGCCATGTATGGAAGTGAAACATGGACGATATATAGTTTGGACAAGATGAGAATAGAATCTTGCGAAACGTGGTGCTACAGAAGAATGCTGAAGATTAGATGGGTAGATCACATAACTAATGAGGAGGTATTCAATAGAATTGGAGAGGAGTTTGTGGCACAACTTGACTAGAAGAAGGGGTCGGTTGGTAGGACATGTTCTGAAGCATCAAGGGATCACCAGTTTAGCACTGGAGGGCAGCGTGGAGGGTAAAAATCGTAGAGGGAGACCAAGAGATGAGTACACTAAGCAGATTCAGAAGGATGTAGGCTGCAGTAGGTACTGGGAGATGAAGAAGCTTGCACAGGATAGAGTAGCATGGAGAGCTGCATCAATCCAGTCTCACGACTGAAGACCACAACAACAACAACAACAACCACAACAGTCTTGATGTTTCGTATTATTGTGCACTCTGTCGCACAAGTAAACCAAATTGGTCCTTGGTACAACCAGCAAATCAGGGTGTCACACACTGAAATCTGCTGTGATTTCAGGGCTCTGGTAGAGAGTAAATTGCGATCCGTCTGCCTGATTGCTAGACCGTGAGATGTTTACAGTTATTTCGTGGCCACGATCGATTCACAGGTACCGCCTCCACGTCTCACCTCCGCCACACATATCCCGCAAGCTGCAAGTTACATCGCTGCGCAAAGCAAAGATTGTAATGTACTGCTGACCCGGCATTGTCAGGGCCTGCAGATCTCAATCGCCACTTGGTCTCAGGTGCACCTATGTACAGAAAGTTCAGTTGAATTGATGTCAAGGTCTGCTCAGCGACAGATCAATTCTGATTGCGTTATCCACATTTTTAAGGACAGAGTACGGGACTCACTTCTGCCAACCAGGATCCTAGTCCATTGCAGTCTTAAACCACCTGTTAGTTGTTTACGGTATTCAATCAATAACATTTTTATCATAATTTATGTCTGTTTTTTCTTTTGAAAAATAAATGTTGCTAAAACACTAAAGTTACGCGAACACAATCAATCATTTAAACAGTGCCCACTAGGGTTACCCATTCAGTCTTACAGTTCCATAAGGGAAATAACTATAGGTCTAATTGCAAATGATATTATGTGGCTGAAATAATAGGAAAGGTGCAAGAAACATCAGTGAAAAAAGCAGCAAAATGTTGAGCAGCAGATAATAGGTTGGTGCATTCAGTAGTATATCATCCAGAACTTTTGTACGTTCTATAAGAAACCTTCTCGTTTTGCTAGGATAAATCATCGAAATACAATTCACCTTTAGCATCAAAACAAAATAGTATACTGTGATACTGTGCAAAGGAATATTTTTAAAAAAGTGGGATTAAATACTATGGAGGAAACTCGTGGCGATCAGAGCAGTAGCAGCGGTGAAAACAGTGACAATTATTAATACATCTGTTTTGATGTTGTCTGAGTCACAAACGGTCACCACAGCGATAGTGAACTCTAAAATGGTTGTGTTTAATATTAAATTGCCAAGCCTAGGTTTCGTGTCCAAGAGCCAGCCTTAAGCCTAAATAGGGACTGTTAACGGTATAGAACGTCAAACTTCCGCCGACTGAGTTTGTTTGCGTGCGCTGTTGGTTAGAGAGGCTCTGGAAGTAATCTGCACCTGGACGACAAATTTTCAACAGTTTCTCTGCTGTCTGGTTTCGGCAGGCGTTTTGAATGGGTGTGTGCAGTTGGGAATATCAGTGGCGTTGAGCTTTTTAATGTTCAGGATGCTGAAATGCTATCCGTAACTGATTATCACTTATTCTAATTTCGCGTCGACTGAGATACACGCATATTCGAGCAGTAAGGCCTCTGCGTCCAGTGCGGTTAGCGGTTCTTCACACAACAGAGATTGCCTCAACGTTGTTCGTTATTCAGCCTTGTTTGACGACAGTGAAATGGTCTGCGGCACCTAATCGCTATGTCCTGACCTGCTCTCTACCAAAACTATGGTTTGGTAATTTTGGCACAGTACATAAATTATGTATTGCATGGTAGGATTATCGATAGTATTCGCAGAATTGTCAGGGAAAGAAACTTAAATGAATGTGCAAGAGAGAATCTGGAACTGAGGACTTCTCGTTTTCTTATTAGTTTGTTTGATACATAATTAGAACAACACATCATTCAGTGTTAGTTCATTATGTAGTTCATATACTTAAAAAATTTGAACTGCGTTTTATAAGCAACAAAAATTTGTCGCACGTGTAACTCTTCATTTATCTAAAGACGTAATATGTTGACATGCAACAGGTAAGTTTTTCTAATCTTATCTTCTCCCTGTACAAGGATACTCTCAGTTGCCGGAATTTATCTTTGTCATGGTCAATTTCAATATTACGAAATATCATCTTAAGAAATCCTTCAGTTTCCTCTCCTTCATAATCCTAATTTGAATTTCTGCACTTTTTTTCACCAAAGCAGTATTACTTTTGACACAGTACAGCTTACATGCACAAGCATAAAAAATCTTAATACTTATTGCTGTTATTTGGTTCTCAACAGAACCTTATTCATCATGATCAAAGGGAAGAGTTTCCTGTACTATTGATAGAGGCGAAGGCTGTTTGTGAAAAACAGAAAGATATTTTATTCAAGTTCAACAAACTATTGAAGCGATGTTTGATATATTACTGTTTTGTATTTTTATTTTACCTTTAAACGTCTATGAAACGTACCCTTAGAAACATTATACATGACTGTGCTTAAACTGACACACAATATTTTTAGCGCAACGCAATCTGACTTTCAAAAATCCCTACAAAAAAAATGGCCTTGAGTAACATCAACCTATACGTTTCACAAATCGCTTACCTCACAAAAATCTTGGTTACTCGAACTACTGCAATACAGCGAGCGCCGCTACTGCCAGCTATATAAAAGATTCAAACTACAGAAGGCACTAACTACTGATAGGGATAGTTAGCAAATGAAAGATTTTAATAGAGAACAAACAATGTATTTACCTTAATATCATCAAAAGTCAAATATATATAGCAGTTCATGACATCCAGTCTTACAAATTTCAAAACTCCACCATTTCTTTCCCCACATCCACCACTGCTGGCGATTCACCTCCAACTGCGCAACGCTACGCGCTGTTAACATCCAGCTGCCGCTGCCCAACACTACAATGGCAGACAACAATGCAAACTAGCCACGGACTGCACGTAGCACAGCCAGTCATTTTTCATACAGAGCGCTACGTGGCGTTGCCAATAAGAAAACATAAACACCCTACTTACAACCTTTTTCGGAGGGAAATTACTTTTTTCTACCTCTTTGTAATAAATCTGCATTACTTTTATTTAAATGTTTACCCCAACATCCCTATGTGTCACGTTATGAATCAACAGTTTTGTAATAAAACCAGAATTAAACATTATCAATTCCCGTTTTTCTATAAATACCGTTTAAGTAACGTAGGCGAAGTGCGTAGGAGAAAAATGTTTCGTAGGTTATACGACCATTTATACAGGGCGTTTCACAGTTCATGTTATACAGTTGTAGAGGTTTTTAAGGAGACTTGATACCTTACGTTCTGCATAGCAGTACATCTCTGGCAACGTCATCTAACGTTGCGACAGTGTGTCAGAGTTATATCGGCTCCGGCTGCTGTAAATGTATGTATATATCCTGGATGAGTCTGTGCTGAAGTTACAAACTTTCAAGGATGATGGAGGAGGATAAATGTACCAATTTGATGTCATGGTCCCTTAACCGCAAACGAACGAGCAGAAAATTACCAGAGAAAACCGTTCTGATACCCCTGACAGTGGAATACATATACCAGTACTGTTGTTGCTACAGTTGTAGGGTATGAAACTTTCAGAGGTGGTAGTAAGGAGCAAAAGAAGAAAAAATGTCTAGTAAATATGGACTGTAAAACGCATACCTTAAGAGCTGTAAGCGCTTGTTCAGTAGAGGATATGTGTTTCACACTCAGGTATGCATTTTAGAGCTCATGTTTAGCAGACTTTTCTCTTGTCTTGGTCCATACTACCACATCTGAAAGCTGCATACCCTACATTTTTAGCAACAACAACACCACTGTCAGAGGTATCAGAATGATTGCCGCTTGTAACTTGCGAGTCCTTCGTTTCCACTCCAGTGACCATTACCTCAAACTTATACATTTACCCGTCTCTATCATTGTTGAAAGTTTGTAACGTCATCACGGAATTCCCCTGCATATGCATACGTTTACAGGCGCCGGCGCCCATAATTTCGACATTCTTCAACGTCGTTGGATGACGTTTCCATACATGGGGTTCCTGTCCACCTTCTACATCCCCTCGAAGTTTGTGGGTGTAATTCTGAAACACCCTGCGTATCCTCACCCAGTTTCTAGATGATGCAGCACTTTCCATTGCTAGGAGAATGGAGTAAGAAACAGGTCACACACGAACACAAAGCAATGGATAAACGGTAATACTTGACAGGTGTCGGCCGGAGTGGCCGATCGGTTCTAGGCGCTAGAGTCTGGAACCGCGCGACCGCTACGGACGCTGGTTCGAATCCTGCCTCGGGCATGGATGTGTGTGACGTCTTTAGGTTAGTTAGGTTTAAGTAGCTCTAAGTTCTAGGGGACTGATGACCTCAGAAGTTAAGTCCCATAGTGCTCAGAGCCATTTGAACCAATTCAACCTGGCAGGTATGCAACACACATAACAGAAAGTCAATGCAGGTATAACCTATACTGACCAAAGCTACTAGGATAACTACCGTAGTTTACATTTACTTATTATGGTGGCGTATGGTAGCTTTATAACCGTAACTGTGACATAAACGTCGGGATTGTTGCCATGGACTTTCTTCGATCTAGGATGGATTGTTGTAGCATCTTTTTCCTTCAGAGGGAGCAAATGTAGTATCACACAATACTCCACTTCATCACTGCGTACCCACATTTAGTCTGGGCTCGTCTGTGGTACTGTTGCTTGGGGATTTCAGTGTGTACCGAAACAGCAAACAAAGAAAAAAAAAGTTTGGAACATAACCTTTTTTCAGACGCTAATCAATATCTATGACTAACCCTCGTGGTTACTCTGATGAGTCTTTTATATCTAGGAAAGATTTTAGAAGGTGGTCAGAAATAATAATGCACTTACTTATTCTAGGTGTGAACATCATCCTGCCGATCTGCCGGAACTTGGAGTCAGGCTCCTGGAGCGCGTTGCACTGCAGGCCGAAGGCGCAGGTGCCGATGACGTCAGTGGAGAACTTGGCGAGCGCGTCGCGCATCTCGAGGACGGCGCCGGCGCCGTGGGCGTCGGCCAGGGCGGCGTCGGTGCTGGCCTGTAGCTGGGCGGCGCACTCGGCCAGCAGCGGGAACATGGCCTTGATGCGGCCCGACGTGAATGTGGGCGACAGTTTGGTGCGCAGCGGCCGCCACGTGCGGCTGCCCACGTGGAACAGGTTCAGCGCCATCGGCGTCGTCTGCTCATCTGACACCTGCGATGAAACCGGGAATCACCGTTTGCGGGGACGTCTCTGTGGGTTATTCAGGTCCGTAATCTGAATGGAGTTCCTCTCCCTCCGCACGTAATGGCCTGTTTCTCTGTGATGTATGAGACTATTGTCTTTAGTGTACCTATGCAGTGTAGCCACCTGTGAAAGGTATTTTACATTACAAGTCCATTTCATGAAATCTTGGAAAGGCAGAGCAAAGCAAAGCCTTGCCACATCGGTCACAGATGGGCCAGTTGCGACTGCCATCTCACCTTCGGCCAAAGTCACATACTGCTGAGTCGAAGTCGCACAAGGCTATCATCGCGCCTACATCTACATACATACTTTACAAGCCACCGCACGATGCATGGCGGAGAGCACCTTCTACCATCATCATCATCATCTTGGACAGTTTCCAGCCACTGGCTGGGTCTGTCGGGAACACAAGCCTCTCCATCGTGTTCTGTCTTTCCACCTTTCCCCCTCTTCCACCTTCGTCCAGTTCTCTCCTCTTCTCGTCACACATTCCTTCACTCCCTTCACCCATCTATCTCTTGGTCTTCCCCTGGGCCTCTTCCCCTCCAGTTGCAGATCAAACATCCTCTTTGGAATTCTTCCCTCATCCATTCTCTTCATGTGTCCATACCACTGCAGTCTTGATTTTTCTATCCTGTCCTGTACTGGTTCCTCCTTTAGTCTTTCCCTCACATACACATTTCGCAATCTGTCTCCTCTTGTTACACTCATCCTGCTCCTCTGGAACTTCATTTCACTAGCTTGTATTCTACTTTTGTCGCTTTTGTGCATTACCCATGTCTCACTTCCGTATGCCAATATGGGGACAAAGTAGGTTCGGTATATAATTCCCTTGGATTTCTGTGGCACCTCCTTGCTCCAAATAAGCCCCCTAATGCATAAGTCCTACCCCTCGTCCAAGTCGTGGGAGATGGGCAACGGCACAAAGTAGGGGACTGCCTATAGGGGCGATGTACAACGGGGACTTCGTGTGCCCCAGGACCGCTACGGTAGCTGGGAAGGCCCTACGGGAACCCTGAAACGTGACGGCTAACGGGGCTCTGGTGAAGCTGCGATAGGCCTAGCAAGCCAGTAGTGGATAAATCATCTGCTTTCAAAAAGGGAACATGCCTCAGAGCACCTTCTACCACTACTTGTTATTTTCTTTCCTGTTCAAATTTCAGATAGAGCGATGAGAAAACGACTGTCTATATTTCTCTGTACGACCACTAAATATTTTGTGTACACTATTTTGTACAGGACTGTAAGGAGAAGAGGGCTGTAGATAGGTGTGGTATGTTTCATCGTAGGAAAGCTGGTCAGGAGCAAAAATGATTAGCGAACAGAACTTGTATTTCTACAAGTGAATGTAGACACATTACAATGTATGCAGCAAGAAATAGAGTCCAGCTATCAGTGTCAACATTCATAAGGCTTCTAGGCAGCATCAGCGTAGCGTCTGTGAGCCAAGAGGCTCCAAGCGCAAGTGGGCAGAGAGGCTGCCGCCGGCCATCCTATATCGCTGTGGCCGAGCTCCTGGTAGTGTGGCTCAGCGGGCGCGCAGCATTGGGTCCGTCAGATCGTGCGTGGTCGCTGTCAGAGTCAGACAAAAACTTGGAAAACCATTCATGGAGACGTATGTTATATAATACCACAAATTACTGTTATCTTTGTGGACTTTACACCAAATGTACATTGCCGACAGTAGAATCGTTCTGCAGACAACTTGAAATGCTTGTTCCTTAAATTTTCTCAATAGTGTTTGGCGAAGAGAATGTCGTCTACCCTCTAGAAATTCCCGTTCGACGCACTCGAGCTGTATTCAAGACTGCGTTGCACTAGCATCCAATATGCAGTCTCTGTTTATGATTTTTCACAGTTTCCAAAAATCTCCCTGTAAACCGAAATTGACCTTTCGCCTTCCCTACTGCTCTCTTTAAGTGCGTATACTATTTCACATCTGTTTGCGAAGTTAAATCCAGATATCGACGTGACTGTGTCAAGCAACACACTACTAAAGCTGTTTTCAACACTGCAGGAAGATTTTTGCTACTCATATGCATTAACGTAAATTTTTCTTCATTTAGAGCAAGTTGCCCGTCACCACACCAACTACAAATTTTGTCTCATTCATGACATATCCTCATATAGTCACTCAACGACAACACCTTTTAGTACGCGATACCGTCATCAGTCATAGTGTGTTCTACTCCCATATCTACTCCCTACGCTCACAACTTCGTTAACAGTCTACAGTCAGGCACCGTGTCGAAAGCTTTCTTAAAATCGATGTTTAGGGAATCTGTCTGTTGCCTTTCATTCACTGTTTGCGGGGTATAACACGAGAAAAGGGCAAGCTGAGTCTCTCACGAGGTTCCTGTGAATGTTTTATTTTAGATTATTAGCCCATTTGAAGAAACCCTTGGAAAGCAAAGAAAAGTTCTGCCAATCTGGTTACACACGGACCAATTGGCATCAGCTGTCTGCTGTGTCATCCGAAGCCCATGGCGTCGTATGGATGGGGTATATAGGGGCGTGGTGTCAGATTATAGCTCTTCCAGCCATAATCGTCTTTTGCAGGCCTTGGGATCGCTACAGTTCATGCAGTATCTCTTCTGTTCTCAACACGAGGCTGAGTTGATCCTGGTCCAATTCTCCCTCCAACGAAACATCCCTGGCAATACCACGAACTTTACTCGCATGGACACAAAAACCTGTTAGGAATCTCTCAAACGAAAGGTGGCTATCAATAAATTTGGTGAATATGCGCGAATACATACATGTGCCATGAGCTACAAAATGAAAGAGTGGTTCACCAAAATCCAATATCATATACAACAAAACTAGGCGTAGAATACCTGTAACGTAGCGCTGGGCGGTAAGGGTGCTGCGGGTAATAACCATAGTAGTCCTGCTATGAAAATAAATGGTAGCCTAGACCATCACTCGTGGCTGTCAGGCCGTATGGCGGGTGACAGTCAGATTACTATTCTACCGCTGTCTGGGCCGTTTCCTGACACGTCGTCCATGCCCATCAGGGACTAGTTCCATGCGGGACGCATCACTGAAGACCATTCTACTTCAGTCAGTGAAATTTCACCCTGAACGCCGTGTCTACCTTGGTCAGCAAGATTGCCCGATCTCTCCTTAGTTGAGAACATTCGAAAGTTTGGATTCTTATAGGGAGGGCCCTCCATCCATTCCGGGATTCTGACGACCTAAATCTTCATATTGGTCACAATTTGGCATGACATACCTCAGGAGAACATCCAACATCTCTGCCGGTCAATACCAAGCCAATTAATTGCTTCCAAAAATGCCAGAGGTGGACCAACACAATAATGGCTTCCTCGTTAGTCACGCTCCTTATCTAGAATATATCATCCGATTCTTCTGAAATTGTAATCATGCGTTTGTGTGTAGGTGTAAGTCACGTCCACAGATTTCCATCCCATTCGTATAATTACTTCATGGTGAATCTTTATTTTTTTGTCTTAGAGTGTATTTTCCGGCCCCCATACATAAGCGAAAGGACCAACACCCAAGGTAATATTTGTTCTGTGCCTCTCCGATGGAGAAGTAGAATATCGAGTATTATACACTCCTGGAAATTGAAATAAGAACACCGTGAATTCATTGTCCCAGGAAGGGGAAACTTTATTGACACATTCCTGGGGTCAGATAAATCACATGATCACACTGACAGAACCACAGGCACATAGACACAGGCAACAGAGCATGCACAATGTCGGCACTAGTACAGTGTATATCCACCTTTCACAGCAATGCAGGCTGCTATTCTCCCATGGAGACGATCGTAGAGATGCTGGATGTAGTCCTGTGGAACGGCTTGCCATGCCATTTCCACCTGGCGCCTCAGTTGGACCAGCGTTCGTGCTGGACGTGCAGACCGCGTGAGACGACGCTTCATCCAGTCCCAAACATGCTCAATGGGGGACAGATCCGGAGATCTTGCTGGCCAGGGTAGTTGACTTACACCTTCTAGAGCACGTTGGGTGGCACGGGATACATGCGGACGTGCGTTGTCCTGTTGGAACAGCAAGTTCCCTTGCCGGTCTAGGAATGGTAGAACGATGGGTTCGATGACGATTTGGATGTACCGTGCACTATTCAGTGTCCCCTCGACGATCACCAGTGGTGTACGGCCAGTGTAGGAGATCGCTCCCCACACCATGATGCCGGGTGTTGGCCCTGTGTGCCTCGGTCGTATGCAGTCCTGATTGTGGCGCTCACCTGCACGGCGCCAAACACGCATACGACAATCATTGGCACCAAGGCAGAAGCGACTCTCATCGCTGAAGACGACACGTCTCCATTCGTCCCTCCATTCACGCCTGTCGCGACACCACTGGAGGCGGGCTGCACGATGTTGGGGCGTGAGCGGAAGACGGCCTAACGGTGTGCGGGACAGTAGCCCAGCTTCATGCAGACGGTTGCGAATGGTCCTCGCCGATACCCCAGGAGCAACAGTGTCCCTAATTTGCTGGGAAGTGGCGGTGCGGTCCCCTACGGCACTGCGTAGGATCCTACGGTCTTGGCGTGCATCCGTGCGTCGCTGCGGTCCGGTCCCAGGTCGACGGGCACGTGCACCTTCCGCCGACCACTGGCGACAACATCGATGTACTGTGGAGACCTCACGCCCCACGTGTTGAGCAATTCGGCGGTACGTCCACCCGGCCTCCCGCATGCCCACTATACGCCCTCGCTCAAAGTCCGTCAACTGCACATACGGTTCACGTCCACGCTGTCGCGGCATGCTACCAGTGTTAAAGACTGCGATGGAGCTCCGTATGCCACGGCAAACTGGCTGACACTGACGGCGGCGGTGCACAAATGCTGCGCACCTAGCGCCATTCGACGGCCAACACCGCGGTTCCTGGTGTGTCCGCTGTGCCGTGCGTGTGATCAGTGCTTGTACAGCCCTCTCGCAGTGTCCGGAGCAAGTATGGTGGGTCTGACACACCGGTGTCAATGTGTTCTTTTTTCCATTTCCAGGTGTGTAGAATAGCATAACTTTTGTGCACAGTTATCATGGAAAATGCAGGGCTTGCAACATACTTAAAAATTGGACACTAAAGAAAAATATTGTAAGAAATAATTTTTCCATTACATGATGGAGAAATGCATGAATGGCAGACGCAGGCGACCATTCAGATTTGCTATGGCTCTGAAAAGTAGCAAGGTCTTGAAATGTACTGAAACTGAAATGTAACGTTCACTGTTCAAAGTGCCGTCAATGCGAACAAGAGGTGTCCGAGACGTGTCACCAATGGCACCCCATACCATCACGCCGGATGATACGCCAATATGGCGATGTGGAATACACGCTTCCAACGTGCGTTCACCGCTAGGTCGCCAAACACGGACGCGACCATCATGATGCTGTAAACAGAACCTGGATTCCTCCGAAAAAATTACGTTTTGGCATTCGTGCACCCAGGTTCGTCGTTGAGTATACCATCGAAGGCACTCCTGTCTGTGATGCAGCGTCAAGGGTAGCCGCAGCCATGGTTTCCGAGCTGATAGTCCATGCTGCTGCAAACGTCGTCGAACTGTTCGTGCAGATGGTTGTTGTCTTGCAAACGTCCCCATCTGTTGATTCAGGGATCGAGACGTGGCTGCACGATCTGTTACAGCCATGCGGATAAGATGCCTGTCATCCCGACTGCTAGGCCGCTGGGATCCAGCACGGCGTTCCGTATTACCCTCCTGAACCCACCGATACCCTGTTCTGCTAACAGTCATTGGATCTCGACCAACGCGAGCAGCAGTGTAGCAATACAATAAACCGCAATCGCGATATGCTACAATCCGACCTTTATCAAAGTCGGAAACGTGATGGTACGCATTTTTCCTCATTATACGAGGCATCACAACAACGTTTCACCAGGCAACGCCGGTCAACTGATGCTTGTGTATGAGAATTCGGTTGGAAACTTTCCTCATGTCAGCACGTTGTAGGTGTCGCCACCGGCGCCAACCTTGTGTGAATGCTCTGAAGAGCTAATCATTTGCGTATCACAGCATCTTCTTCCTGTCGGTTAAATTTCGCGTGTGTAGCACGTCATCTTCGTGGTGTAGCAATTTTAATAGCCAGTAGTGTATATTTCAAAGTTGTGCCATATGGTGTTTTTGTGGATCAGAACGTAGAACCATGCGGTTGTGAGTTGTTACTGCAGAATACTTCTGTCGTAACTGTAACAGCCAATAGGTCCCCTCCATGAAATGCATTATTGAGTTACCTGTCAGACAAGAAGCAACAGTTTGTAGTTGTGGAGATTTCATTGTAGATTTCTTAAAAGATTCGGATGGGGTAAATGAACTGGAACCATTATTTACTTGCTTCTGTCGGATGCATACCGATTTATTTAAATTTCGGTTTAGTATCCTCATTCGTTATCCGATTTTCCCATCTAATCGCCTGCATTTTCTTTAGCAGCACATTTGAAAAGCGTCTGTTCTCTTATTGTCTCAGATAATTATGGCCAGCATTTCACTCCTGTAAAATGCTACAATCGATACACATACCTTTAGAAGAGAGTTCCAAACACGTGAACTCGTGTTAGAAGTCAACTAATATCTCTCTTTTTAGGAGCAGATTTCTTGGTATTGCCTGTCTACATTTTATATCCCACTATTTCGGCCACCGTCATCTATTTTTCTTCACAAATAGCAAACCTTATCTGCTACCTTTTGTGAGCCATTTGTTCACCTAGTTATATCAGTATCTCCTTATTTATTGTGACTACTTTCCATTATATTTTGTTTTACTTTGTTGCCGCGCGGGATTAGCCGAGCGGTCTAGGGCGCTGCAGTCATGGGCTGTGCGGCAAGTACCGGCAGAGGTTCGAGCCCTCTCTCGGGCATGGGTGTGTGTGTTTGTCCTTAGGATAATTTAGGTTAAGTGGTGTGTAAGATTAGGGACTGATGACCTTAGCAGTTAAGTCCCATAATATTTCACACACATTTGAACATTTTTGTTTACTTTTGTTGATGTTCATAACACCTGTTCAAGACTTTTTCTTATGCGGAGTATTTACAAATTAATTTGATAATTAGTAATAGACCGATTTACTACTTTATATTGGCAAAGCTTGCAGCATAAACAGCAGCAACTGTTGGAGTTTCTGATGCATTACCCACACCCTGATGGTTACCCAGATCACACGACACGCATCTACCCAGTAGTCTAATTCTTCTCACACTGGGTGTAGCATGTCCTCGGTATTGCATGCTTTATCCGCTCACACACATCCTAGAGGGTTGCGGGCATTGGCAGAATGAAATGGCAAGGCGTTAAATCCGGAAAACGAGGTAGCTAGGGGAGAAGGCTGATCTATGCTGTTACAGCAAGTGCAGTCATGCTTTGGCGGAGAAAATGCTTAAGAAGCTCTCGTACATTCGCGTGAAAATGTGGCGGAACACTGTCCAGTATCCAAATGTAATCCTAATAACTGGTGTTCAGCTGGGGTAAGAACTAGGTTTCCCACACTTCCTGAAACGAGTTACCCGTGACAGTTTGAAGAAAAATGGGCAGTACACATTCTCGCGTGACACCGCACAGAAGATGTTTACTTTTGGAGAGTGACGCCAATGCTCTATCAGCCCATAGGGTTTCTCGCATTCCCAGACACGGACAGCGTTGTTTTCACCTTACCACCTACGTGGAAAATGGCTTCATCACAGAAGATGTCTTTTTTTTTTTTTTTACAAAACCAGCGTCATCCACATATAACTGGAGTTTCAGTTTGTCTGCCTGTATACAGGTCTGCACTAATCCCACTTTGTACAGATTAAAACTTAGCCCTTACGCAACACCTTAAAAGCCGTAGTCTTTGACGCGAACAATTCTCTGCTTGCTTTACTAAGTCACTTGTGTGTACTTTGGCGAAACACCAGGCACACTCTTTCGACGATTGCCTCAGACACACGAGATCGACCAGGACTCTTCCACTTACATAAGCATTCGGTTTCTACTCGCTTTCGACACCACCTACCTGCAGTATTCTTGTGTGGTTGGTCTTTCTTAAAGCATGCACGGAACTCACGCTGCACAGCAACCACAGATTTGGCCATAGCAAAATGAAACTCACAGAAAGCCTTTCCCTTCTGCGACACCATCTTGAAAAAAAAAAAAAAAAAAGAAACGCTACGCCTGTACAGCAACCATGACAAGTGAGTAGCGCAGTAGCTACTGCTTGTGCTGTAAAGTTTGGCCATATAAAGTAATAAAACGGTATCTTATTAATTTTTAAAACCGTATCATTCATATATAAACACCCTGTATGTCTAACTCCACTCACAAATTTGGGTAATCTTTTTACCGTGAAACTTTTACGTGCACTTATTTGTGAGATGTCCAGAAGCTAATGTTCCTTACCATATCTTTATTTTGTCATGAGGGCTACCCGGAGTATCTCTGGCGGGTGAAATAATGTGTCAGACCTCACTATCAAGTAGACAAGGGTGTAAGACAAGGATTTCGTCCTTTGCCCCTACTGTACAATATGTAGAGCGAAGAATCAATGATGGAAATAAAAGAAAGGTACTGGAGCTGAATTAAAATTCATGGTGAGAAGATATCAATGATAAGATTCGCTCATATCTACACTGAGTAAAAGTGAAGAAAAATTACATGATCTGCTGAATGGAATGAACAGTCTACTGAGTGCAGAATTCAGACTAAGAGTAAATTGAAGGAAGACAAAAGTAATGAGAAGTTGCAGAAATGAGAATTGCGAGAAACTTAACTTTAGGTTTGATTGTCACGAAATAGATGAAGTTAATGAATTCTGCTACATAGGCAGCAAAATAACCAATGGCAGGCGGAGCAAGGAGGACATCAAAAGCAGACGAGCACTGGCAAATATCATTCCTGCCCAAGACAAGCCTATTAGTATGAAACGTAGGTCTTTGTTTGAGAAAGAAATTTATGAGAATGTATGTTTGGAGTACAGCATTGTATGGCAATGAAACATGGACTGTGCATTTGAAATATGGTGCTGTAGACGAAGGTTGGAAATTAGGAGGACCGACAGGGTAAGAAATGAGGATGTTTTGCCCAGAGTTGGAGATGAAAGGAATATTTAGAAAACACTGACAAGGAGAAAGGACATATTGATAGGAGATGTGGTAGTGCATGAGGGAATGTCTTCCATGTTACTAGAGGGAACTGTAGAGGGCAAAAGCTGCAGAGGAAGACAGAGATTGGAATGTTGTCGTTGTTGTTGTGGTCTTCAGTCCTGAGACTTGTTTGTTGCACCTCTCCATGCTACTCTATCCTGTGCAAGCTTCTTCATCTCCCAGTACCTACTGCAGCCTACATCCTTCTGAATCTGCTTGGTGTATTCATCTCTTGGTCTCCCTCTACGATTTGTACCCTCCACGGTGCCCTCCAATACTAAACTGGTAATCCCGCGATGTCTCAGAACATGTCCAAACAACCGACCCCTTCTTCTAGTCAAGTTGTGCCACAAGCTCCTCTTCTCCCCAATTCTATTCAATACCTCCTTATTAGTTATGTGATCTACCCATTTAATCTTCAGCATTCTTCTGTAGCACCACATTTCGAAAGCTTCTAGTCTCTTCTTGTCTAAACTATTTATCGTCCACGTTTCACTTCCATACATGGCTACACTCCATAAAAATACTTTCAGGAATGACTACCTGACACCTAAATCTATACTCGATGTTAACAAATTTTTCTTCTTCAGAAATGCTTTCCTTGCCATTGCCAGTCTACATTTTATATCCTCTCTACTTCGACCATCATCAGTTATTTTGCTCCCCAAATAGCAAAACTCCTTTACTACTTTAAGTGTCTCATTTCCTAATCTAATTCCCGCAGCATCACTCGACTTAATTCGACTACATTCCATTATCCTCGTTTTGCTTTTGTTGATGTTCATCTTATACCCTCCTATCAAGACACTGTCCATTCCGTTCAACTGCTCTTCCACGTCCTTTGGTCTCTGACAGAATTACAATGTCATCGGCAAACCACAAAGTTTTTATTTCTTCTCCATGGATTTTAATACCTAGTCCGAATTTTTCTTTTGTTTCCTTTATTGCTCGTTCAATATACAGAATGAATAACATCTAGGATAGGCTACAACCCTGTCTCACTCCTTTCCCAACCACTGCTTCCCTTCCATACCCCTCGACTCTTGTAACTGCCATCTGGTTTCTGTACAAATTGTAAATAGCCTTTCGCTCCCTGTATTTTACCACTGCCACCTTCAGAATTTGAAAGAGAGTACTCCAATCAACATTGTCAAAAGCTTTCTGTAAGTCTACAAATGCTAGAAACGTAGGTTGTCTTTCCTTAATCTATCTTCTAAGATAAGTCGTAGTGCTAGTGTTGCCTCACGTATTCCAACATTTCTACGGAATCCAAACTGATCCTCCCCGAGGTGGGCTTCTATCATGTTTTTCATTCGTCTGTGAAGAATTCGTGTTAGTATTTTGCAGCTGTGACTTATTAAATTGATAGTTCGGTAATTCTCACATCTGTCAACATCTGCTTCCTTTGGGAAAGATTGGAATACATCCAGCAAATAGTTGATTACGTAGGTTGCAAGTGCTGCTGTGAGATGAAGCGGCTGGCACAGGAGACGGATTTGTGGCAGGCCCCATCAAACTAGTCAGAAGACCGATGACTCAAAGAAAAAACTAAAGTACAAGTATTTGAGGGTCGCGTCATGTAATCGCAAAAATGTTTTGTTCAACGAACCTGATAGCGGCTGGGGAAGTGCGCGAAGTCCTTGATGAGGACCAGTTTAACCATCTCGGGGTCTCTGACGAGCAGAGCCGGCTTCGCCTGGAAGAAGAAGCCGACGACGGGGTGCGGATCGCTGTCGTTGTAGAGGCGGCCGAACACTTCGGCGTAGGACTTGCGCATGAGCACGAAGTCGCGCATGTTGCCGAAGAAGGGCTCCGGCTTCAGGTAGGGGACTCCCCGGCGCGCCCAGTAGTCGAACTGCGCTGTCACGTGGCGGTAGACGACCAGTAGCAGCAGAGCCAGGCCCAGCAGGACCTCCGTGCTGCCGTCCTCCAGGAGCAGGCCCATGGTGGCTGGAGAACCCTGGAAAAAGGTCCGTTATGAAGTCAGTAGACGAGAGCGTGCCAAATCTACATACGCTAGCCTCATTACTCTGTTATCTACCAGAAATGCTGGGAAACTAAGTGAAATACATGTTAATGTCAGTACCGCTGAGGAACAGCTCGGATAGCTAAAACAGCACCGAGGTCCCGTGTCAGATGTATTCCTTCAGACGGCATATGTGACGTAGGGCACAATTAGCCAATCGCAAGGTCGTAATATACCGTAGATGCCTTGAACAAAACACTGTGCCTCCCAGCTGGAAAAAAAGCGCAGTTCACATCCATTGCGAAGGATGGTCGGCATAGTTATCCACAAAACTACTGTCCAATACCTTATCATTCTCTTTTGCTCTCAAACGTAGCGAAGCGAATCTAACATTATGATCTCTTCCATGCCAACGAGAACACACCAGCCATGCGAAACATAACATGCGATTTTCTCATACGAGCTCTCCAACAGTCGTGGGAGATGCCCAATGTGAGCCGACGGCTACAGTTTAGTCACATTACGGAAGATTAGCATGCAAACAGTGAACAGTGTAGACAGAGATTGCTGAGATAAGACCTTGCTCTTCTCCAGACCACAGAAGTACTACCAAATCGCGTACTTTACCTTGTGTTGTTCCCGATAATCATTGCGGGCATATTTCCCGAAATTGCTGCGGTATAGGCAAGCTGAAACATTTTTTACTGTCAACAACAATCTTGATCACAATTTATTCATTACGGTGACCGGTTTCGACCACTTCTGTGGTCATCCTCAGACCAATGAGTAAGAACCTCCTTTTGGTGGTAAATCACTACTCATTGGTCTGAAGATGACCACAGTAATCGTCGGAACCGGTCACCGTTATAAATAAATCGTGATCAAGACTGTTTTGGGTAGTAAATATTGTAACACATTGATCACTGTTCCCTCCCACAATGTATTCAAAAGTAATTAAGGTGATAAATGTTTAATAATGTTTCGTCGCACTTAAATGAGTGTTGTTAAGCTTAGGAAAAGTATTCTCAAAACTGAATAGCTTCGTGTAACGATCGTTTCGGGTGCATTACCGTTGATTCTGCAAACTGAAACGTCGTGTTGGTGGAGGATGATATTGTGCCTGAAGAACAAATGAACATGTAAACCAATAAAACAAACTCTTCGTGGAGTGTTAACTAAATAGATCTCGTCTTTAAGAACTAATAAAGGTCACCATGTGGGCGAAAAATCATAACACCCCGCAACACATCAGGAATGAAAACACTTCTTCAGAGAAAAACTCTAATAGCATCCCTTTTCGAGAAATTAGAAATACACTTATAACACTTTGAACAAAAAACACAAATCACGAAGTCTTTACATCAAAAATGTGTTACATCACCTCGGTTCCGAGAGCTCCGGAACCGGTACAGAAAATTGGAATGGGGATCAACATAAACATCATTTCAGCTATTTTTATTGCTCATGAACATTGCATGTTGTACCACCATACAGAGAGACCTTCATATGTGGTAGTCCAGATTCATGTTCACAGCGGTACCTCTAATGCCCAGTAGCACGTCCTCTTGCATTGATTCATTACTGTATTCGTCATGGCATACTATCCACAAGTTCAGCAAGGCACTGTTGATCCAGATTGTCCCACTTCTCAACTGTGATTCGGCATAGATCCTTCAGAGTCGTGGGTGGATCAAGTCGTCCATAAACAGCCCTTTTCAGTCTATCTCAGGCGTAATGAGATTTTCGCTCTGCACCGGAGTGTGCGCTGATATCAAACTTCCTGACAGATTAAAACTGTGTGCCGGACGGAGACTCTAACTCGGGACCTTTGGCTTTCACGGGAAAGTGGTAGAGCACTTACCCGCGAAAGACAAAGGTCCCGAGTTCGAGTCTCGTTCCGGCACACAATTTTAAACTGTCATTACGTTTCATATCCCAGGCATGTTCGATAGTGTTTGTCTCTAGAGAACATGCTGGTCACTCTAGTCGAGTGATGTCGTTATCCTGAAGGAACTCATTCACAAGATATGCACGATGGGGGCGCGAATTGTCGTCCATGAAGATGAATGCCTCGCCAATATGCTGCCGATACGGTTGCACAATCGGCCGGAGGATGGTATTCACTTATCATACAGCCGTTACGGCGCATTCCATGACCACCAGCGGCGTACGTCGGCCCCACATAATGCCATTCCGAAACAGCAGGGAACCTGTACCTTGCTGCACTCGCTGTATAGTGTGTCTAAGGCGTTCAGCCAGACCGGGTTGAGACTAAGCACGACTTTGACGTTTGTCGGTGAAGAGGACGTGATGCCAATGTTGAGTGGTCCATTCGTCATGTTGTTGGACAACCTGTGCAGTGTTGCTTGGTGTCGTGATTGCAAAGATGGACCTCGCCATGGACGTTGGTAGTGAAGTTGCGTATCATGCAGCCTATTGCGCACAGTCTGAGTCGTAACACGACGTCATGTGGCTGCACGAAAAGCATTATTCAACATGGTGGCGTTGCTTTCAGCGTTCCTCCGATCCATTGTCCATAGGTAGCGGTCATCCACTTCAGCAGAAGCCCTCCGGGGGGCTGAGCGATGCCTGTCACAGTTCCTGTCTCTCTGTATCTCCTCCATGTCCGAACGACATCGCTTTGGTTCATTCCGAGACACCTGGACACTTCCCTTGTTGAGAGCTCTTCCTGGCACAAAGCATTGACAGTCTAGGCGTGTTTGAACTACAGACAACACGAGTTGTCTACCTCATTCCTCGTGGAATAACTGAAACTGATCGGCTGTCGGACTCCCTCCGTCTAATAGGCACTGCTCATGCATGGTTGTTTACATTTTTGGGCGGGTTTCGTGACATCTCTGAACAGTCAAAGGGACTGTGTCTGTGACACAATGTACACAGTCAAGGTCTATCTTCAGGACTTCCGGGAACCGACGTGATGCAACACATTTTTGATGTGTCTAGTACCCTTTTCGAAGAACAGAAAACTTCTTGTACGGGAACCTCATTCTGCTTTACTGGTAGAGGAAGCTAGATAATTTCAGAAAACTTGTTTATATTTATGCAGCAACTTGGTTTTAATAAACATTGTTGCTGATTTAAATACTAGCGTTGCCACTGGAGTTTAATCCGTAAGAATGGAAATACAGCGTGAACCACATACCACACATAGCTATTTTGTTTTGTAGCTCGATAGAAGTGCCGATCCGGTCGTAACAAATTTTTTCGTGTTATTTGTGAAGGTGCAGTGGGCATTATGTGTGGACAACCTCTCCTGGACCCATGAGCACTTTTGTTTCTATTAGCGTACATTAAACGGCGTTGTTGGGCATTTTGTCGTCCTCACATTACCTAACATGTATCTGGTGGCATTCCGATTCGAAATAGTTTCTCTCGTGTCATCATTTTGTCATTGACAGTGTTATACAATTGCGACCTAACGTTGATACTAAGAATGGTTTGACTCGCATTAAACCACACACGTGGCCTGATCGTTCTATGATGGACGATAAGCCTTACATGCACGGGAGGCAATTCGAAGAATATTCTGTACAAGTTTGCCATGGACAGGCGCACATTGTCTTCGACATATTACTAGCATCTATTTAGTATTGCCTGTGATATAGAAAGGGGGATCCGGAGCATTCCATGTGTGGGGGTGATGTATCTGGATGTCTACAGTGAAGCATGAAAGATCTTGTGACGGACATTGTTCTTACTTTCAGGATGCGATTGTTGACCTTTATGCATATGATGCTAAAATAATGTACGGATTTCGTAAACCAGTTACTCCGACTGTGGTCGGTGTTGTGTTAGTCTGGAAGTGTACTTCCAGAACATTTTCTTACCGTATGGTTCACCACCAGCTGATGCAGTCTGCTTTAGTATTTCGGGTGCATAGACAAACTCTATCTGTTACAGCTGTGGTAGAAGTGGTGGCATCCCGCACTTAGCTCGTAAGGTGGCGGATTTGTCCCTGTTAAAAACCGCTCCTCTTACTTGTTCAAAGCTTCTACTTTACATCTCAGCATTAATGGATCATCTGCATCTGCTGAAAGTGTTCTAATGTCATCAGCGTATGCATTTACTGAAATTCGGCAGCGTTACAGAACTGCAGCCTTTGGTGTTCTACTCTCACGGAGAAAAAATCGCAAAACGAAGAAGAAGTTGTAGGGCCTAAACAAAAGCTGGTAGGAGTGTTTCTATATCTGAAAGACGATGTCCGTCAAAATTTCACGCCTGCCGCGGAAGAGTGGCGCTAGAACCGCTTCTATGAAAATGCAAATTTGGTTTGCTTTAAATAGATGCTGTAATGTTCGTGACCGTTAGGTACCTTTCAGAACGGACGTGTTGACTTGAGTTGATGTTAGTCAAGTAAGTCTGTAAGGCAACAAAGACGCCGTTATCAACACCTTACTGTGTTTGAGCCGGCCGCGGTGGCCGTGCGGTTCTGGCGCTGCAGTCCGGAACCGCGGGACTGCTACGGTCGCAGGTTCGAATCCTGCCTCGGGCATGGGTGTGTGTGATGTCCTTAGGTTAGTTAGGTTTAAGTAGTTCTAAGTTCTAGGGGACTTATGACCTAAGATGTTGAGTCCCATAGCGCTCAGAGCCATTTGAACCATTTGAACTGCGTTTGAGCGAAGTCGAGTGATAGGTCTACCAGGAGCTCGACGTTCCTTCGACGATACTGCAGAGAGACTTGGTAGGAATGTAGCCATTGTACATGTTGTACACGAATGCTGGCAGCGGTGTTCACGAGAATGTACGGTCACAAGAAGACTGCGCTCCGGAAGGCCACGTGGCTCTACCGAGAGGAAAGACCATCGTGTTCGGCGTACGGCTCTGGCGCATGTTACTGCATCTGCAGCAGAAATGCCACAGTGAAACACCGAACTGTTACAGATCAGTTACTTCAAGAAGAGCTGCGAGCCAGACGCCCTGGTAGCGTGAATTTCACTGGCCCCCGACCACCGCCATTTGCGACTTCAGTGGTGTCAAGCGAGAGCTTATTGGAGGGCAAGGTGGAGGTCTGTTGCGTTTTCCCATGGATGGTACTTCTGACTCGTTGCCAGTGATGGCCGTGTGTCTGTTAGAAGAGGAAGGTTGACGGACTGCAACCAACCTGTCTGCATGCTAGACATAGTGGACTAACACCTGGTGCTACACACCCTGGACTTAGACCTGAGGTTATGGACCTGGGTGCGATTTCGTAGGACAGCTTCATGGCTTTCGCGGTTATCAGATTGCATCCTAACTGAACATTTGTACCTCACTCTGTCGATTCAATCCGTTGTGATGTCAACGGTGAAACAGCATTACAGGCAGTGTTTTCCAACAGGATAACGCTCACCTGCATACCGCTATTGTAGCCCATCATGCTCTTCAGAGTGTCGAGATACTGGCTTCCCCCTCGATCATCGGGTCTGTCTCCAATCGAGCACATGTTGGACATAATCGGACGACAACTCCAGTGTCCTTCCAGATTACGCTGATACAATAGCTGCCTACTTAGCAATCATATACAACCGCTCGCTCACCGATAGATCTGTACCTACAGATTGGGAAATTGCGCAGGTCGCACCAGTGTTTAAGAAGGAGTAATCCATCGAACTACAGACCTATATCGTTGACGTCGGTTTGCAGTAGGGTTTTGGAGCATATGCTGTATTCAAACATTATGAATCACCTCGAAGGGAACGACCGATTGATACGTAAACAGCATGGTTTCAGAAAACATCGTTCTTTTGCAACGCAGCTACTTCTTTATTCGCACGAAGTAATGGCCGCTATCGACAGGGGATCTCAAGTTGATTCCGTATTTCTAGATTTCCGGAAAGCTTTTGACACCGTTCCTCACAAGCGACTTCTAATCAAGCTGCGGGCCTATGGGGTATCGTCTCAGTTGTGCGACTGGTTTCGTGATTTCCTGTCGGGAAGGTCACAGTTCGTAGTAATAGACGGAAAATCATCGAGTAAAACTGAAGCGATATCAGGTGTTCCCAAGAGAAGCGTCCTGGGACCTCTGCTGTTCCTGATCTATATAAATGACCTGGCTGACAATCTGAGCAGTTCTCTTAGGTTGTTCGCAGATGATGCTGCAATTTACCGTCTAGTAAGGTCATCCGAAGACCGGTATCAGTTGCAAAGCGATTTAGAAATGATTGCTGTATGGTGCGGCAGGTGGCAGTTGACGCTAAATAACGAAAAGTGTGAGGTGATCCACATGAGTTCCAAAAGAAATCCGTTGGAATTCGATTACTCGATAAATAGTACAATTCTCAAGGCTGTTAATTCAACTAAGTACCTGGGTGTTAAAATTACGAACAACTTCAGTTGGAAAGACCACCTAGATAATATTGTGGGGAAGGCGAACCAAAGGTTGCGTTTTATTGGCAGGACACTTAGAAGATGCAACAAGTCCACTAAAGAGACACACTCCACTCGTTCGTCCTCTGTTAGAATATTGCAGCGCGGTGTGGGATCCTTACCAGGTGGGACTGACGGAGGACATCGAAAGGGTGTAAAAAAGGGTAGCTCGTTTTGTATTACCACGTAATAGGGGAGAGAGTGTGGAAGATATGATACGCGAGTTGGGATGGAAGTCATTAAAGCAAAGACGATTTTCGTTGAGGCGAGATCTATTTGCGAAATTTCAGTCACCAACTTTCTCTTCCGAATGCGAAAATATTTTGTTGAGCCCAACCTACATGGGTAGGAATGATCATCAAAATAAAATAAGAGAAATCAGAGCTCGAACAGAAAAGCTTAGGTGTTCATTTTTCCCGCGCGCTGTTCGGGAGTGAAATGGTAAATAGTATGATTGTAGTTCGATGAACCCTCTGCGAAGCACTTAAATGTGAATTGCAGAATAATCATGTAAATGTAGATGCAGATGTCATCCCTGTAATGACCAATCAAGCGCAACAGTCGTGGATCTCTAGTGCACAAACTGAAACTCGGCACATATGGAGCTCAATGCATGCATATTTGCATGCTTGCATTCAACATTGTGGCGTTTACACTGGTTATTAATATACCAGCCTTTCACATTTGCAGTAGGTTATCTCGCTCTTTCACTCACCTGTGATCTTGCATTGTTAATCAGACATGTTACTTCGGCATGGTATTCCCGAAATTTCATTCCTATACATTATTTTTCGGTGTTGCTGTTTTTTTCCCCCATCAGTGTATATACTTTAAATGTCGTAGCAACGACACCAATGCTAGAGCAAACATTCCAGGCAATAGTGGGCATTCTCCCCTGAGTCCTCGTCGTAACAATACTGATGAAGCGAGGGAGTGGTTAACTTTAATTTTTAGTGGTAACATTAGCAACACGTTATATGATTATCTCAGGAAAAGTGTGGTTGGTACTACTTCGGCAGATATCACTTTGGTGCAAAGTAATGAGCCTCTCGACTTTATGGCTTCTTAAAGTCTAGAGAAAGCAGGTTTGCCTATCGGGTCGTCGCCAGCACACTACAACGTTATTTCTATGATCATAACTGGAGATATTAGCGATATTCAAACTTGTTAAAATTAAAAGGCAATATTAATCGCACATACGTATTTATTTGTAATGGTGACTGCTTTAAATCTGATTTACATCATCATGATACCATGCTCCAAAGGTGTTCGGCGGAGATGTGCGAGACTTGGATGTCGACTGCTCGTCAGTGGCACGATCGCCGCAAGCAGTGATTGAAAACATCGGTGAAATGGCTATGTAAACACGCCGGGCCCAACTTGTTCAACCCCGGTCATCATAGGGTGGAAGATATTTTGGTGAGCAAGTTTTTGAACATTTGCTTCCGACATTTGTGCATGGAGGTATGCCTGTGAAAGCTTGGCTTGCGAAGTTAGTTTGATCTGTTGTTTCAGCAAATGTAGGTGATGGTCGTTGTGGACACTGTTTTAGGTGTCTGGTGTTCCTGTCCTTGTGTCACAGTGCAAATCTGAAACCTTAAGGCCTATTTTGTTGCTTAGCTTCACAAGTTAATTCATTTGTCCTGCGTGTGTTCCAGGTTTAAAATTTCTTTTAATTTATTTGATTGTATATTGTGAAGAAACTGGTAGAAACCGACCTTGAGGAAGATCGGTTTGTGAGACGCCCGGCTAAGCCCGTAGGACAAGACAAGTACCAGGAATTGTGGAAGGGGGCCAGAATGAGCGGCTGTCAGTTACACTCCAAACACGGCACTTCATTTAGTGGTCCAAACATTACAGCGCAAATTCTAAGCTTGACTATCGACAGAAAATTTCTTTAATTTTAAAGCGGCTGGAGACCCATGAATTAAATACAACTGCTGTAAATATTTGTTTTGAGACAGAAGGCTGTAGGCTTTAACCTTAAATAGTATTTAAGGCTAAGCGATGTAAGACTTGACTAGTTAGATAGATTAAGTCTTTTGCAAGGCGCCACCAATCTTGGCGTGCACTTACTCTAAATCGTTTTATACCCCTGGCCTTGGGCTCGAAAACTCTTGATAAGAACAACGTTACCCACATTTAACCTGGCAGCACGCCTCACCTTTCTCCATTGTCCAAAATCAATACAGCTCCTAGCTCGTGTAATTCTTCTGGATTGGGTAACTTGCTACAGTAGGAGGTCGTTTACACACCACATGTCGGACAGAGAGGAACTAAGAGTGTACGCAAACTTCAAACCTTCTGGGGTTGTTTTATCGATCGCTATTGAAGACCACATTTAGCTGTGGTATAGATCTATTCCATTTCATTTTCATCTGAGAATGAAAACAATGAGAGAGTGGTATGAGACTGCGGTACACCCGTTCAGCGAAAAGTTGGCTGTGGCTAACAAGGAACGGCGGTCATGTGAGATGTCGCATTCCCGAAACAGAGTTTTGAGCGGACAAAGGGTGGTGCATTATCACTAAGGAAATCTTAAGGAAAGTCACAGCTGCAAAATACTAACACGATGGCAGTTATAAGAGTCGAGGGACGTGAAAGGGAAGCAGTGGTTATAGCCTCTCCCCGATGTTGTTCAATCTGTTGAAACACATATGTAACGTAGCAGCGATGGTGAGGCATGATAAAATCTTTGACCAGAGAGCCATTTATCGTAGTTAGTCTGCGCTTGACCGCGCGAGTGTTGCGAGCAGCACTCTGTCAGTAGTAGTCGTGCAGTACAGTTGCGAGCAGTCTGTCAGTGGGCAGTCTGTGAGCAGTGCAGTCTGTCGGTAGTAGCAGCCCAGTGCAGTTGTGTATGAGGAGTCGGCGGGCGTCGACATGGCATTCTGGTCAAGATTTAGGACGAGGTATATTATTTTTTAAACAAGGTAATGAATCAGCAATGCTCAGCTAATAATGTAAATCAACTGTAACTAATTTGTGCAATAATCGCCCCAATAATAATTTTGATTTCAAAGCAATTTTTACAAAAGAACCTTTTAAATGAACCAACGATTTCCTTCCATTTCCTTTAAAGTAAAGTTTCAGTTAAATTTAAAAAAAAAAAAAAAAAAAAATATTATTTGCGATGCAGTTCCTCCAAGCCGTGGCCAACAATAAGAGCAGAAATTTGACATGCAGTTATACTGAGGTAAGAAATTAATTCAGATTTTTTACACAGGGCCTAAGACCGATATTTCGGTTTAATTGAATTTTCATTGTCACTGAAGTTTCATTAGCATTGAATTGTCTTTTATTATTTCTTTTGTGGGAGCTTACACCAGAGTCAGATTGCGAATTTCACAGATTTTATTGTCTTTGTCAGTACGTTTCAATGCAGGGAGGTTACGTTTGGCTCCATTTCTATTAAATATTGTCCTTTTTAAAATTTCTCTGGGGAGCTTACACTTAGCTCAATGACCATTAGCATTCATAAATAATATTGCCTTTTGAATTTTTGTGGGGAGGTTACACTTGGCGACACCCAGTCCAGGATCGTATTTCATTGAGAGTCTTTTGAAAAACAGTCAGATATCTGCTCTTATTTGCTTAGATATAATTAGGATTTGGCGCAACGCTTTCACTAATATTGTGACTTTCTTTCTACAGGTCAACGGCAATTCGTTGCTCTGTTGTATTTGTTTGTTGCCTTTTTGCATTTGTGCTTATTTGTTTTGTGAATATTTGTGACTATTGTAAAAATGCCGCGAAAGACTGTGAATAGTGTATCGCGAGGTATTTTGAATGAAATTACCGACTTAAACAGCGTGACCGATAGTAATTGTGACACGCAGTGTAATGATGACAATCCTGCGTTCACTGACAATCAATGCGTTCCAACCACTAATGATGATTTTTGTCTTAATGATGAACAAACGAACTCGGTTATGTCCTCTGTTGATCTGACGACAACTGATGACGCGGGGCGCACTATTGTAATGAGCGCTGCCCAGCTTAACACAACCGGTTTACTAAATTCACGTGACGAACAGACAAATTTGTCTAATGAAAATGGACAGTGTTCTGAAAGTACGACGGATCTATTTAATTCTGAAACAATGACTGATAGTGTACATTTGACTGGCAAACCTTTTTGTAAATTACAGAATGACCAAATGGTCACACAAAACGAGACAATTCCAGATCGACCATTGAATAGCACAGAGAATAGAAATGCTAATTTTGAATCGGATCCAATTATGGCATTTTTGCTGCAAAATTTCAAACAGTTTAATGAAAAATTTGATAAAAATTCAAAACAACAGAGTGAAAATCTCAAACAACTTAGTGAACAGATCAAACAAGATAACGAAAAACTTAAACAACACTTAAATGAAAAATTAGACGACTTTCACAAACAACTTAGCGAAACAATTGATAAAAGTTTCGAACTCACAAACGAAAAACAAGACGACCTTAAAGAACAGAACAAACAAGTTAGTGAGCAGATTACAGCTGTTACCGTGCAATGTCAGGACAGTGAAGAACAATTACGTGAGGATACTAAGGCTTGTGCTAATAACAGTAATGAAGAAGTTGGCACTATTGCACAAGAATTAAGTAGCACACGTGTAGGCACAACAGAATCACATAAAGACGAGATTAATGCAGTCACTGAACAATGTTCAGCAAACGAAACACAGAAACACGAAATTAATGCAGTCACTGAACAATGCCCTAAAAACGCAGTACAGATACGCGACGGGTTTAATTTAAAGTCACTGGAAGTTTCACACACTGTGAATACGGAAGTTGTTAATAAAAGTGAACGACACAACAACCAAATTGACGAAAGTATTAAAGTAACAGAATTAACAATTATTTCAGTCACAGATCCCGCCACGTTGCGAGCATTTGTCAGAGTCATGCAGCGTGTATAATGTGAGCAATTTACAGCAACTACGCGACATAAAATCCGAAAAGCCACGCGACTTAAAATCTGAAAAGCAACGCAACTTGAAATCCGAAATGACACAGACGAACAGATTCACACACAAACCTGAACGTGTTCTCAAACTGAGTGACGAGAACGTAGATTTCGAGCAATTTGCATTTGTAAGAAAATCTAAGGAATTTAATAATGGCAGCGTACAGGTACACCCTTTGCACTGTATACGACAATTTATTTTTGTACTTTCACCGCTATTGCCTGTAATGCGGAAGCTGGCTTTGACCCCGATAAGACAATTTGCTATTGTACTTTCAACAGCATTACCTGTAATGCAGAAATTGGAGTTAACAAGAATACAACAATTTGCTTTTGGATTTTTACCGCTATTGCGTGCAACGCAAAAGCTGAAATGTATTTGCAGCGCGTAATTGACCTCAGGGGATTCATTACGCTTTAATGAATATGTGCCGTAGCGAGCATAGGGCCCCGAGCTGTAGTAGTGCTGTTTCATCTTTAGTTTTCTGCACTGCTGCCTTTTCTTCTACTATCCTTTATATCTATCAAAACAGCTCTTTAACTATTGCTCTATGTAGAATTAAGAAACGTTGTAATAAAAACCCGATAAGACAAATTTTTATGGAATGTGACAATTTTCATTAGGCACTCCAGAAATGACAACTACGAGAACTTTAATAACAGATAAAATCGTAATCATCCGTATGTACAAAATTTTCGGCAGTCGCAACCACATTTTTGTAACAATAGATGTTTTTCACCACAATAGCATGAAAGTCAGCCGCTTAGCATACCTAACCAACAATGCAGTCTACAAGGTCAACCGAACTTTAATGTTTCGCCGCGTGCACGTACAGTCCCAGCTCCAACAAATAGTAACGCATGGCAGCAAAGAAATAACTACGTACAGACAACACACTATTTCAACTCGTATCGCAATGCACCGTATAGGAATGACTATCACGACAGACGTAAAATTAATGAGCTCAATTTTCAGCGTAATTTTAATAACAGTCGATCTTATGAGCAGCAACAACATCAGCAACAACATATTATCATGAATGAAACAGACAATAGGTGTCATCGATAGCGTAATACGTCAGTAAGAAATAACAGAGCAGTTCATATAGTGGATATGCCACAACATTCTCCCGTAAATAACAGCACGTACGATAGAATTTGACCATATACAGTACAGGTTTCATATTCCAGTAACGTAAGCAATAATTTTGACACGCAGAATCTTCTTCACGAAAATATTATTAATTTTGACGCCATCCGACACACGTTTGCATTAAGGACAGAATTACGACGTATGTAGACGACATTCTTATCGCAGAAGCTAACTGGTCTGAACACAATGTGATTTTAGAACAACTGTTGCAAACTTTTCGTGCACAATGACTCACAGTTAACCTCAGTAAATCGCACTTTGGCAAAACTTCTATAAAATTTCTTGGACACGTAATTTCAGCAGAAGGCATTGCGCCTGATCCGGAAAAACTTCAAGCTCTACGTGACATTACTGTTCCTACGACAAAGAAGCAATTACGCAGTTTTTTGGGTTTAATTAACTTTTTTCGTAAATTTATTCATCACTCCGCTTTAGACACACCCAGGTTATGCCAATTAACAGGTAAAAACAGTATTTGGTCATGGGATAAGCAAGCACACTCTGAATTCGTGAACCTGAAACATGCTTTGTTGAATGCTCCACTTTTATCGCACCCAGATCTTACTAGAAATTTTTCCATTGCCACCGACAGTTCTAACACCGCTTTAGGCGTACACATTTTCCAGGAAATTGAAGAAGATGGTCCTACAGTAATTAAAAACATCGCATTTGCAAGTCGCATTTTGTCACCTGCTGAACGAAATTACTCCGTTACAGAATTGGAAACATTATGTGTTGTATGGGCTTTTACGAGATTTCGGCATTTTCTTTATGGCAGACATACCACCGTCTACACAGACCACAGAGCGATACAATTTTTACTTTCGGCTAAATTTACTCACGACAGATTAAGTAGATGGAAACTTTACTTGCAGGAATTTAATTTTACAATTGTTCACATTCCCGGTACACAAAATATTGTAGCAGACGCACTATCCCGTTGTCTCAGCAACAATCAGCAAGGCGTAGCAACCAAATTCTGCAAAGCAAATTTCAGTGTCATGTATATTCAGCAAGTTGGATTTGAAAACTTTATTTCATCGTCATTACAGGACATAGCACAAGAACAAAATAAAGACAACGTGTGGAAAGAAATTAAACACCTTTGGCAAGATAGGAATAATGTTATGATTAGAAACCATTACACTGTACGCAATGACATTCTGTTTCGATGCTCTCATCCTGACAGCAACAATTGGTTATTATGCATTCCTGACGAACTGGTTAACAAATATGCTATCTCCGTCTGTTATACTGAAAAACGTTGAACCACCAAACAAAATTAAAGAATTAGTAAACTTCCCTAGCTGTCGTCGACTAAGACACCACGAAATAATTGACATTGCGCTGAACAACATCAAATGTGCCGCAGAGCACCGGAGAAGACAGCAAAAACAGGTTTGTACACGCCGCGACTTTCACATTGGACAGAAGATATTAGTACGTACACACTATTTATCCAGCAAAATAAAAGGTAAATGCAGTAAATTTGAACTTCTATACGCAGGTCCATATCGGATTCGCAGTATCCCTCACCCCAATGTTGTACACGTCGAAACTTTGAGAACCAGAAAATCGAAAGGCAACCACCATTGGTCAAATATTAAACCCTTTATTGAATGAAGACCCTGTATGATTCAACACACTATGATTCCACTTACTAATGCAATTATATTCACATGACTAATTATTGATGATTATCGTATTTTTCTTGGCAAGTGCCCGGCAAGGTAAGGTTAGCAGGTCGCTTTTCTTGTCGTTACACATCAGACCGTGCATATTTTTTCAGATGAACTTATGTATTTTATGAATAATTATGCAATTTTATGTAGTGACGTATTAATTTTATCAAATTCTCTCTCCATTAAAGTCTTTAATTCTCGCCTCTATTAACTACAGTACATACAAGCTGAACACAACGAACATCACATTTTTTGTTTCTTATATATATATATACGATTTTTTCATGTTTTGTCCGTATGCATTGGGAAATAGCTAAGATATAACACACACCAGTTGACTTTGACATTTTTGTTGCCCTATGACATCTCAAGATCGTGACTGTTTTACTTTTTTTTTTTTTTTGTTTTTTTTTTTTTTTTGCTGCTGCATTGTATTATTCTGTGTACATTTTTGCATCTGAACACTGTCAATGTCTTTGACATATTACGTTTTCTGTCATGTTATGCTGTATGGTTAATTATGTCACCATAAACCAATCATTATTTAGTGGGTATAGGATTTAAATGCAAGACATTAATCTCTGTTCATCAATTTCAAAAAGAAATGATGAGTGTAAGAAATAAATTCAACAGAAATGGAATTTCACCTACGGAATAAACGAAAGACGATGCAATAACTTTATGAGGAAGAGTAAATGGATCAGGATTCACAAGCATTAACAAGAATATACTATACTCATCGTAGAATAGCAGTCTTAACTAATTTTTTCTTTCAGAATACAAGGTGATTGATGCAGGCTGTCAGACAGAACTACACATCTTAGTTTTAGTGATGAAATATGCTAGAGATAAGGAATAGTTGTGTAATGAGTAATGAAGTGATTTTTTTTGCAGATGATAATGAATGCTGATGAATAATGATGAAGGATATGCTACTATGAATAATGAAGTTTTTCTTTACAGGTGATGATAATAATGAAGTTATGATAATATGGATAATGAAGTGATTGATAATGAAGTTTTTTCTATACAGATGAGGATAATGTTGAAGTTATGTATTTATGCTATGTAGTTATTTAAGTATTTGTTGCAGTTTGCTTTGACAGCAGGTGTTATATTGCATAGTAGGATGACGGAAAGTTTTGGAAAGGACAGCTATGGAACACATATTTATACACATTTCACTACCTGTTAATTTGAAGTTCACTAGTTTTCACCATAGTATGCGTTTCTTCTTTCAGCTCAATAATCCATTTTATATTTTTTTTTCCAGGAGAAGCTTTTCATGATACTTACTAAACCTGTTACTTATTATACCTGTTCTAGTACTTGCATTTTTATTTTTTTTACCCATTTGTGTCTATCATTTATAAATGTGATCACATATACTGCCTTGTTACATAACCTTGCGACAGCTGACTCATGACGAATGACGTTACCTATCCTCATTAGCAGCAATAGGTCAAAAGCAAATATTATTATGCCTCAGCAATTAATTACCGATCCCAACGCAATGCATTGCTAACAAAAAAAATGTATTACCAGTCCCAAATAATGATACCAGTTTAAGAGAGTTGTGAGTAATGCTGATCAGCTCTGAATAGTATGTCACTTCAGTAATGACTTCTTAATGATACAAAAAAAATATATATATATAAAATAATGCTTTGTAACTGGCTAATAACTGCCACTGTTTATTGTAATGAGACTACTTATAATGCCCATGATTATTAATGCTATGACTGTAATTAACTGATTTTTAATAATGACTTCTTAATGACCTGAATAACACTGAATGATGAACAATGTTTTATACTATTCAATACTTGCTGGCCACTGAGTGCCAATAATTAATATAACTAAATGAATTATGACTTTTCATATTTTGCTAACTGGCCACTGAGTGCCAATAATTAAGTCACTAAATGAATTATGTTATTAATTATGCCATTAATTAGCTCCTGTTTTCAATTATGACTTTTCATGTTCTATAACTGGCCACTGAGTGCCAATAATTAATGTCACTAAATGAATTATGTTAATAATTATGCCATTAATTAGTCCTGTTTTCAATGATGATTTTTCATGTTCTATAACTGGCCACTGAGTGCCAATAATTAATGTCACTAAATGAATTATGTTATTAATTATGCCGTTAATCATCTCTTGTTTTCAATGTTGACTTTTCATGTTTTGGTAAATGGCCAATGAGTGCCAATAATTTGTATCACTCAATGTATTATGTTAATGCTAGGCCAATAATTGACTCTCCTTTTCAATTAAGACTTCTGATGAATATTATTCTGTCATACTAAATATGCTTTGTAACTGGCCAAGGACTGCCACTGTTTATTGTAATACGATTACCCATGATGCCAATAATTTAATTTTATGAACATTATTCTGTAATCCCCCCCCATGAACCATGGACCTTGCCGTTGGTGGGGAGGCTTGCGTGCCTCAGCGATACAGATAGCCGTACCGTAGGTGCAACCACAACGGAGGGGTATCTGTTGAGAGGCCAGACAAACGTGTGGTTCCTGAAGAGGGGCAGCAGCCTTTTCAGTAGTTGCAAGGGCAACAGTCTGGATGATTGACTGATCTGGCCTTGTAACAATAACCAAAACGGCCTTGCTGTGCTGGTACTGCGAACGGCTGAAAGCAAGGGGAAACTACAGCCGTAATTTTTCCCGAGGGCATGCAGCTTTACTGTATGATTACATGATGATGGCGTCCTCTTGGGTAAAATATTCCGGAGGTAAAATAGTCCCCCATTCGGATCTCCGGGCGGGGACTACACAAGAGGATGTCGTTATCAGGAGAAAGAAAACTGGCGTTCTACGGATCGGAGCGTGGAATGTCAGATCCCTTAATCGGGCAGGTAGGTTAGAAAATTTAAAAAGGGAAATGGATAGGTTGAAGTTAGATATAGTGGGAATTAGTGAAGTTCGGTGGCAGGAGGAACAAGACTTCTGGTCAGGTGACTACAGGGTTATAAACACAAAATCAAATAGGGGTAATGCAGGAGTAGGTTTAATAATGAATAGGAAAATAGGAATGCGGGTAAGCTACTACAAACAGCATAGTGAACGCATTATTGTGGCCAAGATAGATACGAAGCCCACACCTACTACAGTAGTACAAGTTTATATGCCAACTAGCTCTGCAGATGACGAAGAAATTGAAGAAATGTATGATGAAATAAAAGAAATTATTCAGATTGTGAAGGGGGACGAAAATTTAATAGTCATGGGTGACTGGAATTCGAGTGTAGGAAGAGGGAGAGAAGGAAACATACTAGGTGAATATGGATTGGGGGACAGAAATGAAAGAGGAAGCCGCCTGGTAGAATTTTGCACAGAGCACAACATAATCATAACTAACACTTGGTTTAAGAATCATGAAAGAAGGTTGTATACATGGAAGAACCCTGGAGATACTAAAAGGTATCAGATAGATTATATAATGGTAAGACAGAGATTTAGGAACCAGGTTTTAAATTGTAAGACATTTCCAGGGGCAGATGTGGACTCTGACCACAATCTATTGGTTATGACCTGTAGATTAAAACTGAAGAAACTGCAAAAAGGTGGGAATTTAAGGAGATGGGACCTGGATAAACTGAAAGAACGAGAGGTTGTAGAGAGATTCAGGGAGAGCATAAGGGAGCAATTGACAGGAATGGGGGAAATAAATACAGTAGAAGAAGAATGGGTAGCTTTGAGGGATGAAGTAGTGAAGGCAGCAGAGGATCAAGTAGGTAAAAAGACGAGGGCTACTAGAAATCCTTGGATAACAGAAGAAATATTGAATTTAATTGATGAAAGGAGAAGATATAAAAATGCAGTAAGTGAAACAGGCAAAAAGGAATACAAACGTCTCAAAAACGAGATCGACAGGAAGTGCAAAATGGCTAAGCAGGGATGGCTAGAGGACAAATGTAAGGATGTAGAGGCCTATCTCACTAGGGGTAAGATAGATACCGCCTACAGGAAAATTAAAGAGACCTTTGGAGATAAGAGAACGACTTGTATGAATATCAAGAGCTCAGATGGAAACCCAGTTCTAAGCAAAGAAGGGAAAGCAGAAAGGTGGAAGGAGTATATAGAGGGTCTATACAAGGGCGATGTACTTGAGGACAATATTATGGAAATGGAAGAGGATGTAGATGAAGATGAAATGGGAGATACGATACTGCGTGAAGAGTTTGACAGAGCACTGAAAGACCTGAGTCGAAACAAGGCCCCCGGAGTAGACAATATTCCATTGGAACTACTGACGGCCGTGGGAGAGCCAGTCCTGACAAAACTCTACCATCTGGTGAGCAAGATGTATGAAACAGGCGAAATACCCTCAGACTTCAAGAAGAACATAATAATTCCAATCCCAAAGAAAGCAGGTGTTGACAGATGTGAAAATTACCGAACTATCAGCTTAATAAGTCACAGCTGCAAAATATTAACACGAATTCTTTACAGACGAATGGAAAAACTAATAGAAGCCAACCTCGGGGAAGATCAGTTTGGATTCCGTAGAAACACTGGAACACGTGAGGCAATACTGACCTTACGACTTATCTTAGAAGAAAGATTAAGGAAAGGCAAACCTACGTTTCTAGCATTTGTAGACTTAGAGAAAGCTTTTGACAATGTTGACTGGAATACTCTCTTTCAAATTCTAAAGGTGGCAGGGGTAAAATACAGGGAGCGAAAGGCTATTTACAATTTGTACAGAAACCAGATGGCAGTTATAAGAGTCGAGGGACATGAAAGGGAAGCAGTGGTTGGAAAGGGGGTAAGACAGGGTTGTAGCCTCTCCCCGATGTTGTTCAATCTGTATATTGAGCAAGCAGTAAAGGAAACAAAAGAAAAATTCGGAGTAGGTATTAAAATTCATGGAGAAGAAATAAAAACTTTGAGGTTCGCCGATGACATTGTAATTCTGTCAGAGACAGCAAAGGACTTGGAAGAGCAGTTGAATGGAATGGACAGTGTCTTGAAAGGAGGATATAAGATGAACATCAACAAAAGCAAAACAAGGATAATGGAATGTAGTCTAATTAAGTCGGGTGATGCTGAGGGAATTAGATTAGGAAATGAGGCACTTAAAGTAGTAAAGGAGTTTTGCTATTTGGGGAGCAAAATAACTGATGATGGTCGAAGTAGAGAGGATATAAAATGTAGGCTGGCAATGGCAAGGAAAGCGTTTCTGAAGAAGAGAAATTTGTTAACATCCAGTATTGATTTAAGTGTCAGGAAGTCATTTCTGAAAGTATTCGTATGGAGTGTAGCCATGTATGGAAGTGAAACATGGACGATAAATAGTTTGGACAAGAAGAGAATAGAAGCTTTCGAAATGTGGTGCTACAGAAGAATGCTGAAGATTAGATGGGTAGATCACATAACTAATGAGGAAGTATTGAATAGGATTGGGGAGAAGAGAAGTTTGTGGCACAACTTGACCAGAAGAAGGGATCGGTTGGTAGGACATGTTCTGAGGCATCAGGGGATCACCAATTTAGTATTGGAGGGCGGCGTGGAGGGTAAAAATCGTAGAGGGAGACCAAGAGATGAATACACTAAGCAGATTCAGAAGGATGTAGGTTGCAGTAGGTACTGGGAGATGAAAAAGCTTGCACAGGATAGAGTAGCATGGAGAGCTGCATCAAACCAGTCTCAGGACTGAAGACCACAACAACAACAACAACATTCTGTAATACTACATACTTGGTACAGAAATGTTCAATAACTGCGCTATGAATGCCGCAAACTACTACTGTAATTCTCAATATTATGTGACTTAATGTCCTTTACCTTATGAGCTAACTACCCTGAATTACTGCAATATCCATTTGTCCTGTCCATCCTCATGATCATGGAGCACTATATTTGGTTTTTGCACTAATTCTACGTTGGTGTGCCTTGTAAGAGCGTGGTGTTGACACGACATGCTGTCCACCACCGTGAGCGATGAAGACGTTATTATGGTCGCACTGTTTGGTGTACCTAGTGAACTGCCAAAATGAGAACATGGAACATTACTACGACAGTTGTGTCTTGGCTACGCTGATAAATTCTGATGGGAAAAGAACTTCAAATTGTGTCACTTGGTGTTGTCCTTCTGTGGAAAGATATGGACTTTCAGAACAGCTGTGTGCAATCTGAAGTGCTACAACCATGATGCAATCCTTCCCTTTCCTATTCTAATAGTGAAAATCATTTTTTTGCTAACATCATTTATGTTCATGGGCTATACATTTTTTTTTTCGATTTGCTGAACTCCAGTGCGAGTACACTTATGTCACTTGTCGACATGATTTTGCCATTATGTTTATTTGTTGTGAAAATGCTAAAGACGTTTTTTCGATTTGTTCTGAAGTACAGTATATGTGCACTCTTGTCCTTTATATTGTATATACATTTTTATTTTGATGATATGTTCTGAACTACAGTTCATGTGCACTTATGTTATGTGTTAATATGCTTTCTACTGAACTTCAGTGCCTGTACGCTTTTCTCATTTTTCAATATTATTTGTACTCATTCTGTATACCTTTTATGATTTCCTGATATGTTCATTACTTCAGTGTGTATGCACTTATGTCATTGTTACTCATTGTATATACATTTCGTCATTTGCTGATATGTCCTCAACTGCAGTGCATGTGCACTCATGTCACTTGTCAACATGATTTTTTGCCATTCTGTTTATTTGTTCTGAAAATGCTACAGAATTTTTTTCAGTGCGTGTGCACTTTGTTATCTGTCAAATAATTTGTATATACAGTTTTCTGATTTGCTACTATGTTTTGTACTCACATTTTGTCTTTGTCTGATATATTTGTACTCGGTGCGTGTGCACCACATTTAATTTATGTACTACATTTGAATATTCTGTAAATTGTAAAAATTGATTAATTTAAAAAAAAAATTTCTTGCGATGGCAAGTCCAAATGACTCACCATCGCTGCCAAATTTTTGCCCCCCCAGTGGAGGGTTATGAAACACGTATGTAACGTAGCAGCGATGGTGAGGCATGATAAAATCTTTGACCAGAGAGCTATTTATCGTAGTTAGTCTGCGCTTGACCGCGCGAGTGTTGCGAGCAGCACTCTGTCAGTAGTAGTCGTGCAGTACAGTTGCGAGCAGTCTGTCAGTGGGCAGTCTGTGAGCAGTGCAGTATGTCGGTAGTAGCAGCCAAGTGCAGTTGTGTGTGAGGAGTCGGCGGGCGTCGACATGGCATTCTGGTCAAGATTCAGGACGAGGTATATTATTTTTTAAACAAGGTAATGAATCAGCAATGCTCAGCTAATAATGTAAATCAACTGTAACTAATTTGTGCAATAATCGCCCCAATAATAATTTTGATTTCAAAGCAATTTTTACAAAAGAACCTTTTAATTGAACCAACGATTTCCTTCCATTTCCTCTAAAGTAAAGTTTCAGTTAAATTTCAAAAAAAAAAAAAAATATTATTTGCGATGCAGTTCCTCCAAGCTGTGGCCAACAATAAGAGCAGAAATTTGACATCCAGTTGTACTGAGGTAAGAAATTAATTCTGATTTTTTACACAGGGCCAAAGACCGATATTTCGGTTTATTTGAATTTTCATTGTCACTGAAGTTTCATTAGCATTGAATTGTCTTTTATTATTTTTTTTGTGGGAGCTTACACCAGAGTCAGATTGCGAATTTCACAGATTTTATTGTCTTTGTCAGTACATTTCATTGCTGGGAGGTTACACTTGGCTACCATTCATTTATTATTTCAGACTTTCAAAATTTCTGTGGGGAGGGTACTCTGTATATTGAGCAAGCAGTAAAGGAAACAAAAGAAAAATACGGAGTAGGTATTAAAATTCATGGAGAAGAAATAAAAACTTTGAGGTTCGCCGATGACATTGTAATTCTGTCAGAGACAGCAAAGGACTTGGAAGAGCAGTAGAATGGAATGGACAGTGTCTTGAAAGGAGGATATGAGATGAACATCAACAAAAGCAAAACAAGGATAACGGAATGTAGTGTAATTAAGTCGGGTGATGCTGAGGAAATTAGATTAGGAAATGAGACACTTAAAGTAGTAAAGGAGTTTTGCTATTTGGGGAGCAAAATATCTGATAGGGAAGATTAAAATGTAGACTGGCAATGGCAAGGAAAGTGTTTCTGAAGAAGAGAAATTTGTTAACATCGAGTATAGATTCAAGTGTCAGGAAGTCATTTCTGAAAGTATTCGTATGGAGTGTAGCCATGTATGGAAGTGAAACATGGACGATAAATAGTTTGGACAAGAAGAGAATAGAAGCTTTCGAAATGTGTTGCTACAGAAGAATGCTGAAGATTAGATGGGTAGATCACATAACTAATGACGAAGTATTGAATAGGATTGGGGAGAAGAGAAGTTTGTGGCACAACTTGACCAGAAGAAGGGATCGGTTGGTAGGACATGTTCTGAGGCATCAAGGGATCACCAATTTAGTATTGGAGGGCAGCGTGGAGGGTAAAAATCGAAGAGGGAGACCAAGAGATGAATACACTAAGCAGATTCAGAAGGATGTAGGTTGCAGTAGGTACTGGGAGATGAAAAAGCTTGCACAGGATAGAGTAGCATGGAGAGCTGTATCAAACCAGTCTCAGGACTGAAGACCACCACAACAACAACAAGGACGGCCTAAAAATTAAAAAAAAAAATAATACGTTAGTGGGATTGTGAATGGTTAGTATGGTGGTCATGCCGACACCAGACGCCGTGTACAGAAAATGAGAAAATGTGTCAATAATTACAGGCATCTACCAGTTCCCCTAATGAGTACGAGGAGGAGGCACCAAATAAGAGACAAAAACGTTCTGCATGGGTATTTCCTCAGGAGTTAAGGGAAGGATATCGGACGACTATTTGGAGTTAGCTTCGCCACTTCACACGCCTCGCACTCACTAATCAGCCCTCAGTCTGCTTTCCAAATGTGGGCGTACTCTTTGATTTTCAGAGTAGTTTTCTAGATTCTCAAATGTTCCCCAGGTTAGGATTCATGGAAGTTTTCAAAAAAAGGAAGGCACTATTTTCTCAGAGAGAGAGATCGTCAATTTATTATCACAATGAGTGACATACCAAAGGAGGCCTTTGTTGACTTAGTAATCGCATACTAGATCGACAACGACAAGTCACTGATGACACTATGAACCATCGGCTCCTACTCCTGTGTTTCTTTCTTCTACTCCTGTGTTTCTTTCTTCCACTCCTGTGTTTTTTTTCTTTTTTTTTTACTGAATGACAAAAGTATCTCAGTCGATACAACGGGGACACAAACTATACCCTCGGTATGTTCCAAATCTCCGGGACGACTGAATGCAATCTTCCTCAAACATATGGCGAAAGGCATCAGCAACTTACTTATCCAATCCTCATATGTTTCATGAATATCGGAAAGCGGAAATGCGGCTTTCCCAATGTGCAATGTGCCCAGTTTTTTTCACAATTGGGTAAGCACCCATCTCTGGTTACTGGTTTCTAGAAAGAACAAGAAGTTTTTTTAAGGCGAACAAGACCACCAGCTCCTCCAACTCATAAACAGAGTGCTTCAGCTTAGCAGCCGACAGAGTCCTGTAAGCATATACTACCAGTAGCCTGTCAGCGTCTTGCTCCCTAAGAGGACCGCACTGATACTAGAACTCGATGCATCTGTTTGAACTATAAAAGGTCGCTCGAAGTCGAGAGTTGCCAAGAACTTCAGCAACTTAATGATAACCATTAAGGAGTTTAAGTTCATCTTGGAATACGTTAGGAGGCTGGCAACGATCCACAAAACTCAGGAAGTTGGAAAAACACAAAGGAATTTAGTTACAATAATCCACAATGTTACTGTTGTGATCTTCAGTCTGGAGACTGGTTTGATGCAGCTCTCCATGCTACTCTATCCTGTGCAAGCTTCTTCATCTCCCAGCACCTACTGCAACCTATATCCTTCTGAATGTGCTTAGTGTATCCATATCTTGGTCTCCCTCTACGACTTTAACACTCCACGGTTCCCTCCAGTACTAAATTGGTGATCCCTTGATGCTTCAGAACGTGTCCTACCAATGAATTCCTTCTTCAAATCAAGTTGTGCCACAAATTTCTCTTCTCCGCAATTCTATTCAGTACCTCCTCATTACTTACGTGATCTATCAATCTAATCTTCAGCATTTTTCTGTAGCACCACGTTCGGAAAACTTCTATCACCTTATTATCTAAACTCTTTATCGTCCATGTTTCACTTCCATACATGGCTACACTAAATACAAATACATTCAGAAAAGATTTTCTGGCACTTAGATCCATGCTCGATGTTAACAAATTTCTCTTCTTCAGAAATGCTTTCCTTGCCATCACCAGTCTACATTTTACATACTCTCTACTTTCACCATCATCAGTCATTTTGCTTCCCAAATAGCAAAACTCATCTACTACTTTAAATGTCTAATTTCGTAACCTAATTCGCTCTGGATCACTTGATTTAAGTCGACTCCTCCTTTTACTTTTATTGATGTTCATCTTATACAGGGTGTTACAAAAAGGTACGGCAAAACTTTCAGGAAACGTTCCTCACACAGAAAGAAAGAAAATATGTTATGTGTACATGTGTCCGGAAACACTTTCCATGTTAGAGCTCATTTTATTACTTCTCTTCAAATCACATTAATCATGGAATGGAAACACACAGTAACAGAACGTACCAGCGTGGTTTCAAACACTTTGTTACAGTAAATGTTCAAAATGTCCTCCGTTAGCGAGGATACATGCATCCACCCTCCGTCGCATGGAATCCCTGATGCGCTGATGCAGCCCTGGAGAATGGCGTATTGTATCACAGCCGTCCACAATACGAGCACGAAGAGTCTCTACATTTGGTACCGGGGTCGCGTAGACAAGAGCTTTCAAATGTCCCCATAAATGAAATTCAAGAGGGCTGAGGTCAGGAGAGCGTGGAGGTCATGGGATTGGTCCGTCTCTACCAATCCGTCGGTCACCGAATCTGTTGTTGAGAAGCGTACGAACACTTCAACTGAAATGTGCAGGAGCTCCGTCGTGCATGAACCACATGTTGTGTCGTACTTGTAAAGGCACATGTTCTAGTAGCACAGGTAGAGTATCCCGAATGAAATCATTGCGGTGAATCGAGGAAGTACAGTACATACTGACGAAACTAAAATCAGCTCTAACATGGAAAGTAAGCGTTTCCGGACACATGTCCACATAACACATTTTCTTTATTTGTGTGTGAGGAATGTTTCCTGAAAGTTTGGTCGTACCTTTTTGTAACACCCTGTATACTCCTTTCAAGACACTGTCTATTCCATTCAACTGCTCTTCCAAGTTCTTTGCTGTCTCTGACAGAATTACAATGTCATCGGCGAACCTCAAAGTTTTTATTTCTTCTCCATGAATTTTAATACCTACTCCGTATTTTTCTTTTGTTTCCTTTACTGCTTGCTCAATACACAGATTGAATATCATCAGGCCGGCCGGTGTGGCCGTGCGGATCTAGGCGCTTCAGTCTGGAACCGCGTGACCGCTACGGTCGCAGGTTCGAATCCTGCCACGGGCATGGATGTGTGTAATGTCCTTAGGTTAGTTAGGTTTAAGTAGTTCTAAGTTCTAGGGGACTGATGACCTCAGAAGTTAAGTCCGATAGTGCTCAGAGCCATTTTTTTAATATCATCAGGGATAGGCTACAGCCATGTCTCAGTCCCTTCTCAACCTTCCAACTTCAGAATTTGAAAGAGGGTGTTCCAATCAGTATTCTCAAAAGCTTTCTCTAAGTCTAAAAATAATAGAAACGTAGGTTTGCCTTTCTTTAATCCATCTTCTGTGGTAAGTCATAGGGTCATTATTGCCTCACGTTTTCCAACATTTTATGGACTCCAAACTGAGCTGTGCATGGCTGGCGCACGTGCTACCTATAATTTTACAACCAGTTTTTTCGTGTGGCCACCTCGTTATGGTACTTAAAATTTTGTGTTGTCTGCCCGTCAGTGCAGCGGCAGCACCCATCGATGTAGTCCTCACATGTTGTAAGTAGGCTGTTTATGTTTTCTCTATGTAAGTAGGCTGTTTATGTTTTCTTATTGGCAACGTTACGTAGCGCTCAATATGAAAATCACTGGCTGTGCTGTGTGCAGTCTGTGGCTGCTTTGCATTGTTGTAATACTCGCCATTGTAGTGTTAGGCAGCTGGCTGTGAACAGCGCGTAGCGTTGCGCAGTTGGAGGTGAGCCGCCAGCAGTGGTGGATGTGGGGAGAGAGATGGCGGAGATTTGTAATTTGTCATGAACCGCTATATTTATATATGATGATATCAAGGTAAATACATTGTTTGTTCTCTATTAATATCTTTCATTTTGCTAACTATCCCTATCAGTAGTTAGTGCCTTCAGTAGTTTGCATCTTTTATTTAGCTGGCAGTAGTGGCGCTCGCTGTATTGCAGTAGCTTGAGCAGCGAAGATTTTTGTGAGGTAAGTGATTTGTGAAAGGTATAGTTTAATGTTAGTCAGGGCCATTCTTTTGTAGGGAATTTTGAAAGTCAGATTGCGTTGCGCTAACAAAATATTGTGTGTCATTTTAAGCACAGTCATGTAGAATTGTTAAAAGGCGACGTTTCATATGTCGACCCTTAGCCGAGGATACCTCACTGGAATCTTCAGATTTTTTCTTGTAGTTTGTGTAATTAGTGTAGCTTTTGTTTATTGCTAGCGCGTAATTGTAGAGAAAATCTCCTTTGTAGTTGCAGTCTTTCATTGTTGTACAGTAAAACAGTTGTGGCATGCATGTAGATTTGCACCAAGTATTTCGCAGCTGCAATTAACTAGATATTATTTTCAGTGTTATGTTAATGTGTTCTCTTATTTTTGCTCTTCAAATTGTGCTTTTCTGTGTTATCGTGAAATATTGTGACAATAATGGCGTGTGAAAAACGTAATACTAGGCTCCAATGTAAATTGAGAAATGACAGTGAAGACGAAAGCAGTGTGTAGACAGTGAAACAATTAGAGAACAGGGAAGCATTATCGATCGATCGGTCGGCAACAGCTCGCCTCAGGAATCCGAAATGACAGGAAACAATCTCGCAAATACTGTAGATTCAGGTTTTGGATCCTCACCGTTTTCTCAAATAAGTCAAGACACATTTTCTGCTTGTCAAAATGTGAATGTTTCCGGTGCAAATTCACTGCCGAAAAGCACTGAGGAACATGTTCCAGACACCAGTGCATTGTTATTACAATTAATACAGCAAATGGGACAAACACAGCAAAAGCTTCAAAAGTTAGACACAATGGAACAAAATCTTCGAAAGTTAGATACAGTGGAACAAAATCTGCAGAAGTTAGACACAATGGAACAAAATCTTCAAAAGTTAGACACCACACTTGAACAAACACGTGAAGATTTAACTACTGAGTTACATAACATGGAATCGAAATGTCAAAAAGTCTGTAATGACGTAAAAACACAAATTTGTGAGCATTTTCAACCTATTTTTTCGCGGCATGAAAATGCATTACAGAATCACGAAGCAGTCATAAAAGAACTGCAAGCCATTGTTCATGAAAATCATGAGACCTTGTGGGCTAAAATTGACTCAGTTGCATCTACCGATTCGGTTAAGCAACTTGCAAAAACTCAGGAAAACTTAAAGGACACAGTAGATTCGATTTCAACACAAATGGACACTCTGAAACTTGGTTCAGAAAAACACACTGAGGAAATGTGTTCACTATCGGAGAAAGTAGCCGAACTTTCGGATCAGGTCACTAACTTATCTACAAAGGTAGATGATGATCTGAATGACACAAGACCTGTAGCCTTCACTGACACAGAAGAGTATGAACAAATTAGAAAATTCAAACAGAATCAAAATCAAATCAATACACAGTACAAAAGAGAAATCCGGGAAGTACAAGATCAGCTGACACAGGTAATTCAAGAATTACGTATTTCAGAGGATACTCGCACCCCAATGCGGGAAGAGGAACATAGAAATACGGAACAGCCACAAAATAATAACACAGGGCATTTCGGAAGTTATGAAAGAAATTGGCAATGTGCACCGAATTTTGATATGGAACGGCCGACACGACCTAACAATGACCGATATGCGACTCGCCGACATGATGATTTTGACTATAAGCTGTTCATTACTACACGTAAATTCAAAACATTTAAAAATTCTGGCAACGACATTCATCCACAAGCGTGGCTCCATCAATTCTCTCATTGTTTCCCTCCCAACTGGTCATTGGAGCACAGGTTAGAATTTATGTGTGGCTACTTAGAGAATGAACCAGGTGTAAGAATGCGATCGGTCATTCACGATTGTCACAGTGAAGGAGATTTTTATCATGCCTTCCTCTCAGCGTATTGGTCTCAAGCTACACAAGACCGTCTAAAACATACCATCATAATGATGAAACACTTCGAACAATCTGAATTTTCCAGTCTTGTGAAATATTTTGAAGACATGTTGCACAAGAATCAATACCTGTCAAACCCATACAGCCCCTCAGAACTCATCCGCATTTGCTTAATCAAACTGCCTAAAAATTTACGACATATTATTTTAGCAGGACGTTGCAATGACGACATTGAAGCTTTTCAGGGACTGTTACAAGAATTAGAAATTGACACAGACAGTCGCGGGAGGCGAAAACAGGAAAACAATCACTACAGGTCACATCCGTCACAATTCCGTGACGACAGAAACGATAACTGGACGCGACAAGGCTATTCTCACCACACAAATCGTGACCAAAATAGACACCACCCGTATGACAACCGTTGGCAGAGTAGTAATAATTACAGGGAAAGATCACCTCTCCGTGGTAGTGACTATCACAGAGACAATCAAAGAAACAGACAATATGGGAACCAAAATAATTATTATCAAGGGAGACAGAATAATTTCAGACGCAACGGTCCAGCGCGCAGTTATGATTCAGGGAGAAATTCTTCACCACGTGACCGACAAGAAAGATACTATCGAATCTACCGACATGACGACAGACGATATGATCGTAACGACAGACCTGAATTGCATCAGAACTGGCGAGATTTAAACAGAGCAGAGCACTCTCGTCACGATGAATTTGTAGAAGTTAGGTCTCCAAATCCCAATAACGGCGCGCGCCAACAAAGAGGTAGCAGACAATGACTCGCACCGCAGGCACCCGCGTGCGCCGGCTGGCTCAGGGAAAAATAACATAGACGCTAACCTTGAGCAAAATTCCAGTATTCTTTACCGACGAATACCGCATGATAATTGCGTTGAAGTTGAAACTCTGCGTACTAGGAAGAGTAAAGGTTTACACCACATTTCACATGTAAAACCGTTTATTGAAAGATAATCTGCTTTTTAACTTAGTCTTTGTCATAAAATTTTTCGCTTCACATTTCTAGTATGCTTTGTCAGATTTAGAATCTGTTAACATGTAACAATGTTTGAAGTTAAATATCCAGTCAAGAACCAAGAGAAATTATTTAAACAGAAATTACGAATGCATTGTTATTGCGAACAGACGACACAGTGTAATTGTGTGTGTACATTCTTGCTTGTTAGTTGCACGATTAGAACATTTACCAGTACTTCTAATGAGATTTTAATGCAACATTTTGGTTTACTTGAAAATACATTCCGGATTTAAAGTACTTTCTGTGAGATACCAGATGAGACAATAGTTAGTTTATGTGACAGCTACACGATTTTATCACGACGCTACTAATGAGTGACAATTTACAATGTTGATTTTGCGGTGTTTCTGTTTTATATCTGCACAGTTTTTCTGTATTATTCTGGAAAGTAAAACATGTTTTAGTAGTAACTTTTATGGTATAGCTACAAGGAGACAGCCTTTTCTGTAGCACAACAATACGTTACAGCACAGTACTTTCTTCATCACGGCAATAAGCGTAATAAGTATGATATCTATACGCAAAGCATTTCACTTTTGTTTATCATGAGGTAAGTACATTGACTTCTGCAGAACTTAGCTTTCGGAGGACGATAACTACGACACTTCCACAGAGATTATCTTACAGCAAGACGCATGTTTAGCGCTACAGGACACGTATTTGAGTGATCAATTTTGTACTAAAAACATTTATTTTCAAAGATATTTGAAATACAATGATACAAAGTTTTTCCGTGATACATTTCATTCCATTGCAATAATCTGTAGCACCTGAGGGTATAATTACATTAATCCTCAGGGGGGTACACGCCTACTTTGTGTACCATGTGTTTGGCAAGCACAAGGAACCCTAGCTAATATGGTATTTGCTTATACAACTTTGCACATCGGTACCTTATTTCTCTAACACACAAATTACACAGCTATCTGATCATGTAACTGAGAGATAAACATTTTTTTTACTACGTCAGTGACAGATGTTTACGTAACTACACCGTTGGATAACTTCATGTTTACGCAATTTCACAGTTGGATACATTCACACTTATGAAATTGTATTTTGTCTGTACTTTGTGAAATGTTCATATTTTTTGGAACCATTGTGATACTATGAGAGCTTTGAATGATGTATTTGGTATGAGATCATGATTTTTAAAGTACGTTTGAGGCAGATGACACTTTTGACATGAGCACAGAATTTTCTTTAGGTTTGGAATTATTGCAGAAAGCTACGACGATTTTGAGATTTGACTGAGGTGTTAATGATGTTATTTTTACGACGACGATGTGTATTATGCTGCTGAGGTATGTTTATGATTAATAGGCTGAGGCTATATGAGTTATTTGATTATGCTTCATATTTATAATGACGAAATATTGACGAGTGTTGATGGATACGTATATGTGTAATAAGGTAAGGAGTAATGAATAGTGGGTAGGGACTCTTGACTTGTGAAAAAGGATGTTGGAAACCAAGAATCGTACTTCAAGAGTTATGACATGTGTGAATCATGTGTGAAAGTATCACAATGCCACTGAAAATTTTTTTGGACACTGTTATATTCATAGGATTTTGTTTCTACAGATTTGCAACGCTAATTCTTGACCTGTGAAATATTTTTATGTGAGACTGTCACTGTAGCGGAAACTACTGTCATAAATATTTCCGTACGAAAGTTAAGTGACCACCTGCACATAATGCGTCATGGGCACCCAGGTGTGTCAGACGCCTGGAGAACAAGCCATTAGTGTGAGTGCCTCGTCAGAAGCACAGGTAGAAAAAAAAAGAAAGGGAAGGCCATTGTCCACGCTACTGACATCTCCTTGTTGAAAGCATACTGTGGAGCTCGTAATTTATGATATTTACTGAAATGCCTAATGAAACGATGAGAAACATTTCACAGCTATTGTTTTGCTAGTTAAGAAAAATGCCATATGGCTTGCTTTATGTATTTATTTACACATTTTGTTTAATATCAAGTTTCTAGCTGCACTGCAGCATTGGTTAAAATAAAATTTAATATATGTACTAATATAAATATTTTATGCCTACAGATCCAGTAAATAATTTTATGATCTATCCAAAACAAATGAGGGAGCACAAAAAGACATTTCCCTTCACAGGAATTGCATAAATAATTTTTTTACGATTTGGTAACTTATCTACTAGCGTAAGTTTTTGTGATGCATCACTCTAATGTTAAGATGTGACATAGGTATTAGACATGACCATTTTAGTGTAATATTTTTTGTGCTTGCGCTATGTCATGTTTAGGTATAAGTTGCTGCTGTTTGCCAGGCATAGTGTTATTGAATTTGACTTTTGCTCATTTATGCTGCTAGCTTTGCCAATTTGCATTTTTTGCATTGCTGTTTGTGTTGATTTGTTATGTGATGCTGCATTTCCTCGTCCCTTAGTTTAGCATCTGAGCTCAGTAGATTTAAGTTAGCTTAAGAGGGGGTAGCCTCTAAGAGAATGAGTTGCGATGAATTGGAAGAAATGCATTGAGAAAACAGGTTTAGGTAGGATTTTCTTGGAAATAAATGTTGAGGTAAGAAATGTGTGAACATATAAATACAGAAATCATGCTTAGATAGAATTTTTTTGGTGAAACAAAGGATGAAATAAGAGGAAAGATATATGAAGTTTTGGGTTGGACTGCAGTACCAAATGTTACACTGAAAACGAACCCTGTCCTTTCCTATTGGTGTTATCCCACTATGCGTTTGTGTACCCTTGAGTATTTGTTTTCTTCCTGTCTCTGCGTAATTTCATAGAATTTTTTCTTCTTTTAATATTAAGCTACATTCACTATGATGAGGAATACTGTCATCCTCGAATATAATTGGCATTAATAATATGTTATTTACTTTGTAAAGATGTTCAGACATAATTTATTCTGTTTTGTGTTAATGCTCATGTGTGAAGTTGGTGTTTCGAAAGTTATTCTGATCTTTTATGTATGTACTCATGTCATAATTCCTGGAACACTGACGTATACGTTATTTCGATTCTTTTGTAAAGCCTGTACTACAAATGTTATCTGTATTATTATGTTCTTTAATGATGTATTTTGTACCTTTGTTATTGTATTTTTATGTTACCAAATTGTAATTGTTACCAGTTCTTCAAATTAAGTTACATTTCACTGCACACGTTTCTGTTGGTCATAGTATATGGACAATATGTGAGAAGTAGGGACTGATAGTGTTTGCACGTGTGTTAATGATTCAGCAAGGGACTGGATAACAGCATTGCTGGTTCTAAGGACAATTCCAAAAACTTTGTGTGCGCACAAGTGGTGGTTATGGACTTGCTATATTATCCGCAAGGCTCTTCAATGGTGATTGTGCACCTGCACAGTCACAACAGATGGCTGTTGGTTATCTCTACAAGGACTACAGTGGGTCTACATCTTTGTTGATCCATCAATATCATTATTTCTACAAGGACTGCAGTGGGTCTGCACCTCTGGTGGCCCACCAAACCTGTAATCTCTACCAGGACTACAGTGGGTCTGCTCTGTGATGACCTACCTACCAATATTCTTCAAAACTTCGAATGACTCAGCTGTGGGTTTGCTCTGTTGTGACCCATTACTTGTCTGCATGTCGAGAGTCAGCACTGTCTTTCCGTTGGAAGGACAACACTACTTCTTCAAGACTGCATGGAAATCCATTGCATTGCGTGTGCATTTTCTTCTACTGCTCAGACTTTGAGAAAAACAGTACTATTTTACCGTAATGAACGATCAGGACTCAGGACTGTCTTTATGGACTGTGAGAAAATTTGAGCTTTTGACCAACATAATATCAATAAGTGTGTGCATTTGATTTCTTTGTTATTGTAATTATGAAAAATTTTATCAAATCATTATTGGCCACTGCCCAAAAAAAATTTGTTAAATTTTTTGTGGGGAGCATGGGGGCTATGTAAGTAGGCTGTTTATGTTTTCTCTATGTAAGTAGGCTGTTTATGTTTTCTTATTGGCAACGTTACGTAGCGCTCAATATGAAAATCACTGGCTGTGCTGTGTGCAGTCTGTGGCTGCTTTGCATTGTTGTAATACTCGCCATTGTAGTGTTAGGCAGCTGGCTGTGAACAGCGCGTAGCGTTGCGCAGTTGGAGGTGAGCCGCCAGCAGTGGTGGATGTGGGGAGAGAGATGGCGGAGATTTGTAATTTGTCATGAACCGCTATATTTATATATGATGATATCAAGGTAAATACATTGTTTGTTCTCTATTAATATCTTTCATTTTGCTAACTATCCCTATCAGTAGTTAGTGCCTTCAGTAGTTTGCATCTTTTATTTAGCTGGCAGTAGTGGCGCTCGCTGTATTGCAGTAGCTTGAGCAGCGAAGATTTTTGTGAGGTAAGTGATTTGTGAAAGGTATAGTTTAATGTTAGTCAGGGCCATTCTTTTGTAGGGAATTTTGAAAGTCAGATTGCGGTGGGCTAACAAAATATTGTGTGTCAGTTTAAGCACAGTCATGTATAATTGTTCAAAGGGGACGTTTCAATGTTATCTTTGCTGCACTGCTATTACTTCCCAGTTGTCGTCTGCCGTGGAGTGAGTTGGAACGTGCCAGGAGGGCAGTTCGGACCTGCCAGTCGTGCAGTTGGAAAGCGTCTCTAGTTCAGTCTGGTCGGAGCAGCAGTGAGGCCTGGATGTCCATGGCTCACCCGACCATTGCCGCCACGCATCAGTTGCGCCGGGGACGGTCTTCGTGGATCGTCGGTTGGTCGTCCTACTGGACGACGTGAATTGGCTCGCCGATCGCTTGTGTGTTGGCTGTGTGTATGAATGTATCGACTCCCGATTTGTCATCGTGATTGCACAGCCACTGCTGAGAATTGTTCAAGTCTTCGTGCAAGTGCGTGTCAAACTGCGTGTTTAGTTGGTGTCATTTCCGCAGACAACTTGTTTTAAATGTCGTTGGCATACTGGCAGCCAGTCGGTCGGTTGGAGCGGATCAGCAAGCAAGTGTCCGCGTGGCGAAGTCGGCCGGGCCCGCTGGCGGTCTCTATGCAGTGTTGGAGCATGTGGGGGCTGTTCGAGTGCTACGAGGATCATGGCTCACTGACCCAGGACATGATAAATTGAGTGATGATTTAATTACTAAAGCCACGTCTCTTCACATTGTCCCTTGGTTGGCGGTATTCCTGGGAGCAACAGCGAGTGTTGGAGTTGGTGAAGATTTAGCCACCGTGTGGTGGAATTAACTATATATGTCGGTTTGAAATTCAAGTGCACCAGCGGAATTTTCTGCCTTGTGGCCGCTGGTGTTCCGGTTACCTGCCCTGGTCGCTGACGTAAATTCAGGCAGTGTCCTTTTCTCACCTGTTGTCGCTGTCCAACATGGTGTGTAGTTTTTGGGCAGCTTAATGTATTTTTGGTTGTGGGCGGCTGTGTCTGTAGAGTTTTGGCTTTGGAATCCTCGTATACAGGTCAGTGGTTAGCAAGTCGTCTTGTCGATAGGTCCCTGACTGCCTCTTGGTTGTGTTGCCAGCGGATCGAGTATAGTTGGGTGGACTTATTGTATCAGCTAAGCGAATGTTAAGATTTGCAGGGCAGACCGAGCCACTTGGAAACTTCTGAGAGCCGTTGCTTCTACTGCCTTTTCTTTGCGTGTATTTTTAATGGCTCAAAGCCGATGGTTGGAATTTGAATACATGTAATTTAAAATCAAAGGCTTTCAGCCGTTTTAAAAGGAAGTGTTTCTAAATTGGGCAGGTCTTACATTGTCTGAGATAAATCTTGGGCCTTCTGCCTGTTGAAAATTTATTGTATTGTTTTATACCATCGGCCTTCAGCCGCTTTAAGTTTTAAGTATCTTACTTATCAAGTATTTCCTTTTAGAAGATAAAGCTGTGGGCTTTCTGCCAGTTGAAAATTTATTGTAGTTGTATTGTTTTTTAAAATGATAGGCCTTCAGCTGCTTTAAAATTGTGGATTCCTAGTTATCAAATTTTACATCACTTGGGCTTAAATAGTATTTAAGGTTAAAAGCTTTGGGCCATCTGCCTTGGAAAATTGATTGCAATTTTTTTAAACAAAGGCGTTCAGCCATTTTGCATTAAGATTTCTTATTGGTCATAAAGCTTGGGCCTTTGACTATTGACCTTCGTCTGTGCGAATACGCACAGGTTGTCCGGACTCTTACGGGAATCGTCACCTTAATGTGCGCGAGTAATGAGTACGTGGGCAAATATCAATTAGGTATATTACGTATGTAGATTGTGGACAGTTGGGAGTGTAGGTCTCACGGGAAGCGTGCAAGGGATAATTCCCTGCAGTCGTTCTATTCATATGTGTGGCTAAGATGGATAGAGCGTCTGCCATGTAAGCAGGAGATCCCGGGTTTGAGTCCCGGTCGGGGCACACATTTTCAGCTGTCCCCATCTAGGTATATCAACAACACCTGTCGGTAGCTGAGGGTTTCAATTAATTATCATTTATTCTAGGGAAGCTGCAGGGTCATCAATGGTATCAGTTCTTTCGAGAACAGTTACTATCTTCATATATATTGTGTAATTGTTTGTAGTATTGCAATGGCTTTCTCTCCTAGCTGGGCTCTGTTGTTTGCCGTTACTACAACTAATAGGTCATCTGTTAGGCGACAATTCCGTCTTACCTGTCATCCCTTTCTAGAAATTTTAGGAGACGGAGCAGGAGGACATCATCAAAAGCAGACCACCACTGGCAAAAAGGGCATTTCTGACCAATAGAAGTCTACTAGTATCAAATATAGGCCTTAATTTGAGGAAAAGGTCTGTGAGATTGTACGTTTGTGTCATAGCATCGTATGGTAACGAAACAGTGACCGAGGGAAAACCGGAACAAAAGAAAGTAGAACCATTTGAAACGTGATGCTACAAAGGAACGTTGAAAATTAGGTGGACTAATAAGGTAAGGAAAGAGGAGGTTCTGTGTAGAGTCGGAGAGGAAATGAATATATGGGAGCACTGGCAAGAAGAAGGGACAAGATGACAAAACATCTATTAAGACATCAGAGAATAACTTCCATGGTAGTGGATGGAGCTATTCTAGTAAAAAAGTGTAGAGGAAGGCAGAGGTTGGAATACTACATTGAGGACGTAGGTTGCAAATGCTCCTCTGAGATGAAGACGTGGGCACAGGAGCGGAATTTGTGGCTGGACACAATAATCAGTAGACTGATGACTTGGAAAAAAAGACATATTGTTGTTAAGTCCCAGAGGATGTTGGCTCATGACCCTGAGAACTATGTGGGTATGCAAACGTTTACATAGTAGCTTCTCCTGTATCATTGCACATTAGATCGTGAAAACCCCAAGCTGATTGGAGGACCCTGCTCATAACACTGGAAACGTTCTCAGTTGGGGAGTAATCTGGCCAACTTGCTGGCCAAGGTAGGGTTTGGGAAGAACAAAGACAAGTAGTAGAAACTCTCTCTCTCTCTCTCTCTCTCTCTCTCTCTCTCTCTCTCCCTCTCTCTCTCTCTCTATCTCTGCGGACGGACAGTATGTTGCTGAACTGTAAACGCAGGATGGCTTGCCATGAAGGACAACAAAAGGGGGCTGAGAATATCTTCGAACCGCTTTGCTGTGTGGTTGCCGCGGATGGCAACTGATCGGGTCCTGCTATGAAGAACAATAGCATCCCAGACCACCAGTCCTGGTTGTCGGGCCGCATGGTGGGCGACGGTCTTTGAAACGCCCGCTAAACCCGCTGGGCAGAACAGGTGATTAAGATTGTGCAAAGGGCCAAATAAGATGTCGGTCAGTTTCACTTCAAAACTGTAATTTATTGTAATTTAATAACACTTTTAAACCAAAACGCCACATAGCCGAACCTTTACAACTACGAGTTTCTAAATCCAATTCTTTCACGGCTGAAGTCCTCCAAACAAGAAATCTTAAAAAGCAACAAGATAAATTTCAAGTGACTGAAGACATGCAGCTAAAATTACAAATATATCACAGCCAGACGGAAAGCCTCAAGGCAAGAGTGGACAGAACGAACATATACAAGGTGCCATACAAACGGCTGAAGGCCACAATTAAATTTCAAAATTTCAAAACATGTTACCATAATTTCTTAAGGTAGAAGGCCGCAATGTTTCTGCTTAATGAGAAATTACGAGAATAAGGCTTTAAGCGGCTGAAGGCCCACAGTTGATTTTCCAAAATTTGAAAAATACCTTAACCTTTAAGTTTTCAATGGAGGAACGCACACTAAATGGAAAAGCAACGCAACGACAATAACTGAACTTAAGAATAAAGTTTTAGGTGGCTGAAGGCCCACAATTGATTTACATAAATTGATTTACATAAAAGGTAATAATTGCTTTTCTTTTAAAGCATTGGCTATAGTAGATTACCAACAGACCATTAAACACCCATGAAAAGGACAGGATGGACAACCGCACGCGGACGCCTCCTGGGGGGGGGGGGGGGGGGCTGCCTTCGAAACATTAACCTTCACTTAGGTGAGACAGACCATTAAACACCCATGAAAAGGACAGGATGGACAACCGCACGCGGACGCCTCCTGGGGGGGGGGGGCTGCCTTCGAAACATTAACCTTCACTTAGGTGAGACAGGTGGTGGGCCCAACTACACTTGATCCGTCGGTAACCCAACCAAGACACAGTCGTGGACCGACCGACTAAACGACCAGCTAGCCACCAATCGGTACAAAATACTCAAAGACCAAACTGTTACCGACATGATTATCCACAATGAAATATGTATGAAGCTGTCAAAACTACACATCATATTGGACAGTGACAAGAGGTGAGGAAAGGACGCCGCCTGAAATTACCTTAGTGTCCAGGGCAGGTAACTGGAACACTAACAGCCACAAAGCAGAAAATTCCGCTAGTGCACTTGAATTGTAGTGAACCAATGCAGTTAATTCCGCCACAAGGCGGCTCAATTTCACAGCTACAAACACTCGGTGTTGCTCACAGGAAAAGCTCCCCGACAGCGAACAACCGAAACGAATGATGCAATATGAATGGACGTGGTTTGGGTACTTAATACACCACTCAAATTTGGCGTCCTGGGTCGGTGGGCCACGAAGTTCGCAGTGACCGGAGAAGCTCCATACACGCTCCGACACTGCGCAGTGACCGCCAGTGGACCCAGCCGACTGCACTGCACGGAGATATCTTCTCTGTGCCGCACCATCCGACTGACAGCACGCAGACACCCTACCCGGAAACTACATGCACAAGACCGAAGATGGTACAGGGTGTAATATCGACATACATCTCTGCTGCCACAGGAAGAAGGAGGAAGGTTCACGGCATAACCGCAACAACGGCGGGAAACCGAACACAGATAGACAGCCCAGGAAATGCCTAGTTCGGAGTGAGCACGGCTAAGTTTTGTTGATATGTCACAGCTGTCCGGAACGTCTTCAGACATGGCTTCAGCCTGGAGTCTCATTGACTGTTGTAGAACCGTCTTCGGTGACGACTCACGTTCCGAACTCAGTCCCAATGAACAGCGCAGGCGTGTGTGGAGACGCCCCAGAGGGCAGTGGGATGCCAGCCTGGCTGTGGCCTGCCATGTGGTCCAACAACTGGTAGTGACGGTCTGTTGCGCTATTTCATTTCACAGCCTGACCTTGTTGGATGTCATCCGCAGCATCCTTACAGCACAGCAGTACGTCAGCGCTATTCTATGCCCCGTCATGTTGCGCTTTATGGCAAGACATCGTGGGCTTACGTTGTAACAAGATAATACCGCCTACACATTGCGAGTTTGCACCACTTATCTTCGTGCTTGCGAAACCCTACCTAGACCAGCAAGTTTTCCCAGTCTCTCGCGAATTCAGAACATTTGGGACATTACTGGGAGGCCCCTTGGGATTTTGACAACTAAAGCGACAGTTGGACTGAATTTGGCTCCGTATCCTTGAGGGGGACGTCCAACTACTTTGTCAGTCAATGCCAAGCAGAATAATTGCTTGCATAAGTGCCAGAGAGAGACCAATACGTCATTGATTAGCTCAGTTTTTGCAGCAGTTTCTCTTGAATAAATCATCCAATTTTTTGTGAAATTGTAATCGTTTGATTGTCTGTACATGCACAACGTATTTACCGATTTCCGTCTCATTCGGATAATTCCTTCATGGCGTGTCTTTTTTTTTTGTCTTGGAATTTATATGATCATCGTCAAAATCCAAAATTTTTGCATTAAGGGAGGAGACTGAAACGTGCCACTTCGTATTGAGAATACAATACAACTTACTTTTACTTTTTCGTGTCCGGTAACTACAATTTGTTTGCCCAGTCTTGGGCAACGTAAAATGCTTCTTCTTTAGCCAGCCATAGATCGTCGAGGGTGCATCTGTGGGGGCTGCCAGGGCATTGTAGGAGATGTTCCACGTCCTGCCGAGTGCCGCAGTCGCATTTGTCGTCATTTTCGTCCAAACAAACCCCATTTGATCAGATTACATTTCACAGGAGCCACCCCAGTTCTGATGCGGTTAAGCATTCTCCAGGTTTTCCAGTCACCAGAAACGCCGCTTGGTGGGTCCTCTCTTAGTGGATAGAAGATGGGGGGCTCATCTAAGGCGCAACTTAGGAAACGGCGTCTGGATATGAGTCTGCTGGGGCCACACTTGGGCCAAATATTGAGTGACCGGCATCAAAGGTTTGTTTTAGCTTCTCGGTATGTTCATGGGCTTTCCTACGCGAGTCAGGGTTTGTGAAACCTGCGGTCCTGTGAAGATTTTCTATGGGGGTTTCTTTCATGCAGCCTGTCACTATCCTGCATGTTTCATTCGAGCTCGGGAAGACGACGGTTCAATTCCGCGTCCGGCCATCCTGATTTAGGTTTCCCGTGATTTCCCTAAATCGCTCCAGGCAAATGCTGGGATGGTTCCTTTGACAGGGCACGGCCGACTTCCTTCCCCATTCTGTCCAAGTCCGATGAGACCGATTACCTCGCTGTTTGGTCTCTTCCCCCAAACAATCCAATCCAATCATTCAAGCTAATATCTACCTTTTTTGCGTGGGCTGATCTGCACCATACCGGCCAGGCATATTCGGCAGTTGAGAAGCACAAAGCTTGGGCTGGAGTTCTGACCACGGTAGGTTTGGCACCCCATTTGCTACTGCACAGCTTTCTTATTAGAGAATTTCGTGCTTCAACATTTTTGCTTTTTTTTGTGATGATATTTATATGTCAGTGTTCTGTCCAACACGACGCCAAGGTAGGTGGGTGTATCTGTGTGTTCTAGTAATGTCCCATCCCAGGTAACATTGAGCCTGTGTTTTGCCTCCCTCGAGTTCAGATGGAATGCTCCCCGGAAACGTTGCCCAATCGGACAACGGCCAAACCTTCCACCACCGGAAACCAAACAATACAACACTATACAATACATTAACAACATACTTATAGAAGAAGTACTCATGTGTTAGCAGGGTCCAGAACATGAAAATATCTTTCAGCATATTTTTAGGTACACAGTGAATTTTCGATAACATATACTAACAAGCTGTAGGTACTTTACTACCACCACAAAAAGTTTAAAACATAAATTTCGTTAATTATTGTTGACGTTTGCTCGAAATATACCTTCTAAAGAGATACGCATGCGCAAGCAAGGCCCTGAATCTGAAAATATTGAATCTGACATTCACTGTGGGAGTGACACCTACTACACAGTCTAAAATTTTTGGGTTTAAGTTTAACTGAAATATTTAAAACGTTTTTGGAATCTGAGAGAAGAATTTATTAAAAACAGTAAATAGTTTTTAAAACATTTCAAAGTGTAAAGTAATGACTAGATTACAATATTTTCGAAAGGTAAGAGTAAAATACCTCCCCATCCCCGTTCGTACAGCGAGAGTTAATAAGTTTCCTTTCTGAACGTTATAGTACGGCGAGTCGCTGCGTAATCTTAGATGGAGAGTGGCATACTATTGGTTACCGGAGCAGACTTCTCGTTGGCTGCATTACACTGTAAAGGCTTTTGCTGTTCTTCCCTGAAAATTTTCTGTAACTGTACGCCTTTTTGTAGCTATTTGTGGTTTAATTCAATTAATCCAGTTTTGGCCTGAGTGAATTAAATGTAGTTTTTTTATTCGAATGATGTTCATTTCGTGCCTGAAACTTCCACTACGAGATCCTCGCCCACTACCTCTTACTGCAGTTTGATGCAGAAACAGCCAAAATAGCGAAATTCAGTTTCTATTTAATTCATGACCGTTTTCGAGTATCGCAACCGATTCTCAAATCACCCAAACAAATAAATTAGTGTATTCTGTCATAACAAGAAAACCATGTTAATGTTGTACGTATTTGTAAGTAAGTCAAGTTTTTTCCATGATCCTTTGCTGGATAAACTTACTTCTGCAGACTTTTCCGATTGAACTTTAGCTGTGACCATGCCTTTGGTAATTTAAACTTTGTGTCCACAAAGGGGTATGCATCCCTTAACACCTGGTGTCGGGTGTGGTACCTATTGTTGTATTTGAAGCATTCTGGATTAATAACAGGACAGCAACAGGGTGAGTTTGATGTAAAAAGAGACAAAATAGCGAAATTAAGTTTTTTATTCAACTGGTGACAGGTTTTTGGGTATCAGAACTTATTTTCAAACCGCTCGAACAGAAAAACTGGTGTTTCCTTGGTAGCACGCAAGCCATGTGACCTTTGACGATTTTGTGGTGTGATGTTGTTGCGATGTTTTTCATTTATACGAGGGTAATCCCGAAAGTAAGGTCTCTTATTGTTTTTAAGTACATAACTGTGTGTGGCAGTTGGTCACACTGTTATGAAGAGTGCTTCACTGCCGGCCGGAGTGGCCGATCGGTTCTAGGCGCTACAGTCTGGAACGGCACGACCGCTACGGTCGCAGGTTTGAATCCTGCCTCGGGCATGGATGTGTGTGATGTCCTTGGGCTAGTTAGGTTTAAGTAGTTCTAAGTTCTAGGGGACTGATGATCTCAGTAGTTAAGTCCCATAGTGCTCGGAGCCATTTAGTGCTTCACGCGCTGTGTGTAAACACGCGCACGCCGCACCGAAGCGCTCAATCTCGGCTTGGCAGCCGTTGAGAATGGAGGTCTCGTTGGATGTTACCGTCAAGTGCGAAGTGCGCACAGTTATTCGGTTTCTGAACGTAAAGGGCACTGCGCCGATTGAAATCCATCGCCAATTGACGGAAGTGTATGGTGAGTCGTGCATGGATGTCAGAAATGTTCGTAACTGGCGTAGAGAGTTAGCAGCTGGTCGGACCGAAATTCACGACGAACAAAGGAGCGGGAGACAATCAGTTTCTGAGGAGACAGTGTCGATGGTTGAGCAAAGCATGCGTGAGGATCTGCGGATCACCCTGGATGACATCTACACGTTGGTTCCTGAGGTTTTCCGAAGCACCGCTCACAGAATTTTAACGGAAATATTGAACTAACGGAAGGTGTGCGCAAGATGGGTGCTACGCATTCTGACTGAGGACGGCATGCGGCAACGAGTTGATGCTTCCTGCGCCTTTCTTCACCGCCTTGCAGCTGAAGAGGACTACTTTCGGGACTCAATTGTCACGGGTGACGAAACCTGGGCGCACCACTACACCTGAGACCAAGCAACAATGACGCCAGTGGCGACATCCTTCTTCGGCAAATCCGCGGAGCTGGCGCCGAGCTGGTATGACATGGGCATACAAAAATTGCCACAGCGTCTACAAAAATGCATCGACAGAAATGGTGATTACGTCGAAAAACAGCTAAATGTTCAAGCTGTAAACTGATGTAAACCATTGCAGAAATAAACAGGTCTATGTATCTATAAAAATTAGGAGACCTTCTTTTGGGAGTACCCTCTTAATATGGAATGCTGTGAACATTTTCTGAAACTCGGTTAGGTGATCCCTTGACGTATCCCTGTGTAGCGACGTGCATTGGTTTTACGATTTTAGCTCTCTAACATTTCAAACCCCCCCCCCCCCCCCCCCATGAACCATGGACCTTGCCGTTGGTGGGGAGGCTTGCGTGCCTCAGCGATACAGATAGCCGTACCGTAGGTGCAACCACAACGGAGGGGTATCTGTTGAGAGGCCAGACAAACGTGTGGTTCCTGAAGAGGGGCAGCAGCCTTTTCAGTAGTTGCAAGGGCAACAGTCTGGATGATTGACTGATCTGGCCTTGTAACATTAACCAAAACGGCCTTGCTGTGCTGGTACTGCGAACGGCTGAAAGCAAGGGGAAACTACAGCCGTAATTTTTCCCGAGGGCATGCAGCTTTACTGTATGATTACATGATGATGGCGTCCTCTTGGGTAAAATATTCCGGAGGTAAAATAGTCCCCCATTCGGATCTCCGGGCGGGGACTACTCAAGAGGATGTCGTTATCAGGAGAAAGAAAACTGGCGTTCTACGGATCGGAGCGTGGAATGTCAGATCCCTTAATCGGGCAGGTAGGTTAGAAAATTTAAAAAGGGAAATGGATAGGTTGAAGTTAGATATAGTGGGAATTAGTGAAGTTCGGTGGCAGGAGGAACATGACTTCTGGTCAGGTGACTACAGGGTTATAAACACCAAATCAAATAGGGGTAATGCAGGAGTAGGTTTAATAATGAATAGGAAAATAGGAATGCGGGTAAGCTACTACAAACAGCATAGTGAACGCATTATTGTGGCCAAGATAGATACGAAGCCCACACCTACTACAGTAGTACAAGTTTATATGCCAACTAGCTCTGCAGATGACGAAGAAATTGAAGAAATGTATGATGAAATAAAAGAAATTATTCAGATTGTGAAGGGAGACGAAAATTTAATAGTCATGGGTGACTGGAATTCGAGTGTAGGAAAAGGGAGAGAAGGAAACATAGTAGGTGAATATGGATTGGGGGACAGAAATGAAAGAGGAAGCCGCCTGGTAGAATTTTGCACAGAGCACAACATAATCATAACTAACACTTGGTTTAAGAATCATGAAAGAAGGTTGTATACATGGAAGAACCCTGGAGATACTAAAAGGTATCAGATAGATTATATAATGGTAAGACAGAGATTTAGGAACCAGGTTTTAAATTGTAAGACATTTCCAGGGGCAGATGTGGACTCTGACCACAATCTATTGGTTATGACCTGTAGATTAAAACTGAAGAAACTGCAAAAAGGTGGGAATTTAAGGAGATGGGACCTGGATAAACTAAAAAAACCAGAGGTTGTACAGAGATTCAGGGAGAGCATAAGGGAGCAATTGACAGGAATGGGGGAAATAAATACAGTAGAAGAAGAATGGGTAACTTTGAGGGATGAAGTAGTGAAGGCAGCAGTGGATCAAGTAGGTAAAAAGACGAGGGCTACTAGAAATCCTTGGGTAACAGAAGAAATATTGAATTTAATTGATGAAAGGAGAAAATATAAAAATGCAGTAAGTGAAACAGGCAAAAAGGAATACAAATGTCTCAAAAATGAGATCGACAGGAAGTGCAAAATGGCTAAGCAGGGATGGCTAGAGGACAAATGTAAGGATGTAGAGGCCTATCTCACTAGGGGTAAGATAGATACCGCCTACAGGAAAATTAAAGAGACCTTTGGAGATAAGAGAACGACTTGTATGAATATCAAGAGCTCAGATGGAAATCCAGTTCTAAGCAAAGAAGGGAAAGCAGAAAGGTGGAAGGAGTATATAGAGGGTCTATACAAGGGCGATGTACTTGAGGACAATATTATGGAAATGGAAGAGGATGTAGATGAAGATGAAATGGGAGATATGATACTGCGTGAAGAGTTTGACAGAGCACTGAAAGACCTGAGTCGAAACAAGGCCCCCGGAGTAGACAATATTCCATTGGAACTACTGACGGCCGTGGGAGAGCCAGTCCTGACAAACCTCTACCATCTGGTGAGCAAGATGTATGAAACAGGCGAAATACCCACAGACTTCAAGAAGAATATAATAATTCCAATCCCAAAGAAAGCAGGTGTTGACAGATGTGAAAATTACCGAACTATCAGCTTAATAAGTCACAGCTGCAAAATACTAACACGAATTCTTTACAGACGAATGGAAAAACTAGTAGAAGCCAACCTCGGGGAAGATCAGTTTGGATTCCGTAGATCCACGGGAACACGTGAGGCAATACTGACCTTACGACTTATCTTAGAAGAAAGATTAAGGAAAGGCAAACCTACGTTTCTAGCATTTGTAGACTTAGAGAAAGCTTTTGACAATGTTGACTGGAATACTCTCTTTCAAATTCTAAAGGTGGCAGGGGTAAAATACAGGGAGCAAAAGGCTATTTACAATTTGTACAGAAACCAGATGGCAGTTATAAGAGTCGAGGGACATGAAAGGGAAGCAGTGGTTGGGAAGGAAGTAAGACAGGGTTGTAGCCTCTCCCCGATGTTGTTCAATCTGTATATTGAACAAGCAGTAAAGGAAACAAAAGAAAAATTCGGAGTAGGTATTAAAATTCATGGAGTAGAAATAAAAACTTTGAGGTTCGCCGATGACATTGTAATTCTGTCAGAGACAGCAAAGGACTTGGAAGAGCAGTTGAATGGAATGGACAGTGTCTTGAAAGGAGGATATAAGATGAACATCAACAAAAGCAAAACAAGGATAATGGAATGTAGTCTAATTAAGTCAGGTGATGCTGAGGGAATTAGATTAGGAAATGAGGCACTTAAAGTAGTAAAGGAGTTCTGCTATTTGGGGAGCAAAATAACTGATGATGGTCGAAGTAGAGAGGATATAAAATGTAGGCTGGCAATGGCAAGGAAAGCGTTTCTGAAGAAGAGAAATTTGTTAACATCCAGTATTGATTTAAGTGTCAGGAAGTCATTTCTGAAAGTATTCGTATGGAGTGTAGCCATGTATGGAAGTGAAACATGGACGATAAATAGTTTGGACAAGAAGAGAATAGAAGCTTTCGAAATGTGGTGCTACAGAAGAATGCTGAAGATTAGATGGGTAGATCACATAACTAATGAGGAGGTATTGAATAGGATTGGGGAGAAGAGAAGTTTGTGGCACAACTTGACCAGAAGAAGGGATCGGTTGGTAGGACATGTTCTGAGGCATCAAGGGATCACCAATTTAGTATTGGAGGGGAGCGTGGAGGGTAAAAATCGTAGAGGGAGACCAAGAGATGAATACACTAAGCAGATTCAGAAGGATGTAGGTTGCAGTAGGTACTGGGAGATGAAAAAGCTTGCACAGGATAGAGTAGCATGGAGAGCTGCATCAAACCAGTCTCAGGACTGAAGACCACAACAACAACAACAACATTTCAAAATGGTTCAAATGGCTCTGAGCACTATGGGGCTTAACTTCTGACGTCATCTCTCCCCTAGAACTGAGAACTACTTAAACCTAACTAACCTAAGGACATCACACACATCCATACCCGCGGTCGCGCGGTTCCAGACTGTAGCGCCTAGAACCGCTCGGCCACAACGGCCGGCCTGTAACATTTCATTTGCACTCTGTTTTGTTGTGCACTTTCTGTAGTGTCATAAAGCTGTTTGAGCGCTAAGTAATAATAATTTCGGGAAAAAAACAGAGAGAAAGCCTAAATATTTGTTTCGGTCTTCCGAAGTTGTGTCCTCGTGGAAAATAGTATCACGATCCTGTCTTTCAATCGTCGTACGAGCACCGACATGGCATCAGGGCCTGATGAGATATCGGTAAGATTCTACAAAAAATATGCCAAATAAATTGCGCCCCTTCCAGTAGCAGTTTATCGTAGATCGCTGGAGCAAGGAAAGGTACCTCACAACTGGAAAAAGCGAACGCCATTCCCGTTTCCAAGATGGGCCGTTGGAGAGATGCACAAAATCATAGGCCGACATCGTTGACGTCAGTATGTTGTATAATTGTGGAACATGTTTCATGCTCAAGAACTGCGACGTTTTTGTGGAATGAAAATCGTGTCTGTAAAAATGAACATGGTTTCCGCAAACTGAGATCTTGCGAACTCAGCTTGCCCTGTCTCTCCGTGAGATGTGTAGCACTGCAGACAACGGCGCTCAGAGTGATGCCATGTTCCTTGACTTCAAGAAGGCATTTGACTCCGTACCGCAGCTGCCGTTTCGCGACAAAGTATTCGAACTGACAGAGTATCGGATCAGATTTGCGGCTGGACTGAAGGCTTTCTGGCAGATAACTCACCACGTCGCTTTAACCAGATGAAAATCGACAGATGTGAAGGTAATATCCGTATTACCCCAAGGATGTGTGATACGACCTTCATTGTTATCAGTGTATATAAATCATATAGTACGAAGCGCCGGAAACTCTATGTACACAACATTCATGGAAAACATATGCAAATTTAAAAGATGCACCAAATTCACAATTTTGAATATAAAAAACATACGCAATTTAAAAGAGGATCCAAATCCATGGATAGGGCAATGAAACCTTGTATCATGGTTCACCTGAAATTGACACATTTACTGTCAAGTTCCTTGGATTATATACATGTAACGATTATATGGAATTTAAAAACTTTCTTTAAAAGAAAATTTATATGCACCTTTTTCTCAGAAACTATTCAAGACATTTCTACAAAATTTTCTCTGCTTGATCGCTTTGTATACATTAATCTTTTCGCCCGAGGTTTTTTGAATATATCGAATAGGAGAATTTTAATAATTTTGGTTATAATTCGGTATGTCTAATGTAAAATTCATGCAGGATTCCATTAACTTTGTCCCACATTTTGGCTTACACTCACTCTTTCAAAATTTACCCTTGAGACAACATCTGTTGGCTTTGTAGAATTAAGTGTACGAAAATGTCATTAATCTAGCCTTCATAGGAACATAAACCTTAAGAAACATAATTTTCAAGAAAGGCAGTTTAATGTTCGACCTAACGTGTTTCCTTATGTCATCTGTCCAGAAGGCCCCCAAATTTTTACCCAGGGTCCTGTTTCCCATCAAGGCTTCTCTTCTAGTTTTTTGTTTCCTGCCTTCTTTCATTTACCAGGGCTTCAACTGACTTTTGAGCTGCAGAGCAGCACTATAAATTTATTTTTCGCAAGATATCTTCTGTGAAATTTACGATCTTAAGGCCCATTCTAATACCTTCATCTTCACTACTTTCCTAGCACAAGAACGGCGTCGTAAGTTGCAATTATGACGACTTTAGCAGCTAGAAAAGTGTATTTTGGGCATGGTTTCCAAATGAGTGAATTTAAAGACTCATTTGGATTCTGAGTCTTGCCATGAGCATAATTTATTGGGAGTTCAGGATCAATCAGAAACCTGTAAGTAGGCTCGACAGCATCGAGGATACAATTTGAAAGCCTCTCCTTGTGAATGTAAGGGCTTTTATTCCTCTGAGCCTGTAGGTATTTACACCAGCCAGTGTGGCACAGATGATAAATGGCATGTTCATCTGTTGAGACCATGTAGAAATATGTAGCCTACAATGCACTTTTCAAGTCACTTACACTGGGTAGGTTCTATCTTACAGCCTTGGAGAGTATCATATTCTTCGTATGATTGTTGTGACCACCAACAACCTTCCCATCTCCCAAATTTGTTATGGTTCTGAGTGTGCATCACTGTCTTCCACATGCGTCCCGTACCAGTTGGCTTGAAAGTACGAGACACGCAATCGTTGTTACCGAGCTGGTATTGGAGTGTTGCTTCAAAAAGTCTTCCTGTCATAAAGGTCGCGTCAGACATTTGATTATTTTTCAGGCTCTTCGGATATGATTTCATCATTGAATATTTGGGAACTTACTGTCTAAGAGTTCTATAATAAACATTGTTCCCATGCACCATTTGCGAATGGAAAGGTGAAGGCAGGATCAATTAGTGGTACCAAATGTACCCTTCGCCATACACCTTTAAATGGGTTGTGGAGTATGATGTAGATGAATCAATAGCTTTTTGAAACTCTGGGTAAGAAGCGACATGCAATCCCAAAATTTTTCGAATTCGAATCCTATGTTATTCTTCCAGTGATTGATATTTAATTACAAGCGATCTCTGTTTAGCATAATTTTTGTTTAGTTTGTCTCCGTTCAGTAAGGTGTTGAACACTTTCATTGACAGCAACTGCTTATCCAACGAAAGCACACACTCATGCGGAAACATGCTTTTTTATTGATCAAATTGACCAGTTCATTTTGGGGGAATATTTTCTTTTTATTGTCAACTCACCAAGATTAAATATGCGACGTTAATCACAAACAACATTCAGACGCAAAGAAAAATTTCCTTTCTATTTGACTACGTGCTGTTCTCAATAGTAGCCTTAAATTGTTACTCTGCTATGATCCACTCGTTACCTACTTAGGCTGCCGAGCTTTTACTTAATAAATTAGTGTGTTGGTAATTTATGAGGATTTTCAAGTTGCTTATAGAAAATTTTTTACTGTTGTAAGACTTTCCCCACACTGTGAGCCAATTTTTAATTTTTAATTTTTTTAATGGTTTTATTTAAATTTACAGTATGGAAATACAACATCAGTGACCAGAATGGCGTTGCACTCACAGACTGGGTGGAAGAAAACAGCTTAAGTCTCATATTCGATGCAAAGGATAAGGGAACTTTCAGATCAGCAGCATGGGGTAGGGACTCAAATCCAGAGCTATGTTTCTCCACCCGGAATCACAGTGGCCAACGAATTAGCACAACCAGAACTGTCCTACCAGATTTCCCACGCAGTCAACGTCGACCAGTCATATATGAAATAGGCATACAAATCCCGGTGATCCCAGCTATACCAATACCTAGATGAAATTTCCAAAAGGCAAACTGGAAACTGTTCTCCCAAGAACTTGACAAGGTCGTAAGTTGGATCCCAGCAACACCTAAAAATTACAACAGATTTGTAGGTGCAGTGATTGCAACAGCAAAAAAGTGTATCCCACGTGGGTACTGCAAGGAATACATTCCGGGCTGGAACAAAGATTGTGAGAAACTTTTTGAAACATATGTAAAACATGGTGATACAGACGTAGCAAATGAACTGCTACAGACACTGGATGAGGCTCGAAGAAATAGATGGATTAAGACAACTGCTGAAATGGATTTTAAGAAGTCAAGCAGAAAAGCTTGGAGCTTACTAAAGAAGTTGGGGGGAAGTAAACCACCAATCAAAGTAGCTCGTTCAGTGCTACCAGACCAAATAGCAAGTCCAACTGTATCACTGTCTAGAGCACCATGAGACAAACACCACACACAGAAAGTAAAAAGGGAATACAGAAACATACAGCGAACAACACCTCAAGAAACTGAGTATTCTCGGAGCTTCACAATTGAAGAACTGGAAGCTGCTCTCAGTAATATTAAAACGGGTAAGGCGCCTGGTTATGATGCAATGCATCCTGAATTCCTGACTCGATGTGGGAAGGAAACGAAGAAATGGCTGACCAAGTTTTACTCATGCATACTAACATCGGGCTACCTGCCAAAAGCTTTTAAAATTACTAAAATAATTGCTGTGCTGAAACCAAACAAACCATCAGATAAAGCCGAAAGTTACCGCCCAGTCGCTCTTCTCAGCTGCTGCTACAAACTTCTGGAATGGCTACTCCTCAACAGGCTGGGCCCACGAATCCTAGAAGTCATCCCACCAGAGCAGGCAGGTTTCAGACCCAATTAGAGCTGCACAGACCAGGTTCTAAGTCTAACGACATATATTGAAGCAGGTTTTCAAAAACAAAAAGAGACTGCGGTAGCTTTCATAGACCTAACAGCTGCTATGACACTGTATGGAAGGAAGGACTTCTACAAAAACTGATAAAAGTAATCTCCTGCCGTATGACACTGAGACTTATCAGCAACATGCTTTTGGATAGATACTTCCAGGTGATACAGGGTAATGACATAAGCAAACAGAGGAAACTGAACAATGGACTGCCTCAAGGATCAGTTTTAGCACTGATGCTCTTTAATTTTTTCTACTTCTCTGGTCTGCCTGAAACCGTCTCAAGGAAGTTCAGCCATGCTGATGATATGGCCCTAGCTATCCAAAGCAAGCAGTTTCAAGACACTGAAAACATCCTCACAACTGACCTAAACAAAATGCATGAGTATTTCACCAAATGGAGGCTAATACCAAATCCCACCAAGCTCACGGAACAGCCTCATTCAGAGGCTCTGCAGCACTAACTGGGGAGCATCAGCGGACACACTACGAACCTCTACACTCGCCTTAGTGTACTCTGCAGCCGAATACTGAAGTCAGCTGTTTTCAGTTGAACAACAGAATGGCGGGATATGAGCTGAAGGTTCATATGAATAACAGCCAACTGCGATATCAGCCACATTCAAAGTACCTGGGGCTCACTCTAGATAGGACATATCCTTGAGAAGAGACCTGGAAAATGTATCCAATAAAATAAGCTCACGGAACAGCCTCATTCAGAGGCTCTGCAGCACTAACTGGGGAGCAGCAGCAGACACACTACGAACCTCTACACTCGCCTTAGTGTACTCTGCAGCCGAATACTGTGCGCCAGCGTGGTTAACCAGCAAGCATATAAACAAGGTGGACACCCAGCTGAACGCTGCTATGAGAACCATAACTGGATAAATAAAGACTACCCAACCATATTGGCTTCCAACACTTAGTCATATAGCTCCATCCTCCCTGCGAAGACAGGAAGCTCTGATGAAGGAATACACAAAAATAATGTATAACCCCCTACTTCCTATCCATGTAGATGTCCCAACTTTGGAAAGAATACGACTCCGCTCGAGAAATCCAACAACTGTCAGCTGCCAACTTCAGCATGGATACTAAATGACACGAGAGCTGGCGTGATTGTGCCTCCCCTGACAACCGTGAACGTATCTGTCCATCAGAGAAACCTAATGGCTTTGAACTTCCACGACAGCTATGGAAAAGCCTAAACAGAATCCGAACAGGACATGGACTATGTGCACACAATCTACACAAGTGGGGAAAGCTCCACAGCCCTAGCTGTGACTGTGGGGCACCTAATCAAACAATACAGCACATCGCCCAGGACTGTGAATTAAGAGCCTACCGGGGCAGTCGGGCTGACTTCTTCAACGCCACACCGCCCTGCCTCGAATGGATCGCCAATTTGGACGTCAGAATTTGAAGACTTGTGTAACGCAAAATATCTGCTCTGATGTTACTTTTTTATGTGTTTAAATAATATATTTTATCTGAATATGTATCCTTCACTTGTGTATTTTATAGTGAATTTTATCATATAATTTCATAATGTAATAAGTGTAAACCATGTGTGTAGCACCATACTCTAAATAAATAAATAAATTTAAATTTATATTTTAAAATAACTCATGCAGGCCATGCCGCCACTAACCTCCAAGAGGCGCCTAGCCCAGTTTTTAACTGTTTACAGGCTTGACGACGACACCTGTGTCGGTCAGTTTCTCTACACTGCGTCTGAATGAAGCCACATGCCTACAGTTCTGAAAATGTGGTTCTGTCTCTGCACCGCCGTGCCTGCCGCTGTGTGTATATCGAAGGTATAGTTTCCACTTTTCATTTTGAGTCCGCTGCAGTACTTCTACTTCGTTTTTAAAGCTCTTCTTATTACTCTTATTTATTTCATATGTACACTCCCGTTTATACGAAAGTTTACTTCACAACTTAACAGGAAATGTAAGTTTTTCACTCTAATGATTTATACACTCCTGGAAATGGAAAAAAGAACACATTGACACCGGTGTGTCAGACCCACCATACTTGCTCCGGACACTGCGAGAGGGCTGTACAAGCAATGATCACACGCACGGCACAGCGGACACACCAGGAACCGCGGTGTTGGCCGTCGAATGGCGCTAGCTGCGCAGCATTTGTGCACCGCCGCCGTCAGTGTCAGCCAGTTTGCCGAGGCATACGGAGCTCCATTGCAGTCTTTAACACTGGTAGCATGCCGCGACAGCGTGGACGTGAACCGTATGTGCAGTTGACGGACTTTGAACGAGGGCGTATAGTGGGCATGCGGGAGGCCGGGTGGACGTACCGCCGAATTGCTCAACACGTGGGGCGTGAGGTCTCCACAGTACATCGATGTTGTCGCCAGTGGTCGGCGGAAGGTGCACGTGCCCGTCGACCTGGGACCGGACCGCAGCGACGCACGGATGCACGCCAAGACCGTAGGATCCTACGCAGTGCCGTAGGGGACAGCACCGCCACTTCCCAGCAAATTAGGGACACTGTTGCTCCTGGGGTATCGGCGAGGACCATTCACAACCGTCTCCATGAAGCTGGGCTACGGTCCCGCACACCGTTAGGCCGTCTTCCGCTCACGTCCCAACATCGTGCAGCCCGCCTCCAGTGGTGTCGCGACAGGCGTGAATGGAGGGACGAATGGAGACGTGTCGTCTTCAGCGATGAGAGTCGCTTCTGCCTTGGTGCCAATGATGGTCGTATGCGTGTTTGGCGCCGTGCAAGTGAGCGCCACAATCAGGACTGCATACGACCGAGGCACACAGGGCCAACACCCGGCATCATGGTGTGGGGAGCGATCTCCTACACTGGCCGTACACCACTGGTGATCGTCGAGGGGACACTGAATAGTGCACGGTACATCCAAACCGTCATCGAACCCATCGTTCTACCATTCCTAGATCGGCAAGGGAACTTGCTGTTCCAACAGGACAATGCACGTCCGCATGTATCCCGTGCCACCCAACGTGCTCTAGAAGGTGTAAGTCAACTACCCTGGCCAGCAAGATCTCCGGATCTGTCCCCCATTGAGCATGTTTGGGACTGGATGAAGCGTCGTCTCAGGCGGTCTGCACGTCCAGCACGAGCGCTGGTCCAACTGAGGCGCCAGGTGGAAATGGCATGGCAAGCCGTTCCACAGGACTACATCCAGCATCTCTACGATCGTCTCCATGGGAGAATAGCAGCCTGCATTGCTGCGAAAGGTGGACATACACTGTACTAGTGCCGACATTGTGCATGCTCTGTTGCCTGTGTCTATGTGCCTGTGGTTCTGTCAGTGTGATCATGTGATGTATCTGACCCCAGGAATGTGTCAATAAAGTTTCCCCTTCCTGGGACAATGAATTCACGGTGTTCTTATTTCAATTGCCAGGAGTGTAGATGCTTCTTTGATATTTGTATGTCGAACTGTGTGTAATACCCATGGCTTTTTTGTATTTCCCTCTCTACTTGGTTATAAAAGGTCTAATGACACCCTACAACGTAAAACAAATGATTACATCTACATGGATACTCTGCAAATCACATTTAAGTGCCTGGCAGAGGGTTCATCGAACCACTTTCACAATTTTTTGTTATTCGAATCTCGTGCAGCGTGCGGAAAGAACGAACATCTTTATCTTCCCGTTCGAGATTTGATTTCCCTTATTTTCTCTTGGTGATCGTTTATCCCTATGTAGGTTGGCGTCAGCAAAATATTTTCTCATTCGGAGGAGAAAGTTGGTGATTGGAATTTCGCGAGAAGATTCCTCCGCAACGAAAAACGCCTGTGTTTTAATGAAGTCCATCCCAAATCCTGTATCATTTCATTGACACCCTCTCCCCTATTTCGCGATAATACAAAATGTACTGCCCTTCTTTGAACTTTTTCGCTGTACGCCGTCATTCCTATCTGGCAAGAATCCCACACTGAGCAGCAGTTTTCTAAAAGAGGACGAACAAGCGTAGTGTCCGCAGTCTCCTCAGTAGGTCTGTTACATTTTCTAAGTGCCCTGCCTATAAAACGCAGTCTTTGGTTAGCCTTCCCCACAACATTTTTATGTGTTCTTTCCAATTTAACTTGTTCATAATTGTAATTTCTAGGTATTCAGTTGAATTTCCGGCCTTTAGATTTGACGGATTTATCGTTTCACCGAAGTTCAACGGATTCCTTTTAGTACTCATGTGGATGTCCTCACACTTTTCGTTATTTAGCGTCAATTGCCAATTTCCGCAACATACAGATATATTTTCTCAATCGTTTTGCAATTGGTTTTTAACGTCTGATGACTTTACTAGTCGATAAACGACAGCGTCATCTGCAAACAACCTGAGACGTCTGCTCAGATGTCTCCGAAATCGTTTATATAGTTAAGAAAGAGCAAAGGGCCTACAACACTGCCTTGGGGAACATCAGAAATCACTTCTGTTTTGCTCCATGACTTTTCGTAAATTACTACGAACTGTGATCTCTGTGACAGGAAACCAGTAGTTCAGTCACATACCTGAGACGATATTCCATAGCCGCGCAGGATTAGCCGAGCGGTCTAAGGCGCTACAGTCATGGACTGTGCGGCTGGTCGCGACGGAGGTTCGAGTCCTCCCTCGGGCATCGGTGTTTGTGTTTGTCCTTAGGATAATTTAGGTTAAGTAGTGTGTAAGCTTAGGGACTGATGACTTTAGAAGTTAAGTCCCATAACATTTCACACACATTTGAACATTTTTTGATTTGATATTCCATAAGCATGCAGTTTCACCACAAGCCGTTTGTGTGGTTCCGGAAATCCTGAAATATCGAATAAGTTAGAAATCTCTTGTCGGTAGCTCTCAACACTTCATGCGAGTAAGGAGCTAGTTGTGTTCCACAAGGATGATGTTTTCTAAATACGTGTTTTCTAAATGTTCCAAAATTCTGCTACGTGTCGACTTTAATGATATGGGCCTGTAATTTAGTGGATTACTCGTACTACCTTTCTTGAATATTGGTATGACCTGTGCAACTTTCGAGTCTTTGGCTATGGATCTTTCGTCGAGCGAACGGTTGTATATATTCTTAAGTATGGAGCCATTGCATCGGCATACTCAGAAAGGAACCTGACTGGTATACAGTCTGGACCAGAAGAGTTACTTTTATTCTGTCATTTAAGTTGCTTCACTACTCGGTGGATATCTACTTCTACGTAAGCTATTCATGTTGGCAGATGATCTTGATTCGAATTCTGGGATATGTAATTCGTCTTCTTTTGTGAAGGCATTTCGGAAGGCTGTGTTTAGTAATTCTGCTTTGGCATCACTGTCTTCGATATTATCTCCATTTTTATCTCCCAGAGAAGGCATTGATTCTATCTTGCCGCTATCGTACTTCACATACAAGGTGAATCTCTTTAGATTTTCTGCCGGGTTTCGAGTCAAAGCTTCGTCGTGGAAACTATTATAAGCATCTCACAATGAATTCCTGGCTAAATTTCGAGCTTCGGTAAAAGGTCGCCAATATTGGGGATTTTAGGTCTGTTAAAATTTGGTACGCCGTTTTCGTTCTTTTTGCAACACTGTTCTGACCAGTTTTGTGTGCCAAGAAGGATCAGCTCCGTCGTTTGTTAATGTATTTGGAATAAATCTCTCAATTACTGCCGGTACTATTTCTTTCAATTCAAGCCGTATCTGGTCTACACACTCGTTGTTAATTTGAAAGGAATTGGATTGTCTCTCAGAAAGGCGTCAAGTGAATTTTTGTCTGCTTTTGTGAACCGATGTATTTTTCGTTGTTTTTTGTAGGATTTGGGGGTTTCAGTATTTAGCCTCGCTACGACAACCCTGTGTTCACTAATCCCTGTATCCGTTTTGATGGTTGTTATTAAATCAGATTTTTTGCTAAGAGGTCAAGTGTGTTTCCTCAACCGTTTACTATTCGCGTGGGCTCATGAGCTAACTTCTCGAAATAATTTTCACAGAATGTGTACAGCCCAATTTCAGATGATGTTTTATGTGTACCTCCGGAATTAAAAATGTATTTTCGTGAACATATCAAGCGTACATTAAAGTCACGACCAACTATAATTGTATGAGTCGGGTACGCATTTGAAATCAAACTCGAGTTTTCTTCGAACATTCCAGCAATTGTTTATCTGAATTGGGAGGTCGGTAATAGGATCCAGTTATTATTTTATTCTGGTTTCCTGCAGTGACCTCTGCCCATAATAATTCAGAGGAACCATCTACTTCTGTTTCGCGACAAGATACACTACTTCCAACAGCATACACGCTACCGCTGAACTTTGTTTAGACTGTCCTTTCGAACACCGCTAGGTTCTTCGCAGAGATTTCGGTTGAACGTATCTACGGCTTAAACACTAATTTTCACAACCAAGTCTCTTTCTCTTTAAATGTTATTCTTTTACTTTTATGGACGAGTTCCATCGATTTCATATAATCGGCTCAGGTGAAGTCCTATGAGTGTGGCGTTTATAATCGGTAAGTCAGATTGATTATACATTCCATGACCAACTGATAAGTCTATCGCAAGGTTTTCTGATGAAAATGAGAGAGAATACGTTCCGTTAACTGTCTTCTAGCGTATTACTTATTTCCACTTATATCCGAGAAATGACAACGACTAGAATATCTGAGTTCCATCTTATCCAGACTACATATATGAAATGATATTTTTCTCAAAGTTTTTAAGTAGGTTTCCTGAAACTGAATAGCTTTAAATTTTGAAGAAAGCGCATTTGATTCAGGTTTGTACTGCAAAATATACCCGTTCTATTACGAATGTATTGCACCCCTTCCCTAAGCCACCGAAAAAAAAATCCACAGATAAAGATAGGTTACAAGCTCTTGTGTGTGCTCATTGACGAAAACTTAAATTGTAGGAAGATGGATGTATAGTACATTTGCTGAAACGTTCAGGTTTAGCCGACTACTGCATTATGAAAAACTGCCAATATACTTTCATTCACTAATATCCTATGGAACAATATCCAAACTTAACTAATCAACAGGCAAAAACAAGTCATTTCACAAGAGAAAGCAGTTATATACGTGGAGTTTATAAACATTCATCTTGCAGTAATGGGTTTAAAATATTGGGCTCAATGTAGATGAAAGCCGGAAGAAGAACACAAAAGTGAATTCAAGTGAGCGAACCTTACCTCGGCTGATTCCGGTGCTGCTTTGATGAAGTGCAGCTGCCTCCGCCGTACGCTATAGCAATTCCTCTATCACGGCTCTTTAAGAACCATAAACAGCGTCTCTCGCGAATGTACTCTGGACTTGTTGATAAGGTGATATGCAGGCTTTGTACAGAGCTCTTATTGCAGATAAATGGCATTTGACTGTAGTGAGCACATAGTGGGCGTGACTATGCAGCTATCGCGATGTGTCACTGCTAAATAAAGAAATTCTCGCCAAGGCTGACGTCTGCTTCCCAGATGAAGTGTGATTCGAAGGACTCACGTTCCAGATTCTAACAAACATATAAGCAGTGGATTAATTCCCTGAAATCACAAACTGTAACACAACTTTTTGTAAGAACCACCTCTTTTTTATTGCAGGTATGATCCTTGTTTGATTTCAGAAGACACTGGACACAAATTACAGGATAGAGTATTCACTCAACATGTTTCATCAAAGCCTCCATTTACGCCGGGATCCAAAATATCTCTCCCCGGAAGCGATAAAAATGTCATTAGTGTGTTGTGTGCTGACATAACAGTCGCAAGAGAAACAAACGCAAAGCAAAAGTTTACCTACATACCACAACGATATGTAGGAGCCATATATGAGAAACTGAACGCAATATTAAAGAAAACCACAGTATGGTTGATATTTTGCACCGCGCACAACATCAAAACACAAACCCGGTCTGGAAAAACAAAACCACCAGAATGAGATTTTCCCTCTGAAGCGGAGTGTGCGCTGATATGAAACTTCCCGGAAGATTAATACTGTGTGCTGGACCGAAACTCGAACTCGGGACCTGTGCCTATCGCGGGCAAGTGCTCTAACAACTGAGCTACCCAAGCACGACTCACGCCCAGTCCTCACAGCTTTACTTCTGCCAGTACCTCGTCTCCTACCTTCCAAACTTTACAGAAGCTTTCCTGCGAACCATGCAGAACTAGCACTCCTGAAAGATAGGATATTGCGGAGACACGGCTTTGCCACAGCCTAGGGGATGTTTCCAGAATGAGATTTTCACTTTGCAGCGGAGTGTGCGCTGATATGAAACTTCCTGGCAGATTAAAACTGTGTGCCGGACCGAGACTCGAACTCGGGACCTTTGCCCTTCGCGAGCAAGTGCTCTCCGCAATATCTTTTCTTTCAGGAGTGCTAGTTCTGCAAGGTTCGCAGGAGAGCTTATAACACTACCGTCTGCTACTGCTATACCATAACCCTAAAGCAGGAGGCAGGTCGTGAAATATAACTATCTAGTTAAAACAATTATGATATAAAGCAACAGAGCAGTGTTACCCTCTGAGAGGAATTTTGTTGTGTTGACCGAGTTGTACCTAACGGGGGTGGCTTATCGGAAATGAAAGTCAGAATTACGTAAATATTTGAACAGTAACAAACAAAATTATTGCCTATCTGCACTGTTTAACGGATAAAGAAAACGGTCGCCAGTCTAATTAGGCAAGAGAATGATTAACATTCTCGTTCAAGAAAGTAGTTTTTAGTAACTTTAACGGATAAACACAATCTATACTTTGTCACACGCGAGTGCAATGAAAAAATGGTTCAAAAATGGTTCAAATGGCTCTGATCACTACGGGACTTAACATGTATGGTCATCAGTCCCCTAGAACTTAGAACTACTTAAACCTAACTAACCTAAGGACATCACACAACACCCAGTCATCATGAGGCAGAGAAAATCCCTGACCCCGCGAGTGCAATGAACTCTGACACATACATACGTTTACGATAATATTGAAGCTAACAGCTAGAGCAGCACAAACTATTGACAAAAATATAACAGATACCGAGACACACTATTACTTTCAGGGCTTGTTCAAACTGAATGGTCTTTATAACATTACTATTAACATTCACTGCAGGATCATAAATTGGACGTAGGTTAAGTCTCTCTCAGTTAAATACTTTACTATTTAAAATGAGAGCTAATTGGAATCCACTAACAGATTGCTTCTCACTATCTTTTGAATAAAGAAATTATGGTTTTCATAAATAGTGGTCTACCCGTTACTTGTTACCTAGCATTAGCACAACAGACAAACTTTGGATCTGGTTATACTATTAATATGCTCTTCCAATACACAAGAGAGACAAACACTTAGCAATCATGAACTAATAACTCTCTCCTATTGCAGTTTTCCACTTTTACTACAGTGAAACACAATGTTGACAAAATTGCAAGAAACTGACTCACCTTTAAGAATTTATTACAGGCAGCAAAGTGATCATTTACTAAGCAAAACTTTATAAGCCTCAGTTTAAGAGCTATTAATCCTTAAAAGAAACTGCAAATTTTCTTTAATACCACAATCTTCGACTTGCAAGTAAATGATTGAATAGGAGGCTTTGAAACTCCACAAAACTTTAAATTAGACTGTTTCCATCCCTGGGAGGCTTTCACAAGACTACATTTACTACCTCCCACAATTTCATTAAACCCACGGTAAGTCTGAATACTCCCTTCTTATTACCATAGATCAAACAACATCATTTAATGTTTTGAGGCTTTCATTTTTTCCACAAACTAGGACACTCGGTAATCATAGTTCAAATGGAGAGGAACCTGAGAGGTGTTGTAATTGGAAAAAAATCAAGGTAGGTACATGAATTCAGTTATAAGTTACCTTATATCTGTGCACACTAAAACATCCAATAAGCTGATCCTTCACTGTACATTATTATAGTATTCCGATACAGTGATAGCGCAATGTGGTGGCAATTGCATGTTGGTAGGTGGATTTGCAGGCAGAATTGCTGGACTCGGTCCCTTCTTGGTGGCGATGATGTATACCAATTCCAGAATCGTTCCAGCTATTTATCCATCCATCCGAGGCATTGGTAAGCGGCAGGAAAAGCCTCTCTCGGAAGCAGCACAATATACAACTTTTACATGGCAGTGCACAGTTTGGTAGCTCGCCCCCGACTGACTCTTGGTTCCACCTTTTCTACCTAGGCCAACCACAATTTGCGCGTGCTACACAGTTCCGTTCCCGAGGGGAATCAATGTACCTTTACCATACGACATAATTAAGAACCCTAAGTGAAGGTCAGCAGTTTACATAACAGAGAACAAACATTTTCAATAAAACAGAACATTTACATATATTGGTAGTCCTACACAAAATTACTTAAACAAATTCCAAACATATACAGTAAGTTTTTGTCTCCCTCCAATTGGTACAAAGAATTTAAATGACAGATATACTACATTGCATAGAATCAAACCATGACATCAGAGTTTTAACACAGAAAGGAGTATACAATTTTGTGTTATCGATTCAATCAAACACATTTACAGAAGCTCAATGAAGTAACATTAAACCAAATCAAAAGGCAAAATAAATCCTTACATCATTAGAGTTATGGTGTTACAAGCTTCTGTAAAGTTTGGAAGGTAGGTGACGAAGTAAAGTAAAGCTGTGAGTACGGGGCGTGCGTCGTGCTTGGGTTGCTCAGTTGGTAGAGCACTTGCCCGCGAAAGGCAAAGGTCCCGAGTTCGAGTCTCGGTCCGGCACATAGTTTTAATCTGCCATGAAGTAACAAAACCACCAGTCAAAAAATAGGCATGTCTATATAATACCAATAGTAACGATTGTGAAAAATTCTGCATAGGCCAAATGGCAAGTACTTCAACATAAAATATCAAGAACACTTAAGAAATAGTGAACGTTAACGAATAAAAAAGGCTATAGAAATGTAGCACATACCACCGAAGGGCGTCTAGGTAAAACATGCACACAGTTTATGGTCACTGCGATGTGGCGCAGTCCTGGGACTGACCGTTGACAGCTCAGGAAGATGTCATCAACAGTCAAGACATTTTATTAACACTCTTTTGACTACAACTGATGGCGTCTCAGTGGCAGCGGCGATCACACCCTGTAAAGCCGGAAATGCATATCCTCCTATTTCCATTAATTGGATTGCAAATTTAGCAGGTGTGTTGAGTGCCGCTCCCGCGAGTTGCCGCGCTTTCGGGGTTTGGCAGCATGTAATTGCGCTCGACTTGCTACGATAGTTTCTGACACGGTGTCGCGGACGGGAAGCATTAGCTGGCGCACATCAAGAGCCCGTTTCGTCTGGTGACCGTGTCGAGAAGGAGGCGCGCCAACATCCAGCTTCTGCAACAGCGACGGCCGACAATGAGTGACTGTCACCACCTCACCGATCGACGACTGCAAACCTTCAATCAACCAACAAGGAAGACTGGAAGCACGTAAAGTTTTAGAACTGTATGGCAGACCTCAGCTTTTCAACCTGTTGCATCACAAAAGTACAGCAACTTAGCATGAACCTTTGTTGCTCATTGTCACAATTGCATTACCAAGTAGGGTCCCTTCCTTTTCTGGAATGAACCCGAGTGTCGTTGAAATTCATACGCGAGCATTAAAGTAATATCATTCTATTTCATTGCTTTTAATTTCAGAGTTCAGTTAAAGTATTCATAGCTGGCTACAATATTTGGATTACACAAGTAGAAATTAAGAGTGCGAGTTTTGTTACCATATTTTAGCATACCTGTGACTGCAGCTAAGCTTGGTACGTACTAAATTTTACTATTGTTAATTGTTCAGAATCATTTAATTCAAGTTCAAAGTTAAATCTCTTATTTCTAAATTGCGTGGATTCAAGTAGCTTTTGAAATGATTGTTGAGGTAGCCCAAGACTAACTTTATTTTATTGAATTTCGTAGTGCTTCAGAAACAAAGTTCAATATTAATTTCAGTTTTCCGCTTTTATTAATTCTTTTGCTAAATTAAGTCAGAGTGTAGCTAAATTCATACTTCTGACAAACATTCAGTTTTCACACAAAACGTGTCAACCTTCAGATGCCACGCTTTTAGTGCTAATTATATGTGCAATAACCTTTCTTGTTCAGTTATTATAGTAGTTGTCCATAGGACTGGCGACCGTAATTTTCCCCAAATTTCAAATATCTAATTAACGCCAATTAATTGTTAACGTGACGACCGCACATTTACTTTCTTTATTAATTTTACCCTTTTCTCAAAATTGATTTCCACCAATTTCATTTGCATTTATCGTTTAATTTAGATCAGGGCCGCACAAACACGGAAAACCGCACGCGTGCAAAGCGAGGTGCAGCGAGTGCCTGCACAGTGCATCGGTTCAACTCGGCATACTTCGCCTCAACTCGGCTTGCTAGGTGAGGCCGACGCTGTGCGCTGCCAGACGGCTTAGTCAACATTGGAATACGTAAGCGCAAGACAGTTACCGGAATAATGGAACCATCCGCTCCAAAAAAAGGGAAAATTGCCGGAAGTCAATTTAAACCGGAATGGTAACCCCCCTACTTTTTTGTACTTTGTGACGATCAAGCCAAATGTTTAATCTGCGGTACAACAATTACGTGTGTCAGAAAATCGTCTATTGAAAGGCACTACAGCAAATTGCATTCAGAAAAGCATAGTGATATAACAGGGGATACCTAAGAGGAAGAATTAAAGTTGCAAACTCTTGCAGAAGAGAATTCTGTATCTATAGACGAGGTTTGTTGCAAGTACTTTAGCATGTATATTTTGGTTAAAGGTCATGCGAAACGAAATAACATTTGTTTAGATTCCTTAGTTTTCGTTTTCGCATAAATTATTTCTAACATATCTTTTTTTCTCTTCTTTAGGGTGAAGAAGATGAGGGGTGTTGCGAAAGGACTCTCAGAGCAAGTTACAAAGTTGCTCTACGTTTAGCAAGAGCTGGGAGGCCATTTATGGACGGGCCATTAATAAAAAACATTATGTTGGACGTAGTAGGGACAATGAATCCCACATTAGCTCCCGCGTACAGCAGAATACCACTTTCCAGAATGACAATACATCGGAGAGTCAACGACATTGCTGAGAATTTGCGTGAACAACTGGCAGCAAAGCCCGCATCTCGTGGTCTTGCGGTAGCGTTCTCGCTTCCCACTCCCGGGTTCCCGGGTTCGATTCCCGGCGGGGTCAGGGATTTTCTCTGCCTCGTGATGGCTGGGTGTTGTGTGATGTCCTTAGGTTAGTTAGGTTTAAGTAGTTCTAAGTTCTAGGGGACTGATGACCATAGCTGTTAAGTCCCATAGTGCTCAGAGCCATTTGATCTGGCAGCAAAAATTGAAAACTTCTTAGCGTACTCCATCGCACTTGATGAGGCCACGGATATTAACGACACGGCTCAGTTAGCAATGTTTTTGCGTGGCGTGGACGACGACCTACATGTAACGGAAGAGCTCCTGGATATGATTTCGTTGAAGGACACTGTTACAGGGGCGGATATCTTAGCAGCTGTTGAAATGGCAGGAATAGGACTCCCTTGGGAAAAGCTGTTTTCCGTAACCACAGACGGGGCACCAGCAATGTGCGGTAAAGCAAAAGGGTTTATTGGCCTACTGCGGAAGAAACTTAACATGCCGAATTAACCTTCCGTTCATTGTTTTGGACACCAAGAGGTTCTTTGTGCGAAAGTTATCGGTCTTCAAGATGTGATGAAGGTAGCGGTGCGTATCGTGAACTATATTCGTTCTCATAGACTCACTCATGGTCAATTCAAAGAATTTTTGATTTCCTCTGAAGAGGAGTATTCAGATATTCCCTGCCACGCTGAGGTGCGCTGGCTGAGCAAAGGGAAAGTGATTTCCCGAATTTTTCGACTAAGCCACACTGTGGCTCAGTTTTTGGAGAGCCAAGGACGTCCGGAGCCACTTTTTCATGACCTTGAATGGGTAGCTGATTTAGGATTTTTAGCAGACATTATGGCTCTCCTAAATGATTTAAGTCTGAAACTCCAAAAAGAAAACAATCTCATCAACGATATGATCAGCAGAATAAACGCTTTCCAGTATAAACTGAAGCTCCTCAAAAACAACCTTTCAGTGAAAAATACGCAACACTTTCCTGAACTAGGTAAGCGAGATATAAATTGTACCTTTATTAAAACAGCCTGATTTTTATAACAGCTCTAATCAAAACGGTACTATGTTTTTGTTTGACTGCATCTGTGCAGGAAGGACCGCGCCTTGAAAAATACGTCGAGGTGCTACAATCTCTTGAAAATGCGTTTAACGACTGATTCCAGGTAATGTGCCGCTATATGACATACAGCTAAATAAAGGAGATTGCGTTACAAATGCAAGTGAAACATTACATTAAAACCAATAGTACGCATTACATGTTTATTAAAATCTATCAGCCGGCCGAAGTGCCCGTGAAGTTCTAGGCGCTGCAGTCTGGGACCGCGTGACCGCTACGGTCGCAGGTTCGAATCCTGCCTCGGGCATGGATGTGTGTGATGTCCTTAGGTTAGTTAGGTTTAACTAGTTCAAAGTTCTAGGGGACTAATGACCTCAGAAGTTGAGTCCCATAATACTCAGAGCCATTTGAACCATTTTAAAATCTATCGCGTTTTAGTACTTCGTAACAACAGCTTACATTAGTTTCATTTATTAACATTGAGTTTGTTATTGTTTCAGGAAATTACCTACCTGCAGCCAATTCTGGATGTTTTTGTGAAACCTTTTTCGATGGATATTCAAAGTGCGCCTTCAGATTTACATTTCGAACTAATTGATTTGCAAAGCGATGTTCATCGAAAGGATGTGTTTTAAAATACAAAACGTTTGCTCCAATTCTACCAGAATTTGCGGAAGGAAGAATTTCCCAAGTTTCACAGAGAAGCAGCGAAGATTATTTCTATGTTTGGCTCCACTTATGTATGTGAAAGGTTTTTTTCTGTTTTGTCTTGTACAAAAACTTGATTGCGTGCGAGTATTTCTAATTGTAATTTAAAAAATTCTCTCACAATTGCTGTCAGCCAACCTCTTGTTCCAGATCTTAGTAGCAAAATTGTAAATAACATTTGTGTTGGAACCAAATTTAAAATTGTTACCATTACAGTTATTATGGAAATCGCTTTTGTACCGGTACACCAAACTAAGCTCTCCGCCTAGTGTACATTAGTATTTGGCAATGACGAAGACAACAGGGTAAAAGCTTTGAAACAGGTGGAGACAGGCGGCGCGAGCGACACAAGCTAAGGAGGTGAGAGGCAGCGCTGTTGCGCGAAGCCGAGGAGTGGGGGGTCTGCACCGTCGTCAACATAGCGCAGCCGGCTTCTGCTCTCTGCACTGTGCGATGCACTAGTGCATGCACCTTGTGCGGCCCTGCTGTAGATGTAACCCTTTCCTCTCTCTTTACCGACAGATTAACTTCGGTGACGATTGCTTTTTCCAAATTTCCATTAGGTACACGCGGTTTAATTTTTCACCGTCATTAAGGTCGATAAGTGAGGGGAGGTTACAACCGCTTGGAGGACGTGGTGAGGTGGCTCCTGGCGGTGGTCAACTTAAAGCTGACTCCAGCATCTTATGAAGTAGCGAGCATCCCCATTACTGGGACGTGGCCACCCGCGGATAGAGACGGCAGTGGGTGACAGCCTCCGATGGTGGAACTCCTGCCAGCGAGTGACGGTATGTAGTGCCTAGGCAGCCGCACCAGCGCAGAGGAGTGGCCGCCTCCAGGAAGCTGTCGTGCCACTGCTGAGTGTGCCAGGAGCAGCCTGCCCATGGAATAGTCGAAAGAGGCGGACCTGCACTGGCAGATGGTGGGGGCCTGAGCTTGTAACGGCTGCTTGCTGTCCCTTATTGCCTGGTCGTCAGAGTGGCCCTACAATCTCCGTGGGCACTTCTGGACTGTGTAACGGAACCTATTAAAGGCTTCACTTTACCGAAGTATGCGATACCCTCCAAATTCAACCTGTTTAACGAGTATTTATGATTATAAAAAAGTTATTGTGTATGTTAACAATGATTGCATAACATGTCTCCATAAACAATCAACCCATTAAATTATGCTGAATGACTGACCCACACAAAAGTTAATATCACTTGATCACTGATACAGAAAATGTCATCATGTAAAAACACTAAGTTCATCTTAAACAATTAATATGAAGTACGAAAAATAGTGGCCAACTTACGTATTTTGGATCTCCTTAAATAAAAATCACCCAGTGAAACCTATTTGTTCACTAGGACCTTTTTCACTCGGTATTCAGGTAAACACTCCTATTTTAGACGAAAACCAATGTAATTTTTAATAATTCATGTTATTTACTTATTTAAGCAAATTAGAGAAGTCAATTGACAAACTTCTAAAAAACGGCCTTTTTGTAACAAAGAATTATTCTGTGAAGTCAACAAATCTTTCTGTCATTTTAATAACCTGTTAAATTATGTCACTCGATATAAATTAATAACTTTTCTGCACAAATTACGATAACAGATGTACATGTGACTAATAAACCATATCTCTTTTTAGTAGTTCTTTGGCAAGGTTATAAATACAAGCAGCAAGAAGGGTCGGGAGCGGAGTCTGAATGTCACTTTGGCAAAGTGTATGTGTGTTATTGTTCGAGGTGGATAAACATTGCAAAGAGCATGTTATAGAAGTGCTACTTTGTGTTGTGTCATTGTCTTTGGTGGCCAGTGGAACTAAGATGGCCACCAGAGTAATAAATATTTGAAGTTTAAATATTTGTTGGTTTCGCTCATTATTTATCATCAAAAGCACATCAAAAGCACGGGACCTCGTATTTTTACCCCTAGACAACCAGATTTAGAGCCAGCGTTACCATCGAGACACAGCAGCGATCCAGCAAGCAGCAGCGATTACCAGAATGCATTTCAATGGCGCCAACCTAACATCAAGTGCTAACAAGCTCAGTAAATGTGAGTGAAACAGTGCGATTATAGCAATATCTACGACTAGGCGACCATTATAACTGCTAATCCATGACTCCCACGTGCAGTATCCCTGCTGTGCGGACGTGATGTTTCTGCTTTCCATTCAAGTAATCTATAGCCTGGCAGCGTGGTAGAGGTTCGCCTCGCCCTGGAAGAGCTTCCTTTTACCCCGGCGGTTGTAATACGGTCGTGCTTGGTCTGGTCGCCTAGTGCTGCCTAAACAGCCCCCAGCGATGCAACTTTGATTGCTGTGCACTACTGTGGGTGAACTGTTACTGTCTGTGGTAATGCAAAAAGAGTAATAGTGACGTTATAACATCTCCCATCTTCGGAAGACCCGGCCCTGGTTATCCACTTCAAGCCAGTCTGCATCACAAGTCAACATGCATGGACAGAACTTGCAATATTCTAAAAGTTTCCATTGAATACAAATGGCTAGAATCATAGCGTACAGACGCTGTGAATTTACTGGTTTATCCTTTCGACACAACATATAAACACTCCATAATTGGGGATGTAGAAAAATATCCGTTACTAGTCAGAGTAAAAGGTTGTTTATTCGTCACCCGACCGGTTTCGGGCTTGCGCCCATCTTCAGGTGTTTATACATTCATTTGCACTGTTGGAGATCACTGTATAAATACAAAAAAATTATCTGCTGTGACTACACAAATACAAGTGGGACAATTGTAAGTGGTAAGGCAAAATTTGTCGAAAATATATCTGTACTCAGAAAAAGATGAAGCACCATTATTACAGTTATGCTGTGATGATAGTTCTGCTATTTAGTTACACACTTATGGTCATTTTTACGTCCATATATCAGGTATAGCTCCATATTACAATGGTAATATGGAGCTATATGGAGCACCATTATTACAGTTATGCTCTGATGATAGTTTTGCCACTTAGTTACACACTTATGGTCATTTTCATGTCCATATATCACATATAGCTCCATATTACCGGTGTAATATGGAGCTATACCTGATATATGCACGTGAAAATGACCATAAGTGTGTAACTAAGTTGCGAAACTATCATCACAGCATAACTGTAATAATGGTGCTTCATCTTTTTCTAAGTACAGATATATTTTCGTCAAATGTTGCCTTACCACTTACAATTGTCCCACTTGTATTTGTGTAGTCACCACCAAATAATTTTTTTGTATCTATACGGTGATCTCCAACAGTACAAACATGTAAATGAATGTATAAACACCTGAAGATGGGCGCAAGCCCGAAACCTGTCGTGTGACGAAAAAACAACCTTTAATTGTGACTGGTTGCGGATATTTTCCTACAACCCCATAAAGGAACAGTCACGGAGTTCGACAGCCTCTACTATGGATAAAATTCACTCCATAATTATCGTAAGTTCTCCTTTTCAGCTAGTAGTTTACATTTTCCACTCTCGCTCTCAACAATAGACAATTCCTTATGATCAATTTTTTTTTACACACTTTACATCTGCTACTCTCTCTTATGCCTAGTCGTGTCATCTGGGCATCTCTCCTCATGTCGATTAACCATGGGCTGCATACCCTGTACGATGGTGCTTCGTGTCACCTTAAATATCAGTGAATGTGTCTCTTAATAGTGTTTATACAAGGGTCACTCCAAAAAGAAATACACACAATTTTTTTTTAAATCAGTCTTTTATTCTACATGTTTGGAAGTTTTACAGGTGTAGATACATCCTTTAGGAACAATATTTTAATTTCTCCTCATAATTTCCCTCCCTCTCAACTGCCTTACGCCATCTTGGAACCAGCGCCTGTATACCCGTATGGTGAAATTCTGGACCAACCTGTTGGAGCCACTGTTTGGCAGCGTGCACAAGGGAGTCATCATCTTCAAACCTTGTTCCATGAATAGAGTCTTTCAGTTTCCCAAAGAGATGATAGTCACATGGAGCCAGGCCAAGACAGCAAGGCGGGTGTTTCAGTGTTGTCCATTCGATTTTTGTGATCGCTTCCATGGTTTCTTGACTGACATGGGGCCGTGCATTGTCGTGCAACAGCAAAACATCCTGCTTTTGCCGATGTGGTCGAACACGACTCAGTCGAGCTTGAACTTTCTTCAGTGTCGTAACATATGCATCAGAATTTATGGTGGTTCCACTTGGCATGATATCCACAAGGAAGAGTCCTTTGGAATCTTAAAACACTGTAGCCATAACTTTTCCAGCAGAAGATGTGATTTTTTTTCTTGGATGAATTTGCATGATGCCACTCCATTGATTGCCTCTTCGTCTCTGGTGAAAAATGATGGAGCCATGTTTCATCACCTGTCACAACTCTTCCAAGAAATTCATCTCCACCATTCTCGTACTGCTCCAAAAGTTTGCTGCATACCGTTTTTCTTGTTTCTTTGTGAGCCACTGTCAACATACAGGGAACCCACCTCGCACAAACCTTTTCTGACGCCAACACTTTCAGTATTCCGCAAACACTTCCTTCCCCTATCCCAACGTAGCGTGATAATTCGTTCACTGTGATGCGTCTGTCAGCAGTCACTAATTCCTTAACTCTCTGCACATTGTCTCGAGTGTGTGTAGTACGAGGCCTGCCGCTGCGAGGACAATCCTCAATACTGCCGTGCCCACTTTCATCACGTAACCTGCTTGCCCACTGGCTAACTGTACTGCGATCGACAGCAGCATCTCCGTACATCTTTTTCAACCTCTTGTGGATGTTTCCCACTGTCTCGTTTTCACAGCACAGGAATTCTATGACAGCACGTTGCTTCTGACGAGCGTCAAGTGTAGCAGCCATCTTGAAGACATGCTCTTACGGCGCCACTTAAGGGAACAGGTTGAACTAAGTTTGAAAACAAGCAGGAAGGATGTATCTACACACTGTGCGCTTTTCACACACGCAGAAGGAAAACTGTGTTTTTACAAAAATAGTGGGCATTTCTTTGGGAATGACCTTCGTATTACAATATTCATACACACAACAATATTCACTCTCTCAATTTCCACTCTCTGTCACTCATACACGATCGGCGATCCCATCTGCTGAGGTCTGTACTACCAGTGGTTCACTTGGTCGTTTGGCTCTACCCCACCGGCAGAAACAAAACAGCTTCCGAGCTACAAGGGTACCGTATATTGCGACATTCAAGATCACGACCATATGACGTTGTTTCTGTCGATACTGCTGCACAGTCTCCATCATCTGTTCTGAGGAGGTACGCCCTTCTTGGGTCGTTATTAGGTGATTCAGGGACTGCGTTACGACGGGCGTCAGGTTGTCATTGAAAGAGCTCCAACTCCATGCTGCAAGGGGTTCTATCGCTTTTTCTGGCGTGTACTTCTGTGGCTGGGTTATGTTCACTCTGGTAGTGCCGATACATCGGCGGATGTGTGCAATGTCGTTCCCCGTGTGTCACAAGCTCTTCTGTTAATTGACAACCACTTCTGTGGATTTCTAGTTTCTTCGCTTCGGTAAGCCAATTTATAGGGCAAGCAAGAGTGTTGGAACACCGAACTTCACGTGGCCACTTGTACCAAACAAACAAAACACACATGTAGCGATGCTTGGTCCGTCTTAAATTCTACTGTCGCTGTCTTATAGCACAGAGGTAGATTTTGCTTGTGTGGCTCCGCAGTGATTTGCAATTTAGGTGGCCACTCCTTCTCCACTGTCTGAAACTCACTGTGATAGTGTTCTCGTGTCAATAAGGCTGAACTATGTTGTTAGTGTATGACAGAGTGAATGGCTTGCTGCAAATTGTCCATAACCACTCCTGCACACAAGATAGCGTCAGCCAACAGTTGCAACAGATTACTATTTTCACCCTCGTGTCCAACATATCCACTCGAGTCTGTACAATTCGTAGATCACAGTTCATGGTGTCAACCGTTGACTTACATGTTCCGTCACGTCAGTCGTCAGTTTCCTTTGCATGCTTGTTTTGTACATCACCTCCTTCTCCAGGCGTGTCAACTGCATGGTATGCCAGTACACTACTATTTGGTTAGCCATGCTCACGCTCCCATGATTCCGTTTTGCTCCCTAATTCGCCTTCGTCTGCAGTACCACACATTTTTTTCAGTAGCCTTTGTCCAGCATCTAACCAACATCACTGCACCGTTCGCGCCATCACGTCTATTGTTTGCTCCATCTTATCCTGAAGGTGCTCGTAAGATTCGTGGAATCTGTCATATTTCCCCATTAGCTTTCAAATATACCTGTGTTCTATGATTCGCATCGCAACCCTGCAAACACGTCCCCCACTTTCCTAGTCTCGTTTCTAAATCCATATGGTGCCTGGCGCACATATCGCATCACAGTTTGACGCTCACACTCTTCGTCACACCCCTTGCCCTTTCTCTTCGTCGTGAATGGGGATCCCAGTGGCAAAGAATGTGGAGCACCTTTAATTGGTCGTAGGAGCCCAACATGAACTATCATCATTCCAGTCAGCAACTGAAGCTCAGTATTTACAAGTGATCTTGTCTTGATCATCTAGGAAGGCCCCCAGTATTTGATCACGTTTTCGTTGTAACTGTTGACAACACTATCTGTTGAAATATTCTTTACTGTAGTAACCTCCCCTTGCACTTCGCCACTATCTGCTGCCATTCCATGGCTTTGGTATCTACTTTCTGCAATCGTTTCCTTACTCCCCTCAGTGTCTTGGAGACGCTTTTAGCTGGTTCTCTTTCTTCACCAATCTTCAGTGTGGTCACTTCGGATGGTGGGGCATGTGCCTCCTACACATCAGTTCATAAGGGGATAACCCAGAACCAGTGTGCAGTGTGAACCTTCGAGTTCTTAAGCTGCCACTCAGGTCGTTTTGGTGAGAGTTTACATGGTAACACAACATCTTATCGACAGTATGAGGCATATGGTCCATTCTACCAATAGCTTACTGATGCAGCTCACAAGTCCACAATTTTCAAACCCATAGCAAATGACACATATTTTTCACAAGAATTTAACATAGTATTTGTCCCTGGATCTATGGTGACCATCTAAGGTACACCAAACTTGAGCACTCAGTTGTTAACCATAGCTGGCACCACCATCGGTGCTTGCTGATTCAGGCTGGTGATGCTTCCAATGTGCCATGAAATGAGATCAGTAATTGATGAAATGAAATGGTTTCCCAATATAGTATGGTTAAACAGACCTCTGACATCCATCCCTATGATTTCGAATGGTTTTCTTTCTTCTGGTATTCTTTGTAGTGGTATTTGTGTATGGCTCATCTCTGTGCACACACTGCACGCAATTCTTTATATGTTTCTCCACACTTTCTCTCCTCCCTTCCCAACAGTACTATTCTGCTACCCTCCACTTCATGGCCACCGAATTTCATACCCAAATAGCATGTGGTCATGCATTCCCATAACACTTATTTCCTACGCTTTTCTTGCACTAGGATATGTGGCCCTAACCTAGTTGTCTTACACAACAATCACACATACTGAACTGTAGCTCCATTATATACTGCTTGCAGCCAGAATTAGCATTTCTGCTGCTTGCCATACAGCAATGTTATGTCCCAGTGGTACCTTATGTGCTCAGTCGATCCACAGTTCCATACTCTTTGTGCAACTTCTGCACCACTTCGTAATCAAATCCACTCATCGTCAATGCTCATCTTGTGAGCTTTCTAGAAAGGTCCTTTAAACCCAAAAACCACTCCAGAACTGTAGGATCTGTAATCGCTTCCCATACATATAATTTAAGTACGTAACTCAATGTAATAATCTGAGTATCTCCTTCTCTATCATGGACTAGTTCTTCACGGCTTTACTCAATGTTTGTGAAGTGTCAAACAAAGGATATGCCTCACGATTTACCACCTGACTTAAAATAAACAATAATGACTGAACAGAACGGTCATGTGATAGTACAAACTGCTTTTGATAGTCTGGGAAAACCAACACTGGGCTTGATGTCAAAGGTATTCTCAAATCCTGAAAAATGATCTGACACTTTTCATCCATTCAATTTTCATGCCCCTTTTCAACAGCGCGGAGAGTGACAGTACTTTATCTGTGAATACCATCACAAACAACCTATACTTAAGTGAGAGCCTAAAAACTGTTGCCACTCTTTACCTGACTAAAAAACTGGGAAAACCTGAACTGCTTCTAGAAATGTTCTTATAAGCAAAAATGGCGCTTTCCCGTACTCAGTGTAAGAGGCATAGCTCATAGCCTTTCAAAAGCCTCTTTCAATCGCTTCATATCCCTCGAGAACACCATTATATAATTCAGGTACACTAAGTATTCTGACATTTTAACTCTCTCACTAATCTGAAGTGTTGCTGGCGCATTCTTCAACATGAATTGCATCCACTGATATTGATGTTGACCCCAGGGGGCTGAATATTCCGTCTTTTGCCGGTCCCCTGGAATCGCCTCTAACTGTTGGCATACACTCCTCAAATCCATAGCATATAAATATTCCGCTGTCCCAGATTGTCAATTATCTTATTGATATTGAGTATAGCGCACGGACTAGATACAGTCTTACTGTTACGATGTCGATAGTCACAGCTGAGTCTACATTTCTTACACCTAGCTGCCAGCTTTTTGCGCATGACCGTGACAACTCCTCCCCATAGACTACTGTTCTCTTCTGCTATTCCATCAGCTAAGTGCTGGCTAGTGTGATCATCCATAATTGGTTCTAAATGCTGAGGTATACTATACAGTTACCAACAGGCCCACGTTTTGTTCTCTGTAAGAAACCCCTGTTGTATCACAGGTGTTGCCAGCAAAGGGTCCCAAAGACAAAATAGATCCTTAATCTCTAGGAGTAATTCACCCATCTTTATTCCATACATCTTTAGTCCATACAGTCGTTCCAGACGTTCAGCAGTTTTATGTAATGCAGTTTCATTAATGGCTTGCGTCTTGTTATGATATACATACGATGTTCTCCAATCATCTTCTTCCAGGATGTCTAAATTCACTACTAACAGTTATTTTGTTACTTTCTCTCTCACTGGCCCTATTAAACAGTAGATATCTACAGGCAGTTCAGTTTCTATACCCATCCAAACTGACTTCCCAGTGACCTCTAGCGCAGTACCCTGCGAAATGTCTTAGTGTTTTTGTACAAAGTTACATCGATTTGTCCATTGTTAGATGCGTCTCGCAATAGTATTTCGCTAGCGGCAGTTTCCTCTGGAAGGAATATCGCCCATCTAAGTTCCAGCGTATGTCGCCGAAGGTCAGTTTTGGCATACCGGTAATGATTTAGTAGAAAGTCCAACCTGGTGATCACTCCCGTCTAGAGCCTGTGTATCGGGAGAATGACTCATGCGTGCACAGTGACAGATGGTCTGAAGCGGGTTCAGTCGAGAACGTTGTTGTAATTTTCACCTGCTAGAGGACAGTAATACAGAGAGACATTGAAGAAACAGGTCAAGAGAATGTTTTAGTGGATTGTTCTGTTCATGTCTTGAAGGCTTTTTTGTTTATTTATGATTTTACAGGTTTGTATACGCTTTTAGTAGTCTGAATGATGCGTGAATGTGGTCTAAAGTAAATACGTAGATCATTGTTCTGCTGATAAACGCATTACATACTAGCGTGAGAAATTTTTAAGACAGTGTGAAAGCAGACGGCGGGGAACTTTCTATCACAATATGTTAAGTAAGTTTATAGTTTAACGAAGCTAATTCGAGTGCAAATGAAAATAGTTAATAACGTAAAGTATAAACAAAATACCAGAATATTTAATAATTATTTCGGAAGAAAGTATAGTTCGAAAGTGTGTTATCTATTGATTGGTTAGACATGAAAAGCGCGGACTAACGCGGGAGAATAATGTTCTTCTATTGACCTTAAAGAAAACTGACCAATCAGAATGGAGTATTCTTCGCTCATCTTTCCTGTTGGAGATAGAGAATGCTTACAGCAGTCTAAGTAGTCGGAGCCCAGCCTTTCAATTACACGGTCTTGTGTCGTATGAGCTCCGAAGGAAGTTACAGTTTACCCGTTTTAGTTGCACTGCATGCCTCAAAAGTGCTTTAAAATGAAGGCATATTTATTCTGGCGTGTATTTTTTAGAAAATATGGATTTTGTGTACGAGAAAAGACAGTAATTCCGCGTGGCATATTGAGCAGATCGATGACTAAAAACTTGCGTGCATCAGACACCAATAAACTTAATAGTATGACGAGCAGTTTCATTTAAGAAACATCCGTGCTTAGTAGCTGTTCAGATTTCGGGAAATACGTTACCATAAACTTGCTAACGTGAATGAAAGGGTTTGTGCATGACTGTGTTAGGATTAGCACGGGCTTGGCAGTGAACGTGTAATTCTTGATTTAAGAACATACTGAAGTTTTGCCAGTATTTCCACCTTTCATTCAAAATAAAGATCTTTTCCCGATTCTTAGAATAGGTGCGTTGTGTGCTCCGTGGTGCGAGTTGCAGTACTGTAGGTTCCTGCTCGGCTTTCCTACCGGCGACCTGCTGCAACGAGTTCATAGGTAGGTGCAGGTAGAGGAATCCTGCAGCGGGACCAAATTGCAACCTTCACTTACAAGAGGCACAACCTCCACACATTGTTCAAACTGAGCGCCTAAACATAATTCAGTACTACTGATCCTAATGACTTTACATCATTGGATTCCTCTCCATGCAACCTGTAGCATTTGTGTTTAACCGCTTTCGACCTATGAGATCCCAATTTGGAAAAGCCACATGTGCACCGGTGTCAAATAAAAACATATATATTAACTCTTACCAACCCAACTAAACGACATTTCGCCTCTACATACATATGTATAGCATCAAAGCATAACAGGAAGGCTGCTCAGCAAACTTGGAGACCCTTTTGCGTTTAAGCTTTGTCCGGTTCTCCATTGCCCATTCCCACCACCACTTCCATAACTTCATTAATAATGTCCACTCACACCATTCCTACCCCAGTAGGGCTGGCTACATTGCTTCTGAATATGCTTTGAGAGTCCACACCTGTAATACTTAACGTTAGTGGGAAACATATCTCGTTTGTCCTCCACCTCTGTTGCTGTATCAATTTCCTGAAACTCTGTAACTGACCTAACAGCTCTGTACAGGTGTCTGTGGCATCCATTCAATCTTGTCTATAAGTATAAGATGACATTCCCCTCAAGATGGCAGTGAGTGCCTTAAGTTTAACTGCTTAGATAACCTTATTTGCCTCATCATTAGTGTTTGATTTTTTGCAGTATGCACCAGTACTTCGCACCGGTACCTCTGATGAAAAAGAAAATCAGAACGGCATATTTGGAGATATATTAAGACAGAAATTTTTGGAAAAAAGATCTGGGAACACTTGCAGCTTACTTTGAGTTGAAAAACCCAGATGCGATTAAAGCATTTCTTGAGCATGTTTTTGACAGTTTGTAACACCATGGATCTAATGCTGTACTGATTTATTTTGCTTTTGTTTCATTTAATGTTACATCGTTGAACTTCTGTAAATGTTGTTTGATTGAACCGATAACACAAAACTGTATACTCCTTTCTTTGTAAGAACTTTGATGTCTTGGTTTGATTCTATGCAATGTAGTGTATCTGTCATCTAAATTCTTTGTCCCATTTGGAGGGAACAAAACTTACTATATATAATTGTAATTTCTGTGTGAATAATTTTTCATAGAAATGTCAATATGTGCAAATGTTTTGTTTTATTTAAAATGTTTGGTGGTTGTTATGTAAACTGCTGACCTTCACTTAGGATTCTTAGTTAGTCTGTATGTAAGAGTTCTTGTGGTTCCCATCGGGAACGGAACTGTGTATTGCGCGCAAATTGTGGTCGGCCTAGGTAGAAAAGGTGGAACAAGAGTCAGTCGGGGACGAGCTACCAAACTCTGCACTGCCATGTTAAAATTGCATATTGTGCCGGTTCCTAGAGAGGCTTTTTCTGCTACTTTCCAATGCCTCGGATGGATGGATAAATAGATGGAACGATTCTGGAATTGGTATTCATCATCGCCACCAAGAAGAGCCAGAATCCAGCAATTCCGCCTGCGAATCCACCTACCAACATACAGTTGCCACCACATTGTGCAATCACTGTAACGGAATACTATAATGATGTACAGTGAAGGATCAGCTTACTGGATGTTTTAATGTGTACAAATATAAGATAACTTATAACTGAATTCATGTACTTACCTTGATTTTTTCCCTATCACAACACCTCTCAGGTTCCTCTCCATTTGAACTATGATTACCGAGTGCCCTAGTTTGTTAAAAAAAATGAAAGCCTCAGAACATTAAATAATGTTGTTTGATCTTTGGTAACAAGGGAGTGTTCAGATTTACTGTAGATTTAGTGAAATTGTGGGAGGTAGTAAATGTAGTCTCGTGAAAGCTTCCCAGTGATGGAAATAGTCTAATTTACAGTTTTGTGGAGTTTCAAAGTCACCTATTTAATCATTCACTTGCAAGTAGAAGACTGTGGCTGTTTCTTTTAAAGATTAAAAGTTGATAAAACTGAGGCTTATAAAGTTTTGCTTAGTTAATGATCATTGTGCTGTCTGTATTAAATGTTAAAAGGTGATTCAGTTTCTTGTAAATTTGTCAACATAGTGTCTTACTGCAGCAAAAGCCGTGAATTGCATTTGTGGAAAGTTATATTGGCTTGCCAAGCACTTGTTTCTTTGGGTTATTGAAAGGGCATATTATTAGTGTAATAAGAGCCACAGGTTATCCTTTACCACTATTTATGAAAACAATAATATCTTTATTCAAAAGACAGTGAGAAGTAACCTGTTAGTGAATTCCAATTAACTTTCATTTTAAATAGTAAAGTATTTAACTGAAAGAGACTTAACCTATGTGCAATTTATGATCCTGCAGTGAATGTTAACAGTAATGTTATAAAGACCATTCAGTTTGAATAAGCCTTGAAAGTAATAGTGTGTCTCGGTATCTGTTATATTTTTGCAAATAGTTTGTGCTGCTCTAGTTGTTAGTTCCAACCTTAACGTTAACATAGGCGGGTGTCAGAGTTCATTGCTCTCACGTGTGGTAAATTATAGGTTGTGTTATCCGTTAAAGTTACTCATACCTAATTTCTTAAACAAGAATGTTAATCATTCTCTTGCCTAATTAGTCTGGCGACCGTTTTCTTTACTCTCCAAACAGTATAGCTAAGTATAATATTATTTGATACTGTTTAAATGTTTACGTAATTCTGAATTTCACTTTCGATAAGACACTTCCATTAGGTACAATACGGTCAACATAACAAAATTCCTCTCAGAGGGTAACACTGCTATGTTGCTTTATGACATAATTACTCTAACAAAATAATTCTGTTTTGCAAACTGACTCCAGCTTCGAGGTTATGGTAAAGCAGTAGCGGACTGGAGTGTTATAAGTTGTGAGAACTTTGGTGGAAATTGTAGAAACAAAGCAGTGTATCCCACAAATTAGCTTCGATTGAAAAGTACCTTCAAGACATTTCCAGTGTTATCTAATAAATGTGAATCTGACCATTACTGACAGCACAGCCTCTCTACTATCAATAACTGTTTCTTCATTTCTTAAAAGAGTAAACTCCCATATCACTTGTGAAGACATCGTTATTTTGCGATAGATATATGTATATTTATCTTGTTCTTTTTTTTCCCCGTCTGTCCTTATATCTTTGATGTTGTAGCGCATTTTTCTTTTGTCCTGTAATATAGAGATAAAAGTTATTTTCTAGATGTAATATGTAACTGGGAGTTATTTCTTTTTTGTAAGTAGATAAATATGTTTAGAGTTTATTGATTGTGAAAAGCTTTAATTTTTTTTTTTTGTGTTTATCGTTTACTGTAATAAGTTTGGTAGAAAATAGTTGTGTGAAGATATATGTAATTTGCTTTGATGTTGTATAATCTGTGGGCGAGAGTATTGAGAAAGAGAGAGAGCAATATCGATAGTCGATCCAACAAAGGGAGTGTGCGTTGTTGGGTAGCTAGAGAGGCGGACACATGTCTTACTGTGGGAGTTGTGACTTTTACGAACTGGTGAAGATTGACTTTAGTGGCAAGCGATGTACGTTTTGAATGACTGTTTTGTACCAGTACGTGATATGATAATAGTGAGTGTAGAAACTGGGCGAAGTAAATACTGAGACTGTGCCGTGAGACGAAGTAACTATGACAATGCAACCGAGAATGGGCGGTATTGTAGCTTTGTGTCAGTGAATTGAACTGCACTTGTATTTTGACTGTGTTTTCGTACACTCAGGTACTGTGAACTTACATATTTATTCGCGTTTCGATGAACTGTCGGACGCCTATAATCAGTAACAGTCGTTATGAAATTATGCCAACTGTGTATTGTGTGTGAGTACATTCCTTCCCAGGACGGTTTTTCGCGATCGCGGCATCATAAAACGAATTGACTTTCTATAGAATTCGCCGTCGGCAAGTTTTATAAACTGTGTGTGGCATAAGTAAACTTAAATAGTGTGTGCCAGAAACATTAATACTGTGCACATACGGACATCTGTAACAACTATTACATCGACCAACCTGTGGCCTGCAAAACGCTACTGTAATCAGATTTGCAGCTTAATGAATACCACCGCCCGCCCGATTACGAGGAAAAATCATCAGCTGCAATCACACGACCGTGGGAGCAGATCTCAGCGTTTCACCAGGACCAGCCAGCTGCCGTCGATATCGCGAATATCGTCGCAACACACAAGATAAGATTTAAAAGCAGCGCTCTCCTCTCGAAGACTCAAAATTATTGCAAACAATTTTAATTTCCTTTTGGCTGACATACACGTAATATTTGTCTTCTTTAGAATAAAAGTGTTCCCCACGAAGTTGACTTTCATTAGCAATAGCCATTTCCCTTTTAATTATTTCCACTTTTATTGTTTTTTTTTTACATTTTAAATCCGCTGCCGCTGCATGTGTATTTTTTTATAACTTTTGGAGGGTATGTGTCTAAATTCGTGTGCCGTAGCATTTACCAGAAGTATTGTAATGCTTTGCTACTTGGACAAGGGCGCCCGCCATTAATTTCTTAAACGTCGACCAATGACAGTGAAGCTCACTTACTGTTGGTGCTAACATTCTATAGTGGGTAATTCAAAGGTGGGTAGCTGTCAAACCACACGGGTTGTGATTACTTTGAATGAGAGTCGTATAAAATTGTGGGTTCATCACTCAAGTTTGGCTTTCTTTTGTTTATTGATGTTAGAAACAAATTTTTTTGTCAATGTCCTTAAATCTTATTTAATATGGTTATTCTATGCTAAAATGGGATAAATGCACGGCCAGATATTGTGTTGGGAAGTAAAATTTGGAGAAACGTCTATTTAGATACGGCTTGATTTGGACTGCATTAGTTAACACGGTATTTTTCGGGTATTTTAGCAATACTTAGTGACAGGGTAGAATCGCAGTCGTCACACACTTTGCGTTACGATCTTTACCTTCTGTACCATTTAGATTTCGGCTTTTATGCCATTATCAAGTACCATATTAAAAGCTGTTAGTCCCTCATTATGTCATATCCTTTAGGGAAGTCCAAAGCACAATGAAAAGACTAACACTTGTCTTTAAGATGTAAAAGTCGTTAAGATGTACCGTGTCTAATTCCGTGAAGTATGTTTCTGAGGCTCACCAGTGCTTTTCGCACAACAGCTGTAGATGGTGTACTGGTAATTGTCATGATATATCTGACGAATATCGTGCTACATTCCAGGGCAGCGCTGTATTGATTGGGACCTGAACAATAAGATGGTGTGCATATGAACTCATATTACTGATAAAAGATATTTGAAAGCCTGTAAGTTTGAAGAATGGCGGAGTGAGACCGTGGAAACACTTGAAGGCTGGTATACAGCATATTTCCAAGCATGAGGAATGATCGCTAGCTACGTAACATTACGCCTACTCGAAGTATGGTGCGCCAATTAACACGTCACGGTTCACATCCGAAACGTCTGCATCGAGTGTGCGTGTAGCAACACACCAACCTATGAATATGTATATGAAGGCTCCGCTGATCATGTCGTTTTCAGTTGCACCCTTTTTCAGGTAGAGAGAACCTGCAGATAATTAGACTACTGTCTATATGGACTAAAGTTCATATATGTGTACACTGAATGTGTAAAAGGCAGCTCCTTAAATTTCAGTCTGCAAGACTAAGTGGGCGATGCGAATATCAGAATAACGTCAGCAGATCACAAGAAGCGTTACCCCCAGTATAGATAATGAGAGGCATATATCAATTTAATGAAGAGAAACATTCCAGTGTGGGCAACGTAATATAGTGCAGCAACAACAAGTATAGAAGTAGGTACACGAGTAATTAGTCAACAAACCTCGAGTTATTTTCGGACTGCCAGAAACGTATCTAGTAATACCTCTTCAATTCTAACGTAAGTAAATTCCTTTTATTTCATATTATTTTTAACTGATTCTTATTTTCAATATTCTGCTTTATATCTTCATTCGTATTACAAATAGTCGTTATTAATATAATTCATTACTGTATAAATAATACAAAACATTGTATGTCACCCTGATTATTTAATTTCTACGACCTGCTTAGAATTTCCAGATAACAGGTCTAAAATTCGTGGTAATAAATTGAACTGAATTGAACTGAAATTGAGTCTATTTGTCGTGCTGATGAGCTGTTTCCTGCTGCGCTTGGTACAACAGTTTCGTGGTCTGGGAGGCTCGTCACAAATACTTTACCTAGTAATAGTTCCGTTTTGACCCTACAGTGGGAACATTGGAGTGCTTGGCCCGATCTACCTTGTGTTGCCCGAACAGCCCCGATGCTGCAATTCGCATCCCGGCTCGTAAGTACCTGCTGACTGCCCTCCATGGCTCTGGGTAAACTGCTAGTTTTGTGGTAACACCCATAATGAAGGAGTGAAATTACAAGCGCCCAGGCAGATATTCACGTCAACTGGGTAGAACTCTAGATTCTGTTTCTGGAGATCTCAGGTTCAACCTGGAATATTGCGGAGATTTTTCTCATTCCAAATCGTCACCGGGACAAACCCGCGTTAAGTCAGCCTGTTATCAAACGAGGAGTGAGGGTCTTTCCAGTCAGAAAAACGTAGGCGGGGCGGTGGATCCGCCAATCTCCAGCTACTAGTGCCATGGCGTAGAAAGACTGCATCCTGTCAGCCGTCAGGTCAATAGGCCGGTCACGGGCTTGGACCACAGACATTACCTTTTATCCCTCGCCAAATATTTTGGATGAACATAGTGGATAACATGGTAGCATTGTCCACAGCGTCTTCAAGTTAACTGTTTTGATAAACACACGACCACCTGCAGCCATAGTCCTAGAATCCAACAACTCTCTTACCTGAACAGGAGCACTCTTCTTCTCCACCGGAAATCTTGACGTTCACCAGAGACAGTCAGGCTGTCGTTGTCCAAAACACAAGCCAGAGACGTTACTGATTTCGTTGTCAGAAGTTCCACTAGCCGAACTGATCCAACTATCTTAAGTGGAAGCTATTGCCAGAGGTAGGTTTGGAGAAAAGACGTCAGATGACTGTAGACAAACACGTTGTCGTCTGCTCAAACCGGACGGACTCTTATTTTCACTAAGTGGATCAACAGTGGACACTTAACAAAAAGAAAAGGTATTGTTTCATCTCTTAGGAAAGAAAATAGGGAAGATTTAAGCAGTTTCTTCTTTAATGAAACGTAAAGATGGAGTACTCACAATACAAGAACTGCTTTTCACACAAATTAGAAGACATAGAGGCTGCCTAAGATACTTTTCGAATTTGGAACCGCTACGGTCGCAGGTTCGAATCCTGCCCCGGGCATGGATGTGTGTGATGTCCTTAGGTTAGTTAGGTTTCAGTACTTCTAAGTTCTAGGGGACTGATGACCTCAGATGTTAAAGCCCATAGTGCTTTTCAGCTTTTCAAGCTGCACAGATCATTTCCCAAGGAAGTTTAAAGGTGACTGTTTCATTTGCTACGAAACTTTTCTAGTAATAAATGTGAATGACATTGTGAATTTGATAATGTAGTCAACCTCTGTAGTATCCTTTTAAGTCAGTTCCTGGGACCACGGATGTTGGTCAGAGAAGTAAATTTTAGTTTGCCAGAGTAGCAGTGAGTGTGTGGTACACAGTCTGACTACGTACTTGATTTGAAAACGTTGGAGGCTGGCCTGCCGTGCAGTGGAGGTTGCAGCACTTTGGAAGGATTTTGTAGTAATGTTTTGATGACAGATACTGAGTAAGTGGAATTGTATTAATGGAGAAATTATGTAGTCCTCCATGTAAGGTAATACAGTTTTTTATATTTGTAATTGTGTAGTTTCTTATTGTTGCCGCGCGGGGTAGCCGTGCGGTCTCGGGCGCCTTGCCACGGTTCGGGTGGCTGCTTAACATCTGAGGTCATCAGACCCCTAGAACTTAGAACTAATTAAACCTAACTAATCTAAGGACATCACACACATCCATCCCGAGGCAGGATTCGAACCTGCGACCGTAGCGGTCACGCGGTTCCCGACTGAGGCGCCTAGAACCGCTCGGTCGGCTATTTATCTAATTGTGAGAACTCCATGTAAGCGTGTATTATGGTTATAACTTAATGAAGCATAGTTATAATTGGAGTCTTTGTCTTCAATTATCAGTCGTTAAGTTTTTTCCTCATTTTCCATTCTCTGCCTTTATGAATGTGTTTGCATACTCGCATTGCAGATCACGAGTTGTGTGCTACAGAAACTTCTTTATGAAAAGCAATAAGATGCCTACAGTCTTGCGTTGCACATCGCAAGTACGGTAAATGAAATTTGTGTTTCTGACAGTTTCATTATTATCTTAATAGTAACAGGTTGCTGAACAGACGAGCGTTCCTTGCGCACAGGTAGGATAACAAATTTAATTACCACCAAATTTCAAGTCTACTGTAAGGGACAGTGATCGTCAGTCGTATCTCTGAAAATAACATATTACTTCAAAGGCTTAATATTGGCAAATGATATCAAAATAAGGTTCTATCTTGTGCGTTTTCCAGCAGTTTTAGCAGCAAGTCAGATGGGTTAAATGTTACGTTAATTTTTTGTGTAATTGAGTTAGTAATTCTGGTACACTCATTGTTTGCAAGACTGAAGATGAAGTCTGACAATATTCAGGACCAACATTTTAATCTGAGTCATTTCTTTTGCAGTTAAACAGCATATATAAATTTCATTGAAAACGACTGCTCTCTCGCAGTTGACGTACTGGCTAGCTTGGATTTCGCATCGTACAGCGTTAGCTTCACATACTTTCGTTCAAAAAATTAATTTTAACGTAATTCTGTTGCCCTGCACTGAGATTTACGTATTTCAATATCAAAATTAGTTTAATACAAATTTTTCAGATGCCAACCAGACGCGTACAAACATGAGTTTACAAAACTAACAATTATCTTTCAAAGTTACTGTTTCCATTATGCAGATTACACCTGAGATACCAAGAAGTCTCTTCTCACAACTAAAAAGAAGTATGCCTGCTCCCGACCCAGTTTTCCACCACACTGATTTGGTTCCTTTTGTAGACATTACCCAACGCTTTTCAAAACAGATTTAGGAGACAAGTAGACAAGTGGCAAGATATATAATCTTCGCTTTATCTCTTGTTAGAGTTCTAACATTACCTGAAATTTTATCTTGATTCGGGCCGTTTAATCGCAGAATCGGTGTTCTGTTATATCGGACATTTTCCTTTCAAGTCGTACGAGCCGAAGTGGTCTACTACATTTCCATTTTGACTCCTGGACGAAAACTAACTTGTTCCTCATTCGTGCATCATTCCTAAGATCAAAACAGGTCTCGCTGATGCTGCGTTTTCTTCATACATATCCGTGCAGGATTGTCTGGAACACATCAGAGCGTGACTCATCTGGCTAACTAATCTGTAGCCATGTGTGTCAAGAATGAACTATCTTCTGGAGGTTTTTGTAGAGGGATTCACCCATTTTTTACAAGTGAATTCCTAATGTTGTAAATACAAATACTATTTACAGATTTTGTTAAAATATGCCACAAAATTATACGGTATGTAGTAGCAGATTTATTCATTTTTACAAGCGTGTGTTTTCCACATGCGGAGGTATAGAGAACCACAAATCATATCCTCGTAAGCATATACATGGCATCCAGTGTCATTGTTGTGGGTGGAAAGACTTTTTACAGCCTGTGCACCGAACAAGGACAGACATCAGGAATAGTGTACGTGTAGACGACACGGCAGGTCAGACTCGGCTCGGGGTCCTCATCTTGCGGTGAGTCTAGGCCGGTGCAGCCTCCCAGCGCCGCGTCACCCTGAGGAAGACGCCAGCCACGGGCGCCATCACGAATGACAGGGGTGCCAACCTGGGCGGCACTGCCGTCTCGTCGCACGTCTCGAAGCGGAACTTCTGCAGCATCGATGCCAGCCCCACCTTGGTCTGCAGTTGGCCGAACCGCATTCCTGTAGCAGGTAGACGAGACCGCGACCAAATTAGAACACAGCAGAACAAGAGCCAAAACGTTGAATTATATGTTAGAATGTCCCTCAAGAACGTAAAATCATGGACTGTAACCATTACTCAATAGCTGCACTGCTGCTAACTAGGGAACCTCCCCATCGAACGCCCCTCAGATTTAGTTATAAGTTGGCACAGTGGATAGGCCTTGAAAAACTGAACACAGATCAATCGAGAAAACAGGAAGAAGTTGTGTGGAACTATGAAAAAAATAAGCAAAATATACAAACTGAGTGTCCATGTGCAAGATATGTAACATCAAGGACAGTGTGAGTTCAGGAGCGCCGTGGTCCTTCCTTCGAGTAATGCGGAATCATATCGACCCCAAGACTATCTTATTCCCGGATGAGACGTATTACCCACGCACTAAAACTAAAGCAATGACGCGGCTTCGTGGGGACATCGTGGCCAGGCCTTGGGTCGCGACCCCTGCCCACCTTGCCTCCGCCACCCCACTCCACTACCTGATATATATATATATATAATAAAAAAATAGAAAAAGCGGTCCAAAAAAAGAAAAACAAAAAAAATGGCCCCGTGGTTAGCGTGACGAAAGTTTCTTGGTTCAAGTCTTCCCTCGAGTGAAAAGTTTAATTTTTTATTTTCAGGCAATTATCAAAGTTGAGGCACTCACACATAATAAACTTCGCTCTCCAAAATTCCAGGACATGTTCAGATTTGCTTGGGCAACACACGGAAAAATTTGAAAACGTTAAAAACATATGTTTTGACAGAGCACAGGGTAAACTGTGCCACTGTGGAACTATTGCATTCATTTGTTGCACTTTGTGTGACAAACGCTTATGTTTTCATCACTTTTTTAGGAGTGATTATCACACCCACAAGAAAACCTAAATCGGGCAAGGTAGAAGAATCTTTTTACCCATTCGCCAAGTGTACAAGTTAGGTGGGTCGAGAGCACATTCCTGTCATGTGACGCACATGCCGTCACCAGTGTCGTATAGAATATATCAGACGTGTTTTCCTGTGGAGGAATCGGTTGACCTATGACCTTGCGATCAAATGTTTTCGGTTCCCATTGGAGAGGCACGTCCTCTCGTCTACTAATCTCACGGTTTTGCGGTGCGGTCGCAAAACACAGACACTAAACTTATTACAATGAACAGAGAGGTCAATGAACGAACGGACAGACATAACTTTGCGAAAATAAAGAAAGTAATCTATTCACTCGAGGGAAGATTTGAACCAAGGTCCTCTGGTTCCACAGCTGCTCACGCTAACCACGGGACCACGGCGCTCCTGAGCTCCCACTATCCATGACGTTGCTTATCTTGCACATGGATTACTCAGTTTGTATATTTTGCTTATTTTTTTCATAGTTCCACACAACATCTTCCTGTTTTCTCGATTGATCTGTGTTCAGTTTTTGAAGGCCTATCCACTGTGCCAACTTATAACTAAATCTGACGGGGGTGTGATGGGGAGGTTCCCTTGTAAGATGAGTGATCTAGTGAGCAATATTAGTGGTGTTGAAAGGCAAATGAAATCTCTAACTCGATATAAGACATCAGGGTCTGACGGAGTACCACAACTACGAGTGTTAATGAAAAGTACGGCCATATGAGGTATCAAATCTCATTTGTGGCCAGACGACCGTTTCGTGATTAAGACACTCACTGGATGTTATCACACATAAATATTCATTTTGAAACGTGGAATAACGTCAGGCTGTCTTTTTTATGTATTAACTATCTGGTGGACAGTGTTAACATCACTATAGATATTGTAGTTTATAATGAAGTACTATCCGAAAACAGTTGCGCAAATGTTTAGCCTGGCTTTGATAACTGCACTAAATTTCGGGCGTACAGCCGCACAAATTCAGCTTCATCTTGTAACATTACAGACGTGTGTCATTCAGTCATCTTAAGAGTGAGCCACTCCAGCACTCGTCCCGTCCTTTTAAACCCGCAGATCGCGCCACTGCGCATGCGGTCACAGGTATACAAGACGCCAGAGACGTTTGATCGGTGGCAAAGAGGTACAATATCTGCGTGAATTATATCTGTGGCTGCCCGGTCGATCCACGCTGTGTTATCGATGTATCAGTGTGAGATACACTGTGGCGACGTCATTTTAAGCTTATAACAAACTGACAGATTCCACGATTTAGCAAAGCTTAAGCCGCTATATCTCTAAATCTATAAATTAAATTCGGTTCCAATCGAATTTCAGTTACTTCTTTCGCAAGTGAGTCCCAGAAAGATGAAGTCGAGACTAAAATTTCGACGCCGTCGTACATCATACAGTGCCCAATGCCAATACAGTGCTCTGCTACCTATGGTGTTCTATGCATCTTTCAAGGGCTGACGTGTCGTCAGTCCGCTGTATAATTGGCCACGCTCACAGTGTGTCCTGTAAACTCCAGGCTTCCGAAGCACTAAATCGTTTTCAGTGGAACCCAGAAGTGCTGCTCTCTCGGGTGAAGGGCAAAAATCACTCTTACCTTGTGTTTGCTGAAGTTACGTCCAATTATTGGTGGACCCCATTTTTTAGGAAAGCAGTGGACTTCAAACTTTGAGTGTCTTCTTATGCATTTCTTGCGCCCACCGTTGGTTTCATGCATAGAGCCGTACGTATCAGCTGGGTAGAATCGGCATCGGTTTCAAAAACTCTGTTCAAGTGAAGACGCTTGTCCTCCAAACTGCTCTCACCAGCAGTTATGTGTGCTCTGTGTAAGAGAGTCCTGAGAACACTCATCGTCTGGGAGAGACATAGCAACTATTTGCAGGCCCGCATCTCGTGGTCGTGCGGTAGCGTTCTCCCTTCCCACGCCCGGGTTCCCGGGTTCGATTCCCGGCGGGGTCAGGGATTTTCTCTGCCTCGTGATGGCTGGGTGTTGTGTGCTGTCCTTAGGTTAGTTAGGTTTAAGTAGTTCTAAGTTCTAGGGGACTTATGACCACAGCAGTTGAGTCCCATAGTGCTCAGAGCCATTTGAACTATTTGCACTTAAATGTAAATCGGTATGCGTCATTTTTCGATATACTACATGTCTCAAAGTGGCATCATCTTTGCGTCGTACAAAAACATCAAAAATGGGAAGCATTCCTCTTTTTCGATTTTCGTGTCTGTGTCTGGAATTCAGGTGGTTTAAAAATTCTTGTAATTTAACTTCACCATAGAGCGACACTACAAATCTGTCATCAACATAAGAGTAAAATGCTCTGTGCTTCAAGCTTGCAGATTCCAACGCCATTTCCTCGAAGCCCTCCATAAACAAGTTGGCCACAAGGGCCGACAAAAGGGACTACCCTTGACGACAACATCAGTCTTTTTTTAAAAAAAATTCTGATTAAATAAAAACTATTTTCAAGTCTTGCTATGTTTAAGCAAAGCTGAAATCCCTTTATCAAAGGTTTTGCCGATAACAGATAATATTCCGAATGGGGAAACTTTGTGGACAAAAACAATACTCGTACATCGAAACTGACTAATATACCAGAACTGCTCACTCTCAGTGATTTTAGTTTTCCAATGAAGTCGGCGGAGTTACGTATGTGATGAACACATTTTGGCACAGTAGATCTTAATAACGACGATAAACGTCTGGCACAGTCATACGTTGAAGAGACAATGTTTCTCACTATCGGACACACAGGAATTTCTTCCTTATGGATCTTTGGAAGACCATTAAGTGTCGGAGGAACTGCACCACTTGAAACATGAAGATGCACAGGTCTTGATACGACTCGAAATTGGGGTAAGTGTTCACACGTTCGTTTGGTTCAGTGCAGAGCATAACTGAGTTCCCAGATGCCTGACGACAGACATCAAATATCGAACGAAAGCCTACTTACAAAGTATCAAGAACCAGTAATAACGCTTAACAAAGCCCATGATGAGGCCGGTGATTGTGTGGGAGCAGAACTGTTGACACATCGACCACCATCGCAGATTATAAAGGCAGATGTGGAAAGCAGTGCTCACAGCCATCTGAATCTCTCTCTTTCTCTCTCTGTCTGTCGCTCTCGAACACAAACACACACACACACACATATACACACACACATTCAGCCGTCCAAATCGCAGCTCAGTGTTTTACTGTCCATTAAAACGAAACAACGAGTCAGATATATCCCATCTTGTTCTCTGCATCTCCTATCTGGTACGAGTAAAGGTCAATATTTGAACCCCATCTGGTTCAAGGCAAAATGGACGCTAAAATTAAATACTTCCACATCTAAATTATCCTTATTATTCATCAAAATACACGTAGAACTCATGATCTAATTTCAAGGTTAATGCGCACTTGGTAACGAGCTATGTTTGATGTTTGATGACGCTTATTTCAAAGTACAGTGGAGCCAAAGATTAAATATTTCCACAATTAAATGGTTTGATTTGTTGTTGTTGTTCTATAACTGTACAAAATACTCGTCATCTAAAATATTACGCTATACGCTAAGCAGGCAAGACTGTGGTGGTTGACAGATCCAAAGAAATAAATGGGCATTCATAACTCAGACAGAACTCGATCACCAGAAGCTGACAGTGTGTGAGTCATAATCTATAGTAGGTGTCGCTCGAAGCGTGCATTACTGTGTAATTTACAGGATGAGATACACTTGGTGCCTGAAACATGACTGTCGATTCCCAGATTAAGTGTCACAATGTTATTCCAAGTTTTAAATTATTTGTGTTATTATTCTGTATCAGTGCAGAGCATGTATGGTTAAAATAACATGCTAAACAGGCAATACAGTAAGAGTTGAGTTAGATACTTAGGCCTAAACGAGGCTCAGTTGCCGGATGTACTAAAACGAACTTTCATAATCTGCCCAGCACAATTTTTGCGGAGTTGAGGTTAATGCAAGATATTCTGCACTTTAAAAGTGTAAGTCTCGTCTCTGACTGGCTAATAGTGTCTTTTACTGCTTTTGACCTTGAACTACATGCGACTGTGTTTCACTGGTGTACAGAAACGGACTATTGAGGAAGGCTGCGACATTTACTGATAGGATCTATTGTGCCACGGTTCTCTAAGGGACTTAACTATATTCTCATAATCAAATGCTACATAATACCAGTATCCACATCAAGTTTAGCCACCAAATTCCAATTTTGTGACACATTAGACCAACAGGGTATAGTAAAAATGACGCGTCTTGGCGAGATAATACATTGTGGCATACAAACTGTATATTTTCGTAATACACAATTATTTGTTCAGAGTGTACTAGTTTGCTTACATGAAAGATAGTTATGGAGAATGTTCCACACACATATATGATCGTGAACGAAAATTCAATCTTTGCACGAAAATAAAGTAACGCTTAAAAGTTGCTATATTTCTTATCAAAATACGTGAAGATTTCTTCTATGCCTTTACAAAATACGCGCACATCGCTTATTGTACTACGTACCTAAGCACTCCGTCTACAGGCCACAAGTGGCCCATCGGGACCATCCGACCACCGTGTCATCCTCAGTTGAGGATGCGGATAGGACGGGCGTGTGGTCAGCACACCGCTCTCCCGGTCGTTATGACGTTTTCTTTGACCGGAGCCGCTACTATTCGATCGAGTAGCTCCTCAATTGGCATCGCGAGGCAGAGTGGAACCCGAAAATGGCAACAGCGCATGGCGGCCCAGATGGTCACCCATCCAAGTGCCGGTCACGCCCGACAGCGCTTAACTTCGGTCATCTGACGGGAACCGGTGTACCAATGCTGCAATGCCGTTGCCTACTACCGACCTAGGTTCAGGTTAAACTGCCGTTGTCAACTATTCTTCGACCTTTGTGGCACACTTTAGAGAACCAAAAATTGTATTATTTAACAAATCCGTTAGAACCCTAAGTGGTTCGCGTATTGGCAGTATTCAGAAAAGACTTTCAAAGCGTTTACATCAGTCAACATTATCCAAAATGTTTTCTAAGTCTACAGACGCCATAAAAGTTGATTTACCTCTTACCTCTAGGATAAATTGCTAAATCAATATTTTGTCACATTTTCCTACCATTTCCAGGAAATCAAACTGGTTTACGTAATTAGTGGCCAAAAGATAGGAACTGCATACCGACTTACTCAAATATCTGCAATAAGAAATGTATCTCAGAGCACACTAAACTAAGACATTACATCACTTTAATTTAATCAGAACGCTTCTATGCATCAGAAACACATATGTTGAACGGGAAAATAGGAATTGAATACCGTGAGAAAAAGGAGCGCATGACTGTAAGAAAAATTCTCAGACTGAAAGTTGTAGACGAACAATACCGACTCAGAAGCACACAGGAAATGAATACACTAATATCTATGGTGACATTATAAGACAAAGGTTAACGTTCAATGTGCACAATAAAACAATGAACCGAGACGGACTTATAAAACAAACAATCGAATTCTTTGACAACTAAAGTAAGGCCATAACGGATGTGATAAAATGAGATCATAACTGATCTGAAATTGATAGGAGTGACACCAGACTATGTCCAACACCTTATCTCCAAGACCAAAATTCATAAATGGCAAGCTGACCAAGAGGGAAGATCAAAGAAGGGAACTTGAACAAAATGACGTGGAGAGAGGAAAAAGGCCAGCAGAAAGAGAATGGAAGAAATGGAGGGAAAAACGAACCAAACGACAACCTCTATGTATTACGCGTAGTATTAATGTGCTCATTCCGAAGTGATAATAAAGCGACAACTTTGTTGGGGTGACCATTCTCTGCAGCAATTACACAAATATTCGTTTTATAAGTTGAAACTATATATTTTTGCTGCTATCTGTCCTTTATTTATCTATTAAATTTATTTTTATGTTCCTAAATAAATATAGATTGCACCAATGAAAAGGCGTTTTAATTTACAAAACGAATATTTGTAAATGGCACATGAAATTGTTATTACTATGACTTTACATTATAATAGATGATTTTGAATTTGTGCACGTTATTTAGTTTGTTTAGAAACTATGTTGTTAACTCAATATTAAGAGACTTGAAATTCTTATTTTAAATTAGTTAGATATTTGTGGAAAGTAACCACGTGAGTTCGAATAGCCTGTAACCAGTGACCAAAGAAACAAATAGAACTGAAAAATATAGAAAGGACTTTACAATATAATAGATGATTTTGAATTTGTGCACGTTATTTCGTTTTTTTGGAAACTATGTTGTTAACTCAATATTAAGAGACTTGAAATTTTTACTTTAAACTATTTAGATGTTAGTGGAAAGTAAACACATGAGTTCGAATAGCCTGTACGCAGCGACCAAAGAAACTAATATAATGTAAAAGAATAGGAAAGCCTTTACTGCAACATGTTTTCCAGGTGTATATTACAGGTCCAAAATGGGAACTTCTCCTTACGTCAATAACTGGTACGTAAGTTTAAATTGATAATTTTCAAGTATTAAAGCTGAAATAAAATTCAGGGCTACTGTTAAGTCCACATATTTGGTCTTCATAATATTAATTTATAGCTTTATTTTATTGCGTATGTGTTCTGCTACGTGTTGCCTTACTTGAACTTTTGTAAAGCCAAATGGCTCTGAGCACTATGGAACTTAACTTCTGAGGTCATCAGTCCCCTAGAACTTAGAACTACTTAAACCTAACTCACCTAAGGACATCACGAACATCCATGCCGAGGCAGGATTCCAACCTGCGACCGTAGCAGTCGTGCGGTTCCAGACTGTAGCGCCTAGAACCGCTCGGCCACTCCGGCCGGCTGTAAAGCCAAATCGTGCATTTTACAGTACTGTATTTTTCAGTTCTCTCGGACAGAAATACTCTTTAAAGGGTCATTTGGTGAGGAACATGTTTAGTGTGACGAATAAAAGTTATTGGCGCAGCCACATGTGTGTAAATCTTGTGTCATTTAATATTCCAAAACTGTCAAAAGTGAAAACAGTCTTCGAGAGCAGTAGAACAGAGTGTAGTACAGTTGCGGGCACAGACTTACCAATGCAGTTCCTCGGTCCCTCTCCGAAGGGAAGGTAGGCGTTGCGATTGATGCTGGCTTTGTTCTGCTCGCTGAACCTTTCTGGGTCGAACTTGTCGGGCTGCGGAAAGTACCGGGGGTCGCTGTGCAGGCCGCACACCGGAATGAAGACCCTGGTGCCGGGTTCGATTACCGCGCCGGACCCCGGCAGCTTGTACGGCACTTCGCACACGCGGTCCAGGAACGGGAGCGGCGGGTACAAGCGCAGCGTCTCTGCAAGGAGGATAGTGGGGCCTACTGAGAGCCACACAGAGACTCCACGCAGAGAAAGACACCATTTTATTGCTAGGATCACATTGGGGTATTCTATTCCGCTCAGCGTCTACCGTCATCTCCTTTTGTTGACCAGATTGTCATCATCCACATGTGTAATGGTAAACAGATGTGGGTGAACGGGCAGTTTACTACCAATTTCCTGACATTACCATCGGACGAACGTTCTTGAGCGGATGGAAGGCAGTCGTCTACGAAATAAAATCTAAATTTTCGTCAGTGTTTCCACGTCAGAGAACTTAATACAGCAAATTCTCAAACAGACAGATCGTCTGCAGATAGTACAACGACAGGAGACTTGCAGTTGCACCTGTTATCCCTTCACAACAAGAGAGCTTTAGAAAGGCTCTCTTACGAACTTAACCTGAAAAGATCTACGTCTCCGTGATACTGTAGAAATCCGTGAATGTCTTAACCGGAACTCCTCTGTATTTCGCTGTCCAGAATATGCATCTTATCTGGATAATTCTTTGATTCACTTCGTTCGTTTGTAGACTCCACCCGACATTATTCGAAGGCTTTACATCTTTAAAACAGTCTAAGAATAAAGCTCATGATTTCTCCAAAATTTTTAATTTTAGATGAAGAACAAGAAAGGGTGAATCACGCGTCCTTTGGATACGTCAAACATAACTTTCGTTTCACTACTTGTCTTCCCGTCAGCTACTAGTTAATGTAATATCTCTGAAGGAAATCCACGAGTCTGGACGCGTGGCTGAGGTGATATCTCATATACATGAATTTTGATAGGAAGAAGAAAATTTTTAAGAAATTGAAAGTTTACTTTCCGCTTCGTTCGCGTGCGGCAGTGTGACCGAGACCTGGTAAATAATACCGGAGCCTTCTTTTCGACGGAACTTGGTGTGTTAATGCCCAAAAGAAGAGTTGCATTACCGCTAGGCCTACGGGGTACAAAGAGCAACACTTACACGTCAGCATCTCTATTAATTTTTTGTAGTGTTATAATTTTTGTGTGAGCAAGTACTAACAAATAATGTGTGACCGAGTCAGAGCATTCTTTTTATAATGCTAAAGTGTTCCGGTTAGTAGAGCCCAGTGACGATGTCAAAATTTCAATTTACTTTTTTTTATAAAACTAAATGTACACGAATAAAAGCCAAACGGTATGCTAACAGGCCAAACGATGGTACCAAATAATTATTTTATTAATGAAACTGCAGTTTGACTTATCTCTGCTTTACCAGCGGTCCGACAAGCTTCTCGTGCTTTAGCATGTATGAAAACATGCAAAATAATTATACTCACAAAAGCAATAATTCTATAAACAGATAACTGATAATATTAAAAAATCTTTAAGCTGAAGGCGTTATTTTCAATTTGAAACAATAATTTTCTGATTGTGAGATTTGTGTGACAGTCTTCTTTGTTTTGTTTTGTATGCATAAAAGTAACAAATTTTACGCATCTTAACCAATTTACGTACCGGTATATCCCTTTCACAATGGTCGTCCTCGTCGACGTCGTCGTCTTCATTTCCCCTTCGTCTGGCACCAAGCTAGGTTGGGACATTATTTGTACTTCTGCACTCTCCTCTGTCTTTCTATCAGTTCTTCTTCTAGAACTGTTTTGTTGCAGTTCATATTTATTCTTCTTAAACCCTCCTTCATTGACTCAATCCATCTTACACTCTAAATCTTCCTCTATGCCCCCCTTGCCCTCCGACTTGATCTCTCTTATTCGTTTTGGCATTCTTCCATATTCCATTCCAAACCATTTTAACCAGTTCTTCCTAATTCTCTGAATCTTTTCTACTCCAGTTTCGTTCCTGACATTTTCATTGCTCAGTCTTGTCTTTTCTCGGCTTCCCTAACATACTTCTTAAGGATTTCATTTCAATGGGCCGGATTCTACGCCTCTCTTTTCTTATCACTGTCCAGGTCTACCCTTTTGCTAACTTCATTCTCTGTTCTTGCATTTTTCATTATCACAATACAAGTCTCTATACTTTTAGCATCATGTTCCGTAATGCTGATATGTCCATTTCCGTCTTTCTGTCCTCCGGGTACCAACATACTACCGATTTTCTGCACACTCCATTTAATTCCATATCTCGCAATTTTTTCATTTAGGAAGACTATTATTTCTTGTATCTCCTTATTGTCGGCTGTTCACACCACAATATCATCGGCAAAAAGCAGTAACTTCATCTCATTTTCCTATGAGCTTCTTTTGTCTCTTTCAAAGTTTCATCCATCATCACTGTCAATAATAATGGTGACCCCAAACTTCCTTGTCTCAACCTCATAACATTCCTGAACCACTGACTTCTTCCAACGTGGGTCGGGACATAGGTAAAGCTTTAGTCATATATTGCTTGAAGGCTTTTAGTTGTTTGTATTCCAAATCAATTTTTCTCCAGGATTTCCTATCCCTTTCCTCTGAGGATTCTATCGTAGGCCATCATCAACATGTCAAGAAATGTCATCAACAGATCTTTCCCCTCCCTACGTCCTTCCATCAACTGTATCATACTAAAGATTTCGTGCACTGTCGATATACCACGTCTAAATCCGTACTGATCCTCTTCTAAAAGACGTCCGCCTTATTTCTTCAATTTTCTTTCCCATATCGTTTCCATATCTTTTTCTGCTTATGCCATAAGTGCGAACCATCGATAGTTATCAAATACTTTCCTGTCTCCCTTTTTGGACACTACAATTATCATCCCGTTTTCCCATTCTTCCGACAAACATTTATGAGTCCATATGCATCTTAACAACATTTAACAGTAGTTTTAAATATAATCTAACAATTATTATAGAATTCTGAAGCGGTTTACTCCATGTTTCCATTCTAATATAAGTCACAAGTCAGTCGGGTTTAATTTACTGCGCGTCGTCTCTTATAACTTCTGAGACGCTTGAAGACTCACAGCGATGGCGTCATTTAAAATCTGTACGACAAACAGATACACGTCGTGTCTCTGCGTATAGAATGTTGAAGGTTTTTAGTGAGTTGACCCTAAATAACGAAAAGTGTGAGGTCATCCACATGAGTGCTAAAAGGAACACGTTAAACTTAGGTTACACGATAAATCAGGCTAATCTAAAAGCCTTAAATTCAACTAAATACCTAGGTATTACAATAACGAACAACTTAAATTGGAAGGAACACATCGAAATTGTTGCGGGGAAGGCTAACCAAACACTGCGTTTTATTGGCACAACACTTAAAAACTGTAACAGATCTACTAAGGAGGCTGCCTACACTACCCTTGTCAGTCGTCTTTTAGAATACTGTTGCTTGGTGTGGGATCCTTACCAGATAGGACTGACGGAGTATATCTGAAACGTTCAAAGAAAGGCAGCACGCTTTCTATTATCGCGAAATATGGGAGAGAATGTCACAGAAATGATACAGGATTTGAGCTGGACATCATTAAAACAGAGTCGTTTTTCGTTACTAGGGAATCTTTTCACGAAATTCCAATCACCAACTTTCTCCTCCGAATGGGAAATTATTTTGTTGACACCCACCTACATAAGGAGGAACGATCACCAAGATAAAATAAGGGAAATCAGAGCTCGTACGGGAAGATATAGGTGTTCGTTCTTTACGTGCGCTATACGAGATTGGAATAATAGAGAATTGTGAAGGTGGTTCGATGAACCCTCTGCCAGGCACTTAAATGTGATTTGCAGAGTATCCATGTAGATGTAGATGTAGATTTCATTATGACAGGCGAGTACTGTTTCAGGTAATAGCTAGTATGGGTGGTCAGCAACAGCCTGAAGAGGTTGTGAGGTCGTTGCATTGTAGGGTGTGCTGATGAATAATTCTTATTTTTTTTAAAAAAAAATCGGGTACGTTTACTATTTAATTAATACTAAAATTAAGTAACCAGGCCATAGCGTGAGCAAATTCATGTGGTCGATGAGAGACCTTGTCGCCAAATGTGATCTTTGTTTGATTTCCTAAAACCGATTGAGTGATCTGGGGTAGTGGTTAGCACACTGGACTCGCATTCGGAAGGACGACGATTCAAACCCGAGTCCGGCCGTCGTGATTTGGGTATTTGGTGATTTTCCTAAATCGCTTCAGGCAAATGCTGGGATGGTTCCTTAGAAACGACACGGGCGATTTTCTTTCCGATCATGCACTCATCCGAGCTTGTGTTTCGCATGTAATGACCTCGTTGTCGACGGAACATTAAACACTAATCTTCTCCTCCTCTGCTCCTCCTAAAACTGAAGGCAATCAGCGACACAAAAATTGGATATGAGACGGTAGTAAGGTTCGACCTCGAACTGAAGTCACAGCAGTCTTGTGCGTTATACGCGATACTATGCGAACAACTAATTGTATGTGTCGGGCCACCTGAATTTGGTGCGCAATGGCCTGATTTGGATCTTCAGCACCAATTAACTCGTAACGGGCGTAACGTATCGATTTTTTTCTCTCAACGATTATTTCTTAGCACAACCTACTCTGGTAGTCGTGTACAAGCTTTCCAGACTGTTTCTGACCAGCCTGTATACACAATGACCGAGAAACGTTGCAACAACTCCAGGGGGTTGTAGAAGGTTTCTAGAGGAACAAATCGGAATCTGTGTACGGAAACGTTACCCAAAGACGATGCGGAGCGTCGAAGTTACAAGCGCCGGCGCCTGCAACTAGCTCATTCCTTCAGCAATAAAGGTGCGCTGACGGATTGTATGCGAAATGTTTCGTAATGTTGTTTGTTGCTCAGTGAACACGACTGATTGCCTCGATCGCCATTGGAGAAGATGGGACTAGCTGCTGTACAGAAAGTCCATTTCTCCTATTGATGCGATGCTCTTCTGTCTTGGTGGACCATAGTTTCGTACATAGGTTTCTGGCCACTGTTTATTCTTCTTCTGGAATTCTCTAAGACCTCCAGTTCTTATGGGTACATGGAAGAAAAATAAACGACAGACGGATAAATTTGTCCAAAACTGTCCACCAAGTCAACAGAGTGTCACATTCATAGCAGACGAAGCCTGTTTATGCCGCAGCTAGCTCCATCTTCTCCACTGTCGATGGTGGCACTCAGTCCCAGTCACTGAATAACAAACATCTTTGCTGGACCTTCCGCCTACTGTACCTAAGCGTACCAACTCAGGTTTGTTGCCAAAGGGGTGGCCTAACCTCAGGCGCCGGCATCTACAAATACGACGCTCTCTAGCGTCGCTGGATGAGGTTCGCGGACGCTGGTCGCTACCCTCGACTTTTTCCTCAAGACACCTTCTAAAGCCCTTCTGGGTTTGTCTCAACAGTCCTGGGACACCCTTTATATACGAAAGCGTTCAATAAATGCCACACATTTATTTTTCCTGAAAGCGGGTTGGTTTTATTCAGATTTCCAATACATCATATTATTCCCCATTGTTTTGGCTACAAAATCCTATCTTTCAACATTTGGTTCTGCGCAACCACCTGAGTGATACCACTCCACTGGTGACCTCAGCACCAACTTCTTGTATCAATAACTTCCCCATCATCTGTATAATGCTTCCCACGGAGTGCACCCTTCACTGGGCAAAAAGTCAGGAGGTGCGAAATCCAGACTGTAGGTCGGATGAAGAAGAAAAGTCCAATGAAGTTTTGTGAGCTCCTCTCGGGTGTGCAGACGTGTGGGAGGCCAAGAAGTTCGTTTGCATTTTTGTGGCGACGAGCAGGCTGAAGTCGTTTCTTCAGTTTTATGAGTGTACCATAGTACACTTCAGAGCTGTTCGTTGCACCATGAGCAAAGACATCAAATGGAATAGCCACTTCAGAGTCTCCGCGGAACGTCGACATCGCATTATTGGCTGAGAGTGAGGCATTTGACGGTTTTTTTTTTCGGAGGAGAGACGGTGTGGAGCCACTCCATGAATTGCCATTTTGTTTCCAGTTGGAAGTGAAGAATCTTGCCACGACCAGTCTCGTAATCGGCCACCAATTCCACATCGATGATCCTTCGTTGCTCTTGATGGTCTTTGGTCAGGTGGTGAGGAACTCAATGGACACACCTTCCAGTGACCCAGCTAACGGACGATTGTTTCAGCACTACCAACAGAGACGTCCAGTTGGACTGTGAGGTGTTTGATTGTGATTCCTCGACCACCTCGAACGAGAGTGTCCGCACCTTCTAACATTGTAGGAGTCACAGTTGTGGGTGGCCAGCCAGTGCGGGAGTGTTCGGACGGGTATGTGGACTTTACTGCGATGTCGGCAGACGCCTCACCCAACGACTCACCTTGCGTATGTGTACTGCCAGATCTCCTTAGACTTGCTGCAAGGGCCATAGAATATCTGCGATGCCCTGCTTTTCTGACAAAAGGAAAGTCAATGACAGCTCTCGGTTTGGAGCGCACCTTCATTACAGACGCCAATTTGAATGCTGCGACCGGCCGTAGTGGCCGAGCGGTTCTAGGAGCTACAGTCTGGAACCGCGCGACCGCTACGGTCGCTGGTTCGAATCCTGCCTCGGGAATGGATGTGTGTGATGTCCTTAGGTTAGTTAGGTTTAAGTATTTCTAAGTTCTATGGGACTGATGACGTCAGAAGAAATTACGAGTTCATACTCATGTCCCTCTTGGACCCCACCAGAGTCTTTGACAATATGTCCTACTTTCCGAACTTAGTACCCTACATTTCTCGCCAAGTGAAGTGCAGTTGTTTCGCTCGCACCTGACGTCAACCAGCATGCGTCATTTTCGGCACTATAAAGTCACAATGGAGGCAGGTAGTATCAGCTGTCCCCCAGGGTTCAGTGTTGGGTCCCAAAAGTATCTGAAATGTCATTAGTTTTGCACTACTGCAAATGCTACATGTACGCTGATGATCTCCAGTTCTCTCCGCGAAGGCAGCTACCGAGAATCTCAGTGCCGACCTATGTGCACTATGAAAATTGCGGAACATATAGGGCGAAAGCTCAGCTCATCCAAAACCAGGCGGTACTGGTTGGTCATTCTAGACTCATTAGCCAGAAATATCTCGAAATCCTACGTCTTTAACCCTAAACGGTAGAAATATCAACTACCCTCTTTCAGCAAATAGTGTAGGAGTAATAGTTCTTACGTAACGATGGTAAGGAAAGGTACTGTATATGTGAAACCCTGCTCCTATATAAGAGATGGCCTAATGGTCCTAATAAGATCAGGTCAAATAAAAAAAGTAAATGGAATTAGCACTGAGCTTGTACGCCGTGAGAATACATTAAAGTTAGTAGTCGCTTTTGGGGATCGCGAGCAAAAGATTTGTTTACTTTTTCGCTGCGATAGAGACCTCGTGTTTGGTGGGTGTAGACGCACCTGCCACGACCTGGTCGAGGTAGGTCATGTCCTGGATGGCGTCGTAGGTGATGGCGCCGCCGTGCTTGCGCGCGACCGCGTCCACCTCCGCCCGGACCCGCTCCTGGACGTCCTGGTGCAACGCCAGCTCGTGCAGGCAGAAACTCATCGTCGTCGACGACGTCTCGAAGCCCGCCGCGAAGAACACGAAGCACTGCGCCGTCATCAGCTCGTGCGTGAACTCTGCAAACAGGAGGTGGCATCTGTGTCTTACCAGGAAAACTCAGTTGCGACGATTGGTGGACTCCAGACAGAGGGATGCCAAAGGAGACACGTTTGGCAGACGAAGGTACAATATATGAATTCTCCAGTGACAATCATAACTCAGTCTTAAAGAAATAAGTGTCAGAAAACCAGAAGATATTGTGGTGATACCTATTAACGCTGTCAGTGGCAACGAATTTAGCTTCCAGACCCTCAAGGCTGGCACGGGAGCTGCAAGTGGTTGCAGTGAAGCAAAAGCAGATACCCTAAATCCTGTTTTCAAACTTTCCTTTACTGAGGAAAATCCGAGAGCACTATTCAAGTCTGATCGCTACCCTGCTGCAGATATAAGTGATACACTCAAAAATGAACGCTTCCGTTTCTGGATGTTCTGGTGTACAGAATGGATGATGGGACACTGGGACACAGCGTTTATCGAAAGCCTACGCACAGGCACCGTTACCTGCATGCGTCTAGCTGTCATCCATCGTTCCAGCGTACTGGGGTCCGCAGACGTTGGCGAGAAGAGCTTATGCCATTTCAGACGGAGAAAGCTTGACACAAGAATTGGACCATCTCAAGGTTGTGTTCAAGCAGAGCGGCTATACAGATAAACAGATCCGTCGTGCTTTCCAGTTTGGACCTTCGCCTAAACCACCAAAAGATACCTGCAAATCGGTGGCTTTTCTACCTTTTGCTGGGAGCATTTCCTCGAGGGTAGGAAGAATTCTAAAAAGATATCATATCAAAAGTATTTTTCGTCCGCCAGAAATGATTAGAGCACGTATTGGCTCTGTTAAGGATGACTCTTGTTTGAGTAAGCCCGGTGTGTACAAGATCCCTAGCCACTGTGGGAAGGCTTATATTGGTCAGAAAATCTGGACCATTCAGAACCAATGTGTTGAGCACCAGCGGCACACACGTTTGCTTCAGCCTGAGAAACCTGCAGTGACGGAGCACTGCCTCACTGAGGGACACAGAATGCTGTTCGACGAGACAGAAATGGTTGCCCCTGCTTCTCGCTATCGTGACTTTGTTTTAAAAGAATCCATAGAGATTGGTTTATCTGATAATCTTATTAATAGCGACAAGGGTTACCTTTTAAGTAAGACTTGAAACCCGGTGTTATCAGACATTAAAAAACAACGGTCTGTGTTTCGATCGTCGGAATAATTTTTAATTTTTGATAGCGATATCTCCATTTCGCCTCTTTCCACCACTGGTGGCGCGGTATGTTTACTTGCGCTACAGGGCAGTTACGGCACCTTCTCACGCACGCGTTGTGGGCCTTCTGCGGCCTATGTAGGGGCCGCCGCTTGCGCTGAGAAATCAGTTCCGGCGAGATCGTGTACCAGCACTCTCACCTGAAGATGGCGGCCAGTTGGAACGCTGAAATATTGTGTCAAGATAATGTTATGATCCGGCTGCACACCCGAGAAGAATATTACGAAATGTTTATATGGCAATGATCACTGGGAGACCCCCACCGAGTTACAGCTCTTTTCAGTTGACGCTACTCTGGGCAGTTTGTACCTCGATAACGATGAAACAACAGTGAACACAATACAGTGTCCAGTCGGGAATCGAGCCCCCACCCGTTGCATGGCAGTCAGATGCGCTGACCAGCTAAGGCGATGGACAGTGATTTACTGTAGCTATTAGTGTCCCTGCAATTGAGCGACAGTTGAAATCTTTAAAATCCAACAAAGTTCCAAGACCGTTGGAATCTCCTGAGATTCTATACAGTATTTTCCACTGCGTCGTTCTATCTTTTACCCATAATATACCGTAGACCCCTAGACCAAAGAGCACGCTACCAAGTGGTTGGAAGAAATTACAGTCCACATCCGCTTACAAGAAGGGTATCAGGGAATGCACAAAACTACCGTCAAAATGTTTGACATCTATCTGCACCAGAGACTTAGAACATATTCTAAGCTCCAACTTCGTTTCATTAACAGAATGCCATGCCAGCCAACATGGATTGAGTAGGAACTGTTAATTCGAAACTAAACTCTAACTCTTAACACACAGCATCCTGGATAACGTGGATCAACGCTGGCAGATAGATGCAGTACCTCTTAATATACGAAAAGCATCTGACACAGTACCACACCAACCTTTATTAACGAATGAACTGTAATGCTGTGAGAAGAGAATGGCCTCGGTTGGTGGTTCTATGCTGCAGGAGGATCGTGCCGTAGATGATGAAGGTTTTTTTTGGTCATCGGTCTACTGACTGGTTTGATGCGGCCCGCCATGAATTCCTTTCCTGTGTTAACCTCTTCATCTCAGAGTAGCACTTACAACCTACATCCTCAATTATTTGCTTGACGTATTCCAATCTCTGTCTTGCTCTACAGTTTTTGCCCTCTACAGCTCCCTCTAGTACCATGGAAGATATTCCCTCATGTCTTAGCAGATGTCTATCATCCTGTCCCTTCTCCTTGTTTTCCACATATTCCTTTCCTCTCCGATTCTGCGTGCAACCTCCTCATTCCTTACCTTATCTGTCCACCTAATTTTCAATATTCGTCTATAGCACCACATCTCAAATTCTTCTTTTCTCTTCTGTTCCGGTTTTCCCACAGTCCATGTTTCACTACCATACAATGCTGTACTCCAGACGTACATCCTCAGAAATTTCTACCTCAAATTAAGGCCGGTATTTGATACTAGTAGACTTCTCTTGGCCAGAAATGCCTTTTTTGCCATAGCGAGTCTGCTTTTGATGTCCTCCTTGCTCCGTCCGTCATTCGTTATTTTACTGCCTAGGTAGCAGAATTCCTTAACTTCATTGACTTCGTGACCATCAATCCTGATGTTAAGTTTCTCGCTGTTCTCATTTCTACTACTTCTCATTACCTTCGTCTTTCTCCGATTTACTCTCAAACCATACTGTGTACTCATTAGACTGTTCATTCCGTTCAGCAGACCATTTAATTCTTCTTCACTTTCACTCACGATAGCAATGTCATCAGCGAATCGTATCACTGACATCATTTCACCTTGTATTTTAATTCCACTCCTGAACCTTTCTTTTATTTCCATCATTGCTTCCTTGATGTACAGATATAAGAGTAGGGGTGAAAGGCTACAGCCTTGTCTTACACCCTTCTTAATACGAGCACTTCGTTCTTGATCGTCCACTCTTATTATTCCCTCTTGGTAGTTGTACATATTGTATATGACCCGTCTCTCCCTATAGCCTACCCCTACATTTTTTAGAATCTCGAACAGTTTGCACCATTTTATATTGTCGAACGCTTTTTCCAGGTCGACAAATCCTACGAAAGTGTCTTGATTTTCCTTTAGCCTTGCTTCCATTATTAGCCGTAACGTCAGAATTGCCTCTCTCGTCCCTTTACTTTTCCTAAAGCCAAACTGATCGTCACCTAGCGCATTCTCAATTTTCTTTTCCATTCTTCTGTATATTATTCTTGTAAGCAGCTTCGATTCATGAGCTGTTAAGCTGATTGTGCGATAATTCTCGCATTTGTCAGCTCTTGCCGTCTTCGGAATTGTGTGGATGATGCTTTTCCGAAAGTCAGTTGGTATGTCGCCAGACTCATATATTCTACACACCAACGTGAATAGTCGTTTTGTTGGCACTTCCCCCAATGATTTTAGAAATTCTGATGGAATGTTATCTATCCCTTCTGCCTTATTTGACCGTAAGTCCTCCAAAGCTCTTTTAAATTCCGATTCTAATACTGGATCCCCTATCTCTTCTAAATCGACTCCTGTTTCTTCTTCTATCACATCAGACAAATCTTCACCCACATAGAGGCTTTCAATGTATTCTTTCCACCTATCTGCTCTCTCCTCTGCATTTAACAGTGGAATTCCCGTTGCACTCTTAATGTTACCACCGTTGCTTTTAATGTCACCAAAGGTTGTTTTGACTTTCCTCTATGCTGAGTCTGTCCTTCCGACAATCATATCATTTTCGATGTCTTCACATTTTTCCTGCTCCCATTTCGTCTTAGCTTCCCTGCACTTCCTATTTATTTCATTCCTCAGCGACTTGTATTTCTGCATTCCTGATTTTCCCGGAACATGTTTGTACTTCCTCCTTTCATCAATCAACTGAAGTATTTCTTCTGTTACCCATGGTTTCTTCGCAGCTACCTTCTTTGTACCTATGTTTTCCTTCCCAACTTCTGTGATGGCCCTTTTTAGAGATATCCATTCCTCTTCAACTGTACTGCCTACTGCGCTATTCCTTATTGCTGTATCTATAGCGTTAGAGAACTTGAAACGTATCTCGTCATCCCTCAGTACTTCCGTATCCCACTTCTTTGCGTATTGATTCTTCCTGACAAAGGTCTTGAACTTCAGCCTACTCTTCATCACTACTATATTGTGATATGAGTCTATATCTGCTCCTGGGTACGCCTTACAGTCCAGTATCTGATTTCGGAATCTCTGTCTGACCATGATGTAATCTAATTTAAATCTTCCCGTATCTCCCGGCCTTTTCCAAGTATACCTCCTCCTCTTGTGATTCTTGAACAGGGTATTTGCTATTACTAGCTGAAACTTGTTACAGAACTCAATGAAGAAGGTAGCCGAAAATTTTGACTGTTGTTGACTGTTAACCAGAGACAGACAAAGCCTTCACAAGCTGCGATATAGCCCGCAAATGCCAGAATGCCATGTCATTACTGAGACCGGCCATAGTCGAAGGAATTTATATTGTGATCAAAGACTGGAATTAAAAAGAGAAACATTTCTACAACAGAGTTGTAGATGGTCATTACTGATTGAAACCGGTCATCTTCGAAGAACTTTATATACTGATCAGAGACTGAAATAAAAAAAAGATTTAAAGGAGTAGTGTGCCTGCAGTAAGCAGATGACGGGCTATAGTTGCACAACCCTCCAGCCAAGCGCACCAACGTGGACACACTGCTGTAAGTGCTTTTCGAAGAGGCAGTCCTATAGCAAGCAGGATTGGCCACTAGCGCATTCTGTTGTTGTGACCGAATTACGGTGTCGTGGTAGTGATACAGCTCAGATGGCTGGAGCGGGGCAGGCTGGTCGCCGGCCTAACCAGAGCAGGCCGTGGTATCTGAGTGACGAACCCTGGACAGGTGGGTGGGGCGCTCGGTCTGGCGACGTCAGACGGTAGCTTGGGGTACCGCACTTCGTACCTCGGATCATGAGGTGATGACAGGACATCTGCAGGTGGTCTCGTGGAGACGGTGACAGAGTGAAGCTGACCTTATGGTTAGGTCAACAGACAGTATCGGTGGTTCGCCGCCTGGGTGCGTCCAAAGAGTATCGGCCACCCATTGGCAGGGGCTGACATTGGTAGGCGTCGAAGTGTAGCCCACTTATGATGACGACGTGTTCGGTTGGCTCATATATATACAGGGTGTTACAAAAAGGTACGGCCAAACTTTCAGGAAACATTCCTCACACACAAATAAAGAAAAGATGTTATGTGGACATGTGTCCGGAAACGCTTAATTTCCATGTTATAGCTTATTTTAGTTTCGTTCTTCCACTTACGCTCAATGGAGCACGTTATCATGATTTCATACGGGATGCTCTACCTGTGCTGCTAGAACATGTGCCTTTACAAGTACGACACAACATGTGGTTCATGCACGATGGAGCTCCTGCACATTTTAGTCGAAGTGTTCGTACGCTTCTCAACAACAGATTCGGTGACCGATGGATTGGTAGAGGCGGACCAATTCCATGGCCTCCACGCTCTCCTGACCTCAACCCTCTTGACTTTCATTTATGGGGGCATTTGAAAGCTCTTGTCTACGCAAGCCCGGTACCAAATGTAGAGACTCTTCGTGCTCGTATTGTGGACGGCTGTGATACAATACGCCATTCTCCAGGGCTGCATCAGCGCATCAGAGATTCCATGCGACGGAGGGTGGATGCATGTATCCTCGCTAACGGCGGACACTTTGAACATTTGCTGTAACAATGTGTTTGAAGTCACGCTGGTACGTTCTGTTGCTGTGTGTTTCCATTCCATGATTAATGTGATTTGAAGAGAAGTAATAAAACGACCTCTAACATGGAAAGTAAGCGTTTCCGGACACATTTCCACATAACATATTTTCTTTCTTTGTGTGTGAGGAATGTTTCTTGAAAGTTTGGCCGTACCTTTTTGTAACACCCTATATATATATATATATATATATATATATATATATATATATATATATATATATATATGGTGATTTCCCTGAGAACTGGATCACTGTCAGGAAACTGTTGGTATAACGAAATGATGAATGTACTGGGTGTCATCGGTGTCCTGAAAATGCAACAGGTTCATGGCCAGACCTGTACCATTACAGTACGGTAGGTTTTCTTCCTGGCCAACAGAAGTCTACCGGTATCAACCTTAGGCCTTAATTTCAGGGAGATATTTCTGAGAATGTTCGTTCGAGGACGGCTCTGTATGGTAGCGAATCATGGACAGTAGGAGCACGGAATCGGAAGAGAAAGGGTCTAGATTTTGCAGAAGAATGTTGGGAGTGAGATGCAGCGATAAAATAAATTAGGAGGTTCTCCGCAAAATTGGCGAAGAAATGGACGTACGTAGAACACTGATAAGGGGCAGGGACAGTATGACAAGATACGTGTAACGTCATCAGGGAATAACTTCCATGGTACTAGAGGGAGCTGTAGAGGGGGAAGACATTTGAATACACCCAACAAATATCAAGGTTTGAATTTTGGGGATGGCGCATCAAATCATGACTAAGAAAAGAGAAAAAGAAACAAAAAATAGTTATCAAACGGAATCTGTGTCTGGCTTGAAGATCTCTTGGCAGGGAGGAGGCAGTGTGTTATTTTGAATGGAGAGTAATTAATGTACGTAGAAGTAAATGAAGGCATAGCTCAAGGAAGTTTATTAGGGCCCTTGGCCCTATGAACAGGTGCTGCAGGAACCACTATAATAAGATCAGACTATTTGTAGTGCGCAAAGACGTAGTTAAGCAGTGATTCGTCGGAAGCATTAACGCAAATGCTGGTTAATGGAAAGTATCTCCTCCCATTTACATCACAGCTTGTTGAAGAAAATATATGTAGATTCTGAATGGTATGTCTCGCACTAGTTGAGGCACAATGAGGACACAATCCAGCTAAACAGTATATGACAGTGTATTTAAAAGCGCATAAACCAAAATAGTCCTCCTTTGGGGAAAAGTAAATCACTACAATAATTTGTGAAAGTTCGTGTTTAGCATTCAGCTTATACAAGTCTTACCATAGGGTGAAGGCCTTAAGGGAAAAACAGTAAGGGTTTAATTCACTCGTATGTAAAAGAAAATAACACAGTGAAAATTGATACGAATTTCTTTGTCATCTCCGATATAGAAGCTGTGTTGTGCTGATTGTGATGACCCTGGCGGGTGGTATTGTTTAGTGTCCCCTTAAGTCATTTTTCTGTAAACGCATTCAGAGACTAGGGGTTACTGACACATCTAATTTATTAGTTGCCTTTGAAACCTCTTTCTGGTATAACTAGTAACAAATTTCATTGTCGGGTAGACAAGACTCATATCTGTAATAAAAACTGATGTTCCTCCATAAGGTGAAGTTCTGAGCACTCTGTGCTCGTCTTGTCCAAGTTTTAAGGTGTTGTTGTTGTTGTGGTCTTCAGTCCTGTGACTGGTTTGATGCAGCTCTCCATGCTACTCTAAACCGTGCAAGCTTCTTCATCTCCCAGTACCTACTGCAACCTACGTCCTTTTCAATCTGCTTACTGTATTCATCTCTTGGTCTCCCTCTACGATTTTTCTCTCCACGCTGCCCTTCAATACTAAATTGATGATCCCTTGATGCCTCAGAACATGTCCTACCAACCGATACCTTCTTCTAGTCAAGTTGTGCCACAAACTTCTCTTCTCCCCAATCCTATTAAAGCTGCATGTCCTCGCGAAAAATTACTGCTGTAGTTTCCCCTTGCCTTCGGCTTTCGCAGTACCAGCGCAGCAAGGCCGTTTTGGTTAGTGTTACAAGGCCAGATCAGTTAATCATCCAGACTGTTGCCCCTGCAACTACTGAAAAGGCTGCTGCCCCTCTTCAGGAACCACGCGTTTATCTGGCGTCTCAACAGATACCCCTCCGTTGTGGTTGCACCCACGGTACGGCTCTCTGTATCGCTGAGTCACGCAAGCCTCCCCACCAACGGCAAGGTCCGTGGTTCACGGGGAGGTTTTAACGTGTAAAGTAGTTTAATAGCAGGGTACACTTCACTGCAGACTGAAATGGCTGTTCTGAAATTGATGAAATAATGCGTTATGGAGGGGTACTGACTATCCCCATTACCAAGCGATGCTGTTTCAAAGAAAGTGATAACAAAATGGCAAATGAAATTAATTGTTGCATCTGTCAGCAGATATCTCCAAAACTAAATTCACTCCCACTGCCGATCACATACTATGACATCGCATTCCCCACGAAGCAGTCTGAAAAGTAGATAAGCTTTATGAAATAGTGACAATAAGTGAACTCCAAATAATGCACCAGAAGTCGCAGAAATGGGATAAGATCGGAATTCAACAGGCGTCCTTTAATCACTCACTTCGAAACGAGACCATAAAAATTCCCTACCACACAGGTCAAACCGTTGGCATTATAACATTCTTGTAAAGACAGAAGTATTCCATACGTCTGAAACTATGACAGTTACTGGCAGATCTCGAATCACAAACGTCGAAAGAAAGAGGAAATAATTACCCGAAAACTCCAAAGGCAGGACTTGTAACAGCCGGTTGTCGCCACACGTAGAAAATGTGGAGGCCAGGAAACTCGCTCAACTCTTCGAATCATTTATAGAGTTTGGACGACTGATAACAATGAAATGAGAAGGATTTCCAGTGTGCATAAAGTATATTTTCCCTTGCACCGGTATTGGAACATTTTAATTTCAGCGTAGCTTGAGCGTCTTACATCTACAAATCGACTCACATAAAATATCTGCGTGTGAGCATTTGGTTTTGGAAGCTTTTTCGGAAACTTCTTGCTATAACTTTGCAACACACAAATATTCATTTATGAGCGGAAAAATGCTCCAGTCGGAGCAGGAATGAGGCGAATATCTTCCAGTTTAAAGGAGTCAGACAAAAAAGTGGGCAACCAGCTTCCTCAGTACTAATCCTGCCATCCTCACCAAAACTGTTGGCATGAGAATGTTGTCGCTCTCTTTTAACACATTACATTCTAAGTCCTTTTACTCAGATTTTATTTGTAGTTGAGCCTTCAATGCAGAATCTCCCTCTCGCTGCCACTCTCTATGCGTGTATCTCCCATCATCTCCCTTTTCTCCCATTCCTTACGGGCGTATCCCACTGCCACTGTTTCCTGTCTCACTTACTCTGCCTACTTTTATGTTTCCTACCGACTACCTTTATCTCCACTATATCTTAGCAGCTCAAAAATTCTGGTGAGACCAACATGTTTTTCATCTATATGCACGTGGTTAAATTTCTTTCCAAATGTGGTCTTCCCTACACCTATACTTTGAAGTCTAGAAGGCACCAGACACCGGAATGACTGAATGGTCTCCACCCATCTGTATTTCTGGCTTCCAGTCTCTACTTTCTCTTTTCACGCCACTGCTTTTATCTCCATTCACATCTCTTTCTACTTTACTGCCACCAACTCTTATTGACCATCAATAAATGCTCTCTCTTCTCCTTGGATCCCACCCCTGTTGTGCTCATCAATCTTCCTTTCATTTCACTATCACACTCTATTGCCACCACTATCGCTGTCTCCGCTCTCTTTCTCTCCCACTGGCACTGCCTCCTCTCTCTTCCATCGTCGCTGTCTTTCTGCTTTCAGCACAAAAAGGTGGAATATGTTAACATCCAAAAATTTTGGTGAGGAAGGCGAGATTGGAAGTGAAGAAGCTGATTCCTCACTTTTCTGTCAGGGTCTTGGACAGGAACACATTTGCCTTTTTTTGTTCTCTGATAGAAGCATTCTTCAGCTTATTCCCTTCTTATCCCTGCTACAATAGGGTTTTCAGATTATATAAAACGAGTTCTAGATGTCATTAAGAACCGCGCGGGATGAACAGAGCTGTCTAGAGCGCTGCAGTCATGCACTGTGCGGCTGGTCCCGGCGGAGGTTCGAGTCCTCCCTCGGGCATGTGTGTGTGTGTTTGTCCTTAGGGTAATTTAGGTTGAGTAGTGTGTAAGCTTAGGGACTGATGACCTTAGCAGTTAAGTCCCATAGGATTTCACACAAATTTTAACATTTTGTCATTAGGATTTCGACTGTTTATTTGTATATTAGACACATTTCTGTACTTTGCTACAAATAAACAACAAATAAGTACTCATAAATATAAGGCTAACACAAAATCTTTTGCTTACCATTTTTTCTGGACACTTTGCTTACCGATCGCTATTGATTCAAACGGCTCAAATTATGATTTTTTCTTAAAAGAGAAAAAATATTATTAGGAGTATTTTACTGAATTTGTAACAGTTTTACATTACTTTTGGCAGTTACGTTCAGCTCTTTAAAGACATTTTAAGACCTTTTTACCCATTTTCTGTCACTGCATTACCAATTTTCACATATTTGTAAAAATACGAAGTGCCCGTTACACAGGTACTGCGCATCATGAAGTTCTATTGGTGAAAATATTGTGACTAAAAACGTTGTGTGATGACTTCAAAACCCTTTCCATAGCTTCACTATGAGTGTTAAAACTACATTCACGCCTCAGACCGCATATTAATCTCAATTTTTTTAGTGCGTAAGTGCAGTACTTTTGTACCTCTTGATATGGGTAACGAGTAATGAACCGAAAAATGTTTCAAGATTCCGCGACAATTTCATTTCAAGAACATATGGCATTAAGTTCTACGATTTGCCATGAACAGAATTTACAGAAAATGTCATCCCCACAATTGGTACTTATGAAACCCAACAATATTGGTTTTTCTGGTGTATCTTGATAACGGATAATGATTTGTTCTCAATGTCTGAAGAACATGTATTGAAGGTTTGAACCGTTTGCTACGGTTACGTATTGAAATAATTGCGCCTCAGAGAGCAAAAACGGCTAAAATTCGGTTTTTGCGGTCTTCTGCATATGTGCGGTAACTTTGAATCTCTGGATTTCGCTAATGGATAATCAAATCGGAAAAAGATTCGAAGGGCCCCGGGAATATCGCCTTCAGAACGTATGGTAACAATTTCGTCGATCAGTCATGAATAGGATTTATAGAAGTGATAATCCCCACAATTAGTACTTTTCGTATACAGAAATCGTGGTGTTTCTGGGTTTTCTCAGGAACCGCCAGTGAAAAAAATGCTGCTTTCATAAGCCGTCTAATGTCTACCCTTGAAATACACTTAAAACAGAATCAACGCTAGACTTGTACAATCTGTCTCGGCTGGAGGAAGTGATGTTTAAATTTTGACCCTGTGCTGCAGGATAACTATAGATCGCCCGTTCTTTCAATATGTATACAAATAGTTGCTATGCCATGTAATGCCCAAAACACTTGCGTCATTATGTGTGTGATCAATAGAACCCGAGATAGGACCTCTTGAAACTTACATTTTCGTGAGCTGCTTTTTGGAACATGTTAGCCCGTGCACTGTCGTGCACATACCAATTACAATTAGAGTTTTTCACCTTGGGGCAAAGACGTATGCAAATCTTACCTACACAAACTGTCATCAAGATCAGTGACGGGAATCTATAGTGGTACTTCCTCCTCGGCGCAGGATTTTGTCTTGACTGCAGCCAAGCAAGGGTCAGATAGCACCCGTAAGGCACACTGCAGAATGACACACCCCTGTCTGACTGTGGCACAGACCACACCACGTCATTCTCGACGCCCCAGAGGTGGAACAGGACACCACATCGAGTGGCATGTATGAAATGGATCATAAGTACAGAGATGACAGTCCATAAAGGATCCGCCACCATTTTGAAGCAGAACGGTTGGCACTTCTTGAATACTTCTCGCTGTTAATGCAGTAGCTCTCAACAGAAAAACGTAATGAGAATACTGAGCTATAAATTGCTACAAAGCAAAGTTTCACAGTGCTTACCAATCGATTCCTCGGTCTGCACCAGAGCGTGGGCGTCCCCCTCCAGGTGTCCCTTCTGCTTGAGCTGGATGAGCAGGTCGAGGAAGTCGTTCCTCTTGATGTCTTTCTCCAGTCGCTCGTCGACTGTCTGGCGCACCAGCTCGAGGAAGAAGTCGGAGACGGCGTCGCCCGTGAACTTGGCTTTGAAGCGTTGCAGGAACGGCACGCCGCCGTAAAGGAAACGAAGGGCCATCGTACCTGAGGATGAATTCGGGTAAATAGTTCGACACCTTACGCAAGGCAAGGACATATCCGCGGGCTTGGACTTCACAACGCTAAACCTTGCGCAGTATCGATAAAAAAGGTTTGTAAGAAAATACACTGCTGGCCACGGTAAATGCAACACCAAGAAAGACAAGAGGTAGCACAACAAAATTTATTTTGTAGATAACATGTTGACCAAGTATCAAATGATTACGTTTACAGACGTCTGTGACACGTGGTTCCTGCCAGAATCAGTAGCCAGAGTAGCCGCCATCGTTGGAGATCACCGCTGCCACACGTCTCGGCATTGAGTCAAAGAGACGTTGGATGTGTTCCTGGGGTACAGCAGCCCAAGCAGCTTCCACACGTTGCCAAAGATCATCTGGTGTGGCAGCCGGGGATGTAATCTGGGTCACTCGTTGAGCAAACATGGACCACATGTTTTCTATCGGCGAAAGATCCGGAGAGCGAGCTGCCCAGGGAAGCAATTCAATCTGGTTATTGACGAAAAACCTTTGGACAAAGCGTGCCACGTGTGGTCGCGCATTATACTGTTGAAATATGGCTGTGGCCGAGCCCTGAAGGTAAGGAAGGACAACTGGCTCCAGCACTTCGGATATGTAGCGCCGGCTATTTAAAGTACCGGCAATGCGTACTAGAGGCGTGCGAGAGTAATATCCAATACCGCCCCATACCATAATACCAGAATCAAGACCAGTGTGGCGGTGCATAATGCAGCTGTCCCGCATCCTCTCTCCACGGTGTCTCCACACTCGAATCCGACCATCGTGGTGCTGCAGACAGAAGCGTGCCTCGTCAGTAAAGACAACGTCATTCCATTCTGCCGTCCACATCCGTCTGTCATCACACCATTGGCGACGGAGACGTCTGTGGTTCTGCGTCAGTGGTAGACGAAGCAATGGACGTCTTGCGGACAGACCACTCTGCTGTAAACGGCGTCGAATGGTACGCGCAGACACTGGATGATGCGTTACAGACGCAATGTGCTGTGCTATGGTTCGGGATGTCACTGAGCGATCCGTCACTGCCATGCGCACAATTTGACTATCAGCACGTGCAGTGGTGCACCGAGGTGAATGCGATCGACGACGTCGGTCCGTCGTACCCTCCTGCATCCAACGGTCACATATCCGCATTACAGTCGTTTGGTTTCGTCCAACACCACTAGCGATTTCTCTGTATGATAATCCACAATCTCGGTAAGCCACTATCCTTCCTCTGTCGAACTCGGATACTTGATCAAACGATGTTCGCTGTTGTCTACGAGGCATAACTGATCGTCTTGTGAAACAACCACAAGGTAAACACACGTGCCGAAGGTACACTCGTCGAAATCGCCAAGCCTTAAATGGCGCTATGAGGTGGCGCCACAGGCGCGCGTGATGTGCGTCTGCGCTGAAATTCTAATCAGTTGCATATCTCATCGCTGCAAACCCATGGTGTAAATTTCACTTGATTCGGATGCTTCCTTCAGGGTGTTGCATTTACGGTGGCCAGCAGTGTACTTTCGTGTGCACATTTACGACACATAACCGCCATACCGTTATCACATTTACGACAAATAAAAGCACCAGACAAAAAATTTAAACCACCCGCCATAATAACGCGTAACATGTAGCTGTAGAAAATGACGATTATACGCCATAGATCTACTAGGTAGCTATCGTTCACATGATATTTCAAATTGTCCTGAATATTTCCTTTGGGATTCTAGTTGGAGATTTAGTGCTCTAGTCAAGTACCGTAGAGTGCCTGGGTGACTATCGAATCAGCGATAATGAAAAGTTTGAATCCTCACTGAGAACAAAACTTTACCACAAAGTAAAATTAAACTCTAGCCAGAATTCCTTTATACACATGAAAATGTCTATGATCTTGAGAGTTAATATACATAAAGTAAGAATTAAGTACGCAAAATGGGTAAAATCCAGACAGTGAAATTATCTTAAAAAAGAAATGGAAGGAACTTCTTCTGTAACAGGCAGGCTGGACAAAAAGCGGCACAAAATGCAATAACGGTACAGAAGTACATATAGATTCCACATTAAATGCTAGCAGACGGGACATGCCGTCAGATCAGTGCAAATTTCGACAAAACAGAGAAGTGTCAATTAAACAGGCATGTTTCACTTGGGAAATCTTATGTACAGCACACATAGTACCAAGACACAGACACGGTCTGTGCACTCCATCCACAAGAATTCTCCAGGCACCAGGAAGAAAACCAAGTGGAACACTTCTGTCACTTTCCAACGTGTAGTCAGTACCACTATCTCCCTGTTGTCTTCCTGACTCAATGACCACCGCGTTCGTCTGTTGCTGCCTAGCCCTCCCACTTACTGTTCGGTAAGTGCGAGAAGGACGCGCTTACAATAAAAGACTGCAACTTAACGAGACTTGGGAGAATCTCGAGGCTGTGGTATGTAACGTAGCACTGTACGATCTCTTTACAAATCTGTATCAATATGAAGAAAATCTTGCATTTGTTTCGGTTATCGTTTCGTAAATATCAAGCTACGTCGTGGCTTAGTGGTAAGCGCACAGGATTCGCATTTGGGAGGACGACGGGTCAAACCAGAGTCCGGCCATCTTGATTTAGGTCTTCCGTAATTTCCCTAAATCGCTTCAGGCAAATGACAGGATGATTCCTTTGAAAGGGGACGGCCGACTTCCTTCGCCGTCCTTCCCTAATTCAATATAACCAATGACCTCGCTGTCTCGTCCCCTGTCCCAAATGAACCAGCCAACCAAGCGACGTCAGTTGTTAACGATTTGGTCCTAGTTAGGTTATTCTGAGTGAGTTGGTTTGGAAGCTAATTTGCGTACGATCTTTCTTGCCGTACTTCAGACTCAGCGTGGCGTGTTCCGTTGAACATCAAGGAACATTTGAGAGTAACTCGTCGATACCTGCGGGTCAGTGTGACTATGTAGAGTGTGAAAATCATTCTTGTCGCATTGGTGACTTCTGGATGCCTTCGTGTGGAGAACTTGTAGTAAAAACAGCCGTTCACTTCCAACAATATTATATTAACACTAAATACAGACCTGACAGCCATTTTGCAACGTGTTCAAGAAGCAATAAAGCCTAATTAATTGAACTTTGAATCATTTAAAGCCTGAAATGAGGCCAAAATGACTGATCCATCAAATGTAAGAGCGCCGAGTCCATTAACACGACGCAGTACATTGCATAAAAAAATTACCAGCTGCAGTCATAAATATAATTATAATCCAACACTTCATTCCACCACAAATGTCTACACTTACTGAGAGATAAATGATTTTATGTCACACAAGAAGCTATGTATCCACTACTGGCATTGAACTATAGCCATAGTCTAACAACTGAAATGTTGTTAAATATTCTATCATCTTATCGTTATTAGTGAATTGATGTATTAATTGTGGTAACTGCTGACGAAGGTGTGCTAGAAGCACAAATATCTCGGCATTAATGAGATATCAAATAAAAAATCATAATAAGTGCTGTTGGCAGACATGACATGAACAGTCGATCACGATACGTATTTTAGTCATAAAATCATTGCTGTAGGTATAATGGCAGATTTGTGTGTAAGTCGAAGTGTTGTACGAAGTGTGTAACTTGGTGGGGAGCTGCTGGAGCACCCACTGGCTCAAGTGTTACGACCTCGGTGTGTTGGTAGGGGAGAGGTGCTCTTGGGAACAGGAGAGACGGAAGGGAACAAAGGACACGTCGGTCGAGGTGGAGTGACTCTAGTTTTCCGCCATCTGACAGCACGGAAGGGTGCGGTGATTTTATTGAAGATGAGACACTTGGATCGCTTATTTGATCTTAGTCAAATAATAAAGCAATTGTGGCTACATCTGTGAACTCAGATAAACGAGATGCATCCACTGACACAACAGTATTTTCAATATTTTTAAAACTTCAGAAGCTAATATTTTAAAGCGACTAAATGTTTTCGCTATGTATATCTGAATTAACAACTTTTAGACAATTCATGTTGTTACAAGAAACGATATCTCAGACATTAAACGAAACAACAAGTTTACTGTTACCAGTCACCGTTTTATTTTTTCCACGACGCGTTTCGAAGGTTTAAACCTCCATCATCGGGTGGATTTACATTAGTTAGTGTTACATATGTGTGTATGTTGTGTTACGACATTTGGAGGAACTTGTGGCACTGCCTAGTGGAGAAACAAGACACTATTTCAGAATATGGTTTTGGATAACTTTTGACAAAAAATTAAACTGATATTTAATGGTAAACTTTAATAAGTAAACTAGAGTATCTCCAGTGGTCCCAGCATACAAGAAAAGAGAAGAAGCCCTTACACGTACCATTAAGACTAAATTAAACATGAATAATGCAATAATTGTAAAAGCTGACAAGGGCAACACAACTGTTGTAATGGACAGAACAACATACATAGAAAAAACTTTAGACTTCTTCCAAACCAGAACATAACTGAAATACATAAAGATCCAACAGCCAGAATACAAAAGGAGATTAAACACATTTCAAACAACATTAACTTTCTACTCACGATCCAAGAAGCAAGAAACATTGTAACAATGAGCCCACAAGCACCTTGTCTTAGGTCACAACCTAAGATACACAAAGATGGGACCCCCATCAGACCCATAGTGAACTGTAAGAACAGCCCAACATTCAAGCTCAATAAAATACTCTTCAGAATTCTCAAACAAGCATACACATTCAATAATGAGAGAACACTTAAAAACACAACAGAATTCACACAATATGTCAAAAACATACAAGTACCTGATGGAGCCACACTTGCCTCATTCGACATACAAAACCTTTATTCATCTGTGCCAATAGATCCCACGCTACAAATAATTAATGCCAACCTACATAAACACAAAAAAATCCCTTCACCTCACATTAAAGAACTAATGGACCTGCTTGAATTCACACTTTCACACAACTATTTTAAATTTAACAATAAAATCTACAAACAAACAGATGGTCTGGCAATGGGCTCAAATCTTTCCGGATTGTTAGCAGAAATATTTATAAGTAACCTAGAAGGCAAAATCTTGAATTCCAATCACCACCTCCTCAAAAATATCATCTACTACTACAGATATGTAGATGATATCACAATTTTAATGAAAGGCACTAAAGATGACATCAGTGAGTTGAATCAGTTTTTCAACAACTCCCATGAAAGCATAAAATTCACAGTTGAACACCAAAAAGATGACAGTATAAATTTCCTAGACCTTACCATTACAATAAAGAATAACAGACATCAGTTTGAAATTTATCGGAAGCCTACCACAACACATACTACAATCCACAACTCCTCTTGCCACCCTGCAGCACACAAAATGGCAGCATACCGGTACATGATTAATAGAGCTATCCAACTACCACTCTCAGAAGATAAACGTGATCAAGAAATTGAAATAATAAAACAAACAGCTACTGAAAATGGCTATAACAACTCCATAATAGACACTCTAAAACACTCAATAATGGCAAAGCAATCACAACACAAAAAACAAAAAGAAAATAATGTCTTGCATACAATCCCCTTTCTGGGTAACATTTCGTACCAGATTGCTAATGTCTTCAAACGGAAAGGCATAAGCATATCCTTTACAACAGACAACAAGATTGGACAGAAGTTACCCCACAACATCGGCACACGAAACCCACTTCATCACACAGGTGTGTACAAAATTGAATGTTTGGACTGTGACTGCTTCTACATAGGCCAGACAGGCAGATCATTTGAGATTAGGTTCAAGGAACACATGGCAGCACTAAAAAACAAAAAAAAAAAAAACAAAAAACCACACATCAGCAATAGCTACCCACCTACATGAAACAAAACACCATGTTAACAACACAAGTATAAGCATCCTACACATCCAACCAAAAGGCAGAAAACTAGACATCCTTGAAACACTCAAAATATACAAACACCAAATGAAACAACCAGAATCCATCTTAAATGACAAAAATGACAATATTTACAATGATATCATCTCTGTTTTCACCAACTGTTTACACTCTTAAAATGCACACACACACACACACACACATACACACACACACACACACACACACACACACACACACACACACACGTGCACATATCCTAATATTTACCATAAATATTGACAGCCGCCAAGAGTACAAGAGATTGACCTCATTCACAGATAATTCATCACACCAACAGCTTGTACCCCCTGTCAGCTTAAAACTGTATGTACATCAACTACTGGCACAAATGTATATCTACGTGCATATTTTATAACATTAACCAGTGTATTACCCCAACCTTTAGGCAGCTAATATATGCAACATGTAATCTTAAGACTCCTTGCCATGTAAATGTTAGCTCTAATATAATCACTCCTTCCATTCTCTCTCTCTCTCTCTCTCTCTCTCTCTCTCTCTCTCTCTTTCTTCAAAGAGTGTCATCTATGTATGATTTTACTGCTGTAGCCAATATGACCATTGTAATTCAAGCCTGTAACATTTTACCTAATTGTTATTAGCAAGTGTGAAGTTTAAGCCATTTTAACATTTCATCTGATTGCATAAACGAGTACGAATGTTTAGCTGTTTTAACCTTTCACAATTGGATTTATATACCACCTGAAGTACACACACATATATTTGACACCTCAAAACAAACACCTCCACATGGTTTAAACGATTATTCTGTAATAATGTTGTTACAATGTATATTCTTTGCACTTTGCGATTATGTCTTCTCTTCTGCTGTACGAACCTTGCACCCAGCTGATTTCAGACGCCATATTTGTTTACAAATGTGGCAGTATACATGTGAAGTGTTACGACAGAAAAAGGAACCTGTGACCACTGGAGGTACTCTAGTTTACTTATTAAAGTTTACCATTAAATATCAGTTTAATTTTTTGTCAAAAGTTATCCAAAACCATATTCTGAAATAGTGTCTTGTTTCTCCACTAGGCAGTGCCACAAGTTCCTCCAAATGTCGTAACACAACATACACACATATGTAACACTAACTAATGTAAATCCACCCGATGATGGAGGTTTAAACCTTCGAAACGCGTCGTGGAAAAAATAAAACGGTGACTGGTAACAGTAAGCTTGTTGTTTCATTTAATGTCAGTAACAGTCACAGTAAAACATAACCTAAAAATGTTCGCATTTAAAGATGTCTCAGACCATAGAATTTCACTGTCGCATTCATCCCAGAAAACTAGGTATCTGTATCTATTTTATTTCTTGATTTATTACGTTTCTTTTTTATCTATTCATTATGCAAACGTCTGTCACACGCAATATTCTACCCAATAACACAACAAATTAATGCAGCATGAATACCTCGTATCATGCCATGCTTGTGTGGTTATTTAAGGAATATTTTACTATTTTTCTGGTAATTTTATTTAATTGTTGATTACAAATGCTATAAAAAACGGCGGTTATTAAAAGTGGTGAATTGCTTGTGTTAGCTGACGTAGTTAGAGTGCCAAAAGAAGCTGTCAGGCAGCTAAAATAAGTATTTAAACAATGTTTAGTGACCATTCATTATCATCTAACATGAGTCCACTTGTGCAAGAATACTAACTTATTTATTCGTGACCAGTTCTTTATTTCTTATTGTTGTGAATATTCTGAGTGTGTCTGAATTTTCATAACATTTGTCTATTTAAATATTGTGGTAATATATTAGTTTAGTTCTAGAAGTGGTCAAGTTGAGTCAAAACGTGTCTGCGGAACTAAAGAGCGATGTATTTTTTTTGTGATGAAGGCCTTCAGGCCAAGGAAAAGTAGGCAGTGAGAGAACTGCTGAAGTCAAGTGGAGTCAGGTATTTTTCGAATGATGCACTCAGGGACACTTTTCGTTTAGAAGACAGACCTGCCTGAGGTACCATGTGATCTTCCATCGCGATCGATCATTGATGCTGGGTGGTGAACAGCCCCATAAGTACTGTAATAATTGAGAACACACAGAGTGTGAGTTGCTACTCATGTCTCGCTTGTGTTAATTTGTAAATTATTATGTTAAACCCTGAAATATTTTGAGCTGGTGAATATTTTGTGTAATGTGATGACGAAATTGACTTAGTTTTCATGCGTCCTCGATTATTTACCCACGTGATTCTGCTAGCATTCTTGTAACACTATCAACGTAACTCTACTGCATTGTGTAAGTTTATTATCTGTCTGTATTTTACCTGGATATCATGGGACTACTTTCTGTTTAGTTGAGATATACTTTCATGAATAAAAAGTATTCGAATAGTTTGTATTATTTACATCACTCACAGATGTTAAAATAGAACCTTTTTTATTAAATTATTCATTTTGCTATCATCTTATGTTTCTATGTATTTGATTAATTCGCAATTCTAGCCGTTGCATGGACTATTTGACTGCAGTATCACAGCTTCAGATGGTTATTTGCAGAGAGTTAACTGCTGGGCATGACAGCAGACGTGAGTGGCTCGACCCCATAACTACACTGAGCTGCCCTTTGTGAACAGAGTCATGTATAACTCAGTTACCTACGTTATGAGGAATAACAGTTAAGGGCAAAACTGTTTGCTTATATGGAGAGCTGTTATAAGAGCAACTACTCAGGAGAAAACGGTTATGTAACAGCGCAGTTTGGGAATAATTTCATCCCTGTGGTCTCACTTAAGACCTTTTAAAAACGAGACAAAGCAGCACTAAATTCACAAGAAACGTCTTTACATTCCCCGACAGAATTAATCATAAACCGCGCAAAACAATTATAAAACAGTCACCAGGAATATTAATTTGATCCCGTAAATACATTTGAACAATGTACACTCTCTTTTACAGATAACTAAAGGCATCTCAAGTCCCAATGAGAAATCTTGAAAGTCTATAAGAGAATGTAAATCAATCTGCACTCCTCAGTCTTCTGTTGCCAATCATCACATTCTCCATGCAGAAATGTGAACAATCTTAATTTCTCTCAGCTGATGCTCCCTGGAAAACACAAAAATATCGTAAAATTCTGACTAAAGTGACAAATCGATTTAAGTAAATTATACACACGATGTTCCCTACGATAATCATTAATCTGTTACAACAATAACTTTACCCACAGGTTATAATCCACATCCCAAAATCTCAAGCAAAGTGAAGAAACTCCTTCATGATCAGTACACCACTCTATCCCCGTATATTCATTACTGTTGTACAGGGCACAACGAAATCCATAATCAAAATTTAAAGTTGCTTACGCCCTTAATGCATGCAGTGAGGTGTGTGCACTCTGCACTGATGCGACCTGCCTCCTCTTTCTTTTTTGGCAGCGACACTGCTACGAATGGTAATGAATCTGGCACACCAGAGAAGTCTGTATGAGTTCTACATGTAAAACTGTTGTGAGCATCAACAGCTATGGCTTAACGTTCATCAGTACAGTCATCTCAGATACCTGCTATGGAGCTTGATACTGGTGACGAATTTCTTAATTTTTTTCCTTCTGGGTGAAAGAGATTGCTAACACTATCTGCTGACTTATGTGGTACTCCAGTAGTCCAGCACTGTGCTGTTCCATTCTCTCCTGTCCTTCGAGCATCTTCATACTGGCTTTCTGTATGTGTTTCCACTTTTGTCATAATGTCCTAGGATAATTTCGCACTGGATCCCGATTGCTTAGTACCTTATGTTTCAGCTTTTTCCGACCATATACCATGCCTTGTGGTGGTAAACCTGTGTTCCCTGGAATCTTAGATTTACAAGATCCCAACCATTGTCATGGCTATTCACATAGTGGCTTGGTGTTCTTCCTATTGTTTAATGTGCATACTGCATTCTTCCATTTGTCTGTGAGTGTCATGGACTGCTCATCAACTTGCAGATATGCAATACATGACGCAACTGTGTCGTCAGTTCCCTCATAACAGTGCTGCTCTGCTCCTTGACAAATTTATATTGAACACCATCTTTAGTAAGCAATTATTCACCATGGACCCTGCTGCCGTATTTGCTCACATATCATAATAAACAATCTATTATGACACGAATATAATGGATCACTGATGGTGTTTGTGGAAGAGGCTCTAAAATATCCATTCCTATCATTTTAAAAGTCCTGCTATCTTCAAGCAACATTTGCAGTGGAATATGTTGATAGCTTAATTCGGCCTGCTTCACACAAGGTACTCAGTTTTTAGCATACTTCCATTTGTATTCTTTGGACACAGCACCAGTGGTTTTCAGTATTTTGTTGCTATATAGTTCTATGGATCCATAATAGGTAACAAACGATCATGTTCTTTTTTTAATACTTGTTCTCATAATACACAAAATGGACCTTAAGCTTTTGAAACAGTTTTATTGTCCCTGTTCGTGACATAATTCTTTTTTAAAGAAATGACTGCTTTCAGTTCAACATCAGTCATCTTCAGATCTGATTGTATCATTTACAAGAGTAAGCTGGCCAATTATCACCTAAATTTACATGTTATATAGTATAATAAATATTATACGATGTACAACGTAAATTTTGGTGATTGTTTCATGGATTACTCTTTTAGCTGCTGCAATAAGGGGCGAGGATTGTTCATCTTGAACCCAAAAATTGCCATTTTTTTAAAAAAATTAATGCAGTCAAAATGGATAATAAATCTGTTTTCATCCCAGTGAATATAAGTTCTATCTCCAAGAACGTTATATGAATTTTTGGAAAGTTTGTTGTGTTGCATGATACACCATCATTTGTGTAGAACAGTGGTTGTATCTCATAGAGCTCACACTCCTTGTCGGTAGCTTGTGCTCCTTCTCACACCACAATGGTGAGACCTACTGTCAGCAATACGCCTTCCAACGTGACAGAAGAGGCAATGACTGTGAAGTCGTTCGCCTCCAGTGAACTGAAGTAAATAAATATGCGACAGCTGAAGACTGGCAAGCTGGAGTCCGTTGTTCGAGTCCGGGACACTGGCCTTCCCCCGCCGCGCCGCTCCACTGGCCGACGCACAACACTGTCACACTTGGCCGCATAGAGAAGAGAAATACTGGGACGCCACATCCGAGGTATCACCATCTGATTCACGACTTAGTTCTCAATAATGAAACGGGCCACCGCATGATGCGCATCTCCAGTCAACTGGGCGAAAAGGCGACACTAGATACACACTGCCAGGCGTAATCAGTCGCCGCCGTTGCCGTAGGATAAGGCTTCACAGACGACACAGCTGTCGCTCTCCCAGCCAGATCAATCGAGTAAGGAAACCATTGTACAAATCTTTCAATAAAAGTTATCTTATGTAAAAATGTTGTTTCACTCTACCTCATACCCGAGCCAAGGAAGAAACCACCCTACCCACGTGTTGTTACGAGAGAAAAAGTAATTTATTTAGTGTTTTTCAGCCTGATATAACGCCTTAGAATCAAATGCCCTTTGCAGTAATGCTCATCCTGACAACTGACTAGCATCAAAAGAGGTCATACAGATACACATAAGAGGTCACCATCGATCAGCCAGCACACTTAGAGGAGACGGAGGAGCAGACAGAGGTTGAGGGCACTCTTTTGTCCTCTTGGTTGAAAACTACCCCTAAAGGCAGAAGAATCAGCAATGATTAACAGCAAGAAGACGCAGAAGGCAATAGAAACCATTGCATTAAGGAACATCTACAGGACATGTGACTTGTAACTGAGGAAGTGTTATGATGATCTCTCCATTGGCAAAAGATACCTGAATAGTCCCCTATTTGCATCTCTAGGAGAGAACACGAAGGGGGAGATGATTATGAGAAAAATATTGAATACCTAACTAAAGATTAACGTCCTAACAGAAGGCGCATGGAATATCGGAAGTCCAAATATGGTAGGAAAGCTAGGAAGTCTGAAATGGAAAATGCTTATGGTTTGCCTAGTGCTGGTAGCAATAATGCACAGAAGAATGGAAAAGAAAATTGAAATTGTGTTGGATGAGGATTAGTATAGCTTTAGAACAGGCAAAGGCCCCTTAGATACAATTCAGAAGTTTCAGTTCAAAAAGGAAGTAAGACTAAAAAAAGAAAACCAAGACACATTCAAGGATTATTGACCTTGAAAAAGCGTTCGGCAATGTCAGATGGTGCAAGATGTTCGAAATTCTGAGGAAAATGTCGGTAAGCTATAGGGAGAAAGTGGTAAATACAACTTGTACAAGAGCCAAGAGAGAATAATAAGAGTGGAAGATCAATAACGAAGTGCACGGATTGAAAAGGGTATAATACAGGAATGTAGTCTTTCGCCCCTACTGTTCAATCCATGAAGAAGAAGAAATAATGAAAGTAAAACAAAGGCTAAGAAATGGAATTAAAATTCAAGATGAAAGGATATCATTGATATAATTCGCTAATGACATTGCCATCCTCCGTCAAAGGTAGCAAGAATTATATGACTTCCTGAATGGCTGAACAATGTAATGAGTACAAAATACGGACTGAGAGTAAATCGAAGAAACATGACAGTAATGGGAAGTATCAGAAATGAGAACAACGAGAAACTGAAAATGACGATTGTTGATCATGAAGTAGATGAAGTTGAGGAATTCTGCCATCTAAGCACCAAGATAACGACGAATGATGGATGGAGCAAGGAGGACATTAAACCATAGGCCTTTATTTGATGAGGAAATCTCTGATAATGTAAGTGTGGAGCACAGCATGGTGTATCAGTGAAACCAGAACTATGAGAAAAACAGGAAAGAAGAGAATCCAAGCAATTGAAATGTGGTACTACAAAAGACTTTTGATTGTTAGGTGGGTTGACAAGGCAAGGAATGATGAGGTTCTCCAGAGAATCGGCGAGAGAAGGTATATATGGAAAACACTAACAAGAAGAAGGCACGGGACGGTAGGACATCTATAAGGCATCACACAATAACTTTCATCGTACTAGAGAGTGCTGTAGAGCATGAAAACTGTACAGAAAGACAGACAATGGGATACTGTACTGGTCTTCAGCCTGAAGACTGGTTTGATGTAGCTCTCCATGATACCCAGTCATCCACGAGCCTCTTCACCTCTGGATAACTGTAGCATCCTGCATCCTCCTGAATGTTCTTACTGTCTTCACGTCTTGATCCCCCTCTACGATCTTTACCCCCCACACTTCAGTTGAACACTAAACTGGTGATCCCTTGATATCCCAGAATGTGTTCTACCAACCAAACCCTTCTTAACGTTAAGTTGTGCCACAAGCATCTTGCCTCCCCAATTCTATTCAGTATCTTCTCATAATTTACGTGATGTACCCATTTAATCTTTAACACTCCTCTGTAGCACTAAATTTCGAAAGCTTCCATTGTTTTTGGTCTAAACCGTTTATCGTTCATGTTCCACTTCCATATATTCCTACACTCCCGACAAATACATCCAGAAAAGAACTTTTGAACACTTAAATCTGTATTCGATGTTGGCGAAATTCTCTTCTTCGAAATATTTTTCTTCATCCTGTGTCTTCCTTTCAAGACAATGTTCATTGTATTCAACTGCTCTTACAAGTGCTTCGCGATCTCTGACGGAATGACAATGTCATTAGCAAATCTTGAAGTTTCATTTTTTTTCCCAGAGCTTAAATTCCTACTCCAAATTTGCCTGTTGTTTCCTTTACTGCTTGATCGATGTACAGATTGAATAATATCGGGGAAAGGCTACAAACCTGTCCGCTCGCTTCTCAACTGCTGTCCCTAGACTCTCATTACTGCTTTTTTAAGTCTGTACAAGAAGTAAATAATCAAATTTATAGCGAAACTACCGGCCACGTAGGTCTAAACTGTTTTTTTAATTTTTTTATTTTAACCCCGTTCGAAAACAATATACCTGCTTTGTTACGAAATATTAATAAACATTTGTGATCATATTTAGTGTTAAAATTAATTTACGAAGTCTCTATATGTATAGGCTAGTAACAACAGTGTCTTTCGACTATTGAAATGTTTATAATTAATGTGAAATTAGAATCAGAACATTCTTCACTAGAAATTATTAATAAAGAGCAGATACTTAATGTTCTACACACCCTGTTCCAACACTTCATGACCCTCGGTATTATCATTTTCAATAGACACACTAGGAGGCTTGAGGTTCATATAAAATTTCCGGTACACCTACGATTGTGAAGTATTCCTTCTAACTATATGATCTAGTGGATGTCGATATGTACAGTGTAGGGATACAGATACAGATAAAGCTGATTTACCATAAGATCAGCGGTCGTTATAAGAATGCATACATGCTACAATCTCAGCATCGATGACGATATGCTTTAGGCCCTTATGACTGTCTGCACCTCAATTGCTTATTTATTCCTAGACATGTTGTCAGTTTGTTGTGTTTTAGGCTTTCAGATTTCAATATAAGATTGATTATTGGGAGTTCTCTCGTTTTTCTTTCACTGTTGTGATATTATTTTAGGTGTAATACTTCATACATTCTTTATTGTAAGATTGGGGGAAATCAAACAGACAGATTAGTTTATCGTGTGTTCTGTTGTGGTAGATATTAAGTTTGGAATTCACTTGTATCATGTTGTATATGCACCGGGATTCGGTGAAATTGATTGAAATATGTATTTTAATGCTATTAAGAATTTATGCCCACAAAATCTCCAGCCACTGTCCTCTCCCATCGTTTCTTGTACCACAGTATTAATGAGCAAAATGAGAAACGGTTGGTTTACTTAGAATATACTACAGTTTTCTCCTATTAAGTCACTGTATGCCAAGGAAATACGCTATCTTTTGATGATACTGCTGTCTGCGAAGTGAGGATGAAACTGTTATTAAATATAATGTTCAAGGAATGGTGGGTACAAAACTCGAACATACACACTCATGGTTCGCCTGCTAAGACCAAAAGTCGATAGGACCTTCCCATTTACGGCTGTCCCATAAATTCTCAGCATTCTGTTGTCCAATGATGGTCCAGCCATTTTGGTTTGTTGCTTTGATAGTGATAAACCCAACACTACGACATGGTTAATATGAAACTGAGGAAGTAAGCTATACTGAGATGCCAGAGTTTCAACAATTGCGATGATGTTACCCCCATCTATTTGTATGCGTTGGCCGCTCTCAACAGTGACTCACTGATATTATAATCATAGGATACTACGTTTTTTTTCGTTTTGCGATGCGCATAGTAAGTCAAAACGGCAGTTAAAACAATGGACAAAGTCTGGTGCATGTGCACCGAAAATGCCAAAGACCATGTTGTCAGAGGTGATGACCATAGCTTTTTGAGATTCCCAACAAATAGTCCTCGCAGATTACTTGGAAAAAGGCAGAACTAACGGACTCCTATTATGCTCCATTGCTGGATCGTTCGGAAGTTGCGTTGGCCGAAAAAAGACCAAGGTTGGCGCGCGTAAGAAAGCGCTCTTTTATCAGGATAATGCACCATCCCACACATCAGCGAAAGTGCATTAATTGGGCTCTGAATTGGTTCCTCATCCACCCAATTCGCCAGACTTAACCCTAAGTTGCTGTTCCTTATGTATATAAACGATTTGGGAGACAAACTGAGTAGCCGTCTTCGGTTGTTTGCAGATGACGCTGTCGTTTATCGACTAATAAAGTCATCAGAAGATAAAAACAAAATGCAAAACGATTTAGAAAAGATATCTGAATGGTGCGAAAAGTGGCAGTTGACCCTAAATAACGAAAAATGTGAGGTCATCCACATGAGTGCTAAAAGGAACTCTCTAAACTTCGGTTACACGATAAATCAGTCTAATCTAAAAGCCGTAAATTCAACTAAATACCTAGGTATTACAATTACGAACAACTTAAATTGGAAGGAACACAGAAAATGTTATGGGGAAGGCTAACCAAAGGCTGCGTTATATTGGCAGGACACTTAGAAAATGTAACAGACATACTAAGAAGTCTGCCTACACTACGCTTGACCGTCCTCTTTTAGAATACTGCTGCGCGGTGTGGGATCCTTGCCAGATAGGACTAACGGAGTACATCGAAAAAGTTCAAGGAAAGGCAGCACGTTTTGTATTATCGCGAAATATGGGAGAGAGTGTCACAGAAATGATGCAGGATTTAGGCTGGACATCATTAAAGGAAAGGCGTGTTTCGTTGCGACGGAACCTCCTCATGAAATTCCAATCACCTACTTTCTCCTCCGAATGCGAAAATATTTTGTTGACACCGTCCCACATAGGGAGGAACGATCACGGTGATAAAATAAGGGAAATCAGAGCTCGTACGGAAAGATATAGGTGTTCATTCTTTCCGCGCTCTATACGAGATTGGAATAATAGAGAATTGTGAAGGCGGATCGATGAACCCTCTGCCAGGCACTTAAATGTGATTTGCAGAGTATCCATTTAGATGTAGATGTAGAATGGGTGTGAGCAGGTGCAGGTGCAGGTGCACCTAGTGAGTCGTGACCTCTTTAATATTTGAACTGTTGAAATATTACCGGTGACTGATTATAATTTTTTCCGATATCGCTTTGACTGTGATACACTCATCTTTGAGCAATACAGCCTTCGCTTCTTGTGCGATTACTAAATTTCGTGAGGTATCTGAACTCTGACCTAAGCTTTTAGAGTGGAGATTTTAATGTGTTGCAGAGTGGCTGTTTCACACCTCTTTTTTCCAGTTATCAGCCAGCTGTTGGTGTCTGCTATCTTATTTTGATATCTTTCACTGCCTTTACTCTTTCTTATCTTAGTTTAGAACTGACATTGAGATCTTCGTTACTTTTTTTGCAAGTTTGCATTATCTTGGCTTTCTGTACTGTCTTTACGTTTCTATTCGGAGTTCTCCTTTTAGTCATTTTATGAGATTCCTCTACCAATGTCTCTTTACATTTTGTTACCGACGGTGAAGATGTTGCTTTTATGTGCCCTCAAAAAGTTAGCATCATAATCATCACTATCCTGCGATTACCGTTCCTTGACAAAGAGATGGTGTGCCACTTCGTCCGTAGACACTCGGACCTCGTACATCATACTGGAAACGTCTGCCGTGTCACACGTTCTTCTATTGGTGTCACAGACTTCCTCCAACATAGCATGGACTGATTCAGTGCTGAAACTTCCTGTCAGATTAAAACTGTGAACCGGACCGAGACTCGAACTCGGGACCTTTGCCTTTCGCGGGTAAGTGCTCTACCAACTGAAATACCCAAGCACGAATCACGCCCCGTCCTCACAGCTTCATTTCTGCCAGTACCTCGTCTCCTACCTTCCATACTTTACAGAAGCTCTCCTGCGAACCTGCAGAACTAGCACTCCTGAAAGAAAGGATATTGCGGAGACATGGCTTAGCCACAGCCTGGGGGAAGCTTCCAGAATGACACTTTTACCCTACGCCGAGGTACTGGCAGAAGTGAAGCTGTGAGGACGGGGCGTGAGTCGTGCTTTGGTAGCTCAGTTGGTAGGGCACTTGCCCGCGAAAGACAAAAGTCCCGAGTTCTAGTCTCGGTCCGGCACACAGTTCTAATCGGCCAGGAAGTTTCATATCAGCGCACACTCCGCTGCAGAGTGAAAATTTCATTCTGATTCAGTGTATTTTCCATTCAACAGCAGAAAAACGGAATTTCGCACAATATTCTACTTTACCAATGGTCTCTGGCGTTTTGTCTGCCGGTGAACTACGGTACTGGGGTGCAGGAATTTTAATGTGTGCCTGGCCTGTAGACTTGGTGATGTCGACAAAGATACGGTTCCACTTACTCTTTCTAGGCTTGAACATTTTTCTGCCGATTTCCCGAAACGTCGAGTCAGGGTCCTGGAGCGCGTTGCACTGCAGGCCGAAGGCGCAGGTGCCGATGACGTCAGTGGAGAACTTGGCGAGCGCGTCGCGCATCTCGAGGACGGCGCCGGCGCCGTGGGCGTCGGCCAGGGCGGCGTCGGTGCTGGCCTGCAGCTGGGCGGCGCACTCGGCCAGCAGCGGGAACATGGCCTTGATGCGGCCCGACGTGAACGTGGGCGACAGCTTGGTGCGCAGCGGCCGCCACGTGCGGCTGCCCACGTGGAACAGGTTCAGCGCCATCGGTGTCGTCCGCGCATCCGACACCTGGAAGCGAACAAAGAGTTGCGTGCGACTTCAGTGGGCTGCGAGAGCGCTACAGGTTGTTGAGCCCCCTAATGGGTATGAGTTTTCTCCCCCTCGCGACTTATGCAATCTGCGTGTAAGCGTATCTGTGGAGTGTAGGTATATGTCAGAGTTTTTTTTTTACATTTGTGATATTGTAGATGGATAGCTCCCTCACGAGCGTTGCATAGTTGGCAACGGAAACACAAGTTTCCGACAGACGCCGATACAGGCCGCACGGTGACCCGGAGGAGCCAGTGACGCACACCTGCTGAGTCACAGCTTCAGAAGCTCCGATTACGAGTGCCCTATGCCGCCGCAAAATACGAGGGTCACTCCAAAAGAAATGCACACTATTTTTTAAAAAAATCCATCATTTATTCTACATGTTTGAAAGCTTTAAAGTGTGTAAATACATCCTTTAGGAACAATATTTTCATTTCTCCACATAATTTCCATCCCTCTCAACTGCCTTACGCCATCTTGGAACCAGCGCCTGTGTACCCGCACAGTAAAATTCTGGACCAACCTGTTGGAACCACTCTTTGGCGTTGTGCACAAGTGAGTCATCATCTTCAAAATGGTTCAAATGGCTCTGGGCACTATGGGAGTTAACATCTGAGGTCATCAGTCCATTAGAACTTAGAACTACTTAAACCTAATTAATCTAAGGACATCACACACATCCATGCCTGAGGCAGGATTCGAACCTGCTACCGTAGCGGTCGCTCGGTTCCAGACTGAAGCGCCTAGAACCGCTCTGCCACACCGGCCAGCTCATCATCTTCAAACCTTGTTCCACGAAGAGAGTCTTTCTGTTTCCCAAAGAGATGATAGTCACATGGAGCCAGGTCAGGACTGTAAGGTTCGTGTTTCCATGTTGTCTGTCCGAGTTGTGTGGTCGCTTCCATGGTTTTTTGACCAACATGTGGCCGTGCATTGTCGTGCAACAGCAAAACATCCTGCTTTTGCCGATGTGGTCGAACACAACTCAGTCGAGCTTGAAGTTTATTCAGTGTCATCACATATGCATCAGAATTTATGGTGGCTCCACTTGGCATGATGTCCACAAGCAAGAGTCCTTCAGAATCGAAAAACACCGTAGCCCTAACTTTTCCAGCAGATGGTGTGGTTTTGAAGTTTATTTTTTCTTTCTTGGGTGAATTTGCATGATGCCACTCCACTGATAGCCTCTTCGTCTCTGGTAAAAAATGATGGAGTCATGTTTCATCACCTGTCACAGTTCTTCCAAGAAATTCATCTTCACCATTCTCGTACTGTTCCAAAAGTTCACTGCATACCGCGGGCCGCGGTGGTCTAGCGGTTCTAGGCGCGCAGTCCGGAACCGCGTGACTGCTGCGGTCGCAGGTTCGTATCCTGCCTCGGGCATGGATGTGTGTGATGTCCTTAGGTTAGTTAGGTTTAATTAGTTCTAAGTTCTAGGGGACTGATGACCACAGATGTTAAGTCCCATAGTGCTCAGAGCCATTTGAACCATTTTTTCACTGCATACCGTCTTTCTTATTTCTTTGTGAGCCACTGTCAACATCCTGGGAACCCACCTGAGACAAACCTTTTTTAATGCCAACACTTTCAGTATTCTGCAAACACTTCCTTCCCCTATCCAAACGTAGCGTGTCAATTCGTTCACTGTTATGCATCTGTCAGCAGTCACCAATTCGTTAACTCTCTGGACATTGTCTGGATTGTGTGCGGTACGAAGCCTGCCGCTGAGAGGACAATCCTCAATATTGCCGTGCCCGCTTTCATCAGGTAACCTGCTTGCGCAACGACTAACTGTACTGCGATCGACAGAAGCATCTCCATACACGTTTTTCAACCTCTTGTGGATGTTTCCTACTGTCTTATTTTCACAGCACAGGAATTCTATGACAGAACGTTGCTTCTGACGAACGTCAAGTGTAGCAGCCACCTTGAAGACATGCTGTGACGGCGCCACTCACGGGAACAGGTTGGATTAAGTTTGAAAACAAGAGGGAAGGATGAATCTACACATTGTAAAACTTCCACACATGCAGAATGAAAACTATTTTTACAAAAAGAGTGCACATTTCTTTTGGAGTGACCCTCGTAGTATGGCCGACGGTAGCTTCACGGTACAGTCTCAGTTGCAGTCTTCAACACTGTCAGTCAGCCTTCGGCAGTTCACTCGCGCATTAGTATCGCCACCCTTACACTGCATGACGCTATGTAGTTTTCTTCCCATAGCAGCTGGACTTAATTGCTGTTTGTTCTTTTGTAAAGTCTTTTCGCAATGCTTGGAGCACGTTACAAACTATGGCGTCCACACACTTTGTTCAACAGGTAAATTTAACTACGGATATTAGGGTTTAGATTATGATATGTTCTGCCATCATTGGGGATGCTGTGACGCTGACGGATAGCGAAATTCTGCATCACCCGCTGAAGTTTCAGAACATCGGTGTTGTCGACGGCCTCCTGAATGGCTGTTTTCAGCTCAACAGTGGTTTTGGGGTTATTGCTGTACACCTTGTCTTTAATATAGCCTCACAAAAAGGAGTCCCATGTGTTCAGATCCGGCCAGTGACCTCCGGGTACCCCAGAATCTGGTACCCAAGCTGCTCTTGCGCGACATTGAGCACTCTTCAGCTTCTACGAGGTCAAGATCCGTCTTGAATTAACCACATCTTGTCGAAACCTGAGCCACTATGGATAATTGGTATGAAGTCATCTTCCAAAACCTTCATGTACCGATCGGTAGTCACCGATTATTCCATGAATAGACACTGCACGCCACACACTCACCGTTGAGGCTGAAGAGACTTCTCAGTCCCCCAAATGCGCCAATTTTGCTTGTTGACGAACCCCTCCAAATGAAATTGGGCTTCGTCGGTTAACTTGACCATCCATACGCACACTAATTCCCAGCATGCTCTTCTGTCAGCCTTGCCGTTTGGACTCCTAAAGCAAACCGTTCAGAAGTTATGACAATTTTAGTTCATACAGTTCAATAATTGTCACCCTGTATGCTAATAATTTCTGCTTCTGTCCAGCTTCCATGCGCTGACAGCTGCTGACCCGCTCTGTAGTCCATCTCTTCTTAGGGTTGTGTACAAAGTAGTACTCAGCAAAATCATTCGTCCATCTCACGAGATCCTAATAGTTATCGTCAAACAAAACCTGCCCTTCAATAGATATGGTGAACATACGTTAACACTTGCATATACCAGAAGTCAAAAAGTAAATGTTGGTTCCTCAAAGCACAATTATCTTATACAAAAACTTTCAAATACCACAAACGGATCGTCATGGCTTCCGATGAAACTGTACTGTTTTTAACTGAGAGATAATGTAACTGATTTCTTGGTTTCGTGTCCAGAATTTAGCAGACAATCTTGACTACATCTCAGCTCTAGAACAACAGCGGCTCCATCTAGAAATATTGTTACCCATTTGATGAAATACACGTTCAGAGATTGTCACGGCTAAGCTGTCAAAGCTGGAAAGATTGCTGTATAATAAACAGAGCTCTGCAAATTCTGCTATGCTGCATTATATGGCCCAGATTGAGCGAAAATATATTGTTGGTCTCCTGAACACAGTTCCTTTTGTCGTATAGGGATAATGAAGCTGCAAGAACGTGTGATTAGTAATCAGACCAAGTGGAAGATCACGTGGGCTACGTGCTAAGGTGCTAACATCTCAACAGTAGCAAATGAATTTCCTGTAAGGAAAAAATTTGCTCTGCTAATTACTATGGTAAGGGAAGGGTTTAGCCAAGTATACCTGCATATCTGTTAAGCTCCATTTGCCAATATCACGATATTTCTACTTGATCCATTCCACCATACCACCATCCAATACGACTAAGTGCCTATTAGCGGGTTCTCTTTCTGCTCCCTGAATTCACCTCTCTCGAACAAAGCGTTTGTCGTCTTACACATTTGTCAGTGTTATATACATAAGGAAATCAGGCATGTGTCGGGGTAATACTGTGACAAAGTGGGAGGAATGGGGTGCAGCGCATCATGTGAACTTGCAACAACTTCTAATACAACTACTATCACGGAGACTTTTTGAAGGCATAAAACAAGCAGAGCAGGACCACAATGGCTGTGCAGGCCAGCTCCTATCATAAAGTAAGAGATGCAAATAAAATAGTTTTCATAATACGCACCACAGCCTACAAAATTTCAAAGTTACTGATGATAATCCCAAACCAAACAATTGATTAATTAAGAAGTCGTAAAATTTAATTGATGCGTTTATACAGTTGATTAACTTTTCTCAAGCAACAAGTTCCACCGATGGATTGCGTACTAGAGGAGATATTGAATGGAGAGGGTGAAGTAATTTCGACAATGTACCAATTGCTTAACGTAGGAAGTGCTCAAGATGGCGAAATATTTGTTTCCTCATCGTTGCATTTTAATTTAAATTCAAAACATGCGGTGGCAGAGGCATACAGTTCCCCCAACGATTCGAAGATCTGGTGCCTAAACATATGTTCGAACCTGAGAGAGCCGGCCGGTGTGGCCGTGTGGTTCTAGGTGCTTCAGTCTACGGTCGCAGGTTCGAATCGTGCCTCGGGCATGGATGCGTGTTGTAACACTCCGGTTTAATCTTACTGACTTATCCCGCTCGATCGAGATCTGATAGCAGCCCAAAACAGGTATTAATTAATGTGACCGTGTACCAAATGGGGCTGGCAATCGGATTGGACTGCTACGGAGTTGTTACATTCCATTTTGTCCTTCTCGAATGCTGTAATAATGAAATGTCTGGTGAAGAAGAACAACAACACATCTTCATTAATCAACGACCTATATTCATCACAAAAACACAAAAGTAAGGAGACAGCCACTGCCTTCGTCGTACAGAATTAATAACGGCTAATCTCAGCACAGGCCCTTACGTTATTAATTATCGTCACACGCAATTTCAATCGCTGTAATCCAACACTACTATCCAACACTGCAATCCAAAACTGCAATCCACATGATGCCGGCGCGGTAGACGCGTAATTACAAATATCGGCACAAAATATCACTGAATCACACTAGTAATTATACTTTTGCACTTTCCCGTATATTTCTAACACAAAGGGGTTAAACCACGGCGATGGCCACTCCCTTTGTCGGTACGGTCTTGCATTCCAGCAACAGACCTCCACCCGGCTCGGCCCGCAGCGCGTACCACACACTACTCTACTGACTGACTCAACACTTCCTCTCGCCACCCGACACACACTATCGATTGTTTGTCGTGTCGACCTGTGCTGTCGCAAACTTATAGTAAGGGCCTACGGACCCCTTACAGTGTGATGTCCTTAGGTTAGTTAGGTTTAAGTAGTTCGAAGTTCTAGGGGACTGATGACCACAGATGTTAAGTCCCATAGTGCTCAGAACCATTTGAACCATTTTTGAACCTGAGAGTCAAATACACTGTGCCACCCGTTGTCGTGACAACGGTTCCTTTGCCCCTGCGTGTCATGTTGGCTGGGGAGACCCACTTGTTGACTGTGGATGCACAATAAACTGCACCGCCTGAGTTTATAAATAGCACAGGGAGCCATTCACAAGGTGAATTCGGACTGACAAGTACACATCGCAGATAGTAGGAATGAGGCAGTTGCTGCCATTTTGGTACGCAGGCGTTGTCTTCCGTCAGCTTGCGAGCGGCCTTGTGTTAAGATCGTTGAGTTTGGTCAACATGTGGATGTGGATACTCTCAGTTTTGTTTTTACATAGGATTTCCATTTTTATTTTTGTATTTTCGTTTTTTAAATTCTTTGTCCCGTGGCCCTGTCCCGTTGTACTATAGCTTTTCAACTGTCAGTTTTCTTTTAAATTAAAGTGTTAACTAGGTGATTTAAAAGCTGCCCCGAGAGGATTTCCGATGTCTTCCAAGTTCAAGGACATAATCTGAATTAATCCATTAGAAATGGTTTGTGGAAGCCTGCCACAGTGAAAATAATGGGGTCTTTTACAAGTAACTGTCCTGCTACCAGTCACGATGTTCCTTTGTTTATACTTTGCACAACATGTTTCAGAAAGTGATTCCCATTTTCAGGTTTGCTTTTCTTCGTCTACTATGCCACTTTTTCGTAAAGTCTTTCATGTTTGTAGTTCTGCATTGCAGTGTTGACTTTATGTTTTCTTATGGTTCGTTTTTGCAGAAACTCACAAGGATGTTAAACATCACACACGATTTTCTGTGCACAGTGTACACGAAGACAACCAAACTTATTCAAACAAACGTTAAGAAAGATTTTTCGTAACTATTTGTTCATGTCAGCTGCTGTTCTCAATGTACACTGTGCGCGGAATATTGTGTGCGATGTTTAATACGCGTTAGATTCTGGACCGTAAGAAAACTTAAAGTAAACAGAACAATCCAGAACCGCACACGTGGTATACAGAGAAAAATACACTTGAAAATAGAAAGCATTTTGCAAAACGCGTCGTGTAAAATACAAACAAAGGAATAACTTGGCTGGTAGGAGAATGTTATTTCTAAACGAACCTAGGAACAGAAGGTCAGAAGGTGAGTGCTATCTGTCTGATAAGGGAACGGTATTAGGTAGTGAATTCCAAAGTTTTATTCATATCATTCTTGAACTATCGACCAGTAGTTTCAAACTGACTGTGCTTTGTAAATTATTTGTCCACACGACGTGGTGTTCTCGCTGGTTTTGGTCATGCTTTGCTTCAGTATTAACGACACTCTTATGAAATTGTTGGTAAGTATCTAAGTTACATTGACCAATTTGGATTTTCTCTTTAATATGTGCTCTTATTTGAGACATGACGTCACCAAGGTTCTTATCTAATAATTTTACCACGAAAAGCCGGCCGGTGTGGCCGTGCGGTTCTAAGCGCTTCAGTTTGGAACCGCGTGACCGCTACGGTCGCAGGTTCGAATCCTGCCTCGGGCATGGATGTGTGTGATGTCATTAGGTTAGTTAGGTTTAAGTAGTTCTAAGTTCTAGGGGACTGATGACCTCAGATGTTGAGTCCCATAGTGCTCAGAGCCATTTGAACCATTTTTTTACCACGAAAACTTTTGAAAACTGACATTGACCTAAAGCATGTTTGGCGACAAAAATAAAGGTTTAAATACCAGCAACAAGCGTTTGAATTGGTGTTGTTGTTGTTGTGGTCTTCAGTCCTGAGACTGGTTTGATGCAGCTCTCTATGCTACCCTATCCTGTGCAAGCTTCTTCATCTCCCAGTACTTACTGCAACCTACATCCTTCTGAATCTGCTTAGTGTATTCATCTCTTGGTCTCCCTCTACGATTTTCTCGCTCCACGCTATCCTCCAATGCTAACTTTGTGATTTCTTGATGCCTCAGAACATGTCCTACCAACAGGTCCCTTCTTCTTGTTAAGTTGTGCCACAAACTCCTCTTCTCACCAATTCCATTCAATACGTCCTCATTAGTTATACGATCTACCCATCTAATCTTCAGCATTCTTCTGTAGCACCACATTTCGAAAGCTTCTATTCTCTTCTGGTCCAAACTATTTATCGTCCTTCCATACATGGCTACACTCCATACAAATACTTTCAGAAACGACTTCCTGACACTTAAACCTATGCTCGATGTTAACAAATTTGTCTTCTTCAGAAACGCTTTCCTTGCCATTGCCAGTCTACATTTTATATCTTCTCTACTTCGACCATCATCAGTTATATTGCTCCCCAAATAGCAAAACTCCTTTACTACTTTAAGTGTCTCATTTCCTAATCTAATTCCCTCAGCATCGCCCGACTTATTTCGACTACATTCCATTATCCTCGTTTTGCTTTTGTTGATGTTCATCTCATGTCCTCCTTTCGAGACACTGTCCATTCCGTTCAACTGCTCTTCCAAGTCCTTTGCTGTCTCTGACAGAATTACAATGTCATTGGCGAACCTCAATGTTTTTATTTCTTCTCCATGGATTTTAATACCCACTCCGAATTTTTCTTTTGTTTCCTTTACTGCTTGCTCAATATACAGATTGAATAACATCGGGGAGAGGCTACAACCCTGTCTAGTTTGAATTAGGTATCAGTTAAACAGAATGAAAATTTGCCATGCAAACCTGATAGCGGCTGGGGAAGTGCGCGAAGTCCTTGATGAGGACCAGTTTGACCATCTCGGGGTCTCTGACGAGCAGAGCCGGCTTCGCCTGGAAGAAGAAGCCGACGACGGGGTGCGGATCGCTGTCGTTGTAGAGACGGCCGAACACTTCGGCGTAGGACTTGCGCATGAGCACGAAGTCGCGCATGTTGCCGAAGAAGGGCTCCGGCTTCAGGTAGGGGACTCCCCGGCGCGCCCAGTAGTCGAACTGCGCTGTCACGTGGCGGTAGACGACCAGTAGCAGCAGAGCCAGGCCCAGCAGGACCTCCGTGCTGCCGTCCTCCAGGAGCAGGCCCATGGTTGCTGGAGAACCCTGGAAAAAGATCCGTTATGAAGTCAGTAGACGAGACCGTGCCAAATCTACATATACTAGCCTCATTACTCGGTTATCTACCAGAAATGCTGGGAAACTAAGTGAAATACATGTTAATGTCAGTACCGCTGAGGAACCGCTGCGATGGCTAAAACAGCACCGAGGTCCCAGATCAGATGTAATGCTTCAGACGGCATATGTCACGTAGGGCACAACTAGCCAATCGCAAGGTCGTAATATACCGCAGATACCTTGAACAAAATGCTGTGCCTCCCAGCTGAAAAAAAGCGCAGCTCACACCCAATGCGAAGGATGGCAGGAAAAGTGATTCACAAAACTACTGCCCAATACCTTATCATTCTGTTGTGCGCTCAAACGTAGCAAAACTAATCTAACATTATGATCTCTCTCATGGCAACAAGGACATCAGCCATGTGAAACAATGTTGTATCGATAGCAACGATGCCACGGCGTAGGTGAAAGTTCTTAACGGCGGTAGGACGTCAAACGGTCCGACTTGGAGCAGGAGAGTCACCACAGGACATTTCAATTTCCGCTGTCTATACTTTTAGAAATACATTTATAAAACATCGTCAGCATGACCAGGAGGCATTCAGAATTCACACTCTTAGCATTTAAATGTCCAGGGTCTATACTTTTACAAATAAATTCGTAAAACTTTGTCAGCATCACCAGGAAGGATTCAGGTTCAAATGGTTCAAATGGCTCTGAGCACTATGGGACTCAACTTCTGAGGTCATCGGTCCGCTAGAACTTAGAACTACTTAAACCTAACTAACCTAAGGACAACACACATATCCATGCCCGAGGCAGGATTCGAACCTGCGACCGTAGCGGTCGCGCGGTTCGAAACTGTAGCGCCTAGAATCGCTCGGCCACCCCGGCCGGCGGAAGGATTCAGGATTCACACTCATTGCAGTGGAAGTTCTAAAACATAACAAAATAAATTTTTTTTTGCTAGTGAAAATTCATCCCTTTTCACTTACTAATGGCAGCATTTGTTGCTATAGGTACACTTTTCTTCATAAATAAGAGAAACTCTGCAATGGATTTTCCGCAGCATACAAACCATACTTAAAGATAAATGAAACTCTAGAATTTTCCAAATCTATTAAAAATTGTGGTAAAAGTTGAGGTAATTAACTACAAAATTTGTGTTTTTTATAAACATGAAGTTTAAAATACAATAGCTGATTGGTTTTTTCATAAATTAAATAAATTCTAGAGTTTCGTGCACCTGTAGGTATGGTATGTATGCTGTGCAAAATTCATCGAAGGATCTCTCTAACTTATGAAGAAAAGTGTACCTATAGCAACAAATGCAGCCATTAGTAAGTGAAAAAATAACGAATTTTCACACGCAAAAAATTTTTATTTTGTTATGTTTTCGAACTTCCAGTGCAATGAGTGTGAATCCGGAATCCTTCCTGGTGATTCTGACAAAGTTTTATGAATTTATTTCTAAAAGTATAGACTCTGGAAATTAAAATGTCCTGTGATGCCTCTGCTGCTCCAAGTCGGCCCGTTTGACGTCCTACCCCCCTTAAGTTGGCACTGCGACAGACACCGACTACAGCGCCATCTAGCCGGCGCTGTGGAGCTCTTCGAGCTCCGCTCCTGATTCATCCCATTTGATTCCGAGGAGCCGACCTAGCAATTTATAATTTTTCTATTTCACAGTGGGCGAACCACTACTTGTACGCAAAGTTAAGTGAAGGTGATTTTACTTCACACTGCAGTGCCGGGAGTTTTATCACACCTGCTCCTCCTAGCTTCGTACCTTCGGCCTACCTTTCAGTTTTCAGGAGCAGACCCACGCGCCGCCTTCCATGCTGGATACAAAAAACATAACATGCGATTTTCTCATATGACGTCCTGAAAGCCATGGAACGAGGCAGCCATGTAGGTAAAGCATTTCTTGACTTGTAAATAGCATTTGCCTCAGTACCACAAGTACCATTGCTGTTGAAAATTCGATGTTGTGGAATATCACTCGAAATTCATAACGCGATTGACGATTTATCGATATTGATTCATGCAGCATGTTATCTAGGATGAGAAGTAATCGACAGATATAGAATCCACTTCTGATGTACACCAGCAATATATCTTGGAGTCCTTGCTTTTCGTATTGAATTTATATACCAACCAGGCAGTATGGATAGTATCCACAGACTATAACTAAACAATGTACACAAAAAATCAATCAGCTGCTGATGAGGTTTCAAACTGTTGCAAAGATTGGTGACTAGCTTGAATTATTCGGAAATAGAAAAAGTGTCCACTTCACAAAATGAGAAGTGACAGTTCTGTATGACTACAATATGATTGAGTCACAACTGGAAAGTATAATATGCTGTAGGTATATGAAATGAAACGATCACACAGGTACAGTTGGCTAAATTAGGTCGTATGTACTGCAAACACTGATATGGGAAACCCTTTAACACAGACGCAAACTATTCCATGGATGAGAACCTCAAAACTTTTCCCGGCGCAGTGTACTTTCCATGAAGTTTCAGGATTTCAGCAGGATAACTTCGACTTCTTGCCTCCTTATTTCGTCTAACGACCGTTCAGCCATCTTCATGTGAGTGTTTTGCACTAGAGAGGGACTGCCACGATTCTTTTTTTTTTATTTGCAGCATCTGAATTCCATCGACGAGTCTGTCACATGTACGATGGAAGTGGAGAGGGGAGGCTGTCTACCACTTCCGGACGTCTTGGTCACTCGGAAACTCGTTGGATCATGAGGGCATCCCATTTACCCTACACTCACATATACAGGACTTACAGGCGTCTAGCTGCCACTACGCATCACAAATTAAGGACGTCTTCCGAACGTTGGTGCATCGGGCACATTTTAAGTCTGATGGAGATACCCTCACAAAGCAGCTCGAACTCCTACAGTCATTACTCAACGGTAATGGATATTCTCCACAGCAGGTCAACATAGTTTCAAGGAAGAAGAAACGTGAGCAACAACAAGATAAAGAGAAGGAGAAGGAGTCTCTCTACGTCAGGGCGTTCCACCTGTACGTCCGCCATATTTTGTCGAAATTAGGCAGAATCTGAAGTAAACATCGTGTCAAAGTAATGTTTCGCCAACCTGCAAGGGCTTGTGCTCTTCTTGTTTCGGCAAAGAACGAGGGAGGGCTGGAATCTACAGAATACATTGCCAATGTGGCAATGCTTACATTGGTCAGACGACAAGCACCGTGGGTGAAAGATGCACTGAACGTCAACGTAACGCTCGCTCTTCGCAGCCCATAAGTCAGACATAGCCGAGCATTGTACATCCACAGGACATTCCATGGGTTATTTTACCACGCAAATCTCTGTCTCAAGGAGGCCTTCTGGTATTCAATTACTAAGGAATCAGTGGAAATAACTTTAGTGCAAGATTTTATTATCGTGATGGCGATTTTCAACTGGAGAAGGGCTGGCACTCGGTGATTTCTATGATTTATTCACAATGAAAACATTTTATGACCAATGACATGTGTAGTGACAGCTAATTTTATTAATTTTGACATCTGAATTTCAACTCCGCGAGCACGTTCCCGAGCGTATGTGGTATCACCATTACGTATCTGCCCTCGTCTCAAAGATGGAGGACTATTTGAAGATAGTGTGAAAGTCGACAGAGGTCTGTTATGTGGTGGCTGCCTTGGCACATGCAAGTCCTCGCCGCTTTTCAGCACAAAGTGAGCGATATGAACTACGTAGCAAACTGCAGTGCAAAACACTCACCCGAAAATGGCTCAATTATTGTCAGCCGGAATATCTTGACTAGAAATAGAAGTTATCCGGCTGCAATCCCGAAACCTCACGGAATGATTCGTGTATGAGTACTTGTAAAAGTTAAAAAAATAGTTTTAAATGAGGACTCCAGGAATGTACTAAAGCCCCTCCCCCCACATTGCTCCTGTACATTTTAAGAAGGCAAGATTCTTCTAGTTTCAGCGTGGACAGAGGCATTTAGCAATTATTCTCCATGTACCCCGTATGTGAATGGAACTATATATATATATATATATATATATATATATATGTGTGTGTGTGTGTGTGTGTGTGTGTGTGTGTATGTGTGTGTGTGTGTGTGTGTGTGTGTGTGTGTGTGTGTTTGTGTGTGAATGTATGATCCATATCTCCTCCTAAATCATTTGTTGGATTTTAAACAAATTGGGTACGTATATATTTGGTAGCACCCACCATCTAGACCAGGGCCGGCCAAACGCTGCACAGTGTGCAGACGTGCGGAAGTGCTGCACATGTGCGACAGCGACATCTGTTATTAGACATGTGTCCTAAATGAACGGCAGCGGCTCCACTTCCCTGTTTATGTGGTACAAGCAAGAGCGCAACATATCCAGTCTCGTTTACGCCTGGCGACCGTAACCTTAACAGAGAAGTAATGAGAAATGGCAGGTACTGTGAAAAAGCAAAGGACGGGAGATCTATGTTCTCAGTCGTTTAAAAATGACTGGGAACTGCGATTCGTTTTTGTAGTCGTTGGTGGAAACTCACAGTGTTTGCTGTGCTGCCGAATAATAGGCGTCCAGCGTAAGTGTTCAATCGAAAGAAATTACAATACATATCACAAAGACGAGTGTAGTGTACTCAACAGTGAAGAACGGCAAGCAAAATTAAATGCCCTTCAGAAAATGGATGAGACACATCAACCCGATTTTACTGTACGTCAAAGTAACTGATACTTCTTGAACTCTTAGTTTGTTGTGTTACATTTATGTCTGACTTACTGTACGCTGTACAATGTACTGTTTTCAATTTTCCCGAATGACAATCACACTAAATCTTCACTGCGAGCAAGTTTTAAAATCGCATTAAGAATTGCACAATCTGGGAAACCCTTTTCCGAAGGGGAGTTTGTGAAAGGGTATCTGATTAATGCTGCAGAACTTGTGTGTCCCACGAACGTTGGCAGGTTTCAAGACATCAGTCTGTCCAAACAAACAGTGACAAGACGTGTCAGTGCTATGGCCAGAGATCAGCTCAGGCAGCTAATAAATAAGGCTAAATACTTTGTTGCTTTCTCTGTTGCCCTCCATGAAGCAATAGATCTTACAGTTACAGCCCAGGTTGTGATATACATACGAGGTGTCGATAACGCACTTTGTGCAACAGAGGAGCGACATCTGTGCGTAGAAACATGCTCTATCTGAACGCTGACGGCTGCGCCGTGCGCGCTGTGACCTGAAAGTTGCACATGTGCAAGAGCACCGCACGCGTGCAGAATTTCTGGCCGGCCCTGATCTAGACTGTTCTGCATGAGTAGAATGTCGCACATGTAGTATCAGAATGTTTTCGAATGGGTATACGGCTGACGAGAGAGACGGGAGGATAGATGGATAACAAGATGGCGAGGGAAGAGATAAGTAGTGAGAGTGGAAGAATGAAATACGAAGGTAGGGGTGGAGACGGAGGAGAAGGGAGGAAAAGGGGTGGTGAGGGTGGAGATGGAGGTGGACAGATGGAGGTAGGTGGATGAGACAAACACAGAGAAGAGAGGATGAGATGGGAAGATAATTTTATATAATTTGTTTACACTATTGCTTAGTACATAGCTTCACCATCGCACTCAAGAAAAGGTTTTGGCAAGAGTTTGAAAAGTATTTGTGTCACTTATTTGTTTTTAACATGTATAATAGCAACAAATTTCTCCCAAATTTAACAAGTTCGTAATTTATACGGCATAAAAGCGAAGGATGTTCTTTTTATTATTAGTAATTAACTTTAAAAACTACTGGCAGAAGGAAAACTGTGAGTACCGGGCGTGAGTCGTGCTTCGGTAGCTCAGTTGGTAGAGCACTTGCCCGCGAAAGGCATAGGTCCCGAGTTCGAGTCTCGGTCGGGCACACAGTTTTAATCTGCCAGGAAGTTTCATATCAGCGCACACTCCGCTGCAGAGTGAAAATCTCATTCAGTAATTAACTTTGTTGTAATATTGTGAAACAGGTCTGCTGTTCATGCCTATAAATTAGGGATACAGTGTAGCTTTCTGTCGTTTCCACCAGCATTGGGTAAGTCCGCCTCTCTGTTATTATTTTATTATTTCTTTGTGGAGTATCTCCCCCCTCATGTAATGCCTTCCTTCAACAGCCTTATCGTGTGTTGGTTCCATCTCTGCACTTACAAAACAGTGTCACGTTTGATTCTGGCAGCCTATGAATGACTGTCCTATCCTGGGTTGAATGTTTCCTAAAGCCAGTCAGACTGCAAACCAATCCACTTGGGGTGACCCTCAGGAACACAACTGAAAAGTAAATTTAATCCATGCCAAAACATAAACGCTTTTATTTAAATGCTGATTTGGGAAGGGGTGTCGTAATGCCCCGTGCTCCTTCGCAATCTTGACCCCAGTTAGAACAGCGCTTGCCACTGGATGGTATAACATTCGCTATGTGAGACTGTCACGATACGGCACTGCTCCGGCAACATACTTGTTTGCGATGATTCGCGATCGTCAGCCTGTAAAAGTACCGCGATCGATATTCTTGCTAGTGAGCTGCCTAGCAATAGTCAGTAGCTAGCGAGACATAGCTTCTAGAACTTTCTGCTGTCTCCACCACAGTGCATTTTCGTGTCACTATGACAATGCGATTTAGTAACAAGCGCACCATTGAAGAAGTGGGGCACACTCAGTCGAGTGGTCATGCAGTGAAGGAGCTGTTGATCATCAGTGCCAGAAGTTGGATTATGAAGTGTTTAATAGCGCACTGAAGGAAATATTTCGTTGCGTTGAAAATGTCAAACTGTACCTGGTCGTTTTAGAGTGCATCAGTTTTAACATTTGTCACTAATATCACAGTGAATGAGCGGTAGTGTTTGGCTGTTCCATTCTTTGAAGGTGAATAAATTAAGTTAAGCGACATCGTCTTCTATTCCATAGGAAGCTTACTATATTTTATGTCTGATATTTTAGATAGCGATTACAGTTATGGCAAGAATTGTCAGGCTATAGTTTCGTTCTTTTATGGCATCATGGCTGAATTCAGTCTCTCCTCTCCAAGTTGCCAATAATTAGGAACGCCAAAGCTTAACATTTAGAGGTAAGGGCGGCATAGTTCTGCTTCTTATTGTTCACAACATCTGATAGGATACCTTACGTCATTTACTTTCCTTCTGTTGCATTCTTGTTTCCAATTAGTGAACAATTTGTAATCTAACCATTCTAGTGTGTGCAATACTAGAGCACAATAGGAATAGTGATTAAGTGAAGTTTTTTTTCTGGAAATGTACATTAGATTGGCTGAGACAGAGTTAAAAAAATCAGTGTTCTGTTGACTCATTACTTTTTATTCCGGCTTGGGAGACCGATGGGGCCTAGTGCCTAATGGTGTTACTGTATATGCTATATGTGGTGCGTTCAATGCACTCGTTGTACGACTAGGCATAGATGTGAAGCTAGAGGTGAGTACTCACTGTGTTCGGGAAGTATAGAGCAGATCTCAAACCTACAGTTCCCACAGATAGCGAAATCTTCGCGTTGAATAAGAGTATAATAATTCAGAAGTTACCATTGCAGTAAATTTCGTCAAAATATGAGTAGCTTTGTTTTCTGAAAATTTAAAGAGTCAAGCCTTCTGAAAATTAAAACTGCTACGAATGTGAAGTGAATTATTTTAGTGTGTAAGGAGGAGACTCCTTCTATATGAGTTTGTTGACCATCATTCATTGTCCACTTTGGTCAGGCAGGTAGGATGAACAAAGCAGTCAGATGGATATATGAAAGAAAATTATCGTCGAGGTAACTGTTTCGGGACTGTCAGCTGGTGCGCAAGGTGAAGAGACAGATGCTGCGTAGTTTCACTGTGCGGTTAACACTTGTGAAGGACAAGGCCACCTTGTGTACGGAGATAGCTCAACATACCTGTTTTATGACTATGCTATCTTATCTTTGAAAACTGTGACATAATCGACCGATCTCAGGTAACGATCAGCTACCATAACCAGTGGTGCTGAGCCTATTGAAGGAAAATTGTAATTTTAACTGTAATACGTATCGACAATGCTGTAAGATTCTACACCTAGCCGGCCCCTGTTAATACTTAAAACCGAAACGAGATGTTATAAATATGGGCGAATTGTTGTAGGAATGGTGCTGTGTGAACGTTCATTTATTCAGTATTGGTAAGTAAATAATCTATTAAAATCAAATTATTACAAAGTTTATTGGACTTGAAATATAACAAACTAATCGTTTCTATGACTTCAGCTGGAGGGTTGTCTTCATTCACACGCTATATACCGTGCCTCAATGAAAAACATATGTTTTAGTCTTACTTTAAAATCAATATGTGAAGCTTTCTGTAGTTAAAGACACACATTGCGCAAAAGAATTTTGTAAAAACATTGTCGTTTTCTTCCGTTACGACGCGAAAATTTAAACTTTGGCACAAACCAAAAATACTGTAACTGCCTGCAGGAATTAGTGAATAGTTCTCTCTGTAGAGATACATTCTTCATGTGTTCAACAGAGATGCATCAGCACTTGCTGAACTGGGGAGGAGCAGGCCTGAGAGGGACAGTTTGCTGTTTTATTCAAGTATGTGTCAGTGTCACATAACGCCAGAGGAGGGTGCAAAACAGGAGGACTAAATAACCATAAACACACTTTCCTGCTTCGGATCACGTTGAAGCTTCGTTGAACGGTTTTAAATTGTCCCTAGCGGTTCCACCCTGTATCCCAGACCAAATATTGTGGTTATGCTACATTCAAAAGTGGCAGCAACCCCACTACGTCCTGAGGGAAGGGGTGAAGAGTCCAGGAGCTGTCAGCAGTGTAAGATGTTTGCGTCTTCATGTTTGCATACTGCACTGCAAAATGTCGTTTCCGGCCGATAAAATGCCTAAGTGAATGTCACAAGTGAATCTTCGGCTTCATTAATGATTTTTATGCCACCTCCTGAGGATTTTTCGTGTAAATTCAGAGTGTCAGTGTGCCTGAAATGTTTCCCTCAGCCATCTACACATCTCGCGTGAATTAAACATGTGCGTCACGGTTCTGACATCCATCGAAGAGCCGTCAAGAAATGGGGTGATATGCAGGTAAGGGGAGAGGGTGATGAATACCTTTCTATCTTGTGACAACCTGGAAGAACTGTGGTGAGATTGGGCCAAAGCGACATGAACTTCTGGTCTCTGGCCACTTTTCAATCATTTATGCTGTTTGAAGCGTCACCTAACCCGATGAAGTCCTTTCAGGCGCTATGCTTTTGCATCGCAGCGTGGTAAAATGTCGGAATCTGAGAAAAGTGCCCTTTCAAGTCCTTTGCTCAGTGTTCTTAGTTTGCCAATAAATGAAACAGCTAGTCTGTGCTTCGGTGAAGAGCAATTCGCCAGACACCGTAATGCAAAGGAATGAGCCGAAATCATTTCGTACACGCCCATATTAGGTAAGAGCACTCTCTCTCGTGACAGAGGATGACGAAAGAGGCGCAAGATTGCTAAGGTCTGATTGTGACCAAAAGTTCTCCACATGGAAATTCCACGCAGGACGCTGAGAATGCTCCAGAACTTATGACGACATCCAATTTCCAGAAAATGTAAAACTCTACAAGTATGTGAAGATACCTGTGAGCCTAGTGGATGAATTCCATAGGAGTTCGGTGACGACGAAAGAAACCGATCCTGATTCCGAGCCTAGTTTTAGCGAAAAAAATAGGTAAGAAAACATTTAAAGCTCTCATACTGCAGTACAAGCCTGTATATGAATCAGCCTATATTTGTGTGGTTACGAAAGACATCCTAAAGACTGTCCCAGTAGGCAAGGACTCGGACTACGGGCGTCACAATGTCTCGATTGTCTGTCAGGAGGACAGTGGTTCAAATTGACAGCCAGCCATCCAGATTTAGGTTTATGCGATTTCCCTGAATAGGTCTGGGCAAATGCCGCGATGGTTTCTTTGAAAACGCGCGGCCGATTTCCTGCTCCATCCTTCAAACATTCTGAGCGTCTTCTCCATCTCTAATGACCTCAATGTCGACGGGACGTTAGACACTAGTCTTTCTCTCTCCCTTCCTTCGACCGGCGGACGGCGGGGTAGGAAAGAGGCGTGCTGGGGGCGATGAGATATTCCAAACGTGAGCCACCCTTTAAGGTTTAGATAGCTTACTGAAGATTAAACTACAGCTAACCATAAACACCGGATAACGCAGTCAGAGCTTAATTTCTTAATAAACTGACGCGACAAAAAATTTGTCACACCAGTGCCCACGCATAGATGCATCGTTCAGCCGTTACAGTCGGCGCAGCGACAGAGTGACGTGCAACCTCGGTGCCCACACTGCCTCTACGTGAACACAAGACAATACCGGTCAGTGCAGACATTTATTTTTCAAGTGGACATTGCACATATATCTGGGTAAATGTAAGAACGTGAGAGAGTCGCAAAAAGGGGAAGTTGTGTCTGACCGTGGCCATGGCCGTACGATGTGCGACGTTGCTGGATTTGTTAGTATTTCGTGGCGAACTGTTCAACGTGTCGAGAAGCAGTGGTGTAACACATTCTCATTATAAACACGACGCCAGTAATTTGGACGGAAAAAGATCCTGACTGAAAGGGAATAGAGACGCGTTTCAGAGGTTGTGTATCAAAATCGCTTCCAAACTCGACGTTATTTGCTGCAGGCAGTGAATGAAGGTCCATCGCTACCTGTTAGCGAGAGACGGGAAGTGTACGAAATGAACATTTGGTGTCGGTCACCTCGCAAGAAGCCGTTTGTCACAAAAGGTACATAAAGGCGACAGTAAACGTCATCGGGCTGGAAGAATATGTGGTTTGTTTTCTGAACACACTCCCACCCTATCACATGTCTATTGGCTCGCAAAGCAACTGACTGGAACAAACAGATATTTTTGGGGTATGTTGGAACAGCGAGTAAAGCCCAGACATCAATTCTGTTGGGGGAACATCAGCAACTGAGAATTATACTAGAGGTGGAAAATACCGATCCAGTTGTAAAGTTCTTTTATTATCGCACGACCGGTTTCGGGAACTTATAAGCCCATTTTCAGGTGTCGTAACTTGGTGCTGTGGCCCCCGAACGCGGGACTCCCTGTTCTGCGCTCATAGGTAGCACACCGCGCATAGTACACGTCCACCACGGCCACAGCACCAAGTTATGACACCTGAAGATGGGCTTAGAAAAGCCTGAAACCGGTCGTGAGACAATAAAAGAACTTTATAACTGATGCGCCATTGTCAACCTCTGGCAAGACATCAATATCTCCACAATTTGGTGAAACTGTGCTATAAAATCCCCAACGAATAGTTTGACCTCAATGCGACGTACCTCGCTAATTTAATACAGGTGGTTATCAAGTCCAGGGGCGGAATTGCGCGGTTAAATGGTGCTTGTAATGATCTCTCTATAGGTTATATTGTTGGCCGGTGAGTTTAGAAGGCTTTGCTTTTTCCCAGGGTCAGTACCCGCGAGTATGTCATATATATTTCACTGTGTCTTTCACCCGTTTATCTCTGTGAGTGTATTACTCCTGATTACGACACGGTAGTGATATAGTGCGGCTTTTGAATACGTAGTATTGTATCGATTTTCTGAAGACAGTTTGCTTAAGGTACTCATGAAAACCAACGTCCTTAACGTCTGTTTGCTGCACATTTCTTGGTCACCCTTTGAGTTAGAATGTGACAAATTTTTTCGAGAAAGCAAAGCTCCTCTGCACAGACAAACACAGATTTAAGAAACATCGTTTACGCGAAACTCGGCTTGCTCTCCTCTCATACGATAGCCTGCGAATCATCAATTAAGGGTAACAGGTAGATCCCATATTCCTGGATCTCCAGAAAGCATTTGGCACAGTGCTACGGTGCAGATCGTTAATGGAGGTCCGTACATACAGAATAGGTTTTCAGATACGTGACCTGAGCAGTTTTAAAGTAATAGGACCCAGTACATCGTAAGGTCAGTATTGCCTCACGTGTTCCAATGTTTCTACGGAATCCAAACTGATCTTCCCCGAGGTTGGCTTCTACTAGTTTTTCCATTCGTCTGTAAAGAATTCGTGTTAGTATTTTGCAGCTGCGACTTATTAAACTGATAGTTCGGTGATTTTCACATCTGTCAACACCTGCTTTTTTTGGGATTGGAATTATTATATTCTTCTTGAAGTCTGAGGGTATTTCGCCTGTTTCATACATCTTGCTCACCAGATGGTAGAGTTTTGTCAGGACTGGCTCTCCCAAGGCCGTCAGTAGTTCCAATGGAGTGTTGTCTACTCCGGGGGCCTTGTTTCGACTCAGGTCTTTCAGTGCTCTGTCAAACTCTTCACGCAGTATCATATCTCTTATTTCATCTTCATCTACATCCTCTCCCACTTCCATAATATTGTCCTCAAGTACATCGCCCTTGTATAGACCCTCTATATACTCCTTCCACCTTTCTGCTTTCCCTTCTCTGCTTAGAACTGGGTTTCCATCTGAGCTCTTGATATTCATACAAGTCGTTCTCTTATCTCCAAAGGTCTCTTTAATTTTCCTGTAGGCAGTATCTATCTTACCCCTAGTGAGATAGGCCTCTACATCCTTACATTTGTCCTCTAGCCATCCCTGCTTAGCCATTTTGCACTTCCTGTCGATCTCATTTTTGAGACGTTTGTATTCCTTTTTGCCTGCTTCATTTACTGCATTTTTATATTTTCTTCTTTCATCAATTAAATTCAATATTTCTTCTGTTACCCAAGGATTTCTACTAGCCCTCGTCATTTTACCTACTTGATCCTCTGCTGCCTCCGCTACTTCATCCCTATTCACCTACTATGTTTCCTTCTCTCACTTTTCCTACACTCGAATTCCAGTCACCCATGACTATTAAAATTCGTCTCCCTTCACAATCTGAATAATTTCTTTTATTTCATCATACATTTCTTCAATTTCTTCGTCATCTGCAGAGATAGTTGGCATATAAACTTGTACTACTGTAGTAGGTGTGGGCTTCGTATCTATCTTGGCCACAATAATGCGTTCACTATGCTGTTTGTAGTAGCTTACCCGCATTCCTATTTTCCTATTCATTATTAAACCTACTCCTGCATTACCCCTATTTGATTTTGTGTTTATAACCCTGTAGTCACCTGACCAGAAGTCTTGTTCCTCCTGCCACCGAACTTCACTAATTCCCACTATATCTAACTTCAACCTATCCATTTCCCTTTTTAAATTTTCTAACCTACCTGCCCGATTAAGGGATCTGACATTCCACGCTCCGATCCGTAGAACGCCAGTTTTCTTTCTCCTGATAACGACATCCTCTTGAGTAGTCCCCGCCCGGAGATCCGAATGGGGGACTATTTTACCTCCGGAATATTTTACCCAAGAGGACGCCATCATCATTTAATCATACAGTAAAGCTGCATGCCCTCGGGAAAAATTACGGCTGTAGTTTCCCCTTGCTTTCGGCCGTTCGCAGTACCAGCACAGCAAGGCCGTTTTGGTTATTGTTACAAGGCCAGATCAGTCAATCATCCAGACTGTTGCCCGTGCAACTACTGAAAAGGCTGCTGCCCCTCTTCAGGAACCACACGTTTGTCTGGCCTCTCAACAGATACCCCTTCGTTGTGGTTGCACCTACGGTACGGCTATCTGTATCGCTGAGGCACGCAAGCCTCCCCACCAACGGCAAGGTCCATGGTTCCTATCTGAAAAAGACTCCACTGTCTCATTGACCTTCTGTGTCAAATTAGCTAACTTCTCCCTAAAAAATCTTGCACTATTCTGCTTACGATATCTTTGTCGTAACCCATCTGCCAGTTCTTCCAAAGTGCTCGCCTTACTAAGCGTCTCACAGTACATCACGAACGTCTTGGCTTCCCCTCGCAAGTCGCAAATTTGCCATACGTAACGTAGTTACGTCCGACCAATTGCTCATTGCAGCTGTTGCCAAAACATCGTTAATGAACGCTGTGACATTATCTGCTGTTTTACCCGAGAAAGGTGTGATCAGGTTAGCTACTGAAGGATATATTGCAAGGTTGGACATTGCTACTGACTTGCACTCACTTGAACTCGTTGCGACTCTTGCGCCGAACGCAAGATCTCCATTTGCGTCATTAATTCTTCATGACGTAACTTATACTGTGCATTCTCTTCTAACAATTTTGAGACTTGCTCCGTCAGAGCAGCTGTACTCACTTCAATACTAATGGATCTTGTTTCGGGCATGATTTGTGCAAATCGCCAACGACTTACGCTATACTGAATTTTCTCCTCTGAACAATAACTACAGTAGATACTGAACTCCTTTGTCACAGTTGAGCACTGCACACAAGAAGACAAACAAGAATCACAATGCACAACTAAACAAAATTATTCCTCCCGCCTTGTTATTGCCCAGCAAGACTCTCTACAATTGTGCGCTGCGTGACCAAACCGTCTACAAATTGAACGTTCTACTGGTACAAACTTCGTGCATGGCTCCCCATGCCCCGTTAAATTACACACAGTACATCTGAATGGTACCAAGTACATTTCCCAACTGTTTCCCTTAAACTCAGATAAATCTGCTGTTTCCGCAGGTCTCACAAAGTGCACTCCCAACAAACAACGTGCATCCATAGTTACTAACAAAGATCGCCTCCTGCACTTACCACAAGGCTCCATAGAGTCGACAGTTCTGACCCCAACTCTGTGGTGTCAGTCCTGCAGTGGCGGTGTCGACTCCAGACACCAGATCCGCAGGCCAGTGCTGTAGTGGGCGGTTCGAACACATCTGATACCAAATCCGTAGGTGGTGGGCGCGAGGACTTCTGACACCAAATCTGTAGGCAGTGGGCGCGAGGACTTCTGACACCAAATCTGTAGGCGCCCCGGTGGTCCTGGTCGCCTACGGTGGACTGGATGGCCGAGCGGTGACCTCTCCAGTTGTCAGGATGCTAGGAAATGGTCGTAGAAGCGTCAGAAACGCCAAAGAAACATTGTTAATTCATAACACTTGTATTCCTGCCGAGTACAATGTGGCTTGGTGAAATCAATGACCTTCCCGAGTCCTCGCTGACTCGTAGTGATGACACCAGCTCCGCACCGCACAGTCTTGCTAGGGCAGCAATGCGTACTGTGATGTAGCGAAGGCATGTCCTTATTGCGTACTTCGGCCACGCATGGCTGGTGGCACCTGGTTGGCCGGCTGGCTCGGCTGCAGACAGCAGGAGGCTCCGGGTTGGAGTCCAGGCGCTGTCGGCACGAGAGGCGTTCTCATAGTGCGGATTGTACTCTATCCCACCCCGTCTTCTTCCCTGCTCCTCCTGGTGGCATGTCCACAGTGGACGGGTGGAATGGGCTGCAGTCCCTCAGTGTCGTCGGCTCACCCGGTTGTGAAGGCGGGTATCTCGACTACGGCTCACTGATGTGGTGAGCATTGGCGGCGAGCGAGTCTGCTGCGATATCTGCTGATCCTGGGTTGATGATTGACAGCGGCAGCAGAGAGGACCAGAGCTGGTACTGTCCCCTCACGTCTGCTGCTGGATGGGCCGCCCTTACTGCAACATCTCCTTAATAAAGTTTAACACGTCGATCACCGAGCTGAGCGCTACGCAGCGACCCAGTACACATCTAACTTCAAGTCTAACTGCGAGTGCGAGTGCCTTGTTGCTATCGAAGCTGGCGTGCTTAAAGGAAGCACGAGCGACGTCTTGACGTCATGCTCGTTTGTAATGACCGCATTCGTTCCACTTATACTGCTGATTCATCTGTCGCACTCGCCCCTTAGGTGTTACGTGTTGTTGCGATAGACTTACGCGAAGTTGTGAAATGCAGTACAGCTGACGCTATACCTCTGTCTTGCACTCTACAAAAGTCTCCATCTAACACATAGCCGCGTGCTAAGCAATTCTCTCCCGCCTGTTGTGTGTAACCCGGCCATTGCCCCTGCGTGGCGACACATTCCATATCTGTGCAATCCTCTTACCTCTTGGCTAATCTACTGCCTCTGGCTCTCGGGATAGGCAACGAAACTTTGACAATATTCCACGTTTCCAACTCTTTACTATTCCGCGACACTACATTTATGAGCTCTAGCTGTACCTTCTGACCAAATTCTGGCTTTCTACCTTCATTACATTGCGCAACTTATTTTTCTCTTAAAACGTTTTTTTTTTTTTTTTACGTAAACGATTAAGTCTAGAACATAAAGACTCGGTATTTGGGAGATTATAGCACTAAACTATATTGTAACAAAGTTTTAAACATAAATTTTGATTTTTAATTTTCTACTTAATTGTGGTACAATACTTGCGCGCTACGCGCAGACGCGTTAAGGTGACGTGGCCTTACGAGCTGTGAACTGGGGTAAGTCCTGGCACACTAGCTCACCTCTGTATCTCACACACGATACAGTGCTTGGCTTGCTACATAATGACTGCAGCCTCTCTGCCCGCCAGCTTCGCACTGCTCTGTACGAAGTAGGGGATGCAGGTTCGTGCTATGCGTGTTACATCCAGATGTGTACGGAAGTGGTGGGAAGATACTAGCATGATTTGTGCCTGTTGTTACTTGTGAACAAATAGCGACCACTCCAGTGATTGTCAGAGTGACGTCACGTTTTTGCGCAGAACCTGTCATGTCTTCTGCGAGAGGATTTTGGTCTGTGTTCCTCTTTATTGCTGTGTGGTGCTGCAGCTGTGACGTTTACCCAGAGTGAATGTTAACAGCGCTAGGCAACACTGTGGACAGTGGTTGTGCAACAGTACTGAGTCATGTTGCATGCAAGATAGTTGGATTCATCATTCTGTGAGTAATGTGGCTTTAAGTTGTCTTGTTGACTATCGTTCAGTTGTCCACGTGAGTGGTGTCTTTTGGCCATGTTTGCATCACATTAGAGTTTCCTTCTACTCTTGATTTGTGTCTTCTTTATTATATATGTTACAGGAATTGTGCCTAATTAAGTGTGGCGTTTCGTTGCAATGATAAGATGTCTCCTCGTTCCTCCCCAATTTTAATTAATACTAACTTTGACTTCCTTTTCCTTCATTATGTCAGTTTGGATTGATATAAGAAAATATGATGTTTTTGTGCGGTAGAACCAGCTGCTATTTGCTCGTTTGAAAGTTTTTTGTGCCCCGGTAGTTCTGAGAGAGAGGATACAGAAGTTACCACGTCTCGTTGTTTAATTTGACCGCCACCAGGTGACTGTTTCGTAACCAGAACTGTTTATTGGCTAAGGGCTACGTGAAGCCTTCCTGTGCAGAAAGTTAATATAAATTTTACAAATGTTGTTGTTAAAAGCGTAAAGCATTGAGCTTAACAGTATTGATTATTCTCAAGATAATACAGTTGGTGAACTTATTGCCTGAGGTAACAAAATGTATATGTCGGTTGACTGTAGTCAAAATTTATGGAAAATTTATGGAAACTTCGACCGTAGCGGTCGCGCGTTGCCAGACTGTAGTGCCTAGAACCACTCGGCCACGTTAGTGTAATTATTCACTTTGAATAAAATATCATCTCTGTTCGTCTCATTGTGTTTTGCTTTCAGTTATCCTCTGTACTACTCTTCAGTGCTTTCCATATATGGCTTAAGTTAAGAAATTGCGGACAAGCCCATTTCATCCTCAGTCGAATGGACGAACAGAACGGGTTCATAGGACGTTAGTTAAGATGATTAGTCATTATGTAAATTCAGAACACACGGATTGGGACGTGTATTTAAATCTGTTGACAAGCGCATATAACACGAAAGTTCATACAGGAACGGGGCTCTCGCCGTATGAGGTAATTTATGGTCGGAAAATGCCATCACCATTTGATGTGCTCAAACCTCAGGTAGGTTCACAGGATGAGTCAGTGAAGAATTTCGCCAAGAAATTGAGAGACATTTGGCAAAGGGTACGGCGTGCTAATACTAAAGCTTTGGAGAAACAAGAGAGTATTGGGCAAAGAACAGGTAAACTGCCGCAATACAGAATTGGTATATGGGTATTGTTTGCTAATCCTTATGTTCCGAATGGTAAAACGAAGAAGTTTTTGACGAAATATTCTGGACCGTATCAGGTAAATGAAGTAGTGTCTCCAGTGAACGTAAAGTTTCAGTTACCAACCAAGTCGTCAGTAGTACATGTGAGTAGGATTAAACCATTTAAGGGAGCAGTGGATGCGTTACTGCAGATTCCTCCAGCAGTAAAAAAGGGTGTGAGGGTACCAAAGCTAAAAGAACAGCAGAGGAACGTTCCTTACGCACTTAGGTCTAGGGATAAGTAGATTAAGTGTCCAGCCGGCCGGTGTGGCAGTGCGGTTCTAGGCGCTTCAGTCTGGAACCGCGTGACCGCTACGGTCGCAGGTTCGAATCCTGCCTCGGGCATGGATGTGTGTGATGTACTTAGGTTAAATAGGTTTAATTAGTTCTAAGTTCTAGGCGACTGATGACCTCAGAAGTTAAGTCGCATTTTGCTCAGAGCCATTTGAACCATTAAATGTCCTCGGGGAGGAGACAAAGTCGAAAGTGGATTGGCACAAGACACGTATAGGTAACATGGAGTAGGGGATATTGAATGTCACTAGAACCGTGCGGAAGTTGACTTTAGACCTGGAACGGTATGCAGCAAATACCAGGAAAGTGTAGAATGGGGATATACAGGCTATACTGGCGAGATTGAGCCGAATAGACGGGAAAATACAAGTAGCAGCTTTATTGAGGGCATTAGCAGACAGGGTGGATGATGCGCATGTCGAATTGGAAGCGTTATATGAAGCTATGTATCACGCAGTGCATTGGCAATTGAGTGCCACTTTTTTAAGTCCAGATCGGATGCTGAAGGCGTTGCTGAAAGCGCAGAAGGAATTCTCGGAAGGAGTGCATCATGTTGTGCCTCCGGCGAAGCGGAATTTACCGTTATTCTATCGCATGTCTAAAGTGAGAGTAATTACTGATCAGGCGAGTATACACGTAGAAGTGCAAATACGAGTGATGTGTATCAATTCGCGGTACCAGTGTCATACAGTACACCCATATCCAATTATATGGGGTGCACTTGGGGAGTGGGTGCAAGTGCAAACTCGGGACGTGTTGTTAGTGTCAAGATGGAGGAGTGGTCATGTGGTAATGTCTATGGATGATTTGACAGACTGTTTCAGGAGAAGCGTTTTTATTTGTCCAGCAAAGGAGGTGGCAACCCACAATCATTTCTGTGAGATGCAGTTGTTCTTGGGGAATATGGGAACCTTAGAATGCGAAAAGAAGGTGTTACTTCCGAGAACGAAACTTCAGAAAGTTGGGGAACATTGGATTTACTCTGTGTTCGAACTACCGTAATTGCCAATTGTTACAGAAATGGTAGACTGACAGATACATCAAAGCTTGAACTGCATGGCAGTGGGGTATCGCTTAATGGCATTGGATGTGAAATAGTGGGGAAGCATTTTCACCTACCAGCTACTTTCACAGGTTCAACAATGATTAACGTGACACAGCCTATCTTGTATTTTCCAGAGGAACCGCCACACATATTGCCTCACCAGAACCTAACGTTTATTAACGAGTCCTTGGATCCCACATTGCTACAATCTCTAGATAGCCTGATTATCTCAGGAAAAGAGCAGATCTCAGTTAATCAACTACTGCAGCATGTGAAGCAATACCGTGAGAAACGTAAGCAAAACACAATTATATTTGGTGTGTCAACGACTAGCATAATCTTAGTTCTAGTGTTTATTTCTGCAACTTACTTTTATATACGGAAAAAGATGTCTCGTTCTGAAATAACAACTGTATATCAAATACCTATGGGATGGATCGGGAATAGTGGAACGTAATGTAAATAGATAACCAATGATAAGATTGGAATCAGTATTAAATATAAATAGATTATTAGTGGACAAGAAAAGTTTGACAGTGTTGAAGGAGTAGTTGTAAGATAACTGTAGAGTATAAGGAAGTATGGCGTGCACAACCGGTAAGTCCAGAATTGTAAAATTCGGGACGAATTCTCTTAAAGGAGGGGAATGTGTAATGTCGCGGAATAGTAAATAGTTGGAAACGCGGAATATTGACAAAGTTTCGTTGCCTAAGCCGAGAGCCACAGGCAGTAGGTTAGCCAAGAGGTAAGAGGATTGCACAGATATTGAATGCGTCGCTACGCAGGGGCAATGGCCCGGTTGCACAAAACAGATGAGAGAGAATTGCTTAGCATTAGGGTTTGTGTTATACGGGGACTTTCGTAGAGTGCAAGACAGAGGTGTAGTGTCAGCTGTAATGCAGTTCACAACTTCACGTAAGTCTGTCGCAACAACACGTAACTCTGTCGCAAGAACACCTAAGGGGCGAGTACGACAGATGAATCAGCAGTATAAGTGGAACGAATGCGTTCATTACAAACGGGCATGACGTCAAGACGTCGCTCGTGCATCCTTTAAACACGCCAGCTTTGATAGCAACAAGGCACTCGCAGTTAGACTTGCAGTTAGATGTGTACTGGGTCGCTGCGTAGCGCTCAGCTCTGTGATCGACATGTTAATCTTTATTAAGGAGATGTTGCAGTAAGGGCGGCCCATCCAGCAGCAGACGTGAGGGGACAGTACCAGCTCTGGTCCTCTCTGCTGCCACTGTCAATCATCGACCCAGGATTAGCAGACATCGCGGCAGACTCACTCGCCACCAATGCTGACCACATCAGTGAGCCGTCGTCGAGATACTGTGGGGCCTAGGCCCTGTGCATCCACCGTCACAACCGGTTGAGCCGACGACACTGGAGGACTGCAGCCCGTTCTGACCGTCCACCGCGGACGAGCCACCAGGAGGAGCAGGGAAGAAGATGGGGTGGGACAGAGTACACTCCGCACTACGAGAACGCCTCCGGTGTCGACAGCGCCGGGACTCCAATCTGGAGCCTCCTGCTGTCCGCAGCCGAGCCGGCCGGCCAGTCGGGCGCCACCAGCCACGCGCAGCCGAAGTACAAAGTAAGGACATTCCGTCGCTACATCACAGCACACTGCGCTGCGCTAGCAAGACTGTGCGACCTGGAGTTAATGTCATCGCTACGAGTCAGTGAGGACTCGGGAAGGTCGTTGATATCACCAAGCCACATTGTACTCGGTAGGAGTGAAGGTGTTATGAATTAATAATGTTTCTTTGGCGTTTCTGACGCCTCCACAGCCATTTCCTAGCATCTTGACAACTGGAGAGGTCACCGCTCGGTCATCCAGTCCACCGTAGGCGACCAGGACCACCGGGGCACCTACATAAATAAGGGGTGCAGGTTTCCAAAATCATATAACAAAAATTAACATCGGAATCCATGTTTTAGGGAAAAGTCAGAGGTGCTAAGTAATTTCTTTTATGCTTCAGTTCACCCCATACATAAAAATTGAAAGTTGTTGAGTAATTGATTAAAAACCAATTTTTTAATTAAAATGTGCCCAATTGTTGTAGATTAAGTACCTCTGATTTTAATGATAGAGAATTTTGGTTAAAGTGAATGATAAAACATACAGGGTGTTTAAAAAATGACCGGTATATTTGAAACGGCAATAAAAACTAAACGAGCAGCGATAGAAATACACCGTTTGTTGCAATATGCTTGGGACAACAGTACATTTTCAGGCAGACAAACTTTCGAAATTACAGTAGTTACAATTTTCAACAACAGATGGCGCTGCAAGTGATGTGAAAGATATAGAAGACAACGCAGTCTGTGGGTGCGCCATTCTGTACGTCGTCTTTCTGCTGTAAGCGTGTGCTGTTCACAACGTGCAAGTGTGCTGTAGGCAACATGGTTTATTCCTTAGAACAGAGGATTTTTCTGGTGTTGGAATTCCACCGCCTAGAACACAGTGTTGTTGCAACAAGACGAAGTTTTCAACGGAGGTTTAATGTAACCAAAGGACCGAAAAGCGATACAATAAAGGATCTGTTTGAAAAATTTCAACTGACTGGGAACGTGACGGATGAACGTGCTGGAAAGGTAGGGCGACCGCGTACGGCAACCACAGAGGGCAACGGGCAGCTAGTGCAGCAGGTGATCCAACAGCGGCCTCGGGTTTCCGTTCGCCGTGTTGCAGCTGCGGTCCAAATGACGCCAACGTCCACGTATCGTCTCATGCGCCAGAGTTTACACCTCTATCCATACAAAATTCAAACGCGGCAACCCCTCAGCGCCACTACCATTGCTGCACGAGAGACATTCGCTAACGATATACTGCACAGGATTGATGACGGCGATATGCATGTGGGCAGCATTTGGTTTACTGAAGAAGCTTATTTTTACCTGGACGGCTTCGTCAATAAACAGAACTGGCGCATATGGGCAACCGAAAAGCCCCATGTTGCAGTCCCATCGTCCCTGCATCCTCAAAAAGTACTGGTCTGGGCCGCCATTTCTTCCAAAGGAATCATTGGCCCATTTTTCAGATCCGAAACGATTACTGCATCACGCTATCTGGACATTCTTCGTGAATTTGTGGCGGTACAAACTGCCTTAGACGACACTGCGAACACCTCGTGGCTTATGCAAGATGGTGCCCGGCCACATCGCACGGCCGACGTCTTTAATTTCCTGAATGAATATTTCGATGATCGTGTGATTGCTTTGGGCTATCCGAAACATACAGGAGGCGGCGTGGATTGGCCTCCCTATTCGCCAGACATGAACCCCTGTGACTTCTATCTGTGGGGACACTTGAAAGACCAGGTGTACCGCCAGAATCCAGAAACAATTGAACAGCTGAAGCAGTACATCTCATCTGCATGTGAAGCCATTCCGCCAGACACGTTGTCAAAGGTTTCGGGTAATTTCATTCAGAGACTACGCCATATTATTGCTACGCATGGTGGATATGTGGAAAATATCGTACTATAGAGTTTCCCAGACCGCAGCGCCATCTGTTTTTGAAAATTCTAACTACTGTAATTTCGAAAGTTTGTCTGCCTGAAAATGTACTGTTGTTCCAAGCATATTGCAACAAACGGTGTGTTTCTATCGCTGCTCGTTTGGTTTTTATTGCCGTTTCAAATATACCGGTCATTTTTGAAACACCCTGTACCAAGTGATAGAGCTATACGAAATTTGAGACTTATAGTAGTAATAACTGCTGACACAAGTTCTCATAATGATATGGTTCAGAGGTAACGATCTACCGTTAGTTTCACTCTAAAAATTCTAGAAGGCAAAATTTTCATTCCAGTGAGCTGAAACTTTTTCGGTAATTTCAAGCAGCTTAACTCAATACAAATAAAAATTGAGAGGTTTCTGAAGTAATTTGTAACTATATTATTAAAGTTTATGTGCCCGAGAAAGCGGTCGTTCGGAGGATGCTGCAGTATGCAAATAGCTGTAGACAACAGATGTTCTCTCGGCCGTCCGCTCCGGAACCTACATAAATGCAGCACGAGAGGCAGTTGCACAGTTCACTTCGCACTCAGCTACGTAAGATCGACGCCTGTCAAACGTCGGATCTCGCTTGCCTCGGATGACGTCAGAGCCGAACTGTGTAAAATCGCTTATTTTACAAAAAAATCGGATAGTCAACTTGCGAGGACTGTACAGCGTCCTGGATCGCTTAGAATTCGCCAAAGTAACTGGTAGTGTGCCGTCCATGAGAATTACAACTCCGCGTGGCAAGTGGTGACTTTAATTCCACGCCGGCCGCGGTGGTCTCGCGGTTAAGGCGCTCAGTCAGGAACCGCGCGACTGCTACGGTCGCAGGTTCGAATCCTGCCTCGGGCATGGATGTGTGTGATGTCCTTAGGTTAGTTAAGTTTAAGTAGTTCTAAGTTCTAGGGGACTGATGACCACAGAAGTTAAGTCCCATAGTGGTCAGAGCCATTTATTTCCACTTTTATGGCGAGCATTAATTTGGAACATGTATTGCAAAGTTTCATTGAGTATATTAGAACATTTAAGCACTCGGTCACAAATATTGATATTATTTGTTCTAATATAATTCTGAGACGGTCACTGAACCTTAGCAGCTATGTTCAAAGTTTTCATTGAGTAATTTTAGTCAGGGCGAAAGACAATCTGGTAGGAACGTACCGTAGAGGTCGCCTCTGAACTGCGAAATGTGCTGTTAGAATAGAAAGACTTGCTTTGAAGTGAAAATAATGAATTTCCAAGTGTTGTGCTGGAGAAACTTTATGCAATATAATTTTGATTGGAACTTTATACTTTCATTTAAAATCAAAGGCCAGATCCCGCCAAGAAATAGGCGGATAGAAACTTTTCTTTCAGTGGGCTGGGCCAGAATGTGGCCGTGCATACTGTAAATTGAGGTCAGTATGTTTCCCTTCGCTTTCTGGCTGGCCACTAAATTAGTTGCCAGGCTCGCGTGAGATCAACGGCGAACAAACAAATAATGATTAACTTCTACCCGCTGCCCAACAATTACTTGTAATTGCGCAGCATGTAATTGGGCATCATATTCCATATAGAGCAGCAAAAAATGGCAGGCACGTATTCTGCATTAATTGCCGGTGTCTGCACACCATCCATCCGGAGCCGTACTACGTACATGGAGGCGAGCAAATAACCAGTAGCCGCTGGGCCTCCGATGCTAGCGGCTCGACATCCCTATAGTGCTGATCGATCGTTCCTCAGTGACCCAGTAACTGACACCGCCCGACTGCTTCCCAGCTCCTCGTCCACAGGGCGACGCTGCTCCACTCCTGCTACGGGTACAGACAATACTCACCACATAGCAGTCACGGCAGGTCTCTCTGTTACTGACTGCAGGGACGTTCCTGGAACGCCTCAGTGTTCTCATGCTGATCACAAGTTTGGTCAGGAGCTCTTGAGGTAGGGCGTTCCATTCATCCTACAGTGAAGTTGGCGGCTGCTGGATAGCCTTTGTTGGACGTGGACACTCGATAATACGTCTCCCCGACGCATCCCACATGTGTTCAATGGATTTTAAATGGGGGAATGTGCAGGACAGTCCATTCACCGAACATCTCGTTCCAAGAGGTCCACCATCTGTGTTGTTAGATGCAGTCGTGTACTGTTATCCATAGAAATGAAACTATGACAAAATCACCCGTCCGAAGAGGCATGTAAGAAAGGAGTACAGTGAAACTTCCTGGCAGATTAAAACTGTGTGCCTGACCGAGACTCGAACTGGGAACCTTTGCACTTCGCGGGCAAGTGCTCTACCATCTGAGCTACCGAAGCACTGTGCTTCGGTAGCTCAGATGGTAGAGCACTTGCCCGCGAAATGCAAAGGTTCCGAGTTCGAGTCTTGGCCGGGCACACAGTTTTAATCTGCCAGGAAGTTTCATATCAGCGAACACTCCGCTGCAGAGTGAAAATCTCATTCTGGAAAGAGTACACTGTTTTCCTTTTTACCAAGACACATTTCGCTGAAGCTACAGCATTATTAGTCACTTTTTTAATTTCTTTCTATTAAATAACAGGATGAAAAGTAATAACAAATCCTAAAATAGAAAAAAATTTATTCATGTCTTCAATCACATTAAGTGATAGTTTTGATTTCGTGTATTATGCATTGTAGCTCTCTTTGTTTCTCAGTTTGTCATCTGTAAACACAGAAAGCCTAACGTAGAAAGTTATTTACACCGACCATTTACGAATTTGAACCTTACAGTTAACATTAAGTAGTTGCAAATTTTTAAAACGGGATTACTACTTCCGAATAAGATATTATTACAAGTGTCGAAACCACGGTGAAGCTCTAATAAACCTTTATTTGCAGCTGGTTAGCTGATTTTTTCAACCTCTTCAGATTTACATAGTTGGCGTTTTGCAGCCATGTTTAAGATTTTGAAATACGAGCCTGCCAAGGTATCAAAGTATATGGACATTAACTTTAAAATTTTGAAAACAGGGATACTAGCAATGAGGAAGATATTTCTACAAATATCGAAACCACGGTCACTGGCTAGTAAACATTTAGTTGCAACTGGTTGGATGGTTTTTCAACCTTTTCATTGGGTGTGCTTGCATCTGTGTATGCAAAATGTATCCGCTTGATTCATTTGCTTTCTCCATTACCTTCACTGTAAAAACTGCACATACACACTTTTCAAAGGATACTGGGGCAATGAGAAAATGTAAGTGGAAGTATATAGTATACAAGGCACAAGCACACCACACATGCATGTTCATCAGTAGATTACACGTTACCGGTTCTCACCAAAGAAGGTACTTCGGCATTATCGAATATTCAGTTTTTTTGGTCCAGTTGTTATGGTGTGGAGAGTCATCAAGTTACATGGGTGGACTGACTTCCAAATCTTTGAACAAGGTACACTCACTGGTCACATGGCATGTTAAGGTTATTAAAAAAGTAGCTTCATTTTTAGCAATAATGTATACAAAGCAGTTCTATATGCTGCGCTTTTTGTGAGGGGTGGTCTAAGCAAATGCAGAAGCTTAAGTGAAATATGCAATAAATTTAAGTGGTAGATGCTACAAGAAGCACATTGAGATTCATGAAGTAGCTATAATTGAAACTCCTCCAATTGTGTCAATACTAATTTTTCCCATTTTTCAAATGTCTGTAATGTGCAAAATTTATTTCCTTCTCGGCAAAAATTTTCATGATTCCTTAATATCAAACACGTTAAACATATTATATGTGTGAGAAAGATCTTCAGCTGTGACAGCAGATAAAATCTTAACGTTGCGTGGGAACATCTATCGATGCAGAGAGATGTTCATCGCAATGTTTAGGCCACGGCGAGAATGGTGGCATCACCAGCGCAGGCGTTGACAGCATCTGCGACAGTATTACCTAATTACCGAAAAATTCAGAAGCTGTTTTCGGGCTGTACAAGGCCACCAAAGGCGATGGAGATAACCGTTAAAAGCTCGAGGTTTTGCCCTGGATTGATGCGCTAGAAGTCTGAAAAATTTTTGTGCAACAGTGCAGTAGCGAGAGACTTCGTTCTGGTATTGTATTAAGTTTTATCAGAGCATTGGCATAGGAACCCTTTACAAAATGTCTCGCGCGCCTGCGACACGTGTTTGAGCTATCTCCCCCACGCCTGCATAGTGTCATCAGCTTGAGCCACTTCGTCTGTATAGAAGGCGCGTCGTCAGCAATGGCATTAATATTTGTATTTAATTTTGAGATCTTATCTAAAATCAGTTGTTTCATTTATAGCCATAAATTTATTATTTTCCGTTTTTGAAAGTAGCTAATATGTTTTGTGAAACAAACTACGAAATAAAAAGATTGAGACGAACTCTCGCAGATCGTCAAATTATGTTTCCAGCAACATTTCTTAAGCAAAAGCAGATGAATTTTTCGACATGACTCTGTTGATAAATTAAATTAAACGAATGGAGCTAATTTTGTTGACTAACAGAGATAAAGTTGCATGAAGCAAAATTGCGTATCCTATTATGTGTTTTATTTTATTTGTCTTGTTCTGTATAATATGAATTGTGATTTATCTGTGGTCGTCTGAAACAGAACTAGCTTTGCGAGTTATTGAACAGAAACAATCTTAATTACATCAACTGATTTGACAAGCATCTACCCTATGCCTCTGAAAAATCATAAATTCATATTCATTTACATAGTGCACAGAAGTTACTATAAGTCTTAACTGAAGCGCATATGTTTAATAATTTATTACCCACTAGGCTATCGACGGTATTGCACACTGACTTGCTGTTCTGACAAATTCTGAAGCTCACCTCATTGTTTATATATATTTTCTTGTACTTGTGTTTTATCTCCGTCCCGTCGGTTTTTTACCGTCGATTGTGATGGAGTTGTATGCTGATCTCGAGTGCAGCGCTTACACCGTGTTAACGTGCCCGCTTGCATCGTCAATTAACAAGAACATTGAAGCCCTTAGTGTTAAAAATGGGAGAGCGTTTGTTCAAAGAACAGTCAGCCAACATATTACTTCTTTCCACGTGCAGTTCCCGAAATGACGTAGACGATAAACTTTGACTTCACACACAGATGTCCACATCTACCTCGGTACTCCGTAAGCCATCTTGCGGTGTGTGATAGAAGGTACTATGCGTCCACTGTCACTTGACCCCCTCCTGTTCCAGTCGCTGACAGTTAGCGGGATGAACGATGGCCTGTAGGCCTCCGTGTGGGGTCCTAATTTTATCTTCATTGTCTTCTCACGACATACACGTAGGAGAAAGCAGTATATTTCTTGACTCTTCTGGGAATCTGCGCTGTCGGAACTTTAAACAGTAGACCGTACCGTGATACAGAACGCCTTACAGCGTCTGCCACTGGGGTTTGATTATCATCTCCGTGTGAATCCCACACTGACGAGCAATATTCAAGAATTACTCCAACGATTGTTTTGTAATCTGCTTCCTTCGCTGACGGTATATATTTCCTGAGGATTCATCCAGTGGATCTCAGTATGGCGTTTCCCTTGCTGCGGTTATTTTTATTTTTATTTTTATTTTTAAATCGTTCCATACAGACACTCTTAGACATTTTATGGAAGTAACTGCTTCCAGTGATTGTTCTGCCATCGTGTAATCTTTTTGTCTACGTATATGCAATACGACGAATTTGTTTGTATTGATGGTCAATCGACACTCCCTGCACCAAACGTGAATTTTTGCAGATCCTCCTGCATTTCACTGCGACTTTTTTGTTTGTAAGAGCATCATCGGTAAAAATCGTCGTGGAAGTTCCGATGCTGTCTACAACGCTATTTATGTTCAGAGTGTTCCATAATAAGACAGGAATGACCATTCCAAGCAAAAATGTCAAGTTTACATGGGCCCTAAAATGTACCTACATCTACATACATACTCTGGAAGCCACCGTACGGGAGGTACCCCTTTTCTGTTCAACAAGCGTAAAGAGCATAAAGAGCAAGGAAAACACGCAAGGCTATATACCTCCATACGAGCCCATCTTACCTTCGTGGTAATTACGCGAAATGTACGCTGGTGGCAGTAGAAACGTTCTGCAGTCAGCTTCAAATGCCGGTTCTCTAAATGTTCTCAATATTCGTCCTCGAAAAGATTAGATTAGATTAGATTAGATTAATACTAGTTCCATGGATCATGAATACGATATTTCGTAATGATGTGGAACAAGTCGAATTTTCCAATACATGACATAATTAGGTTAATTTAACAACATACTTAAGTTAATATAACAACTTTATTTTTTTGTGTGTTTTTTGTTTTTCTTTATTTTTTATTTTTATTTTTTTATTTATTTTTTAACATTTTTGTTTTTTTCTTTTTTTCTTAATTTATATCTAAAAATTCCTCTATGGAGTAGAAGGAGTTGTCATTCAGAAATTCTTTTCATTTCTTCTTGAATACTTGTTGGTTATCTGTCAGACTTTTGATACTATTTGGTAAGTGACCAAAGACTTTAGTGCCAGTATAATTCACCCCTTTCTGTGCCAACGTTAGATTTAATCTTCAATAGCGACGATCATCCTTTCTCCTAGTATTGTAGCTATGCACACTGCTATTACTTTTGAATTGGGTTTGGTTGTTAATAACAAATTTCATAAGAGAGTATATATACTGAGAAGCTACTGTGAATATCACTAGATCCTTAAATAAATGTCTGCTGGATGATCTTGGGTGGACTCCAGCTATTATCCTGATTACACGCTTTTGTGCAATAAATACTTTATTCCTCAGTGATGAATTACCCCAAAATATGATGCCATATGAAAGCAATGAGTGAAAATAGGCGTAGTAAGCTAATTTACTAAGATGTTTATCACCAAAATTTGCAATGACTCTTATTGCATAAGTAGCTGATCTCAAACGTTTCAGCAGATCATCAATGTGTTTCTTCCAATTTAATCTCTCATCAATGGACACACCTAAAAATTTGGAATATTCTACCTTAGCTATATGCTTCTGATTAAGGTCTATATTTATTAATGGTGTCATACCATTCACTGTACGGAACTGTATGTACTGTGTCTTATCAAAATTCAATGAGAGTCCGTTTACAAGGAACCACTTAGTAATTTTCTGAAAGACAGTATTGACAATTTCATCAGTTAATTCTTGTTTGTCAGGTGTGATTACTATACTTGTATCATCAGCAAAGATAACTAACTTTGCCTCTTCATGAATATAGAATGGCAAGTCATTAATATATAATAAGAACAACAAAGGACCCAAGACTGATCCTTGTGGAACCCCATTCTTGAAAGTTCCCCAGTTTGAGGAATGTGCTGATCTTTGCATGTTATGAGAACTACTTATTTCAACTTTCTGCACTCTTCCAGTTAGGTACGAATTAAACCATTTGTCCACTGTCCCACTCATGCCACAATACTTGAGCTTGTCTAGCAGAATTTCATGATTAACACAATCAAAAGCCTTTGAGAGATCACAAAAAATCCCAATGGGTGGTGTTCGGTTATTCAGATCATTCAAAATTTGACTGGTGAAAGCATATATGGCATTTTCTGTTGAAAAACCTTTCTGGAAACCAAACTGACATTTTGTTAGTACTTCATTTTTACAGATATGTGAAGCTACTCTTGAATACATTACTTTCTCAAAAATTTTGGATAAAGCTGTTAGAAGGGAGATTGGACGGTAGTTGTTGACATCAGATCTATCCCCCTTTTTAAGCAAAGGTATAACAATAGCATATTTCAGTCTATCAGGGAAAATGCCCTGTTCCAGAGAGCTATTACACAGGTGGCTGAGAATCTTACTTATCCGTTCAGAACAAGCTTTTAGTATTTTGCTGGAAATGCCATCAATTCCATGTGAGTTTTTGCTTTTAATCAAGTTTATTATTTTCCTAATTTCAGCGGGAGAAGTAGGTGAGACTTCAATTGTATCAAATTGCATAGGTATGGCCTCTTCCATTAACAGCCTAGCATCTTCTAATGAAGAAGAACGTGAGCATCCCTCTGATGAGTCCCATTTGAGTTCCCAAAACATCTCTGTAATACTTCCGTGTTGTTCATCTCTAGCAGTCCGAGGTGGACTGCTACGATGACTTTCTTTAATACGATCTGGTGCGGATCCCAAACACTTCAAGACTATTCAACAGTTGGTCGCACTAATATCCTGTATGCGATCTCCTTTAAATTGAACCGTACTTTGCTAATATTCTCCCATTATACCAAAATCGATCATTCGCCTTCCCTGCTACGCCCCTTGTATGCTTATTCCATTTCACATTGAATTTCAACGTTAGTCCTAGATACCTAATTGATGTGACTTTATCAAACAGCACACTACTAGTACTGTATTCGAACATTATGCGTTTTTTTTTGCTGTTGATCTGACAACTTACATTTTTCTACGTTTACATACAGCTAGCTGCCCTTCCTCGCACAAACTACAAGTTTTGTCTAAGTCATCTTGTATCCTCCTACACTTACTGTCAACGACGGCACTTTCTTGTACTCCACAGCATCATCTGATGCTGCTTTCCCTATTCGCAAGATTATTTGTACATACAGGGTGTCCCGAAATTCACGTTGAAAACTTCTAGGATTTGTAGAGAGGAGAGAGTACACAACATTTTGAATAGTAACCTATGTCCGGAACCGCACCTTTTTCATACTACAGGCTTTTGAAAACATGTTTGCTAGGTAGGTGTGCAACAGCTTAGTCATGGTGGGGGAGTGGTTAAGTCGGATCGGCTGATGTCATTTAACGTTTTTCCTACCTCTCAGACGTCTTTTGACTCTCATCCGCGTGGCTCCGAATGTTAGAGACACGTGGTTTGAAACACGTTTTGGTCTTATGTCAAAGCGGTAGATGGATCAAAACAAAATGTCCAGACACTCTGTGGCCAAAATAGTACTGTAACAGAGAATGACATACTAAAGGCCGAAATACTAAATGTCTTTTTCCAAGACTGTCTCACAGAGGAAGACTGCGCCATAGTTCCTTCTCTAGATCGTCACACAGATGACAAAATGGTAGATATGGAAATAGATGACACAGAGAAAAATAATTAAAATCGATGAAAAGAGGAAAGGCCGCTGAACCTGAAGGGATACCACTTCGATTTTACACAGAGTACGCGAAGGAACTTGCCCCCCTTCTTGCAGCGGTGTACCGTAGGTCTCTAGAAGAGCGTAGCGTTCCAAAGGATTGGAAAACGGCACAGGTCATCCCCGTTTTCAAGAAGGGACGTCGAACAGATGTGCAGAACTGTAGACCTATATCTCTAACGTCGATCAGTTGTAGAGTTTTGGAACACGTATTATGTTCGAGTATAATGACTTTTCTGGAGACTAGAAATCTGTTCTGTAGGAATCAGCGTGGGTTTCGTAAAAGACGATCGTGTGAAACCCAGCTCGCGCTATTCGTCCACGAGACTGAGAGGGGTTCCCGGGAAGATGCCGTGTTTCTTGACTTCCCTAAGGCGTTCGATACAGTTCCCCATAGTCGTTAAATGAACGAAGTAAGAGCATATGGAATATCAGACCAATTGTGTGATTGGATTGAAGAGTTCCTAGATAACAGAACGCAGCATGTCATTCTCAATGGAGAGAAGTGTTCCGAAGTAAGAGTGATTTCAGGTGTGTCGTAGAGGAGTGTCGTAGGACTGTTGCTATTCATATTATATATAAATGACGTTGTGGATAACATTGGAAGTTCACTGAGGCTTTTTGCGGATGATGCTGTAGTATATCGAGAGGTTGTAACAATGGACAATTTACTGAAATGCAGGAGGATCTGCAACGAATTGGAGCATGCTGCAGGGAATGGCAACTGAATCTCAATGTAGACAAGTGTGATGTGCTGCGAATACATAGAAAGAAAGCCCCTTTATCATTTAAATTACAATATAGCAGGTCAGCAACTGGAAGCAGTTAATTCCATAAATTATCTGAGAATAGGAATTAGGAGTGATCAAAAATCGAATGACCATATAAAATTTTTAGACGGTAAAGCAGATGCCAGACTGAGATTCATCGGTAGAATTCTAAGGAAATGCAGTCCTAAAACAAAGGAAGTAGGTTACAGTACACTTGTTCGCCCACTGCTTGAATATTGCTCACCGGTGTGGGATCCGTACCAAACAGGGTTGATAGAAGAGGTAGAGAAGATCCAACGGAGAGCAGCGCGCTTCGTTACAGGATCATTTAGTATTCGCGAAAGCGTTACGGAGATGATAAACTCCAGTGGAAGAATCTGCAAGGGAGACGCTCAGTAGCTCGGTACGGTGTTTTGTTGAAGTTCCGAGAACGTACCTTCACCGAGGAGTCAAGCAGAATATAGCTCCCTCCTACATGTATCTCGCTATAGAGACCACGAGGATAAAATCAGAGAGATTAGAGCCCACACAGAAGCATACCGACGATCTTTCTTTCCACGGACAATACGAGACTGGAATAGAAGGGAGAACCAATGGAGGTACTCAAGGTACCCTCCGCCACACACCGTCAGGTGGCTTGCGGAGTATGGCTGTAGATGTAGAATACACGTATATCATCCTTCTGTATGGCGAAGCTTACGGTAATGGAAAGAGCTGCTCGTCGCCTTTATCAAGACCGTTCTCCACAACCTCCGACTCCGTTACATAAACTTTTCGCCACAGTTACGCTACGACTTTGAGAAAGGGTACCTTAACAGTCAGCAGGCGTGACTGTTGTGTTTCAAGGAGACGCCACAATCCCGAATTCAAAGAGCTTCTGCTGTATCACGTCGAAGAGAACTCGTCATGAGTAGACGAGGAATTTCTTTGGCTATTAATGAGTAGAACTGTAAAACAGATTATTGTATGACGTATGCGTTGCCGGCGATAGACTTCAGTTGTCTGCAGTAGTCTTGAGTAGCCTGCGTGAGTCGGCAGTAGTCGGCGCGTGCCTGTGCGTGTCGGCAGTCTGCTCTGGTCGGGACTTTGGACGATGAGTATTATTGTAGAAGGTAAAGAAGCAGCCTTGCTCATATCTAGTAATGTATATTAACTGTCATTAATTTCTTTAAAAAAATTGCACCAATAATAATTTTTATAATATAAAGTAATTTTTTTAAGATAAGCATTCATTTCAATTTAAAGAATATTTCCAATGCATGATCATTCCTTCCAAGAATCAAAAAAAAAATATAGGCCTGCATTGCACGAAGCTGTGCCGACAAGTTTTGACGTAAGAGCAGATATATTGGCAGTTTTTATTGAGGTAAGAATTTTTCCTTTTTTATTCAGAATACAGGGCCGAGGCGCAGCGCTGTTGTCGTCATAAAATTTACCAGGTTACAGAATTTTTTTTTATTATTTCCGGGTTTAGGAATTGAATTTTGTGGTTACATTAAATGTGAATGCATTTCAGCATAGAGATCATAAATGGGAGCCAATTTTGTTCAGAGGTTACATTAAAATTAGCTTTGTTCAGAGGTTACAATGCTTTAAAAATTCATTTAATTATTATTTTTGTGCGGAGGCTACACTTGGTTCTTGGTTCCTTTTAAATTATTTTGTGGGGAGGTTACACTTGGTTCATGGTTCATATTGTAAGATATAAATATTTTTGTGGGGAGGTTACATTATGTACGGGTGACTCCTAATCAATTACTTGTAACTGTGGTCTCGTTACCAACCTGTTTCAAATAGTTGTAGCACGGATTTGGTACGTTTTCGTACATAGGTTCCAATTGAAAATATTATCTGCGCACTGTCTTCTACAAGTTCTAGTAGTTTGTAGCGGGAATTTCCGAGCACATTACACAGAAAATAACGGTGGTCGTATCACACTTCCATGGAGCACTCCTGTTCTCTGATGAACACTCGCTGTCGAAGACAAATACTGCGTTTCTTTACTTATGAAGATTTCGTGCCACACACATACCTGGAAACCTAATCCGCATGCTTGTACCTTCGTCAACTGATAGTGTGACGCCGTATGAAAAGGAATATGGAAACTGTCTGTTGCATTTCATCCGTGTTCGCTTTGTCTCATGTGCGAAATGGGCAAGCTGAGTTTCGCACCAGCGATGCTTTTTAAAACTGTGTAGATTTGTCGACAGAAACTTTTTCCCCTCAAAAAAATTTACTATACTTGAACTGAGATGATGACAAGGATGCTGCAGCAAACCGATGTTAAATACATCGGTCCTTAAATTCGCGGTCACGTTCTCTTGCCCTTTCTATATACAACAGTCACTCACATTTTTTTCTTTCCATTCGCTTGAGACTTCGCGCTGGACTGGAGATTCGCGATAAATGAAAACTAAATAAGGGACCAATACTGGACAGTACTCTTTCTAAGAGCGAACTGCGCTACCATCATGACTTGTCAACTTATTTACTTTCAACTCTTTCAGTTGTTTCTCTACACCAGCGATGCTTATTGCTGTGTCATCCATACAGAAGTCTGTGAGATGGCCAAACAGCGGTACGTTTGCGCAATTCTTGTATGTGAACGATTTCTTAAATGGGAAATTTGAAACTACAGCTTTACTTTTGCTGTCCTCTACTGCCACATCGGACTGGTCAACGACGAACTGTACAGAAGCCTCAGAGTCACTTAGCGATTTTACGTTTGACCAAAATTTTCTCGGATTCTCGGTAAGATCTTGTGAATTAACGAGCATTTCTCTCTCATTTAAGTATATGTCCGAAAGAGTCAGTCTTCAGGAAATATGAAACTCTATCGTCCAGAGCCGCGTGCCACAAAGAGTGCAGATTTGCCACAAGATGGGGAAATTCACAGGCATCTGTTGCCTACTGAGGCCTAAGCGAAGTAGTACGCAAGTGAGACAGACGAGAAAGTGCATCATAGGGAAACCCAGTAGAATCCGTTTGTGGCTAAGGAGATGTAGCAATGTGAAATATGGCGGACCTAAGATCGGCCGTAAAGGGAAACATTTACAGAAACTATTTAATTCTGTAGTAATACAGGGAATTAAGCCACAGTTATTTTAATCTACCATCCTTCATAAATTTTCGTGATGATCCCAATAAAACTTGAACATTGTTCATATCTATAATAGTTTTGTGAATAGTTTGGTAACAAAGACCTGAGTGCTAAAGTCTAAACGCTTTGGTCGATCTTAATAATCGACATTTCACATAGATGTGCGTCATTAAAATGACAAATGCTGTAAATATCAACTCTGTAACTTTATTTCTTTAAAAGATACAGTGAATTTAAATTATCTGTATTTTCAGTTAAGTAACAGATCATCATTTCCTCCACACAAAACACATTGAACGATGACAGCATGACACCTTATTGAATCATTAGGTAATAGAATATCTGTTGTAAAGTTTACTGCAAAATAGTTACTTATGTTATTTATTTAAGCACATTGGTGCAACGCTATTGGCCATGACATTTAATGTTAAGGAGCAAATTGTATTGGTTTTATGTAAATGAATTTAACGTTTATTATGTAATGGATATTATCGTTACTTCATTTAGAACGTGAAAGTGGTAAAGCTTTGATTATTTAAATATGTTAAAATGTAAAATAATGTAGAATAAGCTGTAGCCAATCAGATGGACGGCTTCAGGAAAGGGAACTGCCCTCGTCAGTTGAGCGAGGATATTCGGCGCGCGGAAAACGCGGCCGGCGACGGACACAGAGAGTGCCGTTGCAGACGCGAAAGCGGACAGTTCGGTTGAAGACACCAAAGTGAATGGCCCAGATTGAGACTTGAAAGCAGACAGTCGGTCTGTAGGCAGCTATGAAGTGAAACGGCTTAGAAAATTTCGCGTTGTGAGGTATCGCAGGACTCAGCCTCTGAACGCTGAGCAGCCGCGCGCCTGGCGTGAACTCAAAACTTTTCGCATAAAAGACGAGGTGGAGTATCGGACTTGGGTTTCGTAATGAGATTGTGAATTATCGAACTGTGTCAAAGGGTATCCGTTCGAGTGTAACAGTAACTCTAAATACGACCACTTTCTCTATTAGTATGCTTTCTGAATAAATATTATTCTAACCAAATAGCAACTTTGTGGCCTATAACATTTATGTGTCTTTAATTTAGTTCCTGATATTATCATTACAGTTTTTATATGTTATGTTAACGATATATCTCGCAAACTGGCCGTCAACCAGACAGTTTAACCAAAGGGTCACAAGTGCCTAATTTAGGGCGAGTAATGCGACACGTGCTGTTCAATGGCTAGACAAGTTTGTGCCAAGACATTTAGACGAAGAGGAATCGTATGTGAGCCCGAACATCTTTGGAATGTTAGCTCGCAATCTATTACTAACATATGACGGTGGTAGTTGTAAGACTCGTGTGTCTATCTTTTTACAGCCGTACGAATTTCTACTCGTATTTTCCTGTCGACTTTTGCAAGTTCTCGCTTCAACCGAGAGAGCAACAGCCTTTGTTTCTATAGCATTTTTCGAATTTCGTTGTTAAACCACGGTGGTTCTTTTCCGTTTTTAATCCACTTACTTAGCACATACTTCTCCAGAGTATGATTTGCTCATATTTCCTCTACGTCCCTTGCACTTGAACTAAATGATACTAATTAACTGTCTAAGTCGGATGGTAACAACGGTGTATCTTCTATTTCTACCCGAAATACTCCCCTGGCTTTCTGGATTGCTTTATTTAGCAACCAAAGTAGCTATGAAGACATCATGGTCACCAATTCCTGCGTCTGTATTGACGACGTCGGTGAGCTAGGTCTAAAATATTTCCATTTCTTGTGGGCTGACAAACTATCTGCTGAAGACACTTTTCGGAAAAAACTGTTCAAAAGAACTTCGCAGGACTGTCTGTCTGAACCCCTTGCAATAAATCCATACACGTCCCGGTCGATACACAGTAGGTTGGAGTTACCCCCATCTAATATTGCATGATCTGGCAATTTCCGCACTGCTGACTGTAGAATTTCTTTCAGTGACTCTAAAACAGTCACAGCTGAATCGGGTGGCCTGTAAAAGTATTCAATAATTAACTTGATTTCACCTGGACCTTTTATACACGACCAGATTAAACTTGATTTCACTTGGACCTTTTATACATGACCATATATCTTTACTGTCACACTCAAATTCGACCTCAGTAGAGACAATAATTCTGTCCACTGCAATTTACGCACCCTCCTTTTATTGATACACGATCTATGAACCGCTTAATATCTCAGAGCTTCTTACGACGTATTCGGTATAGAGACAGGTGTTTGTAACCATGATGCCTTCATCCAGCTCTCAGTTCAGAGAATAATTTGAGGACGAGAAGATTCCTGGCGGGCAGCAAATTTGGGAACTTTGTTACGAATATTTCAAGCATTTACTGATAAAATTTTGAGAGGCCAAATGTCTTCACTCTCAATACGGTCTGTTTTCGCTGTCTGTGAGTCGTCTGGCGAATGTTCAATGCTTACTTTGTAAAGAACATCCCTCACCTATCAAGAGGAGTCCTACGATTCCCCATCTGATAAAGCAGGTCCAGAAATCTGCAGCCAAGACCCTCTCAGAGTCGACGAAGACATGTTTGAGGCCGTCCACTTTCCTTCAAATCAAATGACCCCAATGGAATCTGGGTACAATGCTGAAAATTTCGAGCTCTGCTAGCACCCTGTGGGTGGGGCCAGCAGCCTTCACCACCTCTGCCAGCCGCCTGTACGAACTGAGGATGCCCTCAGAAGGGAAACGATAGGAGCCTTTGTTCCTGACGTGAGTCGTAACCTGCAGACGACTACACCGTGCTCGCTCGATAGTTGCAGGCAAAGCCTCCTCCACATCTCGGAAGAGGGCCCTGGCCAGACATTTCAAGTGCACAATTGCTTCTTTTGACGCTCTGTCTAAGGGGCTTTTTCTCCCAGCGCTAAGCCCGTAGATGACGAGGCCTATTTGGAAAATAAGGTCCTATCGGTAGCAAAATGGAAACCCTTGTGAAAATAAAAAATGTATTATATTCAACAGTGAGGTACACCTTCGAGCTACTCCTCTACATAATCGACGCTCCTATTTAGGCATCTGCCGTAGCGTTGCACCAACTTTTCAAAACCCACTTCACAGAAGCAAGCCACCTGTTCTTCCTGCCAGTTCTCTACACTGGTCTACGGCTCGTTGTCCCTGCCAGCACGTGTCTTCATAGCTAGCGGCTCATGTGAGCAGAGATGAAACTCAGGGAGAGTCAATTACTGGCTCTATTGTGGGTGGTCACACACTCCCCATCGAGAACGCTGCTGGAGCTTCTTCATTGCCTCTTCAGAGTGCGGCCGAGAGTAGTCTTGCAAAAGGAAACGCATGACAGCCATGTTATGTGGGCTGCATGACATCAGGCATTATTTCACACCAGGCCCTCGTACTTGGTGGGAGACACCGTTGTTCTAGGCATCTTTACTTGCTCACTGTGCGCTCAGAACCGAAAAGAGCGACGTGTCGCAATCAACACACGCCTGTGCAAAGCTTCATAGGATTTTCGCTGCGGTTTCCATTTCAGCACCCTGTCGGACCTTACTTTCCAAATAGCCCTCATACTACGGGCCGCGCTCCGTTCCAAAAGCGCCAAGCCCGTAGGTTCTCCTGGACAGCGTATTTTGTTGATTGAAAAACGATGCGCTATGCTGAAGAAACTGCAAAGAGGTGGGAATTTAAGGAGATGAGACCTGGATAAACTGAAAGAACCAGAGGTTGTTCAGAGATTCAGGGAGAGCATAATGGAACAATTGCCAGGAATGGAGGAAAGAAATAGAGTAGAAGAGGAAAGGGGAGCTTTGAGGGATCAAATAGTGAAGGCAGGATAGGATCAAATAGGTAAAAAGACGAGGGCTAGTAGAAATCCTTGGGTAACAGAAGAAATAATGAATTTAATTGATGAAAGGAGAAAATATAAAAATGCAGTAAATGAAGCAGGTCAAAAGGAATACAAACGTCTCAAAAATGATATCGACAGAAAGTGCAAAATGGCTAAGCAGGGATGGCTAGAGGACGAATGTAAGGGTGTAGAGGCTCATCTCTCTCGGGATAAGATAGATACTGCCTACAGGAAAATTAAAGAGATCTTTGGAGAAAGGAGAACCACTTGCATAAATATCAAGAGCTTTGATGTAAACCCAGTTCTACGCAAAGAAGGGAAAGCAGAAAAGTGGAGGGAGTATGTAGAGGGTCTGTACAAGGGCGATGTACTTGAGGACAATATCATGGAAATGGAAGAGGATGCAGATGAAAATGAAATGGGAGATATGATACTGCGTGAAGAGTTTGACAGAGCACTGAAAGACCTGAGTCGAAACAAGGCTCCCGGAGTAGACAACATTCCATTAGAACTACTGACAGCCTTGGGAGAGCCGGTCTTGACTAAACTCTACCATTTGGTGAGCAAGATGAATGAGACAGGCGAAATACCCTCAGACTTCAAGAAGAATATAATAATTCCAATCCCAAAGAAAGCAGGTGTTGACAGATGTGAAAATTACCGAACTATCAGTTTAATAAGTCACAGCTGCAAAATACTAACGCGGCTTCTTTACAGACGAATGAAAAAACTGATAGAAGCCGACCTCGTGGAAGATCAGTTTGGATTCCGTAGAAATGTTGAAATACGTGAGGCAATACTGACCCTACGACGTATCTTAGAAAATAGATTAAGGAAAGGCAAACCTACGTTTCTAGCATTCGTAGATGTAGAGAAAGCTTTTGACAATGTTGATTGGAATACTCTCTTTCAAATTCTGAAGGTGGCAGGGCTAAAATACAAGGAGCGAAAGGCTATTTACAATTTGTACAGAAACCAGATGGCAGTTATAAGAGTCGAGGGGTATGAAAGGGAAGGGAGTGAGACAGGTTTCTAGCCTCTCCCCGATGTTATTCAATCTGTATATTGAGCAAGCAATAAAGGAAACAAAAGAAAAGTTCGGAGTAGGAATTAAAATCCAAGGAGAAGAAATAAAAACTTTGAGGTTCGCTGATGACATTGTAATTCTGTCAGAGACAGCAAAGGACTTGGAAGAGCAGTTGAAAGGAATGTATAGTGTCTTGAAAGGAGGATATAAGATGAAAATCAACAAAAGCAAAACGAGGATAATGGAATGTAGTCGAATTAAGTCGGGTGATGCTGAGGGAATTAGATTAGGAAATGAGACACTTAAAGTAGTAAAGGAGTTTTGCTATTTGGGGAGCAAAATAACTGATGATGGTCGAAGTAGAGAAGATATAAAATGTAGACTGGCAATGGCAAGGAAAGCGTTACTGAAGAAGAGAAATTTGTTAACATCGAGTATAGATTTAAGTGTCAGGGAGTCGTTTCTGAAAGTATTTGTATGGAGTGTAGCCGTGTATGGAAGTGAAACATGGACGATAACTAGTTTGGACAAGAAGAGAATAGAAGCTTTCGAAATGTGGTGCTACAGGAGAATGCTGAAGATTAGATGGGTAAATCATATAATTAATGAGGAAGTATTGAATAGAATTGGGGAGAAGAGAAGTTCGTGGCACAACTTGACTAGAAGAAGGGATCGGTTGGTAGGACATGTTCTGAGGCATCAAGGGATCACCAATTTAGTATTGGAGGGCAGCGTGGAGGGTAAAAATCGTAGAGGGAGACCAAGAGATGAATACACTAAACAGATACAGAAGGATGTAGGTTGCAGTAGGGACTGGGAGATGAAGCAGCTTGCACAGGATAGGGTAGCATGGAGAGTTGCATCGAACCAGTCTCAGGACTGAAGACCACAACAACAACAACATGTTTCCGCACCTCTGACTATAGATATACGGTTTTTATATTGTTATTTAATAGTTTCAAGGAGAGACAATGTCAAAGCGCATTATTTTTTCGTGTTATTTCGTTTGTTATGTGTCACTTTTTTCCTGCAGATAGAGAATGTTCTTGGTATACTGTGTAAAAGAAATGGCACGACGTCGTTTATCTAATGAAGAAATTGTCGATTTGCTGAATTTTGGAGACATTGTCTACGATGTATATAGTGAAGAAGACATGCACGACACAGGTGTATTTGAAAGCTGCCGCAAGTCAATGTGTTTAGGTAATGAATTGTAAAATGGTTTCGGAAACTGTTTTCTCAGTAGCAGTTACTAGAAATAGGGAATGCATTTTTACACAGTTCATTTAACACCAAGATAATGACAACAACAGACTTCATTACCAATCTTGCCAACAGCTCCTGAAACATTTACTACCTACAAAGAAAACAATATGCCTTCCGTGTACGTTACTTTAGTTTTTCAAAATCAAGATAAGGAAGCGACAAAGTATCTCGCAAGGAGTCAAGTTATTAGTGCGGAAATTGCTGTGTGGCATTGTGTGTGGAAAGCTGTTTTAAAATATTTTGTCTGAAAATGCAGTGCTAGTCCATGCAGAGTGTGCTAAAGTATTTAAATACGACATTCAGCACAGATAATTATGTATTCATGAAGTCATTTACTCTACCTATATGAATGTACATGATCTTTTTTTTTAATTTTACGAAAACAGTGTCATGAATACTCATATAATTCGTCCATGCAATACCAGACAGGATTTTGTTCAAAGCTGCATACTAAAGAAGACAAAATGGGTTTAAAATTGTATTATATCCTACATATTTTCCAAGATGTAACTTTTTTAACACAGGTAAAATTGCCTGGGTTCTGCGGACATGGACAAATATTGGGCGAATACTTAGAGTGTTTTAAACGCCTAACGTTGGAATTCCTGATAACTAGTAACCCCCCCCCCCCCCAGTGTACCTGCTCGGACCCTGCTGAAGGAGCCACCTGTCCGATCGCAGGATGGATGGGTGAGATCAGACGCCAGCCTCCAGATTGGCCCTCCGCTTCGAGCGACGAAAACGTGTTACACCCGCCACTCATCCTCGTGTAATCTGTAGAATTACAGGCCCATATCACTAAAGTCAAGTTGCAGTAGGGTGTTGGAACATATACTGTATTTGAACATTGTGAAGTACCTCGAAGAAAACGATTTATTGATATGTAGTCAGCAGGGATTCGAAAATATCGTTCTTGCGAAATACAACAAGCTCTTTATATTCATGAAGTAATGAGTGCTATCGACAGGGGGTTTCATATTGATTCCATGTTTTTAGATTTCCAGAAGGCTTTCGACACCGTTCGTCACATGGATCTTCTAACCACGCTTATGGAATATCGCCTCAGTTGTGCCACTGGATTTGTGATTTCCTGTCAGAAAGGTCACAGTTCGTGGTAATAGACTGAAAGTCATCGAGTAGAACAGAAATACTATCCGCCGTTCCCCAAGGAAGTGCTATAGGCCCTTTGCTGTTCCTGATCTATATTAATGATATAGGAGACAATCTCAGTAGCCGTCTTAGATTGTTTGCATATGATTTACCTCCATGTAAAGTCATCAGATGACCAAAACGAATTGCAAAATAATTTGGATAAGATATCTGTATGGTGCGAAAAGTGGCAATTGACGCTGAATAAAGAAAAGTGAGAGATTATTCACTTGAGTACCAAAAGAAACCCGCTAAATTTCGATTACGCTATAAGTCACACAAATCTGAAAGCTGTAAATTCAATTAAATACTTAGGGATTACAATTACAAATAACCATAAATTGGAACGATCACATAGATAATGTTGTGGGTAGAGCCAACCAAAGACTGCGATTCATTGGCAGAAAACTTAGAAGGTGCAAAAGGTCTACTAAAGAAACTGCTTACACCGCGCTTGTGCCCCCTATTCGCGAGTACTGCTGTGCGGTGTGGGGTCCGCAAGATGGGAGTGACGGATGACATCGAAAAAGTAAAAGGAAGCTCAGCTCGTTTGGTATTATGACGAGGTGGGGCAGATAGTGCCACAGACATGATACGTGAATTGGAGTGGCAATCATTAAAACAAAGGCGTTTTTCGTTGCGGCAGGGTCTTCTCATAAAATTTCAATCACCAATTTTCTCCTCCGATTGCGGAAACATGCTGTTGGTATCCACCTACATAGGGAGAAATGATCAGCACGATAAAACAAGAGAAATCAGGGCCCGCACAGAAATAATTAAGTGCTCGTTTTTCCCGCCCGCCGGTCGAGAGTGGAACGGTAGAGAGACAGCTTGAAGGTGGTTTATTGAACGCTCTGCCAGGCACTTTGTAGTGAATGGCAGAGTAATCTCGTAGATGTAGATGTAGATGTCTGAGGGTGGATCCACCGTGTCGGGTGCACTGGGAGGTGCCTCGACAGCAGAACCCGCGGGCGAAACAGGCGACAACTCAGATGTCTTGTGAAACGCGCCGTATTCTTCACCGCTGCTACACCCAGAAGCTGCAGCCTGAAGACGACTGCCCATAGCCAAAAATGCGGCCGTCTGCTGCTGAGTTGGCACACAGCATGCACACATCTTACTCATGACAGTATTACTAACTTAAGAACTAACTCTAAAAGCACAGACAGAAACCGATATAAGCAACTTCAGCATAAATGAAAACTGCACTATGGTCTGCCTGACAGCTTCTTAAATGCTGAAAAAAACACGCAACACAATTTAATAGGTAAACTTCTGAGAAAACAGAGAAGAATATAAATACGTAACCTGCTCATTTCTGGTGTGTACCAAATGGCAGCTGGAGTCCAGATACTTTAAGAGCTACGAGCAATTCTTCATTCTCGATACTGTGTTACTCTTATACTGCAAGCTCTTTGCTCTCCATATTTACAGAGGTGGTAATATGGACTAAAGTAAGAGAATAAAGTCCAGTAAACATTGGCTCTTGAAGAGTGTGAGTGAAAGCACTTGTTGTCTTCGCTATTGTGAAACACATCTCTGTTACTCAACAAGTGATCGTAGGTATGGATTTTAGACGATACGTTTACTGAATGGTTCCTCCCCAAATATGGGAAGCAAAGAGCTTGTAATACAAGAAATTTGTTTCATTGTATCGAAGATGAAGAAGTTCTCGTAGGTCTTAAAGTATGCATTTTAGAGCCCGCAGTTATTTCACTTTTTGCGTTAATTGATCACATCGTGAAATGCTGACCATTCCTCCTGAGACACAATGTACACTCTTAAAAGTGATGTACGTATAATACTGTTTTGAGGTACGCGGGAAGTTATTTTCATGTCCGAAGAATTCTCTCCCTTCAGAATTACATGCTGTGTTCTGTTTGCTGGAAACTCTTGAATCTCACCACGGATGTCAGCAACTACCGCCCAATCTCTCTTCTGATAGCTCTATCAAAAATTTTTGAGAAAGTAATGTATTCAAGAGTAGCCTCCCATATTTGTAAAAATAAAGTACTAACAAAATGTCAGTTTGGTTTTCAGAAAGGCTTTTCAACAGAAAATGCTATATACGCTTTCACTGATCAAATATTAAATGCTCTGAATAACCGGACATCACCAATTGGTATTTTTTGTGATCTGTTAAAGGCCTTTGATTTTGTAAATCATGGAATTCTTTTAGATAAGCTAAATCATTATGGTTTTAGTGGGGCAGTGCACAAATGGTTTAATTCATACTTAACTGGAAGAATGCAGAAAGTTGAAATATGTGGTTCATGTAATGTTAAAACGACAGCTGATTCCTCAAACTGGGGGGGCTATCAAGTACAGGGTCCCACAGGGTTCGGTCTTAGGTCCTTTACTGTTCTTGATATACATTAATGACTTACCATTCCAAATTGATGAAGATGCAAAGTTAGTTCTTTTTGCTGTGATACAAATATAGTAATAACATCCAAAAAGCAAGAACTAAGTGATGTAATTGTAAATGATGTTTTTCACAAAATTATTAAGTGGTTCTCAGCTAACGGACTCTTTTTAAATTTTGATAAAACACAGTATATACAGTTCTGTACAGTAAATGACACAGCTCCAGTAATAAAATATAGACTTTGAACAGAAGTCTGTAGCTAAGGTAGAATTTTCAAAATTTTTAGGTGTGTCGATTGATGAGAGGTTAAACTGGAAGAAACACATTGATGGTCTGCTGAAACGTCTGAATTCAGCTACGTATGCTATTAGGGTTATTGCAAATTTTGGTGATAAGAATCTCAGTAAATTAGCTTACTATGCCAACTTTCATTCACTGCTTTCGTATGGCATCATATTCTGGGGTAATTCATCGTTGTGTAGAAAAGTATTCATTGCTCAAAAACGTGTAATCAGAATAACTGCTGGAGACCATCCACGGTCATCCTGCAGACATCTATTTAAGGATCTATGGATCCCCACAGTAACCTCACAGTATATATATTCACTTATGAAATTTGTTGTTAATAATATAACCCAGTTCAAATGTAATAGTGTGCATAGCTATAACACCAGGAGAAAGGATGATCTTCACTATGTAGGGTTAAATCTGACTTTGGCACAGAAAGGGGTAAATTATGCTGCCACAAAGGTCTTTGGTCACCTACCAAACAACATCAAAATCCTGACAGATAGCCAACTAACACTTAAAAATAAAAGAATTTCTAGATGACAATTCCTTCTACTCATTGGCTGAATTTTTAGACATAAATTAAGGGAAAAAATCAACAACTTAAACATTAGTGTCATGCAATATTTTGTGTACTTTAATATCTTGTGCAGACATCTTTTATTAACTTGACACGTTCCACATCATTACGAAGTGTCTTATTCATGATCTATGGAACAAGTATTAATCTAACTAATCTAATCTAATCTAATCGTAGTTGGTCTGATATTTCGTACGATCGTGTTTTGTTCACTAGGCGCCAGTGTGTATTACCTACAATCGTTCTGACCCGGGCTCCACTCACAAACTGAACAGAAAAGCGGCAAGGGAAAATAGTGCGGGTAGCAAAAGTACAGCCTCGCCACACACTGTAATGTGGATACCGGAATATAGGTGAAGATTAACGTCAACGCGTCTACATCGCCACAGTACACAGCTAGCGGGTAGATGAAGGTCAACATTCTGTCTTCAAACCAACACAAGAGTGAATTTTGTGAGTGAAAGTGACTTTACCTGAACTGAGAACTGCTTTGCTGCGACGGCGCTCCCTCCGCTGTGTAAGGAAACAATGCGCCTCCAACTGTTCGTAAACAAGTGTAAAGAACGCTTCTTGCGGCTGTACTTTGGCCACCGGAAACACGTATGTTGATAAGGCGGTATGCAGGCTCAGTTCAGACCTCTACGTGCAGATAACACGGAGTTGTTTGCAGTGCACGAAGGGCATGTCTAAGATGCGTTCGAGACCCGTGCTTCGCTAAGCACAAAAATTCTCGCCGAAGACCAAGTCTACTGGCCAGATGAAGCGCAGTTCGAAGAACTGTTGGCAACATATGAATCACATGTCAGATTCCACAAAATTTATAGGCCGTGTATTAGTTCCCTGACATCACAAAAGTGACGGAACCTCATTAAAAATCAGCATTTTCTATTGCATGTACGACTTTTGTTTACCTGTAGACAAAGCGGGATTCAAACTACAGCAGCGAATATTTATCGTCTCGCAGTACATTGGATGCTCCGGAATAGCTTGTAGGAAACATACACGAGGTTATTAGCGAGTTGGCTCACCTTTGGAAAGTATACGGCAATGATTCTGCGTGGCATGCATTGGACAAGTCATTAGCAGGTATCCGGAGGTACGTCGCACTAGATGTCTACGCTCAGGTCAGGCAGTTCCCATAAACTTCACGCACGAGGTTCGAGGACGCGGAATTGGTGTCGGACAGCGTCCCGTAAAAGTTGTGTCAGGTTCCAACGAGCTGAATCTGTTGGTGAAGATATGAGCGTCAGTCCATTAGTAAGCATCTCGAACCACCTTAACACTAGCCTCGCCTTATGCCACGCACAGCAATGCTGGTGGAAGATGCCGCCACCTTCTGGGAAGACTTCGAGTGTTAAGGGATGCAGGTGGTCCGCAACAATGGTCACGTAGTTCACATCTGTCATGGCACTTGTTATTACCACCACAATTCCCATGGGATCTCAAGTGAACGTTATCCGTAGCATAAGGAAACAGGCCCGCAGTAGCTCGTTTCATGTTGTTTCAATTACACTCCTGGAAATGGAAAAAAGAACACATTGACACCGGTGTGTCAGACCCACCATACTTGCTCCGGACACTGCGAGAGGGCTGTACAAGCAATTATCACACGCACGGCACAGCGGACACACCAGGAACCGCGGTGTTGGCCGTCGAATGGCGCTAGCTGCGCAGCATTTGTGCATCGCCGCCGTCAGTGTCAGCCAGTTTGCCGTGGCATACGGAGCTCCATCGCAGTCTTTAACACTGGTAGCATGCCGCGACAGCGTGGACGTGAACCGTATGTGCAGTTGACGGACTTTGAGCGAGGGCGTGTAGTGGGCATGCGGTAGGCCGGGTGGACGTACCGCCGAATTGCTCAACACGTGGGGCGTGAGGTCTCCGCAGTACATCGATGTTGTCGCCAGTGGTCGGCGGAAGGTGCACGTGCCCGTCGACCTTGGACTGGACCGCAGCGACGCACGGATGCACGCCAAGACCGTAGGATCCTACGCAGTGCCGTAGGGGACCGCACCGCCACTTCCCAGCAAGTTAGGGACACTGTTGCTCCTGGGGTATCGGCGAGGACCATTCGCAACCGTCTCCATGAAGCTGGGCTACGGTCCCGCACACCGTTAGGCCGTCTTCCGCTCACGCCCCAACATCGTGCAGCCCGCCTCCAGTGGTGTCGCGACAGGCGTGAATGGAGGGACGAATGGAGACGTGTCGTCTTCAGCGATGAGAGTCGCTTCTGCCTTGGTGCCAATGATGGTCGTATGCGTGTTTGGCGCCGTGCAGGTGAGCGCCACAATCAGGACTGCATACGACCGAGGCACACAGGGCCAACACCCGGCATCATGGTGTGGGGAGCGATCTCCTACACTGGCCGTACACCACTGGTGATCGGCGAGGGGACACTGAATAGTGCACGGTACATCCAAACCGTCATCGAACCCATCGTTCTACCATTCCTAGACCGGCAAGGGAACTTGCTGTTCCAACATGACAATGCACGTCCGCATGTATCCCGTGCCACCCAACGTGCTCTAGAAGGTGTACGTCAGCTACCCTGGCCAGCAAGATCTCCGGATCTGTCCCCCATTGAGCATGTTTGGGACTGGATGAAGCGTCGTCTCACGCGGTCTGCACGTCCAGCACGAACGCTGGTCCAACTGAGGCGCCAGGTGGAAATGGCATGGCAAGCCGTTCCACAGGACTACATCCAGCATCTCTACGATCGTCTCCATGGGAGAATAGCAGCCTGCATTGCTGCGAAAGGTGGATATACACTGTACTAGTGCCGACATTGTGCATGCTCTGTTGCCTGTGTCTACGTGCCTGTGGTTCTGTCAGTGTGATCATGTGATGTATCTGACCCCAGGAATGTGTCAATAAAGTTTCCCCTTCCTGGGACAATGAATTCGCGGTGTTCTTATTTCAATTTCCAGAAGTGTATTATGTTTCTCTATTTTGTCTCTATGGTCTCGCAGGCAGAGTTTTCGTGTTGACTGGTTGAGCAGAGGTTACGAAATTTTGAGTAAGATTGCGTTGGAGTGGCTTTCTTTATTTTATTTCACTACCAGCATCCACTTCTACAACAACATACATACTCCGCAAGCAGGAAAAACGACTGCCTATATGCCTCTGTAAGAGCCCTAACCTCTACCTTTAATGCGACCTGTTGCGGATCCCAAACACTCGAAGAGTACTCAACAATGGGTTGCACTAGTATCCAATATGTGGACTCCTTTACAGATGAACCACAATTTCTTAGAATTGTCCCAGTAAGCTGAAGTAAAACATTCGCCTTCCCGACTACACTCCTTATATGCTCATTCCATTTCATATCGCTTTTCAGCGACACATTAAGATATTTAATCGATGTGACTGTGTCAAGCGACGCACCAGTAATACTTGATTCGAACGTTACAGGATTCTTTTCCCTACGGATCTCCATTAACTTATATTTTTCTACATTTAGAGCTAGCTGCCATTCATCACACCAATTATAAAATTTGCCTACGTCGTCTTGTAGAATCCTACAGTGAATCAGCGACGACACCTTCCCATACACCACAGCATCATCACCAAACAGCCGTAGACTGCAGCTTGCGCTATCCGCCTGACCATTTATGTGTAGAGAAAGGAATAGCTGTCCTATCTCACTTTCCTCGGGCACTCGTGTCAATACCCTCGTTGCTCCCTTTCTCTAGCATCTCCTGAATAGTTTTCCAAAAGGCGCAAGGGTCGTTGAAAGATTTTTAGGGTGCCGGTGGTACGCAGAGACATACATTTCGCAGCGGAAGTTGCAGAAACCGTCATTCTGTTCCCACCATAGGTATACAGTAGCGTATCTTGCTCTCCAGTCAGAGTTTCCCGCTATTCATGAAATGGAAGTTTTACGCACCATGTAAATATATAGTTAGGCACCGTCAAGTCACCATTGTTTGGATTCTGAGTCATAATGGGTCTTGTTGTTGAACTGTTAAACGCATTCGTTCCTAGAAACATAGGTAGGAACAAACTTGGACGTTCTTGGTAAGGCTTAATCGATAGAACCGGCTAAGGAACTAATTCGTTTATTTCAGTTACACGGTAGGCAATAATTTATTTCAAGCTTCGAAAGTATTTCAGTAAAATTCGTATGTAAAAAGTGAATGTGTAAGTCTGCTATGTGTTTCTTCAAGATCCGACCAAGTATTTTCAATACATCCATTACATTGGATTTACAAATTTCCTCTGAACTCCCTAAACGAAACACATCATTTAGCGAACTATAAAACGAGCAGAGTAAAGGATTTGGTCATGGTTTTCTGACTCTGAGTTGATTTGTGATCTGTGAATGGTAGCAACTTGTGCATTTGTCCATACCTTGTTAAGTCGAGGAGGACCCTCAGGTGTTCATCAAATCAATCACCTACAGTAAATTTTCTATGACGTTTCCATGTGTGTTATGTCGAGTTTATTATGGTTTCATAGTTATTTCTTCGGTGAATTGGACAGGTTCATTACGTGGACATGTGGAAAAGTGCTGTCAGCTGCTTACAACACCAATAGAGGTAAGCTGAATTCAAAACCAAAGAGGACTGTGCATTGAACGGACATTTACATTTATAGAGAAATGCTGCTCATCATCTAGTTTTGGAATTTAATTAATGGTATGACGACCCACCTTTGTGTGGGTGGGTATATATGTAAAATCAAATCAAAATTTTGTTAGTAGTGAATAACTGCCTTCAGTACAGCAGTTCATTGTCAGTAAAAGGGAGTGTTACGCGAGAAACTGGTAAGGAAACGGAGAGTAAAATTTTCTGAGTTCGAACAGCGGCCGTTAATCAATAACGCGGAAGTATCAACAGTAGCCATCACTGAAGCGTCAACACTTCAGCAATTTCAATACTCTCCATCGAGACTGGAAGCGATCTCAACCGCAAATGATTAGAAGATGCAGCCCAGCAGGGGTTTCACTAAGCAGTGAAGACACTAACAAATTTTTAAGCAGATGTAGCGGAACTGAAGAGCTCCGGTGACCGCGGAAGAACAGAACCGATCCGGTCATTACGAATGACATCGTAGTGTGGAGTCTGTCCTCCATGACGTAAATACTCCACCCCCACTAGCCTAGATCACTGGGTCAGTAGGATCGTGATGGCGTTCATGTAGTTCGCACTCGATTCTCTGGTTATGGTATGCTAACATCTCATGTGTGAGATTGTTCAAGTGTTGGTCTTACGAGAAAGTTTAGCGATCGTATTGTTTTTTTAGTCATCACTCTTCTGTCTGATTTGATGCGGCCAGCCATGAATCACTCCCCTGTGCTAACCTCTTGATCTCTGAGTAGCAATTGCAATCTGCGTCCTCAATTATCTGTTGGATGTATTCCAATCTGCCTTCCCCTACAGTTTTTGCCCTCTGCAGCTCCCTCTAGTACGCTGGAAGTTATTCCCTGATGTCTTAACAGGCGTCCTATCAACCTGTCCCTTCTTCTTGTCTGTTTTCCAAATACTCTTTTCCTCTCCGATTGGGTGAGATCCTCCTCGTTCTTTGTCAGTCGACTTCATTTTCAACATTCCTCTGTAGCACCACATCTCAAATGCTTCGATTCTCTTCCTTTCCGTCCGTTCCGGTTTACCCACAGTCCATGGTTCAGTACCATACAATGCTGTGCTCCAAACGTACATCATTACAAATTTCTTCCTCAGACTGAGGTCTATGTTTCATACTAGGAGACCTGTCTTGGTCAGAAATTCCTTTTTGCCTGTGCTAGTCTGCTCTTGATGTCCTCCTTGATTCGACCGTCATTGATTATTTTGCTGCCTAGATAATAGAATTTCTTAACTTCATCCACTTCGTTATGTTTCTCAGTATTCTCATTCTGCTACTTCTCATTACTTTCGTCTTTCCTCTATTTGCTCTCAGTCCATATTCTGTACTCATTAGACTGTTCATTCCACTCAACAAATCATGCACTTCTTTTTAACTCTCACTCCCTGATGCAGTGCCATCAGCGAATCGTATCAATGATATGCTATCACCTTGAATTTCAATTCCACTACTGAACATTACTTTTATTTCCATCATTCCTTCTTCGCTGTATAGAAGGAAGCACACCAGCCAGCACTGATGGGTCCACCGACACCTCTCCGGCCCAGACCAGAAGCTGCCCTGAAACTCCTGCACCGCACGAGTCTGACGGCCTGCCATACTGGGGGACGGGTTCAGCATTCAGTATGACATCATGGCATCCATCATCGCGGTCCACCTGATGCGACAACGTGGACAGTGATCTGGGAGGGACTGAGAAGAACTGGAAACCGCATGTCAATCGAAGACACACGTCGCCGTCTCGGTCTTCTCCAAGTAGGCGGCAAACCGCCTCACCAGGATGTCATCGACTTTCACTCCAAGTTGACGCAGCGTCCTCAGCAGCGTTGAGTAGTTGGAGTCAGAAATTTTCTTTCCGTGTTACGTGGCCACCAGCTATCGCCACAGACACGACAACGAATAATACTATTTCATGCGTCTAACGAAGCCACACAGGACCTCTGCCTGTATCCTAACAAAACAGTAGGCGTCCCTAGCCCTGCAGTGGGCGACCCGTACAGCTGTCTGAAGTTGACGTCGTGCGCGACCACCACACTATGGGCTTTGTAGTTCTTAACTCTACAGGAAACGATTCTCGAATGAACCGAAAATCAATTTGCACCCAGTGTTATACCGTATGATTTGGGAATAACTGGCTCGGTTTCGTGTTTTCGCCATCGTGAAAGTTTGTAACGCTGCTAATTTAATTCGCACTGGCCAGTCGTACTATTTAATCAAATGAAGACATGTTCTGAACAAGTACTACAATTCGTAGCTATCTCTGTGACACGGCTGCAATGGAGTCTGTGCAAACTTCACCCAATACGGCTATTGCGGTTTATATAGCAACAGCACTCATCCACTTTTCCACTTGATAAAATGTTAATAACGTAAGAGAGAGGTTCATGTTAAGAATTAATAAGACGAAAGTTCAAAATGGTTCAAATGGCTCTGAACACTATGGGACTTAACTTCAGAGGTCATCAGTCCCCTAGAACTTAGAACTACTTAAACCTAACTAACCTAAAGACTTCACAAACATCCATGCCCGAGGCAGGATTCGAACTTGCGACCGTAGCGGTCGCGCGGTTCCAGACTGTAGCGCCTAGTCATTACTGGTAGATAATTATTCGCACCAATGCATTTACAACGACACATACACCTTAGTACAATTACATCAGGAGGAGGAAAGAGTCGAGAGGAAAGTGACAGGTGAAGGGTGCCAGAGAAAACACGAATATTAATTTTGCAAAGATCGTCCTTCGCTCACTCTATTCCTCTGAAGTTTAACTGACGCCAATTTTACGATTTTAAGTTTTAAACCTATGAGTTCTTTTCTTATTATAGCAAACATAAGCTATAGGCAGACTATTAAATCTGTTGCCGGCCGCGGTGGTCTCGCGGTTCTAGGCGCTCAGTCCGGAACCGCGCGACTGCTACGGTCGCAGGTTCGAATCCTGCCTCGGGCATGGATGTGTGTGATGTCCTTAGGTTAGTTAGGTTTAAGTAGCTCTAAGTTCTAGGGGACTGATGACCACAGATGTTAATTCCCATAGTGCTCAGAGCCATTTTATTAAATCTGTTCTAAAAGAAATAAATTTAATTTACATAAGAAAGTAAAGAAAAAATACTATTGTGTCTCTATAACCTATAGCTATAGTGATGTATGTGGTTAGAATCTCCTGTAGGTATTATTGCGTGTATCATTAATCGAATTACAATGCACAATAATTAAGTCCGTGGGGACTTCCGTATCATGCTTGTGAGGCGTTCTTGCTGATAAATAGTTGAAAAAGCACTATTCGCCATCACCGTGTGTGTTAAAGGCCGGATTTAATTCATGTTTTCTTGATGAAAGACAAATTCTCAGCCAACATCACGTTTGTAAAACCTTTATGTATGATTTTAGATCTTGGTTGAGAAGCTTCAGGTTGAATATATGCAGATTGCCCTTTATTTCTCAGCATGACGAAGTCAGTGTTTTATTTGTGGAATTATCGACTTTATGAAGTGGTTAACGATTATTCATGCTAATAAACAGTCACTCTTATCCATGCACAACTTTCTGTTTGACCTCCCTCCATACGCCACCTCTCCGTCTGCTCCTCATTAAATTCTCCGTGAAAGAAAGCGTATTTAAATTTCGGAGCTTGTTCTCAGCCATAACACTAAGAGAGAATGAATCGTCTGTTGCAGAACCATCTAGCGTTTACCCTTGCGTGTTATATTGAAAACACATTAACTTTATTTAGGCCCGGTAAGAGAGATTATCCAAGGTTTCACCCAACATTGCATACTTTTGAACGTCGGCAAAGATAAATCATATAAACAATTTCCTCCCCCTCTCCCTCCTTGGCTCTCGCCCTCTCGCTCTCGCCCTCTCGTTCTCTCGCTCCCTCTCTCTCTCTCTTTCTCTCTCTCTCTCTCTCTCTCTGAGGTACTTTGGTAGACAACAAACGCCCATAAGATGAGTATAAACACTACGCTACAAAATTAAAAGATCACTTTACCGAAACCCCATAACTGTCTCCCAGTCCGATGCACAAGTTTGAAATTTGGCACAATGATGCCTACAGGCTTCCTCTGCAGTGGTGAAAACGTTTCGTGCTCTACTACGTCACCTGTTTTCGCGGAGACCCTTAGAACAGCAAGGTGTCGCCACATGCAAAAAAACAATGGCTCAGAGGTTCATATGAGCCATAAGGAGGCGTAAGCCTGTCACACTGATAGTAAATTCCACCACAATTCTGCTCAGTGCCACCATGGACATGCCATACAATGCATACATGTCACACAATACAGAGGTCGTCTCACCCTCTCTTACGTACATTTCACCTATTCTTCTGGCGCCTCAGTGAGCATGCGTCAGTTTTGCACGTTACGAACGTACCTGTCAGAAACTTCGACACACATTTAGCCTCGTGGCGCCTGAGGGTTAGGAAACCCCTTCGACACTCCTCTAGTGGTATTTGCCTAATCCAGGCGCTAGAGCAGCCGCGAGGCAGAATGGGTGTCAGAGTTTCTGACAGAGACATATGTGGCCCGGTCACCTAAAGTGAGTGGCTGAAACCGAGGCTGTTGCCGAAATCAAAAGTGTTTGACGGACCGTTTGCCGTTTCATTCAGGAGCATCGAATGGTTTTAAACGGTCTCTGGTGGTTCCACCGTAGATACATGAGCAAAAAAAAATTTAGTCTCTAGATGTCCTTAGAGTGGGGTTAAAACGCCGAGAGGGTGGCAGCAATATCGAACGTTGTCAAGAATGTCGTTCTGTTACTTACTGCACAGCGAACAGTCGTTTTCGCGCGGTAGGTATATGGGAACCAACACCCAAACGGAAAGGGTGGTTTTATTAACACCCTTTATGCCACAAACAAAAGGAAAATTTGGAGTAGGAGTTAAAAACCATGGAGAATAAATTAAAACTTTGAGGTTGTAACGTTGTTGCTTTAATTTGCTATGAAAGCGGTGCTGATAGACAATAAAAGCGGGTTAAAACTGTGAGCTGTCTGGGGAAGTTAACCTTGCATTACTGCACAACTGTTTCACCAGGTATCCAGTCTAGCTTACCAAATTCCCAACCAGACTAACATTAATTATAATCTTTAAATAGTCATGCGACAACCGGTGATATATATATATATATAGAAGCGAATTTAAATAAAAAGAAATAAATCAGTTTATATTTGGAAATTTATTTTAACATTGATCATTGAAATTTCAGCATATTAAACGTGAGTCATAACTAAGCTGGTCCCTTATTTAGGATTGTGAAAATGTGAGTTTGTAATCTTACGGAACAAATCTAATATGGAGCCAAGATTGGGAGACTCCATACAACACTGCATTCACCGATTCAATTTTCACCCAAAGAAGTTACGTTCGTAGCGCAATCCTGTCCGTCATGAAATTACCACACACTAAATTCATACTAACTCTCTGTGAAATCTTCCCGAAAAGAATAGCTGAGGGCTACTTTGATGCTTACACCACAAGGTACACGTGGTCAACTTGGTTTACACAAAGAGCGTAATTCCACAATAATTTTGATAATTAAAATAAATTATATCGAAATGCAATTACCAAAAGAAAAACCTCGAACTGGTTACTATCGTCTTACTATTAACCTGATTGGTCAAACAGCTGTATAAGCACGTGGTACTGGTCTCACAAAGTACACCGCACGTGGGTTGAACATAAAGAAAAGTTGCTATATTGAAAAATATTGTCAAGACGAGACGTTATAATCACACGAGCATTCGGATTTAAGATTGATGATCTTAGTTAGAGTAACTGATCAACACGTGGTTCCACTTTACTCACAAAGTAGTGGCAAAGCAACTACCGGAAGATATTCTGAACTTCACACGCGAATTACAATGCGTTGCAATTTAAGATAACATTAGATATTTTAGAGCTAAACCTTAAATAAAGGTGATTATATTTTCAGTTAGGCTGAACTTAAGAAATCCATTGTCCTACGTACTTAGCAGACATGCGCTTAGCCGGAAATCTTACCACTTCAGACGCTCGCCGCGGACAGACTGCCCTGGTCCCTTCCTGAGGGTGTCTCACAAATACAAACGGAAGTGGCCAGAGGGGCAGCTTCCTATACCAACATGACAAGGGACGGACAGTACCATACTAAGCATAGAAACCTCTCTGCTTTTAGAAAGCATAGCTACCTGTTCCGACGTTGGTCCTACTGTTCCCTAGCAGACAGGCTTGTCTGCTACCATCAAGCATGCAACTACAAATACATTTGCTCATTCATCCTCTCACACAGAAGAGAAGGGGGATGACAGTATTTTATCATATACAGTATATAAAAGAAAGCGGATGTAGATTCCGTATGAGACTGTGTGACATGAATTACATGTAAACTGCGTTTTAAAGTGTAGTAGTGTGACAGATCGTTCTTGTTTATGTGTAAAAGTAACACGTTTCACTGCTCAGTCTCCTCCCAGATAGTCAGAAACACCACAGTAAATTTAGAAGAGGAATTTATGCCGTAAATGACAACAGATTTAAGAAATTAACATGAAAGGAATCCAACAGAGACCTTTCATAACCCCAATGCTCCGGGAAAAGACTGTGCAGGGAATTTTCTAGCTATGCTAGGACATTCCCAAGCAGGCTTCTCACATCCAACTTAAACCAAAAATGTAAAGAAAAGGCAAAAGGTCACCAGCTACTTACTAAAACACATTAATTTCTACACATCTTTAGATTTACCAATTTCAAAGAAAAAAAAAAATCTGTGACACCTATTTAAAAGATGGTGTAGACCTAATTCGGTCAGCAAGTAAAAACAATGGTTCCTGTGTCATTAATATGAAAACAATTTCTGGTTGTTACCCTTATGGAGTTCACCAGTAGTTGCTCATTGAAAGAGCCAACTGATCACAGGAAAATTTATGACTGTTGATTAACAAGTAAAATTTATGGAAATAGCAAAGGTGCCACAGCAATTAAAAAAAAAGACATAACATCAGTATTATAAAGCAGAACATTGCAATGCAAAAGCAAAAAAATGATAAGAGAAAAAAAACATGTTTTACAAAGTGGTTATCGCAAAAAATTCTATATCTTATAAAACTAATAATTTGTAGAATTCAATGACTCTACTATATTTCAATTAGTTAGCAAACAATGACCACTGTGTCATTATACTGATACTACAATTAATTATGTGATTGTTACCCTTAAGGGGTTCCTCACAATAAATATGCCCCATGCAAAGGCTAATCGATCACAGTCCAATGAGAATGAATAGGTATCTGACTGATAAACGAAGCAATGCCACAGGAATGAATTTACAAAACAAAATATCACAAATCTAATACATCACACAAGAACAAACATTGATCAATAAAACAGCTCTGAAAGTACAATAGTCAACATCTAAGAAAAAACACCAATAAATAAAACACCTGCAAAATACAAGAGTCAATGTCTAAAAAAAACAATAAATAGAACACCTGCAAAATACAAGAGTCAGTGTAATAAACACCAATAAATCGAACACCTGCAAAACACACGAGTCAAAGTTTCTCTGACAGAACACACGTATATGCATTGGACTAAGAACCGTATAATCACTGTTCACTGACACACTCAGTAGTTCCACTGTTCCGAGGCACAATATACGAGGGGGGGTTCGTCGCTGCAGCTGTCAGTAGGGATTTTTGTCCATCTGTTGTGTGCAATCCCGCCGTCTCTTCCCTCTCATGAAGTTTCTCTTGGTGGCCCGTGTCACGTACATCTCGATTTGGTTCCATGTTTGTGTTGTCAAATTCGTGCGGTATCCTCATTTGACACGCCAGGTTGATATTCCTGGCCAAGGATGACACTTAATGGCTCTTCTTTGTGCCACCCTTAGCGACCAGAGAACATCGAACCACGATTTACTGGCGCTTGACAGTGGGCATCCGTTAGGAAATGTTGATAGGCGTCTTTGAAGTCTGCCATTTTCTCTGGACAGTACCTGTCAAAAGGGTCCATGCCCCTTTATCCCCTGTCTTCTGTCATTTCACTGCGGCCGTCTCGTCACAGTCGCGTGTGTGTGGTTCGTTGCCAGCAGATGAATTTCCCCGTGGTGGACCGCTCGGCCATCTCAGGTCATCGCCTCCACGGAGGGTCGCACTGGTGTGGCCAGACATTAGCTCCGGGTGCAAGGTAAAGTGTTTCCTGCGTACCCTTCTTTTGTGGTCGACTGCGCTCCCGAAGTGGCCCAGTTGACAGTGTGTCCTGCTGGGAAACCCGCCAGTTTACAACAGTCCGGCTGCTCCCTCTGTCTCGTAAGAGTTTAGCCGGTTCGCTTTCACATTCTCAACTGCATTCACAGAAATTGTTCATCATAGTTATGTGATTACAAAATGTCATGCATAATACCACTTAGTATTTTCTTTCACAATTTTTAAGAACAAAAGTGAGACTTAATTTTTTTTTTAATAAAAAAGTTAGATGAATCGACAATAAAAAAATAAAAGTTAAATGACTTGACAATATAAAAAATAAAAGTGAAATGATTTGACAGTATAAAAATAAAAATTAAATGAACTGACAATATAATATCTAAATCCACATCACTAATGTGGTTCACTTGCGTTTTATTAAATCAAATGCTACTTATTGATTCACTAAAATGAATAGGATTATGCCTTGTACAAGTATAGGTCAGGACAGCATAGGGTTCACATGTTATTTACACACACACACACACACACACACACACACACACACACATGCACACCTGTTGTCTATACTACAAACTAACTACCCATAAACATGTATCACTCAAAATTCTACTTCAGTCCACTACTAGTTAATCCAACAAACTACTTCAATGCTACTTCAACACAGCATTTATAGCACTACAACATTGTTCTGATTCGTCCTCTTCTTGACACCCACGGCATACGTCTTGTCACATGATAAATATGGAGAAACGTTCCTTAAACATACATGGTAGAAAGAACAATGGTTATTTGCACGTCAAAACATTTATACCAGTTCACACACCTGAAAAGAGACTCGCAATTATACATTTATCATACTCATATGTTTACACACAAAACAGTAAGACAATGTCATCTAAAGTTACGTTATCACAAGAATTAATCACGCAGATGACTCTGAGGAGGGTAAATTTTTTTTTTATCCTACAGGTTATATTACATTTTCTTACCCATTTTGCTCCAATTTCGTTCCTTCTTTAAGTTACCTTTCGCTTCTAAATCAGTTATTTCGCCTGTGGTGGTTATTCTGGATTCATTTCTCGTGAATGGCAAAATTGTGGTCTCCTCTATTCTGTAAAACAGTTTCATCTTAACATATTGAACTTACAACATACACAAAGGATCCGAATCCTCCTGTAGTTTAAATGACAAATGTTTTGCTTCATCCTTATTACCTTAAACCAAGCTTTCCTTCGATCCCATAATCAAAATTATTTAATCTTCCTCTACCTTCAAGAGGGAAATTTCCTCAGTACATATCATATAGGCTGCAGTTCATCCTGCACCAGCGAAAATAGTAAGCTGTAATGCTCACAGCATCAGTAAAACACATACACGTCGCTTTTCTAGGACAAGTATTAAAGCAGAATAATTTTTCAGGCTCTGGCTCAACATCAGTCAAGACTACAAAAAGGATCCATATTTCCGTTCCATTCTCCATTTGCTGGAAAACTGCTCGTCATTTGACTGCCATAATACTATTTCAGGGCCACGTAAATTACACAAACCACAACTCTTATTCCACCTTGAAGGGAATCAATCTGCTTACGAAATCCACAGCCAGCACTTTATGTACTCAGCTATAAAGAACAAAAAAGACATATATCATCAATATTAACATATCATAGCATATTGGGAAGCCAATGGTTAAACAATCGTATTATCGCATCCTGCTTTCAAGATTCTAAACTTACTCATTCCTTTATCAGAGTTCTCCTATCTTAAAATATTCATACAGCACGCATACTATATAGTAATAGATCCTCATTTATACTGACAGATATTAAATAGTAATAGATAGATAGTAGCACTGAAAGCAGAAAATCGGAAACACGGCTACTAACAGCTGGGGACCTGGGATTGCCAGACCCATAATACCCACAGATCGGATATTCCCCTGAGTTTTGCATTAATTCAACACAGATCTTGCTTCTCTCAGGAGCGACTCTTTTCAATTTACACAAAAAAAAACATAAACAGCATTCCACTTGTTCACATAGAAACCTTTTATCTTCACATTTGCACCAACCTAAATCCTAATTGCACAAGGAAAGAAAAAAAAAATTTAAAACATCACTTCAATCAATCATATAGAAACATCTTTATCGTTATTTTTACCAACATATTATTCAAAATGCATTTATCACAAATGTAAACTAATCAATTGTTTCTCTTCACCGTCCTCTCTACTCCTCACTGTCCTTTCTACTCAATGTATGGTTTTGCGTTTGACACCCAAGTCCCAGTCCCTTCGCATTTTTGAAATGCTGCCTCGCTCACTATGGAGAAGGGGCTTCCAGTGTCAATGACACACTTAAAACATATTTCGTTTACTGCAACTGTCACGACTGGATTTATTCCCGAAATTTTCGCACTCGTAGTTTCTTGCAACAAATCCTCTCTAATATCTTCCCTCTCTATATACCGTGTGCACTCATTTGCCATGTCGCTCATTTGTTCCGATTGGGCGCCTTCTGCGCTGATCGTTTGTCATTGCCGGTTTTGTTCATTTCCATTTGCTGGATTATGTCTAGGATTAGCCGGCCGAATTTCAACATCATGAGGTGCTCCGCCTACAGTCATAGTCCCACCGTGTTCACCGTAATATCGATTCTGGTTGCCGTAACTGTTGCGTTCACGATCCTGTCCACGTCCTCGATCATTTCCGTTGTTCCACCTGTGTTCGCGACTGTTACCCCAGTTTCTATACGGCCGGTCCCGATTATTGCTCCGTTCGCGTCGCGACGACCAGTCACGCCGTTGATTAGTACTACGGCCATGACTGCGATCCCGCTTCTGTGTCCCGTGATAACTTTGTGCCTGATTAGGCGGGCATTCTGCTGTATTATATTCCAACTCTTGGAGAAGTGTCTTAAACGTTTCCACGTCCTCTTTGCATCGTCCCGCAAGAGTGACGTGGCGCAAGTGCATCGGCAATTTGGTGATGCATATCCTAATTAGTTCCGCAGGTCCGTATGGATCGTATAGAAATTGATTCGCCTGCAGCATGTGGTCGAATAGGCGTGCTGGGCTGCCGAAACCGGACTGGTTCAAATTTGGCAGCATAATTATGCCATGCTTGACCCTATCTTGTGCCGCTTCCGACCAATAGGCGGAGAGAAAGGCTTGTCGAAACTCCCGAGTGGAGTTGCAGTGACGCGCTGCCGACCTCATGCGAATCGCCGGTTCGCCTTCCAAATAGCCACACATATATTCTACTTTATGTGAACTTGCCCAGTCGGGGGGGGAGGCAGAACTCAAATTGCTCAAGCCATGCTTGTGGATGTATTCCTTTTTGCGAATATCGAAATATCTCAAACTTTCTCACCGTAAGGAAATGTTTTTACCTCCTGGCGAGGTCCTTGAATGTTTCTATTTTATTCATGTCTGTAACTCAAAATACATTCTTCCCTGTCGTCAAAACATCCCTCGTGGCCGGAGTCCCTCTCTGCACTGTTCTTACGGCTATTTTTAGTGCTATTGGCGAGTTCGGAATCACACCCAATGCGGCTTTACAGATGCGCCACGCCTTCTTCTAATTCGCCTGTTACAGCTTTGTACCGCTTGTTCACTTCGAACTGTCCCTTCTGAAATCTAAGAAGCGAACGCACTTCTTCGGTCTCTGCGGCCACTACCGGTGTAGTATTGTTCTCGCTTTCCGTCACCTTCATCGTGCCTACGATGTCCGCTAGTGCCGCAATCTTATCATGTATTTGTCTGTTGTCCTCTACCCCATTCTGCTTCAATTGTTCTACTTGCTGTTCCAGTGCGTGAATCGCTTGACTGTTGTCCGCTACTGTGTTGCTAATGGACGCGGGACAATGCGTTTCCGCCTCTTGAAGCCTCGAGAGTACTTGCTGGTGTTCTCTTTGGCATTCTTCTCTCAGCGCTTGCAAATTCCTAAGTAGCTGTTCTTCGCTCTCTTTAGATTCCACATCGTGACTCCTCTTGCCCTGTTCTAAGGCTTGCAGACGGTCATCGATTTGTTCAAATGTACGGCCTAATTCTTTCATAATATCACTTTTTATTTCACTTGCCAGATTGTTTATTCTTTGTGAGATATCATCGGACACTCTCTGCATCGACTTGTCGACTTTATTTGTCTGCTGGATTAGTTTTTCGTCTATTTGTTCGCCTAGCTTTTGGATCGATTTCTCAAATGATTCTTATTGTTCTCGGAACGATTTTTCTGATTTCTCTGTGTTTTCTTGATTTTGTTGCAATAAGGCTTTCATGAGTTCTGCCAAATCAATTTGGTTAGTAGGAGGCAAATTAATTTCTAGCTCTGCTGTGAGCCCATTCGTCCTGTTTTGCATTTCGTCTGAAGTATTCCCCATTGCATTTTCGGAACCGTCCGACGCGTTAATATTCGAAATAAGATTATCCCCTTGGTCCATGTTGCTTAAGTTGTTGGACCGTCTACTTTTAGCTTGGTTACGTGTCTGCATTCGTTCAATTTATACCCAATAAATGTATCCCCCAAAAATTACGACAGTTACACGAAAGGTACCCAACCTAGTACCCACTTTTTCACACGCAAAACAAATTTTTATCTTTGATCGAAACAGTGCAATTTACAAGCGAGAAGAAAAAAAACACACACACATATAAAACACACAAATATAGAAAACAAAACAACAAGGCAAACAACACAACGCCGCTCAACAACGCCGTGAATCATTTGAAAGTCTGCTCAGAAACAACGCAGAAGTTGTTTGAGCACTGCAGGGGAAAAAAAATAAGATTATACAATGCTCGCAATCTAACGTTTCAGAGATTCCAGAGTCTCGCGGAATCACAGAACAGGGTCGCCATGTGTAACGTTGTGGCTTTAATTTGCAATGAAAGCGGTGCTGATAGACAATAAAGGCGGGTTAAAACTGTGAGCTGTCTGGGGAAGTTAACCTTGCATTACTGAGCAACTGTTTCACCAGGTATCCAGTCTAGCTTACCAAATTCCCAACCAGACTTACATTAATTATAATCTTTTAATAGTCATACGACAACCGGTGATACATATATAAAAAGAGAATTTAAATAAAAAGAAATAAATCAGTTTATATTTGGAAATTTATTTTAACATTGATCATTCAAATTTCAGCATATTAAACGTGAGTCATAACTAAACTGGTCCCTTATTTAGGATTGTGAAAATGTGAGTTTGTAATCTTACAGAACAAATCTAATATTTAGCCAAGATTGGAAGACTGCATACAACACTGCATTCATAAAATAACACACAAAGAACGTTGAAACATATGCAAGAGGAAATTAACCACAACCAACCGATTCAATTTTCACCCAAAGAAGTTACGTTTGTAGCGCAATCCTGTCCGTCATGAAATTACCACACACTAAATTCATACTAACTCTCTGTGAAATCTTCCCGAAAAGAATAGCTGAGGGCTACTTTGATGCTTACACCACAAGGTACACGTGGTCAACTTGGTTTACACAAAGAGCGTAATTCCACAATAATTTTGATAATTAAAATAAATCATATCGAAATACAATTTACAAAAGGAAAACCTCGAACTGGTTACTATCGTCTTACTATTAACCTGATGGGTCAAACAGCTGTATAAGCACGAGGTACTGGTCTCACAAAGTACACCCCACGTTTGTTGAACATAAAGAAATGTTGCTATATTGAAAAATATTGTCAAGACGAGACGTTATAATCACACGAGCATTCGCATTTAAGATTGATGATCAACACGTGGTTCCACTTTACTCACAAAGTAGTGACAAAGCAACTACTGGAAGATATTCTGAACTTCACACGCGAATTACACTGCGTTGCAATTTAAGATAACGTTAGATATTTTAGAGCTAAACCTTAAATAAAGGTGATTAAATTTTCAGTTAGGCTGAACTTAAGAAATCCATTGTCCTACAGACTTAGCAGACACGCGCTTAGCCGGAGATCTTACCACTTCAGACGCTCGTCGCGGACAGACTGCCCTGGTCCCTTCCTGAGGGTGGCTCACAAATACAAACGGAAGTGGCCAGAGGGGCAGCTTCCTATACCAACATGACAAGGGATGGACAGTACCATACTAAGCATAGAAACCTCACTGCTTTTAGAAAGCATAGCTACCTGTTCTGACGTTAGTCCTACCGTTCTCTAGCAGACAGGCTTGTCTGATACCATCAAGCATGCAACTACAGATACATTTGCTCATTCATCCTCTCACACAGAAGGGAAGGGGGATGACAGTATCTTATCATATACAGTATATAAAAGAAAGCGGATGTAGGTTCCGTATGAGACTGTGTGACATGAATTACATATAAACTGTGTTTTAAAGTGTAGTAGTGTGACAGATCGTTCTTGTTTGTGTGTAAAAGTAACAACGTTTCACTGCTCAGTCTCCTCCCAGATAGTCAGAAACACCACAGTAAATTTAGAAGAGGAATTTATGCCGTAAATGACAACAGATTTAAGAATTAACATGAAAGGAATCCAACAGAGACTTTTCAAGGTTCACCGATGACACTGTAATTCTGTCAGAGACAGCAAAGGACCTGGAAGAGCAGCTGAACGGAGTGAACAGAGTCTTGAAAGGAGGATATAAGATGAACATCAACAAAAGCAAAACGACGATAATGGAATGTAGTCGAATTAAATCGGATGATGCTGAGGGTATTAGATTAGGAAATGAGACGCTTAAAGTAGTAAAGGAGTTTTGCTATTTGGGGAGCAAAATAACTGAGAATGGTCGAAGTAGGGAGGATATAAATTGTAGTCTGGCAATGGCAAGGAAAGCGTTTCTGAAGAAGAGAAATTTGTTAACATCGAGTATAGATTTAAGTGTCATTAAGTCTCTTCTGAAAGTATTTGTATGGAGTGTAGCCATGTACGGAAGTGAAAGGTGGACGATAAATAGTTTGGACAAAAAGAATAGAAGCTTTCGAAATGTGGTGCTACAGAATAATGCTGAAGATTAGATGGGTAGATCACATAACTAATGGGGAGGTAGTGAACAGAATTGCGGAGAAGAGAAATGTGTGGCACAACTTGACTAGAAGAAGGGATCGGTTGGTAGGACATATTCTGAGGCATCAAGGGATCACCAATTTAGTACCGGAGGGCAGCGTGGAGGGTAAAAATCGTAGAGGGAGACCAAGAGATGAATACACTAAACAGATTCAGAAGGATGTAGGTTGCAATAAGTACTGGGAGATGAAGAGGCTTGCATCAAACCAATCTCAGGACTGAAGACCACAACAACAACATGCCACCCCCATGGGGCCTTTTCGTGTCGAGCGAAGGTGTGTCTGAAATGTTTGCCTCGGTCACCCACAAGAAAACTTTCTGATTTCAACACTGAGTGTTCATTGCAGAGGTGACGAAATGTGGGAAAGAGAGGGTGTGACGACTTTATGATCGTACGACCCGTGAATGGAGGTGTTGGGCAGTATTGTGTCGAGACTTGGTGCCTATATGACGCTATTACCGCACCTTACATCTCACAACAGCTTCACAGAAGTGGTCTATTTTTTTAATGCGCCAACATCTGACTGTGTGCCCGAACCCGAGTGTGACCTCTCAAGGCGTGACACTTTTGCATCGCTACAGAGCGAGGCTGTAGACATCTTTGAGCCAAAATTCAAACTTATACATCAGAACGGGAGACAATTATGAGTTTTCAAAAAAGTGACCCTTTAATTTTGTTGCGCAGCAGATTTTCCTAACTACAGCTCATCACTTTTACTTAGAGACTCTGCTCAGGATCTCTTTTGTGGCCAGTAGTCGAGATATCGTTAGCAAAACACCGATCTTTCAATAATAATGCCCGAACTTGCCTGCGTTCGTGCGGTGCTTTTGGACTAGGCGTTTGGTTGCGACTCATATGACGGCGAATCCAGACACGATCATCGATCTGGCATGACAGGAGTCGTGATCCATCCGACCAGGCGACACGTTTCAACTGATCCACGGTCCAGTCTCGATGATTCCGTGCCCTCTGCAATCGTAACTGACGATGTACAATACTGGCCATTAAAATTATTACACCAAGAAGAAATGCAGATGTTAAACGAGTATTCATTGGACAAATATATTATACTAGAACTGACATGTGATTACATTTTCACGCAATTTGGGTGCATAGATCCTGAGAAATCAGTACCCAGAACAATCACCTCTGGCCTTAATAACGGCCTTGATGCGCCTGGGCATATAGAGCTTGGGTTGCGTGTACAGGTACAGCTGCCCATGCAGCTTCAATACGATACCACAGTTCATCTAGAGTAGTGACTGGCGTATTGTGACAAGCCAGTTGCAAGGCCACCATTGACCAAATTTTTCAGTTGGTGAGACATGGTAATATGCTGGCCAGGGCAGTAGTCGAACATTTTCTGTATCCAGAAAGGCACGTAGAGAAACTGCAACATGCGGTCGTACATTATCCTGCTGAAATGTAAGGTTTCGCACGGTTCGAATGAAGGGTAGAGCCACAGGTCGTAACACATCTGAAATGTAACGTCCACTGTTCAAAGTGCCGTCAATGCGAACAAGAGGTGACCGAGACGTGTAACCAATGGCACCCCATACCATCACGCCGGGTGATACGCCAGTATGGCGATGACGAATACACGCTACCTATGTCGCCAAACACGGATGCGATCATCATGATGCTGCAAACAGAATCTGGATTCACCCGAAAAAAATTATGTTTTGCCATTCATGCACCCAGGTTCGTCGTCGAGTAAACCATCGCAGGCGCTCCTGTCTGTGATGCAGCGTCAAGGGTAACTGCAGCATGGTCTCCGAGCTGATAGTCCATGCTACGGCAAACGTCGTCGTACTGTTCGTGCATATGGTTGTTGTCTTGCAAACGTCCCCATCTGTTGACTCAGGGATCGTGGCGTGGCTGCACGATCCGTTACAGCCATGCGTATAAGGTGCCTGTCATCTCTACTGCTAGTGATACGAGGCCGTTGGGATCCAGCACGGCGTTCCATATTACCCTCCTGAACCCACCGATTCCATATTCTGCTAACAGTCATTGGATCTCGACCAACGCGAGCACCAATGTCGCGATACGATTAACCGCAATCGCGATAGGCTGGTGATGGTACGCATTTTTCCTCCTTACTCGAGGCATCACAACAACGTTTCACCAGGCAACGCCGGTCAACTGCTGTTTGTGCGTATGAGAAATCGGTTGGAAACTTTCCTCATGTCAGCACGTTGTAGGTGTCGCCACCGGCGCCTACCTTATGTTAATACTCTGAAAAGCTAATCATTTGCATATCACGACATCTTCTTCCTGTCGGTTAAATTTCGCGTCTGTAGCACGTCATATTCGTGGTGTAGCAATTTAATGACTAGTAGTGTAGTTGGGTCAGCATGGGGACAGGTGCTAATCGTCTGCTGCGCAGCCGCTTGTTCAACTATGTACGATGAACGATGTGTTCCGAAACACTTGTGCCTGCTGCAGCTACGTACTCTGCCATTATATCTGCCGGAGATCGCTACCTATCGTGTTTCACAGAGCAGGCAGACCTCTGACCTCCATATTCTGTGAGATGACGTGGAAGTCCTTCAACCTGTTTCTATACGGACCTGGACAGCAGCGCGCCCACTGCCGACCACTTTCAGCACGGCCGTGGAGCCTGCTCCCAGACGCCGAAACAACCTGCCCTCTCTGTCACAGTCACTTATATCAGTGGCACGTTTCGCCGCTGCAGTTACTTCCCAATCGTTTTCGCTCGGCTTATATGCCTATTTAATGTTTCACCTCATCAGTGTACAACTTGAAGATGTACGAGGCGAATTAACTATGAAGTGGCTTTACTGCGTGGTCGAGAGGACAGATAAAGTTTGTCTATCGAAAAGTAATCCAGAAAAGCTGATCGACGTGCAAGTGGCATGTTTATTTATATTGTATTTTTCGTGTGTGTGAAGGTGCCCCCCTAAAGTTTTCATGCCGTTCATAGCACGTTAAGTGGAAGAAACGTGTACGTATCAGTAACCGAAACTCGTCATCTGTAGCGTCATATGAGGAAGCCCGCTACGATTACTTTTGGTTTCTCGAGCTATCGAACCACCTTTATTAACACAGTAATGCGTAGAAACCGTCATTTGGGCTACTGAGAATCGCATACCATTTTCAAGAGTCCGGTCTGGACTACAAAAGGTCTGTATTTGGCAAGCAATGTCCCTTAAGCGAAGCTGTCATATTATTTCGTGACAGAATGAACAGTAAGAGCTGCTTAAAGATGGTGCGACAATTTCACAAAGGTCGTGGTATACCTCCTAACATCATACCGGACCTCCTTTTCCCTGGTGTAGTGTAGAAACTCGACGGGGCGTGGACTCAACAAGTCGCTGGACGTCACCTGCAGAAATATTTAGCCAAGCTGCCTCTGCAGCCGCCCACATTTGTAAAACGGCTACCGGTGCTGGATGTGCACGAACTGATCTCTCGCTTATGTCCCAGAAATGTCGATGGGATTCATGTCTGCGTGGTCAAAATCATTCGCTTCAATTATCCAGAACGCTCTTAAAATCAGTCACGAACAACTGTGGCCAGGTGACATGATGTACAGTCATCGATAAAAATTCCAGTGTTGTTTTGGAACATGAAGTCCATGAGTAGCTGCAAATGGTCTACAAGTAGGCATAATCAGTCCATTCAATGTAAATGCTACACTATTATGGATCCGCCACCAGCTTCCACATACCTTGTGAAAATTTAGATCGATAGCTTCACGAGGTCTGCGCCACACTCGAACCCTACCATCAGTTCATACTAACAGAAATCGGGAATCATCTGACGAGCCACGGTTTTTTGGTCTCGTCTAGGATTAAACCGATACAGTCACTCTCACCAGAACCATATAAAGAACTTTAAATTAAGCCCACAACTACTCACGGACGTAGACCATACATTTTCAGACGAGGAGAAACAGAGATTTGTACAAACCCCTATGCATCTAATATGGAATGCTGACCCAAATTCTATCCAACATTCCTTCCATCAGGCCAGTTCTAAATTTGTGGGCAGCAACTTATTAAAGAATCACATAGAAAAAGTAATATTTTAAGATGTAATAATGGCTACATTAGCCACTATCAATACAAGCACACAGATGTCATAATGTCTATGGCAGATGAACCTCTGACCAAAATACAGTTATTACATGAAAACATAGAAGGATAACACAACAACATAAAGCCTACAGTAGAAGACAATCAAAATAAAACTACCTGGATAAACCCTAGAAAAGAGACTCACAACTAAATCTCTTATATATACACAAAGCTCACAGTAACAGGAAGTTGAATAAATCAAACCTGAGATTGCCTACAGAACCACAAAAACTAAAGGTCACATGTAATTATGAAGAACAGATTGAGTGAAATACTCCAAAACCCTTTATATCACCAAAACGCTGGACACTAAAGCAGACAGTATTCTGATTTTTTACAAAGGAATAATACTATATATAATAAACCAGTCAATGAAGAACAAGAACCAGCCTAACACTTCAACAGCGTAAATATAGAAATACACGTATAACACGAAAATGAAAGATGTTAAGAGTAAAACAAGCAACACAACTCCATGGAAATGGCATGCAGTCACTTCTCACAAGAAATTCACACACATAATATTCATGCATCATGAGAGATTATTCACGCATACAAACTAATAATTGAAAACACAAACACGTTCTGAAAGGGAGGGTTCACATACTAGCAATCTGAACCGTACAAGCAGAACTGCTAAATTATATCACAGAAACTGGTAGAAGCTGCGATGGACAGTATAAGAAACGTATCAGGATATGTCAGCACGCTACAAGCAATTCAGTATTTGTAGATCAGCTTAAACAAGAATATCACAAGCCAAGACAAAACAGATAATTATTTAAATCAGTAAAAAAAGGCGTCTCCTCACTTTTACATGTACATCTATGTCCATACTCTGCAAATCATTGTGAAGTGCCTGCAGAGGAGAGGCTAGGTCCCATTGCATCAGTTATGAGGGCTTTTCCCCTTTCCATTCACGTATGGAGCGTGAGAAGAATGGCCATTTGCATGACTCTGTGTGTCCTGTAAGTAATCCAGTCCTGTCCTCACACTCCCTATGGAAGCGATAGTTAAAGGGTTGCGGTATATTTCTAGAGTCATCATTTAAAGCCGATCTTCCAAACTTCGGAAGTAGGCATTCAGGGGATAGCACACCTCTATTTTCAAGTTTCTGCCAGTTCATTTCATTCAACGTCTCGTGACATTCCCCGGTTGTGAAACAAACCTATCAGTATTATTGCTGCCCTTCTCTGTATACATTCAACATACCACGTAAATCCTATCTGGTATGAGTCCCACACACTTTAGAAACTTTCTGAGATTGGCTGCACCAGTAGTTCGTAATCGATCTTCTTTGTAGACTTACTGCATTTCTGTAGTATTCTACCATTCCTTACCCAGTTCTCAGTCTGTGTGTTTGTTCCATCCCACCTCCCTAGCAAGTGTTACACGAAGGTATTTGTACGAGTTGACCAGTTACAGCTGTCATTCACTGACATTGTGGTCATAGGTACTAAGTTTCTGAGAAGTGTCCAATTTAACGTTTCTCAACATTTCAAACAAGTTGCCAGTCTTTGCATCACATTGAAATATTATCAAGATTTGACTGAATAATTGTGCAGCTTCTTTTAGATCGTACTGCATTATAGATAACTGCATCAACAGCGAAAAGACTGAAGTTACTATTAATATCGTTCGCAAGACCTTTAACATGTGACATGTACAGCAAGGGACCCAACACACATCCTGCGGAGTACCCCAAGTTGCTGCTGTATCTATCGATGACTGTCCATCCAAGATAACTTTCTGCATTCTCCGTACCAAAAAAATCTGCAATTCAAATTTCACTTTATATCTCATGCAATCACACTTTTGGTAATGACCATAGATGTGGTATTGGGACAAATGCTTTTCGGAAATGGAGAATTTACCTGAATGGCTTGATCCAAGGCTTTCAGTAGGCCATACTACAAAAATGTGAGTAGGATTCCACATGATAGATTCTTTTAGGAATCCCTGCTGGTTGGGCAGGATGAGGCTATTCTGTTCGAGACACCTCATTACATTCGAACTCAGAATATGTCCCAAAGGTTCTACGTCATATGTATGGGGAGGATATTGGAAAGTAGTTTTGTCGATCGCTTCTGCTAAACTTTCTTTCAGACTGGTGTGACCTGTACTTTGTTCCAAATACTGAGCTCGCTTATTTGTTCGAGGAACCTGCGACAAATTATATTTGACAGAAGGGCCAACTCCGCCACAAATTCAGTATTGAATCTGATAGAGAGTCCATCAGCCTCTGAGGCTTTGTTCAGTTACAACGATCTAATCTCCATCTCATTAGTATCTATTTCACTCATGTTTTCGTTGGTACGAGAATCTAATTGGGATAATTATTCTGAGTTTTTCTTTGTAAAGGAACATTCGAAACCAGAGTTAAGCATTGGCTTTGGTGTGAATAGGAGCCTTTTACATACGACCAGAATTTCTTTGGGTTTTGTTTGAAATCATTAGACAATATTCTGGTATGATAGTCACTGACGGTGTCACATATTTGCCCTTTGGAGTGCCAAACGCGTTTCATTCAGCACCTCTCCATCTATAACCCTACGATTTGTTTTATGTTTATTATGCAGTAGCCTTGTTAAGAAGTTTCTTTACGATGACTGTACACCATGGAGGATCCCTCCAATCATGAACTTCTTTACAGGGTACATGTCTATCCTGTCGATAATCAAGTATTGCTATGAACTTAAGCCGTAGTTCCTCTACATGCACCTTTCCTGTGCTGCAAGTTTCAAGTTCCTCACTGATCAATGACTCTGCTGTTTTTTTATCTAATTTACTTAACATATTATCTTTCTATTGGTCTTAGCTGTCTCATGTAGTATGGTAAACTTTGTTGCTACAACCTCGTCATGGTCACCGAAACCACTGTCTGTGTGAACATCTTCAAAGAGGTCATGTTTGTTTGTTGTCATTATATCAAATGTATTTACATCATGAGAGGGGCTTAGAACTATCTGTTCAAGCACTTTAGTAATGCGTGAGAGTATGTCTTGTCACGCCCATCACAAATAAAACTGTAACTGTCCCAGTTGATTGTTGGATGACGAAATTCTCTTCCATTACGGATCTTACGTACAAGTTGTAACCTCCCCCTCGCTTATCGACCTTAATGACAGTGAAAAATTAAACCGCGTGCATCTAATGGAAATCTCGGAAAAGCAATCGTCACCGAAGTTAATTTGTCGGTAAAGAGGGAGGAAAGGGTTACATCTAAATGAAAGGAAAAATACAAATGAAATTGGTGGAAATTAATTTTGAGAAAGGGTAAAATTAATAAAGAAAGTAAATGTGCGGTTGTTACAGTAACAACTAATTGGCGTTAATTAGATATTTGAGATTTGGGGAAAATTACGGTCGCCAGTCCTATGGACAACTACTATAATAACTGAAAATGAGAGATTAATGCACATATAATTAGCACTAAAAGCGTGGCAACTGAAGGTTGACACGTGTTGTGTGAAAACTGAATGTTTGTCAGAAGTAATAAATTTCTCTACACTCTGACTTAATTTAGCAAAAGAATTAATAAAACCGTAAAATTGAAAGTTAATTTAGTGACTGAAATTAATAGTGAACTTTGTTTCTGAAGCACTACGAAATTCAATAAAATAAGGTTAGTCAGGCTACCTCAACAATCATTTCAAAAGCTACTTGAATCTACGCAATTAAGAAATCAGAGATTTAACCTTGAACTTGAATTAAATGATTCTGAACAATTAACAATAGTAAAATTTAGTACGTACCAAGCTGAGCTGCAGTCACAGGTAAGCTAAAGTATGGTAACAAAACTCGCACTCTTAATTTGTGCTTGTGTAATCTAAATATTGTAGCCAGCTATGAATACTTTAACTGAACTTTGAAATTAAAGCAGTGAAATGGAATGATATTACATTAATGCTGGCGTTTGAATTTCAACGACACTCGGGTTCATTCCGGAAAAGGAAGGGACCCTGCTTGGTAATGCAATTGGGACAATGAGCAACAAAGGTTCATGCTACGTTGCTGTAATTTTGTGAGACTAATTGAACAGTTCGAAAAGCTGAGGTCTGCCATACAGTTCTAAAACTTGACGTCCTTTTAGTCTTCCTTGTTGGTTGATTTAAGGTTTGAAGTCGTCGGTCGAGGAGGTGGCGACAGTCACTCATTGTCGGCCGTCGCTGTTGCAGAAGCTGGATGTTGGCGCGCCTTCTTCTCGACACGCGTCACCAGGCGAAGCGGGCTCTTGATGTGCGCCAGCTAATGCTTCCCGTCCGCGACACCGTGCCAGAAACTATCATAGCCAGTCGAACGCAATTACATGCTGCCAAACCCTGAAGGCGCGGCAACTCGCTGGAGTGTCACGCAACACACCTGCTCCACCGCCCTACTCCAGCCAGACTCTGCTCTGCCCGCACTGCATGCTGCGGAGTTGACACTACCAAAGATCCTAAACACTTTGGTTCTCCACACGACCTATCGATGTAGTTGTCCGTTAGCATAGCTTTCTCTAGGCAAGACCCAGCTTAAAAATACTTACAAAGCAGACCCATTATACATCGACATAAATGCATAAATATATATATGCAAATAGTAAAATAATTACAATACATAGAGACACAGAAATGTCATACCTTCATGTAATAAAATTAGGAAAAAATTTATAGTACAATAGATGGAAATAGGAGGATATGCATTTCCGGCATTACAGAGTGATCTGAGGTTTTCTCTAAGGTTTTCGGTCACATCAGGAGTTCAGTCTTTAATGTAACCCACAGCGTACATACATACAGCAACAGTACACAATAATCATCGGGTTAATTAACAGGTAAACATTGTAAAGCTAACACCATACAGAATTATTGAACAAGTAATCGGAATGAAGTAAACAGAATCAACTCAAAAATTAATTGTTCTAGAGAGACAGTATAGCGTAAAATAGACATCTTCTATCTCTTTTCATTTTTGCCGCTTTCATACCGTTGCGTCTCAGTACCATTCCAGACTCCTTTCCTCCATTTTTGCCCTGCCTCTCGCCCCAGCTCTCCCTCATAAGTAACTACCAAATTACGCACTCATCCGGTCACTTCATTAATTAAATGCACATTAACATAAGAGAAAATATACGATACACGTGTAACAAACATACAGCAAAATATTTTTTTTTTTTTATAAAATGAACATAGAGTTCAGCACACAAATAAACAACAGCACAGACACAAAAATACACATGCTTACCTTAAGTCACAAAAAGGTAAACAAACATTTATTTGTAGTAGTGGTGCAATACTTTGTCATGGAAGTGGATAGCGTGGCAATGAAAACAGAAAATAAGTGGAAAATACCAGTGCCAAAAAAAGAAATACTTGGCAAATGAGCGAGCAGACAACACTTCTGGGTGCATGCAGGAAACAAACAACATGTAATCTTACTTTAACCTGATGTAATATTATCCAGTAACCTGAAGTTGTCGCTCGAACGAAACTGATTGACTGTGAATGCAAACGCAACGTGGCTACAATTACACTTTCACTACTTGTGAGACCCCATGAAAAACGAGTGACAGCAGGACAACGAACCTTTGTGGAAAGATTTATGATGACATGCGGAAGAGAAACGACGTATATACCACTGAAAGAAACAGATTTCAGTTTGCACGTGAGAGAGCAACAATTGTCAATTGCATACCATGTTTACGTGTCAGGTTACAGCCGTTGCTCAGACTGACGACTGCATCCACGACAGACCGCACTCACACTAGGGACATCATTTCGCGATACTATTCGCAGCCCTTTTCGAACGCTAGGCTACATCCGCAGCACTTTTCGATCTGTAGACTATGTCGTGACACAGCTCGCACGCTGACTGAAGATCGCTCACTGCGTCCAGAATTCTCATCCGCGGCAGCAGTAGCTTCTTCAAAAATTTGCAGTACAGTTTGCCGCCGGCTTCTCCTGGGAGCAACTCTCAAGTCGGCACTAAATTCGAACTTCCGGATCCTGTTCGCTAACCCCGCGCGGAAAGAGGACCTCTACGTATTCTTAAATGCTTCGATACTCGCGAAGAGCAGGTGAACAGTTGCCGTTGTTTTGATAAAACAGCGTTACGAGGAAAGCACTGCTCACTTTGTCCCGGCCCATGTTGACCGTTTACAACTGCATTTTTTAAATTTGGTTATTACATATAATTTTTTAGTCTTTGGCATTAACCATTTAGCCGGACAAGTAAGTACCTACAAATTTGGTATACAGTACCACATGTACAACATACACATTATAAATTATATCAATTTCAGATAAACTTCATGCTACCGTCTGTAAATTGACGCACTCAGCACTTTCCATGTATCACCACATCCCACGCTGGAAACATTGAGTCTGACTTATAACTGGACATCCGCTTCTTGCAGAAACTGGGCAACACTGACATACTCCATTGTGGTGTCTGTAACTGTGATGCACATTGATGTTTGTCTTTCAAAGCTACAACGCCGTGTCAGTACCGGTGCCTATCAGCAAGTCATCACACTTATACTGCTAACAACGCAAATCCGGCATCCACAGTCTGAACATGGTTCCCATAAAGTTTGGTACCATTATGGTGAATAGTTTTCCGTATATATTCGCTGCGGTACCGAACATTTAATTGTAACCATCATGCACATTCTACCCACAAATATTACTCTCAGTCGACAACGTTAACGAATTTTTTGGAGTAAATGAATGACTACTTTTATTCAGTTACAAGGAGAAGAAGAAGAACGGCGAAGGTTGATCCACCTGATACCAAGCAGTTTCATTCGAATCTGAGAGGTATTTAGTAAATTACTGCGTATCACGTTATATATACATCTGCTGTATAATAAATGTAGACGCGTTAAATGTTTCAACATGCTTATTAGAAATGTTAATACGAAGAATAATACTTAAACACGCTTTTTCATAGTTCAGCTACCTCATAAGTGGGTGAAATAAATAAGGCATGTAACACCATAGCTCTAGTGCTGTACTGATTAATTTTGCTTTTGTTTTATTTAATGTTGCATTGCTGTGCTTCTGTAAATGTGTTTGTTTGAATAGATAACACAAAACTGTATACTCCTTTCTTTGTAAAAACTTTGAGTCATCGTCTGATTCTATGCGATGTAGTATATCTCACGTTTAAATTCTTTGACCCATTTGGAGGGAACAAAACTTACTGTATATGATTGTAATTTTGTGTGAATAATTTTTGGTAGAAACGTCAATATGTGTAAATGTTTTGTTTTATTTAATGTATTTGGTTGCTGTTATGTAAACTGCTGATCCTCGCTTAGGATTCTTAGTTATTCTGTGTGTAAAAGTTGTTGTGGTTCCCCTCGGGAACGGAACTGTGAAGCGCGCGCAAATTGTGGTTGGCCTATGTAGAAAAGGTGGAACTGATAGTCAGTCGGGGACAAGCTACGAGTCGGAGACGAGCTACGAGTCGGGGACGAGCTACCAAACTGTGCACTGTCATGTAAATGTTGCATATCGTGCTGGTTCCGAGAGAGGCTTTTCCTGCCGCTTTCCAATGCCTCGGATGGATGGATAAATAGCTTGAACTATTCTGGAATTTGTATCTATCATCGCCACCAAGAAATGACAGAGTCCAGCAATTCTACCTGCAATTCCACCTAACAACATGCAATCGCCACCTTATTGCGCAGTCATTACATCGGAATGCTACAATGATGTACAGTGAAGGATCAGCTTAATGGATGTGTTAGTGTGCTCAAATATAAGGTAATTTATATCTGAATCTATGTACCTGCCTTGATTTTTTCCTTATCATAACACCTCTCAGGTTACTCTCCGTTTGAGCTAAAGTGATATCCAAGTGTCCTTACTAAAAGAACATTAAAGCCCAGTATTTTGCTCATTAATGCCTCTTCAACATAGTAAAAAGAAAGTTAAAGTTAATGTGGCAAGAGAGTGAGTTAAAGTAAATGTTGTTTGCTGAAAATATTCCTATTAAAACTGCTTATTAAAGTGCTGTTGCCAAATTCAAAATTAAAATTTCTCAAGACTGAGGCTTATAAAGTTTTGCCTAGTAAATGATCACATTGCTGTCTGTAGTAAATTCTAAAAGGTGAGTTAATTTCTTGCAATTTTGCCAACATTGTGTTTCACTGTAGTAAAAGTAGAAAACTGCAGTTATGAAACTTTATATACTCATGTTTGTTAAGTGTATGTCTCTCTTGTGTGTAGGAAGTGCATATTAATAATATAACAGGATCCACAGTTTGTCTATTGTATTAATGCTGGGTAACAAGTAATGGGAAGACCACTGATTATAAAAACCAGAATTTCTTTATTCAAATGATAATGAGAAGCAACCTGTGAGTAGATTCCAATTAACTTTCATTTTTAAATAGTAAAGTGTTTAACTGAGAGAGACTTAACCTATATCCAATCAATGATTCTGCAGTGTATAGTAACAATAACGTTATAAAGAACATTCAGTTTGTGTAAGCCCTGAAAGTAATAGTGTGTTTCGGTATCTGTTATAATTTTGCAAATAGTTTGTGCTGCTCCAGTTGTTAGCTTCAATCTTAACGTAAACATATGTATGTGTCAGAGTTCATTGCACTCGCGTGTACCAAGTGTAGGTTGTGTTTATCCATTAGAGTTACTAATAACTATTATCTTGAACGAGAACGTTAATCATTCTCTTGCCTAGTTAGGCTGGCGACCGTTTTCTTTATCCGTTGAACAGTGCAGATAGGCAAAATTTTGTTTGTTACTGTTCAAATAATTACGTAATTCTGACTTTCATTTCCGATAAACCACCTCCGTTAGGTACAACACGGTCAACACAACAAAATTCCTCTCAGAGGGCAACACTGCTCTGTTGCTTTATACCATAATTCCCTTAACAAGATCGTTTTATTTCACGACCTGCCACAACTTTAAGGTTATGGTATAGCAGCAGCAGGTAGGAGTGTTATAGGCAGAAAAACGCGTCTACCAAAAGCGGACACACACCTGCGTCTTTTTAAATACACTGAAACTCTGCAGCACACTTTAAAAAGAGTAATTTAGACGAAAACAAGGAGGAACAAAAACACACACTTCAACAGCTTATTAAACGAAATAGTTTTAGGTCCACAACTAAATCAGAAATGCAAATGCACTTGATTCCAGACCAGTGACGATGACTGAATTGAATAAAACTGGATACGTAAGTTTAAATAAATAACCACTTTCAGTAGCAGCATAAACGGATATAAAATACCTTTAGCAGACTTTTTATGTTTGTACGAAACTGTTGCCGTATGAGTCAATAAACGCAAGACAAAATATTAAAAAAATCTATAGATTCGGGACACGTAGCAGGAGTTTTGTCTCCATATTTCGTACTCAGAAAGAGAACTAGGCAGATGGAGTGTAGTGTTTGTTCACTGGTACGGTGGACGGCAGCCGTTGTAAAACCCAAAGAGGACACGATTGCAATAGGAATCACTGCTGATAGACATTTTACACTTTATTAAAGTTATTTTGATAGTATTTCCCAAAAATGGATTCCGCTGCAACAAATATCAATTCATTTCTTCGGCGTGTTTTTTTGCGTTTACCTTTCTGTTTATTATTTATTTCACGTACTTATGAGGCAGTTAAACCATGATAAAGTGTGAAACTTCCTGGCAGATTAAAACTGTGTGCCGGACCGAGTCTCGAACTCGGGACCTTTGCCTTTCGCGGGCAAGTGCGCTACCAACTGAGCTACCCAAGCACGACTCACGCCCAGACCTCACAGCTTTACTTCTGACAGTACCTCGTCTCCTACCTTCCAAACTTAACAGAAGCTCTCCTGCGAACCTTGCAGAACTACCACTCCTGGTAGAAAGGATATTGCGGAGACATGGCTTAGCCACAGCCAGGGGGATGTTTCCAGAATGAGATTTTCACTCTGCAGCGGAGTGTGCGCTGATATGAAACTTCCTGGCAGATTAAAACTGTGTGCCGGACCGAGACTCGAACTCGGGACCTTTGCCTTTCGCAGGCAAGTGCTCTACCAACTGAGCTACCCAAGCACGACTCAAGCTCCTTCCCATTATAAAGCGTGTTTGACTATTTTTCCTCCTTTTAACACATTTTTAATACGGATCGTGAAATATTTTACACATTGACTTTAAGTATACAAGAGATGTAAACGTAATGTGATAAGCAGGAACTTACTAGGTACCTCTAAGATTCCAATAAAGCATCTGAGGTATCAGGAGAATCAACATTGCTTCTTCGTCTACTTGTTCCTGAATAAAGGTGGCTATCCATTTTTCCAAAAAATTCGTTAACGTAGTCAACTGAGAGTAATTGCCGGAGTATGCTGTTGACTTTTGTAGGGAAGAGATACTTCTGCTTTATTTAGTAGTCGTGTTCGTAGTTCTAGCAGTAGTAGTAGTAGTTGTAGTAGTACATACAGGGTGTTTCAAAAATGACCAGTATATTTGAAACGGCAATAAAAACTAAACGAGCAGCGATAGAAATACACCGTTTGTTGCAATATGCTTGGGACAACAGTACATTTTCAGGCAGACAAACTTTCGAAATTACAGTAGTTACAATTTTCAACAACAGATGGCGCTGCGGTCTGGGAAACTCTATAGTACGATGTTTTCCACATATCCACCCTGCGTAGCAATAATATGGCGTAGTCTCTGAATGAAATTACCCGAAACCTTTGACAACGTGTCTGGCGGAATGGCTTCACATGCAGATGAGATGTACTGCTTCAGCTGTTCAATTGTTTCTGGATTCTGGCGGTACACCTGGTCTTTCAAGTGTCCCCACAGAAAGAAGTCACAGGGGTTCATGTCTGGCGAATAGGGAGGCCAATCCACGCCACCTCCTGTATGTTTCGGATAGCCCAAAGCAATCACACGATCATCGATATATTCATGCAGGAAATTAAAGACGTCGGCCGTGCGATGTGGCCGGGCACCATCTTGCATAGACCACGAGGTGTTCGCAGTGTCGTCTAAGGCAGTTTGTACCGCCACAAATTCACGAAGAATGTCCAGATAGCGTGATGCAGTAATCGTTTCGGATCTGAAAAATGGGCGAATGATTCCTTTGGAAGAAATGGCGGCCCAGACCAGTACTTTTTGAGGATGCAGGGACGATGGGACTGCAACATGGGGCTTTTCGGTTCCCCATATGCGCCAGTTCTGTTTATTGACGAAGCCATCCAGGTAAAAATAAGCTTCGTCAGTAAACCAAATGCTGCCCACATGCATATCGCCGTCATCAATCCTGTGCACTAAATCGTTAGCGAATGTCTCTCGTGCAGCAATGGTAGCGGCGCTGAGGGGTTGCCGCGTTTGAATTTTGTATGGATAGAGGTGTAAACTCTGGCGCATGAGACGATTCGTGGACGTTGGCGTCATTTGGACCGCAGCTGCAACACGGCGAACGGAAACCCGAGGCCGCTGTTGGATCACCTGCTGCACTAGCTGCACGTTTCCCTCTGTGGTTGCCGTACGCGGTCGCTCTACCTTTCCAGCACGTTCATCCGTCACGTTCCCAGTCCGTTGAAATTTTTCAAACAGATCCTTTATTGTATCGCTTTTCGGTCCTTTGGTTACATTAAACCTCCGTTGAAAACTTCGTCTTGTTGCAACAACACTGTGTTCTAGGCGGTGGAATTCCAACACCAGAAAAATCCTCTGTTCTAAGGAATAAACCATGTTGTCTACAGCACACTTGCACGTTGTGAACAGCACACGCTTACAGCAGAAAGACGACGTACAGAATGGCGCACCCACAGACTGCGTTGTCTTCTATATCTTTCACATCACTTGCAGCGCCATCTGTTGTTGAAAATTGTAACTACTGTAATTTCGAAAGTTTGTCCGCCTGAAAATGTACTGTTGTCCCAAGCATATTGCAACAAACGGTGTATTTCTATCGCTGCTCGTTTAGTTTTTATTGCCGTTTCAAATATACCGGTCATTTTTGAAACACCCTGTATACTGTAAGCACAAAAAATCTAATTCAGAAATGCTGGTACATACATAGTTACCAGTACGGTTTATGGGAATGGGACAGGCTGTAGGCTGTGTTCTTATAGGATGAACCATACCAGGATTCGACCGAAGAACTTAGGAAGACCACAGGAAACGTGTATCAGGACGACCGGATGGATACTGGAGCCTCCAGCTTCCGGAGTATAAGTCCAGTCTGTTAAGAACAGTTCAACGCCACTCTCTTTATCCCTGGCGTTCCTACTATATTCGAAGAACTTGTTTCATTTCATAAAAGACTAGTTTGACTCACACCACCCGTCACTGCACAAACCCACACACTACCAGCGGACGCCAGCAGCACGGCTGTGAATTTCAGTCTGCCTTTTGCGCTCAATAATTTCGCGACCGGTTGCACGAAAAACTGACAAGGCATCCGTCCATAACGAGTATGAAGCTGAGCTCAGAAGACTATTCAGATTTTGATCTTACCCGTTGTAGAGCTGTGGTGTAACGTTCTCCAAAATATAAAAAAAACAGTAATTAAGTTTACTGCGCAATAACAGTTTTTTTTATACAGGTTGTAACTAAATTCGTTTTGTAAATTCTATGGACACGTTTCTTACACCAAAACAAGAAAAAAAAGTGTGGTTAACATTGGCTCTAAGATGCATAGTCTAAGACATATGAGCACTTGCTCATCTTCTCTGCTGTGAAATACAACTCTTCTACTGAACAAATGCCCACAGCTCCTGGCGTGCATTTTAGAGCCCGTGCTTAGTGGACTTGTTTCCTTGTTTTGACAGGTTTCACTGCGTCAGAGATGAACGCGTATTCATTACTTTTGAGGCAGGCACTTTAGGGTCCACGTTTACTACACTAGATATTTTCGTCTTGTTATGGTGTAAGGAACCTGTGCTGTACTCAAAGTGTGTGATGGAAATTTAGTTACACCCGGTATTTACTTGTGTGACGTTATTTATTAAACCTCCACTCTCTATTATGTAATCAGACTTATAGTACATATAATGTGTTGGTAAAAAGGTATTTTTAAATACTTTTTAAATAGGTTTCCTTTAGACATGAAATGAAATGACAGTTTGACATTATAGATCAGGAAGCATTATAGATCAGGAAGCATTATAGCTCAGGAAGCGCAGTCTGTTGGTTCAGAGTCCTGGTGCAAGTCTTACTATCAGCCATCACTTCTGTGATTTAAATTTTTTTGTGATGAAGATGAGGAGAAATGGTTAGGCAAACCCAAACATCCAATCTTCGAGAGAGGAAAATCCTTGAATCCCCTGGGAATCGAAACTGGTCCCCGCGATGTAGAGGGAATAATGCACTAGACCACGACCAAGGCACTGTATTAGTGATAAGTCTCATGGTACGTGGGGCTTCGGCCTGTCACTGCTGTGATAAAATGAAGCACTTACAGCTTTGCTTGCGATGTGATTTGTTATATACTAACCAGTTTCGGTGACTTAAATTGACGACAGGATGGAGAGGGGGAGGGGTTGTAGCGTCTCCTGGCCAATCGTCATAAAAAGCGTGTGACAGAATTTTTTCCGTGTGTGTAAGACCAGTTAACATGTATCGATATAGTGCCACGCACACGGTGAAAGAGAAATAATTTAAACACTAATAAACATTACCAAGTGAAGCAATAAAGCAAGACTGTGTAAACATTTCACAATTATATTATGTGTGTATGTAGAACATTCATAATTATTTGACGTTTTATGCATTTTTTTTAACTTTGAATCCATGACATATCATTATCTTTGAAAATCGTATTCTTGTTAAATGAATTAGTGATTATGATCTGTGCCTCAGATAAAAAGGACAAATCAGTACATGAATAAATAGTAAAAAGGCATTGTAATAATTTCTCTGTTCTCTTTGGGTTCCGTTACGGGTAACACTCGCGTGTTAAGCAAATGCATATGCTGGCCGTGAGTCTTTTGTTCACGAAGCTTGAGATCCGCCATTAGGCGAGTTGTTGTAAAAAAGTGTGTAAAATTAATGCATTTCTGTTTGAATATATAGAGTTTGAGCAAATATGTTTTTAAAATAATTTGTAAAGTTGCCAGCCGTTCTTCCCGTAAATAATTTAGACATTTTCTGCATTTAATTTAGCGGAAGCCGCTGTACCAATCTGCGAGGGCAACGGCCGCAGACGCGGCATATTTAAAAAATATTTATTTCAGGCATCGCAGTCGTCTCGCCGGTCAAGCGAGGTAACATAATAATATTTAACATTTTCTTACAGCTTCCACCAGTGTCGGCAATTATATTATTTAGTGCATTTCTCGGTTTTATTTGGAAGGTACTGTGCGACATGTTCTATGCGGACACAAAAATATAGCGAATAACTGTGTTATGACTTTATCATTTTCACATTTTGTGGCAAGGTCTGCTCTGCGAAACTAAAGCAGTATTTTACATTTTTTCTCTGAGATTAAGAGAACGCGGGCTAGCCGCGCGCCTGTTCTAATTAACAGTATTCAAAAATCCACTGCATAACGTATCCAACATTCAGTGCCGTAACGATCATTTGAATTTCATTAGTGACTTTTCTGAATACGATGCAAGGTAGTGAGTTCAGATGCAGTTTTCCTTCTTTCTTGATTACATTACAGTAGCAAGTGAATGTTCCCTACATGATTATCCAGGGCAGATGTAGAAAATCAATAATTTGATCCACGGTGTACCACATTTATGATAAAAGTGTTTATTCCCTCTCCCTATCCATGTCTGAACTTAACATATGTGTACTAGTGTGACTCACACAGCCAAAGTGAAATATTTACTGTACATTACACAAAATTAGTTACTTTTATGAAGAAAGAATTACCAAGTAAAGACAGTGTAATAACATTGAATCAAAACCATAGAAACTTGTTACAAATAATTTCGTGTACTGCCATCAGCTCTCAGTTTCAGTTTTATATCAGTCTGAACATTGTAAATCCAAACTTTAATATCGTAAAGCAAAGTTACTAGTTACCATGTACCAACTTACTTGTTGCTACACATATATATATATATATATATATATATATATATATATATATATATATATATATATATATTTTTGTCATCAGTCTACTGACTGGTTTGATGCGGCCCGCCACGAATTCCTTTCCTGTGCTAACCTCTTCATCTCAGAGTAGCACTTGCAACCTACGTCCTCAATTATTTGGTTAACGTATTCCAATGTCTGTCTTCCTCTACAGTTTTTGCCCTCTACAGCTCCCTCTAGTACCATGGAAGTCATTCCCTCACGTCTTAGCAGATGTCCTATCATCCTGTCCCTTCTTCTTATCAGTGTTTTCCACATGTTCCTTTCCTCTCCGATTCTGCGTAGAACCTCCTCATTCCTTACCTTATCAGTCCACCTAATTTTCAACATTCGTCTATAGCACCACATCTCAAATGCTTCGATTCTCTTCTGTTCTGGTTTTCCCACAGTCCATGTTCCACTATCATACAATGCTGTACTCCAGACGTACATCCTCAGAAATTTCTTCCTCAAATTAAGGCCAGTATTTGATATTAGCAGACTTCTCTTGGCCAGAAATGCCTTTTTGCCATAGCGAGTCTGCTTTTGATGTCCTCCTTGCTCCGTCCGTCATTGGTTATTTTACTGCCTAGGTAGCAGAATTCCTTAACTTCATTGACTTCGTGACCATCAATCCTGATGTTAAGTTTCTCGCTGTTCTCATTTCTACTACTTCTCATTACCTTCGTCTTTCTCCGGTTTACTCTCAAACCATACTGTGTATTCATTAGACTGTTCATTCTGTTCAGCAGATCATTTAATTCTTCTTCACTTTCACTCAGGATAGCAATGTCATCAGCGAATCGTATCATTGATATCCTTTCACCTTGTATTTTAATTCCACTCCTGAACCTTTCTTTTATTTCCATCATTGCTTCCTCGATGTACAGATTGAAGAGTATGGGCAAAGGGCTACAGCCTTGTCTTACACCCTTCTTAATACGAGCACTTCGTTCTTGATCGTCCACTCTTATTATTCTCTCTTGGTTGTTGTACATATTGTATATGACCCGTCTCTCCCTATAGCTTTCCCCTTCTCTTTTCAGAATCTCGAACAGCTTGCATCATTTTATATTGTCGAACGCTTTTTCCAGGTCGACAAATCCTACGAAAGTGTCTTGATTTCTCTTTAGCCTTGCTTCCATTATTAGCCGTAACGTCAGAATTGCCACTCTCGTCCCTTTATTTTTCCTAAAGCCAAACTGATCGTCACCTAGCGCATTCTCAATTTTCTTTTCCATTCTTCTGTATATTATTCTTGTAAGCAGCTTCGATGCATGAGCTGTTAAGCTGATTGTGCGATAATTCTCGCACTTGTCAGCTCTTGCCGTCTTCGGAATTGTGTGGATGATGCTTTTCCGAAAGTCAGATGGTATATCGCCAGACTCATATATTCTACACACCAACGTGAATAGTCGTTTTGTTGCCACTTCCCCCAATGATTTTAGAAATTCTGATGGAATGTTATCTATCCCTTCTGCCTTATTTGACCGTAAGTCCTCCAAAGCTCTTTTAAATTCCGATTCTAATACTGGATCCCCTATCTCTTCTAAATCGACTCCTGTTTCTTCTTCTATCACATCAGACAAATCTTCACCCTCATAGAGGCTTTCAATGTATTCTTTCCACCTATCTGCTCTCTCCTCTGCATTTAACAGTGGAATTCCCGTTGCACTCTTAATGTTACCACCGTTGCTTTTAATGTCACCAAAGGTTGTTTTGACTTTCCTGTATGCTGAGTCTGTCCTTCCGACAATCATATCTTTTTCGATGTCTTCACATTTTTCCTGCAGCCATTTCGTCTTAGCTTCCCTGCACTTCCTATTTATTTCATTCCACAGCGACTTGTATTTCTGTATTCCTGATTTTCCCGGAACATGTTTGTACTTCCTCCTTTCATCAATCAACTGAAGTATTTCTTCTGTTACCCATGGTTTCTTCGCAGCTACCTTCTTTGTACCTATGTTTTCCTTCCCAACTTCTGTGATGGCCCTTTTTAGAGATGTCCATTCCTATTCAACTGTACTGCCTACTGCGCTATTCCTTATTGCTGTATCTATAGCGTTAGAGAACTTCAAACGTATCTCGTCATTCCTTAGTACTTCTGTATCCTACTTCTTTGCGTATTGATTCTTCCTGACTAATGTCTTGAACTTCAGCCTACTCTTCATCACTACTATATTGTGATCTGTGTCTATATCTGCTCCTGGATACGCCTTGCAATCCAGTATCTGATTTTGGAATCTCTGTCTGACCATGATGTAATCTAACTGAAATCTTCCCGTATGTCCCGGCCCTTTCCACGTATACCTCCTACTCTTGTGATTCTTGAACAGGGTATTCGCTATTACTAGCTGAAACTTGTTACAGAACTCAATTAGTTTATCTCTTCTTTCATTCCTCGTCCCAAGCCCATATTCTCCTGTAACCTTTTCTTCTACTCTTTCCCCTACAACTTCCAGTCGCCCATGACTATTAGATTTTCGTCCCCCTTTACATACTGCATTACCCTTTCAATATCCTCATACACTTTCTCTATCTGTTCATCTTCAGCTTGCGACGTCGGCATGTATACCTGAATTATCGTTGTCGGTGTTGGTGTGCTGTCGATTCTGATTAGAACAACCTGGTCACTGAACTGTTCACAGTAGCACACCCTCTGCCCTACCTTCCTATTCATAACGAATCCTACACCTGTTATACCATTTTCTGATGCTGTTGATATTACCCGATACTCATCTGACCAGAAATCCTTGTCTTCCTTCCACTTCCCTTCACTGACCCCTACCATATCTAGATTGAGTCTTTGCATTTCCCTTTTCAGATTTTCTAGTTTGCCTACCACGTTCAAGCTTCTGACATTCCACGCCCCGACTCGTAGAACGTTATCCTTTCGTTGATTATTCAATCTTTTTCGCATGGTAACCTTCCCCTTGGCAGGCCCCTCCCGGAGATCCGAATGGGGGACTATTCCGGAATATTTTGCCAATGGAGAGATCATCATGACACTTCTTCAATTTCAGGCCACATGTCCTGTGGATACACGTTACGTGTCTTTAATGCAGTGGTTTCCATTGCCTTCTGCATCCTCATGTCGTTGATCATTGCTGATTCTTCCGCCTTTAGGGGCAGTTTCCCACCCCTAGGACAAGAGAGTGCCCTGAACCTCTATCCGCTCCTCCGCCCTCTTTGACATGGCCGTTGGCAGAATGAAGCTGACTTCTTATGCCGGAAGTCTTCGGCCGCCAATGCTGATTGTTTATCAAAAGTTAGGCAGTGGCGGGGATCGAACCCGGGACCGAAGACGTTTTGATTATAAATCAAAGACGCTACCCTAGACCACGGGTCTAAATAAATAAAACCACAAGCCGAATAAAATTAACTCCAGTAGCAAAAAAGTGAGAAATGGAGTAAGGGAGACGGAATGGAGTGAACCTCAATGGTATACACGATCCCATCAATGGCCAACATCTCTAATGTGGCTTCCGTAGACTACTATAACAGCGATATTGTACCTGCAGCCACCAGCTGCCAACTGACTGGTAGCTGGTGGCTGCAGTCATAACGTCACTGTTACAGTAGTCTACGCAACGCATTTCACAGATACTGACCACTGATGGGATCGTGTATACAATCGGAGTTCATCCTTCAGCGTCACCTAAGGCCCGAAGATGGTTTACTGTCACCGAAACTGGTTGCTATGTAATAAATAATATCAAAAGGACAGCTGCAAGTATTTCATTTTCTTACATGCGTTGGTAATACGTTTGTTTTATTAATCTCTTTAATTTCCCTGAATAGTTTATTGCACATTTTGATTTCTTACTAGTAAACGCAGTTTCAGATGTGATTCTTTAGTTTCTCCCGGCGTTTTTCTTGCCCGCACAGTCCACGCGTGTACTGCCGGTCCAGTGTCCAAGGGGCACAATATTTCGGCGTTCAGACATGTCGCCATCGTCAAGTGCGCTAACTTAGTACGTCAGCGCACCTGACGATGGCGACATGTCTGATCGCCGAAATATTGTGCCCGTAGGACACTTTGGACCGGAAGTACACGCGTGGACTGTTCGAACAGTTTTAGATTTTCATTTTATCAATCCCTGGTAACAGTTCAACCTAGGTCTTGCTCCATGGTGACGGATGACTTGCTTTTGAGGTACCTATTTGAAAGTCTCTGTTGGTTCAACCACCCTTCGGTTCGACAAATATTTTTGCATTTCGGTTACAAGGAAGTTATCTGGTGTATTTTCCGACTGGTCCATTTCGATATCTCTGCTACATGGGATGTACACACATCGAAAAATTTTCGCAACACCCCAGTTCCCAGAACTCCTGAAGATAGACGTTGACCTAGATATTGTATCACCGACACAGTCCTTTGACTGTTTAGAGATGTCACTAAAATCGCCCAAAGATGTAAACAACCACGCATGACCTGCGCATGTTAGGCGGAGGAGGTCCGACATCCGATCAGTTCCAGACATTCCACAAGGATCGAGGTACACGGTTCGTGTTGTCTGTAGTTCAACCATACCTAGACGGTCAATACCGCGATCCGATTGCTTCTGCATTGTTACTCTATGTCAGTAAGGTCTGTCAACAAGGGAAGTGCCCAGGAATCTCGGAGTGAGCCAAAGCGATGTCGTTCACTCACGGAGGAGATACAGAGAGTCAGAAACTGTCAATGACATGGCTCGCTCAGGCCGCCCAAGGGCTACTACTGAGGTGGATGACCACTGCCTACGGATTATGACTCGGAACCCTGACAGCAACGCCACCAGGTTGAATAATGCTTTATCGTGCAGCCACAGCGCACCGTGTTACGACTCAAACTGTACGCAATAGGCTGCATGATGCGCAACTTCACTCCCGACGTCCATGGCGACGTATATCTTTGCAATCACGACACCATGCAGCGAGGTACAGATGGGCCCAACAACATGCCGAACGGATAGCTCAGGATTGGCAGCATCACGTTCTCTTCACCGATGAGTGTCGCACATGCCTTCAACCAGACAATCGTCGGAGACGTGTTTGGAGTCAACACGGGCTGGCTGAACGCCTCAGGTACACTGTGCAAAGAGTGAAGGAAGGTGGAGGTTCCCTGCTCTTTAGGGGTGGCTTTATATGGGGCCGATGTACGCCGCTGGTGGTCAAGGAAGGCGCCGTAACTGCTAAACGATACGTAAATGCCATCCTCCGACCCATAGTTCAACTTTAACGGTTGCATATTGACGAGGTGTTCGTCTTCATGGACGACAATTCGCACTCCTATCGTGCACATCCTGTGAATGACTTCCTTCAGGATAACGATATCGCTCGACTAGAGTGGTCAGCATGTTCTCCAGATATGAACCCTATCGAACATGCCTGGGGTAGATTTATGGACGACGTGGCCCACCAACCACACTGACGGATCTACGGCGAATTAATGCAAGAGGACGTGTTACTGGGTATTAGAGGTACCGGTGTTTACAGCAATCTGGACCACCACATCTGAAAGTCTTGCTGTATGGTGGTACAACATGCAATGTGTGGTTTACATGAGCAACAAAAATGGTGGAAATGATGTTGATGTTGATGTTGATCCCCATTCCTATTTTCAGCGCAGGTGCCGGAACTCTCGGAACCGAGGTGATGCCAAACATTTTTTGATGTGTGTAATTAGGTTTCAGTGCAGATTTTTGGCGTGTGTATGTCAGACAATGATCGCCTGTGGTGCGGAGGTGCACACGTGAGTGCGTCGTATTTCAAGGAAGGAAAAGTGAGAGTTGCATTGAGGCAGTTGTAAAGAGTCAGTTGTATGTGAGTAGTTGCACTGAGGCAGTCAGCCTGTTGCCAAATGTGCACGGTCCTAAGTCGGCCTGTTACTATGAGGTTGTTGGTGCGCGGCAGGTTTGCAATTTAACTTCATATCATTGAGCGTTGGTGCAAACAGGTAGTGCTGCGCCGATACCGGCCGTTTGGAAGTGATTTGTATCCGAAAATCTGTGGTGTGGTAATTCTGTTGCTTTTTTTTTTTGTCATCAGTCTACTGTCTGGTTTGATGCGGCCCGCCACAAATTCCTTTCCTGTGCTAACCTCTTCATTTCAGAGTAGCACTTACAACCTACGTCCTCAATTATTTGCTTGACGTATTCCAATCTCTGTCTTCCTCTACAGTTTTTGCCCTCTACAGCTCCCTCTAGTACCATGGAAGTCATTCCCTCATGTCTTAGCAGATGTCCTATCATCCTGTACCTTCTCCTTATCAGTGTTTTCCACATATTCCTTTCCTCTCCGATTCTGCGTAGAACCTCCTCATTCCTTACCTTATCAGTCCACCTAATTTTCAACATTCGTCTATTGCACCACATCTCAAATTCTTCGATTCTCTTCTGTTCCGGTTTTCCCACAGTCCATGTTTCGCTACCATACAATGCTGTACTCCAGACGTACATCCTCAGAAATTTCTTCCTCAAATTAAGGCCGGTATTTGATAGTAGTAGACTTCTCTTGGCCAGAAATGCCTTTTTTGCCATAGCGAGTCTGCTTATGATGTCCTCCTTGCTCCGTCCGTCATTGGTTATTTTACTGCCCAGGTAGCGGAATTCCTTAACTTCATTGACTTCGTGACCATCAATCCTGATGTTAGGTTTCTCGCTGTTCTCATTTCTACTACTTCTCATTCCCTTCGCCTTTCTCCGATTTACTCTCAAACCGTACTGTGTACTCATTAGACTGTTCATTCCGTTCAGCAGATCATTTAATTCTTCTTCACTTTCACTCAGGATAGCAATGTCATCAGCGAATCGTATCATTGATATCCTTTCACCTTGTATTTTAATTCCACTCCTGAACCTTTCTTTTATTTCCATCATTGCTTCCTCGATGTACAGATTGAAGAGTAGGGGCGAAAGGCTACAGCCTTGTCTTACACCCTTCTTAATACGAGCACTTCGTTCTTGATCGCCCACTCTTATTATTCCATCTTGGTTGTTGTACATATTGTATATGACCCGTCTCTCCCTATAGCTTACCCCTACTTTTTTCAGAATCTCGAACAACTAGCACCATCTTATATTGTCGACCGCTTTTTCCAGGTCGACAAATCCTATGAAAGTGTCTTGATTTTTCTTTAGCCTTGCTTCCATTATTAGCCGTAACGTCAGAATTGCCTCTCTCGTCCCTTTACTTTTCCTAAAGCCAAATTGATCGTCACCTAGCGCATTCTCAATTTTCTTTTCCATTCTTCTGTATATTATTCTTGTAAGCAGCTTCGATGCGTGAGCTGTTAAGCTGATTGTGCGATAATTCTCGCACTTGTCAGCTCTTGCCGTCTTCGGAATTGTGTGGATGATACTTTTGCGAAAGTCAGATGGTATATCGCCAGACTCATATATTCTACACACCAACGTGAATAGTCGTTTTGTTGCCACTTCCCCCAATGATTTTAGAAATTCTGATGGAATGTTATCTATCCCTTCTGCCTTATTTGTCCGTAAGTCCTCCAAAGCTCTTTTAAATTCCGATTCTGTTACTACTCAGTTGAATATAAGGGATGCTTGATGTTGGTATCAGAACAGAGAGTCGCTGTAGTATTAGTTTTGAGAGAACAATTTATTCTTTTTGAACTGGTTTGGATAAGCACATGTTGCTCCTATATGCGCGTTCTGCTCAGCTATCCGATGTAAAGTGTTATTTTTTTCATGTCATATGACTTGGCGTGCGTCTAGTGGCAGTGTGACCGACAGGGCTTTCAGACGAACCACGTGGCACAGTGACCTTTGGCTGAACTTAATACTAAGCACTAGGTATGTTAAACCTGTTATCTAGAGTTAGTAAATTTTTGTTTTCAGTCACCAAACAGATTTGAAATATTTCTTTATGTTTTTAACACTGCCGTTTCAGAAATCGAGCGAAACTGAACTATATGTACACGGATGCCAGGTGTTGCATTAATTTACGCGATGGTTTCTTGTAGTAATTATTCTAATAAATCGGAAGTTCATTTGAATTTTCCAGTTTCCTTACTTTCGTCAAACTAGTGCTCCCATCTCGTGACTTTTCTTAAGTCTTAATTAATAAATATTTTATAATTAATGTTAGTGTGGATTATTAACTTTTGGTGCCTGAGCGCGATGTCTATGAGGCGTCACAGTTGTATACGAGGGTCGTCCACAAAGTAAGTACCGTTTGGTTACATAAAACAAACTTGTGCAGATACAGAAAAAATATTTATTGTACAAAAATCTACAACTGTTAAAATACATTTCTACATAGCTTCCGAAATTTTGTAGGCACTTGTTATAGCGTGGCACTAGTTCATAGAAGGTTGCCGCCTGTGTATTCAACCATGTAGTAACATGTTCTTTCAGCTCGTCATCATGGTTGAAGTGTTGACAACCAAGGACAGATTTTATATGTAAGAAGAAATGAAAGTCGCTAGGAGCAGGTCCGGGCTGTACGGAGGATGATCAAACGCGTCCCAGTGAAATTCCTGTAAGAGTTGTTCGGTCACATTAGCCGTGTGAGGTCGGGCATTATCGTGAAAAAAAGCAACACCTTTTCACAGTAATCCTCGGCGTTTGTTCTGTACTGCGTGGCGCAATTTCTTAATGGTCTTTCAGTAAGCAAGTGCATTGCTTGTCAGGCCTCGTGGTAAGAAGTCAATCAGAAAAATGCCTTTTCTCTCCCAAAAAACGGTGCACGTGACTTTTGGAGGTGTAAAAATTTGCTTAGGCTGAACCTTCGTTAATGAGGTGTGCCTCCATTCCATTGATTGCCGTTTTGTGTCAGGGGTACGACACCCAAGTTTCATCCCCCGTGACTATCCGAGAAAGAAAACCATAGCCTTCTTCATTGTAGCGTGTCAAAAACTGAAGTGCACTGCACATCCGTTGTTTTTTGTGTTGTTCAGTAAGAATTTTGGGTACCCAACGTGAGCAAAGTTTTCGAACTTTCAGTGTTTCATCCACAATTTAATGAATTAGTGATGATGAGATTTGTAGAACTTCCATAGCAATGGCACTAATTGTAAGTGTAAACTTACGGTTGGGCTTAATTCTTCTCTCCAGTTGTGTGATTCAGTCCATCAGTAACCACAGACGGGTGTCCACTTCGTTCTTCATCGTGCACTTGGTCGCGTCCTTCATTGAACAGTCTGATCCATCTTCTAACCATTGAATCACTCATAGCATTTTGTCCGTAAACCTCGCAGATTTGCCGATGAATTTCCTTTGGTTTAACTTTCTTTGCATTTAGAAAACGAATCACAGATCTTATTCCACACGCGGCGGCATTTTCAATTACTGCTGACATTATGAAGAAGCACTACAAAGCACACGTCGGCAGCAGCGATCTGAAAATGGCGTAGATGAGGTGTCGATTTTCTGAGTCAGAGTAACTGCAGCACATGCTCGGAACTGCGATCGTAGCGCTGCCGCGGATAGAAATAGAAACGGAACTTACTTTGTGGACGACCGTCGTATGGCATGTTAGGGTCAATTTTATAAAATTTAGTTAAGTCACGCTGTCGAACAACGAAACTACGCCTGTCGAGTTCTTATTTTTCTCAAGCGGTGTAGCTTTGACAGTCCATGTACGAGTAGTTGTACCCGTTGTTTATTCTCTTATGTAAGAATAGAAACGGGCCGTGAGTAACATACAGACGACGTTATTAATCGATTTACACCAGAACATCCCTAAAATACTGGTGGACTGTACCATTACTTAATGTATGTCTTACTGTCTGTCGAACGGCGCTTGGATTGAATTAGATGCTTATCATCTAAGCGGATACCTCCTTCTAACAGACGCCATACACTAGCAAGGTTTCTTATAAAGTTTAGCGTTAGATCAGGCTTGTGTTATCTCTACTCTTTGTACCCTGTCTGCTAGGTAAGAATAGATAAAGTCATTAGTTAAAAACATTATTCCTATTGATGCTAGCTCATTTATTAGAATCTTATGGTCAGTAGCATCAAGATGAGCGAGAAAGATAGAGACGTCAATGAGAAGTGACAGCAGAACATGACTATGGTGACAGTATACACATATAACTGCAGGGGTACACCTGACAATCATACATTCATGAAAATAATAATAAATGATATTCCCTCTGTTAAATGCTCTTGCTATTCCTCTGAGAACGTGAGCTCTCAGTCTAAGACTTCCGTCGACGTCTTTCATGAGGCTATGGCCGATGGTGAATCGTAGGTGCCGGTGGTTCCAGAAAGTTGGAAAAAGTGGGACTAACTGACGTTACTGTGTTCTGTTCAAAGACTCAGAGGTCACATCCATAACTTATTTCTAATCAAAGCCAACAGATCAGTTAGGCTGCCATTACGTGGATGGTCCAATGCGCACAATACCTCCCAGAAGAGGCGTCCTAGCGCATACGGAAATATGCTTCATGTAAATGAACCTATCTAACGGTCACCTCCTCTTGGTGAGTCTTAATGACTATAAATTCATTGCAGTTACATTAAAATCATCATAAACCACTAATACTTCAAGGCCTAAAAACTTTAATTAACAAGCTTCAGTCTCCTCTTTGGTCTCTGGAATTTACTAACTATTTCAACACATTTTCGAATACATTAATTAATGTCTTGTTTGCTAAACAAAATATCAAATATCAGTTTGGCTAAATGTCTACGAAATGAGACGCAGCGACGCATTAGAATATTTTTCCCTTTAGATGTCACAAAGTAGTTCTCTAAACGGTAAGGAATTCCTTAATTAATAATCAGTAAATATCCGAAAAGTGTTTTATACTATCAAAGACTCTGAAATGTTCGCTTTTAAGCCACAGGTCTCTTTCTACCCTTGCACTAGTTTCGGAGAACCGAGCCGCAGAACTAATTTATTTGCTACCGATTTCCCCAGGAATTTAATCAACAGACTTCCTTTTACGGCTGCATCTCGGTGATATTACATTCAGTCGCGGCAAGTTGTGGATCAGTTGGCGCGGCCTGTTAAGTAGCGAGACGTACCTGCGGGCGGTGTTGCCGCCGCGGGATCAATTACGCCAACTTCATAACTGCGCGGCGGGTCTGCGGCGACCCGCCGGCAACTTCTAAACTACGTTCGCCGCTTCCCCCCCCCCCCCATCCCCCCTCCCGTCCCCGTCGTGATACAGGCAGACTGGACTGATCACCCTGCTCTCTGCCCACACAGCAGGCGCTCAGCTGTGATGCACCTTAGGTGAGATTAATATGCCTAACATTTTCACATCAAATAACTTCCTACTCATTAACGATATTTCACAACTGAACATCTCCAAGAAATTATTTAGGTGAAATATTAACGTTGGCTATCAGTAGTGGGACAACAGGAATTCTGGACCAAAGCTGAACTTTGAATGTTCAGTGGCACGCATGCAACAGCAGATACAAACAAATGGAAACACAGAATCTGCTCTGGAGGAATCGACATGGATTCCAGGAAACAGTGATTGTGTAAGACCCAACTCACTTTATTTGTTCATGAGACCCAGAAAATATTAAATACAGGCTCCCAGGTAGATGACATTTTCCTTGACTTCTGGAAGGCTTTCCATACAGTTCCGCACTGTCACCCGATAAACAAAGTAAGAGCCCACAGAATGTCAGACCAGCTGTGGGGCTGGATTGAAGAGTTTTTAGCAAACAGAACACAGCATGTTGTTCTCAATGGAGAGACGTCTACAGACGTTAAAGTAATCTCTGACGTGCCACAGGGGAGTCTTACGGGACCATTTCTTTTCAAAATATTTATAAATGACCTAGTAGATACTGTCAGAAGTTCCATGCGGCTTTTTGTGAATGATGCTGTAGTGTACAGAGAAGAACCAGCATTAGAAAATTGCAGTGAAATGCAGGAAGATCTGCAGCGGATAGGCACTCAGTGCAGGGAGTGGCAACTGACCCTTAACACAGACAAATGTAATGTATTGCGAATATATAGAAATAAGGATCCTTTATTCTATGATCATATGATAGCGGAACAAACACTGTTGGCAGTTACTTCTGTAAAATATCTGGGAGTATGCATACAGAACGATTTGAAATGGAGTGATCAAATAAAATTAATTGTTGGTAAGGTGTGTGCCAGGTTGACATTCATTGGGAGAGTCCTTAGAAAATATAGTCCATCAACAAAGGAGGTGGCTTACAAAACACTCGTTCGACCTATACTTGAGTTTTGCTCATCAGTGTGTGATCTGCACCAGGTCGGGTTGACAGAGGAGATAGAGAATGTCCTAAGAAGAAAGGTGTGTGTCGTCACAGGGTTATTTGGTAAGTGTGATAGCATTGTGAAGATGTTTAGCAAACTCAGATGGGAGAGTCTGCAAGAGAGGCGCTTTGCATTGCTGTGTAGCTTGCTGTCCAGGTTACTAGAGGGTGCGTTTCTGGATGAGGTATCGAATATATTGCTTCCCCCTACTTATACCTCCTGAGGAGATCACAAATGTAAAATTAGAGAGATTTGAGTATGCATGGAGGCTTTCTGGCAGTTGTTCTTCCCGCAAACCATACGCGACTGGAACAGGAAAAGGAGGTAATGCAGTGTCACGTAATGTGCCCTCCGCCACACACCGTTGGGTGGCTTGCGGAGTGTAACTGTAGATGTAGATGTATGACATCATCATGGCCCCCCTCCCCTCCCAAGCAATGCCCACTTCCTAGGTCATACGCTTTCTCTCACACTTCACTTTAGCCATCTCCCCTTGAACCCATCCATCACCACTCTACTCCCCCTTCTTAGGCCATCCGCTTCCATTCCTCTCCTGTTTCCTGGATCTTCCCCATTTCTCGAAAATAAGCAAATCAGAGATGATCTACACCAACTGTGTTACACATACATAGCCTTAGCACTCACACATCAGTATTTTACTGCCATATCGGCTTCTGAAATGACATTTTACAACCCTATCTTAAGCCTCCCTTTTCTTGGCAATACAAGAATCAGAGAGCTTCCTGTCATGAGAATACGTGGGTATGACATCATAATTGTCTAACTGCAGGTACATGACATTGTATATATCCATGTCATCGGCAGTGCTTACCCAGGGGCCTAAACCTGTTAAACAACATACTTTGAGCAGTTCCAAGAGAGTATTTTTGGCTCATTTGCTGGATTTTCTATTTCAGATACATGTACTGTGAGCAGTGGGAGCTAACATCCCATAGATGTTGGGGCTCATATGTGGTTCCTCTTCGTCGAAGTGTGTTGGCTCAAACTCGTCTAGGAGTTGAACAGCACGTGTCGCATTACACGCCCTAAGTTAGACACTTGTGACCCTTTGGGTAACTGGTCTGAGAGATGGCAAGTTTGCCAAATACAAAGTTCACGAAACACATAATAACAGAGGTTATAATATCGGGAACTAAATTAACGACCCATAAATTATATAGGCCACACATTTACGATTTGGTTAGAATAATGTTTATTCAGAAAGCAAACTAATAGCGAAGAACTACTATTACACTCGAGCGCATATCCATTTGACACTGTTTGATCATTCACAATCTCATCGTTAGATGAGTCCAACACTCCACCTTCACACCAGGCGTGCGGCTGCTCACAAATGTTTCAAATATTTCACGAAAATGTCTTCTACGAGTTAGAGGCATTTCTTGCAAGAGACCAGAAATTTGTTCGTTAATCAGTACACAACAATAAACTAACTGAATGACAGCAGAATACAAACTTTAAAATGGCTATTACATTGATGTAGGGCCTACACAGTATTGTTATTATTATTATTAATGGTAGTAACCAGAGACAGAGCACTGGCAGCCTGCATTCTCCCAATTTTTTCCATTTCAGATCTAAGGAGTCCAGCCGTCAAGTGAATTACAAACATTAAGAAAAGTCCATACAGTTTATCTTAGTTGATTTTGGATGGAGTGCATGGTAAGGGTGCAGCAAATATCACTAGGGAGAGGAACAGTGCAGCAGAAGCGTGTTTTTTAGCAAGTGTCTGCTTTCAACGTCTTTTCTGAGGAAGAGCTGTAGGTTGCAGTGAGAATTGCTTCATAATTCGGTAAGGAAAAGTTGTTAAATATAAGCAATACGAAATGTCTCATTAGATCATGGCTTAATAAAACACCTTCAAAACGAAATATAGTTTACCTTCCATCACTTTAAAAGTAAAAGTGTTCAGAGAAAACTATTTCTCATTTTAAAGTTTTTAGCACTGATGTTGATGGCGGTGTGGGAAGAGGGGGAGGGGGCATTACTAACTAATGTCTGATTTCACTCAGGGATAATGGTATAAGACTTGGGAACCACTGTAATAGTCAGAGAAAATGAACACGGAACCAGTGGTTAATAAATCTTTTAGTAGTTCCAATGCTGCTTCATCACTCAAAAGGAAGTTGCTACAGAAAAATCCCAATGGCAATTGGTTGCTGTGTTGACACGTATCTGCCCATGACTGTTAGCAGCGATGGCAGCATGCTTATAGCACTGGACTGTGGCAGAATTTCATGCCTTTTAAACATCCTTAGATAGAAATGTCAACATCTTAATTGTATTTTAGACATGAGGATGTGTGACATTTCTGACCATTTCGAGCTGTTTACAGGGCCCTGCCCACAATGCTCCAAACGTTCTCACTCAGGGAAAGCTGGTGATCTTGCTGGCCAAGGTAGGGTTTGGTAAGCACGAAGGCAAGCAGTAAAAACTCTCGCCTTGTGTGGATGGGCATTATCTTGCTGGAATGTAAGCCCAGGATGGGTTGCTATGAAGGGAAAGAAACTAGGTGTAGAATATCGTCGTCGTACTGCTATGCAGTAAGGATGCTGCTGATGACAACCAAAGCGGTCCTGTTACGAAGGGAAATGGTATTCCAGAGCATTACTCCTCGTTGTCAGGCGACAGTCAGGTTTGTATTGCACCACTGTCTGGGGCATCTCTAGAGACGTCTTCACTGGTTACTTGGGCTCAGTTCGAAATGGGACCCGTCACTGGTCCATTCAGTGAGATTCCAGGCCCAAGATGTGTTTGGAGATGCCCAGACAGCAGTGGTATGCCAACCTAGCTGTCGCCTTCTGACAACCCTACCACAACAAAGGTCTAAAATTAATTGTGATTGTAGTGTTGCTCAAGCTGCTAAATATTGCATTTTCGGGCAACAACAAAGTAATATTATGTGGCAGGTGTTATTAGAGCACAGATAATAAAGTCATTTCATGAAATAATGGATAAACAAGGTGTGGTGTCACCGCCAGACACCACACTTGCTAGGTGGTAGCCTTTAAATCGGCCGCGGTCCGTTAGTATACGTCGAACCCGCGTGTCGCCACTGTCAGTGATTGCAGACCGAGCGCCGCCACACTGCAGGTCTAGAGAGACTTCCTAGGACTCGCCCCAGTTGTACAGCCGACTTTGCTAGCGATGGTTCACTGACAAATTACGCTCTCATTTGCCAAGACGATAGTTAGCATAGCTTTCAGCTACGTCATTTACTACGACCCAGCAAGGCGCCATTATCAATTGCTATTTATCTTGTGATGCATGTACCGTCAGACTGATGTTCACCACTTATGGATTAAAGTTAAGTATTCCAGAAGCTACGTACTATTTTTGCTACTGTAATGACCTTGTCCTGTTCCAGACCTCACACCATCCTGCGTGAGCTTAAACGCGTGCCCTTCGGCCTCCCGTCCTAGTGGATTGGCTGTCTTGCCAGTCCACAAAACCAAGCACTCATCTTTTCGTGTTTCCCACGCTGGTCTCGTTGTGAACTCATGGCACAATCGTCGAAAATCTAGGTAGTGATGATTCCAAGCTCAGATGCAAAGAGGCCTAGGTGTTATTCCGCAATATTCAAAAGTTTTATAGATGTGTTTCATAAACCATTCTTGAAGATTAAACTTTTGCAAGTTAGAACAATGGTGATGTAAAAAGTAATCAGCACTCCGAATTTAAGTTACAATTCTTTTTTATTACTTTTGTTGCAACATCCCTTCACAATACAAAACATACCTGAAAATATCTTCCTCACTGTTAAAGTTCACATTTCATAAACTGACTACAATTTGTGTCTTTTCAACATGACGTCCAAGACTTGACTCTCTAATAACCGCTTACGCGCCCAAAAATCAGAGTTACAAGTACGTCAAAGATCACAGTGACAAAAGAAAGAATACACATAAGAATAATATCATTGCAATATAAACATATCGATGTATCAAAGTACCTCTACATTAATGAAATCAAATCTGAATGTTGTCACAGAAATATGTTAACTATTTTACAGAGACACAGTAGAATATTGCTGGTATGGAGAGGTTGAGGTGAGGTGCCGTAATGGTTACGTAATTCAAGTACCATTACAGCCTGCTATTCAGCCTTATGACTGGGAGTGATGGTCAGGGGCACCATTTCTTTTCTTAGCAGGATCACTCAGGTTCTCATCGACGGTACACTCATAGCACAGTAGTACGCCAGCGTTATTCTAGACATTACTCTGTTGCTCTCCGTGGCAATCCATCCTGGGTTTACGTCTCAGCATGATAACGTCCATCCGCACGCCGCGATAGTTCCTGCCGCTTGTCTTAGTGCTTACCAAATCCTACTTTGGCCACAATGGCAGCAGGATCTCTCCCCAATTGAGAGCGTTCATAGCATTGTGAGCAGAACTCTCAAACAACTCTGGATTTTTGACCACCTAAAGCGCCATTTCGATAGAATTTTGCACGATATCTCTTAGGGGGATATCTAATAGCTCTATCAGTCTGTGCCAACTGAATAACTGCGTGCATGAGGTCCAGAAGTGGACCAGCGCGTTACTGACTTTCACTATTGTGAATCTTTTTCTCGTGAATAAATCATCCGGTTTTTCTGCAAATGTTATCATTTGTTTTTCTGTAAATGCACATCACACCTACCGATTTCGTTCCCATTCGAATAATTCCTTTATGGTACGTCCGTTTCTCTAACTCTTTCTTTTATGAACAAAACGATTTTCAGAGTTGATCCCTTCAGGACTGGCGACAGTATTTAGAAGGCAGAATTATTTTATCTTTAGAAGAAAAATACCCAAAGTGAATTTATACTGTTTCCTGTTGTCTTGTGACAGCCAGAGCGACAGCACCAGCAGCAGCGAGTACTGTTTGTATAAAGCGTTTATTTTGCATTTTGTTTACGACCTTCCACTAAGGAAGGGATTCTATTTGTGTTTATCTGCTCTGCATAGTAACTAACAGTTCTTGATAAAACTTTACGTAGTTTTCGTGTTAGATTTCTTAGTGTTTTCTTGATCGTTTAGAACAGAAAGCGCCCTAAAACCGTCTTTTGTTTGTTTCGCGGCCGTTAGCCACTAGTCACTTGAATCAGCAGTTGTCTTGTGACAGCCAGAGCGACAGCACCAGCAGCAGCGAGTACTGTTTGTATAAAGCGTTTTTGTACTTATTTGCTGCGCTTAGCTTTTAAATAGTTTTTCTGGGAAAACCTAGCGTAGTTTTCGCGTCTCGTATTTCAGTGAGTGTTTCTTGATTATCAGAGTAGCTCATCAGAAGATTATCTTGGGAATTTGTCACCTTATAGAGTAGGGTAAACATAGTCATGTGTAGGGACTGTGGTTGTTGTGAGCGGACGCAAGGAGAATTGGCCACTCTTCGGGGGCAGGTGGAGGCTTTGTCTGTTAGGCTCATCGAGCTCGAGGCGCAGGCGTCGGCTCGTAGTGGCGTTGGGACAACTGTGGTGAGACCTATGCCTACTTCGGTGGCCTTGGAATCACATGGAACCCCTGATGTCGCTGCGTCTTCCGGCAGTGAGCATCTTACCGGTCAGCCATCACTCCAGGGTGAATGGCGGACAGTGGTGGGCTCGCGCGTGCCTGGCCGAAAGGCGAAGGTGGGATCTGGCCGCGTGGCAGCTGCCTTACCCCTTTCCAACAGGTACGGGCTGCTTCCTAGTGGTGATGACATCGTTTCCGAGCCACCACAGGGTGCCTCGCCTGTTGGGCCAGTGGCCGATTCTCCGGCAAGGTCCCGACAGTCACAGAGGGCGGGCCTATTAGTTATAGGGAGCTCCAACGTTAGGCGGGTTATGGAGCCCCTCAGGAAAATAGCGGGTAGGTCGGGGAAGAATGCCAGTGTGCACTCGGTGTGCTTGCCGGGGGGTCTCGTCCGTAATGTGGAGGAGGCCCTTCCGGCAGCTATTGAACGCACTGGGTGTGACCGGCTGCAGATAGTAGCACATGTCGGAACGAATGACGCCTGCCGCTTGGGTTCTGAGGCCATCCTTGGTTCCTTCCGGCGGCTGGCTGATTTGGTGAAGACAACCAGCATCGCACGTGGAGTGCAAGCTGAGCTTAATATCTGCAGCATAGTGCCCAGAGTCGATCGCGGTCCTCTGGTTTGGAGCCGTGTGGAGGGTCTAAACCAGAGGCTCAGACGACTCTGCGACTATAATGGTTGCAAATTCATCGACCTCCGTTATTGGGTGGAGAACTGTAGGGCCCCCCTAGACAGGTCAGGCGTACACTACACACCGGAAGCAGCTACTAGGGTAGCAGAGTACGTGTGGCGTGCACACGGGGGTTTTTTAGGTTAGAGGGACCCCCCCTTGGGCGAAACGATAAAATACCTGACGGCTTACCAGAGAGGACATTATCATCGTTTATAAAGAATGTCCGTCCTCGGAGACCAAAAACAGGAAAAGTTAACGTAATATTGGTAAACTGCAGGAGTATCCAGGGCAAGGTTCCTGAATTAGTATCTCTTATTGAAGGAAATAGTGCGCATATAGTATTAGGAACGGAAAGTTGGTTAAAACCGGAAGTGAACAGTAACGAAATCCTAGACACAGAATGGAATATATACCGCAAGGATAGGATAAACGCCAATGGTGGAGGAGTATTTATAGCAGTAAAGAATTCAATAATATCCAGTGAAGTTATTAGCGAATGCGAATGTGAAATAATCTGGGTTAAGTTAAGTATCAAAGGTGGGTCAGATATGATAGTCGGATGCTTCTATAGACCACCTGCATCAGCAACCGTAGTAGTTGAGCGCCTCAGAGAGAACCTGCAGAACGTCGTGAAGAAGTTTCGTGATCATACTATTGTAATAGGGGGAGACTTCAATCTACCAGGTATAGAATGGGATAGTCACACAATCAGAACTGGAGCCAGGGACAGAGACTCTTGTGACATTATCCTGACTGCCTTGTCCGAGAATTACTTCGAGCAGATAGTTAGAGAACCAACTCGTGAAGCTAACGTTTTAGACCTCATAGCAACAAATAGACCGGAACTTTTCGACTCCGTGAATGTAGAAGAGGGTATCAGTGATCATAAGTCAGTGGTTGCATCAATGACTACAAGTGTAATAAGAAATGCCAAGAAAGGAAGGAAAATATATTTGCTTAACAAGAGTGATAGGGCACAAATCGCAGAATATCTGAGTGACCACCATCAAACGTTCATTTCTGAGGAAGAGGATGTGGAACATAAATGGAAAAAATTCAGAAACATCGTCCAGTACGCCTTAGATAAGTTCGTACCGACTAAGGTCCAAAGCGAGGGGAAAGATCCACCGTGGTATAACAATCATGTACGAAAGGTACTACGGAAACAAAGAAAGCTTCATCATAGGTTTAAGAGTAGTCGAATCATAGCTGATAAGGAAAAGCTGAACGAAGCGAAAAAGAGCGTAAAGAGAGCAATGAGAGAAGCATTCAACGAATTCGAACATAAAACATTGGCAAACAATCTAAACAAGAACCCTAAAAAGTTTTGGTCATATGTAAAATCGGTAAGCGGATCTAAATCCCCTATTCAGTCACTCGTTGACCACGATGGCACCGAAACAGAGGACGACCGAAGAAAGGCAGAAATACTGAATTCAGTGTTCCGAAACTGTTTCACTGCGGAAAATCGTAACACGGTCCCTGACTTCAGCCGTCGCACGGACGCCAAAATGGAAAATATTGAAATAAACGATATCGGAATTGAAAAACAACTGCTATCACTTAGTAGCGGAAAAGCATCCGGACCAGACGAGATACCCTTAAGATTCTACAGTGATTATGCTAAAGAACTTGCCCCCTTTCTATCAGCAATTTATCGTAGATCGCTGGAAGAACGTAAAGTACCTAGCGACTGGAAGAAAGCGCAGGTCGTTCCCATTTTCAAGAAGGGCCATAAATCAGATGCGAATAATTATAGGCCTATTTCGCTTACGTCAATCTGTTGTAGAATAATGGAACATGTTTTGTGTTCTCGTATTATGACGTTCTTAGATAATACAAATCTCCTTCATCATAACCAACATGGATTCCGCAAACAGAGATCATGTGAAACTCAGCTCGCCCTATTTGCCCAAGAAATTCACAGTGCCGTAGACACTGGCGAGCAGATTGATGCCGTATTCCTGGACTTCAGGAAGGCATTTGATACGGTTCCGCACTTACGTTTAGTGAAAAAAATACGAGCTTACGGAATATCGGACCAGGTTTGTGATTGGATTCAGGATTTCCTAGAAGAAAGAACACAACATGTCATTCTTAACGGTTCAAAATCTGCAGATGTAGAGGTAATTTCGGGAGTACCGCAGGGAAGCGTGATAGGACCTTTATTGTTTACAATATACATAAATGACTTAGTTGACAACATCGGTAGCTCCGTGAGGCTATTTGCAGATGACACGGTTGTCTACAAGAAAGTAGCAACATCAGAAGACTCGTACGTACTCCAGGAGGACCTGCAGAGGATTAATGCATGGTGCGACAGCTGGCAGCTTTCCCTAAACGTAGATAAATGTAATATAATGCGCATACATAGGGGCAGAAATCCATTCCAGTACGATTATGCCATAGGTGGTAAATCATTGGAAGCGGTAACGACCGTAAAATACTTAGGAGTTACTATCCGGAGCGATCTGAAGTGGAATGATCACATAAAACAAATAGTGGGAAAAGCAGGCGCCAGGTTGAGATTCATAGGAAGAATTCTAAGAAAATGTGACTCATCGACGAAAGAAGTAGCTTACAAAACGCTTGTTCGTCCGATTCTTGAGTATTGCTCATCAGTATGGGACCCTTACCAGGTTGGATTAATAGAAGAGATAGACATGATCCAGCGAAAAGCAGCGCGATTCGTCATGGGGACATTTAGTCAGCGCGAGAGCGTTACGGAGATGCTGAACAAGCTCCAGTGGCGGACACTTCAAGAAAGGCGTTACGCAATACGGAGAGGTTTATTATCGAAATTACGAGAGAGCACATTCCGGGAAGAGATGGGCAACATATTACTACCGCCCACATATATCTCGCGTAATGATCACAACGAAAAGATCCGAGAAATTAGAGCAAATACGGAGACTTACAAGCAGTCGTTCTTTCCACGCACAATTCGTGAATGGAACAGGGAAGGGGGGATCAGATAGTGGTACAATAAGTACCCTCCGCCACACACCGTAAGGTGGCTCGCGGAGTATAGATGTAGATGTAGATGTAGATGTAAATACTGATAATGTTTTTAGCGAGACAATCAATTTATCCAAGTGACAATTAAGAGTGAAATGAAATGTCACATATTGTTTCGCCAGAATACAACGCATCTAAATTTCCACTAAATGCTCCGGAAAATTACCTTAGCTTTAGTGATAGCTAAACAGATTTACGAGTGGTTAACATTTATAAGAGAGTTCAGTTGAAGTAGAAAGAGTTAAAAAACGCGATATTTAAAAATAGAGTATAGCTGAAGGGTCGTTACAAACCGGCTTTGCGTTAATCACTGATGATTACACAGTGGTACGCTGCTGGCTGAAGAATTTAGAATCTGCTTACTCGATTAAATCATCTGCTACCACTGTTCTGCTTATGAGTTTAGCTGAACCACCTGATGAAGCTGTGTTTCCATTTCATTTATTCCATAGAAATATCTGATGTTAAGTTCCGCCACGAGGTTTAGTAATCTGCTGGTTGGCAACCGTGGCTAACTGGCTCTTGCGTGCACCACACTGATGCTGAAAAGAAGGTGCCAAATTAATTCTGTTATTCACTGTGGCACCCGTAGCTGACATTGCCAGTACACCTTCGTACTGCAGCGCTCAATGTGGAGGGTACCGTCTCGAAACCAAATGGTGGAAGTAAGTTTCGTTGCCTGTGTTTGATCGGTAAGTAGAGAGAAGATCGTAGCTTACAGATTCTGCTGATCAGACACTCCAGAAAAGCACTGGGCTAAATTTCAAAGCTCTACGCAGGGTCTCATGGAGTGACGTCATGTGATACTGTTGACGCATGCGCGGCGGTCACTATTATTCTCTAAGAGAGGAGTAGGCTTTGCGGCGGCACTGGTGTTCACCCTCTGTCTTCCATTCATCTATGAGAACACAAGAACGACTCTACGCTTTACAAGCTCATACGAATCATTCACACGCCACAGATAGACACTTGACACTTCACACACCAAGCAGGGAGAAGCAGTCTGCAAACCACCTTTCTCAATTCGGCAGTGGGAGATTCCCGCGTTTGCCCCCAAAGCTCTTCTCCTGAATGTTGGGCTTAAACTAAATTGTCTGTGGCAGCTGTGTTATTGTTATTCCACTCTCCACCTCTTTTCGTAGTATAACACTGCAACACCATTTACGTAGCTTATGTAATCAAATACCAAATTTGGTCTATTACGCACTATGCCCCAACAGAACAACTAGTCCTGTCACGGAAAAGCCACGTATATCATTGCCGTTAACTACTGCTATACCATAACCTTCAAGCTGGAGGAAGGTCGTGAAATAAAAACCATCTTCTTAAAGTAATTATGGTATAAAGCAACAGGGCAGTGTTATACTCTGAGAGGAATTTTGTTATGTTGACCGTGTTGTACCTAACGAAGGTGGCTTATCGGAAGTGAAAGTTAGAATTACGTAAATATTCAAATAGTAACAAATAATATTTTCGGTCGCAGGTTCGAATCCTGCCTCGGGGATGGATGTGTGTGATGTCCTTAGGTTAGTTAGGTTTAAGTAGTTCTAAGTTCTAGGGGACTGATGGCCTCAGAAGTTAAGTCCCATAGTGCTCAGAGCCTTTTTTTGAATAATATCTTACCTAGCTACACTGTTTAAAGAATAAAGGAAACGGTCACCAGCCTAATTAGGCAAGAGAAAGATTAACGTTCTTGTTTAAGAAAGTATGTATGAGTAACTTTAACGGACAAACACAACCTATATTTTGCCACACGCGAGTGCAATGAACTCTGACCCCTGCATGTGTTCACGGTTAAGATTGGAAGCTGACAGAGCAGGACAGACTATTTGCATAAATATAACAGATAACGGAACACACTGTTACTTTCAGGGCTTATTCCAACTGAATGGTCTTGATAACATTACTATTACTAGTAATATTCACTGCAGGATCATTAATTGGACATAGGTTAAGTTTTATTTCTCAAACACTTTCCTAATTGACATAGAATTATAAATGTTGTTCACTGCAAAATTATGAGATGGTAACAGGTTAATTCTCTCTCAGTTAAATACTTTACTATTTAAAATGAAAGTTAAATGGAATTCAATAACAGGTTCCTTCTCACTGTTTTTTGAATAAAGAAATTATTGTTTTCGTAAATAGTGGTAAAGGATGACCTGTGGATCTTATTACACTATTAATATGCACTTTCAATACCCAAAAGAAATAAGTGCTTAGCAAGTATGATTATATAACTTTCCACAACTGCAATTCACGACTTTTACTGCAGTGAGACACAATGTTCACAAATTTGCAAGAAACTGACTCACCTTTTAAAATTTGCTAGAGGCAGCACTATGATCATTAACTGAGCAAAACTTTATAAGTCTCAGTTTTAAGAACTTTTAATTTTTAAAAGAAACAGCAAATTGTCTTTATTACCACAGTCTTCTACTTTCAAGTAAATGATTAAATAGGTAACTTTGAGACTCCACAAAACTTTAAATTAGACTGTCTCCATCCCTGGGAGGCTTTCACAAGACTACATTTACTACCTCCCACAATTTCACTAAATCCACAGTAAATCTGATCACTCCCTTCTTACCAAAGATCAAACAACATTAATGTTCTGAAGCTTTCATTTTTTTCCACAAACTAGGACACTCGGTAATCATAGTTTAAATAGAGAGGAACCTGAGAGGTGTTGTGATAGGGAAAAAAATCAAGGTAGGTACATAAATTCAGTTATAAGTTACCTTATATTTGAGCACACTAAAACATCCAATAAGCTGATTCTTCACTGTACATTATTATCGTGTTCCGTTACAGTGATTGTTCAATGTGGTGGCAACTGCATGCTGGTAGATGGATTTGCAGGCAGAATTGCTGGACTCTGTCCCTTCTTGGTAGCGATGATGGATGCCAATTCCAGAATCGTTCCACCTATTTATCCATCCGAGGCATTGGATAGTGGCAGAAAAAGGCTCTCTCGGAACCAGCCCAATATACAACTTTTACATGGCAGTGCACAGTTTGGTAGCTCGTCCCCGACTGACTCTTGTTCCACCTTTTCTACCTAGGCCAACCACGACTTGCGCGCGCTACACAGTTCCATTCCCGAGGGGAACTACCAAGCCTTTTACACAAATAACTAAGAACCCTAAGTGAGGATCAGCAGTTTACGTAACAGCAACCAAACGCATTAAATAAAACAGAACATTTGCACATATTGACATTTCTACAAAAACTTATTCACACAGAAATTACAATTGTATGCAGTAAGTTTTGTTCCCTCCAAATGGGACAAAGAATTTAAATGACAGATATACTACATTGCATAGAATCAAACCACGACATCAATGTTTTAACAAAAAAAGGGGTATACAATTTTATGTTATCGATTCAAACACATTTACAGATACTCTATGATGTAACATTAAATGAAACAAAAGCAAAATAAATCAGTAGAGCACTAGAGTTATGGTATTACAGTAGTAATAATGTTTGTTAAGTAAATATTCACCATTTTCCGAGTCTTGACAAACATGATTGTGTACAGATGGCTACGACCGTCTGAGTAGACGCCGCTCTCCCATTTGCTTCAAAAATGCAGCACGAAGTCCTGTTACTTGCGCAAGGTGTATATAACAGAAATATCTCTTAGGTATGTGTCATAAGATGCTATTGTTGGTCGCGAATGACACTATAAAACAGAGGTTCAAAGGCTTGTGCGTCACGATAGCGATTGATTGTTAATGTCATTTGCAGCTTATTGGCAGCTTCCCGTGCTGACTACACTTCTGCCGCGAAGTACAGTACGTGCACGATGTAACTTTCGAATAACCCTTCGATGAATGCTCTGAGACTTAACAGCGTGCACATGCCGATGGTTCATCCACGATTCGAGACATAATGAGCAGAGTACACTGAGCCTGAAGATTAACCTTGTAGTGAAAAGAGTACTAGGAAGGAATTTTCCATGTCATGAGGCTAATGCAATTTTTCTTCTTTTAGTAAGTACACTCAAAGGAAAGAACAAAACGAAACACCGTGAAGGAATTGTCTGAATGGCATTGAAATAGGTAAATATGATGTACATGTACACACAAACAAACAACAACACTTACAGAACATTTGGATGACTTCTTCAACTTTTGTGGTCCTGTCCTCCTCAGTTGCGCGTAATACTACGGTATATTGATAAGTTTCACTTGCATTAATTGCATTAAAACAAGCGTTCAGTGCATAGTGCTGTGGAATGTGGAAAAAACAGCAAACTGGCGCTCATAGGAAGAAGAACAACACCAAAAATGCAACAGAAGTGTAATATGTAAGAAACTGTCTACGCAACCTGCCACTGATGATGCCTTGCAGAAAATAAAGGCGAAACGCGTATGGCACTAAAATTGTGTTTTATTCAGTTGCTGTCAGACGGTCCATAAGTGAAACTTATCAATATACCGTAGTATTCGGATGACTTTTTGAAGAGAAACAGCTTCACCAATTCAGCAAATCAATAACGCTCGGTCCACCTTCTAGCAACCCTACCACAACAAAGGTCAGCATTTTAATAACGATTGTGGTGTTGCTCACGCTGCTAAATACTGCATTTTGGGGCAACAACAGTCATATTATGTGGCAGGTGTCATTAGAGCACAGTTAATAAAGTCATTGCATTGTAATAATCAAACAAACTAGGCACTCATCTTTTTTTGCTTCCCACGCTGGTCTCGTCTTAAAATCATGGCTCAATCGTTCAAAATCTAGGCGGTTATGATTCCAAGCTCAGATGCAAAGAGGCCTAGGTTTTATTCTGCTTTATTCAAAAGTTATGTAGATGAACTTCACAAACCATCCTTGAAGATTATACTTTTGCAGGACAATGGTGATGTAAAAGTATAATCAGCACTCCGATATTAAGTTACGCTTCCTTTTAATTGCTTTTATTGCAATATCACGTAAACACAAAACATCACTTCACAATACAAAACATACTTGAAAACATCTCCCTCACAGTCACTGTTAAAGTTCACATATTATAAGCGGACTACGTTATGCGTCTTTCCAACATGACGTCCGACACTTGACCTTCTCAACGTCCGACTCTCTAACAACTTAAAAACTAACTGACAACCGCTTAGGCGCCCAAAAATCAGAGTTACAAGTACGTCAAAGATCATAGTGACAAAAGAAAGAATACATATAAGAATAATATCATTGCAATATAAACATATCGATATTTCACAAATGAAATCAAATCTGAATGTTGTCTCATAAATATGTTAACTACTACTACAGAAACACAGTAGAATATTACTGGTAACGAGAGGTTCAGGTGAGCTGCCGTAATGGTTGCGTAATTCAAGTACCATTACGAGGTGCATTCAAGTTCTAGGGCCTCCAATTTTTTTTCTAATTAACTACTCACCCGAAATCGATGAAACTGGCGTTACTTCTCGACGTAATCGCCCTGCAGACGTACACATTTTTCACAACGCTGACGCCATGATTCCATGGCAGCGGCGAAGGCTTCTTTAGGAGTCTGTTTTGACCACTGGAAAATCGCTGAGGCAATAGCAGCACAGCTGGTGAATGTGCGGCCACGGAGAGTGTCTTTCATTGTTGGAAACACCGAAAGTCACTAGGAGCCAGGTCAGGTGAGTAGGGAGCATGAGGAATCACTTCAAAGTTGTTATCACGAAGAAACTGTTGCGTAACGTTAGCTCGATGTGCGGGTGCGTTGTCTTGGTAAAACAGCACACGCGCAGCCCTTCCCGGACGTTTTTGTTGCAGTGCAGGAAGGAATTTGTTCTTCAAAACATATTCGTAGGATGCACCTGTTACCGTAGTGCCCATTGGAACGCAATGGGTAAGGATTACGCCCTCGCTGTCCCAGAACATGGACACCATCATTTTTTCAGCACTGGCGGTTACCCGAAATTTTTTGGTGGCGGTGACTCTGAGTGCTTCTATTGAGCTGACTGGCGCTTTGTTTCTGGATTGAAAAATGGCATCCACGTCTCATCCATTGTCACAACCGACGAAAAGAAATTCCCATTCATGCGGTCATTGCGCGTCAACATTGCTTGGAAACAGGCCACACGGGCAGCCATGTGGTCGTCCGTCAGCATTCGTGGCGCCCACCTGGATGACACTTTTCGCATTTTCAGGTCGTCATGCAGGATTGTGTGCACAGAACCCACAGTAATGCCAACTCTCGATGCGATCTGTTCAACAGTCATTCGGCGATCCCCCAAAACCTCTCCACTTTCTCGATCATGTCGTCAGACCGGCTTGTGCGAGCCTGAGGTTGTTTCGGTTTGTCACACGATGTTCTGCCTTCATTAAACTGTCGCACCCACGAACGCACTTTCGACACATCCATAACTCCATCACCACATGTCTCCTTCAACTGTCGATGAATTTCAATTGGTTCCACACCACGCAAATTCAGAAAACGAATGATTGCACGCTGTTCAATTAAGGAAAACGTCGCCATTTTAAGTATTTAAAACAGTTCTCATTCTCGCCGCTGGCGGTAAAATTCCATCTGCCGTACCGTGCTGCCATCTCTGGGACGTATTGACAATGAACGCGGCCTTATTTTAAAACAATGCGCATGTTTCTATCTCTTTCCAGTCCGGAGAAAAAAAATCGGAGGCCTTAGAACTTGAATGCACCTCGTACAACCTCTGGCCCTTATGCAAGTAGTTATTCGTCTTGGCACTGACTGATTGAGTTGTTGGAAGCCCTCCTGAGTGATACTTGGAAAATTCTGTCTAACTGGCGCATTAGATCGTCAAAATTCTTAACCGATTGGAGGATGCTGTCCATTATTCTCCAAACGTTCTCATCTGGGAAGAGATTCGGTGACTTTGTTGGCAAAAGCACAGTACAAGCAGTATTAACTCTCGCCGAGTGCAGGCGGGCATTACCTCGCTGAAATATAAGTCCAGAATGGCTTGCCATGAAAGGCAACAATATCAGGTGTAGAATATCGTCTACTTACCGCTCTGCAGTAAAGGTGCCCCAGACGACAAACAAAGTGATCCTGCTATGAAATGAAATGACGCCCGAGGTTGGCATACCTGGTTTATCAGGCGACAGTCACAGCACGGGGTTTGCGCGCGGTGTGAGGCGCTTTACCCCGTCAGAGGTTCGAGTCCTCCTTCGGTCATGGGTCTGTGTGTTGTCCTCAGCGTCGTATGTTAGTTTAAGTTGAATTAAATAGTGTGTAAGCCTAGGGACCGATGACCACAGCAGTTTGGTCACATAGGAACTTAACACAAATTTCCAAATTTTCAGACGACTGTCAGATTGGTATCGTGCTACTGTCCAGGGCATCTATAGACGCGTTTTCGGCCTGGAATCTCATTCACTGGGGTACAATTGTCTGCAGAGTGGCGTTCCGCTTCGAACGCAGCCAGGACGATTAGCGAAGACGAATCTGGAGACGCAGTGAAGCCGTGAGATGCCAATCCGTCACCAGCCGTCCGGCCTGGCAATCAGGAGTCGTGTTCTGGGGTGCCCTTTCATTTCAAAGGAGAACACCTTTGGTTGTCATCCGAGGCACTGTTATAGCGGTACGTCGACGATCTTCTATGCCCATTTTGTTGCCCTTAATGGCAAGCCATCCTGAGCTTACGTTGCTGTAAAATAATGCCCACCCGCACGCGACGGGAGTTTACACTGCTTATCTTTGTGCTTGCCAAACTCTAACTTAGACAAATCTGTCGCAAATTTAGAACATTTGGAGCGTTATGGCAGGGACCTCCGACCAGCTCGGGATTTTGATTACCAAACGCGGCAATTGGACAGAATTTGGCACGGTAACCCTCAGGAGGACGTTCAACAAATCAATCAACTAGAATGAAATTTTCACTCTAGAGCGGAGTGTGCACTGATATGAAACTTCTTGGCAGATTAAAATTGAATCTGCCAGGAAGTTTCATTTCAGCGCACACTCCGCTCTAGAGTGAAAAACTTCATTCTAGAAACAACCCCCGGCCTGTGGCTAAGCCATGTCTCCGGAATATCCTTTCTTCCAGGAGTGCTAGTTCTGCAAGTTTCGCGGGAGAGCTTCTGTGAAGTTTGGAAGGTAGGAGACGAGGTACTGGCGGAATTGAAGCTATGAGGACGGGGCGTGAGTCATGCTTGGGTAGCTCAGTTCGTAGAGTACTTTCCCGCGAAAGGCAAAGGTCGCGAGTTCGAGTCTCGGTCCGGCACGCAGTTTTAATCCGCCAGGAAGTTTCAACTCTATCAACCATTGCCATGCCGAGTAAGTGCTTTCATAGGGGCTACAGGTAGAGCATCGTGCTACTGAATTGCTCTTTCTGTTGCATAATTCAACTAACTTTCCTTATATTGATATCATTTGTTTATCTACGTCTACTGATTTTCGTTCGATTAGGAAAATTCCTTCGTGGTGGAAGGATTTTTTTAATTCTTCCTTTATGTGTGTATCCAGAACAAGTCAATGTACGAATGTGTGGACTTAAGCAATGTATAACGGACAATGCGCCGAGTTTTGTTACTCAGGAAAGTTATAATTGTCGTTTTCCGCTGCCCGACTATGACATCTACTACATGTACGAGCGACCAAAAGCATTATTAACACCTAATTAATAGTGTAATAGCCCACCTATGGAACGTAATAAAACAGTGAGTTCCCGGAGATAAAGGAGTTAGTACCGAATTGTGAAATTTAAGTAGAGGTAGGTGGCACTTGTATGTTCATTTATGCAACTTATTTGTTACTTGTGGTAACATCGACTTCTTTGTCGTTGCTTAGAAGCATGCTTACATTTTCGCTATAAGCATGCCATCTGGTCTTGGTACCAAATACACTGATGTGCGCCGGCCGGAGTGGCCGTGCGGTTCTAGGCGCTACAGTCTGGAGCCGAGCGACCGCTCCAGTCGCAGGTTCGAATCCTGCCTCGGTCATGGATGTGTGTATTGTCCTTAGGTTAGTTAGGTTTAATTAGTTCTAAGTTCTAGGCGACTGATGACCTCAGAAGTTAAGTCGCATAGTGCTCAGAGCCATTTCAACCATATTTGAACACTGATGTGCTAAACATAAGGACAAAAGTAAGTTTTTCATGATGTACCACTGCCAAGTAACATATGCCGATGAACTTCGCACTTTACACAGGAAAAGCTGCTACAGTACAGTACAATACACTACAGATAGTAAGTGAAAGAAATAAACAATGAACGAACACCAATGCCACATTTATTCGAAGATAATAATTACATTGAAACCGGTATGATTGCGATTTATGACCGACTGACCGTATCCAGTCAGATATTCAGAATCGTATACAATGCATCGGAATGGAATGTGCTTATACAAATCTATCTTTCGAGTCCGAATGCCGTTATCGACGTCAAAATACTAATTACTGAGCGAATTATCTGTTTGTTCTGTATTACCTTGCCCCTGGGAACCAGCACTTGTTGAATTCGGTAGCGGTGAGCTTCAAGCGCACGCATATCACGACCTGCTTTGGTGATCGTAACTTTAGAAATTTCTCCGTTAGATCGTGCAAAATTACCTGTTCCATTTGTAACGTTCATTACTCGTAAACATTATTGATCTTCTACTGCCTTTCGATAGATCGGCTTCGAGAGTGAATCGTACTCAAGCTCAAATATATCTGAATCCTGTTAAAATACCTCTAGTGTTATCTATATCAGTTATCTTGGGATGTTCTCGAACGAATCGACACGTACACCACCGAACATCTGTCTCTATATTTAGCAAAGCACACTGTACTCACAGTTTCGTGGACAGTATGCGTGTGGCTGCACTGCATGGAAGCACTCACTGAGGCGACTAAAACGGGCGACTTGATGCGTGTGTCTGGATAGACGAGGAGGAATGAACAGCAGCAATGCGCAGGATGCCCACGTGGCAAACGCCATACGCTGTTGAGACATCGGGAAATCGACCTGTTTACAGCTCCAGCTGTTCGTGACATGAGACTGGTCACCATGTTATTGTCAGCACCGTGTGATTCCAAAGTTCCCGTACAAGACTGCTCGCACTCTTCGGAAAGTATGTTTTCATATCTTCCGCGCACAACCTGACAAGAATCAGGAATTTTGTGTGTCCCAAGATTAATCTGCGGGAGAATAACATGTAATAACGGGTGTCCGGGAAGTAAGGCCGAATTTGAATTTTGCGTCATTTTGCCACATGACGGTCGGCAGCCGTAGTTTTTTCATGTTTGTTATCTGTGCGATACTTCCCATTAGTAGCCTGATAGCTTTTGTGTGGTGAACATTGTTGTTTCACGTTTATTTTCGCCAAAGAGCAGATGACAACTTAGCATCATATCCAAGTGATAAAAAGTGATTACAAAAACAATAGTAGTCCCACGGCAACCGCTCGCGAATTGCGTGTGACACTCGGACGTAATGCTACTCCAACCGGACCATCAGTTCGGAAGTTTGAGACCACAGGTTCTGTTTCAAACGTTAAGAAAACAGGACAATCGCGCTCTGTTCGAACACAGGAAAACATTGCTGTCGTGACCGACAATGTGACCGTTGTTGTTGTTGTTGTTGTTGTGGTCTTCAGTCCTGAGACTGGTTTGATGCAGCTCTCCATGCTACTCTATCCTGTGAAAGCTTCTTCATCTCCCACTACCTACTGCAACCTGCATCCTTCTGAATCTGCTTAGTGTACTCATCTCTTGGTCTCCCTCTACGATTTTTACCCTCCACGCTGCCCTCCAATGCTAAATTTATGATTCCTTGATGCCTCAAAACATGTCCTACCAACGATCGCCGGCCGCGGTGGTCTCGCGGTTCTAGGCGCGCAGTCCGGAACCGTGCGACTGCTACAGTCGTAGGTTCGAATTCTGCCTCGGGCGTGGATGTGTGTGATGTCCTTAGGTTAGTTAGGTTTAAGTAGTTCTAAGTTCTAGGGGACTGATAACCACAGCAGTTGAGTCCCATAGTGCTCAGAGCCATTTTTTACCAACCGATCCTTTCTTCTAGTCAAGTTGTGCCACAAACTTATCTTCTCCCCAATCCTATTCAATACCTCCTCATTAGCTACGTGATCTACCCACTTTATCTTCAGCATTCTTCTGCAGCACCACATTTCGAAAGCTTCTATTCTCTTCTTGTCCATGTTTCACTTCCATACATGGCTACACTCCATACAAATACTTTCAGAAACGACTTCCTGACACTTAAATCTATACTCGATGTTAACAAATTTCTCTTCTTCAGAAACGATTTCCTTACCATTGCCAGTCTACATTTTGTATCCTCTCTACTTCGACCATCATCAGTTATTTTACTCCCTAAATAGCAAAACTCCTTTACTACTTTACGTGTCTTATTTCCTAATCTAATTCCCTCAGCATCACCCGATTTAATTTGAGTACATTCCATTATCCTTTTTTTCGCTTTTGTTGATGTTCATCTGATATCCTCCTTTCAAGACACTGTTCATTCCGTTCAACTGCTCTTCCAAGTCCTTTGCTGTCTCTGACAGAATTACAATGTCATCGGCGAACCTCAAAGTTTTTACTTCTTCTCCATGAATTTTAATACCTACTCCGAATTTTTCTTTTGTTTCCTTTACTGCTTGCTCAATATACAGATTGAATAACATCGGAGAGAGGATACAGCCCTGTCTCACTCCTTTCCCAACCACTGCTTCCCTTTCATGCCCCCCGACTCTTATAACTGCCATCTGGTTTCTGTAAAAATTGTAAATAGCCCTTAGCTCCCTGTATTTTACCCCTGCCACCTTCAGAATTTGAAAGAGAGTATTCCAGTTAACATTGTCAAAAGCTTTCTCTAAGTCTACAAATGCTAGAAACGTAGGTTTGCCTTTTCTTAATCTTTCTTCTAAGATAAGTCGTAAGGTTAGTATTGCCTCACGTGTTCCAACATTTCTACGGAATCCAAACTGATCTTCCCCGAGGTCCGCTTCTACCAGTTTTTCCATTCGTCAGTAAAGAATTCGCGTTAGTATTTTGCAGCTGTGACTTATTAAACTGATAGTTCGGTAATTTTCACATCTGTCAACACCTGCTTTCTTTGGGATTGGAATTATTATATTCTTCTTGAAGTCTTTGGGTATTTCACCTGTCTCATACATCTTGCTCACCAGATGGTAGAGTTTTGTCAAGACTGGCTCTCCCAAGGCTGTCAGTAGTTCTAATGGAATGTTGTCTACTCCGGGGGCCTTGTTTCGACTCAGGTCTTTCAGTGCTCTGTCAAACTCTTCACGCAGTATCTTATCTCCCATTTCGTCTTCATCTACCGTAAGACCCACAAAATCGGTTAGCCGACGAGCTCAGCAATTGAATTTATCACCAAGTTCATTGCATGAAATCCTTTCAGAAGATCTGAATAATGCATGCCTACAAGATTCAACGTACACAGGAGTTGAAGCCTGCAGATTACGGAAAGAGACATCGATTTCCTCAGAGTGTCTTGGCTCGACAAGTGGAGAAAGAAAAATTCACAAAAACAATAATTTTCCCAGATGAGGGGCATTTCTACCTCAGAGGGTGCGTCAATAAGCAGAACTGCTCAATTTTCGACAGCGAAAATCCGCGAGTGACTGTGGAAGATGAGATGCATCCACAGTGCACGATTGTATGTTGCGGGTACTGGGCAGGGTTAGTGATCGGCCATACATTTTTGAAAATGATGAGGGAGTTGCCGTCACTGCGACCGTTACCGAAACATGCTGTCCTATTGGTTGTTCCATTTTATTGATGAAAGTGACGATTTTTGGTTTCATCAAGACGGTGTGACATGTCACACATCCCGTGAAACGATTGCTCTGCTGAATGGAAAGTTTGCTCAGTAATTATCTTCTTGCGTAGTACCGGGCATGGCATGAAGTTTATGTTATCTTACACCTTTTGACTTTTTCGTGGGGATTTGTGGAATTCGTAGTGCACGTGAACAAACCACAAACAACCACGAACTGAACGACAAAATTAAAAGGCCTATTAACGCATTCCCACCAGATGTTTGTGAACGTGTCATCGACAACTTCAGTGGAAGCATTGCTCTCTGCCGCGCGGTCATGTGTGGTCGTGTGGAGGATATAATTTTTCGTACTTAATTGGGAGAAGTTACTTAATTAAAGAAACATTACATTTCCAATAAATTTTATATGTTCTACAGCATCTTAATATTCGTCTCTACTTCCCAGACCCAAACTATTTTCTAATTGCACAGAATCTTGTTAAGTAGCTAACTCGCGCAGTTATCATAATTATGCAGTGTCTCATGAAGTAATGAAGTTTTCCTCTTCGTTCTGTGAACAATAAAATCAAGAGACAAGCGGGGGAATATAACGGTTCTTGATTTGGACGGTATGCAGTCCTCATTATACTTCTAATATACAGGGTGTTACAAAAAGGTACGGCCAAACTTTCAAGAAACATTCATCACACACAAATAAAGAAAATATGTTATGTGGACATGTGCCCGGAAACGCTTAATTTCCATGTTAGAGCTAATTTTAGCTTCGTCAGTATGTACTGTACTTCCTCGATTCACCGCCAGTTAGCCCTATTGAAGGAACGTAATGTTGACTTCGGTGCTTGTGTTGACATGCGACTCATTGCTCTACAGTACTAGCATCAAGCACATCATTACGTAGCATCAACAGGTTAGTGTTCATCACGAACGTGGTTCTGCAGTCAGTGCAATGTTTAAAAATGCGGAATTGGGAGATGCCCATTTGATGTATGGATTAGCACAGGGCAATAGCCGTGGCGCGGTACGTTTTTATCGAGACAGATTTCCAGAACGAAGGTGTCCCGACAGGAAGACGTTCGAAGCAATTGTTCGGCGTCTTAGGGAGCACGGAACATTCCAGCCTGTGACTCGCGACTGGGGAAGACCTAGAACGACGAGGACACCTGCAATGGACGAGGCAATTCTTCGTGCAGTTGACGATAACCCCAATGTCAGCCACAGAGAGGTTCCTGCTGTGCAAGGTAACGTTGAAAACGTCACTGTATGGAAAGTGCTACGGGAGAACCAGTTGTTTCCGTACCATTTACAGCGTGTGCAGGCACTATCAGCAGCTTATTGGTCTCCACGGGTACACTTCTGCGAATGGTTCATCCAATAATGTGTCAATACTCATTTCAGTGCAAATGTTCTCTTTACGAATGAGGTTTCATTCCAACGTGATCAAATTTTAAATTTTTACAATCAAAATGTGTGGGCTGACGAGAATCCGCACGCAATTGTGCAATCACGTCATCAACACAGATTTTCTGTGAACGTGTGGGCAGGCATTGTTAGTGATGTCTTGATTGGGCGCCATGTTCTTCCACCTACGCTCAATGGAGCACGTTATCATGATTTCATGCGGGATAATCTACCTGTGCTGCTAGGACATGTGCCTTTACAAGTACGACACAATATGTGGTTCACGCACGATGGAGCTCCTGCACATTTCAGTCGAAGTGTTCGTACGCTTCTCAACAACAGATTTGGTGACCGATGGATTGGTAGAGGCGGACCAATTCCATGGCCTCCACGCTCTCCTGACCTCAACCCTCTTGACTTTCATTTATGGAGGCATTTGAAAGCTCTCGTCTACGCAAGCCCGGTACCAAATGTAGAGACTCTTCGTGCTCGTATTGTGGACGTGTGGGATACAATACGCCATTCTCCACGGCTGCATCAGGTATCCATGCGACGGAGGGTGGGTGCATGTATCCTCGCTAACGGAGGACATTTTGAACATTTCCTGTAGCAAAGTGTTTGAAGTCACGCTGGTACGTTCTGTTGCTGTGCGTTTCCATTCCATGATTAATGTGATTTGAAGAGAAGTAATAAAATGAGCTCTAACATGGAAAGTAAGCGTTTCTGGACACATGTTCACATAACATATTTTCTTTCTTTGTGTGTGAGGAATGTTTTCTGAAAGTTTGGCCGTACCTTTTTGTAACACCCTGTATAGCGATGGTTCGGTATAACTGAACCTTGGGATTAAGTGGGACATTAAAACTACAAACAATTCAAGAGACAAAATATTTTTTTTATCTTAAATGTGTTTCCTTGAGTTAGCTGTAGTATGTGACAGCATATGGCGGCTGAATGTAAATTCGAGGATGTATATACACTGAAGTGCCAAAGAAACTTGTACAGGCATGCGTTTTCAAATAGAGAGACGCATAAACAGGCTGAATACGGTGCTGCAGTCAGCAACGCCTATGTAGGACAACGAGTGTCTGGCGCAGTTGTTAGATCGGTTTCTGCGTTGCAATGCCACGATATCAAGATTTTAGACAGTTTGAACGTGGTGTTATAGTCGGCGCGCCAGCTACGGAACACAGCATCTCCGAAGTTGCGATGAGGTGGGGATTTTCCCGTACGAGTATTTCGCGAGTGTGCCGTGAATATCAGACATCGGGTAAAACATCAACTCTCTGACGTCGCTGCGGCCGGAAAATGATGCTGCAAGAACGAGACCAACGACGACTGAAGAGAACCGTTCAACGTGACAGGCGTGCAACCCTTCCGCAGATTGCTGCAGATTTCAATGCTGGGCCATCAACAAGAATCAACTTGCGAACCATTCAGCGAAACATCATCGACATGGGCTTTCGTTGCCGAAGGCCCACTCGTACACCCTTGATGAGTGCACGAGACAAAGATTTACGCCTCGCCTGGGCCCGCCAACATAGACATTGGACTGGAGATGACTGAAAACATGTTGCTTTGTCGGACGAGTCTCGTTTCAAATTCTATCGATCGGATGGACGTGTACGGGTGTGAAGATAACCTCAAGAATCCATGGACCCTGTATGTCAGCACGGGACTGTCCAAGCTGTTGGAGGCTCTGTAATGGTGTGCGGTATGTGCAGGTAGAGTGATATGGGACGCCTGATACGTCTGAATACCTCTGACAGGTCACACGTATGTAAACATCCTGTCTAATCACCTGCATTCATGTCCATTGTGCATTCCAACGGACTGGGCAATTCCATCAGGACGGTGCGGCACCGCACACGTCCAGGATTGCTACAGAGTGCTTCCTGGAACACTCTTCTGAGTGTAAACACTTCTGCTGTCCACAAAACTCCCCAGACATGAACATTATTGAGCGTATGTGGGATGCCTTGCAACGTGCTTTTCGGAAGAGATCTCCACCCCCTCGTACTCTAACAGGTTTATTGACAGCCTTGCAGGATACATAGCACCAGTTCGCTCCAGCACTACAACAGACATTAGCCGAGTCATGCCACGTCGTGTTTTGGCGCTTCCGCGTACTCGCAGGGGTCCTACACGATATAAGGCAGGTGTACCAGTCTCTTTGGCTCTTCAGTTGATGCATATATAAAGTGTAAACCACTGGTAAGAGTAATTGTTTTCTCATCTAACAAATTCCCCTAAAGTTTTAATTACTTGTAGTACACAAATTTGTTTGTTTGAGTTAAATTATTGTTTCTTGCGCTATGATACTGTACGAAATTGAAGTTGTGGATGGAGCCGTTTCCCCGGAATTTTGACGATTGTTGGTAAAGTGATGGTGGGGTTAACTGGACCAGTAAAGCTTTGAGTTAAGTGGACTTGTTCATTAACCTCAGAAAGCTGATGATGAATTTACATAATGAGGAATTTCACAGGAACGCGTGCCAGTACTCCAAAAACTTCAATATAAAACATCTGCAGACGTTGTGGGAATAGCATTTCTTTTGATATTTACGGTCTCCGAGTTCTCAAAAGGCTTTAGTGTCTTTGGTACTGAACCTTTCAATTCAGACGTATTTCCCAACCAATACGTTTTTTCATCTTTTTTTACGTACAGAGCTCTTCCAATTTAGTAGCCACTACCGCGGAATGCGTCAATTTTTAAGTAAATACCTGCAACAGAGACTTTCTTTTTATTTCAATACTGTCGCGCTGTATTTTCAGTAAGGGAATGCTGAAGATCACAACGGGCACAAGGGACTTTGACAGCGGAATTTCCGCGGATTTTTCCATCTCAGTACCGCCATCAGTCTGCAATTCATCATTGTATTTGTTTCTTGCATGTCCGACATAATTTGTACCATAGTTTTTTCAGTTGTCCTCCACTTTTCCGATACCTGCTGCCGTCCACACCGCCTCTTTAGCCTTCACAGCTGCATTCCAATGTTACAGAAGCTGCGTTTTGGCAGTGTCACTGATGGAATCCTTGTGGATTAATTTAGTTATACGATCTGTGATTGGAAAGTTTTAAGAATGGGATTGTAATTGTTCAGTGGTGGTACTTACACGCTTCTGTGATGCATCTCCTTCAAAATAGTCCTCTTCTGACTGAACGCAACTACTCCAACGGTGTTTCCATTTTTGGAAACACTACTGGAAATCTTTTTCCTGAAGTATGTTAAGGACGCCCTCTGCATTGGCCAGGACCTCTTCAGTAGAGTCAAATCGCTCCTCCTTTCAGTGAAAATTTCACTTTAGGAAACAAGTATAAGTCCGCAGGGCCAAATCACAGGAATATGGCGGTTGTGGAAGCACAGGAAGTTTTAATTTGGTCAAAAATTCAACGATGGAGAAGGCACGGTGAGCCGGAGCATTGCCATGTTGTAGCACCCAACTCCTATCTCTGCACAATGCAGGCCTTTTCTTCCGCACCTTTTCGCGTAAACGCTCAAGGACACATTTGTAGTATTCCTGGTTAATTGTCTGTCCTCCAGGGGTAAATTCATGATGCACAATACCGGCAGGATCGAAAAAAATCACGAACATTATCTTCACCTTCGACCGACTTTGCTGTGATTTTTTCGGCCGTGGTGAACCTGAAGCCTTCCACTGCGAAGACCACTTAGGCTTCAGGATCATATCCATATACCCACTATTTGGCAACTGAAATTACCCTATTTAACAAATCTGGGTCATTTCCAGCCCGATTTATCAGTTCTTGGCACACTTCAAATCTCTTTTTTCTCTATAGCCACTTGTCAACACTTCTGGAATGAATTTTGCGGACACTCGACGCATGTTCATATCTTCAGTTATAATTGTCTGAACTGCACTGAAACTTAAATTAAGTTCATCAGCAATCTCCCTAATTGTAAGTCTATGATGAGAGCGCACTACGTCGCGAACTTTCACAACATTTTCATTTGTTTTTGATGTGGAAGGACGGCCGGACTGTGGTTCAACAACAAATGATATGCGGAGATTTTTAAATCTGTTGAACGAGATAAAAACATTTGACAGGCTCATACAGTTATCTCCACAAGCTGTTTTTAATAGTTCGTAAGTCTCAGAAGCTGATTTCTCGGTTTTAAAACATAATTTCACACAAACTCTTTGCTCCGTTCTTACCTTCATTTTCACGCAGGCAGAATCCGCCAACAAGCCCTAACAGACCCGCACTCAAGCAGCTGTCACAACTAACTGAATAAAAGAAACACACTTTCCTGTCGGAGGGAGTTCAATGACAAGGCAACGACTCAATCTCAACCCTCCATGTACCTACCGGCCAAACTCGTAAGCAGAAGCGGATCCATTCTTCAAACTTTCCAATCGCACCTCGTACTATACCGATCTACATTTCGTCCCCTTGCTCTAAGGAGATAATTTCTATGGATTCCTCATCCACACTAACTGCATTTCCAGGACGTGATATTCAAATAGTGCACTATTGGGCATTAAAATTGCTACACCACGAAGATGACGTGCTACAGACGCGAAAGTTAACCGACAGGAAGTAGATGCGGTGATATGCCAGTGATTAGCTTTTCAGAGCATTCACACAAGGTTGGCGCCGGTGGCGACACCTACAATGTGCTGACACGAGGAAAGTTTCCAACCGATTTCTCATATACAAACAGCAGTTGACTGGCGGTGCCTGGTGAAACGTTGTTGCGATGCCTCGTGTAAGGAGGAGGAATGCGTACCATCACGTTTCCGACTCTGATAAAGGTCGGGTTTTAGCCTATCGCGATTGCGGTTTATCGTATCGCGACATTGCTGCTCGCGTTGGTCGAGATCCAATGACTGTTAGCAGAATATGTAATCGGTGGGTTCAAGACGGTAATACGGAACGCCGTGCTCGATCCCAACTGCCTCGTATCACTAGCAGTCAAGATGACAGGCATCTTATCCGCGTGGCTGTAACGGATCGTGCAGCCACGTCTCGATCCCTGAGTCAACAGATGGGGACGTTTGCAAGACAACAACCATCTGCACGAACAATTCGACGACGTTTGCAGCAGCGTGGACTGTCAGCTCGGAGACCATGGCTGCGGTTACCATTGACGATGCATCACAGACAGGAGCGCCTGCGACGATGTACTCAACGACGAACCTGGGTGCACGAATGGCAAAACGTCATTTTTTCGGGTGGATCCAGGTTCTGTTTACAGCATCATGATGGTCGCATCCGTGTTTGGCGACACTGCGGTGAACGCACATTGGAAGCGTGTATTCGCCATCGTCATGCTGGCGTATCACCCGGCTTGATGGTATGGATTGCCATTGGTTACACGTCCCGATCAGCTGTTGTTCCCATTTACGGCACTTTGAACAGTGGACTTTGCATTTCAGATGTGTTACGACCCGTGGCTCTACCCTTCATTCGACCCCTGCGAAACCCTACATTTCAGCAGGATAATGCACGACCACATGTTGCAGGTCGTGTACGGACGTTTCTGGATACTGAAAATGTTCGACTGCTGCCCTGGCCAGCACATTCTCCAGATCTCTTACCAATTGAAATCGTCTGGTCAATGGTGGCCGAGCAACTGGCTTGTCACAACACGCCAGTCACTACTCTTGATGAACTGTGGCATCGTGTTGAAGCTGCATGGGCATCTGTACCTGTACACGCCATTCAAGCTCTGGTGCAAATTTTCACTCACCGCTTCAGTCTATATAAATAAAATCATATCTGTTTGACACCAGTAAAGTCTCATAAATTGTGTCATTTCATTTGAACATATTATTTATTGGTCATATCCGAAGATTAAGGGGGTTAGGCTTTTCAAGATGATTTCAATAACGAAAGTGAAGGTCCTCACCTCGAGAACGGCAGATTAAGTCCTGTTGGCTGATTGGCTGTTACCTGGAGCACAAGGAACACTCATCAGGAAAATATGCTCTCCGGCGCAGCTAAATCTTTCGCACCGTTCGGCGTCCAAACACGGACAATAACTACCAAGGCAGGATTAACCAACCGCCTTCACGACTTCACTTCTGTCAGAACCGGTCCCCTACTTTCTATTTCAGAGTTGAAATTTCTGTCCAGAAGAGAGTTTCAACTGCTAGGAAGCTTCGAAAGGACCAACCCATTACCTGAGAAAAAGCTGTAACCCTATTTCATTATTCTGCCGGCGGTGTCTGGTACATTTGTGCTCCAGACATTTATCACTATATTCATGTCTTCAGCAGACATCACTGTTTTTTCAACAACCCTCCAACATTGTGTGTCCACTCTGAATCGAATCGGAATCGAAAGGTTTGCCGGAAGATTAATACTACACTGCATGTAGAGCTTAAGGACGAAAGTAACCGTCGCATTGTGTGTCATTGTCAAGTGACATAGTTCAGATAGCCGCAACATATAAATATTCTTCTATTGGTTGTACGCGTAAGTTCAAACCGTTTTATGAGTTTGTAATACCGAAAATGCAGGTAAAATACCTTCTGCATCTTATAAATTTTTTCCATACAATATCCGTTGAAAACTTGTACCGTAGTTGTGATTCTCAATCTGTAAGCTTTATCACAGAAACTATATTTAATACGTATTCGATGTAATAGCTTATTTATTTCTGACTGCATTTCTGACTGAGCTGCATCAAACCAGTCTCAGGACTGAAGACCACAACATCAACAATAATTAACTGTAATTATAATGAAAACATTGTAAATTGCTGAGTAATAGCCAAGGGAACTTTATTTAAATGTATCGATAGCAACGACGAAATGGCAGTAGCTGTGCAGTTGTTTATCTTTGCGTGTGGATAATCTCTGTCGCGTTGCCCCCAGAGAGGAGGCAGAGCAGCCTGGGCCATGAAAGAGTGCGTTAAGTGTTTGCTGGGCGCTCCAGCAGAAGCGGTGTGCAGCTATGTTCGCGCCAGTGGAGACGCGCCTGCTTTGTTAACCCGTCAGTATTGAGAGCACGGTAGGAGTGGACAGGTGAAGGAAGCTGCAGTTGTATCTCTTGCCTGTCCCATAATAATCCGTGACTCTGGAGACTATTCGAGATTCTCAACCAGCAGCAGCAACAGCGGCAGTTCAGCATTGTGGCCGGCTGCATTCTTCGTCGTCTGCACAGTTACAACATTGTAATACTGTTAAGTAAAAAATTATAAACTGAAGTAGCCATTACCCAGCGACATTTCTTTAGCAAAGTATGACTAACCTGAATAATAACCTGCAACAGGTAAAACTTGTAGGGCACGTGTGTTGTCACCGTCCTCAGAACGTATCAGCAAACTGGGCTCCTTTTCCTTTCCATGCAATCACCGAGGGTCGTAAGAATACGAAAATTGATGAACTATTTACTGCCAGTTTTGTGTGTTGGCTAATGACCAGTTTCAGTTTAAATTTCTGGCTCTGTTACGTTCATTCTTGTATTGCATAACAGAGGTTTAAGTAATTTGCTATTTTATTTAATAACTTCCTTCACTTAAATTAATGTAAACTTTCACTGGCCAAATTAATAAATGAAGATACAGCACAGATTAACAGTACACATTTCATTTAATCTGTATTTAGCTTAACGAATAACTTCATAACTCCTGTTGGTGTATATATATATATATATATATATATATATATATATATATATATATATATATATATTGTTATTTAAAAGTAAAATCAGTTCTTCATTTGCTTAAAGTAAATCCAATTCAGTCTTTCAATAATCCAAAGTAAATTGCTTGCCTTTTTCTAAATTTTGCATTACATTGCACTAATGTTGTCGAAAGTCATTTTTTTACTTAACAGAATTTAAGCTAAGCCAGTCATTTATTTAACCAGTGACTCCATTTAACTTTACTTTCAGAATTTATTGTTTCAGAATAAGTAACTGCAAACTCAGTGACTTCTGATTCATTTATTTTCTGGTGAACTGTTGTGTTGTGGAAAAGCGTGACAACCTGCTGTTGCCACGCCAGTGGTTATTGCTTAAATTTCTTCGCCATTTCCTTTCTTAAGATTCTGGAAATTCATTGCGCTAGCGGGCTGGCGACCTTTAATTATCCCCCTTTCAGCTAATCAGTGTTTTCTTTGTATTATCATTAACGTTTGTAGCAAATATTGCCTTGTACCTTTTCCCGCCCGTGTAGTTCGTGAGTGATTGCACTGTATTCCACCCATTTGAAACTTGTCATCAGTATTTAGCTTAAGTTTAGAATTGATTCTTCGTTCAGAAGAGTCTGTTGTACACTTACCTCCAACTAACAGGAGTTATTTTCTTTCGGTAACGATAGTCTTACCCATTTCATTAGGCATTTGTATCGCAATTCAGTAGGCTGATTAGGAAGGGGGAGGTTATAAGGTGATACAATTGATCATCGCATCGCACAATTAGACCGACAGATCAGCCAGCTAATCTGCATTGTGCATGTACTGGTAGCAAGCAGACTCCATTTTCTTGGGAGTGTCGCACAGTGAGAAGGGGTTAGTGATATAATGCCATTGAGGGAACGCTCGTAAAAAAATGGTTCAAATGGCTCTGAGCACTATGGGACTTAACATCTGAGGTCATGAGTCCCCTAGAACTTAGAACTACTTAAACCTAACTAACCTAAGGACATTACACTCATCCATGCCCGAGGCAGGATTCGAACGTGCGACCGAAGCGGTCGCGCGGTTCCGGACTGTAGCGCCTAGAACCGCTCGGCCACAAGGCCAGCGAACGCTCGTCATAAAAGGCCGAGTAAGCTAGGAACACATTGCGTTTGCTCAAAATTGTAGAGATTCACAGCCTACATAAAAGACGAAATAATAGTATTTTGTTCAAACTCGACAAACGCAGAAGACCATTATGGTTAAATCTCACATACCTCAACCGCAGTATAGATAAGTATCCACGAAGTGAAATAATAAATGATGGAATGAATTGTACATGGCGTGTGACTTTTGTTTTGTACTCGTACAACTTACACCGACGATGTTTCCATGCCTATTGTACACCTGAGAATGAACAAAACTCGAAACTATCTACAACTGTTTCCTAAAATACTATTTTGCAACAACAACTTTGTGGAACTCGTGGCATTCTTACCATAAACTTTGCTGAGAAGCAAGCTATTCTGAAATTGTGTGCAATTTGACTGGAATCCAAATCTTCACAAATTACCTTCCTCAACTGAAATAAATTTACACTTCGCTTAACATTTTTGGCTTAAAAGAATGAAGCTTGGATAATATTGTCCGATGGAAGAAAATAAACAAAATACCTTCTGCGTTTTAACTGTGACTGTCAGCCTAGAGCTTGCAGTAAAGGTAACTGTTGGTGGTGGCATAGTTACCCATACATAAGCGTCGCTCATAAAATTAGTTTCCGAGGTGAATAAAGGTAGCAAGTTCTACTAACTTCTCGAAACGGCGTATGTCCCGATAGGAAATCAGTATTCGTGCCAGAATAGCTACTGCCGGACGATTTTGCTCTGTTTATTATTTGCTGCCACACGACCTATACAACTTTATCCTCAGTTCCGATGCCTGGTCTATAATTTGTTCCTAGGATTAATTATGCATCTTTAATGTGTTTTATGCTTCGACAGCTACTTCAGTAGCACAGGGCGTACTTTTACTTTTGACAGTGATCTGCACTTCCTGAGCGCCAGCGCCTCCTAAAGCTCTTTACTTTGTTCGTCCCATTAAATGTTTAAGAGACTAATTCGGGCGCTGAAGAAGTTTTAAGAGTTAGTGCGGAAACTCAGAAGCCCCGGCGCCGCAGGCTACGGTCCCTGTTGATTCCAGAATAACGTCCGCGGCGAGTTTCCGAAACTAACTCTTCGCAGATGCCGTAACTGAATTCCGTTTCCATTAAAAACGAGTTAATTTACGAAACTGCTCGTAGGGCTGAAGTTAACTGAATGATCAAGCCTCGCAGTTTTCGAAGCTAATTCATCATCATTTCTCCTGATAAATAGTTATTAAAACTCTAGACATATCTTATTTTCGAAACCAAAATATAGAGAGAAATGTCGGAAGATACCACCAAGTAAGTCCCGTATTTGTTAGAAATTAATAAATGGCAAACACTCAACGATCACAAAATACGCCATATAGATACTGATGTATGGAAGCTAGACCAGGACAATAATGAAAAAGAGGAAATGACGTATAGAAAAATTCGAAAAAAGATTCCTAGAAAGGCTTCGTCGACAGAGATACCAAGATATCAGAAAATGACTGTGCACAACTGCAATTAATGACATGGTAGCGTAGACAAAAGCTGTTGGCACCTCTGACACAGACAAAAAAATCATACGACTAGAGCTAATGATGAACTAAGTACCTCAAAAGGAAAAAAAGGGCGAACACTGAGGCTACATTGAATGTAACACGCTAAGTCATAAACTATGACTGACGATGATGATAATGATGATGATGAACTCTAGTTATACACAGGGAAACGCTATTAAATGAGTTGTTCACTCAATTTACATGTTTCTAAATACATTTCTCTCTCTTGTAATTTACTTTTTTGGGGCATTTCATAGGGAATGTAGTGATTACATATGGCTGTAACACGTAAAATGGTGTTCTATGTGATTCCCATTCGCCACATGGACAAAATAAAGCAATAATTCCTATCAAGTAATACATTGGGAAACAATTGTGAAGTCACCAATGTAAGCACGCTATAATGCACATTTTGAGTTATGGGATTGTTTTTGGCGGATCAGACTATCAGACTCAGGCCTTTCACATCTGTTATATATGCAAAGTACTATATATATATATATATATATATATATATATATATATATATATATATACTCCTGGAAATTGAAATAAGAACACCGTGAATTCATTGTCCCAGGAAGGGGAAACTTTATTGACACATTCCTGGGGTCAGATACATCACATGATCACACTGACAGAACCACAGGCACATAGACACAGGCAACAGAGCAATGAAAATGTCGTCACTAGTACAGTGTATACCCACCTTTCGCAGCAATGCAGGCTGCTATTCTCCCATGGAGACGATCGTAGAGATGCTGGATGTAGTCCTGTGGAACGGCTTGCCATGCCATTTCCACCTGGCGCCTCAGTTGGACCAGCGTTCGTGCTGGACGTGCAGACCGCGTGAGACGACGCTTCATCCAGTCCCAAACATGCTCAATGGGGGACAGATCCGGAGATCTTGCTGGCCAGGGTAGTTGACTTACACCTTCTAGAGCACGTTGAGTGGCACGGGATACATGCGGACGTGCATTGTCCTGTTGGAACAGCAAGTTCCCTTGCCAGTCTAGGAATGGTAGAACGATGGGTTCGATGACGGTTTGGATGTACCGTGCACTATTCAGTGTCCCCTCGATGATCACCAGTGGTGTACGGCCAGTGTAGGAGATCGCTCCCCACACCATGATGCCGGGTGTTGGCCCTGTGTGCCTCGGTCGTATGCAGTCCTGAATGCGGCGCTCACCTGCACGGCGCCAAACACGCATACGACCATCATTGGCACCAAGGCAGAAGCGACTCTCATCGCTGAAGACGACACGTCTCCATTCGTCCCTCCATTCGCGCCTGTCGCGACACCACTGGAGGTGGGCTGCACGATGTTGGGGCGTGAGCGGAAGACGGCCTAACGGTGTGCGGGACCGTAGCCCAGCTTCATGGAGACGGTTGCGAATGGTCCTCGCCGATACCCCAGGAGCAACAGTGTCCCTAATTTGCTGGGAAGTGGCGGTGCGGTCCCCTACGGCACTGCGTAGGATCCTACGGTCTTGGCGTGCATCCGTGCGTCGCTGCGGTCCGGTCCCAGGTCGACGGGCACGTGCACCTTCCGCCGACCACTGGCGACAACATCGATGTACTGTGGAGACCTCACGCCCCACGTGTTGAGCAATTCGGCGGTACGTCCACCCGGCCTCCCGCATGCCCACTATACGCCCTCGCTCAAAGTCCGTCAACTGCACATACGGTTCACGTCCACGCTGTCGCGGCATGCTACCAGTGTTAAAGACTGCGATGGAGCTCCGTATGCCACGGCAAACTGGCTGGCACTGACGGCGGCGGTGCACAAATGCTGCGCAGCTAGCGCCATTCGACGGCCTACACCGCGGTTCCTGGTGTGTCCGTTGTGCCGTGCGTGTGATCATTGCTTGTACAGCCCTCTCGCAGTGTCCGGAGCAAGTATGGTGGGTCTGACACACCGGTGTCAATGTGTTCTTTTTTCCATTTCCAGGAATATATATATACAGGGTGAGTCACGTAACATTACCGCTGGATGTATTTCGTAAACCACATCAAATACTGACAAATCGATTCCACAGACCGAACGTGAGGAGAGGGGCTAGTGTAATTGGTTAATACAAACCATAAAAAAATGCACGGAAGTATGTTTTTTAACGCAAACCTACGTTTTTTTTTAATGGAACCCTGTTAGTTTTGTTAGCACATCTGAACATATAAACAAATACGTAATCAGTGCCGTTTGTTGCATTGTAAAATGTTAATTACATCCCGAGATATAGTAACTTAAATTTGACGCGTGAGTATCACTCCTCCGCTGTTCGATCGTATGTATCGGAGAGCACCGAATAACATATGGATCCAAAGGGAACGGTGATGGACCTTAGGTACAGAAGAGACTGGAACAGCACATTAGGTCCACATGCTAACACCTTTTTATTGGTCTTTTTCACTGACGCACATGTACATTACCACGAGGGGTGAGGTACACGTGCACACGTGGTTTCCGTTTTCAATTACGGAGTGGAATAGAGTGTGTCCCGACATGTCAGGCCAATAGATGTTCAATGTGGTGGCAATCATTTGCTGCACACAACTGCAATCTCGGGCGTAATGAATGTCGTACACGCCGCAGTACATCTGGTGTAATGTCGCCGCAGGCTGCCACAATACGTTGTTTCATATCCTCTGGGGTTGTTGGCACATCACGGTACACATTCTCCTTTAACGTACCCCACAGAAAGAAGTCCAGAGATGTAATATCAGGAGCCCGCATCTCGTGGTCGTGCGGTAGCGTTCTCGCTTCCCACGCCCGGGTTCCCGGGTTCGATTCCCGGCGGGGTCAGGGATTTTCTCTGCCTCGTGATGGCTGGGTGTTGTGTGCTGTCATTAGGTTAGTTAGGTTTAAGTAGTTCTAAGTTCTAGGGGACTTATGACCACAGCAGTTGAGTCCCATAGTGCTCCGAGCCATTTTTTTTTGTAAGATCAGGAGAACGGGCTGGCAAATTTATACGTCCTCCACGTCCTATGAAACGCCTTTCGAACGTGTACCTCACCCTTCATGGTAATGTACATGTGCGTCAGTGAAAAAGACCAATAAAAAGGTGTTAGCATGTGGACGTAATGTGCTGTTCCAGTCTCTTCTGTACCTAAGGTCCATCACCGTTCCCTTTGGATCCCTACGTAATTCGATGCTCTCCGATACACACGATCGAACAGCGGAGGAGTGGTACTCAAGTGTCAACTTTAGGTTACAATATCTCCTTATGTAATTAACATTTTACAATGCAACAAACGGCACTGGTTACGTATTTGTTTATATGTTCAGATGTGCTAACAAAACTAACGGGGTTCCATTTAAAAAACGTAGGTTTGCGTTAAGAAACGTACTTCCGTGCATTTTTTTATGGTTTGTATTAACCAATTACACTAGCCCCTCTCCTCACGTTCGGTCTGTGGAAAATATATATATATATATATATGAGCGTGTGTGTGTGTGTGTGTGTGTGTGTGTGTGTGTGTGTGTGTGTGTGTGTGTATGTGTGTGTGTCAAGGATCTCATCCATAACTCCTGTATTTCATCCATTTGACACAGAACCAACAGGTCTCACGAGTTAATAATGTCCTAGCTCTTATAGGACTGGAGTTGTGAGGAAAAAAGTATTTTTCTAGCCCCTGGTTTATAGGCCGCCCTTCATGACCAGTATTTAGTGTAGAAACAGAATCGGCCAGCCAAATCAACCTGCTGTGCTGTGCAGTCTACACGTCAAGGCCAAGAAACGGTTTTCTGGGTCCTGACATGTAGGCTGCCTTTTGTGTTAGGCTTATTGTGTTGGACTACTGTAGTATCAGCCTGCTTCATCAACCACCCTTGCATAGTGGCCTGAACATCAAGAACAATTAAATGCTATTCGAATCCCTGATGTGTAATCTGCCCAGTATAACAGATGTGCTGTAGGAGTAATATCTGCTTGCTTTACTGAACTGTTTTGTAGGCGATAATGTCTGGGGTTAGGTTGGCATGTATAGCAGTGGGAGTGGACAGAGTGAGTGGGAGAAGGGAATTAATGAGGTGTGGTGAGGGAGATCCATGAGGCAGGTAGAAGGTGTAGAGGGGTGGTGGGCAGCTAGAAAGGAAGAGCAGCAGCTAGAGATGAAAAGAGAGAGGGGGAGGAGGGTACAATCAAATGAGGTTGGAGGAAGATATGGTCAGAGAGAGGGAGTGGAGGAAATGGTGAAAGAGAGGAGGAGGAAGACTCTAAGAAACAGAGACAATGGGGAGAAGGAGATAGAAAGAGGTGAGAGGATGAGGCGAACTCACAGAGGGAGGAGGAGGTGGACACATAGAGGGTGAGGTGGAGGTGTGTTCAAAATACACGTCGAACACATATACAGACAAGGCAATGGGGAAAAGCTAGTAACTGAATAAAATCAAAACCACCTGTACTAGGATCGGAGATCTAAGTGGCCAATAGCAGAACACAGCATACTCATGTCCAGTTACACCAGTTCAACAGTTTGGAAGAATTTCCTTCACAAATTAGTGGACCTCCATTATCCACTGCAGTGGTGTGAAATCTTATGGGACTTAACTGCTAAGGTCATCAGCCCCTAAGCTTACACACTACTTAACCTAAATTATCCTAAGGACAAACACACACACCCACGCCCGAGGGAGGACTCGAACCTCCGCCGGGACTAGTCGCACACACGCTGCAGTGGTGTTCCATCTTGCCGTAAGACTTAGTCCGTGGAATCAGTATCAACCAGTGGCATCTCCCATTGCTCAAGAGATCGAAGAGTGTTCATTTACACATGGACATATATATATATATATTGTTTGGGAACAACTTTTGTTGGAGATTGAGTGTTCGCTGATAGTTCCCGGCAACACTGGGTGTCTTTATGATTGCTTACGCCCCTGAGAGGCAACAGGGCATAGTGCATAGGCGCGCTGCTGTAGACCTATGCAGTGCCTGTTGGCTTCAGTTGAGTCATCTGCTACTTCTGAAAGAGGCAAGCCGAGTTTGTGATTCCCTTCTATAGTAGCTTTCTCTGCCTAGAAACTCCCATTCTTAAGATATTTCTAGTTGACAATCACTCTAGCAGTTTAAAGGGGTAGGTAGTGTGCAGCACACCTGGTAGTATGCAACACACACAGGCCTTGCTAGTGCGATGAAATCTCGTCATCTAAGGGCCAGGGAATTCAATAAACAGACGTCTACAGTCGCCAGGAAGCGCTAGCGAATATTTAATCGCAAATAGAAGTTGTTACCTATGAAAAAAATCTATCACTCTTGTATGTCTGTTTGTTAGATCATCAAACTCCCTATATAATCAGAAATATGGAGCGTATTTGATGCAAATGTTTTCAATTTTGCGATCTACTTCATTCGCATATAAAGAAACACAAAAATATCAACGCGCTTCCGTACAGGGTGTAGTGTATCTACATAATTTCCATTGCCTGTAAACGTGATATAAAATGTTAACAGTTATACGGTGCCTATTTTATTTACAAATAATTGTATTTCGTTTTGTACAAAGAGACTTATTTAAATGAATACACCTTACACAGAGCAAACATCCTCTACAAGTTTCCCTGCAATTGGTAACAATTTTCTTGACTTGTAACTTTCTTATATACAACATACTCTGTGAACAGTCTTAAGAAGCTCGCAAGTGAAGCCATCACCCAGTTAACGTTAACTCGTCTTAAAAAGTCAGTTTACGTCACAAGATTAATGCAGTTGTCGTCACTTCAGTGATAATAACCATACGGAAGAATAATCAGATACATAAGGATTGTGGCTGCTTTTATAGAATCATCATGTACCGGAAACACTAAATGTGAATAAATAGCGAATTCACCTCAGTTCTCCATGCTTTAATTAAAGGATTAAGCATCAACTCGTTTCAAGCCATTTGTTTAGTAGTTCTCAACATATTGCATGTGCCATAAACCTTCATTACCAAGTGGAATCTTTGACATTTACCTCACCTGGACAAAAAGTAAGAATGAAGGTATATTACGGTTTAACGTCCCGCTGACGACAAAGTCACTAGAAGTGTATCAGATCCTTGCATTCAGGAAGAACATCGGCCATGCATCCATTTGGCCGTTACGGCCTTAATACTGATCCCACACCACGTGTGTGCGAGGCACCATGAAGAATTGAAGCAGTTATGCCCTTACTAACGAAAGATCAAAACCTTGCTTTACTACACAATCTTCATTATGCAATTCTTTATTATTTTTAATAGATATTAGAAATAGTTTACTGCATGCATCAATTTTTTCAATGGCAATTTCAAGAATATATTAGCAATAAGTAACCTTTTTACTTGTGATTAGTGCTGTTGCGTTCATAGGACACCGAAAACAAAGTATATTGTCTAGTTCTGTTTGAAAGTTTACTCTCTCACATAACTGGACTTAACAAGTCACTAAAGTTGCAGCGTTGTGAGTGAGTCACTTGGAAGTCACTCTCATGAGCTGTGCTGATGATCACAGTATACACGTACACAGTTGGGGGTTATTTTATGATACCACTTTTCCCATAAATCCGGTTGTCTGTAATTATCTGAGGAATCTAATTTGGCAGCTAATCTTATTGAGTCTGTCATCATGATTTCCATTCAAGTACTGTTCGTCCAATTCGTGGGGTTTAATAAGATTCAGGGCCATATCTATTATCAGCGGCGAGGTATTTGCCTCCAGTTGTCCACAGAGAGCACCAAGGTGGGATGTGTTCTCCAGAAAGGTCATCGGAGAGATAGGCATAATTAAATGCCTACATCGCTGTCGTCTCTCTATTGTAGAAGAGTGGAACATAATTTAAGCTTACGGGTTACGATACCTTTGAGGAACGAAGGTAAACTCTCGAAAAAGCTATATGGAATCCGCTAACACAGATATAGCGAAAAGCAGCTTGTTCATTTCAGTCCTCAGGTCCTGGGCCCGGGACACCGTACATAAATCGCACACAGGCTCCCGCCGAGGCCTTCGCGTGCGTCCGCAGCTCGTCGTCGTGCGGTAGCGTTCTCGCTTCCCACACCCGGGTTCCCGGGTTCAATTCCCGGCGGGGTCAGGGATTTTCTCTGCCTCGTGATGACTGGATGTTGTGTGATGTCCTTAGGTTAGTTAGGTTTAAGTAGTTCTAAGTTCTAGGGGACTGATGACCATAGATGTTAAGTCCCATAGTGCTCAGAGCCATTTAAACCATTTTGAACCTTCGCTTGGTAGGCGGAGTTCGGTACAGCTATGCACTCTTGTTTACTGAACATACTTCGAGCTTACTAGTATGAGATGAGATTCGTGATAGCGTTCAAGACTTTGTACAGGGTTGCCACAAGTTACCCAAGTGAAACTCACTGCTATTTCACTGATTTCCAGACAAGTTTTAGCAATTTTTTCTGACAAATTTTGAGATATCAAGGGTAGGTACAGACTTAAGTTGACAGTCCGTCATTGCAGACACCGTTGAGCAACAATCATTAATACTCACATCAAAAACGTTTTGCATCATCTCGGTTCCTAGAGTTCCGAAACCTGTACAGAAAATTGGAATAGACATAAACAGCATTTCCGTCCTTTTAATTGCTCACGAAAATCACACATTGCATGTTGTACCACCACACAGCGAGATCCTCACAGGAGATGGTCCAGATTGCTGTACACACCGGTACCTCTAATAACCAGTAGCAAGTCCTCTTGCATTGCGATTCGGCGTAGATCCCTTAGAGTGATTGGTGGGTCACGTCGTCGATAAACAGTCCTTTTTCAGTCTATCCCAGACATGTTCGATTGGGTTCATGTCTGTAGAACATTCTGGCCACTCTAGTCGAGCGCTGTCGTTATCCTGTAGGAAGTCATTCACAAGATGTGCACGACGACGGCGCGAAATGTCGTCTATAAAGACCATGCATCGCCAATATGTTGCCGACATGGTTGCACTATCGGTCGTAAGATGGCATTCACGCATCGTACAGCCGTTACGGCGCCTTCCATGACCACCAGCGGCGAACGTCGGCACCACATAATACCGCCTAAAAACATCAGGGAACCTCCACCTTGCGGCACTCGCTGGACAGTGTTTCTAAGGCGTTCAACCTGACCGGGTTGCTTCCAAACACGTCTCCGACGATTGTCTGGTTGAGGGCATATGCGACACTCATCGGTGAAGAGAACGTGATGTCAATCCTGAGCCGGCCGGGGTGGCCGAGCGGTTCTAGGCGCTTCAGTCTGCAACCGCGTGACCGCTACTGTCGCAGGTTCGAATCCTGCCTCGGACATGGATGTGTGTGATATCCTTAGGTTAGTTACGTTTAAGTAGTTCTAAGTTCTAGGCGACTGATGACCTCAGATGTTAAGTCCCATAGTGCTCAGAGCCATTTGAACCATTTTGAGCCAATCCTGAGCGGTCCATTCGGCTTGTTGTTGTGCCCACCTGTACCGCGCAGCATGGTGTCGTGGTTTCAAAGATGGACCTCGCCATTGACGTCGAAAGTGAAGTTGCACATCATGCAGCCTATTGCGCTCAGTTTGTCATAACACGACGTCCTGTGGCTGCACGAAAATCGTCATTCAACATGGTAGCGTTGGTGTCAGGGTCCCTCCGACCCATAATCCGTAGGTAGCGGTCATCCACTGCAGTAGTGGCCCTTGGGCGGCCTGAGCGAGGCACGTCATTGACAGTTCGTGTCTCTCTGTATCTCCTCCATGTCCGAACAACATCGCTTTGCTTCACTCAGAGACGCCTGGACAGTCCTCTGGTTGAGAGGCCTTCTTGGCAGAAGGTAACAATGCGGACGCGATCGATCCCCGGTATTGACCGTTGTGACGTCCCTTCCTACCTTCTGTACTCTCCTGGAGGAGACGCGACTCGTAACGATGTTCATCCACGTCTGCATGACGTGGAACAGCAACTGTAACTCTCGTAAGAACACAACTTTTCTCGTGGTTTAGAAATATTATGTTATCTGTCCGCAACAGTCTTCTCAGCTTGTCCGAACTGGTAAAATGCAATCCTTTATTTTTATTTTATGCCCGGTTAGTTCCGTGATGAAATAAAATCTTGAGTTCATCGTTAGGGTCGTTTTTCACATCATACATAGCGAGGATGAAATTTCGCTGTCTACTATTCCGTTGCTATGCCGTAGCTACGTCCAGTTATTAACAACGGTCCGACGCAACTCCAGAGATAACTTCTTGTTGTTGTTGTTGTGGTCTTCGGTCCTGAGACTGGTTTGATGCAGCTCTCCATGCCACTCTATCCTGTGCAAGCTTCTTCATCTCCCAGTACCTACCGCAACCTACATCCCTCTGAATCTGTTTAGTGTATTCATCTCTTGGTCTCCCTCTACGATTTTTACCCTCCACGCTGCCCTCCAATACTAAACTGGTGATCCCTCGATGTCTCAGAACATGTCCTACCAACCGATCCTTTCTTCTAGTCAAGTTGTGCCACAAACTTCTCTTCTCCCCAATCCTATTCAATACCTCCTCATTTGTTTTGTGACCTACCCATCTAATCTTCATCATTCTTCTGTAGCACCACATTTCGAAAGCTTCTATTCTCTTCTTGGCCAAACTAATTATCGTCCATGTTTCTCTTCCATAAATGATTACACTACATACAAATACTTTCGGAAACGACTTCCTGACACTTAAATCTATACTCGATGTTAACAAATTTCTCTTCTTCAGAAACGCTTTCCTTGCCATTGCCAGTCTACATGTTATATCCTCTCTACTTCAACCATCATCAGTTATTTTGCTCCCCAAATAGCAAAACTCCTTTACTACTTTAAGTGTCTCATTTCCTAATCTAATTCCCTCAGCATCACCCGACTTAATTCGATTACATTTCATTATCCTCTTTTTGCTTTTGTTAATGTTCATCTTATATCCTCCTTTCAAGACACTATCCATTCCGTTCAAATGCTCTTCCAAGTCCTTTGCTGTCTCTGACAGAATTACAATGTCATCGGCGAACCTCAAACTTTTTATTTCTTCTCCACTGATTTTAATACCTACTCCGAATTTTTCTTTTGTTTCCTTCACTGCTTGTTCAATATACAGATTGAATAACATCGGGGATAGGCTGCAACCCTGTCTCACTCCCTTCCTAACCACTGGTTCCTTTTCATGTCCCTCGACTCTTATAACTGCCATCTGGTGTCTGTACTTTCGCTCCCTGTATTTTACCCCTGCCACGTTCAGAATTTGAAAGAGAGTATTCCAGTCCATATGTTCAAAAGCTTTCTCTAAGTCTACAAATGCTAGAAACGTAGGTTTGCCTTTCCTTAATCTAGCTTCTAAGATACGTCGTAGTGTCAGTATTGCATCACGTGTTCCAATTTTCTACGGAATCCAAACTGATCTTCCCCGAGGTCAGCTTCTACCAGTTTTTCCATTCGTCTGTAGAGAATACGCGTTAGTATTTTGCAACCGTGACTTATTAAACTGATTGATCGGTAATTTTCGCATCTGTCAGCACCTGCTTTCTTTGGGATCGGAATTATTATATTCTTCTTGAAGTCTGAGTGTATTTCGCCTGTCTCATACACCTTGCTCACCAGATGGTAGAGTTTTGTCATGACTGGCTCTCCCAAGGCCGTCAGTAGTTCTAATGAAATGTTGTCTACTCCCTGGGCCTTGTTTCGACTCAGATCTTTCAGTGCTCTGTCACGCAGTATCGTATCTCCCATTTCATCTTCATCTACATCTTCTTCCATTTCCATAATATTGTCCTCAAGTACATAGCCCTTGTATAGACCCTCTATATACTTCCTCCACGTTTCTGCTTTCCCTTCTTTGCTTAGAACTGGGTTTCCATCTGAGCTCTTGATATTCATGCAAGTGGTTCTCTTTTCTCCAAAGGTCTCTTTAATTTTCCTGTAGGCAGTATCTACCTTACTCCTAGTGAGATAAGCCTCTACATCCTTACATTTGTCCTCTAGCCATCCCTGCTTAGTCATTTTGCACTTCCTGTCGATCTCGTTTTTGAGACGTTTGTATTCCTTTTTGCCTGCTTTATTTACTGCATTTTTATATTTTCTTCTTTCATCAATTAAATTCAATATTTCTTCTGTTACCCAAGGATTTCTACTAGACCCCGTCTTTTTACCAACTAGGTCATCTGCTGCCCTCATTATTACATCTCTCAAAGCTACCCACTCTTCTCCTACTGTATTTCTTTCCCCCATTCCTGTCAATTGTTCCCTTATGCTCTCCCTGAAACTATGTACAACCTCTGGTTCTTTCAGTTTATCCATGTCCATCTCCTTAAATTCCCACCTTTTGGCAGTTTCTTCAGTTTTAATCTACAGTTCATAACCAATAGATTGCGATCAGAGTCCACATCTGCCCCTGGAAATGTCTTACAATTTAAAACCCGGTTCCTATATCTCTGCCTTACCATTATGTGATCTGTCTGAAACCTGTCAGTATCTCCAGGCTTCTTCCATGTATACAACCTTCTTTAATGATTCTTGAACCAAGTGTTAGCTAGATAACATATGTTGGAGTAAATGCTTTTTTAATACGTGGTAAGACTCGTTTGAACTAATCACTCTTCACTGTCCACTATTCATGTACTTACTTATTCACTTAAAAGCGTGTAAAGAGTCAATCAACTTGCATTAATACACATTGTATTGTCCGTTTAATGAGTTACGCGACACGTAAGATCCACCTTTTGACTCGGATTTTATTTTTGTTTCTGTAATTAATTGTTTGTTCCTACAACATACGCACACCGATATGTCATTGGAGATTATAGTTCTACATCTATATCCATACTCCGCAAGCCACCTGACTGTGTGGCGGAGGGTACCTTGAGTACCACTATCGGTTCTCCCTTCTATTCCAGTCTCGTATTGTTCGTGGAAAGAATGATTGCTGTTTGCCTCTGTGTTCTCTCTAATCTCCTTGATTGTACCCTCGTGGTCTCTTCGCGAGATATACGTAGGAGGGAGCAATATACTGTTTGACTCTCGGGTGAAGGTACGTTCTCGTAACTTTAACAAAAGCTGTCCTGTAATCGTGACGCTGACGACAACTTTTGACTAATCGGTGTACTTGTGTTTTTTCGTGTCTTCGTTTTATTGTGTATTACTCAAGACTACGAATTGTTTTTCTGTCGTTGATCCATTGCTCTCAAGGTTTGCAACTGTTCATCAGTACGAAGGCTATGTCCGATAAACCAGTATCACTCAATTGAAGTCTTACACTCGTCTTACTATACTGTCGCTTTGAGAACGGTAAAGATAAACTTTCTTCAGTCGAATGTCTCACCAATACTTCAATCTCTATCTCACAAATTATCAAACTTCCAAAACTGAAACAATCTGATAGCGTTTTGCATCCAGACAACTATCGCAAAAGTACTCTAGAGCGACTCAAGAGCAACTAACATACTGAATATTTCCATATCTGAGTTGCATTTTAGTCCCATTGAATTTCCTTTCTGATGCGGCTACAACTCTCTTTTTTGGATTTAAACTACGTTCATATGATTCTGAATTTATTATATACAGGGCTATTACAAATCATTGAAGCGATTTCATAAATTCACTGTAGCTCCATTCATTGACATATGGTCACGACACACTACAGATACGTAGAAAAACTCATAAAGTTTTGTTCGGCTGAAGCCGCACTTCAGGTTTCTGCCGCCAGAGCGCTCGAGAGCGCAGTGAGACAAAATGGCGACAGGAGCCGAGAAAGCGTATGTCGTGCTTGAAATGCACTCACATCAGTCATAACAGTGCAACGACACTTCAGGACGAAGTTCAACAAAGATCCACCAACTGCTAACTCCATTCGGCGATGGTATGCGCAGTTTAAAGCTTCTGGATGCCTCTGTAAGTGGAAACCAACGGGTCGGCCTGCAGTGAACGAAGAAACGGTTTAACGCGTGCGGGCAAGTTTCACGCGTAGCCCGCGGAAATTGGCTCATGCCACAACTGGAGACCGACAGCGCCGACTTCATCTTTAAACAGGATGGTGCTCCACCACACTTCCATCATGATGTTCGGCATTTCTTAAACAGGAGATTGGAAAACCGATGGATCGGTCGTGGTGGAGATCATGATCAGCAATTCATGTCATGGCCTCCACGCTCGCCCGACTTAACCCCATGCGATTTCTTTCTGTGGGGTTATGTGAAAGATTCAGTGTTTAAACCTCCTCTACCAAGAAACGTGCCAGAACTGCGAGCTCGCATCAACGATGCTTTCGAACTCATTGATGGGGACATGGTGCGCCGAGTGTGGGAGGAACTTGATTATCGGCTTGATGTCTGCCGAATCACTAAAGGGGCACATATCGAACATTTGTGAATGTCTAAAAAAACTTTTTGAGTTTTTGTATGTGTGTGCAAAGCATTGTGAAAATATCTCAAATAATAAAGTTATTGTAGAGCTGTGAAATCGCTTCAATCATTTGTAATAACCCTGTAGATGTTTGATAAAGAATCCATTATAACCCTTCACTTTTATCTCCCCTTTTTGTATGCTATTCTCAGTATTTGAATGATATAGGTGTTAATCAAAATATTACCAGTGTAGAATGTACCGTCAATAGTTGCCATCACTGTCAAGATGACTCACTTCTTTACTTTGAGTTTCCACAAAGTTTGTAAATTGGGGTTTTCTGTCCTTGGGGCGTTACAACCTCTAGGCATGGTTGAACTACAGGCAACACAAGCCGTGTTGTAGGCCCCACACGCTGTAATAGGTGCTGCTCATGCATTATTGCACACATCTTTGGTCAGGTTTAGTGTCATCTCTGAACAGTCAAAGAGACTGTGTCAATTACCCATAGTCAAAATCTATCTTCAGGAGTTCTGGGAACCGGGGTGATGGAAAATTTCTTTGATATGTGTAGTAACATCAACATCTTTTGGAATGAACAGTTTTTAGATAGAGAAAGCAAGCCAAATGGTACATATGCTTCATTAAGACCACTGATGTTATTTTATTTCAATAAAACGAAACACATTTGCTGACAAAAATATACATTTTCTTGGAGTTACAAGACATTTAAAATATCTTCACTGATTTCAGAAATAATTTCAGAAAAAAGAAGGCCTCTTCAAAGAAATGTGTAAGGACGCGAATAATTGTGTAGAGCTATAAAGTTGATGACCGCAAATAAAACTTTGGTTCCGCTATCTTCGTTATTGTCGGTTATTACCCACTGGGTTATGTCTATTATTTTACAGGGATTGTGTGATTTGTCTTTCGAGAAATATACGAGTGCAAGGAGTAAAAACCGACAGCGACTGACATAATTTTCTTCTTCCTGTCGTCCATACTTTCTAATATATAAACTACATTTGAAGTGCCAATAAGTACCAGAATAAATATAGTGTCTATGAAACAGCACACTGTACAACCTACTTGCAGATCGATGAGACTAGATCCGGCGGCCAGGGAATACACATTAGTGGTAAACAAAAGGCTTAAAATCAGTAGGTCCAATCCATTAGAGGTACCTGCAGAAATGGCCTGCGGTTTTGGCCCGTCGCGGAAATCCATTGATTCGGGCAGCTATTCTGGAGCCACAGACTGGACGTTGATGAAATGAGACCGCTGTGATCAATCCATGAAACGGATAACTTGTTCAAATATTCTCAGAATCACGATAAATAGCAACTCGCCATAAAGATGATTGCTGAGCCGCAGCCAGGTACATAGAAAAGTTAATCACATTCTCACAACTAAATTTTCTGCCACAGCTTTTGTCAGAAAATGAGAGCTCCCACAAATTCACACGATCGTTCAGACGCTACTAATGCACGGGTGAGCACCTGCCCCAGCCGCTGCGTCTACAGTCGCTGAGAATCAGATCCAAACAAACAACTCCTTACGCCTCCATGCCTCTTCGTCGGCAGCTGCTAGGCTAGTTGCTATAAGTGGTGGCAGCACTGTGTGGAGGCTGAGGGGAGAGATAGGAAGGAGAGAAGCAGTGGGGCTCAGGGAGTAGGTAAGCTGCACCCAGCCAGCGACGATGCACTACACCTCCTTAAACACACCATTTCATCTGTTGTTGTTGTTGTGGACTTCAGTCCTGAGACTGGTTTGATGCAGCTCTCCATGCTACTCTATCCTGTGCAAGCTTCTTCATCTCCCAGTACCTACTGCAACCTACATCCTTCTGAATCTGCTTAGTGTATTCATCTCTTGCTCTCCCACTACGATTTCTACCCACTACGCTGCCCTCCAATGCTAAATTGGTGATCCCTCGATGTCTCAGAACATGTCCTACCAACCGATCCCTTCTTCTTGTCAAGTTGTGCCACGAACTCCTCTTCTCCCCAATAATATCCAATACTTCCTAATTTGTTATGTGATCTACCCATCTAATTTTCAGCATTCTTCTGTAGCACCACATTTCGAATGCTTCTATTCTCTTCTTGTCTAAACTATTTATCGTCCACGTTTCACTTCCATATATGGCTACACTCCATACACATATTTTCAGAAACGACTTCCTGACATTTAAATCTATACTCGATGTTAACAAATTTTTCTTCTTCAGAAACGCTTTCCTTGCCATTGCCAGTCTACATTTTATAATCTCTCTACTTCGGCCATCATCAGTTATTTTGCTCCCCAAATAGCAAAACTCCTTTACTACTTTAAGTGTCTCATTTCCTAATCTAATTCCCGCAACATCACCCGATTTAATTCGACTACATTCCACTATCGTCGTTTTGCTTTTGTTGATGTTCATCTTATATCCTCCTTTCAAGACACTATCCATTCCGTTCAACTGCTCTTCCAAGTTCTTTGCTGTGTCACAGAATTACAATGTCATCGGCGAACCTCAAAGTTTTTATTTCTTCTCCATGGATTTTAATACCTACTCCGAATTTTTCTTTTGTTTCCTTTACTGCTTGCTCAATATACAGATTGAATAACATCGGGGAGAGGCTACAACCATGTCTCACTCCCTTCCCAACCACTGCTTCCCTTTCATGTCCCTCGACTCTTATAACAGCCATCTGGTTTCTGTACAAATTGTAAATAGCCTTTCGCTCCCTTTATTTTACCCCTGCCACCATGTGAAAGAGAGTATTCCAATCAACACTGGCAAAAGCTTTCTCTAAGTCTACAAATGCTAGAAACGTAGGTCTGCCTTTCCTTAATCTTTCTTCTGTGATAAGTCGTAAGGTCAGTATTGCCTCACGTGTTCCAACATTTCCACGGAATCCAAACTGATCTTTCCCGAGGTCGGCTTCAATCAGTTTTTCCATTCGTCTGTAAAGAATTCGCGTCAGTATTTTGAAGCTGTGACTTATTAAACTAATAGTTCGTAATTTTCACATCTACTGAGACAAAAACGACTTTTTTCGGAGTTTTTTTTCAATTTTCCCTGTATTTCCCTGAAATGTTCGAAATTTCCTGATATTCCCTGATTTCCAGGACCTGTGGGGGCCCTGGTCTGCTGGAACTATAAAATCGAAGTGAAATCATGCTACGTCAAAAACTAAGCTTTTGATAATCGACGGTTAAAGCTGACAAGCAGTTTTATAAGGATGTAAACACGTTTGCCAGAAGTGTACCATCGACATCATTGCATTATTCCGGATAATGTATGGTTTTATTTGTTTTGCAGAATACGTAAGCACCAGAAATGAAATCAATGACAACCACATATGAAAGTTAGGAACCGTGTAGTAGAAAAAGTGGAGGAATTGTCTTATCTTGGAGGAAAATAGCACATTATGGAGGAATAGTCCATATCAATTCAGGCAGGCTAGGAAAAAACTTTCTTGACCTTCATAGTCCCAGGTGTTATTGAATTTAGCTTATTTTACAATGGATTACTAAGTTAGGAACACGTATTTCTCAAAAAAAAATTCTGCTCTGAGATACAGCCCTCCAAAGAGGACACTCCGCGATGACGCTAATTTTGGAAAAAAATTTGAATGCTGTACCTCGGGAACAGTTTTTGATGTTTGTTGTTTTTTTAATTGAAAGATAATTGCTTTATACACTCCGTCTTCAGGCCAGAAACGGCCCATCGGGATCATCCGACCGCCTTGTCATCCTCAGGAGAGCATGCGTATAGGAGGGGCTTGTGGTCAGCACACCGCTCTCGCGGTTGTTACGATGGCTTTCGTTGACCGGAGCCGCTACTTTTCGGTCGAGTAGCTCCTCAGTTGGCATCAAGAGGCTGAGTGCACCCCGAAAAATGGCAACAGCGCATGGCGGCCTGGATGGCCACCCATCCAAGTGCCGGCCACACCCGGCAGCGCTTAACTGTTGTGATCTAACGATAACCGGTGTATCGACTGCGGCAAGGTCATTGCCAAAATTGCTTTATAATTACAAAGAAATCCTCCATTTGGACTTATCTGTCAAAGTTCTTCTACTATAGCGGTCTGAACTTTATAATTTATCGAAAAAAAGCTTTTTTGAAAAACTGCCAATCCATAAAATTTTGTTTGTTTTTTTCTGTTGATTAGTACCATACAGTTCTACATTCCCTGTGAAGGAGAGCTTCCACTTTTAGGTTGAACAGGTTTTGTAAACAATTGAATTTTTTGCCATACATAAAATCTGTTTTATTACTACATCATCACATAACTGGCTCTTAAAAATCAAAACCTTGTCTCATTTAGCATAATTTTAGTTTTAAAAGAAGAGTAAGAGACTCATTTTTCAAGCGTTTTAAATGGTTCCAAAATGTATGTGAAAGGTCCAAAGACTTAAAAGTTGCAATTTATATAACTTCTGTGCACTCCGTTTTGTACAGAAATTAGCCAGTCAATGCACTAAATTTGTGTTGCACGGCTTCAGTATCTTCCTTTCATATAGAGTGATGCCTTCCTGTTGAACCAATACGAAATGGAGCACTTCCAATCTTCAAAATATTGTGAACAGGAAGTGGGCGCTCATGGCATTGTTGGTGTCCTTCAGCAGGAAGCCTATATCCAGCATCGGGTCCATGTGGTAGCATGAAGTTCACTACAGTTTCGTTTAACTCATAACTGGTGTCTATAATCTCTGTAAATCACCAGTCACAGTCATACACACACGCCGCAAACATCCCCCATCTCCGGTTGATAATCTGAATATTAATCTGCTGTTTCTGAGGTGTTGGCTGAACGAACGAAATTTCGTCTTTCTTGCTCTTTAAAGTGCGTGCAATATGAGTTCGCCCATCACTTTCAGTCCGTAAATGGGTCTTATGAATTCTTTTCACAGGAGTAATTTGTTTGGACCATTCTTCTTTTTCCTACTCACGGAATTCCTCGATTTCCTTTTGGAGAACAGAACAATGGCTGTGGATATTTAAGATTTCACGACTTTCAGCGTTCTGAATCGCAGCTGTATTTGACTAGGCAAGATTATTTTTTGTAGCATGGTGCTCCAGCAGGCCTCCTACACCATCACAAGGCCCTTCCCCTGACCAGTAACACTGTATACCCAGTCAGTTGGCACAGGCAACTCAATCGATTCAAACAGCTGGTAAGTGATTTTTAAAATGACTAGGAGCACAATCAGGAAGTAAGAAACAACTGCATTGAAGACATACGTTAGCGCTGAATGTTAAAAAAAAAGATGTTTTAAAATAAAATCTGTCCTATTGGTACTAATCAACAGAAAAAAAATTTAACTTTCCTGGATTGGAATTTTTGAATTTTTTTTTTTTGTAAATTATTAAAAAAAATTTCAAAAAGTGACAGTAAAAAAACTTTGACAGATATGTCGAAACGGTGGATATGTTTGTGATCATAATGAAAATATCTTTTAAATAAAAAAAAGCTCTAACAAAATATCTAGAATTCTTACAGAGATACCGAATTTTAAAACAATTTCTAGATTCGCATCTTCATCTTTGGAGGCCTGTATCTCGAGCAGGAAGTTTTTTGGAGAAAATAAAAAATACGTGTTTCTTACTTACTCTTGAATTTTAAGATATGCCAAATTCAATAACATCCTAGACTATGAAGGTAAGCCCTCTGCCTGAAGTGATACGTATTATGAATGGAAAAAGAAAGGGGAACGTGTAAAATCGACGCCCAGAGGCAAAGGGAACATTCTTCGAAAAAGAAATCTAAAAGCATTAAACACAGACGTTTATTTGATAAATAAAACCACGCAAATATTTATGGAATAATCATTCGGTTCTTTGGAGAACATAGGCATATTAATAGCTTGAATACGAAATATTAATATTCCACAATAGTTGTGGAATATTAATACTTTGTATTCAAGTTATTAAAACTATGCAAAACGATTTTTAATATTTGTCTGATATTTGCTCTTTTTAAAGTATTTTTTCGCCCTGGTTTTAGATGTGTCACTGACTTTTTTTTTATCACTTACAGTTTTCTCACAAATCAGGCAAACTCATTTCTCATTTAAGCCTATGTCACATAGACACACATTTATTGCAAGTAAGAAAAACTGTACTTTCGTAAGATGGTGTAGTTGACCACATCTGTCACACCCATCTGGCTGTTAGAAACCTGAGTTTATTGTGGATATGCTGTAGTGCTGTCAAGTTAAATATCATTTCGCAGTTTCTTAGAAATGAGTTCCACAAGTATTTCCATAACACAAACATATTATGCTACGTTTGTGACAGCTATGTAACTGCTATGCAAAGATAGGACAGTAATCGTTTCACGACAAATGTGTATTATGCGTACTTGGTATAGAGCTTGGTGATCCAGAGAAAAGTTGGGCACTGCACAACGTGTGCGGCACGTATGTTGAGGAACACAGATTTTGGAAAAATGGGAAGAAGCCAGTACCTTTTTCTATTCTAATGATTTGGAGGAGGCCGCAAAATCATGTATAAGATTATTATCTTAGTATGGTCAACCTTGAAGGCCATAAGGCAAAACGTAAGAGGACCAGTTCTACCTTGCATTCTTGAAGGTTTGCTGCACGAGAGCAGCTCAGAAAATCAGTATGGTGATGGTGGTGATTACAAGCCAGAAATCGATTCTGCACCAGACGAATTTGGTCAAAATGAACGAAATAATTTAACTCGTGGCATGTATATGACAAAAATGCCGCCACATTGCTTGGGCCAAGACTGAAGGCAAAATGTCTTCTACTACCTGGAGAATCATTTTCTTGGCACATGAACAGAAAAATCTAATTAATAAAATTCTTTAAAGAAGGAGACCATATGGGATTTTTTTATGTGTTCAGGGTTTACTGAATTTCTTTATCGTCACATACGATTCAAATCAGTGGTAGCTCTTTTCAGACTTTCAAAAAATCGTCTGAAAGATGCTTTTTTACATAATGGAAATTTGTTTGGCTCAATACCTGTTGCCCATTCAGTAAAACATATGCAGACATATGTAAACTTCAAAGCTTCGATCAAATATGTAGACTATCAAAAATAATATTTTAGTGCGTGTGTGAGGAACGGGAAGTAGCTACTCTGCAAACAATCCAGCTACAGTATAATTCAGGGTGAGTGGGGCAGGTGATCAAAGGATAAGCATTGGAAGGTGACTGTGTGGCGTAAAATAAAAACCCTTCTACCTGGCTCACAGAATACAATAAATGAACCAGTTTTTTATCCAAGGAAGATAGTATTACCGTTTCTTTACTTCAAGTGTTGATTAATTAAAACAGTTGACTAAAGCACTTCCAAAAGATGGTGACTGCCTCCTGCACTTGGTAACAAGATTTCCAATAATATGTTACGAAAAACTTAAAGAAGGGATCTTTGTGGAGTTGCAGATCAAAAGTTTAATGAAAGAGAATTTCAAGTAAAGCTCCCTGGTTTTCAACCAGGTGGCAGTGTTACAGTACCGTGACGTTTCGGTGGGTGTCACTGGCGAAGATAATGAATGTGACACTCTTCAAAACATTGGGGTACTTCATCAGTGCCATATGACTTTAAACACGAGAGTATTTCATCAACAGTATACTAAAGGAGAGACTACATGCACTTGTAGGACAATTTGTTGGAAAGTACAAAGAAGCCAATGGAAAAAAGGAATTGAGTTTCGTTTAATGAAGTAGTGGCGAACTTTCTGGCTGACAAATTTCCAATTTATATAATCAAGATGGAGACAATTTCAGAGAGTTTCGTAAAACTAGAATATAAAGCGACACAGCAAGATGGAAGGCAAATGTGATGGCTGACTACCGTTTTCGCTAAAGAGATGTGGCACTGGTGAGGGGATACAATTAAGGAAGCTAAGTTTCGCTCTGTGTCATAAAAAGCTTGATGCGGTGAAACCATCAAAGGGAATTTAAACTGTTATACATGTGTTGTGCTATTATAGTAACTATTAGCAGTTTCAAGTGAACATATACCAATGCCTACACGAATGCAATGTGTAATGGTTCCATTGAAAATTACGAAACAAATGATTTAATTTTAATGCAAGTGAAAAATTCTATGTTAGAAAAAAATGTGATTTCCACTAAAACTTCAGTAGTGATTCGTACTAAAATACGACATGATATAGGAAAACAATAATCAGACGGGAAATCCGAATGAAAAATTCTGTAGATAACACCAAACAGTCATAAAACGTAGTTCCACAAGTTTTAAAACTCGGCACAGTATAGTTTTTTAACATCTGGCGCACAGAAATCTCTGAAAACGAATGATACGCTGTGGGAAAATCAGTTGTGCAGAGAATGGAAGCGTTTGAGATATAGTGTTACAGAAGTACGTTGAAAGTTATGTAGTACGATAAAGTAAGATGAAAGATGACCGCCAGTTTAGTGAGAAAAATAGTCTGTGGGAAAAACGTTGAAGAATAAGAAGCCGCGCGGGATTAGCCGAGCGGTCTTAGGCGCTGCAGTCATGGACTGTGCGGCTGGTCCCGGCGGAGGTTCGAGTCCTCCCTCGGGCATGGTTGTGTGTGTTTGCCCTTAGGATAATTTAGGTTAAGTAGTGCGTAAGCTTAGGGACTGATGACATTAGCAGTTAAGTCCCATAAGATTTCACACACAATTGAACATTTTGAAGAAGAAGACTCCTGGGATTATATTTCATTGAATCAGAGGGCAAAATTTGTTGGGGAAGGCAGAGACTAGGACATGAGAACAGTTCTGCTGTAAACATTGGACATGATGTGCTTTTGTAAGAAAGCTGTCCTTTCCTTGTGATTTATTGAGTAGCTACCAGTTTCGGCGCTTTAATGCACCATCTTCCGGCCTTAGTTGATGCTGAAGAGGTTATCACGACCCATATATATGATGCATCAGTGGCCAACACAGACTACTTGTAACTGTGATGTCGCCTCTCCAGTCGTTCGAGGATGATGTGCATAATTATTACTGAAATGAAGGTCCTGAAAAATGTTCCTGAACGCAAATTCCCTTCGAAGACTGTTGCTAATCAAGTAAACCCGAATAAATATTTAAGCAACTCAGCTATGTTAAGTCGTGTACCTTACCATTGTTTGCCTTAATTTATGTGACAATATCGTGGCAGAAATGTTAAGCGCCACCATTAACATTGTTTACGTGCTCTAGTAAGGCGAAGTTAGAATTAGTTTTATCTTACGCTGTATCACTGGTTAATTTCCGAGTTTGTTATACCTTATTATTGCAAAACCTGGTAATGCAAATCTTCGTCGCATAAGTTGAAGCAGTTCGGGTCTTGTTATCCGTATTTCAAATGTTGAAATTTGTGTGAATTCCTAAGGGACCAAACTGCTGAGTTCATCGGTCCCTAGACTTACACACTACTTAAAGTAACTTACACTATGAACAACACACACACCCATGCTGAAGGGAGGACTTGAACCACCGGCGGGAGGGGCCTCGCAATCCGTGACATGGCGACTTAAACCATGCAGCCACTTCGCGCGGAAATCCGTATTTTTGAGAAGTGTCACAGTAATGTTCCGTTAACTCACCCAGCAAGTAAACAGTAAATCAATGCTAACCCGTGTTACGTTCACTCATTCTGAATGGAAACAATGTAAAGTACTACCTCCTCCCGTCTGCTCCACTGGCGAATAGATCTTGAGAAGAACCAGCATCTACTGACGGTAGGCCTCCGTGTGAGTCATGATTCCTCTCATTTTCTGACATTTGTCATTTCGTTAGTTTCATGTGCGAGGAAGTAATACTTTTCCTGATCGTACACTTCACGAGTTTAATTCACTGTGATGCACTGCACCACTTTGGTTCAGTTTGCCGTTGTACTTCATCGAGCACTTATATACCGTTAGGTACGAAACGCACCCTCTTTCTCTCGCTCTTTCTCTCTCTCTCTCTCTCTCTCTCTCTCTCTCTCTCTCTCTCTCATATGTGATCAGCCCACGAGGTCTATTCGATCGCTGCATGCAGCTGAGTGTCGAGCAATTACTCGTGGCGCCGCAGCAGTTAAAAACAATCCGATTACTGAAATTGGTTTCTACAGTGGTTATTATTTTGATTACGGATTTGTATGTAGGATGTATAAGTACCCCATAAGCTGGAGTAACGTGCTCTTGTGAGCAATAGTTCGAGAATTTTTAACGTTTTATCGAAGTTTAATTGGTATTCAGATCTGTCAGGTTAAAGTCACTAACACTAGGTTGCGTATGAGAGTCACTAACACCAAATTCCGTATGAGATGTTACATACACCTTGCAAACGGTGCCGGACAGGCGTAGCTACGAGAGTTTATAAGCACAAAATAAATAAAAGAATGAAGGGCAACAATATTTTCTCCATTAAATTAATTCTGAAAGAAGTTTATTCAAGTGATTTCGGATATACAATATTTGTGGTCATTAAATCTTCTGAAAACAAAGTTCCTGCTGTCCCGCTCGTGAGCATGCAACATACGACGGGACGTTCAATAAGTAATGCAAAACATTTTTTCTCAACTAGTTCCTGTTCAAAAAAAAAAAAAAAAAAATGAAAAAATGCAGAATTTGTTTCTAGACATCGTGGAACATTCCACCTTCAGTCCGTATAGTTTCTTGAAGTTATGATAGATGGAGGCACAGGTGCGTAGCCTTCAAAATGGCGTCTGCAGGTGTGTTCCAAGCAGAAAGCTGCGACTGAGTTTCTCTTGGCGAAAATCCAGAGCATCGCAGATATTTTTAGGCGCTTCCAGACCTGGGAATGAACAAAAGCACGGAGAGTTGGTGGTGGATGCGTCTGTTATCAAAGCAAACATGTTGACGCAAACACGTCCGATGTTCCGCGTGCTGGCCAGACACACTCAGCCCTGACTCCTGCATTCTTGGTACTCGCGTATACTGTCATTGGAGGTGATCGACGTATCATAATCCATCAACTCGCTGCACAATGCGATGTCTCTGTTTGTAGTGCTGACAGACTCGTCCACCAGTTCTGGTGCTCAAAGGTGGGGGTCATCTGGATTCCTCGCCACCTAACACAAGACCATAAACAGCAACGAAGGACCAGCTGTGCGGAAGTGCCTGCGTATTACGAGGTTGATCGTGACAATTTGTTGTGTAACATAGTCACAAGCGACGAAATGTGTGTCCATCGCATCCAACCGGCAAGAAAATGGAAATCTACACTACTGGCCATTAAAATTGCTACACCAAGAAGATATGCATATGATAAATGGGTATTCATTGGACAAATATATTATACTAGAACTGACATGTGATTACATTTTCACGCAATTTGGGTGCACAGATCCTGAGAAATCAGTACCCAGATCAACCACCTCTGGCCGTAACAACGACCTTGATACGCCTGGGCTTTGAGTCACACAGATGTTGGATGGCGTGTACAGGTACAGCTACCCATGCAGCTTCAACACGATACCTCGGTTCATGAAGAGTAGTGACTGGCGTATTGTGACGAGGCAGTTGCTCGGCCACCATTGACCAGAGATCTGGAGAATGCTGGCCAGGGCATCAGTCGAACATTTTCTGTATCCAGAAAGGCCCGTACAGGACCTGCAACAAGCGGTCGTCCATTTCATGCTGAAATGTAGGGTTTCGCAGCGATCGAACCAAGGGTAGAGCCACCAGTCTAACACATCTGAAATGTAACGTCCACTGTTCAAAGTTCCGTCAATGCGAACAAGAGGTGACCGAGACGTTTAACCAGTGGCATCCCATACCATCACGCCGGATGATACGCCAGTATGGCGATGACGAATACACGCTTCCAATGTGCGTTCACCGGGATGTCGCTAATCACGGATGCGACCATCATGATGCTTTAAACAGAACCTGGATTCATCCGAAAAAATTACGTTTTACCATTCGTGCACCCAGGTTCGTCGTTGAGTACACCATCGCAGGCGCTCCTGTCTGTGATGCAGCGTCAAGGGTAACCGCAACCATGGTCTCCGAGCTGATAGTCCATGCTGCTGCAAACGTCGTTGAACTGTTCGTGCAGATGGTTGTTGTCTTGCAAACGTTCCCATCTGTTGACTCAGATATCGTGACGTGGCTGCACGATCGGTTACAGCCATGCGGATAAGATGCCTGTCATCTCGACTGCTAGTGATACGAGGGATCCAGCACGGCGTTCCGTATACCCTCCTGAACCCACCGATTCCATATTCTGTTAACAGTCATTGGATCTCGACCAACGCGAGCAGAAATGTCGCGATACGATAAACCGCAATTGCGATAGGCTACAATCCGACCTCTATCAAAGTCGGAAACGTGATGATACGCATTTCTTCTCCTTACACGAGGCATCACAAGAACCTTTCACCAGACAACGGCGTTCAACCGCTTTTCGTGTATGTCAGCACGTTTTAGATGTCTCCACCGGTGCCACCCTTGTGTGAGTGCTTTGAGAAGCTAATCATTTGCATATCACAGCATCTTCTTCCTGTGTGTTAAATTTCGCGTCTGTAGCACGTCATCTTCGTTGTGTAGCAATTTTAATTGGCAATAGTGTATGTAGTGGTGGCACAAGCTCAAAGCCACATTCTCAGCCGCAAAAGTCATGGCGACGGCCTTCTGAGATTCAGATGCAACGATCGACTGTGAACTGTACTGTGCTGGCCGAACTTCTCCTTGAGAACGTAAGTCTCATGTCTGCGCATCTCAATAACCGTCATTGGACTGTTCTTCCTCATCCAACCTACAGCCTAGGTCTCAAACCTTCCGACTTCCATTTGTCTGGCTCAGTGAAGGACTCACACGTCGGCAGTGATCACGTGGATAATGGGGAGGATATTAATGCAGCGAGACATTTACTCCGACATCGACCAGTACAGTGATACGACGCGGGCAACCAGGCCTCCCCAGGAACATGGCGTAAGGCCGTCGCATTGGACGGAGATTATGTCGAAAAATTTTGTACCCAAAAGACTGGTTTATTGGAATCCTGAGTAAAACCAGACTTCCATCAGAAAAAGATATGTTGCATTACTTACTTATCGTCTTCCAAATAACTGAAAAGGCCTGCAATTCCTAGATTTAATTTTTAGAACATTTTCACATATCCTACATTTTATCCGCATTCACCAGTAAGGGTGGAGCAATACCCCATAGTAGTTTTATACAAATAATGGCTCTTACGCAAACCAATTTTGGTTGAAATTGCTCCAGACGTCCATTAGTGACAGTGCAACTTCGCCACCTTTTCACCCCCACACCAAACACAGTGGGAGGTAGGTAGTTATTACCACCTAAGAAACCTTTGGCGGCGCGCGCACAATAATTCTCCAGAGTGTCACCACAATGAAATGAAGGGTATAAGAATGCACAGAAGACGAACAAAGAAATACTCATTTTTATGTGTTGTAACATACTGTTAAATGAAATCGAGACAGCTGAAAAAAAGATAGTAATCTGTTTATTATTTCAAAGGCAATCGCTATAGATGCTAATACATTGATCCCACTGTGAGAGAAGACAGTCATTACATCCAAGGGAAATTGTCTGCGGTTACCTACATCTACATCTACATCATACTCCGCAAGCCACCTATTGGTGTGTGGTGGATGGTACTTTGGGTACCATTATCTCATCCCTCCAATCCTGTTCCACTCGCTAATAGTGCGTGGGAAGAATGATTTTCGGTAAGCCTCTTTATTCGCTCCAATTTCTCGAATTTTCTCTTTGTGGGCAATAAGCGAGATTTACGTGCGGGGAAGTAATATGATGTCCGACTCCTCCTGAAAAGTTCTGTCCCGAAATTTCAATAGTAAATCTCTCTGTGATGCATAACTCCTGTCTTGTACGTCTGTCAGTGGAGTTTATTTAGCATCTCCGTAACGCTCTCTCACCAGCTAAACGATTCCGTGACGAAACGCGCTGCTCTTCGTTGGATCTTCTCTATCTCCTCTGTCAGTCCTACCTGATAGGGTGCGCAGACAGATGAACAATACTCAAGAATCGGTCGAGCAAGCGCCTTACAAGCCCCTTCCTCGTGGATGAGTTACATTTCTTTAACATTCTTCCGATGAATCTGAGTCTGGTATCTGCTTTTTCCACTACCTGTTTTATATGTTCATTCCACTTAAGGTCTCTCTGGATAGTTACGCCTGGATATTTTAATACACGCTGTCTCCAGCTGTTTGTCATAAATAGTGTAGTTGTACAGTAGTGGATTTCTTTTCCTATGTACGCGCAATATGTTACGTTTATTTACTTTCAGGGTCAACTGCCAGAGACTGCACCAGCCATCAATTGTCTGCAGGTCCTTCTGCAAATTCTTACTATCTTCTGACGTTGCTACTTTGGTATAGACAACTGCATCAACTGCAAATAGCTTTAAAGAGCTTCCGACGCATTCTACTAGATCTTTTATAAATTAATTGTAAACAGCAACAGTCCTATCACACCCCTGTGGTACTCCGGATATTAGCTTTACATCTGTCGATATTGTTCCGTTGAGAGCTACGTGTTGAGTTCTGTCTGCAAGGAAGTCTCGAATCCAATAGCAGGTCTTCTCAGATACTCCGTATGCTCGTATTTTTTTCCGTTAAACGGCAATGTGGTACGGTGTCAAATGCCTCACTGAAATCAAGGAACACGGCATCAGCCTGAGCGCCGTTGTCCACTGGGCTGTGGATCTAGTGGAGGAACAGAGCCGAGTTTCCCAGGATATCTGTTTGCAAAATATCTGTTGGTTTTTATAGAGGAGATGTTCATTCCCCCAAAACGTCATAATTCTTGAGCGTAAAACGTGTTCCATAATTCTACAACAGTTTGACGTCAACGATATAGGTATATAATTGTGTGGATCTGTCTTACGGCCTTTCTTAAAAACGGGGATGACCTGCGCTATTTTCCAATCTTTAAGTATCTTTCGTTGCTCAAACGAGCTACGTTAAGTTACTGTTAGAAGGAGAGAGAATCTTATAGGTATCTTATCTGCTCCTGACGCCTTTCCACTGCTAAGGGATTGTAGTTGCTTTTCTGCGTTTCAGTTCCGTGGTCGATTAGCTAAATATCCGTCATTACGACGGTCGTACGACGATTCAAAGGAGGTACAGTGTTACTATCTTCCTACGTGAAACAACTTCGAAAGACCGAATTCAGCATTTCGGTCTTCTCTCTGTTACCTTCGATTTCGGTGCCGGTATGGTCGCTGAGAGAATTAATAGATGATTTTGAGCCACTTACTCATTTTACCGAACTATCAGTTTAATAAGTCACAGCTGCAAAGTACTAACGCGAATTCTTTACAGACGAATGGAAAAACTCGTAGAAGCCGACCTCGGGGTAGATCAGTTTGGATTCCGTAGAAATGTTGGAACACGTGAGGCAATACTAACCTTACGGCTTATCTTAGAAGAAAGATTAAGAAAAGGCAAACCTACGTTTCTAGCATTTGTAGACTCAGAGAAAGCTTTTGACAACGTTAACTGGAATACTCTCTTTCAAATTCTGAAGGTGGCAGGGGTAAAATACAGCGAGCGAAAGGCTATTTACAATTTGTACAGAAACCAGATGGCAGTTATAAGAGTCGAGGGGCATGAAAGGGAATCAGTGGTTGTGAAAGGAGTGAGACAGGGTTGTAGCCTCTCCCCGATGTTATTCAATCTGTATATTGAGCAAGCAGTAAAGGAAACAAAAGAAAAATTCGAAGTAGGTATTAAAATTCATGGAGAAGAAGTAAAAACTTTGAGGTTCGCCGATGACATTGTAATTCTGTCAGAGACAGCAAAGGACTTGGAAGAGCAGTTGAACGGAATGGACAGTGTCTTGATAGGAGGATATAAGATGAACATCAACAAAAGCAAAACGAGGATAATGGAATGTAGTCAAACTACATCGGGTGATTCTGAGGGGATTAGATTAGGAAATGAGACACTTAAAGTGGTAAAGGAGTTTTGCTATTTAGGGAGTAAAATAACTGATGATGGTCGAAGTAGAGAGGATATAAAACGTAGACTGGCAATGGCAAGGAAATCGTTTCTGAAGAAGAGAAATTTGTTAACATCGAGTATAGATTTAAGTGTCAGGAAGTCGTTTCTGAAAGTATTTGTATGGAGTGTAGCCATGTATGGAAGTGAAACATGGACGATAACCAGTTTGGACAAGAAGAGAATAGAAGCTTTCGAAATGTGGTGCTACAGAAGAATGCTGAAGATAAGGTGGGTAGATCATGTAACTAATGAGGAGGTACTGAATAGGATTGGGGAGAAGAGAAGTTTGTGGCACAACTTGACTAGAAGAAGGGATTGGTTGGTAGGACATGTTTTGAGGCATCAAGGGATCTCAAATTAAGCATTGGAGGGCAGCGTGGAGGGTAAAAATCGTAGAGGGAGACCAAGAGATGAATACACTAAGCAGATTCAGAAGGATGTAGGTTGCAGTAGGTACTGGGAGATGAAGAAGCTTGCACAGGATAGAGTAGCATGGAGAGTTGCATCAAACCAGTCTCAGGACTGAAGACCACAACAAGAACTCATTTTACACACCGAGCGAGGTAGCGCAGTGGCTGGCTCACTGGACTCGTATTCGAGAGGACGACGGTTCAATCTCGCGTCCCGCCATCCTGATTAGGTTTTCCGTGATTTACCTAAATCGCTCCAGGCTAATGCCAGGATGGTTCGTTTGGAAGGACATGGCCGACTTCCTTCACCGTCCTTCCCTAATCCGATGAGACCGCTGACCTCGCTGTCTGGTCTCCTTCCCCAAAACAACCCAACCCAACTCATTTTACATACGGCCAAATCCTCTCACGGCTTTTACTCGAAACTATGTTGTTTGCAGGTGTGCATCTCTCCTTCCGAAGCAAATCAACGGCCACTAATGTCTTTCTTGGGGACTATAAAACTAAGGCAATCCAATGGCGAGGGACCGGGACTGTATGAAAGTCGCGAAAGGGTTCCCCAACGAAACTTCTGCAGCGTACTCGAAACAACTTTGGCAACATTTCCCTATTTTTGAGCCCTCAAGAAAGGCATTCGTCGCCGTCGATTTCCTTCGGACGAAAAGGTGAACAGCTAGGTACAATCACGCTTACGTTGGTAAGCGTAAACAAAACAAGGTAGGCCCATTTAAAAGTAGAAATTGAGCAGTTTTACCTACTCCTCTAACAACATTTTTGCCCTTACCTGTAGATGCAGCAGCACCAAATGTGCCGTCCACATTTACAAGTGTTTTGTCCACTTGTAAATGTGGACGGCACACTTGGTGCTGCTGCATCTACAGGTAAGGGCAAAAATGTTGTTAGAGGAGTAGGTAAAACTGCTCAATTTCTACTTTTAAATGGGCCTACCTTGTTTTGTGGCGCGAGATTTAATTTTTCTCTAATGAAAAGTACCACTTCTTCCAGTCTTGGTAATGGTTGGATTACTGTTGCTTTTGTTGCATGTAACAATGCAGGGAGAGCTGGTTTGGAATCCTTTGAAACTCGTGAAATTTTGGCTTACCGTACTATACCTGTATCTGAGATTATTATCTCTGGTGAGGGGTCTTATTTTATGCCACATGGGAGTTTATCTTTGACGATTGCTCGTGTACAAAACACTTGTAAATGTGGACGGCACACTTGGTGCTGCTGCATCTACAGGTAAGGGCAAAAATGTTGTTAGAGGAGTAGGTAAAACTGCTCAATTTCTACTTTTAAATGGGCCTACCTTGTTTTGTGGCGCGAGATTTAATTTTTCTCTAATGAAAAGTACCACTTCTTCCAGTCTTGGTAATGGTTGGATTACTGTTGCTTTTGTTGCATGTAACAATGCAGGGAGAGCTGGTTTGGAATCCTTTGAAACTCGTGAAATTTTGGCTTACCGTACTATACCTGTATCTGAGATTATTATCTCTGGTGAGGGGTCTTATTTTATGCCACATGGGAGTTTATCTTTGAGTTGTCGTAGACGTCTTAAGATAAATTCTGATTCTAATATTCACTTATGGGTTAAGGCTCATGGCTCTTCCTCTTTGGAAGATTGTCGCATTGTGGGTGACTGTACTCTATATAACCATTGAAGCAGTCCTCAAAAAGAGGCCCTTTTAAGGGCCACAATACTACACATTGATCTTGTAAATGTGGACGGCACACTTGGTGCTGCTGCATCTACAGGTAAGGGCAAAAATGTTGTTAGAGGAGTAGGTAAAACTGCTCAATTTCTACTTTTAAATGGGCCTACCTTGTTTTGTGGCGCGAGATTTAATTTTTCTCTAATGAACCAGCTGTGTGGCTGGATTGAAGAGTTTTTAGCAAACAGAACACAGCATGTTGTTATCAATGGAGAGACGTCTACAGACGTTAAAGTAACCTCTGGCGTGCCACAGGGGAGTGTTATGGGACCATTGCTTTTCACAATATATATAAATGACTTAGTAGATAGTGTCGGAAGTTCCATGCGGCTTTTCGCGGATGATGCTGTAGTATACAGAGAAGTTGCTGCATTAGAAAATTGTAGCGAAATACAGGAAGATCTGCAGCGGATAGGCACTTGGTGCAGGGAGTGGCAACTGACCCTTAACATAGACAAATGTAATGTATTGCGAATACATAGAAAGAAGGATCCTTTATTGTATGATTATATGATAGCGGAACAAACACTGGTAGCAGTTACTTCTGTAAAATATCTGGGAGTATGCGTACGGAACGATTTGAAGTGGAATGATCATATAAAACTAATTGTTGGTAAGGCGGGTACCAGGTTGAGATTCATTGGGAGAGTGCTTAGAAAAGGTAGTCCATCAACAAAGGAGGTGGCTTACAAAACACTCGTTCGACCTATACTTGAGTATTGCTCATCAGTGTGGGATCCGTACCAGGTCGGGTTGACGGAGGAGATAGAGAAGATCCAAAGAAGAGCGGCGCGTTTCGTCACTGGGTTATTTGGTAACTGTGATAGCGTTACGGAGATGTTTAATAAACTCAAGTGGCAGACTCTGCAAGAGAGGCGCTCTGTATCGCGGTGTAGCTTGCTCGCCAGGTTTCGAGAGGGTGCGTTTCTGGATGAGGTATCGAATATATTGCTTCCCCCTACTTATACTTCCCGAGGAGATCACGAATGTAAAATTAGAGAGATTAGAGCGCGCACGGAGGCTTTCAGACAGTCGTTCTTCCCGCGAACCATACGCGACTGGAACAGGAAAGGGAGGTAATGACAGTGGCACGTAAAGTGCCCTCCGCCACACACCGTTGGGTGGCTTGCGGAGTATCAATGTAGATGTAGATGTAGATGTAGATTTTTCCATGAAAGCATAGACCGTCTCGTCTCGTATTAGGGAGACATAGATCGTGGTCTAGTGGCTAGCATTGTTGCCTCAAGATGACAGTGTCCCAGCTTCGAATCCCGGCAGGCTCGGGGATTTTCTCCGACCGGGTACTGGGTGTTGGTGTTGTCCCCACATTTCATTATCATTTTGGAAAGTGGTGGGACTGGACAGCGAAAAGACTGAGAATTTGTACAGGCGCTCGTACTCATGCTGTTGAGAGCACCACTATGCAAATATCACCTTCATCATCACCATACTATGATAAATGTACTAACAATTGTGGCGTTTAATTTCTAAATAACAAACAGTTTGCTTACTTTGAAACGTCCCCTTTGATGAATTATACAAGACTGTGCTTAAACTGACACACAATGTTTTTAGCGCAACGCAATCTGACTTTCAAAAATCCCTGCAAAAGAATGGCCCTGACTAACATTAACCTATACCTTTCACAAATCACTTACCTCACAAAAATCTTCTCTGCTCAAGCTACTGCAATACAGCGAGCGCCACTACTGCCAGCTAAATAAAAGATTCAAACTATGGAAGGCACTAACTACTGATACGGATAGTTAGCAAATGAAAGATATTAATAGAGAACAAACAATGTATTTACCTTGATATCATCATATATAAATATAGCAGTTCATGACAAATTTCAAAACTCCGCCATCTCTCTCCCCACATCCACCACTGCTGGCGGCTCACCTCCAACTGCGCAACGCTACGCGCTGTTCACATCCAGCTGCCGCTGCCCAACACTACAATGGCGAGTATTACAACAATGCAAAGCAGCCACAGACTGCACACAGCACAGCCAGTGATTTTCATACAGAGGTGGCGTTACCAATAAAAAAACCTAAACAGCCTACTTACATAGCCCCCATGCTCCCCACAAAAAATTTTACAAATTAGATTGGGCAGTGGCCAATACAGATTTGAAAAAAATTTTTCATAATTACAATAACAAAGAAATCAAATGCACACACTTATTGATACAATGTTGGTCAAAAGCTAAAAATTTCTCACAGTCCATAAAGACAGTCCAGATTGTTCATCACAGTAAAAATGCAGAGTTTTTCTCAAAGTCTGAGCGGTAAAAGAAAATGCACACAGAAGTAGTGGATTTCCATGCAGTCTTGAAGAAGTAGTGTTGTCCTTCCAACGGAAAGACAGTGCTGACTCTTGACATGCATACAGGTAATGGGCCACAACAGAGCAAACCCACTGCAGAGTCAGTCGAAATTTTGAAGAGTATTGGTAGGTAGGTCATCACAGAGCAGACCCACTGTAGTCCTGGTAGAGATTACGGTATTGGTGGGCCACCAGAGGTGCAGACCCATTGCAGTCCTTGTAGAAATAATGATATTGATGGATCATCAAAGATGTAGACCCACTGTAGTCCTTGTAGAGATAATGGTACTGGTGGGTCATCAAAGATGCAGACCCACTGTAGTCCTTGTAGAGATGGCCAGCAGCCATCTGTTGTGACTGTGCAGGTGCACAATCACCATTGAAGAGTCTTGTGGATAATATAGCAAGTCCATAAACCACCACTTGTGCACTCACAAAGTTTTTGAAATTGTCCTTAGAACCAGAAATGCTGTTATCCAGTCCCTTGCTGAGTTATTAACACACATGCAAACACTAACAGTCCCTACTTCTCACATATTGTCCATATACTATGACCAACTGAAACGTGTGCAGTGAAATGTAACTTACAAGTTACTTAATTTGATGAACTGGTGTCAATTACAATTTTATAACATAAGAATACAATTACAAAGGTACAAAATACATCATTAAAGAACATAACAATACAGATAACATTCGTGGTACAGGCTTTACAAAAGAATCGAACTAACATATACAACAGTGTTACAGGAATTATGACATAAGTAAATACATAAAAGATCACAATAACTTTTGAAACATCAACTTCACACATGAGCATTAAACAGAACAGAATTAATAATGTCTAACATATTTACAAAGTAAATAACATATTATTAATGCCAATTATATTCGAGGATAACAGTATTCCTCATCATAGTGAATGTAGCTTAATATTAAAAGAAGAAAAAATTCTATGAAACTACACAGAGACAGGAAGAAAACAAATACACAAGGGTACACAAACACATAGTGGGATAACACCAATAGGAAAGGACAGGGTTCGTTTTCAGTGTAACATGTGGTACTGCAGTCCAACCCAAAACTTCATATATCTTTCCTCTTATTTCATCCTATGTTTCCACCAAAAAAAATTCTATCTAAGCATGCTTTCTGTATTTATATGTTCACGCATTTCTTACCTCAACATTTATTTCCAAGAAAATCCTACCTAAACCTGTTTTCTGTACTTTTTTTCGTGTAACTTCTCAATGCATTTCTTCCAATTCATCGCAACTCATTCTCTTATATAGTCTACCCCCTCTTAAGCTAACTTAAATCTACTGAGCTCAGATGCTAAACTAAGGGACGAGGCAATGCAGCAGCACATAAAACAATTAAAATAAACAGCAATAAAAAAATGGAAAATCGCAAAGCAAGCTACAGTAAATCTAAATTACCAAGCAATTCAACATTACAACTAATATGAGGCAATACGCAGCAAACAAAAAAATAAATCTGGCTTAGCAGAGTAACACAAATTAAAATTCAGTAGCACTATGCCTGGCAAACAGCAGCAGTAAATGCTATAATGTATACCTAAGCATGACAAAGCTCAAGCAAAAAAAACAGTACACTAAAGATAACAATGCAGATAAGGGAAATGTATAATCACATCTTAATGTCTAAGTAATTAAAGTGGTGCACCACAAATTATTCTACAAAAGAAATTACCAAGTACTTGAAAAGAAAATTATAGATGCAGTTACTGTTATTAGTCCCTTCTTATTGTTCTCTCCATTCCAAGAGCTCCTTTTTCGAAGAATGTGGATCAGAAAATAATTATTTAATAAATCTGTTGACAGAAAGTGTTCACATTAGCAGATGCATTTAAGTTTATTTTATAAAACCAATGCTGCAACACAGCTGGAAACCAGATATTAAACAAAATTGGCAATCTCTTAACCACAAAGACAATAGATGTAAAATGTTTCTAATCATTTCATTAGGCATTTTAGTAAATATCATAAATTACGAGCTCCACAGTATGCTTTCAACAAGGAAATGTCAATAGCGAGGACAATGGCCTCCCCTTTCTTTTTTTCTATCTGTGCCGCTGAAAGGCTAATGGCTTTTTTTTGGGCGGCTGTCGCCCAGGTGGGTGCCTGTGACGCATTACGTGCACGTGGTCACTTAACTTTCTTACGGAAATATTTACGACAGCAGTTTCCGCTACAGTGACAGTCTCACATAAAAATATTTCACAGGTCAAGAAAATCCTATAAATATAAGTGTCCAAATAAAATATTCGTCAGCATTGTGATACAGTCACGCATTTACGCACATTTCATAACTCTTAAAGTACGATTCTTGGTTTCCAACATACTTCTTATTCCTCATATACGGTAGCATCATCTTATTGATCATAAACATATCTCAACAGCATAGTACACATCGTCGTCGTAATAATAACATCATAACACCTCAGTCAAATCTCAAAAACGTCGTAGCTTTCTGTAATAATTTCAAAACCTAAAAAAAATTCTCTGCTCATTTCAATAGTGTCATCTACCTCAAACGTACTTTAAAATCATGCTCCCTTACCAAATATATCATTCAAAGCTCTCATAGTATCACAATGGTTCCGAAAAAATATGAACAGTTTACAAAGTACAGACAAAATACAGTTTCATAAGTGTGAAGTTACCCAACTGTGTATTGCGTAAACATGTGACACTGATGTAGTAAAAAAATGTTTATCTCTCAGTTAAATGATCAGATAGCTGTGTAATTTGTGTGTTAGAGAAATATGGTACCGATGTGTAAAGTTGTATAAGCAAATACCATATTAGCTAGGGTTCCTTGTGGTTGCCACACACATGGTACACAAAGTAAGCGTGTACCCCCCTGAGGATTAATGTAATTATACCCTCAGGTGTTACAGATTACAGCAATGGAATGAAATGTATCATGGAAAAACTTCGTATCATTGTACTTCAAATATCTTTAAAAATAAATGTTTTAAGTACAAAATTAATCACTCAAATGCGTGTCCTGTAGCGCTAAATGTGCGTCTTGCTGTAAGATAATTCTGTGGCAGTGTCGTAATTATCGTCCTCCGAAAGCTAAGTTCTGCAGAAGTCAATGTACTTACCCCATCATAAACGAAAGTGAAATGCTTTGTGTATAGATATCGTAATTATTATGTACATTACTGTGATCAAGAAAATACTATACTGTAAAATATTGTTGTGCTATGAAAAAGGCCCTCACATTGTAGCTTACTACTAAAACATGTTTTGCTTTCCAGAAGAATTCAGAAAAACTGTGTGGATATAAAACAGATACACCGCAAAAGCAACATTGTAAATTGTCACTCATTAGTAGCGTCGTGATATAATCGTGTATCTGTCAAAGAAACCAAATGCTAAGTCATCATTAATTCCACAGAAAGTACTTTAAATCCAGAATGTATTTTCAAGTAAACCAAAATGTTGCATTAAAATCTCATTAGCAGTACTGGTAAATATTCTAAGTATGTGAGCCTTATAGTCGTTACGTAATCGTGCAACTAACAAGCAAGAATGTACACACACAATAACACTGTGACGTCTGTTCACTATAACAATGCATTCGTCATTTCTGTTTCAATAAGTTCTCTTGGTTCTTGACTGGATATTTAACTTCAAACATTGTTGCATGTTAACAGATTTTAAGTCTGACAAGCATACTAGTAATGTAAAGTGAAAAGTTTTATGGCAATGACAAAGTTAAAAAGCAGATTATCTCTCAATAAACGGTTTTACATGTGAAATGTGGTGTAAACCTTTACTCTTCCTAGTACGCAGAGTTTCAACTTTAACGCAGTTATCATGTGGTATATGTCGGTGAGGAGTGCTAAAATTTTTCTCAAGGTTAGCGTCAATGTTATTTTTCTCTGAGTCAGCCGGCGCACGGGGCTGCCTGCGGTGCGAGTCATTGTCTGTTCCTTTGTTGGTGCGCGTAGTTATTGGGATTAGGAAACCTAGCTTCTACAAATTCACGTTGTCGAAAGTGCCCCGCTCTGATTGAATCCCGCCAGTTCTGATGAAATTCAGGTCTGTCGTTATGATTATCTCGTCTGTCGTCATGTCCGTAGTTCCTGTAGTTTCTTTCTTGTCGGTTAAGTGGTGGAGAATTTCTCCCTGAATCGTAACTGCGCGCTTGACCGTTGCGTCTAAAGTTATTCTGTCTCCCTTGATAATAATTATTTTGGTTCCCAAATTGTCTGTTTCTCTGATTGTCTCTGTGATAGTCACTACCGCGGAGAGGTGATCTTTCCCTGTAATTATTACTACTCTGCCAACGGTTGTCATACGGGTGGTGTCTGTTTTGGTCACGATTTTTGTTGTGAGAATAGCCTTGTCGTGTCAAGTTATTACTTCTTTCATTGCGGAATTGCGACGGATGTGACCTGCAATTGTTGTGTTCCTGGTTTAGCGTTCCGTGATTGTCAGTGTCAATTTCTAATTCTTGTAAGAGTCCCTGAAATGCTTCAATGTCGTCTTTGCAACGTCCTGCCAAAATAATATGTCGTAAATGTTCAGGCAGTTCGATTAAGCAAATGCGGATGAGTTCTGAGGGGCTGTATGGGTTTGAAAGATACTGATTCTTATGCAACATGTCTTCAAAATATTTCATAAGACTGGAAAATTCAGATTGTTCGAAACGTTTCATCATTATGATGCTATGTTTTACTCGGTCTTGTGTCGCTTGAGACCAGTATGCTGAGAGGAAGGCATGGTAAAACTCTCCTTCACTGTGGCAATCGTGAATTACCGATCGCATTCTTACAGCTGGTTCATTCTCCAAGTAGCCACACATAAATTCTAATCTGTGTTCTAACGACCAGTTGGGAGGAAAACAATGTGAGAATTGATGGAGCCATGCTTGTGGATGAATGTCGTTGCCAGAATTCTTAAATGTTTTGAATTTACGTGTAGTAATGAACAGCTTATAGTCAAAATCATCATGTCGGCGAGTCGCATATCGGTCATTGTTAGGTCGTGTCGGCCGTTCCATCTCAACATTCGGTGCACATTGCCAATTTCTTTCATAACTTCCGAAATGCCCTGTGTTATTATTTTGTGGCTGTTCCGTATTTCTGTGTCCCTCTTCCCGTATTGGGGCGCGAGTATGCTCTGAAATACGTAATTCTTGTATTACCTGTGTCAGCTGATCTTGTACTTCCCGGATTTCTCTTTTGTACTGTGTATTGATTTGATTTTGATTCTGTTTGAATTTTCTAATTTGTTCATACTCTTCTGTGTCAGTGAAGGCTACAGGTCTTGTGTCATTCAGATCATCATCTACCTTTGTAGATAAGTTAGTGACCCGATCCGAAAGTTCGGCTACTTTCTCCGATAGTGAACACATTTCCTCAGTGTGTTTTTCTGAACCAAGTTTCAGAGTGTCCATTTGTGTTGAAATCGTATCTACTGTGTCCTTTAAGTTTTCTTGAGTTTTTGCAAGTTGCGTAACCGGATCGGTAGATGCAACTGAGTCAATTTTAGCTTGCAAGGTGTTGTGATTTTCATGAACAATAGTTTGCAGTTCTTTTATGGCTGCTTCATGATTCTGTAATGCATTTTCATGACGCGAAAAAATAGGTTGGAAATGCTCACAAATTTGTGTTTTTACGTCATTACAGACTTTTTGACATTTCGATTCGATGTTATGTAACTCAGTAGTTAAATCTTCACGTGTTTGTTCAAGCGTGGTGTGAAGATTTTGTTCCATTGCGTCTTACTGTTGCTGTGTTTGTCTCTGGTGTTGTTCCATTGTGTCTAACTTTTGAAGCTTTTGCTGTGTTTGTCTCTGATTTTGTTCCATTGTGTCTAACTTCTGAAGCTTTTGCTGTGTTTGTCCCATTTGTTGTATTAATTGTAATAACAATGCATTGGTGTCTGAAACATGTTCCTCAGTGCTTTTCGGCAGTGAATTTGCGCCGACAACATTCACATTTTGACAAGCGGAAAATGTGTCTTGACTCATTTGAGAAAACGGTGAGAACCCAAAACCTGAGTCTACAGTATTTGCAATATTGTGTTCTGTCATTCCCGATTCCCGAGGCGAGCTGTTGCCGACCGACCGATCGATCGATAATGCTTCCCTGTTCACTACCTGTTTCACTGTCTACACCATTATTTGACGCCCGCTCCATTTCCCTATGCACAGTTACCAAATTACTACTTTGAACATTAGTAAATTCATTACTCGGCGGCGCAATTAAGCTACGCTCGTCGTCACTATTATTTCTCAGTTTACTTTGGAGCCTAGTGTTATGTTTTTCACACGCCATTATTGCCACAATATTTCACACGATAACACAGAAAAGCACAATTTGAAGAGCAAAAATAAGAGAACACATTAACATAGCACTGAAAATAATATCTAGTTAATTGCAAGCGCAGCTGCGAAATACTTGGAGCAAATCTAAATGCATGCCACAACTGTGTACAACAATGAAAAAATACAACTACAAAGGAAATTCTCTCTACAATTACGCGCTAGCAATAAACAAAATCTACGCTAATTGCACAAACTACAAGGAAAAAATCAGAAGATTCCAGTGAGGTATCCTCGGCTAAGGGTCGATATATGAAACGTCCCCTTTGATGAATTATATAAGACTGTGCTTAAACTGACACACAATGTTTTTAGCGCAACGCAATCTGACTTTCAAAAATCCCTGCAAAAGAATGGCCCTGACTAACATTAACCTATACCTTTCACAAATCACTTACCTCACAAAAATCTTCGCTGCTCAAGCTACTGCAATACAGCGAGCGCCACTACTGCCAGCTAAATAAACGTTTCAAACTATGGAAGGCACTAACTACTGATAGGGATAGTTAGCAAATGAAAGATATTAATAGAGAGCAAACAATGTATTTACCTTGATATCATCATATATAAATATAGCAGTTCATGACAAATTTCAAAACTCCGCCATCTCTCTCCCCACATCCGCCACTGCTGGCGGCTCACCTCCAACTGCGCAACGCTACGCGCTGTTCACATCCAGCTGCCGCTGCCCAACACTACAATGGCGAGTATCACAACAATGCAAAGCAGCCACAGACTGCACACAGCACAGCCAGTGATTTTCATACAGAGGTGGCGTTACCAATAAAAAAAACTAAACAGCCTACTTACAACTTGTTTGTCCATCTGCCCCATTTTCATCTGACTGCCACTTGTATACGGCGCAGGATCCACAGCAGCAGGGTTAGTCGGCAGGAAAGCTACGCTGAATCCGGGTAGCATAATTGCGAGTTTTGAGGTTCAGCCAAGTACCGAAGTGTGGGAAAAAGTACTTTAAAATTTTAACAGCGCATTTTATACTTTGCGTGTGGAGAGTTGGACTGCGTAGATTCCAGTAACTCTGTTGTGCGAACTAAGCAGTTAAGATTAGGCTTTTATGAGTGTACTGGGCTTTGATTCTTTTGTCTTTTTTGCATTAACATCGAGTAGGGACTTCAAATAATTTGGATAAGTGGACTTATGTGTGCCTCTCAGAACATTTTCTTAAGCGATCCGTTCCATGCTGTAAAAGCTGTTCGTCAGCACTAATGAATTTCGGATGTTCACGATGGTGGATGTTTTAACTAGAGCAAACATTTTATGAGCTTCTGCTACATTTCATTCTTGAAGTGAAGCGATGTTAATTTTCTGGTACTTTTGCGTCCTGTGATAACTGGTGATTTACTGCTAACATTTTATGAATTTCTGCTACATTTCATTCTTGAAGTGAAATATCAATTTTCTGGTAGTTTTGTATCCTGTGATAACTGGTGATTTACTGTAAAAGTTTATCAGCTACTGATCATAAACTGTGTTTTCAATTACAACCTACATCATTATCTGAATCATTATGAACAAATTTCAGTGCAAGCGTGGATTTCCTGACTAAGCATAGTGATTTACCAATTCATCACAATTATGTTCTTGTCGTAAATTAGGCAGAATGCATCGTGTATTTATGCGGAATAAGAAAGAAGTAGAGGGAGACGTTTATATACATTTAAACAAAACCAGAATATTAGTTGCAAACCCATATATGGAGTATGAGGTTGTGTTTAATATTCCGCATGAATTAAACAAATAGCCGCATTATTTACATGAGTGGATTCTTTACATTGATTTAACGATCTTCTTTTGTGGAGAGAAAAACTTTTTCCCGTCTGAGGAGATGGACGACAATGTTTTCCCTTATACCGTCGGTGCATAAAAATGTGTCAGACCTCTTAACGTGCTAGAGTTCAGTTTCATTCACATGTCTGATACTACTCTTAACCCAGAGGAAGCTGAAAATATATGTTTTAGTAGATCTACGATATTTAAAGTTTCCATCACTATGTACTCTCAGTAACTTGGAACTTTCTATCTTATTTATTAGTTTTTATTTGCACACTAGTCCTAGAAAGCAATCTAATTTTGACGTAACAAAATTGTATGAAACGATTTTTTCCGAATGTAAAACTAGTTAATTAGTGAAAAACCAGTAAATTACTTCAATAAAATCAATAATGTTCCCTATTTTTCCTATAGATGCTTCTTCATGCAGCTTGACAGTGATAGATGCTTATCTGCAGAAAAGGATTCCTGATCCAATTAAATTTGGTTGTTGTTGTTGTGGTCTTCAGTCCACAGACTGGTTTGCTACAGCTCTCCATGCTACTCTATCCTGGGCAGGGTTCTTCATCTACTACCTACTGCAACCTACATCCTTCTGAATCTGTTTAGTGTATTCCTCTCTAGGTCTCCCTCTACGATTTTTACCCTCCACACTGTCCTCCAATACTAAACTGGTGATCCCTTGATGCCTCAGAATATGCCCTACCAACTGATCCCTTCTTCTAGTCGCGCTACAAACTCCTCTTTTCCCCAATTCTATTCAATACCTCTTCATTAGTTTTGTGATGTACCCATCTAACCCTCAGCATTCTTCTGCAGCACTACATTTCTTGTCTAAACTAAATTTGGTAAAACAGTTATTTAAGACATCAATAATACAAGACCGGAGATTGAGCGCTGCGGAGGTCCCACAACGATAAACCTCTCTTCCTGGGCTACCCTCTGCGACCTTGTTCACGCGCAGTGGAGTGTACCTGTGTGGTTAGCGCCCTCAGGTTCTCGCAGCACCTACCGTATTTTTATCCCGCATTCGGGAACGGCGACCCTGAGAAACCTGCCCTCACAGCAGACTTTGGGGTCTGACAGTTTAATATGGCGGCCGCCTGTCTGCGCGCTCGCTAATGTGACGTCTGCGGGAAAACAGCAGCCGAACGCAGACTAACGGCGCTGCTGGGGGCCGCCCCTGCTGCTGGCTAGCGGCAAGTTTTTCAATTTCAACTTATGACGCCCGTCCGCCGGGAGTCGGGGTCCGCGGATTTCCTCAGCGAGGTACTGGCTGGCTGGCTGGCCGGCGCTTTGCCTCTGATAGAGTTGGCGCCTTGTTTCGTGGGCGATAGAGCGCGTTTATTCGCAAATTGAGTTGTTTTCTGCGTGACTGGCCGTAAAACATTTTTCCGGGATCGAACCACTAGCGATAGACCGCAGGGCTATGGGAGAATTTCTGCAACAGTCATACCCGAACTGGCGAATTTGTTTTTCTGTCTGGATCCACTCTGATTTCATCCACCTTCACGAGACTATATCTCCTACACGCATGATGATACAAAGTGGCCCACGGGAATTAGCACTTCTTTTGATTATTATATGGTTTAGCGTATATTTACACCAAAATAATTGACAGATAACAGACTGACGACCCAAAGAAACTCGTGTACCTGCATAATATCGCGTAGGTCCTCCGTGAGCACGCATAAGTACCGTAACACGAAGTGGAATTGACTCGACTAATGTCTGCAGTAGAGATGGAGGGAAGTGACACTATGAACTGAACTAGTAGATAGTGTCAGAAGTGGCATGCGGCTTTTCGCGGATGATGCTGTAGTATACAGACAAGTTGCAGTATTAGAAAATTGCAGGAAGATCTGCAGCAGATAGGCACTTGGTGCAGGAAATGGCAACTGACCCTTAACATAGACAAATGTAATGTATTGCGAATACATAGAAAGAAGCATCCTATATTGTATGATTACATGATAGCGGAACAAACACTGGTAGCAGTTACTTCTGTAAAATATCTGGGAGTATGCGTACGGAACGTTTTCAAGTGGAATGATCATATAAAATTCATTGTTGGTAAGGCGGGTACCAGGTTGAGATTCATTGGGAGAGTCCTTAGAAAATGTAGCCCATCAACAAAGGAGGTGGCTTACAAAACACTCGTTCGACCTATACTTGAGTATTGCTCATCAGTGTGGGATCCGTACCATGTAGGGTTGAAGGAGGAGATCTAAAGAAGAGCGGCGCCTTTCGTCACAGGGTTATTTGGTAAGCGTGATAGCGTTACGGAGATGTTTAGCAAACTCAAGTGGCAGACTCTGCAAGAGAGGCGGTCTGCATCGCGGTGTAGCAGCTTGCTGTCCAGGTTTCGAGAGGGTGTGTTTCTGGATGAGGTATCGAATATAATGCTTCCCCCTTCTTATAACTCCCGAGGAGATCACGAATGTAAAATTAGAGAAATTCGAGCGCGCAGTGGAGCTTTCCGGCAGTCGTTCTTCCCGCGAACCATACGCGACTGGAACAGGAAAGGGAGGTGAAGACAGTGGCACTTAATGTGCCCTCCGCCACACACCGTTGGGTGGCTTGCGGAGTATAAATGTAGATATAGATATGAATCTTGCAGGGCTGTCCATAAATCCATAGGAGTACAAGGAGGTGGAGATCTGAACAGCACGTTGCAAGGCATCCCACATACGCTCGACAATGTTCATGTCTCGGAGTTTGGTGGCCAGCGGAAGTGTGTAAATTCAGAAGAGTGGTCCTGGAGCCACTCTATAGCAATTCTAGACTTTTGGGGTGTGATATTGTCCTGCTGGAATTACCCACGTCCGTCGGAATGCACAATGGACGTGAATGGATTCAAGTGATCAGACAGGATTTTTAGGTACGTGTCAACTGTCAGATGCGTATCTAGATGTATCAAGGGCCCCATACCACTCCAACCGCACACGCCCCACACCATTGCAGAGCCTCCAACAGCTTGAACAGTCCCTTGCTGACGTTCATGATCCATGGATACATGAGAGTGTCTCCATACCCGTACATGTTCATCCGCTCGATACAATTTTAATCGACACTCGTCCTACCGGGCCACATGTTTCCAGTCTTCAACAGTCCAGAGATGTCGAAGATGTGATATTTTATAGGATTCCTGTTGTTCATAGTACACTAGTGGAATGGTCGTACAGGAACGTACCCCTTTCATCGCTACCTCGGAGACGCTGTGTCCCATCGCTCGTGCGCTGACTATAATGCCACGTTTAAACTCACTAAAATCTTGATAACATGTCATTGTAGCTGCAGTAAACGAGCTAGCAACTGCGCCAGACGCTTGTTGTCTTATACAGGTGTTGCCGACCGCAGCGTCAATTTTGCCTGGTTTTGACTAAGTATACCTGTACCAGTTTTCTCGGCGCTTCAGTGAAGTTCTACCGATAGTGCCATTACTGGAAAGTCGAAAAAAATGACTCAAATGGCTCTAAGCAGTATGGGACTTAACATCTGAGGTCATCAGTCCCCTAGACTTAGAACTACTTAAACCTAACTAACCTAAGGACATAACACAGATCCATGCCCGAGGCAGGACTCGAACCTGTGACCGTTGCAGCAGCGCGGCTCCGGACTGAAGCGCCTAGAACAGCTTGGCCACAGCGGCCGGCCTTGAAAAGTCGATTCCATATTACTTTCTTAAATGCTACACCAAACACAAATGGCCACCGATGTAGAGGATGAATTGTTGAAGACGTTTCCGAAGCCTATCATTACGTTCTCAATCATTTATTGAGTTCCAGATTGCTGCTTTCAACACATCGGTACTGTGGAGTCGCCGTGGATAAACTTTGTTACACAGAAACTTCGCATACTCGCTTTAACTTCCGGTTTAAGCTATTGGGCCACTTCCAGCTTGTCAGGTTAGAACCTTAACTTGTGTTTCACGCTCCACTAAAAAGACTTGCGAAGGATTTGCAATGTTCTGGAATGGCAAGGGACTACTCTTGTGAGCGTCGTTGCTAAGTTGCGAGACTTTTTCTGATGTTTACCAGTGTTCCATCTGCGACTTACTGTCTTTGGAATTCACGACATCGTTTTATCCACCTGGATATTGCCCTTTCGTCTGGAATAAGCAAGTGGCTCTCTCTTCGACGACAGAACTACTTCACTGCCCCGATACGCAACTGCGTGTGTCAACTTTTCATACTAAGCTCAACGATATACTATGTGGATTGCATTAAATGCTGTAAAGACGCGAGCACGTCTGCATCTTAACTGGAAATGGTGGGCCAGCCTCCACTGACCAGCGCTTAAGCGTCACACTACAAAGATTTTATTCTCTTAGGAAGCATTCGATTTTAAAAGGGAATATCTCTTACCTCCATGCAGATTCAACCTTGGTGTCCTTTACGTAATTACTTTTAGGACAAAAGTTTTCTTTTGCCTACCAGATACATTCAATGTGTCCACTAACTGACTCACGACATAATCCAGACGACAATCAGATTCGCACTAAACCGCAGCCAACAAGTCGGTTGTTATTACAGTCACCGTTGATCCTATGTGGCGACGCTGTTCGCCCAATGGTGTTACAAGAGGTGTCACATAGAGGAAGTCTTTCAGAAAGTCACAGCTACATATGCGTCTACGTGATAAATCTACAATTCACAATGAAGTGGTCGGTAGAGTGCTAATCGAACCTCCTTTTTGCTATTTGCCTACCATTCAATTCTCAAACAGTGAGGGGAAGAAACGAATACTTAGATCTTTGCATGTGAGCAGTGATTTCTCTTGTTTTATTATGATGATCATTTCTTGTTATGTTCGTGGGCGCAAAACATTAGTTTCCCATTCGGAAGAGAAAGATAGCGATTGAAATTTCACGAGAAGATCCAGCCGCAATAAAAAAAGCCTTTTCAGTTTAACTATTGCCACCCCAATTCGCGTATCGTATTCCTGGCACTCTTTCCCTTATTTCGCGATTAAAAAAACGGGCTGCCCTTCTTTGAACCTTTTCGATGACCTCCGTCCATCCCATTTGATGCGGATCACACACCACACGGCAGTACTCCAGAACAATTTGGAAAACCGCAATGTAATGAGTCAAGACCTGTTGTATTTTCTAAGTGTTCTGGCAATAAACAGCAGTCTTTGATTCGCATTGTCTACAACATTATATATGTGATCGTTCAAATTCAAGTAATTCGTAACTGTAATCTCCATTTCGTTGAATTTATGGACTTTAGATTTGTATGGTTTGTCGTGTAACCGAAATTTAGTTCATTCCTTTTAGTACTGGTGTGGATGACTTCAGAGCCAATTGCCGCTTTATGCACCATATAGATTTCTTGTCTAAATCATTTTGCGGTTGGTTTTAATCAGATGGCTTTACCAAATGGTAAATGTCAGCATCAGCCGTAAACAATCTAAGAGGGCTGCTCGTGTTGTCTTCTGAATTGTTTATATAGATAAGGAACAGCAGAGAGCCTATAACACTTCCTTGTGGATCGACAATAATACTTCAGTTTCCTTCGAGGATTTCCCGTCAATTACTACGGACTGTAACCTTTCCGACATGAAGTCACGAGAGCAGTTGCACAACTCAGTGATAAACTGCAAGCAAGCAGTTAGATCAGAAGTCGCCTGTGAGGAATGTCGTCAAAAACCTGTGGGAAATCAGATAATATGGAATCATTTGGACCTCACCTGTCGATATCACTCAATAGATGTGTTTTACTAGAATATGTACTGAAAGATTAGACGACCTCAGAGGCTGAACAGGATCAATGGTCCCTGGTTCAGAGATTATATTTCGTTTGCACAGGTCGAGGGTAGGTAAAGAATCGATTACAAAGTGTCGGGACTGGCAAGTGAGTGAAGAATATTGTCAGTAGTTGTATGTAGTTGTGGTTGTGATGTCATGACGGGCTGTTGTGGACTGAAGTTCCCTATTAGCTAAGTGTTTCCCCAACTCCGTGAATCGATCCCCACTATATAGTTAAATGTACTGACTAGTGAAAAACACTAACTGGTATTATCGATAAATAAATATTTGCTTCATGTCTACTGCGACTGCCGATGATTTGAAGTGAGGATGATGTGTACAGATTACTTACTATAAAAGTATGCTGAGGTATTTCGATGTGATGGATCTGTGTTGAGTTTAGGCCTGGACAGATGTGTATGACAAACGTAACGACTAAACTGCCTGGCGAATTAAAACTGAGTGTTGGCCGCAGATTCGAGCTCGGGACCAATGTTTTTTGCGGGCAGTTGCTCTACCTGTAAGGTACATGATTATGTGCAATTGTACGAATTTTATTCGTACTCAGGTCTAATAATTAGTGAGTATAAACCACTAACACTCACACTAGTAATTGCATGGAAGTAATTTCTCCGACCTGAGCTACGAGATGTAGCTCTGAAGGAAGGAGAATTTAACAATGGCAATGCCCATCCCATTCCCATGTAGGCCCATACCTTCACAGCGGGACGTACAGTAAAAAAATGGTTCAAATGGATCTGAGCACTATGGGACTTAACATCTACGGTCATCAGTCCCTTAGAACTTAGAACTACTTAAACCTAACTAACCTAAGGACATCACACAACACCCACTCATCACGAGGCAGAGAAAATCCCTGACCCCGCCGGGAATCGAACCCGGGAACCCGGACGTGCAGTATAGTGGACACAATGAGACGCTGGAGCCACTGCGTACGCTGTCGAAAAAAGCCGCCTCTTGTCCCTGCTTTTAACAACGACCCTTAGGAAAGCCTTTCTACACGCACACGACTGGTGATGGAAGATAAACGTCGGGAGAAACTCAACTGAAACCATTGGTGACTCACTGTAGCCAACTGTGTTAAAAACTTGCATGAAAGAGAAAGTTGTTTATCTCAGTATTACGTAGCAGAAGTTAAACTCTGCCCATCGAAAGAAACTGTGCTTGTGACAAGCTACAAAAACGTTAGTGGGTGAAGTTATAAGAAGTACAAACGCTCTGATTGGCCAGAAAGAAAACACGTGGCCACCAGCTTCGATATTGTCAAATTGCAGACACAGTAATTCGCTTCTTCTCTTGCAGAAAATCGTTGAGTGTTTGAGCAAGGCTAGTCGTGACGTGCTGACACGGTTGCGAGAGTCATTACGTCAACACTTGTTCACAGGCTCGTCTTAACTCGTAAGGACTTAAACTGCAAAGTCGGCTAGTACAGATAATCCCATCGAGCACTAACAGTTGTCTAGGGCGCCTTGCAACGGTTCGCTCGGCTCCCCCCGTCGGAGGTTTCACTCCCCCCCCCCCCCCCCCTCGGGCATAGGTGTGTGTGTGTTGTACTTAGCCTAAATTAGTTTCAGTTAGATTAAGTAGTGTGTAAGCCTAGGGATCGATGACTTTAGCAGTTTGGTCCTAATGGAACTTACCACAAATTTGCAAATTTTCCACTAACAGTTAACGCTTGCGAGCAATTTGAGGGCAACAACACACGTACTATTCCCTCTAAATATTGGAATCTAACTTAGCTACGGAATAACTAGGAATCTCGGCTTTACCAAAGACGGAGGAAATGTATCAGACTGTTCTGTAACACTGGAGAGAGAGTTAGAACAGATTCTCAGGTTCACAGCTCTCGCTGACAGCCACCACTGCCGCCACTGACCAGAGGTTAACGCACGCACTGACACCGCGCCAGCAAGTAATATTCAATTAACCGTCAGAATTGCGGTCGTCTCCATCTCTCCTAATTTTTGCACATTCAACCATGATCTGCAGTTAAACAAATTTTCGATTGTTTGACTTAAATGAAGCAGCAAAAAATTGTAAATTTGTGGTAAGGTCTTATGGAACCAAACTACTCAGGTCACGGGTCCCTAAGCTTACACGCTACTTAATCTACCTTAAACTATCCTACGGTAATGGCGACACACACACCCCTGCCCGAAGGAGGACTCGAACCTCCGACGGGGGTAGCCGCGCGGACCGTGGTGACAAGACGCCTGAGACCGCACTGCTACACAGCGAGGAATTGAAGCAGACATGCAATACATCCAATTTAACGAACTGATCAGCCACCGTAGAGTGCTTTATACACTTAAGTTATTACAGTGTTTTAAATGTGATCTTTTTTTTATGGATCTTTAATGGCCCCAGTTCAAATTTGGTTATTATCATTGCGCATTTTTAACTTAACTGATTTCTGTGGCCCCAACTGTATTTCATCTTACTATTACAGAACCTTAGAAATGTTAGGAATTTAGCTCCACAGTTGTGAACCCCCAATATCAGTATTTTACCATCCTGTACTTAATTTTGCTAACATTGCTGTGTCACGAAGTCATACTTAGAGTAAAAGTAAACCTTAATAACGATAATCTAATATTTTCATTTTTGCCAAGATATTGTTACGTCGGAACCCATACCTAATTTCTGTTATCGAAAACGTTTCCTTTACAGCGAGTGTAGTGGAACCGACATTGAGATCATTGTCTCATTACATCACTGTCCGTACTGCAACAGTCTTCTGAATTGTGCATGTGTGAGATGGTAACTTCTTACCTTGCAGGCCGTAGGTTCAACACCAAATTCCTAAAACACTCACAGAGCGTCCTTGTGCAACTGTGGTAGGAAGATAGATCAGAACCAGTTCACACAAGTTAGATACCAACTGAGCTACCCAAGGATCATTCATCCTTACGGCCTTACTTCTGCCGGTACCTTGTCTCCTCACGTGAAGTTAGTGACTCTCTCCTATTGTGTTTCATGGTAATGCATTATGTAGCGAGAACTTAACAGTAACCTTGATTGTTGAGAATACCTATATCCCATTTGTTCCATGTTACTGAGCAGCCAAAATCCCTTGAAACATCTCCCGTAGCAGATAAAAGCAACCATTAGGTCAGTTTCACATAGATGAGAGTTTAGGCGGCAAGATTATTCTGTGGGAACAATCTAAATTTAAACAGGAGTGTTTGAAGCCCAGTACTGCTAAGTGAAATCCGCACACCGCTTACGCAGGGGGTGCATTGTTTTACTTTCGAAGAGGAAAACGCTGTGTGCTTGGTACTGGGTTTCAACTACTTCAAACAGAAAACGCTAAACGCTTCATTTTCAATATCATAGCTAGCTCTATTCAACGCAAACTTGGTAATGTAAGGCCGAAGTGGCCGTGCGGTTAAAGGCGCTGCAGTCTGGAACCGCAAGACCGCTACGGTCGCAGGTTCGAATCCTGCCGCGGGCATGGATGTTTGTGATGTCCTTAGGTTAGTTAGGTTTAACTAGTTCTAAGTTCTAGGGGACTAATGACCTCAGCAGTTGAGTCCCATAGTGCTCAGAGCCATTTGAACCATTTTTTTTTGGTAATGTAATGGCCAAGGGAGTCAGAGAGCTATTAGTAGACCACAATATTATTACATCTGAGAGTGACTGCGTGCTTCAATAACGTTTAACGTTAACGCGCCTTGGAGAATGTCGTCTGAAAATGTCTCGTTTCAGATCTCAAGGTGTTATTAAAATCTCGTGGTATGACTTCACTATTTCGATTTCAAAAACGTCGTCTATTGAGGCATTAACAAATAAACAGTTGCTTCTTAGCTCTTCTACATTCTGTACTTCGTCCACTTGTAATTAACAGTTATTAATTAGTCGACAATTGCTGTGTGCGTTACGTGTTCCCAGCCCTCGTCATATGAAGGTGCGTCGAGACTCGTGTTGAATATGTGACTCTTCAAGCTTTCCCGGCGGATATGTTGTAAATAATCCTCATGTGTTTGCCGCCGGATGACTTTGTGCAAATTTGCACATCATCCAGTGGCAAATTCGTGAAGACTGTTTACATAATGTTTAACATGATCGTTTTGGTGGTTTAGATGTTATGCTGTGTTAGCTCATTATCCTGCATGGGCCTTAACACCTTTGAACACGGTATGCTCACCCGTCAACGTATTGTCTCACTGTACTTCTTCCCCATGTGCGTCCTTTCAGTGGTGCATTCGATATGTGTCAGTGTGTGTGTGTGTGTGTGTGTGTGTGTGTGTGTGTGTGTGTGTGTGTGTGTGCGTGTATGTAAACAGAACAATATTCCCTGGTAATCAATCACAGGCATATAATAATCGCCGGCCGGTGTGGCCGAGCGGTTCTAGGCGCTACAGTCTGGAACCGCGCGACCGCTACGGTCGCAGTTTCGAATCCTGCCTCGGGCATGGATGTGTGTGATGTCCTTAGGTTAGTTAGGTTTAAGTAGTTCTAAGTTCTAGGGGACTGATGTCAACAGATGTTAAGTCCCATAGTGCTCAGAGCCATTTGAACCATATAATAATCGTCATGACCAACGCTTACATAAAACCAAAATCCGGCCGAACAGGCCATGAACTCCCAACGGTACCGACCGACAGCCTTGTCGTCCTCAGCCCACAGGCGTCACTGCATGCAAATACCAAGGGTCATGTGGTTAGCACACCGCTCTCCCGACCGTATATCCGTTTGCGAGGCCGCCAACGATTACATACGTAGTGGTGATGATGCAAGTGGTCGGTTGTGCTTGCGAATCCATGTACATTGCTCTCCTTCCTATGCTGCTATAGTTCATTTGTACCAGACATGACTGTGGTGGACTGTAGACCGTCAGTTGCCACTACAAATGCTGTTGAAGGAGGGGATGAAGCTGCAAAGGGCGTAAACGATAGAGCTGCAATACCTGCGGTAGCCTAACATCTCACTGAATCGGTGGCAAATCGCATCATTCAAAGGATAAGAAATATCAACTTTGTCTAGAGGCTCACACTCACACATTAAATATACTACTATATGCTGTAGCCGCTGAAACTACTTTGGAAAGAATTATCCGCAATGAACACGAACTCAAAAGAGCTTTGGTGGAACATTGGTAAGAATTTCATCAGCTGCTACAGACGCCAGCCTTATTCAGCTGCCGCCTCATCAGGAGGTGGAAGGCAGGACGGCTACAGTTCAGTAGAGTGGAGTACCGATGGCTTCATAGACAGTTGGCTCCGGTGCTTCCTCTTTGGTGCGTAGGTTCGTACCCTCTTCCAGACTTTGACAATTTTACTGTCCCTCCTCCATCAAACGTTTTACTGATAATGACGAGTCCAGTATCGGCTCATAGTTAGGGCTAACAATATTTCCTTTTTCCACTCGATCTTGTGTCAGTAAAAATAAAGAGGCAGAAATATTTTGAACGGAAGATGTTCTAGTCTTTCCCATCGGTTCCCTGGTAGAAAACCTACTCTATATCTCCCCCCCCCCCCACATTGTACGATAAACAGGCATTCAAATAGCCGTCCTTGCTATTTGTTCATTCGATCTACCCTGATACGTTGGACAGTAAATGTTGGTCAATTAATATACGCATGGTCTCCTTGTTGTCCATTAAAACGCTTCCTTTCAAAATTTACAATACGCCTCATATTAAAATATTGTTGTTGTTGTCTTTATTTCTAAGACTGGTCTGATGCAGCTCTCCGTGCTACCCTATCTCGTGCAAGACTCTTCATCTACGAATAACTACTGCAACGCACATCCATTTTATCCGTCTTACTGTATTCATCTCTTGATCTCCCTTTATAATTATCCCCCCCACCCCCACTTCCCTCCAGGACTAAACTGGTGATTCATTGATGGCTCAAAATGTGTCCTGTTAGGTAATTCCTTCTTTTAGTCAAGTTGTGCGCAAATTTCTTTCCTCCTTCTAACCTACACCTTCCTAACAGGCCCACGGGATTGCGGTATAACTGACCGTGATCGCATATCCCTAATGAAATTTTACAGTGGATAAGGCTATCGTTACTGAAAGAAAATAACACTGGTTAGTTAGGGGAAAGTGTACAACAGACTCTTCTGAAGGAAGAAACTATTCTAAACTTAAGCTAAATTTAGACGATAACTTTGAAATGGGTGGAATATAGTGAAACCGCTCACGAATCACACATGGGCGAGAAAGGGTACCACGTAATATTTACTACAAAAATCACTGCTAACACAAAGAAAACACTGATTAACTGAAAATGGATAATTAAACGGTCGCCAGTCCGTTAGGGCAACGAATCTCCAGAATCTTGAGAGAGGTAATGGCAAAGAAATTTAAGCAAATAATCAATGGGGTTGCAACAGAAGGTTTTCGCTCATTTCCACAGCACAACAGTTGCAGTCACTTATTCTGAAATACTAAATTTTTGAAAGTAACGTTAAATGAAATTACTGGTTAAATAAATGACTGGCTTAACTTGAACTTTGTTATGTAAAAAAAGTTACTTTCCGTAACCTCAGTGTAATGTAACACAAAATTTAGAAAAAGGCAAGCAATTTACTTTTGATTATTGAAAGATTGGACTGAATTTACTTTAAGCAAATGATCATTACGTTTACTTTTAAAATAACAGCAATAAAATACATACGAAGACAGCAGAAGTCACTCGCTAAGCTAAATACAGGATAAGTGAAAGTGCGCACTCTTCATTTGTGCTGCATCTTTACATACTAGTTTTGTCAGTTAAATTTTTCTTTACGTTAAGTAGGCTCTATCATGCAGTACAAGAATGAACAGTTAGTGAGGCAACAAATGTAGACTGAAACTAGTCAGTACCATATACAAGAAACTGGCAGTAAATAATTAATCAATTTTCACATTATTACGACACTCGGTGATTGTACGGATATAAAAGGGACCTTGCTTTGTAACGATGTCTGAGGACAATGACAACACAGGTGCCCTACGAATTTTAACTGCTTCAAGTTATTGTTCAAGTTATTGATACTTTGTGAGAGAAATGTTGCTGGGGAAAGCCTCTACACTACTATGTTTGTCAGTTAACTGTCTTACGGTGTTGTAGCTCTGCGGACGACGAAGAATGTAGCCGACGACATTGCTGAGGTGCCGTTGTCGCTGCTGCTGCTGTACGATGAGAAGAGTCCCCGATTTGTTTCCAGAGCCACGGATAATTATGGGACAGGCAACGGTTGGAACTGCAGCTTCCTCCACCAGTCCACTTCTGCCGTGCTCTCAATACTAGAATGTTAACGAATCAGGCATGCCTGCACTGGTGCAAGCATAACCGCACACCGCGTCGGCCGGAGCGCCCAACAAACACGTCCACACCCTTCCGTGACTCAAGCTGCTCTACCTCCTCTCTGCTCCCAACGTGACAGAGACTCTCCATACGCAAAGATAAACAATGGCACAACTACTGCCGTTTCGTGGTTGCTATCAATACATTTCAATTCAGATCCTTTGGCTATTACCCAGCAATTTACAACAGTTGCATTATAATTACAATCAGTTATATACATTCACAAATAAATGCACTAATACTTCGGTTACGTATCAAATAAGTTTCTGCAGTACAGCTTACAGCTTCAGAATCAGAAGTATAGTGCAAGTTATCAACGGATATTAAACGGCGAAAATTTTGGATGGTGCAGAAGGTATTTTATCCGCATTTTCGGTGTTACATCCTCATTAGTTACGCCCTTTACCCATGGAATCTTTTGCCCTTTTGTAGCGGCACATTTCAAACGTTTTAATTTTCTTTTTGTTTGAACTGCTTATGGGTCACGTTTCACTTCAGTACAAGGCTACGCTCCAGAGAAATACCTTCTTAAAGGATATCCTTGCTCTTACATTTATATTACATGTTAACAAATTCCATTCTGCGTCTATATCCTCCCTACTTCTATAATCACGTTATTTTTATGTCCAGACAGCTACGCTTGTCTACTGCTTTTAGTGTCTCGTTCCCTAATCTAATTCTCTCAGCACCACCTGATTTAATTCGACCACATTCCATTAGCCTCGACTTCCTTTTGTTGATGTACGTTTTATATTCTTATTTCAACATACTACTAATTCCATTGAATTGCTTTTCCCAGTCCTTTGCAGTTTCTGACAAAATTACGACGTCATCGGCGAACCTCAAAATTTTTATTTTTTCTCTCTGAACTTTGATTTCTCTTTGAAATTATTTTTTGGTTTCCTTTACATTTTGCTCAATGTACGTAGTGAATAACATTTGGGATAAAAACCCTGTCTCACTTCCTTCTTAACTACTCCTTCCTTTCTTGCCCTTCGACTTTTATAACTTCCTTCTAGTTACTTTACAAGCTGTAAATAATCTTTCGCTTCCTCTACTTTGGCTCTATGTTATATTGTCTCATTCTTTATGATCTATTAAGAAATATATATATTTCTTAATAGATCATAACGTATAAGTCATATATATACACTCCTGGAAATTGAAATAAGAACACCGTGAATTCATTGTCCCAGGAAGGGGAAACTTTATTGACACATTCCTGGGGTCAGATACAACACATGATCACACTGACAGAACCACAGGCACATAGACACAGACAACAGAGCATGCACAATGTCGGCACTAGTACAGTGTATATCCACCTTTCGCAGCAATGCAGGCTGCTATTCTCCCATGGAGACGATCGTAGAGATGCTGGATGTAGTCCTGTGGAACGGCTTGCCATGCCATTTCCACCTGGCGCCTCAGTTGGACCAGCGTTCGTGCTGGACGTGCAGACCGCGTGAGACGACGCTTCATCCAGTCCCAAACGTGCTCAATGGGGGACAGATACGGAGATCTTGCTGGCCAGGGTAGTTGACTTACACCCTCTAGAGCACGTTGGGTGGCACGGGATACATGCGGACGTGCATTGTCCTGTTGGAACAGCAAGTTCCCTTGCCGGTCTAAGAATGGTAGAACGATGGGTTCGATGACGGTTTGGATGTACCGTGCACTATTCAGTGTCCCCTCGACGATCACCAGTGGTGTACGGCCAGTGTAGGAGATCGCTCCCCACACCATGATGCCGGGTGTTGGCCCTGTGTGCCTCAGTCGTATGCAGTCCTGATTGTGGCGCTCATCTGCACGGCGCCAAACACGCATACGACCATCATTGGCACCAAGGCAGAAGCGACTCTCATCGCTGAAGACGACACGTCTCCATTCGTCCCTCCATTCACGCCTGTCGCGACACCACTGGAGGCGGGCTGCACGATGTTGGGGCGTGAGCGGAAGACGGCCTAACGGTGTGCGGGACCGTAGCCCAGCTTCATGGAGACGGTTGCGAATGGTCCTCGCCGATACCCCAGGAGCAACAGTGTCCCTAATTTGCTGGGAAGTGGCGGTGCCGTCCCCTACGGCACTGCGTAGGATCCTACGGTCTTGCCGTGCATCCGTGCGTCGCTGCGGTCCGGTCCCAGGTCGACGGGCACGTGCACCTTCCGCCGACCACTGGCGACAACATCGATGTACTGTGGAGATCTCACGCCCCATGTGTTGAACAATTCGGCGGTACGTCCACCCGGCCTCCCACATGCCCACTATACGCCCTCGCTCAAAGTCCGTCAACTGCACATACGGTTCACGTCCACGCTGTCGCGGCATGCTACCAGTGTTAAAGACTGCGATGGAGCTCCGTATGCCACGGCAAACTGCCTAACACTGACGGCGGCGGTGCACAAATGCTGCGCAGCTAGCGCCATTCGACGGCCAACACCGCGGTTCCGTTTGTGTCCGCTGTGCCGTGCGTGTGATCATTGCTTGTACAGCCCTCTCGCAGTGTCCGGAGCAAGTATGGTGGGTCTGACACACCGGTGTCAATGTGTTCTTTTTTCCATTTCCAGGAGTGTGTATATATATATATATATATATATATATATATATATATATATATATATATATATATATATACAGGGCGTTTCAAAAAGAAAGAGCAGATTTCAAACATTTATTTCTCAAAAACTACAAATGATAGAAACACAATTCCAACGGTCCTTCACTCAATATGAGTACCAAATGTTACACAACAAATATCAAAACTGTACCTCAATATGAGCGCCATTTGTTACACGACAAATATCAAACCGGTATCTCATTTCTTGCCACACACGACGCAACTGGTCTTTAGTTACCGAATTCACGGCCGCAACAATTCGATGTCGTACCTCTTGAAGAGTAGCGGGCATAGGTGGGACATAAACACAGTCCTTTATGTACCCCCACAAATAAAAATCGCAGGGAGTAAGGTCTGGTGACCTGGGAGGCCACAGACGATGACATTGATCTTGTGCTCCTGCTCTTCCAATCCACCGTCCTGGAATGGTGTTATTTAGGTACCGTCGTACAGGTTCAGAGAAGTGTGGTGGGGCGCCATCTTGCATGAAGATGAAGTGATTTGAATCTTCCTGAAGTTGAGGAAATAGCCAGTTTTCTAACATGTCCAGGTAAATGGTTCCTGTGATAGTTTTCTCCATGAAAAAGAAAGGTCCATAAACTTTGTTTACCGAAATTGCACAAAAGACGTTAACCTTTGGTGAGTCTCTTTCATGTTGAATAACGTCCCTCGGAGTTTCACTCGCCCAAATTCGTACGTTATGCCGATTAACTTTACCAGAAATGTGAAACGTTGATTCATCTGAAAAAATTAATCGTTCGGCAAAATTGTCCTCTTCCATGTCCTGTAGAATTGCAGTTGAAAATTCGAACCTTTTGTTGTGGTCGTCAGGACGCAATGCTTGCAATAACTGCAGTTTGTACGGCTTCATGTGCAGACGCTTACTCAGAACGCGCCATACCGTTGTTTTAGACATGTTTAGTTCGTGACTTGCCCGTGTCGTGGATTTTCTAGGGCTCCTTTCGTAAGCTGCACGGACACGCTCGACATTTTCATCCGATGTGCGTGGACGACCCGTGCTTTTTCGCTTGCAGATGCAACCATCTTCTACGAATCTGTGATGCCACTCATAAATTTGCTTATGACGAGGCGGCTGTTTGTTGAATTGACGGCGGAATGCACGTTGCACACCAACAATGGACTCTAACTTTGCAAATTGCAGCACACAAAATGATCGTTCCTGTGGTGTCGTCGCCATTTTCCTACAAACAAACGCCAGCGCCACTGCGGATTTGCATGGAACTTCTGCGCGGACCATTAAAAAACTTTGAACCTTTCTCTGACAAGAAACGTTTGAATTGTGTTTCTATCATTTGTAGTTTTTGAGAAATAAATGTTTGAAATCTGCTCTTTCTTTTTGAAACGCCCTGTATATATATATAGAATAAGGCACACACACATGTATACAATTTTTCATGGAAAATGGTTACGGATAAATAAAAAATACTTATTTACTTCGTGAATTTTGATTCGCAAAACTAAAATTTTCCCTCTCTCTCCCATAGGATGGGGTATGAGAGGGTGGAATTAGAGTTTTACAAATATTGACTCACCTATTAATTTTTTCCATGGGAACATGGATTTTCCCGGATTACAGCGCCAACTACCAAGAATAAAGTGAAATTTTTAACACCAAATGTTCGTAGTTTTTTTATGTAGAATCTGATTCTGTAATAAAAATGGGGGTTCCCATTTGAAATTATAAAGAGGCCTCCCACCCCACCCGCAGGGGGCTGGGGTGGTGGGCTAATTGTAGCACCAGTAGATGTCATCCTCGAAAATAAGCAACATCGGATTCCACACAATTTCTGGTGTGAAGCTTATTTTTCGAGTTATTCTCGTTTGTCAACTTTAAATTTATACCCTGTATATGCATAAATTTATGAAAAATTTCGAAGTCAGTAACGAGCCAGTATTATGTTGGTTTATTGTCGCGTTTGAAGTGTTGCGTGAAGTTTAAGTGGAGCATAATGTAGTAACAGCATTGGCTTTGAAAAGAACTGTACTTCTTTCGATGCATGTTAAACTATTCGTTTAATACACGATCAGAGAGTTTCATTGGCTGATGCTGATTTCGCGAGGCAGTATCCACTGCTACACATAAAGGATTTCCGACGTTTAACTGCTCATTCCCAAATATGAGCTGAATGTCAAAATAAACGTCACAGCTGAATCGGATTACTACGCATATCTAAAATGGCGCCAAATGACTGGCATATCCCTTCAGCACTCGTTCAGCTCTGTTTTTAAAAGCTCATTATGCATTTTTAGCTGCAGTTTAGCGGCAGGAAAGAAGCTTATTTCATTTTTAACTGATTTATAATTTATTACAAATTCTCATTATTGATGTACGTTTGAATATCAAGTCGGAAACATGGAAACGGAAACATAAGTACTCAAATAACGAGTGTGTCTCGGATGACACATAACCTGCACTTATATAAACCAGGAAAAACATTCCTACTATTTTTCAAAGTCCACCTCTAGCGACATTTTTCACTTTTTCATTTAAACAGGTCTCCCTAGAGTTTTAATTGCTTCTCTTCATTCGTAAAGATAATAATTCAACAGGAAAATATCTCCGAGCCATAGAACATTAACAAAAAAGAAAGCGGAATAAGAAAAGCTACTGACTAGGAACTGGTCTTCTTAGCGATTTTATTTCTTCTTTTTGAAATACAATGTAGATCGCAGAGAGTGCATTTGACGTGTGTTTCTTTTCATCGATACAACTTCGGATTGAATTTACAAGCAGAGATCACACCTTTGCTGTGTTCATATGACTGATATGGATCGGAATTTACAGACTATAGACCAAAGTTCTGTAACTCGATCGCTGGTCAGACTTGCGAATTTTCATCTGTCACTTATAAAACGTTTCATCTCTGCTCCCATCATGACATATGTCTAATAGCACCATGGTTCGCATTGGTTCGCATTCCACGTCAAACAACAGGCCCCTCTGTTAATGAGGGCGTGAATTCAAATAGGACCAAACTTAGTAAAACACTGTGGTGTTCAAGTCATCCATCGGTAATGGTGATGTCTTGCCCTTTTTGTGATCCAAAATAGACACAAACTTTACATTTCATTAGAAGAATGAGGTCCTTTCTTTTGCAACATGTCATCAGTGGCACAATTTGCACTGATTCTACAAGAATTTGTCTTCTTTGAGAAATGAGATAACGAGTTATATCCAGTCACTTAGCTTGTGTAACTATATTACATAGTAACTGATTGATTTACAACATGTAGATGTATTAGAAACAACAAAGGTTTAGGAAACAGCTTCGGTTCAATTTTCATATCAAAGTAGGACAAATGATGTGCTTTTATGGGGTAAGGGCAGAATCACTGTAACGAAGCTACGGAGGAATAGTTCAAATATGGTTACGTTTGGTCATTAAATTTGCTCCATGGTATCCTTCCAAACGACTGTGTCTTATTAATTCCTCCTCTGAATTGTTCTTGATTACCGGTCTATGAGAAGGGTAACGCAAACCCCATAAAAATTCAAACTATTCTCATAAACGATTATTTCTGACCGTTATACGTAGTTCCCTATGAAGCACCGGATCATAGATAAATAATGGCTGATGGTGAAGTCCACAGATGACATCCACCTCCATTTCGACAGTCTCAAAGAAAGACAACTTCCATTATTTTTTGAAAATCGGGGGATAATCGTACCAAATCACAAGTACTTCATTCATTTGGACACTGTGGCCATGCTCGAATTACTTAAACTACCTTTGATATCTCTGGTGCTTTGACAATGTAGATTTAGATTTTATTTATGAGCATGCCATAAGTGTGAATATGTAGATCAGCAAATCAAAAGTTTTCGTGCGTATGATCGTCTTTTTGGCGTCTGACACTGTTGATTTGTCTAGAAGTAATAGTCCACGGTTTTTATTATGGTACTGAGTTTTCATTGTCATCTTTCCAACTAAATACAACGGTCATTGAATCTTTATCACCTGCAGACCAAATACATGCTGATACAGAAATTTCATTAAGATTGAAAAATCGCTGGAATGCGTGACGACACCATCAAATTGTTCTACACGAAGAAACCTAGCGTAACACGTACCAGTATGCTGTTCATTATGCCTCCACCAGCCCTTGACAAACATTGTATTCCCCAACCTGCCTCTTAAGACACAGGTTCTTTTGACATAGTGACCCTAGACGTCTTTTGACATAGTGACCCTAGACGTTATTCTTAGTGCGTCATGTGTGGTTTAAGTCTAAGTGTTGTATATTTCGCGAGGCCTCATAGCCAGAAATACGCTGCCTCAGTTTTCTTCAAACTTTATGTCTCGCAGGGTTAACACCAAATTTCTCCACGAAGCACAATATCGCGGTCAGATCTCACTGTAGTAGGATGGGAATCCTTACGCTCTCACACTGATTAAATTCACATACTGAATTCGCCAGACATTATGGTCTTCTTTAACTCATCTCTATCTCGCCTAATAATGGGCCCACAACGACGATCAATAGTAATCAATATGGCGAGTGTTTTGTAGAGAAATAGTTCGATGCACGAATTACATTTCGTTAGGACCCTCCCAATGGATGTCGGTCTGTCATTTGCTATTCTCACAGCTAGCTTCATATGGTCATTCCTGCTTAGATCATTGTCAGTGGTAGCTGCTAGGTGTTTTACTACCGTTATCATTTGCAAATAACTGTTGAAAAGTGCACATTACAGTACGGATCAAACATCAAATCTCTTCTTTCGGTACAGTTGCAAACATGATGGTCAAATCAGAAAAACTCTATTCTAAACAGAAGCTTATATATTGTCATTCCGCATTTTCTGTGCTTTGATCCTGTTGAATTTTTAACCCTTTCGTAAGGCAAACCATCTGACCATCTAGTCTGCTCCTACTCGATTGCTTCAAGGGGAACCCTTGCCTTACGATAACCTAGTTTTTGGTGTCGTAAAAATTTGTTCTGACGGAACGTGACATTGACTCTCAGCTACAACGTAAAATTTCTTGACATTGTTCGTCACTTTCCACTTCACTATTTTTATTTGTATTTCCTTCATGAGCTTCCTTCATGTATATGGTTTCCCTTTTAAAAAATATCCCCAGAAATACTATATTTGGCTTGTAAATTGCAACCACCTCCTATGTACAGCGACATAATAGGCTTTGCAAGGTCTAGCTTCCGTGAAATAATCATACCAAGCAGCACTGCTCAACTTACCCATTGGCAGGTTACTTGAAAAGGATTCTCACGTAACTAATGTATCACAACCGATGTACAACGGTCGAAATACTTCGAAACAGATAATTTGTTTTATCTGAACAATGGTGTTATAATTAATTAATACACTGATACAGATGCATCGATAATTTCGAAGGTGCTTTGTCCTGTAATAATTCTAGTCCAGACTTGTGTTCCATTACTAAAATTGCGCCATGTAGGCAGTTCTGACGTTGCGGTTGATTATGGAAGCGTGACTAAAGAAAAATCAAAACACTTTCTTAGGATTTGTCGAACTAGAAGAAGCGTTAGACCGTGTAAAATGGTGCAAAATGTTCGAAATTCTGAGAAAAATGGGGGTACGCTATAGGCAGTGACAGGCAATGAACAATATGTACAAGAGCCAAGGGGAATAATGAGAGTGGACGACCAAGAACGAAGTACTCCCATTGAAACGGGTGTGGTCTTTCGCCCCTAATGCTCAGTCTGTTCACCGAAGATGCGCTGATGGAAACAAAAGAAAGGCTCAAGAGTCGAATTATAATTCAAGGTGAAAGGATAACAATGAAGAAGTGTGTGTGAGTTCTTAAGGAACCAAACTGCAGAGGTCATCGGTCCCTAGGCCTGAACATTACTTAAACTAACTTAAACTAACCTATGCTAAGAACAACAGTCACACCTATGCACGAGGGAGGACTCGAACCTTCGGCGGGAGGGGCCGCGCAATCCCTCACATGGCGCCCTTGACCGCGCGGCCACTCCGCGCCGCTATTAATGATAGGATTCACTAATGATACTGCTATACTTAGTAAAAGCGAAGAAGAATTACATGATCTGCTGAATGTAATGAACACTCTAATGAGTTCAGAATACGGATTGAGAGTAAATCGAAGAAGGACGAAAGTAATTAGAAGTAGCAGGAATGAGAACAGCAGCAACTTGACATCAGGATTAATGTTCACAAAGTAGATGAATTTAAGGAATTCCTCTATCTAGGCAGCAAAATAACGAATGACGGACGGAGGAAGGAGGACATCAAAAGCATACTATCACTGACAAAAAAGGGATTGCTGGTCAAGAGAAGTCTACCAGTCACAAACATAGGCCTTAATTTGAAGATGAAATTTCTGAGAATGTACATTCGAGCGCAGTATTGTATGGTAGAGAAACATGGACTATGGGAAAACCCGAACAGAAGAGAATCGAAATGCTTGAGATGTGGTGCTACAGGCGAATGTTGTAAATGAGGTGGACTGATGAGGTAAGGGATGAGAAGGTTCTCTGCAGAATCGGAGAGGAAAGGAAAATGTGGAAAACACTGACAAAGAGAAGGGACAGGATGACGGGACATCTGTTAAGATATCAAGGAATGATTTCCATGGTACTGGAGGGAGCTGTAGAGGGCACAATATGTAGAGGATGACAGAGACTGGAATACATTCCGCAAATAAATGAGGACGTAAGTTACGAGTGGTACTCTGAGATGAGGAGTTTGGCAGTCTTCAGAAGAATCATCATCATCTTGGACAGTTTCCAGCCACTGGCTGGGTCTGTCGGCAACACAAGCCTCTCCATCGTGTTCTGTCTTTCCACCATTCCCCCTCTTCCACCTTCGTCCAGTTCTCTTCTCGGCACACATTCCTTCACTCCCTTCACCCATCTATCTCTTGGTCTTCCTCTGGGCCTCTTCCCCTCCAGTGGCAGATCAAACATCCTCTTTGGAATTCTTCCCTCATCCATTCTCTTCATGTGTCCATACCACTGCAGTCATGATTTTTCTATCCTGTCCTGTACTGGTTCCTCCTTTAGTCTTTCCCTCACATACACATTTCGCAATCTGTCTCGTCTTGTTACACTCAACCTGCTCCTCTGGAACTTCATTTCACTAGCCTGTATTCTACTTTTGTCGCTTTTGTGCATTACCCATGTCTCACTTCCGTATGCCAATATGGGGACAAAGTAGGTTCGGTATATAATTCCCTTGGATTTCTGTGGCACCTCCTTGCTCCAAATAAGCCCCCTAATGCATTTGTAGAACTGCCCTGCTTTTCTGCACCTTTCATTTATTTCCATTGCATTTCCCCCCTTACTTTCAATCATGTTTCTCAGGTACTTAAAGTTCTCTACCACTTGTAGTTTTTCCCCTCCACAAGTTATATCCACATTTGGCCTATTCTTCTTCCTTGTTGTGACAATTATTTCACTTTTCTTTGCAGAAAAATGCATTCCATATTGTGCTGCCGTTGCCTCCCATACATCTAACTGCTCTTGCACCTCCTTCTCGCAATTTCCCCATAACATCAGGTCATCGGCAAAAAGCACTGCTTTCATTTTATGATCTCCAATTGCATCTGATACTTGCTGTAGGATTTCATCCATAACAATAATAAACAATAAAGGCGAAAGTGCACTTCCCTGTCGCAGCCCATTTTCCAGCTTGAACCATGCAGTACGTTCCCTCCCCACTTTCACACAACTCTCACTTCCCTCATACATTTTTCTGACTTTTCGTGTTATCTCTTCATCTATCCCTTTTGCGTTCAGCACATCCCAGAGCTTGTCCCTACAGATACTGTCATGCGCCTTCTCAATATCTAAAAAGGCCATTATTAAGTCCTTCCCGTACTCATAGTGCCTTTCCTGCAGTTGCCTTACCGCAAATATGAGGTCCGTTGTTGATCTTCCCGGTCTGAAACCATACTGCTCCTCTTGTAGTCTACTTTCAATACTGCTTCTTATTCTCTTCTCCAGGATCTTTTCATAGATTTTTCCACAGTGGCATAGCAGGGTGATTCCTCTGTAGTTCTCACATCTCCTTTTATCCCCTTTCTTGAAGATCGGGACTATAATTCCTTTCTTCCAATCCTCAGGAATTCTGTTCTCCTTCCACACCACCCTCAGCTCTCTGTATAGCCATGGGTTCCTACTTCTCCTGCTGCTCGTATCATATCCACTGTTACTTCGTCCCAACCTGGTGCCTTGCCCCCTTTCATCCTCTTTATGGCTTCTTCCACTTCATTCCAAGTTAGATCATCAATTTCCCCACTATTATAATCGTCTGCTGCCTTAGGCTCTCCATCGCTGTTAGTTACCCGCTTGGCGGCATTCAACAGATCTTCAAAGTACTCCTTCCAAATCTTTTTGAGCTCATGCATTTCCTCCACAACTCTTCCATTATTATCCATGATCCTCAGGCACTCGTTTCTGTCGTTCCTCTTATTTCTTACCATGGTGTAAAGTACTTTTTTGTTCCCTTCACTGTCCTCTTCTAACATTCTTGTCCATTTTTCCATCCACTTCTTCTTCTCTGCCCTTACTATGGTCTGTGCCGCTTTCTTGCTTTCCTTATATTTTACCCTAGCTTCCTCTGTTCGGGTCTGGAACCATTCTCTGAAGGCTTTGTTCTTTCGAAGTACTGCCTCTTTACATATGTTGTTCCACCATGGGGTTTCCCTACTTCTCCTCTTTGTGCTAGTTCTTCCGCACACAGTCTCAGCTGCCTCAACTAGGGCCCTCCTAAAATCTCCCCATTCTTCTTCCACTGTTCTCTGATCTTCCTTTGGCAGCTTCTTCCTGATCAGTGTCTGGTACTGGGTCCTCCGTTCATCCTCTTTCAGCATCCATGTCTTCAACCTTTTCTCCTGTATATCTGTTGCCCTCCTATCTTTTTTCTCTCTCAGGGTGGCTACCAACAGCCGATGGTCACTGTCTAGGGCCTCAGATGGAATGACCTTAACATCTGTGAGGCTGCTCATCATCTGCCTATCTACTAGTACATAGTCTACTACTGAAGTTTGGGACCAGTCTCCACTGTACGAAGTTATTTTGTGGCTACTTCTCTTCTTGTACCAGGAATTTGCGATCGCCAGCCCATTCCTCTTGCAGAATTCCAGCAACAATTTTCCTTCTCTATTTCGGTTCCCCCAGCCCTCTGGTCCCATTATCTCCTCGAATCCTTTCCTGTCTGTGCCAACATGTGCATTGAGGTCCCCTATTATAATCTGATTAGTTGCTTTTGCATCTCATCTTCAAATTCCTCCTTCTCCTTTTTTGTACACCCCACCTGTGGGGCATATGCTTGGATGATTTCAATGCTTTTTCCTTTCATTCGTACTCTGGCTTTTATCATTCGATCATTGATACCTTCCACCTCCTCCTGCAGACCCTCTCTGACCACTATTGCCACTCCATTTCTTCCCCTCTCATTCCCTATCCAGTACAGTTTACATCCTTTACTTAGTGGTTTTTCACCAACTCCTCTCCACCTAGTCTCAGCAAGTCCCAAGATGTCCAATTTCCTCCTTTCCATCATTTCTACAATTTCCTCTAACTTCCCAGTTAGAGTCATTACGTTTAAGGTGCCCAGTCGTAAACCATCTCGTAATCCTTTTCCATTGCTTGGTCGGCTTCCTTTAAATCCGTTCCGTGATCCGAGGCATGTTCCCTTTTTAAAAGCAGTTGATTTATTCACTACTGGCTTGCTAGGCCTATCGCAGCTTCACCAGAGCCCCGTTAGCCGTCACGTTTCAGGGTTCCCATAGGGCCTTCCCAGCTACCGTAGCGGTCCTGGGGCACACGAAGTCCCCGCTGTACAACGCCCCTATAGGTAGTCCCCTACTTTGTGCCATTGCCCATCTCCCACGACTTGGACGAGGGGTTGGACTTATGGGAGAATGATGACAAACAAAAAAAAAAATTAAAAACCTAAATTTTAGTCTTCTGATATATGCATACGTAGGCGACAAAAGTCTTAGAATAGCGCTTTGCGCATATACGTAGGTTGAAACTTAAATAGTGTCAACACTGCTGTGGAGACACTATGCAATGGAATCTACTACTGTCGCTAACAGCACACGTTGTTGACATACCTACCTTACCTCCAAGAAGATGTACACTCCCGTCCCACGTCACCGGCGTGCGCACAGTCTAGGGAAACACAGTCACTTGTGAGCAAGTGGACTATCGTAACGGTGTCACTATGTTATCGACTGTGATGGTGTTATCATAACGCATTACGTTCCTCCACGGCAGACCGTCAATGCACAGAATTACTGTTCGTTTTTGTAGCATCACCTGCGACCAGCTTTGCGAAAGAAGTGGTGACACTACCTGCGCAACCCACCCATCATTTTGCACGCCAGTGCGAGGGCGCATACAGCGCAAGCTGTGGCTGCTCTGTTCGGTCGACGCGACTGGGAAGTACGGTACCATCCACAATACTCCCCCGACTTACGTCCTTGTGACTTTGATCTGATTCCGAAGATGAAGGAACCACTTCGTGGCGTTCGCTTCACAACTGTTTCAGAGATTTTAAAAGCAGTAGACCGTTCCATTAGCACCATCATCGGTACAGGCTTTGCTAACGGTGTACTACGCCTTCCATATCGCTGGCAACTGGTTCTACACAACGCTGGTGACTACTCTGAAGGACAGTAGCTAGTGCAAACATGTAACTCTTTTTTATCGGTTGTGAATAAATGAACCACGAAATTCTTACGTTTCACTGCATAATACACCAAGAAGCGCTTTGTGCGCAAACATTTCCGGCAGAAATAGTTGAGGTCATGAATTTGGTAATAAAAATTGTTAACAGCATCTTGTCAAAAGCACTCTACCATCGTCAGTTTAAAGAATTCTAAAAACTAAAAGGAGACTCACTATTCCGACCTCCTCCTTCACAATAAACTGCGATGGGTTTCCAAGGGTAAGGTGTTGAAACGTCTTGCTTTGTGCTTGAATGAAGTAAATTCATTCCTCAATGAAAAAGGCACTAATCGCCCTGAATTAGAGAACAGCGAATGGCTTCAAAAATTTTAGTTTATGGTGGATATGACGGCGAAATTAAATGAGCTGAATCTAAAACTGCAAGGCAAGGGAAACCCAACCAATGTTTTGGTAGAAGAATTGGTTTGTTTCGAAGAAAAATTAATTATTTTTGCAGAAGATATTCAGAGCAGTAAATTACTTCACTTTCAATTTCTAAAGCGATGTCGCGATAAAACCAGTGCAACTGTTGACTCGAGCTACTTCAGCACAGCTATTAAAAAAACTAAAGATGAATTTGCTTTCAAATTTCAACAATTTAAAGCCAACAAATCCACTCCAGTATTCACAGTAAATCCTCTCAACACAAATAGTAACGAAATCCACATTCAGCCATTTGGAGTTGATAGTGGATCTCCAGAAATGCAACTGATGGATTTAAAAAGTAAAGCTTTGTGGAGTGGAAAATTCACAGAGTTGAAAAGCAAACTGGAAGAGTTGGAAGTCCAGAAATGTATCTACGTAACGCAACAAAAGTGGACAGCTTTAAAGAAATGCCGCGAGTTGAGGCACCTATATTCGACGCATGGAATAGTCTTCCAGATTGCTACAGTGAGCTGAAGAAGTTGGCATGTGGAGTGCTGACTACCTTCGGATCGACATATTCGTGCGAGCCAGTGTTCTCTAGCATGAATATAACTAAAAGTAAAGTAAGGAGCCAACTAACGAATGAAAATTTAGAGTCGTATTTGAAACTTAAAACAACAAGTTGTGAGTCAAATTTATCCAAACTTTCTAAACCCATGCAAAGCTAACGTTCCCATTGAATTTGTTCGCTCGAATGTATGTTATCGTTTTTTTTCATTTTTAAGTACATGCTACATTGTTTAGTAAAGTTCCAATTTTCTACTTGAATAACCATGCAAAGCAATCGCTCCTATTGAATTTCTTAGCTCAGTTGTTTGTTATTGAAGTACAAGTTAGTTTTGTAGGTGAATGTTTAATTGTTTTAATATTTTACTTGAATAATATGTTATTATGTAATAATACCACATATATATTATCTAATTTGTTGTGAAAAAACACTACTTATAGTATATGAATAAATATATATTTTTCTTGTCAATGAATAGTTTAGTTTATTCGTCAAAAAACTTTGTTTGTGCAAGTACTATTTATTGGTGGTAAGAAAAATTTTTGTGGCTCTTTAAAAACTTTGAAATTTTATAAATTGTAATTTCTGACTCTTCCGACTCAAAAGGTTGCCGACCCCTGGTCTAGGGTGCAATTTCGCATGACACCAGGAGTATTCTCGTGGCTACCCCTTGCACCCCGACTGAAAATTTGTACGGCAGTATGGTGATACGACCTGTTGTGCTGCCATTCATGAGTATCATTCCGGTGTATGTGTCTTCCAACAAGATAACAGTCGCCCATAACCGCTGTTGTAAGCCTTCATGCTCTACAGAACGTCGACATGTTGGCTTTGACGTGCTAGATCGCCAGATATGTCTCCAGTGGAGCACGTATGGGGCATCATCGAACAACAACTCCAGCGTCATCCACAAACAGCAGTAACCATCTCTGTATTGACCGACCAAGTGTAGCAGGCACGGAATTCCATTCCAAAAACTGACATCCGGCACCTGTACAATATAATATAACACATATATTTATTCAGAAAATACGACATCGTTGTGTGTGGAATCTGATCATTCTCGTGATATTAATAAAAAAGGACTCCATCGCTACTAAAATAATTACTGTCAGTGACATAATTTAATATTCTGTGAAAAACTGTGTATCAGACAATACCTATGTAAAAAGATAATGAAATCTCCATCTTTTGTTATCTATGATTCGTCTAGAATAATTCCTTTTTCATGTCTGAATTGTTGTAATGATCGGACGTGATTGATGGCTTGTAGCACTGAGGTCGGTAAAAAACTGTGTTTTGTGCTAATTTAATATTTTAAAAATTGAGTTTATTTGTCACTGATAGGAAACACCTTGGTGGAGTTTTATTTCATTGTGATTCTCATCATATAACAACAACATTGTTGTAACAGTGAAAAATTGTACTGAAATGCAGGAGGATCTGCAACGAATTGACGCATGGTGCAGGGAATGGCAGTTGAATCTCAATGTAGACAAGTGTAATGTGCTGCGAATACATAGAAAGAAAGATTCTTTATCATCCAGCTGCAATATAGTAGGTCAGCAACTGGAAGCAGTTAATTCCATAAATTGTCTGGGAATAGGCATTGGGAGTGATTTAAAATGGAAAGACCATATAAAATTAATCGTCGGTAAAGCAGATGCCAGTCTGAGATTCATTGGAAGTATCCTCAGGAAATGCAGCCCGTAAACAAAGGAAGTAGGTAACAGTACACTTGTTCGCCCCCTGTCTGAATACTGCTCACCGGTGTGGGATCCGTACCAGATAGGGTTGATAGAGGAGATAGAGAAGATCCAACGGAGAGCTACGCGCTTCGTTGCAGCATCATTTAGTAATCGCGAAAGCGTTACGGAGATGATAGATGAACTCCAGTGGAAGACTCTGCAAGAGAGACGCTCAGTAGCTCGGAACGGGCTTTTGTTGAAATTTCGAGAACATATCTTCACCGAAGAGTCAAGCAGTATATTGTTCCTTCCTATGTATATCCCGCGAAAAGACTACGAGGATAAAATCAGATAGATTAGAGCCCACACAGAGGCATACCGACAATCTTTCTTTCCACGAACAATACGAGACTGGAATAGAAGGGAGAACCGATAGAGGTACTCAAGGTACCCTCCGCCACACACCGTCACGTGGCTTTCGGAGTATGGATGTAGATGTAGATATAAATGTTAAGTTTTTCTGACCAGTTACAAAGGAGCGCAGCCATTAGCGCTATTGATTTACAGCGCATGTTATTGCTAAATGCTGAATAATAAGTGATTAACATTGAGGAATACTTTTAAATTTCAATGCTTATAGTAAAGGTAGATAAAAGATTTGGTATATATTATTTGTTGATAGTAAAACAATGCCTGATTCAGATTCGATAAGTGATTGTCTTATGTTAGCCACCACTTTAGTGAAATACTGCAGCGGCAATTTTAAATCAAATTTTAAACAAAAATAAATATTGATGGTCAATTTTCACGATATTAATTGTGTATTGGTGGCCCAGAACCCACTCATAAATAGTAAATTCGACTTAGGTTCTGAATAATCTTTAAAATTAGTGCAAACAGCACCTTACGTGATAAAATTGTTTTCTGCTAATGTATGGACCCTGATTATGTCGTAAGTACTGTTACAAAATATTTTTGGCAGGATAGAATACATTAGTGTTATGCGTGCGTGGTATTATGCCTAAGAACTGTTCATTGTGCTTAAGGAAAAGTGTTGCCACCTTGAATAACAGTTCGGTAAATTGTATGAGATCACTCTTGTGCATTAACTTAGTGCCATTACACTGCTTGACAGACAACATTGCTACACGATCCCACATGGAAATTTCTTTAACACAATTACTATCTTTAGCCGGGAGGGGCAGCAATTAAATGAAACCTCATATTTCGTTAATGCACTACTGGCCATTAAAATTGCTACACCAATAAGAAATGAAGATGATAAACGGGTATTCATTGGGTAAATATATTATACTACATCTGACATGTGGTTATATTTTCACGCACTTTTGGTGCATACATTCTGAAAAATCACTACCCAGAACAACCACCACTGGCCGTAATAACGGCCTCCATACCCCTGGACATTGAGTCAAACAGAGCTTGGATGACGTGCACAGGTACAGCTGCCCACGCAGCTTCAACACGATGCCACAGTTCATCTAGAGCAGCGACTGGCGTATTGTGACGAGCCAGTTGCTCGGCCACCATTGACCACACGTTTGCAATTGGTGAGAAATCTGGCGAATGCGCTGGCCAGGGCAGCAGTCGAGCATTTTCTGTGTCCAGAAAGGCCCGTACAGGACCTGCAACATGCGGTCGTGCATTATCCTGCTGAAATGTAGAGTTTCGCAGGGATCGAATGAAGGGTAGAGCCACGGGTCGTAACACATCTGAAATGCAACGTCCACTTTTCAAAGTGCCGTCAATGCGATCAAGAGGTGACCGAGACGTGTAACCAATGGCACCCCATACCATCACGCCGAGTGATACGCCAGTATGGCGATGACGAATACACGCTTCCAATGTGCGTCCACCGCGATGTAGCCAAACACGGATGCTACCATCATGATGCTGTAAACAGAACCTGGATTCATCCGAAGAAATGACGTTTTGCCATTGGTGCACCCAAGTTCGTCGTTGAGTACACCATCGCAGGCGCTCCTGTCTGTGATGCAGCGTCAAGGGTGACCGCATCCGTGGTCTTCGAGCTGATACTCCTTACTGCTGCAAACGTCGGCGAACTGTTCGTGCAGATGGTTGTTGTCTTGGAAACGTCCCCATCTGTTGACTCAGGGATTGAGACGTGGCTGTATGATGCGTGACAGCCATGCGGGTAAGATGCCTGTCATCTGGACTGCTAGTAATACGAGGGATCCAGCACGGCGTTCCGTATTACCCTCCTGAACCCACCGATTCCATATTCTGCTAACAGTAATTGGATCTCTACGAACGCGAGCAGCAATGTCGCGATACGATAAACCGCAATCGCGATAGGCTACGATCCGACTTTTATTAAAGGCTGAAAGGTGATGGTACGCATTTGTCCTACTTACACGAGGCATCACAACAACGTTTCACACGGCAACGCCGGTCAACTGCTGTTTGTGTATGAGAAATCGGTTGGAAACTTTCCTAATGTCAGCACGTTGTAGGTTGTAGGTTGCGCCAACCTTGTGTGAATGCTCTTAAAAGCTGATCATTTGCATATCACAGCATCTTCTTCCTCTCCGTTAATTTTCGCGTCTGCAGTACGTCATCTTCGTCGTGTAGCAATTTTAATGGCCAGTAGTGTAATAAGTAATTGATTTAGTCCTGCTCCCGCTGCGCCACAACGTTTGCATGCTTGCGTTCAAAATTATAGCTGTTACATCGGTTATTAACGTGCTACCATTTCTCACTTGCAATAACTTATCTCGCAGTTACAGTAATCAGTGATCTTGCAATGTGAATCACTTAAATATGTTACCCAGAAAAATTTATTCTTCAAATTTCATTACTGTACATCAATTAGTTTTTGGTGTTGCGATTTTTTTTTCTTTGGGTGTAGTTTTGGGTGTTCGCATAACCTACCAGAGCGGCCACAAGCGGTGTCCGGGCTGTATGTCCCTCGCCGCCCCCGCCACAGCAGTGGGGACACCACTGTGCGCGCTGAGTTATCGCCGCTGCCGGACCGCCGGTCACACATCACTCACCGCCGGCCATCACTCACGCAGCGCTACGCGGTGCGTGGACGGCGCGCCACGGCCCGCTCTTCCTCCCGCCGCAGCTCGATTGTTTCTGTCCTTCCGGAATATCGCTCCACAGCACTTTCACACTCTCGACGAACTCTGGCAAAACGTGCCGGGTGATTCAAAGCGGAGTCGTTAATATAGTGAGCATACAGTGGTGTCCTTAGGACTTTGGTACGGAGAGCATACGACATTTCTGACGCAGACAGCTTAACCCAAGAACTTGGGCATTTGGTGGCTGTTTTTAAGGAAAATGGATACACCGAGAAGCAGATTCGTCGGGCTACGGAGTTCGGACCACCTCCGGAGGTGTATGAAGAGGAACATAGATCTGTGGCCTTTCTTCCTTATGCTGGAGGCTTACCGTTTAAGACTGGACGATTTTTAAGGAATTTTGACATTAAGACAGTGTTCCGTCCACCTTCTAAAGTGAGAGCTCTGCTCGGCTCTGTGAAAGATGATTTGGGGCTTAGGAAACCCGGTGTGTACAAAATTCCGTGTCAGTGTGGGAAAGCTTACATTGGCCGTTCGATTCGCACAGTGCATGACAGGCGTGTGGAACATCGCCGTCATACGAGGCTACAACAGCCGGAAAAATCGGCAGTAGCAGAACACTGCCTAAATGAGGGACACAGTGTGAAATTTGATGACACTGTGGTACTTGCCCAACATTTCCGGTTTTTGGAACAGTGTCTATAAAGAGGCGGTTGAAATTAGGTTGGCTGATAATTTAATCAACAGAGACAATGGATTTCCTCTTAGCAATGACGTGGAATCCTGTATTATCTCGCATCAAAACTGAACGTTCTTCGGTGCGGCCTTGTTTGCGATATATCGTTGCCAGCAGTGTTTCACTGAGGGCGGCGTCACCTCCCTGTCTTGGGAGGCAGAAACCGTGATGGGCGGAGCATGCGCCGTGTACAGAACGGTGGCCTATATAGCACGTCGATTTGCAACCTGGCGTCAGTTCTCAGCGGGATTCATCAGCAGAAGCAGCATTTTCCTGAAGATGGCGACCAGTTGGATCGCCGAATTATCGAGTCAAGTTGATTTTAGGATCCGGCAGCAAACCCGAAGAGACTTTCAAGTCAATATCGTTATCATCTTACGACGTAAGGTGTTGTCGTCGTTTCATCCAGTTCCCAACTCCTGTAAATTTCCAGCTATTCTCTTCATTTTGCTTTACCTCCCTTATCCCAAATCTTCGATGACGTGTCTTACAAACTCTTTTATAAGCCTGCCCCTACGATTCAACCCCTCTACCATCCCATCAACTTGTTTCCAACACGAACACGTCATATGCACCCTAACATTCTGTCTCTTCCTGTCATAATATTCTTCGTATTGGGCATTCTTTATCACATGCCCCTTGCAAGCTGCGATATCATCGCGAAAGAACAGTGACCCGTATATGTAATAAGTTTCCTTTAATATACGTTTATGATCACAAACTTTTAGTTAACAGATTACCGGTTTCGGTCTTTAATGACCATCATCAGATCTGTTCCATAAAAACGAAGTCCTAATGTACTGCAGCCCTAGTGGCATCGTCAAATGTAGTACTACTGACTAAATGACTCGTGCATGTGACGTTATTTATATGTATGTGATGATGTTGGTGCTGATTCCGCATTTAACACGATACACTATAGCTGCAGCACATTAGGACTTTGTTTTTACGGAACAGATGTGATGATGGTCATTAAAGACCGAAACCGGTAATCTGTTAACTAAAAGTTTGTGAGCATAGACGTAAATTAAACTTACTTGCCCTTTGTTCCTTACTTGATCACTCAACATGGTCTTCAACATTCTGCATTAACACTGTGTTCCAAAGGCTCCCTGTGTCGTCGTCCGCAGAGCGAGTTCCCAGCTTACAGATGGTCCTTCTCAACGGCACCACAAGCTAAAGATAGTCGCTGCCAGGCACAACAATGAATGAGATACGCCGACATAAACCCGCCCTCAACAGGTTCCACACGCCGCCGCTGACAGACACTTACTTACGTCAGAAGGCAGCGCCGCACAGCCACACTCGTTAATCATCGCCTGCGATGGCAACGTCGCCTTATCTCAGATCCAGCTGCGACCTAACAGAACTATCAGTCACAGCTGTATGTCAAAGTTCATAATCAATTGTACACTGAGATGCGACTATCATGCTTTGTTGTATCACAGTCTAAGACATACAGTAACGATAGTTGTTAACGTTGGAGCGACACTAGCGCTCCTAGCGGTGAGAAAGCAGACATTCGCATGCATCGTAACTATAATGTAACTTTTTAATTATTTTCTACTTCACTAACGAAATAGTTGTCATATTTTTGCGTTCCATGTGTCAGTAAGTCATCATGAGACAAGAAGTGTCGTTAAACACACGTGAAAACAGTCGAACCACATTGATTCAATGACATAAGCTACAACTTATTCAAGAAGAAATTCTTTCGAATACGTGCAATTGCTGCTTACTCGGCTGAAAGAGATTGTAAACATATATCTTATTCATAAGAAACTTATGTTTCTATTCTTAAAATCATAGGCACTTTTCAAGACACTTAAAAAATTATCTTGGAATCTAACGATCCGTCCTTTCTCACACTTCACTTGCCTTTCTAATAAACGAATATTTTTGGAATTGTGATTACTTTTTCTTCAGAAGCAAATGTGTTCAAGATTCTTACCATCCGTGGCTCAGATGTAGCAACGATGTCCTACCATTGGTTTCTTCTGTGTTGGGAAGCAGTTTTATTCCTTTTGACGATTTATTATCACGTCTGTGTAGTTTTCTCTTAAGCTACAGGCGTGGTGGTTCATTTGATACGCTAAATAACGTTGGTATTACATTCCATATAAGATTTTTTCAATCCACGTTCACTGATTTGGCTGAAAGTGTAGAAAATAAAATGCCGCTTTCTTGGATAGACATACGACGTATTTCTGCAAAAAGCCAGGTTTTATGGTGTTTACTAGCACTTTATTGTTAATAAATGAAAATGATATTATTCAATCAATATCTGTACACTACAAGAGAATCGTAGGTGAGCTGCTCTTTAATGCACCATTTCCTACATCCCAGGACGATTGTGATAGTAACGGAGGACAATTGTGGTGTCATTTTTTAGTTATTGTCTATTTTTATGGCAATACATACTCTCCCTATTGTAAAAACTGCGTTGCGAATCAGTGTAAACGTTATTATTCTCACTCATCCGATATTGTAGCTTGCTAGCCGCTTAGGGCACTGCTACTGCGGTGGGTAACAAAAAAAGGAGTGTCGCAAGTGTTACGTTACAATGTGGTAGTGTCCAGTAATGACAGATACAGTGTTGAGCGGTAGTAACAAGTACGTAGTGGCATTCCTGTGGACACGGATTGTTTCAAAGTGAAGTACTTTAGACTGCTCAAATTTTAATAAATTGATCTAATACACTAAAGAGCCAAAGCAACCTGGTACACCTGCCTAATACCGCGTAGGGCCCCCGCGAGAAGGCAGAAGTGCCGCAACATGACATGCCACGGACTCGACTAATGACTGAAGTAGTGCTGGAGGGAACTGACACCATTAATCCTTCAAGGCCTTCCATAAATCCGTAAGAGTAGGACGGGGTGGAGATCTCTTCTGAACAGCACGTTGGAAGGCATCCCAAATATGTTCAATAATGTTTGGTGGCCAGCGGAAATGTTTAAACTCAGAACAGTGTTCCTGGAGACACTCTGTAGCAATTCTGGAAGTGTGGGTTGTCGCATTGTCCTGCTGGAATTGCTCAAGTCCGTCGAATGCACAATGGACATGAATGGATACAGGTGATCAGACAGGATGCTGACGTATGTCTCACCTGTTAGAGTCGTATCTAGATGTATCAGGGGCCCATATCACTCCAACTGCGCACGCCCCACACTATTACAGAGCCTCCATCAGCTTGAACAGTACCCTACTGACATGCAGAGTTCGTGGATTCACGAGGTTGTCTCCATAACCGTACACGTCCATCCGCTCGATACAATTAGTAACGAGACTCATCCGACCAGACAACATGTTCCCACTCATCAACAGTCCAATGTCTGTGTTGATGGGACCAGGCGTGGCGTAAAGCTTTGCGCCGTGAGGTCATCAAGGGTACATGAGCGGGCCTTCGGCTCCGAAAGCCCATATCGCTCATGTTTCGTTGAATGGTTCGTACGCTGACACGTGGTGATGGCCCAGCATTGAAATCTGATGCAATTTGCAGAAGTGTTGCATTTGTGTCACGTTGAACGATTTTCTTCAGTCGTCTTTCCGGCCGCCGTGATGTCGGGAATTTGAATTTTTACCGAATTCCTGATATTCACGGTACACTCGTTAAATGGTCGTTAAGAGTAAATCCCCACTCCATCGCTACTCGGAGATGCTGTGACCCATGGAGCATGCTCCGACTATAACACCACGTTCAAACTCACTTAAATCTTTAATACCAGTAGCAGTAGTAACCGATCTAACAACTGTTCCAGACACTTTTTGTCTTCCACAGGCGTTGGAGATCGGAGCGCCGTATTCTGCTGTTTACATATCTCTGTGTTTGAATTTGCATTCCTATACCAGTTTCTTTGGCGCTTCAGTGTATTTCGTGTGTGTTGTACTACCCGTTTGATCTCCTCTAGAAGCAAATCTAGGCTTCCTACAACATATTTACTTTCAACCGCTACGCTTCTGTTTTCCTCACAGCACATTGTGATAATAACTTTCAAAAACGATCGCGTCTCCAAAGATGCATCAGTTTTTTACTGATGATCGTCATTTTGCTTAACTTGAAGCAGATCACGCCCACAGTGGTAAATTATAAATCTAGTACCTACGTTCTTGTAATTCGCTTTCGTTGTCATCTTCGGTGAACGATTGTTCTTCTGAGTTTTTCCTGTACAAAGAAATCTCAAACTTTACAAAATCGTAATAGCTCAAATATCTCAATGGTTTTCCTTAAACTACTGAAATTCAATTTGGTTCTGTATTTTTAAATACTCAAACGTTTGGTTCACAATAATCGTCGTACTTCCACAGCAATATAATTTTCATCTACGCAAAACAGCTACAAAACTTCAACTGGTCCCTGCGACTTAAAAACATGCCTGTCTTATATATCCTATCTTCTCGCTAAGGGAGACAGATAAGTGATTAGAGCCGTAGGCAAATAATGTAGCCTTCTACATTGCTGGTAACAGAAGCATTTAAATTAACTTTACACGTATTTTTCCGTAAGTGTAATAAAATTTGGTGAAAACATTGTTGTAAATGAGTTCATAAAATTTAAATATAGACGTTTCTGGTTAGTTAACTTCAAAATTATTCAATGTAAATCGAATGTAAGTAGCACATAAATGCAAATCGATTCACACAAAGCTGCGGTTTTATGTAAACGGATTGATCGATACCTATCAGTATCGAAGGTTCCCTCATACGCATTAGAATTCACTGAACTGTGAAACCCCCTACGTGCAAAAAGCTATCAGGCTCCAAGAAACTAACTGTGAGCCGGGCATACGTATAAGATGCAACCAGGAATCCCTTGAGGGCAAGCTCACAAAATGTGAATGACGTCTACGACATTCGATGTCCCACAATATTGGCTGCGAATGGTAACAGGGGGCGGGACTGAAGGTATCCAGTGGTAAGTACAAAATGAAGCTACGGTGCATAGTTGAATTTCTCAGTCGACAAGTAACTCACAACAGTGCTACTGGTGTTGATGCAAAGCAGAGCATTGACATCGATAAAGAAAGTAAACATCGCATTGTATCTACAACAACAGCTGTCGAAATTGCCATTTCGTTGCAAAGGAACCCAAGGAATTTGGCGGCGTGAGAAAGATGTAGCTGATGAAGAACTAGCGGTGCTGAAAGCCGAGTCATCGGAATGTTTGGTGTTGCATACGCTCGATTGTGCAGACAATTAATGTTCACGGGGAGTAAAATGATGACGATCGTACTTAACAAGTGACAATGATGATGAAACAGGTGTCTAACCATATAGTTCATCATCCCTGATGGACAGAGAGCCATAAATTCCTCCTCCAGTGAAACATAATATAGACCAGATGGCGTTCACTCTCTGACATATTACGTCTACATCTACATCCATACTCCGCAAGCCACCTGACGGTGTGTGGCGGAGGGAACCTTGAGTATCTCTATCGGTTCTCCCTTCTATTCCATTCTCGTATTGTTCGTGGAAAGAAGGATTGTCGGTATGCCTCTGTGTGGGCTCTAATCTCTCTGATTTTATCCTCATGGTCTCTTCGTGAGATATACGTAGGAGGGAGCAATATACTGCTTGACTCTTCGGTGAAGGTATGTTCTCGAAACTTTGACAAAAGCCCGTACCGAGCTACTGAGCGTCTCTCCCGCAGAGTCTTCCACTGGAGTTTATCTATCATCTCCGTAACGCTTTCGCGATTACTAAATGATCCTGTAACGAAGCGCGCTGCTCTCCGTTGGATCTTCTCTATATCTTCTATCAACCCTATCTGATACGGATCCCACACTGCTGAGCAGTATTCAAGCAGTGGGCGAACAAGCGTACTGTAACCTACTTCCTTTGTTTTCGGATTGCATTTCCTTAGGATTCTTCCAATGAATCTCAGTCTGGCATCTGCTTTACCGACGATCAACATTATATGATCATTCCATTTTAAATCACTCCTAATGCGAAATCCCAGATAATTTAAGGTATTAACTGCTTCCAGTTGCTGACCTGCTATTCTGTAGCTAAATGATAAAGGATCTATCTTTCTGTGTATTCGCAGCACATTACACTTGTCTACATTGAGATTCAATTGCCATTCCCTGCACCATGCGTCAATTCGCTGCAGATCCTCCTGCATTTCAGTACAATTTTCCATTGTTACAACCTCTCGATACACCACAGCATCATCCGCAAGAAGCCTCAGTGAACTTCCGATGTCATCCACAAGGTCATTTATGTATATTGTGAATAGCAACGGTCCTATGACACTCCCCTGCGGCACACCTGAAATCACTCTTACTTCGGAAGACTTCTCTCCATTGAGAATGACATGCTGCGTCCTGTTATCTAGGAACTCCTCAATCCAATCACACAATTGGTCTGATAGTTCATATGCTCTTACTTTGTTCATTAAACGACTGTGGGGAACTGTATCGAACGCCTTGCGGAAGTCAAGAAACACGGCATCTACCTGTGAACCTGTATCTATGGCCCTCTGAGTCTCGTGGACGAATAGCGCGAGCTGGGTTTCACATGACCGTCTTTTTCGAAACCCATGCTGATTCCTACAGAGTAGATTTCTAGTCTCCAGAAAAGTCATTATACTTGAACAAAATACACTCCTGGAAATGGAAAAAAGAACACATTGACACCGGTGTGTCAGACCCACCATACTTGCTCCGGACACTGCGAGAGGGCTGTACAAGCAATGATCACACGCACGGCACAGCGGACACACCAGGAACCGCGGTGTTGGCCGTCGAATGGCGCTAGCTGCGCAGCATTTGTGCACCGCCGCCGTCAGTGTCAGCCAGTTTGCCGTGGCATACGGAGCTCCATCGCAGTCTTTAACACTGGTAGCATGCCGCGACAGCGTGGACGTGAACCGTATGTGCAGTTGACGGACTTTGAGCGAGGGCGTATAGTGGGCATGCGGGAGACCGGGTGGACGTACCGCCGAATTGCTCAACACGTGGGGCGTGAGGTCTCCACAGTACATCGATGTTGTCGCCAGTGGTCAGCGGAAGGTGCACGTGCCCGTTGACCTGGGACCGGACCGCAGTGACGCACGGATGCACGCCAAGACCGTAGGATCCTACGCAGTGCCGTAGGGGACGGCACCGCCACTTCCCAGCAAATTAGGGACACTGTTGCTCCTGGGGTATCGGCGAGGACCATTCGCAACCGTCTCCATGAAGCTGGGCTACGGTCCCGCACACCGTTAGGCCGTCTTCCGCTCACGCCCCAACATCGTGCAGCCCGCCTCCAGTGGTGTCGCGACAGGCGTGAATGGAGGGACGAATGGAGATGTGTCGTCTTCAGCGATGAGAGTCGCTTCTGCCTTGGTGCCAATGATGGTCGTATGCGTGTTTGGCGCCGTGCAGGTGAGCGCCACAATCAGGACTGCATACGACAGAGGCACACAGGGCCAACACCCGGCATCATGGTGTGGGGAGCGATCTCCTACACTGGCCGTACAACACTGGTTATCGTCGAGGGGACACTGAATAGTGCACAGTACATCCAAACCGTCATCGAACCCATCGTTCTACCATTCCTAGACCGGCAAGGGAACTTGCTGTTCCAACAGGACAATGCACGTCCGCATGTATCCCGTGCCACCCAACGTGCTCTAGAAGGTGTAAGTCAACTACCCTGGCCAGCAAGATCTCCGGATCTGTCCCCCATTGAACATGTTTGGGACTGGATGAAGCGTCGTCTCACGCGGTCTGCACGTCCAGCACGAACGCTGGTCCAACTGAGGCGCCAGGTGGAAATGGCATGGCAAGCCGTTCCACAGGACTACATCCAGCATCTCTACGATCGTCTCCATGGGAGAATAGCAGCCTGCATTGCTGCGAAAGGTGGATATACACTGTACTAGTGCCGACATTGTGCATGCTCTGTTGCCTGTGTCTATGTGCCTGTGGTTCTGTCAGTGTGATCATGTGATGTATCTGACCCCAGGAATGTGTCAATAAAGTTTCCCCTTCCTGGGACAATGAATTCACGGTGTTCTTATTTCAATTTCCAGGAGTGTACGTGTTCTAAAATTCTACAACTAATCGACGTTAGAGATATAGGTCTATAGTTCTGCACATCTGCTCGACGTCCCTTCTTGAAAACGGGGATGACCTTTGCCCTTTTCCAATCCTTTGGAACGCTACGCTCTTCTAGAGACCTACGGTACACCACTGCAAGAAGGGTGGCAAGTTCCTTCGCGTACCCTGTGTAAAATTGAACTGGTATCCCATCAGGTCCAGAGGACTTTCCTCTTTTGAGCGATTTTAATTGTTTCTCTATCCCTCTGTCCTCTATTTCGATATCTACCATTTTGTCATCTGTGCGACAATCTAGGAAGGAACTACAGTGCAATCTTCCTCTGTGAAACAACTTTGGAAAAAGACATTTAGTATTTCGGCCTTTAGTCTGTCATCCTCTGTTTCAGTACCATTTTGGTCACAGACTGTCTGGACATTTTGTTTTGATTCACCTACCGCTGTGACATAAGACCAAAATTTCTTAGGATTTTCTGCCAAGTCAGTACATAGAACTTTACTTTCGAATTCATTGAACGCCTCTCGCGTAGCCCTCCTCACACTACATTTCGCTTCGCGTAATTTTTGTTTGTCTGCAAGGCTTTGGCTATGTTTATGTTTGCTATGAAGTTCCCTTTGCTTCCGCAGCAGTTTTCTAACTCGGTTGTTGTACCACGGTGGCTCTTTTCCATCTCTTACGATCTTGCTTGGCACATATTCATCTAACGCAGGAGTCTCAATGCGGTTCGTGTGGCAGTCTGTTGACCAGTCTTGCTTGATTTCCATGAAATGTGGCGGACAGGGCACTTATACGCTAAGCTAGTTTTGATCTCCACGAATCGGTATTCTACGGCTATTTCTTAAGCCCGTGCTCCGTGTCTAGTCCTGTGCAGTTGCGTCATGGGTTAGATTACGCAGCCAGTGTGTGCTCATTTGTTGTTACATTTATCGTTTTTCCGCTGGGCCCCGATTACCCGTAGTGGTACTGGTTGATTCAGAGAACCTTTTCTTGATGAACTTGTGGAGTTGTTACATGACTGGTACGACTTTTTCGTACGAAATCGTTCACATTTGTATGCGACCTTTTGTGTTAGTTAATGTTTTATAAAGACTCCCTCTTAGTTTTCCTTGTTTTCTCGTAGCGCCTGAAGTTGGGGCTTACATCCTGGAGCCCGGTTCGTGTGTACGATTTTATCCAGATAAATAATTTGTCGAGTACAACTGGAGTAGATTTATTCAACATTAAAAACGTTAGTAACAGTTGTAGATGTCCCGCAAAGAGCATATTATTGGCCCGAAGTTTGTTCCGTGAAGGCAGGACGCGCCATTCAGTGTCCCAAAGGTCTAGAATTTTGCTGCATAGGAACGCTCGCAAATCTGTCTCCGGGAGGCCAATGTCCAGAGACGGTGTACTGGTGGCCTCTTTCGCCAGGCGGTCAACATTCTCATTGCCGGGTATCCCAACATGGCCTGGGGTCCGCACGAAGACTACAGAGCGGCCGCAACAGGCAAGAGTATGCAGGGACTCCTGGATAGGCATCACCAGACGGGAACGAGGAAAACACTGGTCGAGAGATCGTAAACCCCTCAGTGAATCGCTACAGATAACGAAGGACTCACCTGAGCAGGAACGGAGATACTCTAGAGCACGAAAGATGGCGACCAGCTCAGCAGTGTAAACGCTGCAGCGAGCCGGCAAGGCACGTTGTTCGCAATGGTCCCCTAGAGTTAGCGCATAACCGACACGACCAGCAACCATCGAACTGTCAGTGTAAACAATGCCAGAGCCCTGATACGTTGCGAGGATGGAAAGAAAGCGGCGGCGGAAAGCCTCCGGGGGGACTGAGTCCTTCGGGCCCTGTGCCAATTCCAGCTGAAGGCGAGGGCGAGGCACACACCACGGGGGTGTATGCAGAGGTGCGCGGAAAGGAGGCGGAAGAGGTAAAGCCCCAAGCCCGGAGAGAAGCTCTCGGACACGGACCGCGATCGTATAACCAGCCCTGGGCCTGCGTTCTGGAAGACGGACGTGCGACTGTGGGAATAGTAGCCGATAGTTAGGATGCCCGGGCAAGCTGAAAACATGGGCAGCATAAGAAGCCAGCAAACGTTGGCGGCGGAATCGCAGTGGAGGGACACCCGCCTCCACAAGTATGCTGTCCACTGGGCTGGTCCGGAAAGCACCAGTGGCAAAGCGTATCCCGCTATGGAGGATTGGGTCCAGCACCCGCAACGCAGATGGGGATGCTGAGCCATAAGTCAGGCTCCCATAATCCAGACGAGACTGGATTAACGCCTGGTAGAGCCGTAACAGGGTAGATCGGTCGGCGCCCCAGCGGGTGTGGCTCAAGCATCTCAGAGCATTTAGATGCCGACAACACGCCTGTTTAAGCTGCCGAATGTGAGGCAGCCAAGTCAGCCGGGCATCAAAAACTACACCCAAAAACCTGTGGGTCTCCACCACAGCAAGGAGGTCGTCGGCAAGATAAAGCCGCGGTTCAGGATGGACTCTTCGGCGCCGGCAGAAATGCATAACGCGGGTCTTGGCAGCCGAAAACTGAAAACCATGCGCTACAGCCCAAGACTGCGCCTTGCGGATAGCGCCCTGTAGCTGATGCTGCTACTTAAACTGCTCTGGGTACCACTGACGCGCGGGTGGCTCTGCTGTAGAGGACATTGCCACTCTGACTGTCACCACTCTCCTGTTGCCAAAAGTCGATTTATTAGTTTTGAAGTAACTTAATCATTTGGACACCTGTTCACGTTTTCAGAACACTTGGCACAGTGAGTAGGTGACTCAATGCAGGTAGAGGAAGCAACGGTAGAACTTGCATAAACTGTTTTCATAATTCTCATCTTTTATTCTTCTTCTTTGTTGTAAGTTGTAGGTTCGTAGTTCATTCTGAAATGCAACTTTGTATAATGTTCTAGAGAATGCTCAGATTCATTTTGTTCTTTTAAAAAATAATATAAACACTGGTGGACTCGTTGCCGAATAGATACATTTTCAGCCATTTCACTTCACAATACAAATCAATATCAACCACCATGGTAACACAACTTGTACTCCATTCTCGCACTTCAAACTCGTATTACGAGTGGAGTTTTACTACTAACAACATGTACCAAAGAAAATACTGCCATATATCGATCTATTTGTGCAAAATCATCTTTGAAACGTGTATTACAAAAATAAAATGCAAATAATTGTTCATCATTGCTTATCTTCTTAAGAAGTCCATAATTATAATCGTAATTATATTAAGCGTTTATACGAGGCCTGTTCAGAAAGTAAGCTCCGATTGATTGCCAAATTGAAACCACAGTGAACATCAGAAATGTTTTACTTGTAACAATTAGCTACACCTTTCAGCTACTTCTCTACGTAGTCGCCGTTCTGACTTAGACTTTTGTCATAGCGTTGTACCAACTTTTCAATAGCCTCATCATAGAAGGCAGCCGCCAGTGCTTTCCGCCAATTCTCCACGCTGGCCTACACCTCGTTGTCTGTGTCAAAATGTTGTCTTCAAAGACAGCGGTTCATGTGACCAGAGATGAAACTCAGGGGGAGACAATTGCGGACTGTATTGTGGGTAATCTCACATTTCCATTTGAAAACGATGCAGGAGCATCTTCATTGCCCCTGCAGAATGCGGCTGAGAATTGTCTTGAAGAAGAAACAGCACGACAGTTATGTAATGTTAGCTGCATAGCTTCAGGCGAAATTTCTCACCAGGCCCTCGTACTTGGCGGCAGACACTATTTTCTAGACATCTTTACGCACTCACTGCGAGCTCAGAAATGAGAAGAGCGACGTGATGCTAACTGGGTTTATACTAGAGACACTACCCAACACATCTGTGCAAAGCTTTATCGGATTTTCATAGTCGTTTCCATTTCGCGACCGATCGGAGCTTACTTTCTGAACGCCCCTCGTATATGTTTACGTTTATACATTTTCGTGTAGCCGTATGGTAGTGGATTTTTGGGTTTTGAGTTCAATTGGGAATCGGTCATTTCATGCTATCCAAGACAGGTTAGTACATTTATCTCACCGTAACCAGTTTTACTACAGTACGGTGATGCCGCTGCAACTCCAAACCTAAGTCCAAACTCTTAAGTGCGCTCTCCAGACCGCGGCTTCAGCATCCCGAGCATGCTCTCCAAACTCCTTCCATAGAGAGCTCTTGCCATCGTCTTCTCATTTCACTAGCAACTCCCTGCATCCAGCAATATTTTGCCAGCAAGCCGTACATGTTTGCCGACGCTGAAATGTGATAGCCTACAGTCCAATAGCGTGGATTCCTTCCCAAGACAACAACAACGATACCAGTCCAATCATTTCGTAAAACAGCCTTCCCACATCTAAAAGAAACACTCACTTCTGTTCCATGTCCGTGTCGGCCGCTGTGGCCGAGCGGTTCTAGGCGCTTCAGTCCGGAACAGCGCTGCTGCTGCGGTCGCTGGTTCGAATCCTGTCTCAGGCGTGGCTGCGTGTGATGTCCTTGGGTTAGTTAGGTTTAAGTAGCTCTACGTCTACGGGACTGATGGCCTCAGATGTTAAGTCCCATATTGCTTGGAGCCATCTGAACCATATCCGTGATGTCACTGACTAATTCGCCATATACACGTATTCACGCCCAGCACTAGCCTCGCATATGAGATCCTCTGATAGTACAGAGCTGCTCACGAGGTTATCCACATTATTTGAGCCCTTCATGTTTCTTTGGGAAAACGAGCGATGGTTATCTGCAAAAGGTTGCATAGAAACACAGGTAAGCGGCGCTCTCTCGCAGTTTCCAGGACGCCTCGGCCACTGTTCTACAGGTAGTTAGGCCCACGTTTTATAACGCACGAGGGCCGTTGTGTCTTCCGGCTGCGTGCTGGTGACCCAGCTTCCGAGACTACAGGCACAAGAGGCCGCAGTCTCCACCACTCACGACAGAGCTCCGCTGTCGTTTTGCAGAAGTCTGCCTGCACTGTACCAAATCCGAGGCGCTGTGCTTTGCCACATTCAAGAAAGTCATCCGGAATACAGAATGTTCCAGCACCAAGTTAAAATGGAAAGAAATGAGACTAGAGTGAGCACAGTATGTCCGGGCGCTGGGTTTCGATGTACTGTAACAAACATTGCCCCTGTAATCCACACCGTTATCGCTTTCTCATTCCTTAATCAGCTTCATATAGAATGAAAAAGGCTTGCGGAATAGCTTTCCGTAGTTCAACATCAGAATATGTTTTACACCCACACAGGGCTGTGCTCTAAAACATAGCTTTCCATGAATCTTTTAAGTGTCTCATTGTTATATTCCTTGAATGTTGGTATCTTTTTCCATTTATAGAAAGCGTTTTTGCCATCTTTGGTCTTTGCCACTACTTGTTTTCCCTTCCTTACCCTGTGTACATACTAAATTTTTCCCACTCATCAGTACTTTAACATATAGCATCTCTCACGCACAGCTATACATAAGGTTGCAACATTATGAAGAGACGATTCCTGACCTACGAGAAGCGTTCAGAAGACAATTTTAATATTATTGTCTTCCAGTATTTGTAGTGTATGAAATTTAAGATTCATGTCCATATTTGATACTGGTGGACATTGTGTCCAAGTTCCAGCATATGGCACAAGTGTCCATCACAACAATGAAATCAACCATCAGGGTGCTCACTAATGTCTTAATGGTCCCCTCCTTCCCCCCCGCTCCCACCCCCGGCCCCTTTCCCCGACCCCATTTACAGCGCCGGAGTTACAGGCGTTTTGTCGCTACATTGGTATCCAGAACCTGAGGGCCATTCCCTTCTACGTAGCGTTCTACTCAGAGGCAGAGCGGATGGTCAGAACATTTGACACAAATGAGGAAGGCAGTGTTAGATACGCCAGTGGATAAAATGTTGCTTCTCACGTCTTAGCCACATACTACATGCGGCCGTTAGATGGGCATCAGCCATCGGAGCTCTTGCATGGACGACCGTCCTACTCATTGTTGGATCTCTTGCGCCCTACCTCCCGCCCCTGCAGTCATATATCCCACAACGTTCGCATAAGGGTGTGTTGCTTTGGCCTTTACATTTAGGCATCGACCATTGTGAAAGCCCAACACAACTTTTTGAGGTCGCAGTCAGAGACAATAAGTGTACAAGGCACAGGAACTTATTATTCTAGCGACGTGAACCTAGCCAGTCGTCATCTAAGGAGGCCTACGACTTTACGGGTAACGCCAGTATTTTCCTTCTGCGCGGCAGGCAATGCGAATCGCCACCCCCGTACGGTCATTCTTACTCGTAGTTAAGGTCGCGGCAGCGGTCACCTTACACAGTGCTGATAGTGCAACCAATGGACTTTGAGCCACTCCCACCTTAACATCCCGTACAAACCGGCGAACAATGGTTGTTGTATTTTGGATCTCCCTTGACTTCTGTAGCCACACCAGAGGATACTGACGTCCAGACGGAGCCACTGGCTGGACTTCCACTGTCTCTCTCTCCCCTCCCGAAAATTTTAAGACAGAGACCTAGGCACATACACCTTCTGATTCCGGTTGAACAGGTGAAGGATGAGGTATCTGCGACTGCCACTAATGCCATGGCAACGAAGAACGCAGAACCAACGATGCTGACAGCCAGCGGACTGGTCACGGTAACCTCTCATGGCGTGTGTATTGCAAAGAGCCTCTGGCGTCTGAGGTGACTAGGTAAGGCGATCGCCGGCTCTATTAAACTGTGTGTTCACAAGATTAAAAGCCGGATCTGCTAACCTTCTGCCAGACACAGATAGTTGCTTCTTTAGGGGTATCTCGCTTTCGGTTTGGTCTCTTGACTCACTATGTGTGCTGTAAACGTTCTAGGCTTGTGTACGGTATCGATTGGTTTAGTTTGTTAGTGGGCTGTTTAGGTTTTTATATTGGTAACGCCACGTAGCGCTCTGTATGAAAATCACTGGCTGTGCTGTGTGCAGTCTGTGGCTGGTTGGCATTGTTCAAAAATTCTCTATTGTAGCCAGACCCGCTAACCTTCTGCCAGACAGAGATAGTTGCTTCTTTAGGGGTATCTCGCTCTCGGTTTGGTCTCTTCACTCACTATGTGTGCTGTAAACGTTCTAGGCTTGTGTACGGCATCGATTGGTTTAGTTTGTTAGTGGGCTGTTTAGGTTTATATATTGGTAACGCCACGTAGCGCTCTGTATGAAAATCACTGGCTGTGCTGTGTGCAGTATGTGGCTGGTTGGCATTGTTCAAAAATTCTCTAGTGTAGCCAGACCTGCTAACCTTCTGCCAGACAGAGATAGTTGCTTCTTTAGGGGTATCTCGCTCTCGGTTTGGTCTCTTCACTCACTGTTGTTGTTGTTGTGGTCTTCAGTCCTGAGACTGGTTTGATGCAGCTCTCCATGCTACTCTATCCTGTGCAAGCTTTTTCATCTCCCAGTACCTACTGCAACCTACATCCTTCTAAATCTGCTTAGTGTATTCATCTCTTGGTCTCCCTCTACGATTTTTACCCTCCACGCTGCCCTCCAATACTAAATTGGTGATCCCTTGATGCCTCAGAACATGTCCTACCAACCGATACCTTCTTCTGGTCAAGTTGTGCCACAAACTTCTCTTCTCCCCAATCCTATTCAATACTTCCTCATTAGTTATGTGATCTACCCATCTAATCTTCAGCATTCTTCTGTAGCACCTCGTTTCGAAAGCTTCTATTCTCTTCTTGTCCAAACTATTTATCGTCCATGTTTCACTTCCATACATGGCTACACTCCATACGAATACTTTCAGAAATGACTTCCTGACACTTAAATCAATACTGGATGTTAACAAATTTCTCTTCTTCAGAAACGCTTTCCTTGCCATTGCCAGCCTACATTTTATATCCTCTCTACTTCGACCATCATCAGTTATTTTGCTCCGCAAATAGCAAAACTCCTTTACTACTTTAAGTGCCTCATTTCCTAATCTAATTCCCTCAGCATCACCCGACTTAATTAGACTACATTCCATTATCCTTGTTTTGCTTTTGTTGATGTTCATCTTATATCCTCCTTTCAAGACACTGTCCATTCATTCAACTGCTCTTCCAAGTCCTTTGCTGTCTCTGACAGAATTACAATGTCATCGGCGAACCTCAAAGTTTTTATTTCTACTCCATGAATTTTAATACCTACTCCGAATTTTTCTTTTGTTTCCTTTACTGCTTGCTCAATATACAGATTGAACAACATCGGGGAGAGGCTACAACCCTGTCTTACTCCCTTCCCAACCACTGCTTCCCTTTCATGTCCCTCGACTCTTATAACTGCCATCTGGTTTCTGTACAAATTGTAAATAGCCTTTCGCTCCCTGTATTTTACCCCTGCCACCTTTAGAATTTGAAAGAGAGTATTCCAGTCAACATTGTCAAAAGCTTTCTCTAAGTCTACAAATGCTAGAAACGTAGGTTTGCCTTTCCTTAATCTTTCTTCTAAGATAAGTCGTAAGGTCAGTATTGCCTCACGTGTTCCAGTGTTTCTACGGAATCCAAACTGATCTTCCCCGAGGTTGGCTTCTACTAGTTTTTCCATTCGTCTGTAAAGAATTCGTGTTAGTATTTTGCAGCTGTGACTTATTAAGCTGATAGTTCGGTAATTTTCACATCTGTCAACACCTGCTTTCTTTGGGATTGGAATTATTATATTCTTCTTGAAGTCTGTGGGTATTTCGCCTGTTTCATGCATCTTGCTCACCAGATGGTAGAGTTTTGTCAGGACTGGCTCTCTCACGGCCGTCAGTAGTTCCAATGGAATATTGTCTACTCCGGGGGCTTTGTTTCGACTCAGGTCTTTCAGTGCTCTGTCAAACTCTTCACGCAGTATCATATCTCCCATTTCATCTTCATCTACATCCTCTTCCATTTCCATAATATTGCCCTCAAGTACATCGCCCTTGTATAGACCCTCTATATACTCCTTCCACCTTTCTGCTTTCCTTTCTTTGCTTAGAACTGGATTTCCATCTGAGCTCTTGATATTCATACAAGTCGTTCTCTTATCTCCAAAGGTCTCTTTAATTTTCCTGTAGGCGGTATCTATCTTACCCCTAGTGAGATAGGCCTCTACATCCTTACATTTGTCCTCTAGCCATCCCTGCTTAGCCATTTTGCAATTCCTGTCTATCTCATTTTTGAGACGTTTGTATTCCTTTTTGCCTGTTTCACTTACTGCATTTTTATATTTTCTCCTTTCATCAATTAAATTCAATATTTCTTCTGTTACCCAAGGATTTCTACTAGCCCTCGTCTTTTTACCTACTTGATCCACTGCTGCCTTCACTACTTCATCCCTCAAAGCTACCCATTCTTCTTCTACTGTATTTATTTCCCCCATTCCTGTCAATTGCTCCCTTATGCTCTCCCTGAATCTCTGTACAACCTCTGGTTCTTTTAGTTTATCCAGGTCCCATCTCCTTAAATTCCCACCTTTTTGCAGTTTCTTCAGTTTTAATCTACAGGTCATAACCAATAGATTGTGGTCAGAGTCCACATCTGCCCCTGGAAATGTCTTACAATTTAAAACCTGGTTCCTAAATCTCTGTCTTACCATTATATAATCTATCTGATACCTTTTAGTGTCTCCAGGGTTCTTCCATGTATACAACCTTCTTTCATGATTCTTAAACCAAGTGTTAGTTATGATTATGTTGTGCTCTGTGCAAAATTCTACCAGGCGGCTTCCTCTTTCATTTCTGTCCCCCAATCCATATTCACCTACTATGTTTCCTTCTCTCCCTTTTCCTACACTCGAATTCCAGTCACCCATGACTATTAAATTTTCGTCTCCCTTCACAATCTGAATAATTTCTTTTATTTCATCATACATTTCTTCAATTTCTTCGTCATCTGCAGAGCTGGTTGGCATATAAACTTGTACTACTGTAGTAGGTGTGGGCTTCGTATCTATCTTGGCCACAATAATGCGTTCACTATGCTGTTTGTAGTAGCTTACCCGCATTCCTATTTTCCTATTCATTATTAAACCTACTCCTGCATTACCCCTATTTGATTTTGTGTATATAACCCTGTAGTCACCTGACCAGAAGTCTTGTTCCTCCTGCCACCGAACTTCACTAATTCCCACTATATCTAACTTCAACCTATCCATTTCCCTTTTTAAATTTTCTAACCTACCTGCCCGATTAAGGGATCTGACATTCCATGCTCCGATCCGTAGAACGCCAGTTTTCTTTCTCCTGATAACGACATCCTCTTGAGTAGTCCCCGCCCGGAGATCCGAATGGGGGACTATTTTACCTCCGGAATATTTTACCCAAGAGGACGCCATCATCATTTAATCATACAGTAAAGCTGCATGCCCTCGGGAAAAATTACGGCTGTAGTTTCCCCTTGCTTTCAGCCATTCGCAGTACCAGCACAGCAAGGCCGTTTTGGTTAATGTTACAAGGCCAGATCAGTCAATCATTCTGACTGTTGCCCTCGCAACTACTGAAAAGGCTGCTGCCCCTCTTCAGGAACCACACGTTTGTCTGGCCTCTCAACAGATACCCCTCCGTTGTAGTTGCACCTACGGTACGGCTATCTGTATCGCTGAGGCACGCAAGCCTCCCCACCAACGGCAAGGTCCATGGTTCATGGGCGGGTCTTCACTCACTATGTGTGCTGTAAACGTTCTAGGCTTGTGTACGGCATCGATTGGTTTAGTTTTAGTCTTCACTCACTATGTGTGCTGTAAACGTTCTAGGCTTGTGTACGGCATCGATTGGTTTAGTTTGTTAGTGGGCTGTTTAGGTTTATATATTGGTAACGCCACGTAGCGCTCTGTATGAAAATCACTGGCTGTGCTGTGTGCAGTCTGTGGCTGGTTGGCATTGTTCAAAAATTCTCTATTGTAGCCAGACCTGCTAACCTTCTGCCAGACAGAGACAGTTGCTTCTTTAGGGGTATCTCGCTCTCGGTTTGGTCTCTTCACTCACTATGTGTACTGTAAACGTTCTAGGCTTGTGTACGGCATCGATTGGTTTAGTTTGTTAGTGGGCTGTTTAGGTTTATATATTGGTAACGCCACGTAGCGCTCTGTATGAAAATCACTGGCTGTGCTGTGTGCAGTCTGTAGCTGGTTGGCATTGTTCAAAAATTCTCTATTGTAGCCAGACCTGCTAACCTTCTGCCAGACAGAGATAGTTGCTTCTTTGGGGTATCACGCTCTCCGTTTGGTCTCTTCACTCACTATGTGTGCTGTAAACGTTCTAGGCTTGTGTACGGCATCGATTGGTTTAGTTTGTTAGTGGGCTGTTTAGGTTTATATATTGGTAACGCCACGTAGCGCTCTGTATGAAAATCACTGGCTGTGCTGTGTGCAGTCTGTGGCTGGTTGGCATTGTTCAAAAATTCTCTATTGTAGCCAGACCTGCTAACCTTCTGCCAGACAGAGATAGTTGCTTCTTTAGGGGTATCTCGCTCTCCGTTTGGTCTCTTCACTCACTATGTGTGCTGTAAACGTTCTAGGCTTGTGTACGGCATCGATTGGTTTAGTTTGTTAGTGGGCTGTTTAGGTTTATATATTGGTAACGCCACGTAGCGCTCTGTATGAAAGTCACTGGCTGTGCTGTGTGCAGTCTGTGGCTGGTTGGCATTGTTCAAAAATTCTCTATTGTAGCCAGACCTGCTAACCTTCTGCCAGACAGAGATAGTTGCTTCTTTAGGGGTATCTCGCTCTCGGTTTGGTCTCTTCACTCACTATGTGTGCTGTAAACGTTCTAGGCTTGTGTACGGCATCGATTGGTTTAGTTTGTTAGTGGGCTGTTTAGGTTTATATATTGGTAACGCCACGTGGCGCTCTGTATGAAAATCACTGACTGTGCTGTGTGCAGTCTGTGGCTGGTTGGCATTGTTCAAAAATTCTCTCTTGTAGCGGCAATTGGCTGTTAACAGCGCGTAGCGTTGCGCAGTTGGAGGTTAGCCGCCAGCAATGGTGCATGTGGGGAGAGAGATGGCGGAGTTTTGAGAGCGGATGATCTGGACGTGTGTCCATCAGAGACAGTACATTTGTAAGACTGGATGGCATGAACTGATGTATATATTATGACTTTTGAACTCTATTAAGGTAAATACATTACTTGTTCTTTATCAAAATCGTTCATTTGCTAACTATGCGTACCAGTAGTTAGTCCCTTCAGTAGTTAGAATCTTTTATTTAGCTGGCAGTAGTGGCGCTCGCTGTATTGCAGTAGCTCGAGTAACGAAGATTTTTGTGAGGTAAGTGATTCATGAAAGGTATAGGTTATTGTAAGTCAGGGCCATTCTTTTGTAGGGATTTTTCAAAGTCAGATTGCGTTGCGCTAAAAATATTGTGTGTGAGTTTAGTGTTGATCGGAATAGTTAAACAGCAAAATGTGTGAGTACGTTCAGTTCTGTTCAGCTGTTTGAAAATCAAATAATGTAAGAGATTTATCAGCACAGTAATTCATTAAATTTTCTAAGGGGACGTTTCAAGTTCTTTGGACATTAGAGCTCTCACTGTTGACTGTACGGGCCTGACAGCGTGAGGTATTTTCCTCCACTTTTGCAATTTTACATTTTGAAACCAGTACCCTGGAAACGAGTTGTAAAAACCCAGTTCCAACGTCCTCGATTATCTGGTGTACATACATCTCTGTCGTCTTCTACAATTTTTTGTTCACCAATGATCTCTGTAGTACCACGCGAATTATTCTCTGGTGTCTGATTACGTGTCCCATCAACCTGTACCGCCTTTTATTTACTATTTTCAACACGCTTCTTTCCTCAGCGATTCTGCGTGGAAAGACTTCATTTTAAGCAATTTTTAGGCACCCTCACGACTCCAGTTTCTTTGTTCCCTCTTTTTATCACATCACCAGAGGTGACCATTCAGTTCTGTAGCATCCTGCCCTCAAGATAAGCTTTCTCAGAAGTTTCTTCCTGATATTAAGGTCAATATTTCATGAAAGTACACCTATTTTCGATGAGCAATGCTCTCTTTCCCTTTATCAGTCCGATTTGTGTGTCCTTCTTTATTTATTTGTCAAGCGTTATATTGCTTCTAAGGTAGCAGAAGTTCTTCATTTATTACGTGGTATCCAATTTTGACACCAAATTTGTAGTTAATCTCAATTAATCAGCGTGAATGTACCATCCCATCCTCTTTCTTTGGTTTACTTTCAGGCCAACATATATGCTCAGTGGGCAGTTCGTTCCACTCAGGAGGTCACATAATCCTCAGTTACTCCCACAGAAGATAGCAATGTCACGCCACACCATCTAAGATTTATGGAATTTTGAAGTCGATAATAATACGACCATAGTATAGTCATGGAAGAATGATAGTTGCTCGATTAATGGTGAAGCTCCATCTTGTGACTTGCATACATGAAAAGGAGAACAGGGCTTATGATGATGAATCTGTGGACACTAGACTCCTAGTCTATCTGTGGAAGAAAGCTGAACTGTCAGTTCAATAAAACTGCTACTGTAGTGATGTCAACTATCGGGCATATGTACGACATTAAACATACGGAGCAACAGCTAACAACTAATGTAGTGAGTCGCTTTTCTTTTGCACGCCCTTGGTACCGTAAATTTTGCCTTTCAGAACAGAGAGGTTATAAAAAGGGAATCCTAAATTTCTTATTAAAGTCGAGGAGTGTTATTAAAATCGAGGATAAATTACAAAACCTAAAGAGGACAGAGCCGTATCTTCGCGTCTTTAAACGTTAAATGACAAGGTAGCCCTGTTGAATGGCACTGCAACTTCACAACTACTTTTGTGATATTTACTGTATCTGTGTAAGGGATATTCGGCTGACTTCGAAAGACCTGCCACGGTTCATGTCGAGCACTAATTAACACCACGTGATATTATCCTAAGGCACACGTTTCCATTTTCCTTTGGTTTAAGAATTAATTTTATGTTAGATGTAACGTTAATCTGACATTTGACTAAGTTTATATAAGAAAAATTTCTCATCACCTCAACTGCCTTGAGCTTTACTGTCGCTATTTGAAGAGTTATTCATTTTACACCTCATTAATTCCCTTTTATTTACCACAGACATACCGGAAAATAGTTTTTCTCTGTATAAATTAATTGGTGGATATGAAGAGTGTTTCATTACCAAGCATCGCTCTGACTGTTTGCTACCTTTGTGGAGATATGGGATCATTAAAATTTCATTACTTTCGGAACTCATGCCAATCAGCAGCATCAGTATGAGGGCTGAGTTGTAAGGACACGAATACGCTCTTGTGTTCGATGGCATGCAAGCAGGCAGCCTGCGAATGTCATCTTGAGGAATTCCGTGTTATGCCCGAAACACAAGTGGAGTTAGTTCCTGGTTGCAAGCTTATACGAAGGTACTTCCATAGCATCCCAGACATAGCAAGTCAGAGGATCGTGTAAGCCACCAGAGTTCCGTACATTCATTAAGGCATATGAACTGCGAACTGCAGTGTGAGATTTTGTAGTGTCCTGCTGGAATATCATGCAGTATAATGTCTATGAAGGATACGACACCGCCGGCCGCGGTGGTCTCGCGGTTCTAGGCGCGCAGTCAGGAACCGCGCGACTGCTACGGTCGCAGGTTCGAATCCTGCCTCGGGCATGGATGTGTGTGATGTCCTTAGGTTAGTTAGGTTTAAGTAGTTCTAAGTTCTAGCGGACTGATGACCACAGCTGTTAAGTCCCATAGTGCTCAGAGCCATTTGAACCATTTTTGAAGGATACGACAGTACGGCTTCGCAATTCGTATTGAGTCTCCGTTTCATATATACCAATTCCTTCCTAGTATTGTATTAAATAGCTTCATACATAAGCAGCAGATGTATGAGACCCTAAAACCGCTCTTTCCTGTGAGATTATCTGTAGGTCCTCTACGGGCACGTTGCCTTTCATCTGACCGCCACAGACAGAAGCGAGACTTACCGCTGATCAACACAGAGTGGCCCCATAAAATGTAAGACTCTATTGTCTGTGGTATGTCAGTGGACCCTACGTGTGGCAGCCGTAGATCTTAATCTAGCAACTGGCTACTGGCTATCTGTTCCCGACAGTTCGTGGTGACAGGACATTTCTGCCCGCAACCCCTGCCCGGGTTTCAGCTAGTGCCATCCATCTGCTTGTGAAACGAATCTACGATCTTCTTACGTTAACCTTCTGTTTATATCCGTACCTCCTCTTTCCCCCCGCTGTAATCCTGAGTCTGATGCGTCACTGGCGGTCCTTCCGTGTCCATCATGACAATGACTCGATCGTTCTCAAAGTCCGAAAAATAGCTGTAAGCTGAACACGGCACGTGTTCGGGCTTACTGTGTTGCGATGTCCACCTGAAAATTGGCAATAACTGTAGACACACCAAATACCAAACATGGACTCACACGAGTCATCACCTTGCTTCCTTCTGCTCAGAAAATACTGAAAACAGGTTCGTGTAATGATAAAATTGTAATCAGTATACCCCACAGGGATGGAAGTACTGGAGTGTGCATTGTGACGTAAATAAGTAACGTTATTACGTCTACAACCGTCGTCACCTCAGGTAATAATGGATAGAATACAGGGAGTCCAGAAATTCCCATTACAGAGTTCTAGGACTCGTAGAGAGGAGTCAGAACGTAATATTTTGAGTAGGAACCCACGTCTGGAAACGTACCGTTTCTGTGCTACAGAGGTTTGAAAACATGTTGGTAATGCAACAACTTTTACAAGTGATTTATGAGGCGTGACCCACTACATCACTTGTTTCACTATTCCACTCATTAATAACCAAAGATATTTGCTCGTGTACTCGTTGACGGGCAATCTTCAACATGATGCGGTACGGCCTCTTCGACTTTGGGTGTGCGGCGTCTTGGAGCACCAGATTCACGCCTGCTGACGGTGAATGTACCCTGTCTCGAAGCCGTTGCGTTATTGTGATGAAAAAGGTATGCGATGGGGTCATACATTGTGGATAACAATCTCGATAAAGGCGACAAGTAGTTCTTCCAATACTGTGAGCTTCACCATACGGAAGGATATGTAGGTGCATTCTATGAATGTGAACACAACCATGCTGCTCTAAAACTCACAGATATGTGAAAGAGGCTCGAATCAGATCAGAGAGATAGGGGAGACGTAAAATAACATCAGCTAGTCCTATGTAATCACCCCCCGCCATGACTACCTTGCTGCATACCTACATGGTAAATATGTTTTCAAATGGCTGTAGCACGCTAAAGACACGTTTCAGGACATTGGTTCCACTTCAGAAAATTGTCTATCCAGTCCTCCCTACAAATCCAGAAGTTTATAATAGGAATTTCTAACAAACTGTATGTCCACTTGTACGTCATCAGAAAGTTCATATACTGGTAGACAGCTAATACTAGCTAATACACCTGATATTTTTCCAAATTTTAATCAGTACAAATATCTCTTCCGAATATTCTGTGTTCATGATTAGTAGCATGTGTCGTTAAACAGTTACAAGTACATTTCTGGACTCTTAAATAACGAATAGATGACAATTCGTACAGTTTCATGTAACTGAGATCTAATAATACCATTGTTATACGCACACCACTTATCTTCAAGTCCTCTACTGGAGGATATACGACTGATACACTTTCGTTTTCGTGTTGTGTACAGACACAAGTATTGATAAGCATTATTTACACCGAGCGAGGTGGTGCAGTGGTTAGCACACTGGACTCGCATTCGGGAGGACGACGGTCCAATCCCGTCTCCGGCCATCCTGATTTAGGTTTTCCGTGATTTCCCTAAATCGTTTCAGGCGAATGCCGAGATGGTTCCTTTGAAAGGGCACGGCCGATTTCCTTCCCAATCCTTCCCTAACCCGAGCTTGCGCTCCGTCTCTAATGACCTCGTTGTCGACGGGACGTTTAACACTAACCACCACCACCACCATTATTTACATATATACTGAGATATGAGAACGATGTATCTCATACACATTAGTATCTATTGTGTTACTCAGCAGTATTATTCGTGAATATTTTTTGTGCTGATTTCGCGAGATGTAGTATAATTTAATTTATTTACAATAATAATTTATTTAGAATAATACATCAAGACACTTTTTTAGTATTGACTTTGAGAGAGGACAAGTCACTCTCTCACTTATTTTCATATTAAGGCTATTCTCTAATTAATGTTGTTATTACATCGTTTTCAGTGACACAACAGGAAGTTATCAACGTGAGCAGACCTTGAAGGGAGTATGTACGTTGTTAATGCATGTGGGATCTTCACGGTAGCTCTCCTTCGAATAGTATTTTCTGGAGCTGAGAACAAACAGGTAGTTTGGTTATTTAACAATATATCTCACCTTGGACATTCGAGTCTTGTGTGAACTTGAGTGTCCAGCACTGCTCTTTCACTACAACCCTGTAAGTCCCACGTTAATACATTTTGGAACCATTTACACGAAGAAACCCACAGCGCTGCCACTAGTTTTAACAATTACATCACCATTTCAGAAGTCATTAACTGGCCAGCTTCCACTATTTTGGCGTCTTTGCCTCTCGAACTGCTATTGCTGTCGGCTACCAATACAGGTACTACCTTTGCCTCTCGAATCACTAATATAGACCATCGCTTGTGCAATGGTAACCGAAAATATTTTTAAACTATCATGTATAAGCAGTACTGTAATAACAAATGACGACTATTCAACCCGCATCGTCTTAAATCTAGTTGCTGCGTCAAAAAAATTAAGATGACGAAATATCCGTGGCGTCGACTAGAATATACCAAAACACATTTGTCACTTTGGTAGCGTTTGGCACAGGTGATTCTGGTCTAACAGTTCCGACTTCCGTCAGTATATTTCGTCCAATGATTTGTTCAACGGTAGCAATCACTCCTTTAAATCTGGAAGCAGCAGCTTGCTCCTTAGTTCACTTTCAGGAGTCCGCCAACTAAGTATGTCTTCCCGCGTCCAGACCACGCTAAGAGCGCATGTCGTGCAGTACGTCGACAATCACTTTCGGCGCTCTCTTATTCAAAGATCTCTTAATATCTCTTCGCAACATATACATGTTGTTGTTATGGTCTCCGGGTTACAAGCTGATCTTCCCCAGCCGGCTTCTGTTCAGATTTCGTGTTAGTATTATGCAACCATGATTTATTAAACTGGTAATTCAGTAATATTCATAACTGTCGGCACCTGCTGTCTTTGGAATTGGTATTACTATACTCATCTTGAAGTCTGAAGGTATTTTACCTTCTATACACAGTGGCGACAAAAGTCATTGGATAGCGATATGTACAAATCGGATGGTGATAGTATCGCGTACACAAGGTACAGAAGGGCAGTGCATTGGCGAAGCTATCATTTGTACACAGGTGGTTCATGTAAAGAGGTTTTCGACGTGATTATGGCCGCACTGCGAGAATTAACAGTCTGTGAAGGCAGAATCGTAGATCGAGTTAGACGCATTGTACATTCCATTCTGGAAGTCGTTAGGGAATTCAGTATTCCGAGATCAGTGCTGTCAAGAGTTTACGAGAATACCAAATATCAGGCGTTATCTCTCACCACGGACGATGCCTTCACTTAATTACCAATATCAGCGGTGTTTGTGTAGACTTGTCAGTGCTAACAGACGAGCAACACTGCGTGAAATAACCGCAGAAATCAATCTGGGACATACAACGAATCTGTCCGGCGAAATCTGGCGTTAATTGGCTCTGGCAACAGATAACCGACGCGAATGCCGTTGCTGACAGCACTACATCAACTCCACTGGTCCTCCTGGGCTTGTGACCATATTGGTTGGAGCCTAAACGACTGGAAAACCATGGAATAGTTAGGTGAGTTCCGATTTCAGTTGGTGGGGTTGTAAGGTGGCAGCTTGAATGAATGTTAATTTCGCAACGTACATGAGATTTTATATGTCGTGTCAAGCAGATGGATATGTCACCTGACGTACTTCGGCGATAGTGAGCAGATTTGCCGATTAAAATGTACAGTAGGTAATGAAGAAAGGTATGACGCTCGATTCAACAGTATTCACACCGAACCCATATCCTCCATGTCAATGTGCAAAAGGTGCAGAAAACCTGCAGGAAGTCCAGTTACGCAGCATGGCCCACATACAACGAAAGGCTTCTAACAGGAGTTTTGCAGTGGGATATTTCCAGATGGATACAAACAGGCCTGAGACGCAGTTAAAAGAGAGTCGCATTTACTGATCATGTGAAAGGTCCGTGGTGCTCTCATGATGTATGTGTGTAACTCTTAGGCGTCAGGAGCGGGCACAAAATGTCCGATTGGCTGAAATAAACTAAGAAGGAGTAAACGGGCCGAAATTTCGACGCAGTTTAAAGGTAGGCCCTTTGCAATTGGCGGGGGTAGTTTCCACGAGATGAAAGGGACGCTCCGATTGGTCTGAAAAGGCCGTGACGCGAAGCACGAAAGAACACAGGTGGTGGACTGTTTGCTACGCAAGACAGACTACCGAAAACTTCGAAGTCTCTCCTCTGAACTGGCGTCAAGTGTAGAACAGCGCGCATCACACGCTCTTTACGACACCAAAAGATGAACTTTGTTTCAACACTGCTTTCACTTTGCCTGACATTCGGCTGAAGAATCGTTGAGCTCCAATAGCGGAGAAACGAAACAGACACGTAGTTAATTGTTCTTCTGAGAACTGAGAGGGCGTAAAGTATCCATCTATGCACGTGTATATCGCCATATTTTCCAGACTAGGGATGAGTGCATGTTTTCTCGCCTAACAAGAAACAGCTGAATAAATCAGTAAGGATTTTGATTAGCCTTTTACAGGATTTTCAGAGGGCGAGAGCAGCCATGCAGGTGACAACACATCACAGCTAAAGGTAAATGCCGCTGGCAGAGGCGTAAAATTATTGGATCACCAGCTTGTGTCCACTGCGAACATGAGCAACCGTCAGCAATCTTTTGTCACGAAAGCTGACCATCGTCCATAGACGTAATGGCTCCATTGACAACAATACGGAAGTTAAACTAATTTTGTACAGCTAAACACTGATCTCTGTCGTAGAATAAGGATCCACTCCTGACCCCCAGTAATTTATTCTAGTGACGCTAACGCACTCACAGGGTATTTTTTGCTGATGTCTGACGAATGTGACTGAGTCCTCTAGTCCAATTGAACCAATAATTGAGGATACGATTATATACTGTTAGTTGGAGATCATTTTCAGCCATTCATGGGCTTCATGTTTCGAAATAACGAAGTGCGATGTCACAGAGCCACAATTGTTAGCGATTTTAAATAAAGGAAACTTCATTAACATTCTACATCTTCGTTCTTAATTTCTAGGTATTTATTTCTCAACACAGTCACCCTGGCAACGAACACATCTGTTGATATCTTCATTGTACAATGTTTGACACTGATGATGGAGCCGCAAACTCACGGCTGCTTTCACTACTTCATCACTATCAAAGTGAAGTCCTCAGTGGCGTTCGCTATGCTTGGAAACAGGTGAAAATCGGACGAAGCCATCTCTGAATTGTATGGAGAATGATCGGTGACAGTGAACCAAAGGCATCTGACTACTGGAGATCATGCAGCGCTCGTGTGTTTCTTAGTATCGTCATGCTGAAGAAGAATGTGCTTCATGAGTGGAACCTTTCAAATTGGTGCTTTCATTTTTCTGAATGTCTCGCAGTTCCTTGCAGTGTTTATGGTGGTGCCGTTAGGCTCGAATTCCAAACGCGCCACATCGCGAACTTCCCAGAACAATGTGAGAAAGTCTGCCTATGTTATGGTCCGTAATTTTCTTGGCGTCGGCAGTCCTTTGTGGCAGAGCTCCATTGTCTCTCTCTTCTTTTTGGGGTCAAAATCATCGACTGAAGTTTTATCCCCCTCATGCTCGAAACGCTGAAGATATTGTTGACAAACGTCCAGTCTTCTCCGTGAAGTCTGAAGTGTGCATTCGAGATACTCACCAGGCATAAAGTTTTGTTTTCTGTACCGCTGTTCTGCAATGATGCCCTGTACACGTTCTCGAGGCACTCCACACTTATCTGAGAGCTGTGCCATGGTCATCTGACGATTTTGTCTGATGAGTTCACCAATCCAATTCCGATGAGTCTCGGTCGTCCACTTCGATTACTGTCATACACGTTAAGGTTAGAGCCACCGTTTCCTTCATTACGAGCACGAACCAACGCCGCACGTAACTGATGTCTGTACGAGTACATAGTTTTCATTCTCCTATGGATTTCAATTGGAGGCACGCTTCCTGTGGTTAGGATCTCGGTTAGAGCACGATGTTCCTCCCTCACAGATGTAGTTACTTCACACAACGCCATGTGACACGTCAGAATTCGGAGTCCTCTAGTGGCAAAGGTTGGCAATTTGCTTCACCAAAGTGGGAATGTCGACTGAATAATATACACGTACATGTAATGCTTTAGCCGACATTGAGAGCAGAATAAAGTATACGAAGGCATTCCTCATAGATTAATACATACTACAAGGGTCACTCCAAAAGAAAAAACACACTATTTTTTTAAATCCATCTTTTAATCTAGATGTTTGAAAGTTTTACAGTGTATGGATACATCCTTTAGGAACAATATTTTCATTTCACCACATAATTTCCCTCCCTCTCAACTGCCTTACGCCATCTTGGAACCAGCGCTTGTATACCCGCACTGTAAAATTGTGGACCAACCCGTTGGAGCCACTGTTTGGCAGCGTGCGCAAGGGAGTCATCATCTCCAAACCTTGTTCCACGAAGAGAGTCTTTCAGTTTCCCAAATATATGATAGTCACATGGAGCAGGTCAGGAGTGTAAGGCAGGTGTTTCTGTGTTGTCCATCCGAGTTTTGTGATCGCTTCCATGGTTTTTTGACTGAAATGTGGCCGTGCATTGTCGTGCAACAGCAAAACATCCTGCTTTTCCTGTTGTGGTCGAACACGACTCAGTCGAGCACGAGGTTTCTTCAGTGTCGTCACATATGCATCAGAATTTATGGTGGTTCCACTTTGCATGATGTCCACAAGCAAGAGTCCTTCGGAATCGTAAAACACCGTAGCCATAACTTTTCCAGCAGAAGATGTGGTTTTGAATTTTTTTTCTTGGGTGAATTTGCATGATACCACTCCATTGATTGCCTCTTCGTCTCTGGTGAAAAATGATGGAGCCATGTTTCATCACCTGCCACAATTCTTCCAAGATATTCATCTCCACCCTTCTCGTACTGTTCCAAAAGTTACGGAAGGAACCGCGCCGCCGCAATTTCAACGCTGGGCGTTGCGGTTCTGACTTCTATCAGAGAGGCATCAAAAGAAGACGTGAAATGTAAGGGAGAATGTGACGGCCTTCCCTTCATGTGACACATTCACAATGCCACTGGGCAGAGTTGTCGTGCAACTTGGTCCCAGTGTGACATTTTTAACCCACGATACACCTCACAAGAACTTCTGAGATCTTGCCTCTTTGCGCATTTTCAACACTGGATGTTTTGACCCATTACAGATACACTTTGTAGGCACATTTGAGTCAAATTTTAAACGTAGGCGTCACAGTGGAGACAATTACGGCGTTTCGAAAAAGTGGCCGAGGAAGGGGAGTGGTAGGAGGAGATGGACAGAGAGAGGTGTGAGGTGAAGATGGGAACAACTTGGGGAGGAGGAAATGAACAGAGAGAGGAGGTGCGACTGTGTATCGTCCCACAGGTTAGTGAGTAGTTCAAATGGTTTAAATACCTGAGAATATCCTGCCTTCGGTGTCCCTTGACGACTGCATACATGAGTTAAAATATGCTTGTTCAAGAAATACAGGATACCATAATGTATTTCACTACAGTCACGTAGGCCACAACTGAAATAAAGTAAATACGTAGATTTATTCACTTCAAAACCTGTATCTTATGAGCTCATGATCAATCTTCGGTGTAATAATCCTTGTTGTTACTACTACTGCTAACCGATGGTAGTACAAACTACACTGCCGATAATAAATAGTCCAGATGCAGTAATTTGATAGAAATGCGAGTGCGAGGTCCATTGCATTGTTCAACACTAGATCTCAACAAAGTACGATTATAAAGTGACATGTCATTCTGCCTTTTGCGGTATTAAATCAAACTGTTTAACACTCCGAAATAATCCGTCACTGCACTCTTCGAATTTGCTGTTTTAGAAAAAGTCCAACCCACGAGTTTCTCTATTGTAAATGCAAACATGAATCATGTACCAAGAACTTATCTGAACTGTATGCACAGATCTGTCCTCTAGTAGGTCCTACACTCATCTGCCCTAACAATACTCGAGGTCGAGTATTTATACTTTTCCTACAGTATACTACTGGTTACAATAATGGAAAGTATAATTTATAATATGAAGTAGTTTAACAACATTATCAAACACTCTATAATATTCCTTACTTTGCTAGGACAAGCTTAAGACATTTTCTAAAAACATAAAAATCACATTAATATTGGATTTGCAGAAATTAGCATTCTTCCAATGCTAAACGATCAATTATCTACATTTTGTTTATTAGGCTTGAGATTTTAATTTCTACCATTTACAGACGATGAGAGCGAAATATATTATTCTTTTACCTAATTATTTTCCAAATATTAATTTCCTGAATCTGATTTTGATTGTTTATGGTAGAAATAGTATTGTAACTACTATTGTTTGGTATTGCTATTATTCATCTAAAAGCCTTTTTCCTATTATCGAACAGTAATTGAATTTAATTATAGCTGGAAATATACGAGTACTGATCTAGTAATACATAATGCAGGGGTGGTAACCATAAGCCTGGAATGTTACAACTGTATTCATAGAGAGGGGAGAGTGAGGTTGATACAGAGAGATGGTAGGAGAGAGAGGTCTAGGAGGTGTGTAAGTGATGGAGAGGGATTGAGAGCAGATGTAAATTCAAGAGGGGAGGAGGAGATGAGCAGAAAGGGGAGGGAGGAAGAATGGACAGACTGAGGCGAGTATGGGATGGAATGAGAGAAGAGGAGGATGTGGGAGGAGAGTGAGGAGGGGATGGGCAGTGGAAAGGGAATGGAAAAAGACAGAAATGTACAGACGGATGGGGGAAGAATGAGGTTGATCGGGATAGGGTGGAAGAGGACATGAACACAGAGATGGTGAGCTGAAAAGAGACAGGGGGGGAGAGTGAGTTGGAGAGAGAGATGGGGGGAAACGGAGAAGGAACGAGAGAGGGGGGAATAGAAAATGTGAGCAATATATGTGCTGTATGCACACACAATGAATTTGTGTCTTTACAGTATCTTGATTCAATTATCTAATCGTAAGATATTGCACAAGTTTATCTCATCATCTAATTGCTACAGCAATGTATGAATTGGGAGACGTGCTTGGGCCTGCCTAAAACGCATAGCGAAACTAGTTAGACGTCTCCACACATCGACACTCTAAACCAACTGTTAAAGCCTAAAATTTTGTTTAGAATAAACATAAACTGGTTTATGGGAATCAACTACCTACCTAACGTACCGACGTCATTCAGAGAAACGGGCACCTTCCACACAAGTGGTACTGCCGATCTTTGGTAGTGAGTTTCTGCTCTTGCGTGTGAGGAAATGAACAGGGACTGGTGAGCCTACTAGGAGATAAAGACGATTGAAGTGTGGCGAAGCTGGAGTATCTCCACAGATTCAACAGTGTACTGAGAGGGCCGTAGATATGTAAATATACGTTTGTGCCACATCGCAATTAGTCTAGCAATAGTAATGCACATCTACAAGTGTATGTAAAAAAATCAAGCAGTATTAACAAGCGGCTGTGGAACTACAAGCAATGTAAGACGAACGAAAGTAGCTAGTATATAGTTTCGATGGTGAGGCGATTAAACAGAGCAGGCCAATCAATAGCAAATGAGCGATTTTGGGTCTTTTCAGAATGCTATAGTACAAACAGCGTAGTTATACGAAATCAATATATCTGGAAAAAAGACTCAGCACTCCTGATCTTAATTTACGTAAAGGAAAAGTGACTCTGTGTGCTGTTTCTAGGTACTATAATCACATAGAATTTTACGGTAAATTTCATTAAAACTGTTGTCTTTTAATACATTTAGTTAGGTCCATATGTGTTTTACACACAGGTTTCGTAATTTATCTTTAACAGATATATATAAAGAGAGTTCACTAAGTGATTCTTAAGAGTTTTCTACGTCTCCCAAAAGACTACAGACGGAGATTAAAGTGTGAGATAAATGTACGACGCGAGATGGTCATTGGTCTTACGGTAACGTCCTACGGTAACATCCTGTCTTTAACTACTGAGTTTTTTCATAACTTCGAAGAGTTTGCGTACACTATCATCATCGTGAAATGAACAGCTGGCCACATACGCATATAAATTTGCACGCTCTACTCTGCATGAAGTAGTAATTTCCTCCCGAACAGGCCGTCGACAAGGGCTTCACATAAAGTCACCCACTCTGCCGTCAATTTGAGCCTAAAATTCATATTTCCTGTTGAGTTTCCCCTGCGACTTTGGGTCTGTTTTTTACTGCTAGAATCCATTTAATTTGAATTTTAGCTGTACTGCAATTCTGTAGAACTGCATAACGTGTTAGATTACTCACGATGTTGCTATATTTACGATTTAGTATCTCAATCGGCAAAAACGGAACACTTACAGGGTACTGTCTATGTGTTAATTCCCCTTTTTGTACGAAAGGTAAAGATATAAGGTTCAAATTTATATCAGATATGGAGGTTTACGGTTCCTTGTCGGTGTATAAGATCTATGTTTCTAAGCCGCTGCAATGAAAAGATACTGCAGTTTATGTCAAATATTTGGATATTGGCAAACTTCACTCATTAAAAGCTGTAGAGTAATTCTCGTTGACTTAGAATCATAAAATGTGGCAAGAAGGGTTTCATAGTACAAGTAAAGGCAAAAAATTCAAATATTGTTAATTTTTAATGATATTTGATAAAAATTAGTTTTTTGCCATTTATTGCCTGTCTGTTGTTCGTCTATTAAGACCCCTTTTTGGCAAGAATGGATAGAGGTATTAAGTTGAAAATTACTAAGGTTTACGTTCTCTTGGAGGTGTAAAAAAATTTTGGGTTCTGAATCAACTGACTGGAAATATGACGCCGTTTTTCCTCAGATTTTTCGTTATTCGTAAGGTCGCTCATGAAAACATAAATGAACTATGTGCGAGTGGGTACATAATTAAGTTTGTACCGAACCATCGGAAGGCGAATCCCACTCGCAAGTGTCAGGTTTCTTTGTAAGTCACGACAATTTAGACTACTGTTTCTTTTCTTACAGTAGAATAAATGCTGGTATACTTTCGAAATTCCTTATTTGTTCTTACCATGTACGTTTCTGGAGCGTTGATTTTTGAAACTAAGATTTTTCTTATTTTATTTCATATCCTTTATTTTCTCAGCCTCTCTCTCTCTCTCTGTCTTTTTCTGTTAGAAATGGGTGGTTCATTTGATTTTATGACCACGTTCTAATAGCCCATTTCTTAAGTGTTTCGGAGTTCAGTTTTGTTGTCTGTTTCATTTATTTCCCTTAAGGTTGTTTACATTATGTGATAATGAATTTCGAACCGATCTGTTCTAGGCCCGACTCTTGGATGTATTCACCCAGATATTCGAACTTAGAAACTCTCTCAATTTACTTCTACTCTAGTTTCTAGCCTTTTAGACAGGTACAAGAGTTTTGTTACACATTCGTTCGCTTTTTGTATTTGTTTTTCAAATGATATCCGTCTACCTGTATCATTCAATGCAGATGATTTAAATATTTTATATTCTTTACGTATTGTTTCAGTGAGGCTGACTCTTTGGGTCATCTGCGAAAACTGAGCTTGAAATCTCAGCATTAGTTCTCAACTGGGATTTATAATAAATAATGAACTATTGACTCCTGGCAAATCCATGTTTCTCATTTGAATATTACCTGACCATGAGTGTGATCTACCCTTGAACATTACAGCTAGGTACCCATAGCACCTGAAACCGTAGAAAAGGCGAGTACACCTTCCGAATGCGCCTGCATATCAACGAGAAAGACGCTGGAGAGTAGTTGAACTGTTTCGGCTCGTTAGCTCTTGGCGTGCTCGCTATGATGCGACCAGCGTGGTATTCCGTTGCAGCTGGTGAACTGCGGCCACCCAAGGCTCGACCCGAAACTGCCGCCCATCCACTAAATTGAGTTTCCAGGGCACGCGGATCGGCGACGAACTTCCCCAACTCGATAAATCAACTCCAGACTTTAGTCGATAGTCTTATCCTCCTCCCAAGTTTCCTCAAAAAGCGATGGCTTTCCGTCTGGAATGCAATGCTGGTTTTCGTCACGATACTCCATACACACAGGTTACCCCCTTTTTTATCGTCATCTCCTCGTTTTCGAAGTTTACATCTGGACTAAACCATTGCGTAAAGACGCTGTACTAGTAGTATACTATAAGAGCGGCCAAAAGCTTTCCATCTGAGGGCGTTTGTGTAGCGTATATGCAACGTAGCGCAATTCCGCTGGAGGTATATAAGCACCGACATGTAGGGAAAATATTAGGTGTGCATTCGTGTCTTTTCGAGGTACGTGCGGTAAACGCGAGAATGTCAATTAAGGCGACGCTATTACCAAAATCTTCGAAACAGGACCAAACTTTGTGGCGGCGCGGTTCCTTCCGCCCCTTTTACGACGAACTTGCACCTTCCTGTAAACATTGTCTCAGCAGATCATCATTAGGGAAGCCGAGCGAAACCTACTGTACTTCGACGTGAACCAGGCTGGAATTAAAGTCACTAAATCTACGTTTCGGGAGAAAGTTGTCACACGAAATGAAAGCTTGGAAATTTTGTCCTTAATTAATATATAACTTAGGTGAACAAGTATCACTTCCAAGCCCGTGCTAGTCTTAACACAGTCACTCACAATCCCTTTCACTCACGTTAGCAAGTTTATGGTGTTGCATTTCCCTAAAACGTAATAGCTACTAAATATACGGATTGTTTTTGATTGAGAATGCTCGCCAAATATTAAGTCTGTCGGTACCTAACACGGTTACAGTTTTTAGCCACCGACCTGCTCAACACTCCACGCGGAATTTGTCTTTTCTCGTCACAAAATTCACTTAAAATTCCGAAATTTCTACACACCCATCGGGATAATTATGCCGTCACTTCACCACACTTTTGATGTATGAAACACTGTTAGATTCGACAACTTATCATTTACATCGGAACTACTGCTACACACGTCCGAACTGTTTCATGGTTAGGCTCCGACTCCTCTCTAGAATACTCTAAGTCTTCTCTACCAACAGAGAAAGCCGCGCGAAGAATATTGCTTTACTATGGTCAGTTTACTCAACAGCCAATAGCAAAACAACATTCTCCCGCGTCAATCCGCGCTTATCATCAATAACCAAACGCAAAATAGTAAATCCAACGACTGCACTTTTTACCGACGTAATTATCTAACATGCTGAAGTTTTGCTTATGCATAAAGTTATTTACTATTGTTATTTATACCTGAATTAACTTTCCCTTTACCATAAACTTACTTTACAAATCTATTCTACAAAAATCCCCTTTGTTCATATCCATATTTCTTCGAAATGTTCCCACACTAAATCCTACTACATAACTTGTTAAACAATTATCTTCATATTAACCCTAAACCACACTCACGCATCATTCATAATGTTAAAACACATTTCTAACATTTTACATACACAAAAATACATAATAACACTTTTATGAAAATACTATAACAGTTTATGAAAAACATTCTATTACTTTAGTGCACTCTAGTGGGTACAATCGAAACTAAATCACAGTCCCCTATCCTATATTGCCCTCTATTGGCTGATACATAAACTACGTGCGCGTCCAGTCCCGCGTCACCATCTGTCACTATCCAGCTCTGAGACACATCTCCTGCTTAACCGCCTCCAAGGCAGGATCGGTATACAGCGGTACGCCTAATCTTGTTATTCTTTTCTTGGCCGCCGAAGGACATATACAGGTAGACATCCGTTGGAGAATGGAGAATGTGTATGAGGAAGCATGTCTGTCGAAATACAATAAGGGATGCTGATTCATAATACGTCACGTTTCCAAACCGCAAACGTCTTAAGGAAGAAGTTAAGCCAACTTAAGTGGGACACATTCGAGCACGCGTCCTATAGTCCTGATCGTACCCCATGAGATTATCACGCCTTTGGTCCCTTAAAAAAGGCCTAGAAGTGTCGACAATTCCGGTAGGACGAGTTTGTGCAGCAGGCAGCTACGGATTTATTCAGGCAGAAGAAGATGGTGTTTTACCAAACTGGTATCATCAACCTGGTGAGTCAGTAGGTTGTTGTCTCAATGATCACGGCAATTTTGCCTGACTGGCATAGCGATTCTGCACTGTACGACCTTCGAGCGGAAACTTTTTGATTGACCCTTATCCAGCCGATGGCACTTCTCTATAAACTGAATTAAATTCGCTAAAATGAAATTAATGAATGACGACAATGAATTCATTGAAGAGGCAGTCACATGTCGTAACGTCAGTGAACAAACGCTCAAAAATTCCGAAGTGCACTGCAATGAATATATCGTAACCAATGAACATTTGCGCCGTATCGGTTCTCTAACTGTGATACTTGCTTTACTCAATCAGTTTACTTCCATTTTATTTCATATTTTCATAAGATGTTCTTCCACCTTCTTAGCCACACCTTCAGATACCAACACGTATTTCGTCGGCCGTAGTTTACAGTTGAAATCTATCTTTGTTACTATATTTTGTGTCCGGGGAATGTGTAGTTAATTGAAGGTCATCATCTCCTCCAAAGTCGTCACTACCGGTGTTCTCGGGAAGTCTAGTCGACGTGATTTGAGGGTGTTTAAATGAAGGAAGTTTACTTTAACTGAAACAAAAAATTCAGAACAAAGTAACTGATGGCTGTGACAAGGTTTTTCCACTTTCAGTTCTTTATGTAACGTGTCACAATGTATAAAAAGACTTGCTCGGATACAGAACTTCATTCTCGCTATCGTTTGTATATTTCTGTAAGTGTAGTGATGCCCATGGAGAATGAGGTTCTTACACTAATGTATCAACTGTGAGGTAGTTCTACTATTACAGTGCACTAAAGTACTCTTCTGTCACTTATATCCAGAGCACGAACACAAATAATTAGGTATCCATTAAGGTAGTGTTTTTACATTAGTGTATTATCAGTTAATGCACCAAGATAAAGGTTTTTCTTGTTATTTCTCTGTTTGACATGAGATGCATGTTACGTAACTCAATGAGAGAAATTATATGGTTAGTCATCTATTACATTTTCATTTATGCATAGGACCAGTAAAGACATTGGAATGAATTTGTTGGAAGAGACATGGCAACATTTTCAGTTTGATAACAAATTGTGAGCGACTGTGAGGTACGTTTACTTCTAGGATGACCCTTATAGACACTAGTAAATTGAAAACTGTGTCACACTTCGATTTGTGGTAAGATCTTTGCACTTTCAATTTTGTGGGATTTTCTTCCACCTTACCTTTATCTAATGGACCATATTATTTGAATATTTAGATTTTGCTCCTGTATCCTATGTTAATATTATACCACTGGTCAGATAATCCACCTGACAGATTATTGTTCTTACAGTGAGTTGAAGTAATCCATTTGTATTAGTATCCAGAGTATGCATAAAAGTGGATTAACAATGGTAAACTTTTCCTTCTGACATGAGTGTGTCGTTTTTCAATTTTTAAGGTAGGTAGAATTTTATTTTTGAAATTTCTGTATTTCTATGCGGACTGTTCTACACATAACTTATTGATGTGACTCAAATGGTTAGTCATCAAGATAGTTTCTACTATTTCAACACACTTAGGAGATAAGTATGGTTTGTTGACTTAACTACCGTGAGTTCAGCAATTCCAGTACCCTATTTCTTCACTCTTTGTACTTTTACTATACGTTAACCCAGTAATGAACCTTGTATATGTGTACTACAGTATGTGTTCTACACCATCAGCATGTTACATAGACTTGGAAAAGGCTTATACACATAATATGTAATAACGTGGATGAGCCACTCCATTACAAGATCTCACGTGACTTACTGGATCATCTTTATGTTAGGCCTCGTTTTTGTTTTGGTCTGTACTATAATTTGTACAATACTGTGATACTGTAATTTCTACAATGTCACATTCTCAGTCTTTACATAGTGACCTGGTAAATTGAGACCTTGGTGTATGCTTCTCATTATGTCTGTCTTTGTTCGTTACGATGGCATCACTGTATTAAAAAATAAATAAAAATTGCAATGCTATATGACGATAGTGGGGATAAAATCTAGCTTTCTTTACGTTATTTGACACATTTTGTAAATTTAATAATATACATATGGATGTATCTTCATAGGTATATCTTCAGCATAATGAGACCTTTGGGTTGTGATGACAAGTCACTTAGTATTTGTACTTGTCATCTCATATGAATAGGACGATTGCTGCCGTTGTAGAGACTATAAATGAGCTTTTTATTACGTGTTTCATGTGGATTAAAATATTCAGTGCTTTGTGTTTCAATATTCATTACAAATGAAATGTTTTACGTGATTTTCGTAAGTATATTATCTTGTGATTGCTAGGCGCCAATTTGTGTTAAGATTGTTCTACAAATTGAAATGTTGTGTTGTTAGGTACCAGGTGATGGCTTACGGCGGAAGTCGGAAGTACTAACAAAATCCAGTTAATGCAGTTCAGTATCGTGAGTTTTCCGAAACAAAGAACTTTCTAATAAGATAGTGAGATGAATACTCAAAGATCTCGTCCATCTCGCCTAAGTTAAATTTTTGTCACACGCCGGTTGATTCTGTAGTCACTGGTCATGTCCTTAAGAAAGAAAATGCTGGTTGCTTTAAAAAGGAAATAACAAAGTATTATGCTGTTACAACAATCGATCGCTGCGCCGTGGCTCGGTAATTGGAACGACGAATAAATTCTCTACTTTATATTAATTGCCGCTGAATGTCAGTTGACTTCTCTTTGCTTGATTACAGTCACATGTTGCAAAATGGCCAATCCATAGCAGAAATTATTTTGTGTTCTCGAGTTTGCGAAACGTAATTTCGTGATTACAGTGCAAAGACGTTTCAGGTTGAGGTACCACGTTGGTCCTACCAATGGATGGAGCATTCGCATATACTATCGACAGTCTGTACACACAGGATGTGTATGTAAAGGAATGATTCCTGGCTGTCCTCTGCATCCACTAATTCAAACCGCTTTACTACATATGTGTACAAAAATCCACTCGTCCTGCCAGCCGAGTGTTACAACAGCACAGTTTGGAGTGTTTTGGGATGTCGGCTACTTATGACGCCGTGCAAGTTACAGCTGTTACAGCCTCTACGTCGTGATGAAAAATGCAAACGTGTGGCATTCTCTGGCGAGCTTCCGAATGCGATTGAGAAAAACACTTTCGCACAACGCGTCGTATTCACTGATGGAGGGACTTTCCTCCTTAGTGGGCAATTAGACAAACATATCGTTGGAATCTGCGGTCTGAAGAACCGCATGCAAACATTGAACATGTACGTGATTCCTTAAGTCAATTTGTTTTGTGTGATATCCCACTCATTTGTTTTTGGCTCATTCTTCTCTGATGGAAATGCGGTTAACGCTCAGCAATATCTTGCTTTGTTACAAAACTGGTTGTTTCCGAGACTGAACGAAGGAAGTTTAATTTTCCAATGTGACGGGGCGCCCCTTCTCTGGAGTCGCCATATAAGTGAATATCTCAGTTAAACTACGCCGAGCTGTAGGACTTGCCGGAGACTTAGCACTTCTCAGCTGATCTCCACGGTCACAGGATTTGAAGGGCTATGACTTCTTCCTGTGGAGCTCTATTAGCCTTCCTAGTACCAGGTGCTTTTTGTTTCACTGATTAGCACCGATGTCGTATAGACCCCAAGTAATTTACGAGTGCCTGCCCCTGTTGCCGAGCGGTTCCGGGCGCTTAAGTCCGGAACCGAGCTGCTGCTACGGTCGCAGGTTCGAATCCTGCCTCGGTCATGGATGTGTGTGATGTTCTTAGGTTGGTTAGGTTTAAGCAGTTCTAAGTCTAGGGGACTGATGACCTCAGCTTAGCGCTTAGAGTCATTTGAACCATTTTAATTTACGAATGATATTTTAGCAGTATTTAATGGTTTGGCTCTGAGTACTATGGGGCTTAACATCTGAGGTCACCAGTCTCCTAGAACTTAGAACTACTTAAACCTAACTAACCTAAGGACATCACACACCTCCATGCCCGAGGCAGGATTCGAACCTGCGATCGTAACGGTCGCGCGGTTCCAGACTGTAGTGCCTAGAACCGCTCGGCCACCCCGGCCGGCACCGGTATTTAATAAACTACCATAAAAACATATGTTGTGGCTATTGAAATAACCGTCAAAATTCTATTTCCATAAATATGACATTCAAGAAACCTAAAGAATTGATCAAGTTACCTTCCATGTGGGTACGTGGATGCGCTCAACGAATGTGATATGTCTTTCAAAATGATGGAGCACAGCAATCAGTCGTCCTTGCCTTTCAGGTATTACTAAAGCAAATCCAGATTTCGGCTAGTGTCTAGCCATTATCAGTGGACTATTACATAGTTTCAGTACATGTCCTAGTACGTCAGACCCCTGTTGTTCTGGCTTCTGTCACAGTTCCTTCTAGACAACGAAAGGACGACTGATTGCTGCGCTCCATTATTTCGAAAACGAAAAGAAATTTAGTTTCGAGTCATACTGACCCCAGTGATACTATGACTGGATTTTAATGTGTTGTATAGATAAAATTGAACAAAACACCATTGGATACTGTTGACTCAGATGGAGAAAGTAACGTATTTTGAAAGTAACAGCTTTGAAAACAAGGGAGATGTAATTTTCCAATTGATCCCGGTGGTAGTAGGGTGAGCAAAACAGTAGCTGATGCAAGAAACACTAACAATGAATTCAAAACTAGGCGGGAAATAATATCATCATTTTTGCAAGTATTTCGGATACCATCTGTTCGACGTGTGATTCATCACCTTATCTTTGTAAGAGTTACATTCAAGAAACAAACGATTTAAATTTGGTTAATACATTGAAGCGCCAAAGAAACTGGTATATGCGTGGGTATTCAAATACAGAGCTATGTAAACAGGCGGAATACGGCGCTGCGGTCGGCAACGCCTATATAGGACAACAAGTGTCTGGCGCGGTTGTTAGATCGGTTACTGCAGCTAAAATGGCAGGTTATGAAGATTTAAGTGAGTGCGAACGTGGTTTTATAGTCGGCGCACGAGCGATGGGACACAGGATTTTCGAGATAGCAGTGAAGTGGGAATTTCCCCGTACGACCATTTCAGCAGTGTGCCGTGAATATCAGGAATCCAGTAAAACATCAAATCTCCGACATCGGTGCAGCCGGAAAAAGATCATGCGAGAATGGGATCAACGACGCCTGAAGAGAATCGTTCAACGCGACAGAAGTGCAACCATTTCGCAAACCACTGCAGATTTCAGTGCTAGGCCATCAACAAATGTCTGCGTATGAACCATTCAACGAAACATCATCGATATGGGCTTTCGGAGCCGAAGGTCCACTCGTGTACCCTTGATGACTGCGCGACACAAAGCTTTACGCCTCGTTTGGGCCCGTTTACACCGACATTGGACTGTTGAAAACTGGGAGCATGTTGCCTGGTCGTATGAGTCAAATTTTATCGAGCGGACGAACGTGTCCGAGTACGGAGACAACCTCATAAATCCATGGACCCTGCATGTCAGCTGGTGGAGGTAGTGCAATGCTGTAGAGCGTGTGAAGTTGGAGTGATATGGGACTGCTGATACGTCTAGATATGACGCTAACAGGTGACATGTACGTAAGCATCCTGTCTGATCACCTGCATACATTCATGTCCATTGTGCATTCAGACGGACTTGTGCAATTCAAGCAGGACAATGCGACACCCCACAAATCCATAATTGCTACAACGTGGCACCAGAAATACTCTTGTGAGATTAAACACTTCCTAGCTCCCCGACAAGAACATTATTAAGCAATCTGGCATTCCTTGCAACGTGCTGTTCGGAAGAGATCTCCACTCCTTTGTACTCTTACGGATTTATGGACAGCCATGCAGGGTTCATGGTGTCAATTCCCCTGGAGAATAACTTCAGACATTAGTCGAGTCCATGCCACGTAGTGTTGCGGAACTTCTGCCACCTCACAGGGGCCCTACACGATCTTAGGCAGGTGAGCCAGTTTGTTTGGCTCTTCAGTGTACCATCCCTAGTGGTACTAAGTGCAAAATCGATGAATATATTTTAATATGTTGTGACTATAGAAGTGAATGAAACATCATAGCACACAACTGACTCAAAGGGATAAAATCATATATTTAGAAAATAATTGTTTATAAACAAGGGAGATGCACATTTTGAATGTTCTTATCGGATGATACTGATCCCAATAGTACCAGGAGGACTAATGACAACGTTTATGCACCAACAGTACCACAGAACCATGAAGAGTTGAAGAATCGGATCAGTACCGCCATAACATCAGTGACGATGGACATGCTTACCTGAGTGTGGGAGGAATTCGAGTATCGATGTGATAATGTGGAGGATATTTAAACATCCCTAATCTAAAGTTGAGAGATTTGTAAATGTGTATTCCATGTTTCACAGTAGTATGTCTAACAGTTTAATAAATACATGCTTCCGAAATATGTTACTATTTTTTAAACACTCCGTATACAAAAATTGAACTAATTACAATGTAGAATGTAAATTCCACACGTCCTATTCTGTAGTACGAAATGGGGGGGGGGGGGGGGGGAAGTGTATTCTCGTAAGAGGATCGCGATACGGCGCCACTTTTCATCATCAATATCACATGCCCTCACTTCAGGGAACTGGAGAATTTTGGAATGTAATTCATTATATTACCAAAAATACTGGTGATCTGGAACTTGACGCCACCACCTCTCCTCCGCTCTATAGTCAAAGACTGGCAGTAAAAATTTCACCCATAACCACGGTTCGAAGCGCCCTACCATCGAGTCGAAAGCCACTGCGCAGGCGCGTTTTAGCCACCTAGGCTTCGGAGGCGGGGATGCTTGCAGTGAAATGCCAACTCTCGGTAATCCATCTCCTTGATTGTATTTTTGCTACTACTGTTATGCCCGTTCCTTTATTCTTGATATTGAAAAACCACAATGAGGAACATCATCCCTACGTAACAATTAACTAGCAAAGAGTACATCAATTAGTCGCAAACAATGTTAATTGCAAATCCAGATTTCGGTCACTTTGTGCACACCTCCAGTGCAGTACATTTAAGTTAAAACACTAAAACCACTTATATATACAAGGATGTAGGTTGCAGTAGGTACTGGGAGATGAAAAAGCTTGCACAGGATAGAGTAGCATGGAGAGCTGCATCAAACCAGTCTCAGGACTGAAGACCACAACAACAAACAACATATACACGTAGTGACAAGTGGACTATTTAACATAAAGGTTGCGTCCACATTCAACAGTTGACATGAATAGTGCTATTGGGAGTATGTGAGGAGGGAGATTATAATTAAGGTTCCAGTTTCAAAACGTTGTAAAAAAAGAACCACTGCTAGAAATGACGTCAAATTCAACGGGATGTTATCGAAGAAGGTGGAAAATTTATAGAGGCAAAAATAAATAACGACAATGTTGCCGCTAAACGGAATTTAAGCGGCAGAATACGATAAATAATTCGCGAGCAGTACATGGCTGTTCCTCTCTTTGTGTCTGGGATCGCGCTGCTGGTAAAGCTCTTTTACAAGAACGCTGACTGTGCGCCAGTAGCCCTGCAGAAGTTCCGTATACCAAGGGTATGAAAAGAAAAGCGGTGGTCCGATGTAAGTCACAGACCTGGAGACAATGATGACGTAATTCGAAAAGACAGTTTCTTTTGAAGTGTAATGGAGCAGAGGTAGGAAAACAAATGATCCGATGTCAGTAGAAGATGTGGCCACAGGACTGGAGGACGGGTCGAGAGGTGGTGACCAAAACACGCAGTGCACGGAAAATTGCACGAATTTTGGACATGACTGTCAGCGCGGCGCATTACATTCTACAAACATCTTGCATTGGTATTCATATAAAATAACCCTTGTTCATATGCTCCTTCATGCTGATCTGCCAGTAAGGTATATTTCTCTCTCCAATGAAAATGGACAATGAATGGCCATGGAACATTTTGTTGACAGACGAAGGCCATGTCCATCTCCAAGAACATGTCAATACACAGAACTGCAGAATACGGGCAAAGAAAATCCCATCGCTCATCAACCAGTACCTCTTATTCTGTAAAAGTAGCTGTAGTGCCGGTCGACGGCTTCGTTTGTCGTAGGACCAAATTTTTTTTCGAGGAGACGGTCCTGAGGGACATGTTACTTCCACCGTCACTGGTAACCGCTCTGAGAGTCTTTTGCACACCAACGTCATTCCAACCCTTCAACAGCGTGTATGTGCAGGCAGGGTCACTTTTATGCAAGATGGCCCAACTCAATACATTACACAGTCAGTGAAGAAGTCGCTGCAAAGACATTTTGGAAATGCCAGATTTAGCAACCGTTATTTTCCTACAGCCAGGTCGTCATATCACTTGACCTGAATCATTGTGAGTTCTGGCTGTGGAATTATCTGAAAGAAGCTGTACTCGGCGCTCCGAAAACAAATGTAGGCGAACTGAAGGCACACATTGCGCAACTGAATCTGTACGTGACACTTCGTGATATTCCGGTAAGTTGTGGAACATGCTGTTTCTCGATAACGACTTCTCGCACAGGATGATGGACAGCATTCTGAACATGTCGAGACTCAGTCTCACAATAATTAAAAACCGGACTCATTGTTGCTTTTTATGTGGTTTCTGGCCTTACTACAATTAAAACCCGATTTCATTGTGGCTTTTTATAGTTTTTGGCCTCAGAACAATTGAAAATCAATTTTTCCTATCCGACGTGGTACGACCTTGCGATGGAGGATGGGCTTACCTAACAAACACTGTCACAACTATTGAATGCTAAACTTGTGGGTCATGCACATTGCGCAGTATGGTTGGTTTTATGTCCAACTCATACCATAACCGTAGTATTGCGATTCATCTGTCAACTGTAGCCGAAGCCGTTTACGTTATCAAGCATCTAATGGGAATGTTTTAATTCCTTTTCTTTCAAATGGTGTCCTATCCCCCCCCCCCCATCTTTGATAATATTCCTTTCCAATTTCACGTAGTTTTGAGCGACGGTTCTTCTTTTACAGCCGGCCGGAGTGGCCGTGCGGCTCTAGGTGCTACAATCTGGAGCCGACGGACCGCTACGGTCGCAGGTTCGAATCCTGCCTCGGGAATGGATGTGTATGAATTCCTTAGGTTAGTTAGGTTTAATTAGTTCTAAGTTCTAGGCGACTGAGGACCTCAGAAGATAAGTCGCATAGTGCTCAGAGCCATTTGAACCATTTTCTTCTTTTACAGCGTTTTGAAAAATGGTTCAAATGGCTCTGAGCACTATGGGACTCAACTGCTGAGGTCATTAGTCCCCTAGAACTTAGAACTAGTTAAACCTAACTAACCTAAGGACATCACAAACATTCATGCCCGAGGCAGGATTCGAACCTGCGACCGTAGCGGTCTTGCGGTTCCAGACTGCAGCGCCTTTAACCGCACGGCCACTTCGGCCGGCACAGCGTTTTGAAACCGTAGGTTTAATTATAATCACTTTGCACATGTAAGGGGTTTTATTGTTTTAAGTTACATTACTGCACTGAAGATGGTCACACAGTGACCGAAATCTAAATTTGCAGTAAACATTATTTGCGACTGATTGCTGTACCCATAACCGCTGAAAGAAATACCGTCGCAGGGCGTATCTGTTTCCACGTGGAATCAAACCTGACCTCTTTCAATTCCACACCTATCTGCTTCTACTCGTCAACACTTACTATCTCTTTCTGTTTTGGTACAATTCCTTTACTATTCTTTCGTCGTTCCAATCTACACCAACATCAAGAAATTATTTTCCAATAGACTGTAATTTAGAAATCGTTAAGAGGATGCGCATGTCGATTACGTAACGTAAGGCGAATTTCACAAGCAATAAGCTCATGGGCAGTTTATTACAAAGTCTAACATCAGGACTGGTAATTTTCGGAATTTCTATTACATTCAAACACGTTGTCCCTTATTACAGTCTATTGGAAAAAATTTCTTTTTACGGACTAAGCGTGTTGTCATATTAAACATTGTAGGCTTATTTGAGTTGGTTTCACCTTTCAGTTTTTGGCAATCTCTTTATCCAGAGGATTATAGTGCCCTGTAGTACTATTTATGCAAAAACTCTATGTCTGTTCTATACGACAAATTAAGCTTCTACATACTTTTTAGATGTTTTCAGATTCTTTTCAGGCATTTTCCTCTCTATTCCATTAAACAGACCCGTTGTTAGTCGTTGAGTTTCCAGTTTGCCATCACTCACTATGTCATTTAGTATCTTGCTTCATAGCCCCGACGTCATCTTACACCTCAAAGTTCGTCAGCTGAGTTAGCCCTACTCGAAATCACTTTTCGGTGGTATGATTATAGTGGAAGTTGCACTATCGACCAACTTTGAATCAGCCTGATGAAAATAATGAGGTGGCACCTAACTCTACGGCATTTATGCCTTAGGGACAAGACATTTCCAACAGGATTAGTCATGTTCTGCGGAAACACGGTGTGAAGTGTGTTTATGATCAGCACCTACGAATAATGCCGTTGTAGGGTATGAACACACATCAAAAAAAGTTCCCAGGACTCCTGAAGATAAGTGCTGATTGTGGATACTGTATCGCAGACACAGTCCCTTTGACTGTACAGGGATGTCACTAAACCCGCCCAAAGATGTAATCCCACGCCCGGGTTCCCGGGTTCGATTCCCGGCGGGGTCAGGGATTTTCTCTGCCTCGTGATGACTGGGTGTTGTGTGTTGTCCTTAGGTTAGTTAGGTTTAAGTAGGGGACTGATGACCTCAGAAGTTAAGTCCCATAGTGCTCAGAACAATTTGAACCATTTTGAACCAAAGATGTAAACAACCATGCATGAGCAGCACCTATTAGACAGAGGGGGTGCGACAGCCGATCAGTTCCAGTCATTCCACCAGGAAGGAGGTACACGGCTCGTGTTGTCTGTAGTTCAACCATACCTATACGGTCAATACCGCGGTCCGGTCGCGGCTGCATTGTTACTTTGTGCCAGAAAGAACTCTCAAGCGTCTCGTAGTGAACCAAAGCGATGTTTTTCCTACATGAAGGAGATACAGAGAGAGAGAGGAACTGTGGATGACATGCTTCGCTCAGGCTGCCCAAGGGCTACTACTGCAGTGGTTGACCGCCACCTACGGATTATGGGTCGGAGAAACCCTGACAGCACCATGTTGAATAATGCTTTTCGTGCAGCCACAGGACGTCGTGTTACGACTTAAACTGTGCGCAACAGGCTGCATCATGCGCAACTTCACTCCTGACTTCCATGGCGAGGTCCATCTTTGTAACCACGACACCATGCAGCGCGGTACAGATGGCCCCAACAACATGCCGAATGAACGGCTCAGGATTGGCATCATGTTCTCTTCACCGATGAGCGTGGCATATGCCTTCAACCAGACAATGGTAGGAGACGTGTTTGGAGGTAACCCGGTCAGGCTGAACGCCTTAGACACTCTGTCCAGCGAGTGCAGCAAGGTGGAGGTTCCCTGCTGTTTAGGGGTTGCATTATTTGGTTCCGACGTATGCCCCTGGTGGTCACGGAAGGCGCCGTAAAGGCCAACCTCCGACCGATAGTGCGATCATATTGGCAGCAAATTGGAGAGGTGTTCGTCTTCATGGACAATAATTTGCACCACCATCGTGGACATCTTTTGAAAGACTTCCTTCAAGGTAACGACATCACTCGACTAGAGTGGCCAGCGTATTCTCCAGACATGAACTCCATCGAACATGCCTGAGATAGATTAAAGCGTTGTTTGTGGACTACGTGACCCACCAACCACTCTGACGGATCTACGCCGAATCGCCATTGAGGAATGGGACAATCTGGACCAACAGTGCCTTGATGAACTTGTGGATAGTATACCATGACGAATAGAGGCATGCATCAATGCAAGAGGACGTGCTACTGAGTATTAGAGGTGCCGGTGTGTACAGCAATCTGGACCACCACCTCCGGAGGTCTCGCTGTACGGTGGTACAACATGCATTGTGTTGTTTTCATGACTAATAAAAAGAGCGGAAATGATTTTTATGTTGATCTCTATTCGAATTTTCTTTAAAGGTCCCGGACCTCTCGGAACTGACGTAACGCAAACCGTTTCTTGATGTGTGTACAATATCACCTTAGTTTATGTAAGGCGGCTATTTACCGTATCCCTTGCAGTTTGGGCACTTCATACACTGGTCAGACCATCAGTACATGTTGATGACCAGTGTATTGAACACGTACGGTTACAACAGACAAATAAAGAAGCTGTTGCAGGACATTGCCTTCGCAGAACCTATGTTATGGAATATAACAACAGTCGATTCTAGTTTGCACTTCCAGCTATTAGAAAAGTCTTAGTAAGCAAGCAGCTGAGATTTAATTAGCACATGACCTTGTAAATAGGAACGGAGGCTTTTACTTCAGTTCTCCTTGAAAACTCGGACTCTCTCATGTCGAACAACTGAGCGACAGAGTTAAAGCTACTTCCTCACTCTTTATGGATAACTTTTGAGGATCGCCATCTATGGTTGTGTCGTGTCGCTAATTCTTTACAGCGTGATTTGTCTGTCTCTATATGCCATATTATGGTTCTCAGCCGCCTACCGAGGATTTAAATTTCCTCGCATACAGCTATCCGTAGCATTTATGACTTGAAGACGGCAGTGACTACGACTGTCGAAATATTAGTGGCTGGATTGGAAACAGCTAACGAAAAGTGTGTGCTTAGTGACCTAAAATCTCTTCTAACTGAAATGGGTTTTTATTTCGTTCTTGAATGTGCAAAATGGTCCACCATTTAAGAAAAATCGAATTTTCATTCTTTCATCTGTTCATGTATATGTTTGTACTGTAGATCTTCATTTGTCCTCTCGAATCACTGTAAACAGCGTAGCTGAAGAAACCTTTTATTGAACGATACTTTGAAACCTGTTCCTGTCCCAGTCGCGAAAAGGGTGCGTGCAGAAGGAGTGATTCTGCCCCAGTATGAAATACTATTTCCATAATTTTATATGCGCGATCTGTACTAGGTAGATCCGTACAGCGATGGAAAACATTAGTGATTTTTACGATGAAAGATCTGTCTTCTTGTACACCTGAGCAGGTTTTGAGCGATGTGCGGTGTACTGTTTTGAGTTCCACCATGTAACGATCTTCTTCTATTTTATTATCTTTTCTATTGTTTTCTTTTCCTTTCTTTATATTCTTCTTTCTTTCACCAGTCAAAAAAGACAACATTCCTCCAGTCGATAGTACTCCGATACCGGATAGACATTCCTGTCTCATCATTTAACGTAAGTATGTTTTTTGTCAAAATATTTACACCTTTTAGCTTTGAAAAAGGACGATCGGCTTTTGCTTTGGTCGTAGGTTCTGTTAGATGAACATAGCTTTATGTACAGTTCTTACCAGCATTAGCTGTGCTAGAAACAGAAGAGAAATCTCACATGAAAAGTCACTCAAAAACTTAGGTGCTTCATTTTTGAGACCTTCTAGGAAAAAAATGTAGAACTACGTTCGCACCTGTAACACACTTCACTGCTTGTGACAAGATATGCATTTGGGAATACATGTTGGCACTCATTGGATGAAAAAGTGTCAGCAAGTCCAGTTACGGGTTTCTTCAGCCTCCGTCCTCACAAAACTCTTCGAAGTGCTTCTTTGCTGCTGTAGTTCGTTTTTTGGGCAAGTTACATATAAGGTTCTATCTCTGACGGATTGTTAGGTTTAGTTTGTCGTTTGATTCTTTGCTGTTAGAGGTTTCGGTCAGAAACCGAGTGACGCTATATATTGTGGAGACAATGGACTTGCATTCTGGAGACTGGCGATTCAAATTCTAATCTGCCAATCGAGATCGAAAACAGTTTTCGAATGAACTGAGCCACCGTAATACAATATTTTTTAAAAGAATACACCGCCGTTTGATTGAATGTTTCCACCCATTTCCTGCGTACAATCTAGATTTCGGCTTTCACGCCAATTTCGAGTATAGTGTTCTTAGAACATTAACATCATTTTGCTGTGTACTGTGCAGGATAAAGTGTGTTTACGTCTTCTTACACAGTACACAGCGGAATGATATTAATGATCTAAGAACACTGTACTCGTTAATGGTGTGAAAGCCGAAATCTAGACTGCGCACAGGAAAAATACATAAATCTACGGTCAAAGGGCGGTGTATTCTGTCTATGGGAAGAAAATCAAGATTGAGGTTTTCCATGGCCCACCCACCAAAAAACCGATTTCACGAATATGCTGAGATGGTTCCTTTGAGAAGGACACTGCCAGTTTCCCTGCCCATCCTTCACGAATCCGAGTTTGCACTCCGCCTCTAATGACCCCGTCGCCGATGCCCTGATAAACCCTAATAGTCTCCTCTTCTTTATTTCCGCCGTTCCCAAGAGACCATACTGTCCCGTAACATCCACAGTATCAGACTGCTGGGCCCTATGTGATATGTTAATTATTTTGAGTGGTTAATCGTAAAAGGGCGATGTTGTGTTTTTAAGACCTCGTATGAATTAACATACGAGCGCCGCTAGAACGTCAATGAGTCTCTTTTTAAATGTGCAGTCGGTTTATTATCCGCTTTAGATCTGACGAGTGACCGGCGTTACATTAGAAGCACTCACTGAACAGGTTTTTAAATCCTTCCGCTGTAAGTGGCCAATAAATCTGTCGATGTTCTCAGCTGTTCCGAATACAGAGCTTTATGCAGGTTGGGTACTCAGCTTCTACAACGTGTTTAAGGACCAAATTTAAATTGCGGCTTCATACTTTTTCGCACATCATTCCGTAGGCCACTCACGACTTACGCTCCGCCACAACCTTGGCCTTAACTCTTGTTCCAAGCTAATCCCTTTTGGTTCATACATTCAGTCAACTGCTGATCGAATCCGATGGCAGACCTCTCTTCGACCTGCGTGAAGTAAGTAAACGATACGCATACATTTACGTCAGAATGATTACCAAAACAGACATACATTATTTTAACATAACCAAAGGCTTCTATTGACTAATTTTACTAATTTGTTTACCACTTTTTCTTTCAATTTTAATTTCTCAATATTTTTCATAATTTTTCCCTATTTTCTTTATTTCGAGGGCACTTCATCGTAGGTGGCATTAAGCCGGTCGTTACGCCCCTGGTATCAACGCTGGATAGTTTCCATCATTGTGCACTGATTATTGTCGACACATCACGTTGGAAAATCAAATGCGCGTGTGGCATTTTCGGACGGGAGCCCCATTCTGGGGAGTTAGACTGCCTGGTGCAAGTCTTTTCATACGGCGACTTACTCATCAATACTGCTGATGAAATGATCATGACAACGAAACTGACACACACACACACACACACACACACATGGCCCCCAGCGGAGAAAAATTCCCGACCCGCCTGGGAATCTAACCCAGGATCCAGAGATAGAGAATCAGCAACGGCAACCACAAGACCACGAGTTGCTGACTTGGCAGAGAAAGTGTGCTCATAGTTTGACAGTGCAGAACGGGTGTCTTAATGCAAAAGATTTGTCCTCATTTAGCAGTAACAGCCAAATTAGCAGTAACAGCCAAACGTGGTAAGATTAGCTCTATTAATCAGTATAATAAAGTTACTTACATCCGTGCACCCTGATGACACTTGTAGAGCAACCAATTTTTATACATTTTCTTAGTTGAGTGACATGAGTCGTTGTTTCAGGGCAGGCCACGTTTCTGAGAGCTCACTTAGGTATGTAGTTCCTATGTTAGTGGAAAGGCAAAAAATAGAGCACGCGGTTGTACGTGGCAATCTTATGGCGGAAAGCGATAATATTCAAAAACTTGCTGTTTCCGGCCATGCTTCGCAGTGGCTGTCTGGTTAACGCGAAGACAAAGAAAAGAGAAAGCATAGGTTGTAAGTAGGCTGTTTATGTTTTCTTATTGGCAACGTTACGTAGCGGTCTGTATAAAAATCACTGGCTGTGCTGTGTGCAGTCTGTGGCTAGTTTGCATTGTTGTCTGCCATTGTAGTGTTGGGCAGCGGCAGCTGGATGTGAACAGCGCGTAGCGTTGCGCAGTTGGAGGTGAGCCGCCAGCATGGTGGATGTGGGGAGAGAGATGGCGGAGTTTTGTAATTTGTAATGAACTGCTATATATATTATGATGATATTAAGGTAACTACATTGTTTGTTCTCTATTAATATCTTTCATTTGCTAACTATCCCTATCAGTAGTTAGTGCCTTCCACAGTTTTAATCTTTTATTTAGCTGGCAGTAGTGGCGCTTGCTGTATTGCAGTAGTGAGAGTAACCAAGATTTTTGTCAGGTAAGCGATTTGTGAAACGCATAGGTTAATGTTAGTCAGGGCCATTTTTTTTGTAGGGATTTTTGAAAGTCAGATTGCGTTGCGCTAAAAAAACTATTGTGTGTCAGTTTAAGCACAGTCGTGTATAGTTGTTCAAAAGGGGAAGTTTCAAGGTTTCTAATACTTCCGGCAATTTGGATATACGTCCAAGTATCATTCTCATCCTTGTCTCCGTCAGTATTCTCCTCCTTCTCTCTTTATCCACCTCCTGGTCCTTCCCCTGCCTCAGTCTATCATATCCCCGTTCCTGTGTGCCCATTCTCCTGCCTCCTCAGTTTGGTCATCTCCTCCATCCCGGTTTCTATGTCTATTCCTTGTCCATCTGTTCTTACTTGCTCTCTGTGTCCTTGATCACTGTTTACCGTTATTCCAAATTCAGACTCTGTAGAAGCGCACGCAGGATGTTCAGGAACAGTCGGAAAATCTCGTAAGTTTTTCTCTCCTAAGAGTCGTTAGGCACAAAATGGTTCAAATGGCACTAAGCACTATGGGATTTAACACCTGAGGTCATCAGTCCCCTAGACTTACAACTACTTAAATCTAACTAACCTAAAGACGTCACACACATCCATGCCCGAGGCAGGGTTCGAACCAGCGACCGTAGCCGCAGCGCGGTTACGGACCGAAGCGCCTAGAATTCGCTAGGCCACAGCGGCCGGCTACGTCAGACATATTTTCTCTGGTGTTTCGACAGATAATTACTATTTATTCTGCAACGCGTGTCAAGTGTCAGTCAAAAAATGGTGCTCATCAAGTCTTTCAAAGAAAGCGTTGATTTATTTCCCGTTACAAAAAAAGAAACAAAATAATACGATGGAATTTTACGTGCCCATTCGACAGAGCGGTCCCAGATTATTGTAGTGCATTATTCGTTTTACTGATGTGTCTTGACAGGGACAGTAAAACGTAAAACATGAAGAACAGTCAGTACACCAGAAGGGACATCACCGACCTGTCCCGCTCTCTCTGTTCCTACCATGCAGCAGCGCTACACAGTCACTGCTGGTGTATCGGTTAGTCCTCGTGTCTTACTGTTTTTACTAACGCGTATCCGTGAAGCGAATACCACACTAGACTAATGGTGTAGCGCTTCATCGAATGGGCTCACAAAATTAAGATTTCAAAATCATTGCAAACTGACGCATTCCGTCGACCTAGGGCGTCGCATGAAACAAGCGATGAGCAGTATTTGTTGGTGCTGGTGCAACCTACACATTGTAGATATGTGCCGAAACACGGGAGAAAATGTGCCTGGCGACTCTTAGCAGATACACCAGGTATATATTACATTTTTACTTATTACATGTGTAATATATGCATACAGCGTGATTTTTCCCACTGTGTACAAACTCTAGAGAATGATCGACGAGATAATACGAAACAAAAAAGGTCTAATGAACGTACATCCGGAAATGCATGGTTTCCATTCTAGAGACCATTTATTCAAGCATAAATTGTTACAGATACGCGATGTATCATGCAGCCACAGTTAAAGTATGTGTTGAAAATGGCTTCCATTTGCCTCAACGCATGCGTGTACGCACCGTTGTCTCACATGTTTACATTTGCCAGTGACTCCATATGTGGAATGTGCTCTGCATACCCCATACTTTGAGATGGCCCCATAACTAGAAATCGCGTACTTGATATCCGGTGACCGAGCAGGCCAAGCAACTGGACCTCCTCTTTCGATCCACCGACCAGGGAAGACACGATGTGATATGTGTCCCGACGTTATGTGCGCTGGAACACCATCATGTGGCAGTCACAAAACCGTTCGAATTATTAACGACACTTTTTCTAGCAGAGCTATCAAAGTCACACGCTAGAAACACTGATAGTTCTGGGCTGTTAGGCGACGTGGAAGGACCACTGGACCCAAGGTACGGTCGACAATGCTTAGGATTTGCTGTCACCATACCATGGGAGGGGGTGGTGGTTCTGCATATTATATCCCACAGATGGCTGTCATTAAAGCTGAAGATACCACTCCACGTAAAGGTGGCTTCATCTGTCAATACGATGGATGATCCTGGAATCATGGTTGCCTGGTGAAGAAACCAGTGACGAAACTGCTTCCGAAGTGGAAATGTGGCGTCGCAACTAGTGCGCGATCGCCCATTTGTCTATTAAAAGCTTTACTTCAGAATGTATGTGGGCTGCAATGTAAGCCGTAGAGTATTATACGGTCAGTAACGGACGAGTTGTGTCCTGCAGACTGACGTCACGACCGTCTGTTGCAGCTGCGCGTGTGAAAGCAGTGGAGTAGCGCTGGCAGGCCACTTACATTATACAAAACTAAGATATTAATAACTAATAAAGGAATAACCTGAGGAACGTCATATTTGATGTACATCCTTCTGTTGTGAAAACAGACAATATGTCAAAGTCTGAGATCAAAAATAGTTGTATTTTGGAAGTTAGTAAAATTCCATAAAAAAAAGAAAAAGTAATTTTCCGACAGTTAAGAATTTAAATAAATACAGTGATGTAATAGTTCACCTTCAGTGACTATGTACGATGATCTGATAACACTTTCAGTGTTCATATATAAATTTGGAAAGTTTTCAGTTTCAGAAAACCTCTGTGACTTTTCTATAATAATAATTTCAAGAATTCTAAGTAAATATGTGTATTGTGTGTTAGGGTGCGTGTGAATGAGAATGCGTGCGTGAGAGTATGTGGGACGTTCGGCATTATTAAAAATCATTCACGTAATTCTCCACAGGAACTGGCAAGTGTTCCAACTCTGTAACGTGGGAACGAATCCATTAGTGGTTCCCCTACTAGTGAATGTCGGGTGTCCAAGTATGTATGCTTATGTATAAGACAGCCAGAACATTCGCGACTACATAATACATTTCCAGATGTAGAGTAAAGCTTATAGTTCATTTTGTTTTGTTCATTTAATTACAGAGTTTTGTGTTACTTAATTTGATGACGTCAATGAGCCTAGAGAAGTGATTGGTGCTTGCTAGATTTTAGCGCGAGCCACGCCCTAGAAGTGACTTCTCATTGGTGTAAGTGCTGACAGCCAATGAGAAGCGAGACGGTTGGCCGCCTAGCGAGGAGATATAGTTTTGAGTAGTGGGAGAGTGAGGGGAGAGTCGCGAGCTAGCTTTGATTGGAGGCGGTTATGCTGGATGTGACTTATGTGTAAGATGAAGTCTTGGGATGACTTCCGCGTTATGGTCCAGAGTTTATGGTATCTGGTAGCGACCAGAAACTGTTTATGAAAACTTTAGAGTGTTGTGATAATTCGATCCGACGAAAATAGTGAGTGAACTTTGAATTATACAGCGTGGCGGTACTGAGTATATTCTTGAGTATTTTATGGCGAGCATAGACTTTAACTAAAGACAACCACTGAATATCGTGTGCAGAAATAATTGGCCAATCTTTGACTGTGATAAAAGTAATTGGTTTCTGAATTTGGGAAGGTACGAGTGACATCCCCTTTACGAATCATTACTTTAAAGTACATAGACAATTTTCAGCAAATTTCACTTATAGCGGCCTCCGGCATGCAGCTATGAGGTTACAGATTCCTCAACACTGCTTTTCTGTGATCTCGTAAGTAGCTGCAGTCGGAAGTATACGTGCGAAGATCTACCGCTGTAAAGAGGTAGGTGAACAAAAATTATAAAAGAAATTGCATTGCAGCAGCAGCGTATAATCCGTCGCAATTGGTGCATCGCATCGCACGCACGTAAAATCCGTCGCAGAAAGTCTGTCGCTAGTAACCCCTGAATACGCTGTAAGTGATAAGGGTAGTAACAGTTGTCTTGGACGATGTTCCACACGGTCGTGTGGCTTACCCTGTAATGGCTGGTCAACTGCATAGTACTGCCAGGATGTTGCCCTCAACGGAGTTGATCATATTTTTACCTACGTCTGGTCTCTGAACATTTCGGTTACGCCTTTCATGATTTCCTGCTTCCTGAAACGACCCTGCCTCAGACAAACGGAGAAATACTGTTGTAAACATTGAATGTGGCGGTTGTTGTCGGCGGAGATAGGTCTCCTGATAAAAGCTTGCTGCCCGCCGCCCATTACCATGTGCCTTTCCGTAAGGAAACACCATGCCGGCAAGCTCTCGATTCGATTACGGAATCACTGTGTAAAATCACTGTGTCACATTGACTACAAGGTGAGTCAGCAAGGCAAGTAAATCGGACACAACATTACGAATGTGGCAGGAGACGGCGCTAGGGCATGATGTATGAGGAGCAGTGCCACCGTCAAGGAGGAAACCATGCATACTATCATTGTGGCTGCGTGGTACAACGCGTATTAGACCGTAGTCTCTATATCAAAGTATGATTGAATAAATGGCCACCAGCATGGAAACCATGTATTTGCGGACGTATGTCCAGTAGGCGTTGTTCCGTATCAATACATACCATATAGTGCTCTAGTAGGCATATAAAAGCACGCGCTTATTCCAATGCAACGATGTGTCAAAATTTCAAAGCAACCAGTGAAGAGCTTTCGGAGAATTAGGATAGTGTACATACGAACATTTATAATTCTAATCAAAATATCCACGGGTGTACTGCCGGTCTACAGTGTCCAACGGGCACAATATTTCGGCGATCATACATGTCGCCATCATGAGGTGAACTGACGGACTGAGCTCCTGTGAACGTGCCGGCACGGAGATACGTACGCTATGGCTGCTCAGAGGGAACTGGGTTCGGTCGCTGCTGCTGCTCTCATCTGTTACTTTCCCCTCTTTGGGGAAGTGTGAGGGGGAGTCTGTAGCCTTTCGGCTTTTACTCCCCTGTGAACGTGTGTGTGTGATTTTTCTATAGTTTTTTTGTCTGTGATTTGTGATGATTGTTGTGAGTGTGTCTGGTACTTGCCTGAGGTAGGCGAGAAGTTTGGTGTTATATGGGAAGGAACAGGATGATGTATTGGGTGTTGGGATTTTCTCTTCGACTTAGTCGTCGAAGATCGTCATAGGGCGCTTGTGCTTATCGCGGGACATGTCATACCGACCTAGGGAGTGGATGAGTGCATTTCCGGATCTGGAAGAACCCTCATAGAAGGCCCTTGCCAGATCCTGGAAACGCTCTCTCAGGAGTGGGATTTCGGCTGCGGCGTGCAGGTCGTCTGTGGGGAATCCAAGAGGTAGGTGCAGTGCCCTTCTGAGGGCGCGGTTCTGCAGCCTCTGGAGTTTGTCCAGGTGCTGCTTTGCCGCGTATCCCCAGACAGGGCACGCATACTCCGTTACTGGCCGGATCAGGGCCTGGTACACATTTACTGCTACTGGGCAGGGAAGGGAGCTGGTTGTGTTCAGGATAGGGTATAGGATGGACATTCTGGCGCAGGCCTTCCTGTGGACCTCGTCTATGTGGGGTTTCCACGTAAGACGAGAGTCCACGGTTACGCCAAGGTTCTGCGCCAGGGGAGTTGGGTTCCATTTAGGTGAAGGAGGAGGAGGGGGGACGTTGAGGAGGTTGGCGCCTTCCGAGCCTGCTGGTAATCAGCACTGCCTGCGTCTTCTCAGAGTTGATGGTGATGCGCCAGCGACGGGCCCAGGTTTCTGTGTCATCTAAAACCTTTTGTAGCCTACGGATGACCAGGTCCTTGTTCGCGTTTCTCGTGTAGAAGGCTGTATCGTCAGCGTACTGTGCAGTGTGCACCAGGGGGGCCGTTGGAGTGTCCGCAGTGTACAAGCTGTACAGTACGGGCCCCAGGACCGATCCCTGTGGCACCCCAGCACGAATACGCCTTCTGGTGGAGGTGGCAGTTTCTACTTTGACGGAGAATCCTATTCGTGAGATAGTTCTTGATCAGCTGAACTATGCTCCCGGGAAACCCTTGTGTGTACAACTTGTAGAGTAGCCCTCTATGCCATACTGAATCAAAGGCTTTGGCTACGTTTAGTAGCACTATCCCTCCGCCCGCGGCGCGCTCCCTCCGCTGTCCGCGCCCCGCGCCACGGTCGCGCGGTGGAACAGATTGCGACGGCGTCTGAGATGACGTCGGTGTGATGGCTCTGTCCGCCGTGGTCGTCACAACTATACGTTTGCTCGATTTAGTCTTGATTAACCCAGTCGCTGGTTCCCGAGCCTTGCTAAGATTATAGCCACAGTCACGGTTTATGAGGTCGTCATTGGTGCAAATTTCGATGGCCTCTCTAACAACGCTGTCCTAGTATCTCGACGTCTGTACCAAAATCCTCGTGCGGTCATCCTCCATAGCGAGATTTTCCGACAAACAATGTTCAGCGACCTCCGACTTGCTCGGATACATCAGTCGAGTGTGCCTCTGGTGTTCACGGCATCGATCCTCGACGGTACGCATCGTCTGACCAATATACAACTTGCCACATTGACACGGAATCTGGTACACGCCGGCCTTCCTCAAACCGAGGTCATCTTTGGCGCTCCCCACCAGTGCACAAGTTTTATTCGGAGGGAAAAACACAGTTCCGACCCGGTGGCGCGGGGCGGACAGCGGAGGGAGCGCGTCGCAGGCGGAGGGTATTTAAATCGGCCGCCGCCGCGACCGAACCCCGTTCCCCCTGACAAGGGAACCTCCCCATCGCACCCCCCTCAGATTTAGTTATAAGTTGGCACAGTGGATAGGCCTTGATAAACTGAACACAGATCAATTGAGAAAACAGGAAGAAGTTGTGTGGAACTGTGAAATAATAAGCAAAATATACAAACTGAGTAGTCCATGGGCGACATAGGCAACATCATGGACAATGTGAGCTCAGGAGCGGCGTGGTCCAGTGGTAGCGTGAGCAGCTGCGGAACGAGAGATTCTTGGTTCAAGTCTTCCCTCGAGTGAAAATTTTACTTTCTTTATGTTTGCATAGTTATTATCTGTCCGTTCGTTCATTGACGTCTCTGTTCACTGTAATAAGTTTAGTGTCTGTGTTTTACGACCGCATCGCAAAACCGTGCGATTAGTAGACGAAAGGACGTGCCTCTCCAATGGGAACCGAAAACATTTGATCGCAAGGTCATAGGGCAACCGATTCCTCCACAGGAAAACACATCTGATATATTCTATACGACACTGGTGACGGCATGTGCGTCACATGGTAGGAATATGTTGTCGACCCACCTAACTTGTACACTTGGCGAATGGGTAAAACGATTCTCCTACCTTGCCCGATTTAGGTTTTCTTGTGGATGTCATAATCACTCCCAAAAAAGTGATGAAAATATAAGAGTTTGTCACATAAACTGAAAATAAAAAATTAAACTATTCACTCGATGGAAGATTTGAACCAAGGACTTTTCGTTCCGCAGCTGCTCACGTTACCACGAGACCACGTTCTTCTTTATGTTGCCTATCTTCCGCATGGACTACTCAGTTTGTATATTTTGCTTATTTTTTCACAGTTCCACACAACTTCTTCCTGTTTTCTCAATTGATCAGTATGTAGTTTTTCAAGGCCTATCCACTGTGCCAACTAAATCTGAGGGGGGTGCGATTGGGAGGTTCCCTTGTGAGCAGCCATAGCGTACGGATCTCCGTGCCGGCACGTTCACAGGAGCTCAGTCCGTCAGTTCACCTGATGATGGCGACATGTACGATCGCCGAAATATTGTGCCCGTTGGACACTATAAACCGCCAGTACACCCGTGGATATTTTGACTATCAAATACGCCGTGAGAAACTTAAGAATCACATTTACGTTTCTATTTATATAGATTTGGAGTTAATAACAGCTGTCAGAGTTCAGAACCTTAGGAATAAAGTGCCTATACGCAGAGCGACAGAGTGAAGCCCATTGAGCAAGTTCGAAGGAAACAAGATCCATGTAGCAAAATTGTTTCCGCTACAACGTGATGCAGCCGAGAGGTGCGTCAGTCCCACTATTGTAGGAGAAGGGGCGTAACATCAGGGAACTGGATGAAGAGGCAGATTCTGGAACTGAGCGGCCGGTTAACTGGCTGGGTAGCTGACAGCTTGCGCAGCAGCCAGGACTGGTGTTCTGGTATTGCTGGCCTGCGCCCTAATAGGCCACGTCTCGTGGAGAGCGCCGACTGCGCCGACGGAACCGCGGCGCGTGCCTGTTACCTGCTGGTGGCAGTTTCGGGAATCTCCCGGGGACAACCTGACGACAAAGCCAGTGGGATATTACAGCATAAAAACATCTGATATACACAAAGTAAACTGATGGCTGCCTCCAACCACAACGCCTGGTACTCCATTTAAAAGAAAGACTTATTGGAAACCCCGAAACAAAAACATAGAGCGAAAATCGACGTCAAGATACCTGGGAATTACCGTCTGTTGCCACTCGTGCTCAGTCTCGATTGTATCTCTTGCACGTACAGGGTGATTCAAAAAGAATACCACAACTTTAGAAATTTAAAACTCTGCAACGACAAAAGGCAGAGCTAAGCAATATCTGTCGGCGAATTAAGGGAGCTATAAAGTTTCCTTTAGTTGTACATTTGTTCGCTTGAGGCGCTGTTGACTAGGCGTCAGCGTCAGTTGATGCTAAGATGGCGATCGCTCAACAGAAAGCTTTTTGTGTTATTGAGTACGGCAGAAGTGAATCGACGGCAGTTGTTCAGCGTGCATTTCGAACGAAGTATAGTGTTAAACCTCCTGATAGGTGGTGTATTAAACGTTGGTATAAACAGTTTACAGAGAATGGGTGTTTGTGCAAAGGGAAAAGTTCTGGACGGCCGAGAACGAGTGATGAAAATGTAGCACGCATCCAGCAAGCATTTGTTCGCAGCCCAGGAAAATCGACTCGCAGAGCTAGCAGAGAGCTGCAAATTCCACAATCAACTGTATGGAGAGGCACATTGGCACTTATCTGTCCGTAACTACCTGAACGTCAACTACCCGAGGCGATGGATCGGCCGCCAGGCAGCCCGTGACAGAGCACTTCATCACTGGCCTCCAAGAAGCCCTGATTTTACCCCCTGCGATTTTTTCTTATGGGGGTATGTTAAGGATATGGTGTTTCGGCCACCTCTCCCAGCCACCGTTGATGATTTGAAACGAGAAATAACAGCAGCTATCCAAACTGTTACGCCTGATATGCTACAGAGAGTGTGGAACGAGTTGGAGTATCGGGTTGATATTGCTCGAGTGTCTGGAGGGGGCCATATTGAACATCTCTGAACTTGTTTTTGAGTGAAAAAAAAAACCTTTTTAAATACTCTTTGTAATGATGTACAACAGAAGGTTATATTATGTTTCTTTCATTAAATACACATTTTTAAAGTTGTGGTATTCTTTTTGAATCACCCTGTATTCTTATGCGTAATGTGACGCCTCTACTATTGTGCCCTTTAATGCAATACGTATCAAAATTATTGTTATTGTTATTTTCTGTCAAGTTATTTAACAATAATTAATTTGTGAAAGTATCTCTTGAACCGGCGTTCTTCTACTGTACTAATTCACTGAGGTGACAAAATTCATGAGCTAGCGGTATGTACATATACAGATAACTACAGTATCGCGTACGCAAGATATGAAAGGACAGTGGATTGGCGGTTCTGTCATTTGTACTCAGCTGACTGATACGAAACGGTCTGCGACGTAAGCGTACTGTCATATCGCTGGCTTGCTTGCGGAGTATTTTTGCGGGCAGCCGCGTCTGCAGAGTCGAGCGCGGGACAAGGAATTGTTATGTTGTGTTGTGGGTAGCTCTGCATGTGAGAGGCATTGTTATTCTGGAAGTTCAAGTGTTGCTACAAGTGCTATTACAGTAAAGTGATGAAATATGGAAGTGATTCAGAGGAAAGTGCGTCAAGATGTAATTAAAAATGAGCAGTGCCGCCGATAACGTATTTGTGTTTCCTCTCGTTGCGTGTCGTACCGTACTGTATCAGTCATCCGCGCCGTGTTCGGTCTCCCAGAATGAACTGATGTGAATCAGTAGAAATGAGTTACCATAAAAGAGTGCAGTCAAGTGCCAGTGTCTTGTAGCAAGCGTGAGAACGCGCGTTCGATCATCGCGTTTCCGCATCATCAACAATCATCCGCACCGTCTTCGGTTACGCGTACGCTCGTCCAAGTGATCTTGTGGACAGATAATCATCTAGAAGTTGGCATCCAAACTTACGACTTACAATGTATGCAGTGCAACCTGTCACTTCTTATCGTCTCAGAATATAGACGTTCGTACCAGACGTAGGACAGTGTTGTGCTTGACGTTGAGTGGCTCCCCTAACCCCGCTTGGATATTTCGATAGATAATTTCGGGCAAGCCAGCAGCAGTGTGGAACAGAGTAGTACGACCGCCCTGGGAGTATCAGGTACGCGGTGTGGACAGGCCGCACGGTCCAGAAACGGTCGAAACGACAACCAGTTTAAGGGTACCCCACCCATTTGTAGCCCCGGGCGTGTTACAGTGATTATGGCCACACAGCAGGAACAAACAGACTGAATGCGAAATGGTAATTGGAACTAGACACTTGGGACATTCGATATTTTAAGTCGGTAGGGAATTCAGTTTTCCGAGACCCACGGTGTCAAGAGTGTGATGAGAACACCAAATGTCAGGCAATAACTCTCACCACGGGCAACGCAGTGTCCCACGGCCTTCTACATCTACATCTACATCTACATGATTACTGTGAAATTCACATTTAAGTGCTTGGCAGAGGGTTCATCGAATCACAATCATACTATCTCTCTACCATTCCACTCCCGAACAGCGCGCGGGAAAAACGAACACCTAAACCTTTCTGTTCGAGCTCTGATTTCTCTTATTTTATTTTGATGATCATTCCTACCTGTGTAGATTGGGCTCAACAAAATATTTTCGCATTCGGAAGAGAAAGTTGGTGACTGAAATTTCGTAAATAGATCTCGCAGCGACGAAAAACGTCTTTGCTTTAATGACTTCCATCCCAACTCGCGTATCATATCTGCGACACTCTCTCCCCTATTACGTGATAATGCAAAACGAGCTGCCTTTTTTGCACCCTTTCGATGTCCTCCGTCAATCCCTCCTGGTAAGGATCCCACACCGCGCGGCAATATTCTAACAGAGGACGAACGAGTGTAGTGTAAGCTGTCTCTTTAGTGGACTTGTTGCATCTTCTAAGTGTCCTGCCAATGAAATGCCACCTTTGGCTCGCCTTCCCCACAATATTATTTATGTGGTCTTTCCAGCTGAAGTTGTTCGTAATTTTAACACCCAGGTACATACTTGAATTGACAGCCTTGAGAATTGTACTATTTATCATGTAATCGAATTCCAACGGATTTCTTTTGGAACTCATTTGGATCACCTCACACTTTTCGTTATTTAGCGTGAACTGCCACCTGCCACACCATACAGCAATCTTTTCTAAATCGCTTTGCAACTGATACTGCTCTTCGGATGACCTTACTAGACGGTAAATTACAGCATCATCTGCGAACAACCTAAGAGAACTGCTCAGATTGTCACCCAGGTCATTTATATAGATCAGGAACAGCAGAGGTCCAAGGACGCTTCCCTGGGGAACACCTGATATCACTTCAGTTTTACTCGATGATTTTCCGTCTACTACTACGAACTGCGACCTTCCTGACAGGAAATCACGAATCCAGTCGCACAACTGAGACGTTCGTTTAACGACTGAGAGCGGCAGCGTTTGCGAACAGTTGTCAGTGCTAATAGACAAGCAACATCGCGTGAAATACCCGCACAAATAAATGTGGGACGTACGACATACGTATCTCTTTGGACAGTGTAACGAAATTTGGCATGAATGGTTTATGGCAGCAGACGACTGACGCGTGTGCCTTTGCTAACAACACGACATCGCCGGCAGTGCCTCTCTTGGGCTTGTGACCATACTGACTGGACCCTAGACGACTGGAAAACTGTGGCCTGATCAGATGAGTCCTGATTTCATTTGATAAGAGCTGACTGTACGTTTCGTATCTGGCGCATAGACCACGAAGCCATGGAAGCAAACTGTAAACAAGGCACTGTGCAAGTTGGTAGTGGGTACAAAATGGTGTAGGATATGTTTGCGTGGAATGGACTTTGTCCTCTAGTCCAGCTGAACCGATCATTGACCGGAAATATTTACGAGGTGCGGCTAGAAAAAAACCGGACTGATGCTGGAAAAAACATTTATTTACAATTTCATGTTATCTCCTTCAATGCACTCTCCTCCTCGGTCTCTACACCGCTCCATACGAATTTTCCACTGTTCATAGCAATGCTGCAGATCATTTTCGGTAAGTCCATACATTACTTCCGTCGCTTTTTCTTTTACTGCTTCAACAGTCTCAAATCTAGTTCCTTTCAAAGCTGACTTGACTTTAGGGAAAAGAAAAAAGTCACAGGGGGCCAAATCAGGTGAGTAGGGTGGATGATCTAAGATGGGAATGTTGTGTTTTGCCAAAAACGTCTTCACTGACAACGCACTGTGAGCTGGGGCATTGTCTTGGTGAAGGATCCATGACTTTTTTCTCCACAAATCGTTCCGTTTTCTCCGTACTCGCTCACGTAAGGTAGCCAGGACGCTAATGTAGTAATGCTGATTCACTGTTTGTCCCTCTGGTACCCAACCAATGTGCACAATCCCTTTGATGTCAAAAAAAAAAAAAACAATCATCATTGCCTTGAATTTCGATTTTGACATTCGTGCTTTTTTTTGTCGTGGAGAATCAGGAGTTTCCCAATGCATCGATTGGCGTTTAGTTTCGGGATCGTAAGTAAAAAACCACGATTCATCGCAAGTTATAACATTTTGTAAGAAGGTGGGATCACTTTCAATGTTTTCCACGATGTCAGAACAAATCATTCTTCGGCGTTCCTTCTGTTCAATTGTGAAACACTTTGGAACCATTTTTGAACACACTTTGTTCATGTTGAAACTTTCATGAAGAATCTGCCTAACACTTTCCTTGTCAACTCCTGTTAACTCAGACACTGCTCTGATTGTTAAACGGCTATCTTGTCGAACAAGTTTACCGATTTTTTCAATGTTTGCATCAGTTTTTGCTGACAATGGTCTGCCAGTGGGAGTGTCATCACTGGTGTCTTTGCGGCCATCTTTAAATCGTTTAAACCACTCAAACACTTGTGTTCGCGATAAACAATCATCGCCGTACACTTGTTGTAACATTGCAAACGTTTCACTTGCAGATTTTCCTAGTTTGAAACAAAATTTGATGTTAACACGCTGTTCTCTCTGTACACTCAACATTTTCCGACGCACAGACAAAACGTCAACTACTTAAAACAGACGCCACGGGCAGACTGAGTGCAGGAGGCAGATGAAACTCGAGCAGTAGGCGGAGCGAGAGTCACGTGACAGGCCACGCGACTTTCAGCCTAATTGCATTCGTTTTATTGTTTCACCAGTACTAGTCCGGTTTTTTTCTAGCCACACCTCGTATGTTCAGCTTCTTGGACTTCAAAACAACGAGGGAATTTTTATCAAGGACGATGCGCCAGGTGGTTCGCGACTTGTTTGAAGAACATTCAGGACAATTTGAGAGAATGATTTGGCCACCCTGATCGCCCGACATGAACCCCATTAAACATTTATGGGAAATAATGGAGAGGTCAGCACGTGCTCGAGATCCTGTACCGGCAACACTTCCGCAGTTCTTGACGACTGTAGGGATAGCACGACACAGTATTTCTGTAGGGTATTTGCCACGACTTTTTGAGTCCTCACCACGCCGAACTGTTGCTCTAGAGCGGGAGAAAGCAGGTCCGACACGGTATTTGAAGCTTTCCAGTGACTGCTGCCGCCTCAGTGTATGTTGAAGTAGTGTGTGAAAAACTGGTTCACGCATAAGACACATAGGATTATACAGATCTAAAATCAGGAGGGAAGCCCCTCCGCCACGAAAGACTGTAGGCGGGAATGTAAAAGATTGTTTCGGACGATTGACGCGAAAAGTCCTTGTGGTACAGGGAGTCTGTGGTCAGTATCGAATCAGTTATCGTCCTGTTTGCTCAACAAGGCTGGATTTGTAGCAACATTGGACTAACGTTGCCTCCAAAGTGCAAGTATATTGACAGTTCCAGTATGGAAATTAATGGTATGCTTTGAACAATTAATATTCCGGCTCCAAGTAGATAATTTACACAGTATTTTTTCATCAAGAGCCATTCCATCCGACGGCTTCATATTTGTGCCACAGAAGATCGCCATAGCCACCACCTACCGTATAAGTGTAGTATTGTATTCATTTGCAAGGACCACTAAGTTTCTTAACGTGCAAATAATGAGCAATTTTACTTCAACTTTAGGGTAAGAACAATGACTATTCCTTAGTCATTTACCTGGATAGGACCCTTTTCTTAGTGGTGTAATAATTCCGAGTCTCCGAATTCTAATGAACTATAGAATAATTACTGTTTTACATGTCTTTATTCATTTTTTTGTGGAATAATAATTTTCTCAAGCGTTGAGTTACTTTTTTGCATTAAATGTCCCACTTGATTATTAAAAGTGAATAGCTTAACTACTTCAAAAGGACAAGTGCAAGGCAAAAAGCCTAGTTACAATAATTAACTTTCGTTTTTATCAAAGGCTTTGGTCAGTAATAAAAGTAACAGAATATGGTTTTAATTGTAGTGATTATAGGAAATTTTTACATGCCTTTACAGTCCAAAGGCCAAAGCAATTATTCATTACTTTGCAGGTTTGTGATAATGATTATCTCACTTTGTTTTGTCAGAACTGTTTATCCGAAACCTATTATTCAATAGGCAGAACAGTTCGTGGCCCGTCTCCACACCCAACTGCATGTTGATTCAGTAGCTCAGTAATTCATACACGAAAGTACTTACGTAGTACAGTATACGTTTTAGTGATATCTCTTCTCTTGTTAACGTAACTGGTAACAAATTATTAAAACAATAACAGATTCAGGGCCCTCATGCCTCATTTAGGGTTTGCAGTGTGCAAATATTTACATGCTCCACATGTAAACGTGTAGTAATGATATGAGTTAGCACAAAAGTTTATGATCGTTTCTGTGCTACTGTATTTCAATAATAAAATATTAAAGCTATCTCATGTCCAATTTATCTGTTCTCCACCCTTATTAAATAGTATTGTGCAACGGACATTAGCCTTATTGTTTTAAACAGACAGTGTTCCTTCCTGCGAGATAATTTGTTGCCAAGACATTTTAAGCTTCTATATGTGTTGCTAACCCTTACCAGGTTGGATTAATAGAAGAGATAGACATGATCCAGCGAAAAGCAGCGCGATTCGTCATGGGGACATTTAGTCAGCGCGAGAGCGTTACGGAGATGCTGAACAAGCTCCAGTGGCGGACACTTCAAGAAAGGCGTTACGCAATACGGAGAGGTTTATTATCGAAATTACGAGAGAGCACATTCCGGGAAGAGATGGGCAACATATTACTACCGCCCACATATATCTCGCGTAATGATCACAACGAAAAGATCCGAGAAATTAGAGCAAATACGGAGACTTACAAGCAGTCGTTCTTCCCACGCACAATTCGTGAATGGAACAGGGAAGGGGGGATCAGATAGTGGTACAATAAGTACCCTCCGCCACACACCGTAAGGTGGCTCGCGGAGTATAGATGTAGATGTAGATGTAATGTCTGATTACCTCATCAACTCTTGTAAGATTGAGCTCTTGTTTTCGTGTCCGATTTATAAAACAGATATATGTCTCAAGTAAGAGTACATACAGTTTTCTGGATTAACAATATATTTATCTGGAGTAACTTTACCTAATTAGGCTGGCGATTGTCGGACTTACACTACTATATCTCTACTTTATAACCTCAGTAATATTGGTTTGATTGCAGCTAATGTAACTATTGCTTCCTATTAAAACATAATCTTGCAGATAACGAAACATAGTCCATTTCCTTCCCATTAGTACACGTTCATGGCCAAACTTTAATTACTTTTTAAGGAGAACTAGCATCGGTCGTTTACTCTCGTGGTAATAACCAGGAGGATTATACTTGGCGACCCTAACAGGACATTCTTTAATTTGTTTTACAGTCAAATACATATTGCGGTGTAAGTAGAAACTGTCGAACAAAAATATTACTAGTACTGGATGTCCAGTGGCATGAAATTGCAGGAACTGTGACAGAGAAAGCAATAGAAAATATTACAGAAATTTATAAGGTAAATTATAACCAATATTTCGTAATAAGATGGATAGCAAGACAGTAGCAGGTCACCGCGAACAGAACAAGAGAGTAAAGGTCGTACACAGAAGCGTAATGGAATGGACGCATAGATGATGCCATAGAACGGCAACACGCTTACGTAGCGTACCAAGAACATTTAAATTATCAGATGCAGGTGAGGAAGCCGTCGCGAATAAAACAGAAGCCAAAGAAGAAGACAAATAAATAAAATTATATAGAAGACATTTAATACATGAATGAATCTGTTGAAATTGTAAGCTCTTCTTAAGTAAATAATCGATAGAAACTTCTGATGTAGTATCGGATCACGAGGACACCATGGAGTACGGCAGTGAAAAGCCACCGAGCACGATCGATCTGTTAAAAATTTTATCTACATAAATTATAGCAGGGCAAACAACTTGTTAACATTGCGAGTGGTATTGACATTCAACTCAAAGCACAGACCAATTGCAAAGGTGGTCTTCATTATCTAGCCAGTTGTTTGACTGATCTTGATATTCAGCTGACAGTGCAAGCCGATAGAAGGAGTTAAGATCAGTCAACAGACTGACAAAGAAGGCGTGTTGACAACTGCAAATAAAGAAGCCAAACAAGAAAGAGATAACATAAACACTAACCGGCTGTTATGCAAGGTCAGAGTAATGACATTAATGGCAGGTTAGTTTAAGAAATCTGTAATAAAGATAAAAGTCGAGGAAAAGTTTTCAGTTAGAAAACTGAAATCTTTTCATGAACGTAAGAATGAAATCTCACATTCGAGGAAATTTGTGTTTGATTCTGAAAAGGAAATAGAAAAATAATTCACTAACAGAGATCTGACCAAAATGTTGCCCACATTCAAGGAAAAAGTTGCGACGTTGGAAAGAAAATTAGAGACAATGCCAGTTATGGGACTGTCAAAGTAGCTCTTAACAAACTATTAGATGATGAATAACGTTTTGACCACCCAAAAGACATAATGGTTGACTCCCAATACACTTCCTGATAAACCCAAAAACATTATCCCTTCAGACTTGAAGGATCAGGAAAAGATCAAAGTAGTAATTAATGCATCAACAGATGGTGACAGAAGATGGAGTCTGAATTTGAATACAGACCAGATGACTTTTAATTGTTTCATACAAAACTTCACCAAAGAATAGAGGTCAGACCAGAAACAATATTAGACCAATTTGTGGCGTGAATTCATTATGGGCGGAATGTGTAATAACAGGAGTAGGAATTCTATGAAAGATTTCTGTGAATGGTGGTATAGGAAATTACTCACTTGAGGAATAGACGATCCGAATTCAAGATAGTATTTGAGCTACGGAAAAGGTACCAGAGAATTCAAAGCTATAGGTAGGTAGCAATCTCAAATGCCTTTCTACGTTTTTGGAAAAAAACAGGAGACGAAGATCCTTGTAAAGCAAACTATGATTACCGCCAGAGTGATAACAACAATCAGTGTAATCACAATGACAACGAAAAGAATAACAGTGAAAGATATCGTGTTACTGTGGTATAAAGGAGTAGAGGACAATGTAATTTAGCCGCTCGCAGTAGGGGTTATGCACAGTGAAATTATACCATGACAGCAAAAGTGCTGATAGCTAAGGGCCGTGTATGCTGCAGGCCAAATTAATGTGGAAAGATTCTCATGGTCCAGATGTAGGACACAGCACTGGCATAAGTATTATGTTTGCATCCACAACAAAGAGACTACGAAATGTTACAGTATGATACCGGAGTAGCAATTGATGTGCTCAGGGATGAATCACGGCAGGCAGGCAGTGAAACGAATAGAAGTTTGCTGGCAGAGCTCGCACAAATAAAAGATATAGTCATAGGATCACCAGCGCGGAAGCAGTAGGTCCGGCAGGTGTACAGAATCAGTGACGCTGCAGTAGAGAGCAATGAACTTACTTCGGCAGCTAAAGGCACTGCAGGAAGAGAGGACGTGGATAGATTTACAGGCAAGGAAGGGAGCGCCGACAATTTAAAAGATAATGAAGTAAAATACTCATGTCAAAATGCGTTGTCAAGAATAATTAATTCGTGCAAAAAAAAACGACAATCTCTATAAGCAACTAAAGCAATGCAGATGGGAAGATTTCAAGAGGGATTATGCAGCTCGAAAGTTAAACAGGAGCGTAGTGAAGAGCAAGGTCTTCGAAAGTAGTACCTTGCTCAACAGGAGGAAAATGTTGAATTAATAAACGCCGCGCCAAGTAGCGTTAGCAAGTTCTAAGGAGGTGACAGGAACTGAGGATAAAGGCCCTACACAGAGTACGTGAGCCCCCGATAAATTTGATATGAATGATAGTGAAAAATGTGCATTCGTAAATAGGAGGAGAAAGGAAGAGGGAGAAGTCAGTAGCATTGCGGACGAAGTACCTCTAACTAGCGACACGCCCATAGAGCCAACTGTTGTCAGTAGGCGAGACGAGGTGGATTTGAACGATTACTTACGGATTACTGAAGTACGTGATGAGTTCACAAACGATGAAGTGAAATCGGACATCATTAGAGGCAATGAAGAAGACAGCTCGGATAAAGTGCCTGCTGTGATGGAAAAGGAATTATTGACATTAGCAGAAAATCGTGAACTTGGTTGGTTGGTTGATTTGGGCGAGAGGACCAGACAGCGAGGTCATCGATCACATCGGATTAGGGAAGGATGTTGAAGAAATTAGGCCGTGCCTTTTCTAAGGAACCATCTCGGCATTTGCCAGAAGCGATTTAAGGAAATCATCGGGAACGTAAATCAGGTGGCCGGACACGGATTTGAACCGTCGTCCTCCCGAATGCGAGTCCAGTGTGTTCGTGGGCTTGAGTCTTCAAAAACTGATGAAAAATCAGACGATGAATTTAACATACGTCTGAGAAAAGCGTTTTGTTATAACCAATCAGTAACACCGAGCGGCCAGATTTAGAAGACAGTTCCGACGAAGGGAATGTTGAGACAATCGAAATACATTGATTATCAGAGAAAATTTGTTATTCTGTAACAGATGAAATAATTTCAGACCAAAACCAGAAGTAAAAACCTAAGCTACAAAGAAATAGCTACCGGACGAAATTATATACTATCAGAAATAGGTTCGGACTGCATAAAACTTTGAGATCCTGGATACAGACAAACTGCTTGTAACTTCCCTTGGAATGAAATTAGATTTCTTTGGGCCTTGTAGCAAGATCAGAAAAACTCTAAGAAAAAGGTACCGAAATAAAATTCAGACTTTTAGGGCTAAACTTTGTTCAATAACACACTGCCACATTAATTAGAGCGTGTGGTACAAGTTCATTTCAAAATTTACATGTATTTACAATGATTTATTTACAGAGCATATAACTCCTCACGTTAACGTATGCTGTCTAGTGTACCCAAAATCAAAGAAATCGTTATGTGTTCGCGATGCGGAGGGCCTGAAACCTAATTCCCACAGAACTTAACTTTACAACCACAGTTAACACCATTGGTTTGGTTCCGCTAGTATAAATACCGCTCCCTACTAAAACATAATTGTTCAGGTAACCAAACATAGTCGATTGTTTCCCTCTCCACTCTCGTTCAAGACACACATATATACTGCAACAAAAACTTGCAATGAATGATACTACACTTTGCACACTTCCATTAAAACACATGATAGTACACCTTCGAACCCACTAGAGATTTTATGACTAGTATATGGGCCTGGCAACAAAGAGAACTGGTGTCAGGTCCATGCAAGGGATGTGCTGCAGCGACTGTTAGGAACCTTCAGAACTTCATCTCTGGAAGCCCTTGTGTGTTTGCGGGTGCCTTCGAATCTACATTGCAGTAAGTACCGTTCTGAAACCTACTGAATGATGATGTGCTTTAGGGACAAAATGAAAGCAATCGCGGAAGAAAACGCCATCTTAATATATCGCTCGGTGGTACATGTCAAAGTGAATGGTACACATGCGCCAAGGACTGGAGAGTCTATGATTTCTTTTGGAAGATTAGGGAATGACTAACCGGGCGTGGCCCATATCCAGCACAAGTACATCATGTGGAGAAATTGGCTCCTCCAAACACGTATCAAACATAACCGTGACACTAAATCGCTGCCGTTAATGACAGAGAAAATGAACTTCATATAGTGATCCAGAAACAGAAGATGATGCACACACAAACAAAGACAAAGCAAAACAAAACACAAACCTACCTACAAGACTACATAAATACGCAGAACAGTATTAGAGGTAGATATATGTATAAACATGCATACATAGAAACTTCCTAATAAAGAAATGCTGATTACAAATGTCTAAAGTGATGACCCCATTTCAAGATCCGTTCTCCAGACAAACTCTACAAAATAGTGATAGGAAAACTATAACAATCGCCTGTAAAATGTATTTCGTAGTAGTCTGTAAACAGTGATCTATTGTTGCCCTATGGTCACATAAAATGTTTGACTAATTTACGGAATTAACCCTTCATACGCAAGCAAATTACGTGTAAAACTGGCCATTCAAATCGAGAGGAAAAGGCTCAAATCAATTCCATCCCTTCCAATCAATGACAGTGGCAATTCTTTAACTAACTTACAGTTTCGATTTTGCTAAACTATCTTTGTAACTCATTACTGATTTGTTTTTTCTTTGTTGAAAACAAAATTTGTTTGCAATACTGAATAGTTTAAGAGTTAAAACGTATGACCTATTTTAAAACACATAATAAATGAAATGAAAAGAACGAGAAAAACAAATGCACGCTGCTAGCACTCGCAGTGTCAAGTAATCGCGTCTGCCACAGACAATGGAAGATAAGTTTATTTCACTTGCTGCTTGCCGATGTTTATGGAGATGGCAGTATAGAAGGGAATGGTAATTCAATGGAAATGAAAGAAGATGAAGTGGTACATTTCATTGTGGGTGCAAGTCAAACAAGCACAGCAGAACAGGGATACGATAATTGAATAGAAAACTATGTTTTCTCTGTTGAATATACACTCCTGGAAATTGAAATAAGAACACCGTGAATTCATTGTCCCAGGATGGGGAAACTTTATTGACACATTCCTGGGGTCAGATACATCACATGATCACACTGACAGAACCACAGGCACATAGACACAGGCAACAGAGCATGCACAATGTCGGCACTAGTACAGTGTATATCCACCTTTCGCAGCAGTGCAGGCTGCTATTCTCCCATGGAGACGATCGTAGAGATGCTGGATGTAGTCCTGTGGAACGGCTTGCCATGCCATTTCCACCTGGCGCCTCAGTTGGACCAGCGTTCGTGCTGGACGTGCAGACCCCGTGAGACGACGCTTCATCCAGTCCCAAACATGCTCAATGGAGGACAGATCCGGAGATCTTGCTGGCCAGGGTAGTTGACTTACACCTTCTAGAGCACGTTGGGTGGCACGGGATACATGCGGACGTGCATTGTCCTGTTGGAACAGCAAGTTCCCTTGCCGTTCTAGGAATGGTAGAACGATGGGTTCGACGACGGTTTGGATGTACCGTGCACTATTCAGTGTCCCCTCGACGATCACCAGTGGTGTACGGCCAGTGTAGGAGATCGCTCCCCACACCGTGATGCCGGGTGTTGGCCCTGTGTGCCTCGGTCGTACGCAGTCCTGATTGTGGCGCTCACCTGCACGGCCCCAAACACGCATACGATCATCATTGGCACCAAGGCAGAAGCGACTCTCATCGCTGAAGACGACACGTCTTCATTCGTCCCTCCATTCACGCCTGTCGCGACACCACTGGAGTCGGGCTGCACGATGTTGGGGCGTGAGCGGAAGACGGCCTAACGGTGTGCGGGACCGTAGCCCAGCTTCATGGAGACGGTTGCGAATGGTCCTCGCCGATACCCCAGGAGCAACAGTGTCCCTAATTTGCTGGGAAGTGGCGGTGCGGTCCCCTACGGCACTGCGTAGGATCCTACGGTCTTGGCGTGCATCCGTGCATCGCTGCGGTCCGGTCCCAGGTCGACGGGCACGTGCACCTTCCGCCGACCACTGGCGACAACATCGATGTACTGTGGAGACCTCACGCCCCACGTGTTGAGCAATTCGGCGGGACGTCCACCCGGCTTCCCGCATGCCCACTATACGCCCTCGCTCAAAGTCCGTCAACTGCACATACGGTTCACGTCCACGCTGTCGCGGCATGCTACCAGTGTTAAAGACTGCGATGGGGCTCCGTATGCCACGGCAAACAGGCTGACACTGACGGCGGCGGTGCACAAATGCTGCGCAGCTAGCGCCATTCGACGGCCAACACCGCGGTTCCTGGTGTGTCCCCTGTGCCGTGCGTGTGATCATTGCTCGTACAGCCCTCTCGCAGTGTCCGGAGCAAGTATGGTGGGTCTGACACACCGGTGTCAATGTGTTCTTTTTTCCATTTCCAGGAGTGTATATGGCCGTTTCCTCCGATTGTGGAGTAATATCGGAACACAATTTAATGCTGAATACAGCTACGTGTGATAGTTTAATTTAGCATCCTCTAGCTGTGATCTTTCCAAGGTGTTTGATCGTCCACATAATGTTACTCTCTTAGAAAAACTCTATTTTTTGTAATTGATGGTTTTATGAACAGTTGGTTCGAATCATACTTATTGCTAAAGGCTGTGCTGAATAATTCAGGCAATGTTGGAAAGGTGGAGATTTTTAGTGGTGGGAGGAAAAAATTCACAAAAGGAGTCCCACAGGATTCAGTTTTGAGTCCCTCCTATTCCTTATGCGTGTGAATGCTATTCCAACTAAAATTGAACACGCTAAATTGGAACTTTTTGTGGACGATACTAGTGTTGTAACAAATCCCATTAGAGGGGAAGCAAGAAAATAATTGGTTAATGATATTTTCCAAATAATTAACAAGTGGTTCTAAGAAAATGGACTCTCACTTTAATTTTCTATAGAAGAAACAAACTCTACATTTAGTTGTGTACAACAAATAGTGTCACACCGCCTACTGACGTAGCACCTGAACATGAGTCATTAAGTAGGGAACCATGCTTCAAAGTTTAGGATTTACATATTGATAAAAACTGAAAGAAGCATATTACTGAAATTCTCAAACAATTAACTTAGCTACTTTAGCTCTTCGTATGCTTTCTAATATTCGTAAGATACAGATCAACTACCTGGTATATTTTGCATGGTTCCACTTAATATTTTTTTACGAAGTAATTTCCATGGGTGACTCATCACTTAGAAGGAATTTATTGATTGCACGAAAGAGAGCAGTGGTGTTCTCCCAAGGACTCCATGTAGGTACCTCTTCAAGGGGCTAGATATTTTAACTGCACTGCCACAGTACGTAAATTCTCTACCCAAATTTGTTATGTATAATCCATCACAATTTCAGAACAGTGATGTCCAAACCTATAACACTAGATGGAAAATTACCTTAACTGCCCATTGCTAAAGTTGTCAATCGCTCAGACAGAAGCTCAATATGCAGCAATAGAAGTTTCTGATAATTTTCGCAATAACACAAAATATCTGACAAGTAGCGAAGCAAATTTTAAATCTAATTTAAAATTATTTCTCCTGGAAAACATCATTAACCAACTCTTTTGTTTCTTTCTCTCTAAAGGAATTTTTTCCCCAGTCAGTGCAAATTTCTACCTTTCCAACATTGAGTTATTCAGCACGTCGTGAGATTGGAGTACTTCACCATGCATATCCAGTTAAAATATTTACTTATCTTTGATACATTAGTCATGAGACATCACTCCAAAAGACTTAGATTGCAATGTCAGACGGTACAGATATTAACAACAGGTAGGTAACTAAATATAGACTCTAAAATTTATTTCAAGTTTTATGTAGCTGGAAAGATGAATCTGAAATATAGGTTACCAGTAGTAAAATCATAACAAAACTAATATAAAGAAAGACTGGGTGTATAAATCAGTTCTAGATATGAAAGAAGAAACAAATTTTGAGATGCCGCCGTTTCAACAGAACTGATTAAAGCTACAAGAAAATTATTACTAAAGTAACTTCAAAGATATTTTCAGTCTGTCAGCAGAGTAAATTAATTTTTCAGAGCGGAAATGTGCTCTATGTGCTCTATTTGGCGTTTGTACAAATTTACGACGACGTATTAAAATGGGTGTTTATATTTGGGCAGTTTCATACCACGACTGTTAGACAGGAAGAGGTGTAAACGGAAAAATCCAAACGGCCTGCAGAGCTCATTGTCAAGCAAATAAAGTTTTTAGGAGTACACTGCTAATGATCCTCAAGTGAAAAGTTTATTGATAATGTATTTCACCAGTTATGTGTAGTTGCGGGGCATGCAGCTACATAGCAATAGGAATTGAATGTCTGGTAGTAGTTCAGCAGGCAATGGAGAGACACACACCGAGAATTACAGGAAGGCACAAGGAAATCAATCTGATGCGACAAGAAACTAATTACTTTGCAAAATATAATGGTGACTATATTGAAATGTAATGAAGCGAAATGGAAGCAGGTAGAATATGCACCTGGGTGAATGGATGGTCAGTGGGCCAAAAAAAGTCTT